>NC_136380.1:86924365-89424365 GCF_965140285.1 Lepidochelys kempii
ATCCATGACAGTACTCCAGTCATGTGAGTTATCCCACCAAGTCTCTGTTATTCCATTCACGTCATAGTTCCTTGACATCACCAGGACCTCCAGTTCTCCCTGCTTGTTTCCAAGGCTTTGTGCATTCATATATAAGCACTTGAGATAACCTGCTGATCGCCCCTCATTCTCAGTATGAGGCAGGAGCCCTCCCCTCACAGACATTCCTGCCTGTGCTTCCTCCCGGTATCCCGCTTTCCCACTTACCTCAGGGCTTTGGTCTCACTTGTGCATACTCTTTACATGTTCTTGTTCCTACGTCTCAGCAGATGGTAGCAATTGTATTCACAAATCCCATTAAGGCCACAGGGTAAATTACCAGCCAATTCCCTACTAAGCATCTACTTATGGACATACAAAATTGAACATATCATTTGAGCATGCACTTTGCAGCACAAATGCTTGCTAAATAGTTTAACACTTGCTTTCACCTTTAAAGATCAGACATCTCCCTCCAGGTGCATTCATAGGCCAACAATTTGTGGGCTTGTGCTAGAGTATGCACCCCAAAAACATATCATTTGCTTTATATAAAGTAATAGATTATCACTTTCCCTTGCTACTCAAGTAATAAGTACAAAGAACTAGGGAATACTGCAAATATTAAAGTCACCTTATCTATGAAAGACAACAAAAATGTTTTTGAAGGTGACTGCTATAGGTGCAGGATACTCCTCTCTGATCAATGAAGATGAAATATGTGTACACAGACAACCTATGGGACATGTTTTCAGGCATGCTTCTACTATAGACTCCATTGGTGACATATAAAAAGGTACTGTTGCCCTGTAGTCCCGTCTACTTATATCCCATATGCTTACTATAAGGAATACCTGGGGAATGCTACAAATACACAAGTAAAGTTATTTATCTAAGGCATTTGGCCAGTTTTCAAAGGTGGAGAATGTGCCAGAAATTGACTGTCTCTTTTACAACTGTGACCTGAAAATATAATAATCTTTAAAAAAAGAGAGACTCTTGGGGGTGTTGAACAAACTTCAAGAGAGAGGAAAGAATGGGCTTCACCTGGTGACCAAACATGCCAAACCCACGAAAAAAAATGCATAAATTGGGTTTGTTTTTGGCTTAATTGCCTTGTGAGTTGCTTGTGGGCTAGTTTTTGGCTTGTAGCTTGTTGCTTCTTTTTTTGATCAGCTCCCAGCAAGCAGGGGCAAGGGGAAAGCAGGGGCAAGGAGGGAGAGAGTCAGGGGTGCACAGCAGGCCCACCACAGTGCCAGACTGCATGCTGCGGAGATCTAGTCACACAGGGTGTTGCGGTTCTTAGGGATTGGCTTGTTTTGATCTTGTTTTGAAATGGGATTAGCTTGATTTTTGGCTTATTGTGAAAGTCAGGGTGCTTATTTACCATGAGAAAGTTGACAACTTTGCTGGTGACCTTACAAAAGGTTGAATCACTAAAATAGTTAAAGAATAATTATTCTGACACCAGAAGTCACAGAGAAGATTTCACAATGACCAACTCTCCCTCTCAAGACAGTTGAGGTCTCACAAGGCAGTTGACTCAATCTGAATTAATATTACAGCAAAGCACACAATTATTTTCAAATGGTGTCAGCAACTCTATATTTCAGGTGCTCCCATAATTTCTGTCAGAAACTGCTATTTTCAGGGGTTAATAATAACTTGACCATTTTAAATTGCCTCAGGCTGAAACCTGGCATACAAGTTGTCAGCCCAGACACTTATTTTTTTGTTACATGAAAAGTTTTAAATTAGATAAAGTAATTTTTCCCCAGTGATGCAAGTGGAGAAATAAGCAATGATTTCTGACAGCTTTTTAAAAGCACTAAATAATGATTTTCTTTTAAATTATAGCAAATTAATACCCGTGGTTTCATTCATTAATTATGGTAGCAAAACACTAAGGGCTTAATTCTGCAAGATGCTGAGGAGCACCTGTATGTGCTGTGAACCTTCAACTATATTGATTTTTCTGGTAGCTGAGAAAGCTCAGCATCTCCATGAGTTTCTCAGCTCCTTGCAGGATGGAGCCCTAAATAAACTTTTCACCTGTTTTGGGTTTTCTTTGTTATTGATTATGACTGAATTTGTTTTAAATTCATGATGAACAGGATGGTGAAGTAATTAGTGAAGAGTTTTATGGCTAGTTCTCAGGTTCAAATCCAAACTAGGTGAGACCCAACAATTGAAAACCATTACCTACTGAAACTTCTTGAATGAGTTTTTGGCACTAATTCTGTTCCAAGTTAACAAGTTTCCACATATTGAAAGCTCCACCAGCTACAACAGTCTAAGAAAAGAGTCTAGGGAATAATCAAAGACTATATTGTGCTTTCACTGCATATAAGTGGCCCCATTAAAATCAGGCTTGTGGTATATTGGAAGGCCAATGCATGGAAATTTGAACTGATAGGCCCTATGTCATACCTTTCAAATCACTCTGTGCAGAGCGGAGGCGGATTAAGATTTACTGGGGCCCTGGGCACAAAGAACATTTGGGCCCCCCCACACCTCTTGCCACAGGGCCCCATCCCCTGCTCCACCCCTTCCTCTCATGATCCCACCTCCTAGCCTGGCCAGAAGCTAAGTGGTGGTAAGAGCTGCCTGGGGACCTTCCACCTACCCTGGGAGGCATGCTCAGGGGGCCAGGGACAGAGGCACCCCAGCACCTCACCCAGGGCTCCCACTGCTGACTGCGCTACCTCAGCAGCTCTTACTACAGCCTAGGATGACCATATGTCCCGTTTTGGCTGAAACAGTCCCCTTTTTAAACTCTGTCTATGTCCCAACTTTTTTTTTTGGCAAAACTGAGCATTTGTCCTGTTTTCTCTTGCCAATTGATCATCAGTTGGGACAAAGAGTAAATGGGACAAATGCCCAGTTTTTAAAAAAAGAGGCAGGGGGGAAGACAGAGCAGTGGAGTTCAGAGGGGTGAGTGGCAGAGTGAGCAGGGGAGGGCTTGGACCAGGTCCACACAGGGGTGTTGGGGAAGGACTGGCCTTAGAGGCGGCCCACCCGGGTGACGTCCTGGGGCACCCTGCCACAGTGCAGAGGTGTACACTACCAGTGTGGAGTCAGAAACTGCTCCCAGCTGGCAGGAAAGCACTGCATGGGGGGGTGCCCACATTTCTCCATGTTTCTTTCCAGAGAAGGAACATGGGGGGAACGAGAGGTGACACACCAAATACTGCTTGTCCCCACCAATGTTCTTCCATGCCTAGGGGTTAGGGGTACAGGGATTGGGGTGCAAGAGGGGGTTCAGGGATTAGGGGAAAAGGGGGACCAATGCAGGGCTTAGAAGCACAGGAGGGGCTTTCAGGGATTGGGGCAAGGAGGGGGCACAGTGCAGGGTTTAGAAGCACAGAAGGAGGCTTCAGGGGTTAGGGGTGCAGGAGGGGGTGCATGCGTTAGGGGAACAAGAGGGTGCAGAGTGCACTGGTAGGGGCACAGAAGAGGCACAGTGCAGGAGTTAGGGGTGCAGGGAGGCTTGGGGTGCCAGGTGCAAGAGTTCGGGTGATCCTGCAGGGGCCCCCAAATTGGCCCAGGCCACTGGGCACAGGTCTCATTGGCCCATGAGTTCGGGTGATCCTGCAGGGGCCCATGAGTTCGGGTGATCCTGTGCCACTGGGCACAGGTCTCATTGGCCCATGAGTTCAGGTGATCCTGCAGGGGCCCCCAAATTGGCCTGGGCCACTGGGCACAGGTCTCATTGGCCCATGCAGTAATCTGTTACTGGTGCAACAGTAAGAGAGCCCACAGAAGGCCAAAGCACCACTTAAGTCCCACACAATCCTTCAAAACAGAGCTGAAGTGATACTTAAGTAGGCCCTTTTATTAAGATGAATTGTCTCCCTGTAAGATCAGAAGAATTCTTTCCCTAATGCTGTCTTTTGGCATCTTTTAAATGCACCAAATTCAGTTAATATTTTATGTTAAATAACGATATGAAGCCAGCATCACAAATTTCAAAATATGTTCAACATCCTTTAAATTTTCATTGAGCTTTTTGGTCTCAAAAATTCCATTAAAGCTCTCTTTTGCCTGAATTTGAGAGATACTTTGCCTGATTTTCCTCATCACTAGAGCTTTATATGGGCATTGCTCCATTGAAATTACTCCAGCATCAGAATGGAGTAAAAGAATGGTCAGTCAGGTATTTATGACGTGACATTCTTACACTGAATATCTTCAGATATCAACCAACTTAAAAGAAACAAAACTTGATCCCTCTTTTTCTATGGTTTTCATGGCCTTGTTCTCTCTGCTATAGAATCACAGGGAGGGAGTATGGGCTACACGTAAAGAGTTGGACATAGGAATTCTGATGTTCTGGGATCTATTTTCTATATTACTGACTCATGTGCAACTTTGTCAAATCACTAGAGTGAAAATATTCAAATCTGCAGGCCTAAACTTGAGCATCTAAATGCATATTTAAGCACCCAAATAAAAGTGAACTCATTTTTGAAGAGCTAAACACCCACAACTTTAATTGACTTATATGGGAGTTGCAGGTGCCCTGCAGCTCTGAAAATTTTAGTCACATTTAAGTGCCTAAATGTAGGCACTGCATTGAAAATGTTGAATCTGGCTCTCAGTGCTTCAGTTTACCCATATGTGAAATGGGTGTAATGCTTACTTACTTTGCAGGGCATTTGGTGATGCTGAATATTTGTACAATGCTTTGGGATACTCAGATGGAAAGCATCTAATAATGCAGAATACTATTTAATATAGTAGAAGTTAGAGATCGGGAAATAATTAGGTCATCCAGTACATTCTGTGCCAATTCAGGGTTCTTCTCCATGGTATATTTTGTAATGCTTGTATATCCTAATTTTAAATGTCTGTCTATCGTGGAACTTCCACCACATTCTTAGGATATTAATCCATAGCCTTATGTTTTTCACTGTTGAAAAGCTATCTGTGGTATTCAGCCTACATTTTCTTTTTCTTAATTCCATCCTTTTGATCCTATGTGTACCATCCTGGACCATTTCTAATAATTTTCTCTTCCTTGTTGCATTGTAAAGCTTGCAAGTGTGTGTAGATGGTTAGACATTTCCATCTTGTTGAAAATGGTGTCTTTGACTATTTCATGCTAGTGTAATAAAATCAGCAGTTCATAACTGATATGACCTATGGGGGGAGGGCGGGCAGAGCCTGATCTTTGTGATTTAACACTAATTCCAATTTAAACTTTGACTATTGTGCTTCTCATTGTAAAATAGGTAGAAGTACTATCATTTTCTCTTTAATTTTAAAAAAAGACACTAAAATGGTGAATCAGAGCAAAGGCTAAATGAAGAGACAGCAGACATGATATATGGCACTCAAGAAGCTGCTGAGAAATTTTATCTATGTACTCTCATTCTCTGTAAAGTGGTTAATACCAAGTTTCAAAGTCAAAGGAAGATCTGAAGTAGTAATTTGTTCTGACAAGTTACTAAGAGGAAGACAAAGTTATCTGTACATTATCTATCATTATCTTTGAAAAGGGACAGATGGATGAAATATTGTTTGAATGAAGTCTGCAAGAGTCATGGAACACTGCTAAACCTTAGGGCACTAATGAAAAAAGAGACCTAACTAGTCCTACAAGCACTGTAGATTGAAAAACAAGCACATTCTCTTAAGGAAAGTTAAGTACTTAATAATTCATCTTGAAACTTTTATTTACTTTTTAATTCATTCTATTTCTTTGCTGGACGTATGATTTATTTTCATCTGAGATCGTTATCTTGTTCTAACATTAGGGTGTCTAACACTTTTATCATTAAATATATGAACAAAAATGTGTAATGAACACAGTACTTTATGGCTGATAAGTCATGAACCTCATAACCCTATTTGCTCATCCATTCCATAAAAAATGTTATAGCTAGCTTGGAATTTAGAGTTATTTCTTAGGGCTGAAGACTTAACGAAAAAAAATAATTGATTAAACACTATAACAGGTATATGCTACTCACCACTGATTGCACCTCCTCATGGCTCATTTGGGGAATTAGCTCACCACACTCTACACTCCATCATGCAGTCACTCAGCCCATTTTTTCATGCACTAGATCTGCAGTCCATCTCTCACTGGGCAGGAGCTGAAATGCCTCTCCTTGATGCCTTAGCTATCCAACCAAATCACAGTCATCTTCCTGTTCCAGGGTTTCAGGCATCTATCTCCACTTCTGTGCTGACTGCACCACACCCACAGCAACTGATAGGGGGACCCAGGCCCACCCTCTAAACCAGGTTCCAATCCAGGAATCCTCAAATCAGAAGTTCAGGTCTATCCCTCTCAGACCTCCTTCCCTGGATTGTTTTTTATACTGCCTTTCTCATACTCTTGCTCTCCACCTTATGACAGCTCATTTCCCTGTAACCCCACCCCCCACCCCCCATCTATTGCTAACTTCCTCTATTTATAAACCCTGACCAGCTCCTCCTCCATTTGGACTTCTTTAGCAATTAGACCTGAACACCCCCTGGCTTTCCTCCAGGTACAAGCCTGTAGGTTAGGTGGTATAATTTATCCCTCCAGGCCTTGTGTGGGATGAACACCCCATCAGACATATAGTAATGGAAAGCCAGAATACACTGTTCAATGACCTGTAGCTATATCAGGTAGTTTGCTTGTCACAGTAATCCCTATAAATGGTAACAATTTTATTCTTGACCCCTCTGATAGCGACATGTAACATCTATTATAAAGAATAGTATTTTCTCTGTAGGATGTAGGAATAGCAATCTTGGCAGCATCTTTCACTTGTCCCCTTTTCTCCCATTAGGTATCTCTTCCCTCTCTTTTTCCATTTGTGGTATCTTTTTTCTGCCTACTTTGGAGTTTTCTCTCATTTCTCCTTCAAAGGCTCCCTCTCCCCTCTATTTATCCAGAGGAGATATCATGATTAGAACCAGGCTTTTTTGGATGAATAGTTCATTTGCCAAAAAATGCAGTTTTGATCAATGTGCAATTATTTGAGATGTGGAGGTATGTCTTCACTGCAGTGAAACACACTTGGCTGCCCATGGTCAGTATATATAGGCTCATGGGGCTATGAAATTGCAGTGTAGACATTTGGGCTCAGGTTCTGTATAGCCCTACAAGCTGGCATCACTTGATCCAGACTAGCCACAGGTATTTTATTGCAGCCTAGATGTACCCTAAGGGACTCAAGTTTGTGTATGGAGTGGGACTTGAATGCTAATTATTCCTACTTCTAAGTGGGAGCCCTAACCATCAAGCTATTGGCCACTCTGAGATAGTGCTTTCTCAATAAGAGCACAAGAATGACCATACAGGGTCAGAACAAAGGTCCATCTAGCCCAGTATCCTGTCTTCTGATAGTGGTCAATGTCAGGTGCTTCAGAGGGAATGAACAGAACAGGTAATCATCAAGTGATCCATCCCCTATCACCTATTCCCAGCTTCTGGCAAATAGAGGCTAGGGACACAATCCCTGGTATCCTGGGTAATAGCCATTGATGGACCTATCCTCCATGAATTTATCTAGTTATTTTTTGAACCCTGTTATAGTTTTGGCCTGTGGAACTCTTTGCCAGAGGATGTTGTGAAGGCCAAAACAAAATATTTCCTTTTATTTCTTTTAAACCTGCTGCTTATTAATTTCATTTGGTGACCCCTACTTTTTGTGTTTTGAGAAGGAGTAAATAATGTTTCCTTATTTACTTTCTCCACACCAGTCATGATTTTATAGACCTCAATCATATTCCTCCTTAGTCATCTCTTTTCCAGGCTAAAAAGTCCCAGTCTTATTAATCTTTCCCCATCTGGAAGCTGTTCCATACCCCTAGTCATTTTTGTTGTCCTTTTCTGTACCTTTTCCAATATATCTTTTTTGAGGTTGAGAGACCACAGCTGCATGCAGTATTCAAGAATTGGGCGTAACATGGATTTATGTAGCGCTAATATAATACTTTCTGTCTTATTATCTATCCCTTTCCTAATGATTCCCAACATTCTGTTAGCTTTTTTGACTGTTGCTGTACATTGAATGGATGTTTTCAGAGAACTATCCACAATGACTCCAAGATCTCTTTCATGAGTGGTAACAGCTAATTTAGCTGTCCACATAATTTTATATGTATTGTTGGGATTAGGTTTTCCAGTGTGCATTATTTGTATTTATCAACATTGAATTTCATCTGCCATTTTGTTGCCCAATCACCCAGTTTTGTGAGATCCCTTTGAAACTCTTCACAATCTACTTTGGAATTAACTATCTTGAGTAATTTGGTATCATCTGCAAATTTTGACAGCTCAGTGTTTACCCCTTTTTCCTGATCAATTATGAATATGCTGAATAGGACTGGTCCTGGTACAGACCCTTGGGGAACACCACTATTTCCTCTCTCCATTCTGAAAATTGACAATTTATTCCTTCCCTCTGTTTCTTATCTTTTAGCTAGTTATTGATCCATGAGAGGATCTTCTCTCTTATTTTGCTTAAAGAGCATTTGGTTAGGGATGTTATAAAAGGCTTTCTGAAAATCTAAGTACACTATATCCACTGGACCATCTCTGTCTCCATGCTTGTGGACCCTCCCACAAGAATTCTTGAAGATTGGTGAGGCATGAGTTCCCTTTACAAAAATAAATAAATAAATAAAAACAACCATGTTGACTCTTCCCCAACAAATCATGTTCATCTATGTGTCTGATAATTCTGTTCTTTACTAGAGTTTCTGCCAATTTCCCGGTACTGAAGTTAGGCTTACCTGCCTCTAATTGTCAGGATCGCCTCTGGAGCTTTTTTAAAAAAATTGGTGTCACATTAGCTATTCTCCAGCTATTCTACAGAAACTGATTTAAATGATAGGTTACAAACCACAGTCAGTAGTTCCACAATTTCACATCTGAGTTCCTTCAGAACTCTTGGGTGAATACCATCTGATTTAATTTATCAATTTGTTCCAAAACCTCCTCTAATGACACCTCAATCTGGGGCTGGCTCAGGTTTGGGAATCTCCCTCACATCCTCAGTCATGAAGACCAATGCAAAGAATCTCTCCTGTTGAAGCTTTTCCACTTTGTATAAATACTTAAATATTCATTGGGTCAAAGTGGGAGAATGACCCTATTGCCTGAGAAGTAGGCAATGTGGATTCAAATCTCTTCTTTGAATCCAGCAGAGAAAAGCTGATAGCCTGCTGGTTATGCTGCCCACATAGGGATCTGAATTCAAGCTCCTGTTCTAGAGCTGTGATTCAGGTGCGTTTTTTCCCCTATCCCAGGCAAGTGCTACTGGGCTATAAAGGAGACATGCATGCTGACTCTTTTCTGAAGCTAGTCCTAATGGACTTTTTTCTATTTGCTGACAAATTCCAAACATTTTCAGAACTGAATATTTCTACTATTTTTTTTGTTTTGCTGGAAAAACTGAAAAATCAATTATTTCCCTAGCTTTATTTTTAACTTCCTGTGTGGGATCTCTTCTCTCATTCTTTTCTTCCTTTCTCCCACTTGGAAAGTCTCCCCTCCTACAGGGGTCCCTCAACACTCATCTTATGAGGCTCTGTTGTGATAACTGGACCTACAAATTTACCCTAATTGCATGTTTAACTGTAAAACCAGAGTGTAATTCATAAGATGTAACAATAACCTCTAATAACAACTGTTGATGTGAATAAGTGCAAGAAAAATCAGGCAAAGAAACTGGATTAGTCTAAACCAAAAAGGCCACTTTGATATAACCCATGGACTGTTGAAATTATGCTTGTTAAAAACAGATGATACAGAGTTAATGGGCCAAAATATTGCATCAAATTTTAGACCTAACTAGTGGACAAAATAATGAAAGGACACTATTCTACTACCACTCCCTTTTGGGGTCTTTAAAGAAAGTGACTTTGCTGGGAAAAGAAACAGAAAGAACTGACAGGCGACTGGAGTGAGCTTCACCATCATGGCTACCACACTGTGGTGGAGCAGCAGCCCCACACAGGTAGAGGAACCATTAAAGCAGCCCTCAAGGAGGCTGTGTAAAACCAAGCCAATGGGAGGAGGCTTGTAGAGAGCTAATCAGTAGAAGGTTTGTTGGAGCAGCCAATCAGGGCCAGGGAGGGCCACATAAGGACTGCTCAACGGAACAGAGTCAGGTTTCAGAGTAGCAGCCATGTTAGTCTGTATTCACAAAAAGAAAAGGAGTACTTGTGGCACGTTAGAGACTAACAAATTTATTTGAGCATAAGCTTTCGTGAGCAACAGCTCACTTCATCGGATGCATTCAGTGGAAAATACAGCGGGGAGATTTATATACATAGAGAACATGAAACAATGGGTGTTACCATACACACTGTAACCAGAGTGATCATTTAAGGTGAAAAGAAAATAACAGAACGCCACTAGCCATTACCTTCAGCCCCCAATTAAAACCTCTCCAGCGCATCATCAAGGATCTACAGCCTACCCTGAAGGAAGACCCATCACTCTCACAGATCTTGGGAGACAGGCCAGTCCTTGCTTACAGAGAGCCCCCAACCTGAATCAAATACTCACCAGCAACCACACACCACACAACAGAACCACTAACCCAGGAACCTATCCTTCCAACAAAGCCCGTTGCCAATTGTGTCCACATATCTATTCAGTTGACACCATCATAGGGCCTAATCACATCAGCCACACTATCGGAGGCTCGTTCACCTGCACATCTACCGATGTGATATATGCCATCATGTGCCAGCAATGCCCCTCTGCCATGTACATTGGTCAAACTGGACAGTCTCTACGTAAAAGAATAAATGGACACAAATCAGACGTCAAGAATTATAACATTCAAAAACCAGTTGGATAACACTTCAATCTCTTTGGTCACTCGATTACAGACCTAAAAGTGACAATTCTTCAATAAAAAACTTCAAAAACAGACTCCAACGAGAGACTGCTGAATTGGAATTAATTTGCAAACTGGATACAATTAACTGAGGCTTGAATAGAGACTGGGAGTGGATGGGTCATTACACAAAGAAAACTATTTCCCCATATTTATTCCCCCCACACACTGTTCCTCAGACATTCTTGTCAACTGCTGGAAATGGCCTACCTTGATTATCACTACAAAAGGTTCCCCCCCACACCAACTCTCCTGCTGGTAATAGCTCACCGTAAGTGATCACTCTGGTTACAGTGTGTATGGTAACACCCATTGTTTCATGTTCTCTGTGTATATAAATCTCCCCATTGTATTTTCCACTGAATGCATCCAATGAAGTGAGCTGTAGCTCACGAAAGTTTATGCTCAAATAAATGTGTTAGTCTCTAAGGTGCCACAAGTACTCCTTTTCTTAGAGCAAAGTCAGTCTCTCCCTGGAATGCAAGGGAGAGGCACTAGCTGCCTTAAAGGCATATCTTAGATAAAGCAGTGATGGTCGGGGAGCAACAGGGAACTCCAGCCTGAGGACTCCCAGACTGAGGCCCCAGATGCAAGGAGCTGGGAAGGTGGTAGGGCTACGGGGAAATGTCCTAGGGAAATAAACAGTAGAAGTTGGAGGAGAGGCAGCACGGGGCTGCTGGCTATAGGGTCCCTGGATTGGGGCCCAGAATAGTGGTTGGGGCCACCCTACCCCTTTCCCCTCAATTGCCACAGAGAGGGTGGCAAGTATTCGAACTGCAGTTTACCCCTTGAGATGAGGGGTTAGACTGAAGGCTACAGTAGGCCACAGCAGCAAGTGGATGGACTAGAGACAGCCATTTTTCCCAGAAGTGGGGAGAAAGTGGAGAGGGGCGTAGCCAGACGTCCATGTCCAGAAGAGGACACCTCAGTCCGGGGAGTTACACTGGTCTTAAGGGTGGAGCAGAAGCTATGGTGGTGAGATACCACTAGAGGAAGGTGCACCAGCAACCAAGAGCTAATTCCCAGCACGGAGAGCAGGAGGTGCCGAGGTGGTGAGACCTACCCCATCACACACCCCCATGATCTTCAGGTACCCTGGACCTTCATTATCCTAATCTTGAGGGATGTCCTGACCAGACCAGGCCCGAGAAAGGCCACCCCTACCAGCTCCACCTGAATCCCAGATACCACCTGGGTTGAAATGGGATCAGACTTTAACCACACCAGCAACAACATCAGCTCCAACCCATCTCTACCAACTTCCTCTACCAACTCTAAGAGTCCTGCACTTAGGAAGGAAGAATCCCATGCACCACTACAGGCTGGGGACCAACTGGCTAAGCAGCAGCTCTGCAGAAAAGGATCTGGGGATTACAGTGGATGAGAACCTGGATATGAGTCAGCAGTGTTCCCTTGTTGCCAAGAAGGCCAATGGCATATTGGGCTATATTAGTCGGAGCATTGCCAGCAGATCAAGGGAAGTGATTATTCCCCTCTATTTGGCCCTGGTGAGGCCACACCTGGAGTATTGTGTCCAGTTTTCGTCCCCACACTACAGAAGGGATATGGACAAATTGGAGAGAGTCCACTGGAGGGCAAGAAAAATTATTAGGGGGCTGGGGCACATGACTTATGAGGAGAGGATGAGAGAATTTGGGTTATTTAGTCTGCAGAAGAGAAGAGTGAGGGGATTTGATAGCAGCCTTCAACTACTTGAAGGGGGGTTCCAAAGAGGATGGAGCTAGGCTGTTCTCAGTGGTGGCAGATGACAGAACAAGGAGTAATGGTCTGAAGTTGCAGTGGGGGAGATCTAGGTTGGATATTAGGAAAAACTATTTCACTAGGAGGGTGGTGAAGCACTGGAATCGGTTGCCTAGGGAGGTGGTGGAATCTCTATCCTTAGAGGTTTTTAAGACCTGGCTTGACAAAGCCCTGGCTGGGATGATTTAGTTGGTGTTGGTCCTGCTTTGAGCAGGGGGTTGGACTAGATTGCATCCTGAGGTCTCTTCCAACCCTAATAGTCTATGATTCTATTATTCTGTTTTCCCCAAAAGGAGAGTTACTACTGTCTTTATTACTAACTAAAAGACTGTCAGATTAGGGCTGTAGAATTCCTACCCCCTTCTAAAAACTCTCTCCAACCGAAGGGAAATAGAATAAGAAATTATGTTAAAACGAAAGCCTTACTTAATACTTTACATTTGAAATGCTTTACAATTGTTTTTCCCTTCTTTTCCGTACCTTTAATAAAAAATTGAAAGGATATTTAATGGTAGTAAGCAGGCTGAGGTCTCTGGATACCAAACACTGAATCTTGTTTAACACTGTTTAGTGTTGACCATTAACTTGGTCATGTTGACACCTTTAGCCCATTTATTCCATCTAACCTAATATAACAGATCTCTCTGTGGTCTTCATGTACTCATACACCCAGTTACCAATATCTTAAGTCATGAGAGAGGAGAGGGATCCATGCAGTCTTTGGTCCCTATTTCCCTGTACACTGAATACTTTATACCTGAGATATTAGGCAACTGGGGAAAGGGCAGCAAGGAGGTGAATACAGATCTCCCTTTGTCCAGAGGAGCAAGATTAGTTTTAAACCATGTTCTGAAGTGCATACACCTTGCCAAAACTGTTCTGCCTTTCTCTAATATACGAATCTCTCTTCCCTTTCATCAGAGATATATAATTTCCTCATTCTGAATGCATGAATGGTTGACCTTGAACTCAGCCTATTAGAAGACTAGAAATTGAAGGTTGTGCTGTCTGTGTTATTCCAAGGGTAATTTTCTCTACATTTAAAATAAAATATTGTAATTCATATATGATGTTAATGCTACAATGCTCCTGGCAAACAAATGTAGTGCAAGATGGGTGCAAATTTGCCACGGTTTTATTGATGTACTTTACAAAGACAGAATTGATAACATGCATTCATTTTAAGGGTTTCCACATATTTATGCTGAATATACACTTTACATTTATAAACAGTTATTTTGGTTACAGTTGTAGGGATGTGATGAATACCTGATCTGAAAATTCCACATGTTCCACGGTTCTCCTAGATGTAGTCCTAAACCCTTTGCAAAAGGTTTCTGGGGAGGGCAGCCTTATTGTATCCTTCATGGTAGGACACTTTACCATTCCAGGCCAGTAACACGTACTCGGGAATCATTTTAGAACAAAGCATTGCAGTGTATGTTTGCTGGCATTCAAACAACATCCGTTCTTTATCTCTCTGTGTTATCCTCAGGAGAGTGAGATCTAATTCATGGTCACCTGGTTGAAATAGAGTGCTTTTCTTCAGGGGACACTCAGAAGAGCCCATTCCTGCTGGGCTGTTTGCCTGTGGCTAAACAGAAATGTTCCCCGCTGTTAGCCACAGGGAGGGGGGAAGGTTGAGGGGGTAGTCACGCGGTGGGGGGAGGCAAAATGCGACCTTGTAATGAAAGCACATGTGCTATGTATGTAATGTTAACAGCAAGGTTTACCCTGAAAGAGTGTAGCCACTGTTTTATAAAATGTGTCATTTTAAATACCGCTGTCCCTTTTTTTTTCTCCACCAGCTGCATGTGTTTCAATGATCACAGGATCTTCTCCTTCCAGAGGCTAGTGAAGCTTAGAAAGAAAAAAAAACGCACTCGCGATGAAATGTTCTCCGAGCTCATGCTGTCCTCCCACACTGACAGAGCACAGACGAATGCATGGAGGCAAATAATGTCAGAGTGCAGGAAAGCACAAAATGACCGGGAGGAGAGGTGGTGGGCTGAAGAGAGTAAGTGGTGGGCTGAAGATAGGGCTGAAGCTCAAATGTGGCGGCAGCATGATGAGAGGAGGCAGGATTCAATGCTGAGGCTGCTGCAGGACCAAACCAGTATGCTCCAGTGTATGGTTGAGCTGCAGAAAAGGCAGCTGGAGCACAGTCTGACACTGCAGCCCCTCTGTAACCAAACGCCCTCCTCCCCAAGTTCCATAGCCTCCACACCCAGATGCCCAAGAACGCGGTGGGGGGGCCTCCGGCCAACCAGCCATTCCACCACAGAGGATTGTCCCAAAAAAAGAAGGCTGTCATTCAATAAATTTTAAAGTTGTAAACTTTTAAAGCGCTGTGCTTAAAGTGCTGTGTGGCATTTTCCTTCCCTCCTCCACCACCCCTCCTGGGCTACCTTGGTAGTCATCCCCCTATTTGTGTGATGAATGAATAAAGAATGCATGAATGTGAAGCAACAATGACTTTATTGCCTCTGCAAGCCTTGATTGAAGGGAGGAGGGGCGGGTGGTTAGCTTACAGGGAAGTAGAGTGAACCAAGGGGCAGGGGGTTTCATCAAGGAGAAACAAACAGAACTTTCACACCGTAGCCTGGCCAGTCATGAAACTGGTTTTCAAAGCTTCTCTGTTGCGTACCGCGCCCTCCTGTGCTCTTCTAACTGCCCTGGTGTCTGGCTGCGCGTAACCAGCAGCCAGGTGATTTGCCTCAACCTCCCACCCCGCCATAAACGTCTCCCCCTTACTCTCACAGATATTGTGGAGCACACAGCAAGTAGTAATAACAGTGGGAATATTGGTTTTGCTGAGGTCTAAGCGAGTCAGTAAACTGCACCAGCGTGCCTTTAAACGTCCAAATGCACATTCTACCACCATTCTGCACTTGCTCAGCCTGTAGTTGAACAGCTCCTGACTACTGTCCAGGCTGCCTGTGTACGGCTTCATGAGCCATGGCATTAAGGGGTAGGCTGGGTCCCCAAGGATACATATAGGCATTTCAACATCCCCAACAGTTATTTTCTGGTCTGGGAATAAAGTCCCTTCCTGCAGCTTTTGAAACAGACCAGAGTTCCTGAAGATTGGAGCGTCATGTACCTTTCCCGGCCATCCCACATTGATGTTGGTGAAGCGTCCCTTGTGATCCACCAGAGCTTGCAGCACTATCGAAAAGTACCCCTTGCAGTTTATGTACTTGGCGGTTTGGTGCTCCGGTGCCAAGATAGGGATATGGGTTCCGTCTATGGCCCCACCACAGTTAGGGAATCCCATTGCAGCAAAGCCATCCACTATGACCTGCACATTTCCCAGGGTCACTACCCTTGATATCAGCAGATCTTTGATTGCGTGGGCTACTTGCATCACAGCAGCCCCCACAGTAGATTTGCCCACTCCAAATTGATTCCCAACTGACCGGTAGCTGTCTGGCGTTGCAAGCTTCCACAGGGCTATCGCCACTCGCTTCTCAACTGTGAGGGCTGCTCTCATCTTGGTATTCATGCACCTCAGGGCAGGGGAAAGCAAGTCACAAAGATCCATGAAAGTGCCCTTACGCATGCGAAAGTTTCGCACCCACTGGGAATCCTCCCAGACCTGCAACACTATGCGGTCCCACCAGTCTGTGCTTGTTTCCCGAGCCCAGAATCGGCGTTCCACAGCATGAACCTGCCCCATTAGCACCATGATGCATGCATTGGCAGGGCCCATGCTTTCAGAGAAATCTGTGTCCATGTCCTGATCACTCACGTGACCGCGCTGACGTCGCCTCCTCGCCCGGTATCGCTTTGCCAGGTTCTGGTGCTGCATATACTGCTGGATAATGCGTGTGGTGTTTAATGTGCTCCTAATTGCCAAAGTGAGCTGAGTGGCCTCCATGCTTGCCTTGGTATGGCGTCCGCACAGAAAAAAGGCGCGGAATGATTGTCTGCCATTGCTCTGATGGAGGGAGGGGCGACTGACGACACGGCTTATAGGGTTGGCTTCAGGGAGCTAAAATCAACAAAGGGGGTGTCTTTACATCAAGGAGTATTTCAGACAGGACTTCACAGAGGGTTCCAATTAGAAATGGTGCACCTAAGTTATTGTTCTTATTGGAACAAGGAGGTTAGCCTGGCCTCTGATTGATACATGGCTAGATTTACCTTGCTGCACCTTCTCTGTGAGTGACTGGAGTGTGACCTAGAGGAATGAGTCCCCTAGACAGGGGAGGAGGCAAATGAGTACAAAGCATATCTGGTCTATTTCTTGTTTTGATCCACTCCATCTATCTTTTACATCTTTGGCTGGCAGCAGACGGTGCAGAAGGACTGCATGCCATCCACATCTCTTGCCTGCCCGGCATAAGGCGGTTCAATAGGACTGACTGCAGGGCTAAAGAGAATGACCTGGTCAAGTCACTCCAAATTTAGTCCCTGCGCCCATGTCTGTCCAGGCGCTCCCAGCCAACGTGGCCAGGAGCACCTCGGACATGACGATGACGGCTACCAGTCGTACTGTACCGTCTGCTGCCACAAGGCAAGGGGTTGCTGCTACTGTGTAGCAAAGCCGTACCGCGTCTGCCAGCACCCAGGAGACATAGGGTGACGGTTACCTGAGCGGGCTCCATGCTTGTCCTGGTATGGCGTCTGCACAGGTAACTCAGGAAAAAAGGTGCGAAACGATTGTCTGCCCTTGCTTTCATGGACGGAGGGAGGGAACGGGGGCCTGACGATATGTACCCAGAACCACCCGTGACAATGTTTTAGCCCCATCAGGCATTGGGATCTCAACCCAGAATTCCAATGGGCAGCGTAGACTGCGGGAACTGTGGGATAGCCACCCACAGTGCAACGCTCCGGAAGTTGACTCTAGCCTCGGTACTGTGGAAGCACTCCGCCGAGTTAATGCACTTAATGCACTTAGAGCATTTTCTGTGGGGACACACACACTCAAATATATAAAACCGATTTCTAAAAAACCAACTTCTATAAATTCGACCTTATTCCGTAGTGTAGACATACCCTTAGTCTGTATCAGCAAAAAGAAAAGGAGGACTTGTGGCATCTTAAGTACTCCTTTTCTTACTGCCTAAAGTATCTCTTTTACAGGAGAATTCATGTACACCTCCCCACTTACAGTTCAGTTTAACTATTTTTTTCATCCAAACTGATAGTTGTATCTGATCTGAAATTATATTCTCAGATTACATCACTTGTATTGTTTTTTCTTCCCAAAAATATAATGACGTTTAAAATAAAAGTTGTGTATTCACTAGTCATTTTAATAGCAAATACTTAGTCTAAATTTATGGCTTCAAAACAGCTATGAATTTACCCATCTGGATAGTCCCTTTCTGGATTTATATCTGTATTAACACCTGGACTCTCCATGTTGTCACAGAGAGTTCTGATCTTGTAGAGACTAAATGATCTGATTGCATGGACAATCTCAGAGTTATCATTAAAAACAACATAAGTTCCTAGTCTTGCCAACACATCTCTCCAAAAGCTCCAGCCTAAAAATATACCATATTTTTAGAACAAGAAGCCATATTCTCATTAGAGTAAAAAATAGGTATTGTGATTAAGAAGTACAATAGGTATGTAGTTTTTTTCTTGCCATTAATATCAGTCAAGCTTCTGTTCAAAACCAGGAGCCACTGCCAATAATTTCCTTTGCTACTATGAGACATACATACACACTCTTTTGACAAACCAAAGGATGGTCTTGGTTAAAGCATTAGCACAGAAATCAGAGCGTGAAATATTGACCCAGTTGCATTCAACAGCAGTTTTACCACTGACGTCAATGAGGCCCAGGATTTCACCCTGGAGGATTTGAATTTTCTTCTCAGCTTTACCACAGACTTTCTGTGTGGCCCTTGAAAAAAATCACCTAAACTTTCTGGGCTTTAGTTTCCCTATCTGTAAAATGCAGGTCATATCTACCTAATGAGGGAATTGGGATGCTATTAATTAATGTCTGTACAGCATTTTGAGAGCCTCTGATCAAGGGACTATGCAAGAGCAAAGTATAAATAGTGTATTTATTATTAACCCACTGTTACAAAACATATCCACCTAATAGGAAAAGATATGAACTACACTTTATACATTAGTTTAATCTATTATGAAGCTTGTTTGCTTTGACAAATATGTGTAAGAGCTACATAATGTGAAACAGGTTTCTGAAATGATTTGAAGATGCTCATGATCTGTCTAAAACAGCATATTCTAGTATATTTCTACTACATTTGTTTCAGCTGGAGAGATAGTAATTAAGAGTGTAGTAGTGAGCTATAACAATAAGTGAGCATAAAATCTATTGAATGGAACAATACATGATGTAGAGGAAAATTCTACGAGCTTTCAAAGAACTTTACCCTAAAACTGTCCATCATGGTATCAAATGACAACATACTCAATTAATGAAACATCAAGTTTGGGGGCATTACTGTCACATTATGGGGTGCAAAATAGAAACCGTTTGTGCAAAGGGTTAAATTATATAATAATAATAAAATAATAAATAAACTAGTTTTGTTTGACCTGATGGATTCTCAATCATTGGCAATTTTAAAATCAAGATTAAATGTTGTATTTTTTAAAGCTATGCTCCAGTTCAAAACAGTATTATTTAAGGCACATTCTACAGCATGTGTCATACAGGAGGCCAGAGCAGATGATCACATTGGTCCTTTTTGGCCCTGGCATATATGAATCTATAAATCTGTGATAGTTTAATTTTTTGTCCTTAATCTAGAAGGAAAGTTTTTGAAACTCTCCAACTTTCTCCTGGGCTGGGAAATTTTCCTGCCCAACTCTGAGACACAGGTGCCTACACCGAGTCCATAGATTTCACTGAGGTTCTGTGTTTACAAGATTGAAAAGCTACAATATTTCTGAGTGATTTGGGGACATAAATGTGGGCACAGGAGGGAAATGTAGAGTGTGCAGTTCAGACATTAGTGTAAGGGGAGAATAAAACAGATGAAAGAAAAATTTTATATTCAAGACTGAGAAATACAAATTAAAATAATAACAAAAAGTTTCTGTGGTCTTGCAATAGTGAAAAATGTGTTGTGGGTGCAATACTGACAACTGGAGATTTTGGGAGTGTCAACATTACCAGTTCTCATTATATGCCTTCGCACCGGTGGATCAGATTCAGAATATATAAAGATTCCATAAATCAAAGATTTAATTGGGTATCCACCCTCAATTCCACTACGAAGTAGCCAACATATTCTTTTTTATTCCCACCATTGGAGGACTTCTACATTTTACATGTTGATAAAGTGGCTCTATGATTACTCATTCCGAATTGCATCAGTCCTCCAGTATTATGTAATGAAAACAATCCTTTATTTAAAAAACAAATTCACCCAGAAAAAACTTTATTTAATAAACAATGTTTGTATTAAAATCCTTATAAATCCTGAAATATCATAAACAAAAATACCACCCCTTAATACTAATGCTATAAAAAGGATTTTGTTTAAAAAAAAATAAAAAAAACATGTGTGTTTTGTACCCATGAGGGTGAAGGACTAGTTTAGTATATGATAGAACTGGAAGGAACCAATTTGATCATGTACTCTATCATCCCACATAATTCAGTTCACACAATTTCACTCAGTAATTCATGCATCAAGCCAATAACTTCTGGTTCAGAGCACTAATAATTGCTAAAGTGGAGGCACTAAGGAAGCTTCATTAGGGAGTTCCTGCAAAGCAAATGCACATAATCCTATATGAAACCCTCCTGCTGTTGCTGGGGTGCTTGTGATGTTAAACAAGAGGCAATAAAACAATATCTTACAAATAGCTTTATAAAAGTTTTCAGGTTAGCCATTTTGCAGGGGAGCAGAAATTGCCAGAATCCACTAGCTGTATCTAGTGAGGAGATATCATTGTAGCAGTTGTTCACTTGCAAATAATATTTTCCATAATAGGAAATATTATACCTTTCCTTCTTTACTGATTCATCAAGTCTCCTCCAGTATGTCTACACTGCAGCTGGGAGCGAGCCTCCCAGCCTGGGTAGACAGATTTTCACTGGTGGAACTCGAGCTGGAATGCAAAAATTAGCAGTGTGGACATTCCTGCTCAGGCTATGAAGCCTACAGAGTCTGATGGGCTCGAAAGCCCAAGCTCCAGCCCACACCACAACATCCACACTGCTATTTTTAGTGTGCTAGCACAAGCCCGGCTAACACGAGTCTGCCTACCTGCACCAGGAGACTTGCTCCCACCTGCACTGTAGATATACCCTTTTGGTCCATCCAGATATAGAGCTACCTGTTTTCTTTCAGAACCAAAGCATTGGGGCACACTACTTTGTTGGCTCAGTAATGTGTTCTATCATTATCTCACAGTGAGTAGTTCTTTCACTTCAGGAATCTGTGGTTTCGCAGATTACAGACTATACTAAGCACAAAGTGTGTAGCCCCCTCTTGCAGTAAGACCCAAACTGGTTGTCCTTTAAACTCACCATTTTGTCCAAACATGATCTCAACTTCCTCTCTTTTCTTATGAGCTCATGTCAATGGCTCTGTTGTGGTCTAGGAGGTTATTTGCAAGATCCTCTTTAGTGGCAAATGCCAAACACACAGTCCTTGACTGTGAAGTTAGTATAGTCTTTACACTAACACAGGCAACTTAGCTGTCCCCTAGAGCTGTATTGATCACTAACTTAGAAGCTGCAACAAGCTAGGGCTAGGCTCCATTTCCTTAAGTATCTTTACAATTTCAACAGCTTTGCCCTGGAATCAATATGAATTCAACAGCAATATTTCAAGTCTTGAGATTAACAATTCAAGTGTATTCATGAATGCTGTCCCTTGGACACAGATTCAAGAAATAGTCCAAGCAAGGATGAGATATTCCTAGAAACATAATACATTTATATAGCCAAACAGCTCTTCTCTCCCTATATTGCAATAACCTAAATAAAGCATTCAGTTCCCATTGGCAGAACTCTAGTAAACTGTTACATAGGCCAGGTCTACACTACACAAAATTGCCTGCATAACTATGTCAGTTAGGAGTGTGGAAAAAATCACACCCATAAACCACATAGCTATGCCAGCAGCGCTCGTTCCATCTCCCTCATCACCTACGACCCCTGTGTAGAGGCAGCTTACACCAGGAAAAGATAAGGGTCCTTTTGCTAGTGTAGCTAACGTAATTGGGAGATGTGGTTTAACTATACCCAATGTCCTTTTTTCTTACATTAACAAGTCTCCTAATGACTTGTAAATTTGATCTGTATGTATATTTTGAACATTTTATGAGGCAACCTTAAGGTTGAGTAGGTTGTTTAAACTGTGTAGTATATTAGTAAGTAAAAGATTGTGTGGCAATGGGAAACTGACTAGATCCCATTTGCAGATCAGTATAATTTGATTTCTGAGATGTTCTGGGATTAAATCCAGACCAGTGAGGGCTTGTGTCACAGCCTTCCCCACAATCCTGGGGGCTTACCAATGCTCTGCTGTTGTAGGTCCTAACCTGGGCTGCTCACAAGCACCATCACATCATGCCAATCACACCCTGGGGGCAGCTCTGCTGTCTCCAGCAGTCTGTCAGCAACATTCTAGTCAGACTCTGGCTTCCACCAGCCTTGGTTACTACTTACAGGGTGACCTCAACAGACTCCGAGTCCCAAATTTCACCAAAAACATGTGTTCTGAACTGTCTAGTCCCGCTCCTGAACAGTTCAGATATTAAAGTTCTGTTGTCATTGTAAAGGGTGAATATTCAACAGTTTGCTATTTTAACTGGAGTTACCAAAAAGTTCAATTTAAACATGACAATAGATTAGTTTAGACTAAAAATAAAACAAGTTTATTTAACTACAAAATAGAGATTTTAAGTGATTACAGGTATAAAGTATTAAAATCAGAAATGGTTACAAAAGAAATAAAGATAAAATAGCTAGTAGGTAAAACTTAACAAGATACAAGGTAAAATCCTTACCACATGCTCTCAGCAACAGGCCAGACCAAATTCTCAGGTCAGGATCATCCCACAAATTCAAAGGGCTGGTTCTTTTTTCTTCTTAGATGAAAGAGAGAGAGAGATCATGGGTGTTTTTACCCCTCACTTTTCACCCCTTTGAAATACATTTTCCTGAGGATTGTCCCTAGATAAAGGTCATTCCAGCTGTGAGGAAAGAGATGTGGAGCCCTGTGGTAAAAAACGTTCCACGTTGTTGTTTGCTAAAATACAGATCTGTTCCTGCCCCCCCTTTGTTGCCAAAGAGTAGCCACTTGACAGGTGATTGCCAATCAACTTTGATGACACCTGGCTAGAGGTATCAGCTTGTCCTTTGTATTTGAGAAAGAACTTTACTCATTCCCCAGATTTGTCTGGTAAACACATTTGTCTGGTAGTCATAATTACAGCTTATGTTCATAACTCTTAATACACATTTTGTACATACAGTACACAATAATATTCATGACCTGTGGGTTATTAGTTTTTTTAAATGATACCTCACAAGGCATAATTTGCACAATATGATTACAATAGTGTGTAGGGTCTGAATAGAGGGGTGCTTTCGGATAAAGTTTCTTAAAACATTTAGAATTTCTGTTAAGAAAGAAGGTTGGTTTTGAGTATTAGCTAGGCTCCACCGAAACACACTTTCATCCTTTTTTCTTTACTTTTTTCATCCAGAATATAGCAGCTTGTTGCTCTTTATCAGAACAGATGGAAAAACAAAAACAACATTTTGTGATTTTTTTTCTATACGTTTCCATTTTCTATCATAATTTCATTTTTGTAGAGATTTTCTGATCAACTCTGTTTTTGAAATAATGGATGAAATTATCTTTCTGCACTTCTTAAGGATGGTCTAAGCTTAAAAAGATTTCTGGGATATAGAATCAAAGAATATCAGGGTTGGAAGGGATCTCAGGAGGTCATCTAGTCCAACCCCCTGCTCAAAGCAGGACCAATACCCAACATATAAGTTCTTTTGCCAGCATTGTGATA
This sequence comes from Lepidochelys kempii, assembly GCF_965140285.1. Taxonomy (NCBI): domain Eukaryota; kingdom Metazoa; phylum Chordata; order Testudines; family Cheloniidae; genus Lepidochelys; species Lepidochelys kempii. Next base: position 86,947,984 of record NC_136380.1, read on the forward strand.
TTGATAAAAGCCCTCATGTTGATGAAGTTATACTGGTATAAAGGTCTCTTGAATCCAGGGCTGGCCTTATGGGTGGGTGACATGGGCGACCACTTAGGGTGCCATTGTCAAGAAGCAAAGAGTGGGGCAGGCCTGGGGTGCAAGGCTGTGGAAGTTAGCTCAGGGAAATGGGCCGGGGGGGGGGAGGAGGGAGGCAGCATGGCCTAGGGGTACTGGGGGGTGGCGAGCCTGGGAAACAGCGGAGACCAGGGGGGATGGCGGATGGGATGGGGAGGCAGAAGGGCTTGGGGGAAAGTGGGAGGATGGGCGGGGATCCCAGAGAGGCAGCTGGGCCAGAGGGGGTGGAGAGCCATGGGAGGCTGTGGGGGCCAGAGGGAGTGGGGTGGGGAAGTCAGCGAGGGCCAAAACACAAGTTTGCCCAGGGTCCAATTTTCCCTAATGTCGACCCTGCTTGAATCAATATAGCTTACTCGCCACCGTGCTAGGTGCTTTTTGTTTCCTTGTTTTATCTTTTGCCACCAGCACAGTTAAAATGGCAAAACATTTTAATGTAGATAAACTGTTAGAGGTACAGCACAGAATTTGCTGTTGGTGGGAGGGGGTAAACAGGCTTTAAATCACCTTTGTGTCTTCCAGTTCTGAGCTGTTCCAGGGGCTGGAGCAGTTCCTGGCATCCTTGAGGGGCTGTCAAAGTTACAGCAACCTCCACAAGCTGTGTTATTGGTAGAAGCACTGCCCAGAATGTACACAGTTCTGTGCACTGCAGCCCACCATGTTCCTCTCATCCCTAGCTATGTCCCCCATGCCAGGGCTTGGGAGGGAGTCCTCAGAAGATAGCATTCAGCTGTCTTCCTCAGTTCTGTTCAGGAATTCTCCTTCAGCCTGATTTAGGGTTTTTAGAAACCTTTTATACCAGAGACGACACATAACTTTTGATGGGGGGGGGTCACAATTTAAAGATTCTGGTAGTATGCAGCGGGCTGGCATATACACACTAGCAGAAATTTGTGGGGCATGACCACATGCCCCCCCCCGCCCGTATGCATCACCTCTGCTTTACAGTACTCCTGCCCCATACCCAGTGTAAAGGGGCCATGTGTGTATGTATGTGAGAGAGAATTTCATCCAGTACCTGCAGAAGCATTGTGTACTTCATTAGAAACAGTATCATTATTGCTTCTAGGAAAGAAACATTATAGCTCAGGAAATGGCTGAACAGTGGTACTATCAACATGTGTAGCAAAGTATCTACTAAAACAGTCATGGTCACTGTTTCTAGGACAACAAGGAGATAATTTATTTTTTCATGAGCATGTTTGGGGGTGTGGATGGGAGGGGAGGAAGGAGTCTGTCAGGTAACTGGCCAAAGATAAAGCCTCATTTAGTGAATGCTAGTGGATATCAATAGAAGTTCTGTAAAAAAAAAAAGGCATGTTTTATGTAAGTTTTCTTAATGGCTGGCTGATTCAAACACATTTCTTTATGAATTGTTGCTGTATACAATATCAGCAGGCTTTCTAATATTTTTATTATTTTTGTCTGACACCTTTATTTATCTCTGCAATGTCACGTTATTTCTTTTAATGCTTTAATGAAATGTATGGTCCCTGCTCATGTTCAACACTGTCAATGTGTTAATCAGATACTGTACTACATTCTGACTATTGAACATTAAAGTGAGAAATCATCTTCCATTTGCATGTTTTCAGTGTTCCAATGTTCTTTGTGTCTTTGGGAGATAATGTGAGAGTATGTATATTACCTAATGCTGACAGAAAGAGGCTGTAATGATTAGGAGAGAGAATCAGACTAAATTTTTGTAAAGACAAGGGGGTGAGGTAATATCTTTTATTGGACAAACTTCTCTTGGTGAGAGAGACAAGATTTCAAGCATACACAGAGCTCTTCTTTTGTAATCATTTATTAGACATAATCATTAGGAATGTGAACATGTATACAGGAGACCAATGACTGTTTCAGAAAATGGAATTATTGTCAAGTCTAGGAGCTTGTGTTTATTTTTCCTGGTGGTATATGAATCTACTGCTTGTGACTTACTTAAAAGAGTGAATGTGCTTCAGTAAAACTGCTGCAGCAAGATCATTGGAATTGAGAAAGGTACTAACAGCTAGCCTACTGACTTGCAAAAGCACAACAAGAGATCCAGTCTGGAGCTGGCATGCTTGGATTGTGAGGGGGACTGGGAATTCACTCTCTCTTCCACTCACATTTCCTGATGTTAGTTGAATGGTGATGGAGTACTGCAGAGATGGGTATGTAATCCAGTTAGAAGATGGAAAAGGATTAAAGACTAAAGGGGAAAAACACAGCAAATGAAGGATGAAGAGTCAGAGGAAAAGCCTGAAGATCTTTTCTCTACTTGCCTCCAGATGAATATCTAACAAAGTATGAGAAAGCCCACATTTCAATACCTTTGGCTACACTTTTTCTTTACACATACAGAGACCTGTGTAGGGGGTCCGAGGAGATATATCACCCTGACATCAGGAGTGGTTTTTGCCTCAGGTTACACAAACTCCCAATGGCTACTCACTCTGACCTAACAATTATATGGCACAGGTTGCTCCCCCAGAACATGGTCCCTGCAGGCAGGTACAGAACAGCGAATGAAGCAATGGACCTACCTTCTCCCTAACTATTTCCCTGGAGAGGGAACAAAGATCAAACAAGCAGCCCTCACTCAGGGACATTTGCATAGCCACACTAAAGAGGGAAGTCTCCTTGCTAGCATGACCATACAAGGACTGATCACAATCAGGCTTCTTGCAGGGAGAATTGGAGATACCAAGGAATCATTGGAGGACCACAGTGGAAATAACAAAAAAAAATATTAAGAATCTCTTTGTCTTTTGACTCTCTTAATGACTGCCCCCTCATCTACTACCTTGTCAGTCAGAAAGTGACAGTCCATCTTTAGCTGTTTGATACCACAGACAGGGATAATGCACAGTATTGAGAAAGGAACATTCAAAAGTGGGGGAAAAGATATACTAACAACATACCACTTGTCTTCTGAACTGTTTTAACAAGGAGCCATTAACACCAACTGTCATTTATTACTGTTAAAGGATAGTGACACAGCATGTTATAGCTCATATAAACTAAGTCCCATCCCCTCCTGGTTCTGCAGGCCTTTCAGCTGTCACTATGGCAGAGCACTGAAAGCTTTCAGAAGTGGATAATAAATTTTATATTTACCAAGGAAAAGGGGCACAACCACCATACTTTGGGCCTGATCTTCAGTGAGTATAAATCAGTAGAGCTCCCCTGAAATCAGTGGAACTTTACCAATTTACACCAGCTGAGAATCAGGCCCAATTAGTAAATCCTGTAATTCATTCCATCCTCCTTTGCTTTATATGCAGCTTTTTAAACTACTCCAGGCCAAGCTAGATGAATATAATTTGTGTAAAATGAGCCCTGGTATTGTACCAAGCTTAGACTGAATTGCAGCTGTAAATTTCTTTATTCTGTAAGAAAAGAAAAGCTCAGTATAGTGAGTCAGTATGCAAAGTGCAAAACCTTTTATCCACTCCAAGTATTATTCAAGTCACACTAACAGGCTCAGGCTGAGGCACATCATCACCATAAAATGAGGGGAAAATAGATTCAGCTTTATAAAGACTTGATATAAAGCACACTGAAGTCAATGGTCTTTGGATCTTAATGACTTCAGTGAACTTTGGATGAAGCCAGGAATGTGTACAAGCATATAACTTAAATATCTTAAGTGTTGCACTGTGTGATTAAATACATCACTTGTATCTTACTGCATCTGATTTACACCAAAATAAAACATGAATGCAAGGGACTAAAATTCCTGAATAAAGGGTACTTGGATTCACAAACTTTTGGTTCAGGTCCAGGGAAGAAAGTGGGACAATGCACTGGCATACTCCCTCTCCAGAGTAAATGGATAGGGACTGGGTACAGCTTTGGCTCCATTCCCTTCCCCTACTTACTAGTTTGATTACCTGAGCGAGTGAAGGATGGGTAGTAATTTACTGCTGGCCTAAGCCAGTTATACACCCAGGAGAAAGCAGAGGAAGAGGAGGAACTGGGCTTCAGAGGGCTGTGTCTGAGTTACAGAGCCTCCTGACACTACTCCTGGGTTGCTGCAGCTTCTGCACCACCCCTTTGTTCAGGGTTGTGCCTGATGTCACAATCTAGCCTTTGTAGAAAAAGGGAAGCTTAATACAACGTAAGTATGCACTTGACAAAATTCTGACCCTTCTCCAAAGTGCCAAATGCAGGGATTAAAGGTCCAAGTTAGGTGACAAAAGGACAAATTCATTTTGAAAAGGATCATTGGTGTTGTGATTGCAGGTCATATTATAGGGCCAGATTTTGATACCTTTACTCACTTTCAGAAGCTCCTTACTCCATGAGTGTTCTCATTTACATAAGTGGGACCATTTGTGCAGAAAGATACTGTTCAGAATGATTAAGAGTGGCAGAATCTGGCTCCTAATATGCAGGGGTGATCATAATATTTATTATATATTTATGCTTTATAGTACTCAGCTGTATTATCTGTATGTCCACCCAAATTCTAGTCATGTTTATTTGGTATGGGCAATTTTTTGTGATTTGGTCAAAAGCTTGGTAAATCATCTGTCCTTCTTATAAATGTGACTCAAGGAGATTTGTTGACAGTCACCTGTCAATTGCTCCAGAGAGACACAGACAGATAGACCAACCATGGTGTGAACAACCAAATGAGAGGTGTCAGACCTGTTGAGAGCTAGTCCTCAGATCTGACCCAAGGAGGTGCCCCAGCAGTGAGTCGTGAACCCTGTGACACTATCAAAACTATCATAAATGTTCTGAGAAATCATCTTACAATGTGATAATTTCCTATCAGCTACAATGTAAATAACTTTGTTCCTAGTTAATCATTGTGCTCTTCTACAGTTCTAAGATCACATGGCTTGTTTCTCATCTTTCTTCTATTTCACTCCATATATATACCTTGCTTTCTTCTGGGTGTATCTATATCTACATATCTATATTTGTTTGGTTGCATTGTCCCATTTTATGTACCTTTGTGTATCAAATCACCAAAAAGATATGATACAAGAAGTGAAGTTAAAACCCCATTAGAATATCTAATGAAAAGGGAAGGCATCTGCAAAACTATTATCTTTCTCATTAGTTACAGTCATTTGTGTTGGAAAACAATTGCTTCTTATCCTTTTATTCTACACTGAAGCAGTTTATGCGATGTTTGGTGTGACATGCAGTTTCGAAAGATATGGTTCCCCATGCACTTTAACATGTATAACAATATCTTATTTGGCTTTGTACTCTGAGATATCTCAGACATCCACTTAAAATCCTCAGCTGGTGTAAACTGGTGTTACAAGACCTGAGGATCTGGGCCTAAAGAGTTCTTTCTGTTTCTATTAGTACAGCAGCCTGTGTTGTCAGTGCTATCTACACTTGACAAAAATCTGATGTAGAAATTGAGTGAATTTCCTGAAATATAACTATGACATAACAGAAATCTTGCTTCTCTTGGTCCTGGACATTGTCATGGTTCTTTTCACTATCGTCCATCCCTTTTGAGTACAATTGAGGCACACCATACAATGCCTTAACTCACTGTGAGTATGATTTTCCTCCTTAGGCAGTCCCATTGCAATTAAAATACTATTCATAGTGAGTAAAAATATCATCATATCACCTTAAATTATTAACATATTAAAGGTATCACCATGGATGCTCAAATTAGATGCTGTGCAGTCTTTGCTGAAGTAGAAGAAAGTGCAATCCCCAATGCAATGCATTGTTTCTGCAGCATACGTAACTTCATTTGAGTTAGAGAACACAAACACTGAAATCTTACCAGGCATTCTTGGTAATTGTAAAAAGAAAAGGAGTACTTGTGGCACCTTAGAGATGAACCAATTTATTTGAGCATAAGCTTTTCTGTGCTACAGCTCACTTCATCGGATGCATACTGTGGAAAGTGTAGAAGATCTTTTTATACACACAAAGCATGAAAAAATACCTCCCCCCAACCCCACTCTCTTGCTGGTAATAGCTTATCTAAAGTGATCACTCTCCTTACAATGTGTATGATAATCAAGTTGGGCCATTTCCAGCACAAATCCAGGTTTTCTCACCCTCCCGCCGCACAAACTCACTCTCCTGCTGGTAATAGCCCATCCAAAGTGACCACTCTCTTTACAATAAGAAAAGGAGTACTTGTAGTTCACGAAAGCTTATGCTCAAATAAATTGGTTAGTCTCTAAGGTGCCACAAGTCCTCCTTTTCTTTTTGCGAATACAGACTAACACGGCTGTTACTCTGAAACTTGGTAATTGTGGGGTTTTTTTATCATTTTGGGTGTATTACTCATTTGCTTTAATTTAATTTAATTTCAACTGGATTTAAAAATTGCTCTGTAGATTGCTCCACGAGAACCTTTATTATATATTTGAATTAGTGTCACTAACAGGGCTCAACTAACAGCAGGGACCTATAGTTCTAGGTATTTTGCAGAGACTTAGTAGGAGACAGTTCCCTGCCCTAATAGTTTACAGTCTAAAGAGACAAGACAAACTAAGGTCAGGAGAAAAAAAGTATCATGATCCCTGTTTTCAGATGAGGAGCTAAGGCATAGAGAGAGAAGTGACTTGTATGGCAGTTATTTCAACATATGCAGCCTCTTTGGGAACTCTTGTATTAACTCTATGGGTGTTATATGGATCATTTACCACAGGATTGCCAGGAACTAAAAAACCTCTCTGTATGTGTGTGTGTGTGTTTACTACAATCCCTGGGACTGTAAACCGCTCCACAGAAGTACCACCCCCTGGGGTGGTTTGCATATACTAGTTCAGACAGGTCCCGTTATCCTAAGGAGACAAAGAAAAGGATGTTGGTATAAAAGGCTCATTTTAGTCTGATAGAGGGGGGCTTCATTTCAATTCAACAAATCAACTTTGCTTTTTGTTGGGGTTGGAAGGACTTTGACCTGCAAGATTCCCCTACATGGTAGATAGGCAGCTACTTGTATGTTAAGCATACATTTATTATTTTGTATGTGCTCTCTCTGGTTTTTGTCTTTAAGTAAATGCATTCTGCTCTAAACTGTTTGGCTACTTGTAACCACCGGCATACCTTTCATAGCCTTTGGAGAGAAATCAAAGTACAAAGGCTGGAAATTAGTCAAACCTGCTTGAAATGATTGTAGTGCAACTGCAGGCAATGGCAGCCTAAAACTTCTGTCTTGAGAGAGAAAGGATGAGAAAGCATTGACAGCTAGAGGCCTGAGAGGGCACTCTTTGAGCAGACTGGGGGAGTGGAGGGAGGAGGGTTAAAGGTGCACGTACCCCAAAACTGGGATAACTTGCATGAAAGTCTGGGACAGAGTCAGAAACTGACTCTACATCCTCCCAGGGTTCCAGCCCAGACTTTGACCACACTACCAACCTCTGGGTGATTTGCTTGATACGAATGTGCATGTGGCTGGATTGTGTTTGTTTTATAGCACATAACTATCTAGTGATCAGCATCCTGTAGATGTCTTAACTATTAAATTACCTTAACTCCATTTGGTACAAAATATGGTGGCAAGACTTCTACTGAAAAATAACACAAGAGCAAATGCCGTCTTTTTGATAGAATTGCCTTCTGGTGTCTCGGTGAAATTACTCATACCTACCATTATTTTAAAGTTTTAAGGCACCGGAGAATTTTAGTCTACCGCATTTCACTGATATTCATATACCTCATATCCCTTTGGAGCTGGGCAGAAAAGAAAAGTTATTGGCTATGCAAGGTTTGCTTCAGTGTTGATTCTCCATCAAATGTGAAGAGCTTATTCTATATTTTGTTTTCATAAATCTAGATGGAAAACTAATCATTTAGCTTTCAATTCTAGTTGTTATAGATTTCATGTCATGGCCCTGTGCTGTAATAATGTTTTATCCTTCACTCCTTACTGTGGAAGGAGCTCTGTTGTATCCTACATGGGAAAAAACAAACAAAAAACTGTTAAATAAGTAAAGTCTTCAGCCCATACATAGGTGGTAATGTCTGTGTGGCATATTTTCCCACTGATTTAAAAGCAAGTATTTGTGCTTTAGACTTCTCCCTCTTTCTCAGCTTCCTAGTCACTTTGCTTCAACTTTAGCAATTTGTCCTTTGTGCAATTTATTCACTATTTTTTCAGTGTTTAATTTCAGCACTGCTCTCCCCAGAGAGCCTACCTTGCCTCCTTTCATGACCTATATATCTGAACATTACAAATGGCATTTATGTACCTTGTACAGCTCTACTGCACATGTAAAGGGTTTTTATGTTGAAAAATTGCCACCTTGCGAGCACTGATTATAGTTATAATGTCAGAGCCTTGCTTTGTCTATTTACACAGAGTGCTGAGTGTGTGGACCAGACTCTTTATGGAGGATGGAAGGCAGGTGCCAGACTGATTGTGAATGAATGCTGTAAACAGAGTGGACTATTAAACATATTATTAAACATAGTCTAACTCTCTTAATGCCGTTCAGTCCATGTTAGATTTATTTCAGGGTACAGAAGCACAGCAGCCTATATACACAGAGATATGTTGAGCCCTGTGGCTAAAATGTAGGTTTGCATAGTTGTTGATGCTACACCAGTATTTAATTATCATTATTAATAGAGTACTGTAAGCAAACATGGTTCTGTACAGTAGGTGAGATCTGCCAAAGAGATAACAAGCCCTGGAGGGTAATGAAGCAATCAACTGCCTGGACCCAGAACAACAAACTATATAGCATTCACAACATATATAGTAATGGTGCAAGCTCTTGGGGCGTGATCCAAAGTCCATTGAAATCAATCTGATCTTTCCATGAATTTCAAATATGCTTTGGATCAGGTGGAACATGGAATGTGTCTTTGAACATGTGATTTTTTTTTCTCTGCAGAAGAGAAAGCAGGGACCTAGCCTGCACTGACTGAGGCTATAGCGTGTGTTGAGGAAAGGCTGAAAGGAAGTGAAAAGGCAGTGGTGGGTGAAGGAGAAAAGGGACTTATCAGTAAAGAAGCTATAGGAGAACAGTAGACATTAGGAGAAAAGCAGGACAAGATAAGGAAAGAAGTAGAGGAAAAAGCTGGGGTTAGGGAGAAGTAGTTTTAATGTACTAAAGAAAAAAAGAGGGTCATATGTGGAAATTAAAACAAGGAGGAAATGTGGAAACTAGAGCTGGGTGAAATTTTTCAGACTAATACTTTATTTAATGAAAAATGCAGCAGTTTTGGCCAACCTGAAACAATTCTCTAGTTTGACACTAACAGTTTCATACATTCACAAAATGGCCAGAAGAGGAGGTGGTATGCACCACCTTATTCCCTTTAACTCCATGCTTAGGGTACTCACCTGGGATGTAGGAGTCCCCAGTTCAAATCCTCTCTCTAAAACCGATCTGAAATTGACTTTTTCAATTCACCCAAAATTCTGCAAAAAATTATATCTGTTTTTTTTCTTGATTTTTTTCTTGATTTTTTTCTCCCGTCCCCTCAAAATTGCCACCAAATGGGAAAAAAAATCACTTATTTGTGTTAATATTCTTGGAAGAATGTAATTTGTACTTCAGTACTTGCTGGAGGGAGGAAATGCATCAAAGTGGGAGCAAACGTTGAGGAGATATTTGTGGAGAATAGGGTAGCATGATTTCATGGATTGGTTGTGTTCTGTTCAGAAAGGATGTCCTAGAAAATGAGTGAAGGCACTTGTAGCAGTTGACAAATAGGCAATTGGGAGTAACATCAGATGTTGAGTGGAGAATGCAGAGGATGTGATGGGGCAATTTGATAAGGTACAAAAGCAGAAAGGTTTATGGGTCTTCAAAATGAGCACAAGAAACCAGTGGAGGAATCCAAAAGGCAGGGAGTGGGGGAGAAGGGGTAAGATGGCAGTTTTAGCAGCAGGATTTTGAATGGATGTGATTAGCAAAGTGTAGTGTTCCCCAAAGGCCGGAGAGAAGGTTGTAGTAGTGTAGAAAAGCAATGGGGACCTGAGCAAAACTGTAATGCTGTGAACTGAAAGAAAAGGCTGGATGTTGAAAATGGTGGAAGGAAGGAGTGGAAAGACTTGAATGTGGTCTGCCTGTGTAGGCTAGAGAAATCTATGGTTCTGTATTACATTATCTTACTTTTTGCAACCTTCTCCAGAAGCTTTTTTGCACGAGGCTTTCCGCAGTAGTGCGTGAACAGATGCAGATATCATTAGAGTTTGAAACTTCATAAATCAAACCTTCAAGTGTCTTCAGTGATTTTTATCACAGATGTCGGTATTCTCTGTTATCTTCATTGCAATGGGAAATAGATCCCCAGAAGCAGGCCTTTTGATTTTTTGTGTATCTTTCTGTGACTCTGTCATTCTGTTAACAGTTCCATCTGTTTAGAGGCTCTTCTTGAGGGAAAACAGCAGTGGGTGATAACAAAGGAAAGAACAAAAGCCACTGTAAGGTCTGCACCGGTGGCTGGGGATGGTGAGTAGGATGTTTAACTCTTTTAAACATTAAAAAAGTTGTGCTTTTTATTTTTTACAAAAGTGCATTTTATCTTGTCTCAAAACAATATTGAACAAGCCTGAAAAAAAGCTGTTTTTACTGTAAATTCTTATTTGTTCTCCATAACTGTGATTTTAAAAGTAGGCTGAGAGACAATAGCAGAGACATCTTCAGAAGAAGTCTATAATGTGTCACAAATTATGGTGAAAGAAACAGTAACCTCTCTCTCTCTCTCTCTCTCTCTTTGTATGTAACAATGAAACAATGAACAACAGTGTGTGTATATGTAACAATGAACCCAGAGCAATACCAGTAGAATAGTACATGTACTTGACTTGGTGTGGCAGCTATTATTAAATAATTTGGATGTGTACTGTAATGTTTTTAACAATATGGTTATTCATGTTAAGTAGCATATTGTTTCTATTCTACACATATATTTGGTACACTGGAAAGACCCAGGAAGACGAAATAGCTCTGGAAGCACCCACAGTGAGAGAGAGATCAGATAACCACGTGTAATTGAATGAGAACAAAATCAGGTCTTTGTTTTATTTCTTAATGAGGTTTTTTTTCCCATCTCTCATTCTGACTGTAACAATGTCTCCCAAGGCAGCCACCCACAATCTGTATGAAAATCTCTGTCAAGGGGAAAAAGTTCTTCTCTGTTAGTAGATTTAAATGATAGTTGGTAGAGTTCTACTGGAAATATAGTGTGGGCAACTCATTTCTTTATTATAAATCTCATGATATCTGATATTTTATATAAAGCCCAAGCTCGCTTAGGCAAGGGACTTTGTGAGAATCTGATCCCCCATTAAGGCAGAGATATGTTTCTAGTCTTCATGATTAGGGACAAAAGATTAAACAGGCAGGATTAATTCTGTCACTTCCTAACTGTTGAGTGCTTGATTTTGGAACCTTATTAATAATCTTTTAACATTGTTGGAGGGTTTTCATCCCCGTGTATGTCATTTATATATTCTCTGGATATACTAGAAAAACCCACCCGCTATAACTGCCTGCCCCTCAGCCTAATGTCTCTGCCCTGGAGGTGCTGAAGCTGATCAATCCATTTTTTAGTAGATTCCCTTCTCATTTTTCTGACCTGTGATTTTTCTTTCTGTATTCTGAGAAACAGTGATATTGAGGTGGCAGGACTGCAGGAGGCAAATGATCTGGAAATTCTTCTTAAACATGAATTTGGTAATGGAAGGAACTTTTCTGCCAGTATTACAAAATCTTCTTGGTATATTTTCCGTGATAATATTTTTCAGTTATCAACAAGGGGAAAAAATCAAATACAAGCTGCTGTTATGAAATCATCTCCCTTCAAATACTAGGACATTTGTATTAAATCTATTGGTACCATTCTCCCAGCACCATTGGTTTCTGTCTGGTTCTTGTTAATTCTGGGTATGGTGTCTACCATCTGCCCGTGCTGAGTCTAGGAAATAAGCAGCATCAGTAGATAAACATCTCTCCTGCACATAAGCATCTCCAAAAAATTGTCTGATGCAAGTTTTTATACTTTTGTAACACAGAAATAACAAGTTGGTCTATCGTAATTGGGAAGGCAAACTAATATATAACATAGAATAAATGTTTTATATATATTTTTTCAGTCCTACCACCTGCCTTCCCTATCCTCCTTTAAAATGAAGAAGAAAGATCAGCAAAGGGAAATATCTGAAACTGATAGAATTATTTCAGCATTTCTAGGCAATTGCATGTATAATAATGTGAATCAAAATTCTTAGCACTTAATGTGGGTCATGGGAACAAAAATAATTTGAATCGCACACAATTGCTAAAGATACACTTTTAAAAATTGATTCCCGAGGCACCGATGAAATGCTTCTCTTTTCTGGAAAGTTAATAGACTTTCCTGGCTAGGAAGCTTGAGCTCCTACCAGCTGATTTTTTCAGGGGAATAGAGAAAAGAAAGAAAAAATGTTTTAGCATTATACACCAAAAGTGCCTGTATTAAAAATCTGTCTCTATGGATAATTTCACAAGTAAGCATTAACAACTTCATTTTGCTGCAGTGTATTGAGCCTGAAGAGCAGGGAAAGTAATCAAATGTTTAAGATGAATATGATCCTTAGTTTAAATTGCTGTGAGACAACATCCTCTGAGGCCACGTTGAATTGTTTTTATTTTTGCAAGAGAAACCATGATGACTTTCTCTATAATTAATACCCTGTACTATCATCTGAGTTACTACAGAAAATTCTTTCCTGGGTATCTGGCTGGTGAATCTTGCCCATATGCTCAGGGTTCAGCTGATCGCCATATTTGGGGTCGGGAAGGAATTTTCCTCCAGGGCAGATTGGAAGAGGCCCTGGAGGTTTTTCACCTTCCTCTGTAGCATGGGGCATGGGTCACTTGCTGGAGGATTCCCTGCTCCTTGAAGTCTTTAAACCATGATTTGAGGAATTCAATAGCTCAGACATAGGAGAGAGGTTTTTCGCAGGAGTGGGTGGGTGAGACTCTGTGGCCTGCATTGTTCAGGAGGTCAGACTAGATGATCATAATGGTCCCTTCTGACCTTAATATCTATGAATCTATGAATCATACTTCAGTTCTAATGCATTACAGAAGCACTATATATTTAAGTAGTCTCTGCAGGAGAAATGTCTCACTATCTGTAGTGGCACACAAAACTGAGGAAGCTGAGAAGGGTTGAGAATTGCCATCTGCCTCAGGCTGAACTGTTCAGCAGAAACTAGACTGGTCCATAGAAAAACTTGTTTTCTAAATTCCACAGGTTCCTAAAAGCAGCTCTTAGAGGAAGCCAAAAGAAGATGAGATGTGTTTATTAATATATCTCTCCACTCCCCTTTGGAAAGCTATTCCCCATTCATTGAAGCCAAAAAGTCACTTTGCATGGCTGTGAAAGCTGTTGCTGGGTTTACAACATTAATTCAGCTCTGAGCTAGTGTAATGACAGGATAGCACCGTGCCTTAATTGTGGGTATAACCTCTCTGCATAAGACTGTCATTTTAAAAACATTGGATCAGAATTCAGAACCCAGTACTGAACTTTGATACAAATACTAAATCTTATTCACACCTACGTATGTCAGCATTAACCAGATTTTGGTCCCCATTACTTCTGGGTTTTTTTAAAGGACTATATTACAATATTACATTCTAAGTCTATTTACAAACAGTCAGATGAAGGCATCATTCTTTAACACATGAGCATTACCAATATTGACCCTAAAGGCTGCACTATATACAAATAGTTATACTACATTTTTATCCGACAATACTGAGAATTCCATCATAGCAGAAATAAAGTAATGTGTACCTAATCCATGATGAACCCAAACCATCATGAATTAAATGCTTTTTTGAAAACCTTCCGTGAGCAAGAGTCATCACTGTATGCACTCCAACCTTTGTCACCACCAAAGTATTGCAAAAGAAATAGTTACAAACATTCATTCAAATGCCCAATGACTGTTTAGTTCAACCATTTCCATACTGCAATTGCATTGTTTGCTATTCATGAACATTCATGTAGACGGGATTTTGTTCACAGGAATGTTTGAAGAATGGCTGTTCATTGGGAAAAACACACATTTTTTTTTAGTTCAAACAAATGTGGTGTTTGTTTATTCCATGACAGAACGACTGTTTGCTTTTCAGAAATATCACATGGGATTACATGAACTATCATGCACCATATATTCTGAACTATTCTGAATAGTTCAAGTGAGCAGTTCTCAACCACTCAGTGGACTGGAGGAGTGAACAAGCAATCCAAGAGTAAAGTGACTTCCAGAAAATTCAAGGCCTTATAGATGATGATCACTATTTTGCATGGGAAGTCAGTCAAGAGCATGGAGCACAGATATTATGTCAGCTTCCTGCACTTAAAGCATCCCCTTGCTATATCTTCCTCGGATCTTCAAGGGTAAACTTAAGTAGAACCCTGCAACAATCCAACTTGATGCTAATAAAGAGTCAGTACCAGACACGATAATTTGCAGTCTGTGGGCCAGCCAAAAAATTCAGTCACATAAGAACCCAAGAGCAGCAAAGTTTCCAGCAAGGTCTTGGCATTGTGACAGTGAAATACAACATAGGCATTGCCTCTCAATGGATGGAGAAATCAGAATCCCTTCCAATTCTTTAGGAGCTGTCTTCTAACCAAATCAACTCTTATCTTAATGTAGCTTAACTCAGATGACTTCCATCCACAACCATATTACAGTATCAGAGGGATAGCCATGTTAGTCTGGATCTGTGAAAGCGGCAAAGGGTCCTGTGGCACCTTATAGACTAACAGACGTATTGGAGCATAAGCTTCCGTGGGTGAATGCCCACTTCTTCAGATACATGTAGTGGAAATTTCCAGAGGCAGGTATAAATATGCAAACAAGAATCTGGTTAGGGATAACGAGGTTAGTTCAATCAGGGAGGATGAGGCCCTCTTCTAGCAGGTGTGGCTGATATGGTTAGGTCCTGTGATGGTGTTGCTGGTGTAGATATGTGGGCAGAGTTGGCATTGAGGTTTGTTGCATGGATTGGTTCCTGAGTTAGAGTTACTATGGTGTGGTGTGTTATTGCTGGTGAGAATATGCTTCAGGTTGGCGGGTTGTCTGTAGGTGAGGACTGGCCTGCTTTCCAAGGCCTGTGAAAGTGAGGGATCATTGTCCAGGATGCATTGTAGATCACTGGTGATTCATTGGAGAGGTTTTAGCTGAGGACTGTTAGTCTATAAGGTGCCACGGGACTCTTTGCCACTTTCAAATATATTACAATTAACCAGTGGTAATACAAGTTGTGACATATGGCCAGAAAGGGTTAAACATCCTGCAGGATGAATGACTCAGATCCAACCCTTAAAGACATATGGGGAAATTTTTTGTTTGTTTGTTTTTTTGAGTATTTACATATATATGGGTAGTGGTCAATAACATAATCAACAGTCAGTGCCTATGCTGTATTCTGTTAATTCAGAGATAAAAAGAGCATCCTAGCATTTAAATGAATTGTAAACATAGGCTATTGCTGTATTCATCTCTCTTTGAAATGTATAGCAAATCATCGGTGAATGGTGGAGAAACAGGCCATTGGCTTATGTTAATTCATATCGCTAAGTACTGGTGATGGACCTACTTGAAATTTGCCCTAATTACCTATTGTTCCCGAGGGACTCCAACTTGTCAAAGAAGGCCTGAAATTTTATAAAAGGTCCTGAGATCCCAATCCTTTTTATCTTGGATCTGCTTAAGCTTCATCAGGAGAAGCTTGAGTCACCAGATTGAGATCCCAGTTATGCTGATACTCCCTGAAGGTGATATTGGACTAAATATCTAAAAGAATTCTTTGCAACTACAAAGCTCACTATCTCTGCGATGTACCTGAACCTCAAGAATTGAATTCATGTCTGTATGTATATTGATCTTTTAACCATACTTTCTTTTTTCTTTTTTAATAAATATTAGTTTAGTTAATAATAATTTGCTGTAAGCGTGTATTTGGGTAAGATCTGGAATATTCAATAACCTTGGAAGTAATGTGTCTGATCCTTTGGGATTGGTAGAACCTTCTCTTTTATATGATGAAATAAGATTTTCAGAAATCTTCATCATATTTGACTTGGGTACCTGGATGGAGTCCTGAGGCTGGGTTACTTTAAGGGAACTATGTTGCTGGTTTTGGGGGCAACCAGTGAGGTCATAAAGTTTGTGCTGGCTTAGTAAATCTAAGTACTGAAAATATCCACCATCTTTGTGGATTATCTTTCCCATTCTTTGCAGTTCACCCTAATTGAGTGACCTCACCTGGCCCACACTGGGACCCCAGTCACACAAGTAATAAATAAAATATAATGGGACAGCAAAGACTTTTGAATCTGTATCCAGCGACAAGGAGACATAGAATTGATGTTGCATATTGATGGCACTACATCCCCAAATATGTCAAAATCTGCAGTAATGGCCTCTCATGTATGCAGAAAGAGGGATCATAGAAAGGAATTCTCCAGCACCCTACATGTATTAACACAGACTGTGGTGAACAAAAGATTATTATAATTATCTTGTGGTTAGACAACATCAACCCTGAAAATGCTGGAGTTCAGGAGTGCCCATTAGTCTCTGAGCATGGATATTTGAAATCCACCACCCTTGAAGGTCCTGACCTCAGCCTAAAGCAGGGAAGTGATCTGACTGACAAAAGTGTGATATCTGTATCTCTTTTACTTAATTCCATGCTAACAGATGCAGAGAGTAATATTGTACATGTGTTGGACCAGAAACCATAGGAAGGAATCCAACATTTGTCATGAAACCTCAGGCCAAAAGACAATCTGTCAATATTGAACTTTCCTAGATCAATGTCTTGTTACCTCACTGAGCACAACAGTAGGCCGGAGAATGTTCAATCAGCTCAGGCAGTGTTTTTGGTTTATTACATACAGTATCTCAGCACAGTTGAGGGGACTAGACGTGCTGGCACAATTTAGCTGCTTTATGCTGCTCCAACATCACAAAGTAGCTGTAAACCCAATGTAACTGGCCAGTCTAGTCTGGTTTACGGTTACTTTGTCACATAGAAGTGCAAGACAACCAGAGAGTGCTAGAGAATCTGGTTTGAGATACTGGCTTTAAAACTGTATAAGCCTGATTCACCATGGCAACTAGTTTAATCCTGATGCCACTTTGTTGACTTCCATGGAGTTACACTGGCCTGAAACGGCAATAACTATAGTGGCGAAACAGGTTTTGTATTTACATCCTTTTCATATTAGGGGGAGTAGAGATTAGCTGTATGTTTCATAAAGTGATGCTTTTGCTTTTCTCTTTTTTCATCTCTTGAGTTTAACAGCTTTTTTTGAAACCAGAAGGATATGTGCTGCTTCATTTAGCATTCTGACATACAGGGAGCTGAACACTGACAGTGGTTATTTTGAATCCCACAATGTAACCTCATGTGGAACAGATAAGTATACTACAAATATCCACTCTACCAGTTTAAAAATGAGATATTAATGTGTATGAATGCTGACATTAACCAAAGGCAGTGGCAGCTCAGCCCACAAGAGTCAACATAAAGGTTTTCATGTTTCCTTTTCATAGTAGTAAGTGTTAGTGGAAGAATTTTAGTTTTACATGGGGTATTTAAATACAGTTGAGGAGACCAAATTCCTGCATTTCTGGTAAGAGGCAGTACATGATGGCCTCTTATCTGGTAGCACAACTCATAGATTTACAATGAAGAGACTCTTTCTCTTCCCATCCTATTAAGTGCCCCCCATTTTGGGGTTAAGATGTATGCTACTCTGAGCATATAACCAAGTTTTAAATTCTTAAAATATGTAAATTGGGATGCCAAATCTCCTCTCTGCAATAACAGTTACAATCTCGGAGAAGATTAAATTGGTCTGCCAAGATGATACAGTTGTTTAGGTGCTTCTTATAGGAAGGTAATAGAAAATTGTGCAACATCTGTGTAACTTTAACTGAATTATATAATTAATACATGCAACTATGTACAGTGCATTACAGTAATATGAAAATATTGGTACAGCATTTAAAATTGTATGCTTTTTAAATAATAATTTCTCAGTGTTCTGAAATGGTGATGAGAATAACTCCTTATAAATAAAAAGAAAAGGAGTACTTGTGGCACCTTAGAGACTAACCAATTTATTTGAGCAAAAGCTTTCGTGAGCTACAGCTTACTTCATCAGATGCATACTGAGGAAAATACAGAAGATATTTTTATACACACAAATCATGAAAAAAATGGGTGTTTATCTCTACAAAAGGTTTTCTCTCCCCCCACCCCACTCTCCTGCTGGTAATAGCTTATGTAAAGTGATCACTCTCCTTACGATGTGTATGATAATCAAGGTGGGCCATTTCCAGAACACACATTTTTTCATGATTTGTGTGTATAAAAACATCTTCTGTATTTTCCTCAGTATGCATCCGATGAAGTGAGCTGTAGCTCACGAAAGCTTATGCTCAAATAAATTGGTTAGTCTCTAAGGTGCCACAAGTACTCCTTTTCGCGAATACAGACTAACACGGCTGTTACTCTGAAACCTGTCCTTATAAATAGAGTACGTCATAGTTATGGGCTTTAAATTTATTTTTGCTATCAGGGAACGTTATCAAAGCACAACACTTTGGCATGCCTTTAGTTATTTGGAAAAGGTATTGTAGCACAGTAGTTTGGCATGTCCCCAGATATCTGGGAATGACATCAAAGCACAACAATTTGGCATCTGTATATTTTAAAAGTTCCCTTGGGCACCAGAAGATAGAGATAAACTGACTGGAAAATATCTACTATCTGTAACATCCAGCATTATTACATGTCACAGATCCTTCTCACATGGAACCATTTTAAAAAATAATCAAATGAGAGTACAATATAAATACCTACTTATTGTTTAAAGCTTTATTTTTAAAAAATATCACTTCTGTGTATTTTTATACTATTAAATGGGTTTAAGAACATTAATGTATTACCTCTGCTTTTTTTCTTTGAATGCTAGCTCTGTCCTTTGCAGTGATAGTCACTCTGCTGGCTCTGTAAAAAAGCCAGCAGGGGTGCTAAGTTTGGAGTAAAGACAAAATGGTATTTCATCCCAAGTGCACCATCTATGGTGACTATTCTAGTTATTTTTGTTATGGCACTGTTAGGATTTTAAACAAAACTAAGAATTTAACTTAAAGGCATACTATCAATTTTATATAAAAATCTTTTTTTTAAAGATAAAAGCACTGCAGACATATGGGATACTAACATAAAAACCACTGATTATAATGCTCAGATTTAAACAGTATTTTATTTTACACTATTTCTGCTGTTTACTTGTTGCATTTCACTCTGAAGGGATGTGAAATTAAATGTCCAGTGTCATATTTTGTATGTAGGTAGCTTTTAATTTTGGCTCCTTCATTGGCAATAATACTGCTAGGCTTGCTTTGTATTGCATATAAGGGTAACTGAATAGCTGAGTGGGTAAATTCAGTGCAGGCATGAGGAGAATACTAGGAGGAGACTAGAGACAGTCTGAAGGAGAAGAGAAGATAGTGGAAGCTTGGGCGGTATGTATGTGAGTTTACTTGAATCTCATTGAGTGCCTATGCGGAATCAAAATACAGTATCTTGGGTTTTTTTACCACACTGCAAAAGGATGTTTGAATTAAAAAAAAATACAACTCATAAAAATAAATAAATAAATACTGACAATAATACTAATCAGAGTAGGTTTTATAAAACTTTTAAAAGTACTTAAAGTTTTAAGCCAAGTTATTTGACAGTGTCCCTTTGATATGAGTGGGATGAAACTTCAAAGTGTTTCTGAAAGGTTTTCTCCCAGGGTGCCTGTGTTTCTAATAATGCCTTGGTTTCAAATGGATATGGCTTTAATAATAAAATAAATGAAGTACAATACCCAGAACGTTCTGTACTTGTTTATTTTCGTCATGTATAATTTTCCTAGTATAAGTGATTCATACATTCAAGGATTTAGCTACTATTTCATCTCCATTATGAAATGTAAGCAGTATTCCTTCTGGGGATAGCCTATGGCTGGTCCTTCGGTGAGTGCACAAGGGAAAAGGAGAAGGCACAAAAAATCCGTCTCTCCAATTTCACACTTGCATCCCACTACATGGATGGGCAAATAGGAGTCTTTGCACTTACTGCTTGATCCAAAGCCCATTGAGGTCAATGGAAAGATTCTCATTGACTTCAATAGGTCCTAGATCAGACCATAAGGCAAACTGCATTACAGGGCTCGTTACACCATTAGCCTTAGCATCTTCAAAGAGGCAAAGGGATGACAGGAAGGCAAGAAGACTAGGGGCCGTGTTCCATGTCCCACTTTGCACTGGCAATAGAATTGGCTGGGCACACAGCTGAGGGAATACCAATCCTCTTCAAGGGTGGTGCAGTGGCAATGCTGTTCTTGCACTCCAGGGAGCTCTCACAATTCAGTCTGCTGTGTTAAGCTCAACCCTTCACATTGAGAAACATACTTCTGCTTAGGGAAGAGCAAAACTGTATCCTAGTGATAAGAAGAGCTCTGTGTAAACTCCAAAGCTTGTCTCTCTCTCCAGCAGAAGTTGGTCCAATAAAAAAGGTTGCCTCACCTTCCTTGTGTCTCTAATGTACTGGGACAAACACAGTTGCACACCACTGCGTATCCCAGTAATATTGAATGCTTTGTGCTGATCTCCCATTCTTCTTAGGGATTAAGACTAAGTGAGGCTATCTCAGAGTCTGGTTCAATATTTTTTCTGACAGTTTAAGACATATTCCTGGATTTGCTAAAGCAATATAACTTTATTTTTAATATATTCCTATTTCATTTGTCTAACGGAATCTACCCCAGTTTTATACCTTTGACAGAAAGATGAAATATCAAGTCTAATCTTTTAAGTAATTCAACAGGGATCCAATTCAATGCAAGGGCAGTGAATAATGTGAAATTCTATATTTCATTGTGAAAGTAATTTTTAGTTCTAGCTGGAGCTTTCCCAATTTCCCATACTGAGAGATATGTAAGCAAGACTGAGAAAGCCATAAAGTAATATACTTAGCTGTGATATACATTGATATAAGAACAGTGACTATGATTATAATTCCATTTTAGATCTAAGAAACTTGGAAATTGTAAATATATATTAATGTGTCTCGTTCTCAGGTGTTCAAACACATAGGTATTTTATTTATTTATTTTTATCTGTTCAAATGAGCATCTAACACGTCATTAAAACAATGCTATTAAAACAATAGGCCAAAGTCTGCCTATTTTAAGATGTCTAGAGTTTGAAGGGCAAGCTAAAAATTCTCACAGTCAAAGGGGAGACTTACATATTATGAACCGTTATATACCCAGAACATTTCCCCCAAAAAACATGTAGTTATGGAAAAGTGTGTGTGTGTCATTTTTTTATTACAGGCAGTGTGTGTCAGTTACAGGATTATCCCAGCTTTTTCTTTTTCTCCCAGGATTCTCATCCATATAAAACCCCACCATATAAAAAACACTCTGCTTAAAAATGTAATTTCATCTGGAATAAAGTAAGGCTAGTACCTCTGGTACCATTTTGAGTTCTGAGTTCACGGAGGGCGGGTTTCTTCATGAAATCTGCACAACTGTTAATGTAACTATCAAGAAAGAAAATGGGGTTTAATGTAAGAACTGGCTGTAAATAGAAAAGTTCTGAGACTGAGGTAATATTCTTGTTCTAGTGCTGCCCAAAGGGTTCTATAATGGAGAAGTTATATGTTAAAATTAATGCTCGAAACATTTCATAGTAAGCAGAATTAACTCTCTGACCACGTCTTCCAATCCATCCTGTGATCAGCACAATTCACTTGTGTTGACTTCAACTCCTTTTAGCTCTGCAAATGGAGCAATAGCTAGACAATTGTAAATACTGGTGAAAAACAGTTATTTTTTCTCACCTTTACACAAAGATGAGGTTTGGACCAGCTTTTGTGAAAGTGTGAAAGATGAGTTGAATACATAAGGGCTCCATTTGTGCACACTTTACAAAGGCATGTCAGAACTGCAGTCCCTAAGCTCAGAGTGGGAGCTGGAAGAATCAGTGCATAAAAAGGATGGCAGAGCTCGAAAATGTCAAATATGTTTGTCCTGCTTTTCTCATGAAATATTGTGCACACTTCTAATTTCAGAATTTTCTTTCTATTGCAAAATGATTGTAAGGAGTTTAACTGGTTGCTCCAGTTTCATGCTGTTAGGATGTTAATAGAATTGCACTGGTATAAAACTGGGCTCAGTGATGAATCAGGCCCACCAATATTCTAAAATATTGCAAAAAGTATGAGACCGTGACCCTGAGTCTGATGAGCAATGGAAAGAACACTGTATTGGATATGAGGTGGATAGAAGAAATTGGTCTTCTTCCATCCCAGGTGCCACAATAGCTGGGCTGTTCTGAAAGGTCCCTCTATTTTGGACAGATTCCTGTTGCTTCTGAGTTGTCAGAAGCTGTCTTTTATTATCATTATATTTATTTATTTATTATATTTGGCAAGGATGGTGGCAGAATTTATCATCATGCCAGATAGAGTTGTATGATGCTTTTGTTAGGAAACCCAAAACCTTGTGAAATTAACCTGACTTCACGTTTTGTAACTTAACCCAGATTAATGAAAACTCTTCTTACATTTGCAAATATTTTCAGCAAACTGCTTTATTATTTTACACCAAAACCGTGAAATGCTAAGTGTGGCTTGTTATCATTGTGCTGGGTAAAACTTAAGAGTTTTGATTCAATTTCAGTTTGAATTTGGAGATTGTTAGACTCTGAATCTCCAGGAAACACAAAAGAAAAGTAAAGAAACAATTCTCACAAAGCCTTTCCTGGATGTCTGGCTGGTGAGTCTTACCCACATGCTCAGGGTTTAGCTGATCTCCATATTTGGGGTCAGGAAGGAATTTTCCCCCAGGGCAGATTGGCAGAGGCCCTGGGGGGTTTTCACCTTCCTCTGTGGCGTGGGGCACGGGTCACTTGCTAGAGGATTCTCTGCACCTTGAAGTCTTTAAACCAAAATTTGAGGACTTCAATAGCTTAGGGGTTTGTTACAGGAGTTGGTGGGTTGAGATTCCATGGCCTGCATTGTGCAGGAGGTCAGACAAGATGATCATAATGGTCCCTTATGACCTTAAAGTCTATGATTCTGTGATTCTTGTGATGTGAGATATTTGTCATTTAATGAATATTTTGTGTTTTCCTCTGAGGCATCTAATACTGATCCTGTTAGAGACAGGGCACCAAGCTAAATTGACCCTGGGGCTCATCCAGTATGGCAAGGTCCTATGTTTCAAACTATATGATCCAACATTTTCATTGCAGGGCCAAATCCTGCTTGTGTAAGTCTACAGTCTTGAAACAATATACCTGATTAAGGCAAAAAAAACAAACAAAAAACGGGTGTGGGGCTTAGACAGCTGTCACACATCCTTTCTTCTGGTCTTTAACTGATTACTTGAATGTCACTGCCTATCTGATAGGGATAACCTGGCAACTTCAGGCCTTTCTGTTTACAATTCTTTCCAGGTGACTGATCCTATGTGATAACTTATGTGATAAGTTACCCTGCATAGAAATACTAGTTTCTATCATTTCATCTCAGTCTAAACCCTGTCCACTTCCACTAAAGATTTGTTTTCCTGTATGCTACAACTTCAGTAAATAATTTTCCCTTTTGACCCTTTATTTATATATTAACTGCTCTTTTACATTTGTGGGAGGTGTCTCTGTCTTGGTAAACTCCACCTGCTGTACCTACGTGGATAAAAGCCAACAGGTAGTAAGTGATATACATACCATCCAACAGCAGGTAAAACTGTTCCATGACGTAGCAGAGTTGAAGACAACTCCAGATTGGGATTTGTGGTCCTGGCTTACGAGCCCCTTGGGCTTGCTCGGACGTCAAATCTTAAAAGGCCTCCTACTGATCATGGCCCTCCTCACTTCTGTCTATATTATCTTTGCTTGTGGCAAGTGCTGTTACACCCTTGTACTCAAAAATGCTTCCAATTCACTACACTGTACACCCCAAGAATGCAACTTCCAAAATGAGGAAATCATAATGCACATGTTAGTCTGTGACACCCTCCTGGGGCCACCAGAGGGTGAGTATGTGGCCCTCCGAGCACCAGAGCAGGGAACCTATGTAGCCCATCAGGTACCAGAAAAAGGTGACTATGCAACCCTCCCCCATGTATCCCCTCGGGTGCTGCAGGAAGGCAACCATGCAGCCCTCCAGGCCCCGGAGGAGGACGAGGGTGCATATGTTGCAGGAATTTTAGGCTTGGAGTGGTTCTAAAAGCGCCAAAGGGAGGAATTGTGGGGGAAATTACTGTTAACCTGACCTCTTCCCATTCTGTGGCACAATCCATGCACTATATGTGACATATACAAGAGCTGTAGTGCAAGAGGCCTACAGGCCTGTATCCTATAAGACTTGGCTTAAGCTAAAAGCATTTATGTATGCTGGGCCGTGGCACTTGACCCAGATAATGAACTAGGCCTTTCTCTAACTAGAAAAGAACCAAAGAGACTCCAGAAGAGTCCCTAGCTGTCCATTATATGCACCCTCCATCCTGCAAAAGTCCCTAGTCAAATCACTGCCACAGCAAACCACAGATCTTGATAATAACAAGGTGTGTCAGCACAGTGCTAATTATGAAACTGTCTTTCCATTATCTCCTTACAAGGCTTTATTCATAATGCTTGAGTGGTGAAAAATAACTAATAAGGAAATGTATCATTTGGCTTGGATTTGGACCTATATAAGACTATATAGGGGCAGGGCAGAGAGAGACCAGGGTGGCACTGTGTCTGACCATCTCTGTCTCCCTCTCCCTGCATGTTTGTATTCAATAAAGGCCTCAGACTGTTTGAACCAAACAGATGGTGTGCTTCGTTTTCCACAACACAATTATTTGCATAAGGTAAAGGACATTCCCTTCCCAGTCACTTACATCCATGCACACTTATAAAGGCAGAATAAATGTACTTTGAAGGGAACTGTGTAGGATGGTAGGGTATGTCCTGAGCTCTTCCCTAGCCACTCTTCCAGCCCTGGGTCTGAACATGGACCTTGCCCTTTATTTTGGTGTTCTGAATTGACAACAAAAATCAAAATTTTCCAAGGAATGAAACTCCAATATTCTATTTCAGAAAAATCAACACAGCACTTTAGCTTTGACTTTGTTAAAAAGTTGTTTTGATGAAATCAAATTTCAATTTAGACTTTATCAGCTTTACTTTTGTTATATTAATATGTTAGCAGTTGATATATTTAACAATCTATATTTATAGTTTAAAAATAAACTACATAAATATAGTTAATATTCATAATCTCTTGTATGGCTTATTGAAATTTAGGGTTTAATTTTATATTCTTTTAAAAAAAAAAGATTGTCATTGCTAATAACTGGTATTTACTATGGTAATTTGTTTGGAAAGAGATACTTGGTTTGTTCACTGGTAATTTCAGTATTCTAATTGGTAACTCATTTGTATTGTGTATTGAAAACTGTATTACAAATTTGTAAGATATCACTTTAAATGCTCAGAGGCTCTTCCTGGTCCTATATGAAGACTTGTGGAGTTGTGCAGAGACGCATGCAATCTGAACAGAGAAGAGACAGTTCTGCTACGAGCTATCCTGCAACAAGATGGAGTGAGTTGTGCCTTTCTGCCTTAGGAGCAGCCTGCTTTCTCTGCTCTGTTTTTGGTTCTTGCGTGTTAGGGTTCTGGATTTTAAGAAATAAAATATTGTTACATTTCAACTTTCCTGAGAGACTATTTTATGTTTTCGCCTACCTTGTTTGTTCTGTAATTGGTATAATATATATAAAAATAAAATTAAATAATAATAAAATAACTTGTCATATCATGCCTTAATATAATACAGCATGATCTGACATACATTATGAAATGACAGGATACAATAGTTGAAGTGTTTTGGCCTTAAATTATATTATATAAATTAAGTCAAACCAATCAAGTAGAAATGAAGCATTCTGACTTTATCTAAATGTTTCAAGAATTTTCATTGAAATTTTCAATGAAATCAATAGGGCTGCCAATTAATCACAGTTAACTCACATGATTAACTAGAAAAAAATAATCATGATTAAAAAATTAATCACAAAAATTGCACTTGTAACAATAGAATGCCAATTGAAATTTATTAAATATTTTTGGATGTTTTTCTACATTTTCAATATTGATTTCAATAACAACACAGAATACAAAGTGCTCAGTGCTTATTTTATTTTATTTTATTATTTTTATTAGAAATATATGCACTGTAAAAATGATAAACAAAACAAATAGTATTTTTCTATTCAGCTCATACAAGTAATGAAGTGCAATCTCTTTATCATGAAAGCGTAATTTACAAATGTGGATTTTTTTTAGTTACATAACTGCACTCAAAAACAAAACAGTGTAAAACTTTAGAGCCTACAAGTCCACTCAATCCTAAACTTTATTCTGCTAATTGCTAAGATAAACAAGTTTGTTTACATTGACGGGAGATACTGCTGCCTGCTTCCGATTTACAATGTCACCTGAAAGTGAGAACACGTGTTTACATGGCACTTTTGTAGCTGGGGTTGCAAGGTATTTACATGCCAGATATGCTAAAAATTCATATTCCCCTTCATGCTTCGGCCACCATTCCAGAGAACATGCTTCCACGCTGATGATGGTCGTTAAAAAAATAATGCATCAATTAAATTTGTGATTGTATTCCTTGGTGAGAGAATTGTATGTCTCCTGCTCTGTTCTACCCACATTCTGCATATATTTCATGTTATAGCAGTCTCAGATGGTAACCCAGTACATGTTCGTTTTAAGAACGTTTTCACAGCAGATTTGACAAAACGCAAAGAAGATACCGATGTGAGATTTCTAAAAATAGCTGCAGCACTCAACCCAAGTTTTAAGAATTTGAAGTGCCATCAAAAATGTTAGAGGGACAAGGTCTTTGAGAAGTCTAAAAAGAGCAACACTCTGCTACAGAAACTACAGAACCCAAACCACCAAAAAAGAAAATCAATCTTCTGCTGGTGGCATCTGCCAGATGATGAAAATGAACATACGTCAGTCCACACTGTTTTGGATCTTTATTAAGCAGAACCCATCATCAACATGTCCTCTGGAATGGTGGTTGAAGCATGAAAGGACATATGAATCTTTAGCACATAAATCTGTGGCACATAAATATCTTGCAATGCCAGCTACAACAGTGCGGTACGAACTCCTGTTCTTGCTTTCAGGTGACACTGTAATCAAAAAATAAGCAGCATTATCTCTGCAAATTGTAACCAACCTTGTTTGTCTGAGTGATTGGCTGACCAAGAAGTGGGATTGAGTGGACTTGTAGGCTCTAAAGTTTTAGATTGTAAGTTCAACTTTCATGATAAAGAGATTGTACTTATATGAGGTGAATTGAAAAATATTTTTTTTGTTTTTACAGTGCAAATATTTACAGTGTAATAAAAATAAATATAAAATGAGCACTGTTCACTTTGTATTCTGTGTTGTAATTGAGATTAATATATTTGAAAATTTAGTAAACATCCAAAAATATTTAAAATAAATGCATATATATTGTTGTTTAACAATACAATTAATCACAATTTATTTTTTTAATCGCTTGACAGCCCTAGAAATCAATAAATACCCGAGGAATGTTTCAAATTAGTCAAATCAGCCTTTTGTGACAGAAAAACATTCCATTGTAAAAATTTCGAGCTGCCATAAGGGTGATGTGCAGTCCTCCTTCATATTGCTCCAGATGCTCACCTGTTTTGTTCCTTCAGGTAATGTCAATGGTCAAATTCATCCACAGTGTAACCTCACTGGCTACAGAGGAGATATTCAAGGGATGTATGAACAAAGAAAACAGAGTTGGCCTTGTGATACATGTATTTTAGAAGATGCCTGAAATGTTTAACTGCCTGTCTGAAAAAAAAAGAAACCATTTCCACTAACTTCTTGGATTCTTGGAGTTTTACTTTGTCAAGTCTTTCTGCTCAGTTCTTGAATGTTTTTTTTTTTCTCTCTCTTCCCCAAATAGTTTAGTGGGACCTGAAAAAAGGAACTTGCCATGCACTCTATACCAGGGATCAGCAACCTTTGTCATGCAGCCCACCAGGATAAGCCCCCTAGCTGAGCAGGCCGGTTTGGTTACCTGCTGCGTCGACAGGTTTGGCTGATCGCAGCTCCCACTGGCCGCGGATCACTGCTCCAGGCAAATGGGGACTGCGGGAAGCAGCGGACTGCACGTCCCTCGGCCCGTGCCCCCATTGGCCTGGAGTGGCA
Organism: Lepidochelys kempii; assembly: GCF_965140285.1. Classification (NCBI taxonomy): domain Eukaryota; kingdom Metazoa; phylum Chordata; order Testudines; family Cheloniidae; genus Lepidochelys; species Lepidochelys kempii. The sequence continues at coordinate 86,976,371 of NC_136380.1, forward strand.
AACCACAGCCAATGGGAGCTGCGATCAGCCGAACCTGTGGATGCAGCAGGTAAACAAACCAGTCTGGCCCACCAGAGGCCTTACCCTGGCGGGCTGCGTGCCAAAGGTTGCCGATCCCTGCTCTCTACCATAGAGAGGTGGGGGTAGGAAAGAAGGAAAAGAAAACACAAATGCTTAGGAGAAAGGGATGAGGTCTCTCTGTCTTCCCTGAGAAAAGTGCTGTTATCTTTAGGAAAGACATGTTCTTTGTCTACTAAGCATCTGCATTTTTTTTCAATGGTTTGGCCTGCAGGCTCAGCCTGAGAGAGGGACACAGTGTATTCAAGAGCAGGTCACTGGGAATCCAGTGAAACCCTGCATCTTGCATTCTTATCTCCATCTCAGCTGGATCAATTGTTCAGTCACATCCAGGTCTCTTAGGCTTTTTCTCTGTGAATCAGCAGTCTGTGAAATAAACTGGAAGAACCGACTTAATTTTCAATTTTTTCTCTGTGGTTTTATGTTTTTATTGGCAATGGGTCATTTTTGCACTTTTTGTGACAACTATAAAAAATTTTATAACCTTTGACATAAATTTAGAGCAGATATTCAACCAATGAAAAATGTATCTTTATTTGTTTTTTGTTAAGTTCTGTGGTGACCTAGAATCCTATTTTCGACGTCTCCGACTCAAGGAATATTTCCAAAATACCTCTGAACAACATACTAATCCACAGAGGTCTCCCTACCAACACTACAGAAAGAGGGATTCTAGGTGGACTCCTCCTGAAGGTCGAAACAGCAGACTGGACTTCTACATAGAGTGCTTCCGCCGACGTGCACGGGCTGAAATTGTGGAAAAGCAGCATCACTTGCCCCATAACCTCAGCCATGCGGAACGCAATGCCATCCACAGCCTCAGAAACAACTCTGACATCATAATCAAAAAGGCTGACAAAGGAGGTGCTGTTGTCGTCATGAATAGGTCGGAATATGAACAAGAGGCTGCTCGGCAGCTCTCCAACACGAGTTTCTACAAGCCATTACCCTCTGATCCCACTGAGAGTTACCAAAAGCAACTACAGCATTTGCTCAAGAAACTTCCTGAAAAAGCACAAGATCAAATCCGCACAGACACACCCCTGGAACCCCGACCTGGGATATTCTATCTACTACCCAAGATCCATAAACCTGGAAATCCTGGGCGCCCCATCATCTCAGGCATTGGCACCCTGACAGCAGGATTGTCTGGCTATGTAGACTCCCTCCTCAGGCCCTACGCTACCAGCACTCCCAGCTACCTTCGAGACACCACTGACTTCCTGAGGAAACTACAATCCATCGGTGATCTTCCTGATAACACCATCCTGGCCACTATGGATGTAGAAGCCCTCTACACCAACATTCCACACAAAGATGGACTACAAGCCATCAAGAACACTATCCCCGATAATGTCACGGCTAACCTGGTGGCTGAACTTTGTGACTTTGTCCTTACCCATAACTACTTCACATTTGGGGACAATGTATACCTTCAGATCAGCGGCACTGCTATGGGTACCCGCATGGTCCCACAGTATGCCAACATTTTTATGGCTGATTTAGAACAACGCTTCCTCAGCTCTCGTCCCCTAAAGCCCCTACTCTACTTGCGCTATATTGATGACATCTTCATCATCTGGACCCATGGAAAAGAAGCCCTTGAGGAATTCCACCATGATTTCAACAATTTCCATCCCACCACCAACCTCAGCCTGGTCCAGTCCACACAAGAGATCCACTTCCTGGACACTACAGTGCTAATAAACAATGGTCACATAAACACCACCCTATACGAGAAACCTACTGACCGCTATTCCTACCTGCATGCCTCCAGCTTTCACCCTGACCACACCACACGATCCATCGTCTACAGCCAAGCTCTGCGATACAACCGCATTTGCTCCAACCCCTCAGACAGAGACAAACACCTACAAGATCTCTGTCAAGCTTTCTTACAACTACAATACCCACCTGCAGAAGTAAAGAAACAGATTGATAGAGCCAGAAGAGTTCCCAGAAGTTACCTACTACAGGACAGGCCTAACAAAGAAAATAACAGAACGCCACTAGCCGTCACCTTCAGCCCCCAACTAAAACCCCTCCAACGCATTATTAAGGATCTACAACCTATCCTAAAGGATGACCCAACACTCTCACAAATCTTGGGAGACAGGCCAGTCCTTGCCTACAGGCAGCCCCGCAACCTGAAGCAAATACTCACCAACAACCACATACCACACAACAGAACCACTCACCCAGGAACTTATCCTTGCAACAAAGCCCGTTGCCAACTGTGCCCACATATCTATTCAGGGGACACCATCACAGGGCCTAATAACATCAGCCACACTATCAGAGGCTCGTTCACCTGCACATCCACCAATGTTATATATGCCATCATGTGCCAGCAATGCCCCTCTGCCATGTACATTGGTCAAACTGGACAGTCTCTACGTAAAAGAATAAATGGACACAAATCAGATGTCAAGAATTATAACATTCATAAACCAGTCGGAGAACACTTCAATCTCTCTGGTCACGCGATCACAGACATGAAGGTCGCTATCTTAAAACAAAAAAACTTCAAATCCAGACTCCAGCGAGAAACTGCTGAATTGGAATTCATTTGCAAATTGGATACTATTAATTTAGGCTTAAATAGAGACTTGGAGTGGCTAAGTCATTATGCAAGGTAGCCTGTTTCCTCTTGTTTTTTCCTACCCCCCCCCCCCCCAGATGTTCTGGTTTAACTTGGATTTTAACTTGAAGAGTGGTCAGTTTGGATGAGCTATTACCAGCAGGAGAGTGAGTTTGTGTGTGTATGGGGGTGGGGGGGGATGTGAGAACCTGGATTTATGCAGGAAATAGCCCAGCTTGATTGTCATGCACATTGTGTAAAGAGTTGTCACTTTGGATGGGCTATCACCAGCAGGAGAGTGAATTTGTGTGGGGGGGTGGAGGGTGAGAAAACCTGGATTTGTGCTGGAAATCACTTTAGATAAGCTATTACCAGCAGGACAGTGGGGTGGGAATAGGTATTGTTTCATATTCTCTGTGTATATATAAAGCCTGCTGCAGTTTCCACGATATGCATCTGAGGAAGTGAGCTGTAACTCACGAAAGCTCATGCTCTAATAAATTGGTTAGTCTCTAAGGTGCCACAAGTCCTCCTTTTCTTTTTGCGAATACAGACTAACACGGCTGTTACTCTGAAACCTTTGTTTTTTTTTGTAACTTGTAATTAATCATGATCCATTATATTAAACACTGGATATTTTGCCATTAGTACACACACTACAGTATGCATCACTTTCATAAACTACAAACTGGAATCCTTGCAGTATCCTTAGACCAAGAAGTTCAAATCATATTATATATTTTTCACTTTGTTTTAGCTCATATTCAATGTGCAACATCAGCTTTTCCTTATCTGAAGATGACTCAGCATATTATATATTAGCCTTTGAAGTGGACTGTCATAAGTGCTGTCTAAAATATCTTAGCATGCAATGTCTAATCCACCTCTCATCATCATTTTTGGCAGCTAGGTCTACACAAAAAGAAAAGGAGTACTTGTGGCACCTTAGAGACTAACACATTTATTTGAGCTTAAGCTTTCGTGAGTTACAGCTCAACTCAGCGGATGCATGCAGTGGAAAATACAGTGGGGAGATTTTATATACACATAGAACATGAAACAATGAGTGTTACCATACACACTGTAACTAGAGTGGTCAGGTAAGGTGAGCTATTACCAGCAGGAGGGAGGGGGACCTTTTGCAGTGATAATCAAGGTGGGCCATTTCCAGCAGTTGACAAGAACCTGTGAAGAACAGTAGGGGTGGGGAAATAAACAAGGGGGAATAGTTTTACTTTGTGTAATGACCCATCCATTCCCAGTCTTTATTCAAGCCTAAGTTAATTGTATCCAGTTTGCAAATTAATTCCAATTCAGCAGTTTCTCGTTGGAGTCTGTTTTTGAAGCTTTTTTGTTGAAGAATTGCCACTTTTAGGTCTGTAATTGAGTGACCAAAGTGATTGAAGTGTTCTCCAACTGGTTTCTGAATGTTATAATTCTTGAGGTCAGATTTGTGTCCATTTATTCTTTTATGTAGAGACTGTCCAGTTTGGCCAATGTACATGGCAGAGGGGCATTGCTGGCACATGATGACATATATCACATTGGTAGATGTGCAGGTGAACGAGCATCTAATAGTGAGGCTGATGTGATTAGGCCCTATGATGGTGTCAACTGAATAGATATGTGGACACAGTTGGCAATGGGCTTTGTTGCCAGGATAGGTTCCTGGGTTAGTGGTTCTGTTGTGTGGTGTGTGGTTGCTGGTGAGTATTTGCTTCAGGTTGGGGGGCTGTCTGTAAGCAAGGACTGGCCTGTCTCCCAAGATCTGTGAGAGTGATGGGTCGTCCTTCAGGATAGGTTGTAGATCCTTGATGATGCATTGGAGAGGTTTTAGTTGGGGGCTGAAGGTGATGGGTAGTGGTGTTCTGTTATTTTCTTTGTTGGGCCTGTCCTGTGGTAGGTGACTTCTGGGTACTCTTCTGGTTCTGTCAATCTGTTTCTTCACTTCAGCAGGTGGGTATTGTAGTTGTAAGAATGCTTGATAGAGATCTTGTAGGCAGTTGTCTCTGTCTGAGGGGTTGGAGCAAATGTGATTGTATTGTAGAGCTTGGCTGTAGAGCTTGGCTTCGTGTTGTCTGGATGAAAGCTGGAGGCATGTAGGTAAGCATAGCAGTCAGTAGGTTTCCGGTATAGGGTAGTGTTTATGTGACCATCGCTTATTAGCAACGTAGTGTCCAGGAAGTGAATCTCTTGTGTGGACTGGTCCAGGCTCAGGTTGATGGTGGGATGGAAATTGTTGAAATCATGGTGGAATTCCTTAAGGGCTTCTTTTCCATGGATCCAGATGGTGAAAATATCATCAATGTAGCGCAAGTAGAGTAGGGGCATTAGGGGATGAGAGCTGAGGAAGCATTGTTCTAAGTCAGCCATAAAAATGTTGGCATACTGTGGGACCATGCAGGTACCCATAGCAGTGCCGCTGATTCGACGGTATACATTGTCCGCAAATGTGAAATAGTTATGAGTGAGGACAAAGTCACAAAGTTCAGCCACCAGGTTTGCCACGACATTATCGGGGATACTGTTCCTGACGGCTTGTAGTCCATCATTGTGTGGAATGTTGGTGTAGAGGGCTTCTATATCCATAATGGCTAGGATGGTGTTTTCCGGAAGATCACCGATGGATTGTAGTTTCCTCAGGAAGTCAGTGGTGTCTCTAAGATAGCTTGGAGTGCTGGTAGCATAGGTCCTGAGGAGGGTGTCTACATAGCCAGACAATCCTGCTGTCAGGGTGCCAATACCTGAGATGATGGGGCATCCAGGATTTCCAGGTTTATGGATCTTGGGTAGCAGATAGAATACCCCTGGTCGGGATTCTAGGGGTGTGACTGTGCAGATTTCTTCTTGTGCTTTTTCAGAGAGTTTCTACCCAGAATTTCAACTAATTAGTAAGACAACCTTCACTTCCTCAAAAAATCACATTGTTCTCTTCATCAAGATGGGTCTTTCCAAGTTCACTCCTTTTGACCCTTTAAAATAGTATAGAACTTTCTCACAGTTGATGTGAAACTAACCAATCTCTGCTTCCTGGAGTACCCTTAGGTCTGGTCAAGTAATGATATTACATTTGCATTTTTTTTCAGTGCTCAGGGACCTTTCTTCAAGTGAACTTAAAAGTGAAAAATAGTATTCCAGCTTCTCCAATTTATTTTCCTAAATGTCCACTTTGTTCACTTGTAAAGATAGATATAAAGTAATGGTGTATTGTATTGTTTTTCTTTCTGTTATCCTTAAAGTACATATATCACTGATATAATGCTGAAATACATCAGACAGAATGCTGCCTAGGTATGTAGGCCCAGATCCTCAAAGATATTCAGGCTCCTAACATCCACTGCTTTCAATGGAAGTTAAGAGCTTTTGAGAATCAAGGCCATATTGTCTATTCCTTGATGTTTTGTGTGTAAAATTCCAGAATACACATCTGGGCAAGATTCCTGGAAGAGGCTGAACTCATCACTGATTTAGCTGATTAATAAATTAGTAGTAACAAAAAAACCCACATCGGGCTTAATGGTGTCTATGCTAAATCTGTGTACGTGGGTTATCCTTTCTGCTAAATAGACTGTAGGAGACTTGGCTGAGATAATTTTCAGATAGATGACTCTTAAGATGGATGCCCTGTGATGTACTCTTTCTTCCCTAAACACACAAAGTTAATTGGATGTACTTGAGGATAATTCAGATGGAGAAGAATGATGCCAGAGTGAAAGCAAACTCTTCCCAGAAGCACTGCTGAACAGATTAAAACCTTCAATAGAATGAGAAGGTAAAGGAGATGAGGGGTTAGCAATGATAGTCTGTGCAGTGATGGCTGTGCCTTGTCTCACTGAAACCATCACCAGCTGCACAGAGACAGGGAATAATCTTTTCTTTCGTCAGGTAAGGTGGCTGTAAGTGCAGCTTCGTGTCATAATCCCCTGGTGCCCGAGCTGTTTCTGCACATGGCCTATTTCATTCTCTATCTGCCGAATGCTGCCTCTTGTGTTTCAACTTAGCATGCGACCACACTATACACAATAGGTGTCTCAGATCATCCCATATGGCATAACACATTCAAACAGGGGGAGGCATCAGATTTAGTTCCCAAGTAGTCACAAGCCCCCCAAAATCCTGAGATTGGCTTAAAAATAATTACTTTTAAAGCAAAGGGTTCCTTTCCTGTTTGTTGCTTTCTGGTGTTGGAATCTTTAGGCTTCACATTGAAGGTTTTAATCTCTGCAACCATCTTTTCAATTCTTTTTAATGGAAAGCTGGAAATATGGAATGACATGACTCCATGATCGGACTTTAAATAGTAACCACCAATTTTCACAAGACTTACAAAATAGGGAGAGCTGGAAACAGTAGTCTTTGCCCAAACCAAAATTTCCAAGTCCTGTACCTCCTGGCCCCATATTTCTCTAGCTGTGTCCCTCCTGAACTTGCATCAAAATTCCATTGGGTCATGAGGACTCCTACCAGAGAAGACTCAATCTACAGATTTGTGGGGTGTGTGCTTACTCTGTCAGGGCTTGTAAAGGATGTAGTGTGTTTTACAAGAAATTTCCACGTATGCCAGTGAGGACCTGAAAACTTGCTGCCTGGCTAAAGAATGTGAAATTCTCGGGTTTAACTCGGTATGATGGAATCATTTGTTGCCATCTATATTACTGGAAAATATACAGATTGGCGGTCTCAGTAAGGACTCTGATGAGAAAATTCTTAGGGCTAAAATAAATGTTATTGAGCCTGATGTCATCTTGGCTTTTGCTGTTTGTTTTTGAGATTTCTGGTGTGCTTAGTTTGGGGGGTTCTTTTTGATTTATGAGCTAGAGTTTGGCCCTAAAGGCACAAAGTCTTCAATTTAGATGTTTAGGTTTTAATAAGGTTTCACCAATCGGAATAAAAGAAACTGTTGCCACTAACAGGAGTGATTTACTATTTGTACTTGAAGCAACCCTCCAGCTCCCTGGAATGGCGGACCCTGGGTTATCACTATATTTCATGTATTAAATTAATATCTTACAGGCAGTTAATGGAAATCTTACTCTCAAAAGCAATAAATATTATAAACTAGAGCTTACTGTGTCCTTTTTCCAAATATGTTTGAAATCAGATTTTGCTGCCTAAATCCAAGTACAGAGTAAAGCTTCCACTCCTGGATCTCCTACCTCCAAGAGGGAAAGTACAGCTTAACTGCTTCGGTGCCACTATCCTTTAATTCCACCCTGCCACCTCCTTCCTCTGGAGTCTGGGGAGGCATCCCACCCTTTTAACCTAAGGGATAATCCTGGTAAGTGATATAGCCCTCTGCAAATTGCTTCTTTTGAACCCTTTCACTGAGGCTCCTGCATGCAGTCATGCCTAGAGGGAGTCCACTGTAGTACTGCAATGTCATTCGGGACTTAAGGGATGACCCCCAGAAGCCAGAGCTAGGGTAGAGGCACGAGGCCTCTGCATGCATGGCCCTGGCGTCTCACAGGCCCATCCTACTTATGTCGCCTAACATGGTGGAGATGGTATATTTGGGAATGTAATTAAGGATATAATCAGGAATATAACTAGGAGTAATGTGAAAAAAATCAAGAAAACAAATCTTTAGATAAACAATATGGGAAAAACTAAACATCATAAATATGAGATAGGGACTGTATAAGTCAGATCTTGCTCACCTGACTTATAAATACACACGTGGAAAGCTTTCCAATAAGGGAACTGGAAAGGAGTTAGACAATCAGGGGTTTAATCCCTACTTCTTTGCCACAGGCTTCCTGTGTGACTTGGTGTAACACACTAATCCTCTCTGTATTATTTTAAGTTTCCCCATCTGCAAAATGATCTAATGCTTTTCTACCTCACTGGAGCAGTGTGAGACTTACTTCAATAATATTTTGGCGTGCTCTGATACCAGTCAGCTCTGTGTTTCTTGGGGAACCAGGGCACAGGAACCAGCCTGTCTGACTCATGAAGGACACCTCCTGCCCCAGCCTCTGCTTGAATCAAAACCGATCAGAAGAAAGACTTACAGAAAGCAATGAAAAGGCGGTGGGAGACACACCTAAACCCCTCCTGACAAGGGTGACAGGATTAAGGCAACTCCCCTAGCCTCATCTGTATCAAAGATGGGACAGGGAGGCATCTCCATTAATATACGGAATGGAGAACAGAGATCCCAAGGCAACCACACTGAACTCTGGGACCAGAAAAGCGGGGAAGTACTGCATGATGGGGTATCTGTGCTCCAGATGTTAATGAACCTACGCTTGCACACACCTAACTCAGCCATTATCAGACCAATTCTAGTAATAAATCCTTTATTAATATCTAAAATACTGAAGCTGCCTAATTGCATTGTGAGCTCCCTTGAAGGAACACCACCCATAGCCAGGAATGATCAGTTCCTATTGTCTAGCCTAAAGAAAATCCTTGAGTTATCAGTTTACCCATAAGCAAATCTAGTTTGAACCATTGAACCATTGTTTCCCTACAAAAAACCCTACCCATGCTTAAGTAAGGGTTCTGATGCCTGAATTCAAAATCTGCATCAGTTCCATTGGGACTTAATCGTCTCCTGACTGATCATGCTGGGAGCTCTGCCTGTCTCCAGCACTCAGGACCCTGCGCTACCACCATCACCTAGGAACCTCGACCAGTTCAAGCTTCCTGGAGTGGTGAGACCCCAGCTCTCTCTCTCTCTCTCTTTTCTTTTCCACTTCAGGTATAACTTTTTAACCCTGACTTATTTGATTGGTTTTTGTAATCTTTAATAATGTAACTGTTATGTCTGTTTAGGCTTTCCTTGTGTGGTTATCACTATTATTCAATAAATAATGTTTACGGTTAAGCTGGTTGCTTCCCTCCCTCTCTCTCTGAACTTTACTCTTTTTGTGGTTTTGGCTTTCCCATTTACTCTGCAGCAACGCTCCTCTTACCTAGGCTAAAGATCCCTGTAGCGCTCAAAAATACTATGGGGTTTGCTCATCAAGTGGGTTACTACCAGAACAATTGTAAGATGAAAGTGGGGATAGGGACATGCTGGATCTGGGACATATAAGGGTGGCAGCTTGAAAGTGCTGCTTGACCCAGCCTGCTGAGTCCAGGGGCATATATGGGTAGCAGCCTGGAAGTGCTGTTTGGCACAGCCTGCTCAGGCATACTCTATTCCAGTGCGGTATCTGTGGCATATAAATGTGGCAGCTTGGAAATACTGCTTGATTCAGCCCACTGTGTCCAGGGACATACAAGGGGTCAGCTTGAGAGTACTGATTGACCCGGTCGACTCAGACTGGCTCTGTTAATGTGTGTGTCTGTGTTCATCTGATTCTGGGGCTGGAGGAACCCAGCCCTGGGGAACTTGGGCCTGCAAGATAGCTCCATTGTGAGGGGACTTGCAGAAGGGGGAAGTAAGAGCTCCATATGAACACACAAGCGACAAAAGCAGTACATTGATAGAAATACATAACCCCTCCCGCCCACACCCCAGAAGAGTAGCCCTGATAAATGAGTGTGCCCCAAAGCACATCTGGTAACAGTTCCATACCATGTTAATAAATGCCATAGACATGCCTGCAAATAAACAAAATAAATTTAAAGAAATGGGAAAGTCATGTAAGAAAGTTGAGTAGTACTTGTTTTGTTAGGTATTTATTTAAAATAGGGAAGTAAAAATGATGCATCTCTTAGATAAATCTGATCTTTTGTTGGCTAAATTTCAGACTAAATATTTTTTTTCTGACCCAAGTAACAATCCCATGGTAAATGGGATTTAAAATGAAAATGTTCAAACAATCAACCTTAATTGCTTCAGTACAAAGGTGCTTCTATGCCTTCATATACTAACACCAAAATGATTACTTCTGAATTAGAAAGTTAGAAGATGGGAAATGTGTCATTGTTCCCAATCAGCTTTATTTACTTCATTCCACATTCTCAAATTTTATTAAAAGACCAGTATGTTCATTGTATGACCTTAGCACACATTCTTAGGACAATTTTACGTATGAGCTTATCCCGATCACTAGATCAGCATCTGTGTTATTTATCAGGCCTGTTTCTCTTACTAGTACTCAGTACGGAATAGTTTCTTCTTTGAGTCGCTTAACGGAAGATGAGAGAAAATAGTCTTGTTTTGAATCTTGGAATATGCATTTAAGGTTAGTGATTGCATGGTTGTTATCCAGGTCATTTTCTGAGCAATTGAAAATCCCATGATTAACATTCCAACCACTTTAAGGCCTCCTTTTTCTACACCCCATTGTTTCCTTATTTTGTTATTTTCTTTCCTTTTCTTTTTTTTTCTTTTCTGTGCTAAACAAGTAGCATATGTCTTCTTTTTTTTTTCATGTTCACATCATGTAAATTATTACAGTACTGTTGGGGATTAACCCTCCTCCGTTTTTCTTACTTTTCATAGGCAAGATCAATTTCTCTGGAGTTTTTCCTTGGTCTATTACAGGGAAGAAAATGAGCATGAAACTTTATTTTATTGTTCTTTTGACTATTCATTACCTTTCTAGTTTGTAACTTCCTCTCCATTGTTCGCTTAATAATATTTATCTGCCCAGACATTTTCATTTCAATGTTTGAAAGCTTGGATGGTAAGTCCTTTTAATTCTCCTTTTCATATTGCAGAGAATGGTGTAGTAAAAAACTTTTGGTTTATAAACAAGAATATAGTGAATATTTGAATTTGGCTTTTGTTATTGTAACTACTTTTTTATGAGTACAGCATAGATTAGACATTCTAATCATTCTCCCACAGCACAGGATCTGTGCTCATTACACGTGAAGTCACATAAGGTGATGTGTAAGACTCTTTAATATTTCCTATGCTTCCTAAAGAAAAACAAGTAAATAGGTTTTAGTAGTTACCATTTCTTATCATCCTTTTAACCTGCCTAGTGTCATTATTTCAGGAATACCTATTAATACTACTGATGCTAAGGTGCTGTCAGAATTTGTTTTAAATCTAAAGTGGACTGCCGTAGTAACTTGACCATCAACCTCAGCCTAGATCAATCCACACAAGCGGTCCATTTCCTGGACACCACTGTGCTAATAAGCGATGGTCACATAAACACCACCCTATACCGGAAACCTACTGACCGCTATACTTACCTACATGCCTCCAGCTTCCATCGAGGACACACCACACAATTCACTGTCCACAGCCAAGCTCTAGGATACAACAGCATTTGCTCCAACCCCTCAGACAGAGACAAACACCTACAAGATCTCTATCAAGCATTCTTACAACTACAATACACACCTGCTGAAGTGAAGAAACAGATTGACAGAACCAGAAGAGTACCCAGAAGTCACCTACTACAGGACAGGCCCAACAAAGAAAATAACAGAACGCCACTAGCTGTCACCTTCAGCCCTCAACTAAAACCTCTCCAGCGCATCATCAAAGATTTAAAACCTATCCTGAAAAATGATCCCTCACTCTCACAGATCTTGGGAGAAAGACCAGCCCTCACTTACAGACAGCCCCCCAACCTGAAGCAAATACTCACCAGCAACCACACACCACACAACAAAATCACTAACCCAGGAACCTATCCTTGCAACAAAGCCCGGTGCCAATTCTGTCCACATATTTATTCCAGTGACACCATCATAGGACCTAATCACATTAGCCACGCCATCAGGGGTTCGTTCACATGCACGTCTACAATGTGATATATGCCATTATATGTCAGCAATGCCCCTCTGCCATGTACATTGGCCAAACTGGACAGTCTCTACGCAAAAGAATAATTGGATACAAATCTGACATCAGGAATCATAACATTCAAAGACAGGTAGGAGAACACTTCAACCCCTCTGGCCACTCAGTAAAAGATTTAAGGGTGGCAATTTTGCAAGAGAAAAGCTTCAAAAACAGACTCCAAGGAGAAACTGCTGAGCTTGAATTAATATGCAAACTAGATACCATTAACTTGGGTTTGAATAGAGACTGGGAGTGGCTGGGTCTTTACACATATTGAATCTATTCCTTAAGTTAAGTATCCTCACATCTTCTTGTCAACTGTCTAAATGGGCCATCTTGATTATCACTACAAAAGTTTTTTTCTCCCGCTGATAATAGCTCATCTTAACTAATTAGCCTCTCACAGTTTGTATGGTAACTTCCAATCTATCTATCTATCTATCTATCTATCTTCTTACTATATATTCCATTCTATGCATCTGATGAAGTGGGCTGTAGCCCACGAAAGCTTATGCTCTCATAAATTTGTTAATCTCTAAGGTGCCACTAGTACTCCTGTTCTTTTTGCGGACTAAGACGGCTGCTACTCTGAAACCATTCAATTACTATCATTCTAAAATCTGAAGAAAAAGATCTGACCAGGATTTTTTTTAATAAGGTTATGGGTTTAGAGGGTGTATGTGTGTGGGTGAAGGAATGCAAGTTTATCCATTTCCAAAACATTGGATTCTCCAGAATTTCTAAAGGGAAAACCACACACAAACAATGAAATGTGCAGGCAGTTACACCATAATGTAAATTATTGTTATTACATTTACAGCTCTAATCATGTAAGCCTTACGCACGTTGGTGAACACTGCTCACAAAAGTAGTGTTACTGAAGTCAATGGAACTACTCACATAAATAAGTCCTCACCAACATTAGGAAGCCTGCAGAATCTATCTCTAAAGAGTTTTTTTAAATTACCCAGTGAACATTAATAATATTACTCTTTCATTAAACATGTTTTAATCCACAACCTGAATATACATGACAGCAAGAAAAGTTTTAACAGCTGGAATTCAGGATCAGGAGTTCTATTTCTAGAGGGTTTTGGGGTTTTTTTAAGGAAGAGCCTCTGATTTAGTATGCCTGAGTTTCCAGATGCCCAATGGAAGAGTTTGAGCCTGAGGTGAAGTGGTGGGTATTCAGAAAAATGAGGGCCAAAGTTGGGCACCCAAAATCAGAGGCTACTTTTAAATATTGACCTTACACTGTCTGTGCCTCAGTTGCATCACCATAAAATGGGGATAATAATATTCACTAGCATCACAGGGATTCTATGAGACTATCCAGTTTTATAATCTATCCAGGCTTTTACACAGGAGACACATCACCATAGCAGCTGACTAAGGGCTAGATTTGCACAGCTTTTATTTGAATGTGGAGTAAAAAAGCCTATTCTGCTTGAACCTGCTCAGACAGATGCTCCAGCGAAAGAGGATTGTGAGAGGGGCTTTCATGCTCCCGGACTAGCACCACCAGGGACAGCTGCCACTGAGCCTGGTGCCCAACCCAGTGGGTGGGACTGGAGGCAGTATAGCCATGCCAGAGGAGCTGCCTACACTGGGCGCTAGTTTCTGTGAGCGGCAGCCCAATATGAGGCTGCTTTTACTGCTTCCTTTCCTGGTAGAGCCCTGCAGCTCCTCAGATATCATAGAATCATAGAAGATTAGGGTTGGAAGAGACCTCAGGAGGTCATCTAGTCCAACCCCCTGCTCAAAGCAGGACCAACCCCAACTAAATCCTCCCAGACAGGGCTTTGTCAAGCTGGGCATTAAAAACCTCTAAGGATGGAGATTTCACCACCTCCCTAGGTAACCCATTCCAGTGCTTCGCCACACCTAAAAAAACAATGTTTCCTAATATCCAACTTCGGCCTCCCACACTGCAACTTGAGACCATTGCGCCTTGTTCTGTCATCTGCTACCACTGAGAACAGCCGAGCTCCATTGCATTTGGATGGAGCTTCAGGTAGTTGAAGGCTGCTATCAAATCCCCCCTCACGCTTCTCTTCTGCAGACTAAATAACCCCATTTCTCTCAGCCTCTCCTCGTAAATCATGTGCCCCAACCCCTTGATCATTAATATCTGTGGATATATGTGTCTGCAGACATAAATTTTGTATCTACACAGGGCTGTAAGAATTGAACTTTGAGTCACAACTCACTCTCTGGTCTGCTCTTGCAGCAGTGCATCTATGTGCCATCTCCTTACTTTGGACAAATTTTAAAGTTAAGGGGCCAAAGTCTCAGATGATATAAATTTGACATAGTTCACTGAAATCAAGGGAGATGTGTTGTTATACACCAGGTGAGAATCAGTCCAAAAATCTAGCCCTAAGTTAATTATTCTTCATACATTGCATTGCAATCATAAAACAAAGCACTGTATGAATGTCATGTATTATTATATATCATTAAATCCATTCTTCCACTGTAACACTTGTAATTGAGAAGTTACAGTACTCTGTAACCGTTCAAATGCTGATGACGAGTAAAATTCCCTGAAACTGGTTAACAAAATAGCAGAAGCCAAGGTAATTGTTACCACCACTGTCTGTGACTTCTATATTGATACCTAGAGTACTAATGTACATGTGACAGAGGAGATCAGCCATAAAGATGGCAATAGATAAAAAGGAGGTGGAGAAGCCACAAAAGGGTAAGTTTGTTCCTGGGTTTGGATACAGAAGGAATGGAGAAGGCAAACTTCTGGATGTGGAAGGGTTGAGCAGGGCTAGACACCAATTAAAGTGAGAGGACTTGACACATTATAGGTTCTGGAGAGAGGATATTAGTGAGAAGGATGGTTCAAGGAGTAAAATACTTCATTTTTCTATTGTAATCCCTTTAGGGCTAGGATCTTTCACTTACTTGATATATGTCCAGTGCCCAGCCTTATGGCACCTGACTAGTTTAAGGGCTAAAGGTGCTACCACAATATAAATGTTAAATTACCTACAAAACTATGTTAAAAGAAAACTAAGATTGTAAAGTCAAGCAATCAAAATTTAGGATATGCCAGTATTAAGCGTGCCAGTGCAACCTTAATTTAGATTCTTGTGCATATGCATGCTGGTACAACCTTCCGTTACAAGAACACTATTGTAATTTTCCACAGGATCCTTGCTTCAGTTAGTTCACAGAATGGGTGGTACCCGTGAATTGGTAGCTATTAAATATTTCTTTTATCCTTCTCCATTGGGTGGCCAGACTCTATTTATTACACACCATCTCCAAATCCTACACTGAACACAGAATTATTTTATTTCCTTGGAGGATTTTCTATAGTGTTGTCATGGTAGTAGCTGAGTACTTAACAAACATAAATTAATTTATCTTCATAGAATTTCTACAGGTAGGGATTTATTGTCCCCATTTTACAGACAAGGAACTGAGAAGATCAAAATTGTGAAGTGTCCACTGATTTTGGGTGCTCCAGATATCTAATGCCTGATTTTGTCGGAGTTTCTTGGAATTTTTATAGCACTTTATCTGTTCAAAGTACAGCTGCCACTGACTTCAAATGCTCAGCACTTCTGCAAATCAGACTCCAGCTGTCTCAAGCTGGGCACCCAAAATATAAGGAACACAAAAGTAGTGGCCACGTGTGAAAATTTTGATGTAAGTAACTTGCCCAGCATCTCATGGGAATTCTGTGGCAGAGGCAGGGATAGAATCCAATTAACCAAGAGACTGTCCTTTGTCTCCCTGCAATTTCTTGCCTCATTCACTATACACCTTCCAATGTATACAACAAATGACTCAGGGAAACCTACAGACAATAGCTTCATTGACTACACAGCAATGATTAATTCTCTAAATACAATCTGTGCTGAATGATAAATGGAGTAATGAGGAAAATATAGTATGTTATATCACAATACATCCATACAGGGAGCTGATTTAAGGTTTAGAACTCAGAACCAGGGTTGCACAGAAGTTTTTCAGGACCCAGGACAAAATCTGAAACTGGGGTCCCACCATCCTGCCAAAAAAAATTACCATGGAAATCACATGCCGCAATAGTGTCTCCTCTTCCATGGGGCCGAGCCTAATTCCCCACTTCAGGTGGTGTATCCTGGCACATGGGATTACAGTGCCCTTCAGGTTTGGTCCTGTCACCTCTCCTTCATCAGTGAGATGGAAGGAGTTAGTGGAAGGATTGGGCAGAGAGATATATCAAAGTTGAGAAGGAAATCTATGTCGGCAAAATACCTATCCCTTCCAAAAAATAAGACATGAACTGGGAAGACAAAAAGGTAGAAATACAGACTATAAACAGCCAAATTACTTATTTATTACCTTTTAAAACATAAAATACTAATTACTAATTATAATTGTTAATACTCAGGTGTGTGCTACTTGTGTGCTGGGCTCTGATATCCTTACTCCTGCTGAGAAAGACCTCACCCCACAAATAATCCCAATAATTTTTGCAACTTTCAACTAAAAATAGATCAACATTTCTTGCAAGAGCGCTTTAAGCATACATTCATTATCTGAACTTTTGTGTTTTTTCCAGGCTTTCTTACCTAATGTGAAAGGGATTTGAAGGAAGGACTGGAGTTCCCATTCATGATGACTAGACTATCTTAAGTTATTAGAGGTCATAGTGAGCTCACTGGAAGTTTTCTTTTTAAAATATATATTTATCATTCTTCCAGTAATACTGACTGGATTAGGAACTGAGATACAGAATGGTTTTGTTATTAAATGATATTTAGTTTAGAAACTTCTAAAATTGAGCTATCCAGATGTGCATAATCTTAACTGAACAGCTGTGTTCTTATTACTATAATCCTTGTCCTTCATCACCTCAGCCCCTATCTACTATTTGTTACTGTCCCTTAACACATGAAGTCTAAAATTAGCGTGTCAGCTCTACAGAGCAGAACTACATCATCATAGTTTTTTCTGTGAAATATCTAACCTGTAAAATCCTTTCCTCCATTATTATTATTATTTGTAAGTTCCAGACCAATGACTTCACTTACTTTGTGGTCCTTGAGCAACTGTATGAATGTACACTGCATATGTAGAGACTTCAATTGTCCACTCGGACTTTTTCTACTACAAATCAGTGATTTAAAATGAGAAGGGTGGAAAATATTCCAGGACACCCATAGTAAAACTGGAATACAGATGTCAATAGGATCCCTTAGTTGTTGGGGGTCTGTGCTAACAGATCAAGACTGGGGCCTTTTTCTGTCTGACATATGCTGTAGTACAGAATGGCCTTTTTCTATCAAAACTGGTATTTTTCCCCTCTGTAATTTTTTCTGATAAAGACAAGATGTCCAAAAAATGTACTTTTTTCAGTTTTACTTTGAATATATGATGTAATGCAAAAGAGGAGCTTTTCCTCTGATAATGCTATCTATCTGGAAATATGATTGTGAGTATTCAGCCATCTGAGGATTTCACGAGTCCTTGTAAAAAAGTTGGATATTTTCTCTGAGAAAGGCTCAGAACCTTCTTCTGTAATGAATTCATTTCTTTTATATGAAGGAAGGACCATGGCTTGGACATTAAGGACCTCTCCATCCTCCATAGACAGAAGTGGCTTTTTTCTCCTCTCTCATCATGGCCTATTCCCTGTGAACATGAAGCTCTTTTTCTCTGGTAAAAGATTGATCATTTACCATGTCAGCAGTTGTCATGCAGATGCTTTCTTATAGTAACAAGATTAATATTTTCTAAATTATTTAAATTGCAAAAAAGGAAAATGCTAGTGAGAGTCACATGATAGTTACCCCATTTAGCTTTAGTAACTATCACATTGTTTGAGAGGAGATCATGTGGAATCAGACACACAACAAGAAACATCATTGTTATGCTGTTTAATAGAACAGTGGCAAAATCTACCAGGCATATTTAGGTTTATTAATTTTGTATTGCTCTGTAAATCAAAAGGACAGTGGCATAGGGCTTTTTATAAGGTAGTTAAGGCATAGCAGCTAAAATCACCAGTATTTCATGATTCAGCAGGCTGAAAGTTGGTACATAAAATGTCAATCCAGAGGCACATTAAAAACAAACTGGGACAAAAGTTGGGAAATTTGTGATATATTGTCACGTTGGAGAGCGTTTCAAAGGACATTCCAAATGATTTGATTAAACGAACAGACACCTGTGACTCCATCCCAGACCTGTCACTGAAGCTACTTAGAAAGCTAATGTTGGGATTAAATGTTTGTGAATTTTTTTTCATCTACGGAATGAATTAGTCTTGTGCATTGTCTATTATATTTAATATACAAAGTGATTTACAATGTTTTATAATTCACCAAACATGATTAAAAATTATGTACTGTGGTAAATATATGTATATAATATTTGTAATATTTGTCTAGTGTTTCCTGTGGCAGGGACCCTATGTACTGATGCAGGAAAGTACTTAATCACAAATTTAGCATTTAGCCTGTAGATAGTGCCACTGAAGTCAAATTACAATGAGAGCATTGCAGTGTCTCTTGCATCTCAGTCCAGTGCTTTAACCACACTGCTTTCCTTTCATGATTTAAAATTGCAATGCTTAAGAGAAAATAGAGTTTATGATATAAGCTGTCTAAGGCTCTGATTCAGCAAGGTACTTAAAAGTAAGAGGTGGCATGTAGATTTACTGCCCCAGAAGCAGATGAGAGAACGAACTGTGATTTCCAGAACTGATCATTTTCAACAAAAAATTCATCAGAGAAAGTTTCTCTCATGCTCTATAGCCTAGTGGTTAGATCACTGGAATTGGATGCCATGGGGAAACCTACATTCAAATTCCTGCTCTGTCTGAATTAGAGTGACCTAGGATGAAAAACTCTGTTGTGAATCAGGCAAAGCAGGGACTTTACCCTGGAGGTCTCACAGCACTCCTAGCCAGTGCCCTAACCAGCGGGTCATACTCTCTTCCTGAATTGAAATAGCTTTTTCTATAGGAGCTTATCCTCCTTGTTTCTTTCCAGATATTGTAGCAGGTGAATGGGGGATAAGTAGGGATCTTCTCACTCCCCATTTTCTGTCTCCTTCCTATCAATTTGTGTGCAGCAGGGATTATTAGGCAAATGGCTCCTGCTCTCTTCAATGCAACCAGTGCCACAATCTGATCAGAGCAGAGAAGCAGAGTACAGGAGAAACACTACCTTATATGGCTGAATAAGGGCTGTGACTATCTAGGCATGAGGAAACACTGAGTGAGTCTGATAGTGAACTGTGTACAAGAATGACACAAATATATTGTGAGATGTTACACATGTGTATCTGAGGTGCTAGAAAATGTTATATTATGCTGTATTATTTTGGAAATTGTGTGGGAAAATATGATTGAAGACTGTTTTATAACCAATGCCCCCTGAGGAGGCAGCATTAAGGGTACATGCTAAGTCTAACTTCCGAGTAGATGACTCTGCAACCTATTCTTGCATTAACATATCTAATTGCATTTAATACATCATATTATACACAGATATGTCCTTGTGTTATATGTTTGGGGAACTGAGCACCTACTTATTTATGGATTCAATAAGCAGAAAACTCACCTTTGACCTGTTTTCCCTCAGGCAGTTTGATTAAGACCAACCCATTGTTGGAAAGCATCCAGCTTGGTGATTGGTGCATGCTGGTTCTTTTGCAGTTGTCAAGGTTCCTCCCCCACTCTGAACTCTAGGGTACAGATGTGGGGACTTGCATGAAAAACCTCCTAAGCTTAATTTTACCAGCTTAGGTCAAAACTTCCCCAAGGTACAAAATATTACACCCGTTATCCTTGGACTGGCCGCTACCACCACCAAACTAATACTGGTTACTGGGGAAGAGCTGTTTGGACGCGTCCTTCCCCCCAAAATACTTCCCAAAACCTTGCACCCCACTTCCTGGACAAGGTTTGGTAAAAAGCCTCACCAATTTGCCTAGGTGACTACAGACCCAGACCCTTGGATCTTAAGAACAATGAACAATCCTCCCAACACTTGCACCCCCCCTTTCCTGGGAAATGTTGGATAAAAAGCCTCACCAATTTGCATAGGTGACCACAGACCCAAACCCTTGGATCTGAGAACAATGAAAAAGCATTCAGTGTTTTACAAGAAGACTTTTAATAAAAAATAGAAGTAAATAGAAATAAAGAAATCCCCCCTGTAAAATCAGGATGGTAGATATCTTACAGGGTAATTAGATTCAAAAACATAGAGAACCCCTCTAGGCAAAACCTTAAGTTACAAAAAAGATACACAGACAGAAATAGTTATTCTATTCAGCACAATTCTTTTCTCAGCCATTTAAAGAAATCATAATCTAACACATACCTAGCTAGATTACTTACTAAAAGTTCTAAGACTCCATTCCTGTTCTGTCCCTGGCAAGCGCAGCATACAGACAGACACAGACCCTTTGTTTCTCTCCCTCCTCCCAGCTTTTGAAAGTATCTTGTCTCCTCATTGGTCATTTTGGTCAGGTGCCAGCGAGGTTACCTTTAGCTTCTTAACCCTTTACAGGTGAGAGGAGCTTTCCCCTGGCCAGGAGGGATTTCAAAGGGGTTTACCCTTCCCTTTATATTTATGACAGCAGTGGACCAGGGTATTCAGTTTAGTGGATGGTGGAACTTACAAAAATGGTGATTGCACAGTTCACAGTATTTTTCACTCCATGCATCTGAAGAAGTCGGGTTTTTTACACACGAAACTTTACGCCCAAATAAATCTGTTTATCTTTAAGGTGCCACTGGACTCCTTGTTGTTTTTGTGGATACAGACTAACAAGGCTACCCCTCTGATAGTTGGCACAGTTCTGTAACAATTCTAAACTATACTAACACCATAGTTCCTGAATTAAGGTGGTTATAGGGCAAGCTAATTCCTTTTAACTGCCTAAAACGTGAAGTTTTTATAGGTTGCAACATCTAATACTTTACTCTGAGCAGGTAGCCAGTGTATTCAGTGCTATTTAATTTCAGTGCAGAAAACCTGCAAAGCAATCTGCAAGTAGTGTTTAACAAAATACCTGAAGTACTCCAGATTGTTATTTTATTAATCATCAGACATCTTTCCTATAACTAAGCAACCATATCCTTCACGTGGAAAATGAAGTAAAAAATAAAAATATATTTAAAATGCAATATATTGTTGACATTCAAAGAGGAGGATAAAAAGAAATATTGAATTCCTACTCATTCATGGAAAGAGAAAGGGATCCTTTGAGGAAAAAATAGTATTTGATCACGTAATTAAATACTGTCCCATAGTGCATACTCACAAGGCAATCTTAATTCTGACATTTCCTAATTTTTGAGTGCTTGATTTTGCAACCTTAATGTTCGTTTAACATGCATGTGTGTTTGTGTTGCCATTTTCTAACTTCATCATAATTTCTTGACCACTTATTTTATGGGTTAGAAGACTGGACCAAGATAATCCTTGTTTCTCATATAGTGTCATCAAAATTTCATTATTGTCCTTATTATCCCTCATGGCAAAAAAATTACATCTCCATTTCACAGTTCCAGCAACCCAGACCGTAAACTGGGAAGTTCCTTGGGAATGGGGTGAAATGATTCTTTTCTTCTCTCCCCAAAAATGGTGGGATTGGAAATTAGCACCTCCTGAATATTCCCTCCAAATCCTGCTCCAAAACAGCACTAGTTCTGTAGCAGGCAACATTTTTGTACTCGGAGGGTGCAAGATTTGCTCCTTGAAGAAATTTTAAATCTACATCAAGAAGTACTAGAGCCACACAGCCACTATACGTACCACTAAGTCTTCTAAAAGGTACGTATAGTGACTGTGTGTTTACCGTATGAATTGATAAGAAGTTATGTTGTTTCTGGCAGTGTAATAAGGTATTTTTCAATGGCTACAATTAGAAGTTATTCCAGAGAATTTGTAATATTGGATCATTTTGTATTTAAGAATAAAGAAAAGGCAGTGCCATTCAATCTACATGGCATTTAGTTCATTGACACAATTAATTCCTTTCTGTGCCTGCCGGGGATTTAGAAACATTGGCTGGCAATTCTGTATCTGTCATAATCTTCCCTGGCAAATACAACTAGGTTAAGAGACAGATTGTGCCCTTGAGTTATCAGCTACATAAGGGCAATAAGGGCAGATAAATCCCTTCTTGCTCCACTCTGCAGCAACATTCACTCAACCAGGCTGTGGCTTCAGGCTATAGGGAAGAGCAGATACTGTCACTGATACCTCCTCCATGAGTAAAGAGGTGGGGAGGCCTCTGACACTAGAGTCAGCAAAGCTAAATAGAGATGTGGGGAGCAGAGGGGCATAAAATACTCCCCAGAGAGGGGAGAAGTAATTTATTCAACCTGGAGAGTAAAAGGGAGCACAGGTGGAATTTTGCCTGGAACTCATCCTGGGTAGCACAGATGTGCAATTCTCCTTTCTTTCCATCTAATGAGTGATTCTATCTTGCCTTATATGATAAGTTTCTCAGGAGTCTCTATGCGGTGTTAGTGAATAAAAGGTGTTAAACATGTTCAGATTCTGGCTGTATTTTAAAGAATCCTTGTTGAGGTTACAGGGACAAACCATCCCGATGTGCAGAAAGAATAGTAAGTATGGCAGGTGACCAGCTTGTCTTAACAGTGAAATCCTTGCTGGTCTTAAATACAAAAAAGAAGCTTAGAAGAAGTGGAAGATTGGACAAATGACCAGGGATGACTATAAAAATATTGCTCGGGCTTGCAGGAGTGAAATCAGGAAGGCCAAATCACACCTGGAGTTGCAGCTAGCAAGAGATGTTAAGAGTAACAAGAAGGGTTTCTTCAGGTATGTTAACAACAAGAAGAAAGTCAAGGAAAGTATGGTCCCCTTACTGAATGAGGGAGGCAACCTTGTGACAGAGGATGTGGAAAAAGCTAATGTACTCAATGCTTTTTTTGCCTCTGTCTTCATGAACAAGGTCAGCTCCCAGACTACTGCACTGGGCAGCACAGCATGGGGAGGAGGTGACCAGCCCTCTGTGGAGAAAGAAGTGGTTCGGGACTATTTAGAAAAGCTGGATGAGCACAAGTCCATGGGGCCGGATGCGTTGCATTTGAGAGTGCTAAAGGAGTTGGTGGATGTGATTGCAGAGCCATTGGCCATTATCTTTGAAAACTCATGGTGATCGGGGGAGATCCCAGATGACTGGAAACAGGCTAATGTAGTGCCCATCTTTAAAAAAGGGAAGGAGGATCCTGGGAACTACAGGCCAGTCAGCCTTACCTCAGTCCCTGGAAAAGTCATGGAGCAGGTCCTCAAAGAATCAATCCTGAAGCACTTACATGAGAGGAAAGTGATCAGGAACAGTCAGCATGGATTCACCAAGGGCAAGTCATGCCTAATCTAACTGCCTTCTATGATGAGATAACTGGCTCTGTGGATGAAGGGAAAGCAGTGGACGTGTTGTTCCTTGACTTCAGCAAAGCTTTTGACACCGTCTCCCACAGTATTCTTCCCAGCAAGTTAAAGAAGTATGGGCTGGATGAATGGACTATAAGGTGGATAGAAAGCTGGCTAGATTGTTGGGCTCAACGGGTAGTGATCAATGGCTCCATGTCTAGTTGGCAGCCGGTATCAAGTGGAGTGCCCCAAGGGTCGGTCCTGGGGCCAGTTTTGTTCAATATCTTCATAAATGATCTGGAGGATGGTGTGGATTGCACTCTCAGCAAATTTGCAGATGACACTAAACTGGGAGGAGTGGTAGATACGCTGGATGGTAGGGATAGATACAGAGGGACCTAGACAAATTGGAGGACTGGGCCTAAAGAAATCTGATGAGGTTCAACAAGGACAAGTGCAGAGTCCTGCACTTAGAACGGAAGAATCCCATGCACCGCTACAGACTAGGGACCAAATGGCTCGGCAGCAGTTCTGCAGAAAAGGACCTACGGGTTACAGTGGACGAGAAGTTGGATTGAGTCAACAGTGTGCCCTTGTTGCCAAGAAGGCCAATGTCATTTTGGGGTGTATAAGTAGGGGCATTGCCAGCAGATCGAGGGACATAATCGTTCCCCTCTATTCGACATTGGTGAGGCCTCATCTGGAGTACCGTGTCCAGTTTTGGGCCCCACACTACAAGAAGGATGTGGAAAAATTGGAAAGAGTCCAGCGGAGGGCAACAAAAATGATTAGGGGACTGGAACACATGACTTATGAGGGAGGCTGAGGGAACTGGGAATGTTTAGTCTTCAGAAGAGAAGAATGAGGGGGGATTTGATAGCTGCTTTCAACTACCTGAAAGGGGGGTCCCAAAGAAGATGGATCTAGACTCTTCTCAGTGCTAGCAGATGACAGAACAAGGAGTAATGGTCTCAAGTTGCAGTGGGGGAGGTTTAGGTTGGATATTAGGAAAAACTTTTTCACGACAAGGGTGGTGAAACACTGGAATGCGTTACCTAGGGAGGTGGTTGAATCTCCTTCCCTAGAAGTTTTTAAGGTCAGGCTTGACAAAGCCCTGGCTGGGATGATTTAGTTGGGGATCGGTCCTGCTTTTAGCAGGGGGTTGGACTAGATGACCTCCTGAGGTCCCTTCCAACCCTGATATTCTATGTTTCTATGATTTAATGCAAAAATCAGGATATGGCCAGCAATTTTGTTAAATGTGTTATTTTTTTTCTTTTGTGGGGAATGATGAACTAAAAATGATCTTCTTCCATGGAGTCAAAACATGGCCATATTTCTTCTCTTGAAATCCACCTTAAACTTGTATGTTTTGGCAAGGTTAGCAGTATTTGCAGAGCTGAACTCCATAGGATACATTCTCCTTTGATTATTCACGGATTTTCATATCTAACAACAAGTAAGGCTCATTCATGGAGGTGAGCACATTCCACACAGTTTCATTATGTTCACATTTCTCTGGCATTGATGGGTGTAGGGGAGGGATCAAGCACTAAAATCAAGATTTTCTGAAGTTCTAATAACTAGGCGTTTCCTTTGGAGAACCATATAATTTTTTAATAATGATAGAGTGGTTCACACGTTGTTTGTGCTGCTGTCGACAAGTTCTTGGCATCAGCACTGCTCTCTCTTTGTGTAACATTTCAGGACTTTTGTTTTGCTTTGCTCTCAAAGCCACGACTGGGATATTTTTCCTGCCCAACTTCTGTTGCCTGGTAATTTCTGAGCTATGCTCTATTTCTAATGTGTTTATTTCAGTATGTAGAGTATAACTTCCATATGGCTCTGCTTTTGATGGAATTATGACTCACTGATAATGATAGGTGAAGGAACAGACTTTTTTTTTTCTAAAGCTGTGGAGGAGTCTCTAGCTGATATTTTCTTAAAGCCATTTAACAGGACAAAATAAAAACCCAGTCTATAAATACTTATGAACTGGGTTTTTTGTGACCAACCCACCAAACATATGTACTTGCTGGACAGGATGTAGGAAAAGTGGACAAGAGTCTGAAAAGCACTGACACATTTGAACAACATTTTTGGCCACTGGGCAGCAAGGAGTAAACAAGCAAATAATGTCCTCAGGTTTGAGGGAAGTGTGGTGATGGTATCCCAGTTTGTTGTGAGGTCCCCATATTCTAAGCCATGTGCTCGGGAGTGAAGAACACCGATTGTCTTCCAGTAGGCCCAAAAAGCCTGGTTCCCTTCAATAGCCTTTGAGAAGGGAGGAATTCGCTCCAGAAATAAATATTGTACTGAATATTGAATTGAATTGTACTGAATATTGAATTCAATATTATATTGAATTCAATATTGTATTGAATATTGAATTCGCTCCAGAAATAAATATGCTTGATTTGCACAAGGGACTATTCAGGGATCCCTGTGATGAGTGACACATACACTCACAGCCCTAGCAATAGAACAATGTACTGAGTCCCCAACTCCTAAATATAGAGACTACGGCTACCACCTAACTCAATTAAGAAAATAACCTGACCCTTTGCTTAAGTCCCTCAGTCCCAGAATAGGGTACCTGCTTTTCCTTGCAATGTTGCTGCTGTGCGTACTGGTGGAGCAGGCTCAAACACAACCTGGACCCAGGGCTAGAACACTGGACCAAGAAGCAGGCCAGGGCAGGGGAGGGGACAGCTGCAACCAGGCTGGAGGAGTGCTTTAGACCCAATGGGGGAGCCCTGACCAGCACAGCAACCACTGAGAAGCCAAAGACACCAGGAAAAGGCAGCAGGCTAGGACTCAATGCTCTGTACTCACACTGCACCCAAGTATTAAGTGAGTATTGCAAGGGGCCACATAGTAGAGACTATGCATTTTTATTTGTTTTGTTCTCTCCCTCTCTCACCTCCCTCATCTCCTACTTATCTTTCTCTCCTTGCCTTCCCCCCTTTTTCCTTCTCTTCTCTTTATTGTTTTTAGTTGCAGTTATGTGAAAGCTAAATTTAAAAAGTGAGTGTTATGATTGGTTCTGAAGACAATGAGGTTTGTGGCCATTCTTATCCCCTCAAGAAATAAAGGTAATACCCTTTGCCCCTTTGTTGAGAAAGCCCTGCCTTCTGCTTTCACAGATTTAACCATTGGGGTTGACAGTTTTGTTGATGGTAGCTGCCAGTGGAGATCATTGCAGTGAGAAGTATTTTCTCTCTTTAGACATTTCCATTCAGAGACTTGAAATTAACACTGAGATCTGGAAACTAACCTTAAGATTTTCCTTTGAGTAAAAGGTGCAGAGGCATTCCATGTCCCTGAATCCAGAAAATGTTTCATTATCAGTGTCTGTTATTCCACCCCTGCATTCCTCTCCTCATACTCCAAACTGAAAAGTATAAGGGGCAGTATGTTCCAACCACCTCTCCAATTACTTTCGGCCGCTTGTGGTCTGAGATGGAACTTCTCCAGTATCCACAGGTGTAGGTAGTGGTCTTGATTTATTAGTGCAACTAGTTTTAGCTTTAGTGAGTTTTTAAGTCTCTGGGGCACCCCGATGCACCCCAGGTCCCTAAACAGTGTGCCTAGCATGCTTAAGACCCCAGGATTCATGATCTGTGGTCTTTGCCCCAAGACTTCCCAGTCAGCAACAGCTATGACACTTGTCTGTATTGCCTTGAAAAAGCTCATATCTCGTCCAGGTATAGCATCTGCTGGTCCTTCCCTCACTAAATCCATCAACCCCATGAGTTCAAATCTCCCATGAAGTCTACCTCACTCAGATTTCCCAACTCTTTTTGGTGGCCACTTCACTCACTTTTACTCAGTGTGACACCATATAACATCAGACAGGTGGGTATTGGAAATGATCATCACCACCTACACAATAAAGTTCCTGTCAATACCCATCCCAAACCTCTATCCCCATCTATCTCAGAGATCCCTCTCATGGCAGAACTCATCTCAGCTTCAAGTAAGCCCACAGACAACAGTTTGGTCCTGTGTCATCTTTCTAGGCCACATGGCCTCATGTACATATCTGATGCCCTTTGCGAGTCTTCATCATCAATATCATCCTCGTCTACAGGCATGGTTGCAGACAGTCTATACACCAAGCAAGCACAGTCTGGACAAACTGATCTTGCTCCTGCACAGAGTCTTGACCTCAGTTGCTTGTTGGAGAAACAGGGAGACAGAAAGCTGTAGTAAGACAGACCCCAAAATTGAGTTTTGACTATTTAAGAAAGGCCTCTTAGAAAAGATAGAACAGAGGGCTGAGGGAATAAAAACCCAAGATCGAACAACTAGATATCTTCAATAAACTGAGGAAACTCAGTTTTGGGCAAGAGTGTGCTCATGGTGCAGTTAAAGAGACTTCCTCTTTGTCCTTGCCTGTGAATTAATTAAAAAATAAATTAATATCAAACTTTGATATTATATGATGTGCCAGATACAGTAGTAAAATGGGGAACCTAGATGGGATCCAACATTACAATTAAAAGTTATTTTTAGTTAAGCAACTGAAATTAAAAGAACTCTAAGAAAGGTGGTATGGTGATAAGTTAAGCAGTTGCTTAATGAAGGTTTGTTTAATACCCTACCTTTCTTACAGTGCATTTGGGGTTCTCTTTGTTCAAAAAGAATGATTACAAATCCCGCCCTGCTATGTTTGGGAGCACTCCTAATGAACACATAGCACAAGGTACTCTGACCCTGCAGGAGACCTGCTTACACATACGACTATTGGAGTTGCATACAGTACAAGAGGTTTGCAGATGGGTCCTGCCATTTACCCAGAATCTTCATGTTCAAGTCATGTCGGACAACATGGCAACAGTATATATCAATAAGCGGGGAGCAACACAGTGCCCCCCTTTATGCACAGAGGCTGTCAATCTTTGAAACTGGTGCATCTGCCACAATGCCACTGTGTTCTCAGTGCACCTATCGGGGGTACAGAACACACTTTCTGGCAGCCTTAGCAGACATTTCCCCGGAGATCACATGTGGGAACTACATGACTTGGTCATATGGAGCATCTTTCACCAGTGAGGGATCTCATTGTGGGATCTCTTTGCACCTCACAAGAAGAAGAAATGCCCAGCCTGGGGCCACAACTCCAGAGATGATGCAATTCTAGTCCATTGGTCAGAACCACTAATCTATACGTTTCTGCCCGTCTCTTATCACAGGTCCTGAGGAAAATCACAGAAGATGAAGCAATGCTGATCCTCATGGCTCCCATGTGAACAAGATAGTTCTGGTTCATTAACATTCTCCAGATGGTCTTGTATCCATGCATCTGCTTTCAGCTCCTACCATACCTCTTGACCCAGGACAGAGGCAAGGTCCTTCATCCCAACCTAGAATCTTTTCATCTAGGAGCTTAGTATTTAAATGGCCAAGAAACTTAGAGAGATCATCTGTGGTTGCTGTGTAATCCATCCTTAGGAACAACAGAAAAGACTCCACAAGGAAATGGCATACAACAAAATTAAAGAGATTATCTTGTTGTCAACATCATCAGCTACTCCCACCAATTTCTGAGATTCCACCACAGTGGATTATCTCCTCTGTCTAAAAACGTCAGCGTTGTCTCCTGATCCTTCAGAGTGTGTTTGACAGCTATGATGGCCATTCACCCCTACCAATTGATTATTATATATTCTCCACCCATCTAGTTACACTAAGTTTTCTGAAGGGCTCTTTCAGAACCTTAACTTATCTCTCTCTGTGAAAGTTGCCTTTCTGGCTGTAATCACCTCAGCAGGAAGCATAGAAAACCTTAGGGGACTCTTTGGCTGACCCTTTATATAGAGAGATAAAGTGTTGATAATGTTACATCCCAAGTTCTTTCTTAAGCTGATCTCAGAACCAGGTCATCCATTTACCTAGCTTCTACCCAAAGTCCTATCCAGATATGCCTCCAGAGAGGACAGGAGGCTCCACTCTCCGAATGTCCAAAAAGCCTTGGCCTTCTACCTATTGAAGGCAAAATCTTGTGGAAAATCCACTAAACTATTTGTCTTCTTTGCTGAACATATGAGAGGAGAAGCAAATTCCTCACAGACTTTCTAAGTGGATTCTGGGTTGCATCCTGCTTTGCTATGAATTTATGGCAACCCTTACCCAACAAGATGGGAGAGATTAGTCAACTGAATCCCAGGCTGCCTTAATAGCTTCACTTTAAGAAATCCCTTTTCTGGAGATCTGTAGAATGGCTACATGGGGCTCTGTCATTCCTTGAAAAGACATTATACCCTGGTACAATTTTCTAGAACAACCTCCTCCTTTAGCAGAGCAGTCCTCCAATCAGTGTTACAGCAGTGATCCTCACACTCTCCTACTCAACAAATATTGCTTGAATCACCTTAAGTGAAATACACACAGAAGCCATCCCTCAAAGAAAGATTACATTCCGATACAGTAACTGGATATCTTTGAGACATGTGGTCCTTCTGTGTTTTCCACTACTCGCCTTCCTTCATCTCTGCTTTGGATCCTCGGTTATTTGCAGTAGAGAAGGACTGGAAAGTCATTAAATCTATTCTACCTCTTATTTCCTTGGTTTGGAGCAGAAAGTTGCTGACACTGACGCTAGGACATTGCTAACAAAAAATCTTCTGGTCTCAGGCACCTGGAGCACATGTACACCTTGGGTGGAATACCAACAGGAACCACACTTCTCAAAGAACTCCAGTTACTGTACAAGGTAAGCAACCAGTATTTGTATGTGGAGTCATTGTAGTCAGTGGAACACTTGAGTGATATGCTTTTGGTTGAAGAGTGTGTGTGTGTGTGTGTGTGCTGGGAGAGGTGCCACATTTCAGATTAGATATAAAATTATGAGTCAGACTTCTTGTGGTAAATATAGAGCTGTTTGTGGTTTTTTTAAAGAATAGCAATGCTAGCCTCAGTGTCTTGATCAAAATTCCAATATGTGTACATTCATTCTTCCTATCCAAATTCTCTCAGCAGTTTAAAGTGGATGACAGATTCCTCACTTCCAGTCCAAAATTTTGAGCTACGAGCTGTTGAAAACCTGCTCTATTTCTTCACATACTAAAGGATATTCATTATTCTTACTATTTTCAAAGATGTGATTTTTATTCCTTCTCTGCATTTTATCTTTTACCAACAATATTCTCTTTCATACCTTTTTCTTCATTTTTTACCATCATTTTCCCTAGATGCACATTTCTACTTCAGCAAGTTCGGTATAAAAATAGTTGCTATTCCTTCCTTATAGAATTTTCTCTTTTCTTTTATCTGACATCTCCTTTCTTTTTACTGAACAATTTTTGTATTCTCTCATCTTTTTTTGGTCATTTTTCTGCTTGCTTTTACATGGAGGCCACTCTTTTGAAAGCTAATGCAACATCCCCTTGTGCATATTAATCATCACTCTTAGCTATGAAAGTGATCTTGGCTCTGCATCCTCACCTGAATTATGGATGTGCTCCAAAGCCCTTTGAAGTCAATGAGAGTTGATTTCAGTGGAATTTGGTTCAGGCCCTCCCTTTTTTAAAGTCTGGCCACTTGAAGAGCCAAGCAGGATTGATCTTTATTGGTGAAACATGCCATTTTGGAATTGCAAATCCCAGGCTTTTCAATGTGTCTTGCATTTCAGTATCAAGAAATTAGGGGATGAGTCTTCCATGAACTGAAAGTATCTCAGAGGTATAAATGGGCTAACAATCTTCAGTGCATATTACAAATTTAATTTCCCAATAATATCTTAATTCTCTTAATGTGTGTGAATGGCTTTAAAGGAAGGTAATGGCTTACTGAAATTACTACGTGTATATACATTCGTCTTTTTATTCATAATATGCCATCTCAAATTTATTATAAGCAAAGTCCGGTCATTTAGCATTATAGCAATTCTGTTAATTCTGTTCTATTTAAAATAATTTTCAGAGACACATAACTGCTATAAATATTTGATCCAAAATTG
The DNA here is from genome assembly GCF_965140285.1 of Lepidochelys kempii. NCBI lineage: Eukaryota > Metazoa > Chordata > Testudines > Cheloniidae > Lepidochelys > Lepidochelys kempii. The sequence continues at coordinate 87,008,062 of NC_136380.1, forward strand.
AAATGTAGCATAAAATAGTAGGAATGAAGGAGGAGGGGGATAACCGGAGGCTGTGGACATTTTGACTAGTAAGAGGATATATTGGGTTAAAAATCACTACCGAAACTAACAATGGGTTAAACATGAAGGGCAAATGGAAGAGAGTTGGGATACATAGTGTCATAAGGTTAGTAATAATGACAAAGAAATGCTGGAAATAAGAGAAGGCTAAATTTGAGGGCTAGTTGGAAATATTGTATACTAAGGGCTAAAACAATAGAAGGGATAAAAGTGTATCACATCCCTAGCTCTACTCTTTTATTTGAATGTTGTCAATTCAACATGCTGGACCCAGTCCTACAATTTACTGTGTGTAAGAGCAGGAGTTCTGTTAATATCCAGGGGACTCCCTGTGACCATAGGGTGCATGCGTGTGCATTCAACTGCAGGACCACATGTTCCCTTAGATGGATGCTGCATGCTGGCCCTTTTATGCATGTCCGGCAGTTGTGGAAGGAAGATGAGGCCATGGTCCCAACTTCTGTTTGTCTGCTTTAGGTCCATGATTCCAACTTTGCCTATCTGCTTCAACAAGGAACTAGAAGGAATCAGTCTCTGCACTGTGGAGTGTTCAGGGGTTGTAATTTCACCTGGAGCCTTTCCAGGAGGGCTCAAAGTTTGGGGAGTTGTACCCTTCGTAACCTTGCCCACCGATGCAAAGATCAGCCATAGTCTGGCTTTATATGGAACCTAATATCTTATAATGTAGCACAGGGACAAGTGAGACTCATCTCAGTTTAAGATGGATTACTGTGCATATGTAGTTGTCACTACAACCAACAAATAGTGAAAATTGTATAATGCTTTATCAGGATGACTCATTGTGTCTATGTATTGATACTTTAATGCAAAATGATTTTGAAGGAGTTTATCTGGTCACTTAGAGGTGAACTGGAAGGTCTCTAAGTCTTAGTATGAGGATCTTTAATGGCTCTATCTTGCTAACATTAATAGTTTTCTAATTGGGTTTGCCCTATTGTAAAAAGATTGCATATATATCTTGATTATATATATTTTGTTGATAGTGGACCATCATGAACTATTTGACAAACACTTAACATTATGGCCTTTAAAATACCTATGGTTTTGAAAATAAATGGAAATAAAATGATTGTAAGGAGATACAATATACTGTGGTGTACATATATCTTTAGTGGAAGTGCATGTAATTCTGGATGCTCAGTATAGTAACAGGGTCCTCAAATCACATTAGTTCTCAGCTTTTACCTGTTCACAAAAAGGAAGAGTGAAACTTTCTGGGCTGGTGATTGCCCTGCTGCTTTCTCGATGTGAAAATGTTGCAGGGAAATCTGCATTATATCTTATGACCTCTTACATATCTTTCTTTTCTGGAGTAAGTGTGAGGCATTTATTATATCCTTTTTTTCTCAACAAAGGAATATATATATATATATATATATATATATATATATATATATATATATATATATATTTATTTCCAGTAGGTAGCAAAGGCCCTGATTTAAACATGCAGCATCTGGGCTGTAACATTTATGTGCAGTGACTAGTACAAAAAAGCCTGATTCCTGACCGGGGGTCTTAGGTACTACTATAATAATAATAATAATAATTAATAATATAATACATAAAATCAGAGAGTTAAGGCTAAAATTCAGAGTGGATCTTGCTATATTTTTTTTTTTACTTAAAATTAGTGAAGTATATTATTTGGAGTTGAAATTGTATAACCCTATGATCTTTATTATTTTATAATGATGCCTATAAATTTAAAAACAGTACAATAAAGTTATATCACACTGCATATTCCCTAAAGTTGATCACTTCAAAAATAACACTTTTATAAAATGCTTCTATAATTCTAAATAGCCACGTATTGCAAAGAGGAATTTAGTTACTGGAGCACTCCTTTTTATTTATTTACTTTTTTAAAATGTAGTTCTTCAGTTTGAAAATTTGTAGGTGTTCAGATCTGAATAAACATTAAAGTAAATGACTTCAGATGCGGTCAAGGAGATGATTCATTGCAAGATGATAGATGGAAGCCAACAGATAACTCAAGAAGTGCCAGGTAGGCTGTAATGGTATATGCTGTACCTGTCAATGTTTTGTAACAATCAGTGTAGTAAGCAGTGCTGTGAAAATATGGCAAAAAGGTTTCTGTAGAGAGTTGTAAAAGATTCACACTCCCTCTTTCTGGTATAGTCAATGCCCCTGATCTTTCTGAGCAATTTAGCTGATCAAGACTTTTTTGCAGCAAAGCCATTTTCACACACATGTTTACACAAGGCATTTAAGGCACGCATTACAGGATACACAATGACAGAGGCACATACAAAAAGGGCACATATTGTTTCAGCTTAAACTCCAGTTTAGTGCAGGCTTTTTCTTGGATACCGTTGTCTGGTGAAGAAATAAGAAGGGCCAGACAAAGGATAATTGAATCAATTGATCAAGGGGAATAAAAAAGACAAGAGACTTTATCTAGATCCCCGACTGTGTTGTAAAAAGGGTGGGGTGGGGGAGAATTATACAAGACAGTGCCCTAACCTTCCATTGTTCTTATTTGTAAATCAGGCCTGAATCACATAACAGATGCTATGTCTGTAATAAACTAGGCCTACTAGTGGTCTTGATCAAGGAAAGTCATGTTTCCATTATACTAACCAACACTGCCAAAGTGTCTCTCTGCTGAGACACAGGCTCTCTTAAACATGTCAGGAATTTTGCTCCATCTATAATGAGAAAAAACTTAGTTTTTGTTTTTTCATAAAAGAAGATCCCAAATCTGGAATTAAAAAAAAATTGGAAAACTGATTTTATCCTACTGAGAGTTTACCATGGCAGAAGTGTCAGAATCAGTGCATGTCAATTTTTAAATTATGGCCTGTTTTATTTTAATTATCAAAGGTTAGTGCAAAAAGCCATTGAAAGCCAGTAAGCTTTTTTCCCCTAAACTCATAATTTAAAAAAAAAAAATAGACACACATGATTAGCATGCCAAGGTTTAGTCTAGAGCAAAATTTCATGGATAAATTATACAGCCCTGAAAAGCTGGGTTTATAATAAAAAGAAAAGGAGTACTAGCTACAGCTCACGAAAGCTTATGCTCAAATAAATTGGTTCATCTCTAAGGTGCCACTAGTATTCCTTTTCTTTTTGCGAATACAGACTAACACGGCTGCTACTCTGAAACCTGGGTTTATAATGGGAGCCGTGAAACGTCTCTAAGTACAGCAGCACAAACACTGACCAATTACTATATAATTTCTCTTCTTTAGAAAAAATACCCTAAAACAATCTAATTTAAAAATGCCAAGGCAGAGGACTATCAATCTAAATGCAGGCTTTGTGTAATGATGTAAGCTTTAAAGCTCTTTCCTTAATTGTGATAATTTGGAACAAATTAGAGAGTCTTGCAGTGAGCCATAGTCCAGTCATTCACACACCTCTTAAAGTGCTAAATCAAAAATGCAGACTATACCTGCTGAGTATGACCTTCTGTTATCTGTCATATTGTTGAAGCACTGGGGAAGTGGTGAGCCTAAAATTACCATTTCAAACTCAGTAAATTATCAGCAAAGCCCTCTGTTGACCAAGGACTATCCTGTTTCTCAGTTAGCAACAAATGGTAGCAGCTTTATAAGAAAATTATAATAAACAATGCAAAATGTAGCAATTAGTGTGTACAAATTGAAGAGTCTGTATCTGTCTAATTACAAGGAAATTAATGCTTTAAGGTCCTGAAGAAGGCCAATGCTACATAAATACAGTGCTACTATGCATTAACCCCGCTTCATAACATTAATTATGGGTCAATTCCCTTTTACGAATATTTGTCTTCTGCAACCAGTGATAGACTGGATATTTTATATTATTTTTTCCCATTGTATTTGCAGCTGAGAACAAAGATTCTCTGGGGCGATACTGGGGAGAAGGAAGTGCTGGTGGTGATTTTGTTATTTATACTGTGGTGATTCCCAAAGACACCAATCCATACCAAGGCCCCTTTGTGCTAGGCCCTGAACAAATGCAGTCCTTCCTTGAAGAGCCTACAATTGAAAAATAAATATAAAAGACAAAAAACTGGTGTGGGAAAGAAGTACAGCATAAGTAAAGTGATCAGGACGATTCTCTACTTAATCATTTTTACATATGTAGTAGTGCCTAGCAGCCCCATTGTGTTAGGTATTGTACAGCTATAGAACAAAAGACCATTCCTGTTTTATGGACTATTTGGATGCTATTTTCCACCATCTATGACCAGAGTTGAATTTATGGGGGGAAGGGGACATGAAGGTGTTATATTTTAAACATAGTTTAAAGATGAATATCTCAGCATTGTGATGTAAACCTGCTTGGTTAACCTAATTGCACAAGGAATTGCTTTTTGTCCTTAAATTATGGAAATGTTAACATGGCTGCCAAGAACATACTGAGCTTATTGAAACAGCTGCTGATTTGTTAAGTTAGTTTGTCTAACCAAACAGACAGGTAAACACAAAACAAGAGAAGGCAGGAGAGCAGGAAAAGAAGCAGGGAAGCAGCTGTTACAGTATATTGTTGTGATGTTGCTATTTCGGGCCAGAGCACTGTCACCTCATTCAGGAATCTGGAAGCAGTGGACCGCTGGTCAGGTGAGGCTGGAAATCTGGTGCAAAGATTAGGTCCAGCTATTTGATTCAGTTTCCTTCTCTTTCCTCATGGCAGGAACCAGTGGAGCCAAGGTTAGATTAAAAGAAAAAAGCCAATCCAATATACCTAGTAGGATATATTGTTAAAGTACAAGAAACACCCTGGCCTCAGTTTCAGTAGGATTGATATATATTAATCAGTAATTTACAGCAGAAGATAAGAAGAAAAAAAAAAAAGACTAAGGAAGAGAGAGAGAGTGAGAGAGAGACCAAAACACCAACAAAACATATAAACAAAAACCAGCACTCCCTTGTGGGATTCTGGTATTTCTGTAATGTCTTAGTCCATGGAAAATTTCTCAGCTATTCATACTCCTTTCAGAATTTTCCAACAGGCTTTTAGTCCAAACAATCTTCATTTAAAAAAAAATGCTGTCAAACAATCTCAAAACATGTAGTAAATAAACAAAAGACCAGTTCTTCTCATAGCAAAATCAAACTAGGCTCCACAGACCTTGAATCTGTTACAATCTCTTTCCTGGAGATAGGACCTGTTAGTTGTCTCCATTGCTCAGGCATGTAGCAGGGCTCGGTGAGAGGGAGTGGAAGGAGGGGAGAGTCATAGAAGCAGGAGAGAAGTGAAAAGGTGAAGAGGAGAGAATGAAGGATGTATAGGAGCACAGAGGGCATGGGAGTAAAGCTGACATAAGAGGTATGGTAAGGGAGAAGGGTGAGAAAATGTTTTGGTTTTTTTATAGCTAGTATTTGAACATCTTCCAATTCATTATAGTGGTGTGGGCCATATAAGTACCTGGACTGATGGAGAGTTAAAAAAGTAGGTTAGGGAAAACATCCAATGAACACATAGAAAACAGAGATTAACTGTAAAAGAAGAGACTGATTTTATCAATGGCATCCAGAGCTTGTGAAGATGGGAATGGGATTGAGGGTCCCTGGCTGGACCTTGCCAGCCTGACTGTTTATTATATGTTGAGAAAGTGCTTTCTGCTACCCAGGGCAAGCTTCAACCCTTCTCTGCTTCCCTCCAGCCCATGTAAAGGAGGGCTGCCGAGGCCTCGTGACCCCACAGGAGAAGTCCTCCAAACTAGAGTCTACGGAAGGGAAGCCTGACTGGACCTCGCCCTCTCCTGCTGCTCCTTGTGCTGGAGTAATCCTTGCTGTCTCTGGGGAGGAAGGACTAGTTCCATCCCTCACAGTTTGTTCTTCACATCCTGATTTGTCTGAATAGTCCAGCTCTTTGAACATCCATACAGAATATGTGTCTGTTTATAAAAATTAAGATACCCTTAAAATAACTTTTTTAATGTTAAATAATAAGTCTCCCAAATCCACTGGAATCTTTCATAATTTAAAAGTTATCTGAACTTTCACTCTTAAATGTATTGCTCTTGATTATACACAATGTGAGAGCACAAGCATTCCATTGTAATTTGATTTGTCATTTATTTCAATAACAGGAAAAAAGCTATTAAACAGCAGTAGCTGAAATTATGCTGTTAGCAGGTTGTGACTGGATGGTGTTTAACACAATCAGTGCATAATGAGAAACAAGTTTTGCGAGGGAGTTCTCCAGGGGAAGGAGGAACGATTACATGACCCATGGGATAAGTTTGTTGTCTGTATAGTGTGTGTGTTTGTTTGTGATGTGCTTGCTGCTTGACTGAAACATACTGTGTGGTCTGTTTGTTTGGGGGACTGTGTGCTGACCGTGTGTGTGCTGAGCCTACCAGCCTGCTAGGCAAGACTGAGAGCTTCTTAACGAGGCTTTGATCCCTAAGCCCTTTAGCACCCATTAACCCTTAGTCAGGGGTGTGTGTGGGCTACTCAGAGAGACCAGGGCTTTAAAAAGCCTGCTCGTAAGGGACCAGAGGAGCTAGTGAACAGGAGAGGCTAACAGGAATTTTGCAAGGGAGATGAGAGGGGGAGTGCATGTGTGGGGGGCTAGATACATTTAACATTCTTTAAACTTAAAGGCTAAAACACCCTCTGATAAAAACAAAACAACAACAAAGGAACGAGTTTCAGGAGTAAAAAGAGAATGCTGGCAGAAGTCCACCAACAGAGTGGGGGTTATCCAGTTTATTGCACCCAATGCAGCATGCATGATTACCTGCCCTGTGGGCAGGTGGCGTATGTGTGCATTCGGTGCAAGGAGCACCTGGCCCTCAGAGACCATATATGGGCTTTGGAGACCAGAGTGACTGAACTGGAGGAGCTAAGGGAGACAGAGAGGTACATATGAGACTTTCCGGGACACAGTAAAATGGCTCCCAGCCCCAGTCTGATAGGCTCTGTACTGTTGAGAAGGATGACAGTCTCAGGGAAGAAGAACATCCAACTGGAGCAAAGGGAAATGATCCCATAGTTGGAACCCTCCTTCCAGATGATGTTGTGGTATCCTCTCACACTGAGGATACCTCTCCAGGCAAGAGAACTCAAGTTTTTAGGAAGAGAGATATTAGTAATGGGTGTTTTGATCATTAGAAACGTAGCTGGGTTTGCAATGACTGGGAGAACCGCATGCTGTCTTGCCTGCCTGGTGCAAAGCTTCTGGATCTCTCGAGACATCTAGATAGACTTATGTGTAGTGCTGGGGAGAAGCCGGTTGTCATGGTACATGTAGGTACCAATGATATAGGAAAGGATAGGAGAGAGGTCCTGGAGGTCAAATTTAGGCTGCTAGGTAAGAGACTGAAGTCCAGGACCTCCATGATAACATTCTCTGAAAGGCTTCCGATTCCACAAGCAGGGCCAGGTAGACAGGCAGAACTGCAGGGTCTCAATGTCTGGATGAGACGATAGTGTAGAAAGGAGGGGTTTAGAATTATTAGGAACTGGGGAAACTTTTGGGAAAGGGGGACCCTATACAGGAAGGATGGGCTCCACCTAAACCAAAATGGAATCAGATTGCTGGCGCTTAAAATTAAAAAGGTGGTAGAGCAGTTTTTAAACTAAGGGCTGGGGGAAAGCCAACAGGTGTTGAGGAGCATGTGGTTCGGACAGAGGCATCCCTTAGGGGAAGATCTATTAATGGAGATTCTGTATATCCTAGTAAGGAGGAGATGACAGAAGATGATAAAATACAGGTAGGATCTGATGAGAATCAGTCAAATGAATAAAGTCTTATTCAATTACATCATGTAATGGCAGACAGCTAAAAAGTGACAAGTGCTTATATACAAATGCTAGAAGTCTAAATAATAAGATGGGTGAACTAGAGTGCCTTATATTAAATGAGGATATTTGTATAATAGGCATCACAGAAACTTGGTGGAATGAGGATAATCAATGGGACACAGTAATACCAGGGTACAAAATATATCGGAAGGACAGACTGGTCATCCTGCTGGGGGAGTGGCACTATATGTGAAAGAAACCGTAGAATCAAATGAAGTAAAAATCTTAAATGAACCAAACTCTAGCATAGAATCTCTATGGGTATAATTCCATGGTCTAATAATAAGACTATAGCAGTAGGAATACATTACCAACCACTTGACCAGGATGGTGTGACTGTGAAATGCTCAGGGAGATTAGAGAGGCTATTAAAATAAGAAACTCAGTAATAATGGGGGATTTCAACTATCCCCATATTGACTAGATACATGTTACCTCAGGACAAGATGCAGAGAGAAAGTTTATTGACACCTTAAATGACTGCTTCTTGGAGCAGGTAGTCCTGGAACTCACAAGAGGAGAGGCAATTCTTGATTTAGTCCTAAGTGGAACACAGTATCTGGTCCAAGAGATGAATATAGCTGGACTGCTTGGTAACATAATTAAATTCAACATACAACCCAGTAGCAAGGAAAACACCACAACAACCCAACCCTGTAGCATTTAATTTCAGAAAGGGGGACTACACAAAAATGAGGAAGTTAGTTAAACAGAAATAAAAGGTACAGTGCAAAAAGTGAAATCCCTACAAGCTGCATGGAAACTTTTTAAAGACACCGTAATAGAGGATCAACTTAAATGTATACCCCAAATTAAAACACACAGTAAGATAACCAAAAAAGTTCCACCATGGCTAAACAACATATTAAAAGAAGCAGTGAAAGGCAAAAAGGCATCCTTCAGAAAGTGGAAGTTAAATCCTAGTGAGGAAAATAGAAAGGAGCATAAACTCGGGCAAACATAGTGTAAATATATAATTAGGAAGGCCAAAAAATAATTTGAAGAACAGCTAGAATAGCAAAAAAAAATTAAGTACATCAGAAGCAGGAAGCCTGCTAAACAACCAGTGGGGCCACTGGATGATCGATATGCCAAAGGAGCATTCAAGGATGATAAGGCTATTGCAGAGAAACTTAATTAATTCTTGTTATGGGTCTTCACGGCTGAGGATATGAGGGAGATTCCCAAACCTGAGACATTCTTTTTAGGTGACAAATCTGAGGAACTGTCCCAGATTGAGGTGTCATTAGAGGAGGTTTTGGAACAATTTGATAAACTACACAATAATAAGTCACCAAGACCAGATGGTATTCGGCCAAGAGTTCTGAAGGAACTCAAATGTGAAATTGCAAAACTACTAACTGTAGTCTGTAACCTATCATTTAAATAACCTTCTGTACCAAATGACTGGAGGATAGCTAATGTGACACCAATTTTTAAAAAGGGGTCCAGAGGTGATCCCATCAATTAAAGCATGGAAAGGCTGACTTCAGTACCAGGGAAAGTGGTGGAAACTGTAGTAAAGAACAAAATTGTCAAACACACAGATGAACATAATTTGTTGGGGAAGACTCAACATGGTTTTTGTAAAGGGAAAGCATGCCTCACCAATCTACTAGAATTTTTTGAGGGGGTCAACAAACATGTGGACAAGGGAGAACAAGTGAATACAGTGTACTTAGATTTTCAGAAAGCCTTTGACAAGGTCCCTCACCAAAGGTTCTTAAGCAAAGTAAGCTGTCATGGGATAAGAGGGAAGATCCTCTCATGGATTGGTAACTGGTTAAAACAGGGGTCGGCAATCTTTCAGAAGTGGTGTGCCGAGTCTTCATTTATTCACTCTAATTTAAGGTTTTGCATGCCAGTAATACATTTTAACGTTTTTAGAAGGTCTCTTTCTATAAGTCTATAATATATAACTAAACTATTGTTGTATGTAAAGTAAATAAGAAGTTTAAGAAGCTTCATTTAAAATTAAATTAAAATGCAGAGTCCCCCGGACCGGTGGCCAGGACCCAGGCAGTGTGAGTGCCACTGAAAATCCGCTCGTGTGCCACCTTTGGCACACGTGCCATAGGTTGCCTACCCCTGGGTTAAAAGATGGGAAACAACAGGTAGAAATAATTGGTCAGTTTTCAGAATGCAGGGAGGTAAATAGTGGTGTCCCCCAGGAGTCTATACTGGGACCAGTCCTATTCAACATATTCATAAATGGTCTGGAAAAAGGGGCAAACAGCCAAGTGACCAAATTTGCAGATGATACAAAACTGCTCAGCAGACTGCGAAGAGCTACAAAAGGATCTCTCAAAACTAGGTGACTGGGCAACAAAATAGCAGATGAAATTCAATGTTTGTAAATACAAAGCAATGCACATTCAAAAATATAATTCCAACTATACATATAAAATGATAGGGTCTAAATTAGCTGTTACCACTCAAGAAAGAGATCTTAGAGTTCATTGTGGATAGTTCTCTGAAAACATCCACTCAATGTGCATTGGCAGTCAAAAAAGCAAACAGAATCTGTGGCATCTTTAATAAAGGGATAGAAAATAATACAGAACTATCATATTGCCTCTATATAAATCCATGGTATGCCCACATCTTGAATAATGCATGCAGATGTGGTCGCCCCATCTCAAAAAAAGATATATTGCAACTGAAAAAGTTCAGAAAAGGGAAACAAACATGATTAGGGTTATGGAATGGCTTCCGTATGAGGAGAGATTAATAAGACTGGGACTTTTCAGCTTGGAAAAGAGATGATTAAGGGGGGAACTGATTGAAGTCTATAAAATCATGACGTGTGGAGAAAGTAAATAAGGTAATGTTATTTACTCCTTCTCATAACACAAGCACTAGGGGGTCACCAAATGAAATGAATAGGCAGGAGGTTTAAAACAAACAGAAAGATGTATTTATTCACACAACAAACAGTCAACCTGCGGAACTCTTTGCCAGAGAATGTTGTCAAGGCCAAGACTATAACAGGGTTCAAAAAATAACTAGATAAATTCATGGAGGATAGGTCCAACAATGGCTATTAGGCAGGGCAGGGCGGGGATGGTGTCCCTAGCTTCTGTTTGCCAGAGGCTGGGAATGAGTGACAGGGAATGGATCACTTGATGATTGCCTCTTCTGCTCATTCCCCCTGGGACACCTGGCATTGGCCACTGTCAGAGGACAGGATGCTGGGCTGGATGGACCTTTGGTCTGACCCAGTATAAACATTCTTAAGTTTTTATGTTAAACAAAAAAAATATAGTGAAAATGTTCTATTTTTAACTGCTAACATTAATTGCAATGCCTATTAAAAATGAAGCCCCAAATTCTCTGTCCATGACAGAGGCCAAGAAGCTGGGTTTGGGATTGGTAACTTCTTTGGGAACTAGAGCTGTGAGAGGAGGAGCCTATAGGTTGCAGAGAAGCAATGGACTGCTCTGGGACCTACTACTCCAGTTGCATGGCTATAACTGCCTCCTTACTGAGTCTGTGGACTCTCTCCTTAGGAGGAATAAACTGTGGATATTCATAACCGAGGGTTCACTGGTGTCCTCTGCCCTTTCCCTACCCTGATCCCATTCTCCCTATACCTTCACCTTACCCTTTTCACCTATTAAGGGAAGGGGAGTAGGGAGTAGAAAGTCCTTCAGGGTTGTTTTATATTATTTTTAAAATTGTTTGGTCTCTGATGAAAGGAGAAGTGGTTCATGATGATAATAAAGCAGCAGGTGTTTTTGCATGGTGTGGTGGGTTTTGTACCTCATCAACCCCTTCGATTTCAGGGCAGAGGTGAGGTTAACCACGCCTCCTGGCTTCTATGATGGTTCTGCAACCTCCCCGGAAGTCAGGGCTGTATGACCCAATGGCCAGAGTCCCTCTAAATCTTCTTCCTATGGTGGGATAGCGCTGCCTAGCGGCGAGAGTCCCTATAGTGCACTCCTAAAGCAGCGTGGCCCAATGGCCAGAGTCTTCCAAAACTCTCTTCCTCTGGTGGGATAGTGTGGTCTAGAGGCCAGAGTCTCTATAGTGCGCTCCTAAAGCATGGTGGCCTGAGGACCAGAGTCCCTCTAAGTCTTCCTCCCCTCATAGGATAGTGCAGCTCAGCGGCCAGAGTTCATCTATCTCCTTTGAGGTAAGAGAGGGGTCAGTGAACTATGTCATCACAAAATGGGGGGGGGTTTAGAGACCCCCGGTAGGGGAGCCCAGGCTCACCCACCTTCACCAGACTCCAACCCAGGGCCCTGTCACTGACAGCATCATCCACCCCGGTCAGCGAGGAATCCTACCGCAACATGCTGCCCTTAGAGTGGTGGGAGATACCACTCCCTTCCCTTCCCTGGATCACTTTCTAACAGTTCTCCAAATGTAGCAGTCCCTGTGGCATCAGGGTCTTCAGGTTCCTCAGCCCCGGGGCTCCCAGGGGTTCCCACAGCTGCCAGTCTCTGGTCCCACTTCCTGGCCCCTCGGCTCTCTCCTGTACGAGTCGCCACTGCTCCTGGGCTGGAGCCTCCACTGCGTGTCCTCCTTCCTCAGCCACCTGCCCTGACTGAGCAGCTCTGCAGGCTTTTATACTTGACTCTCTGTTGGAGCATGCCCAGCAGAGCCTCAGGGGTGTGGCTTCCTCTGCCAGCAGAGAAGTGTTGACCATCTCATTCCCAGTGCGGGGCCAGTCCGCCCCGTCACACAGTTTTAAGGTTCTGGTTTTCTTTTATGTGGTTCTGCTTTTCTCCTCAGAGAGGTCTAAAAGGGTAATGTTAAACTCATTCGCTTAAGGACTCTCATGAGGTTGGAAGGTGTTTTATTCCATCACTCCCTCCAGGTCAACATGCATGGAAGGCCACTATTGGTAATTGAGATGTTCTGAGCTTCTAAACCATATTCGGCACTACAACTACATTGTGTTGACTACACACAGATGGAGTCCTCTCTATGCTTCCTTTGTTCTGAAGAGATATTGGGGTTCGGAAAGATCAGCTTGGTTGGGATTCCAGACAAAAAGAAAGTGATGCAAGAAGGAAGAGAAAGCAAATGAAATAGGTAACTGCCCTGTGTTGGAGAGAGACACCTTCCTTTTGTTACGGAAAGTCATTGGTGTGTTTTTGAATCCTTGACTATTCTTGGAGTCCCTGGTGGTATCAGTGACCCAAAGAGCATTTTTTTCCCTTTAACATGTATCTAAATTATTTAAACTAATTCTCTCCTTTGGGACCTCTCAATTGGATTAATGCAATGCAATACAAACATAAAATTGAAGCTTCACTTATCGAAATACGGTGTGGCTTGCTTGTTTAGCAGCATCAGTTGTGGAGAATATATAATTTCTGTTCTCCGGTGACTGCACTAGCTTTTTTTCCCCCCCATGTGAGCTGCCATAGCAACACAGGGCAGCTGAGATACCCCAATGAATAGTTTTTAGATTAAAATGTTTGTGGCGCTTCCAACAATACATTCTTGGTGGAGCTATCACACTTTGGAACTTTTTCAAGTTGTTGATGATAAGTCCATTGATTAAAACTTTTGTTGGCAGTTTTATAATGGAGGCCATGGATTGAGTGCCATTAGGACTGACCCACCGTCTTCTCCCTACAAATATTTCCTCAAGATCAGGGTATTTTCTAGGTCTGGACAAGCTTTTTCTGACAGAACAGTATTCCATTGGAAAATGATGATTTGATGGAACCAAAACATTCTGCAGGAATATGTCGATTATTAGGAAAATTCTGGTAAGGCTGCTAGACTTCCTGGTGACAAAACTAGTGGTCTGCTGTAGAGCCATATCTCCCCAGGTTCCCAGACTGCCTGGCATTTGGGTGGTAATTCCCCATGCTGGCCTGCTCCCCAGTATTCCCAGCAGCCTGCTTTTTGGCTGGCTAGCTCCTTGGGGCCCCCAAGGCTGTCTGACTTCCTGGGCGGTCAGTTACCTGGTCTGCTTGGATTCCTGACTGGCCAGATTCATGGAACCAGGCAACCCAACTGCCCACCCAACTGGTTAGCAGCCAGCAGACCAGATTATTTTCCTTTTTGGTTCTCCTGAAATGAAATTTTCTGTCTTCCGTCCTGTGGAATAAAACCTGAGTTTGACTATTCATCATGATTTGGGACAAAGGAATCTTCAAATCTTGATTTTTTTTGCTGAAAAAAACCCAACCTATTTTATAGCCATGTCTAGTCTGGGCCAAGTGGCGAAGCTTGAACTTCTGCTTCTTATTTTGTGAATAAAGAGACAAATTCATTTTCCAGTGACTTCAACCCAGGATCTTTTGAAACTGCTAAATGCACGTAAGGCTTTCTATTTGTTGTACTGGATTAGATCCAGCTTCTATTAAAAACTGTTTGATATAAAGCTTAAATACTTGGTATTGAGCCAAAATAGATGGCCTATCTCTTTATCACATTTTTATCCATGTGAAAAAGAATCATCAAAACTGTCCAAATGAAAAAGGAAGGAATGTTTACTAACATCGGGAAAGGTGTTTCTGCAGCAAATCATCTTATGTTGGATCGTACCTTGAGCAGGAACAAATCACTAAATCAATTATTCACCTGTTACTTCTATTAAATGTTCCTTTTACACTACTTTTTAAAGCAATTTTGATTAATATTGCCCTGTAACTTTAAAACTATAATGGCTTTTCTATTCTCCTAAGAAGCACAAGAGAAACTCTGACAGCTGGTATATTTTTAGCCACCATTTAGAGAAATTTCCATTGTATTCATATATGGCTTAATCCAAAGACCATTGAAGTCAATGGAAGTCTTCTCTGATTACCAGAGACATTAGCACAGTCACTCCCATATGAATAACATGACAGTATTTACATTCTCCTTATTAAGTACTTTAATTCTGCTAAGTCAAAACTTTTGACTTTGAAGTAGCATAGCATAACTAGCCACTAGACTTTGAAATACTTTTCACAGTTTCTTAATTAGATGTATTTCAGTTCTGTTTGTATAAAGACTTTTTCCTCCCTCAGGACATGGTTGATAATGCACCTCAGTCTGGGCTAATTATATTGTGGCTTCTGCTAGTAACTACTTGGATTTGGTGAGTCTGGTGTCTAACGTTTCTCTGCCATTGATACAGATCTGATTTTTTTTCTTTACCTGCCATGTAAGGAACCCAGCTTTCAACTTTACTGTACCAACAGAATGTTATATTTCAGATCTGTCAAGTACATCTTGTCAATTTTTCAGGTTCCTTGGATTATCTATTTCTACTGTAATATTCACTATTTTTATCTGTTCTCAGGTGGACTAGTAGCCTAGATGTCTATTTGGACAATTATTTTTCTTGTCTACCATAGACAAACCTTCTTTCATTTTCTTTTCTTCCAGTTGTATTTGTAGATGTTGTATTTACTTAGCTTTGAGTGACAATCCTTCTATTGGTATATTTGTAAGATACAACAGGGCTAAACATAGATCTTTTGTCACATTAAAAATAGGTTTCTTAAGAACTGTCTTACTGTTTCAACAGCTGTCTTGACCATTCTGTTAACTTAGGTATATTTTGGCAGGGAAGTTGTGTGCTAACACTAGCATGTTTTAGTCAACTCCTGAAATTTAGCGCTTCAGAAATGGGATCTATAATTAACATTCCTGGCATTCCATGACTTACAAACTCTGGTGTGATGTATGACCATCATTTCATAGTTTTTGTTAGTTTTGATATCTAATTAATTCAGAACAGTAGTCAATTAATGGTAAATATATTTCTGTGCTTCAGTCAAATAAACCATCTCCAATTTTTTGCTATATCTTCTCTTGAATATCATGATCCTGAGGTGACTATTGGTGCTCCGTAGAAGACATTACAAGCACCATATTGAACTATGACATGATATCTAGACACCCAGGTCAGAACAAACTATTTTTGCTTACATTTCTCAATACCTAGATATCTGCTATGTACTTTTGGAAGAATTTCTTTTCTGCCAGGATCATCCCTTTCTCCTTTTAGAAAAAAGGACACTGTCTCACAAACTTCTCTAAATAGTCAATAACATCTTAGTTTTGCATTGAGCTCTGTTTCTTTAGAACTTCCTTGTAAAATCATTGCTATCAATTTCTTCAAAAGTATCCCTATTCAGTAAGTGCTTCTATTTAAAATTCTGCTAATTTGGAAATAGTAATTGGCACATACCTCACTACATGATTTTCTGACTCATTCACGTCACTTTCGGAAGATTTTGAACAGTTTTCTACCCTATGATGTATACTGTCCTATGATTAGGGTGACCAGATGTCCCGATTTTATAGGGACAGTCCTGATATTCAGGGCTTTGTCTTATATAGGTGCCTATTACCCTCTACCTCCTGTCCTGATTTTCCATACTTACTATCTGGTCACCCTACCTATAACTATATGTTCTTTCTTACCTTATTTATTGTCCACCTGGGGAGTACAAACAGGTTTAACTGGATCATGCTTTATAATGTTTGAAAACAAAATTTTCATTATTCAACCAATTCTTTTAAGAGGCTTAATAAAGGCAATAACACAGTCACTCCCATAATTACCTTTTACACTCACCACATAACAGGATTTAATGACACCTGTATAGGGATGCGCACACACACACACGCACACTTGTATCCAACCATAGTCAACTGGCCGCAACATATTGTATATTTCCTAGGTCCGTAGTTTTTATCTTTAAAAAAGCACTTTTTTTCCCTAGAACATAAACGCCTACAGATACCAATAGCTGTTGTCTCAGGCTGTGTCCACACTTATTGTGGCATTCAGAGTATAGACTCAGCAAATCTCCTAGTATAGGTGTAAATATCAGCATAGCTGACAAGGTGGTACATAGGCAAGCAGAGTACAGTCATGCCAAAGCCTTAGGATATATACCCTACATAGGTCTGTGCATGCTGAAGCAGTGTCTCCTTGTCTACACTGCTGTTTTTAGCGTTTAGTGGCCTGCTGCCTCACCCCTATCAGAGCCTTTCACTGTCACCGGTAGCTAAACACTCCAGTGTGGACATTTCCTGCTTTTCACCGTGGCATGTACCTATACCTACCCTCCACAATGCTACAAGTATAAACAAGGCCTTACAGTTTTGTTTCAGAATGATGATGTTGATACATCATAAAAGATGAGGTGTACACAAAATATAGTAGGAAGTTCAAATGTAGCACCTAGAATCCAAAAATACATTCTGAAGAGGTCATTCACATTTATCATATATCCCTAATATTCATCTTAGATATGTAGATACATTCCTTGGACGTTACTTATTCTAATAGTTAAACAGCACCTAAAGTTAAACTCTGCCTGATGACGCATGCAACTTCCATCGGGGAGGTTTAGATTGGATATTAGGAAAAACTTTTTCACTAAGAGGGTGGTGAAACACTGGAATGCGTTACCTAGGGAGGTGGTAGAATCTCCTTCCTTTGAGGTTTTTAAGGTCAGGCTTGACAAAGCCCTGGCTGGGATGATTTAACTGGGAATTGGTCCTGCTTTGAGCAGGGGGTTGGACTAGATGACCTTCTGGGGTCCCTTCCAACCCTGATATTCTATGATTCTATGATTCTATGATTCTATGATTCTATGATTCTATGAAACCAATAAGTTGTGTGTGCATTTTTACAAGCAGAATTTAGCACCAGGCCATCTCTCGCTTTCTAAGGGCTCTTGAGTGCCTTTGTGGTTTTGTTAGTTTGCTGGCAAAATCAACCAACAAGTAATTTCTGTTCATCCGACAAGGAAGGTATATTGTACATAAAAGTAAATATTGTGACTGTTTATTTTGAGACCTAAAACTAAATTGTGACAGGGAGCTGTTGAGGCCAAGAACTTAGCAAGATTCAAAGAAGAACTGGATCTTTATACGGATATAAAGAATATCCTGAATTACCATAATCAATTATAACAATTTCAGAATGGATATTAAACCTCATGCTTCTGGGTTTGAGCCAATTTTTCACCATTAGAGACCAGAATGAGAGAGTGTGGAGCAGGGCAGATTCTGCCTACTGTGGGGTTCTTCCATCCTCCTCTGAAACATCCAGGCTAGCCATTATCAGAGACATAAAACTGTACTGGATGGACCTTGGGTTGGATCCAGTCCGGCAGTTCCTATGTTCCTATATTGATATACTAATTAGATGCAGACATCAGCCATCCTGACAAGATGCTAAGTGGGTGTGGGTGTTGTGAAGTTTGGGCATCTGTGATAGAAGGCAATGACAGCTATGCTACACAGAAAGTCTATCCGGATTGCAACCATCTGTGCCACCATTTTGCTACTATTGAGAGTATAAGAAGTGATGCTGGGTTACAAGAAGATATGTAAATTCTTAATTGTTGATCATTTTCTAGCAAAAGACTTATTTTATAAAGCATATTTGATTTTATTGTTTAATTGTGTGTGTGCCTATGTCTTTCCTGGGTTTTGTAAGACTGGAATTGTCTATGAGCTCTGCATAAAAATCTGTATCCTGAATCATGTCTGGGGCTGAGGGGTGAGTTGGAGAGGGATGGTTGAAAGCCTGACCCTGACCTTCTTTTAATAGATATTTTATGATGGTATAATATTGCTTCTAAAAATGCAGAGGACTGAGAGCTTCTGTACCTCCTACAGTGAAGCATGTTATAAAATATATTTTACAGTTACCATAGAGGAAGCCAGAATATCTTAACTATACATCAATGGTTTCAGTGTGTTTTATATTGAAGATATATATTCTGATGACAAATATTTTATTTTAAAAGGTAAATGTGAAACAAATCTCAGCTATATTTAGTTAAAATATGGTATCATTCCTCCAGTGCCTTTTTGAAACTATTAGTAATGTATGAAGATGCTGAAATGCTAACTGCCAAAAAATAGTGAACAATATTATGCATTTCAATAAGTTCTTATTGGGATATTTTTTCTTGAATTGATTCTTAATATTTGAGCTGAATAAAAGCATTGGCTACCTGTCATAAGGTGCACCCTCTTGGATAGACTGTATGTCCAATGGAGAAAAAACATTACCACTGTCAACCAAAATTGCAGTGATGGTAATAAGGAGCCTGGGGATAATATAAGCTAACATAATGATATAAACAGTGTCAACAAATTTGTTAGAACAAGATACAAAAAATATCCATAGAAACCAATTTCAGTTCTTTAGAGAAATTGAAATAATGATGCTAGCCAAGCTCTAGCAGTTCTCGCTTTGTTACAAGGGGTTTTGTGTTTTAAAGTATCAAATATAATGGTTGATTAGTCAGTGTGCATTAGTGCACTTGATTGCTAAGTGTAGGAGCAGGCCCTCATCTCTAGATTGCCCCTCTGTGTCCAGGTGCAGCGCTGCAGGAGTCCTTTCAGTCTCACACTCCCTCCAGCCCTTCTAGAGCCCAGCCAGTCTTTAGTCTTATGTGATCTAGCTCTTGGCTAAAGCACTGCTCAGTCTATTCCCTTTTGTGGTTAACAGATGAGTCTAGAAATAAGGAACTCAAAGGCCAACCGTCTTTGAGTCTTTCCTTCAGCCTCTGTCTAACACTCTTAGTCCTTGACCATTTTTCCTCTTCCTTCTTAGTTTGGGAAAGAGATAGGGGAATCCAAGACCATCTGCTGCACTTGGTTCCAGCTCAGAGCCCTTGTTTAGAACATCCAGAATTGATCCTTCTCCAGTCCCTTGCTGGTCCCTATGCTGCTTGCTACCTTTGTGTGCTTTCCAGCATCTTGTTTGGTTTCTATCTTCCTAGAGCATTGGCTTTTATGGCATCTTCAAAGTTTTTGACAGGAGCGTCTCTTCACAGTCCTTCTGCCTCTTGAGCAGCCACCCCAGGCACCTGCTTTACAGCCCTTTAATCCTCCTAGCTGCTGTGGGGCTGCAATCAGCTCTGCCTGAGCAGGCAGGCAGTTTCTGTGTTAATCTTTTGTTTTCCAAACCAGCTTGGGGTGTATAGACCCTGTGACACAAAGGTACACTGTGATCCCATATTTGAATTGTTTGTAAATTAAAGCTCTGATCTTATAATTGTCTAGTGTCAGGGGGGAAAGAAAGAAAAAAACATGTAAAATCCTGGCCTTATTAACATCAATAGAAAAAATCTTGTTGACTACAACGGGGTGAGGATTTCACCCTTTAATATTTTAGGTCCAGTGTTGCAGACATTTGAGCAAAATTGTGAACGTGCTTATGTGAGTACTTCCATTAACGTCCATGAGTCTATCAAAGTAAGTGAAGTTATGCACGTGCTTCATTTTTGCAGGGCCAGGGTCCATAACCTGAGTTAGCTTGTTTTGGTTGGTTTTTATTTTATTTATTTTATTTTATTTCATTTCCATGCTATAACTTTCTCCATTTCTTCACTGGAGCCACTTTCATCACCGTTACATTCTATTAGTTTCAGGCTTCTCTCAATTTTGTCCAGATGTGTCCCTGCCTTTTCATGACAATAATACAATATCTTTAAAACTTTTGTATTTCAATAACTGTAAATGAGACATAGAGGCCCACTGGTGCCAGCAGGCAAAAGATTCACTACACAGTGTCAACAATTCCAAAGAGACCTGACAAACTCACTACACCCAACAAAATGCTTTCATACAATTTGTCCAAAGACAGTTAAGTGAGATATCTAGTAAAAAGTCTGTCGTATAGATCCATATAATCACTGTGTAATGTATGTACAGATTATATTTAAGGAGTTGAGTATATGCACTGAAAATATGTTTTGAAATCTGTGTCCCAGGCAGGGACGACAGAGGATTTGCCAGACAAAAGGATGCAAATTCACCTGTCTGAGGTTCAGCTCCAATATACATTGTGACAAAGTTCCTCCTCTGCCTTGGTGGGTCCTGTGCTTATTGGCTGATTTGCTTGCCTCAGAGGTTCATGGCAGCCCTCAGTTTGGCCACTTCCATGGCTCAAATCTGCCGTTCACTCAGTTAGCCTCATCACTGGCCAGCATGGGGAAAAGGAAGAAGAACAATCCCCACAGTCTCTGCTGATCCACCTAGTGGATCGGGGAACAGGCCAGAGACCTTCCCCTCTGGTGGAACCCACAGTCCAGGCCAACTCCTCCAGTATCAAGTAGGGAGTTGGGAGGATGGAGGGATGGGGGGAACCTGGGCCCGCCCTCTACTTTGGGTTCCAGCCCAGGGCCCTGTGGATTGCAGCTGTCTACAGTGGCTCCTGTAACAGCCGCTTGACAGCTACAACTCCCTGGGCTACTTCCCCATGGCCTCCTCCCAACACCTTCTTTATCCTCACCATAGAACCTTCCTCCTGATGTCTGATAATGCTTGTACTTCACAGTCTTCCAGTAGTATGCCTTCTCACTCTCAGCTTCTTGCTCCCAGCTCCTCGCATGCCCACAACAAACTGAAGTGAGCTCCTTTTTAAACCCAGGTGCCCTGATTAGCCTGCCTGTCTTAATTGATTCTGGCAGCTTCTTGATTGGCTGCAGGTGTTCTAATCAGCCTGTCTGCCTTAATTGTTTCCAGAAAGTTCCTGATTTTTCTGGAACCTTTCCTGTTACCTTACCCAGGGAAAAGGGACCTACTTAACCTGGGGCTAATATATCTGCCTTCTATCATTTGGTGTCCAGGTCCTGTGGATCCCTCTCTTAGGCTGGTGGGGGGGATCCTTTTGCAGTGGGTGGGCTTTCCCCGCCCACTTCCAGGATCCCAATAGGATCACTCTCCTGTAACCATCTGGCCTGACCCTGTCACAGTCTGGGTTAGCAGGATCAGGTCCTTAGTGTGTAAACTGCTCAGGGCAGGGACTGTGTTTTCCTCTCTGGTTCTACAGCACCAAACACAATGGGGCCCTGGTGCTTACTGGAGCCATTAGATGGTGCTGTCTGTAATATGAGCATGAAATTAAAAAAAATAGTACATGAGAGTGAGGCAGAGAGCTATCAAACTTTCATGCCAAACAAAACAAAACAAAACAAAACAAAAACCCCACTCTCCTGTAGCCATCTGGCCTGAGCCTGTCACAACATTCACAGCACTGAGATAAAATTATAGTGAAAGCAATCATAATTTTTTTTTATTAAAGAATAAGTTTTATGAGATAAGTGACTAATAATGGAAACAGAAATGGTTACACATAATACAAAACATAAACCACAAACTTGGATGTACACTTATCAATGGTTACCTTTCCTATAGAATAGAATAGATGGTCCCCAAGGATTCAATCTTTTACAGAACTGCTCGTTTTCAGTCAAAATCAGGATCTAAACATTCATTTCCTCCTCCCCACCTCCCACTCTTCAAGGGGTTTCCTCAGTGAATGGAAAACAAAATGTCTCCTTGCATTCTATTTCTAGTCTTCAAAATTTGTTCCTCTCCCCACCCAGAGACAAGACAGCCCTTTGTGCTTTTACTTCTGGTGCCTTCCCATTCTCTGTTTATTCCATATGTAAAATGGGGCTTTGATTGTGTTGGTTTACAGTGCTTAATCAACACATGAACCAAGATGATGACTGACACACCAGGGTCCCCCAGCCAGAAATGTGAGGTGTGAATGATAGCAGTCATAGAGCTAAGCACTTTACATTATTCCTCTGTCTGCTATTGTAATTTAGTGTTTCTGTGATTATTTAGCTGCTTAGTAGATTTGTTATTAAAGAGATTTTGAGAAACTGCAATTGTTTCTTACATGATTCCAGAGTCTTTCATTCTAATGATGCTGATAATATTCTGGTACTGTAGCCCTCAGGAAATCAAACCTTTTGCTGACCCCTGTGGTCTAAGAGATTAATCAATAATCAATATTTATTAATCAATTCACCAATATAGCTACACCTGGAAGTCAGGGCTTGTGGTAAGAGGTTGCTGGGTTCAGGCAGTTGAGCCACAGCAGGCACAGACAAGACGGGGTCACACTAAGGACAAGTAGTGCTGAGGTGCCTCACAACCCTGAGTACCCCCTGTGAGAGTGTGAGACTGTGAGAGTGTCGTGGTTGAGGCAGGATTTACACACAGATTGCTGGTTAGCGAAGGATCACATTACAACCATGAAAAAATAGATTCTGAAATAGTCACAAGTGATGAGGCTGGGAATAAACATTTTTTTTCATTGTCAACCATGTTGCTTATATCTCACTATAGCCTCTGAGTGTTGTGCCTTTCTCCAATGTTTGAAGTTTTATCTTGGACACAAACTAAAGGAAACAGTCTTTCTTTGTGCATCCTCGTACTTGTTCTGCTATGACATAGCTAATGTTTTGGCAATCTACTGTTGTTTACCCCATTTAAAATCTCAGGAAGAACAGCTCTATCATCATAGTCCTGAACAACTTACTCAGGCAAAACTTCCATTAGCTTTAATAGTAGTTTTGTTTGAGCAAGGCGTTCCGCTTTGGACCATACAAAATCCCTGGGCTGAAGGACTACTATATATTTTTACATAATCATGTATTCTTAAAAGTCCCCGTATGTACACATGACAAATAGCCTGTCATTTGTTTTTGGAATGGGCTTTATTTATTTGTTATTACTAACTTTGCTTTTAGGAATAAAGTACTATAATATGGCCAGAATTGGAAAGTTTATGGTACATCTATTCAACAGCAGATCAGTGTTTTACAACCCAGGAGTGTGTTTGCACAGTGTGTTTTTTCCAAATGACCACTTTTCATGACACTTGTTGTTAGGTAGGCTATTTGAAATTGCCTTCTTTCATGGTAAACTGCATTTTTTCCTTGTTTCATTTTTATCTCACAGAATTTTTTATATATGTTAACTATATCAAGCTCTGTGCTTTGGTTTTGGACACCTGTAAAATGATAGGCAAGAATAAATGTACATTTCATAAATAACAAACAAGCATGCTGTGATGTGTAGGGTTTAGGAAAACTGAAGATGTTGGGGCAGATTCTCTTGGTACACCAATGTAAATCAGATGCACCTTCTCTGAAGTCATTGAATGAACATCAGTGTAAAGCTGAGGTAAATGAGATTATAATCAGATCCATTATTTTTTAAAGAAAGAAATCTCTTTAAAAGATTATTATAAAAATAGCCTGGTAGCTTAAACATGAAGTACTATGTACTGAAGAAAATTATGCAATAGAGTGGGGGATGTGTTTCTCATCACTACCTCATGGAATTTAACACAGATTGTAAAGATTGAAACATAAAGTGCAGAATCATTAGAAGAGGTGCTTATTTCACTTTGTTGCAATCCCAGAAATCGTTCACTGGCATCAGTGCACAAGGGAACAGTACAAATCCACAAAGGAAAGGAGGTGCAGAAAAGGAAGTGGAAAGTGTTGCTATAGGAGATAGTATCCACAAATACCATAAGAATTACAATGAATCATATATTAATTATCATATTTAACGGACTATTGTGTTTCAGTTGTTTTTTTTTAATTTCAAGCATGCTCTCTAATTCAGATTTTGTAAATTTCACTTTTCCTTGCTAAACATATAAAATTATGAAAACACTTCCAAGAGTAAGGTAGGGAAAACATCTGCTATTTTCAGAAATGAAAAAAGAGTGATAATAAGAAATGGAACAGGAATTGGTCATTTCCAAAATTAAAAATTATATTGATTAATGTGATCCTTCTGTGCCTTTACAGCCATGATGGGAAATTATATTGGACATTTGAGTGGCAGGCCCAAAACCTCACATGTTGAGATAGAAAAGCAGTTTTGATGTGCCCATAAATTTTGAGTCATGGAAATGAAAATTATATTACTGAAGCAACTTACATTTTGAAAATGCAAAGATAAAGCAGTGGTTTTTAAAAATTTATTCTAGCTTTACTTTACCGCCTCAGTAACTGAAGGAAAATAACAATTTCTGATGACATAACATCACAAAAATAAATACATAAAATGCATCTAGCTAATGGTGAAAAATATCAGCCACTCATGCCAGTAAGCAGAATAGAGGGGGGAAATGGCTCCACCCTAATAAGGTTTGCCTGCTGATAATGTAAAGATATATTCTGTGTAGATATGGGGAATACTGTATGTAACTCTGGTTATCATTAGTGAGCACTACAAATAGCACACACACCTGCAAATTAAGATGAGACTCTTGGAATCATAGACTTTAAGGTGAGAAGGGACCATTAGGATCGTCTAATCTGACCTCCTGCATAACACAGGCCAGAGAATCTCACCCAGCCACTCCTGTAACCAGGGCCAGCTCTACCATTTTTCCGCCCCAGGCAGGACATCTGAAGACAGAAGCTGCCACCGATTTACCGCCGGAGCAGCCTGCAGACGAAAGCTGCCACCGAATTGCCACCGCGGCAGCCTGAGGAAAGAAGTTGCCACGGAAAGATGAGACACCGCCCTGACGGCACATGGACTGCCCCCCTATTCACAGTGCCACCCCAAGCACCTGCTTGGAATGCTGGTGCCTGGAGCCGGCCCTGTCTGTAACAAACCCCTAACCTATGTCTGAGCTATGGAAGTCCTCAAATCGTGGTTTAAAGACTTTGAGGTTGTTAGGAGGCTTATTCCTTCACCCACTTACTTCCCTGGTCCTTCTCGCATGAACAGAGAGCAACAATACCTGAAGTCCAAAGATGCAAACAATTCGATGTTTATTGGGGTGAACTTCCAGCAAGCATGATTCCAGTTTCCTTCCTTAGTGTCCCCCTTCCCAGCTCTGACACCACAGAGCCTTACCTGTGGCCCTGTTCCCATTCCTGCCCTTAGCTAAACATGATTCCAATTTCCCCATTCCCTGTTCCCAATTCCCCCCACACACATACCCACTCACTTCTTGATTGACTGCAGACTATATAGTAAAACTTGAGTTCTGCTTAGCTATATCTTAACCAGTAATTTTCCTGAAATTTAACTAACCAATCCTAACCTATTGTAACCAATTATATCCCACCACCTTAATTAGTTTACACCCAGCAAAATTAATTACACAGCAGACAGAAACAATCACAGAACCAGACAGAGATTATACAGACATACAATAGGGAAATGGGGACTACAATGATAGAACAACACAGAAATGAGGATTTCTCATCCCAGCTATTGATAAGTGAGTTCTTGCTAGACAGGATTTTCCTTTTACATCTTCTAGGCACTGCCCTTTCTCTGGAGGTGATAGGCATTATCAGGACAGGAGTGTATTCCTAACAGCCCAATAGTACTGTTGGGAACACTGGGGCATGTCCACTAGGTAACTCGAGGGGATGGAAGACCACGAGTGTCGATGAAGCCCCCTCGCACTAGGCCCCTGTGTCCTTGGCCCCCCCTCCTGGAGGCACACACAGCAGTTATGCTGAGAATCTGCAACAGTATGTTGCAGAGTCAGACTGCCTGAAACTAAGCAAGGCCAAACAGGGGAGATATGGAAGAACAATGCTGAATAAAGCAGCTTTATGTATAGTTTAACAAATGATACAGAGAATCAGGGAACTAGCTGGGAACTGGATTGGCTGGCTATATGGATACTTGGAGCAGCTTGCTATTGGATAAGTATGCTGGGGAAAAGGATGTATAAAAGCCTGTGTAACTTCCTGCTCTGTTGTGCAGGATTTGAGATTTTATTCTCCCTGTACCTTTTTGCAGCTGCAAATAAACTTTTCTGCTTCTCCAACCCGTTGTGATTATTGGGTGTAGCACACCGGGTAACGAACCACTCAAGCTGTTGTTCAGCCTCTCGGCACTGGGTGCCGGCAACAGCACCTTCTTTCAATGTGACTAGTTTGGAATGTGAGGATGTGACCAGTCGCCTACCAGCTTATGGCTGCCTCTGCTGCTTAGCCAAAGATCTTAGCCTAAGAACAGGGCCTCAGACTGTCACAGCAAGAGAAGAACCTTACACTGGCAGACATTGATTTTGATTCTTTCTTTTATACCTCTAACTAGCCAAGTGATAAGAATACACCTAAATTCTTAGAGTATAGGCCTTTACAGGCAGGCCTGAATATCTATATCCTGACAGAAGTGCAGAGAATCCTCCAGCAAGTGACCCGTGCCCCACGCTGCAGAGGAAGGCAAAAAAAGCCCAGGGCCCCTGCCAATCTGCCCTGGAGGAAAATTTCTTCCCGACCCCAAATATGGCAATCAGCTAAACCCTGAGCATGTGGGCAGGACTTACCAGCCAGACACCCAGGAAAGAATTCTCTGTAGTAACTCAGATCCCACCCCATCTAACAACCCATCACAGGCCATTGAGCATATTTACCGCTAATAATCAAAGATCAATTAATTGCCAAAATTAGCCTATCTCATCATACCATCCCCTCCATAAACTTATCAAGCTTAGTCTTGAAGCCAGAAATGGTTCTTTCCTTTCTCTTCCTCTTTAGTGCCGAGTTCTGTGCTTACTGTCATGGAAAGAATTCCTGTCGATCTTCACATAGTTACCAAAGTGCATCCAGGAAAACATTTAGGACCTAGTATTCATTTTTTTGTATGTTCAAAATGTTGCAGAATGAATACAGGAAGTAAAATGATTTTCCAATCTCTTATTCCAAGTTTTTGTTTTCATGTGTCTACATACTATATGCTAAACAAAAGCCCTTGTCATGACAGACAGGTCTGTACTGTCTTAGAAAAATAAAGAGGTTTATTTTAGAGAGAACAAAATGACAATTAAAGAGAAGGGTTTCACTTCCACATATAAAACTCCATTCATTTCAGTTGAATTTAACGTGACCCATTCAATCTCAATGAGTTCAGCCTCCAACAATAGTTAGTTGATACAGACACCAAAGTTACTTCTGATTTAGTGAAACTTAGCCATGACAACCTTATTACACCACTTAAAGGTACATTTAACTTACGATATATAGCACTCAAAATGTGTTGGGCAGTGTACAAAAATATAGGAAAGCACAGTCTGTGCCCTGTTACAAGCTAATAACCAGATAAACACTGAGGGAATAGGATAGAACATATCAACAAAGTTGTCAGGCTGAAATATGTTAAAATATATTAGCCATTTGGTCCACCCCTGTACTAATGATATGGTATCTCAGAGATGTTGTATTTGCTGCTATAATAATGAGCACTACAGAAAACCCTGTGGTGCCAGATCCTTCAGAGAGACTGAAGAGAACAGAACAATTATCAAGTGATCTATCCTGTGTCATCCAGTCCCAGCTTCTGGCTGTCAGAAGTTTTGGGACATCTGGAGCATGGTGTTGTGTCCCTGGTCATCTTAGCTAATAGCCATTGATGGACCTATCATCCATGAACTTATCTAATTATTTTTTTAATCCAATTATATTTTTGACATTCACAACATCCAGTGGTAATGGTTGACTGCATTGTGTGAAAAGTACTTATTTACGTTTGTTTTAAACTTACTTACTATTAATTTAACCAGGTGACCCCTTGTTCTTGTGTTATATGAAGGGGTAAATAACACTTCCCTATTCACTTTCTCTGTACCATATGTGATTTTATAGACCTTATTATTACCTCCCCTTTGTTGTCTGTTTTCTAAAATGAACAGTCCCAATCTGTAATGAGAGTACGGCCCTGGGCAGGGGTTTAAGCCATTGTTCTATTTATTTTTCAGGAAGGGCCCCAGAATATTTTGAACCCAGCTACTTTGTTGCCATTTGTACCTGTCAGAAAGGCTACATAATTATACAACTAATAATCAAAAAAGACTAATTTTGCTTTATTTAAAGAGTCTAGATGTGTAGATTTTGATTTTGTTTACTTTAAAGTGTTTGCTGGACTTAAACATTAGAGAAAACGAGTATAAGGAAATTGTTAGTGAATAGATCATCATCTCGTTATCTAGACCTCATTAACTGTGTATAAAGATGCCTGATATGAAACAGATGGAATATACTGTAGATCTTAAAATGTGGTCTTGTTAAATGATTGCACCCCTACCTCATTTGTATACTTGGCTGAACTGCATGGAAATAACTGTTCCCATTTCTCTTTGAACAGGATAATGAAATACAGGATTAACCAACATGCTGTTCAATTTTCTGTAACAATGTGCAGAATAATGGTTATGTATTGGATAGGAAAACTGCATGTCATAAATTAATTGTCTCTGTTGGTTCCTGAATAATCTTGAGTCTATCATCTACTAGAGAGATGTTTCTTCACAATGTTCCCATTGCTATCTTTCTTACTCTTATCTCTGTTTGACAAGATACAATTGATCAGTCAGTTTTACATGAGAGAACCACAACAATGATGGGTAGGCTGTCTCCTCCCTCCTCTTCTAGATTAGGTGTTTTGTGGCTGAGCAACACAGACTGGAAACAAGAGAGCTAACGTTTGTCTTGAAGGACTTTCTTTACTGGATGTTTTTGAAGCTGTTTTCTCAATGCAACATTTTGAAATTACTCCTGTTTCCTTCTGGGTAACTTCTTATTTAATTTGTTAGACCTTACGTGCAAAATGTGTGTAAATGAAATTTATGTTTATCTTTTATTGTGGTTCAGATAGATCTTCACTATGTTTTTAAAGGTCTAGATCAAAGCTGACAGTGTATGATTCTTAGCACATGAGTAGTTAAAAGTTAATGAGAAAAATGTGTCTCAAAACTTATTGCTTGAACAAACTTGATAATCCTCCACAAACATATCTACTGCTAATGGTAGCTTCAGAACAGGTTCAACTTCCATACCACTAGTTACCTCCTTCCCAATAAATAAATATAAATAACTGTAAGCCAGTGATCTATTGATGAACTGAAGGAAAAGATCTTGTGAGCACACTTTATTTGCATAGACATACCTACTTTTCCAAGATGATCAACTTTGGTTGTTTTGTGTTAAAATTCATTTAAGTAGGGATAATGAAATGATTTTATCCTTATTGTATGACTAACGGGCGGCCGGACTATACTAATAGGACCTCATTGAGGGGTGAGCAAAATGTACAGCTAACTCGTTAAGTGTGGGGTAGTGAGCCATATCCAAGTAAAAGCGAGAGAGAGCAGGTGGGAATAGGTGTTCCTACTTGGTGGTGAGAATTCTGTTTCACATCCCTAGATGTCATTTAACTCTCACATTCCAGTGTTTAAAGAAATGCAAGACAGTGCAGGGGGAACCTCAGAACATGGCATTGTAGCGAAAGACAGCATGGTGAGACATGGAGCACCAAAGGCACTCCCTACCCAGAAAATACTAGAACTGTAATTACTAATAGCTGGATGAGGTGGTTGTGGCACTGTTGGACTGGTCTGGACTGGACTAGACAAAAGACACAGAAGAGCAGTGGTAGCAGTGACAGTGGCAAGAGGCAGCAGCAGTGGCAAAGAATCACTCGTACCAACCACCCCCTCCCACCTGCCCCAGTTCTAGAGGTGAATCCACCTGATTGTAACCTTGGACCCTGGAACTTGGACAACAAACTATGAGCTGGGTGCAGCAGAGGGAAAGGAGGAATGGTGTGTTAAAGGGCCATTTGCCCATTGGGCTTTCACCCCACAAGGTGGGAAACTGAGGCAAAGGAGTACTGCCCAAGATACTGTGGAATGGGTGTTTTGCTTATTGTTTACATACTTTTGAGTCATTGTTGCAGTGTTTTCCAAAAGTAATGCTGAGTTTCCTCTCCCCTTAATAAATTGGGGGGTAGGGGAGGGGGGTTGGGGTGAGAGGGTTTTTTTTTTTTTTGTTATTCACAAACTTAGTGCTTGCGAGTGGAGAGGTATTATCTTTTAGAGGTACCCATTGGAGGCATGTAGTTTTCCCATATTTCTGAATGGGGGCTCAAGCCAGTCTTGTTTTATAATTCTAAGAGTAACCCCTAGCAATTGAACCTGGTCCTTGTTGTTTCCCACCTGTCTGGCAGAATGTTACACAACAAATAGCCAGTTTGAATTGCTAATATTTGATCTTGGATGATTACTCAGTTACATTATATAACAGTACTATACATCTGGCATTACTTCTGCAGCATTACTTCTTCCAGTTGTACACTTTCCTTCTCTTTGTCAAAATGCATCACAGCTACATGATATCTTTGGATCATATGTGAACTATTAGCTACAAGAAAAATCAAATTATTTGTATAATTCTGAAACAGGATTGGACACAAGAGTCAGGCATATAGTGACAATCAATTGCAAGTATAACATA
This sequence comes from Lepidochelys kempii, assembly GCF_965140285.1. NCBI lineage: Eukaryota > Metazoa > Chordata > Testudines > Cheloniidae > Lepidochelys > Lepidochelys kempii. Next base: position 87,038,924 of record NC_136380.1, read on the forward strand.
AAAAGACAAGGAGAGCCTGAAATAAAAAGTCAGACATATAATGACTAAGATATATTATGGTAAAATAAAATACGTTTTGAAGATATTTTACATATTAAAACTGGTATATTAGTCTTACTGTTTTTATCAAAAATGTATCAGGTGTTAGATGTGCACATATAATAGCGTGTAAGCTTCTCAGAATAGAAACTTTTTTTAATGTAACATCTAGCACAATGGGGTCCTGGCCTCTAACTGGTTCCTGAAATGCTATTGTAATACAAATAATAGATAATAAATTGACTACTGTACATTGCAAAATGAATTTTAAAATGATACAGACTGGGAGGTCACAAAGTTTGGATGCTAATCCAAGTCAGAAATGTCTCCAAGTTTGGAGGGTTGTTCAGCTTTGGAATTCAGGGGGAGGAGGCTTTCTGGAGTAACATTAGGAAAGCTTCAATAGGGCAAGTCCTAACATGGTGCACAGCAGTGACTACAAAGTTGTTGTGCTCAGGCACACGTGGTGCAGAAGCTATGTGTGGATGCAAGTAAGATTAAGGAAAGCAGTTGTATGACCAGTTGGGGATCGGCCCTGCTTTGAGCAGGGGATTGGACTAGATGACCTCCTGAGGTCCCTTCCAACCCTGATATTCTATGAATCTATGAATAGCAGTAAGTTTCAAGGACAGCTGGACATATAACTGAATTTTTAGGTTTGGCCAGAAAACTGAAGAATCAGAAAAAAACCATTCAGTTTTGGTTCTGAAAATGTTCAGGATTTTGTCAGCAAACAGGAAAAGTATGTTTTGATGTTTCATTCCAGACAGTTTCTGAAGCAGAAAGAGGGAATTTGAATCAACATCTCTTTCCTCCCTGCTGAGTGCATTAATCACCATGCTAGAGAGTCATTCTCTCTCTTTGGCCCACTGAATATTTATGTGTTTATACAAAGTAGAAAAGACTATCATATAGCATGGTGCTTAGCGCTCTCACATGCCACAAAGAGATTTGAGTTCAAGTCCCTGCTTCAATGCATAGTTAAATATTTATACAAAGCAGAAGAAGTTCAACAGGAGAACCTGACAGCAAGCCACCCTGGAATAGCTAATAGCTTGATGATTAGAATGCTCCCCTAGGAGGGATGAAGATTTTAGTTTATGTCACTGCTCCAGTTTGGGATTAAAACCTGTTTCCGACCTCCCAGGCAAATTCCCTAAGCACTGGGCATTATGTTGTAAGTAGGGGGCATGAACTCTCTTTTCTGAAGCTGACCATAAAATATTTTTCCCAGTAGAAACTGATCAGGCCAAATTCACAAATAGTTTCGATTGACTGTAACTGCATTTTTGGTGAATAATTATTTATGCAAAAAATTTAATCCAGCTCTAGTCTGAAGCCCCTTATATGTCTTCTCCTTTACTCTCAATAACTCGGTGTAAAAAGGGGTATGGTGAAGCCAACTCATGAACATGTGTGAAGAGGCTTGGGCTTAGTTGTGTTCATCAACATGCAAACAAGCCTGTTTACACTAGTCTAAAAGGTTCATTTTTAAACCTTGTTAGCTAGCACACGTTAAAATCCTGGTGTCCTTGTCTAGACTAGAATTTAAGGTGTTATGTTAGCATGTGTTTGCTTGTGCATGTTCTAACAGTCTAGTGTAAATAAAGAACAGTTCTTTAACATGTGAGAAACTGGTCAAGTAAGATGGTATTAAAAACAGTATGCCTTGCCAGGTAGACCATTAAAACCTTAGTTAGCACATGTTAGTTAAACTCTTAGGGCCTGTCTTCACTGGCCTGCAGCTCAGACTTAGGGCTACGCTACACTAGCAATGTTAAAGCGCTGCCACAGCAATGCTTTAACCTGGCTTGTGTAGTCGTGGCAGAGAGCTGACAGAGCTCTCTCCCAGCGCTCTAAAAAACCCACCTCCACGAGGGGCGTAGCTACCAGCCCTGGGAGCACGGATTTTCACACCCATGTTTTTTCACATCCCTGAGCAAGAAAGTTGCAGCGCTGTAAAGTGCCAGTGTAGACAAGCCCTGAGTGTGTAACAAGGTACTCCACTGTAAGTGCTGCCTTTGTGGACACTGAGGCCACAAACTGAAAGGTTCCTAGTCCGTGTGAATGTAGTCCTCTTTAAACAGGACTATATTAATGTCAACATTAGTCCGTAAACATGTGTTAGCTATCACTTTTAAAATAACACCTTTGAAACTATTATAGACATGGCTTTTACTAGACAAAAGTTTGTAGTCCTCAAAATAGTTAACACATTTTAAAATTCTAATGTAGACATTCTACAAACCTGCGTTCTAGGACATGAATGTTTGTGGTATACCCTAGGACTCACCACAAACAAAGAAATACTTCATGATAAATAAAGAAACATTTGGCACTGTTAAATAAATGTAGCCAGTTTTTGGTTTTTTTACCTTACAGGGTTTGTGTTATATAACTCAATGAATCATCACAGAGTTTGAATACCTATAGTAAATATTTTTATGCAGATCCACTGTGAACATTTGCAAAGTATATTAAAAGCTCTCAGAAGGCCTCATTTGTTCCTGTTAAGATTGCTACAAAATGTCATTTGAAAACTCATCCTTTAATTGTTAACGTAGGTTTAAATTGACAAGACTCGCAGGCTGAACAGCGGCTCTTTGATCTTGAAAGACTTATGAAGGTGTGGCATCCTGTGCAAAAATTCTCATACCTACAAGTCAGGGGAATAGAGTCTCAGTGGTACAGTGTAAACCTGGGATTTAACTCACACCCATATTAAACTAGCTGTGACCAGCCTTGGGTGAAACTCAGGGATTTCACCACTGAAATTAAGAAAAAATGCTACTGCACCCCCACCTCAGGAATGCCCCTAACAACAAATATAACACCCAGGGTGGTGAAGTAGAGATACCCAGGCACTGGAAAGTTTTTGGGAGGATACAGAGAGACCCAACAAATGGAAAAATAGATAGGATAAGCTCTGACCAGTGAACTTTTATGCTGACCATGTGCACAAACAAAGAAAGACATAAATAAGTAACAATTTGGGCATGAAAGATAAAATGTAAAAAAAGACTTGAGCAGGGAGGAGGAAACATAGGTACCAGGGTGATTGGTTACATTTTGTTATCTAGGGGTATTGAATAATGTGGTAGGATTAGCAGAGTTAAAGGAGGTAGCTAGTTTTGTCTATATAATGGAAATGGAAAAACAAAGGTCTTTGGGGACCATCTCCGGTCTGCAGTTCATAATCAAGCTGCTAGAACTCTTATCCCTCTGCATGACCATGATGTGCAGTGGCATAGCCGGGAACCCCCAGACGAGTGGATCCTGACTGGCCACTGGGTGAAATTTGTCTATATATCAGGAGTGGTGAGCATAAGATATTTGCTTGGCATATGCATTCTGTGTGTGTTGCTAATAAATAGGTGTTTAGAGCACAGCTGTGTAAGGCTCTTTCATTGTGAAAATATCTGGCAGACATTTAGAGCCCTGAGCCCTGTGGATAAGGCCAGGTACTTAAATTGACCAGGTTTCTCCCAGAACCCCATGGGTAGGTGCTTTATACCCCGAGCCCTCAATAGGGAAAGGGTGAGGGTACCTACATTAAGCAGGCCCTGCCTTGAGCCTTTGGTAGGGTATAGGTCGAGTGTCCTAGATTGTGGGGGTAATAATAGGACTTTGCCTAAATGATTTCTGTTACAGATGACTCAGGGAAAATATCAGTTCAGGTGTCTTAAGTGTTCTCAGGCAAAAGTCATGATATGAACCAATTTGGTTAACTGCCAAGTGGTGGAGAGCTCCTTGAAAGTGTCTTTAAAAGTGACAGTCAAAAAGTTTAAGATTGAAGAGAAAAGCATGGCCAGATTCACAAAGAGACATAGGCACGTAACTGGCACTTGAAGCACCTAAGTCCAACATTTTGGCACTATTGGCATTGAGAAAATCCCACTCAGATGTCACCTAACCCTGGAGATACCTACATTTCTGCAGTTAAAGGCCCCAGGGTGCATAAATTTCAGCAGCTGGGTATGTATATAGCAGCCTAGGTTGTGATAGCACCTAAGTCTCACCAGGATTCACAAAGTAATCATCATCCCACCCATCTTGCCTGTGGAGGCCAATCTAGTAGACATACCACACAAAACAGTTGGGGATGGGGAGGAATTAGTGGCATCCTTCGTATAACCTTTAGCCCAGAGGTTAGGGTACTCGCCTAGAGTGTGGGAAAGCCCAGTTCAATCCTTCCCTCTGCCTGATAGGAAGAAAGAATGAGGCATGAGTATGCCACCTCTCAGGGAAGTGCAAAACCATTGGGTTATGGAATACTCTTGAGGAAGCTTTCCCAATCTCTTGTGTTGAAGCTTTCCACTGTATATATATAATTAACTAGCCACCGGACAAGACCATGAGTAAGAAATAATCAAAAGGGCACTGGTTAGGTCTCTCACCTGAGAGGTGAGACCTTTGTGCAAATCCTTTGTCTGTATTAGACCCTAAGGGGAATTGAACCATGTTTTGCACATGCTGATGGAGAGCCCTACAAACTAGGTTATAAGAGCAACTGCCATTCTTCCTTGCAAACAACAGCATAGGTGCTTAACTTCAGGAGACAGTTCACGGCTGTGAATCTTGAATGGAGATAAGTGTCTTACTCCCTTTGAGAGATAGGACATGGCACCCTCACCTTCCTTTGACATTTCCTATTGAATAGCTTAAGCAGCTGCCTGCTTAGTGTGCTTGCTTCTGAGGCTCCCTTTCTTAGGCACCTAACTCTCTCCGTGTATTGTGTAGGGGGTCTGGGCACCTAACTCACCATTGTGAATTGTACTAGGTAGCAGGGCACTTGCAAGATTAGGTCCCCTGTGTGAATCTAGCCATTAGTTTTCATTCTATATGAGGAAATGTCATCCCAGTTTTGGAAGAGGGTTTTTCTTTTCCCATTTCACGATTAAGGATTTATATAAGTAGATCTGAAAAATTATAGTCAATATCAGGGTTTGTATATTTCAGGTAGTAACTCAGAAGTCAGTTAATTCTGGTCTAGACAGTCAGTTTCTGTGTAAAGTCTTGCTAGTGAATGTGGAGTCTCTTTGAATGAGCTGTTTACTGTCAGATTTGTAAATAAAGCTAGAAACATTTAGTGCAGGTTGAATGATAGAAAATTGTATTTGGGAATACATAATTTTCTGATTGCAAAAAAAAAGTACATTATTTTTGATGAATAGAGTATTCAGCCATCTGTGGTACTAATTAAATAGGGGCAGAGCGGATATTCAAAAAGTGATGGAGAAAATTCACTGAGTGAATTATTTGTGAAGATTATTCAACCAGTCCCTGCAGAAATGGTGAGAGAAGAAGAAGAGAAACCACTGAAGACCAAGCCAGATGAACAGTCAAGACAGGCATGAATGGAAATTCCTGAATGCCCAGGCTCGAAAGGTGTCATAAATATAAAGGGAAGGATAAACACCTTTAAAATCCCTCCTGGCCAGAGGAAAAACCCTTTCACCTGTGAAGGATTAAGAAGCTAGGATAACCTCGCTGGCACCTGACCACAATGACCAATGAGGAGACAAGATACTTTCAAAAGCTGGGGCGAGGGAAAAACAAAGCCTCTTTCTCTGTCTGTGTGATGCTTTTGCCAGGGATAGAACAGGAATGGAGTCTTAGAACTTAATAAGTAATCTAGCTAGATATATGTTAGATTCTGTTTTCTTTAAATGGCTGAGAAAAGAATTGTGCTGAATAGAATGACGTTGTCTGTGTGTCTTTTTTGTAACTTAAGGTTTTGCCTAGAGGGATTCTCTATGTTTTGAATCTAATTACCCTGTAAGGTATTTACCATCCAGATTTTACAGAGGTGATTCTTTTTACTTCTATTAAAATTCTTCTTTTAAGAAACTGAATATTTTTTCATTGTTCTTAAGATCCAAGGGTTTGGGTCTGTGGTCACCTATGCAAATTGGTGAGGATTTTTATCAAACCTTCCCCAGGAAGTGGGGTGCAAGGTTTTGGGGAGGATTTTTGGGGGAAAGACGTTTCCAAACGGCTCTTTCCAATAATACACCTGGTTAGACGTTTGGTGGTGGCAGCAAAAGTCCAAGGGCAACAGGTAAAATAGTTTGTACCTTGGGGAAGTTTTAACCTAAGCTGGTAAAAGTAAGCTTAGGAGGTTTTCATGCAGGTCCCCACATCTGTACCCTAGCATTCAGAGTGGGGAAGGAACCTTAACAAAAGGGTATTCAGGAAAATGAAGTTTGTCTCCCTCGTATCCACCCCTTCCCCAACGCTCCTCCCCCCACACCAAGTAGCAGAGAACGAGTAAGGAGAACAAGAAATGGGACAAAAAGTCCCTTTCGACTTAATTACAATGACATGCTTAGTTATTTAAATTAGGGCAATTTCAATGGAAGCAAGCAAAGGTGGCCAGGGTTCAAAATCAATGGTAGGGTTGGGACTGGAAATTACATACCCTCTTTCCTGTCCTGTTTAAAAAAAAAAGATATTTCTGACCCCCAAACCCTCTTCACACACTCATTCACAAATACAGGGACTGCACCTTTTTCTGATTCTCCAGATAAACTCGATCAACAAGCTAACCAATTTGGAGCTCTTTCCCAATACATACATTCAGCTTTCCTCCACAGTTCTTCCATTGAAACCCCTTGCGCTGCGTCCCTGCTCCTCCCGAAAAGGAGTATGGTGGCTATGAGGCCAAGTTAAACTAGAAGGCTTCAGTGGAAAAAGTGGGGGACTTATTTATAGCTAAGTAAGCCAGTATAAATAGCATCCGACGAAGTGAGCTGTAGCTCATGAAAGCTTATGCTCAAATAAATTTGTTAGTCTCTAAGGTGTCACAAGTACTCCTTTTCTTTTTGCGGATACAGACTAACACGGCAGCTACTCTGAAACCAGCATATATAGGTAAGTATAAGTAGTATAGATAAGTAAGTCAGACTTCCTCCAGAAGGGATCGTTGGAATAGGGATAGGAGTAGAGCTAAAGAGTGGAGAACAAAGACTGTGCGTTAACTAACCTTTCCCTTGATGAGAGAATGCTTCTCTCTCCACATACAGTAACAGCTATGGTCAGCAGAGGTACTCAAGTTTGATCTCCCTAGTTAAAAAAGAGATGGGGAAGATGACAGTGCTTTATCTGTGAGGGCTCCATGACTCTGGCACTAACTTTCCCTCATTTGTTCAAAAAAGCTTGAATTTGGTGACCTTCCCAGGCATGCCTCAATAGACACCAGTTTAATAGGGATTCTGGAGTGAGTTGACAGAATGCTTTCCCCAGTGATGAAGGGATGGAAAGGAACTCTTTGCTAAGTGAGGTGGGTGGGTGGGAAAGCTCTTTTCTGAGTAATCATTTTAATGCTGCTGGGTTTTGTTGTACAATTAATTATGTATCAGGGTATATAAAGTTTTTATAAGCATCTTTTTTTAATTATTTCCTCACTACAGCCACTTTTCTGCGATTGCCATTATCCATGTTTCAGTACATACACTATGAACCAATCAAAGCATTAACTATTTCCAGCAAAGACAAAAAATACTGGTATCAAGAAACATAGTTGGAATACACCCATTGTCTGCACACTTGGTTCAGTAAGATACTATTATGGGAGTTAAAACGTGATAAATAATCTAAGAATGTTTCTCACCAAATTAGCACAGAGTATTTCAAGGAAATAGCATGCTCTGACAATTTTTACTGATTAGTATATGTATAGAAATGATGATGGGATAAGAGAAAGTAGCCACACAATATACTATCTGCTATAAAGTATATTGAAAGGAAGCTTAATACTTATAAATCACATTTACTTTCATTTTAATTTATATTAGTAAAACTATGGAAATATTCAGAAGAGGGGAAACTGATGTTGTTCATATTATGTTGTCCGCAGAGGTGAAAGTAAGCTGGTACAGGCTGGTTCAGTGTACCAGTAAGATATTGGTTGTGGGTACGGGCCAGTACACAGCCGATATTAAAGCACTGCCGCGGCAGCGCTTTAAGCAACGTACAGGCAGGGCTGCTGACGGGGGGCAAAAGGGGCAGCTGCCCTGGCGTCCAGCGATTTAAAAGGGCCTGGGGCTCCCAACAGTGGCCAGAGCCCCGGGCCCTTTAAATCGCCACCGGAGCCACAGGCGGCATGGGCCAGGCAGCTCTGAAGGGCTGGCTGGGGGAGTCTGGCCCCAGCCCCACCTCTTCCTCCTGAGGTCCCACCCCTTCCAGGGACCCAGAGCCCCCCCCCATCCCCCGGCACCTTGCCCAGGGTCCCGGCCATCCTGCGTACCAGTAAGTCCTTTAAATTACTTTCACCCCTGGTTGTCAGTCAATATTATTTAAAATGAGAACACTTTAATTTCAGGTGTCCTTAGTTACTGATGCCATCTTTCTCTATTCCAAGTTCATGTTCACCTATTCTGTGGAGATAAAAGGCTGTGGAGACGTCCACTTAAAAGCCTGAGCATTCTCCTGCTTAGCTGAAGCTTATCATTCCAGTCTGTTAATATTACAGTATGTAGGTGGAAACTTTGTAGTCCACAGACAGGGGATGTCAAGATCTGAACATTCTCAAGACTTGCATGTGTGCTCTGTGGAGTAGCTGAATGCCAAGCACATTGTTTCAATTCTCTGAGGTACTCTTCTCTATGCATTGCAAGATGTGAACCGTTTTGCTCGTTCAACTATTACTAAACTTCTCACCATGTCTGAGATCTATGGCAGTTCTGCTCTACTGAGGTGGTGCTTGTTATCATTTCAATACTTGCTCTCCCTCTTTCATATCAGTGTAGGGAATGTCTTTATTTCTAGTTTTTGATTTAACAGACAATGCTGATGCTGATGTTACTATTCTGTAACTAGCAGCAAAACATTTCTTGTGCCCTATAAGGTCAACTTAAGTTTATAATTATTAGCCTATATTAAGGCCAGGAAAGAACATTAAATATTTATCATTAGTACATTAATAATGATGTAACCCTGGTTTATTCAAAATTACTTATGTTCATAGATTTATTGTAATTATTGGATTCTTACTCCAAAAATTATCCAGTTGAATCATTGAATAGTATTTCTATCTGATACATTTGCTTACTTTACCAAACACCTTGGCCAAAACAAATTCTATTGTGTGTATGTGGTATATTGGTGTGTGTGTATACTTCAGTTACCTTGTATTTAACATTACAGAATGAAATCTTGTTTTCCTTTTAATCTATGAGACCACACTTTGTGTCTTTTTTTGAGGGGCTTTGTCATAAATATAAAGGGAAGGGTAAACCCCTTTGAAATCCCTCCTGGCCAGGGGAAAGCTCCTCTCACCTGTAAAGGGTTAAGAAGCTAAGGTAACCTCGCTGGCACCTGACCAAAATGACCAATGAGGAGACAAGATACTTTCAAAAGCTGGGAGGAGGGAGAGAAACAAAGGGTCTGTGTATCTGTCTATATGCTGGTCTTTGTTGGGGATAGACCAGGAATGGAGTCTTAGAACTTTTAGTAAGTAGTCTAGCTAGGTATGTGTTAGATTATGATTTCTTTAAATGGCTGAGAAAAGAATTGTGCTAAATAGAATAACTATTTCTGTCTGTGTCTCTTTTTTGTAACTTAAGGTTTTGCCTAGAGGGGTTCTCTATGTTTTTTAATCTAATTACCCTGTAAGATATCTACCATCCTGATTTTACAGGGGGGATTTCTTTATTTCTATTTACTTCTATTTTTATTAAAAGTCTTCTTGTAAGAAAACTGAATGCTTTTTCATTGTTCTCAGATCCAAGGTTTTGAGTCTGTGGTCACCTATGCAAATTGGTGAGGCTTTTTATCCAACATTTCCCAGGAAAGGGCGGGTGTAAGTGTTGGGAGGATTGTTCATTGTTCTTAAGATCCAAGGGTCTGGGTCTGTAGTCACCTAGGCAAATTGGTGAGGCTTTTTACCAAACCTTGTCCAGGAAGTGGGGTGCAAGGCTTTGGGAAGTATTTTTGGGGGAAAGACGCATCCAAACAGCTCTTCCCCAGTAACCAGTATTAGTTTGGTGGTGGTAGCGGCCAATCCAAGGACGACGGGTGGAATATTTTGTACCTTGGGGAAGTTTTGACCTAAGCTGGTAAAGATAAGCTTAGGAGGTTTTTCATGCAGGTCCCCACATCTGTACCCTAGAGTTCAGAGTGGGGGAGGAACCTTGACAGGCTTGCTTTTCTGATTTCAGGTATTTACCTCCAGAACTGATTGAGAAGTGTAATGTCTTAATATGGTATTACCCATCAGCATGAAATCATTCAAGTTATGCTTTTGAGTCACCACTTAGGCTTCTTTCTTTCTTTCTTTCTTTCTTTCTTTCTTTCTTTCTTTCTTTCTTTCTTTCTTTCTTTCTTTCTTTCTTTCTTTCTTCAAGGCCAAATTTTCAAAGAGCCATGAATGTGTGTGCTAAAATTGTTCATGCTTGCCTGATAACATGCAAGAACCCAACAATTGTATAGACAAGTCAGGTTTGGAATTACAGACCTGGAAGTCAGGTATGAAATTACACCCAATTTCCATTTATAAATACCTTTTTACATGGGCAGGCAGGTATTTCAATAATTAAGTAGCTGAGCCTCTGTTCCCTGTGAAGTCAATGATAAAACTTCAGTGAACTGACCCATTCAGTAGAACTAGATTTCTGTTCTTAATGACCAGCTTTGAGTTCCCACATGTGGTTTTTGTTTTGTTTGTGCACAAAAGGTCCCAATCTATTAGGTGCTGAACCACTTCAGTGATATGCTAACCATCCTCTACTTTACATGAAATGGGGAAGCTCAACATTCAACTACAGTGCAATGAGATTTAGGATTGATCTCAGATTTACTATGTGCATGAATTGGACTCACTTCGTAAATTTGTCACCAGTGGTCTAAAAATCAGCAATTTCTGCTCTTCCCTCATTTAGTTCCTAACTCTTAAGTTAAAAATTGCTGAATCATTCTATATGATCCTTCACAGAGTCTGTTAATTATTTCAAGATGATTACCTTAAAAAAAAATCTGTCGCTTCTCACTAGCTTTTAGGGACAGACAAATTACTTTTACGTGGCACAATTTTTTTTTATTCCCTATTTCTTTGGTTTGTGCTTTTATTTGTATTTGTGTAACCCCTTTGTAGTGCTCCCTTCTCCTTTTTATGTCTTTATGTAGACAATTGATCATTCCTTCTGTGCACAAAGAATTGCTTTTACCTTTTTTCGTCTTTAGCAATCTGATATCTACATCCAGCTTTCAAATTAAACTTTAGCCGGATGTCTACATGTTTCTGTGGAGTCTTCCAATATTTGTTGGAACTGCTCATCCATTATCATTGTTGCTCTTTATGGCCTCTGTGTTTTCCTCTTTCTCTTTTACAGAAATAGAATTGCTGCTGAATTGTCCATTACATTTTCTCAGCTATTGAGCTTCCTTAAAAAGTCTCTGCTTGTTTAAGGCAATATAAAAGAAGGAGCTGGTGGATGAGTTCAGCACTTCTTACACAACAAAACGGAATAAAAATCTTTAAGCTACAGAAAAAAGTATCAAACAATACCACAACTTGACCTATTGGGACAATATATCCTCTCGAAGGATGGTTCTGAAAACAAATAGTGGGATATTCAGATACATTTTTTTCTCATGATAAATCCTATTGCTTTTATATTATTATATGGTGTATGTATGTTTGTGTGTACATATGAAAGTGAGAGTTAGTGGGAGGGAATAAATAAAAAAATAATACTGAAGCACAGGAAATTTGTCATCACTTGCTCTCTGAAGATCAGTGTTATCCAGGGAGAGATAATGGAGGAAATCTTGCATTCACTTGAAGCAGTAAATTGATCTGGTGGAAAATCTGTACACAACTGTAAAAGCAAAACACTAGGGAGAAAAAAAAAACCAATGCTAGGGTCATTCTCGCATAAGGCAAATACAGTATAGCCAAATATGTAGATGATTCAACTTTTAAAGGAAGAAGAAAAAAAATAAGCATCAGTTGGCACTTTTTCTGTGTGGGAAACCTATACTTAACATCTGGAGTATTGCATCCAGTTTTGCCCCCCATGCCCCGCGCGCGTCCTCCCCCACTACAGAAAGGGTGTGGACAAATTGGGCAAAGTCCAGCAGAGTGCAATGAAAATGATTAGGGCGCTGGGGCACATGAGTTATGAGGAGAAGCTGAGGGAACTGGGCTTATTTAGTCTGTAGAAGAGATGAGTGAGGGGGGATTTGATAGCAGCCTTCAACTACCTGAAGGGGGGTTCCAAAGAGGATGGAGCTCGGCTGTTCTGAGTGGTGGCAGATGACAGAACAAGGAGCAATGGTCTCAAGTTGCAGTGGGGGAGGGCTAGGTTGGATATTAGGAAAAACAATTTCAGTAGACGGTGGTGAAGCACTGGAATGGGTTACCTAGGGAGGTGGTGGAATTTCCATCCTTAGAGGTTTTTAAGGCCCGGCTTGACAAAGCCTTGGCTGGGATGATTTAGTTGGGGTTGGTCCTGCTTTGAGCAGGGGTTTGGAGTAGATGATTTCCTGAGGTCTCTTCCAACCCTAATCTTCTATGAGTCTATGAAACAGAGAAATCAAATGGTAAATAGAGGAAGGACAACATGGTCTGCTAATAGATATGAAAAACAGAAGACTATTTTTATCAATTTTGTATGTTAGTCACAACTATTTAATGAAACTGAAAATATTTTTATCTTAACTGTTGTCTTGATAAAAAAAAATCCCCAATAACCTAGTATATGTTTTGCTAGTAACTAACAAAGGCCAAACTGACCTTTTTGTTGCAATGTCTTGGGCCATGGATGTTTTAGAAAGATAATCAACAAGAGGCATTCATCGCTATTTGGATTGGGACACAGAAAAAAAAATGAAAATAATTTGTACTTGTAGCATCTTTTTTCTGAGGATCTCAAAGTGCTTTTCATAGTGAAAATTAACATTAGCAAGGTACAGAAGAAGACTATAAAGTAGGTGCAAAATAATAGATGAGGCACCGAGTATTTAAGAGACTTTTGCAGTATCATATGCAAAGTCAATAATACAACCAAGGATCCCAGTCTCTTGCTCTAATCTTGACTCTTCAGGGTTAAACTCCAGACTTTTCTCATGTATCAATATCATAAGGGCTAAGAAGCTAGTTGCTTTTGTGTTTTTCTTCAAATCAGTTTTATTCCTCCACTATTTAAATATGAACTGAATATTTTTTCACTTTCATTTCTCATAAGAGCAGGCTGAGAAAACACTTTGTAGCAGGATATGGGCTTTGTGACTACCAGATTGTTTATTTTATTATATTTATCTAAAGTACAGTACTTTCTATATGGATTCCTATTTAAATAGTTATTTGGAATATTAAACAGTATGTACCTGTTAAATACTCCAACAACTGGGGTTATGAGGTGATTTTCTTTTCTCTCAATATATCATATTCATTTAGGAAGCAATGAAGAAGTTGAATTCTGTGGACCAAATTAATTAATGCTGATGCAGGGGAGGTAAAATTTATGCCACACTGAGTTTGTTGGGCCACTGAGTCCATGTGAGATTTAATTGCTAGGAAAAACATGTAATGTCACTCATCTTGAGGCTTTAGGTAGGGGATGGAAGTTTCTACCCAGAGTTCTAAAGGAGCCTGACCTGTAGAGAAATCTCTGCAGAGCTATGAAAAAAATGGAAAGGGAATTCAATGAATAATTTTGGAATGTTGAAGTTGTTTCCATTTTAGCTGAGCTCAGAATGGAAAAAATCTTTCAATTTTTTTCATGAAAACCTTTTTTTTGTTGTTGTTTTTGAAATTCTCCCCTCGCCCCCTTTCCTTTTTTGACATTGAAGACAATAGCACGGATGTTGTTTAGGGTCATCTCTCCATGCCTCAGTTCCTCCCCACGCACAATTTATGTTTTTCCTTTCACTACTCTGTAACTTTTTCAAAGCTGAGTAAGGTTTGGAAACTAAGAGTGGAAAAAAGAAATAAAAAAAAATAAAAAGTGTGTGAGGAGAAACAACCCCCAAACATTCTTCATTCTTTTCCATTGAGGGGTAAAAAGGATACAAAGGGAAGAAAAGATTTAAAAAAACAAATTAAAAAATTTTAAAGTTTTAAAATCTTTAGTTTCTATGCAAAATTGAATTTTGAAAAACCAAAAGCAGGTCTACTGATTGCCTAATCAGTACATTTTTGATGTCCTGTCCATTCCCACTTGCCAAACAGGGCCACTCCACTTATATTATAGATGGTCTCTTTCTTGATGGCCTTGGTGATGATGAGGACAAGGTGAGAAAGATTAAATATAGGAATTTTAGCAGCAAGAATGTCAGGAGAAATGGTGACAGAGATAGAGAAGAGGGAAGGAAAGAATATGGAGGTGAAAAGGGCATAAAGATGAAAGTGAGCAGGGAAGTGGGAGGTATGGCAGCAAAGGAACTGGAAAGTGACAACAAGGTTTGGGAATTATTAGTGTGAAACCAGAGATTAGCGCAAATTTAGCAGAGTCGAAGGTGAGAGATGTCAAAGTGGTTAGTATAAATCCATATACAGAAAAAATCCTTTATATTGGGTGTCATATAACAAAATATGACTTTCCATAACTCTAATAGCCATAGCTCAGTTTCATTAAAAGTGAAAGAGGAACATATTTTTGGCCCAGGACTATCTGCAGAAAAAAATCTGAATGCAAATAATATTGACAAGTTCATATCCCTTAAAATTGCTAAAGAAACGGAGCTTTCTCTCTGCTTTTCTCCTACGATTGCAGTAACAGACAATGAATTGTATATATTGACAGTTGGAGTTAAATTTGTTGAAAGGCAGAGGATTGAATGACGCAGAAATTCTTAGTTATAAGATGACAGTCTTGTACACAATATTGATTTATTTTTGTAAGCTTAAATGTGGATGAGTTGTTCACTTAGACATCCTGAACAGGGGGATAATCCAGGGAAGTGTGTTTTGTTTTGATGCAGTTTCTTACTTCAAAAGCTTTGATGTTAGTCGAATATGTCCAAACCTTCTATAAACTACTTTAGACATTATTCTGTAACTGCCTACTGAAGAATTGCCTGCATCTTCTTTGTAAGTATCTGGCACTGGTCATTTTCAGAGACAAGATATTGTACTAGACAGAAAACGTGATACTGGATCAGAAAAATAGTCTACTTTGTCTCTTTACCATTTCTCCTTGTTTCTCTCTCTCTCTCTCTCTCTCTCTCTCTCTCTGACCAGAGCTCAGAAACCTCTGTAATTTTCATGGGAGAGACGGTACTGCTTCTCCATCACCATCATCACTTCAGAAATCCCCACAGCACCAAATTCAAAAATGGCCACTGAGAGTGGAGGATGCACTATTTTATTAGAAGCAGCAATAAAGGCAGCTTTAAGAAGGCTTGCAACAGAGTTCCCTACTTGAAAAAGGACTGGGGGCAGGGAAGGAGTTGACAGCTGGGCGATTCTGTAGGGATAGTTGGCTGGGATAATTTATTGTTATAGTTCACTCATCTGCAGTGTTGTTTACTGGGAACCTGTGCACTTACCTACTGCAATCTAAATATTAAGTTATGGAGTCCTAAAATATTTTTTCTCCAGTATATTTCTTTCTATTGTGGCTAATTAGCTGGGTTTCATATTCTTTTCCTCTGACCTTGATATTGTTTCACTTCCCACATAATCCTCCTTGGTGTTTGTCATAGTCAGAGACTGATCTCTTGATGTCTGTGATTTATTTTTGAAGTTGTTCAAGTCATTTACTGTTAACCTTGTGTGTGTGTGTGTGTGTTTTCTCAAAGAGAGAGACAAACAACTTAATTCCTGACCATTTGACTTTATACTGGGAACCAGATCAGTGTGGCTGATGTCTTTTTCAGTTGCCTGAAAACTGATTATTTTTTTCTGCGTTATTAGGACTTGGGAAAGATGATTCTAGAAAAACAAGTCCCTGACACTTAGAGCCACTGCTCACATCTTAAATTGATCTTAAACCTAAATCAAGCCCCAAACCTTTCTAAAGGTTCTGAAATATTTGGATATCTTTTATTTTTTCCCCAAGTCTTTCTATTTTTAGAAGAGGAAGTGACAACATACTATATAAGAACATTTTTCTGGTTTTTTGAGCAAGACATGAAACAGAATTGCTAGGAATTGCAATAAAGAGTGTCTGTTCTTGCAAACTTTACATTCCAGTTAGCCCTCCTTGTGCTCTGTGCTCCACCAGTGGTGCAAAGGAGAAAAAAAGTTGGCATAACTGGCTATCTGGGAATTCCCTGTTTGTCAGGTAAATTTTAGAGCCAGCATAACTGTCACCCTTTGCAAACACTGTGTGGGGAGCACAGAAAGTGAAAAGAGGGTTGGACAGAACTATGTTCCAGAGGATGGGCTCTATCTAAGGTATTTATAGAACCCCAGTTACTATAAAATCTAAGTTTCTCACAGTCTTTAATATATTTATCAATGCAACAAATCCTGGAGGTAGGGAAGTGCTATTTTCCCCATTTTATAGATGGGGAACTGAGGCACAGAGAGCCTGTATGACTTGCCCAAGGTCACAGAGGAAGTCGGTAGCAGGGCAGGAAATGAAATCCATGACATCCAAGTCCCAGTCTAGTATCTAAGCAGTGAATCATTCTTTCTATCTGTCCATTCATCCATCCATGCAAGAGATGGTTCCTTGAAGGCCTTTGCAACCAGAAGCAACTTAGAGCAGCCTTAAGGCTGTTCTAATTTTTGCCAGGGGCTGAACTATCCCTTGACACACCTCAGGAATAGAAGCTGCAAAGTCGGGTCAAAGCCATCGTGCCCCCAACCTGCAATGGTACAAACATTTGTCTAGTTCATATAATCTTTGGGTAAACATTTGGATATTTACTGGAACCACACCTGAACATTGCACTTCTTAGCCCTAATTTGTATATCATTGTGTGACAAATAGCCTGTGAAAACAGCAAAGCAAAAATGTTCCCAAATTACTGTACCAATTGGCTACCTGAACTACAAAAGTAGCTGCTGAACTCATATTTAATTTATTTAAGAGGAAAATAGATTGTAGACAAAGCTACAATGAGAAGATTGTATTTATTTTATTCCCTTGCCTTAAAAATAGATATGACTGTCATATTTCTGGCTCATGATTATAATTGTTCCAGTTCAAATCAATTTCTGTCCTTGCATTTCAGCACACTCTTTTCCTCTGATAACTGTACCCTTGGAAAAGGTACTCTCATGTTCTCTATATATTGTTAGAATCAGCTTTACTGAAACACCTATTTCTTCAGACAAAACCTTTAAAAACTATCAGTGAAGAAAATCATATTGCACAATTAGGTGCAGTGCACTGCATATGAACAGGCAAGCTAATTTTCTTCTTATTCTGTTGAGAATATGAAAAATAACAAGTGGATTCAATATTACAGAACTTACATTATCTGGAAGATGTGAAAATTAAAGCTGTATTTTTTAAAAGTGTAAAATGTTTTTTACTTGCTGTGATACAACTTTAAGGCTCTGCCCCGCCCTGCATCCCTTCCATACTCATTCATGAACACATACAAACTCTATGTGGTTCATGATGTTGCCTACAAAAATTAGGGCCAGATCCACAACTTTTTAAATCAGCTTAATTCGATTGCTTTCAGTGACACTATTCCAGTTAACAGCAGCTGAAGGGCTGGCCTATATATTTTTGCAAACCCTGAAAGATTTTGAGTTCTGGGGAGGACAAGTTTAATCTATCTTAATTATAATAGGTAAGATTTTGAAAATAACTTCTGTCGCATTTTTAAAAGTGACTTAGGGGCACAAGTCCTAATAACTTCAATGAGATTTAGGCACCTATGGGCCAGATTTTCAAAGATATTTAGGCGCCTAAAGATGCAGTAAGACACATAAACTGCTTAGGTATATTTGAAAGTTGCAGTAGGAGCCTAACTCTGATTGATTTAAGAAAATCAATGGGAGTTAGCTACCTAACCTGCTAAGGTATTTTGAAAATCCCACTAAGCTAAGGAGCATCTTTAGGTACCTAAATACTTTTGAAAATCTGCTCCTAAGTCAGTTTTGCAAATGTTTCCCATGGTCAGCAAAGGAAGTTGAGCCATCTATTGGGTAGAGGGAGCTTAATCCATTCTTTGGCCCACCAGAGCCACCAGATAAGAAGTCTAGGCAAACTATTTTCAGTGTAAGGTGCCTAGAGTTGGCTGAAGCACTATGAAAAGAGATCCAATCAGAGCATCAACTCATGCAAGGATGAGTTCAGGCTGATGAAACACGTCCAATAAATGTGTCGCTTGAAGAATATCCATACAATATTATCAACAGTTTATGACACAGCTTGCCAAATCCTTTTGCCTTCCCCCGACAAACATCCTTACACTGTTACCGCTCTTCAATTTCCCATTTATTTCCCTAGGAGGGTGGTGAAGCACTGGAATGGGTTACCTAGGGAGGTGGTGGAATCTCCATCCTTAGAGGTTTTTAAGGCCCGGCTTGACAAAGCCTTGGCTGGGATGATTTAGTTGGTGTTAGAGTAACAGCCGTGTTAGTCTGTATTCACAAAAAGAAAAGGAGTACTCGTGGCACCTTAGACACTAAGGTGCCACGAGTACTCCTTTTCTTTTTAGTTGGTGTTGTTCCTGCTTTGAGCAGGGGATTTGACTAGATGACCTCCTGAGGTCTCTTCCAACCCTAATATTCTATGATTCTATGTCCTAAAGCACAGATCCTCTGTCTCCTTCCAGTTATCCAAACCCTTCTTCTCTTCCACTGTCAAGTGTTCCATCCTAATGGTAAAACCCAGTGCCCCTTCAGTGACAAACATCTTTGACTCACTTCCTATTTGCCCAAACCCTCCTGTGTTCTTTATTACTCCACTACCATGATACACATTCCTGTCATGACCATCAACATTACCATAAAAATGGTTATTTGGGCCCAGATATTCAAAGGTAATTAGGTGCTTAACACCCACTGATTTCAAAATCAGTGATGGCAGTGGCCTTGGCCATTTGTCTTTGACAGTGTTGCTTGTCTTTGGTAAATTAATATTTCCACTGGCACATATTTCACATTATTATTGGTCAAAAATAGCTAAAATTTTTCATGGCATTTTTTTGTGTAAATTCTGAGAACATTTGACCAGCTTTAGTTCATATATTCCAAGCTTGGTTATCTGAACTTCAATTACCTGTTATCTAATAACCTGAAACTCCATGTTATCAAAAGATGGGTTCTGGCTCCTGCTGTCTTTTAACTATGCTGAAAATTCTTTCATTTATTCAAAATCTTGAATCATATTCAATATTGCAGTGACATCAAGATAATCAGGATTCTGTCATCTGTCACCATTCTTATACTTTACCCATTGCTATGATACCTGAACACTTATTTAATTTAATAATTTCAGAAAACTGTGTATACCTTATTGAAAAAAAGTACTAAAGTCTGATAGAATAATAATACTATAGACTGGGCAAGAACTGTAGAATATTATAGGGTTGTTTATAAGAGAAATTATTGAAGTTTTTAATAACAAAACATCTTATGATTTTGCTTCTGTAATTCAACTCACTTACAAATAGGAATGTGTCAGAAAAGGAATAGATTGTACTGACATCATTTTGAAAACCCATACTATGCAAATGCAAATATTTAAATATTATGACAAATCAAAACAAGTGACTTACAACTTTTTAATTACTTTTTTTTTTCTAAAGTGAATATAGTGCTACTGGGAAGTGCTTGATTGACAGCACAAAAAGTAAATGTTCTGTTTTATCTACACACAGCAGGTGTATATATTTTCTGTATTGCCCCACATATATGACCCCAACCTGTCCTGTTGAGACCATCTTTAAAATCTAGAGGGCAATGCAGCTTTCAGGCTCATACATCCTATGGTCTCTTTGCTGCACCATCCCCCAAGGATGCCAAATGTGATGTGGACACTTGCTCACCAAGAAATGGACTCAGATTACAAACCCATTTCACAGAGGCTAAAAAACAGTCGTTGCATGATAATAACTATTACTACTAATCTGAAATAGATTTCCAACCAGTGTCCAGGGTCTAACTCCTCCCTAGTGGCTGTAGCTGGGTGGAAGCAGCTGTTAGTGACAGATTCTTTAAATTGGGATTGGACGGTAACAGCAAGAAATTTTAGAATCTGATATGCGTAATGCTCCTAATCCTCCCCTTCACCCTGGACAACCTTAGGCAGGTGGTGAAAGAGCTTTAAAATTTCCATATACAAATCTTTTAAGGATATGATAACAAGCAACCTTTATTTCCAGATTTTGACACTGACAAATCTGTTGAGTTGTTGCACAGTAACTTATACATACTCAGTAAAGATAATGAAAAAAAAAGTTAAGTCCTTTTCTTCATTGTGCTGGTGTAACTCTGTGAAATGGAGTGGTCTCAATAAAACACATAGGAAAATTTGGCCCCAAGAGCTTTAATGTGGCCTCTGTGACATTATGAAGAACTTGAGGTTGCAAAGGACATTGAATACTTTAAATAGCCCTTGGTATAAGATAAAAGCTCTGGTCCTCTTGCAGCTTCCGTGCACCCACAATATAAGCTGCACCCATGTGAGTCACCAAAATGAGATGCTGCTCAAACATTCAAATTAGGATGGTGAACATTTTCTGAGTTCCACTGGGCTTCTCCTTGATTGGGCTTCAATATGCCTGTGGGCTCTAAAAGATTCTTTGGGCTTGGTGGCTCCTTGCTGATTAGGGAAGAAAAATAAGTGGTGGTATCTCTCAAATGCCACCCACTTGTGGCACTAAAATGAGACATCATGTGACCCTCCTTCTCCTTTCCTATACTAGGAAAAAATAGTTAACAAAGTTGACATCTAAATGATCATCATTGGACATCTGATTTAACCCCTTATTGATGTGAATGGGGCAGTCCACACCTCTCAGAGCTATTGTTCTAGGCTCTCTGCAGACTCCCACAGACATCTCTGTGGTTACACTAGATATTTTTTTTAAAGTCTGTTGCCTAGTTAAGGCATCTTTCTAGGCCCTTTGAATCTCTGGAGCAGTGCAACATGTAGAGTGTAGGGAGCAGCATCTGACTCTCTGTTTGCTAAAGAGCATCTAATGTCAATTAAAAAATAACCTGTTTCCTGATGAGTCTGGCGGAAAAGAAATGTTATTAGCAGATATAATTGTGCTAGCACCAAAAGGCCAGGTAGGTTGGAACCCTATTTGGTAGGTGCTGCACAAATAGGTAGTCAATGACAGTCTATGCCCCCAACAAGTTTATAATATAAGGCTTTATCTGCACTATGATTTCCCCTGCTCATGTACACATACTCAGGCAATTATGTACTTGACGTAGCTAAGCTGTGCTCTCGCTGATGCTACCTGTGCTACCATGGCTACACTGCTATTTGTACTCATAGCAGCTCAATGAGAGCTAGTGAGATTATGTGTACACAATCAAAGGAATCATTCCTCTAGCTCAGTGTTTCCCAAACTTGAGACGCCGCTGGTTCCGGGAAAGCCCCTGGCGGGCCGGGCTGTTTTGTCTACCTGCCGAGTCCTCAGGTTCGGCTGATCGCAGCTCCCACTGGCCGTGGTTCGCTGTGCCCGGCCAATGGGGGCTGCAGGAAGCGGCACGGGCCAAGGGACATACTGGCCGCCACTTCCCGCAGCCCCCTTTGGCCAGGCACAGCAAACTGCGGCCAGTGGGAGCCGCGATCGGCTGAACCTGCGAACGCAGCAGGTAAACAAATTGGCCGGGCCCGCCAGGGGCTTTCCCGGAACAAGCGGCATCTCCAGTTTGGGAAACACTGCACTTGCTCATAGCGTAGACAAAGTCTAAAAGGCAAGACATAACAGGTGGATGAGACAAACAGGCTGGGGTATAAGATTTAAATGCAGACTTAGCATAGGTTTTAACAGGTCCTATTTTAAAAGAAATTCATATTGAAGTTTTCAAGCAGCTTTTTTGTTTTGAGATGGAAAACAAGTTGTGAACTCTCACACACTAACCTTCACCAAGGAACAGATTCCTCTGTGTGTGTGTGAAGAAACAAGTCTGACAGCAATCATATATAGATATTTTTATAGAGATAAATTTCAATTTATTTTAAGAACCAGATAAAGGATGTATGGGAGAGGTGTAGGTGAATTGTTATTAGGCAATTTTTTTATGGGTTTGTTGTAACCTACAGTGGATCCTTAAACCATGTGTTATAATCTGTCTATTAATTCCAGAGGCATAGTCTGGGGTAATTACCCTAGTCTTGCCTTATGGTTTCTTCCCTTCTTTTGATACTTTTGTAGCCCACCTCAGCTGTGGTTACAGCAAAAGGCATTTAAAGGATATTGATGGCTAAAAGGGGACTTTGCAAAATAACCACAGTCCAGAGCTTGGTCACTTCTATCAGATTGGATCACATAGTTTCATGTTTGATTTGTTCAGAGACCCCTCACAGGAAGTACCCTGTGGTGGGGACAAACTAGAATTACAACTATAAATGCCAGGTGAATGAAGAAGGCTGGTATTCTTTCCAAACCAACAAGACACCACATGGACCTGACATCCACATATTCCCAGTATGGATATCTGAGGAAGGGGAGGTGAAGACCATTGCTGCGAGCCATCCCAGCACAGCCAGTCTATCCTAAAGATGTTACTAGTAAAAGGTACCTTCGAGCTGCATCATTGCCTGGTCCTTCAGCTACAGTTACAGCTCTTTATACAACACAAGTCTGAAGACTACAAGTTCAAATGTCTTTTTATCTTAAGTATCTCTTAATTCTTTCCCTGCTTTTGTGTTTTGTTTTTGGAAACTGTAAGATGTCCCGGTTTATTATTATTTTATTTTAGGGTATGAATGTGTGGTGAATGCATGTGTGTGAGTAATGGTACCTGTAGAAGGCTACACGGAAAAGGTGCCAAAGAATTAATCCTGATGTGTAATTAACCTAAAAATTCTGTCTCATAAAAATTATTGAGGTGGTTTTTGTTCCTAGTTCTGGTAAAAATATCCAAAAGCTGCCAGCTGTAACCTACATATCAGAAGAGTGTCATTCAGGTCTGTGTCGGGAGGTGAGGAAACAAATCAGGCACTGTATGTAGTAGTGAAATCTAATGAGGGAGTTTCGGTTGTCCCTGATTATATGACTTAAAGGTGACAATATAATTTCTTGTTTACATTTAATATATTAGTATACATAGCTACATAGGTCAGGGGTGTGAAAAATCCATACACCTGACTGACCAATGTAGCTAAGACAACCTAATGTCCAGTGTAGACACAGCTAGGCCAAGAAGACTTTGTCAGTTAATGTAGCTACCATCATGTAGGGGTGGTGTTCCTACCCCAATGGAAAATCTACTCCCATCAGCGTAGCCTGTGTCTACACTACGGGGTTATGTTGGCATAGCTACGGTGATATAACTATGTAAGAACAGTCTACAGAGTATGGACATATATCTGGGTATTCAAATGGTTAAATTGACTACACTTCTTTGGGCAAATCTTCACTGGAATTTATAACCAATGAAGAACATCCTCTTTGGATTTCCTATTTTGGGATTTATAAAAAAAAAGAATATGTATTAATTTGATTATTTGAATAACTAATGATTTAGTTCTAATCTGATTATATTAACATTTTGGTGACTTTATTTTAATTTGAAATTAATTTGACAATTGTATTGCTTAATGCTTAGCTTAGTAGAGTTTGGAATAGTTTTAGTGATATGTTTTCTTAATTTTATTATTGATTGATTGATAGCCTTAATGAAATTTATAAAATGTACATGAATCACATTTTTAATAAGCAGCCTGGGTCAGAACCATTGAGAATCTGAGTGGATCAGTTGTTCCACCTAGGAGCCTCCATAGCTTCCTTTAAATGAAAATTTTGGTTCTCACAGTGGTGAGGCTTGGATTCGATGGGGTAACAAAAAATAATAGAATTTGACCAATTGTTAGCCAATCAGGAAAAGTAATCACAATTTAGCCTGAAAAAACTTTTGATTAATTAAGAAATCAATTGTTATTTTTATTTTAATCTTTATGTTAGAATTGGAGATGAAGGTGCTATGTTTGAGTCAGAAAATCTTAATGAAATTTGATATATTGATATTTTACTTGACTTTGAAGCTAAGAAAATGTTTTATTTTAAAGCCTTTGCTTTACTATAGCTACAGGAGGCAGGAAAAGAGTTGACCTTTCTCATGAGTTGTTGTAGCCATGTTGGTCCCAGGATATTGGAGAGACAAGACGGGCGAGGTAAAATCTTTTATAGGACCAAATTCTGTTGGTGTAGCTTCAAAGCTTCTCTTTTTCTCCAACAAGTCCAAACAAGATATTATCTCACCCACCTTATCTCTTAAGTGAGGGCATTATTTAAAGTTCCTATCCTTCACAGTTCCAAGTTTGTTTAGGGGATAGGGCTCCTTAATGGTGATTTTTATAGAACAATATTGAATACACTTTGCATTTCCTTAAGTTTTTTGTGATATTTACAATGGAAATATTGTTTGCTTTGTGAACCATTTTCATGATACTCCCTTATGGAAAGAGCAAATCAATAAATTAACTAAAGTTGTAGCTTGCGACACAGCATGACATTTTTTATATTTAAAATTTTAAGGACTATATCCTCAGCTGATATAAACAGGATCGGTGCCTTTGTTTTCCTTCTTCTACCCACCACTAACCAGCATCCATCAGTAAATGGCTAGATTATCAATGTGCAATCTAGCCCATAACAATGGACAGCACATTGCTGCCCCGTGAGTAGCCCAGAAGGGAGATGTAAACTGTGCAAGATCTATATACCTGCCACAGTATACACTCCCTGATGTGTCAGTATATCTTCATTGCCATGCATGTTGGGGAGTGGGGAAAGGCAAGGCTCTGACCACTCCCTACCCCTTTTCACGCCACCTGCACAAAGGCAGGACATAATGGCTCTGTGGAACCTACTCCCCCTTCACACCATGCACAGGAAGCTACGGTAAAAGACAGCAAGGTAAGAGCCTTGTCTCTACTCCTTTGAATCAGCTTGCAGGAGTGGTCATGATCTAGCCTATAGTAATCATGTGTCTGCATACTCTTCATTAATTTGCTAAGAACTTCTTAGGTTTATAAGACTTTATTAGTAGTATATAGTCTATTAAATGTATAAACTAATAACAAAAGTCAACGTTCTTAAGCCAATATTCTTTTACCCTTCCATATACTTGAACTCTTCCACATTTTTTTAAGGAGGACTGGACCCTCCCTAGTATTGCATAGCATAATCACAATTTTTTTTTTTGGGGGGAGCGGGGAGATTAATCTTAATTCAATGTCCTCTACTATTTTTATGTTTTGTCATTCCCTTCCCACACAAAACTCAAATATATTTTTTGTTACCTGAGAACTTAGCATTACTTCTGATTCTGAATAGAGCAATAATACTTGCAATTCTTACAATTCTCTTTGTCCTGCAGGGTCTTTCCTGCCTGACTGTGGTATTGGGGACTGTACCTTTCAGGGCTGAGTTTCCCAAACAGAGAATCTGGGAGAGGATCTGAAGCTCTTGTTATGCACAGCCAACTGGAACCAGATACAGAATAAACCAGATCTTTTGCACTGAAGATCACAAAGAAGAATTCAATTGAACAACATTTAGGACATGGTTACACTTGCGAGTTAGAGCGCATTAAAGCAGCCCCTTGACCTCTAACTCATGGTGTGTCCACACTGGCAAGCCACGTAGAGCTCCTGGACCCTGCAGCTAGAGTGCTCCTGGTAATACACCTCAGTGAGTGGAATAACATTCTGTGCTCCCCAGCTGAAGTGCCGCGGCGCCGGAGTGGACACCCTGGTCTGTTAGTGCGCTCTGATCGGCCTCCAGAAGTGTCCCACAGTGCCTGTTCTAGCCACTCTGGTCATCACTTTGAACTCTACTGCCCTGTCCTCAGGTGACCAACCATGAGACCCACCCTTTAAATTCTCAGAATTTTGAAAATCCCCTTCCTGTTTGCTTAGCCAGGCGAGGAGTATTCTCAGCTAATCTTTCCAGGTGACCATGCCTCCACGTGCCAGGTGATCCCCAGTATGGAGCAATGGTGAGGTGCTGGACCTCACCAATGTTTGGGGGAGGAAGCTGTCTGATTCCAGCTGCACTCCAGCCACAGAAATTACAATACCTTCGGGCAGATATCAAGGGACATGATGGAAAGGGGCCATGACTGCGATGCAGTGCAGGGTTAAAGTGAAGGAGCTGTGGAATGCCTACCGCAAGGCAAACCGCCACTCCAGTGCTGCCCCCGTGACCTGCCGTTTCTACAAAGACCTGGACGCAATACTGGGGGGGTAATCCCACCTCCATTCCGAGTATCACCATGGACACTTCAGAGCCCAGTTGTGCCCCCATGTCACCTCCAACCCACTTTCCCCAACATGCGGGTTCTTATCGCCACCAGCTTCCCCCAACACCTGTAGCTTCACCACCCAGCCCTGAAAACTACAACCCTTGCCCGCTGCACTCAGCCCGCATCACCATTCATTATAGCCATCCTGAAGTGCACTGTTCCCTCTAAGCTGTACCTGTGTGCGCATGCACACAGATATTAAACCCCGCGCACACGGTGAAGCACTGCACGCACTCCGGCTTTGGCGCCGGCTTTTTTGTTTGTTTGTTTTGCACTTTGGCGGCAGCACAGAAGAAATGTTTTGTGCATACGGCCTGTTAAAAATGAGAGGGAACATTGCTGATGTGCAGCACTCATTGCACAGCACTCCAGACAGGAAGGCTGAGTATGATAACAGGATATACAAAAATCTGTGTTTGTACTGTTCCCCACCCCACCCCTTTGCCCTTTCTGTTTCCCAAGCAGTTGTGTTTCTTTTCAAAAAATGCATTTTCTTTTAAATAAATGGATTTTTTGGCTTTGAAAACATTCTTTATTATTGCATAAAGTAAAAGATACCTTAGCCCAGGAAATAAACAGGCAGTGCAACTCAGCGTAGCAAGCACAGATTCCTACTAACATTGGAACCACTGCACTTCACTCCTGTGCAGGGCACCAGACATTACTGGTGGCTTTCAGCCTCAGATTGCTCCCTCAAGGCATCCCTAATCCTTGCTGCCCTGCGCTGGACCCCTCTAATAGCCCTGCTCTCTGGCTGTTCAAATTCAGCCTCCAGGTGTTGAACCTCCGAGTTCCATGCCTGAGTGCACCTTTCACCCTTCTCTTCACAAATGTTATGGAGGGTACAGCATGGGAATTTAACTGTGGGGATGCTGTCATCAGCCAGGTCCAGCTTTCCATACAGAGAGCACCAGCGGCCCTTTGAATGGCCAAAAGCACACTCCACAGTCATTCTGCACTGGTTCAGCCTGTTGTTGGACCCTTCCTTGCTGCTGTCAAGGCTCCCTGTGTAGGGTTTCATGAGCCGCTGTATTAAAGGGTAAGAAGAGTCTCCAAGGATCACAATGGGCATTTCCACTTTCCCTATGGTGATCTTCTGGTTTGGGAAAAAAGTCCCGGCTTGCAGCTTCCTGAACAGGCCAGGGTTCCGAAAGATGTGTGCGTCATGCACCTTTCCTGGCCAGCCTGCGTTAATGTCAATGAAATGTCCACAGTGATCCACAAGTGCTTGGAGAACCATAGAGAAATACCCCTTCCGATTAAAGTATGCGGAGACTAGGTGGGCTGGTGCCAGAATTGGCATGTGTGTCCCATCTATCACCCCTCCACAGTTAGGGAAACCCATTTGTGCAAAGCCAGCCACAATGTCATGCATGTTACCCAGAGTCATGGTTCTTCTGAGCGGGATGCAATTAATGGCCCTGCAAACTTGCATCAACACAATTCAAACAGCCGATTTTCTCACTCCAAACTGGTTAGTGACTGATTGGTAGCTGTCTGGAGTTTTCAGCTTCCAGATTGCAATAGCCACCTGCTTCTCCACCATCAGGGCAGCTCTCAATTTTGTGGCCTTGTGCCGCAGGGTGGGGGCGAGCTCATCACATAGTCCCATGAAAACTTTTCTCATCCAAAAGTTCTGCAACCACTGCTCGTCATCCCAGACTTGCATGACGATGTGATCCCATCACACAGTGCTTGTTTCCCAAGCCCAGAAGCGGCGATCCACAGTGGTAAGCATGTCCATGAATGCCACAAGCAATCTTATGTCGTATGCATTACTCGAGTCGATATCATCGTCAGAGTCCTCACTGTCAGTTTGGATCTTAAGGAGTAACTTGACTGCCAAATGTGACGTGCTGGCGAGACTCATCAGCTATTCTTCAGCTCTTCGGGCTCCTTTCCCGCAGATCAAAAGGGAAGACAGAGCGTGCAGTACAACAACATTGAAAGATGGCGCCAAATGTGGACGGAAGCTCAGGGATTGCTGGGATATGAACCAGTGCATGACAGGGAGTTGGGACAGGACCCAGAATGCCTTTAACCCCCTACCCCCTTCCCACAAGCCACTGTGCCAGAATGCGAAGAGGTGCTCTGTGGGATAGCTGCCCACAATGCACCGCTCCCAATGCTGCCGCAAATGCCGCATATGTGGCCTCGCCAGTACACTTGCCGCTGTCAGTGTGGACAGACTGCAGCACTTTCCCTACTGCGCTCTCCAAAGGCGGCTTTAATTCAAAGCGCTCTACATCTGCAAGTGTAGCCATGCCCTAAGACTGTAACTTGTCAAAAATATATATGCTAAAGCATGCATGCACTTTTTGCATGCATGTACATGCAACATTTACTGTATGTGCTGAAGTTGGGGTTACAATCATACCTATGTGGGCTCAGAGCTGTAACTTGCCTTTACTCACTGAGCAAGTTGGGAACATACAAAACAGCATGCACACTTCTAAACATGTCCTCACCGTTCAAGAAAAATGGATCAACCTTCTTTCTAGAGATTGTTAAAAAATATCTTAAATGAAAAAAAACCCTCTTCAAAATGCAGGCACAGCACTAATTAAGCACATTCATTTAAATTAAGCCTTTGCTTTACTTTAACTTAAATTTATGTTACGTTGTCAACTGCTCAGATAAGTCATTAGTTTTTGCCAGTGTTGATTTATGGTGCTTTTTTTAGACCTTATGTTCTTTGGGGGCTTCAAAAATATTTTAAAACACATGACATCTGATGAACTAGTCTAGAGAAAGCAAAAGGAGTACCAGTTCTGTCATTCATTTTTTTTTCAATGTTTTTGATTGCTAGCTTACTTAAGAGAAAAGGTTTTATTGATGATCATTTTTTTTTGTAGACTTAAATATTATCTGACTTATTAAAATTCATTATTATCCTCTCATGTAGAGGCAGAATCTTTGGTTCAAACCTTCATCACATCAAGTATTTACTATTGTAAATGAGACCTTTTTTTTAATCAGCCCTTCCAAGACTTCAGGCAATACAAAAATTCAGTTGCTTGAAATTAGACTGGCACAGGATTAAATCAGAGCAAGATTAAATCTCAGTGGTATGGTTTTGTCTGATCTCCATGACTACCTATCAAGTAGACATTAAACTTTTCCTACAAAAATGTAAAGCTCTCTGTGGACTGCAATCTTAATATTAAGGTGGCAAAACATGAGAAATATGTAAAGCTGTCTGAATTTATTTTAGATAGTCAGCACACAGGAGTGTGTGACAGTTTATGATGATTGGTGCAGAAATACTGCTGTCTATTGTGCTACATTTCCCATTGCTGAAGTTAATTATTTCACAAAGTTCTTGCTTATTCCCTCATTCAATCATTTTTTTTAATTAAGCGTATGTTCATTTTTTCCCTGCATTTCTCAAAATACTGTACCTGCATGAGTTCATGGCTACACGGGATTAAACAACAATTCTTCACTGTAGACAGCAGTATTTAGCAAAACACATGCTTATAAACAGTATTTAAATACTGTCTGATGGAAATTCTTGCTTTGTCTTGAACCCTATAGGAAGATATATAAGACTCACAGAATATGGTTTAATTAGGCTGAAACTTTATTAACTTAAAACATAAGGGAAACTATCTGGCAATAACTTGTCCAGTGAAGGTCAATCTTTCTTCTGTAATCGGTACCATTGGGGTGGAGGCTGACAAGTCCCCCTCCAAGCATTTAACCTGGTCCCTGCACTATTGCTGGGAGCCATTGTCCCTCCCCTCAGACAAGGTGTGAGGGTTTGAGGGAGAAAAGGTTCTCTAATTAACAAACAGAGGAAAGAGAGGAAAGAGTCTGGTTCGTGTGTAAAACTGGCTGGTTTTCCAAGTTTAAGCAAATATTTATTATAAAAGTCCTTAATTTTGGTGGGATTTGAAGAGAAAACATAGAATAATCCCAAAGCAGATAGGTTTAAATACTACAATCAATCAATCAAATGCATCAGTGTGTTTATCCCCTTTCATCACAAATGTGGTGCCTGCCCCTTCTTTTATAGTACTATCCCCCCTTTGACAAGCATTTCCATCTGGGAGCAAGTGACTGGCAGACTGTGTTTGGAAGGAAACTCCATGCTGTTTCTTTGCTAAGATGTAGTTTTTTGCCCTGCCCCCTTTCCTGCCAAATAATGGCCACTTAACAGGCAATGGTCCATGTCGAGGACTCGAACCCCAGATGGCACGGTTCGTTGTCTGACCGGAGAGAGACAGGCAACACCAGCAAGGCCCAAACACAAAGCTCTTTACTGAAGAGTGAACACAACAATAGGAAGCAGCCCATCTCCAGTAAAACTAATAGGTTTTTATAGACTAATAGGTTTTTATAGACAGTTCCATCTCCAGTAAAACTAATAGGTTTTTATAGACAGTTCCATCGCGTCATAGATTTATTCATAAAGCAGCCCACCCCTCCCCTATGTTAGTTAAAATCCTCTTTCTATATTATGCATGCACTTCTTCCCCCTTATTGTAGATAAGTTTTAGCAAATCATAATGCTTCACTAACTTTCTTATCAGTATGGGTGTCAACCAGGAGACGAGGAGTTAAGAACAGACATAACACAAAAACAAGGAGTGGAAAACAGTGCCTCCATATCTCAACAAGACAGTTCCCAGAACATCTGGTACAAAAGCGCAGGAATGCAGGCCTCCCCTTTTTTCTTACTCCCTGCAACTTAAACAAGTATTCTTTTATTCTATTTATCTCGTTCAGGGACTTTCCCAGCAACCTTTATTGGCCTGACTTTGCTTTGGTTGGCATAACTGCTTCATATTTAATTTTTCTCACCTAACAGTCCATAATCCTTTTTTACACCTGGCTGATGCATCCGTTTGCCCTTTGTGTTTGAAGAACTAGACTGGCCACTCCCCAAACTTATCTAGAAAACATACTTTTAATCACAATCTCAGTTTAAGTTTATAACTTAACATATAATACTGCTACTTGTATTTTGCCATGATATTATTAATCAGCAAATTAGGAGTTTTTAAATGATACCTCATTTGTTGCAATAGTGTGTATACTGTGAACATAGGAGTATATTCTGTCACTGCATGATGAAAACTTTTTTAGCCTTTACCACAGCTACTCAGATAGACTGCAGTACCAGTCCTTTTCTGGTCCATCATGCTTTGAGTGCAATAAGAAGCATTGCCATTCTATTCTCTGTGCCAGTTCCTTTACACAACCAAGGTGATCTGATGGGATACAATGAAAGATGGATAAATCCAAGAGTCATCCTTAAAAAGAAAAAGAGGCCATCACAACTTTCAATTGGGCAATCAGTAAAGAAGTCCAACAGATGAACAAACTAATCCCACAGACCATCAGTCTCTGAAGGTGGACCAGTCAAATCAATCCTTTGCCACGTGAGAGAAAAGGCAAATTCTAACCTCCACCTAAGGAAAATAGAGCTACAAGCATAATAAGCCTGTAATCACTACCTCACTTCCTCATGCATACTTTTGGTCCTCCAGCACTTCTAGAACCCGGCATATTATTTGATATTGCGATAGGATTTTTCATCTTGCAGACTCTACAAAGCTGGTGAAGTAGAATGCAGCTATGATATTATCAACGTCTCTCTGTTCCTATTATCTGCATGAGTTAATAGAGATTAAAATGTGAATGGCCCCGCAAATATTGGAAGAATGTTGTGTCAAAAGAAAATAAGGGTAAAGAGGACACAGTACGTGTGCAAGAGAAAGCTCTGAGGCTCTTATGATCCAGAGCATTTTCTGTGTGCTGCCCGCAGATCAGAATGCTTTAGCCTCCCTGGTTTAAAATACAAATTAAACTTTCACTTGAGTCTGTGCCCTTCCTAAGGTCACAGGTACGTTTTCATGGAATCTTGCACTGAAAACCATAGCTTTCAGATGAGTTAACTCTGAGGAAAACATTTACATGACTGAGTTAATTCATCAATAACACTGTCATTTTATGTGTCAACAACACTATATTTTTAACTATGAAATTAAATGAATGTAATTTATGCAGCTATATAAAACGATATAGCAGATTTATAGGAAGACATTCTGAAACTAATCAGAAAGAAATAAGAATACTGAGCTTGGGAGACGAGATAGAGGCAACTTGCTTGGGACATTCATAATTTTGAAGGGCATAATAGAAAAACTGATCACGTTTAATTCATGTCTACAGCACAGGGCAAAAGTCTTAATGAAATTAAAGGTAAGTACATTTAGGAAAAAAGAAATAAAATACTAGAAATCAGAATGTTGTGCACTGTAAACTTTAATCTTTGATTTTAACTTTAATCTTCACTGTCACCAGAATTCAATAAATCTAACACTGTTGCTGGATTGTAAAGGGACTAGCTAATCCAAATATGTTATGGGTTTGGGAATCTTCATTTGCTGAAACATTCCTATTTGAGACTAGAGGAGGTGACCTGGACTGTGGGTCCCACCAGAGGAGAAGGTCCCTGGCCTATCCCCCGACCCACTAGGTGAGTCAGCAGAGACTGTGGGGATTGTTCTCTTCCCTTTCCCCATGCTGGCCAGTGATGAGGTTAGCTGAGTGAACGGCAGGTTTGAGCCACTAGCAAAAATGGCCAAACTGAGGGCGGCCATGAATCTCTGAGGAGAGCAAATCCGCCCATGAGCGCAGGACCCACCAAGGCAGAGGAGGAACTTTGTCACAATATAGATAATGAAAAGAAAATGAACTTTGAATGCTGAAGTTGTAAAACACACTAATGTCCAATAGGCAGAAAGTTCAAAATTAAATTGCAGATTTACTCTGAAAATTATATTGTATAAAGACATTGTGGAGCCCCATATTTACTTTCTCTCAAAGATTTGCAGATCAAATGTGCTCAATGTACAAGTAAAATTTGTTTTATTACTAACTGAAGCCCTGGGGAAAAAAGTGTCTGTGTAACAACAGTGCAAAGCAAGAGGTACATCTTGTTAATGGATAATACGAGTGAAAGAGGTAAGTAAGGCCCTTTGCCCTCGAGAAAAGTTGAAATGAGGAAAATTCTTTCTAAGACATTTTCCTTCTCCTCTTTCCTAAAATGGCAAATGTGGTACTCAAAAGCTGACATATTAGGTAGGGAGAAATATATTTCATGTGCTAAATTTAAAGAAAACACTTAAGGTTTCAACAACTAGGAAAAACTAATCTCATCAATAAATGAATGTGTCACCAGGCCCAATTAAAATCTACAGGGTTTTTTTATTTAGCCTATGTCATCTTTACATAATAACGTCATACTAAAATATTTTACAGTGATCTTAAAGGACACATAAAATAAGGACATTTTAAAAATAATAACTGGAGTTTCACTCATGCACAGCTGAAAACGTGGTAGCTGATTGCCTTTCTCGCCTGCCTTTGCCTTCACCAGATGGTCCACCGGAGGATGAGGATGTAGTAGTTGTGCTTATTACAAGCACTCTTACTGCAGTTACAAGAGAACAATTTCAAGCTACTTGTTCAGCGTGTCCAATTCAACAAAAACCTACATGAATTTCTGACAAAGAGATGGCCCAGTAACCCCAAAAACCTTGACCCAGTTTTGCTGCCTTATTTTAGAGTTCGGGATGAACGTTCTTTGCTCGAAGGCTGTGTGCTAGGAGGTACATACTGGCTACTTGTGCCAGAAGAATTACACTCAAAACTCATACACCTGGCACACGATACTCATCAAGGAATTGTCAGAACCAAACAATGACTACGGGATCTGTATTGGTGGTCAGGGATGGACTCTCATACAGAAGCACTCATACATATCTTGTGTCACTTGCCAAATGCATGATAAGACAGCAGTGACATGTACCCCCCATTACAGCCTGTCCCTCTTCCTGAATCTGCATGGGAAAAAGTGGCAATTGACATAGTAGTACTCTTTGATACTGCTCCAATTGACTGTCGTTATGCCATCACCTTAATAGACTATTTCAATAAATGGCATGAGGTAGCGTTTACATCACAAATCTCTTCTGCTACAGTAATTAAGCTCCTCTCTTCAGTTTTTACCAGGGAAGGTAACCCCAAAGAACTGGTTTCAGATAATGGTAGTCAATTTACTTCCCTGGAGTTTGAAACTTTTCAAGCAGAGAGGAACATTTTACACAGAAGGTCATCCCTATACCACCCTCAAGCCAACGGGGAAATCGAACGGTTTAACAGAAGTTTGAAAGAGAGTTTGCAAATGGCTAAACTGGAAGGGCGATTGTGGATAACCTTCACTACTGATTTCTTGCAAGCATACTGGGCTACATGACATGCCACAATGCAAAGATCACCCGCAGAGTTACTGCATGGGAAACAGATGAATATTAAACTGAACATTGCTGGATTGTTAAAGGCATGACCTGAGGCCCCAACCGAGGATGATGTGAGAAAAACAGTTGAACAGAACCAAGCAAAATATAAGGCTTTCACAGACAAGCGGTGGGGTGCTAAGGAACCAAAGTTTCAGTGTGGTTCTTTTGTTAGAATACGAAAACCTGGAATTTTATGCAAAGGGGACCATAAATTCACAGCTCCTCTTAAAATCACAGAGAAGAAGGGACCTTACACCTATCAACTTTCTGATGGGCGGGTATGGAATGCTTCTTATCTTGCACCTGCCTATGCACCAAGAGGAGATTATGCCAACACCCAGTCTGCATTGGATGACTTCACCATAGTATCAACACAACAAGACATGACACTGGAACCGGGTCTTGAGAGACAGCCTGTTAGACCCAGACGACCACCTGTCTGGACTAGAGACTATGTTATGTAGTATCTATAGTGTTTTTAGTGTAATAATTCTGTCAACAGTATAGTGCTTGTTTCCTATTTGTTCCTGTGGTTAGAACGACAATGTTTATTGTAATTGGGAGAGTTTCTTAAGAGAGAAGGGAATGGTGGTGTTCCTGCGCCGCCTCCGAGGGCTCCTATATGACCGGCAGCTCCTTTATCTCCATCTGAGGGGTCTTCTGCGAGACCTCTCCGGGCTGCCGGTCTTTTACCAGGACCTCCTCCGGACCTGGAAACTGTTTGCAGCGACCAGGTCCATGGCGGCCTCCGTGGGGGAAGATCTCCTCGCGGAGCCCCTGCTACACAACCCCCAGCTCCGTGTGCAGGCGGTGGAGTCCCCCTCGGTGCTCCAGAGGTTGGTCCTGGCAGAAGTCACCAGAGTCGGAGACCTCCTGGACTACGACCGGGGAGACTGGCTGGATCCCCTGACGCTCGCTCAGCGCATGGGGCTCTCCAGACCTCGTATTGCCCTGCGCGTTCTTCAGGAGGTGAGGGCCACTTTGCCGCCCGCTGCTCGGGTTTACCTCGACTGGGTCCTGCGAGAGGGTGCGCCCCGCCCACCCTCCACCCCAGACCCTCCGGACCTTTTCATCAGGCCCCTGCCCCGTGGACCCGACCGACCCCCCCGCCCCTTCACCGTGAGCCGGCTGTGCGAGCTGCAGCCAGTCTGGTTCCAGACCGCGCCAAAACAACATCTCTACACGCTTGTGCTCCACACCCTTCATGTCCTCACCCTCGCGTCCCGCCCTGACACAAAGTGGCGGGACCTCCTGCCACCTCTAGAGGGTGAGGAGCCCCGGTGGGCCAGCCTCTATTCCACCTTAGTCCCGAGGCCCGCCGGGGATATCAGTTGGAGGCTCCTTCACGGGGCCGTGAGCACGGACGTGTACTTGGCGCGGTTTACCCCAATCCCGGACACCTGCCCCTTTTGCGGTGTGAGGGAAACCCTGGCGCACGTCTATCTGGAGTGCGCCAGGCTGCAGCCGCTATTCCGGCTCCTCACCAATATTTTGTTAAGGTTTTGGTTGCACTTTTCTCCTCACCTTCTTATCTACGCACTCCCTGTCCGTGGCCCCACTAAGTCGCGGAACCTCCTGGTCAACCTCCTCCTGGCCCTGGCTAAAGTGGCCATCTATAAAACCAGGATGAGGAGGTTGGCCGATGGAGTCTCCTGCGACTGCGGGGCCTATTTCCCATCCTCTGTCCGTTCACGCCTCCAGGCAGAGTTCCTCTGGGCGGTGGCCACTGACTCCCTTGACGCTTTTGAGGAGCAGTGGGCGCTGTCCGGAGTTCTCTGCTCGGTGTCCCCATCCGGTTCCCTTCGTTTGACCCTTTGACCGCACTCCCGTCCCTGTTTTTCATTAGTTGTCCCCCGTAATTATTTGGCTTCCCAGGTCCTGTGGACCTCCCCCTTAGGCTGGGGGGAGATCCTTTAGCCTCACCCGCCCACTTCCTGGATCCCAATAAGACCAGCCTCCTGTACCCCACTGATCTCGGTCTGTCACAATATGTATTTACAATCTTAAATTCCAGCTTAGAAGAATCCAGGGGTTTTTTTAGCCTTGAAATACCTATGTAATTGTCTTTTTTTCTTTTCTTTTTTCAGATTTTACCAGCCAAGAATAGGCATATTGCTAATGATGCCCAAGTTCTGAGTCAGCGCTCAGAACACTTTGATTAATTTTATTTTGTAACCATATAAAAAACTAGTTGAATCCAAAAGGGGGGGGGGAGAGAGAGAGAGAGAGAGAGAGAGATTCAATTATATTCAAGCTTTCTGCAGCTTGGACTGCAAAACAAAGGGAAAATAATGCTTCTGCAATCCGGCTGTGTCTGTAAATGGTGATGGTGTATGGTGATGGCTGTATTCGGCTACTCAGTTGTTTGTTACTGGGTAAGAGTAAAGAAGAAAACCTAGGAAACTAAATTAATAAATACCTACTAAGAGATTAAAACTCCCAGTATAACTAATGGAGGACAAAGACCAGGAACACGTTAGCCAGGGTGGGAACTACACGATTTGCTACACTCAGTATATGATACATTGCTACCTGCCTTTGGGTGTATGTATTCACCTGGTGCAACAGCTCTTAACCCTCAGAGGCCCAGTACAGCATCCTCAGGCCAGAGTTGCTGAACTAGAGGAGAGATGGGACAATTGAGAACTGGCTGCTCCAGTGCTCTGGTTGACGAAGTCAATCTCATGAGGGGAGAAAACCAAAATGCTGCAGAGGGATAAACTCCCATAGGATATGTCTATATTACAAAAGTACATCATGTTAGAATATAAGGTAAATACCTGGTGCAGGCAGAGATGTGTGGTGTTTAACATCATGTCAGCTGGTCATGGTTAAAATTAGGGCAGTGGACCTTAGAGCTAATCACAACAAGCTAACATGATGTTAAACACTGAAGTCCCTATCTATACTGAATGGAAATTCCTGTTTTACATCATGTTAATTAACACATTCTTCAATTTCTTGTTATTTTCCAGTCTAGACATGGCCTCAGCTGGGATCTACCTTCCTACAGCTGATATACCCGGGGTAACTCCAGAAGCTGAGGTAATGATTGGGAGACAGACAGGCTGTGGAGGCAACAAATCTGATCATTAGAAACATCAATAGCTAGATATGTCATCAGTGTGAGAACTCTTGAGTGACTTGCCTCACAGGATCAAAGGTCGCAGATCTCATGAGACACCCACATAAACTTCATGTGGATTTCTTCAAAAGCTTCAAATTTTATGCCCACAGCTAGCTATTCAGAGAGCACTTCAGGGTCTCAGTTCCAGGATCAGAAGGTAATTAGAAGCAAAAATAAATAAATAGAAGTTTAAAAATGTTTGCTGAGATTTTGGGACACAATTTTGCAGCAAGGGATAACTTCCAAGGCAAATTAATTTGATGTAGGATCATGGAATTCACAGCACCCTGTCAATAAATTTCCAAGTGCATAATATATTTAAAGTGTCTCAAAGATGGGCAGCAAAAATGATTAGATACAAGTATGAAAATATTTTGCATGAGGAGAGATTGAAAAGGTAAGTCTATTACCTTTAAGAAGGACATAAATAAGACATGATAGAGGAACATCATGGACAAAGAGGGTACATGCTTATAAAATATTGAACGGGGAGAAGATGAGTTGAGCAGTCCTATATATGCATTCTCAGAATACAAGGCCCAGGGGATGCTTTTCCCACCATAGCCCAATTATACAGGAGAGAAATTGCCTTTTCAGGGCTGGTCTAATAACATGTACAGTTATCTTACATAGGATGAAATATATACAGAAAAGGTAAACCCAAATGTTTTGAGCCATAACTCAACCACTAGCTGACTATATTAGGAAGATTATTCCATCTGTCTCTGGTACTGACCATAGTCGAAGAAAAGAGAGAGGCCAAATGGATTACCAATCAGATTGGTTGTGGAAATTCCTATGTTCCTATTTGAAAGGCCTTGGGTTTACATTTGATCTGCGATATGGCATGTTCAACAACAGTGCCTCTCAGCACCTTATTTGGATGTTAGCTCAATAGTAATGCAGATGGAGGAGTTCCTTCCAATGTATCACAAACTCTTCTTCTTTCAACACTCTGGCATTTCCTGGTGGAGATCTAGCTTGGCAGGTCTCTCTTGCCTAGATGGTGAGATCTGAGAAGCATGCCTACCAAAGAGAAGAGTTTCATGAGAGAAGCTTCTTGCAAAATGCAATCCTTCACCCAATTCTCAAGATGCCAACACTTGACCCTGAAGATCTCTGCAACTACCATCCTGACTATAACCTTAATTCTTGGACAAAATAATGGAGAAAGTACTAATCATAAAGCTTCAGCAACATATGGCATTAGCCAACATCTTGAAAGTGTGCATCTCTAGCTCAAGGAAAGTTTTGAGCCCACAAAGGAAAAAGTGCTAGAGACTCCCTGCAATCAGCTAAGGACTTCACTATGGATATTGATTTTACGGGAAAAGCACTCAGATACTGCAATGATGGGTGATATAAAAGCTAACCAAAACAGATAAATACAAGACCACAGACTAAAGTGGTGAAGTTTCAGTTTATTACCATGAAGACTAATTACACAGAACCTCTCTATAATTTTCTGGAGTATCTCTTTAAATCATTAGATAACTAGAACCGTAAAAAAATGTTTGCTGCCATTCATAGCATATTTAACAGTACTTCTGCTAGCTGCCTCATTTGTCAAAATATAATCATATTTCTATACAAATGTTTGTAGTTTTGAACATGGGCTTACATGAAAACAGATAGTCACACACCATCAACTTATCACTGACAGAGCAGGTAGTGCCATTTTCTGAACCTAAATTAGTGAACATCTAATTGAGTGAATGTATATAGTAATTTCAATGTGTCAGAGGGTAGGGGGGAAGAGTGTGTTGTTGCCTTGCTTCACAATATGGTCGGAAGGTTTTGAAAGATTTCTGAAACTTTGCAGGAAAAAAAACCGACATTTCAGATAGATGTTGGATAAGTGCATGAATCCATGCTGCACATTTATGTCAGGAGATGTGGCTGTTCTTTGGTTAAAAGGGTATGTTTGCTAAAATGGAGTTTGGAAAGCTGGGACTGTCTGTATTTAAGAAATGAACAAATGCTTTTTGAGATTACTGTATTGTGAATGTAAAACTGTCACAAAATTCTTCACTAGCAGATTGTTACTTGTTCCTGTATTGTGTATGCCATATTGTGCCAATTACTATATATTTAGGTATTTATATAGCCCCCATCTCTATGGTATTTGAACACTTCCCATATATTTAAAAATAGAAATAGCAGTAAACATCTTTAATCCTTCCCAGTTTATAGGATAAATTGATGGATTTACATGGGATATTTTTGCGAGTGTGTTTGTTTTTGTTGTGCATATGTGTGCACATGTGAACAGGGCTTTGGAGCAGAGCCTGGAGCTGGAGCTGGAGCACGGAGCAGCTCCGAAGTAGTGGAGCTGCAGGTTTTTGCCTGGAGCTGGAGCGGAGCTGGAGCACAACTCCAAAGCCCTGCATCTGAATGTGTCTATTATGGTTCTGTTTGAAGAAATTATTGAGAGATAGCTAAATAAAATGAAATAGTTATGAAAACATGTCATTCCATGGTCATTCTTGTTTCTTGTGGGAGCAAGTTCCTTAGTTTAGGAATGGTTCTGTCTGCCTTTTCCAGTGTTCTTCCTCCTTCTGTGGGTAGTTGCATTATTCAAAAGGAACATGACTGATATGTGAGGTTGAGGTCTCAAAGGAAAAGATTATCTCCAGTTAAGGAGTTTTTTGAATATCAGGACAAAGGGCTGGCATGATATTCTATGGTCTATGGAGAACCACTGCAGAAAATGTAGCATCTGAACTTCTTAAGCACTCAACTAGTTAGTTCACTCTTTTGTAGTATGCAAGATTCACAAATTCAAAGGCAGCCTTATATCTTTGTTCTCTCGTATGAATTGTTCTCCCATCTCTATATAGCTGCTTTGTCTTCTTATAAATATCTTGACAACAGCTTTAAATATTATAAATTGAGAACATTGAAAAGTTTCAAAATGCAGTCATTATAAGTAAAGAAAAAGAAGTCTTTTAAAAGGTATTATCATTCCTAGGTTCACACAGTGGTTTTATATACTATCACAAAAACATTCAATCACAACTGAAAAATGGGAGCATTAATTCATTTTTACAGCCATTTCAATGGATAAGATGCACTGGTTAAAATCAAATCGATAAATGGCCCTCAGATTAACACTTTTACCATTATGGTTGAATATTGACTTAAAACACAAGAATGGTGACTGACTCAAAGCTCTTAATTTGATTAAAATTTTCCAAAGTTGAGGTTTTCAATACTTGAACAAAAATTCAATTTTCAGTGGGGAAACACCCCTTCCACTACTCCCAACAATTTTTAACAAGGAAAAAAATATGGATTTTTTAACCAACTTTACTCTTAATGTTTTCCTTAAGACTGACTAAAATGTATACCGTTATAATAATATGTTCTTTTAAAGAAATAACATGTTGATGCTAAATAGTCTCTGGAGTGAACTTAACTAGTTTGTTGAATACTGATCTGGCGGCTGGAATACTTGGATCCATTCTGTAGCACATTTCCACAAGTAAGGGTCTGATCATTTAAATAGGATTATAAGGGATAGAGTTAAACCATTATGTAATCTTAATGACAGCAGTCTCTATTGCTCTAATACTTTAGCTATATTAGCAATCTGTTTTAATTACTGGAATGTTTTCAATAGGCTACAAAACCCTGCATACTGATCATGTCTAGACAGGTGT
Source organism: Lepidochelys kempii (assembly GCF_965140285.1). Lineage (NCBI taxonomy): Eukaryota > Metazoa > Chordata > Testudines > Cheloniidae > Lepidochelys > Lepidochelys kempii. The sequence goes on from NC_136380.1 coordinate 87,080,408, forward strand.
GGTCTGTTCCAAAACCCATTGAAGTCAATGAAAGTCTTTCCATTGACTTCAGTAGTCTTGGATCAAACCCATAACTATTTCTCTTCTCCTCACTCCCTACTTCCATGGATCATTTAAAAACAAATAACCAAATACATCACCACCACATATAACGAACAAAGCTATACCAATTCTTCAGCATGCTCATTTGTTTCTACGTGTATCCCCATTCCCTACCCTTCATCTGTTTGTGTCTTTCAGATTGTAAAAACTCTTTGGAAGGGAATTGTCTTTTTTTCCCTGTACTTGTACAGAATTTGGCACATTGGGGTCCCAGTATGCCATTAGGATTTTCCAGTGTTATCATAAGATAAATATTTTCTATAAATAATAATAGGTCAGTTAGATGAACATATGCACATTTCAGGAATATATACAGTAGGGAAAGATTTATATCGACCAGCTGTAGGATTTGTGTCTTTTTCTACTGTCTAATTTTTTGTAGAAATGAAGGAGCAGTACATGTACCATAAGCTTGTTCTACCAAGTACGATTTCAGACTTTAAGATGAATCTTTTTTTTTTCTTTTTTGGTGTCATAATGTTTTAATCTGCCTAAAATATACTGATAACTTTTAGAAGCTGACTTTATTATGATGGTACTGATTGCTGAATATAAAATTCTGACTTGCCCACTCTCCCTGTTCAAATACAGATCAGTAAACAACCAAAAAACAATGAACTCTAAAAACCATTAAACTTCCTACATTTACATAATGGTTGTATATGCCATCACAAAAACATGGCTCCCAAAACTGATGTTTTAAAGATCTATATACATACTGTAGGTGCAGAGTAATTATATTAATTATAAAAACACAGTGCAACTATTATTTTATCACTTCTTACCAGTTATTGTCATGTACCTATTGAGCCACAAGTGCTCATTTTCCAATTTTGAATTATCCTTGTAGCACTACACCTTTTTATGTAATATTCTGGGACTGATTTATCCATCACTTAAGCTTTTGGAGGAGGTAAAAGCGTATCATCATTTGTCTTCTTAAAAGCATTAGATTTATGTTAGGATCTATTTTCTATTTCTCCTGGGTCTTTGTAGGTGGTGTTCCTGGATAAAGGCAATGAATTACCTGACAGAGGATTCACCTGCACTTTCAAACTTCCTCCTGGAGATAAAAGAATCACTTGCTTCCAGTTTTTATGCCACTCATAACAGATGCTGGCAGGCAACCTTTACAGACTGGCACCGGACACCAACTTTATATCAGAATGCACAAAGGAGCTAGTGAACCCTGGAAAAGATTTTTAGTGAACCAGAAAACCTCTAGTTCACTCCATTTATAGCTGACTCAAAGACTTACATATGGGGTTTTTATTCAACTTTTAAATGTGCCTACACGGTTGAGAGATGTTTAGGGAGTCAACACAAGGGAAAGGAGGGGTATGAGGGTAAATGTACAAATGTACAAAGAAAAAAAGGGTACTGGGAAATGATGTTCTGCAGCATTAAGACAGTGAAAGCATAAAAGGGACTCATCTATTGATCTGTGGAAAGTAGTGATGGCTTTAGATTCCTAGCAGGTCTTTAGAACACCTTGACTAAAGAACAGATAACATTACAATAAGTAAAAACAATGATGACTCCTCATTGTTTTTGCTGATACAAACTAACATGGCTACCATTCTGATTACTATAAGTGTGGACTTCAAAAGAGGCCTTTCAGTCCATTAGTGCCAGTGGGAAAATCAGGAATTTTTGTGCATTAAACATTTTAAAATAATATATTTAGGGGAACAGAGTGTAACATTACCTAGGATACTGTACATAACTCTGAGTTCCAAAAGCCTGATATATTCAACTTCCTTTCTTCAATATGCATTAGTTGACAACTTTGGGTTATACACACACACACACACACAAATGCTAAAATAATTATTAATATTGCAGGAACAGCAAAATGCACCTCCTTGGTGCAAAGGCCACCCTCAGATAAATATCCATATCCTTGTTCCAGAGCTTAGGGTTGCTAGAGCTTGACATAGCAAAGTTTGCCAATTAAAAAAAATTGTAAAGCAACACTTTTCCCTAGACTCATTATCAGAAACGGCTGAACCATGCTAGCTGAAATTTTCCAAAAACATTCAGCCATTTCAATTCAAATGGTTAAATTTTGGCAAAGTTATAAGCAACTCAAAACGGATTTATAATGAGAAGTGTTGGGAGCTCAGTAATTGGCAGGGCTACCAACCCTGCTTATAATATGTCCCAAAACATCTGACAAGCCTTCCTGTGAAAAAGCACTACAGGAGGGTGAAATTGAATAGAATCTAACTCTCTAGGACAGAGGTGGGCAAACTATGGCCCGCGGGCCACATCCAGCCCACAGGACCGTCCTGCCCGGCCCTTGAGCTCCTGGCTGGGGGGGCTAGCCCTCCCCTGCTGTCTCCACTCTCCCACAGCCTCAGCTCGCAGTGCCACCAGCACTCTGGATGGTGAGGCTGTGAGCTCCTGCCAGGCAGCATGGCTGCAAGAGCCGCTGGCCTGCCCTGGTGCTCTAGACTGCACAGCAATGGGGCAGGCTCTGGCTGGGCGGTGCGGCTGCCAGTCCTGGTGCTCTGAATGGCATGGTAAGGAGGTGGGGAGTGGGAGGTTGGATAAGGGGGGCAGTCAGGGGACAGGGAGCAGGGGGCAGTTGGATAGGCCTGGGAGTCCCGGGGGGCCTGTTAGCGGCTGGGGTGTGGATAGGGGTCAGGGCAATCAGGGGACAAGGAGCAGTCAGGGTTGGATAGGAGGTGGGGTCCTGGGGGTGGGGTTCGGGGCGGGGGGGTCCCAGGAAGGGAGCGGTCAGGGTACAAGGAGCAGGGGAAGTTGGATGGGTTGGGAGTTCTGAGGGGGGCAAGTCAGGGGGTGGGAAGTGGGAGGGGCAGATAGAGGGCGGGGGCCAGGCTGTTTGGGGAGGCACAGCCTTCTCTGCCCAGTCCTCCATGCAGTTTCGGAACTGTGATGTGGCCCTCAGGCAAAAAAGTTTGCCCATCCCTGCTCTAGAACAACATTCAACTGCCTTAAGACTGCCTTGAGACTAACATTTCTCTTTCTGCCGTCCCCTGCTTCATTTACTACATACCTTCCAGCTTCTGCACTAAAGGAAGCAGAGGTTCGATAGACAATAGAATCCTTTTGTTACACATCCCTGATTCATCTTCAGAGCACAAACCATCCTGTGCACTGACTGAGGGACAGAGCTGCCCTCCCCTCCCAATCTCCAAGGTATGAAAAGTACTAGACAGGTAGACTTCAGAATCTTAACATTTCTTTGTAGCCCTATATGACTCCTCAGTAGAAATAAATTATTTATCTTAGATTAACTTGATTTGCTTTAATTTAAATGTATGTAGGTACATACCTAGTGTTGTGATTACCAGGCTAGCTGCACTTTTGTCACTTTTATGATGTCTCTGAGTGCACCCTTTCCAGTGTTAGTCCTCAGGCATTTACCTATGCCTGAGTGGAATTTCACTCTTAGATAGGGCCCGGGCTACAACAGGTCTTACCTGAAAAAAGAAAAGGAGTACTTGTGGCACCTTAGAGACTAACCAATTTATTTGAGCATAAGCTTTCGTGAGCTACAGCTCACTTCATCGGATGCATACTGTGGAAACTGCAGAAGACATTATATACACAGAGACCATGAAACAATACCTCCTCCCACCCCACTCTCCTGCTGGTAATAGCTTATCCAAAGTGACCATTCTCCCTACAATGTGTATGAAAATCAAGGTGGGCCATTTCCAGCACAAATCCAGGTTTTCTCACCCTCCGCCCCCCCCCATACAAACTCACTCTCCTGCTGGTAATAGCCCATCCAAAGTGACCACTCTCTTTACAATGTGCATGATAATCAAGGTGGGCCATTTCCAGCACAAATCCAGGTTTTCTCACCCCCCCCCCCTTTTTTCAAAAAACCACACACACAAACTCACTCTCCTGCTGGTAATAGTTCATATAAAGTGACCACTCTCCCTACAATGTGCATGATAATCAAGGTGGGCCATTTCCAGCACAAATCCAAGTTTAACCAGAATGTCTGGGGGGTGGGGGGTAGGAAAAAACAAGGGGAAATAAGCTACCTTGCATAATGACTTAGCCACTCCCAGTCTCTATTTAAGCCTAAATTAATAGTATCCAATTTGCAAATGAATTCCAGTTCAGCAGTTTCTCGCTGGAGTCTGGATTTGAAGTTTTTTTGTTTTAAGATAGCGACCTTCATGTCTGTAATTGCGTGATCGAGAGATTGAAGTGTTCTCCGACTGGTTTATGAATATTATAATTCTTGACATCTGATTTGTGTCCATTTATTCTTTTACGTAGAGACTGTCCAGTTTGACCAATGTACATGGCAGAGGGGCATTGCTGGCACATGATGGCATATATCACATTGGTGGATGTGCAGGTGAACGAGCCTCTGATAGCGTGGCTGATGTTATTAGGTCCTATGATGGTGTCCCCTGAATAGATATGTGGGCACAGTTGGCAACGGGCTTTTTTGCAAGGATAGGTTCCTGGGTTAGTGGATCCATCATCTACAGCCAAGCTCTGCGATACAACCACATTTGCTCCAACCCCTCAGACAGAGACAAACACCGACAAGATCTCTATCAAGCATTCTTACAACTACAATACCCACCTGTGGAAGTGAAGAAACAGATTGATAGAGCCAGAAGAGTTCCCAGAAGTCACCTACTACAGGACAGGCCTAACAAAGAAAATAACAGAACGCCACTAGCCGTCACCTTCAGCCCCCAACTAAAACCCCTCCAACACATTATTAAGGATCTACAACCTATCCTGAAGGATGACCCAACACTCTCACAAATCTTGGGAGACAGGCCAGTCCTTGCCTACAGACAGCCCCCCAACCTGAAGCAAATACTCACCAACAACCACATACCACACAACAGAACCACTAACCCAGGAACCTATTCTTGCAACAAAGCCCGTTGCCAACTGTGCCCACATATCTATTCAGGGGACACCATCACAGGGCCTAATAACATCAGCCACACTGATGTGTTGTTAGCTAAAAATTATTAATAATTCCTGTGGAAGTAACCAGTGGCAGCAGATTAAAAAAAAATACAAATTGTAACTTTTTTATAAAACCCCTCTTATTTTCCCTATGATAGTTTAAATACTCATAAAATTAAATGGTGGAAATGAGTCTGGGGGTGTATTGCTCGTGAGGATACATATCACATCATACCATGGGAAATCAGTTGCATGTTATATTATATGCCATTTGAGTTTATATCCCATATAATATCTCATAACATAGTAAAAGATCCTCTTAGGCTGTAAAACAGTTACTTGGAATATCTGTCAGACCTTTTCAGATATTTCTATATCCTATATCATCAAAACAAATTATGTGCCTCCATTGAGCTTATTAAATATACACATGCTTTCCATCCAAATACACTCAGTGAGTTTGTCCTTGACTTTCTCATGCCTCTCTAGCAAGAGTAGAAGTTATTGCTAGCTGCTCTTTTATATGGAATCAGCAATCTATTGTACAGAAGCTCTTTTTTTCTGCTGAAATGTATAAAAAAGGCTGTGCTAACCATTCACCAGCACATGCAAAGCTCACATTTGTGTATCACAATCAGTGTACAAAGTACTGCTTAATCCTGAAAATAATAGCTAACTTTTTAGCAAAATTCAAGCTTTTCTTCTCCAAGTGATACTTCACCAATTTAGCAGGATCAAAACAAACTTCAATGCAAATAAAGCAGCAAAATATTTTTGTTCTCTGTTTAGGAAAAGAAGAGGCATATTGTCTAAGGGTTATTAAATATAATCCTTCCCATAATATTTGAATATTTATGTGACTGGATTTTCTGTAGAAAATTGTGAATTGGCTAATTAAAGATTAATTAAAGATCATTTCAATTGCATTGCTTGACAAGAAAATTAAGACAAATGTATTACCCAGCAGTCTCAAGACAACAAATATTGTAAATGTGGTGTAAAATGATAGAATGTAATAAACTCTGAACTCTTACATTTAATTAATCTTAACATTATTGAAATTAATATTCTGTAATCTCACTTTTGGGGAAAGTGCTAATTTTTAAACAAGCCATTGTGAAATCATCTGTATAATCAGACACATGATCATTTATTTTCCATGACCTCCATATTGTTATAACATCAACCTTTATGTCAGGAGACATTCACATAATGGATGGTTGGATTTAAAAAAATGGTTGGATTTAAAAAACAAAAAACAAAAATAGTGACCCAAATTGAAGCTCCTAAATCCATAATCATGCGCCTAAATACGTGACCTGATTATCAGAAATTCTCAGCACAAAGTAGCTCATATTGGCCTCAGTGATAGCTGCTCATTGCTCAGCATTTTTGAAGGACAGGCCATTTATTTATGGATTTAAAAGCCTAATTCTAGGTACTCATTTTTAAAAAAATCTTGGGCAACAGACACTAGAATATCATGTTTTGGTATTAACAGTCTCCTTTTTATGTTTTTTTTTTTTTTACCTGAAATATCCACTAAAAAAGAAAACTGTTGGAAAGTAATTGATTTTGGATTCTCACGTTACCATGTTTCTTGTTCTTTCTTATTCTAGGTAATGTCATAATGTAACTGAAGGAGTTGAATTACACTCATAACAATAAACAGTTGCCTAATTATGGGCACAGTTCTGCAAGACATGTCAAAGAGAACTAAAGGTAATCAGCAGCTTGTAGAAAGTGCTCAGCACTTTGTAGGATCAGGCCTTAGTTATGTTGTATTAGAAAAGCAAAGAACAAATAGGAGCTAGAGCTAATTATAATTGCTCTGAACATTGACATTTTTTAACCTTGAGGCTCACAAAGTCTAATTAGTCAGAAGTGTCCATACCTAAAATGGCATAATGCTCACATATTACTAAGCAAATTAAGTGATGAGCAAGTTGATTTAGTTGGGGATTGGTCCTGCTTTGAGCAGGGGGTTGGCCTAGATGACCTCCTGAGGTCCCTTCCAACCCTGATATTCTATGGTTCTATGATTCTACATGCTGATATTTTTTAAAAAGCGTCAAAACTTTAGCTGGTGTAAATCAATGTAGCTTCACTGACCTCAGTGGAATTACATTAATTTGCAGAAGCTGAGGATCTGTCTCAAAATGTATATTCATCTGACAAATCGGAAAGAAGTGGTCATTTCATTCCCTCTGGAGCTACCCTGACATTCCATGACTGCTATTTCCAACATTTTAGTTCATATATCATCACAAAGGGACATGGAATGAGCCTCTTTGTTGCTCAGAGCAAATTCACCTACCACTGAGTTTAGTGTTTCTAAATTAGGTTTGGGATGAATTATAGAGGTTAGGACACAAGCCTTTAATTTGGGAGACCCAAGTTCAATTACCTTTTCCATTCTAGACTTCTTGTGTGACTTTGGGAAAGTAATTCTGACCCAGATCCACAGAGCAGTCCCATTTTAGGCTCCGTTGTGATCCACAATACACCCATTCAGCTGTTACTTAACCCTGTAAACACCTAAACTTGCTTGGCACCGAGTTTCTGTCTGTGGACATGTGCACAGCATCCTCATTCTAGGTGTCCAGATGCCTATGTCCTGCCTAATCCCCATTGAAATCCACAAACTAGGGGAAGATAGGTATCCGTCTGCCTATCTTGCCTGTGGGGCCCAATCCAGTAGGTATTCTTAGAGGCTGCCTGCCTCCACATAAAATGGCTGAAGGGGAATAGATGTCCCACCCCATAACCTTTCACCCAGTGGCTGGGTTACTTACCTGGAATGTGGGAGGCCTCCCCAGTTCAATTCTCCCCTCTGCCTGATGAGAAGAAAGGATTTGAACAGGGCTTTGCTACTTCTCATGTGAGTGTTCTCATCACTGGTATGTTCTTATATAGGGCTCACTCAGTCTCTCCTACAGAAATCGTTCCACTTTAATTAAATAATTGAATGATTTAATATTAATTGGGTCAGCAAAAGAGTTAGAAGCACTTTATAGTCCACTGGTTCAGGCACTCCCCTGAGAGGTGGCAGATCCCTGTTCAAATTCCTTCTCAAGTAGAGGGGGAATTGAATCGGATTCTCCCACATTCTGAGTTCAAGATGCTAAAAGGGCACTTTCTCTTTTCCGCATCTCTCCTGCCCCTGACAATTTTGTGTAGAGTGAGACAGGTGCATAACTTGTTCTCACAAGAAGTGACTTAGGCACTTTAGCCATCGGATTCTGGGAGAGGGGATCACAGGAAGAGATACGCAGGCTCTGTGAGAGAGGCAGGGCTTAGAATTCACTTCACTCATTGGCATCTGCCACTGGCTAACTTAATTTACCGTAAGTCCCTACCTAGTATGCTGGTCTCTGTGGATCATATTCTAAGGTGCCTATCTCTCCATTCATTGTGTAGGGAGCCTAGGCACCTAACTCAGGCTTTGTGGATCACTTTGGTGTTCCAGTAATTTTCTAGGCACCTAAAAGTTAGACATTGGGATGCTTAGTGTCATAATGCCTAAGTCTCTGTGGATCTGTGCCTTAGACTCTGTATTCCTCAGTTTCAACCTGTAAAATGGTGATAAGAATACTTCCATATCTCATAGGGATCTTGTAAGGCTAAATATATTAAAGATTGTGAAACACTTTGAGATCTAATGATGGAAAGCTCCATGTAAGAGGTAGATATTATTTATTATAGAAACCTGCCCAGCCTTGATTTCTAGTAGTAGCAGAAAGCCAATTCTATTGCTGAACAGAGACCTCAGTGAGCAATTAAGTACTTTATTTTTTCTTTTTATATTAGTCTTGGTTTTACTGCCAATGAACTCTTTCTTCACATCACTTCAAGTCAGTACCTTTCTATTTTTTCCCCTAGAATAGTCATGTCTTAGTGTTTAAATGATACTCTGATCTTTTTTTAAAATCTCCTTTACATCATTTATTCTGTATTGCATTGAATGGGACTTTCCTAGGAAATTTCAGAAACTGTCTTGTCTTTTGAAATTAGAAGCATTTACTAATGTAGAAAATCATTTTGCTCTGTAGTTTCACCTTTCAGAAATTGTGCTCAGATTTTTTAGCTAGTGAACAGAAAAATTGCAATCACTGTTGGTACTCACTATTCAATCACTTCCACAGAGTTATTGTATCACAGAATGGTATTCCTTTTTCCTTCACTGTTGGCTAACATCCAACTCAGCATTGCAGCAAACCAAAGCAAAACCTCCTCCAACCTCCCACCCCAGTTCTCCAGACTTAATAAAGTCAATATCTAATATCTTGCTCATCCGAGCTTTATTATGCATTTTACTCTGTTTTCCATTCAGGGATTTCTGTGTATGCAGAAATAGGACATGTCTTTTGATATATCTAGACAACTCTAATGATTTTCTCCTATACTGAAAATGTGCTACATAATATTCAAATATAGACCAAAATATGATGGATGGGAAAGGAGGAGTGACCCAAATCATAACAGAGACTGTCATATTTCTCAGAAAGTTACCCTCCAATGTATCCCTCTGGATACCAACTGTAATGTAAGTTAATGAAGCAATAGCAGTCTGTGGTATGTGTGTGTGAAGGTGGTGGTGGAAAGAAGGCTTCTAACAAAGTCTGTCAAGTATAGAGAAGTGAGTGGAAAAACAAAGAAAAACTATGAAACTAAAGTTGCCCCATGGTGCAGAGTCCTATTGAGAAAACACATGCAGCCACAGGAGAAGAATCACAGTAGCATCACAGTAGATAAGCTTCAGAAAATCCATATGACCTACAATCTAACTTTATTTTTAGGAGAGAAGCATGAAAACGTGTGGAGAATAATGGAGAATGACAGGAACATGGATGTGGAGAGGTGATTTTTTGGAGACTGACATCACTTTTTCTTCCTTCGTTTAATGCCTCCTTATATCTGTAACATGAGTTATTAATATGATTATTAGTAGAAAACCTGGACACTGTAGCTCATTTTCACTTATAATTTCCATTTTTACCTTAAAGTTGTTGTGTGTCTAACACAAACTGTACTGTAATTTCCGCAAAAGCTAGGGTCAATATTGAAATAACTATGTACTTGACTAATGACACTTCTTTATGCCTGTACTCTGCTAATATGAATTTGCAGCTTGTGGAAGTCATAAGACACAGTGTCAGTTTCTGATACTACTTTCTATGCACTGACTGCATAGGAGCAAGATAAATGATCTACTTTATGAGCACTCGTACCTTCATCTATCTGCCTCACAATCAAGGCCATTATCAGTTTAAGGGAATAGGAACATAGTTTGGTTTTGCTCCACAGGAAAGAACACCATACACAATAATCACATGAGACCACAACTTTTGATTGCCAGCTAGGAGGGACCAGGGAATAGCATTTATATGAAGTTTAGCTAAACACCCTTCTGTGTGCATCATTTTGTTCTTTGGTGACCTTAGTGACCAGAGGGGCAGCAGACTTACCTTCAGTGACCTTCTTTTGAGACTTTAAGAAGCCTGCATATATTTCACAGGCACTTAATGCAATGCAAGCATCTTTACAAGAAGCTGGAAAGGTTTGTGAATTCCTTAGGCCAAATTCAGAAGTGAATCTAGGTTGGTAGAATTAAATCTTCTTCTGAGTTTCCAAATGTGTGTGTTACAACAGCATAATTAAATCCTGGTTACTTTGAAGTCAATGGATTTCACCTCTAGACCTCCACTCAATGTTTGTACAGCTTACAGCTCCCCCCGCCCCCCATACACACACATCATGTCTGAATTTGGCCCCATATATTTCTTTTCTAAAATTTTTAAGTATTTTTCTCTCTGGCCATAAATATGATCAGATGTGAGGGAAACACCCTCTCACTAGGAAGCCAATTTTTGTTTTTGTTTTTTTGTAATTTAGTTAATTTTTCCTTGTGTCTTAATATCATTATACAAATACGATTTAAATAATATTTAAAGTTGTAATAACTCTGGAGCTTTAACACCATACCAAGAAAAGCTTTTCCTTCTTATATACCCACACTCCACCATGATGCCTTGTGTCATGCTGCATCAAAAGTGAGTCACCAAAAACGCTGTGTTCAGATCATTTTGTAAATTAACCCATTCTGTGATGTCTGTCACAATTTAGCCCAGTCCTCTTCTCTGGGCAGACACCGGTCTCTTGTGAATGGACTCAACTGCTGGATCCCACATGCTCCTAAACCAATTAGGACTAGGTCAAACTGGGTCACTGCTCAGAGCTAGGAGTCTCTGAGGTACAGTCCCAGGTGCAGATGTCATGTCTGTACCCATTCCTTGAGACATGGGGTTCTGCAAACCAGCCATCTTATCCTGGAACAAATGCCTCAGTCCTCCTGGGCTTCCAGTTGCTCAGTTTACATGCTGTCTCAGATCTCCACCTCCCCATGAGCTCTCTGACCTTCAGGGAATATGTGGCAAGCAAGCACAGCAAAGGAATTTCTTAACCACAAAGTCACTTTTATTTTGAAAGTGCTAGAGTTACAAATATTTGAAAGAACAACAAACATTCCTAACATAACTCCCCCTACATCTGATCTGACTCCTTCTGTGTGTCTGGTGTCCCATCAGTGTTTCAGGTAAGGCAGACCACTCCTGCCCTCTCTCTTTCTTCTGGTATCTGGCAGTGGATGCCTTCCCCTCCCCACAACATTTTCACAGAGAACATTCCCCCTTAAATATAGCTTCTAATTCATTTGGTCATGTGCGATATTGAGGAACTCTAGTCCCTTCCACCAGACAGGCTTTGTGTAGACAGTTAATTTTTCTAGTGGATGGGCTGGTAGCTGAAAGACAATCAGAGTTCATGGCCCTTGGTAGCTCTCTCATTGAAAATCTTTTCCATAGTGTCTCACACTTCTTCTGAACAGGACAATGTCTGGAATCGACTGGCCTTGTCAATGCCAGGCTTGTTTTACCACACAAGAACACAATCTGGCAGTTATTACACAAAATGAAAGACACAAAACAAAAATGGAGTTCACAAACCAAGATGGAGTTCAGAATTTGATACAGACATATTCCCCCTCTGTCACAAAAACATAAAAACCTTGATAAATATCAGAAATAGGCCTACAAAGTGGAAAACATTGTTTAAAAAAAAAGAAATAAAATATAACAAGTCTGGGAGTCTAACAGAAAATTTATATTAAAAATACTCTAATTACCTCCATACACATAGTATTGCAGCTCTGAAATATTGTGTATGTTTTAAGGAAATAATTATTTTTATTATACTTTAGCACATGGTTGTAAAACATACTATGGGCTATTAAAAGTCAAATAAAAAAGTAAATAAAACACTCTTTTGTTTCTCCTTGATGTTTAAAAATAGTTTCTGGACAAGGCAAATGGTGGAGAGAGAATGAGTTTTACTGTTTTTTATCCATCTGTTGTGACATTATTAACAACATTATGATAGCACCTGTATGTCTTGCATAAGATTGAACTAGGCACTATTTAACACTTTGATATGCAATGCACTTTTAGTATATTCTAGGATAGTAACACTGTATTTACTTAGTTATTTATTTTTTTGCTTTGTATTTGTAGGTAATGTCTGAGACATTTTGCTGTATCTGCATTTATTACAACACAAATGAGTAGATTTACTTCTTCTCATAACAGGGACTTGGACAGAAGTGGTGGGCAGGGAAGTTGTCATCTTCTTTGGTAAAAGATGAGAGAAAGGAGGGGGCAAACACCAGAGAATGAATCTCTTGCAGACAGAAAGCTGTGGCCAGTTTCCTGGATTCAGCAGCTAACTAGTTGCATTATTTCTTTTCAGCTTGCCAAAGCCAGATGTCATTGAGATGGATTGGCATAATTCAATACACAACGTTAGGACTGAGGCTACACTCCCTATGGAGGAATTAATTAAAGCTATGGATCCAATGTGACTGTACCACTTTGCAAGAGATTTATCTACATGTATAAATGGTTGCAAGTGGTGATAACGGTGGGGGTGGGGGGGAAGGGTAAGGAGGTGGAGCAGCAACTACAATGTTAGTAAAGTCTACCAACTTTGTAGCAGTCTAATTATTTTACATATTTGGTTTTCAGTAACATTTACTATACCGTGTGTGTTATTTCTGAATTCTTAGAAATGCTGCTTACTGCATTTAAAACATCTTTTTTATTCATGCATTTGGTAAAATACAGCTGCACTCTTCTTCTTTTTCAGAAAAAAAATCATGGATAAAAAACTCCAAAAATACTTATATCAATAACAATGCCAGCTTCAACAGGGATTTTGAATGCATTTGCAACGAGCTTTTGTATCCCTTTGATGTTTCTGAAAAATGTAAATGATGGAGAGAGAATGAGTCTTCCACATTTTTTTATCCTTCTGTTGTGATATTATTAATACAATTATGAAAACATCAAGAGGCCTCAAACAAGATTGGACAAGGAGGCACTTAATTAAGTAATGAACTTTCCATGTTTCATGGCAAAGTGCAATCCTGCAGGACTTATTCAATATCTTTTTATTTAATATCTTTTTTTATTCAATAGTTTTATTCAATATCTTCATAAATGATCTGGAGGATGGTGTGGATTGCACTTTCAGCAAATTTGCGGATGATACTAAACTGGGAGGAGTGGTAGATACGCTGGAGGGGAGGGATAGGATACAGAAGGACCTAGACCAATTGGAAGATTGGGCCAAAAGGAATCTGATGAGGTTCAATAAGGATAAGTGCAGGGTCCTGCACTTAGGACGGAAGAACCCAATGCACAGCTACAGACTAGGGACCGAATGGCTAGGCAGCAGTTCTGCAGAAAAGGACCTAGGGGTGACAGTGGACGAGAAGATGGATATGAGTCAGCAGTGTGCCCTTGTTGCCAAGAAGGCCAATGGCATTTTGGGATGTATAAGTAGGGGCATAGCGAGCAGATCGAGGGACGTGATCGTTCCCCTCTATTCGACATTGGTGAGGCCTCATCTGGAGTACTGTGTCCAGTTTTGGGCCCCACACTTCAAGAAGGATGTGGATAAATTGGAGAGAGTCCAGCGAAGGGCAACAAAAATGATTAGGGGACTGGAACACATGAGTTATGAGGAGAGGCTGAGGGAGCTGGGATTGTTTAGCCTGCAGAAGAGAAGAATGAGGGGGGATTTGATAGCTGCTTTCAACTACCTGAAAGGGGGTTCCAAAGAGGATGGCTCTAGACTGTTCTCAATGGTAGCAGATGACAGAACGAGGAGTAATGGTCTCAAGTTGCAGTGGGGGAGGTTTAGATTGGATATTAGGAAAAACTTTTTCACTAAGAGGGTGGTGAAACACTGGAATGCGTTACCTAGGGAGGTGGTAGAATCTCCTTCCTTAGAGGTTTTTAAGGTCAGGCTTGACAAAGCCCTGGCTGGGATTATTTAACTGGGAATTGGTCCTGCTTTGAGCAGGGGGTTGGACTAGATGACCTTCTGGGGTCCCTTCCAACCCTGATATTCTATGATTCTATGATTCTATGACTGTAGAGCAATAGAATACAGATTAATATTGCACCAGAATGTGTTTACAGAAACACTTGACTGCGGTTAAAGCAATTCCAAAGTGGTGTGAACAGTGAAATTGTGAACAACTATATGTGTTCTGCCATGGCTCCAGATAATGATGAGGTCATTTGAAATAGTCTCTGAGTAGTAATATTATAATTCTGGAGAAATACTTACTAAACATAATACTGTACTTCATGAGTACTCTAGTTATCTGCTTGCAGAAGAATAGATTAAAATTTATTACATTTTATAGTTTTAATCTCATTTTATGATATTCTGTTTTAAACACGTTTCAGAGTAACAGCCGTGTTAGTCTGTATTCGCAAAAAGAAAAGGAGTACTTGTGGCACCTTAGAGACCAACCAATTTATTTGAGCATAAGCTTTCGTGTAGCTTATGCTCAAATAAATTGGTTAGTCTCTAAGGTGTCACAAGTACTCATTTTCTTTTTGTTTTAAACATCTATTTAATGCATGCATTCTTAAACAGAAGAAAGCATATCCAACTTCAGTCTAGGAGTCATTAAGAATATATCCTTATCTTTAAGTGAGGAAGATTATTCTCTCATATTTCTATTTCCAGTGGCAATGATGTGTTCCCTAAGTTAGTGCTTGTTTAGGAATATCATTCCGTCCTGCTTCTGTTGTTGTTACTGAATAAAATGAGGTTAATCTCTTCTGATTACCAGTCCTGAGGTCATGCTGGCCAGGCCGTTGCAAGTGGAGCCCTCCAAACCAGTCATGTGATCAATATAACACATATTAAATGGATTAAAAACTGGTTAACTGATAGATCTCAAAACATAATTGTTAATAGGAAATTGTAATCCAATGGGAATGTCTCTAGTAGAGTCCTGCAAGAAATTGTTTTTGAATGTTAGTCAATATTTTTATCAGTGATCTGGAAGGAATGTACAATAATTTTTGGTAAAGTTTTCAAATGCTGCAAAGATTGGGGGAGTGGTCAGTAATGATGAGGATAGGTTACTTACATAGAGAACTGGATTACTGGGTAATATGAGTGCATGCATACAACATTTGGATGGGTTAAAATACAGTTCAAATTATACTTTTCTCTATTAGTTATTATCTTTAATCAGGTTTTTAAAATACTTAATAGGGATAGATTTAAGTATGTGCTTAAATCCTTTTCTGAACTGCAGCCTAAATACATCCCATCAATATTCAATCAGTGAGTCTCTGGACTGCTGAGTCCTGATGGTATGATACATTGCCATCAGTGGATGTCAGATCAGGCCCTTAAATGGCTTGATATGCATACAATCCCAGTAGACTCTGCTAGAGTTAAACTGTATACTCACACATTTGTATACTCACTTGTATACTCACTTATATACTGTATACTGATGCTGGTTCTTTTTGGTATAATGTAATGATATGTTCTTTGGCCCCAAACTTACAAAGACTTAAACATGTGATTAGCTGTAAACTCATGAGTAGCTCTGTTCACTTAATGGGTCCATGTATATGTACGAAGTTTAAACCATGCAGAAATGTTGACAGGATCGGGGCTATAGCTTGCAAAATAATAGCCACAGGGACTATGTGTTCCTGTAGACACTACTGGATTACAAATAGTTACTAATAAAGATAGTCTAAGGGTTTTTTCCCCTTTTATCCTAATTGAAAATGAAAATTTTATTAACAAATAATTTTGCTCCTAATTTTAGTATTTTCAAGGTTCCTTCCCCACTCTGAACTCTAGGGTACAGATGTGGGGACCTGCGTGAAAGACCCCCTAAGCTTATTCTTACCAGCTCAGGTTAAAAACTTCCTCAAGGTACAAACTTTGCCTTGTCATTGAAACCTATGCTGCCACCACCAAGCATGTTAAACAAAGAACAGGGAAAGAGCCCACTTGGAGACGACTTCCCCCCAAAATATCCCCCCAAGCCCTACACCCCCTTTCTTGGGGAAGGCTTGATAAAAATCCTCACCAATTTGCATAGGTGAACACAGACCCAAACCCTTGGATCTTAAGAACAATGAAAAAGTAATCAGGATCTTACAAGAAGAATTTTAATTAAAGAAAAAGTAAAAGAATCACCTCTGTAAAATCAGGATGGTAAATACCTTACAGGGTAATCAGATTCATAACGTAGAGAATCCCTCTAGGCAAACCCTTAAGTTACAAAAAGACACAAAAACAGGAATATACATTCCATTCAGCACAACCTATTTTACCAGCCATTTAACAAAAGGAAATCTAACGCATTTCTAGCTAGATTGCTTACTAACTTTTTACAGGAATTCTGAAGAGCATTCCTGACCTGGTCCCGGCAACAGCATCACACAGACAGACAGACCCTTTGTTTCTCCCTACTCCCCCCCACTCCAGCTTTGAAAGTAACTTGTCTCCTCATTGGTCATTTTGGTCAGGTGTCAGCGACGTTATCTCAGCTTCTTAACCCTTTACAGGTGAAAGGGTTTTGCCTCTGGCCAGGAGGGATTTTATAGTTCTGTATACAGAAAGGTGGTTACCCTCCCCTTTATATCTATGACAAGTATGCCACACTATCAGAATAGCATCTGTTACAGACACCTTTTTCTGAATGGCTGCTTAAGAATAATCCCAAATATCTGGGAAATGATGGGTAGTACTTGCTCTTTGTTTCACTACATTCAAGCAAGATACTTCATAACTCATTAAAAAAAATAATAAAACACAACACACACATCTCAGTGCATTGCACTGTAACTCACAAAGGAAATCAGAGAATATCTTTTTGGTGAAGGATGAATGAAGAGTTTACAAGGTGATTCGATCTCTGAGGAACAATAATAAAAGACAGAGGTTAAATATCTAGAATACAGGGACCTGCAATTAAATATTTCAGATTCTGATTGAATAGCATTTGCTCCACATCTCTTGTAAGACAGGAGTTTCAACCAAAATTACTTTTTAGATTATACTCTAGTCCTAGTAAATTAAATAAAATTAACTATATCCTGTCTTCTGAGTGCTGAAAGAACTGTATTGCATAGGCTTCTTCATTACATCTTTATTAGTCTTACCCTTATATTTCCAATATTTGATGACTGGTCAAGACCAGAATTTTTCAAACAACTGGATTCAATCTTCCACTAAAACCAGCTATATTACTTGTGGGTATTTCCCTTAACACTGATTTAATGAACTTCTGCAAAGAGTAATGAAGTTGCTTGTTTCTTGCTGCCAAGTCATCACACAGTCATGGAATCAGGGGAATCCAAGCAAATCAAAAGAATGTTCATGTTAATGCTGTATACAAATTGTCACTTGCTACTTACTGTTACAAGAATCTATTTTACAGTTATATACATAAGAAATTTCCTTAATTGCAGCAGGCCCATTTTTTTTAAATAAAATACTCTTTCCATGTAGTATGTAATTGCCAATATTTGCCACTTAGCAGTGATTCATGTTTCACGAAAGGTGACAAAATGAATCACTAAGCAAGGCCCAACATTGCTTCCTTTCACAGACTCTCCTTATGAAATTATTTCTTCTTCTTACTTGATTGTGTGATATTTTGTCTGTGGCTGGACAACTATATCTGTTTTCACATTCTTTATTCCTATGATTGTTCTTGTTTTCCATTATCATTTTATGGGCACTCTTGAATTATTTGTTTTTTGTTGTCCTTTAGGTTAATAAGAAAATGTTAGGTAGTTAATGAATTTGGCTGGGGGCTGCTTCATGACTGCATCATCCTATAGCCTCCTTAGTAAGGAAACTTTCCTACTTCCAATACAAACATTTTTGATTATTTTTAATTGCTTTTTAAAAAACTAGCAGTACTCTTTTTAAGAGACTTTCACTCTGTCTGCTACAGAGACTCATAACACTGACCCTAGCCCTTCAATGTTTAGTGCATGGATGGACTGTTGCATCCATGTAGTTCCCCTGTTAAGACAACAAATCTTCATGAAGACTCAGTAGACTGTAAATCTCTACTTATTGGAGGATCTGCACTATAATGACGTAAAGGTAATGATTAGGGCCTGTCTCTAAAAAGTGCATTAAATGATATTCTGTGTAAACAAAGGAAAAACATTTAATATTTTGTTGTATATTATTTCCCGGTGCATTGTGTTAATTGGACTTTCCTATATATTACAGGCTTGATGCAGGATCTGTATTATACAGTTGTATAAAAGGGTATGTGCAAATCCTGCCAGCCCTTCAACAGTCATACTATCTGTCACCTGTACAAGAATGATGAGGTAAAATAAGAACTAAATACAATATATTTTTATTTTACAGTAACAGTGTAATAAAACCATGCTCACAGGACTGTAAAGCAGAAAGTAGGAGATATCTAGCACTAAAAAATGGCAAAAGAAAAAAAAACAATAAAATATAGGATTGATTGTGGTCATTCTGCCTTCCAACATATCTGTGGACCAGCTCGAACATTCCCTTTTACTTCCTGTGTTATATTCTTCCAACCATGTATTTTTTCGTAACATTGTTGAATGACGGTTTTGTTATATTCATAGAGGGCCAGATTGCTCTCTCCCTGTGAGGAAAACTCTGTGACATGCTCTCATAAATATAAAGGGAAGGGTAACCACCTTTCTGTATACAGAACTATAAAATCCCTCCTGGCCAGAGGAAAAACCCTTTCACCTGTAAAGGGTTAAGAATATAGGATAACCTCGCTGACACCTTACCAAAATGACCAATGAGGAGACAAGTTACTTTCAAAGCTGTGGGGCAGGGGTTGGGGGACAAGGGTCTGTCTGTCTGTGTGATGCTTTTGCCAGGACCAGGTCAGGAACTGGACAGGTCAGCTCTTCAGAACTCCTGTAAAAAGTTAGTAAGCAATCTAGCTAGAAATGCGTTAGATTTCCTTTTGTTAAATGGCTGGTAAAATAGGTTGTGCTGGATGAAATGTATATTCCTGTTTTTGTGTCTTTTGTGTTCACCTATGCAAATTGGTCAAGGTTCCTTCCCCACTCTGAACTCTAAGGTACAGATGTGGGGACCTGCGTGAAAGACCCCCTAAGCTTATTCTTACCAACTTAGGTTAAAAAGTTCCTCAAGGTACAAACTTTGCCTTGTCCTTGAATCCTATGCTGCCACCACCAAGCGTGTTAAACAAAGAACAGGGAAAGACCCCACTTAGAGATGTCTTCCCCCCAAAATATCCCCCCAAGCCCTACATCCCATTTCCTGGGGAAGGCTTGATAAAAATCGTCACCAATTTGTATAGGTGAACACAGACCCAAACCCTTGGATCTTAAGAACAATGAAAAAGCAATCAGGATCTTAAAAGAAGAATTTTAATTAAAGAAAAAGTAAAAGAATCACCTCTGTAAAATCAGGATGGTAAATACCTTACAGGGTAATCAGATTCAAAACGTAGAGAATCCCTCTAGGCAAACCCTTAAGTTCAAAAAGACACAAAAACAGGAATATACATTCCATTCAGCACAACCTATTTTACCAGCCATTTAACAAAAGGAAATCTAACGCATTTCTAGCTAGATTGCTTACTAACTTTTAAAGGAGTTCTGAAGAGCATTCCTGACCTGGTCCCGACAAAAGCATCACACAGACAGACAGACCCTTTGCTTCTCTCCACGCCCCCACCCCCAACCCAGCTTTGAAAGTAACTTGTCTCCTCATTGGTCATTTTGGTCAGGTGCCAGCAAGGTTATCTTAGCTTCTTAACCTTTTACAGGTGAAAGGGTTTTTCCTCTGGCCAGGAGGGAATTTATAGTTCCTGTATAGTTTTATAGTTCTGTATACAGAAAGGTGGTTACCCTTCCCTTTACATTTGTGACACACTCCTTTGCAGAGTTTTCCCCAGATCTTCTGGCACAGTCAGCAGCTTTGCTCTCCATCCTCTCTGGATCTCTTGAAATCTGCACATATTTTGAGGAATTTGCTTGAGACCCATCTTGGTGGAAGCCATTCAGGTGCCATGCCATATTTTATAAATTTTTGTCAGCATTCTAGGGTTTCCCTCCCTTCTGGCTACAGCCCCAGGATCCCTCCTGAGAGACCTAGGCTACACAGGAACCAGCTCTCCTTGGCGTCAGTGGATGCTTGCGCCCTCCCACCCCTGGCCCTGCCCCAACTCCACCTCCTCCCTGCCCCTATTGGACCCCTCCCCAAATGCCCACCCCAGCCCCACCTCTTCCCCAAGCATATCACTTTCCTCCTCTTCCCCCGTCCCTCCCAGTGCTTGCCACGCGAAACAGCTGTTTCATGGCGCAAGAGCTGGGAGGGAGGGGAAAGAAGCAGGATGTGGTGGGGCGCTCAGGGGAGGGAGAGGAGGTGGATGTGGGCTGGGACAGGTCAGGGAACTGCTGGTCGGTGCAGAGCACCCACCAATTTTTCCCCGTGGGTGCTCCAGCCCCAGAGCACTCATGGAGTCGACACCTATGTTAGGCTATATTAAATTATCCTTGACTTCCCAATGTGTTGGTAAGGGGTTCATGTAATAGGACCTGGTAGTGTCTGCTGAATATTCCCCAACATATACACATCCCAAACTCAGCCTGGAGCAATCCACATAGTACTGTGAGCTGGAAGATGATGATGTGAAGGTGAGCAACCTCTCTCTTTTCTGTGTTGAAATAAGAAGATCCATGCAATTCACAGAATATCTCTTCTGTGCGTACATCCTCATAGTGTGACCTAACCCACATAATTCAATATGTTTATTCTTCTTCAGCTCTGCAACAAAAACCCTGGTGGAATCAGGGGAGAGTTTTGAAATTCAAATGCTTCTGTTATTATTGTTGGTTTAATTTTATAGAATTGCTTTTGGTATGGAAAGCTGCAAAAATTAAATCAACTAAGAGACGTAGGGTCATTTTTTATTCAAATTTTAATCATATACCAGAAAAAATATTCTGCTTCTGACGTAACCATGTTACCAAGTAGGATACATGCAACATGCAGGAGTGGTTGCTTTAAATAGTTATTTTATTGATAATATTATGCAAACACTTTTGAATAGGCCCCAATTCAATAAGGTAGTAAAGCACGTGGCTAATGTTAAGCATTTGCGCTTTCAAAGAGGTTACCCATGCACTTAAAGTTAGACATTTGCTTCATTACATTGAGTTAGAGCCTTATTTTCTATTTTACTATTAGAAATTTTTAGAACAGTTTGGGACTGCACAGCTCATAAGATTGCTGCAGTGGTTGGACATAAAGCTGCTTATTTACTGCTTCATTCAGCATTCTGACGGTTTCTCTTCCAGTTCTTTTCCAGATTAGATAGTAGTCATAGAATGAGTTGAGGAATAAGATGATCACAGTGGACTGGGACTCAGATGAGTGACTGAGTCTGTGAAAGATAGGGGAAAGCGTACAGATTGGTTGCATGTCTGATTTTATAGTAAATAAACTGTTTTCAAATGGTTACAGTCCAAGCTTTAAAAACTTCTATTCTAAAAGTAGGAATAATAAACTTGTATGTGTAAATAAATAAATAAATAAAAATACGCACTCCAGAGAAAACAGAATTCTGTAAATTCTGTAAAGCTGTCAACATAAGCCCAAAAGAGAAAAACCTTCAGGTACATAAAGATGCTAATACAGCCTTCAGAGATTTCTCTCATTTTGGATTCTGCTTAGTAAGAGCCTGTGGTCCACATGGCAAATACCCACACACTTAATAGGATATTCTGTTCCTCTACATGCACTAGAGATATGATCAGTCAGGAGAAAAAAGAGCCATATCTGTTCTCAAGGTAAAGGTATAAAATTATGCATTGCCTATTGTAAACTCTGACAATGAAGTGTTGCTTAATTTTTACTGGTCACTATGTGGGTCTTTAAAAGGTAGGAAAAGACCAGTTTTGTAAACAGAGCACTGTATCCATGGCAAAGTTCAATTACACTTTTAACTTATCTACTGTGATGGTACAAAAAACTCATACTGGGCAACATATAGTTAATGATTGACTGTGTGTTCAGGTGGTTCTCATCTGCTGCACCTGTGGGAAATATCAGACTAGGAGAGAGAAAATAGAGGAACCCAGCTCAGTTGGTGTCAGACCAGCAACAAGAACAGATCTCCTGTCCTTAGCTCCTGGAGCAAGGCCTGGCTAAAGACACGGGCTCAGCTGACTGCTCCCTGATGACCTATTGTGGATCCACTTATGATGGGACTATTCTTTTGACACTAGCCAGTTAGCCCAGTTGGGGCCTCCAGTTTTACAGAAGCCCTTTAAGTATGATGCCCAATCCACGGGAAATTACATTTCTAACTACTTCATTTGTGTATATTGACAAACAAGGGTGGACTATCCGGGGTTCAGATGGAGGGCTGAAACCTGTTAAAATTGGACTGAAGCATCCAGACACCACAAAGCAGATGTGTGGGTGAGTCCTGGGGCCTGGCATGGGAACTCTGGTGCCAATATGGTGATGAATGCAAGCAACCTTCCCACCCTGGAGAAGGAGAAGACTGACTAACCCAGATGATCAAACACTCTTGATCGAAGGCTGTGGCACTCTGGACCTAAGGGACAGTGACAATATATATCTAGAGCATCTAATGAAGTAGATGACTGAGAACCAGCAGCATGAACAGGGAGCCCCGCAGTGTTTGCAACTCCTGCAGCAAATGGCTGCCCAATAGCAAGACCTGGTTCAGGATTTAGGGGTGCGGTAGCAGAAACAGCAGCAAATGTTGGTCCAAAAGGTAATGGCCTTATTGCAGCCTCAAGGATCCCTCAGTGTTTCCCTCCTGGAGTTGTAGGCCCTGTCTGAGACATGTGACTATGCCAGTGAAACTCACAAAAATGACCCCCAAGGATGACCAGAGGCTTTCCTGGTAATGTTCAAGTGAGTGATGATGACAGCCCAATGGCCACCTAAGCAATGGACCATCCTATTACCACCTTACCTGACTGGATCAGCACAGGCTGTGTCCCCCTCATTGAAAGTTGTAGCTTCCCAAATCTTCCACAGACAAAAGTGACTACACTCAACTACCTTGACATCATTGAGGTGACTTTCTGACAGAAGTTCCATGAAGAAAAATATCCCTGTCCACGAAGTGGCCCAGAAATTGACAGACCTGTGTTGGAAGTGGTTTAACCTTGACATTGGGACTGGAGTTGGGGCAAATTAGCTCATGTGGAGGAGTAGTTTGCCCTCATACCCCAGCTGGGGGTAGGAACTAGTTTCTCAAACACTGACCTGAGGCCAATGAGGCCACTCTATTCAAAGGAGAACCTAGCCAGGAGAATCGGCGGTCTCAGAGCCTGGTGTTGGACATGCCAGTCTCCAAGGAGTCAGCATATCACAATACCTAGGACTGGCCTTCTTTGGTAAATCCCGGCACTCTAGACTGAAGCCCAGACAAGGGCCATTGGAACTGCAACAATCTCCTCTGCAGGGAATCCAGGGGTCAGAGAAGATGACCCCCTGCCCATTCACTGGTTCTCTCTGTTCTAACTCTTGCTGCATGAGAGCTCGTTTGTTGCTCCTTAATCCCCTCAGCCAGAGCTGGGGCCCCAAACATCCTCTTCCTCTGACCATGATTCAATAAAGTCCAATATAGATGCGGGAGAATGTTGGCCTGGAACAGATTGCCCAACTAAGACACCTTCTGAACACCTTCCTGATGGTGCTCTGGCCCAGACAAACACACCTTATTCAACATCATGTCCAAGGAGAGCAAAGAAAACACATCTGAAAGAATCCTCTGCCACATCCCCAAAAATGTGGGTTGCTTTATAAAAAGGACTTCTGCACCATGCTGGAGCAAGGAGTCATTGAAAAGTACAACAATGACTGGTGAATGTTATTGTATTTGTCCCTAAACCAGGTGGCACTACGTGGTTCTGTATACATTTTGGAAAAGTTAATTCTGTCTCCCAAATTTGATGGCTACCCCATGCCCTGGGTGGACAAATTGCTAACCCAGCTGGATGAGGCCCACTCTATCACAATATTAGACCTAACCAAGCGATTTTGGCAGATTCAGCTTATGCCAGAATCATATGAGAAAACTGCTTCTGCCACCTTGTTGTGTCTTTGTGATATTAAGATTACCTCCTTTGGCCTCCATGGTGACCCAGTGATGCTCCAACAGCTCACGTACCAAGTCCTCCAACCAATGGTTCATATGCTGCAGCTTATTTAGACCAATGTGGTTATGTGTAACCAAGACTGGGAAACCCACTTTGAACAGATCACCTCCATCCTCCTGTCCCGATGGGAGGCTGGCCTAACTGCAAATCCAGTGAAATGTAAAGTCAGAAAAAGTTGAGACCTGGGCTATACTGAAGGAAAAGGCCAGGTCGGGCCTGACGTAGACAAAGTCTAAGCCTTGAAAGACCACCCAACCCCAACCCCCAAAACAGCAACAACATCCCAGATCGAGAGGTTTTTAGGGCTCAACAGTTATTACAGCCAAACTCTGCCAATGTTATCTATGGTAGCTGCACCCCTCACAGACCTGATTAAGGACAGCAGTCCCGGGAAAGTTTGATGGTCTGAGGTCTGTGAAAGAGCTTTTCAGACACTCTGAAAGACCTCCTGTGTAAAGACTCTGTCCTATTCAACCCAAACTTTTTGAAATAATTCATTTTGCAAACTGACATCTTGGAAGTGGGACTAGGGGCTGTGTTATTCCAGAAAATATATTGAAAATAGTAGAAGTTAGGAGCCTAAAAATCTTTGAGGATCTGGGTCTAAATGGCGGGAAATGACCTCTCCCCATCAGTCATTACTTCATCATAAATTAATAATTTTATTATTCAAACATTTCCCTTAGATCTCTGCAGTATGTGCTTAGCTACTGGGTCTAAATAATTTTAAAAACAATATCATCAGCACGCATGCATTACTTCCTGTTGCTGCTCCCACTGTAATCCTTTGTACTATACATCAATCAATCAATCCGATTAGCTGTGCCAAATTTTTCTAAGCAAGAAGAAATAAACGCGAAAATAAGGACAGAGCTGTCTGGTGCAGCTTTGCAGATCAAATGATTTTGAGATCATTCCATTCATGATGAGTGCAGCCTTAGGCAATTTTTTTTTAAAAAAAGGTGTCCTTGAAGCTAAATTTTGCTCACGCTTTGAAGAAATATATTCCATTTGGCTTAATGTCCTTTTTTTCTGAAGCAAGTGAAATAGTTACTGATGAGCTACAGATCTTCAATTTGTTAGCAATGCTTATTCAATTAAAAGTTTAGATCTGGAATAATAATTTTACATGAAAATGCCTGCAGCCCAACAGCCAAAACTTCTGCTATGATCTTGCAATCATAGTTGATTAGCCATAATTGGCCTATAACTTTAGCAACAAAAGAGATCGTTCTCTGAATCATAGAGATACTAAACAATTTGCATAAAGATGGAAAAATGTTCATGAACCTAATGAATAATTTTAATAAAGCCAACTTAGTTTTTCCTAATATTGTAAATTTGTTGTGTTTTTATTTTCCATATTTTCCCCTCTGAATACAAAGTATTTTTTCCTTGTGTGAGTAATAAGAAGTCAATTATATCAGAGAGCAGTAAAATGGGAAGTCTGAACCAAAGGCATGTAAATGGTGAATGTGTGTTTTAAACAATGTGATTTATCCATGTGCATGGCAGCATGAAGGTGAGCCAAATATAGCTAAGGTCTTCTGAGCAAAATGAGGCTCTTAAGGGTATGTCTGCACTGCAATAAAAGCCTGTGGGGCACCAAGTCACAGAGCCCAGGTCAACTGACTTGGGCTCATGGGGCTTGGACTGTGGGGCTAAAAATTGCTTTGTAGACATTCAGGCTTGGGCTTGAGCTCTGATACCCACTCTCCTCACCCAAACATCTGCACTTCAATGTTTAGCCCTGCAGCACAAGCCCCATAAACCTGAGTCAGCTGAGTCCGGGCCATTACACGGGTCTTTTATTGCAATGTATCCATAAGACCGGTACTGGGTCTAGAGCAAGATAATAAGTTCAGAAGAATGACTGACTTGTAGTGTAAACTCAAAAACCAAAATAAAATGTTCTCATCAAAACTGAACTGCAGAAAAACTTGGAAGGATGAGAATGACTGTAAATGAGTGCTCTGTCCCGAGCTTCACTGCTCCCTATTCTATAGTTCAATCTATGTCACCACTCTTAAAAGCTTAGCCACAGAAGTTATTTCAGTTCTGTGTGGACCTGTATGTTGGAAACAGATATTGCCTGACCTATAAGACATATTTCTTTGCTTTTCCATTGAGTACATTTTGTACATTTTTGTTGGTTCCTGTTCCTGAAAGATTGACAGGGCTGGAGAATGAAATCCTCTGTTGTCCCCATACATGCATAACACATGCCGTTACAGTGAAATTTTTCCCACACTCCCTCAGCAATGTGCTGAAAGTCCAATGTGAAGAACTATAACTATCTGTAGCAGGCTAGCTTTGTCTGAATGCCTATTCATTACTCTGCTTCTTTGCTGAGCCTGTCAAGAAGAGCGTCATTTGTGTTGGTGGAATTATTTTGTGGATACTTTTTTACACGGAATTGGACTTAGACAAGCAATATGTAAGCCATCAAATGCTAATGTCTTTCAGCTGTAACTGACCTGAAATGGGTTTGAACCAGAGCCCTAAAGCTGAAACATACTATACTAATCCTGATTAATCATTTTCCCTTTCCTTTTCAACCTTAAAAATTGTGAGTACTTTTCGTCTGAACACCAAATAGCTTTTTTCTATGTAGAATCTTGAAATCTCAGAGTTGAATTCCTGAACTGGGAATTTAGACTGTAATATTTGGGCCATGTGAACACTGATTAATAAGGGGCTTAAATTTAAACTCTCTGTGTGTGTGTGTGTGTGTGTATAATCCCAAAAAAACTGTGTATATAGCAGATGCACATTTTGGCTCAGATTCTTGGCCCCTGCTAAGGAGAGCACTATACAGCTTAGGAGGTAAAGTGCAAAGGTGGCCTTTGTGTTCTGATCTGTACCAGGCCAGTCACCACCCAGCATAACTTAGAGCAGCATGAAGGTTGCAATCCTGCAAGTAGGAACTGCAAGGATAGACAGAACTTGCTCATGCTCTCTTTCCCCGAACCACGCAGCAGGGATGGGGTGGAGGGATCTTGTTACACTAGCTCTATATACTACTGAGCTTACTATGCCCTCATACTTAGATAAAGCTCT
Source organism: Lepidochelys kempii (assembly GCF_965140285.1). Lineage (NCBI taxonomy): Eukaryota > Metazoa > Chordata > Testudines > Cheloniidae > Lepidochelys > Lepidochelys kempii. The sequence goes on from NC_136380.1 coordinate 87,108,076, forward strand.
TGTGACTGGCTCGACTTGCTTTCGGGCCAGAATCCACCAGTCGTCCAAACCTAAGTGGCCACATTACCCTCAACAATCTTGGCGGGAAGCGGTGTGGGCTGAGGGATGTTCTGGCAGCCCTTCCTGCAGCCCCCATTGGACTGGAGCAGTGAACTGTAGTCAGTGGGAGCCACGATAGACCGAACCTATGGATGCGGCAGGTAAACAAACTGGCCTGGCCCACCAGGGGTTTTCCCTGAACAAGTGGAGGACCTAGTTTGAGAAGCACCACTGTACAGTAACTCAATGAAAAACTTATTTTATATATGTCAAGGTTCCTCCCCCACTCTGAACTCTAGGGTACAGATGTGGGGACCTGCATGAAAAACCTCCTAAGCTTATCCTTACCAGCTTAGGTCAAAACTTCCCCAAGGTACAAAATATTCCACCCGTTATCCTTGGACTGGCCGCTACCACCACCAAACTAATACTGGTTACTGGGGAAGAGCTGTTTGGACAAGATTTTCCTTCCCCCCAAAATACTTCCCAAAACCCTGCACCCCACTTCCTGGGAAATGTTGGATAAAAAGCCTCAACAATTTGCATAGGTGACCACAGACCCAAACCCTTGGATCTGAGAACAATGAAAAAGCATTCAGTGTTTTACAAGAAGACTTTTAATAAAAAATAGAAGTAAATAGAAATAAAGAAATCCCCCCTGTAAAATCAGGATGGTAGATACCTTACAGGGTAATTAGATTCAAAAACATAGAGAACCCCTCTAGGCAAAACCTTAAGTTACAAAAAAGATACACAGACAGAAATAGTTATTCTATTCAGCACAATTCTTTTCTCAGCCATTTAAAGAAATCATAATCTAACACATACCTAGCTAGATTACTTACTAAAAGTTCTAAGGCTCCATTCCTGGTCTATCCCTGGCAGAAACCAGCATACAGACAGACACAGACCCTTTGTTTCTCTCCCTCCTCCCAGCTTTTGAAAGTATCTTGTCTCCTCATTGGTCATTTTGGTCAGGTGCCAGCGAGGTTACCTTTAGCTTCTTAACCCTTTACAGGTGAGAGGAGCTTTCCCCTGGCCAGGAGGGATTTCAAAGGGGTTTACCCTTCCCTTTATATTTATGACAATATATATGTAAAACCACTGTAGGACTACTTTCTCCCCCTGATTGTTATTCTTCTGCTATTAGAATAAATGTTATTGTTGTAGAAACAAAGCATTTATTTCAGCAGTAGGCATTGACTGTACTATTGATCAAGAAAGCTATTACTAGACAAGTTCTTCTCAGTAGGGATTGCATTCCCATGCAATAGCAAAGCAAGAGTAAGTTGGCTGGTGATATTAAAACTGTGCTATCCTCCAGCTGAAAATGACTTCTGAGATGTACTCACAGCTGATTAACATCACTTCTGCCTCCCAGTTGTGGGTTGAAAATCTTTGGGGGTTTTCAGAAGAAGGGAGGAGAGGAGGTTTGGGATTCACTATGGAAGAGTCCCATCTCACTTTGACTTAACCCATAATGTCTCTCACATTCATTGACTTCCCATATTAGCAATCTTTAGCCTTCCACTAAAACATCAGCAAACAACCTAATTATAAATTGTTTTTGTGAAACATGTGGAAGATGCCTGTAATATTTTATAAATACAATATGTACGGTTATGTGAGTACCAAGGGTTAAATTTCAACAAGAACTGTCTTGCAGGCAGGGAGACAATAAAGTACTATTCACCATACTTAATGGGACAATATAGGTGTGAGTCCCTTTGAAGTTGAACTCAGCAGAGGTAAATACCCTGGGCTTGGTCTAGGGGAGAAAAATGGACAAAAATGATATGCAACTATCTACAAATACTAAAGAAGCGATGGAAGGGAAGGAATTATTGACCTGGACATGCAGGGGAATGAAAGAGACACAGGGATGGATTTAACAGCAAAAGACAGCAACTTTATTAACTTTAACAGGGGGTGGCCAGCACTCCTTCACTAAATACCAGGCATTAATTTGGGTCCTATGCAGTGTTAAATGGCCTCCATGCCAAATAACCAGCATTCAGAGTTGGTTCTTCTCACCTATATCCTAAGATTCATCGAGCGGGGAATGAGAGAAGACTTTAAGCATCCCTCAGTCTTCAAAGATTTACCCCTAGATTAATAAGGACCCTGAGTAATCTCCTGAGATTCAGGTTTACCTTTGAGAGCTGGTCCCTTTGAGCCTGTCAGGCATACTAAATATTGACTAAAAGTTATGACAATATTACAAACTCACTTATCAATGTACAGCTTTTAATTTCCATCCTTTCCCCTTACTTACCTTAAGCCAGGGCCCCCGCTTGCTGCAAGGAAGGCAAAGAGCCCACCGAACCCTTCTGAATCATGCCCCTTGGGAACAATTCCTTTCTGATTAGGGTGACCATACTTTCTGTTTTGGCCAGGACAGTCATCTTTTTAAGCCCTGTCCTGGATATCCCAACTTTTTTTTGGCAGTTGTTCCATTTGCTCTTGTTTGATCATTGGTTGGCAAGAGCAACCAGGAGAAATGTCCAGTTTTGCAAAAGAAAATGAAGTGTGCCCCCTAACAGGGTACAGAGGAACATTTGGGGGTCAGCAGTGATGCCAGCCCTGCCCACTTACATTCTGGGACATGTGTCCACCCTATTTCTAATTAAAAAATCCCCACAGCATACAGTGTATATCTGCATTGTCAGGTGGGGGAGCAACTGCAGCAGAATGGCAGCTTCATGTCCTGAGGTCTTCATATAAAAGAAGAGGAGCAGCATAAGAGACAATCAAGTCTCCCTTCTCCTCACAGCACAGCCAACGGCAAAGGGAGAAGTGGAGAAATCTCTTTCCATCTCTTCCCTGAGGAACAGTCTTCGAGTGAGTTCTGAAGAAAAGGAAGCTAACTTGAGCCTGCCCATTCCTTTCTCTCCCTCCTCTCAGGACCCACAGGGTTGTCTTTGCCTCTGCTGGTTTGATCAAAAATCCCTCACACTGAGTTGACAGGGTGGGGGTAGACATTTTCGGTGTGAGAATACAGAATAATAGAGAGAAAGTGCTTTACATTAGAGATGGGGGGAAATAAGATATAAAAAATTATAGGGCAGAGGGAGCCTGGGGATGAGTCAAGTTGACTTTCATTAGGCAAAAGTTCTAATTCCTTCTCATTGACTCATTCCTGGCAGTATTGCCTGGATGTGGGCTTCAAAATAATGAAATAATATATATAGGATGGCCACTAAGATGCCATCATTGAAGTACTGAAGAATAATTTACACAAAATACTTGAGGATCTCAGCAAATAAATAAGCCCCAAGCCTGCTTCAGACAGGTAGTTGGACTAGAAACCAGGTTATTTCCAAGCCTATGATCTGTGGCCAAGGTTTTTTTAAAAAATGGGTGCGTAAAGCTAGGCTACCAGATTCATATTTAAGCACCTGAATAATAAATGACCTGATTTTCAAAATTACTGAGTGTTGCACTGGCAGACCAGATGCCAGTTCTTGCTAAGGCTTTAGGCTTCAGCCTAGCCCTTACAAATTCATTGCTGGAAATCAATCTGTTTCACCTGTGGGTCAGTAAGATTAAGATGGGTACTGGACTTATGCCAATGTGTTTAGTGTTTAAACTTTATGAAATGTTTGCAGTGCCGAGTTTACAATGGCTCCAGTGGCTCCATGGAGTCGGGCCCATGCTCAGAGGGGGTCCCAAGCCTGCTCCGCTTGCACTGCGCCCCAAGACCCCACTGGCTCCCCCTGCCCACCACTTGCTCCTCTCGGCCTGCCTGCCGGCTACCCAAGGGCATCTCTCCTCCCCCTGATCCCACCCCCTCCTCCTCTCAGTCTCCTGGCCAGACCCCAGTGCACCTCCAGCTCTGGGCAGTCTCTGCTTCCCACCACCTGTGGGGCCCCACCCGTCTCCCTGGAGTTGAGCCGCTTGGGACTGATGCAGAAGCCTGGCCAATCTCAGCCAGGTGTGTGTGTGGGCTCAGGGGTGGGAGGGGGGGAACAGTTTGAAGGGCTTGGCTGGGACCCTGCAGGCAAGTGCGTCTTGAGGGACCCTGGCTGGGGCAGGTCCCGGTCTGGCTGATCGCGCCACTCCCGAGGGGCCGGAGCTATTCCCAGCCCTGGGACCAGCCCTGGCTGCGCTGCTGGCTCAGCCCAGCAGACACAGTCGCCTCCCAGCAGGGCCAGTGAGTGCGGCTGGGAGGCAGGGCTTGGGAGAGTGGGTCTGTGGGGAGTATGCGGGGGGGTGCTGGGCTGTGAAGGGGTGGGGAGGATCTATGTGTGTTGGGACACTAGGGAGTGGGGGTTCTTTGGGGGGTGCTGGGCAATTGTGGTGGGGCTGTGGGCAGGGGTGGTGTTTTGCACGGTGCTGCGCATTTGTGGGTGGGGTGGGGGAGCGCTGGGCATAGTGGGTCCAAGGGGCCTCTGGCCATAAGGAGTCAGGGGGTGTTGGGCGGGGGGACTGTGTGGTGTGGCATGGGCCTTCCCCTGAGGGGAAGGGGCATGCTGGCAGCACAAGGCCGGGCAGGCCACACTGCATCTGGCAACTGCTGGTTTGTAAATAGTGCCCTCGCACTGGGCGGAGCAGGGCTGCCCCTGTCATGCCATGCCCCATTGCCTCTGGCTGGCCCCACGCATGCTCCATTGCCTCCATGGTGGCCCACAAATATGTTTGGCGCCGGGCCCACAAAGGTTTAATCCAGTCCTGTATGTTTGTATATTGCTGCATGCATTAATCTCACTTATCTTTATGACATGCTATAAGGTAATATTTAAGTTTTTGCTTTGTAATTGTACAAAATGTTTGCTCTGAAACTGTGAACTTGTCAGGAGGGATCATCTCCTGCCCATCAAGAAGGGCTATCTAAACTAAATGGGCCATTGTGAAACATCAGAATACAAAGATTTTGTTAATTGCCTCTTCATACCCATACAGAGGATACTTGCAAATGGACTCTTCCCATCAGCTTGAATTCTGGAAGAAGAAAATAAAAATAACTGACTGGAGCATTTTTCATCTGTATTGCTGTTTGGACTCTCACTGGGCCGGAGCTACAAAACAGAAGCGGAGATTCCAGGGTCAACCTGAGTTAGCCCTAAAAGCCATTCAGAGCTTATTACAACTCTGTCATCTTTTGAAACCATACAGCATAATTCATATATATATATATATGCCCTCTTTAAACTTATAATAACTCTCTCATTTCTTTTATTAGTTAATAAATCTTTAGATAGTTTTCTATAGGATTGTCTATAAGCGTTGTCTTTGGTGTGAGATCTAAGGTATATATTTAACTGTGGTAAGTGACTGGTCTGTTGGGACTGGGAGTATCCTGAATCTTTTTTGATCTTTGGTGTATAAGAACCATCTGTCACTAATTCCAGCTTGACTTGGTGGCAAGTTAGACTGGAATGCTCAAGGGGACTGTCTCTGACTCCTTGGTAAGACTGTTATAGTGCTTTAGGAGTTCACAACTGTTACCTGATTGGTGAAATCTAATTATAGAACATACAACCAGTTTGGGGTCTCTGCCCTGCTTCTTGACAGTCTGCTCTGAGGTAGGCACTCACTATCATGAACCACAGTAGACAGACTGACACTGAGAACCCACAGCTCTCATGGATTTCAAAGTGGATGGTTGAGTATTCAACTATTGAAAATAGGACCATTTATTTAGATGCCTAATATGGTCTGAGGAGCCTAAATTTAGGCTTCTATTTTTAGCATTTTGTCATATTATTAATGCATTTAAATTTTTTTTTCTGTATGTGTGCATATATGTGTGTCTAATATGTATATATTAGACAGTTTATGTATGTTCTTCTTTTCTTTTTTATAGTATTTTGACACAATTCTTAAAATGTGCTATTAGGAAAACATCTCTTTTTCTCCCAAGTTAGCTCTAAAATAATCTGCCTAATGAGTAGGTATGTACAGAGAGATTGATATACAAATATGGATGGCATTTAGATTTGGGAGTTCTAATATACAGGAAATATTCAGATACCTGAATATGAGAGTTGAATAACAGCTTGATCTATCCATTCTGGAGTATTGCAAACTCCTTCCACCAAAGGCCCTTACATCCTTTAAAGTATTTTGGGGAGATGTGATTGGCTTCTATTTTCTCCTCCTGTTCCAATCCATGTCTCCTTGGTCAGGATGGATTTCTTCTTGTGATGGTTAGGAGTTTCTGTTTGGCTGCAAGACCATCACCTCTTGTTGGGTATGTAACTGGCTGCTTCACTCCAGCTTTCAAAGAAGTTCTTCTGGGGGATGGAAACCTATCTTCCTGCCCATCCTGCACCAGGAGCACGGGACAATTTTGATTCACTACTGTCACTGCTATACTTGTTTTGTGGCCTGAGATGCCTCCAGGAAACTTTTAACCACTACCTAATATATAAGGAAAGTTCCAAGAACACAAAAGGGAGATGGGGAAAGTTATAGTTTCCTCCAAAAGACTTCAAAGGTAAAAAAGTCTTTGGGACTACATAAAGGGGGGGAATGTTCTGGTATGCCCCTGTGGAGAAAGGGTTGGGTTAAAGTTGGGCAACCTAAATATCTAGGTCAAATTCTCCCTCAATAGCATCAATATCTGGAAAGCCTGTGGGCCTGATTTTGATTTTGATATGCCGATATAAATCAAATCAAGAGTAATTCAGCTGGAATAAATGGGGTTACACCAGTGTAAAATGGGGCTACATTAGGTTGGAATCGGGTTCTTTTCCAATTCCACATCTCAACCAATCAGTTTCTTCAGATATATTTTAAGTGTCTGCTTTCTGGAAAGCTTTTACTTTGCCTGATCATGGTCCTAATGTCTGTGGGGTATTTTTCTCCTACAGTAAATAAAGTTGTGCTTAACTTTGTGCTTTGATTTCAAAGGAGGTTGTCTGCACAGCTTCAGTTGCAACTCACAAGTTTTTGTTGTTTTTTTTCATTTGGTGTTGCTGGACCTTCACAAAGCAACTAAAACATCTCTACAGATCTTTATGATAATATACCGTGCTATGTAGTATTGTTAAGATCCATGTTGTACGAGTAAAATTTATGTTGTACACAATGTTGATGTCTTTATTTACTTTTCCAACCTTCTGGAGAGAATGATTTTCCTTTTGTCAGCTTCTTATGTTAATTTTCTTAATGATTATTTATTCTTTCTGTTGGCTTTATTTCTCCTTTTTAAAGTACATGTTCATTGCTTGTGAAAGGTGCCCGATTCATTGGAAACCAAGAGCAAGATTGTCAGATGTAGGTGCACACCAATTATAAGAGCTTAAACTATGCCCCTATTCAGTCAAACACTTAGGGAGAGATTTTGAAAGGTACAAATGGCAGTTTAGGCTCTTCATTCCTTTTGACTTTCATTGAGGGTGAGGCACCTAAACTGACTTTTCTGCCTTTGAAACTCTTCCCTTAATTCGTGTTTGCACATGCAGTTTTGTGCCCATAACAGAAGTCTATACAACTGCACGTTGCTGATTTTGAATATCTAGTACTGAAAATCCAGAATTCTCTCACCCATTGTGCAGGGGCTGGGGACTTAGCCTCCTTTCACCCACTTCTCCTCCCTAATGCCACCCTCACAGGGAAAGAAAGGCTCAGTGTAAATCTTCAGAAATGGGAAAGTCATGACTCATTTTTCTGTACAGATTTGAAAAATATTTACAGTTCTTTATCCCCTTGGTGCATACAACCTATGGAATCTTGACAGTTCATATCTGAATCTCTCAGGCTTTGAGGATTTAAGGCTTTATCCTTCCCTGGGGCGGGGAACATGGAAGAAGAACACGGGGCCCAGGAAACTCTACATGTCTTTGGAATAAGGAAAAATTCTAGAACAGTATAATATGAGTAGCAAGCCACAGTATATGGCCCTCACTTTTCCTTAAAGTTGTGTTTCTTTTCTCTTCTGGAGCAGCCACCATTAAAGCTAAGAACATGGTTCATTTTCTATGCCTGTTCAGTTCTTAATTTCACTGGAGAAATTGTTAAGAGGTCAATGTACACATTAAGTGAAAATAAATAAAAGCAAGTATTAAACTTTGAAGTTAGTGAAACCTGGCCTAGGTGTCCACTCAAGAAATTGACATAAATCAACTGCTTTTAATAAAGGAGGGACAGCCATGTTATCTACACATTTGTGGATATGTTGTAGTGGTTTCTTCAGACATGTGACTCCTAGGAAGCACGCTAAGGTCAATTCAGAGCTTGTGGAAGGAAGGGCAACATCATGGCACATGAGACAAACAAGTATCGCAGCCTCTTTGCTAGCCAAGCTGCTGGAAGAATAGTCCCTCAGGGGTTAACGAAACACCATGCCTGCAGGTTGTGGGGAGGATTCCATTCCACAGCTCCCATACATTTTGCTGCAGAAAAGTTGTTCACTTGGGGGACAGAGGTGAATTTCATCCTCAGGGAAAACTACTGGCAACATAAGTCCAGCAAGACCTGTTACATGCTCCGGTATGCTGCATACCATGCCTTTATCATTGCTGTCAGTAACATATTAATATGACAACCCTTTTAGAGCAATATGTCGATTATTTTCTCCAAGTGCACAAATAATAATAATTTAAAAATTGCATAGAGTAATCATTCAGCACAATATCAATAACACTAAAATAATTCCCTGGACTGCAAAAATTACAAGACGTCCCTTATTTAAGTCACCCTCTTAGGAAAAGCATGAGTGAATAGACAGGCCTTGCAGTGTATTGTGAAAGGCAACAGCCTTAGGCTTTATTAGATCAAGGGGGGAAGCAAATCCCAGAATCAAGGACACTCCACTAATAAACAGCCTGTCTCTTTGGGCCCAGACCTTCAAGTCTAGGGACAGTTATTTTAAATGTCCCAGCTGATTTCAGCTGCCAGGTTGGAATATGAAGAGAGAGGTGATCTCTAAGATGAACAGGCCTCAAACCAGAAAGCCTTTTATAGCTCAAAACAATTATTTGTTGAATAAAGTATATGAGAACATTTGATACTATTAATCAAATAAATTGTTCAAGCTGGCCCCATAATGTAAAAATGAATATTTGTATCAATAATAGCAAAATTAACAAAATAGCATGGTCAAATATATTATCTGACCAGCTTTAATCCAATCAACATTATGCATACACCTTTTTTCATATGTGTAAATCTGAGATATTAAAACACCCATCTGTGTTAATTTATTCTAACTAATTTTCTGTTTTTCCTTTTTTACACTGTGGATAAGGGACTCATTTGCGTCCAACAAAAATAATGATAAATGTGGTAAAACTCGCGATATATTTATGAAAAATTGAATGAACACATATTTATTTATTTAGTATGTGTATTGTGGTAGCACCCTAGTGAATACAATGCTTGAGCTGAATTTTGATGCTATATCATAATTAATCAAAAAACAGTTCAGGTTGCACAAAGGGGCTGAGTTTGGAGCTATCTGCCCAGATGACAGACCTCTCTCCTGGTTTAATACGGGTGTGGCTGAATCCTATAGTATCTGTTTCCCCCACCAATGGAGGTAGCTTTTCTGGCATTAGAAGGTCTCTTATCAGAGATAGCAAAGGAAGGGTCAGAATGCAGCTGTATTCTGTCAATCTTCAACTGGGCATGTCGTCTCTTAGAAAAGCATAGACAGCTAATGAAAGAGAGTACTGCTCCTAGGCAGCACTAACTTACATCTGGGCTGAAGCTAGATTAGATCTAGCTTGTAGAGGGAGTTCTAACCAGTTGCCAATGCCCTTTTTCCCATCCCTTTATGCAAAGCAAATGTTGGCGCAGGAGAGATTCTGGGTCCAAATTTGTAATTTCTCCTTTAGTGAATAAATGGGTTATGCAACAACTTCCAGTTACCAGCCCAACAGTCTTTTTTCCATATATGTTGAATTGTCTTTCTTCCTCTGAGAACATATACCATTTGAGTGTATATTTCAAGAGCTTTGCATGCACCATGTGAGATTTATATAGATGTGGAGCAACTTGAGATATAAAGCTCTGTTTGTCCTTTTTCTCATCTTCCTTGAAAATGAAAGGTAAACAATTTAGATTACAGCTAAAAAAAATTAGAACCAATCTTAAAACAAAACAACTGAACAATATTACTGTCTTCTTTACCATTCTAATATACAAGTAACACTGCAACAAAAAGTTCTATTTATGAACTTTTCTCCATTTTCATATCTGTCCTTATATTTCTAATAAATCTCTGATCTCATGATATTTCGTTCAAGAGTCACCAATGTCTCTCATTTGTCAATCAACCACAATTTTAATTATTTTTAGTGAGAAATATAAATACAAGGAGCTAGAAAGTGCCATATGGAAAGAAGCTACGTAATTCCTGAAAGACTTAAGATAATATTATACTGAAAAGATAATATAAACCTTTGATAGTAAAGAGCCCTTTCAGCACAATACTTCAGTATATTGTATTTCAATACTTTTGTATGCATTATTACTTATTATGAATGTATTTGTATATCATTAGCTCCCACAATGTGCTAAGCATTCTCCAAAAATACAGGAAGACACAATCCTTTCCCAAAGAGGTTAAAATCTAAGTCCATGGGCCTGATTCTTGGTTTCCCTTCATCTTGTCTAGTTATGTTTACACCTGCATAAAGTAAGTACAATGTGAATGTAAAAATGCTATCATTTTGATTTGCACAAAATTACATATTGGACCAAATCCATGCTCAAGCATCATTTGTTATAGGCAGTGCTGCAGGTGACATCTATAGTTAAGGTCACCTAATATTTTCTGTTATTAGACCCTGTTTTCACTGGTTATCAGTTTGCCAAACAGAAGTCGTTTGGGTGGAGATTTTTCTACACTAGATATCTGTTTCAGGCTAATTTAAAAAAAAAACAGCAAAAATGACTCAGCAGTTGCATAGAACAAGTTTAGGACAAAATAAATTGTTTTGTCCAGGGTAAGAAATTCTTACAAGAATTTTGCTGAGAAGCTCTAATGTTGCCTTTCTATGAGGCACAGACATGAAAGTTGGCACTGGGATAACCCTGTGTAAGGGATGTTTCTTTTGCTATCTCCATGAAAATCACCCAAATTTGGCCAAGTTATAAATCTCTTTAAAAGTTACAGTTCACACATGCTTAGGAGAAGATGTTTAGTGTTTGGCAGCAGTATCCTCTGAAGATTCTATCAGCACTGAGTATGCTGCGTCACTTCACAGTTCCAACACACTGACCAACCTGCATGTGGACCATCGCCACTGAGGGACTGAGCATGTTCCATCCTGGAGCTGAGTGGGACTTTCCTTGCAATCACTCCTTCCACCAGGAGCCAGTCTGGCCCCAGGCAACAGAAATGAGACCAGATAAAGACACTTCTGTGCTTTCAGTAACCCCTACAAATGGCCAGGCAACATGGAGAAGAAGGCTTGACTTGAATGCAGAAGGGTGAGGAAAAGGATAGGAATAGGATGGGAGTGGCAGGAGAAAGGGGATGGGGCTAGGAGCCAAGAAGGGAGGAACAACAGCCAAAGTGAGCAAGTGAATTGCAAATGAAGGTACTGTGCTTTCAATATGTTAAGGGCTATAAAATGTTAAATACTGTGCAAACCCCAGACAGAGGAACCTCAAGTTGGGCACCCAAATTAGAGGGCACTTGAAAATTTAGCCTTAATCTCGGTATCTCAGATCCCCATCCATTAAATTGAGATAATAACTCCATTATACTTCATAGGGATGTTATGAAGATAAATTCATTGCTGTTTGTGAACCACTCAGATACTCTGGTGATGAGCCCCATAGAAAAGCTTATAAGTAAATTAATTATTCTGTATTTAGTGCAGGCTTTGAATCGTATATGGTAAATAAGGCCTGAGGCAACACACTGAATGTTAAAGATAAAAAGAAACACTGAACTCATTCAGTGAGCATAATCCCTCTTGTGCACTGTATGGGACAGAGGTTCTGTGGGAAAAAAAATATATATAATTGTGTAATTTAAGATTGTGTCATAATCCGAGGGGAAGCGGAGATGTCAGGTTGCATGGGCAGCCTAGTTCTGTAATTTTCTAACTTTTGCTTGACTTGACTTTGCAGCCTTAATATATTTTCATTCTCCCCCTTCCCCCTGCTCCCCCGGCCCCATGTAATATTGCAGATCTTTTAGCAGTTCCACAAATGGTTGGGCTGTAGATCTGACAAAACTTTAAAAGGGACATACCATTACTGATGGCAGCTGTGTAACAGTTACACAGCCACACGGCATTCTTCCCTGAGGAGGGGAGGTCATGTCTGTTGCCCAGCTGAACACCTTGGTACTCAGGAATTTAGAGGTGATGATAGGGAAAATTCCTGCATCTGTCACAGCTCCAACAGGAAGGAATGCCTGGGACTTATAAGGCCGCATAGCCATCTGGATTGCAGATTCAGCAGAGAGAAAGAGAGGGATTGATCTGTGTGTGTGTTGTTAAGGTAAGAAAATTACTCTGGGCCCAATTCTAGCGAGTAGCATTTATGCTAGATAGTATCCATATTATCAGTGGGACTACTTGAGTAAGTCCTTAGTGTAAGCAAAGGTTGAAAAATATCAGGGACTCAGTGGCAACAATGTTCGCAATCTGATCACTGGGGTAATATCGTCCAGTTAAACAGAAATAAAAATGGATATATTCATTCAATTGTAAGCTCTTCAGAGCAAGAGGTGTGTCTTTTATGTGTTTATACTGCATTGAGCACAGTGGAGCCTCAGTTGTTCTTTGGGGCTTTTGAGAATGACTGCTACTAATTATATTGCTGGCATTGATTATTTGATTATTTGATTATTTATTATTGATTATTATATTGCTGGCATTGATTATTTGATTATTTATTATTTGATTATCTTCTGGGGCTTTGTTGAACTTACTGCTCAAAATGTAAAGCTGACCAGAACTCAGCTTAAAGAACAAAAGAAAAGTGTCTTTCACCTTTCATCTTTATGCTTGGATGAGCCTTTTTAACTGTCTTTAGCTAGTTCACATGGTTGTAATTATTTTGAGTTTTTTGAGAATTGCACCACATTTATACTGTGCTTACCAGTCAGGGAAACAATGATGCACTAATTAGCCCTTTGTCTCAGCCCTTTGTCGAACGCATTCCAAATGCAAGGTGAAGGGTGGCAGCATTACTGTGCTGACAAATAGCAGATTTTAACTCAAAAAGTTGATATGAGCTTCTCAGGATGCATTGTGGGGCAGCCCAAAGTTGAAGCAGTCATTGAAAATGATGTGTTCAGGAATTTTAAAGGAAAAAAAAGGAAGGATGGGGGGAATAACAGACTGCTCCTCCGTGAAAGAAGTGTTTTGTCCAGCCTGCTAAAATGAACTAATTGTTGGTGTGTGGAGCTGGCATAAGTCCAGAGTTTTCAGACCTCACATTTTCTTAGCTTTTCTTTGTTTGATACACTTTACAGTATTTCTAACTGGTATAAAGATTTCTAACATCCTTCTTGTGTCGAAAAGGACAATAATGTTATTATTTTCGTTATGAAGTGAGAATAGTATTTTGTGACTCATTTTCAAAGAACAAGGGAAGGTTCCACATACTTCAGCACATGTGGTGATATAGTAGATGCTGGATTAGAATCAACAGACTTTTGGCCTGAATTTAAGAGATCTTTGGTCTCCTTGTGTTTTAAAATTAAAATTTACATTCAGTGTTCCTCCCTTTTTTCCTGCTGAGATTTCTCTCTCTCACTTTCTCTCTCCTTCATAGTGAGTCACAATCATGCATACCCTGTTAGGATTATTGTAGATTCTTTCTTGCTTTCTTGTAATTATTTTTATTTTCATTTCAGTAGCATCCAGAACCCCAGTCAGGTAGAGAACCTAATTGACTAGCCACTTGTAAAACACTACTGAAAAAAAGGATTTATAAACATTTATTTTGACAAAAGCCCAAAATAAATTTCAGTTGTATTCATGACCCTTTTTATTAATTTTCCAGGGACATTCCTTGGAATAACTTTGTACATGAGGATTTGTGCAAAGCAAAAGTCTTCGGATTCTTCAAGCAAATATGATTTCATATGATGGTTCATGTCATAAGTGTTCACAAAACCATCTTGGAATCCCTTTTAATTTTCCTCCTCCTGTTTATAAAAGTTTCTGTCATCCAGTTAGGCAGAAGAGACAACTGAAACTTTGTGATACACCAGGAAGAATAATGTATATGAAATATTGAAGATGTAATCAAAGTAAATAGTTCAAGGGCAACCCTGAGGCTGAAATATGTTCCCACAGAATATTTATTGAAATACTGTGAATAGCCATAACATTTGAAATAATCCAAAGCCTGTTCTGACTAATTCAGAAACAGAAAACCGCAAAACACACAGAGGTTAAGATTTGCAAAAGAGCTCAGCATTTGCTTAACTCCACTTTCATTTGAAGGCAATGGGTGTTTCAGTAGGAAACTTGAAAATCTCAAACTGAACAAGTTATTTGCTAAATACAATTCACTCAGCTGTATTTTTAACATTCAGGGATTTGATGAGTAATCAGTTGCTGTCCAAATCCCACTGGATAAAAAAAATCTTGTTCACTGAAACATGTGAATTGACAGAGTGTATTACAGTTATAATGTGTATCTTCAAGTTTAAATGCCACTGCATTATGACAGGGGATGTTTTAATAGTTCATTAATACATTCCTTGAGTGTGCATAAGTGTCTTCAAACACTGAAGCATGTATTCATAAACCTTATAATTTGTATAATCTTGAAAGAATTCTGTTACATCTTCAACTGTAAATTTAATTTGTTTTCTCAACAAATTTTTACAAATCTTAAGAAAGGGTGCTTTGTATACTATCCTGCTGGTGTGGAAAATCATTCCTACTATAAAGATAAGATAAAATAGTGAGGAAAAGTTATACAGTCAATCCTGTTCTCTACTAGTTTGAATGAAGTACATAACCTCCAGGACTCCTTTTACTTCTCATACCTCCGTTACTGTACATGCTACTTGACAGTCAATAGGTATTTTTCTCTTTCACTTTTTATTAGACAACAGTTCATGTTTGTAGGTTTTGCAGTGGGGAAAAAAAGTTGAAAGTGGCTGGTGAACAAATAGGGGCTGGTGATAGACCAACTAGGTACTGTATAAGTAAGATGGGACAGGAGCTATGTCCCAAGAAGCCAAGAAGAAAGTGAGCTATTTTAACTTAAAAAAAACCAAAAAAACAGTAGAACAAGCTAGAATTAATTAATTATTATTATTATATGTTGGGCCATATTTTTTTGGTCCACTGACACATGCATTGGTATGTTGCAAGTCTACACATCTTCAATCATTAAGGCATGGCTCTGAATCCCTGTAGTTCTCTTATCATATCTTATTCTCATTAGGAAGGAGATACCACATTTTGGCACACTGAAATCTCACTTGAAGATTGAGCATTCTAGTTTACAACTGAACTTGAAACTGTTGAGTTTCATGTCCTGCTTTTGACAAGATTGTTGTATTTTTAAAATGTTTATTTTATTTCCCCAGTGGTCTTTAAACCTGTTTTCAAAGCCATTTAGTCAGGATATGTTTTTAAACATATTGTCTCTTGCAGCAACAGTTTCAAAGGGGGAAAATGTTTCTTGAAACTCATAAGATTTTTATTAAACTCCAAACCAAATAACTCCCAAAATGTTCTCAACGTTTCACAACTCCCCCCTTAACAGCACTTAATTCTGCTGTCCCATATTATATGCACTTCCTTTCATTTCAGAATATATATTGCATGCTATAGCTTCCAGGCCCGACTGAGGACTTACCAACTGAAGCCTGCTCTTTTGCCATTCACCTGCGCTAATGGAGGAAGAAACCATAGGGAACATCATCTCATCCCTTCCCACACCATAGTTGTACTGGATTATAATTCAAAACCAAGAGAGCTCCAGGTTGGGGGACCAGCTACTACCCAGGCACAATGGTGCCAAGGGACTTATTAGAAGCACGATCACAGCTTAGGGTATGCTCAGAACTTTGATACTCTGATGATGCATGCAGTAGAACAACCTAACACTGATCAAACACATACTTCTCCCAGTCATCATTGTACAGCCAGCACCAGGCAAAGCACTATGTTTCTCCTTTCAAAGAAGCATTTCCATTCAACTGTCCTGAAAACTGTGCCAGCAAATACTTTTTTTGCTGTATAACTGCATCTACATTCAAACTTTTGCAGGTACAAAAATGTCATAAAAAATAACCCCTGGCAAAATTTCTAGTGTAGACCTGGCATTATTATTTATTTTAAAAGCTAAGACAGGAGAACACTTGAGAAGCCTTTCTGCATCCCTTTATCTGGCAATTTGCACCCCTCCATGACAATGTGTCCCACACTTTGAGAAACACTGCTAAAGTAAGTTTACATTCATAGAAGACAAATCTTTTTTTGTTGTTGAATTTCTTAAGCATATAATGGCCCACATTCTGATCCCCTTAGTCCCAATGCATGGAGTAGTACCATTGGGGTCTTTAGGAATACATGAGAGAAGTAAGTTGCTATTCAGCTTAAATGAGGGTGGCAGAATCTGGCCCAATATGAAGCTGAGGGAGAATTATATGAATATAGTATCCATGACAATCAACCCATGACAATACCTTTCTACACTGCGTACACTAGAACCTTTGTCCAACAGTTGGATAGAGCTGGGTGCAAAAAGGGGAAAAAATAACTAAACCAATTTTGATTTTTTTATATTGTGGAAAGATAAGACCAGCTCTATAACTGATCACAAATAGGAAATGTTTCATTAAAATTTCACTGGGAAGTTTTCCTGATTTTTATTTTTATTTTAAAGTTTTACTGAAATTTCTCAAAAACCTAAAAAAAAAAAAGACCAACTCTATTTAATGCATTCGTAGTAGTTTTCCTGCATAAGGTTTAAGACATTAAAATAAATTAAAATGTATTTAATTTTACATTGTATTTAAAATTATAATTTTAAATTGTAACCCATCCCAAACCAGAGGGATGGGTTACAATTTAATTAAATTACCAGCTAAAATCCAGATTAAACCACCCTCACTTGCCTTGAGTGACACCTTACTATTCTTTTGCAATGGGACTACTAGTGGAGGAAGGCATTACTCAAAGTAATGGCACTAGAACCTGGTTCTACAGGACAGAAAACAAAATAAATTTAAACCCCTTCAAAACAAATTGTAATTCCCTTATTTTCATTGGCTAGAAGTTATTCACACAGGTATTACCTCTGAATGGATGTGCTCATTTGAGAAAGTGCTCATTTATTTAAGTTTTTGAGAAAGGGAGTTACAGTCTGGCCCTTAATGTATAATGTGCTATGACAGCCTATGAACCTGTTAGGCTTTTTACATACACTTTATAAAAAGGGGTTCTCATTCTCTGCTGCTACATAGTGCAATGATAATCACCTTCATTTCCTTCAGAGTACTGTGGGGTGATTCTGTGCAATATCCTCTAAAGTGTAGCAAAAGGAAATGTTGAATAATTATTTGTATAAAGATACAATATTTCATAACGGTACTGGGAATGTTTAAGACACTAGGGAAATGTATAGGGCTCAGAAGGCTTTGTTTAATAATTGGAAAAAAGGAAGGGGAAGTTTTTATTTATTTATTTAGGGAAATGAATATGCATTTTGACAAAGAGATTTCATGCCTCATGTCTCATCACTATCTTTTCCTCTATAGAGAGTATTTATTTAATTATAAATGAACTACTTGAGCCAAAGGATTTATTAAAAACAAACAAACAAACAAAAAACCCTAACACCAATTATTTGGGAGTGTTCTTTAACTATTTACAATGAGTTAAAACTGTAAGTAGTTCATCTAATTGATGAATACCTAACTGGGTCCTAGGAGACAATTAGATCTACCTGAACCTCATGAGAGAACAATTAACTTCTAAAGAAGGCTGTAGAAGAGGAGGCCTGGCAAACCATCAGGTGTTTTAAAATGCAGGCTAATAAAGCACCTACATAATTATAAATAAAGAGAAGTCTTTGCAGAGGACTGAAATGAAAGTGTACACTAATTTAACACTGGCACTTTAAGGTTATATTAAACAGATGCAAGAGACATCTATGAGAATGCACCTTTTGCCTGTTAGAATCACAGACTCATAGAATATTAGGGTTGGAAAAAACCTCAGGAGTCATCTAGTCCAACCCCTGCTCAAACAGGACCAACTCCAACTAAATCATCCCAGCCAAGGCTTTGTCAAGCTGGGCCCTAAAAACCTCGAAGGATGGAGATTCCACTACATCTCTAGGTAACCCATTCCAGTGCTTCAGCACCCTCCTAGTGAAATCGTGTTTCCTAATATCCAACCTAGACCTCCCCCACTGCAACTTGAGACCATTGCTTCTTGTTCTGTCATCTGCCACCACTGAGAATAGCCTAGCTCCATCCCCTTTGGAATCCCCCCTTCAGGTAATTGAAGGCTACCAATAAATCCCCCCTCACTCTTCTCTTCTGCAGACTAAATAAGCCCAGTTCCCTCAGCCTCTCCTCATAAGTCATGTGCCCCAGCCCCCTAATAATTTTTTTTTGCCCTCTGCTGGACTCTCTCCAATTTGTCCACACCCCTTCTGTAGTGGGAGGACCAAAACTGGACACAATACTCCAGGTGTGGCCTCACCAGTGCCGAATAGCGGGGAATAATCACTTCCCTCGATCTGCTGGCAATGCTGAGACTCATACAGCCCAATATGCCATTGGCCTTCTTGACAACAAGGGCACACTGCTGACTCATATCCAAGTTCTCGTCCACTGTAATCCCCAGGTCCTTTTCGGTCCTTTTCTGCAGAACTGCTGCTTAGCCAGTCGATCCCAGCCCGTAGCAGTGCATGGAATTCTTCCTTCCTAAGTGCAGAACTCTTCATTTGTCCTTGTTGAACCTCATAAGATTTCTTTTGGCCCAATCCTCCGTTTTTTCTAGGTCACTCTGGACACTATCCCTACCCTTCATCGTATCTACCTCTCCCCCCAGCTTAGTGTCATCTGCGAACTTGCTGACGGTGCAATTAATCCCATTATCCAGATCATTAATAAAGATGTTGAACAAAACCGGCTCCAAGATCGACTCCTGGAGCACTCCACTTGATACCTGCTGCCAACTAGACATCGAGCCATTGATCACTACCCATTGAGCCTGACAATCTAGCCAGCTTTCTATCCACCTTATAGTCCATTCAATTAATCCATACTTTTTTAACTTGCTGGCAAGAATACTGTAGGAGACCGTAGCAAAAGCTTTGCTAAAGTCAAGATATATTATATCCAGCACTTTCCTCATAACCACAGAGCCAGTTATCTCATCATAGAAGACAATCAGTTTGGTCAGGCATGACTTGCCCTTGGTGAATCCATGTTGACTGTTCCTGATCGCCTTCCTCTCCTCCAAGTGCTTTAAAATGGATTCTGTTAATAGGTTAGAGCCCCTCGTCCTTCTATTGGGTGATGCCCAAACCACCTGGTATCACTGCTCCCCCCCCATGTTATTCAAGGCTCCCTTGAAAAATCTGTTCTAGCTAAAAAGGGAGTGTGAATGTAAAACCGTGTGATGATAGGTTGCAGTCTGGAGGAGGAACAGTGATGTAAGAATTGGCAGCACAACAATATCACGTATTACATAGCAATATAGTTCAATATTTTCAAACTTGAGCACTGAAACTTGAACTATCAACATCTATATATAGGCACTACAATATAAACAGCCTCAATTTAGAAGTGCTGAGCCCTCACAATCCCATTGAAGCCAATGGTAATATAGGATACTGTGAAAATGTGTATCACCCCTTGAAGGGTCAACTTGGAGTTCACAAACAGAACAGAGTTAAGGAGACTTCATGCTCTACCCTAGTGACCTATGTCAACAGGAAAAGGATATTTCCTTTCCTCCAGGGGGCTGGTGGGCAGGCAGCTGACCTGACCAGACATAAATAGTTTGCTTGAACTTTTAGTTTGGAGATGTGACCCTGAGTCCTGAGGTAAGAGCCTTTGATCTATTGTCCCATGTCCTCCTTCCCTAGAGCATCATTAAAGGATATATACTTCTTTGGATTAGTTTGTTTTGTCTTCTCATTGTCCTGATCTGTACAAGTGGGTTGGCTGACTGATAGTTGGGGGATGGTAAAGTAGGATTCACTGGCAGTACCATACTGGACCAAAAAGGGGTCTCATGGGGTGGCCCATCCCTTTACAAATATTAACAACTTATGGCCCCAATGTCTTCACTAGGTTTCTTAGTAGCCATAAGACATATATTATGCAGATGCTGATATTTACTCTGGGTAAGTAAGGTTAAGGTGATTTCTCCACAGTAGCCATATTGGGCTCTGGGGAAGAGAAAAGAAACATTTTTTTCAGTGCAGCGACTAAACATATTACTCCTGACAATTGCACATACCGGTGAAGGCAAGTGAGGGGAAAGGAGGAGTGCACATGATGATACACTGGAGAAAAGAGATATGTACACATAACAGAATCAAGCTGTGAGCATTGGATTAGATTAAATCTCTCTTTTTCTTTTCCCCTTCTCCCCTACCTCCAGTTAGGGGGAAAGGCTCATCTACTGCTGTGCTCCTCTCTCTGCATCTTTTTTCATGGCTCTTTGTTAGCTTCTCTCCAGGAAGCAGCATGGAACTGATATGAGGCTGAGAAGCCTCAGAGCAGCAACAATACCTCCTGGAAATTAAATAACAACAAAAAAGCTCAGAAAACTTTGTTTAATAGAATTCAATAAAGATACTGAAAATTGCCTGCTGCAGGGATTTTTTTTTTCCTCTTGGCCTCTTTTAGTTGATGGTGCTGCCAAAAATGGAATACCCTAAATATGATGTACAACCTCATTTATCTTTTTACACTGCAACTTTTTACTTTTTTCCCAATCTGACACAGCACTATTTCAGAATATATATAGATATATATGTACATCAGTTGCAAACTTGAGCACACTGATTCAGCAGTGCTACAGTACTAGACCTGTTATATAAGCCAACAGTACTTGAGGTCTCATCTAGATGGATGCAGAATGGAAGAGATGGGTTCCATTGAGGTGCTCAATAGGGCTGTCAAGTCTGTTTGAAATGCTGCTGAAGGATGGAAAGGAACATGAGGTAGGCATGGAGTCTCCCAAGATTGGTGTCTTGGTGTCCCTAGCCTCTGTCAGAGGGTGGATGGCAGGGGAGAGATCACTTGATCATTACCTGTAAGGTTCACTCCATCTGGGGCACCTGGCATTGGCCACTGTCGGTAGACAGGATACTGGGCTGGATGGACCTTTGGTCTGACCCAGTATGGCCATTCTTATGTTCTTAAGATTCCCTGCACACAAATACTTTCCTTCAAATTGTTTTGAAACCTGACTTACCAGACCACAGTCTGCCTGGCAAAAGGAACCCTTGAGCCCCTTTTAGTGGCAAAAGATGGGCTGTAGTTGTTTGTCCCTACCTCACAGCTGACGTGGTCTCCTATTACAGGGTCCTGGCAGGAGTTTAAAAGTGAGTCATCCTACCACAGTTCTAGCCTGACATTTTTTTTCCTATGAATGAGGCAAATCCCTCCATTCATTCTGTCCCCAGTGAAAATCCTGTTCATCTTGTTGATTTAATTCAAGTTTTTCTCCAAGGATAAAACGGACCAGACATGATTTGGTACAGAATGCCAGTCTTCACTTGTCTATACCATAACTAAAAATATTTATATGAAGGTTGCTACTGTGGAGGTACCACAAGTTAATTCAAGGGGGAAATGCCAGTTTTTGGAAGGAGAGGAAGATAGGAAACCACTGCTATGTAAGTGTAAACCCCTTTAATGTTCTGATGACGTTCCACTCTATTCTGCTGACTCCTGGATTTAATGAAGTCAATTAAAATTGATGCTCTACTACATGTACCTTGCTGTCAAAGCCAATGAGTTAAGGACCCACAACCCAGGACAGAATTTCAAAAGACCACAGATTCTATTAAAGCATCTAAAGCAGGGATGGCCAACCTGTGGCTCTGGAACCACATGCGGATCTTCAGAAGTTTAGTATGTGGCTCCTTGTATAGGCACCGACTCCAGGGCTGGAGCTACAGGCACCAACTTTCCAATGTGCCCGGGGGTACTCACTGCTCAACCCCTGGCTCTGCCACAGGCCCTGCCCCCACTCCACCCCTTCCCGACCCCTCCCCTGAGCCTTCCGTGCCCTTGTTCCTTCCCCCTCCCCCCCCAGAGTCTCCTGCATTCCATGAAACAGCTGATGGGGAGGTGCGGGGAAGAAGTGGAAGGGGCTGATTGGTGGGGTTGCTAGTGGTTGGGAGATGCTGGGAGCGGGTGATGGGAGCTGCTGGGGGGCTGCTGACATATTACTGTGGCTCTTTGGCAATGTACATTGGTAAATTCTGACTCCTTCTCAGGCTCAGGTTGGCCACCCCGATCTAAACAGAATACCCAAAACTGAGTTGCCAATATGAACTTTATTTTATTTCATGTTTGTCGATTTTCTGCTTGGACACAGCAGATAAAGTAGTTTCTGAGAAAACATTGATAGCCTGGCTTTATATTCAACATTCACTTTTTGTGATGTGAACAAAGAAATGTGATATCAGACTAAAGAAACCTCCAAAATTATTCAAATTGTAATCCATAATCTGCAGCTAATACCCTACCTAACTACCCCCATTATGAAGACTGCAAAGGGTGAATTTATTTAATCATTTATACTGATATTGGTACATTTTCTAATCAAATTAAATAGCCAGAAGTAGGACTAATAAATCTTCCCCTATAAGTGTGTTCACTAGGGTCCATGACCAGAACACACACACACACACACACACATTAAAAAACAAAAATCTTCTCTATCTAGCCGCTTCATTCTTGGCTGTGCTGATCTGTTTTAAGCAATAAGAAAATAAAATCTCAAATACATAATGCAATTTCAGAAGTTGTTTATTCTGGGCAAACAATCAGAAATATTGTGTCTGACATTTTTGAAAGTCCCCATTGAAATATTAAGGCTAGAAAGAGACAAGGTGGGTGAGGCAATATCTTCTATTGTACCAACTTTTGTTGGTAAAAGGGACAAGCTTTTGAGCTTCACTGAGCTTTTCTTCAGGTTTCTACAAACAATAATGCAAACACGGATAGAAAGGGCGGTTCTATTAATATGCACCATACACCACATAGAAAGCAAATATCCTTGATTACTGGAAACAGATACTATGTGATGTCTAGGTGGTCTATACAGTTGAATAATTGATAAAGAAAAAATCAATTTGCCTCATTAAAAATCAATAAAAAACATATTTTAACTTTGTCAGTGCTGAGTAGTTTATTTACAACAATTGCAAATTTAATTTTTTTCTACTTGTGATTTTTTTTTCTTTTCATGAAAAATTCCTCTCTTTGATACCTGCTTGTGAGCTCACGAAGTCCACATTTGGATCGTGATTTTTTTGTTTTGGCTTAATTTAAAATGCTTCACAACGTATTTTGTGTCACGGCAGTTCTATAACCATCTGTCAATGCAGGGTATTTTGAGAGTATCTTAAGATAGTAAAGGAGGTATGTGAAGGCGTAATAATCAAGAAAACACAGCAACATATATATATATATATATATATATATATATATATATATTCTATTCTCACTTAGTAGATTTGCAAATATTCATTACTCCACTTTTCTTATGTGTTCACTGCCTGTTCCTAGGCCCACTGAAGTCAGTGGAAGTATTCCCATTGACTTCAGTGGACTTGGTAGCAGCCTCTGAGATACATAATGTTGACTGTGTCCTACTGAAATAAAAGTGTATGTACCTGCACTACAGTCTATCTGAACACTGGCTAAACTGATATCGTAGCATGGAATGCAAAGATGGACAGTCATATTCATCTGTTTCATCTGTAAAGGGTAACTCCACAGAGCCTAATGAAAATCAAAGACCTATGTCAGTATTCAGCAATAAGGAGGCAAATACCTTCATTTCACTACTTGGCTTCATATAATAAAGTACAAGAGCTGCCTCAGGACAAGCTGTACTTAATGTTCCTAATACTGCCTTTCTCAGTACTTAGAAAAAAAGGGCCCTTATTTCTTCTTTTGTTAGCGCTGATGTTTTGGAATCCTTGGAAAGGGAACAATCATCTTCATATGGTTTGGTAAGGACAGTGAAATTCAAAGCCTAAGAGAAGGAATTACTTGCACAGAAGTTAGTTAAATAGTGTGAGTTGCTAATTGCACTGAGCTCTTGTTGTGGAATGGCTGAACAATTGAAAGTTTAGAAAAGTATCCCTTATTCCATGAACGCTATGACATATTGGAACTCCAGTCAACACAAAATGAAGCTACTCAGATCTTTTTCCTTCCTTTTGATCAGTTAACTCATCCCCTATTTGAATCCCTTCACTGGTTCCTTCTTTTCCCACTGCACCAAGTTCTAGGTCCTTTTCCTTTTTTTTAAGACCTCTTCCTGACTCTGAGTGTAGAGGCCTTTTTTCTGACTGACACAGACTTAGGCCCCACACCTACAAAGGGACTACTTGCGTGATTCAAGTCATTTTCATGTGTAAACATTTGCAATATCAGACTCTTAATGAGTGACCTAGCTCATGTCACTCATTGTCTCTGACTCTCAGTTTCCTCATCTGTAAATTGAGCATAAAATAACACTTAATTGTCCAGTCTTCCTGTTATTTTAACTAACGATGAGCCACAGTGGAGTCATCCTTCCCATTGCCACTGGTAATGTTATAACTTAAATAGATGCTCTGATAAATAAAGGAACACATCACCTAAAGGTCAGGAAGAAATTCAATTTTATTGTATTTGTTGTTGTTGTTGTTCCTGCAGAGCAATAATAAATATAAGATGGCTCTTGCCACCCCATATTTTTGATGATATTTTATTAAGGTTTTCTATTTATTCTGTGTAAATCCATATGCAAAGTCAAAAATACATAGCACGTCAAAAGATGTCTTGCCTTCAAGTTTATCTAAATCTCACCTCCAAGCTTTGGCACTATGTCCTTTAATATCTTTGGTTGCCTTAAAACATCTCTGGCTGTTTCTTCTACTCATTTATATTATTTGCTTCACTGACCTGACTTGGCACTTTAGTCCATATTTACCTCTACTTCAGTAGATTAGTCTCTGTCTGAATTTCCTTCTTTTTTTGATTGTCCCATATATTTCTAGCAGTGCTTCAGTCTGAACAGTTTCTTATCTTACTTTATCAAAACTTCATAACTGTGAATGCCTCTATTTAAGTCATCCAAAGAGAATAAACTCAACATCATTACCATTCCCTCATAATATTGCTGAAATATATTACTATTGGTTTATTTTGTATGCCATCCAATGTCCTTATAAAAAGGTGACTAGAAGGAACTAAGTGTATTATTCTAAATAAGTGCTAAACATAACACGTATCTATAATAGTAGCAATAACCCTCTGCTTACCCATCCTTGTGGTCCTGTTTACCTTTTTAACTATAGCAGGGATCAGCAACCTTTGGCCCACGGCCTGCCAGGGGAAGCCCCCTGGCGGGCCGGGCCAGTTTGTTTACCAGCTGCGTCCACAGGTTCGGCTGATCACAGCTCCCACTGGCTGTGGTTTGCTGTTCCAGGCCAATGGGGGCTGTGGGAAATGGCAGCCAACACATCCCTCGGCCCATGCCCGGGCCATGTTCCAAAGGTTGTCGATCCCTGAACTATAGTATAAAGTGGATTAATGATTTCTATAATTTTTCTACAATAACTCGTACATGCATTTTCTGGCATAATATGCTGCGTACCTGTTCCATTTAATGGACACACACACACACACACACACACACTTACCCTTCTCCCCAGACTTAATTTGTCTGTATTAGACTGTATGCAGCACATATGGCACAATCACCCCAAAGTCCCAAATCCTGACTATGTCTATCTCATTCCTCATCTTGATAGATCTTCCAAGTTCAGTTTGATTAATATATTCTATCATCTTTGTCTCTCCCCTTTCAAATTGGAAATTCCATCTGGTAAAGTGCTTACACCAGAAGCTGGAAGGCTCTTTGGTTGAAAACAAGGGACTGACCCTCTGTCTCACTATACTACCTTGGGCAAAAATTACTTGATGTTGCTACACCCAGTCACAAAAACTGGGTACTGGAAAAAAGCATGAATTCACAAAAAATAACTAATATCCTGGACCTTCCTTAGATAAACGCTTACATTATACAGACAGCACTCTGAGTACATACATAATAAAGCACAAAACCAATTCTTAAATTATGCTACTTGGTAATCTTTCTAGCAAATTGATATCCTTTTGTAGAATGACACACTCTTTCCCATTACCTGTTTTCCACAGATTCCATTGTCTTTCCCCTCTGCATCTTGATGTCACCTAACCAATAATTCTAAAGTTTCCAAATGATTATTGTCTTTGAAAAAAATATAAGTGATACATCATCAATTTAATTTATTTCTCTTGCTTACATATACACTAATAACTTAGATCTTCAAAAATTCAGAACTTGTACACCCATGCTGGATGCCTGTAAAAAAAAAAAACTTTTTCTTCAAGATGTTCCTTCTCCAAGGAACCAGTTGTCCCCTCTGTGTCTGCATGTGAATGGAAGATAGACTAGGAGTTGGGTCATCATCCCTCTTTTTCCTCAGCACATTTCCCAAGATACCCTCAGCACACACCTAAAGGTATCATACACAGAAATGTTTGATTTTATATAATATATTACTACCAATTATTCTTTAAACTATTAATAAAACTCAAAGTTATTTTGTCTTCTTTGTTTTTGTTCTTGCTCAAACAATCTCATTCTTCATTTGACTTTCCTGTCTTTTCCTAAATTTTCTTTATGTCAGTTCCCTTTCACAAAGCTTTCAAAATCTACTCTTTCTCTCTCTCTCAACCTTTTTCTCATTGTCCTCTAGTCCTATCAATCCATTCTCAGCTTCCATTGTCCCAATAGGCCATCCAGAATATGCCTGACCTCCCAATTCCAACTCTAAGTCTCCAAAATCAATAATTGGCCAACATTCCTTTCTCTTTACCCTGGCCTCCCACACAGAATCTCAGGTACTTGAATACATGTTCTACCTTCTCGGGTTTCTATTCATTTCCTCCCAGTCCCTCCTGAGCCCTCCTATTCAGCCCCCAGTGAAACTCCTCAGGCACTTGGTATACCCCAATCCTTCTTCTGGCCACCAATCAGCCTACCCTCCAGGCACTTCCTGCAGCAAATAATCTTTCCCTCTCCCATCTCCACCAAGAAAATCAATCTTTCAATAATGCCATAATTCTCAATATTACCTGTCTCTCTGTGTGTGGGGCACATGCTATGTCACATTGTTATTTAAAATGCAATTATTTTAATCACTAGAGCCAATTTGCTCATGAGTGTCAATCAGATTTAATTTATGCAGCTTATCTCACTTCCTGTGGTTAGAACCTAAAAGGTTAGACCACGGCATTAATCCTGAAGTCTGTAGAAGGTAATGGGAGGATTGTGTTCACACAGAATTCCTGGTCAGGACTATAGATTGTTCATAGGGCATAGTAGAATACTTATTCTCTGGTAGCCCAACTTTGCATTTACTTTTCTTTGGGAAATCAACATGTGTAAAAAAAGAGAATTTAGCACTAAAACCAGCAGTCTATATTTACTAATTTTATAAATCTGTCTTTTTTGTTTTCTGCATGGTTATGCCAACAATTAACCACACAGATACACACAAACGTCCTTGCCTTCTTGCAAGCCTCTCAAAGCTGTAAACAATATTTCCAAATTTACTGTCTCTAACAGCCTGAAGCTCTCTTGAAACATCCAGGAATTGCCTGAACTCCTTTTATTATCTGTAGCTTCACTCTAAAATGCCTTTGCTTTGTCAGCCAAAATATTTTTATCATTTTTCTTTGCCAACTCAATATTATCCCAAAACAATCTTGCCACTCCTTTTCCTGATGTGTTTTGCCTCTGTAAAAACTCCATCCTTTATTTTAAATCCCTAAGCATTTTCCTGATACATCCATATTTCTGCAATTCCAATAATATCAAACAGTGCTTATACAACAGCTGACCAGAATAAAATTTCGGTTCAGCAATCTTATTATAGAAACTATTCTATGAACATTGATACCAAATTTATTTAATTGTTTCCTGCTTCACTTTTTCTTCCTGTCATTTCCTACAATGGTAACCAGAAGATATGGTACATGATCTGGGATCTAGACAAAGAGAGAAAAAAGAGAAAATTGGTTCAATATTGCAATGGCAAGGTTGCACTGGTGGCTTTTGTGATGCAATGTAATGAAATCCTTGCTCAGAGAATATAGTATCAAACACTTTTATTGAAAGAGCAAGAAAAGACCACATTTGCTAGACTTCTTGTATGTTGCTATCTCTCTCTCTCTCTCTCTCTTTCTCTCTCTCTCACACACACACACACAAATTGGTTGAGAGCAAACAGAAATATATAAATCTGAATTTTGGGAATCATTGTGTAGCACCGACAGACCCCCATTACCGGCATCGAATCTGGGACCTCTAGAGCTTAGTGCATGAGCCTCTACTGCATGCGCTAAAAACCACGTGGCCCTTAGCGAAGGTTGTAGCAGACTCATTAATCTCTAAGTGGTCTTGGTGACACTGTAGGGGACAGAGCACCACACCCAGGAGGTGTGTAGTTTACAATTGCAGACTGTGATACAATACAGTGAGATTGCTGCCCAGAAAACAAAAGCAGTGTTAAGACAGGAGACCAGTTAAAACATGGGGAGGGATGCACAGAAAGGGAAGCTTATCATTATATATCCCAAGCAATGAAAATCTTGATAAACTTCTTTTTAGACATGTACAGAACACATGTGTGCATACATACAGACATAGGTTGTTCTTCAAATCAACATTTGATAACAGTTGCCATACTGTGAAATCTGAGAGATCAGTTTTCTTTTATAACAGTTGTAGGAAGTAACAGACTTATTTCAGATTCTACTGTATGTTAACTGTTGACTTTTTAATGGCTGCCAGTGTATTTTCTGAGAGAGAGAGAGAGAGAGAGAGTCAAAAGAAAACTTATCATTACATATCCTTAGAGAAAATCTCCATCCAAAGATTCCTCTATGCTGTTGTTATCCCTAGCTAGAGATTTCTGGTCAGTCTTCACTCCCATTGCATCACCCAAGCAGTACAAAGGGAGCAGAGCATCAGCCCCTGTATGTTCTAACAAGCCAAAATATTCAAAATGCGTGGTTTAGCGTTAGCAGTGACAGCTTGCATCAAGCAAAGTACTGTCCACTGACTGCAACTCTAGCAAATGAAGATCCCTATAATGGAATACTCTGCCCATACTCAATATTCTGAAAGGAACATATTAAGTCAGATTCTTTTTTTCCATCCACTTGCTAAACAACTTAACATTCTGAATAAGACATTCTTATTAAGACCTTTCAACATGCTATTTCCCCTTTAGAACTGGAACGTTAGTACTTCTGCCATACCATAAAATTCTAGCACTAGATTGGAAAAAGATTATTTGACTGGCAAAAAAATTAAATGTATATTGATATTCCAAGATAATCAGTATTCTTTGGTGTTGCTATTGTTTTCATAAGAATACATTTTTGGACACTGTGTATTAATCTGCACCCTGAAGGCTTAAAAAAAGTAAATTAATCACCTTTCCCATGTATTTATGAAAGTAACATCAAGCAACACTGAATTCCAGGGCTCATTTTCAGATTAACTTTTCCATGAATATCACCCCCAACATGTTTCATTTCAGACTTGCTCAAATGAAATGAACAGATTTAAAGCTAAATTGAAGCATTCCCATAGGCCCTAAAGCATAAAATGCTGCTTCCTTATGCTTGCTTGCTTACTGCATTTATGAGGTACAAATTAAAAGTACTGACTGCCAAAGAATGCTCAGTACAGCATACCTTTGCATTTTTTGCATGCTGCCTCTTTGCATCAGATATTAAGAGTCAGACACAAAGTGCCTCTATTTTCTGAATTTAATTGCCTTGAAGTTTGTCCCTTCAGTATGCAGGACCTTTCTGGAATGATGGATCTTCTACAGGGTAGGCACTGTCAAATCTGTGGCCATGCCTGAATACACTTTGGTAATTTATTTCCTGCTTTCTTTGAGCTAATGTAATGAGCTACATCATAGCTGAGGTTCAGGAAGCTGTAGAAGCTGTCGTTTTTATCAGCACAGCATGTGCCAGTATTGAATGAGTAAACAATTTCTAAAGGTAAAAATTAAGAAAAAAAAATCAAAGCTGTAACCGTATTGTTTGTTATACTCTATAACATGCAAATGAATAGGAAATCAGAAATATGTATACCAAGACCAGTATCTCCACTATCTGTTTTACAGATGGTTTGCAATCTTTGTTGAATTTAATTAGTTAACAGAAACAAGGACTATAATAAAAAGTACATTTTATTAAAAAAAACCTCTTAAAATAGGTTATGTTAGCCTTTTTCTTTTCTAGTTCATGGAGATAAACAGGTGTTGCTTTACTGACACATTCTATTCTGAAGCCTCATACTGTATAGTACCACATCAGATTTTAAATACAACATATAACTGATCCCAGGAGCATATCACTGAGTTATTATTCCCAGTCTCTTTTTCTTCATCTTCTTTCCCAAAAATAAACTTAAATGAAATTCACACAATCCACTCATTAGTTTGAAACTCAAACATACTGTACACATATTTATGTTTAGTCTGATTAGTTTCTCCCCTTTAATTTTTAAAAAAATACTATTATTATCTGCAAGCATTAATAGCCTAAGTCTAGGGACTTATTTATCTCAAGTAAAACATGTGTTAGTTATTTAGAAAATAAGTACTTCTTGTAGGCAAGGCTTGTGTGCCAGGCAGGGGAGGCAGGAGTCTGCACAGAGGCATTTTTAAGAGCTCATTTCCAGAGAGTGGAGCGGAACAGGAGAGCGAACCACTTGGAGATTTTTAGTACCTCTGGCTCCCTTAGGTGATCAATTCTTCCAGGCAAATTAGGAAAATGAAGTTTTCTACCTGTCCAACAGGTTTTATCAGTTAATGTTCATACCCTGTTTTGGGACTACTCTTCCACCATCAGGAACTCCAGCAATGTTTCACAATTAAAAGAAGTTAGAACGAGTGGGATGGCTTACGCTGCAGTTTCAGAGTTTGTCAGCTGGCACCTGAATGTTCAGTTGTACATTTTTTTCTTCATGATGCTAGTTAATTATGGAATGGAAGGTAGGAAAATATGTGGGGAGGACATTATACACCTTAAATGCATTTTGTGACATTATTATGTTTATAATTTGCATGCAATACTGAGTCCTTGTGGTACTCAGAAACTCGGAAGGAAATCTGTGGCCAAGAGTGTAAACAGTGGGTGGCTGACGTTGGACTCCTAAGTCCTTATTTAGGCTTCAAAATATGTGCCCTGATTTTCAAAAGTATTCAGCCAACAAAAGTTCCCACAGAAGTCCCATTCTCCCACACCAGTCAAATTCTCGTTACCCATTTAAGGCAGGTTTAAGGTCAATATGTGCCACTCTGGCAATTCAAAGTGCCTTTGGCGGAGCTGAGGACTTAGCCCTGAATACTCACTGGATATATGATACCTAGAAACAATACATATATTTAAATTATTAATTAGCATGCAAAATTTTGGCAGTAGACATCGCGGAGGAGGAAGAAAGAATTAGCTTGCTCTTTACAAGGTGCAATATATTTTATTTCTTCACACAGTGGGTGTGGAGCTGAAGGCACACAAGAGTTCCGGGATAGATAAACATGACTCAACTGATGGAATGGCAAACTATGGTTTGCATCAGACAGCTGATTTAAGATGGTTTCATTTTAAATTCTGTTCCAGGTTCACAGGGACTACACATGTATTTGTCATTGTGACAAAGCCCTTGTTGTGCAATGTGAATTTAAACTCTTCTGAGTGCACATAAAATCTTACTTTGAATTACCTCACTACAATCTGCTCAGGCTTATTATAACTTCCAGGAGTCAACAAATGTTTGTGTTCATATTCTCTGTGATTAGCACCATTATAAATTCCCAGGAGATACAGATCTTTTGCATAGTAGCATGTCACAATATGCAGAATTAACTCACCAGTCCCTCCGCAACACTGCCCCCCCCCCAGAAAAACAACAACAACATTAAGAACTACTGTCAGAAAAATCAGTAAAGGTTACAAGTGTCTCTATAGCACTGTGGACTTACAACAGACTTCTTCAGAAAAGAACAGGAATATGGAACTGTACTGTGTTATGGCCCTGAGCTCCCTTAGCGATATAAAGGGGAACTCAAACATTAGAAGAGAGTTGGATTTTCTTTGGAAAGAAAATAGCTCTATTTATTGAACAGAGCAGAATCCTCGATTGTGAAAGCAAACCTGCTCATACCTAAAATACAGTGACATTTATGTGAAGGGGGGGGAGAGAGAGAGAGAGAGATATCTCCATTGAAATAAGTGAGATTGGTATAAGATACATGAGGATATGCTGAGTAATTTCTGTACTGAACATTAAAACTGCTTGAGAATCCCTGCTTAATTCTTCTAATATTTAACACAGAAATTAGTACAGAAGACATATTTTCTGAAAATTTCTCAAACTTCCCCTTGGATATGCATACCCACTCATTCTCAAACATACTAGGTTTAATAAAATAAGGATCAAATTGTGGGCCTACTAAACCGTCCCTTGTTTTGGTCCTTAATAAATTTCAGATTCTTATTCGATTTGATTCTTCTCCCACTGAAGTAATTGAGAATGAATTTTTGCCATTAACTTTAATAGAAGTAGAATTAAGCTCCTAATATAATTTCAATAAGGAAGTTGTGTACAACCATATTTACTTTATTCATAGTATGGCAGAACCCTTTAAGATTGGGGGGGGGGGTTCCCACTGCCCCATGGAACAACTTCATTATGAACTAAGCCCTCATCCTATTGAACTCCTATCACCATCAATGGGGCTGGGATTTCAGTCACTTTGTAGCTGATGCTCCCGATGAAGCCATGGGGAATTTTGGATGGATATGAACAGAAATATCAGGCTCCAGAATGCTACATTAATAATAATGATCAATAATAATTAGGGCAGCTGCAAACTTTGCTCTAGAACATACTTCAAAATCTTGACATTAAAAAAAATAAAATATTTTTTCTAGAAGTTATAGCTGCTATAATAACTTTCCAAGTGTGAAGTGGGTGTAACCAGCACAGTTCAGACTTCTGCCTAAGTCTGAATTCAACCTGAAGCAGTTGTTAACTATGTCTTTATAAAATTTTCACAGCAGACTTTTGAAGAACGTAAGTAATTATTCTTTTTTTCTGCTTTACAGTTTGGAAAACTAAGGCCTAGAGAGGTTAAGTGAATTGTCCAAGACTGGAGAAAATGTCAGTGTCAGGGCCAAGGACAGAAATCAGAGGCAAGAACTACTTACTTCTGCTCTCAGGCCACTGGAACAACCAGTTTTTCATTTCTCTTTCAAAAGTATACAACAGTTTTGAATGTTGTCTTTTAGGCTCTATTTAGGAAAGATCACTTATATGGGGTCTGAAAAGGTGCAAGGTAAGAACCTATTCGTTAAAAAAACTGACCTCAGTGGGAATTTTGTAGAATAAGGAAGGAAAGATCAAGCCCAACCATTCTAACACATATGAAATGTCACGTAAATAGCTTAGCCTATATTGTATAGTACAATAAGAAAGGAATTGCAGCAGATAAGCACATTATCACAGGTATAATTTACAAGTTTCATGTTGACTGGCAAATGTATTTACAGTGAGATTTTCAAAGGCACAACATGCAGTTAGATAACCAATTCCCATTGAAAGTCAATCACAATGGGGAACCTAGCTCTCCTTTGTGACTGTTTCAGAGTAGCAGCCCTTTTGGTCTGTATTCACAAAAAGAACAGGAGTACTTGTGGCACCTTAGAGACTAACCAATTTATTTGAGCATAAGCTTTTGATGAAGTGAGCTGTAGCTCACGAAAGCTTATGCTCAAATAAATTGTTTAGTCTCTAAGGTGCCACAAGTACTCCTTTTCTTTTTGTGACTGTGAACATCTCCCCCTCACACAATTTATTACAGACTTTAAAAAAAACACCACTATTTTAGCTGATCAAGTCTCAGTGACATCAGCGGAATGAATGAATGAATGAAAACCTCATGCATTAGTTTACAAAATGCACCTCTACAGTATATGTATTGAGCAGATTCAGAGAGTAAAAGTAATCTTTTTTTAAAAAGATGAAATAATGTAGTTTACCATACTCTATCACAATAAAGGGGAGGCAAAATAATGTAAAATACAAATATAGGATTACATGATATAAGGAAGGAGCATTACATAGCAATAAGGACTAATAATCCATCAGTAGATCATGAGACTTTGTAAAGCGTGTCATCAGCAGCTTCCCCTTCGCATCAGGTGGTGCTGCACATAGAGTGAGTCTTTCCTGCAGCACCTAAGGATTCTGTGTAGCAAGATGTGGTGATGGGTGAAAGGGAAGCCAAATCGGGGGCGGGGGGGAGGAGGGAATAGGCAGCTCTTTGGGTTTAAGTGATGAAATTTTCCAGCTATTGCTATTCTACATAAGAATGGCCATAGACTCAATGTACAGGGGCAAAGAGAGGAAAAACTATGGAGACAGAAGAGAGTAAAGAAGCTCTAACCCTTTTCTCAGCTATCTACCATTCCTCATTTTACTCATCAAAGAATGGGAGAAGATTATTCAGTAGCAGAGAGAGACTCCCCTATCTGCACCCCTGGAATGAGTTGGGGAAGGGTACCAAGACTGGAGTGGTGGAGAATGTTAGATTGGGGTTAACCAAACCAAACATAATTACAAATAACTTAGCTCTACCTTTGGGAAAAAAATACCCAGAAAGTTACCATTTGGATGAAAAAAATGAGAACGTGCCTTTTTGTTCACCATAGTTAGAGACAAGTATGCACATCTCCTATGCCACACCAATGTCACCAAATGCACAACCCCTGTCCCCTGAAACGTGAGAAGGAATCTCCTAAAAATAACAATCTTCAGATGTTTCCATGGCATGCATCTGATGAAGTGAGCTGTAGCTCACGAAAGCTCATGCTCAAATAAATTGGTTAGTCTCTAAGGTGCCACAAGTACTCCTTTTCTTTTTGCAAATACAGACTAACACGGCTGTTACTCTGAAACCAGATGAATAATATACATTTTCTTTGATAACTGAGTAAATCATATTTATACAATTAAAAAGTACACCAATGAAACATCTTTTCAGGTTGTGAATGTGCTTGCATGACAAAGGAAGACTTTTGTGAACAGTGTGATTGTGAAAGAAGAAGTTATGGAAGCAACTCATTGAAAAAGTTCCAAAAGAAAGAAATTATGTGTCAAACTTATATCATGCAACTGATGAAAACATGATGTGTAGAGGAGTAAAAACACTGTCAGAAGATATTTGTTCACAGTTTTAAAAGAATTGAATCAGCATGAATTTTTGACAGATCAATGTCACTGACATGGCTCAAATGGTGATATTTGTGAATCTGGTATTTGAAATCAGCATTGAAAATGAAGACATTTTGATAACACTATCGTTAAAGAAGGAAACAAGAGGAAGATAATTAAGTATGTTATTAAACGGAAAGTAACGATGGCAAAACTGGTTTCTATAACAACAGATGGAGCACCTGCTATGTTTGGATCCAAGGCTTCATTGCTCATCATCACTAAGCACTCAGAACAAAAGTGACAGACTTGACAAATGTTAAGGGATTAGCAGTAAAAAATGTTAACTCCACTCAAGTCAGAGGCCTTCTGCATCAAAATACATTTGATGAACTTGAGGCAGCCTGTGAAGATGTGATTCTGCACAATGAGATGAGGTAGCTGAGCTACAGTAGAGTTTCGAAAAGATGTTTTGATCTTTTATCACAGATCAGAATATTCTTGGGGTCAAGAAATGAAAAATATGATTAGCTTTCTAACAGGCGTGGTTGCTTGACTTTGCATTCCGATCAACCTTACTGAAAAAAAGATGAATGAAGTGAGTCAAGAATTGAAGGGGAAAGAAAAGGATATTACACACATGGTAAGTGTGATGAATCATTGAAAGTGAAGTTGGGTTTGTGGATAACGCAGATGAAAAAGAAAATATCACAGTATCTCAGCTCTTTGGCAGTACAGTACTTTACAGCGTGAAAACAACACAGAGAAGTACAAAAAAAAAATAAAAATAAACTGACAAATATACAGAAGTGCTCCATGCAGATGTATACTCTGATCACTTCAAAAAAAAAAATGAAAGACTTAGAGAAGTTGAGCCGCAGTGAAGTTTGTTTCACCCCTTGCAGGACAATTAGCATCAAGAGCTGACTGTCCAGGTGAATGAACTGTTATATTTGAATAGTGATGCATTAGAAAGGGAAATTGTGCAAACTGATGTCATCTTGAAAGCCGGAAGCTGGAAGGTTGAATTGTGGATATTAGTGGACAAAAAGTCTCTAGCATTGATACCCTGGAAGGGAAACCCTATACTGACCTGGTCAGAGGGCTTAGTTATGAAGGAGCACCCCGACTCTCAGAGACAGAGAGAGACCCCAGGCAGAAGAATCAAGAGAAGGGGGCATTGGACCTGTGAAGAGCTAATCCCTAAGCAACCAGAAGGAGGTGGCTTAGTGGTAGGTGGGACCTGTGACAATATGACTGATTAAGAGCTGAAGAAATGCATTAGGGTGGATGTTTCTGATTACACATTAAATGTTGAGAAACTGTCAAAACACCTACAGTGTCAAATATCACATTATATGGTAAGTAGCCAATGTAACACATAATTACTTACACCTAAGGGTTAAAATCCATAAAGGGGACTTAGGTTCAATGTTGCAATGGCAAACTGCCACCCACTGGAATCCAGAGCCCTGAGTTAGGCACTTGGGCTCCCTGTTCAATGCAAGGGAACAGTTAGACATGTATGTATGGGACTGAAAGAAGCCAACAAGTTAATGAGGGAGCCATCTAAGCTAACTAGTAGGAAATGCTGAGGAGAAGGGCTGGGTTTAGGCCCACCCCACAAAGGGATTTAGGTGTGTAACTTCAGACTGGAGGGAGGTGCCTATTTCTGCTTGGGATTCATAGCTGTTATCCCTCTCCCGGACTTAGCTAGCAAGCCAAGTCAGCACTTTCTCTCTCTCTCTCTAAAATAAAAAAAAAATAAAAAAATAAGGAGGTGGCAGAGACCTTAAACACAATAACCCATTGTTTAGAACACTTAGCTGGGTTGTGAAAGACCCAGGTTCAAACCCACACTTAAATATTAATTGGAGAAGGGACATGAACCTTTCTCAGGGCTTTCTCAGAAGTCTGTGTTAACCAGTGGGCTATAGAGTCATTCTAATTTACTTTTGGGCCCATTATTTTTTATATAGCTCATGCAAAATAGAACAGCTTCAACTTGAGAGAGACCCCATCTCATAATACCCTATAGCTCAGTGGTTAGGGCAAACAGCCCCTCTCCAGGTAGGTGGGATACTTATGTTCTAGTTAAAATCAGGTTTGCTGGGTATTTTACACTGTATCTCCCACATTGCCCTGAGTGCTTTAACCACTCAGGCTATTTTGTATACAGGGGGACACCGCTACCACCTCCTTGGCCGTATTTTGTTTTGATTAAGTATGCTCTGAGAATACATACTAGATTGGGCTCTGCAGAGGAACACAGAGTCTGATGAGGGTATGTCTACACTATGAAATTACTCTGATTTTACAGAAGTGGATTTTTGGGAACAGATTGTATAAAGTCTAGTGCATGTGTCCACACTAAGCACATTAATTCGGCGGTGTGCATTCACAGTACTGTGGCAAGCGTTGAAATTGCGAGCGGTGGATAGCTATCCCACAGTTCCCGCAGTCCCCGCTGCCCATCAGAATTCTGGGATGAGCTCCCAATGCCTGAGGGGGCCGAATATTTGTCACGGGTGGTTATGGGTAAATGTTGTCAGTCAACCCTCCCTCCATGAAAGCAACGGCAGACTATCATTTCACACCCTTTTCCCGGGTTGCCTGAGCAGACGCCATAGCATGGCAAGCATGGAGCCCATTCAGCTCACCGCAGCATTTATGACCATTGTAAAAACCTCGCACATTATGGTACAGTTTATGCAGAACCAGAACCTGAAAAATCAGGCGACGAGGTGATGGCAGCGCGGTGATGAGAGCGATGAGGACATGGACACAGATTTCTCTAAAACCGCAGTCCCTGGCAATTTGGAGATCATGGTGTTAATGGGGCAGGTTCACGCCAAGGAATGCTGATTCTGGGCCTGGGAAACAAGCACAGACTGGTGGAACCGCATAGTGTTGCAGGTTTGCGATGATTCCCAGTGGCTCCAAAACTTTTGCGTGCGTAAGGGCACTTTCATGGAACTTTGTGACTTGCTTTCCCCTGTCCTGAAGTGCAAGAATACCAAGATGAAAGCAGCCCTCACAGTTCACAAGCGAGTGGCAATAGCTCTGCAATGACAGACAGCTACCAGTCAGTCGGGAATCAATTTGGAGTGGGCAAATCTACTGTGGGGGTTGCTGTGATGCAAGTAGCCAACACAATCATTGAGCTGCTGCTATCAAAGGTAGTAACTCTGGGAAATGTGCAGGTCATAGTAGCTGGCTTTGCTGCAATGGCATTCCCTAACTGTGGGGGGGCTATAGACGGGATTCATATCTCTATCTTGGGACCGGACCACCAGGGCAGTCAGTACATAAACTGCAAGGGGTACTTTGCAATGGTGCTGCAAGCACTGGTGGATCACAAGGGACGTTTCACCAACATCAATGTGGGACGGCCGTGAAAGGTTCATGACGCTCGCGTCTTCAGGAACTCTGGTCTGTTTAAATGGCTGCAGGAAGGGATTTACTTCCCAGACCAGAAAATAACTGTTGGGGATGTTGAAATGCCTATAGTTATCCTTGGGGACCCAGCCTACCCCTTAATTCCATGGCTCATGAAGCTGTACATAGGCACCCTGGACATTAGTAAGAAGCTGTTCAACTATAGGCTGAGCAAGTGAAGAATGGTGGTAGTGTGTGCATTTGGACGTTTAAAGGGTTGCTGGTGCAGTTTACTGACTCTCTCAGACCTCAGCAAAACCAATATTCCCATTGTTATTGCTGCTTGCTGTGCACTCCACAATCTCTGTGAGAGTAAGGGGGAGATGTTTATGGTGGAATGGGAGGTTGAGGCAAATCACCTGGCAGCTGAATATGCGCAGCCAGACACCAGGGCGATTAGAAGAGCACAGCAGGAAGTGCTGCGCATCAGAGAAGCTTTGAAAACCAGTTTCATGACTGGCCAGGGTACTGTGTGACACTTCTGTTGTTTCTCCTTGATGAAAACCCGTCCCCTTGGTTGACTCTAATTCCCTGTAAGCCACCTGCCCTTCCCCCTTCAATTACAGCTTGCTTGCAAAGGAAATAATGTCACTATTGTTTAAAAACCATGTATTTTT
This sequence comes from Lepidochelys kempii, assembly GCF_965140285.1. Lineage (NCBI taxonomy): Eukaryota > Metazoa > Chordata > Testudines > Cheloniidae > Lepidochelys > Lepidochelys kempii. The sequence goes on from NC_136380.1 coordinate 87,147,599, forward strand.
TATTAATTGATTATAAAAATAGGGAGATAACTCACAAGGTAGCCCAGCTGGGGTGTGGGAGGAGAGTAGGAGGGAAGGAAAAAGCCACTTCAAAAGTTGTTGAATGACAGCCTTCTGTTGCTTGGGCTGTCCACTGGGGTGGAGTGATTGGGTGCCCGGAGCATCCCCCAGCGTCCGCGTTCTTGGGCATCTGGGTAAGGAGGCTACGGAACTTGGGGAGGAGGGAGGGCAGTTAAACAGGGGCTACAGCAGCAGTCTGTGATCCTGCTGTCGTTCCTGAACCTCCACCAGATGCCAGAGCATGTCCGTTTGATCCCGCAGTAGCCCCAGTGTTGCATCCTGCCTTCTCTGATCTCCCTGCCACCACCTCTCATCTCGATCGTCCCTCCTGTCCTCATGTTCATTGGATGCTTTCCTGTACTGTGCTACTGTGTCTCTCCACATATTCTGCTGAGCTCTGTCAGTGCCGGACGACTGCATGAGCTCAGAGAACATTTCATCGTGTGTGCGTTTTTTCCGCCGCCTTATATGAGATAGCCTTTGGGATGGAGGAAGGAGGCTTGAAACATTTGCAGCTGTGGGAGGAAAAAAAGGGAGTGAAGTATTTAAAATGATGCATTTTACAGAACAATGGATATACTCTTTCACAGTGAACAACATTATTCACATTACATAGCACATGTGATTTTGGTACAAGGTTGCATTTTGCATCTTATATTGAGTGCCTGCGGCTTTGGTGTTAGAGATCACACAGGCAGTACCAGGCAACAGAATTCGGCTTGCAGGCGACCATGGTAAGCCATAGTCTTTCAGCTTCTGCAACCTTCATAACAGCAGCGCCTTCCTTTCCCATACCAAGCAAAACCCGTTGAGTTGGCCATTTAGTGCTGCCGTTTTCGTGTTAACATGCAGCAGCAGAAACCAAACTAACCTCCTCCACCTTCTCTGGGGTGATCACTTTACTCCTCCCCACACTGCGTGGCTGGTATCAGGGAAGATCTCTGCTAGCCAATGTGAACAGTTCAGCACCAATGCCCGCCCCCCCCCCCATGTGGCTAACTGCAGGGAGGATTTCTTTCCAGCCACAGGCAAACATCCCAGTAGGAACGGGCACCTCTGAATGTCCCCTTAATTAAATTCCTGTATTTCAACCAGGTTACCATGAATGATATCACTCTCCTGAGGATAACACAGAGAGATAAAGAACGGATGTTGCTTGAATGCCAGGAAACACCGGGACCATACACTGCCAGGCTTTGTCATGCAATGATACCAGATTACTTGCTATAGCATGGCATGGTCAAGTGTCCTATAATGGAGGACAGAATAAGACTGCTATCCCCAGAAACCTTCTGCAAAGGCTTTTAGAGTACCTCCAGGAGAACATCATGGAGATGTCCCTGGAGGATTTCTGCTCCATCCCCGGACACGTTAGCAGACTTTTCCAGTAGCTGTACTGGCCACGAATGCATCCCAAGTCCTCAAGGAAAATTAATCATGAAAAATGCTTGCTTTTAAAACATGTATTATATTTTAAAAGGTACACTGACCAGAGGTTCCTTCTCCAGCTTGGTTGGGTTGGGAGGGTATTTCAGTCAGGGTGATAAAAAAGATCCTGGCTGTCGGGGAGAACAGTGTGCTGTGTGCTCTCCTCAAGCTTGTCCTCCTCCTCCTCCTCTTCCCCGTCTGCAAAATCCTCAGGCATGGCAGAGAGTACCCCATCTTTGGAGTCCATGGACAGGGGTGGGGTAGTGGTGGCGGCCCCCCCTAGAATTGCATGCAGCTCCGGGTAGAAGCAGCATGTCTGGGGCTCTGTCCCAGAGTGTTCGTTTGATTCTTTGGTTTTCTGGTACGCTTGTCTGAGCTCCTTAAGTTTCACGCGGTACTGTGTTGTGTCCCTGCTGTCGCCTCTGTCCCTCATGGCCTCGGAGATTTTTTGAAATGTGGCATTTCATTTTTTGGAACGTAGTTCTGATAGCACTGATTCGTCTCCCCATACAGCGATCGGTCTATGCTGGAGCTCTTTTTCGATTCTGGGACTGCATGGTCACCTGTGCTGATGAGCTCGCCTGGCCAAACAGGAAATGAGATTCAAAAGTTCCTGGGGGCTTTTCATGTACACCTGGCTAGTGCATCCGAGTTCAGAGTGCTGTCCAGAGTGGTCCCAATGGTGCACTGTGGGATAGCTCCCGGAGGCCAATACCGCTGAATTGCGTCTACACTAACCCTAATTCGAAATGGTGATGTCGATTTCAGCGCTAATCCCCTCGTCGGGAAGTACAGAAATCGGTATTAAGGGCCCTTTATGTTGAAAAAAATGGCTTCGTTGTGTGGACGGGTGCAGGGTTAATTCAATTTAACGCTGCTAAATTCGACATGAACTCGTAGTGTAGACCAGGCCTGAGAATCCCCCCAGGGCTTAGCTACCGAGCAGCTCAACAGCAACAGGACTTAGGTGGCTTTGTGCATGCCCACCAGCAGAAATAAAAGGGCCTAGGGGACTTTAGATGCTTACAAGGTTAAGTGGCAGGGGTTTTGTGGAGCTACATTTCAGACTTAAAGTGGTAGTTAGCTTCTTAAACCACTTTGTGGCTCTAACCCAAAGCCCTCATCCAACTTATTATGTTGCATAGTAGTATTTATCCTTTATGGTGGGTCAAAGTCAGTGAAATTCTAGTGGCTAAAGCAGAGAACTGGGAGTCAAAACAGCTTCTTTTATTCCTAGCTCTGTAGCTCTTTTTATGATCTTGGGCGAATTATTTAGGCCATTTTTATAAATCTGGATGCCTAAAATTTGACACCCAACTCCATATTTAAAGACCTAAACGTAGGGGTCTGAATTTTCAGAAATACTGAATATTGGAGTCAATGGAATTTGTGGTTGCTCCCCTATGTAAATCAGGCTCTAATTTATATGTCAATCTTTAAGCATCTAAGATTTAAAGTGTTTTGTCTATATAGAATCTTATCCTTCTTTTCTTATGCATCCAACATTTCCCATGAATTCAGTGGGAATTTTGATTGCACAAAGAATGCAGGATGAGTCCCATACATTTTATTAAACAGAAATTTAAAAAAAAAACACACCTTAAAATTAGGTCAGAACTCACTTGTAAATATTTATTTAAACTAAATCCCCATTCCTCCCACTTTTCTTGCTGCTCTCAGAGGTTGCTTTAGTGTCATTCACCAATATTAAATCTAACTACAAGCTGCACAAAAATAGTGCTAAAATGCCCTGAAACTAGGTATTTATGCCAAAACTTCTATATCTGCATGAATAGTAAAAAAAAAAAAAGATTAATAATTAGTGAGTCATGTTATCACACTACACTGAAGACGAAGGAAAGTAATGACTATTTACCATTTATTATAATTATCATTATTATTTATATAGCATCATCAATGAGTTCTATGTGGAACAAGTAAAGATACTCCAAAGAGCTTAAAATCTGATTGAGATGAGAACAACCAGAGGGAGACAAGAATTCATGGAGGGGCAAAAAGGAAGAGGACAGGAGAAGTGCCACTAGGGCACTCTCTGTGAGGCTTCTTTGTAAGTTTCTCTGGAGCAAAGTTGATTCAAAGAAGCCCCAAAGTGTTGACTTTCCTAGCATACTGCATCTAAGCCTTAGATGATCTATTAGCTAGGGCTATGAGTACAGCTGTGATGATGGGACAGTCTATATGTTGCTGCTTTAAATTATAGGCATTAGGCTTATGTACATTAGGCTCATTTACTTTACAGTGTTAGTGTTGTTGTACTGCTGTGTGGCTATTCCTCACAAACTGAATTGAGGATGAGATTTTTCAAAGGTGCCTATGGGAGTTAGGTTCCCAGCTCCCACAAAAATTCAATAGGCAACCTGTTCTCCAAGAGGCCTTGAAAACCACATACCCTTAGCTGTGAGGAAGAGGCAGGTGGTAGACTGGCAGATTTTTGCATTTAAATCTAAATGAATGAATAACTATTATGGTTGTCAATTAATCAGAGTTAACTGAAGTGATTAATGCAAAATAAATTTCCTAGATTAACTTTTGCACCTACGAATTATTACTATACCAAAGGATTTCTGTATGATTTTTAATTTTATATAGTTTAAAGGTCCCAAAGTAATGTTAATTAGAAGGCCAAACTGCTCAGCACATTCTGGGACAGAGTCTGTTCTCAGAAGAGATAAGATTTTGCAAAAACAACTGTTCCTCGGAACAGCACACAGAGACTCCCACCCTTCTTGAGTTCTTTATCTTGCTAGTTATGTATGTTCCGTGGTAAGGGGGTTAAGCAGTTTCGTTACACCATAAGAGTTGTTGAAGTCAGAAGAGATATATGTTGAAATAAAGGTTGAGAATGCATGTGAATGGATGGTGTGTGTAAATAGAAGATGAATGGCTAGGAGTGCCAGCCTAAGAGTTACCACTTCAGTATTGATTGGCCGAAGAATGCACTAAGTGGAGATAACTGGATGACCCCCGGAGGGCAGACTGGAATCCACCCAACAGCCTCAAGGATGGGAGAACTGAAGAACAAGATAACATCTGGCAGCACGGAGCCGTCAGGGATGTGCCATCTGCTGATTGATTCAGCAACAGCATGATAAAGTCACCTCCATAGACTGGCATAGGAATAAAACTCCTATAAAAACAGACCCAAAGACTAAGAATTTTGAGTCTGGTTCTGCGACCACCCTCCAGGAGCATCGGATGCGCATCTGACAAAGACTCAGCTCCACCCTCATGCCCAGGTTACCTGGCCAGTAACTTGGCATGAGCAACCTCTAGGCTGCTAACTATAACAACTTTGCAGAACTTGTATGTGTATATGTATGTGTGTGGGAATGAATGGGAGGTAGTAAATATGACTGTTTACTTGCTTTGCCTCTTTTGGTATTTTGTGTGAGTGCATGGGATAGAATGTTTATGATTACTTGTTTACTGTGTCTCTTTTGTATTCACAATAAATGCGGCATTTTGTCTTATCCCCCTTTAAAAGATCCTGTTGGGTTTTATTTTATTGGTATAACAAAATCCACTCAGTCCTACTTCTTGCGTAGCCAATCACTAAGGTAAACAACCTTCTTTACAATTAAGGGAGATAATGCTGCCTGCCTTTCATTTACAATGTCACCTGAAAACAAGAACAGGCATTCACATAGCAGTGTTGTAGCCGAGGTTGCAAGATATTCTTATGCAAGATATGCTTACCATTCATATGCCCCGTCATGGTATGACTTGCAGGCATTAAAATTTTGCATTATTTTGTTTTTGAGTGCAGTTATGTAAAAAATAGTAATTCTACATTTGTAAATTGCACTTTCACGATAAAGAGATTGCACTACAGTACTTGTATGACAGGAATTGAAAAATACTATTTATCTTTTTTACAGTGCAAATATTTGTAATCAAAAATAAAAATATAACATGAGCACTGCACACTTTGTATTCTGTGTTATAATTGAAATCAATATATTTGAAAATGTAGAAAAACATCTAAAATATTTATAATAAATTTAAATTGGTATTCTATTATTTTCTAGCAGGGTGATTAAAACTGTGATTAATATTTTTTTAAAATCTTGTGATTAATTGCAATTATTTTTAATCATTTGACAACCCGAATCAATATAATAATAATGATGTTCATGTGGCCACTTGAGTATTACTACAGTGATGCCTAGATCACATTCCCCTTTGCCCTAGGCTCTTTGAAAACATGCGAAGAGACAATCTATACCCTCCCCACTAAATCTAACAGAATTATCCCCAAAACACAGATATCCAGTGACCAGCCTGAGGTCACAGGAAGCTGGGCAAAATAAGGTACATATACAGCATACATTATATCTTAACCACAAAACCAGCCTTCCTGCTTTGGAAGTTAATAAGCATGCTAAGGATAACAAATGAGCTTACAAATAGTAATAAAGCATCTCCAACGTATTGGAACCAGTTATATATTTGTAACATAAATGGTGGTTTATGTAGAGAGAAAGCCAAGCTTAATTAACCTGTGTTTGCAAACATCTCATTAATTTATTGTTAAGTTTCCTCCCATTCACATACTTACTCTTATTTTTAATAACTAATTTCATGCATTCTGACAGAGTAGCTGCTTTTAACATGTTTTCAAAATGACTTTCAGTAACAGCTCAAAACACTCCGCTATTGATTATTGTGCTAGTTCAAAGAAGGGATAAACACACACACACACACAGAATCCAAACTTCAAATTAAGAAAACAACAACACACATTTAAAATCCAGTCAGAGTTTTGGGATATGCCCAAAATTTGACAAGTATTGACCTGAAAATGAATGTTTCATGGGATTCTATCTTTTTGTTCCATGTATAAGTCTTCCAAATTAGTTGTGTGCAGGAAACCTTGCACTGAAAGATTTGCTAATTTAAAAATCAGGAGGGTCAGAATGCACTTCATTATTAACACTTTTTTTAAAAAAATTGAAAATTCCCTCCCCCCTTTTTTTTGTAAAGCCAAATCAGTGTTACTAATATTTTTAAAAAAACCTTTTTTCTTTTTCACACTTATTTTTTTCCTCTAGAGTTCTAGTACATAACATTCATTGCAAGGCTGCTGATGGAGACCCACTATTCCCCCCAAACACATATAATAATGCAGCAGTTTGGGGACATATCCCACAGAAGCCAAATTTGTCCCTTGTACAGCGTTCCAAGAGCACAACTCCAGCCAGCAAAGCCACTCCTGTGAAATCTTGGCAGGATAGAAGCTGTTTGCCTTCTCTAGAGTTCCAGTTCTGTTACCCACACTCACAATGATCCACACTTCCCCACACGAGTAGTCTCATTGATTTCAATAGAGTAAAAAGCACATAGTGTGAATAAGAGGTACAAAAACGGATGCCTAAAGATTAGAGGCACTGGAGTGGAAATTGCCAAAATGACTGAGACAGAAAAGAATATAATGCACCACTTTCAGAATCCCTAATCTTTTTGTCAGTTTTTGCTTTAAAATGTAAACATTTAAAATCCAGGATGGATTTAAATATATATATTTTATAATCAGGTCTATGGTAGCAACTGGCTACCTATTGTCTGAACCAGACGTTTTTTCCTACAAAGATGTCAATACTTTATTGCATGTTTGATTTAAGCAAAACAAAGTCCAGCTGAAGTTCAAATGTTCTGTGATCTCTCTTAAAAACAAACAAAAAAACTACCTGAGGGCCAAATCCTCCCCACTCTCTGCAACAAGTATCTGAATTTGAGACAAGGGGGTTCTGCAGGAACAATTGAGAATGGGGAAGAAAGGAATCCCTGCACACATGCCCACGCTTCAGGGTGGAGACTGGGCAGCTGCCACTACAAGCCTGAGGCTGTCAAAGCAGCCCCTCTTCCTGCTACAACCGCTCCCCATGGGCCAATGACCAGTGGATCAGTTTAGTAGGAGATCCCTTAGTTTCATCCCTGCTTCTCTCACAACTCATCCCTCCTTGGCTCCAAAACCCCTGCCCAAACCCACCCTGAGGTGAAACTGTAGCAACCAGTACGGTTTTATGCAGGGCTTTACTGGCAACCATGACTAGCAAAGCCATTTGATCCAATGGGATTACCTTTCATGCCTTTAACAGGGGAGGTATATACCATGTGAGAATGTTTTTTGTATTTCTTTGCATTATATATTATAATATCTGTTATTAAATGGGGTCCAAAACACAGTAAGCTAATTTCATCCTGGTATAAATCAGCTGAGTTCAGTGCCTTTACACTGGTGCTGAATGTATAAATTGCAGTTGTCTGGTGATTAAATCCAAAAGCAGACTATATGTCTGAAAATACAGCACATCTTACAAATATAAAAACAGATTCCTTTAAAAAAATCAGCATAACAAAAGATTGAAGCCATAACATAGTGATAGTGATAGTTGATCCTGTGCTCTACATAAAAATATTGTATATCACATGCTTTTAGCCCACACAGAACCAAACTCTTCCTCGTTCATCATTTTGATATCTTCAAAGGCTGCCTGAAGGATGTGTTGATAAGCCTTATTGATAATTGGTAAGGGTCACTCCTTGTCCATAAAGTTTTCTCTATAAAGGTGACATTGGGAGGATCCACCCTGGCAGCAGGGAATGTCACAGTCTGCAGCCCTGATGACAACTACAACCAGGAGTTTAGCAACTCTTCAGAAGTGAAGACTCTATAATTCAGCAGGGAGAGTAACAATAAGTGAATGTCATAATGACAGGTTTCAGAGTAGCAACCGTATTAGTCTGTATCTGCAAAAAGAAAAGGAGTATTTGTGGCACCTTAGAGACTAGCAAATGTATTTGAGCATAAGTTTTTTCATCTGATGAAGTGAACTGTAGCTCATGAAAGCTTATGCTCAAATAAATTTGTTAGTCTCTAAGGTGCCACAAGTACTCCTGTTCTTTTTAATAAGTGAATGGGTAGCAGCACCAGCAGGGAGCAGCTGCGGTCAGCCAAGTCCCCAGTGGATCCAAAAGACCTCATCCAAGAACATTGGATTTTAGTGGGTACCACCCACAACTTCCCCTAATCCGCACACAATCTGGCAGCACAGACCTTTGGAGGTAGAGCAGTGGGGTCAGCACTCCTTCAGATCTTTTGGATGTTTTTTTTTCTTCAGGTCTATAGTGCCCTCAAACTTTTGCTGTACTCGGATGATCCCAGTTTGTTTCTCAACAACCTTTAGACCTGATTTACAATGTTGATACTATACCAAGGTCACTGTGATTAGGATCATTTATTGTCTAGCTTGTGTGATTTTGATTTTCCATGATAGCAACACTGTTTTCTTTCTATAATCAAAATAAATATGACCTATCTAGCTATTGATGTCTACTATATTAAATACTGTAGCAATACTGTAACTATCCAAAACATCCATTTAAGTTTCAGAATGATAATGAAAGTAGACAGCTGCTTCTATAATCACTGAGATTTAAAAGAAAAAGTCCTTCATAGGCTGCCTGAAGGATGTGTTGATAAGCTCATCTCCTGAGCGTTCAGGCCACATCCCCTCCTGGACCAGCTTCATTTTTTTTCTGTTGTATGCTATTTAGGTTCCCAGATCATGCACATCACCAAGGAATCTGACTAACTCGTGGAGATGAAAATAAGCACAGGCTGCTCTGACTGGCTTCAGGACCCCTGATGATAAAGAATTGTGGACAATTGACCTCACCTCAGCCCTTCTTGGTGGACTCTATCTGTGTGCTCTATCCATGCTGTTGGTGCCATGGTGTGCAGCAAAGTGACAACTGGAGTGTCTTAAGGGGTTCCAGTTCTGTCCAGATCATGACAGCCATTTTTTTTAGAATTGAGGAGCAATTGTGTGCACAAAACCATGCCTATTTCTATGCAGTTATTGTAACTGTGCATGCAAATTGGCTATTTACAAACACACTTGACCATTTCTATTCTAAGTTTCTCACACAAGACTTATGTTTTCCTATATGATTGTACAGTACTTAGCACAATTTATCAATATATAATATTAATTCTACTGTACATACCTAAGTGGCCATTTCCACTTGCAAATATCTAATCTGAGAGTGCTGGTTCAGCAAATACATGTGTAAACACAAGCATGGCATGGAATTATGCCTTCATATATGCATTTTCAAGCAGAGGTGTTTGTGGTTTTTAGTTTTGTTTTGTTTTTTAAGTGCCTCTGCATGTTTTATTTTTAGAAAAGGATGTTTATGTATGATCTTACTACCTGACCATCAAGAAATGTTTGCCCCTTATCTAGCAAAGAATCAAATTTCTTCTTTGGAGAAAGTCAGTGTTAAAAGTTCATATAACGTAAAATAAATGGTGTCATGTAATGAAGTTGATGCCCTTTGAATAACCTTATTTTTATTGATGTAGAGATTCCGATTTAATTTGTGAGGTTTTATTTTGAACAACTTTTGTGAACCTGATAAAAGGGGTAAAAAAGATAAGCAGATAGTGTTTAGTAACTGGAGCCTTATCTCCAGATTGCAAATTTAATCTCAGCATTATAAAGTGAAATTTCTCTTCTTTACTTTTTATAGATGGTGAAACACATCTACATGACTGATTCATTTGACTATGAACAAGAGATGCACCATTCTGTCTATGCTTCCCTTTTTCTAATCCTTAATTAGAGGTAAGATCTTTCTTTTTTGCTGTGAGGAGGTGAGGAAGGAGAGGAAAAGAGATCTTGTTTCCATTGTCAACTAGATCTTTCATTTTTATGAGAACTGATATCAGGCTTCCCACGCTTATGTTTCACCTACCTAGGATTTTGTTTATTTCTAACTGGGACCCAGTATGAACATGCCATGGATATTGAATCCTCCCTGCTGTTTATTTCAGAAACCCTCCACAATGACAAGTGCTTCAATTGACCATCCTCTGCTGCAGCAACTGCATGAATAGGTTTTTTTTTTCTTCCCAAAAACCTTGCAGCAGAAAGTAAAAACAAAACAAAAAATTAAATTTGAAGGAGCCAAATATATGGCTGACAGGGATGAATACTTTAAATCCTCTGCTGAGATCATGGTCATGCTCGTTTTGTGTAAAGCATTTGGGGAGGAAAGGAATCTTGCTGCTGTTTTTGATTTATTTCCTAGGCTCTCACATTTACGGTTGTGCATGGCACCTCTGAATCTTCTGTGCCATCATCATAAGGAATAAAGCAAATAAAAAAAAATAATTAAAAATGTAAATCTATGGTGCTGCTGAAAGAGGCATCTTTCTCTTTCCACATGCAATTGTCTCTCCCAAGATGGTAGTTTTTTATATTGTTATCTATCACATGCAGATCCTTTTATGAACATATTTACATACACTGTTTACTTTCTGGTTATGTTACTCCTGAATGGATACTGTTCTAATAAACTATAGATGAGGTGACTATGTCACCATTTCAGGCCATTCTGAAGAAGTCCCTGCGCCCACCTTCTTTCTGGAAACATCATGGATCTGGAGTGGAGCGGCAAACAGACCAATCTTACACTACACTGATACCTCCTTGAGGCACAAACGCCCTGAACTCAAACGGAGCAGACCCATGCTACCCCCTTATTCAGGCCAGTAGCTGAATGCCACATTTGATCCTAAGGTCTGGGATTCCGCTGGTTGGGGAATGTGGAGAGGCCGCTCAGGAGGGAATCTTCTCTCGTTGCATGCACAAAGTATTGGTGCATGCTTGCCCTCACTTTGCTACCACCCATGGTGAATTTAGGGACAAGAGAGGGCTGAAGATTGACCAGCGGATCTGCAATAAGCACATTTACTGGTCCCAAGCCACTGTGACACAGATACTTTACAGCTCCAGTGTAGCTTTGCTAGTACTTGATGAAGTAAGAAGGATTCTGGCCCTTCCCTGTCCCAGCAGGAAATCTTTGCAACAATTCAATTTATGAAAGCTTTGCATAAAGGGGAGGAGGGAGTATTTAGCCCTTAATGAATATCCCTTTTCCCCCCTCTACAGAAAATATGATATCTTCAGACAACATCACCTGCTAGAGGCAGCTGTGCAATCCTGAGTATCGTTCAGAAATGCAATTTCACAGACTAGCAATTTGAATATTTGCATATGCCAGGCTTGTAAATGCTCTTAATTTAAAATGGTATCTGATGCCTCATATACCACCTACCCAGTGCAGACTGGCCAGACAACTCTTTCTGGTTCTTTGTCAAGGGACTAACATATCGATAGTCTCTCCCCACTTAATACTACTTCAGTTGTGATGAGCAGAAGCACTCAAGCTGGAACTCCATTGACTTAAAGGCTTTAGGAGGGCATTTGCTGGTAGGACCCTCCACTTTAAAACTTGCTCCCATTCTGGGTCAGAAATAGACCCAGTCTGTTGACCTTCAGGGCTTGCTGCAACACAGATTAGTTGGCTTGAGTTTCAGGGGAAAAGACAGATAGATAGGAGTGTTATTTTTGGAAGACTAATCTTTTGGTTGATTAATAAGGCTGTGCAAAGTCATTCAGTGAGCTCTGCTTTGAAGGATTTGTCAAAAGCGGCTAGAAAATCTGATTGCTGATTTTTTTTTCTTTGTCTTTCTCTATATAACTTGAAATAAATAAGTTATACTGAATGGCTACTGGAACTGAAGAAAGCAGATCAGGTTCCAGGAGGGACATGTATTGTGTGAGACTTGTAGCTCTTAGTGCCAGCTTAGCCTTATTTTACTTATCAGTAACGCAAGGAATCTACAGGCCTGCATCCTGTAGTACATTGGCTTAAGTTAGTTGGCATAAGTGAGATAGGCCTATGACCTTTAGCATAGATAAAGTAACCCAACTAGATTTTGGGGAACTGGGAATAGCTTGCTTAAGAGAAAAGTTGGCATAAAATCAGACTAGGCAACCACAAGAATACTGAACTGATACTAAACTTGGATATTTTAGGATGGGATCATTGGCACATGTCTAACCACAAACTGGCTTCAGCAGTATGGTAATAAGTAAATAGGCTAGCCTATCAGGTAAAGGCACCCCGATATTATGAGGGTGAGGAAGTTGGATATAGACAAAGGAGGCTAGGTGTTTGAATATATATGGTGATTCCCAGGCTTTATATAAGCAGGAACCCACATGAAGAAGCTAGCTAGCTCTCCACCCTTCAATATTTTAGTGATATAATTAATCATCTATCTTCAGGTACTGGGGATCTGGACCATCAGACCCATTTGGCATGCCAGAGACGGGGCTGGTCCTTTGTCTTTTTACCAGATTTCTAATAAAGGGGTGTGAATATAAGTCTATGAGCATATGCTATATAATTTTAAGATTTCTCTAATACTTTATTATTGATATTTGCTTATGTGGTTTGGAGCTTTCTTGTCTCTGTTAATTATATTAATAAAAGTAGTTGAGGTTGTAGTTTGCACTCCGTGTGAGTGCTCTTGCTATACACCCCAAGGTTCCGTACAAGATATTGAATTTGTCATTTTTGACTCTGTTGTGTCTGATTCTGGGGCAAGAACCTTAATACACTCCTCTAATTAGTTGAATGCCATTTAGCATTCATTATAGGATCAGGCCACAGAATAGAGGTTAAGGAATCATAGAATTATCGGACTGGAAGGGTCCTCGAGAGGGCTTCTACTCCAGTTCCCTATAATCAAGGCAGGACTAAGTATTATCTAAACCATCCCTCACAGGTGTTTGTCTAACCAGCTCTTAAAAATCTCCCATGACAGAGATTCCACAACCTCCCTAAGAAATTTATTCCATTGCTTAACCACCCTGACAATTAAGAAGTTTAATCCTAATCACCCTTGCAGCAATTTAAGCACATTGTGTCTTGTCCTATTCTCAGAGGTTAAAGAGAACAATTTTTGTCCTCTTCCTTCTAACAACCATTAGGTACTTGAAAACAGATATCATGCTCCCTCCCCACCCAGTCTTCTATTCTCCAGACTAAACAAATCCAATTTTTTCAATCTTCCCTCTGTTTTCTAGACCTTTAATCATTTTTGATGCTCTCCTCTGGACTCTCTTCAATTCCTCCACATAGTGAAATCCACCAGAAAATGAGGGATCCACAGAGATAAGGATAGAGCTTTGTCACAATACGTACAGACATGAGTCAGTCTTGAGATTCAGATTCATAGCAGAGATGGTGAGCTTTGTAGATGCAAAGAGTTTTTTCAGAAATAGTTCATACATTATACTCCAATGTTTATAATCAGTGTGGTCCAGTCAGAACTGGGATCTCAGTCCTTATGGCTTAGGCTTCCCCTGCATAAAACCTCAAGCAGATCTGAGATGACAAGATCAGGGCCCAAGGGTCTTTTATACAGTTTTCTAGCAGCCACTTGACCATACAGTCCTGGGTAAACAATAGGCTTTTGATGTAACCTTCTATGATCTATGATCTTTCCTGAAATGTGGCACCCAGAACTGGATGCAATATTCCTAATCAGTGCAGAGTAGAGTGGAAGGATTACTTCTCATGTCTTGCTTACAACACTCCTACTAATACATCCCAGAATGATGTTTGCTTTTTTTGCAACAGTGTTACACTGTTGATTCATATTTAGCTTGTGATTCACTATGACCCCAAGGTCCTTTTCTGCTATACTCCTTCGCAGTCATCTCTCACTTTGCACAGGTGCAACTGATTGTTCCTTCCTAAATGGAGTACTTTGCATTTCTCTTCATTGAATTTCATTCTGTTTACTTCAGACCATTTCTCTGGTTTGTCCACATCATTTTGAATTTTCATCTTATCCTCCAAAGCTCTTGCAAGCCCTCCCAGTGGTTATATAACAGTGGTTCTCAACCAGGGGTCTGAGGCCCTTGGGGGCCACCAGCAGATTTCAGGGGGGCCACCAAACAGGGCCAGCATTAGAAACTCTGGGGCCAAGGGCACAAAGTCGAAGCCCTGCTGCATGGGTTTGAAGCCTGGACCCAGAACTGAAGCCAAAGCCTGAGCAATGTAGCTTTGTGGGGAGACCCTGAGGCATGAGGCCCCAGGCAATTGCACTACTTGCAATCCCCTAATGCTGACCCTGGCTTTTACATGCTGAAAACCAGTTATTGTGGCACAGCTGGGCCATGAAGTTTTTATAGCATACTGGGGTGGCCTCCGAAAGAAAAAGTTTGAGAACCCCTGTTATATGACACGGATCAAATTCTTATTTGGATGGAAATCACAGGGAAAAAGGAAATCTATAGGAGATGCCATGAATAACAAGTTAACATTAGTAGGCTTTCAGTTAACAAACTTCCTGCCAGAGGGGGATAGCTCCTAGATGGTATTTTGACCCCGATCCTGCTACAGCCACTCACTGTCTACATGAAGCCACATCCATTTCTATGCTACAATGCCATTCTGATTTGTACTTACTGAGCACCTTTTAAAGGTAAGGGCAAGTTTTTCAAACGTCTTTCTCTGAAGTTAGGTACCTAAGAAAACAGTGGCCTGAGTTTCTGAGCACCTGCAGCTCCCATTTAAGTTTCTGGGCACTGTGGACACTCATCACCTCTGCAAATTTCAGGCCACTTTTATGTCTGTGTCTGACTATAAATTTAGGGGGGAAATCAAGGGACTTTAGACTCCTAGATCATCTAGGTACTTTTGAAAATTTTATCCCTTTAAGTATCCAGGTTTGACATTTTTAGTACAAGTGACTGGAACACTCAGTCAATGACAGAGCTGAGAATAGAGCCCGGGAATCCTGATTTCCAGTCCCAGGATCTAGTTTCCAGAAAGCACAGCATCCCCAATACTGAAGACATAAATTTCAGGTGTTACGATGCTGTTCCAGAAGACACTTCTGGTGGCACTTAAAGGAACTGGTTTTTTTACTATTGAACCCCTTTGAGTGCATGAATATTATGGAGCAGAAACAGTCTAGACATGACTAAATGGATTAGTAATCCTAAAGACAATGATCAGTAGATGCTTTTTTCTATCACTAAACAACATAAAGTGGTGCAAGTAGCAACTTTAATAAGCCTAAATATTTAAGAGGAGAGATAATCTTCCAAAGATTTTAAACCAAAAGGGATTAAAATGATGCTAACTGTGTTGGCACAAGTTACTTTCTTCTTAAGTCTGTTTTATTTGTTAATGGAATTGTATTACAGTGAACTAATCAATCTAAATTTCTACTTTCTATAGATGGTCTCATAGCAGTGCTAGTTGCTTGAACGCTAATTGTGTGCAAGGGCTGAACCAGTGCCAGTTCGGGTTGCAGTCTCATTAGCATATTAATAAGTCACAGCCTCGTGCAGGTGCCAGAATGCTGCAAAATATTTTGTGACTGTTCGTTGCAGCAACAGAGGAAAAGACTCACTGACTCTAGGGGAAAAAAGAAGAAGCTAGTCTATGCTATAAAACAAACTACTTGATGCTATAAAATAGATTCAAAGGCTTTTGGACAATTATTTCACAAAGAAGTGATTCACTATTTTTCTCTCTGGAGTGTGGATACTGAAAATTCATATCAGGCCAGAATTAAATGGAATATTTTTTGCATCAGACAGAAAATCTCATTAGAAAACAGACTCTAGTTTTGGTAACCGAGACCAAGCAAAATTGTCTGATTACCAGATTAGACAAATACAGACCATGCTCCATGAAGGATATAGCAAATGAATACGAATAGCATTAAGCTTCTCCTAACTGAGTCTGAACAAGCCAGACCCTTACTAACTCAAATAAACAAAAAAATTAAAAGCACAGTCCAGGTATTCTGCTGCCCATACTAATGGTGACACAATGAAGGGACTGTCTGGATCAATGTCTTCTTTACTGTACATCAGCTTTGGCCTTTTCACCACCAAAATTTCATCTTATTGTAATGCAAAGACAATTGATTCCATTCAAATTATATTTTCAAAACTGTGCTAAAGTAAAATATGTTAAAAGGCTCTCCTGGACTGTCACATTTATATATTCACAGCCCAGCTAATGGCGAAAGCAGCTGGGTTTTTGCAAATAAAATATCATTGATAAGAATAAGGAATTTTTAATTTAGTTAATTTAATAATTTCAGAAGTGACCTCAGAGTGACTCATTTCATGCTATGTTACATATTAAATCAGACTGCATATTTTATTCCATCTTAATAGGTCTTGTTAAATCATCCATCCACCAGTGATAAATTAGTAGGCCCAAAGTGACACACAGATTTCAAACTAAGTGGCTGATCCACAATCAAAGCATCCACTTCCCACTTTATTGAGGTGAAGGAGCTATTCTAATTAAGCTGCTGCTTTGTAGAATCTATGCCATCAGGATTTTTGAATGTGCACGAATTATTTTTTTCTATGATAGAGTGACAGTTTTAACACCGGAAAGTGGAATGAGGAGCCCGTCTTTTATTACAGTACACTACACATCTTCAAACAGAAGTACATTTCAAGTTTTAATGAAATGACTGTTCTCCTAATGCTGTGCTTAATTTGTAATGAAAGAGGTGTCGGGGCTCAAGCAATTTTTTTTTACTTTCATAACTGATGTGGCAAGCCCAGAGATGCTGGGGCTATGAACTGCCGAGCCTACAGGTGCTGAGGCTCAGCCCTAGCAAGCCCTGACACAAACTAAGCACTGTCTTCTGGGGAAATCCTACTCCCTGCAAAAAACACTGAGGAAATGACATTTTGCATGGGGAAACCATGTGAAGGTTGGGAGTAGGGGAGCCATGTGGCAGATTAACCCACCAAATGGTGGTATATGAAACCAGCTTCTTGGGTGGCTTCAGTTCCTCTCAGCATAGCCAAATGATGACAAATTAAGGATTGCATTGTATAGAGAGCCATGCTTGCCAAGGAGAGCTCCTCCTGAAGCCGTGATGCCTCCTGATTATACTGGGGAGCACAGCCACTGTGTTCATAGAATCATAGAATCATAGAATATCAGGGTTGGAAGGGACCCCAGAAGGTCATCTAGTCCAACCCCCTGCTCAAAGCAGGACCAATTCCCAGTTAAATCATCCCAGCCAGGGCTTTGTCACGCCTGACCTTAAAAACCTCTAAGGAAGGAGATTCTACCACCTCCCTAGGTAACGCATTCCAGTGTTTCACCACCCTCTTAGTGAAAAAGTTTTTCCTAATATCCAATCTAAACCTCCCCCACTGCAACTTGAGACCATTACTCCTCGTTCTGTCATCTGCTACCATTGAGAACAGTCTAGAGCCATCCTCTTTGGAACCCCCTTTCAGGTAGTTGAAAGCAGCTATCAAATCCCCCCTCATTCTTCTCTTCTGCAGGCTAAACAATCCCAGCTCCCTCAGCCTCTCCTCATAACTCATGTGTTCCAGTCCCCTAATCATTTTTGTTGCCCTTCGCTGGACTCTCTCCAATTTATCCACATCCTTCTTGAAGTGTGGGGCCCAAAACTGGACACAGTACTCCAGATGAGGCCTCACCAATGTCGAATAGAGGGGAACGATCACGTCCCTCGATCTGCTCGCTATGCCCCTACTTATACATCCCAAAATGCCATTGGCCTTCTTGGCAACAAGGGCACACTGCTGACTCATATCCAGCTTCTTGTCCACTGTCACCCCTAGGTCCTTTTCCGCAGAACTGCTGCCTAGCCATTCGGTCCCTAGTCTGTAGCGGTGCATTGGATTCTTCCATCCTAAGTGCAGGACCCTGCACTTATCCTTATTGAACCTCATCAGATTTCTTTTGGCCCAATCCTCCAATTTGTCTAGGTCTTTCTGTATCCTATCCCTCCCCTCCAGCGTATCTACCACTCCTCCCAGTTTAGTATCATCCGCAAATTTGCTGAGAGTGCAATCCACACCATCCTCCAGATCATTTATGAAGATATTGAACAAAACCGGCCCCAGGACCGACCCTTGGGGTACTCCACTTGATACCGGCTGCCAACTAGATATGGAGCCATTGATCACTACCCGTTGAGCCCGACAATCTAGCCAGCTTTCTACCCACCTTGTAGTGCATTCATCCAGCCCATACTTCCTTAACTTGCTGACAAGAATACTGTGGGAGACCGTGTCAAAAGCTTTGCTAAAGTCAAGAAACAATACATCCACTGCTTTCCCTTCATCCACAGAACCAGTAATCTCATCATAAAAGGCGATGTTGTCCCTTAGCAAGCTATATTATTCCTTTCTAGAGCTAACCAGCTCAAGCGGTTTCTGCAGACGATGAAGGGAAGGGGGAAAAGCATTGTTCTTCCCCTTTCCTACATATCCCTACCCCATTTGGAGTCCCTTGTGTGCTGGGGGTACTGGTAGTAATCTCTGTGTTCAGGGAATATCGAGACTGTAGTTGTGGTATTTGGACAGTGTTAGAAAGGAGGAAAATCAAATCACACCTTCTTTCCCTTTGCACATCAATGAAAAGGCCAGCTACAGCTTGCTGCTATATGTCAGTATCAAAGTAATGGCTCATTAATGTGCCCCCGACCTTCATGATAAGGTGATAAGCTGTTTGAACTGAGGTGCTATCCATCTTCCATCTGATGGATCCAGCAAGGCTGCTAGTGTGGCACTAGAAGCTACTCTTCCCTGGATGCCTCATTTTCAGTGTGATAGCATGCTAATTGACTGAGCAATGTTAATTGGTTTTCTAGAATTTCATCAGGATAAATCTGAGACTGTTTTCTTTTCACAACATCAAGGTACTCATCAGAAAAAAAGTTTCAAGCAAAGGAACCAGATTTGTTCTTGTAAATCTCATACATGCATCAAGCTGCTCATAGGTTTTGTAACATACAATTAAAGGGGTTCTTGTATTGTTCTCACCATAATAATGTAAGATTTTCAGCTATTCTCTCTGTCACGGGGCAAGGACATCCCGTCACCCTGCGGGGGTGGGTCAAGGGCATGGTAGCCCCGTGGTTAAATCAATATGGCTGCGCTCAGCCTGAGGGCTGTGTGGCCCAATGACCAGCACTGATAGGGCTCCCCTCGTTTGCAAGGAAGTGCTGCCTAATGGCCAAAGTCAGCGGGACTCCCCTTGGTGGCAGGGAAGTGTGGCCTAATGGCCAAAGTCAGCAGGACTCCCCTTGGTGGACGGGAAGTGTGGCCTAATGGCCAGAGTCAATGGAGGGGGTTTGGTGGGCTGCCACCCAAAGCGGGAGAGCAGCTGGACAGAGGGATATGGGCCCCCTCTGCTCCACCACGTCCCAGCCCAGGGCTCTGGTAGTGGCAAAGGGGTTTGCCACGAAGTCGGCGGGGAATCCGCCCACAACACACCGACTGCAGCAAGGACACTGGCTAGTCCCTCCCTGGGCTACTTCATACCTTGATTCCTGCAGTTGAAGTCAGGGTTTCCTCAGAGCCTCCAGGCCCCTTCAGTGCGTTCAATCTCCCTGGGGTGTCTGCAGGTACCTGGTGCCTGTCTGGGTCTCAGCATCCCTCGCTCTCGCAGAGCTAGGCTGCTGGCTGTTCCGCAGCTAGAACCTGAGAGGTGTGTCCTTCCTCCTCATCAGTCAGCCTAGACTGAGCTGAGGTGCTCCCTTTTGTGTTGCAGAAGTTGGAGTATGCCCAATAGGGGTGTGTGGGGGGTGGTGCTTCTGCTGCCAAGAGTACTGGTTTAACCCCTTCATCTCTTGTGTGGGTCAAGTACACCCCGTCACAGTCTCATGTTGACATCTCAAAGATGAAGAAGGTCTAGATAAAACACATTTTAGAGAGCATGTTTTTCACCCTTTGGGATATAGAAGATTCAGAGAGGCCTTCCAGCATCCCGTTCCCTAAATTCACCCTGATATATAGTATGATATTTGATCTAGTGGTGAGATGTGTATGTCTTAGAGGAGAAGTTAAGGGTGTCTACTGTACAATAGGTTGCCCTTTCATTTCTTTGCTTTGAAAGTTTTGCATTGGGTTTTTGTGTGAGGCAACCTTAAATGATACACAGAAACATTATGTAGGGTAGTTAGAAAGACAGAGCACTGAAAGCACCCAGTGAGCTCAGGATGTCATATAGATGCTTAAGCTTTTGATGTCATATAGATGTTCTAGCTTTTCAGGTTTCATGTAAAACAAAATTATGTTTTACACTTCACTGTTGCAAAGAAAATCTTTAAAATTTGAAGTGTTTTTTTTTATTATTATACACTGACACTGGATCCAATGTCCACACCTCTTCCATTTTCCTTTAGCTAATTGGTGACTTCCATGAAGATCCTGGTCTCCATGACAGTAGTCATTTGCTTTCTCAAAAATGCTCTTCTTCAGGGGTTCTCAACCAGCAGTATGTGTACCCCCGGGGGTATACAGAGGTCTCCAGCTCATCTAAATACTTGCCTAGTTTTACAACACGCTACATAAAAAGCACTAGCAAAGTTAGTATAAATTAGAATTTCATACCATGAGTTGTTTATACTGCTCTATATACTATACACTGAAATATAAGTACAATATTTATATTCCAATTGATTTATTTTATAATTATATGGGGAAAATGAGAAAGTAAGCCATTTTTCAGTAATAGTGGGCTGTGACACTTTTGTATTTTTATGTCTGATTTTGTAAGCAAATAGTCTTTAAGTGAGGTGAAACTTGGGAGTACGCAAGACAAATCAGACTCCTGAAAGGGGTACAGTAGTTTGGAAAGGTTGAGAGCCACTGTCCAACATCAACATGTCAGCAGTGACTTCTCCAACGGAGAAATGAATGTGGTGGAGGGTGGAGGGGGTGAGGGGAAAAGCAGGGTATTAATGAAAAACAGACTGAGCATTGCCAAAACAAACAGTGGCTCCCCCAGCCACACTTCCGTATGTCAAAGTAGATGTTTCTTTGTCAAAGATCATCTGGACATAAAACATGTGCATTGGCTACCCAATATGCGAAAGTTTTCAAACCACTTCACCAATCAATAGTCTCCAACCCTAATCTCTCCCTCCTGTCCAGACCCCTCATCAGAAGAACCCTTCCATCACCGTGAGCTATTTGTAGAATCCCATGAATACAAACAACCAGCACACTACAACAGAGACATTTTTATCTGCTAGCCTGTCCTGATGGGCACATTTTCGGGTATGACAACAGCAAAAATTGCCTTTACTTCTAAATATATATTTTTTAAAACTACCTATAATGTCAGTGTCAAGGTTCCTTCTCCACTCTGAACGCTAGGGTACAGATGTGGGGACCTGCATGAAAAACCTCCTAAGCTTCTCTTTACCAGCTTAGGTCAAAACTTCCCCAAGGTACAAAATATTCCACCCTTTGTCCTTGGATTGGCCGCTACCACCACCAAACAAATACTGGTTACTGGGGAAGAGCTGTTTGGACACGTCTTTCCCCCCAAAATACTTCCCAAAACCTTGCACCCCACTTTCTGGACAAGGTTTGGTAAAAAGCCTCACCAATTTGCCTAGGTGACTACAGACCCAGACCCTTGGATCTTAAGAACAATGAACAATCTTCCCAACACTTGCACCCCCCACCCCCTTTCCTGGGAAATGTTGGATAAAAAGCCTCAACAATTTGCATAGGTGACCACAGACCCAAACCCTTGGATCTGAGAACAATGAAAAAGCATTCAGTTTTCTTACAAGAAGACTTTTAATAGAGATAGAAGTAAATAGAAATAAAGAAATCCCCCCTGTAAAATCAGGATGGTAGATACCTTACAGGGTACTTAGATTCAAAACATAGAGAATCCCTCTAGGCAAAACCTTAAGTTACAAAAAGGATACACAGACAGAAATAGTTATTCTATTCAGCACAATTCTTTTCTCAGCCATTTAAAGAAATCATAATCTAATGCATACCTAGCTAGATTACTTACTAAAAGTTCTAAGACTCCATTCCTGGTCTATCCCCAGCAAAGCAGCATATAGACAGACTGAGACCCTTTCTTTCTCTCCCTCCTCCCAGCTTTTGAAAGTATCTTGTCTCCTCATTGGTCATTTTGGTCAGGTGCCAGCAAGGTTACCTTTAGCTTCTTAACCCTTTACAGGTGAGAGGATTTTTTTCTCTGGCCAGGAGGGGATTTTAAAGGGGTTTACCCTTTCCTTTATATTTATGACAGTCAGATCTACTCAAGAGTCGTCTTTCCGCCAGTGTATATGTAGATACACAATACTGTAAAAATTGTGAGTTTGACACAGAAAAAAATGTAAGCAAGAGACCAGTCTCAAATAATTCCTTTTAAAAATTGTGAAAACAAAGATTACACAGAAAATTCAAAAGGCATACAGACAAACTTGATGTGAATTTTAGTACAAAAACACCACTTCCACATAAAGGATACCAGAAATTGTTGCCCTGTTTAAAGCACATTTTGAAATGCAAATTGAATTATGGAATACTGACCAATGCTCCATAATATACTAATAATTATGTCCAATAAATGATATTTTATCTATTCTACTCATATAAGGCTATGTTATTGTTGGCTCTGCATGGGTGCCTTTCACTCCTTCCTTGTGCTGCTGTGAAGGGACCAACCATCCATACAGTATGGTCCTGCTTTGAGCAGGGGGTTGGACTAGATGACCTCCTGAGGTCCCTTCCAACCCTGATATTCTATGATTCTATGAGTTCTATGACTCCACAGGGCAAGGACTACAGCCCACAACACTAGTGGCCAAAAAGAGGGTAGGAAGAAACTGGGCGAGAGCAAAGCTATGGCCCCAACTCTCTTCATTAGCTAGATAGATATTACTAGTGCTATATTCAAAAGCCTTGATTTTAGTGCAGCTATTACAATTTACACTAGCTGAATGTCTGCCCTTCCGTGTTGGACTAATTTCACCTCATTAAGGTTCAATGATAAACTTTCACTGACTTCAATGGGAGCAGGGCTAGGCCGATGCTAAGTGCTTCTGAAAATGCCACCCTACACTGAGAAGTATTAAACATCTTTTTTTTAGCTGTTTACTTCCTAAAGTGCATTTGCATATTAATTAAATCCAAAAATAAAAGAGTGCAACTCTCTCCTCCTTTTACCCACCTCAACTTCTCCTCATACAAAGGTATATTTGATCACAGTATGCTAGTGAAAGAGGGAAAGACCCAAACAAGCACATTACAGCAACTCATGCAAATTATGAAAAATGCAGAATATTGCAGAACTTGGCTACATAAGGTAAAACTCGGAAATGCTTGCTAAATGTGACTGGAACACAGGCAACAAGGTACAAGGTCTCGTTGACCTTAGCAGCACTACAGAAGTAACAGGATGAACATCTTTTTGAAAAATGTCATCAATGCATTATGTATAAAACAGATATGTATTCCACTTCAATGGCAGTCATGCGTATCTTTCTGTTCCTCTGCTGTTTTTCTCAACAAAGGCAGGGAAAGTCAGTATCCATTTATTCTTGAGTTTTTCTATACAGCAATATATTTTACACAATATCCCATTGTAATTTTGATGAAGTACAGAATTGTGTCACATTGTTTTGAAGGGTCTTATTAGAGATGTCCTCAAACAAAAAATACTTGTACTAATTAATGTGTCCCTCTTTGTTAAATAAAAATTCTTTAGCTACATTGCAGAACTGCATGATTCAAGGGATTCACAAAGGGATACATTATGACTCCGTTCATAATTTTATCATTGTAGATTTAAATAATAATGTGGGACTAGAAGAAGGTTATGATACTTCCCTCTCTGGAATAGTTTGTTGTTTTAACTCTGACATATCCTGTAGAGGTTCTAGCTTTGTTATTGAATGATATGTAATTCTCTTTCTCATTCTCTCTCTATATATGCATACTTTAAAAAACCCTACTTAAAGCTTTTATTGTTGCTGCTGTTATGCCAAATGAAGGGGGAAATAGCTCTATGGAAAAAAAATAGACAATCTGTGGGAAAGCACACACAATGAAACATTCAGTCCTTACCCTCAGAAGGGGTAGCTGGCCACACCTAAGCATAAATTGGATTAATATCCCTTTAACACTGAAGATGCAATAGAATCATCTAATTTCTTTCTACATATACTAAAATTATTTGACTTTGCCACCACAGTTGGAAGTTCATTTTCTTATTCATCCTTATGTAAAATAAATTCTCATTATTTTAACATATGTTCCCTCCACTTAAAACCCTAGTTCTGGTCTGTCCAACTATCTTAAGCTTAATTTGGTTATAACCGTAGCTAGTTTAAATATTTCAATTATGTCATCTCTTACTTCTTCTCTCAAGACTAAATAATCCTAATTTAGTCTATTTTCCTCACATTATAAACTTCTTTAGTCAATGTATTTACATAGATACCCTTTGCTGTACTCTCTTCAACTCAGCAATATATTTCTGCAAATAAGGTGACTAAACACTACTCTAAATGTGGCTTAACCAGTGGTTTATAGAATGACAGCACAATGTCTTTGAATTAATAGAATAAAATTATCTTGATAAAAGGTGACACTGATGCCCTACAGTGGACATAGAATATAAATATTGGCTTTCTCAATACACACAGATAATGTTTCTTTTCTCCACTGGTTTTAAACTACCCAAGGTTGGCAGCTACCAAACGGTACTAATTGATGTTTTTTGTGATATGAATTCATAGTCTCAGTCCAGAACTTAGTGAACCTATATTCAAGATGTGAAAGCTACTATCATAACTGGCATAAATTTGTTACTGTAGTAAGGGAGCCATAAAGAGAATGGACATAGAGCATGAACTACCCTTTTACTCCTGATAGGTGGTTTTTTTATGTTAGGGTTGAAGAATGGTGCTGGTATATTGTGGGGGAAACTGCATGTTTTGGAGGGTTCAGGCTTTTTTTGTTCTAGCACATTTTATGAGCTCCAACTGGCAAATAAAAAAATGATTAAAAAAAACAAATATTGAACTGTCTTGGTGATCTTGTGAGATTATACTGTGTTCTCCGTACATGGTTAATATTGGTGGGAAAGGGAGTACTTCTAATAATCTGTAGCAACCCTCTCTGTCTCATGCTCACAATAACTTTCATGGATTCCCTAGGGGAGCCATATCCAGCTTTCCTTTACAATAGGATGTCACTACAACAGGCCCTTAAAAGTAATGGGGGACAAGAAAGAAAGAAAGAAATGAACACATTCAGAAGGGTCTCCAACACTTTGTCCACTTGTGGTGTTTTGGAAGACTTTATGACTGCTAGCACCGGTCAAATTTTTTCACATTTCACAAGAATGATGAAATTTCAAATTTCACATTTTGAAAAGCATGGAGAAAAACTGAAAAACAAATTACTCCCATTTTTCCTTTTTTCAATTAGCTTTACAGACTATATTGTATGTTCATAACAAGAGAAAACATAACATAGCTGATAGTATACCATGCTATAAAGTTCTTACATGCCATGAATGCCTGATGCCCAGTTAGCATTTATCTGGGAAGATTAATGTGACATAACTTAATGGTACTCTACTCTATTAGGAGCACAGTGTATAAATTAATGTATGAAAATCTATGTCTATACGCAGGAGATCATTAGCTGTTCACAATGGTCCCTTCTAGCCTTAAAAACTATGAATTATGCCTACCCTGGTCATACGGTAAATAGATAAGATGGCTAAGAGATCTTTAGATTATGGCACATTTGTCTTTGTTGTTGTTATTATTATTATCTAGTCAATCTAATAATTATGGAATAGTTTGAATTACCACTACCGAAGATGTGCCTGTTCTGTGGATATGCCGAGAGTTTCGAGCAGTCCATCTGTCACATTTGATGAGCACAAAGTTCACTTTAAAAAAAACCTCTTTGAAACGTGGTCTTGGTTGCAGAACAATCTCTGTTTGCTGTGAGTGATCTTCATATCTCCAGGCAGAGATGATTATGAAATAAAACCAAGGCATATAGATTTCCTTTTTGTGTATTTTTGGATTGTTCAGCAAATCACTTTAAAAGAAAAAGCACAGGTTTTTTTTCTGTACCACGTTGCATTAAACCAGTGAGCTATGCGAGTGTTAACTGTCATAGACCAAGGTGTTTATAAAATGTTTGTTTTAGTTCACTCTAGGTAGACAAAATTCCACACAGTTTGTGTCAATCACATTTTTACTTCATTGATAATTTTAATGTTATTGGCAACCATTGTCCCCAAATAAGGAGACAACAGCATCCTGTTAAATCACCTATTCATTCCTCCAGATGAGGTACAGTTTCAATTCAGGGGCTGTTTAATATCCACAGTCTTCTGGATTTTAAGCACATTCAGTCCACTGCAGTGCTGAATTAGTATGTCTTCAAGCAGCACATTTGTGATTAGCTGGCACTGCTTTTGGCATTGCTGATCTGGCACTGCAGAAGACAAGTGACTGGATGGAGGTTGTAGAAGAGGCCCGAATAAGAACTTGTGAAAACTAACATAGTGAAAGGATGAAAGGAATGTATAGGATATGAGAAGAAATTAAGGAAGAAGACCTACCTGCACCTTTTAACAAACATATTCCCGTTCCAACATTTCCTCTTCTACCTCCAGACCTAATGGTATAAAAATCCTGGGTTGATTATGCCTACATTACGAGCGCTGCAACAGCATAGCCACAGAGCTTAAGCTATGCTGCTGTACCTCTGTGGTGTAAATGCTTCCTACATCAACGGAAGAGTTTTTTCAGTCACTGCTGGGAATCCACCTCTCTAAGTAGCAGTAAATAGGTCAATGGAAGAATTCTCCCATTGACCTAGATGTGTCTACACTTGGGGTTAGATTAGTTCAACTATAGCGCACAGGGGAGTGAATTTTTCACACCCGTGATCAACGTATGTAGGTCAATTTAAATTTTAAGCATAGATCAGACCTTATAAGACCCATGAAAAGAAATGTATAGCAGAAATAAACATGCACCATAGAGATAAACACGAGGCCGAATTGTTTCATACTTGGTTGTCCAAAGTTAGGCACCTAAATAAGTAGTCTGATTTTCAGAGGTAGTAATGTCAATGTAAACTGTAGCTGCTCAGCACCTCTGATAATCTGGTCATTTATTTAGGTGCCTAACTTTGGACAACCAAGTATGAAACAATCCAAAATATGGATTCATTCTGCCCAATTTTAGGCAGCTAAATTTGAAAAATGTGGACTATATAGAGATTAAGCCATGGATTAATACAATATAGGTTTCCTTGGGATCGGGGTGATTCATTTACAAAATGTAAATTGGACCTGCCTGTTCTATCTTTTATGAATATCACAATCCATACTAAATTAATCCAAAAAGATAGGTACCAAGATACTGTATGTTAATATACATACAGTAAAACACAACAGAAAACTCAAATGTGCATAAACTGACTATCCCCAATATAAATCCTATCTGGAAATCATTCGCTATTAAGTTCAGTTCACACAAATATTGCTAATTTGTCAGATCTTGCCAAGAATGTCAGCAATCGAGTTTGGGGTTATGATGATGATAATGATGATGATGAATTAATTATTATTAGTAATAGTAGTAGCAGCAGTAATAGTATATCTATAGATACAAATCAGAAGTAAGGAATCCCTATATAAAGAAAATGGACTGTAAAATACATCAAGAATACAAAAAAAGAATGTCTCCTTGCAAAATATCAGAATATAAGGAGGAAGAAGATAATAAAGAAATAAAAAAGGAGATGAAATTGAGAAATGGGAAAAAAGATGAATGAATAACTAGGAAGGTATGAGATACTGCTGTTGCAATATCAACAAAACTAAAAAAATCAGTTATGGTAATGAGGGTTACAATTAATTTCCAACCCCAACCACCAGGCATAGGAGGTGAATGTACTTCACATTAGGAATCAGCTTCTAAAGAAAATAATACTATACTACAAATGTGAAAACAAACACACACACACACACACAAAACAACAAGAGGAAATATAGCACATGGTCTGAATTCTGCAACACCGTAAAGAAACAAGTGAAAGACATGGTAGCTACTAGGGGAACTTTCTCCTTTTGCTGTGTATGTAGAACTCCAACTAACACCAATGGGAAAAGAGGTTTGGACATCAATGGGAATTCCATGTGTGAATCAAGGGAAGGCTATGCCCTTTAAGAAATTGAGCTGCAAAAACAGCAATAATCAAATCAACATGGACTAATAGCTGAAAGCCCTTTAGTCCAGAATGGAACGTCCATCACAATGAAATGAGCTGAGAATAAATAGGAAAGTCCTACAAATAGAGGGAAAAAATCCCCATACACCTAAAAACCAACCTGCACAGCACTCTGTTTTCAGACTTTGTCAAATGATTTGGTAAATATGTAAAGGATGCTGCTTATTGAATGTTCTTGAACAATCTTATTGACAATATGACAAAGAAACCAAAACAGATATAGCATGATATTTTTAAAGCCAAATTATTCCCGCCCCCCACGCTCCCATATCTTTTTCCCCCATCTAACATAGAATACATTTGAATGGAGGATACTTATATACCATAATTTACTGGAAAAATAGTTCTTTCTTCTAGATGTGACCCCAGATGTGCCAGAGTATTGCACTTAAGAATTAAACTGATGGAAAAATTATCTGAAGCAAGAGTAAATCCACATAAGTGAATTCATTTAATTTTTACAGAATATAGAATAATATTTTCTCATATCACACATATTATCATGTTATGTCACATGGGAGAACACAACCACAGATACAAAGTCTGAGAGTTTCAAAGCTGCCTAAAGCAGCCCAAATTCTCAAATAAATGGGTGAAATCCTGGCCCCATTGAAATCTATGTGATCCATTTCTGTTCATGTCCAGTATGCATCGAGAGGGAAATACTACCCAGGTAAAGTATGCCTGAGTGTCACATATGTTCAGAGAGTCTGATAATATGATAGTAAACGTGATAGGCAAGATTGTTTGGAATACATGGATAGCCTTTGAACAACTGCCCTGTGTCTTGTATTTTGAAGATATTACCAAATTTTAAGAAAAAAAGGTCTTTCTATTCATCTCGTTTTAAACTTTTTTTTTTTTAGAGAGAAATGCAGGAAAATAGGATGAATACTTGTTTGTTTTTTTAAACATAATTTGGTCTCAAGACAGCTAATATTTGAGTGGAACTGTGATGTCAGATATACCTCAGCCAATCATCACAGAACTGATTCACGGATACACAGCATGTATTATTACTGCATTGTTGTCATATTATATGCCTTACGGACAGCAATTGCTTTACACATCTTTTGTTTTCTATCCATTTGTAGACTTTGGTGTATTACAATATTTTTGTTCCCTTCACTTTTTCTTTCATTTGAAGAATGATATGTGGCTTGCAATTATCTAAGGTAAACTGAGTTTGTTGGTTCCTCAGACAATACAAAAAAAGTTTATTATAATGTGTCTCTCTCTATATATGCTTACAATATGGAAGTGGATATTATAGTACAAAATTAATAGACTACGATTATGAAACAGTCTAATTTATTTTTCTTGTTTAAAATTCAATAATAGCTTTAAAAGTCTGTATCTAGTCATTTTATGCAAATATTTCTTCCCAGTAAATATCACTAAAATATTTATTTGTACTTTGCCTTATTCACATTTGTTTTGGGGTTGTTTTTTTTATAAAGATCATGTTCCAAAAACTGCGCTGATTTACAGCAATAACTTTTGCTTTCTAGAGCGTATTTTGCTGGCTATTCAAATGACTAAAAAGTGTACCTGTTTAAAACTGTCACAATAAAAAAAATAAACAGTCAACAAAATGATGCAGGAGTTAGTATAGATTATACAAGTAAATTTCTATGCTATTTCTAACTATGTGTAAATATAAAAATATCTTTAAAATTCACAGACCTGTGGAAGACAATATGCATGCATTTAACATCATTTTGATGAGACTGGGATAAATTTTAGATAAAACATACTGAAAATAATAAGATAAAAGATCACACTATGTATTATCTGAGTGATTCAAAATATAATTTATTAACCAACAGTATTAATTAGGATAAATATATTCTTCTGTAGTACACATTATCCCTAACACGTATAAATTGCTTTTATATAATCTCATTATTCACTGTTTTTTCACTCAGCTTCAGGCTAAACTGAACTCTCTCTGATGCAAGGGCCTGATCCCTTGCTTACGGAACTCAGTGGGAGACTTTGCAATGATTTCAAAACACATTGTATAATACTATAAATGAATAAACTGATTTGATTATAGAGTCAATTAAATATGGTACATAATTTACTGTACATATGTATAAAAGTCCTGATCTAATGATCTAATTAATTAAAAGACTCCCATTAACCAATATACTGTGGATCAAGTCCCATCATAACCATGTTACATCAGAAAGCTATCTAAAGTAAAATGCTCCTAATCTCAGGCTCCACATAACAGAAAAATCCATCCAGAGTGACGCTTTCACAATAAACTACTATTCATGAATTTTATTCAGAGCAGGTTGTCAGTGAATCTTGATGTTTGCTGCGTTGAAAAGAGATACTCTCTTCATTGTTAGAAAAAGCCTGGTCTCCTCACAACATGGCATGTCTCATCACACAAGGATGAGATGCAAATATAACATGGTATTGAACATGAAAAGACATACATTCATAAAATCATGACAATTTGTTTTGTTTTACCTTGTGGTATTATTTTTCAAAAGCATGAGAAGGAGGAGCGGGCCAAGTGGGGAGAAAAGACACAGCATATCACACAAGGAGAGAAAATATAAGCCCATATTTCATCCACAATTCTTGCTATCCTTCCATTTGGGAATTCAAGGCAGAATTTTTAACCCTAATATTTTCAAAGTAGTGCACCAATTTTTAGTTTCTTGACATTAAAGGCAATTAGTTAGCCAACACTCCATACATTTCTTTGAAAACATAACTGTTAATTATACTGAAATATGACGTGGATTTTTAATGAAATTTCCTTTATGCTTCACAGTGAAGATTGAAAAAAAACTGTTAAGAGACATAAAAAGGAACTGTCTTTGAAGTCTCCAATATCCCATTTTCATAGAAATTAGACATAGGGGAGTGTATTTAAACATATACCCTCCACTCATGCCAATACAAGATATCAGATAACACCTTACACATGAGTCAATCACGAGATTTTATCTGCAGCATTTGAGCCTTATAAAGATGCTCTGGAGACCTGGCTCTGCAGCAGTCTGACAAATTTGCAGAGAAGCCAGTTTGCTATGGAAGCATGTTAAAAACAAAATATTTATGCAATGGTAAGCTGCAGTGAGATGGCTTACACGTGGGCTCCCCTTCTCCCACGGACTACAAAGCCAAATTCCTTTGGGAAACTTTTTTTCTATTCTCCCATTCATGGTCATTTTAAATACTCCAGTTATGATTTGGCAAGGGTACAGACAGGCAGATGTGCTCAATTGACTGTTTTTTGTCCTCATTGGGCTTCCTAATGTGAGAGCTTCAGTCCTTGAGAGTCACTCTCTCCTTTATGCTGTCATTTTCACTAGATAAATAAGTAGATACAGGTACTTACATACCATATATGTGGTGGTGGCATCCATGCAATACATTTAATTTATCATATACCTGCAATATCACTTAACTCAGCCTACTAATCCATTAGCATAAGCAGCTTCAAACTGCACACACTTTTTTTGTGGCATGCCAATATATATTTGTGTGCAGTCTTGTTGTAGCCTTTTTTAGTCCCAGAATATTAGAGACACAAGGTGTGTGCGGTAATAACTTTTATTGGACCAACTTCCCTCTCTCCAACAAAAATTGGTTTAATAAAACATATTATATCACCCATCTTGTCTCATTGATATATATATATGTAGCATGCCTCAAAAAATATGTCTTTCTTTCCACCCCAATATGGAATTTTCCCATATAGCACTGAAATTTTCACTTGTCTGAGCCCTAGCATTGATATTTACCTCCTGTGAGTAATGCAGTCATCCCAAATTCAGTACTTTCCAGTGCCTTCAAATCACAGCACCCTATTCTCTATTCCTGCCCATTCCCCACCCTCACCCCCACAATGACACAGAATTGCATACAACTAGAGCTTGTCAGGGAATACACAAAGATTCCGCTGTGAACAAAATAGGTGAATCACATTCTCAAGTAATACGGTAAGCAGAAGAAAAACTGATTATATGTCCAGAGCTTTCAAGCTTCAACAGATACATTTACTATAAGAGTATCAGCTTTGCAAGGCAATTGGTTGAGTGAAGTTATACATCCGTTCATGCTAATGTATTGGCAAATTAAATATATATTGGTAAACTATTTGAAAGAACTTCCAAGTCAAACCACTGCAGGAAAAAAAACAAACCTGTAAATCACTCGATAACTTTATAAATTGTAACAAATTATCATGGCATAACTGCAAGTAATGCAATTACTGGAGCAATGGCAATGACAGGCAAGTACATCCAGGTAATTTGCAGAGTACAAACTGTACAATTAATTGCCATATGGACTGCTCTTTTTTCTGTAAGGAAGCAGTAGGTGCTATGTATATGTGAGCCAAAAGGCTTGGTATCCTGAATACAGAAGATAAAGTTATAATTTCTGTAACACTCACTGCTAGATAGTTTGAAGTCCTGTGCACAGCAATGGGAACAAAGCATATTACACTTAAGCTACACACACACAATAACTGTAGTTATCAGTGGCAAGAGAGTTGCAAAGACTGTGTTTCTGCTATATGAAAAATCAAAAATCTTTTTCACAAGAGTCTTGCAGTTTATCGTATTATCTGAAGGCAAGATGCACTTGTAAGTCTATCTGGGACATTTTCTCTTGTGTTTGAACAGGAAAAGAAACAGTATGATCCTTTAATAAAATAAAATAATATTAATAATAAATAATAATAATAATAATAATAAAAGCTTGTCTTCCAGAAAAATGGGATCAGAATGATAACCTGAGCGTTCTCCTCCCTGACAAGTTTTCCAAACAAAATGAAGATATGTACTCATCATCAACTAAAGAAGTCATATTTGAATATTTAACGCAAACATTTAAATTTTACAGAGTGTGTTACAAATTACAGGAAAGACTTATTTGATTGGTCTGATACAGCCTGTGCATATGTTGATCTTCCCACAGAGCTCAGAGTCAATTTAATTAATTTGATGACAGCCTCAAAAACCAGGCTAACACACATATTTGGCATGAGAAGCTATCTCTAGCTAATAAAATCATGATCCATTTACAACCACATATCTTGGTCAACTGGGCGGGGTTTTTTTTGTTTGTTTGTTTGTTTGTTTGTTTTTGGTTTGTTTTTTGGTTTGTTTGGGGTTTTTTTTGGCAATAACAACCATTAAACCAAAGACTTGAATCGGTATGCTGGGGTGGCCAAACTGGCTTGTGAGCCACATCTGGCTCTTTTACCATTAAAGTGTGGCTTGCAGAGCCTCCTACGCCCCACCCCATTCATTCTCCACCTTCCAGACTGCGGGGGAGAGAGCTTGTGACCTCTGACCTGCTGCGGGGTGGTGGTCTTGGGGCTTCTGCCCAGCAGAAAGAGGAGCCTCCAGGCTTCAGTCCTGTGGGACAGAACTTCTGGGACTCAGGACTTCAGCAGGAGCAGGGCTGAAACCCCAAGCCTGGGCAGGCGCCTCCTGCAGGACTGAAGCCCGAGCTCTCAAACTTCTGAAGATTGTCCTATGCAGCTTGGAGGGTCAGTAAGATTGGCCACCCCTGGGCTATGACCCAGAAAAAGCTCACATGTGACCTCCAGTTCAGTTACCCCTGCTGGGATATGATCTTCAACATAAACAAGCACAGATTACTTATAAATCCAAGAACAACCTATGTTAGGCTTTTAAATAGGTATTTTAAATGTTTAAGGGCCAGACTGTGCCACAAATGACCATCTCTGGGTAGGGCACAGTACAGTTACCCTACCAGAAGGGAGAACAAAGTGACCAGGAGCTACTGCAGAGTTATGTACCTTGAGCTGCAGCATGTGCTCTCATCCATACTCATCTAACTCCACAGTGATTGCTCTGTGTAAGCAGTGGAGTAGTCCAGCTCTTGTGGGAAACTTTCCTGGCTTCTGCACTACCCCGGTGAAGTGGGCTAGAGAAAGGATCTGAGTCCTTGCTCCCACTTCCTTTACCCAGTGGCCTCCCTGCCCTGGAGGATTCCCCTTCCACTCTCCTGTCTGGCAGAGTCCTCATAACCCCAACAATGCTGGGCCCAGGATTCCTGGGGGGCTCGACCCCCAACCCTGCTGTGGTCACCTAGGACAGGGGCTAGGGTGTCCCCACTCTGGGGTACTCTCTCTCACTGGGCACTTCTCTGACCCACTGACCATTACATACAAGTTAAAGCAAATGCAAGTTATTTAATCAACAATTAATTGTAAAAAGAATAAGGGAAAATGGGAAAGGTTAAAGGAAACACATCAACCCGCTCTGTGGCAGGGAACATCACAAGCAGTGTCTCTGGAACGTCCGGGCAGTTCACCGTCTGTTCCTTTTAAGTCCCAGGCCTTCTTCTCAGGCCCTGGCTGGGCTGCAGGGATGCTGTGGGTTGGACACTTGCTCTGGTGGTGGCCACATGCTCTCAGGCTCTAAGTGGTAGGACCCTTCTTCCCAGTGTCGCCCCCGCCCTGTCAGGGTTACGATCCAAGACTGGCCTGTAGAGCCTCTTGGCTAAGGCGTCTCCCTGTGCTGGGCCCACTGCCCAGGGTCCCCCTTGGTTTCCCCAGCTGCTCACCGCACCCAGCTCCGGACTGCTCCAGCCCCAGCTCCACCACTCTGTCTCTGCTGCTCTGCCTCCAGCTCCCTGGGCTGCTTCTTTGGCCCCTCTGCCTCTGGTTGCTACAGCTCTGCTCCCAGGACAGGTCTGCTCTGCAGGCTGCTTCTGTGACTCTCCTCCCAGCACTGACCTGCTTCCTGGGCTGCTTTTCTGGCCCCTCTGGCTCTGCTTGCTGCAGCTCTGCTCCCAGGGCAAGTCTGCTCTCTCTGGGCTGCTCCTCTGGCTTTGGGGCTGCAGCTCTGCTCCCAGGACAGGGTTTGCTCTCTCTGGGCTCTGACACGGCACAGCTCAGCTTGGGCCCCTGCTTTCTCCTTAGCTCAGCCCCACTCTGTCTGTCTGACCCAGGCAAATCCAGCTCACACGGAGGACGGGACCTCCCTGGCCTCCTGACTCCCTGATTAGCCTGCTCGCCCTATCATTCAGGCTGACCTGGAGCATTGGCCTCTCCTCATTTTTCCTGGGGACTGTCAGTCTCTGGGTCCTGATTCCCCATAGACCCTTCCCCTTTTAGTACTGGGAGCTAGCCAACCAAAACACCCCACTGAATGTTAGTAACGGGGCAACGGTCCCCTTACATCTGGACAAGCACTCTGGGCTGCTGCAACTGTGGCTGGCCACTATGTGGGAAGTGCACAATTGAGAAATGTCCCTGGTGCCCTCCCACTTCCTGTGCACGATCCCACAGGTATGATTTGTCTTATTAATAGGTCACTGCACTATAAAGGTTGAAACATTGGGAGCCACTATCTCTGGGATCTCCTAATCGCTGGGACATCCTGATTTTGTTTGATCAATATCTGATTACAGGGTTGGGACAGGTCAGTGTCAGTAAATGTCAATTTCAAAGTACATACACAAACCAAAAAAAAAACAAAAACCCAAAATGTATTTTCAATGATAATAATCAACATTTGCAGATAGACAAAGTAAGAAAAATGCCACTTACAAACTTATTGGAGTCAAAATCCATTGATTTTGACTTTTGAATTAGCGAATGGGCTAGCAAATAAATAATAAAAATAGGTATCATGTATCTATATAAGGATCCTTACTTCATACATTTTGACTGTGTTCTAACATTTTACAAAGATTTAATTTTGAATCTCCATGTCTACTGTCAGTAAGTAATTATATGATCCCTCCCCAATTACACTGAACACTTAAATTGATAAAAATAAAAATTTTAAAAATGCCTAAAACTCAAAACTTCATACATCTGTGAAAATTTAAAATCAATACAAAATCTAAAAAAAAATCCCCCACTTAAAAAGTCCCATAATATTATCTGTTGAAATTATAAAAAAATAATAAAAAAATAGGGTTCCGACGAGCCTATATATGTAATATATAATAGTCCCTGACCTTGCAATGAGTTCCTGGGGGCCAGACTGTACATAAGTAGTGAAAAATGATTTTATCTGACTGTTCAGGTGTGGCCTCAATGTACAGTGGGTCCCTGTGCTGAACATCCTTAAAGCACTTTTTAATCAATGAAGTTAAACATATGTTAAAATTCAATAACATCCACTATGTTCATTTTTTATTAATATAATAAAAAGGACTAGGTCACATTACAGTTTAATTGACAGCACAATTTATAATTTATGTTATAAAATGAAGCTATTTAATTAGCTGAATGCAGAAATCCAACTGAAAATATAATTTCCACTTTTGTTTAAACATCTGTAAATCAAAAGTAGACTTTTAAAAGTTGTTAAAAATTGTGCATTTGAGTTAATCAACTAAAAATAGTGTGGACGATGCACCTAGTTCTGGAGCTGTCTTTCAAGCCTAAGAGATTGGGGGGCTTGAAAGCCCGAGCTCCAGCCTGAGCCGCAACATCCACACTGCTGTTTTAAGCTTGCTAGCTTAAGCCCCATGTGCATGATCTTCAACCCATTAGCACAAGTCTGTCTACCCAGGCCTGGGGGCTCAATCCCAGCTGCAATGCAGACATACCCATGACATAATAGGTCTGCCCGGGTGGGAGGGTGTATGTGTGGATCACAACACATTCTAGTAATTCTGGGCTGATGGAACAACCCCTAGAAGGCTGTTTCAGAATTTGGCCCTAAAAGTTCAAGCATGCTTTGGCTCAGAGTTGGAACTGAGAAGCAGGCCTTACTCTGACTGAACTAGTTTTTCCATTTCCTGAGAGAAGGATTTACTATTCTTGTGTAAACCAGTTTTCCCATTTCCCAGTAGTGTCTATCTCATATATGTGCCTGTTTAACCCCAACAAACACACGTAGTTAAACTGGGCAGTGAAGGTGTTAAGATCTACCACACAGATAGACAATACACATGCAAACACACAAAACAATCATAAAATGTATTCAACTGAAATGCAGCAAACTCAGCTAATGAGTTAATAACGTCTGGAAGTGAAAGCTACAAAAGTACTTTGATTGACCAGACCAAAACAATAGCACATATTTTTTTTTGTACAGAATTAACCTTTTGTTAAGATAGACCTCAATTCTTCCAATAAAATATTATAACTTGAGAAACTAATAATTTAACTAATGATCCACTGTGGATATTAGAAAGCAGGTGATCAAAGTGGAAATTTATTCCTGCCTTCTGGGAAAAATATATCCTACTGCACATCTCATTCATGCAACACTGAAAGCTATAGGCCAAAATTTCCACATGTGTGTGCTTAAAGTTAAGCTCCTAAATTCAGGGCTTAGGCATCTATATAAATGGCCTGATTTTCAGGAGCATTAGGCACTTACAAATCAAGTCCCCTTGAATTCAATGGAAGTTGCAGGTGATAAGCACCTTTGAAAAAGTAGCT
The DNA here is from genome assembly GCF_965140285.1 of Lepidochelys kempii. Taxonomy (NCBI): domain Eukaryota; kingdom Metazoa; phylum Chordata; order Testudines; family Cheloniidae; genus Lepidochelys; species Lepidochelys kempii. Next base: position 87,185,498 of record NC_136380.1, read on the forward strand.
CACGAAAGCTCATGCTCAAATAAATTGGTTAGTCTCTAAGGTGCCACGAGTACTCCTTTTCTTTTTAGGATATTTATAAGTATTACCTATATCTCATATGCATGTATATGTATTACCAGATTTTTGAGCCTAACTTTAGTCATCTAGAATCTGAAAATGTTGGCCATAGTGTACAATGTGTATGTTTCTCAATTATTCCAGTCCTGTTGCACTGAACACTTTGAGAATCAAATTAATCCTGTATATACCAGAACCTCTGTTTATTTATACTCCAATTTCTGTTCCAACATGTCAATTTCACTGTTTGTTCTGAATATGTTAGTATCATGATAAAATTTCTAAACAGTTGAGCTCTAACCACCTTATCCTTGGTGTAGACCCCCAAACATTTAGTTTTCATTAATATAGTATTTCCATATTTGCAAAAATATATGCTTTGGTGGATTAACAAAGATTGACAGTGACAGAGAAGCATAATTGAAAGAAGATCCTTAAAACTGGTTCATAATTGAAATTACATTATTTTGAGATTTTCCAGCAGGATAGTTTCCATGAATGGTTTACCTGCAAAGAAGAGTGTAATTCATGGGGAAAGAAATGTAAGAATAGAAGCACTGGAATCTTCCCAAGGGACAAGATCCAATCTAGGGTGAAATCCTGGCCCCAGCAGAGTAAATGGCGAAACTACTACTGACTTCATCAGGGCCAGAATTAGACCCCTGCTCTCTCCAGTGATTTGTCCATATTAGAAGGAACTGACCTTGGATTTCTGATTCACATAGCCATTCTGTCAGCTCACTGACCAATAGCATATTCAACCTAAACTCAAAACAAATGTGCTAAATACTTAAAATATTTTAGAATAGAATCTACAAAAGTGACCTCTGCAATCATAGGAAAACGAAGATTAAAACTTTAAAAATTATATATGTATACTGCAAATTATTCCATCATGATGGGTAATTATTATTTTTGTTATTATGTGTCAATAAACAAATTCACAAGTTGTGGGGTGGTAAACAAAATGAATTAAATTAAGTTACACCAGTGTAATTCCAAAATGGAAGTGCAACTGAGAGCAGAATATTGAGAACCCGATCCTGCATTCCTTTCATATCTAAAAGTCCCATTGAAAATAGTGGACGTTTTGAATATGAAAAGAATGCAGGATCTGGCTCTAAATTTATAGCATGGCATGTGACAGATGAAGCAAACAGCATATGAGTCCTGACTCTGGTTTCACAAAGGTTTTACATTGGTATAACTTAGTAATTGTTGTGCCAGATCCTCAGATGATGACGCCAATTTACACCACCTGAAAATCTCACCCAAATTGATTTTAACAGAGTCACTGCTGATTGACATAATTGTAAATGAAAGCAGAATTGGGCTAAGATTTTTTTGGTGAGCATAGTCATAAGTACTGCCACCCTTTTGCAAACACTGAGGTAGGTGGGTGCAAAACTAGAAACCTCATAATAAGACTCAAGTTAAAGTGTGGCTTGGCTGCTCATATGCAAACAGGATTTAGAAGGGATAGTTTAATCCATACTTTAAGCAATTTACTAGGAATTAGATTTTTTTTCTTAGAAATAAAGTTATTTACAATACCATTGCTTCACCTTTTCTCTGTGTCTCTGTTCTCTTGGTAGCATTCTGAAAAGCAATCTGAAAGTCTATATGTATTTACTGTTCATTTGTGGTTCTTTATCAGAAAGAATTAAAATAGTGAGATAGAGAATTGAGACTGCTTTTACTTTTGGTTTGGACTGTGTATTTTCCCTTAAAGTTCAGACTTAAAGTGCAAATCAAAAATTCCCATTTTGCAAGTCATCGGTGAGGTTTTATATTACAACTAATGTTCATTTTCATAATTTCTACAGCAGTGGCATGACAAAAAATCTTCCTTCACATTTCATGAAGGCTTATAGACATATTACAATTGATTTTCCATGTATCTATTTCACAGTAGTGGGAAATTGCTAAAAATATACCACTGCAGTTTAGAAAGTTCTACCAGGATCTATGCAATCATTTACAAATGGCTTGTTACACAAATTATATGATACAATTCAAGCTTGCAACTTCACTTTGATAGATGGAGAAGTCAGAGAAAAGTTAATGAATTGAAACTATTTTACCATTTTGTAGTGCAGTGCAATAAGAATTTTAATAAATCTACTGATTCTATGAAGCAAGATATTGCAATAATGAAAATAATATCCAGGAACAGTATTTGGTTTAAAGTATTATATTAACATGAAAAATAATTAAAATTTACTTACAGAATTAACTTAATATGTTTAACTTGTAAAGAATAAAATTCTATTAGTGATGAAATCTCCAGTTGTTTTTTGTTTGTTACACACAGACTGCCTAATGTACTGAAAAATCCAGTATGCAATTCCGTATTGTGCTTCATCAGTCTTAGACTTCAAAAATAAATAAATAAATATTCGGCTCTATATTCCATAGCAGTTCAATGTAGCGTTTTTACAACTGATGGGTGGTACAGACTGATGTTCAAGAGAGACAAAAGCCAGACCACCACATTTATTTTATTTAAAACCACACTTGATGTTTCTGAAATTAAACAACATGAGCCAAATTCATCAATGGTAGAATTCTAATAGGCCAAATGTATTAGCCCATGCTAAAGATAAAAGACCAGATCCTCCGCTGGTGTAAATCAGCACAACTACTGATTTACTCCAGCAGATTTACTCCAGCAAAAGGGTCTGACTGATACAGTACAACTTTATAATGAGTTTTGACTCCTGTTTAACAATTCATGATTTAGTCAGTCAAGGGTTCCACTACCTCTTTTCACAACTTCAAAAGTATGTTCAAGAGAAAAGTGTAGGCATCTCATTTTCTTATGACTAGATTTTGTGTAATAGGAGTTTTCTGCAGTAATATTGGGAAGCATAATACTTTCATTATCAGCCATCATCACAATTTTCTTGGAGTTGACAACATTTCTGTGAATCTGAACTCTTATTGAACCCAGTGAAATTATTTTGATATTTTTCACATTTTTATGTGAATTATTAGTGACCCTAAAAGGTTAAAGTCCAGAATTAAAAGTTCTGAATACTGACATCTGTTCTTGGTCAACAGAACAGGTACAGCACTGATTGCAAAACTCCCTCACAGTAAACCTCAACCCTAATCTGGGGCCCAGTACAATTCTTCTTGGGCTAGATCCTCAGCTGGTGTTCAGCAGTGTAAATTAACAGAGCTATACCAGTGAAAATATTCCAAGTGCCAGATTTTCAGAAAGCTCATCATCAACGTCTGCCACTGTTATATATATATATGATTCAGTACAAAGCACTTTTGATAATTTGGCCATTAATGGCTTGAAGGAGAATTGGATCAAGCCCTTGTAAAGGACCAGGTCACTCAAGAGTGAAAACATGATTCATTCTCCAAATCCCTCACCTTTCTGTGGGTAATGCCAGTAGGTTTGCTGATTCACTTCAATTGTAGTGATATTAATTAGTGTGTGCTACAGAGACTTTCGTTGACTAGGGATGGGACTCAGACCATCAACTCATTTCACAAACAGTCATCAGATAGTAACATCTTCCAACTATCTCTGATATGAGATGGATTTGACGTAATGTTCTAGAGATGAGACACTTTGGGCCAAGTCCTGTTTATCTTGCTCAGGTCGTCCCATTTATTTTGATGGGACTCGTGTGAGAAAGGTGGGTAGGATTTGACCCTATGCATTGATATTTATATTGATCCATCGATAGATAGATATGTATAAATTATTATCCATACCTAATATAAATAATCATGTGAGGCTACATTTATTAATGGTTATACAGTGCTTTGCATTTTTTCGATGGAAGGCACTATATATTGAAGCCTTAATCTGATCTCATTTACACTGGTCTAAATCAAAGACAACTCCCCTGGTGCCAACGGAGGTACATCTCTGAAATACCAGTGTAAGTAATAAGAGAAGAAGGCTCTATTTGGAATGCAAAGTATTATTATTATTTTATTTGAATATTAGCCTATTACCAATCTCATGAAACAACAAAATGTTAAGTTCCAAAATAATAGGCCTAGTAAAAAAGTGCTTTCTTTCCACACTAAGTACTTGCCCCTTCCCCCACAAAAAAAGAACAAAACAAAACAACTTAATAGACATCATCAAATTAGAACAAATATTACCATTGTGCATCTATTAAATATAGTCGACTGAAATCAGGTAGGACTTTTTATTATCTATGGCTTGGCAGAAATAGCACAAAAATCTCACTTTGGCTGCCATCTAAAAATTTTCCTTTTCTTTTTATCAAATGTTGCATCTTGAGGATACAGTGTATTGTGTTTGACCTGGGATTTCTGTCATTGACTTCAGAGGGAGCTGGACTGGACTGTAAAATTGCTAAGACAATACACGGTCAGTCAGATTATACCTATTAGCCAATACTGGCAGTAATATAATCAATTATAACATACAACATTCCATTTGTATTTTAACTAAAGATGAATTAAACCAAAATACTGGATCAAAAACAAGCCTGCTCCTTGGAGAAGTTCAGATCCAGAGCTGAACTTTATAGCTTGTTCCCCTACCTATAAAGAGACAAACTAAAATCTTGGATCCAACCAATCCCAAAATATGTGCAAATTGATTATAGATATGAACTTTGTGATTCAAGTCCATCTCTACATCAAACATCTCCTTTGTGCCAATACCATAAAATTACTATTGTAAGTACAAAATTGAAGTTGAAAGTAATGGGACTTGCTCCCCTAAAACCATTACACTTTCAGGCCAAGATTCTGCCCACAGCTACATAGGCACAATTCCCACTGAAGCTAAAATATTAAATTCAGTTATAATTTAAGAAGTAATAAATTCTACTTAGGTTAAAGCTGTCTTTGGTCCAACAGGTGTTGTCAGCATTTACCTTTAATGTATCAGATAAGTGGAAGTTTCTGATTGGCCTACAGTGCTGTTATAACATTTCAATAATGCCCCCAAAATGCACAGTTCTGAGAGATTTCTTTCTTTTGATTTGTAAAATTATTTTGTACAGCTATGAGGTCCATTAATACATTTCTTATGAATTATTGCACTTTTCCACTCTTGCAGCCACTTGCTTTTCAACATTATTTACTAAAGCTCATCATTAATTTCTCAAACACCAGAAATGCATTCCTTGTTGTTCTGAAGTGCCAGTTATATGAGAAAAAATCCGTGCCAGTGAGTCTCATTATTGCTCAGATGACCATTATTCAGATAATAATGTAAAATTGTCAGAAACCAGACAAGTCATAAATGTACAGTGCAGTTTTAAAACTGTACTTCCTGGATGATGTGCCCTCTAATAAGCTAATTTCTTCCCTCAGTTACATCCATGGAGTGGCACAAGGAAGAATTTTGGTCAATGTCATGATACTATAGAATATGCAGCATGAAGCAGGTTAATATTAGTAATGTTAAAAATGCTTAATTCTGATCTCACTTGCATTGGTTTAAGAAGACTAAAACTCAGCTGACATCTTTGGAGATACTCCTGATTTACACCACTGTATGTAACATCAGCATCAGTCACAAAGTCAAAGGAAATAAAGCCATTGCAAATTTACATTGTCACAGGAGCAGTGTGACCCAATAAGGATCCCAGCGTTGCCTTAGTTTTTATGTAGAGACAGCAGACTGTTGTCTTGTGTTCTGTTCCATTGAAGTTATCTCTTACTAATACTAGTATTCAATTACTGTCTAAACCAAAAACCCAATCAGTTGTCAGCTACCGCTGGGTCATGTCATATGACTCCTGTCTCAAAGAACCTGTCATCATCCACCTCATCACCTTATTGCATAAGAGGTGAGACTTCATCTAAATAAACATAGATTGAAAAAGGCAAATGACACAGAAAAAGGCAAATGCAATAGAAAAAAAAATGTGGTAAATATATGTTTTCTACAGGACCTGTGTATTTGACCAGGCTGATAAACTATAGAAATTGGAAAAACACTGGAGCCTTAAACCTAAAGTAGCTTTATTTTATTGTACTTTATATTTTTTCCTTCCTGGGCCTCCCTCCCCCATTTCTAGTATTGTTATTTATTACTTATATTACAGTAATACTCAGAGGCCCCAGATCAGAGATCAGAGCCCCACTGTGTCAAGCACTGTACATATACCTATACAGTTCCTCCCCCAAGAGCTAACTATCTAAGAAGACAAGTTGGGAGGGGAAATAGAGAAATTAAGTGACTTTTACCAGTTCACCACACAGGTCAGAAGCGGAGCAAGGACTAAAACTCAGAACTCCTGTATCCTACTCTACGGCCCTACACATTGGACAATTACTTTCGGTATTACTTCAATAGTTCCTCTACCTTAAATTGCCAGCTGTTTCCCACAATGCTACCCATGGCTGCACTGTTCAACTGTGACTGACCATCTTCACGATCTAAATCTGTATTGAAATAAATAAAGAGTATTAACCCCCTCATTATTTGTTTTTTTTTAAAAGTCAGAGTTTAAGAGCTGTCATGTTCTAGTGTGCACTCTATACCTGTGAGGGCTTTGCATGGAGGTAGACATTTATTAAAAATCAAAGGTCCCACCACTGCATACGAACTGATTCAAGAAGAGTGAATCAACAGTGAGCCAAATACTACAGTCCTTATCCAGGCACAGCTCCCACTAGGCCAAAGCCTGCGAGGTGCTGCTGAACAAAAGTAACCTCAATGGAAATCAATTTGAGTTGCAAGTGCTCAATAACAACTCACAGGATTTGTTCTCTGACTTTAATGGGACTGAGAAAGAATTGCACAATCAGGCCCATTAACAATTTATAAGGGGGGGTGGGGTGGGGAAATGGAGCCTAGTGCTCAAGTTATAGGCCAAAGACGGGAAGGTGCTGAGATCTATCAGTCCCACCGAATCCAATGGGAGTTGGCTGCACTCTGCCCCTTTCAAGAGGCTCAGCATATCATAGAATTGTGCTGTATATTTCTGCTCTTTTCTCCACCAGCAATTACCAATTTGATCCAGCAAGTGCTCCATACATGGAACTCCCATTTGCTCTTCTGGGAATTCTGCACTGTGAACACTTGAAGGACCAGCTCCTATATTTTATATCAGAAGAATATATTCAAATCAATATGTGCAAACTTTCAATATCTTTGTCAGGTAGTTGAAGCCACTCAGTCCTATGCAATGTCTTTAATGCAATGGCAAGGTAATTAACCACAGAACAGCAATGCCAATGTATCCTACTCATAGTGGTGCTACTGAACTCACCACACAATTTTTCCCTGCAATAATGAAGTAATGTGATGGCAGTTCCTCAAGCTGTTGAACAATTGAGCTAAATACTAGCTTCTATTTTGAGTTAACAGTAAATTACCAATGAAAGCACTGTATCACTAGCTGAATGATCAGATAATGATCCTAATTTGCTAGACTTAGTCATTTAAAGATTATATTATATTATGTGTATTATATTACAACACCTCCACATTGGCTCACATTCTCTATTGGGTCAAGATCAACTTGGTACAGGAAAAAGTGGGGCTCATCAGAGAGGTGGCTTTGGACTGCACTGGCCCTGGAGCTAGCCCCAGCCCAGTTGAGAGTAGTTTAAAAGGATTATAGTGATGTTCAAGGGACCATATGCCAACTGGAGATAGCTGGAGTGTGACACACCCCTAAAATGAGAGCTGCAGGGAAGCTGGTATAGGAGCCAGTGAGCCATTGCTACATCCCCTGGAGGCTTCCTTACACCAGGAGAATCAACAGCTGTGGAGATACTGGTGGCTTTCCACACCAATTGTGCAGCAGGAATGATGCAAAGGGAATGGAGCTGGCGCAGAATGTCTGGTCCATTATATTTACACAACTCTGTTTCAGCATGAATACAAGCAGTCTGCTGATCTCAATAATTTAAAACTATAGGGATGTGGATCATACTCGAATAAAAACAGACCCCAAACGAACGAAATACTAACTGAGGTAAATATTATAATTAAACCTCTACACCTTGCATTGTCATGGACCAAACCATAAAGAGATGTCTGCTTATCTAAGAGCTTTCAGAAGACATGATACAGAAAAAACTGTTGTACATATGAAGTCTATCAAATCTTCTCTAGATACCTGGAATCTCACTAGACACTTGGAGTGGGGTTTTCAAAAGCACTCAACACTGGACTAACTTTGCTCCCATTGTAGATAATGAATGTTTTATCATTTACTTCAGTGGGGGCACAATTAGTCCTATGTTAAGCACTTTTAAAAATCCCACACTTTAAGATCAGTGGGAGTTTTACCCTACTATGGACTAGCAGCCTAGGCCTTTTCTCCTTTCTCACATAGGATCTGATTCAGCTCCTACGGAAGTTGAGCCGCTATTCCCCAAGCTTACAAGCTGCATATGAAACATACCATTATCAAATTAATGGAACTAATGTGACAAAATACCTTGTCACTACAGGTAAAAATTAACAAAGGAATATAAATACACGCATCTGTGAAGGGAAGTTCCAATAGCACAGACATACTAAAAAAATACATACCATCCATTCACTACATTACCATCTTGCTACTAGATAACTTCATTCATCTTTCTGCTAAATAAGCAAGAAAAAGTTTACCATATATACAAATACACATTTCTATGGCAACAGATTAAGTTCTAGACTATTCTTAGCTTCATAGTAGACAGAAAATACTCTGTTTTAAGCTACAGGACTAAACACGAGATCTACGTCTTTCCTCTTTTTCCATCTGGTCCTGCTGAAATCTCTTTTCTTTTGATGAACTGAAGAGTGATTCAACTGGAAGCAACATACATCACATACCACATATGACTTCTAGAGTTATACACTCTTCTAAAAGTTAGAAAGCAAGAGTCTATGAAATAAATATAAACTAATAACATTGTGGTTCCATTTGTATTATGTGTGTGTCTTATATAATAACTATTATCAAGGAAGTTATACTTTATAAAAATGAATAAACATTTGATGATTTTAATCATATATGTGAGCTATGTATAGTCATTTAATATACCTGTGCATCAGTTATTTTATATTATTATTTCTGTACATTTATACTTTTTTAAAAAGCACCCTGGAGGTCTTCATTATATGTTGGTTAATAGCTAGTTCATTAAAAAATTCTACAATTCTTAAATTAGCACCAATACCTTAATCTCAGGTTGGGGTTAAAAATGCATTACCCTTTCAAAATGTAAGGGCTTGAATGTCAATTGAACAATTTCTTTGCCTTTTAGATTTTCTGACTGAATCTCAAGTGAAATTATTTGGAAGGTAACAAGATACCACTGATTCTAGGGCAACCCCACATTATACAGAAAGGCCTGCTGTATCTTCTGTTAACTGAAGCTGATGGTGTTCTAAGGAGGCCTTACGAACTCACATTTAAACACCTTTTAACCTTTTTTTTAATCATCCAAATGACTCTAGTGACTTTACTGCATCATTTTGTCTAACACCGCATGTTCTGGCAGAAGAATCACTATAGCAAAGGAGAAGTGATCAGAAATAGTGAAGGTCCCTGAAGTAATGGTTTGTATTAAGAAAAAAAAAATGTATTACCAAAACTTTTTACAAACCAACTTCAATGAAACATCCCGACATTTTGTAGGAGGCTACTCATCTTTGCATAACCAGGATCCTGGGTCAAGAAGAACACTCTACCACTCTTTAGAGGTGCGAGAACAGCGGTTAGCCTTCTACCTCGTTGTAAAATGGGTATCAGGCTATCCATTGCACTGTGTGTGGATGTATACGTGTGTCTGTTTTCCCACCGCATATCCCAAAGATGGACATTTTCTATAAAGCATACCGAATCAGTATTTGAAGTTTAGCTAGTACCTTATGGTGTTTTACTCTTTAAAAGGATTCTCTGCCTGGAGAAAGCCAGAAGCAACGTGACTGATTGATTTCATATCTCCATTGGGACTCCAGCTTTGAGATGCAATTGGTTCGCCGCGGCTTTCTACCTTTCCTTGTGTCATCTAGTTAAGGGGCCCTGCCTGATATGAGGCCGGAATCAAAGGAGATCGGTTTGAAGTTGGACAGCATCACCTACATGTATTTAGTTCAAGTATTAATATATTAAAGGGTGCAGCCACTGGGGCTAAGGATGGGAAATTCCCTTCACTAATTAGTTTCCCCCTTCCCGGCAGATATTCCAGCCAAACCGCCAGCAGCAGACACGACTGCCAGTCATTGGGGCTGAGTATGGGTTTGAAATGCTGACCAGTGAAATCTGGACTTGGCTGAATGAAATCGATGTAGGGAGAGTCAATTAAATTTAATTTCCACTAACACTCCTAATATGTCTGCAGTGTGTGCAGCAGCAGCGAGCGATGCTCGGTACTAGTAATAAAGGAATTCACTGACGCATTACAAAACAAAACAGAAAAGAAGTGCTGCGTGATCTTTTTATATCGAGGATAGTGAGGTGATGGGAAGAGAGAAAGCGAGGGCGAGCGAGAGATACTCAGCAGAATATTCCCCCCCCTAAACCAAATAACCCACTTGCAAAAACTGGTGCTGGAAAAATGGTAAGGACCCGGAGTTGAAAACATTTTCACTTTAATACTGAAAAAATATGCCATTATAAAATCCTCGAATAGAATTAGTAAGTTTTACTTGCTTCCTCAGTTCTGATTTCCTCAAGGTATAGTAAGATTTACAACAGCACAGAATTGTCTACCATTAAACTCTGCAGCCTGAGCACTAGAGTGACATTAATTGGTCATGCTTAACTGCCTCGGATTTTGTTTTGTTTTTGTTTGAATGTTTACACGGTTACCATAATAGAAACCAAGGGTACTAACTTTTACATTCAGATGGAAAGGCATTGTTCGATATGTAGATTTAGAAAGAAAAAGCGGTAACCGAACCAAAGAAAACTTCACCCAGCAAAGTAAATCCCCTCCCCCAACTCAGAAAATGAACCAATGAGCATATCCATGCAAATATGTCTTAAATAAAATCTTTACATTTGTTTGTTTCCACAGTAAAAGTACGATCTCTATCTACTGCCTATCGATCACACAAAATATGGCGAAATGGCACTTTTTTATTATTATACTGTATTTTGTATATAGAAAGTTTGATACGATGGGACTTATCAGGTAAGAGGGATGGTGGTGTGAACTAGACGCTGTTTCCAGTTGTGTGCTGGAGGAGCGTCCTTGGGGTGCGTTGTATCCATGCGAGCCATGCAGCACTTTTTGTTTGTTTGTTTGAATCAGTCGTTTATTTACAAATACATTCATGCCTTCGTGCAACGTTTCACTCCTGCTTCGTTATCAAGGGGAGGAGGCCACCGACCAAATCCCTCCCGTCCCCTCCTCCCCCCATCCACACGGGGCTAATCCACAAAACAATGGTACCCCTGCAAGACTTTAACCAAGTTGATCCTTGCTTTCCATTGCAAACTAAGGCAATGCACAGTCAGATGCACGAAGCACCGCCTCAGTGTGGCTACCCTTAAAGCGTGCGTTGAAAAAAAAAAACCGGCCTTCGCTCACTGAAATACGCCACAGTTTTTGCTTTGTGTGTGTGTGTGTGTTATTTTCACAGAAGGTAGTTTAGGTTAAGAACCGTCCCTTATCGTTATTTAGCAGTGACGTTAGCAGACGAGACAGCAATGCTCAAATCAGGGATTCTTTAACCACTGGGTTGCTCGCTGCGAAATTGAATTGGCTTCCTACTTTTTTTTTTCCCCCTGTCCGACCCCAGCTCTTAGTCTGATAGAGAATGAGAGCCACAGTCATAAACTCTATGGGCTCCATCTGCATTGTAGGGTCCGTTGTGCCAGTAAGAAGAATCGCAGACTGTCTGTAAGGAATTGATTTCAGATGCAGATGAGTTGGCGTCCCTCCGCTTGGAGCGCTTTCTGTTCCTCAGGATGAACACGAGCATGCCAACTACTGTGAAGGCGGAGGTGACAAACACCAGCAGGAGTCCTGGGACCAGCACCGAAATGGAGACCCGGCTGGTCTCTAGGTAGGAGTTGGCGTGAGTCCCTGTCTCTGCCAACCCGGTGCTGTTTTTGTGACTGGAAGTGAAGGTGGGCGAGATTTTGAGCTGCGGGCAAATCGCGTCGTTGGAGAGGGACTCGAAATCCTCCTTAAAGAAATCCTCTGGGGATTCACACCTCAGATCGCTCATGACCACCTTGGGGCGCAGCATCTCTGCCCATTGTTTGAAAGGCACAATCGGGCACGAACAGTCCCACGGGTTGCCATGCAGATCTATCTGGGTGATGGACGTGAGCTGGTCCAATACCCCCGCCACCGGGAGGTACATGAAATAGTTATTGTGTATACTCAGCTTGGAAAGCGAGACCCCAGCGAACACATCGACAGGGAGGGACCTCAGCAGGTTGTTGTTGAGGATTAGGACTCGGAGCTTGGGCATTGCATTGAAGGTGCCGGGCTGAATCAACTGGATCTCATTAAACTCCACATTCAGATACTCTAGGTTTTGCAGCCCGCTGAATTTCTCGCGGGACAGGGTGTCCAAGTAGTTGCTATCCATGTAGAGCCACCTGAGCTCGAAGAGATTCTTGAAGGTGTTGTTCTCCACAGTAGCGATGTTGTTGTTCCCCAGATCCAATAGGTTAAGTTTCCGGTAATCCAGAAAGTGGGATTTCCTGATTGTATGTATTTTGTTGTCTCTCAGAAACAGCTCCTGCACATTGGACAGCTTGGGTTTCAAAGCTACCAAACTGCTCACATTTCTTTCGTTGCAATTAACCTTTAAACCCGAGCCAGGGATCTGATCGCAGCTACAAATCTCCGGACAGGGCATGCTAGTCGGTAGCTTGTTTTTCACGCTAATTGTCGAGCTTGCAGCAGTGGGTCGGGTCTTGATTTGCCAGTTTACTGGGATCTTTGTACCTCCGTTTGGAACAGACCCGGGAGTGGCAGGATCTTCTTTGCCATGTATTTTAAAGGGGGTTGGAATGGGACCAGGATCACAGGTTTCCTCTTCGGCAGGGGGAGCAGCTAGACTAGAATCCACTCTGTTTTTCCTGCACAGCTCTTGCTCTGTGGTCTCATTCAAATCTTTGCCCTGCAACCTAGTAGGAGCTTCACAAATGACTCTGCCGATCAAAGCGTTTTTGGGTATGTTTTCCAGCCACTCCTTCAGGGATAGCAGATCACAAGTGCAGTCCCAGGGGTTATCTTCCAGCAGAATTTCAGCAATGCCTGGGATCTGCTCCAGGACCTCCTCATAAGGCAAGGTTTTAAGTCGGTTTCCCCGAAGGTCGAGGTGGGTGATCGGCACATACTGAAACACGTTGGCAGGTAAGGTGCTGATGAGGTTGTCATTTAAAATCAGCACCTCCAGCTTGTTTAAATCCCTAAATGCTCCCGGGTCAATATCCCTTAATAAATTAAAATCTGCCTGGAGATATTCCAGATCGTCCAGCCCCAGGAAAGTCTGCTTCCTGAACGATTTTATCTTATTGTTGTTTATATGCAAACGTTTTACCAGCTGCAGCCCAAGAAAAGCCCCAGGAACAATTTCATGCAAACCGTTGTTTTCCATGTGCAAACTGACTGCATTGTAAAAGTTAGCAAACTCATTAGGGAAAAGTCGAGTCAGGGAATTTCCATGCAGGAATAAATGGTAAAACTGGGACGTTGGGGCGCTGAAATGCTGCAGGCTGGTAAACCCCTTTTTCTCACAGTCTACGTGCAAATCCCCTTCTATCTCGTTGCAGGAACAGATCTTCTCTTTGCAAACGTCCCCTGTAACGTTTCCAGCAGCAAAACAAAGAGACGTCTCCAGCAACAGAATCCAAAGCAGCATTTTTAAACCGAACAATTCATCCCCGATCTCATCACAAAGTAACGGCAACCATCATCCTCACACCGAAACCAATTCCAGTTCATTCAAGAGAGGAGATGTCCGAACCACCACCAAAGGGAAAAAAACGTGGGGGGTAGGTAGACTGGGGTGGGGGACGATTTCTTTTCTTCTGTATCCCTTTCTCTTCCCCCCACATACACTGCAACAGCCCAGTCACCAGTCAATAATTACATCCAGAAACTATCCAGGCACGTACTGCAAGGCACGCCACACACACACACACACACACACACACACACACCAAAAAAGTAGAAAAAATCCCCGTCCTCAACCCCTCCTGAAACCTCCCGAAAAAGCTAAGTAGATCTCTGTTGGCCGGCTTCGCTAATTAGAACAGGAATAATGCAAGTAATTATAAGCAGCCACTGCATGTTAGAGAGAAGCAGGCAGGGAGTGCAGCGGTGGTAGAGAAGAGCTGCCTGTGTGCATGGCTTTGCTTCGGACTGACCTTGCTTTTCTGTTGCAAAGCCGGGCTCCTTGCTGCTGCTGCTGCTGTCGTCGCCGCTGCTCGGTGCCCAGGAGTCCCCTTCTGGGTGCTGTCCAGTCCCCCTTGGTGCTGAAATCACGCCCCAGCCTAAGGACCGGATGCCGAACCAATGGCGCTGCAAAAATTCTGCAATCGCTGCGTTTTTTGGCTGTCCATTTCTCCTCTCCTCCGATCCCTTCTTCTTGTCCTCGCCTCTCTCTCTCTCTGTCAGTCTCTCTCTCTCCCTCCTCTCTTTTCCCTCCTCGGTCTCTCTTCTTTCCTTTTTCTTCTTCTTCTGTTTCTGAGTTACACACACACACACACACACACACACACACACGGAGGGAGAGTTGCTAAGAGGCTCTGCTCGTTCCAACCTGGTGCACTCTCAAAGATCTGACACCCTCTGCTGAGCTGCAGTGGCAAAAATCCATCTGCTGAGGGAATGCTGGAGAGAAAAAAAAAATCAATCCACGTACAGGGCAAGCCTTAAAGATGTTGGCATTAAAGCTGTCGATCTATTTAGACACTTTCCCCTAAACTGATTATTTAATTTCTTTCTTTCTTCCTCCTGAGATGGAAAGTTTAACACCCCCCTTAGCCTCCCGATACACACACACACACACACCCCTGCTCTAGCAACCGGGAAGAGCGCTTTCGTCCTATTTTGTGTCCCAATGGCTTGAATAAAATTAGTGTCAGGGTGTCAAGCGAATAGCAATTTGAGGTAATTATACTCCACGCCATTTTTAACCTTGATTTTAAATGCATCTCTTCCTCCCCTGCAGTCTATAGCGTTTCATGCTGGATTTGATGGTTTTATGGAGTTCCCTTTGGAATGTTGAACCCTGGATGATGGTGTTATATATTTGGTATTATTTAGATGTTCACAGAGAAGGGGCTGAGGGTGGGAGGGGGGAGTGATTTGCCGCACAGTAGATAATTCATCTACCTGTTTCTGGAGGGTATAGAATTTCCTTTAAGAAGGGGTTTGAAATCGACAGCACTGGATCTTATTTTTCTTCTTCCACGTCTTTTCGGGTTGCTATTTAAGTTCTCTGTGCAAATGTGATGCCTGCTTACCTTTTTGATTTCTGACAAAATAGATTACACAGCGGAAAATTTGTTCTCTGGCGACAAAAAAAAAAAAAAAAGTTTCAGCATCATTTGGACGGGGTTCAGATGCCTACAAGCAAATAACCAGTTGCATCTCGGATGGTGCAAACATAAACCCTTGTTCCCAAACGCCTCGCAACAGCGTGCGGAGGAGGTTGTATGGGAGTACTACAGAGCCTGATTCGCTGGGTCCCTTCTGCGTCTGCAGGCAGTCCTGAGCTTGCACCTCTTCAGTCGGACAGATGCGCTGGCTCCATTCGTGAACTTTGCAATGTACTGGTAGGACACAGAATGTAACATCTACTGAGGGTGGAAGGGGGGTTGGTGGGTTTAAGGTCTATTTATAGGAAAAGTCAGGAAGCCATCTGCACCCAGTCATCCTTACTGCATGCTAATTTGGTCCCAGGGTTTCCAGGTCTGCAATTTCCGACTAAATTAGACAACCTACCACCGATGATCTTATCCAACTAAATTAATTAGATAATAAACAAGTTGCAACAACTGCTGTGGCCATTTCGGATATATATATATATATATATATATATATATATATATATATATATATATATATATATATATATATATATATATATATATATGAAAGCCTAAATATCCATATATATGGGTGGTTGAGCTAGAAGGGGAGGGAAGAAGGGAGAGAGGAAGGAAAAGAAACTGACCAAAAATGAAGCCTGAACAATAAATAACAAGCGGAGCGGGGGGAATAAAATGCTACTGAGACAACAAGCGTCAGAAGCAATATATTAGTAGCTTCATGGGGGGGGGGGAGGGGGGAGAGAGGGAAAGGAGACTTGGCGCCACATTAAGGCTCATTAATTCATTTCTCATGGCAGTTGCTCTGACTTTGTCTCTCTGTGCATGTCAAGGGGAGGGGGGTAGTCAGATTGGAACTGGAACCCTTCTCCTGAGGAAAAAAAAAAACCCTGCAGCTTTGGAGAGGTGCAGAATGAGAGGGAGGGAGGAGGGAGGAAAGCCTGTAGCAAACCCCTGGAACAGAGCAGAGAGAAAGGAGGTTTGGGGAGGGAAGCAGGGAAGGCTCCCAGTGTCATACCAGAAGGGCGACCCCATTACCATGAGTAATGACATGGGCAAGGGGTCGCTGACATTGAGGCGCATGGTGAATTCAGACTGGGACGTGGGCCAGGAGACTAAAGAGCATCTTCTTCACTTCTTTAAAAAAAAAGCCTCTTTTGCAACTTCTCCTTGGTGTTGTTAAAATTGCTCAGGCACCGAAGAAACGCTCAAAATGCAACTAGAGGAGCTGAACATTAATAAGATAGTAAATAAATAAATATGGATCAAATGGGAAGGAGGTGATAATGACCTGCTCTCAAGGCACGAAGGACAAAGTGCCAGTCTCTTCTCCCGGAGCTGCTCAGAAGTCAGCGTTAATGGCAGCTGTCAGGATCCTGTAACTGAAGGCGGAGGGCATTTGTGAACAGATATAAGATTATGGCAGCACTGAGACAGAGGTTCCATTGTGTTGCGAGCAGTATACACACACACTAACCCTGGGCCTTGCCACCTGAAGAGGCAAGACAGACAAAAGGTGGGACAAAGCAAACAGACGTCTCCATTTTACAGATGGCACAGACAATGTGATTTGCCAGTTGTCACACAGGAAGTTGGTGGCAGAGGCAGGAAATGAAGCCATATTTCTTGAGTGCCTTAAGGCCAAAGCTGTCCTTCTTCTCCCATATCTATTTTATTATTATTACAATTCTGCATTTACATATCTGGGCTGTTGTGTCATCATCTTTAATTATGTTAATTTAGCCTCAGTGGAAACATGCATACTGTAAAGAGGGCACATCCCTATGTAAATTCCCACCAAAAGCTAGAATATTCTTGGATACACCTGGTGCTGTGAGTGTGCAGCATGTGCTTACATTTTTATTCAAATTATTTTAATATATTAACATTTTAATAAGCAATGGACTTACAGTAAAGATGGATTTTCAAAATCTTCAATCCTAGGTAACTGTGGCCCATTTCTGCATGTCATACTCACATTAAGTAACACTGGTTTATACACATAGTAATAGGGCTATGCAGTATGACAAAAGTGCAGAATCATGGCTTCAGTTTTAAATCAGCCCTACTCAGGTGTTGTATACACCAGGGTCGTAGTGGTAGGAGGAGTGGGTGGCATTGCCGTAGCTACACACACATAGGTGTGCCAGTGCAACCTCCTAGTGTAGATGTACTTCACTTGTGTATAGAATGCACTGTACACTTTTACACCAATAGTGTGGTTTTACTCTGAAGCAGCTATGTTGGTGTAGCTACAAAGCTGTCAAATAAAACCTTACAGCTTGTAGTGTGATAATATACCACAAAGGGGATACAGGAGGCAAAGCCATGGCCCCGATGTCTATGTAGTAGCCATCATATCCGACCTGAGGGCTTCTCCTGTCGACATACCTACTGCCTCTCAGGGAATTGGATTTCCTAGGCTGATGAGAGAAACTCTCCCATTGGCATAAGTATAGAATCATAAAATCGTAGAACATTAGGGTTGGAAGAGACCAACCCTCTGCCCAAATCAGGACCAATCCCAACTAAATCAACCCAGCCAGGGCTTTGTCAAGCTGGACTTTAAAAAACACCTAAGTATGGAGATTCCACCACCTCACTAGGTAACCCATTCCAGTGGTTCACCACCCTCCTAGTGAAATAGTGTTTCCTAATATCCAACCAAGACCTCACTGCAACTTGAAACCGTTTCTCCTTGTTCTGTCATCTGCCACCACTGAGAACAGCCTAGGTTCATCCTCTTTGGAAATCCCCTTCAGGTAGTTGAAGGCTGCTGTCAAATCCCCCCTCACTCCTCTCTTCTGCAGACTAAATCAGCCCAGTTCCCTCAGCCTCTCCTCATAAGTCATGTGCCCCAGTCCCCTAATAATTTTTGTTGTCCTCTGCTGAAGTCTCTCCAATTTGTCCACATCCTTTCTGTAGAGGAGTGCACGAAATTGGACACACTACTCCAGATGTGGCCTCTGAGTGTCAATAGAGGGGAATAATCACTTCCCTCAATCTGCTGGCAATGCTCCTGTTAATGCAGCCCAGTATGCCATTAGTCTTCTTGACAACAAGGGCACTCATATCCGGATTCTCATCTACTGTAATCTCCAAATCCTTTTCTGTAGAACTGCTGCTTCGCCAGTCGGTCCCCAGCCTGTAGCAGTGCATGAGATTCTGCCATCCTAAGAACAGGACTTTGCACTTTTCCTTGTTGAACCTCATCAGATTTCTTTTAGCTCAATCCTCCAACTTGTCTAGGTCACTCTGGACCCTATCCCTACCCTCCAGCATATCTACCTCTCCCTCAGCTTAGTGTCATCTGCACACTTGCTGAGGGTGCAATCCATCCCAACATCCAGATCATTAATGAAGATGTAGATCAAAACCAGCCCCAGGACAGACCCCTGGGGCACACCAGCTGCCCTCTAGACACTGAGCTGTTAATCACTATCCATTGAGCCCTACAATCTAGCCAGCTTTCTACCCACCTTATAGGTCATTCATCTAATCCATACTTTTTAAACTTCCTGGCAAGAATATTGTGGGAGACAGTATCAAAATCTTTGCTAAAGTCAAGATATATCATGTCTACTGCTTTCCCCATATCCACAGAGCCCGTTATCTCATCATAGAAGGCAATCAGGCTGCTCAGGCATGACTTGCCCTTGGTGAATCCATGTTGACTTTCCTGATCACCTTCCTCTCCTCCAAGTGCTTCAAAATGGATTCCTTGAGGACCTGCTCCATGATTTTTCAAGGGATTGAGGTGAGGCTGACTGGTTTGTAATTTTCTGGATTCTCTTTCTTTTCTTTTTTAAAGATGGGCACTATATTTGCCTTTTCCCAATCATTCAGAAACTCTCTCGATCGGCCATGACTTTTCAAAGATAATAGCCAATGGCTCTGCAATCACACCAGCCAACTCCCTCAGTACCTTCGGATGCATTTGATCTGGCCCAATGGACTTGTGCATGTCCAGCTTTTCTAAATAGTCCTTAACCTGATCTTTCACCACTCTGGGCTGCTCACCTCCACCCCATACTGTGTTGCCCAGTGCAGCAATCTGGGAGCTTACCTTGTCTGTGAAGACCACATTCTCTTTTTCCACATTCTCTGTCACTGTGTTGCCTCCCCCATTCAGTTAGGGTCCCACACTTTCCCTGACCTTCTTCTTGTTGCTAACATACCTGTAGAAACCCTTCTTGTTACCCTTCACATCCCTAGCTAGCCACCCTTGCTAGCTGCAACTCCAGTTGTGCTTTGGCCTTCCTAATGACACCCCTGCGTGCTCAAGCAATATTTTTATACTCCTCCCTAGTCATCTGTCCAAGTTTCCACTTCTTGTAAGCTTCTTTTTTGTGTTTAAGCTCACCAAAGATTTCTCTGTTAAGCCAAGCTGGTCACCTGCCATGTTTGCTATTCTTTCTGCACATCAGGACAGTTTGTTCCTGCGCCCTCAATAAGGCTTCTTTAAAATACAGCCTGCTCTCCAGGACTCCTTCCCCATCGTATTAGCCTCCCAGGGGATCCTGCCCATCAGTTCCCTAAGGGAGTCAAAGTCTGCTTTTCTGAACTCCCAGGAAGCATTTTCACTGAACTTTCACTGTAGCCTTTTAAGTGGAGACAGATCCTGAAGTGCATAACTCCAGGAGAAACAACGAGGAGTACTTTTGGCACCTTAGAGACTAACAAAGGTGCCACAAGTACTACTCATTGTTTTTGCTGATAAAGACTAACACGACTACCACTCTGAAACTCCAGGAGAATGAATTCTGAGCAAAGGGAGGTGTCTTTCTCCCAGGGAAGTGGAGGGTCAAAGCCAAACTCTTCTCCTTGGGATTTCTTAGGCTAATTTAGGAGGTTCTCACTTAGCTTGCTGACTTCTGAGGATCTCTTTTTCATATGTCTGATTCGCTCCCTGAATTGTGTAGAGCAGTGGTTCCCAAACTTGTTCTGTCACTTGTGCAGGGAAAGCCCCTGGTGGGCCGGACCAGTTTGTTTACCTGCCGCATCCGCAGGTTTAGCCAATTGCGGCTCCCAGTGGCTGCGGTTCACTGCTCCAGGCCAATAGGAGCTGCTGGAAGTGGCGGCCAGTACGTCCCTCGGCCTGCGCCACTTCAAACAACTCCCATTGGCATGGAGCAGCGAACCGCAGCCACTGGGAGCTGTGATCGGCCGAACCTGTGGATGCGGCAGGTAAACAAACCAGCCCGGCCCACCAGGGGCTTTCCCTGAACAAGTGGCGGAACAAGTTTGGGAACCACTGTTGTAGAGACTGGGTTCTGACACCTATATCAGGGCTGTGAATTCCACTGGACAGGAGGGTGCTGAAGAGACAGGCATTGCAATGCCTACATCCCTTTGTGGATCTAGTCTCTGCTGCTTTGTGAATGCAAATATTTTTAACATGAGAAAACGTTTGACATATTTTAGTCAAACAAAATTGTGAGTATTATTTGTTTTGCTAGCATCTCTTAGTCAGGTATCACAGGAGGAAGCTCTAGGTAACATTACCAAGTTTATAAGAAGTGGTAACATTTGCACTGTGTTTCAACCTCCACACAATATGTTGCCAGAATAAATTCTAATTGCATCATTTTTTGTCCTTGTGATGACAATGTTCACTATCCCGCAAGGCTCAAAACCTGTGCAGCATGATCAATATACAACACAGAAATGCACTGCTACTAATCTGACTTCTTCATAGTTTGATTGCCTTAACTATTCCACTCTTCCCTGACACATCTGAGGCTGCAGACAAAAAAAGTGGTGAAGCAGCCAGCAGGTCATAGCACAGAATACTTAGCTGGCCAAAGTAGTTCAGCAAAATACATTCACAGAACAGTTAGAATTCTGTTGCCATCTTCTTGTGATAAATCACATAATAATGAAAGAAAGAGACCGGGATTAAGTTTACATGACAAAAACTAGTAGGAACTCGAGAGATTATAAATATCCAATAGAATCTTAATAAAGAAGCTAGGGCCAAGTTGTCAATACCTTTCTTACTCAGAATGATGAGCAGCTACTCACATAAGGAGTCCCACTGATTCTCATCCGTCAGAGTAAGGGGTCCAAAATGTGGTCTTTAATCATTAATTATTTTGTTGTCCTCTTTGAATCGTAAAGATTTGGTGTTTCAAACCATTGTATAGGCAATCTCTAAAAGACAAAAGCATGGGGAAGTTTGTGCTTTCATCCTGTTTAAGTCATTGCATTTCAGTTGTATCAGAGCTGGCTTTTTATTTCCCATAGGATAAAGAGAAAATCCAACCGGTGCCCTCCCAGAAATTGTAGGAGGGTGGTTGTTTGCTTATTATCAGAGGGAGGAAGGCCCTGTACTAACACTGTTCATATTTCCATGCTAATGGAATCATTATTTTGGAGATGCAAAACTACAGATTTATAAGAGAAATATATCTGCTCTGAGAGGAAAGCTCAAGACCTTGCACCACTCTTCCTCCTGAGACATGGTATTTAGTAATCAAGGATTCAATATGTGGTGTGACATTAATGAATAGACTTGATTTCTCATTAATTCACATATTAATTCACTATAATTTAATTATTTTAACTGGGTTAAAATATATATTCTCTTTTCCCATGACTCACCTTCCAGACTTGAAAAAGCATACTGATTTCAGAGCCAGAGTATAAATCATTTGAAACACAACAGTATCTTTCACTTGTAAAACCTTTCAAAATACAATTCATCTGAGAAACTTCTATATAATAAGTCAAGCTGGGTGAAATGGATTGTCAGTTTTGCATGAAATTCCACCATTTTGAATTATTTTCTGTTCTAAAACAGAAAGAAAAAACATGAACAAAAACCAACAACATTTTGCACAAAACAAAATCTTATTTTTTGTTTTGTTCTGAAGTCAACCTTCTTACATTGTTCCATTCCATTGTTTTAAAATGAAATTTAGTGAAAAATCAACATGCTTTCACGAGATATCCTGCTTTTGCCAAATTGGCATTTTTTCCAATCCCCCAGCCCCCAACAAAAAAAGCTCCATTGGAAAATGTTCAACTATCTCTAATAAACACCACTTCTCTTTACATCTGAAACATAGTAGTGTTTGTGTTACTGGCCAGAGGAATGGACAGATGAGAAGATAGGATGTTGATCCAATCTCTCAGTTCACCATCTTATACTTCATGGAAATAAAAGATAAAGAGCCACTTGCCATGAATAACCCTCGTGCTACTCCAGCTCTACACATTGATTTCATATGAGTTATTTTTTGTGTAAAATTGGATGAATTTCGTGTTGACTCAGGTCTTTGTTCTCCAAAGATTCCAGAATAATATAGCCAATACAGAAAATATAGTTTATTAACTAACAGGAGCTATAGAGTGAGCCCGATTCAAATATCAGTTACAATTAGGGCTGTCGATTAATCACAGTTAACTCACACGATTAACTCAAAAAATTAATTGTGATTAATCACAGTTTTAATCACACTGTTAAACAATAGAATCCAAATTGATATTTATTAAATATTTTTGGATGTTTTTCTACATTTTCAAATATATTTACTTCAATTACAACACATAATACAATGTGTACAGTGCTCACTTTATATTGTTTTTGATAACAAATATTTGCACTGTAAAAATGATAAACAAAAGAAATAGTGTTTTTCAATTCACATCATACAAGTACTGTAGTGCAATCTCTTTACCGTGAAAGTGAAACTTACAAATGTAGATTTTTTGTTACATAGCTGCACTCAAAAAACAAAACAGTATAAAACTTTAGAGCCTACAAGTACACTCAGTCCTACTTCTTATTCAGCCAACTGCTCAGTCAGATAAGTTTGTTTACATTTACGGAAGATAATGCTGCCCGCTTCTTATTTACAATGTCACCTGAAAGTGAGAACAGGTTTTCGTATGGTACTTTTGTAGTTGGCATTGCAAGCTATTTACATGCCAGATATGCTAAACATTTGGATGCCCCTTCATGCTTCAGACACCATTCCAGAGGACATGTTTCCATGCTGATAACGCTTGTTAAAAAAATAATGTGTTAATTAAATTTGTGACTGAACTCCTTGGGTGGAGAATTGTATGCTTCCTGCTATGTTTTGCCCACATTCAGCCATATATTTCATGTTATAGCAGTCTCAGATGATGACCTAGCACATGTTCATTTTAAGAACACTTTCACTGAAGATTTGATAAAATGCAAAGAAGGTACCAATGTAAGATTTCGAAGGATAGATAGAGCACTCAAACCAAGGTTTAAGAATCTGAAGTACTTTCCAAAATCTGAGGGATGAGGTGTGGAGCATGCTTTCAGATGTTTTAAAAGAGGTGTGCTCTGATGCAGAAACTACAGAACCACCAAAAAAGAAAACCAGTCTTCTGCTGGTAATAGCTGACTCAGATGATGAAAATGAACATGCATTGGTCCTCACTGTTTTGAATATTATCGAGCAGAACCCATCATCAATATGGATGCATGTTCTCTGGAATGGTGGTCGAATCATGAAGTGACATATGAATCTTTAGCACATCTGTCACATAAATATCTTGTGACACTAGCTACGACAGTGCCATGTGAACTACTGTTCTCACTTTCAGGTGACATTGTAAACAAGAAGCGGGCAGCATTATCTTCTGCAGATGTGAACAAACTTGTTTGTCTAAGCAATTGGCTGAACAAGAAGTAGGACTGAACGCACTTATAGGCTCTAAAGTTTTACATTGTTTTATTTTTGAATGCAAGTTTTTTGTATATAATTCTACATTTGTACGTTCAACTTTCATGATAAAGAGATTGCACTGCAGTACTTGTAATGGAGGAATTGACAAATACTATTTTTTTTGTTTTTTTACAGTGCAAATATTTCTAATAAAAATAAAATATAAAGTGAGCACTGTATATTTTGTATTCAATGTTGTAATTGAAATCAATATATTTGAAAATGTAGAAAACATCCAAAAATATTTAAATCAATGGTATTCTGTTATTGTTTAACAGCACAATTAATCACACAATTAATCATGATTATTTTTTTTTAATTTCACAATTAATCACAATTAATTATTTTACTCTCTTGACAGCCCGAGTTACAATAATGTAAATCTTGAGTAACTCCAGAGTAATTCTTTTGAAGCCAATTGAGTTACTCCAGATGTCCATTGAGTAAACTGAGCTCGGGAGCTGTCCCAATGGCTATGATGCCGGCATATGCTGTTCCCCTCCCCTCCATAGGCTGCAAGTAGCTTAATTAGCTATTCCCACAAAACTCTTCTTCAGGTCTGGCCTGGTGTTCGATATGGTATTTGTGGAGGATCAAAATAGTACGGTTTCAAGTTCATTAAAGGACTGGAAACTAGTCCATTCACGCTATTCCTCCTTTTTACAGTCTTAGCCATTGATATGTATTCATAGTATGTAATTTCAATATCTGACATAGGAAAGGTTTTCTTTATATAGTTTTGTGATAGGGTCTTCCACGGCCAGGCAGCCTAGTGCATCTGCAAGGCCAGAGGGAATGGCAGGCAGATCTTGGCCCTCCCTCTTCCACAGGGTCCCAGCTCAGACCCTGTGAAGTTTAGCCCCTAAACAGGAGAAATGGGTCTCTGACCCGATGGAGGGTCAAGACTGGGTTCCCTGGGCTACTTCCTACAAGTCTTTTTAGTTTGGCATGTGGCCCTAGGCCAGTAGCCCCACAGGTGGGGCTTATTTGCAGGCTTCCCTTGGCAGGGGAAGCCTTACTTGCCTCAAGTGGCTATTCTGCCTGGCAAGTCACTGATCTGTCCCTTCGGGCTGGCAGACAGAGAGTTCCTACCTCCTGGCCAGTCAGCCCCCAACTGAGCCAGATTACCTTCTTTTCTCCCCTTCTCCAGACCTGGCATTGGCTGCAGGCATATCAGGGCAGGGTTAGCTGAACCCAAAGGTTTTATTTAACCCCGCTGTGCTAGATGGCAGTTTTTCTGCTCCCTCACAAGCCTATAGGTCAAATGCTTCCTTCCAAAGGCATTGGGGAACATGTGTTCATGGATTCTAAATGGGATGCTCATAAGGGTAGACTCCCTGAGCTCTGTGTTCACCACAATGCAAAGGGTTCCAGCTCTATAGGTTGGGAGAGGGTGTGGCATGGATACCTGATCCAGCACTGCAGAACTAGCTTGTTTTTACCAGTTTTCTTAATTTTCCTCCCATAAAACCTGGGGTACAAAGCCTCACATGTTACTGAAGGCAAAGTCAGAAACTTGTGCAGGTTCCAGGGAATGCCTGGCAATATGGCTTCTAGAGGAGTAATGCTGTCCAGGAAGCTAAGGAAGACTGGGCTCCAGGCAGCATTTTCGGAACAGAAATCCCTTGCTTCCAGTGGATTTCCCAAGATACCAAGGGATTCGGAGTCAGAATTTCAGGTCTTTTCTATGAGGGAGAAAATCTTTTACCACACTGAATAACAAGGAAAGTCAGCAAACTGAAACTTATTCTGTCTCCTGTGCAGGAACAACCAAGTAAGAGGGAACAGGCCTACATGAAATATATAAGTATGCTGTATTACTATCTCTTATTTTTCAGTATTGCAGATGGTTTTCACTTATATTCTATTTTAGATCCTCAGCAGTATATCAGAAAGTGGGGCTGAAGAACACAGCGTACTGTGATGACAACACTCACAGAATGGTTTTTATTAATGATTAATATGTATATTAATCATTTATAGTCTGAACCTCTGATACAGGAAGCATACACTGTTCCCTGTGCTTCAAAGAGCATTAGTTTTCCATGCTTGAGAAACAATTTGCCTACTAACCACAAATGCTGGTTCAAATTGTGATGGAGGAATGTCCCTTTATCTTTTTTTGTGAATGGCTTACTCTAAAATGCGGAATGATGGTTTATGGTTATAATTTACCATTACCCTATTGAAGTTATAGAAATTAACGTCTTTTGCAAGAAATCAAGCTTCTGTAAAGGATTAAAATGAGAAACTCTATCAAGAATGAATGCTACTTAAATTACCATACATAGAAAAGACTTGAATGACAAAAGTCATCTTCAGAAGAGGTTCTGTTTGCTGGGAGACTGCAACCACTAAATTTCAGGATAATAGTTTTTAGTATTAATTTATTAACATATTTAATAAATAATTAACAAAGGCATCTAAGTTAAATTAAAGACTGGATGAAACAATGGCTATGTTGGGAAGTCAGTATGAAGTAAAGTTCAAGGTCAACCCAAGCAAAGAACTTAATGATCAATCTGTTAACTGCTTGCTTAGAAATACATGGACACAAAGAAAAAGTACACAAAAGTGATTCCAGTCTCAAATGAATGATTATCCAGTCACTAAAGGGTGGCAAGGTTCTTGTGGGAAAAATAATATGTAATTATAGACTGTATCATAATGGGTACCAAGGGGCGGGGGGAAAATCAAGTTTGCACAGGCAACCTTAATGCTGGCTTTTTCCAACTTGCAACTGGTAGGAGCAAATGCATCTTAAAGCTGCTAAACTCTAACCGGTCTGAGCACGTGTAAACTTGTATTCTCTGGAGACTCATAACTTGGTATCATTTTCATGAGGCTGCTTAATGGCACAGCCTTGACACCAGGGAAATGCCCCTGCAAAATTTCAAGCCTTTGCTCTAAAGCATGGAGGTGCGAGAGGTTTTCAACAAAAGTGTTGTTAAGACTTCTTTAATGCGTACACCACACATATTATTCCTTAATCTTATTCTGATAAACGGCTGAATCGTTTTCAGTGAAACTTCCTCCAAAAAAAAAAATTTTTCAGCCTCAGGCAGACACGTGACATAGAAAAATTCTACCTGGACAGTTTATGTTTGTTGTAAGCAACCAAAAACAGAGTATTATAATCAAGAGTGTTGGACGGTCTTAATTACAGAGCTGCTATCCCCACCTGTATATATATATGTCAAAGAATGTGTAAAGTCTTCACATATAGACCAGTAAACTTCAAAATGGACTTTTCTGCAAAGAAATCTAGTTGCTGACTGACACTTCAACAGTCAAAGGAGCACAGAGCTCTGCCAAGTCATCCAGAGGGGTTATATCACCCCAGAACAGGCTGCTGCAAACATGCATATGTTGTTTGCTTAAACTGTTGACATTCAAAAGTAGAAATGAGTAATACAGAATATATTGTAATGCTGATAGTGTTCCTGCACTGGGGAAGTACTAACCACCACCTTAAAATACATACCTCTCTATAAGAAGAGGAATAGATCATTTCCCATTGTATATTCCATCCACTTCCTTTTACTAAAATGGATATTTTGAGGTACAGGTTTTCTCCAATTGACATGGAGCCTTGTTTAGGACATGATGAAGAAAAAAATTACTAGCATCACTGAACTTGCTGTGGCACTGATTCACCAGATGATCTGACCCTGTAAGTGTTGGACACCCTTAGCTCCTAGGGGAGTCAATGAGAGTTGAGAAAAGTTAAAATGTCAGAGAAGCCGTTCCTGAAAATCTTGAAGTCTCAGTTTCCTCATTCATACAATGTAGAGAATACATCATAAGCGTGACATGAAGCTCAATTTATTGGTGTTTGTAAAGTGCTTTGAGATCTTCAGATGAATGGTACACATTGTTAAATTATTATTAGATATGTAAGAAAAAGAAGGTAATACACATTACTCTTTATATATTGTTTTCCGACAGGATAAAACAAAAAACATGCCCGACCATCCATTTTGGGGCAATATTCCCTTTGACAAATGAGAGTACTACAAATGGACCAAAGGCAGGTTTGCCTCAAAATGTTTATAGGTGCCTTTTCTACTTTCTGCTTATGACGGGATGTGCATACCCCACACTGGAAAAGAAGGGATTAACCCCACACTATGGGTGGAGGAAGTCCCACCCCTCTGGCCATGCTAGGCATGCTCCAACTGTTGCTTCAGTATAAAAGGGAGCTGTCCAGCTCAGTCTACTTGCCTATGGCTGTCTGACTGAAGAGTCCCAGGAAGCTACCTGTACCGAGGAGCCCAGAGACTCCTACGAGATATGGACTGAGGTTTCAGGAGACTAGGCAGGAAGTGGCCCAGGGAAGGGGCTAGCCATAACCCCCCAGGAAAGGTCAGCACTTTGCGACAGGATCCCCGCTGACTCGGTGGCAAACACACTCACCACTGTCAGGGCCCTGGGCTGAGACCCGGTGGAGTAGGGAGGGCCTGGGTCCCCCTTCCCCAGCTGCCACACCCCCGAGTGGCATCTTCTGATGCTGGCCATTAGGTGGTACAGCCTTGTATGCAAGGGCAACCATATTGACTCTGACCATTAGGCCGCATAGTCCTGAACCCAAGGGTAGCCATATTAACTCTGGCCATTAGGTTACACCACCCGGAAACCAAGGGCAGTCATATTGACCCTGGCCATTAGGCAATACTGTACTGTCTTAAGTCCAAGGACAATCTGGTGGACTTTAACTGCAGGGCTGTCACACCCTTGATCCTTTCCATAGGGGGACAGGGTGGGCATACCCTGTGACACTGCTTTACAGTATTTATTGATCTGGGGTTGGATCCCAGGGGGCTGTGAGTTTCTACCCCTCCCACTGAATCTAGTAGAAGTTGTGGATTCAGCACTTTGCAGCATAAGTCCATAAAGAGCAACTTGTCTCTTTCTAAGGTGAGGAAACTGTCTATATAAATGTTTTGAATACAGAATTCCATTAGTTTGACAATGTCAGATTTAGTTTAAAAATTAAATTTGAAAATAAAAGCCTGTGTGATTGTTAAAACAGTAGATTTCCATCTAAAATGCATTATAGATATTGGCCTTTATGAGTTTGTTTCATAAACTGTCAATTTGATATTTCTTTTTGAGTAGCTGGTCCTATATTTGAAGGGTTGCTATTGGCCTGGACTCCATTTTCCTTCCAGATGTCAGATGTAAAGATAATACATTCCAGCATTGCTTAGACATCCTGCCTACTCCTTTAATCTGAGGATAAACAAATTGAATCAAAGATGCAAAATATTCTAGCATAGCTCCTTGTTCTCTTCCAGCTTATGCCTTTAACATAATTGTATGCTAAAACAGCAATAATCTTTTTTTGTTTTTCTTTTTTCTTCTCCCTGTTAGATTATTGAGTCTAAATAATCATCGCTTCCACTCTGAAATTTGCTGCAAAACGTTGCTGCATTGTTCCATCACATTACCTAGTAGATACTTCATTGTACTGGAGCATAACCAATGTAATCTCTTTCTCTGACTCCTTTTTTTGTCTGTTATATATGAGATTTTAAAAAAATCTTAAAGAACATATGGATTATTTGAGAAAAATATTGATTTCAACATTTAGAGAGACAGTCATGCTTGCATACCAGTCCTGCTATGTCATACTGTATTACTGGTCTATAAACGTGCTAATCAATGGCAAGGACAATATCTGAGTTACTAATCTTTTCTAAATTGCAAGATCAAGGATCTCTGTTTTGTATCTTTCAATAGCACATGCCATTTCTGACAAGTGGATCACTACACTGCTCATTAACTTCTGAGGAATGAGATTCACATAGAGCTGGGCAGTTGTATCTTTAGGTCAGGAATTATGCTTATTTGTTGAACAGAAGGGGAAGGTTGTATATCTCCAGTCCATACTAACTCTAACCTTCACACAGCTAGAAGTCAACTGCCTTCAGTGCCTGGGATAAATTAATCATATTTTTTAAAACACTAAAGCTTGTGCAGAAGAAAGGTATTTTCAGCTGGTTCCTGAATACTTATGAACAGAGTGTTCTGTTGATTCATTTTGCAAACAATCATAAGAATATAATACACAATTTTCCAAGTGCATTGTGCTTTCTCTCCAAGTAAAAGATTTATGAAAAATGTGAATTTCTAATGACTATAATGAAAGCTATTTTTATGAAGCATCTGAGGTAAAATCTGTGGGAAATGGCAGTATAAAATGCTTAGCTGTTAAAGCAGAGGAAGACTTTATATATATATATATGAGGCCATATTCTAGCTTGCACAGAGCTTGCCGGAAGGAAAGCACTTCTCCCCTTATACAGTTGTGCCGTAGGATGCGAGAATGGGCTTGCCTGTGCTACCTCAGTACAATGTGCTGTAGAATAGTAAACCACCCCAAAAGGGGCATGGCCATGTTACCGTATCTGCCCCCCATCTCCCTGAAGACTGAGTCTGGAGTTGGTGGGACTCTGTTCCCCATTCTACAGTGGCATTCACTTCCCCAGCACTGCAAGAAGCCATCTGCCAGCCTGCCTCCCTTCGGGAACTGCTAATGATGTAGAATAACTTAGATTGCTGTGGCTTTAAAAGCCATAATCTTTCGCATTGTCTCTAGTCAATTCTAATCAAAACATATAGTTATGAATCAGTAAACAAATGTCACAAAGGTTTATATAACACAAGAAATATACCAAATACTGTTATCCCCAAATCTATTTTTTTTTAAATGAAGTTTAAAATTACATCTCAAATACAAAGTGTGCAGACTAGATAATGTTCTGCAGTGCGGTGGAGTCATTGTAATTCTGGAGCTTACATGGTAGACAGCCACAGGACAGGAGAATTCCAAACCCACTGCATACAGTGAAGCTCACTTCTCAGTACGTCTCAGCACAAGGGGTTGCTTTCCTAGTGACTCCCAACATTTCTGTCAAAGTCAAAATTTTCAGAAGTGTCCACTAATTTTGATGCCTCCGTTTTTGGGTGCCTTACTGGAGACACTCAAGAGGCATCTGAAGTTGGATACCTAACAGCTGAGACAGGGAACAAAAAGAAATAAAAAAAATAGAGGACAATCTAATCTAATGTTAGTCCTTATCATTGCAGGGATAGCATGGTGAACATGCTGTTGTGCTGAGTCTGCAGGCAGAGAGAGTGAAACAAGAGAGTCTAGGATCAATGATAAGATCAGACCATAATAAAGCAACTACAGTTTTGCCACCCAGGGAGGCAGGACTGTGGATGAAGTCATTTGGTGACAGGACAGTGGGAATGCAACAGGGTAGATCCTCTCTAATTTATGGATCTACACACCTTAGATACCAACATATTAAGTATTGTACAAATAAAAATAGGCAACTAGATACACAAATGAATAATTTGTATCAATTGGAGCTAAGTCTTCATTGCCAATGAGGAACAAGGAAAGAAGAGGTGGGACTCCTACGCACTGAGGATGGGGTGGAGATTAAAGATAATCTAGACATGGCCCAGTGCCGAAACAAATACTTTTCCTCAGTTTTTAATTAAGCTAATGAAGGGCTTAGGAGTAGTAGTAGGGTGGGTAATAGGAACAAGGATATGGAAATAGAAATTCCCACATCTGAAGTGAAAGTCAAACTCAAACACCTTAATGGGAAAAAATTGGGAGGCACGGATAATCTCCAGCTACAAACATTAAAGGAACT
Source organism: Lepidochelys kempii (assembly GCF_965140285.1). Lineage (NCBI taxonomy): Eukaryota > Metazoa > Chordata > Testudines > Cheloniidae > Lepidochelys > Lepidochelys kempii. The sequence goes on from NC_136380.1 coordinate 87,217,421, forward strand.
GGCACAGAAAATTGCAAGTCCAATAGCAAGCATTTTTACTCAACCTGTAAACTCGGGGGTCATACCTATGGCTGGAGAATTGCTAATTTAGTTATATTTTTAAGAAACGGGGTGGGGAGGGAGTGATCTGGGAGCTACAGGCCTGTTAGTTTGACCTCAATTATATGCAAGGTCTTGGAACAAATTTTGAAAGAGAAAGTAGTTAAGGACATAGAGGTAAATGGTAATTGGGATAAAATACTACATGTTTTTACAATAGATAGATCATGCCAGACTGATCTCCTTCTTTGAGAAGATTTTTTTTAGACAAAGGAAATGCAGTAGATCTTTTTCACCTGGATTTCAGTAAGGAATATTATACATTTCCACATGGGAAATTATTAGGAGAAAATGGGGACTAGTATGAGAATTGAAAGGTGAATAAGGAACTGGTTAAAGGAGCGACTACAGAGGGTCATACTGAAACGTGAACTGTCAGGTTGGAGGGAGGTTACTAGTGAAATGCCTCCAGTAGGGTCTTGGGACTAATCTTATTTAACATTTTTATTAATGACCTTGGCACAAAAAATGGGAGGGTAAGTAAGAAGCAGGACTGAAGAAAAAATGGAAGGGTTTCCAGGGCTTTTATATTCTCTGTCAGGTGGAAGGACCCCTTTGTTCTTATTGTGGAAAACCACAGTGGCAAGATGGAGTCTGGAGTCACATGGGCAAGTCACATGTCCATGCATGACTCAGTTCTTTTACAGGCCGATGCCATTGTTTACATGTTAGTTTGAATGGTCCCAGGAAAGCTCAGAATTGGATTGGCGTCTCCCAAAATCCATTGTCAGTTAAGTGTTTCTTGATTAGGCACTTAATGTGCAAATTCCTTTCTCAAGAACCTGATCAAATGCTTCACTAATGCAATTTAGAATTAAACACATTGAGATACAAGTACATAGCCAATATTCATAACTTCACCTACAAAAATGATACTCACAGATAACATAATCATACCCATCAAATCATAACCTTTTTATAGACACTTCACATGACAACCTTTGTACAATATTTGCTGCAAATATATAACAGTGGTTGCAACAATGATCTATGTGGTCACAGTTCATGTCAATAACATCACAACCATTAAACAAGGGACTGTTGAGACCTCGTCTGGAATACTGTGTGCAATTCTGGTCTCCCATGTTTAAGAAAGACAAATTCAAACTGGAATAGGTGCAGAGAAGGGAAACTAGGATAATCTGAGAAATGGAAACCCTACTTTATGAGCAGAGACTCAAAGAGCTTGGCTTGTTTAGCCTAAGTAAACAAAGGCTGATGGAATATCTGATTACTATCTATAAATACATGAGAGGGATAAATACCAGGGAGAGAGAGGAGTTATTTAAGTTAAGCACCAATGTGGACACAAGAATAAATGGCTATAAACTGGCCATCAACAAGGTTAGGCTTGAAATTAGATGAAGGTTTCTAACCATCAGGGGAGTGAAATTGAGGAACAGCCTTCTAAGAAGCAGTGGGGGCAAAAAACCGTAAATGGCTTAAAGACTGAGCTTGATAAGTTTATGGAGGGTATGGTATGATGAGACTGCCTTTAATGGCATGTAGCTGGCCTGTGACTACTAATATTAAATATCTCTAATAGCCAGTGATGGGGCACTAGATAGGGAGGGCTCTGAGAGAAATTTGTATCTGGGTGGTTGGGGGAAGGAAGAAGAGAAATGAAAATAACCTTAAGAAAACTGAAACCAGTGAGGAGTCCTTGTGGCAACTTAGAGACTAACAAATTTATTTGGGCATAAGCTTTTGTGGGCTAAAACCCACTTTGTCAGATGCATGGAGTGGAAAATATAGAGGCAGGTATAAATACACAGCACATGAAAAGTTGGGAGTTGCCTTACTAAGTGGGGGGGGGTCAGTGCTAATGAGCCAATTCAATTAAGGTAGAAGTGGGCTATTCTCAATAATTGACAAGAAAGGGTGAATACCAAGGGAGGAAAAATCAGTTTTATAGTGCTAATGAGGCCAATGTAATCAAGCTGGCTCATTTCAAACCGTTGACAAGAAGGTGTGAGTATCAGCAGAGGAAAATTACTTTCTGTAGTGACCCATCCACTCCCAGTCTATATTCAGGCCTAATTTGATGGTGTCCAGTTTACATATTAATTCCAGTTCTGGAGTTTCTCTTTGGAGTTTGCTTTTGTTTATTTGTTAAAGAATTGCCACTTTTAAGTCTGTTATTGAGTGTTCAGGGAGATTGAAGTGTTCTCCTACTGGTTTTTGAATGTTATAATTCTTGATGTCTGATTTGTGTCCATTTATTCTTTTGCATAAAGACTGTCCCGTTTGGCCAATGTACATGGCAGAGGAGCACTGCTGGCACATGATGGCATATATCACATTGGTAGATGTGCAGGTGAATGAGCCTCTGATGGTGTGGCTGATGTGGTTAGGTCCTATGATGCTGTCCCTTGAATAGATGTGCAGACAGACTTGGTGACGGGGTCTGTTGCAGGGATTGTTTCCTGGGTTAGTGTTAAGAAAACTAGTAATTAATAAATTAACAGATTCATTAGATTATTCTAATTTCCAGGTTGTTTTAGCAATAGTTCCAATCGCAGTCATCCTCTGCAAGTTGTGACTAACATTCTAGCCACTTACCTCCTCCCCAGCTCCTCAGTTCCTCACTCACAGTTTGATAACTAGGGTTGATGGAGCTGAAGAATTCTGGCACATGACTATTCAGCCCCTATGTGAAGAGCTATGTGCACTGCTTTGAGTGCTCTAACACTTAACCCAACTTTAATGATTTCAGCATTGATTGTTGGACAAGAGGGCCCCCCATTGGAGTCTCTCACATAGGCTGTGACTCTTTGCAATTTCAACCCTAGCCACCTCAGCACTCCCTTGAAACTACCTTCAGATTAGCACTGTCAGTTACCTCAAAACTATATGCTGTCTAAAAGCTGCTTCTACACTGAGTTTTCTTAGAAGAATCAGTGGTATACAGAACCCTCTGTCCTTGCCATCAGAGAAACAATCATGACAGAAACCTCAACTCCCCTTTAACACTGTGCAAACTGCCATACCCTACTATGACTGAACATGGTGTTCATTAGCGTGACCCCTGGCCCCAACCATTTTTGCTGCAATTATCTTGCTCTTTCAGTTCCGAACAGGGACAGTAACATTTTATTACCCTCACATTCAAACTGTAACTGTATTTTAACCAAAATGCCCCAAATTGTCACTTAATTGAAAATGTAAATGGCCTGTAATTGTAAATTGTAAAATTTCCCATTGTTCACCAACAGATGCCAGCAGAGAGCTCCCTCTCCTATGGAACTCTTGTCTATCCATATCTCTCAAGCAGCTCTTCTCCCTGTTGAGCAGTAGATGTCAATAGTGAGCTTCCTTCTTTCTAGGGCTTCAGGCCACAGGGCATCCACCAAAAAGAGGTGAGTTTCTTATTTCATTGTAAAACCCTAGTGGAGTAAAGGCTCTGTAGTTCTTAACATGATGCAGCTAGGTGAGTTCAACCCCTTGGGACAGGGGAGGGATGATCTTGCCAAGTTAGGTCACAGTGAAAATTACTGTCACTTCATCTCCACTAGGAATTTACAGCAAGAAAGGTTTCAGAGTAACAGCCGTGTTAGTCTGTATTCGCAAGAAGAAAAGGAGCACTTGTGGCACCTTAGAGACTAACCAATTTATTTGCTTTCGTGAGCTACAGCTCACTTCATCGGATGCATACTGTGGAAAATGCTCATTTCATCGGATGCGTACTGTGGAAAATACAGAAGTATTTTGTATCTAAGGTGTCTAAGGTGCCACAAGTACAGCAAGAAAGCTAATTCACCTAGAAATATCTAACGCCTTTTCTGGCAGTGAAGACATAACCTTAGATTCAAAGGTTCCTTTCATGATTGCCATCCTCAGGGCAAGTAAAGAAAATTAATTAATTGATTCCCACTAATAATCAAATGGGCAGGACATATAACTAAGGAGCTATACTGTGATTTTCATTTAAACAAGAGCACATAATTGATTTAAACCAATGGTGGGCAACCTGCAGCCCGCGGGCTGCACGCAGCTCGTCAGGATAATCTGCTGGCAGGCTGCGAGACAGTGTTTACATTGATTGTCCGCAGGCATGGCCACTTGCAGCTCCCAGTGGCTGTGGTTTGCCATTCCCGGCCAATGGGAGTTCCGGGAATCGGCAGCAAGTAAGTCCCTGTGGCCTGCACCGCTTTCCCGCAGCTCCCACTGGCTGGGAACGGCGAACTGCAGCCACTGGAAGCTGCAGGTGGTCATGCCTGAGGATGGTCAATGTAAACAGTGTTTGCTGGCCTGCCCAGCGGATTACCCTGATGAGCTGTGTGCGGCCCATGGGCCGCAGGTTGCCTATTACTGATATGAACCCTAGCATACAAAATTCACCCCTTTGCATGAGTTCTTTTGTTTTGGTCTACAGCACACATGCTCTGTGTGGGAAAGATCCATATTAAAAAGATCATAGAATATCAGGGTTGGAAGGGACCTCAGGAGGTCATGTAGTCCAGCCCCCTGCTCAAATCAGGACCAATCCCCAACTAAATCATCCCAGCCAGGGCTTTGTCAAGCCTGACCTTAAAATCCTCTAAGCAAGGAGATTCCACCACCTCCCTAGGTAACCCACTCCAGTGCTTCACCACTCTCCTAGTGATTTTTTTTTTCCTAATATCCAACCTAAACTTCCCCCACTGCAACTTGAGACCATTACTCCTTGTTCTGTCATCTGCTACCACTGAGAACAGTCTAGATCCAGCCTCTATGTGAACCAAGCAGTAACATAAACACAAATGGACTCTAGGCATGGTGACTTTCAGTGTTGCAACACCTAACAATGGGATCCACAAAGCCTGAGACTGGCACCTAGGATCCCTGCACAATGCATGAGAATGTGATCCACAAAAGTCAGCATACAGTGTAGAGAGCCACTTGGGCTAGCCTATGGGAGATGTTGTTGAGTGGGGAATTCCTCTCCTGGAGTTCAGCACCCAAGTCCATGCTGCAGAGAGGTGGCTATCTCTGCTTGCAATCCACAAGTGGGAACCTGTTTCCTGGAGTCAAGTGGTTTAGCTGCATAAAGTGCTGTTTGCATGATAGATTGAAGTGCCCACCTAACAGCACAAAACAGCCAGGGCTGGGGGGCAGAGGAAAAGGAGGCTCTCTCTTACAAGCCTTGGCCTACTGGTTAAGGTACTCAGAAAGGATATTAGAGAGCTGCAGTTCAACTCCCCTATTCAAATCCCTTCCCTTCAGGCAGAGAGGGGACTTAAACCAGGGATCTCTCACATTCTAGGTGAATTCCTTAACCATTGGGCTAAAGGTTATAAGGAAGGGCCACCTCCTCCCTCCCACCCAGAAATTTATTTGGAGTTAGGTGTCTCTGAGCATATCCCCAGAGGCAAAATAGATAGTGAACACCCATCTTCTCCCAATTTGTGGATTTAAGTGGAGCTTAGGTGGGAGACAGGCACCTGGCTGCATAGAGTGAGGCAGCAGTGTGCATGTCCAGAACCAGAAAAGTGCGTAGACAAAAAAATTACAAGCTGGGTGAATTTAAGTGCCTACAAGGTTAGTCTGCAGAGGATCAAGGTTTTGTGTATTACAGTGGGATGCCTAAAAATAGAATTAGATGCGTAAATAACTTTGTGGATCCAGGACAGAGAGTCAGATTAGAGTAGGGTATTGCCTACTAGTTTTCTCTGTGGTTAAATCAGTCTGTCTATGCACTGCTCCTCTCCCCGTAAACCTGTGAGGACTGAGACTGAGTGAAACCTGATGAGCTGGAGGGAAGGATTCCTTTTTCTCCAATCCCCATTTTATCCTGAGTGCAAAACCCATTATTATGGGCTTTGTGCAGGTCTTTAGTCAAAAGAGAGGGGTGAACTGCTCCATTCATCTCAATGGGTTATTAATTTTGAAGCAAAATTATGACAATTTAAACCCAATGGACTGATTCATCAATACTCCAGCTTCGTGTTGATGTAACTCTACTGAAATCAATGTAGATGGAGTAATGCAGTGGTAAATCAGGATTAAAATTGTTAGCAGTGGTTGAAGGGATAGAATAACAGATACAAAAGGGGATTCTCGTGCCATGGCCAGTTGTTGGGGGTTGGATTTCTCCACTCCCAAGCCCCCTATAGTTCCCTGTGTAAACCCTATATATTAATTTTGTGCAGAGTGTGGCAAAGTTTTCTCTGTTGGTATGACCAGATTTAAAATGTAAATTTAATTTGCCAGTTTATCTTATTTGAAATCTATCAGATCTATCATTTAATTGAAGAAACCTTGTAAAGGAGAGTTTATTTAGTATCTGGAGGAGGCTATACTACATCATGTTCATCTGGATTAGGTAAGGAGAATGACAAAAAGACAAACTAACTACTCTCAAATGTCACAATAATCACAAATGGAGAAAACTGTACTATATAATTCCATTGATTTCAGTGAGGGTGCAACAAGTGTATTTGAGGGCAGAATTTGGTTCTGAAAGCCATACGAAGAAACCCCATGTTTTATACTGTAGATTTGTGAATCCTGAAATTTATCCTCCATGTTAAATAAAAATTAAACTTGTATTTAATTAAAATAAAAAAGATTACAATTATGTGGTCTCTTTGCAAAATGAAAAATTACCTCAATAAGTGTCCACAGTTTTCTTTCTTAAAGAGCTGAGTATTTAGAAAAGAGATTTTCTGGAAAAGTTGGAAAATAGCATAAAAATTATGAATTTAGGCTCATTACATTGCTTCCGATAATTGTCACTGTTTCCTTTTATTGCTGCCTTCTCTAATTAAGTCTGTGGATTCTGAGGCGAATTTATGTTTTTCCCTTTATTGCCTGGATTACAGGGATTTTGACTGCGTTGGCTGAACTGCTCCTTTTAGTTCATGTGGGTTACTCATTAGTGGCTTTTCACAGAAGACATTTTTGCAGTTGTAATCTAGAATACTTGAAAAGGAGGAAAACAAATTCATGAAAATGCTGTGTTATCAATTAAAAAGTGGTTGAAGTAGCTGAGGTAAGATGGAAAAATGTGTAATACTAGAAAATAATGCACCATTATATTTTACATATGGTATTGTTTCTTTTTTAATTAATACAAAGAAACACAAGGGGACTTTATCCTGCAGGCTGCTGAACACTACTAGTACTTGGGTTCTTTTTTTCAGCACTCGGGTTTTCTTTACACTGACAATTGGTGCAGATTACTGTTATTGGTACAACTGCACCAGTGTAGACAGACAAAAGTCCTATTTGCACTGGTGGAGCTCACCTTATTCCCAAGCATGGTCAAACTGAAGCGAATTGTGGCTTTTGCACTAGAGCAGATACCCTAATGTCTGTACCCAGGGTAAAGCCCCAGTGTGGACAAGGCTTCTGTGTTCAGTTAGCACCAGTTCAGAGTGGCTTGATCACAGAAGGTACTAAGCGCTCACAAGTCCCATTGATTTCAATACAGATTGAAGGTGCTCAGTACCTTGAAGTACCTCAGGCCCCTCATGTGCAGTGCTCAGTAATGTGAGATACTTGTTTTGGCTGCCTTGACATGATAACTGGTTGAGGAGCAGGTAAAGAGTTTATAGCAGGGGCTGAGAAAAGGAGTGGATAAGGCATAGATACCTAAAGGGAATGCAGTGAATGTAAGTGCTGTGTGCATGGACCATTTGCAGTATTTTCAGTCACTCTTCCTGCCATCCAAGAGTAACAGCTTACCCCGGTGTGTTTAAGATTTTCACTCAGAAGAATGTAGGCATGGGGGCAGCCACTGGCAGAAATGTTTCTAAATGTCACACTATGTCACAGCCAGATGCTCAGGGCCCCATGATGTGTTGGTGCAGTGCTGTTGCTGGCCCACAAGCACATAGTACCCATTTTCCTTGCCTTCTGCACCTTACTGGATTTTAGGTAACAACACACCAGGCTCAGTAGCACTGCTAATGTCTAAGTGGTGTTCTCCCACAGCCCCCGTTCATGTTCTCGGAAGATCCAACCCTAACAGCTGGATTCTGCCATCCTTACTCATGTTTCAGTAGGGATTTACTTCACTTGATCTGACCCCTATTTTTTATTAATTGGATCTTGACCTAAGATATGGAAGGCTACTTTTCTATCTCCAGGAGAAGGACAATTGTGTAGCACTTCTGGTGAGCAAGTGGGAGCAGACTACTGCTAAATCCTGCACTGATGAACTTGGGGTTTGTCTGGAGCTAAGTGAGACCACCAATTCAGCATATGATACAACACAGTGCCTGAGTAGCAGCGACCTTGGGCCAGTGGATTACTCTGCTTAACAGCAGGAGTAAGGTCCTAATCCAACATCCACTGATGGAACGACTCCAGTGGGTGCTGGATCAGGGCCTACAAATACTTTCTCAGTAACTGGAACTGCTAGTTTCCACCAAAGTCTAAAGTTAAAACCAGGAGTCTAACTAGTTTGTAAAGCAAAAGGGAGTTCTCAGGGTCAATGTCAGCCATCTCTGGGACGCCTGCAAAGCCATCATCAGTATCTTGACCCCTCACTCCCTTTCATCTTTAAAAACAAACTCACCCAGAGTTCCACTCATCCTGATGTGGAACTCTACACATCAGATTGGGAATTTTCTGCAGCTGCATGCTTGGCAACCTAATCCAATTCAACCCAGCGGAAGAGGCTTATTTGAAAGGGTTTAGGATTGTAGTTGTTGTGCAGTGTCCCTGCTTATCATTTGGTGACCTCTTTCCAGATGTAATAACTATAGGCAAAGACTAATATCTTCAAGAAGGCAAACACATCTGTATGTGTGCCATCCTGTCACTGCCACCCAGGGGTGCTGGAGCAATTTTTATAGTGGGGGTGCTGAAAGCCATTGAATCAAACTGTAAACCCGGTAGATAATGGAAACCAGTTCAAGCCTAGGGGTGCAGGAGTACACACAACCCCCCACCACACCCCTATTTCCAGCACCTCTGTTGCCGCCAGCTGCAGGTCTGGATATGCACATAGCAAGAGTAAATATCTTAATGGTTATAATTCTTGTCTCACTGTAGGTTAATCTTTGTTTAATACTTTCAACATACCGAATCATGTCTAAATTTAGCCTTTAATTCTGCAAATATTTGCACATGAGTAACTTTACTGATGAGAGTATTCAGATGTGCTTAAACTAGACACATGCCTAATTTTTGTAGGATAGGGGCCTTAGGTTATAAATTCCTCAGGGCTCAGATCTGGCTCTTTTTATTCTGTAAAATACCTACCATATTGTGAGTACTATAAAATAATAATTATAAATAATGACTGGTGCAAGTTTATAAATAATGACTGGTGCAAGTTGTCAGAGTCCAGGTCAACCTTATTTCTCCAGAGTAATCCAGTAAGAGTATCCACTCTCAAGCACCCAGCTATTGCCTTTCTTGTGTAGAGACCTGTCTCACTTGCTTCTGACCAGGATATTTCCAGGCTGAATAGTTCCTTGACTTCACTGTGTTAATTCCAACAAAAGACAGGTTGTCTTAGAAGGCTTCTCTTGCCTTCTCTTCAGAGACCAGCAGAGTAATTGCTAACAGTTGTAAGGTCCCACACAGCATTTCCTATGCAAGTCTATTTTATTCTTAAAATAACAGCAGTTTAGAGAAAACATTAAAACAATAAAAAAACCTACCTGCATTCTAATAAAGCTTACCAGAGATCACCCCAACCTTAACACAGTCTCTGTCAGGAGCAGTCCTTCAAAACCCCACCCAAAGGGATTTCCTTATAGTTTCAAGTTCATCAGATCTTCAGCTTGGAAAAAGCATGCAGTCTTAGGCGGCATCAGTAGGCCCAGTCCTTCTAACCCTTCCTAAGGATTGTGGCTTTTTTTCGGACCGGGAGTCCTGCCCATTTGCTGGGTCAGAAAGAAGGCCCTGAGCCAGTTTAAAACCAAGCTATTTATCCCAAAATCCTTTCTTTGGCTGTTGATTCCTGGAGAATCCAGTTTGAACTAGTATATAACAACCTTTCCAGGAGGTGTCTTCAAAGGGCTTAATTCAATTAATATACTCCCTTACTAGAGGAAGTACATTGAATGCCACAATAACACATACACACAATTGCATTAGTAATACAATGGACCCCACAAGTATTAATCCTAATTCAGTAAAATTTGTCTTAATTCCATCAATCTCATCCAGAATATTGCAGGATATTGTGAGTTTGTCACACAAACCACGTACAGGAAAATTAGCTGAGAAGCCTTTCCACAGCCTTCCAAATCCCTCCCAGAACTGAATTTACAAATGTACATTTGTCTTTTGTTTTAGGACCTGCTGCAGCATAGGTTAAGGATTTACAACATACAGCATTTTTCCTGTGCATTATAGTAAGCCTTGAGAAATTTGAGAAGTACAGACTGGGCCCTGTGTTGCTAGGAAACATAAGAGCATACATGCTTATATCTATTTCTTGTGGATGGAAACCTAGTCCTATTCTCTTTTGATTTTGTAAAAATCAAAATGTCAGTTTACCACATTGGGGAAGATTTATGCATGATCCAGAACCAGAGTTTTCAAATTATTTAGTCTAAACATATTCTTTGCTGAAATTAGTAATTAACTATCTATCCTTCAATGTATATTGTACTTTTTTTCATATGAGCACCTTCTATCTCACATGTACAAATACTCCTAAGTGTACACTAATGTAAATAGAAAAATGTTAAGGAAACAGTACATGTTTAAGTAGAAGTAATGTAAACCCATAGAATTCAGATTTAAGAATGAAAGTATCTTTCAGCACAGTCGTGTAATATTTGCAGGTAATGTTATAATACATGCATTCATTTGCTGAAACAAAGGGGAAGGGCAGAGAGAGAAAGAGACTTTCCTTATTATTAGCTAGGTACTGAAGTGTAAACTATGCAGTCCCATCAAAATTAAGCTGGGGATTTTTGATTAAAAAATAATTAGAAAGAGTGTAGGTAGAAAACAAGCAGAGCTTAATCAAACGAGGCAGAGAAGTGTTCAAATTACAGCAGATACTAATGAGCACCTAAATATAGATACCTTACAACCTGATGAAGCTGGAAAAAAGATGTGGAATTTATTTTAATAATAGTTCTCATCTACTTAGTCCATAACTGTGTTGTCATTTTCTTATGGTGACATGGAGTTTCATAGCTTTTAAGGCCAGAAGGGACAATTGTGGTCACCTTGTCTGTACAATACAGGCCGCATAACCTCACCCATTCATTTCTGCAACGAGCCCAAAGTTCTCCTGGAACTAGCTTAGTTTATTTAGGAGTTCACTTGTGGAAAAATTTGAAATGGGAAACCACTATTCTTCCTCATGTTCAGTGTTATGGTTTGTGAATATTATCATTTCACATAGCGGTCACAAATCCCAGAACCAAGAAGAGAGAACAATTGAAGTGCTCCAGTCCAAACTTTTCTGCAAGGAAATTCTCGCACAGTGCAGACAAGAAAATAAATATCAACACACATGATTCTTAGGATACTAAGAAAGTCACTTTCTTCTGTGTATCATTATCTTTTGTATCTTATTTCGTACCATTCCTTACTAGAGCCCCAGTGGGTCATATCCAGTATTGACATATCAGTGCAGCACTAAGGATGTGGCACATAAAAGTTCCAGCTTTCATATAAGAGCAAGCCAAGCAAGCTTGTGTGAGCTATCCCTGAACATTTAGTGTGTTGCATTTTCCCACAAATTCACCATACCCATATTATCTAACAAAAAGGAAGAAATAGGCTATGAGAAACCTTTTACCTGTTCTATCCTATTATACTCTGTCAGGGGGAGGGAGGAGGAATCTAAGGTAATCCAACACTAAGGTTGCAAGTTAAAAATCATAAAAGGTCAGAAAAAGTGAGACTTAAAATCCCAACAGCAAGGTTAATTCCAGATGTTTATTCAATACATGGTATGATTCAGGAGGCAATATTTTTTCCTTGAAGCAAAATGACAAAATTTCATAAAGCCACATTATATTTTATGAATAAATTTAATGGTTGCCTTTACCCAATCAATGTTTTACAAAGGTCTAGTAACATTTCAGTGGCTGCCTGAATGATTTAGGCTGCTGTAGTCTTATTTTAACAATACTTCCCTGCCGCCATCCCCCATGGGGTTGGATGAAAAAAATTAATACTATTTCTTCTAAGTACCTGGGTATTTTTTATTTTTCTCCCACATTTATTAATGGTTTAATCCCCCTCAGAGAGCAGAAAAAAGAAGTCTGTTTTGCAGACTTGCCCACTGACATCAACAGGGGGAGAAAAGAAAACAGGATCAAAGTTAAATGGCCAACAGCTCTTCTCACAAGAAAGCAGCACTGTTTTCATTGGAAGAAATTGGTTGCCCATTCTTCTCAGTGCCTGTGTTTCATTCCTCCTTCCCACCATTGCTCTCCCTGGCCTGTAGGCTATGCCCATAAGGCACTAAAGAGCAGATCCCTTTCTGCCTCCTTGTACTCTCATTCCTATGGGCTGCACTGAACCATAATGTTACATCCAAGTAAGGGGCAGCACATGACTGGACTTCCCCAGGAATATAGTTGTGGACACAGATTACTTCCCCCTTCTGCAGTGGCTCTGGCACACCAACCTATTCCCTCCCCGTTTGCAGGTGACAGAAAGTAGCAGCCCAAAGGGGACCTCTCTTTCTCCAGCATAGGAAGGCAGAAGGGGACTGAGTCCTTACAACTCATGAGGGAGGGAAAGATCTATCATTTACTGTATTCTTCTCAAGTCTTTTTCTGCTCATTGCTATAATCAATTAACTGGTAGAATGTATAAATTTCATGATTTTCACTGGGATTTATGGTTTTTGTGGCAAACATTCATTTTCTAGGTTTCAGAGTAACAGCCGTGTTAGTCTGTCTTTGCAAAAAGAAAAGGAGTACTTGTAGCACCTTAGAGACTAACCAATTTATTTGAGCATGAGCTTTCGTGAGCTACAGCTCACTTCATGGGATGCATCCGATGAAGTGAGCTGTAGCTCACGAAAGCTCATGCTCAAATAAATTGGTTAGTCTCTAAGGTGCCACAAGTACTCCTTTTCTTTATTCATTTTCTAGTTTCCCTGAAATCTGTAATGCCCATAAAAATTATACCCTTCAATATGATGGGCTTCTTGAATCAGCTAATCTACAGTGTTTTAGCAGATCAATAGATAGTTCAATACTTGATATTAAGAAATCTTGTTTGTAAAATTATTATGCAAGTCTATCAAACTAGATCAGTGTCATATTTTACAAAGCACACAATAGTAATTCTACAAATCCAAAGTATTATTAATATTTATATTTTAATATCTTTTATAGCATCAGTTCTTTTTGGGATGGGGCCAGTCCATTACTATAAATCTATGTAACATGTTTTATAATGGGGCTTGATCAGCCCCATTATATTGACCTCATCAAGGCTTCTAGGCACTACTGTCACAATATAATCAAACAACAATAGTAGATTTGGAAATCAAGTTGCCAACATTGATCTCTTTTCTAATCCTGTTACTATTGAGGTCATTTATAGTTTTTCCATTGACTTTAATAGGAACAAGACAGAGCACTTATGGATTGATCTTGGAAGTTTCTGAATGCCTTATACCCACTCTGAGTTCAATTGGAGTTGAAGGCACCCAGGACATTTCAAGAGGCATTCAGCACCTGCAGATCTGCACCCACAGTTTGTACAGAGTTCTCATATGTTTAACTTTTCCTCCCAGTACCTACAAAATAGCAATGCAGTGCAAGTAATAACAATTAGGGATTGTCTATACTGCCCTGCAGTTTGGACTACTGTGGTGTGAATAGCAATATGCGCTAAAGTGCTGTGCTCTAGCTCCCCCAGGTGAACACTGTGGATGCAAACTAAAAGGCTCCTAATTCACCTTAACATAGTTCTCTTCAGACAGGATTACATTAATGGAAACTAAGAACCTTTTAGTTAGCACCCTCAGCGTCCACACGGGAAGTTGCTTTGTCGCACTTGGGTGCACACTGCAATTCATACCCCCATTGTCCGAATTGAGGAGCAGTGTAGACAAGCCTGTAAGCTCTGAAGCAGTTTCAAACATAAAACTAACAAATGTATATAACAATAATTACAGCTTGGATTTCCTTTACAAAACCGAAATATCATTTCTGTTCATAGCTCAGCATGAAACATAACATTATTTTAATATTTTTTTTGTGAAGTGTCAAAATAAACACTTTTCCCCTCAAGTGCATTTCGGAGTCTGGTATCACAGGGTAAGTGAGATGAACAACAAACAAATATCAGTCACACATAAACAAAAATTAAAGGCTGTTTACCGTGGCTGGGCACAAATTCAAAATATATCCTTCATATCAAGGGACATCAATCATTTTACTCCCACAGTAACTTACATCCTATGCAAATTTGGTGTCCCCTCTTATGATGTGGAAAATGGTCCACATGAGAAATAAAGATTCATGAAACTGAGGTTGTTGAAAAACTTATTTACACTAAAGGAAACAATCTTGCAGCATTTTAAGTTTCCTGCATGACAAATATTTTGTGTCTCCCTCATTTTGGGTCTTGTGACAGTTCGAGAGTTATGGTTAGGATCACCAAATCATGTCCCTGTCAGAACCAATTATATTCTAGTCTGCTCAACAGAATTCACAGAATAGGTGTGAGTTAGGGTAAGATGGTAAGGGGAAGTCAGTTCAGCAAACAAAAATTTAATATTTTAGATTTTGCATTTCAGTGTTATCCAGAGATCATGTCGTATGGGATGAAGTGGCAAGCCTCGTTGCTCCAGGACACTTTGTTCCCAGAGTATTGGATGGAGCGGAACCAGTAGATTGGGAAGGAGAAGTCTCCAAAGATTGGTATGCTTCAAGATCCTATCTCCAGCTCAGAGTAAGACACAGTCAATTGAAGGGGGAGAGGGGAAAAAAACAACACACCCACAGTGAGAGCCAAGAGCTTGTGGAAAAGTCATCCAGCTGCATAGGACAGGAACTGACCATTAGGAACTCTTTGATTTAGAAGGTCAACACAAGCATGCAAGCAGAAGGAGTGGTTCAGGACTGAGTTTGCTGAAGTTTGTGGTCAACAATAAATCCCAAACTTCTTCAGTTTCATCAGTCCCCATTAATGACACCCCTTTAGTTGTTTTAAATTATTCAGATTTATCATTTACAGTCTTTCTACCTTTTGCCCTTTGAAGTTTTTTCCAAGAGTGCCAGCCAACCAGAACTATTTTTCAAAAACTTGACTTAATATTAGGCTTAGATTGCCAAAATCTCATTTAAAGAACTTTTGTGGGAGGCAGCAGAGCCTAATGAAATTGTTTTATTTCTTAGCTGCAAATCACATTGTATATAATATTTCCTGGTTGCTTCCCTCCCCTCCTCTTCTTTTGAGATTAGTAAAGTAGATGACCTCCAATTTGAACACCTATTTTTTATCTGAATGTTTAAGGTTGAATCTCCTGCATTTTGACAATGAATATGAGCCCAGTTCTAATTTAGGACACAAGGATGAACGAAGAGTTTCAGAGAACACAGACATCTCTTTATATTAGAAAAATCTATCAGTGATTGATAAAATAGAGAAAATGCAGTTTATTCACATCTTTTCCAAGACCAAGAAAGTATATTTTCTGGTTATTTGTAATTTAATATACAAGTTTGCATAGAACTGCATCTTTCATATTAAAAGGATGTATGTTGAATGTTTTGCTGCCCTCAGCAGGACACCACAGTGTATATAATTTTATATTTCATTTGGAAAAATCCTAGTTAAGTAGACTGAAAGAGGTCATACACCATGAAATAATATCAGCTATGCTAAACAACGCAGTGATGAATGTGTCAAGGCATAAATATGATTGCTATTTGTACACACTATTTTAACAAACAATAAAGGTAGAGGGCCAGTTAATTAGCAACCTATCATATGTAAAGAATAAAATGCTGCCTGGAAACTTCATAAACAGAATGCTTTAAAATTTACTATTAACCTATTCATAATGCAAAACTAACTGTACTACCCGACAAAATGATCTATCATTTGTCGTCTGGTTAAGTCAATACATATAGTAGCAGACTTGATTCATGCATATATTTCTCTCTGCAGTAAAGCTACACTGCAAGGCTCAGTGGTTTATATCCAATGAATAAGCCTCTGAACATTCTTTAAATACAGAGCGGCACCAACTTGTTAGCAAAAAAACAAAAAACAAACAAAAAAAACAACAACAGTTGGTGGCAGAAGCATATTTCTAATCAAAGCTGAGGAAAAAGTTCATAGGCAGTAACACACAATTCTCCAGAGAAGATAATTTCCTGCTAAAGTGCTGCAGCACTCCACTTCCCTTTAGCAACAAATTATATTCGACTTAGTCCTTCCAAATATTATTTGTAGCTCATTGTTAACCATGGACTTCTCTTCAAGCTCACATTCTTTATTGTCTCCAACAATTGCATGATCACTGATGGCTGTTTATATATTGATGGTGTGCGTGTGTGTTTGTATTTATGGTAGGCACTTATTAGTTATTGTTCTACCTACTATTTAGGGGTATGCCGTTTTTTATCAAAAAGACAACTACTGCTGCAAATTGTCATTAGATGTAGATTTGTTTAAGAGACATGCTTTTACTGAGATCATCATTCAGATTCTCTTTGTAATGAAAGAATATAGATCTGTCTAACATTTTCTTTTGTCTAAGCAATTGCTCGTATTGTTTATCCAGACTAGGGATAAAATCTTGGTAAAGACACTCTTTATGTATCTGATCCAAACCTGAAGTAGTCTCTAGCTTTTTTTCTAGACAGATATATCAATCATTGGGCAACAGGAAACTCAACCAGGGAGAATATATAGGGAGGGGCAGAGTTATAAGGAGTTTGAAGGTTGTAACCAGTAGTTTCAGGTTGATCCATTAATGGAGGAGGTACCAGTAGAAGAATTCATATAGGAGAGTGACATGATCATATTAATGGGAAAATCAGATGACTTTAACTGATGTATGGATTGGTAGGGGTCAATGTGTGTTTGGGATGTCACAGAGATGAGGATGTGGTAGTATTTGAGACAAGAACAAGAGATTTGTCTGTGCAGAGATACATACATAAATGGAGAGTGGTCTGAAATTAGTTACACAACAATTGCTGAGAGACTGGACAAATTAAAAACAAACAAACCCTGCCTGTAAAAAGAACAGAAGTTTAAACAAAACTAGACAGTGTAAGATGTCAAAATAACTAATGAAAGAGAGTAGGTAAAGGAATACATGGATAAATTAAACATACCTATAATTGAGTATAGATTATGTGTACCTTAGCATTTTATGGGAATCAGCTAATGAGTGTACTGTGCCATTAGCAATTATTTTTGAAAATATAGCACTGATTTTCAAAACAAGACAGAAGAGTTTCAATTGTCACTCTCCCATAACTAACATTTTGAGGGCAGGAGAGGTGGGGAGGAGGGATATGGTGGGGAAAGAACTCCCTTATGAAGAGGGAAGCACACCCTTGTCTTAGGCAGTCAAGCACCTAAGCTGCACTTCCTGGCAACATGGTAGAAGAGCAAACAAGAGAACAGCAGAGCTATTCTCTTTCATGTCCTCTGCAATGCAGCAGGAGGTGAGCAGTGGAACTGCTGAGTAGCTTCAACTCTCATCTCACATCATTTTTTGGAGCTCCTGGGGAGGTGGTGGGAGGCAATTGGAGATGAAGCTCCCTACTGGCTCTCTTAGCAATGGGACTGATTCAAATACTTCTGTTTAAAAAAAAGCAGGATGCAGCTCAAGGAATACATTTTCAAATTACAGTCAAATACATATATTCTTTTTAACACGGTCACCTTCCAGGGCCACAAATGGTATCTAGGACCCAGGGTGGACTTCACTGCAGTAATCTGTTTAGAAATAAACACAAGAGCATTCTTACCTTTCTTTTCTTCACCTTCTCTACTTCTTTTCAGCGAGCCATCATAGGATTTGCATGTCTGCCTCTGGAGGATATTCTTCTAGTAATAGCATCTGGCTTTATGGTGAGCTCCTCAGGTGTCTGTACAGGTTTTCTTCAGTTGCCTCTGGCTCTCATGCCCACTGTCTAAGCTGCTTTGTATTGCTCGTCCCCAGTTCCCTGTTCCTTATTCTGAGTTCAATAAGTTGGAAATCACATCAACCACATAAATCCCTATGGTGTCTGTTCAAATCCATCATACAACTTAGACTCTTGAAAAAAGTGAGGGTTTAACCAATTTTTATTGTAACTTTTAAAATTAAAATCACATGAATTCAACATTTCTTAAAGATGTTGGTGTATGAATACTAGGTCCTCTATCTACTTAGCTGGGTCAGCATGCTGTTAACAACACAGGCTTCCCAAAACTACCCATCACTATGGATCAGTCTTGGCCTGGAGGAACAACTTCTAGAAGTGGGTTCATACTCTAACGGTAATACTAGATCATTCTAGTAATGATTAGGGGACTGGAACACATGACTTACGAGGAGAGGCTGAGGGAACTGGGGATGTTTAGTCTGCAGAAGAGAAGAATGAGGGGGGATTTGATAGCTGCTTTCAACTACCTGAAAGGGGGTTCCAAAGAGGATGGCTCTAGACTGTTCTCAGTGGTAGCAGATGACAGAACAAGGAGTAATGGTCTCAAGTTGCAGTGGGGGAGATTTAGGTTGGATATTAGGAAAAACTTTTTCACTAGGAGGGTGGTGAAACACTGGAATGCGTTACCTAGGGAGGTGGTGGAATCTCCTTCCCTAGAAGTTTTTAAGGTCAGGCTCGACAAAGCCCTGGCTGGGATGATTTAGTTGGGGATTGGTCCTGCTTTGAGCAGGGGGTTGGTCTAGATGACCTCCTGAGGTCCCTTCCAACCCTGATATTCTATGATTCTACGATTCTGCACACCCACACAATCTGTGGCCTCTTTTATGAAACTGCAACAAGGGTGACAATTGGCTACAATGGTTTTGTAACATTTGCAGCTGTCTACTAGGAACTGAACTACTAACATTTCAGATTGGCTACTAACCCATCAGATGACCCAATAGTCATCAGAATGAAACAATGTCTAGTTGCTACTGAACTGGTCCCTCTTCTAGCCAGAAATCTAGAAATGAAAGAAAAAATATTTCCCCCAGTTATCTTTTCTATAATAAACATCCCTGAAGAAAGGACTTATAATGCTCCATGTTGTTCATGATTAAACTATTGAGCTTGTAAGTTCCTGTTATGTAATAAAATGAACGCATTTTCGAGCACACTACAAAAATTGTGTTTGAGTATAATGTTCTGAAAGATAAATGCACATGCAGGCACAATTTCCCCCCATTATATTATTATAACATTTGGTAGTAGTAGCAATTCAATACTTCTCGCATGATACGTTTGTGGGGATTATTTTTGTTTTGTTTTAAATTATATGAGTGTGTCTTAAGAGACTCGCCTGAGTATACGCACAGGTAATATTTTTCACAGCATGCTTGAATGTTCAGTAAGTAATTTCCCAAGATTATCTGAATATCTATAGGTAATCAGGTATGCTAATATTATGTTTGTGAATAAATTATGCTAATGTTGTTATAGTTAATAAGGTTATGCTAATACAGTTGTGTGTGTGTGTGTGTGTACACACATACCTATATATTAGCATGCTAATAACGGGTAAGACATATCCTTATGAATGGGTTTTGACAGCCATCTATCATCTGGTAGATACTAAATTAATTATAAATGAAACAGTTGCTCTCAGAGTACACCTAGTCAGACAATGCACTGTTACTGGTTCCACAGGAAGCAGCTTTCTTGTACTCCTTCCAGAAGTAAAGTGAACAAGTATATGTAAAATCCTAGGACAAAGAAGAACAAAGGGAGAAAAGCAGAGAATAAAATGTACTTATTTAGATTGTGCCTGGCTCCATATAGATGTACAAAAGGCACTTTGAACCTCTCCTTCATCTTGTGCTCATTTACCAGGGACCAGGCATCAATACAGTCCTTATTCTCACTCAGCTGAAGGACCTGGGGTCTCCAGTCCTGCTGGCACAGCTTGTGGCCTCCAAAGCTGTGGAAGAGGAGGCAGGAGCAGTGGGCAGACAGAGGTGTGCAGAATTGACAGAGCATGAGAGGAGAACTTGCTGCACTCTTTCAAAGGTGCAGAGCAGCAGACACACTCTCTGAAGGATTTTGCTTCTCTCCTACTACAGGTTGAGACATGAAGCCATACATAGGTTTTGTTTTTCATCTGAGAAAAATTCTGTTAATTTGAACTATTTTGAAAGTTTTCCATTTTTAAGACTGTTGAATGTGGATATTGTAGTATGGCATAAATATTTTGTCTCGTAATTCCTGGCAAAGGATGAGAACCTAGTCATCTCAGACACATGGTGGACTGTCATTAATCCAATCAGTACTGTAATCTGTGGGTGTAAACTACACAGGAAGGACAGATAAGGTGATATCTAGATGTTGCAAAGTAGTAACTTAGACTGTAATGAGATACAATATCTGTGTAGAACCAGGGAATAAAATCCTAAAAGTTTGGAATAGTCAACAGCGGCACTATACTTCAGGACAGTGATACTGAGTGTTCCACATTGAGAAATATTAAAGAGACCAAGAAACCTATTAAAACAGCAATAATGGGTGCAAACTAGTAAATGGATGAATATCACATTATGACAAAATGTGGAGAAGCTGTGGTGAAAGTGTGGGATATGTCTGTATCAAATTATGAATTCCGTCTTGCATTATGTGTTGAGTATGTCTAAATTTGCCCAAGGCAAGGATATTGAATTGCATTCCAGATGGCGGCCATGATCAGGAATGGTGCTTCATAGCTCACTGAAGGCCTGTCAGTGAGAAGCCATCAACATGGCAATCTGAAGCCTCAGCTTAAGTTGTCTTTCAACTGCTTGCCTACCCCCATGGAACACTGTTTTTTCTATGCAGGACCCTGTGCATGACTGGTGCAAAGGATTGGAAGATTGCAGGGGAGCAAAGAGAGAGAGACACTACTTAAGTCCAGAGTGTGGCTCTGTGCAGAGGGGATGACCATAGCCATGTGTAAGCAGGACATGCGGGGGCGCGGGGGCTGATATGTTGACAAACTTCAGACTCACACAAGAGGTGAGATCAGACAGAAGAGGAGGAACATCTCAGCACTTGTTATTGTCAAAGATCTGCAAATCACAAGTGCTTTAAGAAGTAAAATCTTGGTGATTAAGAAATCCCTTTTGTCAGCCTGTGTTCCTGGCTTTCCTGCCCCATTCTCTCAGAAGGGATTAAATCCCAGAGTATCCATTGTATTGGCAGAGCTCTGGGTGGGAAGGGGTGTATAAAAAAACTGACCCAGGAGTCTCAGATGCTGATCTGAGGGTAAAGGGAAGTGGGATGAATGTGTTACACACCCCAAGAAGGGTTATAGACAAGAAATCTGAGTCTTGGAGTGTGCCCTAAGAACCCAGAGCTAGAAACAGTGACTAGAGTCTACCCAGACACAGCTGGCCGGAAGCACACGTCCATTTGCAATAAGGCTAGTATTAGTAGAGAGGGGTACTAGATTAAGATATAACAGCTACCATAACAAGAAAGGACCTAAAAGCAAATATTAAAAGATTAAAATATTTTAATCAACATGGAGATCATTTAAGCATATCATATGAGAGTCCAACTCATTTCCCATATGGTATATAGTCATCAGAGCTAACCTACACCAGAGGTAAAAGGGACCATATCCCATTACTAGTCTCTGCTCTCTAGATCCTTGTGGAGCTGATGTTGAAAAGTGCTTGTCTGTTAGGAATGGCCAGCTCTTATTAATAACTTCTTTACCAAAAAAAAAAAATCACTGTAGTCTAAGACTTTCAGATCTTAACATTTTACTGTCTACGTACCTCTCTAAAACCTCTTTTAAAAATCACTTTCTGTTTACTAATATTAAAACTCCCTTTCCTATATCTAAGGACTTCCATTACATTAAAAATGTAATCATTTGTACTTGGAATATTACAATTATCCAAAGGACACTGATACTTATTTTTCCCTTCTCACAAAATGTGACCCAATACTGCCAGGTGCTGAGTGCTTACAACTCTCAGTGCCTGATTGGGAGACCTGGGTGCTCAGTGCCACAAAGATGTAGGCCCTGAAGTTCCACCATGATACCTTTTTTGTATGATGTAAATGGTCAAATCAACAACTTTTTAAAGTTAAACCCCAAAAAGAAATTGAATATTTTGTGTGGGCCCTGAAAGGACATTATCTACTGCCTAGTTTTTTTTATGTTGTCTGTAAATTATTTTGTCAGTTGCTAAAGTCAAGAGTCCAGTTTTTAGTATCAGCTTTTATCATTCCTTCCAGGAGTGCATTAAATGTGTTGTATTGTCAAAAGAACATTTTATCTGCATAAGGAACATAGTTGAAAAGTGGTCTTTGCTCTCACGGGTAAAGGTGTGGATCCCTCCTCTGACCACTATACATCACTCTACCCACTCTAGTGGGGCTCAGATGTCACTCATTGTGCAGCAGTGGATACTACCATTATCTCTTCTTTCATCTAAGCTCTGATCAACTGTGAAATAGTTAACAATGCCATACTTTATACTATTGTAATTATGTTTCGTTTTTGTCACCCTACTGAGATCCAGAGGGGCAGCTCACACCTCTCAAGTTACTCTTTTTGAGTTGTCTGCAGATTCAGGCAGAAATCACTGCATTGGTTTAGATCCACACATTTTATTTTTGTGTTTAGGTTTATATAAAAATAAAATATGGCACTTCTATCTAAAAGCAGTAATAAAATGGAACTGCCAACAGAACACACAGCTCCCCTCCCAGATCAGCCCCTATCAAAGCCTCCGCAAACAAATGCTCTTTGCAGCATGACTTAAAGATCAACAGAGCTGGGCTCTCCCTTACTGGGGCAAAGTCTTTTCCAGAGTCGAGAGCCCTCCCACACAGAATGCTTTAGAGCCAGCCCCCTCTCTTAAATCTAGAGGGATCCAGAGCAGCTCTGCCATCCCAACGGTGACAGTACATTATTACTTTCTTGTGCATCCATTCGAGTAGTACATCTTCTGAAGGCCAAATTAGGCTCTTTACCTGTACCACCACAATGCCTTCCAATTCTGCCTTCAATGGCACAGGGGAAAGGCATAAATTGAAAGTCCAACAGCTGTTTAGGGTTTATAGATCAAAAAACCCTCACATTCAATTCAGCAACCAACAGGAAGCCTGTGCAGATCATGGAGCATTAGTGATATGTGCTGCCACTGAGAAGCACCAGATAATAAACAGGTTTATGTATTTTGCACCAGTTGAACTAACTGGATTGATTTAACATGTAACTCTACTGAGTTATACTTGTCTTGAGGTGACAAAGGCATGTCTCATGGTAGCAAAGGCCAGATCCAAAAGAAAGTTACAATCTTCTAACCAGGCACAGTTGGTAAAAAATGTTCCTGGACGTGGCAGCAATATGATCATCCAATAGCCACTGGGGTTTAAACATAGCCCCACGTTTTGAACATGAGTAACAAATTCCAGGTATACATCCTTAATTAAGGATGGAGAAATTATCCTTACCATCTCTTGCATTTTTCCCTTTCAACCTACGAACATCACCTGTCTCATATAGGCTGAGCTTCAGCTAGCTAGTTCTAACCCATGTCCCACGCGTCCCATTTTGATAGACTGATTTTTTAAAAATATAGGGTTTTTTGGAAGAAGGAAAAAAAACCAGAAGACAAGGACAAGAAAAAGTATTGGCTCTAGTGCTCTGTCTCTGTCATTTTGCAGCTGTTTCTCAGTCATTTTGGGCACTAGTTCAATATAGTTTGTTTAATGCAGTCCGTGCTGTGTGAAAGAATGCAATCATCTATCAAAAATATAACAAAGTTATTTAAAAGTCCCACTTATACATATCTGTTTTGTCACAGAAGAAAGGAGAACGGGATAGAGAGAGGGGGAAAAGTAACTTTGTAACTGAATGGAGAGACTATCACGGTTAAGTTTGGTGCATGAGCTAGAAAAAGGATTCCAGAATTTTAGAAATAAACATCAAAGGAAAGCTCCATCAGATATTGTGTCCTACGCTTTAGTATTTCTACTGCCCCAGAGTATTCCATGGGAAGCTAGCAGAGATGTTAGAACCTGCTATTCCTTCTGTCACTGTTATTGATGAATTACTATGCTGTACTAAAACTTGAGAGAACCATATTAGACCATGAAAGTATATAATTGAGGTAGAGAGAGAGGGGTTGACATTGAATTAAGGGTAAATCCCTTGTAGCAACATCAGAACTATTTGATAAATACCTCAACCAAAGAGAGATCTCCAGCCAGATATCATTAAAGCAGATGCAATCATGAATAAATGAAATTGTCTACATTAGGTATATTCTAGGAATAACTCTGTTCTACAAGTTTCAGAAGGGTAGCCGTGTTAGTCTGTATCAGCAAAATCAATGAGGAGTCCTTGTGGCACCTTAGAGACTAACAGATTTATTTGGGCATGAGCTTTCATGGGCTAAAACACACTTCATCAGATGCATGGAGTGAAAAAAAAACAGTAAGCAGAATATATATTATAGCACATGAAAAGATAGGAGGTCAGTGGGGGGTCTGTGTTAATGAGCCAATTCAGTTAAGGTGGAAGTGGCCTATTCTCAATAGCTGAAAAGAAGGGGTGAATACCAAGGGAGGGAAAATTACTTTTGTAGTTCTAACGAGGCCAATGCAATCAAGGTGGCCCATTTGCAATGGTTGACAAGAAAGTGTGAGTATCAGCAGAAGGAAAATTACTTTTTGCAATGACCCATCCACTCCCAGTATATATTCAGGCCTAATTTGATGGTGTCCAGTTTGCAAATTAATTCCAATTTTGCAAATTGGACACCATCAAATTAGGCCTGAATAAAGACTCCTTGTTGTTTCTGTTCTACAAGTTCTTGTTACAAACGTTGTTACAATAACTATTTTGTTTTCAGTATGACTGCAAGAAGACTGTGAAAGATATGGGAGATGAGACGTATAAAGACAGCAGAGAAGGTTTGAACCTCACCCCATAAGAAAACCTCATTTTAATTAAAACAAGCTGGTTTAACTGACAATTGATGCTTCACAAATTGAACTGGGTGCTGCTATATTTACAAGATGGTGCTCTCCAGAACAATGACTCAAACTTGGGGGAGGGGGTTTAGGAAGGGGGAGCTTAAATACAAAGGTACTATGGAACATCAGTGTGAAAACTTTCACTCGTGTGTCTAAAATAAAAACTCACACTTAAAAGTAATCTGTATTTTATTCAAAGGTTTATGCTATTGCATTTTGAGATTATAAAAGGTACCAACTAAATACAGTATAAGCCATTTCTTAGTTATGGCAGATGCACCATCTAGGTCATTTGCTGGACCTGAGAATAGGATGGACTGTGACTTAGGAGCACAAATGAATATGATTCTGCATTGCTAAGATTGTTAATATAAGAATCTTGTGAAAGTCCAGAACTATAATTCCACCAAAGGATATACTGCACAGATTGCTAGAGGCAAAAACATGGGTTTCCTTCCTACTTTATCATCACTGGTCTGTCCATGATGAGTTAATGATTGTTGATCTAAGTTTCAAAAGAAAAATAAATAGTGAGCCTATGCAGCATGAGGAATCATCTGTGCTTTCAAAGTGAAAGAGGTCAGTCAATACATTTTGCCATGGTCTTTGTGTTGCTTGCAGAGGATACAATGGTTGCTTAGGCTGCTTTGATCAACACATTTCACATAGTGAACATTTCAACATCATATCTGCAACCTAAGAGGCTCCTAAAGGATTTCTCTGACTCTCCTTTTACATGATTCTATAATCTGATGTCCTTCTTGAACTCAGTAGAGTATTTCAAGAGAGAGTCTGAGTATTTCTAACCAAAGACATGAATCATTCCCATTGAAGTCTATGGGAGTTTCATTTATGATTAGTTTTATAGCAACCAAAGGTGTGTTTAGTGTTTTACGGGAACATATAAAGAACATGGAAGCTATCCCCAAAAGCTTACATTTTAAATATCAAGTGATAGCGATAAAGAAAGGGGGAAATAAAAACAACAGGAGAATGAGGTTACAATAATAAGGTTACATGAATAGTTAGGCTTATTAAACGATCTTTTCCCCTCTCCCCTCACTACATTTCATAATATATTGCATGTACACTGTCAAGGTTCCTTCCCCACTCTGAACTATAGGGTACACATGTGGGGACCTGCATGAAAGACCCCCCTAAACTTATTCTTACCAGCTTAGGTTAAAAACTTCCCCAAGGTAGAAACTTTGCCTTGTCTTTGAATAGTATGTGGCCACCACCAAGCATTTTAAACAAAGAATAGGGAAAGAGCCCACTTGGAGAAATTGTTCCCCAAAATATCCCCCCAAACCCTACATCCCCTTTCCTGAGGAAGGCTTGATAATAATATCCTCACCAACTGGTACAGGTGAACACAGACCCAAACCCTTGGATCTTACGAACAATGAAAAATCAATCAGGTTCTTAAAAGAAAAAAAATTATTTAAAGGAAAGGTAAAAGAATCACCTCTAAAATCAGGATGGTAAATACCTTACAGGGTAATCAGATTCAAAACATAGAGAATCCCTCTAGGCAAAACCTTAAGTTACAAAAAGACACAAAAACAGGAATACACATTCCCTCCAGCACAGTTTATTTTACAAGCCATTAAACAAAAGAAAATATAACTAATTTTCTAGCTAGATTACTTACTAACTTTACAGGAGTTGGAAGGCTTGCATTCCTGATCTGTTCCTGGCAAAAGCATTGCACAGACAGCCCAAACCCTTTGTACCCTGCTCTCCAGATTTGAAAGAATCTTGTCCCCTCATTGGCCATTTTGGGTCAGGTGTCAGCAGGGTTACCTTAGCTTCTTAACCCTTTACAGGTGAAAGGATTTTGCCTCTGGCCAGGAGGGATTTTATAGCACTGTATACAGAAAGGTGGTTACCTTTCCTTTATATTTATGACATACACAAAATCACTCTGTCTTCATTCCAGGCTGACCCAGCACACCTCCTTTGCAGGGCAAAGTGCTGTTGCAGGTGAACCCTTATTTGACTTTTCCCTGTCCCAGGGTATCAAGAAGACTAGTCAGATTATTAGATACTAAAGATCCCCCCTTTTGAAGGAGTTCATTTATTTACAGAAAAGCCAGCACAGAACATAAATCTTTCACACCCATATCATAGAATCATAGAATCATAAAATATCAGGGTTGGAAGGGACCCCAGAAGGTCATCTAGTCCAACCCCCTGCTCAAAGCAGGACCAATTCCCAGTTAAATCATCCCAGCCAGGGCTTTGTCAAGCCTGACCTTAAAAACCTCTAAGGAAGGAGATTCTACCACCTCCCTAGGTAACGCATTCCAGTGTTTCACCACCCTCTTAGTGAAAAAGTTTTTCCTAATATCCAATCTAAACCTCCCCCACTGCAACTTGAGACCATTACTCCTCGTTCTGTCATCTGCTACCATTGAGAACAGTCTAGAGCCATCCTCTTTGGAACCCCCTTTCAGGTAGTTGAAAGCAGCTATCAAATCCCCCCTCATTCTTCTCTTCTGCAGGCTAAACAATCCCAGCTCCCTCAGCCTCTCCTCATAACTCATGTGTTCCAGTCCCCTAATCATTTTTGTTGCCCTTCGCTGGACTCTCTCCAATTTATCCACATCCTTCTTGAAGTGTGGGGCCCAAAACTGGACACAGCACTCCAGATGAGGCCTCACCAATGTCGAATAGAGGGGAACGATCACGTCCCTCGATCTGCTCGCTATGCCCCTACTTATACATCCCAAAATGCCATTGGCCTTCTTGGCAACAAGGGCACACTGCTGACTCATATCCAGCTTCTCGTCCACTGTCACCCCTAGGTCCTTTTCCGCAGAACTGCTGCCTAGCCATTCGGTCCCTAGTCTGTAGCTGTGCATTGGGTTCTTCCGTCCTAAGTGCAGGACCCTGCACTTATCCTTATTGAACCTCATCAGATTCCTTTTGGCCCAATCTTCCAATTGGTCTAGGTCCTTCTGTATCCTATCCCTCCCCTCCAGCGTATCTACCACTCCTCCCAGTTTAGTATCATCTGCAAATTTGCTGAGAGTGCAATCCACACCATCCTCCAGATCATTTATGAAGATATTGAATATCTTAGCTTTGGGTTATCCAGTCCATTTGTCCCCCATCTGAATCCAGTTTTCATTATTATCCAGGCTGTTCCTCAGCATTTTCTTGGTTCTGATATCAGTCCCTGGTATTAACCCTCTTGCTTCTACCAAAGTAAGATCCTTCTCTGGAGTCAGGGATCCGGGGATCACTGTGACTCTCCCAGGGACAGCAGGCCTTGCCAGGCCAGGCTTCCAGCCCATATCTTAGAGAGACCCCTGGCTGAGACTAGGCCCTCTTGGATGCCTGTTGACTGCAGCCCTCCAATTTTATGGGGGTCTCCAAAGAACTCACCCTTTACTCTTTCTGCTCAACCCTTTGACTCAAGCCTCTCCAAAGTGCACTTCTTCACAGGAGCTTCCTGTCTCCCTTGGGAATTCCCCCCAAACTGAGCTTGGGTAATCTTTATTAGGTCCAGGTGGCTAATCAGCCACATGGGGCAGTCAATTACTTCCAGGCTGGGGGACTCCATAAGTCAGTCATGGGCAGACTGGGCCCCAACTGCCCTTAAAGGGCAATTGACTCTGACGCACTCCATTTTAAATATCTAATTTCTTGCCATTTTCATCAAAAAATGTTCCCATCCATCCACTGGGCATTGTCCAAACTTCCTTATGAGAATTTGCCCTTTGCTTTAATTACTTTTCATTTGATCTTTAAATACATTATTAGTTTACTCACTTGTTGTATTGAATCTGTCTTTGTAAGTCATTACATTCTGATCAAGGAATCAGATCCAGAGCCTATTGAAGGATCAGGAAGTCTTTCCATGGGCTTTAGATCAAGACTCAAGGGTTTTTTGCATAATTATTTGTAACAGACTGGTAAAAATACAAAACTTTTTGCAAAGCAATGAGGGCAGTGAGCATGTTACTTCAAATCCAAATTACCCAAGATCAATGATGTCACATTCAGGATGTGGAAAATATACTCAAGAAAACAAATAAGAATAAACCGATCCTTATTTAGCTTTTTGTCTATAGAAATACACTAACAATAAACTAATCTGGAACACCCAACCATTTACTAGTCAGTAATCATCCAAAAGCATGATTGACAATTGCCACTAGATTTTAATTAAAGCGTGGTTCCTTTCTCTATTGAAACTATATGAATCCCATGGCTTCCTGGGCAGTAGAACAAGAATTGTGTTTTTTTGTTCTTTTTTAACATTTGGAGGTAAAGAGGGGCGGATAAAATGTTATTCGTATGTTGTTGTTTTTGGGTTGGTTTTTAATCTTTTCCCTCTCTATTTACCTTGGATCCTGTTTGACAGGAAGTAGGAACTAGTATTTTTATATATGTTTTAGGTCTTCCAGAACTGGCAAAATTGCTCTCTCATCTAGTTGCAGAGGAGAGTTCAAGCTGAAAGAAAATTTATAAAAATGACAGTGCAATTTTAAATAAATATACCAAGATAGGATTACCTTCCAATTGCATCTTCCATCATGCACACGCTTTTGTAATACCGAAACACTAGAATAACTTGTGAAACCATGTCACAAAATTTTCCATTTACCTCCTGTTTCACCTTCAGCCCTATGCTATTTATTTTTAATAAAGCAGACAGCACAAATTCTATTGTACCTAGAAATTAGTCATAATGCAAACTTTATAAAAAACAATGATAATATTGTTTTTCTTTACAAATGTACTACACTGTGGTCTGTGTCTAGCCTGATGTGCCTGGGATTTTGTTGCAGTAATAAAAAAAAAAACAAAAAAAAAACAACCAACCAACCAAACAAAAACCTTGAATCTTTGACTGCTGTGGGATAGTAAGAACACAATGCCATTATCTTCTGGCATCTCCCTAGAAAAGTGTGTCTTTGCTGAATATATTCACCTTAATGCTGAATATAGAAACTAAAAATAATTTGAATATAAAACCTCTTAATTTCAAACAATTCAGCACTTTACATTAAGTAATATTTTACAGATACAGAGCATTATCCAATGTCCACTAAAGACAATGGATATACTTGAACTGACTGCTTTATACTTTGGATTAGACACACAATATTGAAAGTCTAAATTCAATATAAGGCATAGTTGTGTTTATAAATATTTCTTTCAAGCAAAGCATCATGTGATAGCTTTGCATTAGAATTTTTTTAATTAAAAATATTCTTCAGGAAGTTCACCTAGAGAATATTTTGCCTTTTAAAAGTTATGCACTTAATCAAAACCCAAACTGCAGATATCTATGAAATAACATGAAGGTTAGAATAATGAATGAACTTTCATACTGGACCATTCAAAATACATATCTGATGATGCCTGTTAGCCCAGCTGCCTTAAACTATTGTGAAGTCATAGCCTTTGTTGTATATTCGTATAAACAGAACACAATCCAGATTTCTCATATGAATACTTCTGATGGGTATTGCCATAGAGAAGAAAAAAATTAAAGAATATTCACATGTTTGCGCTTACCATTGTCACAATATAATCATTAAACTATTGTGATGACTAGAGTTCTGGAGGGAAGACTATACAGTTATTTCAACAGCTAATTGGTAACGTTCTTTTATATCAGGGAGTTTTTCAGAAAGAAATGTTCTTCTGAATGGTTTGGGAACTATATTGATTAATGCTTCAATAACAGTGCCACACAAGTTTTGGTTAATGTGATAGAAACACTACGATTAACACTATACAATGTATTTAATTATGAATAAACCTGTCACACAACAGCAGGCAATTAGGTCTCCCTCAGACACCGGAATGTTTTATGTGTAGAAGAGCTCATCTAGGGATTGAAGTGGAAGAAAACAGAAATGGTACTTGCCAATGAAAAATAACTAGGTAGGTCCACATATTCATAGGCTGTTTCATGTGGCCTTTTTGCAGTAGTTAAGGGAGTCATCTGCTTTCATAATTACAATAGTAGAAGCTTCATAGGCTTCTTTTAGAATAGAAGGCCTACTCCCCATCCTTGCAGCCTCAGAGGTAGGAGCTTTGTTTGGCCCAGCAAGGAAAATACAACCCTTGACCCCTTTAAGGCTTTCACCCTCCTTTTTGCCATTCAGCCTCCTCATGAGTTTGTGAAGGAGCGGAGGGGATGGATTCTGTTGCTGATTGGCTGGACAGAAAGGTAAAGCATAATCCTGTTGGTGACCATAAACACAAGGGAAGACCCCCCCACCGCTTTCCTTTGCTCAGGGGCCCCATTTTGCACTGGGGAGAAAAGCCCCCCCCCCTTTTCGCTCCCTTGGGATTAGAGTAGAGCTGAGTTTGGGAGCATTTTAGTCACCTTTTTGAGGCAGGAAGGAATTTTCCCCCTACCACCATATTGGCCTGGGCCAAGTTTGTGTGTGTGTGTGTGTGTGTGTGTGTGTGTGTGTGTGTGTGTGTGTGGCTGGGGAGTGGTGGTCACCTTTCTCTAAGCAACCCTGGGACCTGGTAGATAAATTAGGCTGTAAAATTCATTTTGTCATAACTTGGCAGGTGCCCAGGTTAGAGGTGGAGTGGGATAGAATGGGGTGGGGAAGGTACTTTTTTCTGATTTTTTTGTCAATATTTGATATTTCACCTAAATTTTTCATCAGCATCTTGAATTTGAAAACTTTTAATCTGTGGTCTATAAAATGTCTGCAGATAATCTAAATTTAGGTGCCCAGTCATTAATTCTTCCAGGTTCTTCCTTCCTGTAGCAAGTAGGGCTATCCCAGATATTTTGTTTTCTCTAACAGGGCGTTTTAGAAATACCACAGGAATGGTCAGTACTCACAGGCCATTCCTTGCCTAGGTTCCCGCTCTCAAAGCAAGAGATTCCTTCTCTCATTCCATTTACTGACCTCTCTGGGACCAGCCTTCCCCTCTCCTCTGCTCTTTCTGCATGACTCCCATGGAAGTTGTATTGTCATTGGCTATCCCCTCTATCCCCTCTAGGGAATAAGTCCCTAACTGAGAGATACAGAAATAGAAAGGAAGTTAATGCTATCTTCCTTGTAAACATCCACTTGATGTCTGGTGTGAGAGGGGAGTTTCCTGGCATGACCTTCTCCCACATCCTGAAAGCATTTAGAGTTTCTACAGTGGGAAGGAATTATGAGTACTCCAGGAAGATAATCGCCTGTCTGCCTCATTTTACTTTTAGTTGTTCCCTTCCATGTGTCAGAGCAGGGATCATAGCTTGTAAAATTCTTTGGCATGGAGTTTTTGGGATGAAAGGAGCTATACAAAAATAAGTCATTTGCAATGCAACAGTGTACAAAGAGAAAACATTGTTGCTGATAGTAAGCATAATGCACCATTCCCATGAGCTCTAGGAAGTTATGTTCACATCTTGTTAGTGTTCAATGAAAGGAAGAAAACTTATTTCATTTTCCTCCTCCTACAAGTTGGGAGTAATTTGGAATGCATTGCAGGTCACTGTATTTTATTCCTATCGCTGCTTTATGTGTTTTTTTTCCTACCTTGCTAACTGTGGATACTCCTCATATTCTAGACACAGATTTCACTAGCTTGTCCCCTTCTGACCCTGATTAGCATCTCAATTTTGTGTTTTTTAATCTTTAATCAAGAAATCACAAATGGGAGCTATTTAATGCTCAGAATTTATTTTAAATCTTGCTCCTTTTACTGTCTATTTGGCTTATTTGTTTCTCTTTGTATTAAATAAATAAATAATAGTAATTTGAAACATTAAATGAGTTTCCTTCATATCACATATTTTTACTGAATGGTTAATTAGGCCATGGTGAAATCCTATACCATGGACCCAATCCTATTCCCTCTGACTTCAGTAGGAACAGTATTAAGTCTCCTTTCTAGAGGGGAAAGGAGGAGTTCCAAGTACAGCTGGATAGGAAATGATTTTCCGGTCCCACAAATATTTTAGAGGGTTCAGAGTGTTTTCATGTCTCAAATCAGGTCAAAAAGACTAAATTTCAAATACATCTGTGGACCTAAAACAAAACTTTTTTTTCATTTAAGATAAATCAAAAAGTTCCATTTTTATTCTGGCCTTTCTCTTTTTTAACCTACTTTCAGTATAATTAGCCTACATTTTAAAATGAAAAGTCATTTTGAACTGCAAAGCCAGAACTTTTCATTTCAATAATGGCAAAATGAAACACTGACAACTTTGGAAAAAAATCTGTACTTTTTTCAAGTTTGGAAATTTGTTGAAACCAAAAATGTTTTACAAATTTTTGTTTTTTTCACAAATCACATTTTTCAATGAAAAAATGATTTGTTGAAAAATTTCTGACCAGATCTAGTTTTGAGCAATAACAACGGCAGCAATAAAATTGTCTTATTTGCAAAATACTAGGATTTATTGTACATGATTTGGCTCTAGGTCCATCAATTCTGAACCCTGACATCCAAGAGCAGTCAATAACTGACACTTCAGGAGACCGTAAACCCTCCAACAAAAATCCCAGAAAAATACAAACAAGAAGCTATTTTATATGATTACTTTAAACCTAAAGGACCAGATTCATAGATGACAAAACCAGAAGATGACCATTGTAGTAATGTAGTCTGACCTCCTGTATAACACAGGTCACAGAACTTCTCTTAAAATGAGCATATATTATTAGAAAAAATATCCAGCCTTGATTTTAAAAAATGCCAGTGATGAAAAATCCACCATGACCCTGCGTAAATTGTTCCAATGGTTAATTAATCTCACTGTTAAGAAGTTATGTTTCATTTCCAGTCTGAATCTGTTTAGCTTCAGCTTCCAGCCATTGGACTGTGTCACACCTTTTGATCATGGATGGCCCTCATGCAGCCAAGCAGGAACATAAGGAGATGAAATAATTTTAGGAGAAAGAGTATGTGAAACTATACTAGGACAGCACTCCAGTACCATCTATTTTCGCTAGACAGGGTTAAACTTCAGTGGGAAGTGTCAAGTTATCACACATCCTGCTGGACACTACATGGTATAATCCTTACTATTGAGAGGACCAGGTTTCAATGATTGAGCCAGGGAATATAGCCAACTAGATCCTAGCAGTATCTATACAGTGTTTATAAGCTTTTGTTTGTTTGTTTTGTTATTGTTATTAAAAACCAGGTTCTAGCACTCATGCTCATGTTGAATAGCAAGGTCTACTTGTCCCACTGAAATAATGAGATTACTCAAAGAGGCAGTGTGATGCATAGGGCCCTACCAAATTCACAGTCCATTTTGGTCAATTTCATGGTCATAGGATTTAAATCTTAAATTTCATGGTGTTGTAATTGTAGGGGTCCTGACCCACAAAGGAATTGTGTGGGGGATGGGTGGGGCGGGTGGGTTGCAAGTTTACTGTAGGGAGGTTGCAGTACAGGGCAGCAGGTTTAAAACAAATAAGGTTATTGTAAGGAGGTTAATAAAATAAAGTAAAATAAAATAAAATAAAGTAAAATAAAATAAAATAATGTTATTGTAGGGAGGTTGCGGTACAGGACAGCAGGTTTAAAACAAATAAAAGGAAGTTCTTCTTCACACAGCACACAGTCAACCTGTGGAACTCCTTGCCTGAGGAGGTTGTGAAGGCTAGGACTATAACAGGGTTTAAAAGAGAACTGTATAAATTCATGGAGGCTAAGTCCATTAATGGCTATTAGCCAGGATGGGTAAGGAATGGTGTCCCTAGTCTCTGTTTGTCAGAGAGTGGAGATGGATGGCAGGAGAGAGATCACTTGATCATTACCTGTTAGGTTCACTCCCTCTGGAGCACCTGGCATTGGCCACTGTCAGTAGACAGGACACTGGGCTGGATGGATCTTCGGTCTGACCCAGTATGGTCATTCTTATGTTCTTAGGTACTGCTATCCTTACTTCTGTGCTCTGGTGGTAGCAGTGCTGCTTTTAGAGCTGGGCAGCTGGAGAGGGGCGGCTGCTGGCGGGGAGCCCAGCTCTGAAGGAAGATCTGCTGCTAGCAGCAGCACAGAAGTCAGGGTGGCAACACCATATCATGCCACCCTTACTTCTGCAGTGCTGCCTGAAGAGCAGGATCCTCAGTCAGCAGCCACCACTCTCTGGCTGCCCAGCTCTGCAGGCAGCAGCATAGAAGTAAGGGTGGCATGATATGGTATTGCCACCCTGACTTCTGTGCTGCTGCTGCTTGGGAGCTGCCTTCAGAGCTGGGCGCCCAGCCAACAGTAGGCGCTCTGCAGCCGCTCAGTTCTGAAGGCAGTGCAGAAGTAAGGGTGGCAATACCACAACCCCCCTAAAATAACCTTGTGACCCTCCTGCAACTCTCTTTTGGGTCAGGACCCCCAGTTTGAGAAATGCTGGTTTCCTCTGTGAAATCTGTAGAGTATAGGGTAAAAGCACACAAAAGACCAGACTTCACGAGAGGAGACCAGATTTCATGGTCCGTGATGCTTTTTTCATGGCCATGAATATGGTAGGGCCCGAATAATTAATGCCATTCGACATGGATTTATGGAAAATAGATCTGGTCAAACTAACCTGATATCTTTTTTTGATGAGATTACAAATTTTGTTGATAAAAATAATAGTGTTGACATGATAGAAGTCTGAAAGGCATTTGACTTCGTACCGCATGACATTTTGATTAAAAACCTAGAACAGTATAAAATTAGCATGGCACATGTTAAATGGATGAAAAGCTGGCTAACTGATAGGTCTCAACATTTAATTGTGAACAGAGAATCATTGCCATACATGTGTGTTTCTAGGAGGGTGCCACAGGAATCGGATCTTGGCCTTATGCTATGACAATTTATTTCTGACCTGGAAAAAAGCATAAAATTGTCACTGATAAATTCTGCAGAGGACAAAAATTGGGGGAGTGGTAGATAGTGAAGTGTCATTGATACAGGGAAATCTGGATAGCTTTGTAAGCTGGGCACAAGCAAACAATGGGCAGTTGAATGTGGCTAAATGTAAATGTATACATCTAGGAACAAAGAATGGAGGCCACATTTAGAGGATGGGGGAGTCTATCCTGTGAAGCAGTGACTCCAGAAAGGATGTGGGAGTCATGGTGCATAAGGTACTAATGCGGAGAGTGGACCAGATGATACATCTGAGGGAAGGGAGCAGAAGGAGACTCCGCTGATTGGAAGGCATGACATGCACTGTTCTAGGGTTGGGGGTTCTACGACCACCGCTCCCAAGAGAAGGAGGCCGGTGGTGGTGGTCGGGGACTCTCTCCTCAGGAGGACTGAGTCATCTACCTGCTGCCCCGACCAGGAAAACCGAGAAGTTTGCTGCTTGCCAGGAGCTAAGATTCGCGATGTGACAGAGAGACTGCCGAGACTTATCAAGCCCTCAGATCACTACCCCTTCCTGCTTCTCCATGTGGGCACCGATGATACTGCCAAGAATGATCTTGAGCAGATCAATGCAGACTACGTGGCTCTGGGAAGAAGGATAAAGGAGTTTGAGGTGCAAGTGGTGTTCTCGTCCATCCTCCCCGTGGAAGGAAAAGGCTTGGGTAGAGACCGTCGAATCATGGAAGTCAACGAATGGCTACGCAGGTGGTGTCAGAGAGAAGGCTTTGGATTCTTTCACCATGGGATGGTGTTCCAAGAAGGATGAGTGCTAGGCAGAGACGGGCTCCACCTAACGAAGAAAGGGAAGAGCATCTTCGCAAGCAGGCTGGCTAACCTAGTGAGGAGGGCTTTAAACTTAGGTTCACTGGGGGAAGGAGACCAAAGCCCTGAGGTAAGTGGGGAAGTGGGATACGGGGAGGAAGCACGAGCAGGAGCGCGTGAGAGGGGGGGGCTCCTGCCTCATACTGAGAAAGCGGGGCGATCAGCGGGTTATCTCAAGTGCCTATACAAAAAT
This sequence comes from Lepidochelys kempii, assembly GCF_965140285.1. Taxonomy (NCBI): domain Eukaryota; kingdom Metazoa; phylum Chordata; order Testudines; family Cheloniidae; genus Lepidochelys; species Lepidochelys kempii. The sequence goes on from NC_136380.1 coordinate 87,254,432, forward strand.
ACATGAAGCCTGAGAAACAAGCAGGGAGAACTGGAAGTCCTGGCAAAGTCAAGGAATTATGATGTGATTGGAATAACAGAGACTTGGTGAGATAACTCACATGACTGGAGTACTGTCATGGATGGATATAAGCTGTTCAGGAAGGACGGGCAGGGCAGAAAAGGTGGGGGAGTTGCACTGTATGTAAGAGAGCAGTATGACTGCTCAGAGCTCAAGTATGAAACTGCAGAAAAACCTGAGAGTCTCTGGATTAAGTTTAGAAGTGTGAGCAACAAGGGTGATGTCATGGTGGGAATCTACTATAAACCACTGGACCAGGAGGATGAGGTGGACGAGGCTTTCTTCTGGCAACTCGCAGAAGTTACTAGATCGCACGCCCTGGTTCTCACTGGAGACTTCAATGACCCTGGTATCTGCTGGGAGAGCAATACAGCGGTGCACAGACAATCCAGGAAGTTTTTGGAAAATGTAGGGGACAATTTCCTGGTACATGTGCTGGAGGAACCAACTAGGGGCAGAGCTCTTCTTGACCTGCTGCTCACAAACTGGGAAGAATTAGTAGGGGAAGCAAAAGTGGATGGGAACCTGGGAGGCAGTGACCATGAGATGGTCAAGTTCAGGATCCTGACACAAGGAAGAAAGGAAAGCAGCAGAATACGGACCCTGGACTTCAGAAAAGCAGACTTTGACTCCCTCAGGGAACTGATGGGCAAGATCCCCTGGGAGAATAACATGAGGGGAAAAGGAGTCCAGGAGAGCTGGCTGTATTTTAAAGAATCCTTATTGAGGTTACAGGGACAAACCATCCCGATGTGTAGAAAGAATAGTAAATATGGCAGGCGACCAGCTTGGCTTAACAGTGAAATCCTTGCTGATCTTAAATACAAAAAAGAAGCTTAGAAGAAGTGGAAGATTGGACAAATGACCAGGCATGAGTATAAAAATATTGCTCAGGCATGCAGGAGTGAAATCAGGAAGGCCAAATCACACCTGGAGTTGCAGCTAGCAAAAGATGTTAAGAGTAACAAGAAGGGTTTCTTCAGGTATGTTAGCAACAAGAAGAAAGTCAAGGAAAGTGTGGGCCCCTTACTGAATGAGGGAGGCAACCTAGTGACAGAGGATGTGGAAAAACGTATGTACTCAATGCTTTTTTTGCCTCTGTCTTCACGAACAAGGTCAGCTCCCAGACTACTGCACTGGGGCAGCACAGCATGGGGAGGAGGTGACCAGCCCTCTGTGGAGAAAGAAGTGGTTTGGGACTATTTAGAAAAGCTGGACATGCACAAGTCCATGGGGCCGGATACATTGCATCCGAGAGTGCTAAAGGAGTTGGCGGATGTGATTGCAGAGCCATTGGCCATTATCTTTGAAAACTCATGGCAATCGGGGGGAGTCCCAGACAACTGGAAAAAAGCTAATGTAGTGCCCATCTTTAAAAAAGGGAAGAAGGAGGTTCCAGGGAACTACAGGCCAGTCATCCTCACCTCAGTCCCTGGAAAAATCATGGAGCAGGTCCTCAAGGAATCAATTCTGAAGCACTTAGAGGAGAGGAAAGTGATCAGGAACAGTCAGCATGGATTCACCAAGGGCAAATCATGCCTGACTAATCTAATTGCCTTCTATGACAAGATAACTGGCGGATGAAGGGAAAGCAGTGGACATGTTAGCAAAGCTTTTGACAATGTCTCCCACAGTATTCTTGCCAGCAAGTTACAGAAGTATGGGCTGGATGAATGGACTATAAGGTGGATAGAAAGCTGGCTAGATTGTCAGGCTCAACGTGTAATGATCAATGGCTCCATGTCTAGTTGGCAGCCGCTATCAAGTGGAGTGCCCCAAGGGTCGGTCCTGGGGCCAGTTTTGTTCAATATCTTCATAAATGATCTGGAGGATGGTGTGAATTGCACCCTCAGCAAGTTTGCCAAGTTTGCAGATGACACTAAACTGGGAGGAGATGTAGATACGCTGGAGGGTAGGGATAGAATACAGAGGGCCCTAGACAAATTAGAGGATTGGGCCAAAAGAAATCTGATGATGTTCAACAAGGACAAGTGCAGAGTCCTGCACTTAGGACGGAAGAATCCCATGCACCGCTACAGACTAGGGACCGAATGGCTCGGCAGCAGTTCTGCAGAAAAAGACCTAGGGGTTACAGTAGACGAGAAGATGGATATGAGTCAACAGTGTGCCCTTGTTGCCAAGTAGGCCAATGGCATTTTGGGATGTATAAGTAGGGTCATTGCCAGCAGATTGAGGGACGTGATCGTTCCCCTCTATTTGACACTGGTGAGGCCTCATCTGGAGTACTGTGTCCAGTTTTGGTCCCCACACTACAAGAAGGATGTGGAAAAATTGGAAAGAGTCCAGCGGAGGGCAACAAAAATGATTAGGGGTCTGGAACGCATGACTTATGAGGAGAGGCTGAGGGAACTGGGGATGTTTAGTCTATGGAAGGGAAGAATGAGGGAGGATTTGATAGCTGCTTTCAACTACCTGAAAGGGGGTTCCAAAGAGGATGGCTCTAGATTGTTCTCAGTGGTAGAAGAGGACAGGACAAGGAGTAATGGTCTCAAGTTGCAGTGGGGGAGATTTAGGTTGGATATTTGGAAAAACTTTTTCACTAGGAGAGTGGTGAACCATTGGAATGCATTACCCAGGGAGGTGGTGGAATCTCCTTCCTTAGAAGTATTTAAGGTCAGGCTTGACAAAGCCCTGGCTGGAATGATTTAATTGGGAATCGTTCCTGCTTTGAGCTCCTGAGCTCCTGAGGTCCCTTCCAACCCTGATATTCTATGATTCTATGATTCTATGATTTCTCAGGTGTGATAAGGCCATTAAGCAATCCTTTGTATTGCAATGTTCCTTAATGGCCCATCTGATTTTGGTAGTTCTTCTAGATGGGGAGGAGGGATGATTCCCATGCCTGTGTTCATAAGTTCAGAACAAACATTTTCAGAGTGATAAAGGTACATATTTTCTTATAACATGGAAAACGGATGTGAGGTTGGTAGATCAGTTGCTAGCTCATGCCAGAGCCCAAGGGCAATTCACGTGTAGATTAGTATAGATCAAAGTGTTAAATGTATAAGAGTGTATGTGGTGTATAAACTTTATGAAAAGTAATGGGACATTATTTGCATTGTTTTCACTTTCTGGTATTCTGTTATAATGTAGTAGCAAAGATTACCTTGTATATTCCTCTGTAACTAAATAATCCATCATACAAGAAAGAAGCCTTGAGGAACGCAAATGAAGAACTGTAACAGAAAAAAGCTAATTTCAAAGCAAGTGGCTATTGTGTCTGATGGTCAAAGACTCAAAATGCATTCCTCATTGTGGGCAGTGACCCTGTCAGCTTGTGTCCTGTGGCAAAAAGCTGTAAGTATGGATTCAAGGAAATATCCTGTATCTTTGGACTGTTTGGATTCTTACAGATGCAATGCAGAGATTCCCCAGAGACAATCTAGGTATCCTGAAAATATTTTTGGAAAACTGGCAGTTTATTACATCACTGCCACCATTTGGAATTACAAACTCTAAGTCACCTGTGCATATATTTTACCTGCTTTAACCTCTCAGTAACTCTCATTTATTTTTCTTAGCTAATAAACATTTAATTAGCTTACTATAGAATTGGCTACCAGTGTTGTCTTTGGTGCAAGATCTAGAGTATCGGCTGATCTGGGGTTAGTGACTGGTCTCTTGGGACTGGAAGCAATTTAAATGTGATGTGATTTCTGGTGTAAATAACCATTTTCACAAAGTCCAGTTTGTCTGGATGGCCAGATAGCCTAGAGTGACCAAACGGACTGTCTGTGACTCCATGGTAGGACTGGCATAGTAATCCAGGAGTTCACATTTGTCACTGGCGTGGTACAATCTAATAATAGAACACACTGCCAGTTTGGGCTGTCTGCCCTATTTTCTGATGTCTGCTCTGAGGTAGGCACTCACAGTGGTGAGGCACTGCAGAAAGCATGACAGCAGACATTAGAAGAGAGATGAACGCATGCAGCAACATTCAAGAATCTCATAAGATCTAAACACTAACTACATTCTTATAAGATTAATACCTATTCTGAGCAAAACTAACATACGGGTGAACTGGTCTGAGGTATGAGGTTGTCAGTCTTTAGCTAATGCGTGCAGCCTGGGCAAGATCTGGCATGCCAGGGTCATGAATGTAGCATAAGTGTAAAACTTATTTTTATTTTGACCACTGCCCATCACTGTCTCAGCAGGAAGATGTTTGGTCAGACAAGAAGGGGGATAGCCAACTGCAGAGAGCAAGAAGGGAGACTGAAGAACTCATGTCCAGACATGCTGGAGCCTAACCCCTCCTTGTATCTCAAAGTGCATGTGGGAATGTGCCTGGGGGAGTGGCCAACATTGGCCAACCAATGGGGATTACGGGATCTGGTTGGCTCTCACAGCTCCCCTTCTACCAGTTTAAAGCCTTCCCTAGGGCCAGTGGAAATCTTGCTGCAGTCACTGCTCTGCCTTCCCTCCTTCCTTGTAGTTGAGGTTTATTAAGTTTTGATTCCTTGATGCATTGCTCGATTGTGTGTTTTGGGATCAGGAATGAATTTTTTCCTGTTGGACTAAATTGTCAGGAGTCCAGAGAGCTTTTTACCTTCCTTGCAGCTTTGTGCAGCCACACTTCAGTTTAAAAAGAAAAGGAGTACTTGTGGCACCTTAGAGACTAACCAATTTATTAGAGCTTAAGCTTTCGTGAGCTACAGCTCACTTCGGAGACCTGAATTCTTCACACACTGAGATCCCCCTGCATCCCTCTACCTCCTGCAGGGTGAGAGAATTCAGAAGTGAGCTGTGTTGTAGGTGTAGGCTGAAGAGGGTCTACCCTGAGTTATTGTTTATATGGTGGGAGCCCTGTAACCATGTGCTGGACCAATTAAATGTCTGGTCTATGCAGTGTGACAAATACTCTCTCCATTGTTAAGTTAATAAAGTTGTGGTCTGCTGTATAAATCCATCCCTGTGTCTCTGTCATTCATCTGCATGTACTGTGATGTACACTGTGTGGCATAAACAATGTCAGGAAGTGGCAAGGGAGGGTGAGGAAGAAATTGCAAACAAAACACAAGCTAGAAAAGATTTGACAAGAAGCACAACATTATTACCAAAGCAGCAACCTGTGCTGAATTCAGTTGCTTAACTTTAAATACAGCTTTATCATTTTATGGGAAGAGGGAGGTGCCAGTTTGCAGGGTCGTTGGTTCCCCCTTCTTCCCCCCCCCCCCCACCCAGTCTGAACCTAGAGCGTCCAGCAGTGAAGATATATTTTCTGCTATGTAATAGGTCCTACTGAAGGAATGTTAAATTGGTTCACTGCTTTATAATAAAACAGTGGAGTTAGGCATTGAAAATGTGTTATCTAATTGAGACCAACAATTTCTAAACAGAGTAAATGAATGCTTTAAAATAATAGTAAATAAAAGTAGTCAGCATGCCTAATATATGGAAAAATATAATTGCAGAAATTAGACTGATATTTCACATGAGGTAAAATAATGAATTCCCTGAACAAGCAATAAGGAAGAACTAGAACGGTAGTCTGAAGGGGAAAATGAACTCAGAATTATGCTAAAGTATGGGTCCAATCATCAGCTAAAGTAAATCAGCATAGCTCTACTGAAATGAATTGAGTTACACCAATTTACAGAAGCTGGACTATGTACCATGAGGACTGGCAAAATGGTGTAAAATACCCTTTTTGTAAATAAGAATTGTGGCTTTTCATTCTATAGTGAACAAGTAGTTTGTGTTTCTGGACTCCACCAGCTTACATTCTGCAGTAGTGGTGGGGATAGTTTCTCCTCCACTGATGTCTCTTTCTGCTGTGTATATATAAATGACCCCAGAGTATATGAACATCTCCTGCTTTTTTATGTTTTGATTCTCACAACACTCCTGAGAGGTAAACAAGTATTATTATTCCATTGTATAGTTGAAAAACTTGACCAACATCACACAGAAAGTCTCTGGTGTAACTGGAAAAGAAACTTAGGGCTTCAGAGTCCTGAGCCACTGCTCTGACCACTGGAGCATGCTTCCTGTCTAGAAGATATGCTGAATGAGATCTGGAGAGCTTCTGTGAGGCAGCTATTTCATATGTAAATTGTGACTGGACTGGACTAAATTATAAAGGGTGGGAATACCACTAAAATTAAAATGTGATTCCACTCTGAAAAGTGGTTGGCTAAAAATGACATCATGGCTTCCATATTCCCTCTGTCTCACTAATTTCCACATAGATTGTTTTCTCAGACATCAAGTTAAAAAAAAAAAACTGGGTGAAATCTTGGCTGCATTGAAGTAAATGGCAAAACTCATATTGACTTCAGTGGGGCCAGCATTTCACCTATTCTTTCTAATGTCCAGCCCAGCAAATTCAACCTGGGTTCTAACAGTCAAGTAACAGAGTTGAAGCCGTGTTAGTCTGTATTCGCAAAAAGAAAAGGAGTAGTAGTGGCACCTTAGAGACTAACCAATTTATCTGATGAAGTGAGCTGTAGCTCACGAAAGCTTATGCTCAAATAAATTGGTTAGTCTCTAAGGTGCCACTAGTACTCCTTTCCTTTTAACAGTCAAGGTAGGTTCTTTTGATTTTGTGTATCATAACCAGTAACAGAAGCTTTGCAGGCCAAATTATTCTCTCGCATACTCATTTGCAACCCCATTACCTTCACTTATGCCCTCAATTACATCTTTGCAGTCCCAAACAGCTGTCACCTAAAGAATATTCTGAAAACAATAGGATTGCATGCATGTAACTGAAGACATAATTTGGCTAAAGGAACCTCTGTTAGTGGTTATGATGCATGAGATGGAAAGAACCCACTTTGACTGTCAAAGCCCAGGGTGAGTTCACAGAATTGACAGTAAGAGAAAACAGTCCTTTCTAGCAAACAGCACAAACTATATGGAAATTATCGAGACATGAGGAATATGGAACTCCACCATGCCATTTTTAATACAATGATTTTTCAGGGTAGAATCACACTTTAAGCTTGCACTACCATTCTACTACCCATTTTTCACTTCCTTTGTAATTTTCTCAAACATTCTTCCTTCTAGAAGAAAGTTTCCATGCTTGGCCTCTGTCTGACGGTAATGTTATTGTTGTTTGTTGAAGTTTGCAGCAAAAATAGTTCATCTCTTTTAGAGTGCAAGGGGACCAGGAAAATAATCCATTTTCCTCATTATTTAAAAACAAACAAACAAAAACACAGTTTGTGATCTTTCTTTGAACAGGTCCAAGCTCCAAATTGCTAAAAGAGGGTAGAAAGTTCAAGACCCTGGTCCTGCAACATGACCCACTAATGAAGACCCCTGGGTGAGGGCAAAATTCCATGCACTGCAACTTCATGGTCTAAATTTTATATTTTTGGATAAATAACTCATAAAATCAAAGTAATGTTTGCATATATTTTGTAGAAGTTAATACATTATAAATACATGCACATACACACAACCACACATACACACACACAGGTATAGGAACATAACACATGAAAATATTTCCGTGTATGGCAGAATTAAAAGAAAGCATTTTAAATAAGAGAGGTAACAGATTTTTCTATAAAAAGAAAAGGAGTACTTGTGGCACCTTAGGGACTAACCAATTTATTTGAGCATAAGCTTTCGTGAGCTACAGCTCACTTCATCGGATGCATACTGTGGAAACTGCAGAAGACATTATATACACAGAGACCATGAAACAATACCTCCTCCCACCCCACTCTCCTGCTGGTAATAGCTTATCTAAAGTGATCACTCGCCTTACAATGTGTATGATAATCAAGTTGGGCCATTTCCAGCACAAATCCAGGTTTTATCACCCTCCGCACCCCCTCCCCCCACACACACAGAAACTCACTCTCCTGCTGGTAATAGCCCATCCAAAGTGACCACTCTCTTTACAATGTGTATGATAATCAAGGTGGGCCATTTCCAGCACAAATCCAGGTTTTTTCACCCCCCACCCCCTTTTTTCCAAAAACCACACACACAAACTCACTCTCCTGCTGGTAATAGCTTATCCAAAGTGACCAACTCTCCTTACAATTTGTAAGGAGAGTGGTCACTTTGGATAAGCTATTACCAGCAGGAGTGGTCACTTTGGATAAGCTATTACCAGCAGGAGAGTGAGTTTGTGTGTGTGGTTTTTGGAAAAAAGGGGGTGGGGGGTGAGAAAACCTGGATTTGTGCTGGAAATGGCCCACCTTGATTATCATACACATTGTAAAGAGAGTGGTCATGCCTGACTAATCTAATTGCCTTTTATGATGAGATTACTGGTTCTGTGGATGAAGGGAAAGCAGTGGATGTATTGTTTCTTGACTTTAGCAAAGCTTTTGACACGGTCTCCCACAGTATTCTTGTCAGCAAGTTAAGGAAGTATGGGCTGGATGAATGCACTATAAGGTGGGTAGAAAGCTGGCTAGATTGTCGGGCTCAACGGGTAGTGATTAATGGCTCCATGTCTAGTTGGCAGCCGGTATCAAGTGGAGTGCCCCAAGGGTCGGTCCTGGGGCCGGTTTTGTTCAATATCTTCATAAATGATCTGGAGGATGGTGTGGATTGCACTCTCAGCAAATTTGCGGATGATACTAAACTGGGAGGAGTGGTAGATACGCTGGAGGGGAGGGATAGGATACAGAAGGACCTAGACAAATTGGAGGATTGGGCCAAAAGGAATCTGATGAGGTTCAATAAGGATAAGTGCAGGGTCCTGCACTTAGGATGGAATAATCCAATGCACAACTACAGACTAGGGACCGAATGGCTAGGCAGCAGTTCTGCGGAAAAGGACCTAGCGGTGACAGTGGACGAGAAGCTGGATATGAGTCAGCAGTGTGCCCTTGTTGCCAAGAAGGCCAATGGCATTTTGGGATGTATAAGTAGGGGCATAGCGAGCAGATCGAGGGACGTGATCGTTCCCCTCTATTCGACATTGGTGAGGCCTCATCTGGAGTACTGTGTCCAGTTTTGGGCCCCACACTACAAGAAGGATGTGGATAAATTGGAGAGAGTCCAGCGAAGGGCAACAAAAATGATTAGGGGTCTAGAACACATGAGTTATGAGGAGAGGCTGAGGGAGCTGGGATTGTTTAGCCTGCAAAAGAGAAGAATGAGGGGGGATTTGATAGCTGCTTTCAACTACCTGAAAGGGGGTTCCAAAGAGGATGGATCTAGATTGTTCTCAATGGTAGCAGATGACAGAACGAGGAGTAATGGTCTCAAGTTGCAGTGGGGGAGGTTTAGATTGGATATTAGGAAAAACTTTTTTCACTAAGAGGGTGGTGAAACACTGGAATGCGTTACCTAGGGAGGTGGTAGAATCTCCTTCCTTAGAGGTTTTTAAGGTCAGACTTGACAAAGCCCTGGCTGGGATGATTTAACTGGGAATTGGTCCTGCTTTGAGCAGGGGGTTGGACTAGATGACCTTCTGGGGTCCCTTCCAACCCTGATATTCTATGATTCAATGATTCTATGGTCACTTTGGATGGGCTATTACCAGCAGGAGAGTGAGTTTGTGTGGAGGGGGGCAGAGGGTGAGAAAACCTGGATTTGTGCTGGAAATGGCCCAACTTGTTTATCATACACATTGTAAGGCGAGTGATCACTTTAGATAAGCTATTACCAGCAGGAGAGTGGGGTGGGAGGAGGTATTGTTTCATGGTCTCTGTGTATATAATGTCTTCTGCAGTTTCCACAGTATGCATCCGATGAAGTGAGCTGTAGCTCACTAAAGCTTATGCTCAAATAAATTGGTTAGTCTCCGAGGTGCCACAAGTACTCCTTTTCTTTTTGAGAATACAGACTAACACGGCTGTTACTCTGAAACCAGATTTTTCTATAAGAGCATAGCTTGCAGCTTGTTGATTCAGCAGACCTCAATGTTATTCATAAAGAAAGACAACAGGTTCTGTTCAGTAGTGAAGACTCAGCCAGGTTTATTGTCAACAAAGCAAGGTGCTGGTGCCCTGTCTACCAAGCAAGAGGTTCATTAACGCATGTATGCCCATGACAGGATATCGGAACACTCATAATGTTGTCCCCTAGGCCAATACAAAGATACCCCTTCTGTGATTTCTCCTTTTATACATTGATACACAGAAGTTATGTATTACAGCCCAGAGGCCGTTAGTTACCATGTTTGTACCATGTACCTGCTAATTCAGACAAAATAGCCGCGTCCATTATACTGTCATTCCCTCCTTATCTTTACAAGGGGTCTGTGTGTTCATGTACCATCCTATTAGGAATGTGCTTATATAGTTACTTGAGAAGTCTGTGTTTCGGTACTATCCCCTCAGGAATGTGTTTATTTGGTTAGTTGATACCTAGTGTTACTATTCTGACAAGGCATACTTTAGTTCTGTCATAAATATAAAGGGAAGGGTAAACCCCTTTAAAATCCCTCCTGGCCAGAGGAAAAATCCTCTCACCTGTAAAGGGTTAAGAAGCTAAAGGTAACCTCGCTGGCACCTGATCAAAATGACCAATGAGGAGACAAGATACTTTCAAAAGCTGGGAGGAGGGAGAGAAACAAAAGGGTCTCTGTCTGTTGGTATGCTGCTTTGCCAGGGATAGACCAGGAATGGAGTCTTAGAACTTTTAGTAAGTAATCTAGCTAGGTATGTGTTAGATTATGATTTCTTTAAATGGCTGAGAAAAGAATTGTGCTGAATAGAATGACTTTGTCTGTCTGTGTGTCTTTTTTGTAACTTAAGGTTTTGCCTAGAGGGATTCTCTATCTTTTGAATCTAATTACCCTGTAAGGTACCTACCATCCTGATTTTACAGTGGTGATTCCTTTACTCCTATTTACTTCTATTTCTATTAAAAGTCTTCTTGTAAGAAAACTGAATGCTTTTTCATTGTTCTCAGATCCAAGGGTTTGGGTCTCTGGTCACCTATGCAAATTGGTGAGGATTTTTACCAAACCTTTCCCAGGAAGTGGGGTGCAAGGGTTGGGAGGATTTTGGGGGGAAAGATGTGTCCAAACTACATTTCCCAGTAAACCCAGTTAGAGTTTGTTGGTGGCAGTGGATATTCCAAGGACAAAAGATAAAATTAATTTGTACCTTGGGGCAGTTTTAACCTAAGCTGGTAAAAGTAAGCTTAGGAGGTTTTCATGCAGGTCCCCACATCTGTACCCTAGAGTTCAGAGTGGGGGAGGAACCTTGACAAGTTCACACCCTTACTTTGGTTCAAACTTTTAGCTATGCCTATGGCTCGAGCAAGGCCTACACTAGGGAACGTTATTGTGTGTCATCAGGGTGCACGTGAGCCAGTTAATGCGTGACATGCAGAGACAGTTAGGAACTGACCAGGGAGCTGCAGTACAAAGTATGCACATATACAGTATGCACACTCGCTACCACTAGAAAATCTTAATTTTATTGTGAAGAATAAATTACAGCAGATTTAGCCAAACAATCACAGGTGAACTCATAATGAGAACTTAATAGGTTTGTCTTTATGAGTCTCCCCTCTTTTCTGAAGGCCCAGACAAAGAAACCACAGGTTTATAAATGGCCAACCAGGGAAATGATTATTTGAGTATTTAGAATAACACCTTGTCTATCCTCTGTAAAGTGCACCTTAAGGTGCTCTAAAGAAACCAGCAAGCAATTTTACATTATAATGTCTCCTATGTCACAATAGCAATAAGAAAAAAGAAAATTAGTCACATTAACTAATCCCTTTTAGTGCATTGAGCAAACCCAGTTCCCACCGACATTATCTAGCTATGCTGGAAAAGGTTTGCTGGTGTAAATACACTGGGAAACCTGCCTAGTATAGATATTATTTATATCAACAAAGGAGTGCATTTGCCACTATACTTTATACTAGTTGACAAAAAAAAAAAAAGATTTACAGACAAAAGGATTTTTTTTTCTAATATAACTGTCTATGTGAGGGCTTTTGCTGTCATAGTAATTTCAGTTAGAAGTGTGGAAAAATAATCGCAGGCCATAGTGTTTGACCAGGCTTTAGTCTTTCTTCAGAGATGCTGCCCTGAACAGGTTCTTGCACAGACTTTTTTTCTTTGATGGAGACCTTTCTTAATAGTAGCTAGGCAAGAGATTCCTGGCAGATATTAACAGGAGGCTAAATATGAAGTTGCAGGGATTTCTTAGCGCATCTGTTTTTTATTCATTTTCTTGAAAGTTGAAATTCCATTAATGCTGTCTATGGTAACTAAGGGTTGCATGAATTCACTCATTCTTCATTTGCTTGGAACATTTGATATGCGAATGTTGGTTAGTAAAACTTTAAGATTGGATTTTGTCCAAGTTTACGATGTCTTTATTGACTTATTTACTATTGCAGTGTTCCATTTGATTGAGACAGATTTAAAATAAATTATTTATTTAGGGCCAGATTCTGCCACACTTTCTCACACTGACTAGTATCTGCCTTCTGGGGGACAGGAGAGAGTTGCATCCAAGTACTGCCTACTGGCAATACTCCAGACTCAACCAGTGGTGAGAGTCAGTGGCTGAACTCTCTAGCAGCTTGAATCTGATGTAATGTTGCCCAATAGCGAGAGTCAGCGGCCACCTTGTTTAGCGGCTAGAGTACGTGGCAACATTGCCCAATAGAGAAAGTGGTTACCTTGCCTAGAAGCTTGAGTCTATTGCAACTTTGCCCAAAGGTGAGAATCCCTGGCCACCTTGCCTGGGGACTAGAGTCAGTGGCAATGTTGCCTAATGTTGAGAATCTGTGGCTGCCTTGCATAGTGGCTAGAGTCAGTGGCAAAGTCACCTAACAGTGCGAGTCTGTGGCTGCCTTGTTGAGTGGCCAGAGTCTGCGGCAACGTCACCCAATGGTAACAGTCCATGGCCACTTTGTCTGGCAGCTAGAGCCAGTGGCAGTGTCATCCAAGAGCGAGAGTCAGTAGCTGGGTGTAGGGAATGGCAAACGTGGCCACTGGGAGTTGCCGTACCTGCGGACGCTCAGGTAAACAAAGAGTCTTGAGGCCCACCAGGTGCTTATCATGAACAAGCCACAAACCAAGTTTGGGAACCCCTGGTGTAGGGGAACCTGGGCCCATCCTGCTCCACCAGGTTCCAAAACAGGGCCCTTCTAAATAATGGTCCAGGAACGAACCTAGGGACGGGCACTCTTAGGTCTGTTCCCTGGGTCACTTCCTACCCCTGCTTCTGTTCCTCGGGTGTGTCTTGGCCACCTTCTTTCTCCCCACCTTCATTTATGCATTATGGTGCAGTGTTTCACTACATGATCACCTGCTATTTTTCCTGCAGGGCCACTGCTTCATTTAGTGCACCAAAAGAATGCACACAAAGACAGGATTAAGGTTGCATGGACAACCAAACAATTGTCATTTCCTAATTTTAAAGAGCTTGAGTACCCAAAAGAGGGGACAGTGGACAAGGCAGGAGCCTACAATGAGCCTACAAGGGACCATGGAGGGGGAACACAGGTGAATGTTGCCCTGAACTACTTATTATAGTTTGTAATCCATCTTTTGCCCTTGTGGGAAAATGTCAATATTATTTATGAAAGGATATAGGAATGGGTAGGGCAGAGACAATTATGACTACTGAATGTTTTTTCAGGAAAAAAATATAGATAGCTTTTTTACATTTCTAAGTTAAACCTGACAGAATCAAGACCAATGCTATGCATTGCTAGCTAAATTAGGAGGTACACAAAGGCTTTAAGTACCTTGACTAATTAATGATAAACCTGTGTGTGTCATAAATATAGGGAAGGGTAACCACCTTTCTGTATACAGTGCTATAAAATCCCTCCTGGCCAGAGGCAACATCCTGTTACCTGTAAAGGGTTAAGAAACTCAGCTAACGTGACTGGCACCTGACCCAAAGGGGGACCAATAAGGGGACAAGATACTTTCAAATCCTGTGGGGGGAAAGGCTTTTGTTTGTTCTCTTTGTTTACATGGTTGTTCTCTCTTGGGACTGAGAAAGGCCAGACAGAAATCCATCTTCTCCAACCCATCCCAATCCAAGTCTCCAATATTGCAACCAGTATAGGTAAGCCAGGCAAGGCGGATTAGTTTATCTTTTGTTTTATGTGAATTTTCCCTATGTTAAGAGGGAGGTTTATTCCTGTTTTCTGTAACTTTAAGGTTTTGCCCAGAGGGGGATCCTCTGTGTTTTGAATCAGAATACCCTGTAAAGTGTTTTCCATCCTGATTTTACAGAGATGATTTTTACCTTTCTTTTTTTTTTTTAATAAAATCCTTCTTTTAAGAACCTGACTGATTTTTCCATTGTTCCAAGATCCAGGATTTTGGGTCTTTGATGATTTTGGAACCAATTGGTTAGGATATTATTCTCAAGCGTCCCCAGGAAAGGGGGTGTGTAGGGCTTGGGGGGATATTTTGGGGGGAAGATGTCTCCAAGTGGTCTCTTTCCCTGTTCTTTGTTTAAAACGCTTGGTGGTGGCAGCATACTGTTCAAGGCCAAGGCAAAGTTTGTACCTTGGGGAAGTTTTTAACCTAAGCTGGTAAGAATAAGCTTAAGGGGTCTTTCATGCGGGTCTCCACATCTGTACCCAGAGTTCAGAGTAGGGAAGGAACCTTGACATGGTGGCAGAGTGGTGGGATCATTTTGAACCAGGTATCATTTTGAACCAAAAGACCTGAAGAGGTTTTTTTTTTTTTTTTAAGGTGAGAGCAGTTAGAGGGTTTTCTGTCCATTTGCCTGGAGACTAAGGTGTTAATTTTTTTACAAAGGGATTTTTCTTTTTTGAGCTGGAGTTTTCTCTACCTAAAGGCAGGGTAGTTAACCTCCTGCAGGGAAATTCACAAGTATTTTTTTTCCCCCCTAACTCTCGGGTATAGCTAGAGTTAAGCACAAGAAAACAGGAAAATGACTACAAGTGAAGCAGCTAATAAATTCGATCTGGCCAGATTCGAAACTGAAGAGAAACAAAAAGAGCATGACGGCCTTAAGGCGCTTGGAGATGGAGGCGGAAAAAGCCAGGGTGGAGGCAGAGGACACTGCCCACAAGAGAGCTGTGGAGGTTGAAAAAGCCAGGGTGGAGTCAGAAAAAGCAAGGGTGGAGGCAGAGGAAGCTCTCCACAAGAGAACAATGGAGGAGAAAGAAAAAGAGAGGAAGCATGCACTGGAGATGGAGAAGGCAAGGGCTCAGCAGAATATACCAACCAACCCTAGCAATCCTTCTCCAGGTACCGCTTCCCATCACAGAAAGTTCCGCAGCTACAAGGAAGGCGATGATACTGAGGCCTTCTTAGAAAACTTCAAAAGGGCCTGCCCCAAATCACAGATAGGGTGAAACACTGGCTGTGATTTCTTCCTGGAGCTCTAGGAGAAAACAGAGTTAATAAGACACATGCATCTCTAAATATACTACCAAGTGTATAAAGACTAACAATGTTTTCCACATCTTAAGTACAATTTGGACCAGTTGATTCTGGGAAACTTTTATGGGAGAGTGCATCAGCCACTTTGTTAGAAGCTCCTGAAATGTGTTATATGTCAAAATCAAAATCTGGGAGAGCTAAACTCCACCAAATAAGTTTTTTGTTATTTCCCTTGGCGGTATGAAGCCACTGTTGTGCAGCATGGTCGGTTTTCAGGTGGAAAATGTATGGACTGTTCCAGAGCATAGGCAATGGCGTAGCATTCCTTTTCACTGACTGACCAGTAGCTTTCCCTCTCAGACAGCTTCTTGCTGAGAAACACGACAGGATGGAACTCTTGATTTGGTCCTTCCTGCATTAAGACTGCTCCCACACCATGCTCGGACACATCTATTGTTACTTGGAACAGTTTATCAAAGTCTGGGGCCCTTAGCACAGGGTCAGACATGAGTGTCACTTTTAGTTGGTTGAAGGCCTTCTGACCATCTTCAGTCCACTGAGTGGCATTTGGCTGTTTCTTTTTGATTAGGTCTCTCAGGGGGCAGCGATTTGGCTGTATTGTAGTACAAATCACCTGTAATATCCGGCCAAGCCTAAGAAGGATTGGACCTGTTTCTTTGACTTTGGGACAGGCCACTTTTGGATAGCATCCACTTTGGCCTGTAGTGGGTTGATAGTTCCTTGACCCAGCTGGTGTCCAAGGTAAGTCACTCTGGTTAGGGCTATTTGACACTTCTTAGCCTTAACAGTTAGTCCTGACTCCCTTATGTGCTTGAAGACTTTTTGTAGATGTTCTAGGTGTTCTGCCCAGGAGTCCGAAAATATGGCCACATCGTCAAGGTAGGAGACTGCATATTCTCCCTATCCCTCTAGGAGACCATCTACAAGTCTTTGGAAGGTGGCGGGTGCATTCCACAGCCCGAAAGGGAGTACATTAAATTCATACAGCCCGACATGTGTGGTGAAGGCTGACCTTTCCTTGGAGGATTTATCTAGCGGTACCTGCCAGTACCCCTTGGTTAAGTCCAAGGTAGAGATGAACTGGGCCCATCCCAGTTTCTCTAATAGTTCATCTGTGCATGGCATTGGATAGTTGTCAGGGCGAGTTACAGCATTTAGCTTACGGTAGTCCATTCAGAAACGTATCTCCCCATCTGGTTTGGGAACTAGAACCACTGGAGATGCCCATGCACTTCCAGAGGGGCAGATTACCCCCATCTGTAGCATATCCTGGATCTCCCGTTCTATATCAGTTTTAGCTTAAGGAAACACCCGGTAAGGATGGGCTCTAATCAGGTGAGCATTACTTGTGTCAATTGTGTGGTATGCCCATTCAGTCAGTCCTGGGGTGGCTGAGAACATCGGCACATAGCTAGTGCACAGCTCCTTGATCTGCTGTCACTGCATACACCCAAGGGTCATGGAGAGGTTCACCTCTTCCATGCCACCATCACTTTTCTGTTCATAGTAAACACCTTCAGGCCACTCAGCATTATCTCCTCCCTGGGCTGTAAACTGACAAACCTTTAATTCTCTGAAATAAAAGGGCTTTAGAGAATTAATATGGTACACCATGTAAACAAAGAGCAGGAAGGAACCCTGACAGTGTGCAAAGGCAATCATCATGGTATTACTAAAAGGAATGTGGAGACTATTTTTTAAACGAAGAAGCAATTAAAAGAAAATCATTTATGTTTTTAATAAGATTGAGAAGCTTAGTTTGGAATTAGGGTTAGAATGTGTCAGCATTAGATTTCTGAGCACTTTCAGCAGAAAGTAGATAATACTGGTTTTTGGAGAGCATTACATGTAGTATTTTGTAATTCTACTTTAGACCTGCCAAAAGCTTGTCACTTTTTCCATTATTAATTTGCCAGTATAACATCAAATACATGTACACTGTCTGAAGTGAACTGAGGTTTATTACCATACTCAGTTGTGCTTCTTTTGGTAGTGTTTCAGAATTTTTTTTATAATCACCTTATTTTCAAGGGTGTATAATTCTGTTCAGATAGTAACAATACGTCTGCATTTATGAACCATTTTACTTCTACCAAATTTGAGAAAAACATTTTTTTTTCATATTCAAATATTGGGTCATATCCTACAGAGAGTGACATTCTTGGCAGTGATAGGACTTCAAGATTTGGAAATTTAGAGGAAAAATATAGCATTTTTTTCCTGTTGTACTAAGGTTATTCAAAATCACCTCTGTTTATACATTGACAATACAATGCAATGACATTTTCACAAGTATGCATTTCCTTCATTGTATAGGTTTTTCTGATGGTATGTTTGTTTGACTATATTTTGTGTGAATGGAAAAGTACTTTAAAATGCTTTGATCTTATGCCAAAATTCTTAACAATTAATAGTATTTCTACATATTTTTGTTTCTTGACTTGTGTTTATGGATGTTCTATCAAATTGAGTGACTAAAACAAGAGGTAGGCAAAATTTTTGAGCCAAAACATGTTTTTGTTTGTTCTCACTAAAAAAATAAATGCAGATTTGCAAATTCATGTCTGTTTTGGTGAATTGCTTTGTTCATTTTCTTAAAAAAAATGTTTGGGCTAGATTCACAAAGCTAAGGAAGTTGTGGTGATGCTGCCCTTAAATCCACTAGCCAGGGCACTCACTTGGGAGGTGGCAGTTTCAGGTTGCAATATCCACTCTGGAATAGGGGCTTGAGCCCAGATCTCCCACATCCCAAATGAGTTTGCTGCTTGTGCTATAGAGCAGAGGTTCCCAAACTAGGGGCGCCGCTTGTTCAGGGAAAGTCCCTGGCGGGCTGGGCCGGTTTGTTTACCTTCCGCATCCACAGGTTTGGCTGATCACAGCTCCCACAGGCTGCGGTTCACTGTTCTCAGCCAATGGGAGCTGCAGGAAGCGTCGGAGGCGCAGGGATGTGCTGGCCGCCCTTTTCACAGCCCCCATTGGCCTGGAGCGGCAAACCGTGGCCAGTGGGAACTGTGATCAGCCAAACCTGCGGATGCGGAAGGTAAACAAACCAGCCCAGCCCGCCAGGGGCTTTCCCTGAACAAGCGGCACCCCTAGTTTGGGAACCACTGCTATAGAGTAAGTTCTCCAGGAACTGTAGACAAGCCACACTTCCTGTATGCTTTAGATGCAGTCTTTGGTTTCCTGGGACTTGGTGCTGGGACAAAAACAAAACAACAATAAAACAAAAACAAAAACAACAATAAAAGGGCATTTCTACACTGCACTTAAAAACCTGTGGCTGGTTTGAGCCAGCTGACTCACGCTCACAGAGCTCAGGCTAAGGGGCTTTTTCGTTGTAGTGTCGATGTTCGGGCTCAGCCTGAAGCCCAGGCTCGAGGACCCTGCAATGAGGGAGGGTCCCACAGCTCAGGCTTCATCCTAAGGCTGAATGTCTACAGCACAATTAAACAGCCCCTCAGCCTGAGCCCCACAAGTCTCACTCCGCTGGCCCGGGCCAGCTGTGGGAAGCCAATTGAAGTGGAGACATACCCAAAGACACCCAGGACAGGGCAGTTGCAGGCTACAACTACACAGAGTCAAAGCTTTGTTACTTCATTTCTATATATAGTTCCTGTTTGAGTTTATCTGGAAATCAGTCTGCTCATCAGTAAGATGCTACCCTAATCACTATTCTATGGAGTATTCTGGGGTAGGTCTCTCTCAATCTCTCCTATTGAAGTTGTTCAATTTAATATAAACAAATATTCATTGGAACTGGAACCTGGACTGGACTCCCAGGTGAGTGCCTTGGCCACCAGACTGTGGATGCATTTTCTCTCTGGCCCAATATTTGTACAGTAGAAGGGAAGTACTGTAACACAGTGTTTCCATATAAACATTTTAATGACTCCTTCGATATTTCCATTTAGTTATGTAATTTTCAATTACCTTTCTCAAAAGGTATCTTGGTGAAATATATGTTGGTAAGGATTGCAGGTGAATCATAATATCAGTACATTTTTCAAACAGAAAGTTCATGCCTGGATGGGTATTTTGAAGTTATCAAGTTCAAGTACACAGAGAAAAAATATAAGATAGGCAATATGCTTTTAAAGAGACCTTTATTGTCCTTTCACATGAAAGAGATTTAGTGTTTGCTACTATTGACAACACCATACTTATGTCATGATGGTGTCATCCTAATGCATGAGCTACCACGAACCCTGCTGTTATGTTTGCCTCCTGTCTTTGGTTTGCTTACCTGGAGGCCTGAGTAAGGGGTAAATTACTCTTGGAGCGCCCTTTTCTTACATATGCACTTTAAGAATAATATCTCCTAGTGTTTGCTGCTTATCATAGCTTGCACAGTAGCCAGCAGCCAGACAGACCATGATGATCCCTTGGAGATGCGATGCATAAGCTGATGTGTTTAGCTGGCTGTTCCTTCTAGCACTTTAAGACCTATAGAGTCTTATGCCCTGCTGTTTGCATGGTGGGGAAGAAACTCTTATCACAGGAGGGAACAGGCTTTTTATATAATAGTTATAAAACTGATGGACTGATGGAGCACCCACCACTAGAGCAGCAACACAATTATATCCCAAATTAAAAAACATAAATTACACAGACTGGCCCCCCAAAGAGGGTAACATGGAAGCACCACTGTTGGTGCTTCAAAGAATGTTAACAACAGTATTGTGCTTGTGTCAGGAATAAAAACAAAACACAAACTAAAAAAAGACAACCCTCTCCACCAACAAACAAACTTTGAATCTAACTAATATGGCTACAGAAAATCCCTATGTACTGCAGAATGTACATATCCATAGCAGAAGTGAGAGGGGTCTCTTAGAATTTAAAACAAATAAAGCTCATTCAGATGAGTTATTAGGGCATTTTCATCTTTTAACAAATAATTCTAGTGATTTTTTTCTATATTCAGAGAGAAGCAATATTTAATAAGTAGTGAAATGTGATATTATCTAAATTAGTGCAGTATTTTATAACCATTCTAGAAAATTTGCCTCCAACTAACCAATACAAAGTAGTTAAAATCTAATTTAGTCATTATCATTAGAAGGTTTGGCTTGAAACTTGAAAATGGAAAAAAAAATAATGCAAATACCATTTATTCTGTAAAAGGAACTCAACTCTAGGGTTAAGTCTGACCTCACTTAGCCCTGGTCTACACTATGAGTTTAGGTCAAATTTAGCAGCATTAGATCGATTTAACCCTGCACCTATCCACACGACAAAGCCATTTACTTTGACTTAAAGGGCTCTTAAAATCTATTTCTGTACTCTTCCCCCAACGAGGGGATCAGCGCTGAAATCGACCTTGCTGGGTCAAATTTGGGGTAGTGTGGTCGCAATTCGATGGTATTAGCCTCTGGGAGCTATCCCAGAGAGCTCCACTGTGAACTCTCTGGACAGCGCTCTCAACTCAGATGCACTGGCCAGGTAGACAGGAAAAGGCCCCCAAACTTTTGAATCTCATTTCCTGTTTGGCCAGTGTGGCAAGCTGCAGGTGAGTGCAGATCTCATCAGCAGAAGTGACTGTAATGGAGTCTCAGAATTGCAAAAGAGCTCCAGCATGGGCCAAACGGGAGGTACGGGATCTGATTACTGTATGGGGAAATGAATCCATGCTATCAGAACTCCTTTCAAAAAGACAAAATGCCCAAACGTTTGAAAAAATCTCAGAGACTATAACAGGGACCCGCAGCATGCTGTATGAAACTTAAGGAGCTCAGGCAAGCCTATCAAAAAACCACAGAGGCAAACGGCCGCTCGGGGTCAAAGCCCGAGACATGCTGTTTCTATGATGAGCTGCAAGCCATTCTAGAGGGTGCAGCCACCACTACCACAGCCCTATGCTTTGACTCCATCGAGGATTATCATGAAACAGGGATGCACATTTTGGGGACGAGAAGATGAAGAGGAGGAGGAGGTTGAAGATAGTGCACAGCAAGCAAGCGGAGAAACCATTTTCCCCGACAGCCAGCAACTGTTTCTCACCCTGGAACTGGAGCCAGTACCCCATGAACCCACCCAAGGTGTGCTCCGAGATCCGCCAGGCTGAGAAGAGACCTCTGGTGAATGTACCCTTGTAAATATAATACATGGTTTAGAAGCAAGCACGTTTAATGATTAATTTGGGGCCAGTACAGTTACTGGAAAAGTCTGTTAACATGTCTGGGGGTGGAGTGGAAATCCTCCAGGTACATCTCCATAAAGCTCTCCTGGATGTACTCCCAAATCCTTTGCAAAAGGTTTCTGGGGAGGGCAGCCTTATTCCGTCCTCCATGGTAGGACACATTACCACGCCAGGCCAGTAGCACGTAGTTTGGAGTCATTGCAGAACAAAGCATTGCAGCGTATGGTCCCTGAGTGTGCTGGCATTCAAACAACATTCTTTATCTCTCTGCGTTACCTTCAGGAGAGTGATATCATTCATGGTCACCTGCTTGAAATAGGGTGGTTTTATTAAGGGGACATTCAGAGGTGGCCATTCCAACTGGGCTGTTTGCCTGTGGCTGAACAGAAATCTTCCCCACTGTTAGTCATACGGTGGGGGGAGGGGTGAAGCAATCATCCCGGAGAATTGTGTGTGTGTGTGTGTGGAGTGGGGGGTTAGTTGGGTTTGTGCTGTACTTTAACCTGAAAACCACGGCCCCTCCTTTTAAATTGCCAACCCATTTTAAAGGGCCAACCCAACGGGTGCTTGGTATGGGAAATGTGGATGCTGCTGTTTGAAACCATTCCCACATGTTAGGAAGGTTAAAGAAGCCAAAAGACTGTAGCCTACCATGTCTGCCTGCAAGCCGAATTCTGCGGCCCGGCCCTGCGTGAGAGATCTCTCACACCAAACCGGCAGACCCTCAATATAAGAGGCAAAATGTGGCATTGTGCCGAATGCACATGTGCTATGTAATGTTAACAGCAAGCTTCAGAGTAACAGCCGTGTTAGTCTGTATTCGCAAAAAGAAAAGGAGGACTTGTGGCACCTTAGAGACTAACCAATTTATTAGAGCATAAGCTTTCGTGAGCTACAGCTCACTTCCTCAGATGAAGTGAGCTGTAACTCACGAAAGCTTATGCTCTAATAAATTGGTTAGTCTCTAAGGTGCCACAAGTCCTCCTTTTCTTTCTGTTAACAGCAAGGTTCACCCTGAAAGAATCTACCCTAAAATGTGTCTTTTTAACGACTACTCTCCCATTTTTTTTCCTCCCGCAGCTCCAAATGTTTCAACACTCACACTATTATCTCCTTCCCAGAGGCTACCAAAGATTAGAAGGTGAAAAAAACACATTTGCGATGAAATGTTCTCTGAGCTCATGCAGTCCTCCCACACTGAAAGAGAGCGCAGCAGAATGCATGGAGGCAGACAATGTTAGAGTCCAGGAAAGCACAATATGAATGCGAGGACACGTGGCAGGTTGAAGATAATAAATGGCGGGTTGAAGATGATACGTGGCGTCAGCTTGCTGACAGAAGGCAGGAGTCAGTGCTGAGGCTACTGGAGGATCAAACTGATATGCTCCGGCGTAAGGTTGAGGTGCAGGAAAGGAAGCATGAGCACAGACCACTACTACAGCCCCTGTGTAACTGCCCACCCTCCTCCCCAAGTTCCATAGCCTCCTCACCCAGACACCCGAGAATGTGGTGGAGGGGCCTCCGGGCACCCAACCACTCCACCCCAGAGGACTGCTCAACCAACAGAAAGCTGGCATTCAATAAGTTTTAAAGTGCAGTGTGGCCTTGTCCTTCCCTCTTCCCCCACCCGTCCTGGGCTACATTGGCATTTATCCCCCTATTTGTGTGATGATTTAATAAAGAATGCATTAATTTGAAGCAACAATTACTTTATTGCCTCTGCAAGTGGTGATTGAAGTGGGGAGGGGAGGGTGCTTAGTTTACAGGGAAATAGAGTGAACCAAGGGGCGGGGGTTTTCATCAAGGAGAAGCAGACAGAACTTTCACACCGTAGCCTGGTCAGTCATGAAATTGGTTTTCAAAGCTTCTCTGATGTGCACCGCACCCTCCTGTACTCCTCTAACCACCCTGGTGTCTGCCTGCACGTAATTAGTGGCCAGGCGATTTGTCTCAACCTCCCACCACACCATAAAGGTCTCCCCCTTACTTTCACAGATATTGTGGAGCGCACAGCAAGCAGTAATAACAATGGGAATATTGGTTTTGCTGAGGTCTAACCAAGTCACTAAACTGTGCCAGCATGCTTTTAAACGTCCAAATGCACATTCTACCACCATTCTGCACTTGCTCATCCTGTAGTTGAACAGCTTCTGACTACTGTCCAGGCTGCCTGTGTACGGCTTCATGAGCCATGGCATTAAGGGGTAGGCTGGGTCCCCAAGGATAACTATAGGCATTTCAAATCCCCAATGGTTATTTTCTGGTCTGGGAAGAAAGTCCCTTGCTGCAGCTGTTGAAACAGACCAGAGTTCCTGAAGATGCGAGCGTCATGTACCTTTCCCGGCCATCCCACGTTGATGTTGGTGAAATGTCCCTTGTGATACACCAGTGCTTGCAGCACCATTGAAAAGTACCCCTTGCGGTTTATGTACTGGCTGCTTTGGTGCTCCGGTGCCAAGATAGGGATATGGGTTCCGTCTATTGTCCCCCCCACAGTTAGGGAAACCCATTGCAGCAAAGCCATTCACTATGACCTGCACATTTCCCAGAGTCACTAAGTTTGGTAGCAGCAGCTCAGTGATTGCGTTGGCTACTTGGATCACAGCAGCTCCCACAGTAGATTTGCCCACTCCAAATTAATTCCCGACTGACCAGTAGCTGTCTGGCATTGCAAGCTTCCACAAGGGTATTGCCGCTCGCTTGTGAACTGTGAGGGCTGCTCTCATCTTGGTATTCTGGCACTTCAGGGCAGGGGAAAGCAAGTCACAAAGTTCCATGAAAGTGCCCTTATGCATGCAAAAGTTTTGCAGTCATTGGGAATCGTCCCAGGCCTGCAACACTGTGTGGTCCCACCAGTCTGTGCTTGTTTTCTGTGCCCAGAATCGGCGTTCCATGGCATGAACCTGCCCCATTACCACCATGATGTCCACATTGCCAGGGCCCATACTTTGAAAGAAGCCTGTGTTCATGTCCTCATCACTCTTCTCACCATGCTGCCATCGCCTACTCACCTGCTTTTGCAGGTTCTGGTTCTGCATATACTGCTGGTAATGCGCGTGGTGTTTAGAATGGTCATAAGTGCTATGAAGATCTGAGTGGGCTCCATGCTTGCTGTGGTATGGGATCCGCAGGAGAGCAGAGTGGCAGCGGAAGCGGCGGGTGGATGACGATGCTGACAGCCGTATGGCACCCGCATGGAAAAAGGCATGAAATGATTGTCAGCCATTGTTTTCACAGAGGGAGGAAGCAAGGGGTAGGCTGGCAGCAGACGGTGCAGTACGACAGCTAGCTGTCATCGTCTCCTGGGTGCTCCTGGCTGGGAGAGCAGTCTGAGGCAGAATGGCCCCCCAAGGATTGAACTCACAACCCTGGGTTTAACAGGCCAATGCTCAAACCACTGAGCTATCCCTCTGCCAATATTCCAGGCAGGACTGAATCTCCATTAGACAAAACTTAAAGAAGAGAATGACCTGAGTCACTCCCATTTATGTCCAGAAGCCCCTGACAGACCTCACCAAGGTCTGCCAGGAGCACCCATGTCTGCCCAGGTGGCCCGACCGACCTCACTCAGGCCAGCCAAGAGCACCCAGGAGACAACGAGGACGGCTACCAGTCATAATGCACCATCTGCTTCCACAAGGCAATGAGCTGCTGTTGTGTAGCAATGCAGTCCTGCGTCTGCCAGCACCCAGGAGACGTACAGTGATGGTGAGCTGAGCGGGCTCCATGCTTGACATGGTATGGCGTCTGCACGGGTAACCCAGGAAAAAGGGCACAAAACGATTGTCTGTTGTTGCTTTCACAGAGGGAGGGAGGGAGTGGGGGCCTGATGACATGTACCCAGAACCACCCGCGACAATGTTTTTTGCCCCATCAGGCATTGGGCTCTCAACCCAGAATTCCAATAGGCGGTGGAGACTGCGGGAACTGTGGGCTGCATAGTGCAATGCTCCGGAAGTCAATGCTAGCCTCGGTACTGTGGACACACTCTGCCGACTTAATGGTCTTAAGTGGGGACACACATAATATACTGTATAAAATTGATTTCTAAAAAATCAACTTCTATAAATTCGACCTAATTTCATAATGTAGACATAGCCTTAAACACCAGACATCCCATAATTTCTAAATGAGAGTTGCCGGGTGCTGGGCATTTTTGAAAATCTAGCCATTTCACTTAGATACCTAAATGAAAACTGATGGATGCTAAGGTTGTTTGAAAACCTGGCCCTTCATTATTTATTTGCCAAGATGTAAGGGGAAATTTTTGGCCTTACCTTTTATTTAGTTATTTTAAAATGCATTGCTCTCACTGAGCAATTTGTGAATATAGCCTCCTTGAAATTTAAGCTTTGGAAGGAAATTAGTTTATCACCATTGGAAACTTGGTTACAGCTGTGCAAATGCTTTAATGTTTATCAGTCACAAATTTATTTTTGAGATATCTTCTATCAGGTTCCCCTCATTTTATTTATTTATCTGTGTTTTGGCCAGTAGTGCTTCATTTCCATTACTAATAAATGTAACATCAAAAATAGCACACCTGGGTGCCAGAATAATTCTGTAAACCTGTCAGTAGGACTTAATGAACAGCTGTGTTCATCACCTCTGCAGCTTGTTCAAATTTTGCAGGCTAATATGCCAGAGGCACTCACATTTAATCACAAACAAGAGATCACCCCAAAGCAGTTTGGTGTTGCCTTTAGGCCCAGTCCTGCAGTTCTTTTGTATTCAGGAAAAATCTTGCATAGAATTTAACAGAGTTACTATGGATTCACAGTGGTGTAACTGAGAGCAGAGCTTGGCTGCCTTCACTGTGTATATTGTTGAGGGATGTCTGCCTTTGAAGTCATTAATTAAGTCATTAATAAAATGCCAAATAACAAAGTAGGTCTTGTTCCACATTCAGTTCCTCGACGTACAGTAGAGTATAGAGCATGAACACTACAGTCACTTAATAGTGTACTGCTTTCTAGGCAGTATTCCACCAAGTGTGGTGATGTCTAAAAGCTCCATGTTCCCCTCCATGTATGAGCATGGATGTCAGGGAGCCTGCATGAATAGAATGTCAGAGCTCCACCCTGCAGTAGGCTCTACCCTTTCCCCACCATTGTGAAAGCCACTCCTTAGGGCCTCAGAAGGTTCTAACACCACAGAGCTGGACAGCTGAGACTGGGACACAGATTGGCTCCAGTGGATATTCCTCACCCCCTCTGCCCTCAACACACAAAAGGGGAAACAGGATATATTAACTTCTTGAGGCTACATTAATTTCTCCTCTGTTTTATTTTGGGGGTTTCCACTGGAGCTATGCTTAAAAAAAGACCATTAGGTGAAGGGGGGTTGAGCAGGGAGCTTGAGCTGAGGCAGAAACACAGGGTGTCTGTGCTGTTCACTGGGCCTTCAGCAAGTTCAACAGGGTCTGGAGGCTGAAATCTTTTGATGTGAAGAGGGATCTGTGGGCAGGGTGTGTGGGCAGTCTACAATGCTCAAGTTTCAATGCAAGAATTCCTAGGAAACCCTGTAAGCTTAAACTTTTAGTTCCCCTGCCCTATGAAGTCTACAGGAGAATAGTCCCCTCAGTGTTAGATTCAGTTAACACATAGCTCCTGTGGGGGGATTAACTGGATCTATTTCTACCAAAATGAAAAACGAGAATAGAGACTATAAAATACTTTATTTTTTAAAGAAAAAATAACACTACTATTTCTTTAAGTAATGCAAGTGCTCTACAGTTAAAATAGGTTAGTCTGTAGGTGAAGACTAACATGATGTATTATTTGCATAATGAATATTAAATTTTAGATGAGAATGCCAGCAATACTTTCTAAGACACCAAAAAACAAAACAAAACCCCACAACAATAATCCCATCTGAGTGGAAAGGGAGAGTGTAATGAGTAGCGCATACGCCTGTCTGTGTGAGTGAATCACTGCTGGCTGTGTTCAGTTGGGAATATAAGTGACAATGACAGGTAATTTTAATAACAAGCCTGTAATAGGCACTAGTAGATCATTGCAGCAATAATGCTGTCAGTTTGAAATAAGCCAGTTAGTGACACTAATGAATACACATATTTTCAATGCATTAGTTTCCACAGGGGGTGTCATTAATTAAAAATGGGGATAATACTCAACATGGACAAACTGAAATTATTATTTTGATTGTTAAAATGTATGATCCCAATGCTGCCAGTGTATAGTGATACCTTATTTCATGTTGAGTCATATTATTTCAATGAGACTACACACAGAGTAAGACTCTGAGCCTGCAAAGATTCCTGAATGAGCTTAACTTTAAGCACTGTGAGTAGTACCATTAACTATTTTTGGCTTGTTTTTACATCACCCTAGACCAAGTTTATAGCTCACTTTTACATTCTTCTTTTTTTTAAAAGGTGCTGTTAAGAGGGTACATGCAGAATAGCAGTTCATTTTTCTGACAATGCAAAGGACAGGTGCCTGGGAAAGCACACCTCACAGCCTCTGAGGGAGCATTACAGTCTGTGTTTTGCATGTACTCCATAGAGCATTGATTCTAAGGTCAGAAGAGACCATAGTGATTGTGACGCTCTGTACCTTGGGGGACACCCAGAACCCTCATGTTCATCCTTATAAAATGATTGTGTAGTATCCAATGCAAAGTTTGTCACGTCAGGTGTCTTTGAAAGGCTCATGGTGCACTGAGCATTGTTGTTATAGTGATGTTATAGTAATCATTGTTACAATAATGTCATAGTAATGTTACAGGTTGTAATTTCATGTATATAGTTGTGAGGCTAAAAGTGTGTCCTCAAGGCTTTAAACAAGCCCAGGCAAAAACTCTCCAAGAGCAGAGGGGCAGTTCACACCTCATCAGGGTATGTATGGGACAAACCTAGCCCAGCCTTACAGGAACAAAGGACACTGGCCTAGGCAACAACAAAGGATCTGATGGACTCTCGAGTGAGTCCCCCACCCCCTTCCTTTGGTCAGTTTGGGACTGCGATGAGGTAATGCTCACCCGACCCTGAAGCAGGAGAGAGAGGGAGGGGGAGGGGGGAAGCCAAGAGAGAAGAAAGAACATGATAAAAGGGAGAGATGTTCGCCATGCTCTTTCTCTCTCTTCCACCTCCATCACCACGAAGCGACTGAAGTACTGATCAAAGGGGAGAGACTTGCTGAAGGGAAACCAGCCAGCTTGTGGTGAGAAGCATTTAAGTTTGTAAGGGCATTGAAAGTGTTAAGATCAACTTAGAATGTGTTTTGCTTTTATTTCATTTTTATTTGCATTTATTTCATTCAAATCCAACTTGTTATGCTTTGACTTATAATCACTTGAAATCTATCTTTGTAGTTAATAAATCTGTTTGTTTATTCTACCTGAAGCAGAGCATTTGGTTTAAAGCGTGTCAGAGACTCCCCTTGGGATAACAAGCATGGTGCATATCAATTTCTTTGTTAAATTGATGAGCTTATATAAGCTTGTAGTGTCCTGCAGGCATAATTGGACAAAGGAAGACAGAGGTTCCTAGGGTTGTATCTGGGACCGGAGATATTGGCTAGTGTCATTTGGTTGCACAATCCAAGGAGCAGCTTACATG
The DNA here is from genome assembly GCF_965140285.1 of Lepidochelys kempii. Lineage (NCBI taxonomy): Eukaryota > Metazoa > Chordata > Testudines > Cheloniidae > Lepidochelys > Lepidochelys kempii. The sequence goes on from NC_136380.1 coordinate 87,283,523, forward strand.
CTAGAGCCTGTGTGTGAACAGCCCAGGAGTGGGAGTTCTCACAGCAGAGCAGGGTAAGGCTGGCTCCCAGAGACAAGGATTGCAGTGACCTATCAGATCACCAGTCCAGATAACACTATAGGGGAACATTACAGTGATCATCTAGTCTGACCTCCTACATAGCACAGGCCATATAACTTCCCCAAAATCATTCCTAAAGCGTATATTTTAGAAAACCTCTAATCTTGATGTAAATGTTGTCAGTATTGGATGCACCCTGTACACCAGCTGAAACAGCAGCACTTAGTGGCTGTAGGGGAGATTATCAAAGACACAGATTTTAGGCACCCAATCCCCATTAGTATCTTCAGAAATCTGCCCCTTAATATGGATGGGTACTGTACAGTCATAAGTAGCTTAGAGAAAGGAATGGATCTGATGGTACAGCAATAGGAACATATAAGTAGCCAGCTACTCCAATGTATTTATAAACTCAGACACCTATCCTATTCTCAACTACATTTTAGTTACATGTTAAGGGGCATCACTGAATATATATTCATAATTACTTTCTCTGCTGCTGTGTGATACAAGCAAATACTTATTAGCTCTCTCTATGGAAGTTGAAACCTAAATATGTCAATGGGCAGCAATGACAGGTTTCCTACTGAGCCGAAACTTCTCTAGCTATGAGTCTGACCACGACGTCTGTGGCAAAAAGAGATAAAAGAATGTTTGCTTTCCCTACATAGTGTCTAGCTACTTCAGAGTATAAGATTAATAGATTCATAGATATTTAGGTCAGAAGGGACCATTATGATCATCTAGTCTGACCTCCTGCACAACGCAGGCCACAGAATTTCACCCACCACTCCTACAAAAAAAAAAAACTCACACCTGTATCTGTGCTATTGAAGTCCACAAATTGTAGTTTAAAGACTTCAAGGAGCAGAGAATCCTCCAGCAAGTGACCCGTGCCCCATGCTACAGAGGAAGGCGAAAAACCTCCAGGGCCTCTTCCAATCTGGAGGAAAATTCCTTCCCGACCCCAAATATGGCGATCAGCTAAACCCTGAGCATATGGGCAAGATTCATCAGCCAGATACTACAGAAAATTCTTTCCTGAGTAACTCGGATCTCACCCCATCTAATAGCCCATCACAGGCCATTGGGCCTATTTACCATGAATATTTAATTACCAAAACCATGTTATCCCATCATACCATCTCCTCCATAAACTTATCGAGTTTAATCTTAAAGCCAGATAGATCTTTTGCCCCCACTGCTTCCCTCGGAAGGCTATTCCAAAACTTCACTCCTATAATCTATAATTAAGTGCATGAAGGAGAAGAAAAATACAACTTGGAGACTTAAAAGAAGCAAAAATGCTAATATAAATTAGTGTTTCCCACATTATCATAGTTTTACTTTCCTGTGGATTAGGTAATGCCTGTGGCCTTTGTTAATTGAAAACAAACTAGCAATGCTTTGGGAATATTGGAGTAACTGCTTCAATTAGCAAGGCTTGCAGAGTAGGTCTGACAGACATGAACCAAGTGGGGCAAAAAGGGATCTTGGTCTAATTCCCAGATTCAGTATTTCCTGCGTATGATGGCTGTCCATTGCCAGCCTGAGTGCAAATGCAATGAACTCAATGCAAAACCCATGAATACCAGGAGCAGCATTCAGCACATTAGAGTTTAAACAGGATGTGGACTAGGAACGGGTAATCTGTGTCAGTTCCTCCTTGGAAGAGTCCTTAGGCCCCGATTATGAACCCTTGTCCCATATTGGTGAAATCAGTGGGACTACTAGTGGGAGTAAATGCTTATCAGTGTATGAAGGACAAGCTTGGGAACCCCTTCCTCAAAAAACTTTTGGCAGAAGGAAGACAGTTTCCTTCTGCAATCCTTTCCTGTGTCAAAGCTTCAGCTATACTTTCCCTGCAGAGATGATTTTTGAAAAGCAAACAATGTGGACAGGAAGGGTGTGCAAAAAAAAAAAGAGTCAGAAATGGAAGGGATTTGGGAAGAGGTAAATGAAAGAAGGAAAGTGTAAAGAGAGAGAAGGGGGAAAAAAGAAAGACACCAGGAACGAAGGGAATGAAAGACAGAAGACGGAGGATGGATTAGGATATGTGGGAGAGCTATGTCTTTAAAAAAAGAGGGTGGTCAGGGGAAATATTGAAATCAGTTCGCCATCACACTGCCTATCAGCACCAGCATGGAACAATCTCCTTTCAAAATCTTCAATAGGTATGCAATATTGCTTGTATGTGGGGAATAAAAGAGGCTTGTTCCCCCTATCCAGGCAGGTGGGTTTGTAAGTGTTGATTGCCTGGACCGCAGAGCATCCTAGGAATCATACTGAAGGACTTTTGACAATTGTAATTGTGTCTCACTGTGCGCTTATCTATTGCCACTAGAAGTATATTTACATTTTCAGAGGTATGAGAACGATTTCACAAAAAAGGTGAGAATAATTTGTCAGTGGCTTCCTTGTGACCTAGATAATCAGGACAAAGTCATTTGCTCTGTGATATGTACAGATCCTTGACTACACCAGACAGACAGTATTTAAAATGTCTTAGCAACATTTTCAGAGAGTGACAAGGGTAAGCAAATGACTTTCCTAGCTTAAAGATGACTTGCTAGATTGGAACAGAGCACAGACCACATAACTTCAGCAGACATACTGCACCAAAGGGACAGAAGTTTAACTTTGCAGTTAAGGCTGGATCTAATACATATCCAACACAAAAAAACTTCATTAAGGTGATGTTAAGGTTGCAGGTATATATTAGTGCTTGGAGTGCATATTACCTTTCAAGAACATTTGAGTTACAATATACCTCAAAAAGTTTTTGTTTTGTTTTTTTAAAAAAAGCTCCCCAAAAGTTAGAAAAGCAACAAAGTGCTCTCCATATCTGACCTAACAGTACTTATCCCCAAAGGTAACCTGCACAACGCTATCCAAAGACAGCTTGGGAACTTAAATTAATAACTCTGCTAGACACTGAAAATTATTGTCTCAACGAAGACACAGGTTTTATGGCTCACTACCACAATTTATAGCGTACTAACGCTCCTTTGTTTTATGACTTGCAGAGGTGTTAATTGTCCACTTCATTTTAACATCTTAGCCCCTTAAGCATAACAATCTGTCCCATCTTATATTTAGCTGTGACACTCTAGATACCTTTCTAGACTGAAGAAGAGCTCTGTGTAAGCTCAAAAGCTTGTTTCTTCCACCAACAGAAGTTGGTTCAGTAAAAAATATTATCTCACCCAACCTGCTCTATGAAAACCAGTAAATGCAGAATTAAGGCTGCACTTCTCCAAGGTCTCCAAACTGTCTTAAATCTGCCACTGCAGAGATTGCAACCTATCTTCTCCCCATGCCTTTCCCCATCTACTCTTTGCCCCACAGATCTATAGGTAAAGAACTCTTTTTTTACAGACCTCAGGAGAGGAAGGCTGGCAGGGGAGGGGAGAATAGGATTTGGAGAGGGGGGCGGGGGGGAAACAGACCAAGGGTTATTCCCTTTTTCCTGTGTACATACTGAGGTCTTCTGGAGTGGTGAACCAATCAGAGGCTTAAGAGGGGTGTCAGCTCAGCATACTGAATTACTAGAACCCAAGGCTGAGCACTTGTACAATCATAATTAATTCCCAACCAGTAACTCCAATATACAACCAATAAATTTCACCATCCTATACTCACCCTGATCCTGTCCTCTCTCCAAATACCTGGTTTAAAAGTAAATGGAAGACTACTGCAACATGTCCAGAAGTTTAACAAATCCAGGCTCTGGTAGACCAAAGGAGCAAAGTGCTGAGCTCTGGAAGTATGGAATGAGGAGAGAGGTTGTGTTTCAATGAACCTAACCATTTAGGGAATAACAGCTCTCTGAACCCTCTGACAGGTCTCCTAAGGGCTGCAGAATCAGGGCTCCCTTCCTGCACACCTCAAGGAATGAGGGTTGTGTGAGAATTTGTGAATGTGGGGGCCAATGGGGAAATTCTCACCTCTTGTTTATGGCCTTCCTGGAGTCTGCAGGAGGGGATAACCCCCTTGTAAGATTTATTTTAACAAAAAATAAAAATCTTCCTTAATCAACAAGTCTCCAAGTAATCAGGTTACACTGTGAGCTCTCTCCATGCAGGGACATGACTTAGAGGAAGATTTTCATAGGTACAACTGACAGTTGTGTGCCTAAAACCCATTATAACTTGACGAGAGCTTTGACGAGAGCTGGCCACTTAACTGCCATCTGTGACTTTGAAAATTTCCTTCCTAGAGACTTTATTAATAAAACAAATAAATAAAGCAATTTTATGGATCCAGCAGTCTCTTGACATGCTACTCTAAACATGTCAGAGCTGGTGTTCCCTAAGGTATCCCAAAACTAAAGTGAGGGTATTGATGAAAATTATGGTCAAAAACACAAGATCTCTGGAAAGGAAATCACGTGAAGTCAACTTTCTATTTGTGCCTTTGATTGAAGGATTGTAGGAACTGTGAAACAGCTGTGTTTAGCAAGATACCTAGTTATTTTTTGGTTTGAGATACAGAATAACTACTGCTGGCTTTACTTTAGACTGACCGATTTAAATTTTTTTAGCAAAGGTACCTGGAGTCTTAAGTAGATGCTTATATATTAGGCAGGTTATGAACAATTAGAAATCAAAATAAACACATTCAATAAATAGATAAATATGTTGCTTCCACTCTACACTGCCAAGCCTTTTGCTCTTTTACAATGACAACAATACAGATAAACCACTGTTTAATAGGATGGGGAGAAGGTTGGCTTTTAAGGGCAATGATTGCTGTCAAAAGACAGCCATACTAAATATAATACATTACAGTAATAGCCTATTAGAAGTTGCAAAGTTTGAGAAGATTGCATTTGCAAGGATGACTAAGCCATACCAGTGTGATTATTTATGGCAATCATTCACAAAACCATATACAGATTAAACTTAACACAGAAAGGTTTGAAATATCTCAAGGACATCTCAAGAAAAAAATATAGGGTGTAGTTTCAGTTTCAAAGAACTGGCTACAAAATGATAGTTGGGATTATCTGACTACCCTTCAACTTCGGCTGCTGAAGCAGTTTTGTGTTTTCTATTCCTTTTTAAGAAAAGGGCAGTGCAGGAATGGAAAGGAGTATGTGGAAAAGTCGGAACAACAGCATGATCATTTGATATTTAGTGCCAAATCAGTTTACGTAGTAGCAAAATGCATATAAATCCCTATATACCACATAAATTGCTCGTGATTGCATCCAATCAAACCCTAAGGAAACTCAGCTTAGTACTCCATTGTCAGGATGTATGATGCTGCCCAGGAGGCGAAGAAATTATACAAATGAATCCCTTACCTTCCTTCTCCCTTCCCCCTATAAAACTGTGGCATTAGTATATATAGCTATTTCTAATATATTTCAGTTAAAATTGTTCCTCTCCTCTCAATTTCTGTACAAACTATTGGACAAAGGGTATGTCTACACTAAAATGTAAATCCAGGTTTCCAACTCAGGGTCAAGCCTAACCTGCCCTTCCATGTACACCCAAATCACACTAACCTATGGCTCAAACTCAGAGTCCCAGGACTACAAAGTGGGGAGGGTCCAAGCCTGAGTCAAACAAAGACTCAGGGTTCAAGTCTTATTACCTTGCAGTGGAGACACAGCCCCACTGGATTCATGCTCTGGGAATCTGCAAGAAGTATTCCACAGTCCAATAGGCACCGACTTCCCCTCTGTCCGGTGGGCGCTTGACCCCCCCCAACCCCTGGCCCCACCCTGCCTCGCCTTTTCCCACACCTGCACAATCCTCATCCCACCCCATTCCACCCCTTCACCAAAGTTCCCACCCCACCCCATCTTTTCCTACCCCAGCCCCACCCCCTTCCAGCCTCCATTCGACCCCCTTCCCCCAAATCCCCACCCCTGCCCTGCTTCTTTTCCACCTCCTCCCCGGGGCATGCCACATTCCTGCTCCTCCCGCTCCCTCCCAGAAAGTCCTAAGTGCAGCCAAATAGGAAGCACAAAATAACTTCTTCATTTTTTTCAAAGCAGCCTGTTATTGACATTTCAGAATTTGAATAATATGAACAGTTTGAATAGTTGGTGTTATTCCATAGTTAACATCTTTCATGCCAAAAAAAAATGCTAAGCATTACATTTTTTTCAAAGATCCCTTGTAAATTAATTGTAACTCATAAGTCAATTAAATGTATTGTACTGGTAAATCCCCAGAAAATTAATTCTGCACTCAAAGAGTAAGTCCTTTAAGTCTGAATAGGAAGCACTATGTAATTCATATATATCAAATAGGGTTAAGTCCCTGCTTTAAGTGTGAAACTTAGCTTAAGTTTGATGATGGATTTATAACAGTACCTCCATAATATAACCAACATATATTTCTTTCTGCTGTTTGACCCACTCTGCATATGACTAAAAATTAAAGAGAGTCAAATATTTATAACCTAGCAAAATAAATAAATAATGGGGAGGGGAATACAGTTCTACTTTATAAATATTCGAATAATTTTATCTAGATTTGGTCAAATGATTTGTTGCACATAAAAGTATTTGTGCATTTTTTTCCTTTTCTGTTTGCTAATCGTTCTCCAGCCAATCCAAGTTTCTGTCAATGTTTTCCTTATGTTAGGAATAGTGCAGTGACTGGGTACGCTAGGATGAAATGTAGGCTACAATAGAGGTTCCTTTGAAATATAAAAAACACTTAGTTCAATTAGACCTTTATTCACATGCACAGTTTCTTGGGGCTTAAAAGTAAAACCATTGGTTGTTTTTAATGGTTTCTTACCCCATTCAGCAAGCCCATAAAAGATTTTAGGAACTTAGAAACACAATTGCTTTATATTTAGGAATGAGACAAAAATCTAGTTAAGTAATAATATTAAATTAATATGAAACACTCAATATATATGAGGTACGGCAGACTCCACAGTATCTGCTGTTACATATTGGTCAGCTTGCTGGTCCTTACCCTTAAATTACTCTGAGCAAAACCTACTCTTAGCCTCATTGCAAACCCAGTTTGAACTCAGCACATCATATGGGGCCCAGGATCCTCTTAGCTTGCACTGGCTGTTTTCTGTAGTCTATTATCAAGTTGCAGTGGGGGAGATTTAGGTTGGATATTAGGAAAAACTGTTTCACTATGAGGGTGGTGAAACACTGGAATGCGTTACCTAGGGAGGTGGTGGAATCTCCTTCCCTAGAAGTTTTTAAGGTCAGGCTTGACGAAGCCCTGGCTAGGATGATTTAGTCAGGGATCGGTCCTGCTTTGAGCAGGGGGTTGGACTAGATGACCTCCTGAGGTCCCTTCCAACCCTGATATTCTATGATTCTGGTCAACTGATAGCAACTCTGCCCAGGCCATCCCTACCATTGACACTACCTGACTACATTTTTCTGGTCCACCTAACATATTGGAATTGATTGCCAAAGGGGTTTGAGACACACGGTGTGAATCTCTATCACAGAGAAAAATAAGACCCACACATGGAATTCTTTATTCCCATCCTTGTCCAACTTGGGTTCAACTAACCACTTTGAGCCCAGTGAGTATTAAATTATGGTGTCCAACTTTTTCCATAGTATATGTCTTTCATGAATTCATACACTCATATACTCCTCCACATATATTCAGTTTTATAACACACTCTCTCCATTCCAAAGAAAAGAACATAAAAAAACTCCAGCTAATACAACAGTTTATCCTTAGCTTCAACATAGTCTCAAATATTGAAATTAAACATGCTCAGAGCTAGAAGCTCTTTCAGCTTTCCCTTTTCCCCCACTGTAGAAGCCAGAGAGCTTCTTTATCTATAGGCTTCCTGCGGCTTTGTGATGGGGTGTATGAGCTTCACACTGGGGGGCTTAATAAGCAACTCTGGGCACATAAGGCCCTGCCTAGCTGCACCAGCTGGACATGCTCACAATGGCAGCAGAGCAAAAAAGGGACCAGCCCAGATGAGCCAGGATGGACAGAGTAAGGAAGTAGTCCTATTCTATTAGCTCCGGCAGAGAGGCTGCAGGAGATCCACACCACCTGGACCAGACCCCACTGTGAACCACAGAAGGCCCCATGGGGACCAGGAAGGCGAAGTCTTGACTGATGGAAAAGAGACTCTGGAACACTGCAGGGAGACCCCCCTCTTGCTGAAGCTATAAGCAGACTCTGCTGTGACTTTGGAGGAGATGGGGACATGGTAAGAAGTGATCCAAGAAGCAGGCTTGGGGACATCTGCTCTAGTCTGCGTATCTGATCTGCCAATCACAGGGTCATGAATGGGAACATGGTAGAATAGGGAAGGTCCTGATTCCCCTACTGTTGACCCTGCAGACTCTCAACACTGGCTGCAGACTGTTGCCATTATGTGATGCTACTAAGTGCAGACACAGAACCCCCAACAGACCTATATAAGTATTCACATTATACTTTGGACAAACACATTTTTATCGACAAGTTGTTCACAAACTGTTCATTTTGACAGTTTACAATTGGTTGCCTGCAAAAGGTCATGTAAGTCACATGGTATTGTGTTTGCTCTCTGATTGGGTGATAGCTTTTTAAAATGGAAGAATGACAAATGATGAACAACAAACTTCCAGTACAAGTATTCATGAAATTAATTATTCACACTAAAATTTGTGTAATTTTTGGCATTAAAAAAATTTTTCATAGATATCCAGCAGCAGTCCCAAGATTAATAAATAGTGAGTTATATAGCTACACAAATGGCAGAGGGGAAAGTTGTCTATATGATAAGAAATATATTCACAACTTCATTATTTAACCCATTATTTAATACATTTCATATGTGTAGGATCATGACCATAGTGGAATAAAAAGGAGAATAATAAGGAATAATGGTATGAAATTAAGAATGGGAAAAATTAGATTAAATATGAACAAAATATTGGTCAATTTGAAATGCACCATGATATGGAGAAGAAGTCATAGAAGACCCATTGCTTGGGAGTTAAAACTTTGACTGTCAAAGTGCATGAACTGTAAAGAACAATGCTATATTGACAATGAGCTGAACTGGATGATTGGATAGAATTGTAGATGAAAAAGAACTGTGTTTTCCCCTCCCAATATGCTTCCTATCTGCTACCCAAGATCCATAAACCTGGAAATCCTGGACATCCCATCATCTCAGGCATTGGCACCCTGACAGCAGGATTGTCTGGCTATGTACACTCCCTCCTCAGGCCCTACGCTACCAACACTCCCAGCTACCTTTGAGACACCACTGACTTCCTGAGGAAACTTCAATCCATCGGTGATCTTCCTGATAACACCATCCTGGCCACTATAGATGTAGAAGCCCTCTACACCAACATTCCACACAAAGATGGACTACAAGCTGTCAGGAACAGTATTCCCAATAATATCACGGCAAATCTGGTGGCTGAACCTTGTGACTTTGTCCTCACCCATAACTATTTCACATTTGGGGATAATGTATACCTTCAAATCAGCAGCACTGCTGTGGGTACACGCATGGCCCCACAGTATGCCAACATTTTTATGGCTGACTTAGAACAACGCTTCCTCAGCTCTCGTCCCCTAATGCCCCTACTCTACTTGCAGTATATTGATGACATCTTCATCATCTGGACCCATGGAAAAGAAGCCCTTGAGGAACTCCACCATGATTTCAACAATTTCCATCCCACCATCAAGCCCCCAACTAAAACCTCTCCAATGCATCATCAAGGATCTACAACCTATCCTGAAGGATGAGTAATCGCTCTCACAAATCTTGGGAGACAGGCCAGTCCTTGCCTGTAGACAGCCCCCCAAACTGAAGCAAATACTCACCAGCAACCACACACCACACAACAGAACCACTAACCCAGGAACCTATCCTTGCAACAAAGCCCATTGCCAACTGTGTCCACATATCTATTCAGAGGCTCGTTCACCTGCACATCTACCAATATGACATATACCATCATGTGCCAGCAATGCCCCCCTGCCATGTACATTGTCCAAACCAGACAGTCTCTTCATAAAAGAATAAATGGACACAAATCAGATGTCAAAAATTATAACATTCAAAAACCAGTTGGAGAACACTTCAATCTCCCTGGTCACTCAATTACAGACCTAAAAGTCGCAATATTACAACAAAAAAACTTCAAAAACAGACTCCAATGAGAGACTGCTGAATTGGAATTAATTTACAAACTGGAGACCATTAAATTAGGCTTGAATAAAGACTGGGAGTAGATGGGTCATTACACAAAGTAAAACTATTTCCCCAACCGTATCCCCCCCCCCCCCCCGTTACTCTCACCTTCTTGTTGACTGTTGGAAATGGGCCATCCTGATTATCACTACAAATGTGTTTTTCCTCCTGCTGATAATAGCTTACCTGAATTGATCACTCTCATTATAGTGTGTATGGCAACACTCATTTTTTCATGTTCTCTGTGTGCATATATATATCTTTTTACTGTATTTTCCGCTGCATGAATGCAATGAAGTGGGTTTTAGCCCACAAAAGCTTATGCTCAAATAAATGTGTTAGTCTCTAAGGTGCCACAAGTACTTCTCGTTCTTTTTAAAAATATAGTAGCAGACAAATTTTCAGAAGTGTCAGATACCAAACAGACTCTGCCAGGCTCTCACAGCTCTAAAGTAGATTTCATTCTCATAGCATGGAAGATTGATATTCCTCAGCAAGTTATGTCAAGACAAGAGTCAGATTAATGTTTCATTTTTCCTTTATTTCCAAGTTGTCATTTGTGCAAATCTTAAACATCGTTTGAGAAGTTCTGAACAACTATTTAGTGAACTGTAAAAGAAGCTCTACAGGAAATTGTTTTATGGACTAAATCCACTTGAGAAGTAAGTAGTTTAAGGCCCCGTTTTCAAAGATGACTTGAAAGGAAGCAATTCTTCATCCAGTCTACTTTTCAGTCCCTGTCAAGCCCACTTTGCAACATGCAAGTGATGAGCTCAGCCTATTTATATGCTGTCAGAAAAATTAGCCAGGAGCTCTAATCTTTCAGGAAATAGTAATTTTTTTGGATAAATTTCAGAAAATATTTTGTTAAAATAATTACAAAATATTTGTCAACATTTTCTAGTAGTTATGTGTTATCAGTCCTGACTTTTCAGTAGAGAACATGATAGAAATTTAGCTATCTATGCACTTTATTACTCCCATCAGTGTATCTATGCACTATGTACATGATAGCATCAACTTGTCCAAAAGAACATCTATCATTTATGCCTTTTAGGAAGGTAGTTTTCATTTTTTTTTTCTCCATGCTGTCTCAAAAGAGGAAGGGAGAGGAGGTGAAACTGTACTTAAGTATTTCTCTTTGATAAAAAGGGCATTCTCCTGTCTCTGATATATTTATCTCAAAGAAACTGTGATAAAACCACACAATTTCTTGTTCAAGCAAGACAGAAAGGGTGGTTATAAGGGTCATTATTTAATATATCCATGTAGCATGTAACAAGGGATTAGAAGACTAACTGCAAAAAGACAAAAAGAAAAGGAGGACTTGTGGCACCTTAGAGACTAAAAGTCCTCCTTTTCTTTTTGTGGATACAGACTAACACGGCTGCTACTCTGAAACCTGCAAAAAGACAGAAAGTTGCAGGAGACTAAGCATGGAGCCTCTTGGTACGTCATAGAAAACAGGTTGACAGAACTGGAGCCACCACCAGAGACATAGAAAAATGTGATTTGATAAATAGGAATAAAACAAGAAAAGGAGAAAACTTGACATCTCAGCAAAGCTTTAGAGGTGGCCCATGTTAATTGTCATGTTCAGGATCTACACGATGCTGCTGCAATGACATGCAAAAAAACAATGGTTTGCTGTTACATCAGAGAAATAAGTTAGAATTATTAAAGGATTGAATGTAAATGCCTCAGGGAAACATAGAGAGACAAGATGGGGAAAAATGAAAGGTATTGTAAAAATAGGAGCAAACGAAAAAATTATCAGAACAAAGGAGTGGTTAGGTGGTGGTGATAGAGGAAATGTATCATGACAACCTTACAATTAGAGCTGGTCACAACTCAGAGTTTCTGCTTCATGGGAAATTTTAACATTTTGAATTTAGTTTTTGTTCCAAATGGAACAAATAGATTTAAAAAAAAAAATCCTGCAAAACAGAAATGGTGGGGGGGAAAGTTTGAGAGAAGTTTAGACACGTCTCAAGTGTTTCAAAATTAAGTTTCCTTTTCTATTTTTTATTTTTTTTTACATTATTTCATGACATCAGTAGCAATGGTGCATTATATGACACAACTTGACATAGTATGGCACAGTAAAATAATATGAGAATGTTACCACAGTAACAGGATACATTTTGATCTAAAAACAAGGTAAGAGGGAGATTACTAGTGGAGTTCCTCTGGATCAATCTTGGGAGCAATATTTTTATTAACAACCTTTGCACAAAGAGTACGAATATGCTAATGAAATATGGAAGGCATCATCAATACAGAGAAGGACTGGAATATTATACAAGAAGTTCTGGATAACCTTGAAAACTCGCATGGTAGAAGTGGGATGAAATTCAATAGTGCATGACCTTTCACTTTATATTTACAGTCTAACAATAAGAATTTCTGCTACAAGCTGGGGGCTCCTCAGTTGGGAGAGACAGAGGAGAGAGACCTGGGTATGTGAGTCAATCACAGGATGACTATGAGCCACCAATGTGATGTTGCTGTGAAAAAGGAAAATGTGCTCCTAGGATGTATTAGGTAAGAAATTTCCACTAGAGTTTGAGAGGTGTTTATGCTAAAGATCAAGGCACTGATAAGACCTCATTTGGAATACTGTGTAAAATTTTGCTCACCCATATTCAAAAAAGATTAATTTAACCTGGAACAGGCCTAGAGAAGAGCTATTAGGATGAGCAGGGAAATTGAGGGCCTATTTTATGAGAGGAGACTGAAAGAGCTTGGCATGTTTAGTCTAGCAAAAAGAAGATTCAGAGGGAATATGATTGATTTTTATAAATACATTACTGGGGTAAATACTAGAAAAGGTGAACAGCTATTTAATCTAAAAGACAATGTTGGCACAAGAACAAGTAGTTATAAACTGGTCATGAACAAATTCAGGCTGGATATTAGAAGAAGGTTTCTAACCACCACAGGGGTGAGGTTCTTGAACAGCCTCCCAATAGAAGTTGTGGGGGCAAATAATGTATTTAATTTTCAGAGAAAGATGTGCAAATTTATGAGTACAATTGCATGACAGGGTTGCTTGTGGTGGCAGTGAGGGGAGTTCAGCAGTCCGGGGGCTCACTTCCAGTTTATGTCTTATATTCCTAAAAGCTCATGCTTCAGGGTTTCAGCTGGCCACCTGAGGGGGTCAGGAAGGGATTCACCACCAATGTATTTGATTGTTTAATCTCTTTCCTTTGAAGCATCAGTGATGGACGTAGTTGAAGATGTGACATTGGCTGGAGAGAGCTAGGGCTGTAAGGTGGAATCGAGCTTTCTCTCTCAGGTGCTTAGCTGGAGGGTTCTTGCTCACATACTCAAGGTCTAACTAAGCAATATGTGGGGTTGGGAAGGAATTTCCCCTAGGTCAGATTTTCAGTGAGCTGATGGGGGTTCGTGTTGCCTTCTTCTGCAGCATCTGGATGTGGGTCACTTGTCAATATTATCTGGGTATATCACAATCAATTCTGTGCCATTGTGGGGGCCTTGGGCATGGTGCCTTTCCTACTCTTGTATTCTCTGTCTCTGGCACACAACAGTCTCGTATCTTGTAGGCTATAATACTTGAATCTAATTTTAGTTGTTGGGTTTAGCTGGTGGTGTTGGTGGCCTTTGATATACAGGAGATCAGACTAGATGATCTGGTGTGCTTTCTGGCCTTAAACTCTATGACTTAATGTTTCTATCTGTTCTAAGTATCAGCTTCCCTGAATGTTTTGTTAAAATAAACCACAATATTTTTTAAAATAGTAACAGAATATTTCAACTCCTATATTATGTGTATGATATCATGTAGCATGTTATGCACTACTAATGGTGTAAAAATAAATATAACATAAAAATAGAAAAAGAGAAAATTTTGAAACAAATTTCATTCTGAAACCACATTTCAGTGTTTTCCTTTCATGGGAAATTATGTCAAAATCAATATGATTTTGCAAAACAAAATCAAATAATCAATATGTCATTTTCTGACAGAAAACTGTTTTGAATAAACATTTTCTGACCAGCTCTAGTTAGAATGAAAGAAGGAAGTGAATTCCTCGTAACCAGTTGAGAAGAGTCTGGCAGCAACGGCACACTGAGTAGATAGGAAAGAATATTTATGGATAGCTTATGTCTTTTATGTTAGATTTTTGTTTTCGTTTTTTAAAAAAACAGGTCTCTTTTCTCAGAGAAATGAAACCTAAAACCAAAACATACTTCACTTAAAAACAAAAAAAACCCCAAGTAATTGTAGTCATTTGGAGGGCAAAAGGTAATTTTTTCAGCTTTCAGGCTGTTCCCATTCTTTCAAAACTAGGCCCCTATAAGGTATCCCAGTTGAGCACTCAAAACTGTTGCACCCAGAATCATGCTCACTTTTGAAAATCTTGGCTATATGACATAAATCCTTTTTTGGCATATGGCAGGAGAGTAAAAGAGGATTTCTCATTATTATATGCACGGATGTGACTGTTTTAGAGCTGTGTTTTTAGTGTACTTCTCATAAATGGAATGTTTTACCATGCCTAGAGTTAGCTTTGGTGAACAAATAAAACTAGAGTGGAGAAACATCTCCTGATACTCATAAAGGTTCTGTTGTGTTCAATACGTGATATCTCTTTATAGGGAGCTGTCTTCAGTAATGCAGTGGCAGCTCCCCTTTTGATGCACTAATATATTTAGAAATAGCACAGGAAATTGCCACACCACATAGGTAATGTACTCACAGCTTTCTCATCCTTCAGCAAGCAAGCCACTGGAAGAATCTGTAAGGGTATTGCCTCTTTTAAATTGCACACAATGAGCCAATTTTTTCCTGACTTGCATTCCATTATATCAATAAGGTGAGAATAGAGCATTACTTATGGTAGGCTTTTTCCCATTGAAATGGATTTTTAGAAAAAGAGGGGACAGAAAGATGAGTGAACTTCTTCATAGAATATAGAAAATCCTAAGCATCAAAATAATTTTTCATAAATGAATTTCTCTGGTTTATTCAACCAAACAAACAGAAAAAAGAAAATCCTTTGAAATAGACATTTAAGCAATTTTTTGGCAGAGGACATAGCTGAATTTGTCTTCACTCATCCTTGTTCTCTTGATGGAATGAACAAGGGAAAAAAGGAAACTGGGAGGGACAATACACTAGGCTTTTTCCTCTGGAAAAAGCCTAGTGCAGTGCGCAAGCTACAGTGAGTTGGATTGTGCTATTTTAATACCTGTTGAAAGTTTCTCTACATCATAGCAACATACTCTTGTTAATAGGAAAACTCAATGTGACATAATAAATTGTCAAATTTTAAAATCAGCTGTAAGTGGTGGACTACTTCTGAACTAAGAACCAAGGTATTAGCTCTAATCAACTATCAATACTCTCAGAGGCTGCTGGGAGTGAAAGAGATCTTGGGCTTCTCTAACTCAGGACCAACACAGAATAAAAATTCAACTCTTACTCCATGCCATATATAGATAAGTTAATTGAGCAGATTGGAAGAGCTAAATTTGAATAAGGGTTATTTTTTAGTTGTAAGAATCAAAAAAGCAAACTACATTTACCATACTTCATACAGCTGGGGCTGTATCAATTCACCGTACTTCCATTCTGACTTAATGTGGCTCTAGCCACATTTCCATAATTAATGGACATTCTTCTAAATGGAATGCAGATGATATGGATATGCATATTTTGATGATGTAGTCATACATAGTTTCACTTGGAGTGAGCATCTAGAGAAGATACTCCAACAATTTGGATTAACTGTGAACACTGGAAAATGTGTGTGGGCCCCAAAAGTGATCAAATATGGAAGAAAGTCTTGTGTGTGCCCCCCAAAATGTTCATGGGCCCGAAAAGTGATCAAATATGGAAAGAAGGCTTGTGAAAACTTCAATAGAGACAATTCAAGCCAGTCTAAAGAGGCCAACCTCAAGAACTCAGTAAGATTCAAACCCCCCTCCCTCCAGGGATTATAGGATGGTGTAGAAGGTTTATTCCATACTTTTCCATGCTCACTGCATGTCTAACAAATCTAAAAAAAATATAAACAAAAAAAGATGAACTGAACAAATGAATGGAAACAGGCCTTCTAGGCACTGAAGATAACTATCTGTGAAGATCCAATACTTCAGAGTCCAGATTTTTTCAACAGAGTTTGTAGATCAAATTGATGGTTTGGGGGCCCGCCTGCGACCATTTTTATTGTAAAGAAAAGAAGGGATAAAACACCTGGTGACATATGGGAGAAGGGAGTTGTTTCCATGAGAGAATAAATATAATAGAACCATAGAATCACAGAACTGGAAGGGACCTCAAGAGATCATCTAGTCCAGATCCCTGCACTCAAGGCAGGACTAAGTATTATCTTGACCATCCCTGACAGGTGTTTGTCCAACCTGCTCTTAAAAATCCCCAATGATGGAGATTCCACAACCTCCCTAGGCAATTTATTCCAGTGCTTAATCACTTTGATAGTTAGGAAGTTTTTCCTAATGTCCAACCTAAACTGTCCTTGCTGCAATTTAAGCCCATTGCTTTTTGTCCTATCCTCAGAGGTTAAGAAGAACATTTTTTCTCCCTATTCCTTGTAACAATCTTTTATGTACCTGAAAACTGTTATCATGTCCCTATCAGTCTTCTCTTCTCCAGGCTAAACAAACCCATTTTTTTCAATCTTCCCTCATAGGTCATGTTTTCTAGACCTTTAATCATTTTTGTTGCTCCTCTTTGGTCTTTTGTCCAATTTGTCCACATCTTTCCTGAAATGTGGTGCCCCAAACTGGACACAACACTCCAGTTGAGGCCTGATCAGCATGGAGTAGAGAGGGAGAATTACTTCTCATGTCTTGCTTACAATACTCCTGCTAATACATCCCAGAATGATGTTTGATTTTTTTGCAACAGCATTACACTGTTGACTCATATTTAGTTTGTGATCCACTATGACCCCCCAAACCTCTTTCCACAGTACTCCTTCCGAGGAAGTTATTTTCCATTTTGTATGTGTGCAACTGATTATTCCTTCATAGGTGGCGTACTTTGCATTTGTCCTTATTGAATTTCATTCTATTTACTTCAGACCGTTTGTCCAGATCATTTTGAATTTTAATCCTATCCTCCAAAGCACTTGCAACCCCTCCCAGCTTGGTATCATCCACAAACTTTATAACTGCACTCTCTATGACATTGTCTAAATCACTGATGAAGATATTGAACAGAACCAGACCCAGAATCGATCCGTGCGGGACCCCACTCATTGTGCCCTTCCATCTTGACTGTGAAACACTGATAACTACTCTCTGGGAACAATTCTCCAACCAGTTATGCACTCATCTTGTAGTAGCTCCATCTAGGTTGTATTTCCCTAGTTTGTTCATGAGAAGGTCATGTGAGACAGTATCAAAAGCCTTACTAAAGTCAAGATATACCACATCTACCACTTCCCCCCATCCACAAGGCTTGTCACCTTGTCAAAGAAAGCTATCAGGTTGGTTTGACACTATTTGTTTTTGACCAATCCATGTTATTATTCACCTTATTATCTTCTAGGTGTTTGCAAATTGATTGCTTAATTATTTGCTCCATTATTTTTCCAGGTACAGAAGTTAAGATGACTGGTCTGCAATTCCCCGGGTTGTCCTTATTTCCTTTTTATAGATGGGCACTATGTTTGCCCTTTTCCAGTCTAAAGGAATGTCTCCCATCTTCCATGACTTTTCAAAGATAATTGCTAATAGTTCAGATATCTCCTCAGTCAGCTCCCTAAGTATTCTACAATGCATTTCATCAGGCCCTGGTGATCTGAAGACATCTAACTTGTCTAAGAATTTTTTTATTTGTTCTTTCCCTATTTTAGATTCTGATCCTACCACATTTTCACTGGCATTCTCTATGTTAGACATCCAATTGCCACCAACCTTATTGATGAAAACCAAATCAAAGAAGTAATTAAGCACCTCTGCCATTTCCACATTTTCTGTTATTGTCTTTTCCCCCTCGTTGAGTAACAGCCTACTCTGTCCTTGGTCTGCCTCTTGCTTCTATATGTATTTGTAGAATATTTTCTTGTTTCCTTTTATGTCCCTAGCTAGTTTCACCTTGTTTTGTGCCTTGGCTTTTCAAATTTTGTCCCTACATACTTGTGTTATTTGTTTATATTCATCCTTTGTAATTTGACAGAGTTTCCACTTTTCGTAGGACTCTTTTTTGAGTTTTATATCATTGAAGATCTCCTGGTTAAACCAGGGTAGTCTTTTTCCATACTTCTTATCTTTCCTATGCAGTGGGATAGTTTGGTCTTATGCTACTAAATAAAAGGAATGTCTGTCTGTAAAATGAGAAGTGGAGAGCCTTAAGTACTAGCTGTATGGAATAACTTTTGTCATTGAAACTGACTATAGAGGTCTATAGAATACGAGAGATTATACTTCCACGATAACTAGGTTGTTCCTTGCACTGCAGTCATCTGACTTAACCGTTTTATCAGGGAGTAAAACTTCATTGGCAGACAAATAAGCTCAGGCTAAAGAAAAGGGGGGGGGGGATGTGACAGAATAAACTTTCACATGATTGAACACTGCCCCACTTCCCAAATCCTCTGAGTAATGGCTGTAGATGGTGGATTACTCCTAAAAATTAGAACTAGGGTGTAGTGTGACTGGCTCTAATCACCCATCATTGCTTTCTGAGGCTGCTGGGAGTAGGAGAGGTCTAGGGCCTCTATAGATTGGATTGAGATCATTCTGGGGAGGAGTCCGAAGGAGAGGCAACACCAAAGAAGGGTATGCTGCTAAATGAATGTGAGGGGAAACAATTCCAGAGAGGGGAGCTCTAAAGACAGCACAAGATCAGCATCTGAGAAGAAGACACTTAGGAAAGAAAGTACTGGATTTGGGTCACAAGTTGGGGCTTGCCTGCTTGTAAATAATTTGGAGTTTCCAGAGAAAAAAGTCACTATGAATAGACTTTGGGTAGACAAAGCATGGAGAACATATTAGGAAATGGGTTTAAAAGTAAATCAGTGTTAATGATGTCAAAATACAGATGCCCCTTTTTAAGAACTGCTACATTCTTTGGCTTCATAATGGAGGGGTGGCTAGGATAAACATGAGTCATGCTGTGACCTTGTGCAACAGGTCTCTATCCCTGTAACTGGGAGTTGGGCCTAGTTCCACATGATCAAAGCCACTGATGTAGAGTGAGGGTTGGGCAGGGTAACTCTCCGTCTTCAACCCCACTCCACACCAAGCCGGGATTAGGATTGAAGTACCAGGATGGAAGGTGTTGTTGAAGGTGGTTGTGACCCCTCGGCATGGTAAGGCGGCAGCAGCAGCAGAGGAGGCGGAGTATGATGCTGGCGTATTGGGCTGGCCGCACACACACACACACACACACACTTAGAGCCTGCATGGGTCATAAGAAAAGCCCACATACAGTGGTGGGTCACCACACTAAAATGTTTCAGAAACACTGTAATAAAGTGTTGACTTTATTAGTATTGAACTTCACAACGTGAAAAAAAATATACCATTGTGTTATAAATTAATGTTGCATAATTCAAGCAAATATTAACAACATGTTACATAATTGATGTATGACAGGTCAGCTGCCTTCCTTTGCAACATTGTACTTACCTTGCTATGTTGCAAATGCAGAGGATTCAGTCTACAGCTAAGTTGACAAGTGAACATCAAGCATAGGTGCAGAGAGGGCAATCCACACAATATCCCCAAATATCTGCTAGGAAGTTGAAGGTTTATTATACTGTTCAACTTGCAACATCCTGGCAGATTAGAGTTGTATGGTAAGCTGTGATAGACATTGAGAGACAGCGTCCCACAAATGTAAATCAGAGACCTTGAAATCTAAAAATGTCAGAGAAAGAAAAGCACAAAAAACTGTGAGATATTTGAGGTGAAAACTGATGAAAAACTTCATAGATGGCTAGATATGTAATTACTGAAGCTTTCTGTGCAACAACTCTGCCACAAAAAACGCTTGACAATGTAACACTAAAGGAGTATGCACAATATAACCTGAAAAATGCTAAGGAGTACTTGTGGCACCTTAGAGACTAACAAATGTTGGATTCATACCAAGTTTGAGCCATCTATGGCAATTCTGCTTACCAAGAATATTTCAAAATCATGTAAACAAACAGAAGAAAAGTTGAAGACTTGTGATGGGAACAGCATTGTCACCAATGAGAACGCCGTTGGCATGTTCAACATTTGGGTTGTTTTAAGTGACCCACAATATGAGCTGAAATTAAATATGTTTCTATTGGACAGTGTGATTTTGGACTCTGTGAACTTTAAGACTGTCAGTCTAGCATTGGGAATTATCTGAGGTTTCCTTTGACCAGATCACTGTTCTTGTGACAGACAAAACCACAAATGAATAAAGACCTGGGAGAGGTGCACATAGCCATTGTTTCAGAAAGCTGTGCATGTGACATTGTTTCTCATTTGTTAAACTTGGTAGGTGTCGTGTAGTGTGAAAAGTTTGAAAAAGTATATGCCCTGATAATCACAGTAAAATGAGTATTTGCATGCCTATCCCGCACTTGGAGGATAAAGTCAAGAGTCAATGTATTCCACCCATTCCAGTTATAACACACTGGACAGCTGGTTTAATGATGCTTTGTTTCACCTATCCCATGCAGAGGACAACATTTTATTTTTCAAAGGAGAGAGGGGTCTCTCAAGCAGCTTGTGAGTTGTAAATATCAATTTGTGCCAGTCACCAGCAGTTCTTGAACATCTGAACATCTTGAAGAAGTGTGCAGCTCCTGTCATGCATACTTTGATAAAATATGAAAATTCTGTGATATTGGTTACAAAATGTGAATGTGATATGTGTGACCACATAATCTGGGCCAAAAGCAGTGCAAATGAATGTGAGCATGCAATGAGCAGAGAAGCACTGCTTAACAGCACTGAAAAAATCGAAACCGAGTAACTGCTGCCAGATTTTGTCAGCCTGCAGCAGCATTTTTCAATGCTTGAAGGTATTTGACCAAAATCAAGCAAGGTATTTCATCATATCTGAGAATGATGCATTTGAGACTTTTCCACTTTTTGAAGATAACAGAATCATGCAGGGTGAATATGTCAACACTGTCTATGAAATGCAATGTAAGAATGTTTACCAGTTTTGGAGAAATGAGGAAGCGAGTTTCCTAAAACTTGTGTCAAGGTTCCTCCCCCACTCTGAACTCTACGGTACAGATGTGGGGACCTGCATGAAAAACCTCCTAAGCTTATCTTTACCAGCTTAGGTCAAAACTTCCCCAAGGTACAAAATATTACACCCGTTATCCTTGGACTGGCCGCTACCACCACCAAACTAATACTGGTTACTGGGGAAGAGCTGTTTGGACGCGACTTTCCCCCCAAAATACTTCCCAAAACCCTGCACCCCACTTCCTGGACAAGGTTTGGTAAAAAGCCTCACCAATTTGCCTAGGTGACTACAGACCCAGACCCTTGGATCTTAAGAACAATGAACAATCCTCCCAACACTTGCACCCCCCCTTTCCTGGGAAATGTTGGATAAAAAGCCTCACCAATTTGCATAGGTGACCACAGACCCAAACCCTTGGATCTGAGAACAATGAAAAAGCATTCAGTTTTTTACAAGAAGACTTTTAATAAAAAATAGAAGTAAATAGAAATAAAGAAATCCCCCCTGTAAAATCAGGATGGTAGATATCTTACAGGGTAATTAGATTCAAAAACATAGAGAACCCCTCTAGGCAAAACCTTAAGTTACAAAAAAGATACACAGACAGAAATAGTTATTCTATTCAGCACAATTCTTTTCTCAGCCATTTAAAGAAATCATAATCTAACACATACCTAGCTAGATTACTTACTAAAAGTTCTAAGACTCCATTCCTGGTCTATCCCCAGCCAAGACGACTACAGACAGACCCAGACCCTTTGTTTCTCTCCCTCCTCCCAGCTTTTGAAAGTATCTTGTCTCCTCATTGGTCATTTTGGTCAGGTGCCAGCGAGGTTACCTTTAGCTTCTTAACCCTTTACAGGTGAGAGGAGCTTTCCCCTGGCCAGGAGGGATTTCAAAGGGGTTTACCCTTCCCTTTATATTTATGACAACTTGCTGACAGGTTTCAGTGGTAGCCATGTTAGTCTGTATCAGCAAAAAAAGAAAAAAGAAAAAAAGAGGAGACCTTGTGGCATCTTAGAGACTAACAAATTTAGCCCCTAACTAAAACTTCTCCAGCGCATCATCAAGGATCTACAACCTATCCTGAAGGATGACTCCTCACTCTCACAGATCTTGAGAGACAGGCCTCGCTTACAGACAGCCCCCAAACCTGAAGCAAATACTCACCAGCAACTACACACCACACAACAAAAACACCAATCCAGGGACCAAACCCTACTACAAACCCTGGTGCCAACTCTGTCCACATATCTATTCAAGGGACACCATCATAGGACCTAACTACACCAGCTACACCATCTGGGACTCTTTCACCTGCACATCTACCAATGTGATATATGCCATCATGTGCCAGCAATGCCTCTCTACCATGTACATTGGCCAAACTGGACAGTCTCTATGCAAAAGAATAAATGGACACAAATCTGACATCACGAATCATAACATTTAAAAACCAGTAGGAGAAAACTTTAATCTCTCTGGTCACTCAATAACAGACCTCAAAGTGGCAATTCTTAAAAAAAAAAAAAAAAAACCCTTCAAAAACAGACTCCAAGTGAAGCTGCAGAACTGCAATTAATTTGCAAACTAGATACCATCAGATTAGGCTTGAATAAAGACTGGGAGTGGTTGGGTCATTACAAAACCTAATTTTTTTTTTAAAATTTCCCCAATACTAATTTCTCCCTACTGTTACTCATACCTTCTTGTCAACTGTCTGTAATGGGCCACTCTCTTACCACTTCAAAAGATATTTCTCCTCCCTTAGTATCCTGCTGTTAATTGATTTATCTCATTAGACTGACCTAACACTTGGTAAAGCAACCCACATCCTTTCATGTATTTATACCTGCTCCTGTATCTTTTACTTCATACATCTGATCAAGTGGGGTCTAGCCCAAGAAAGCTTATACCTAAATAAATTTGTTAGTCTCTAAGGTGCCACAAGGACTCCTAATTTTTTGTTGTTTTTTTTTTTTTGCTAAAACTTGCTGTAATTGCTATCCAGTGCTTCAGAGTAACAGCCGTGTTAGTCTGTATTCGCAAAAAAAAAAGGAGGACTTGTGGCACCTTAGAGACTAACCAATTTATTAGAGCATAAGCTTTCGTGAGCTACAGCTCACTTCCTCAGATGCATATCGTGGAAACTGCAGCAGGCTTTATATATACACAGAGAATATGAAACAATACCTATTCCCACCCCACTGTCCTGCTGGTAATAGCTTATCTAAAGTGATTTCCAGCACAAATCCAGGTTTTCTCACCCTCCACCCCCCCACACAAATTCACTCTCCTGCTGGTGATAGCCCATCCAAAGTGACAACTCTTTACACAATGTGCATGACAATCAAGCTGGGCTATTTCCTGCACAAATCCAGGTTCTCACATCCCCCCCACCCCCATACACACACAAACTCACTCTCCTGCTGGTAATAGCTCATCCAAACTGACCACTCTTCAAGTTAAAATCCAAGTTAAACCAGAACATCGGGGGGGGGGGGGTAGGAAAAAACAAGAGGAAACAGGCTACCTTGCATAATGACTTAGCCACTCCAAGTCTCTATTTAAGCCTAAATTAATAGTATCCAATTTGCAAATGAATTCCAATTCAGCAGTTTCTCGCTGGAGTCTGGATTTGAAGTTTTTTTGTTTTAAGATAGCGACCTTCATGTCTGTGATCGCGTGACCAGAGAGATTGAAGTGTTCTCCGACTGGTTTATGAATGTTATAATTCTTGACATCTGATTTGTGTCCATTTATTCTTTTACGTAGAGACTGTCCAGTTTGACCAATGTACATGGCAGAGGGGCATTGCTGGCACATGATGGCATATATCACATTGGTGGATGTGCAGGTGAACAAGCCTCTGATAGTGTGGCTGATGTTATTAGGCCCTGTGATGGTGTCCCCTGAATAGATATGTGGGCACAGTTGGCAACGGGCTTTGTTGCAAGGATAAGTTCCTGGGTTAGTGGTTCTGTTGTGTGGTATGTGGTTGTTGGTGAGTATTTGCTTCAGGTTGCGGGGCTGTCTGTAGGCAAGGACTGGCCTGTCTCCCAAGATTTGTGAGAGTGTTGGGTCATCCTTTAGGATAGGTTGTAGATCCTTAATAATGCGTTGGAGGGGTTTTAGTTGGGGGCTGAAGGTGACGGCTAGTGGCGTTCTGTTATTTTCTTTGTTAGGCCTGTCCTGTAGTAGGTAACTTCTGGGAACTCTTCTGGCTCTATCAATCTGTTTCTTTACTTCTGCAGGTGGGTATTGTAGTTGTAAGAAAGCTTGACAGAGATCTTGTAGGTGTTTGTCTCTGTCTGAGGGGTTGGAGCAAATGCGGTTGTATCGCAGAGCTTGGCTGTAGACGATGGATCGTGTGGTGTGGTCAGGGTGAAAGCTGGTGGCATGCAGGTAGGAATAGCGGTCAGTAGGTTTCCGGTATAGGGTGGTGTTTATGTGACCATTGTTTATTAGCACTGTAGTGTCCAGGAAGTGGATCTCTTGTGTGGACTGGACCAGGCTGAGGTTGGTGGTTGGGGATTCCCACCACCAACCTCAGCCTGGTCCAGTCCACACAAGAGATCCACTTCCTGGACACTACAGTGCTAATAAACAATGGTCACATAAACACCACCCTATACCCGGAAACCTACTGACCGCTATTCCTACCTGCATGCCTCCAGCTTTCACCCTGACCACACCACACGATCCATCGTCTACAGCCAAGCTCTGCGATACAACCGCATTTGCTCCAACCCCTCAGACAGAGACAAACACCTACAAGATCTCTGTCAAGCTTTCTTACAGCTACAATACCCACCTGCAGAAGTAAAGAAACAGATTGATAGAGCCAGAAGAGTTCCCAGAAGTTACCTACTACAGGACAGGCCTAACAAAGAAAATAACAGAACGCCACTAGCCGTCACCTTCAGCCCCCAACTAAAACCCCTCCAACGCATTATTAAGGATCTACAACCTATCCTAAAGGATGACCCAACACTCTCACAAATCTTGGGAGACAGGCCAGTCCTTGCCTACAGACAGCCCCGCAACCTGAAGCAAATACTCACCAACAACCACATACCACACAACAGAACCACTAACCCAGGAACTTATCCTTGCAACAAAGCCCGTTGCCAACTGTGCCCACATATCTATTCAGGGGACACCATCACAGGGCCTAATAACTTCAGCCACACTATCAGAGGCTCGTTCACCTGCACATCCACCAATGTGATATATGCCATCATGTGCCAGCAATGCCCCTCTGCCATGTACATTGGTCAAACTGGACAGTCTCTACGTAAAAGAATAAATGGACACAAATCAGATGTCAAGAATTATAACATTCATAAACCAGTCGGAGAACACTTCAATCTCTCTGGTCACGCGATCACAGACATGAAGGTCGCTATCTTAAAACAAAAAAACTTCAAATCCAGACTCCAGCGAGAAACTGCTGAATTGGAATTCATTTGCAAATTGGATACTATTAATTTAGGCTTAAATAGAGACTTGGAGTGGCTAAGTCATTATGCAAGGTAGCCTGTTTCCTCTTGTTTTTTCCTACCCCCCCCCCCCCCGATGTTCTGGTTTAACTTGGATTTTAACTTGAAGAGTGGTCAGTTTGGATGAGCTATTACCAGCAGGAGAGTGAGTTTGTGTGTGTATGGGGGTGGGGGGGATGTGAGAACCTGGATTTGTGCAGGAAATAGCCCAGCTTGATTGTCATGCACATTGTGTAAAGAGTTGTCACTTTGGATGGGCTATCACCAGCAGGAGAGTGAATTTGTGTGGGGGGGTGGAGGGTGAGAAAACCTGGATTTGTGCTGGAAATCACTTTAGATAAGCTATTACCAGCAGGACAGTGGGGTGGGAATAGGTATTGTTTCATATTCTCTGTGTATATATAAAGCCTGCTGCAGTTTCCACGATATGCATCTGAGGAAGTGAGCTGTAGCTCACGAAAGCTTATGCTCTAATAAATTGGTTAGTCTCTAAGGTGCCACAAGTCCTCCTTTTCTTTTTATCCAGTGCTTGATGTTGCCACTAAATAGAGTTGACAAAGAAAGATCATTTTCTGCATATATAAATGTATTTCAGGATGACCACTGCTCCATCAAAGCATCAAACTGTTCTATGTGTGAGGTCTTGTACTAGAATAAATGTTAAAATAAATAAATAAATGTTACCATATCAGATGCCTGCCATTTTCTCTGGCTCTATATGTAAAAATGTGTCACTACAATTTATTTCATTATTTGCTAACATAAAAAAAATAGTTTACTTTTTCTTCTGTGTTTGTAGGAAGACTACTGGAGAGGGATTTAAGGGATTTAATATAGTATTTAAAGAGGTATGAATAGCTGAATTTTCAGACCCATGATTTTACACAATGCTTCCCCCTAAAAGAATGATTCTTACCATAGTTACCATTGGAGCTCCATTTCTTTCATTAAAAATATGTCATGAAAAATCTGCAGTCCTACTCATACCTAGCTCATTCTTTCTCTTATTCAGGGACTGAGAAACTTTAGTTTAGGCACCTGGGTGTAAAAATGTTGACCCGTGTGCTTAATTTCTTTAAATTTTTATAACACTGTATGTTGCAATATAAGTCACCTTTATATGAAATTGAGAGCACACTAACTGTCATATACATGTATTATGGAGTGTCTGGAACCCCGTGATTCTCCACACTGTACAAATACATAACAAAGAAGGCAATCCATGCCCCAAAGAGCTTACAGTCTCTCGGTGTCAAACACAACAGATAGATAAGACAGACAAATGAAGTCAGGGTGGGTGGTAGGTAAGAATCATAAAATCATAAAATATCAGGGTTGAAAGGGACCTCAGGAGGTCATCTAGTCCTCCTGAGATAAGGTAACAAGACAAGAAATGTTTAATAGAAAAGATGTCACTGCTTGCTATTTACCTAACTAATGCTTTGTGTCTTACTATTTAAATATTTTCTGTAATATATAGGTAGAATTGCATTTACTTAAATACAGAGTGACTTTCTAAACCAAGTTTTTCATTAAAGAGAGAATATTTGGTCTGTTGATACAAGTGTAAATGTACGGATAACCACTCTGCAAAGTAGCTTATCAGTTAGGAAACTGAGTGAGTAATTGGCTCCTAAAGGCCAGTTTCTACAAAGCACCATTTTTTTTGTATCTGCAAGTAACATTTTTTTTTATTTTTGCCAATAAAATATTAGTGTTGTAAGATATAGTTGTTTTATATTGTGTTATCATTGCAATATACTGAGGATTTTGCCTTTGATAGGCATTTTGAGAAAGTTGTTTGTTTTTTTATTTAAATCACATTGTCAAATTCTACCCTAGATTATACTACAGCAACCCATTCAAGCTAATGGGATTACCTAGATGAAATAAAGGGCAGTATTTGACCCATATTTTTCATTTGACTAAATTGCTGATGTTGGGAAATGAAATGGTCTGCATCCTAGATAAGAGACAGCACTAATTAATGTGCACTGCTATTAAATGAAAAGGGTCAGTTGATATTTTTTGTCTGGGAGTTGGCTTGAGAATTTTGCTTGCACACAAAATATATGAAAATATCACAAAATATATTCCATCAATATTGGACCCAACCCAGAATGGTTTCTTATTGTCATGAATCTTCTGTTATGCACTACTTTAATTTTCACCACTCTGGAAAACAATAAAATTAGTGGGACAAGCCACTGAAGAGGTCTGACTGATGCATTTAGATCACTGAATGAAGAAGTGTTTCATACATGCTTAAAGAAACACAGTCCAAACTAGCTGTCACATCAGCACATTTATCCTCATGCTTTGTTCTAACAGCAGTAGTTTCTCTCTTTGCATACTGGCATTTAAAAAATCTTCCAGAAACAGATGTTTCAAAATAAATTGGTAGAAAAAACAATCATTGGGATAGGGAGGGGGGAACTGCTTGCTAACATGTTCTATGCCATTAACAACTTTTCAAAGTATGCTTGGCAATGGCTGCTTCACATATGGTCCAGTTCCAAACACCAGGAGACAATTTGAATTTTTCAAATTTGCATGGCAAATGTAAACAGCCCCAAGATCTCATCAGCACATCTTTGAGGGGCCCTGGTGCGGTGGCTTTTTGTTGTTGCTGGGAAAGTCAATGTCTTCCCTATGAGAGAAACACAAAGCAAAACACTGGAACTGTAAAATAGCACAGATGTATGTTTGGCATTTAAGGATATGTTAGTACATATGTACATGCCCAAGAGCCACACATGCACTCTTGTATATGTTTCTGTGCGTATGGTGTATCCGTATAGCCAAAGTTTTCAAACCTGGTTGCCCAAGATTAGGCTCCTAAGTTAATTAATATTTCATAAATTCATAAATTTTGTCAAGGTGTTGAGCATCTACAGCTCGTGTTGGTTTCAAATGAGACTTGTGTCTGCTTTTCACTTCTCAAAATCAGGCCACTCACATTTCAGTCCCTAAATGTGGGTTTGGGGCCTTACCTTAGGCATCTATGTTTTAAAATATTCTATAAATGTATAGACAATTATAGAAAAAGATGTAAATTGTTTGTCAGAGCTCCATTGACTTCAGTGGCACTCTGACAATTTACACAGCTGAAGATCGTCTCCATAACATTTATTCACTGTAAAAGATTTTTTAACCTTTAAGTCAGTGGTTCCCAACCTTGTTCCTCTGCTTGTGCAGGGAAAGCCCCTGGCGGGCCGGGCCGGTTTGTTTACCTGCCACGTCCGCAGGTTCGGCCGATCACTGCTCCCCGTGGCCGCGGTTCGCTGCTCCAGGCCAATGGGAGCTGCTGGAAGTGGCGGTCAGTACGTCCCTCGGCCCGCACCACTGATTTAAGCAAATGTTCTCTCATAAAAGTTTTCCTATAACACTTACCTGATAATAGATTTCATTTTCTCATCAATTCCTAGAACAATTAAAAAAACCCCACACATTTAGCTTGGATATCTTCACAGCTTCTGAATTATCACTGGGTATTGGCAGCCCTTGTCAATGTTTACTGAAGATCACAATATGTCCCAAGGCATTAGCTAATACCGTAAAAAGTATAAACCCAAGGAATTGAGGATACAGTTCAATAGCAAAAAGTATAAATTCAGCTTCTGATACCATTTTTTCTTAATATTTCACATGAAGACTATAACTACTATAGCTATCATACTTCAATAACATTTGAATTCTTTAGGGTCATATACTTAGTCTATTTTTAAAAAAAACTAGCTCAACATAGTAGATATTTATATGTAAACTAAAAAAAAAAGATTAATGAGCCAATATGCTTTCATCTAAGAAGCATAATTAATCAGCTCCACTTACATTAATATTTACGATATTTTAAACAGGAAACAATATGTTAAGGGATAATTAAAATGTTGCAACTCGCATGACAAGCCCTGGTTTATGTGTTACTATAAAATACGTTTTGAGTACTATGAGGGAAACATGTGATTAGGGTCACAAATTTGTGATGTCCTTGTGTTTTGTGTATAACTTATGTTTTACAAGCATTAGATTTTTTTCATAGTTGTAGTTTTGACTCATCCATCAGAGGAGCTCTCTAAGTCTAAGCAAATATGTAGACTCACTTCTACTTGCACTGTAACATTTATACAGCATTTGTGAAGTATAAAGATTTCCTGATAGCTTTAAATTTAGGAGCTGAATGTGTAATTACTTAATTTATTTAGACAGTAATAATATTGGAGATATTAAAGAAGCCTTAACACAGCCTCTATGTGTGTATGCATATATTTTGGCATACTAACATTTGTGCACATAATAGAGACAACTTAACACACACAATATTTTTACATACAAATTGATTGCAAGTGATTTTTGCAAATTCCATCATTTGTATGTGAATGAGAGCACACAAAAGCTGTGCGTGTGTAACCTTTCTTGGCTAATGCTTGTATTGTATAGGACAAATGACACAGTTTGCTCAGTTCTGTGATTTATGACAGAAAGGTTCCTGGATATCACATTGAAACATTCTGAAGAAAAAAAATCATTTGTTGAATTTGCAGAAGGAAAAAAAGAATGTGCACAACTAGTTGTAGTCAATACATTTCCCTTACACAGGGAGAAACTTGAGACACCACACAGATATAACCAGAAAATCTATGAGGTTCCTAATAACTCAAACAATTCTAATTACTATAGACACCTACACTTTGCTAAAGAAAGTTCCCTTTTTATCATCAGCTATGTTGAATTCCTTACAAGTCTTATCATATGACATGGGTTTGTGTCTTTAGGCAACAGACTGCCCCATCCTCAGTGCTGGAGAGACCAAACAAAGAAATTCATTGATTGAAAATGAATTTCTGCCCCCAGAGTACTACTGAGTCTGCCCTCAGCTTTGGATGACTGGATCGGGGCAATTTCAAGTAATTAGCTTGCACAAAGTTGCTTTTGCAGAAGTGGAAGCTGAGCTCAGGCACACTTGAAATTTTGAGCAGCTTTTTATTTGTATCCCCATCCATTCTACCCTGGGAAAAAAGAAGACCTCTGCATGCCATAGATCACAGATCATCCACGCGGGCATTGCTTAGGATACATGTATTGTATATCTGCACACTTTCAGTGTTGTTTGGTATGCATGTGAGTGTGGGGCAGGGAGAAGGGGTTAAAATATAATTTTGACAGTACAGCAAAACTTGTGCACGGTCCTGCCTTTTGAAGGCAGGTTGCAGGGAAATTTCCTAGGTTTCCCTAGGACTCAGAAGCACCTGAAGGCAAGTAAGTATTCATAGTCTAGACAGGGATGCTGTGGTCCCTGAGGCAGTGCTCCTGCTGAAGGGGGAGAAGGAAGAGGAGGAAGCCCCTGGGAGAAAATCAGGGACTACTAGAGAAGCTGTGGCACTTTGCTGCTGCCACTAAGTGCGGGAACTGATGTCTCTTGAAGCTGTTCTTATATTCTGGATAATTTGGCCCCTGGCAGACTCCAGGTTTGGGGAGAGAAAAGTGATGTAAAACTATTTATGCCTTCTCCTAAACCATGATGAGCACCACTCTGCTGCATTAGGGGATCTTGAACTCTATTATGAATACAGTTACCAGCTTCCCAAAGACACAAAACCCAACAATGCTACAGTGATTAGTGCCATATAGATAGATAAAGAATTCATTGCACTGAGTACGATATTGAAAAGTACCATAAAGCTTTAGCTCACAAGGTGCATTAAAGTCATATAGCTCCTGGAAAAAATATCACTTGGTTGTGCTATGGAGGAACTGCAGAGAGTCCATCAACATCTTTCACAACCTAACTTTCACTGTGGGGCAGAAGATGAGTGCTTGGAGATGAAAGAGCAATGGGTCTATCTAGGTGTAACCTTAGATCGCACACTGAGTTACCATGCCCACCTGAAGAAGACAGCAGCTAAAGTTAAGACATGCAACAATCTTCTTAGCAAACTGGCAGGTTCATCACGGGGTGCCTGTACTCCAACTCTGCGGATGTAAGCTCTTGCCACCTCGTATTCGGTGGTGGAGTACTGCACAGCAGTTTGGAGTTGATCGTCACACACCAAACTGGTGGATACGCAGTTACATGCTGCCATGCGTATTATCTCCGGCATCCTGTGTCTGACTCCACTCCCATGGCTCCCAGTTCTGAGCAATATTATTGCTTCTCCTCATATCAGAGGAGAGGTTGCCACCGACAAGTTACTGGATAACATGTGCGCCAACTCAAGCCTGCCGCTATACAATGAACTTTTTAAACCACCAGCTGCACGTTTGCTGTCATGTGGCCCATGATGGTCTCATCCACCGCACCTGTGGTGTTAGGGCGGAAACACTCTGGCGAGAAGAATGGATATCTGTTATAATCCCCAACTGACCCCACAATTTGCCCACCTGGGTTTGACCTGCCCCGTCGCCAATGGGCCCTGTTGAACAGGTTCTGGACCGGGCAAGGTCTCTGTGTAGCCAACCAGTGTCGCCGGAGCCTTCATGACAGTCCTTTGTGCTGCTGTGGCGCAACATAAACGATGACGCACATAGTCGATGAATGCCTGCTGACTAGGTTCAGCTGTGGCCTAGAAGAACTGCGCCATGCCACTGAAGATGCCATCGCTTGGCTAGATGACTATACACGCGCTAAATAACTAACCTCTACTAACATAAAATGTTAGTAAAAGGCTTTGGAAAGTCCCAGAAATCCCAGCAGACAATTTCAACTTGAATCATCTACCACCTGACAGAAAGCACCTTCATTAGTGCCCTGAGTTGTCATACTTTTAGCCCATCTTTTATTACACATAGATCTGCTCAGCCAATCCTATTTTTCCCTGAGAACTGCACACCTGTATGAATATAAAAGTAGATTCTGTTGTAAAACAAATCAGAATTATTACTGTGCCCTTTAGTTCTTTTCTTACTGGCTGTCAAGGTTCCTTCCCCACTCTGAATGCTAGGGTACAGATGTGGGGACCTGCATGAAAAACCTCCTAAGCTTATCTTTACCAGCTTAGGTCAAAACTTCCCCAAGGTACAAAATATTCCACCCTTTATCCTTCGATTGGCCACTACCACCACCAAACAAATACTGGTTATTGGGGAAGAGCTATTTCGAAACGTCTTTCCCCCCAAAATACTTCCCAAAAGCTTGCACCTCACTTCCTGGACAAGGTTTGGTAAAAAGCCTCACCAATTTGCCTAGGTGACCACAGACCCAAACCCTTGGATCTGAGAACAATGAAAAAGCATTCAGTTTTCTTACAAGAAGACTTTTAATAGAAATAGAAGTAAATTTGAAGTAAAGAAATCACCTCTGTAAAATCAGGATGGTAGATACCTTACAGGGTAATTAGATTCAAAAGATAGAGAATCCCTCTAGGCAAAACCTTAAGTTACAAAAAAGATACACAGACAGAAATAGTTATTCTATTCAGCACAATTCTTTTCTCAGCCATTTAAAGAAATCATAATCTAACACATACCTAGCTAGATTACTTACTAAAAGTTCTAAGACTCCATTCCTGGTCTATCCCTGACAAAGACAGACTATAGACAGACACACAGACCCTTTGTTTCTCTCCCTCCTCTCAGCTTTTGAAAGTATCTTGTCTCCTCATTGGTCATTTTGGTCAGGTGCCAGCGAGGTTACCTTTAGCTTCTTAACCCTTTACAGGGGAGAGGAGCTTTCCCCTGGCCAGGAGGGATTTCAAAGGGGTTTACCCTTCCCTTTATATTTATGACACTGGCACAGCATGCTTTTTGCTTCGTCAGTGTGGTAGTACTGAGCTGTTACATGGCTGGCTGGTATGGAGCACAACTCTGTTGCTCTAATGAACTTGCAAAGAGTAGGGGTTCCCATAGGAAAATTGGTTTTGATCCAGTGACAAAGAATATTTGTAAATAGTATTTTAATCAAATGAATGCACAGATGCAATTTCACCTTTTGCACCAAAGGGTGAAATACAAGTTTCTGGGAGGAATTTCCCCACGCCCTGCACCAGCCATTATATTTCAGCTGTGTCAGTATACAGGGGGCTGAAGGGCGGATGTAGCAGAATAGCCATAAAGATGCTCCAGATTCCTCTGGGGAAAGCTCATACCAGCCCCCCAGCCAGATTAGAATGCCAAGAGCACAAAAATAGCTTACAGACACCTATGCATACCCTCAGACTTCACCTCCTGGAGTTGTAGCACATAATCTCTGACAACAGTACAAACCCTCTGCTCCTCTATGTTCTGCCCCCCAGAAAACTCTTGAAAATTTTGTTCCAGATTTTTATTCTCTTACTAACTTCATGACTTGGGCTCAGTCACAAGTTGTCATAAATATAAAGGGAAGGGTAAACCCCTTTGAAATCCCTCCTGGCCAGGGGAAAGCTCCTCTCACCTGTAAAGGGTTAAGAAGCTAAAGGTAACCTCGCTGGCACCTGACCAAAATGACCAATGAGGAGACAAGATACTTTCAAAAGCTGGGAGGAGGGAGAGAAACAAAGGGTCTGTGTGTCTGTCTATATGCTGGTCTTCGTTGGGGATAGACCAGGAATGGAGTCTTAGAACTTTTAGTAAGTAATCTAGCTAGGTATGTGTTAGATTATGATTTCTTTAAATGGCTGAGAAAAGAATTGTGCTGAATAGAATAACTATTTCTGTCTGTGTATCTTTTTTGTAACTTAAGGTTTTGCCTAGAGGGGTTCTCTATGTTTTTGAATCTAATTACCCTGTAAGATATCTACCATCCTGATTTTACAGGGGGGATTTCTTTATTTCTATTTACTTTTATTTTTATTAAAAGTCTTCTTGTAAGAAAACTGAATGCTTTTTCATTGTTCTCAGATCCAAGGGTTTGGGTCTGTGGTCACCTGTGCAAATTGGTGAGGCTTTTTATCCAACATTTCCCAGGAAAGGGGGGGTGCAAGTGTTGGGAGGATTGTTCATTGTTCTTAAGATCCAAGGGTCTGGGTCTGTAGTCACCTAGGCAAATTGGTGAGGCTTTTTACCAAACCTTGTCCAGGAAGTGGGGTGCAGGGTTTTGGGAAGTATTTTGGGGGGAAAGACGCGTCCAAACAGCTCTTCCCCAGTAACCAGTATTAGTTTGGTGGTGGTAGCGGCCAGTCCAAGGACAACGGGTGGAATATTTTGTACCTTGGGGAAGTTTTGACCTAAGCTGGTAAAGATAAGCTTAGGAGGTTTTTCATGCAGGTCCCCACATCTGTACCCTAGAGTTCAGAGTGGGGGAGGAACCTTGACACAAGTCAAATCTGAACCCCTTCCAACTCCACACTTTGGACGTTTGGATTTGAATTCAGTTTTTGTATGCACTTCGTAATTTAGGCCAATTCCAATTTTTGTACATTATGGGCCAGATCCTTAGTGTAAGTGGGCAAATGGAGTAATGCCCATTTATACCATCTGTGAATCTGGACCTTTATTGTAATTATAGAAGCCTTTTACAACTTCTACCGGGCAGTCTGTCTTCTGTGATTGGACCTCTTTCTAATTCCATTGGGGCACTTGAACTCACTGGTAGCACGATTATTCTCTGCCAGTTCACTGCATTTCTCTTCTTCTCTGTTACCAATTCTCTTTTTCCCTATTTGTTTTATTCTTCTTATTATTTTACATTGTTAAACCATAAAGCACCCACTAGGATTTCATTTAAATAAGAGTTAACCATTTTGTTAAATATAAAGAATGGTTCAAGATGATTGAGAGAGTATGACAATTAACAGTATCTAGATGCATGATTTATAGTTGTGTTACACTTATGAGACCATCTGATCTTAACATATACCTGAGGTACATGAAATATGATTTTTAAAATTCTCTAGTATAACGTAACCCCAAGAACTGTCAGAGCTTGCTCAATGAAAGCATGGTAAGACATGCTCAAGGATGAAATCATTTCACAAAAAAACTCATCTTTTGTTGGTTGTTACTATAGTACCCTTGGGAGGAACCTCTAAATTTGAAAGGATCCATTGGAAAGTGGTGCTCATTGAGTCTAATTTTTAGATATGCAAGGATCAGAACGAAGTCTCAATGAGATTCCCAAAGTGAAGAATGGTGTTATGGTAAAGCACTACCATGTAGTAGTAACAAAGTAACCCAGAAATTCTATATTCATATTAGAACTGGTCAGGAAATGTTTTTTTTTTGTCACCAGGGAAACTTTTTAACTCACACAAGTTTTGATTTAGTTGAAAAAAGTTTCTTCAGAAGTTTTCAGGCTTCCCCTGAAAAGCTAAACATTTCAAAAGTTCAATCAAGACCTGAACAATGCAATCAAAAATGGACATTTTCCTGCAGAAATCTCCATTTTGATGAAAGCCATTTTTCTCTTAAAAAAATAATTCAAATCAGCTGTATTTGACTGTGACCCTGACACTTCAGGGCTCGTGACAAATCACGACATGGACTGCTAGGGGGAAAATCAACAGATGTCTATATCCAGGCAGGCATTACCTTCCTGGGGAAGTGGGAGCGAGGGTGTATGTCATTCAATCCATAGGCAGATCTTCTATAGAAGTGTAAAAAAAATACCCTGGGTCAAAAAGGGAACACAATAGTCCCACACGAAGCCTACCATCCCTCAGGAGGCTCTGGCATCTAGCAGTCTCGGACTGGGTCCTGGACTGAGACAGGCCTTTCTTCAGGGAGGTAACATGGGAGATCCCACTTGACCTTTTCTCATCTGATCTGGCTCTCTCCTTTTAACAGCTCCCTCCAAATCTGACTGGTCTTGCAGTTGAAGTGGTGTGGGGCTGACAGAGTCCACAGTAGCTCATTAACTGTTCCCTAGTCAGTGCTGGGTTTGTATACCCCAATCATACTGAAACTGATTTCCCATGTGACCAAATTACTTAAGGTACATCAACATTGCAATTTAAGGTGTAATTATAGTGGGGGTAGGCATACCCATGCTAGATTTAATTAGAAAAAAAGGTTAAAAATATCAGTGAAGACACAAAGCAGGCTAGCAACCCCGGTACAAGCCCATTAGGGACCCTGAGTAGGTCACACCAGGCTCCATGCTGCCACATCTTCACTGCTAATGTAACCCACATTAGCTAATTTAAAGAGTGGGTAGGATTACACATTAAATTACAATATAGTCTAAGTAATGTAGACGCCTTTGAAAATTATATCCTTAATAATCTCTGTGCTTCAGTTCCCCAACTGTCAAACTGACATACTTCCCTTTCTCCAACCCATTGTCATATCTATTTAGACTGTAAATAGGGCAAGGACTGTCTCTTATATGCATGCACAGTGGCGAGGACAAAGGCACTTTGATTGCGTTGATTACAGCTATGGTGTTACTGTAAAACAAAAATAATAAATTACCTTTATTTTATTTTAAGATGTCCTTAAACTTCCCCAGTAGCAGGATATTTGCTGGGCAGCATTTCCCCAGGAAGACAATTACCCTGAATGTTTCCACTTGACAGCATGGCTTGAAATGGAGAGCAAAGTCAGATCCATTCTTGGATAAACAAAAGATATTCCTTAATGCAGTAGATGGCATCTTAGTACTTTAGAGGAAAGCACACACACACACACAAAATGCAAATAGATATAGACACAATGAAACTTAGGTATTAATTTATTTTCATTACAGGATAAGAAGATTAGTATACATGAACTAATATTAATAGAGGGAAGGTTTAAATTGGGTACTAGAAATATATTTCTCATTTAAAAGGCTATTGGGAGATGAAATCAGCTATGAGAACCAGTTGAAACTATAAGAATCAAAAGGAGTACTTGCGGCACCCTAGAGACTAACAAATTTATTTGAGCATAAGCTTTCGTGAGCCACAGCTCACTTCATCGGATGCATGCAGTGGAAAATACAGTGGGGAGATTTATATACACAGAGAACATGAAACAGCCCGTTGCCAACTGTGTCTACATATCTATTCAGGGGACACCATCATAGGGCCTAATCACATCAGCCACACTATCAGAGGCTCATTCACCTGCACATCTATCAATGTGATATATGCCATCATGTGCTAGCAATGCCCCTCTGCCATGTACATTGGCAAAATTGGACAGTCTCTACGTAAAAGAATAAATGGACACAAATCAGACGTCAAGAATTATAACATTCAAAAACCAGTTGGAGAACGCTTCAATCTCTTTGGTCTCTCGCTTACAGACCTAAAAGTGGCAATTCTTCAACAAAAAAACTTCAAAAACAGACTCCAACAAGAAACTGCTGAATTGGAATTAATTTGCAAACTGGATACAATTAACTTAGGCTTTGAATAGAGACTGGGAGTGGATGGGTCATTATACAAAGTAAAACTATTTCCCCATGTTTATTCCCCCCCACACACACACACTTATTTCCCTCCCCCCGCACACGTTCTTGTCAACTGCTGGAAATGGCCCACCTTGATCATCACTAAAAAAGGTTTTCCCCCTCCCGCTCTCCTGCTGGTAATAGCTCACCTTACCTGATCACTCTTGTTACAGTGTGTATGGTAACACCCCTTGTTTCATGTTCTCTGTGTATATAAATCTCCTCACTGTATTTTCCACTGCATGCATCCAATGAAGTGAGCTGTAGCTCATGAAAGCTTATGCTCAAATGAATTGGTTAGTCTCTAAGGTGCCACAAGTACTCCTGTTCTTTTTGCAGATACAGACTAACACGACTGCTACTCTGAAACCTATAAGAAACAAAGGATTTAAGGCTGCAGCGTGTAAGTGCTTGGGGACTCAAAGCAGTGAGCAATATCAGCTAAAAGGTTGGTTAGGTCCTCTGCTTAATTGTGGGGACAAAACCAGTGGTAGCACCATTCTAATTTCCAAAGTTCATACATATATGGAGGTACTGTAGTTAGCCAACAGGAGCATTATCTTACTGGATCATATGTAGCCACAACAAGACATAATGGAAATGGCTTTTAGGCATTTGTTATCCACCGGGGTATTTATATTCAGCAGTTATCATTACAGCTTGATCAGAAAGGTAAGCATGCTGTTGGGTGAACAATTAGAAAGAGCACCACCAGCATGAGAGAGCAGGCTGTGCTGCAGAAATGCATTTCCTAGGTATGGCAGTTAACAAGCCTATTTGAAGGGATCCTATTTGAAGAGGCCTCAAAAGAGAAATATTAGAAAGGTGAGCGTGATTTGTTTTCAGTATGACATAGAGAAATTACAGCTATAGAGAATGCAGCCAAATAATCAAAATCAGGACCAGTAAGAATGTCTACTGGGATACAATAACATTACATTGAAATAGCTGATCTTTCGTGTTCCATGTATTGATCCCCATGTGACTCTCCCTCTTTCCTTATGATCCAGTGCATACTTTACCTCACCCTTCCTTGTTCCTTGTGCTGACTCTATCCTGATACTCTGATGCTTGCAATAATTTTCTTCAAAAAACTCTGATACAAACCTTCCTTCTGCAGCTTCTCTTCTTGGACCTTAGTTTGATTCCCCAGCCTTTCTTGCATCCCATATATATCTCCACTCCTTTGCAGTCTCTGCTGGTGTCACTCTGCAAACAGATGTGATTCTTTACTCTTCTGATCACTTTTTCTAGCTTCCCCTTGGGTACAGCTTAAAGTAAAGTGCAAATATTGACCACACCCAGTTGACCACCTGGAAGTAGCGCAAGGGTGGCTGTTTTAGACCAAGGGGACGGGGAGAGCAGGAAGTGTGGACTATGATGTACATCAGTTCTAAGGGTGCTAGGCCCACTTACAAGATGACTGCCCTTGTCAGAAATCTTATCATGCTTTCTGCATAAGATAGTGTATTGTTCTGTTGTGGACCTCATGCATACCTAGCTTTCCATGAATTCTAGAAAGTTTGTCCAAGTCCCAATTTCTGATAGTGCTTGGCATACTATTCCATGCTATGTGCTTCCTCTACATTAACTTAGTGCAGGGTCTGATTCAGCATTACCCTCCATTGGTACATACTGATGGTTGGTTTTGGTTTTACTCATAAGAGTGGTTTGATGTGTTCCAGACGTTTGTCAAGTATTTTAAAAATCAATTGAATCTTTGTTTAGGTAATTGTTATAATAAGCATGTTTAAAATAGTGGGTAAGTCAAGGATGGATATGCAAATTAAATTGCCTTACTCTAGCAGCAGAAACTATACTTGCAATTGCAAACAAAATATTAGAGACCACCTCCAACCTAGAAATAAATCAAATTCTGTTTTGCAGCAATAAGTGTTCAAATTGTTGTTTGTTTTACTACAAAGCCTACACTGGCGTGATTGGCAAATTAAACCATGATTTGCCTTTCTGGCAAAATGAAGTGTCTTTGAATAGATTCTGTGATGTTCTGTCCCTTTAAGTGTTTGAGCTCTCTTCTCCCTCTCCAGTGAAAAACCTCTTGGTTTCAGTTTTGCAGCCAGAACAATAAATGTTTCCAGGGCAGCTAGTTGTGCTTAAATGATCTCCTCTGTGTCCGAATCTCCTTCTCCGCTGTGTCTAGATATAACAGACTGCAGCTTATTCATCATCTTAAAAATCAAATCAAATTGTGTCCTGCAGCTGCTAAGTTTGTTAGGCTCTAAAATTTGCTACACAGCCTATTCTGGCTTGACTGGGAAATTAAACTGTTGCTTGCATTGCTTTTGAGCTACCTAACTGCAGCTGGAGCATCCAATTTCTGCTCTCTCCAATCACCAGAAACTGTTCTGAGCACTAAGAACAAACACGTTCAAACAGGCTCAATCTCAGGTATGCTCAGGAATGTACTTCTCCCTGGTCCCACTCCCTTCTTCTGAGGCATGAATTGTGTGACTGGCATCATCTTGGTGCATCCCTCTCCCATTTGTGAAAACCCCACTCTAGTACTCTGCTCCCATTTTGTTCGGTGACAGGTCATTTCTATTGCCCTACTCACCCCGCTCTTCCACCCCTGTGCTTATTGGCAGATCAGCTTTAATACTCTGTACAGCTCCTCTCTCTTCAACCCTTCCCCCTCTAACTTACCACTCCATTTTATTGCTTTGGCAAGCCTCTTCTCCTCCTACCTTGTGAGGCAGCTCAGTTCTCTGCCACACTCCCACTCAACACCTCTGGTCATCCTCCTGTATGACTGGCAACTCAGTCCTGCTGCTGTGACTAACTCCAACTCCAGCTTCCCAAGTTGCCCCTGACCAGCTAATAGGCAACTTGACACTTCTGCTCCCCAGATACCATTTTCACTTGCCTAGGGCTTCTGGGTGATGAGATTTTTTTCTTAGTTTGTTTAAGGACTTTGCAAAAGGGACCTAAGAATTTAAATGATAAGTGTGTGGGGGAATATAGAGAACCATAAAGGATAGGAGACCATTCAACTTTTAAACACAGGGAAATTTTGCTAGAGGGAGGCACAAAACACTACATGGTATATGAAGTAGCAGCCTGAGTTAAGGGACTGATTTTCAGAGGTTCTGAGCATTCACATCTCCAGGTGAGATCAATGGGAGCTGAAGGGTCTCCAAAAACAACAAACAGCAGGGCCATTTTTAGGATAGGAGACAATCACAGCAACAGTCCTTAATTTCCTTGAATGGAAGAACAAGACTCCTGAAGGCTAGTCCTTACAGAAACACTAAGCTTTCTGAAAGGGAAAGAGGAAAGAAACAAATTCTGCACCATACTCCTCTCCCCAGCACACCACATCCACCACTCACACCCTGACTCTTCCCTGCTTAACTCTGTAGCTGGTCGTTCATTGTACCCCCCATAGGGTAAAAGAGCAGCCACTGTGGCCCACATCAAAGACTGAGACTTCAGTTATAACTGAGCCCTAAAGTGACTAGTCATAAAGAGTTACAGGAGTAATTCACATAAAATAGAAGGTGACCTACACCCCATGTGTATTGGAAAGTATAATGTAATGCAAATATAGATAAGCCAATCACCCTTCTGTTTGTAGTCCTAGAATATCCAGCAATAGTAGGAGGCTATCCTCTAATGGTAGATATTAGATATATGTCAGCCTGCACTTTAATTTCATCTGGAAAAGCTTCAAAATAAATGAATAAAGGCTTTCCATTTTATCTGAAAATTAATATACATTCCTTTGAGGTTTGGAGTTTAGCTGTCATTTTATGACTTCAGCATATCATTACATAAAGCAGAGCAAGACTGTAACATGCAGAAATGACAGAATTTTTGCTTGGGTCCACATTTCTCTGAGCTACTGTACACTTTCCTTAGCTGGTAACATTTTTTGACAATGAAATGGTGACACCAACATTGTAATACAAAACCACAGTATGCATTATTACTACTGATATTCACATGATTTTTTTTTCAAATGAAACCTACAGTATTCAAGTTATTGGTCAGTAGACCTAGTTGAAAATGAGAAATTTTGCATACATTTGGTTTGTTAAAAAAGTCTTTTTTCTCCTCAAAAAAATGTGAATTTTTGAACAGCTCTGTTGCTCAGCCTAAAACTCTAGCTGCAAGCAATTGAGATTTAAGTAAACAAGAGAATTGCCTTTGTCCTGGAGATTGACATCTTGGTATTTATAGATTCATAGATTGAGGCCAGAGGCCTCATTAGATCTAGTCTGACCTCCTATATAACAAAGGCCAAAAAAATCCATCCAGTTACGACTGTATTGAGCCCAATAACTTGTGTTTGACTAAAGCATTCACACATATAGTAGTAATGAATCCAAATTTATCACCTGTATAATTTCACTGACTTTATACCATTGACATTAGTAGAATTACATCAGGGATGAATCTGGCTAAATGCTGATCCCTAGGAATACACTCTTTGAAGTGCCTGACTGGTTTATATAAAATTGTCAAATCCTTTCATTTGAATAAGGGTAGAATACCCCGAAATTTTATTGTCTGTGGACTTTCACTGAAGAATCTCACAGCTCTTAATAAATATCGGGGCCAAAACTCCAAACATGTGCATGTAAAGCACAGTAATTTGCTTTCCCAGCTCCAGTAATACTAATATCTTCATAAATGATCTGGAGGATGGTGTGGATTGCACTCTCAGCAAATTTGCGGATGATACTAAACTGGGAGGAGTGGTAGATACGCTGGAGGGGAGGGATAGGATACAGAAAGACCTAAACAAATTGGAGGATTGGGCCAAAAGAAATCTGATGAGGTTCAATAAGGATAAGTGCAGGGTCCTGCACTTAGGACGGAAGAACCCAATGCACAGCTACAGACTAGGGACCGAATGGCTAGGCAGCAGTTCTGCGGAAAAGGACCTAGGGGTGACAGTGGACGAGAAGCTGGATATGAGTCAGCAGTGTGCCCTTGTTACCAAGAAGGCCAATGGCATTTTGGGATGTATAAGTAGGGGCATAGCGAGCAGATCGAGGGACGTGATCGTTCCCCTCTATTCGACATTGGTGAGGCCTCATCTGGAGTACTGTGTCCAGTTTTGGGCCCCACACTTCAAGAAGGATGTGGATAAATTGGAGAGAGTCCAGCGAAGGGCAACAAAAATGATTAGGGGACTGGAACACGTGAGTTATGAGGAGAGGCTGAGGGAGCTGGGATTGTTTAGCCTGCAGAAGAGAAGAATGAGGGGGGATTTGATAGCTGCTTTCAACTACCTGAAAGGGGGTTCCAAAGAGGATGGCTCTAGACTGTTCTCAATGGTAGCAGATGACAGAACGAGGAGTAATGGTCTCATGTTGCAGTGGGGAAGGTTTAGATTGGATATTAGGAAAAACTTTTTCACTGAGAGGGTGGTGAAACACTGGAATGCGTTACCTAGGGAGGTGGTAGAATCTCCTTCCTTAGAGGTTTTTAAGGTCAGGCTTGACAAAGCCCTGGCTGGGATGATTTAACTGGGAATTGGTCCTGCTTTGAGCAGGGGGTTGGACTGGATGGCCTTCTGGGGTCCCTTCCGGCCCTGGTGTTCTATGATTCTATGATTCTAATTATTTATCCACAGGGCAAACGCTTAAATAGGAGAGATTGAGGAATTCCCCACAACACAATATCCAGTAGCCCAATGGGTAAAGCACTCACCTAGAGGTGACAGATCCC
Organism: Lepidochelys kempii; assembly: GCF_965140285.1. Taxonomy (NCBI): domain Eukaryota; kingdom Metazoa; phylum Chordata; order Testudines; family Cheloniidae; genus Lepidochelys; species Lepidochelys kempii. Next base: position 87,327,417 of record NC_136380.1, read on the forward strand.
TGCTCTGCATTAGGCAGGGGGATTTGAACTGAGTGTCTCACACATCCCAGGAGAATATCCTAATCACTGGCCTAAAAGTTATAAGAGAAGTCCTCCTCCTCATCCCAACCACCTTGCCTCCCCTTACAATGGCATAGGGGACTTCATGCCAAAAAGGGTTTCCAGCTGTGACTCACAAGCTGAAATGGGTACCTCCCTGCAGCCTAGACTTCGGAGCCTATGCCTGTGAGAGGGATGGGGCTTGGCACATACCCCTGCGGTTGGTATCTCCCATTGGCTAGTTTAAGTGGCTCCCTGCCTAGTGTGCTGACTTCTGTGGATCACAGTTTAAGGCACCTGTCTCCCCCCATTCATTGTGTAGGAGCTTAAGTTCCTAAAAGGCTCTATGATTTTCCCAGGCACATGATTTTAAGCCTGGGAAAATCATTATGATTTTAAGCCTACATAAAACTGGTCTGATTTTCAGAGATGCTGAACACCCATAAATTTCACTGAATTCACTGTTCCATCTCAGATTAAATAAATTCAACTGATCAGTCTCCAAGATGAGCTTTCATTCATGAAGGCTTAAGTGGCTACATTATTCTAAAAGACCATAATACCAGTTTCTATGATGGTCCTGTGCCTCACAGCCCTACAGATTAATCATTCTTCACTGACTTGGTGCATTTTTGGCATGTAGTGCTACTTGTTTTTGCTGTACCTGAGCTCCATCAAGCAACTTACATTATATGCATGTGGTCTGTGGGTTTACTGGGTATTATATGTCTTTACCCATAGCATTGTGGATACTCTCACTGTACAGCCCATAGCTAGATAGCTTAGAGAGATGGTACTCTCTGCTCCATCTTTAAGGAATAAAAGCGGGGAGGCCAGCTCTGGCCAGCTTCATTTACATCATTTTTAACATTGTTTACCCATAGTTCCACTTACTGCATTTTGTTGCTTTAGTAGGAATTTGTCTATGTCCTGATTGTAGGAGTGAAAGTACTGTCCCTGTAACTGTATTCATGAAAGGGCATAGGAATTGTGCAGAATATGCCCTGACGTAAGTGGGCCACCTTGATCGCACAGTTATTTGACTTTGATTTGACAATGGGATTCCAGTTCAATGAGAATGTTAGAGGGCTCTGGCCTACAGATCAGGAGCCTTCTTTCAAAGAGAAGGGATTCTCTCCAAGGATCCTGTTTTTCTATGGGTTTCCAACCTGCAGATTCTGAATTCTGCATAGGGTGATTCTGCAGGACTGGACCTGAAAAAAAAAGACTCAGGGACAGATGGAACCTGGTTTTCTTAATAGAACCTGGTTTTATGCAATTAAGAATGCAAGGCGCATTTCAGGATGGCAGGAAATGAGACAAACTAGTTCCAAGTACAATGCAGCCCCTCGTTCCATTGCACTGACACTGGGTAGTACGTCTGATCCTCTCCCTGTGGCTACTAGGAAAGATATGACTGCAATTGCTGTGAAGTTGTCAAGCAGACAGCTCTCCAATGGTCAGGAGTATGTATTTAATTGTGTGATCCACTGGTAAATATCACAGTTGTCAAGGCTTAATGTAGATTGTTTTGGTTATTTCTTTGTAGAGGAATGCCACAGCCCTGAATTCCTATTGCTTTAGGCATGCATAATACTAGCCTCAATTATGTATTTTCTCTTCAAGGATTCAGGACTGTGGGGTTTGCCACTGGTGAGCTTTGCACGTTTCTTGTTTGCAAGAAACCTAATTTTCAGCAGTGCTGCTCATTTAGAATCAAAAGAGGATTTGATGTCAGATAAACAGCAATTAGAGCATCTAAGTCTACATAAATCAGGATGATTTAGAAAAGATCTAAGCCTCTTCAGCTCAGCTATGGTGTTGCATATGTCTGAGGTATTAATTATACAAGCTTCTGGAAAAAAAATGTATGCAGTAGCTACTTAAGGTCATTGCTACTAATTTTGTAAAAGCAGACACTGTATGTCCTGAGGTGTCCTCCAAGCACTTACACTATTTTTATGTAGTTTGGCAAGTATGTAACAGGAATATCATTTGCATATGCCTTTTACTAAATAAAAGGTAAGGAAAAATATGGTTTTCCTAATCGCTATTTTACTGATGTATCTCATTTGTTTCTAAGGCACTCTTAAAATAACAGAAAATTATAGATGCTTAATACAACCAAAAATCATTAAAAGTCACTGTACATATCTAAGAGGGGGACACAAAAATCAATTGTCCATAGTCTTTTCTTTTTTGTGGTTAAGATACTGAACTGGCATTCAGGAGACTTCACAGCTCCAGCACAGATTTACTGTGTGATCTTCAGCAGGTCACTTAGGGCTTTGCTAAAGCCCACTGAAATCAATATACTCCCTTTGACTTGAATATTCTTTGGATCTGGACTTTATTTGCTGAGTGTTCTCCCCTGTGCGATGGGAAAAATAATTAGAGCTAGATGGAAAAAATCTAGTGAATCAATGTTTCATCTGAATTTGCAAATTAGTGAAATCAAAATGTTTTTCAGAGACTGTTCAATTTCACTGGAGTTCCAATGGATCCATGCCTGGTTTCTTGCCATCTAACCCATCCCATCCATGGCAGCACACCCGGTGTCAGTGGGTCTGTGTCAGCTAGTCAGGCAAACCCCGCTGGGGTTGGGGGCCCAAGGTTCCTAGTACCTGTGGTTCCATCTCCTTTTGTGGCAACTGTTTAAGTTTTGAAATCCTCCATGAATCATCCTGCCCAGCTCTAATAAATATAATAATTCCTTATCAACCTTTGTCTTCTTTGTTTAGATCATCCAGGCAGGAACCATACATTTGTACTTTGCCTAGCACAGGCTTGGGGATTCTCTAGTAGTAATATAAAGCTTTGGTTTGTTAAATTGTTGGGCAGAATATTCAGTAAAGCTAAAAAACAATTCAAATGAAACATTTTTCAACAAGAAGAATGTTTATTTGTCAAAAATGAAAGGTTTTGCCGAAATCTGTTTTTAATAATACTTCATTTTAAAAAAATATAAAAGTCAGTGTTCCATTTGGTACTTTTTAGAATGGAATGTTTAGATTTTTCCATTTTGAAATTATTTTTTTCAATGTATATTATTTAATAGCAGCATTAAAAATGACTAAAGGAGAACCAAACATTTCAATTGACCTGAAACAAAAAAGGTTGGGATAATTTCTTTTCATAGGAAATTTGTTTTGTTCTGTTTCAGAAATGTGAAAAAAAAATCAGAATTCTGGCATTTCCCATTAAATGGAAAATCCAGCTCCTGCCCATCTTCAATGTTCAGTGTGAAATGAAAGTATTTGCTTTAATTATTGGGCTTCCAATGATCACTTCTAATTTTACTTCACCAAATATTTCATATCAAGCTTTGACACATTTTATTGAATATTCAGTTGATATACAATGTTTTCTAGAATATTCTTGTTGAGAATAGGGGCATAGCTATGGAGGGGTGGGGAGTCACATGCACCAATCATTTGTTTGTTGACACATCAATGACTAGTGACATGTAGACAAAAAACTCCAAATTAGAGAGGTTATTAGAATTGCACATGTTAGAATTTTGTATAGATCTAGATTTCTGGTATTTCATATAATTGGGACATTTTTCTTATTTGTCCCCTACTTAACTCCACATAGTAGGTCCCTGTCAACACACAGGTTGCCCTCAATCTCTCTCTCTCACACACACACACACACACACACTCCAGTCAAAAGAGAAAAACAAACTTTATGCTATCAAGTGTCCTACAAGGGGGCAGGTAGAGAGAAGAAAATATACAATTCAGCATTTCATACCAATAAAGTTTCCTTTTGATTTACTAACTTCCTGTATCCTTGGTCTCACCTCCCTATTTAACCTACCATTCTGGATTAGGTTTTCCACTCAGTCTCCATTGCTGAACTCCCTCTCTGACTATCATCTTCTTTCTTTCAGTGTTGCTTACCTGGCCCCTCTTCCTCATCCTGTTTCCCACTTCTGTGTCTTAGTCATTTCACACCTTGATCACTGCTGACTTGCGGACGTGTGGTCTCATTCTTCTCAAGACAATTCAAAATGTTGCTACTCATGACATCATCTTGGTTCACTAGCCTAAGAGATCCACTCATCCCTCTGCATCCCTCTGGTGTGTCCTCTTCCACCAGAAACCCAAGCTACATGACTTTCAATTTAACATGGCTTAGTTTCACCCTGTGTATAAACATGTTGTTGATCTGTCAACCCCCACCTCCACTCTTCCAGTGATGCCATTGATCATCCATTAGTACAATTTTTCCTCAAGTGCCTTCAAAGCTTTTTCTCCGGGGCTGCCTCTCACACTCAGGAGGAGCTCCCAATAAAGTCAGTAAAGTTTATCCTCCTTCAGATCCCTTCTTAAAACTTCTCTTTGTTTTGATGCCTATGCCACCCTGGAAAATGGCTAGACCATGGATCATGCTGCAATTGCTGCTTATTTTATAAAACATGATCTCTTCACTGATTAACTTCCTCCCCGCCTCCTGCCCCATTTGTTTGTTGCATCCATCTGTTGTCTCTCATCATATGCTAAAAATTGTTAGGATTTTGGTATAGGGACTGTCTTTTTACTTTTAATTGTGTATGTACAGGGCTTAGCAAAATGGAGGCTTCATCTCTAGTTGGTGCTGTGGCATTATGTCCCCATACTCTCATAAATATATTGTAATGGTATGACTATGGCATAACTAAGATGTATTTTATGCAAGGGGGGTCATATGAAATATCATTGGAAAGGTTATGATTTACTGAATATGATTATTCCATTTCTATGCATGTATCTTTTTGGTATCTGAAGTTACAAATATTTTCTATGCATCCATTACAAATGTGTTTACACCTGGAGAACATCTACTAGGCAGAATGCAATCAGTCTAGATATCTCACTGGGAAGAGTCATTAGGGAGAACAATAGGTCTTAGAAGATGCTAATTACTCACTGAGAAGTCTTTCTGGGGATGCTATTAACAACCTCGGAGTTATGGCTGCAGGGTCATTTGACCAAGTCACCTGGTAGTGGACTCCATGATAATTCTAGTATTTTTCCACTGACCTGTGGTGGGTATCAAACTGGGAAACAAAGAATTCCCTTCCTATGAAAAAAACTATTTAAGGCAGGGAGTGAGATCATTGTGGTTTGTTCTTCACTAACTTCCCGTCCAAGAAAGAAGGCTGCTGGAAACAAAGATACTGAGCTGCGGCGGAAGGGCTGAGACCAGGCTAAAGAGTGTCTGGCCTGTGAAAGGGATATCTGGAGTTTTAAGCTGCAAGCAAGGACAGCTTGCCTTCAAGAATCTCTGTAATCTGTCCAGAATAACATGTAGGGTAAGAATGTGTTGCTTATAACAAATTTCTATAGTATATTAAGCTTAGATTGTGTGTTGGTTTTATTTGCTAGGTGATCTGCTTTGACCTGTTTGCTATCCCTTATAATCACTTAACACCTATCTTTTGTAGTTAATAAACTTGAAACCACTGTGTGGAAATTCTAACTTGGAGCAGAAAGCTGTGTTTAGTCCCCTCCACACTGAGGGGAAAATGTCATGAGCTTACGCTGTATAGTTCTCTGTGCAGCGCAAGGTGGTATAATGTTTTGGTTTATCCTCTAGAGGGGGTGTGTGCACTTGAATACCGGGCAATTCCTTAGCAGAGCCTTCCCAGGCAGAGCTGATTTCAATGTCTGTGTGTTTCTGCAGCTGGGTCTCTACATGTCTGCTGGTGAAAGTGTGAGACTGGGAGAGTGTCTGCAGCTTGTCACAGCATTACAGGGTGAAAGGGAGCCCGGCCTGGTTGGCCAGGCAGACTCAGTGGTACCCTAGTCCCAGGGGGCACCCCAAAAGGGGGAACCCATCACAGTGGCCTCTAGTAATTAATCCCTGTAATCCCTCGCCATCTGTGTGTGTGTGTGTGTGTGTGTGTGTGTGTGTGTGTGTGCGTGTGTGTGAGAAGCAACTTCTATATCAGACAGACAATGAACAGAGTTAGTATTTGGGAAAATGAAACTGCCTGCCTAACCGGTGTGCTTGAGACCCAGATTACCAGGGTGGTCTAGGGCAGAGAAGACAAGAAGAAGTTACTGGGTATAGGTGAACACAAAACATCCTTCCCATTCAGGGAACATATGATATTTCAAAAAAAAAAAAAAACTTTTCCTGTCACAAAGAAGGCTGAAAAGTGAATTTCAATTTTCTGTGAACTGACAATCAAAAAAAAAAAAGTTTGGTTCAGGTGAACTGAAATGTTTTGTTTCCATGTTGTTCTTTTTTTTATTGTTGTTGTTGACTATAATTAGCTTATATTTCTGAACCAAAGCAGTTTTCAACTGAAAAATAGATTTTTTTTTCACTTTGAGAGTTAAAATGTCCGTTTAGAAAACTTCAATGTTTTTCCAATTTGTTTTCTAAACGAGAAGTTTGTCGAAACCAACTCTTCCCTGAAAACACCTTCATGTTTGACAAATTAGTATTTTCAAATTAAAAGATTTAACTGAAAAACCCCGACCAGCTCTGTTACTGCACTAGGAGCCTGACTGACATACCAAGATAATCAGTTCTACTCCCAGAATATGATCAGCCAGAAGTAGGCAGCCAGTCCAATGTTTGCAGGAAGGTAAGGAACTCAGTTGCTCCTTTGTCATTCTCTAAGTATCAGAGGGGTAGCCGGGTTAGTCTGTATCCACAAAAACAACGAGGAGTCCGGTGACACCTTAAAAACTAACAGATTTATTTGGGCATGGTGCCACCGGACTCCTCGTTTTTTTGTTTGTTTGTTTTAGTTGTTCTCTGAAAAATAGGAATGAAAAAACAAATCCCAGTTTACCTGTTCAGAAAGAGGAGCCCAACAGACTTGAATTACACAGTTGCAAAAGCAGTGCTCCTCACTCAAGGTGACAAGTCACCAAAAGTCTGGTAACTTAGGCATCAGGTAGAAAAACAAGCCAGTCACTCCGCACAAGCCATTGCCAGCTGTAAGCTGGAAACAACAAATAAAGAGAAGAGAGAAGAACCAGCCTGCCTTTGTTTGGACAAAGGAGAAATGAAAAAAGCAGGCCTCCCAGACTATCCATAGGTGGGAGGGAAAAACCTGACTGCTAGTCTTTTCTGTTAGGCATTCTTTACATGAGTAGTGAGGGGAAGGGCAATGTCTGAGCAACCCAGGGATCTACTCCACTGTAGAGGGTAACCTGTTGACCTCTCAGGGGGACATCACATCTGTGAGTACTGTCTATATGCCTTAGTTGGCTAGGAAAGGGCTCTAGCATGGGTGACACACAGAGGGTTATATGGGGTCAAATCCCCCACCACCACCAATTTCTGCTGGCCTACCGGGGGTAGGGACTTTACTTTCTTATCTTTAGTGAAGTGGCGTTTTCTATTGGAGTTGGGGAAGCATTGGTTTATTTCTTTGTGATTTTCTTGCTCCACAACGAAAGACTTTGAAGAGTCACTGAAGGTGTAAATGAGCAGCTTGCTCCTGTAAACTGCGAAATTCTTGATACAAAGCATGCTCACTCCTCTTCCCTTCCCATCTCCTTGGTTTAAGTTATGCTCCTTATTGCCTGAAGGAAATACCACATTTGTAAATAAAATGGGGTTCTCTTCAGTGTGCGACATGAAGCAGTTAAACATGGATCCCAAGGCAGATTTTCAAATGAATCCTTACAATTTCTTGACTGAAGAGAGACAGATTTGAAATTTAGGTCCTACTTTTAATTCATGATGCCAAAATTAGGATTCTACGCAATTGCTTTGCCAGTCAGTCTGAGCCTGTTTTATCGCCCTTCAGTGTCATACTATACTTCATCTTAGCAACAAATTAGGGAAGCAGATCTCTGAGAGAATGACTTCATATTCACTTTCAGAAAAAGCCACTTTTGTACATTTTCTGGTTCAAGAGAAATGGTTTTGTCAGAAATAACACCACTTGCTAAACTAAATATGAATACAAAATACACTGTGCTGTATAGTTGATTGCTGGTGAGTCAAGTACATAACCATAAGTTCTGCAAACACTGTTACTTTATCCTGTTAAAATAAATGGTTTTCTACCGCAATGTAATTTGTTGCTTGACCTGCTATTCCACCCGTCACCGGTGATGTAAAAGCACTGCCACAGGTCACTTTGAAGCACACGCATTCCTCTAAGTCCCTAGGCATCATGTAATTGAAATATCTTTTAAGTAGAAAATAATTAGGATAAAGATGGATACAAATATGCAAATGTTACAAAGTTATAAAAATATTTAGTTGCAGCTATTCTATTCTACATTCTAATGGAATACTATTATTCTATACTTGAGCTCTGGACTGATTTAATGGAATGGTTATTGTTTTTTGTGGGGTTTTTTTTGTCTAAATGGAAAATGTTTGTGGGTTGTTGGGTTTTTTTTTTCCATCTTTTAAAGATAATCTACCTTTTCTTTCCCAGATTATAAATATACTTTTTTCTTGCAAATTAAAGAGTTTCTGTATTTTTAAAGTTATGTTCTAAAGTTTACTAGAAATTAATAAGAGTGGGGAAAGCTTATGCTCAACATGTTTGATAAAGACAGTTTGGTGCAAGAAAAGAAATGAAGAAAGTTGGGTGTTTGTGAAGAAAATTAGATCTAACTTGTTGACTAATGCTGAAAGAGAAAACTGAAAAAAAAATGTGGCAAACCATGATGATTTATTAAAATTTAGAGCTGTATGATGTCTGTTACCAGGATTGTTCTGTACAATCTTATTTAAAAATAGAGTTTTATAAGAAATTTTGAACAGTGGCAAGCTCTTGGTAAATCTTCCATCTACAGGTGAATTACTCTTTGAGCGCCAAATTCCACCCCCCCCACGCACACACACTCATGCTGAATAGTGTTTTATTCCGTGAATAATAATTACAGAGAGGGCCTGATCAAAAGTCCATTGAAGTCAATCAAATGAGAACTCCTATTGACTTCAGTGATCTTTGGAACAGGCCTAAAATAATTTACTAGTGATTCTGGGAAAAGGAGACAGATTTGGTTTCTGAGTGACAGTGTTAAGTAAGTGAATATGATCTTTCACAAAATGAAAGCATCACATATTGGCTTCTTGAAATTATATTCTAAGACTAAGAAAAGGTAGGCAGAAATTATGTATTGTTTGGATTTCACAAGAAACAGGTATTTCCCCTAGAAATTATTTAATACAGCATATAAATTTTCCCCATTGATAAATCCACCTTTCCCTTACTGCAGTACAAATGCAATTGTAACAATTCATTCCAAATTAAAGATGTCTCAAATTATCCGCAAGTAGTTGATCTAGTCCATAATCACTGGAGCTTTACGACCCTCATGCAGAGGCTTTAGTTCTATTAACATCCTATATCAATGGTACCAGTTGCAAAATTCTGCCTGAATAGAATATATTTGTTTTGATGCATTATATATTCCATCCAATAATATATTATATGAAATTCCATTCTATTCAGTCATGAAATATGACTTGCTAGTAGAAATGAGTAAATTTCAGTCATATATGGCAGGTCTTTTCTTTTTTTAACAAAACATCCTTTACACTTAAGAATTAGTCTGTTTGGCATTAGCTGCTATCCAGAATGTGGATTCTGCGTTTCCCTTAAGTGCAAGGAAAAATGTCATTGCCTTCCCTGTATTGTATATCTTTTTTCCAGTGGCAAAGTAGATCTTTTCTTATGTACTGTGTGCACATTTTGGCAACAGAAATTGCATACAACATTTAGTTGTGTGTTTTACTAAATTTACTAAACTAATCTGTTAGTATAAGCAAGAAAACATTGATCCACTTCAAGTAATATTGTTCAAGTGGGAAAGACTTCGATTCGGACTATCTACAGAGCTTAAATGAAGATGATAATGGGTCTCCTTGCTGTTTTTATAACCAAACAAATTCTCAGTCACAGTCTGTTCCCATTGTCATTCTGAAATCACATAAGAAGAATAATCACATGAATATATAATCACATATCACCAATTCAGTGATGTATACTACAGGGAACTTTGCCTAGTATGAGATCATAATGCTTACTAACACACTGAGCGGGTATGAAATATTACATGTATAATTTTAATTTAAACCAGGGAAGGCACAGAGGTACATCAGCTTAATAAGCCTTGAAAAAGAGAAATCAGGTTCAGATAAGTTATTAAAATGTTTATGGCTCTAGCGACATCCATAACTTCCTTGACTATACAACCTCAGTAGAGAACTGGAGAAAAGGTAGTGGAATCAACCTTTGCAAGATTTGTCTGCTACCCCAAAGCAGGTGGAGTCTAACAGCTGGAAGCAGGTTTAGTTTTTCCATGTTATTCACCAGGATGGTTGCACTAATTACTTGGGGATGTGGGTTAAAGTGAAGTGCAGTTTTCTTGACAATGGCATTTTCGATAAAAAAGAAAGCAATCGTGCATTCTCATTCAACACAGTACCATGTAGGAATACCCTGCACTACACGCCAATTTTAAGGCAACTATATGGTTGAATGACTGGGACTGGGAGAGTTACAAGCATTGTGATGAGAGTAATGCAGCTGGCAGGAGTGACCGATTCTCCTTCAACCTAAGGGATAGGTATAACAAAGGGTGCTGGCAGCTAGTCACCCATACAAACTGGGTTTCAGATTACATTCTCAGGAGAAACACAATATGTCACCTTGGAAATGCAATGGTAGGCAAGTACTGCACTCTCCAGCTGGCAGCCAGAAAATCTCTCAGCAAGCCAAAGTACCTTGCAGTATTAGAACAATAATCAAGCGCGATAACTGTATGATAGTAAAAAGGCAGCACAAGAGATGTACATAGTGGTTTGAACAAAAGCTCATGACCCATGCCATATCACAATGTCAGAGGTACCACAGATGAAAAATTGCATGCTCTCCCATTGTTACTGAAATCCCTGATACATGGCCTGATGCCCTTTTCTCCTGTAATATAACATCCTGTAGTATGTCCGCATGAAAACTGACACCATGGTACTCAGCAGCAACTAGAGTAGTCACCCGTAAAGGAAGTGGATATGCCAGTGGATACCTCAGTCATTATACAGGAAGCTGACCTGTCTGCTCTGAAATCAGAATCCTACTGGGAGAGGACACATGTATGCCAGTCATGACACCAGCAGATATTCTGTATAGCAGCTAAGCAGATGCAGAAGAATCCAAATACTTTAATAGCAGGACCTGAGTACACAAATACTTGGCTTGTATGATAGCCATAAGGCTCTCATAAGGCACACATCATATATATATATGCACAATGGACAGAAGGGAGAATCTGACAGTAACAAGCTCCTTGTTGATTTTGTATCTAGGATATCTAATACTGACTATTGTTACCGTAATAGGGGAGTTGATGCTGTAGTAAGCATAATAGTGTACTCTGAAAAACAAGTGGACAAAGCTGATTTAATATTCCAGATGCACTAGTGATTGCTGCCTGCCTCTCTCTCTCTTTCATCCACCCCCCTCCTCTCTTTCACCCACCACTTTGCCAACAGTTCTCTGAAAACATGGCTACCTATAGAACCTGTTCCAACTGGACAAAGTATATATAACAGGATATGTGATGTGTACATTATGCTGATCCTGCGCAAGTGCTATTCAGAGTTGCTGGGCTCCACAAAATATAGAATTAAATACATTCAATTATCCACAGGTCCACTACCAGATCTGCATACAGAAGTCACATGTCAGCAATCGGTCCAGTGTCAGCTTGACAATAATAAAAGCCTGCACTCCCACAGCAGTTAATGGGCATTGGGCAAAAGGCCTTCTCCAGCAAGTGGAACAGTGGGTTCCACAGCATAGAGTGAAGAGTAAATTGAGACAGGTTGAGTCTCCTGACACCATAACTAGTAACGAGATCTGTATGTCAGTGAGCATCACCTGCCAGCAGCTATGTTGCTTGGCATTGCAACCTAAATTATACTGAGTGGCCAAGGGTGTCATTTACTTTGACTGACTATGGTCATTTGTTTTCATTCTGGGCATATACTGAATCATGGATGCAGGAATGCTTCCAGAAAGCCAACCAGCAGACAAGATTGGATTTGGTACTTTTTATGCAAGATACTACCATACCAGTGATCTTGTGTGAAGGATATTAAATTTAGTGGTGAATTTTATGTGGATGGTCTCAGTGATTATTCCCTTGGAGACCTGATGTCACAGCTATAGTCAAGATCAACTGCTAGCCATCTGTGTTCCAGATTAAGTTTCAAGCTAGCACTTTAGCCAGAATAAACTGATATGTTAACACATCCGCCTTCTCACAATTACACAGCATGTGATGCCTGTAACTTTAGATGGTTTGTTGCTCGAACCCTTAAGTGAGGAGAGATTGAGGCTCAATAGTGTGAAGAAATGCAAAGGTATATCATGGGAGGTTAAAATGCAAGACCCTGGAGATGACCACAAAAGGAGATAATAAGGACTGCAGAGTAGTTATGAGTTGTAGCCTGGATGTCTAGCCAATGTTGCATGAAAATGGCTTTTCTACTTGCTTTGCAGAGACATATTAAAATCATCCCATCTTACTACACTGCTGAAGAGTCTGTTTATTTGTCCTGCAAGCATCACAATATGCTTCAGTTGTAATATGTAATGTTTTGGTTAAAATGACACCTAATGGCTGGTTTTTATAATTGCAAGAGTACTTTCACAACAAATTGCATTCTGAAAACTTTTCTGAACTTGTGTTTTAAAGATTAGATTTCCTGTTGTCTCTCTGGTGCACTTTACCATTACCAATATACATGTCCCTTTCCTTCTATTTTTAAACACAAACACTTTGATACCTTTTGTATTTCTCTGGAGAAATAGCAACACATTTCTTTCAAGTAACCAACCACATTCAGTTGTATTTCTTAAGGGTCACCAGAACATATATGACTTGGGTCTACCAACAACAGTTAATAAGTGAGCAATTGCAGTCCGTGGTTCAAACCCTTAAACAGTCCTTTTGTGCAAGTTAAAATAAACCCTAGATCTCAGTCTTGGAGTACAGAAGTTTATGTTTTATGAAACTATGCACAATGGAATGGTTGAATGGTTTTGTTCATCCAGTTTACTCAGTGGTGTGATAGAGGGGGCTTCCAATAACAATGTATTTAACGTTGGAACACGACCTATTGAAAGGAATGTTGGAATGATTTCCCTGTCTTTGATTTCACTCCCTTTTCTAGATATTGCTGAGTCATCCCTCTCTGAGCTGACTTGTTCCTGAAGCACAAAAGTACTTTTGAAGAGCATCCCCCCACTTTCAAATGGACCAAATAGTGCCATATAGTAGCTATAATAAATAATAATAATAATAATTAATAATTAAACAAACTCCAAAGTAGGAATCTGCTGGAGATTCCCTATTTCCATCTCCACTATACCATCAATATATTCAGTATATTTTTTAGGAGCAAACATCTTCATCCAAGTGCAGATTAGTACATTTTTTGCCAAGCGTGTTGCCTCATTTCTTGGTCAAAGTTATGAGAAAGCATTTTGCTTGTCTACTATATTATTTCTCTAAACCAGGGTTTCTCAAACTTCATTGCACTATGACCTCCTTCTTACAAGAAAAATGACTACAGGAGGGGGAACCGAAGCCTGAATCCACCGGAGTCCCACCGCCACAGGTGGTGGGGCCAAAGCCTGAGCCTCACGTTCCCGGGTGGGGAAGGGGTCAAAGCTGAAGGGGGCTTCAGCCCCAACCAGGAGGCCTGTAACCTGAGCCCCACCGCCCAGAGCTGTGAGGCCCAGGATTTGGCTCCAAGCTCCAGCAAGTCTAAGCCAGCCCTGGGGACCCCATTTCGGCGGCAGCTCCTCCGCTGTTGTGGCAGCGGCAATTCGGCGGTGACTGCTTGGGGCGGCAAAATTGGTAGAGCCACCCCTGATTTTTGGAGAGTCATAATGCAAAGGAAATGGTTATTTTATGATCTGTTCAGAGAGGGTATTCCATGTGTAAGGCCATGGGAGAAAGGACAGAGATGCTCTGGGAAAAAGATGCCAGGTGTTTAGTGGAGGTTGGCAGCACTGGTGGTGGGAATCAAAAAGACAGAAGAAAAAAAAAAAAAAAGGCAGGGAAAGACAGAATCGTGAAGGGCCTGAAAAGTGAGCACAAAAATCTTGAATGCAGGGGAGGTGTGGGAGCCAGGTCAAGAAGTCAGAGTGAATGACTTGGTCAGACTGGTGGACAAGGAAGGTGATCCTCCGGGCTGTGTTTTGCTTGGCTCTTTGTGGAAAATACACAAGTTCAGAAAGGGCAGAGTAGGAGGTCGCTGAATTCTAGACAGGAGTTTAGGGTTCATGGCTTGAATGAGAGGTTATAAAAAATCATTTTGATCTAGCAAATGTTTGGAAAGAAGTTACAAGATTTTGATATTTTAACTTCCCCATTACTGATTTAACACTTTAATTGTAAGAAAACTTGCAGTCAAGTCTTATTCACCAAAGAGAACTATGTAACCCAAACCCTTCTCAGAAAAAAAATATTGGTAGTATCTGCCAGGGACATTATATGTGACTAACAGGGTCAGTACACACCTCTCACAAGTGCACCCCCTGGTTGGGTGTGTCTGTGGTTTTTAAACAAGTTCCAGCACTATCATCGGGCTGTTTCCCTAGGGCTTCCTCCCTGGAGGCCATTGTTTTGCCCTTTTAGTCTGTTTTGGCCCCAGTCTTCAGCTGGGCCTCCTGACAGTTCAGTCCTCTTCTGGTGCTTTACTGATGTCCAGTTGTTGGCCCTTCCCCAGTGGCCTATGAGGGGGACCCAGGCCCGTCCACTACTCCAAGCCCTTGCCTTCAGTGATGTCTTACCCTTAGCTCAGGGATCTTCTAATCTCAGGCCCAGCAGCCAACCAGGAGCTCTTCCTTGCTCTCCCAGTTCCTACTTGCACTGGGCTGCAGTTCCCTCATCCAGTCACACTATCCATGCTCCTCAAGCTCTAGTGAGGAACTGCCCTGACTCTGTAGCTCCTTTTTATAGGGACCTCCTGGGCCCCGATTGTCTGCTTCCCCTGCAGCCACTCTAGCCTGTTTGGAAAGACCTCTCCACTGGTCCTTACCTGGGACAAGTGTGGCAGGACCCTGAGGCCTCCAGCACAGGGCCTCTGGGCCTAGTCCACCCCATCACAGTGTCATCCTAGATTGTCTGGGTTGATTTGGAATACCCTGGTGCCAGACTTAGAGGAAAGCACTCTACTGACTATTCACACAACACATCTGTGCACAAATGGACTATAGCTAACTTGGATACATGATGACTTGCAACCTTCCTGGTGTAGCGGTGGTGAGCCATCCTTCTATAAGAAAAATTACAATCTTACAGAATGCTGCTTAGCTTGTACTGTTCCAATCTATATATCAGTGTGTAAATGTGAAAAGGGGTCAATATGTATGAATTTGCCAATGTGCCAGTCAGACTTTAAAGCTGAAATTGAACAAACTAGGTTTGCCAATTGGATAAATGTTATAGCCAATACAGAATGGAATCTAATAGGATAATCCCTTTTTTTATTGAGTCCAGGGAGCATTAGCTTACTAGTTTTAATACTGGATTCTTTTCCGGTCAACTTTAATCTGAACAGTATTTCTCAAGATCAGGACATTTGGTTACTCTTAAACAAACAATGTATTAATTCACCCAGAACTATATTAGTATACAATTGACAGTTCACCATTCAAGTGTACACACAACCAGTATTCTAGACATGTAATGAACAAATCAATAAGCTTTTCTGAGAAATTTTCCTTGACTAATGTTAAAGCTCAGCAAACACAATGCAAATCACCAAGATTTCTTATTGCATTTACACATCATCATCAATTCTTTAGTGCTTAAAACATTTATCACACTTCCAGCATTTTTTCCAAAGAGGAAGGATGTACTTATCTTTAAGGCACTTTTGAGTGTTTGTTCCCTGCTATTTGAATGGACTGATCCAAAGTTTAGAATAGCAAGAGTGATCGTTTAAAGTAATGATTCCAGCCTTTCTTGTGTCAATTTGCTTGGACTTAAAAAAGGAGTTTAAATCTAAGATATTGTTACCTGAGGTCTCACTAGAGAGTGTAGACTCAGCAAGATAACATACTGTTATTTACATTAAAGAATAGAATGGGAATACAATCTTTGAAACAAAATCTCACCACTTCTTCTTATCCTCTGAAGTCTGGGATGGAGGACAGACCTTTCCACATGCTGGTTTGGTTGCTGGTCACATGTAGGATCTGCAGCTTCTTGTTGGGTTCAGTCATGTCTGGCATCCCACATAGTGACCTCACTTTTATACACCCTGATTTCAGGGCTTGTTGCAGGAGGCAAACTGCTTGATTCAATTGGACATTTGTCAATTGAGAGCTCTTATTTCAGTGCTCTGATTTGTCTGATTCCATCTGTATCCAGAAGATGCTGTTGTTGAAGAACAAATTTCTTCAATTCTTTTCTTATTGGAGACTTTTTATGTTTGATTCATTTCAAGGATTTTATTTCAATATTAGTCCACTTATTAATTGGATTCCCCCCATTTTATGCAGTTTCTTTTAATAATCCAGATTCCTCCCTTGTGACATACAATTCTAGAGTGCCACAACTATTTACAATGAAAACCAACAAAATCCCTTATAATCTTCCAACTGGATGGACATACTTCATACATATTTGACTGTACATTAGCATTTCATGTTAGTGTTTGCGACAGAACAAGATAAACTATCCACATACAGAAGGATATAATTCTGACTCACAACACAAGCAAACATGCAACTTCTAATTTGGGATGAAAGATATATTGACAGGTGTCAAGGATCCTTCTCCACTCTGAACTCTAGGGTACAGATGTGGGGACCTGCATGAAAACCTCCTAAGCTTACTTTTACCAGCTTAGGTTAAAACTTCCCCAAGGTACAAATTAATTTTACCCTTTGCCCTTGGAATTTCCACTGCCACCACCAAACTTTAACTGGGTTTACTGGGAAACGTAGTTTGGATATGTCTTTCCCCCCAAAATCCTCCCAACCTTTGCATCCCACTTCCTGGGGAAGGTTTGGTAAAAATCCTCACCAATGTGCATAGGTGACCACAGACCCAAACCCTTGGATCTTAGAACAATGAAAAATCATTCAGTTTTCTTACAAGAAGACTTTTAATAGAAGTAAAGGAATCACCACCATAAAATCAGGATGGTGGATACCTTACAGGGTAATTAGATTCAAAACATAGAGAATCCCTCTAGGCAAAACCTTAAGTTACAAAAAAGACACACAGACAGGAATAGTCATTCTATTCAGCACAGCTATTTTCTCAGCCATTTAAAGAAATCATAATCTAATACATACCTAGCTAGATTACTTACTAAAAGTTCTAAGACTCCATTCCTGTTCTGTCCCCAGCAAAAGCAGCAGCAGACAGACCCTTTGTTTTTCTCCCTCCTCCCAGCTTTTGAAAGTATCTTGTCTCCTCATTGGTCATTTTGGTCAGGTGCCAGCGAGGTTACCTTTAGCTTCTTAACCCTTTACAGGTGAGAGGATTTTTCCTCTGGCCAGGAGGGATTTTAAAGGGGTTTACCCTTCCCTTTATATTTATGACAACAGGGCAAAACAGATTATCCATGGTATATTTGATTTACAAGGCAAAGAAATTATAGTTTGTAATTTGGGGTGAAAACATGTGGTTTGGATCTCTTTTGAGTAACAGTAAGAGTGCCCTACATGACCTTTAATTACATATCCAGTTATTTCTAGTTTGTTTAGTCACAGCTTCCCCACCCATCTCTTGATGCTCAAGAGCCATTTTGCATAGGAACACAGGGTGCTATCTTGTTAGGTGTTAGTATACAGATATTCAGGCCTGTCTGTAAAGCCCTATACGCTAAGAATTTAGGTGTATTCTCATCACTTAGCTAGTTCTAGAGGTATAAAAGAGAGAATCAAAATCACTGTCAGCCAGTGTAAGGTACTTCTCTTACTGAGACAGTCTGAGGCCCTGCTCTTAGGCTAAGGCCTTTGGCTAAGCAGCAGAGGCAGCCATAAGCTGGGAAGCGAACAGTCACATCCTCATATTCCAAACTAGCCACATTGAAATAAGGTGCTATTGGGCTGTGAGGAATACAGTCCTGTCCTGATAATTCCTATCACCTCCAGAGAAAGGGAAGTGCCTAGAAGATGTAAAAGGAAACTTAGTTTGATAGCATCCTGTCTGGCAAGAACTCACTTGTCAATAGCTGGGATGTGAAATCCTCACTTCTGTATTGTTTTGTCATTATAGTTCCCACTATGCTATTGTTTATTTGCATGGTCTCTGTCTGGTTCTGTGATTGTTTCTGTCTGCTGTATAATTAATTTTGCTGGGTGTAAACTAATTAAGGTGGTGGGATATAATTGGTGACATAATCATGTTACAATATGTTAGGATTGGTTAGTTAAATTTCAGTAAAATGATTGGTTAAGGTCTAGCTAAGCAGAACTCAAGTTTTACTATATAGTCTGCAGTCAGTCAGGGAGTGAGGGGGCAAGTGGGGCGGAAATGAGAACAGGGAATGGGGATGGGGAAATTGGAATCATGTTTAACTAAAGGGGGAAATGGGAACAGGAACACAGGTAAGGCTCTATGGTGTCAGAGCTGGGAAGGGGGACACTAAGGAAGGAAACTGGAATCATACTTGCTGGACGTTCACCCCAATAAACATCAAATTGTTTGCACCTTTGGACTTTGAGTATTGTTGCTCTTTGTTCATGCGAGAAGGACCAGGGAAGTAAGTGAGTGAAGGAATAAGTCCCCTAACATTAGGCAATTGTTTGGAGTTTTTAGCTAGGTTGGGATGGAGAAAGAAGTTTTATCCATATGCAAATAATGAGAGAATGATGCCTATAGGAGTGACAATACTCTCATTTAGCTGTCTTAGTTTCTTTTCTTGGGGAGTCAAACTCTCAACCTTGGCTAATCTGTGGGTTATTAGATAAAGTATCTCACATAAAATGAACCATTTCCTTAAAGTCTTTACTTCCTACTTTGGGGTAAACAGATGTGGATAGCTTTTCTAATAGTTGAGGGCCAGGAGAAATTGAAAATCATTAATTACACAAGGCATATGTTTTCTATGCCCCTTACATGAATCGATGGAAAAAGTTGTCAAGAAGCTTCACCTTGATGGTGTAGGCACCTCTTGTTCTTGCCTTCTTAGTTTTCCTTTCCTTGGTTACATAGTGGTGCTGGCTAGTGAGTAGTTATTGCACTCTCGGATATTCTTTTTTTTTTTTTTAAAGATACACACTGCCAAATTGTGGCCTGGATAGCATGGCAGTATAGGATATAAGGGGGTGTATACAGGAAGGCCATTAGTGCTGGGATAGCACAACAAGCTTTTACTCTAGGCTCATGGACCTAATTATAAATTTGTCATAGGTACTGGCAATATTGCCCAGCTATATGTCATTAATTTTCTTAGTTATATCCTGTAATTAAAAATAAAACCTTTAAATATCTAGTTGTCTGTTTAAATCATTGTTATTCTTATCTTTCATCCTGCAGTGTCTCTAAGTTTTACATCCACTTATTTTCATTTTAAAGTAAATGTTAAGTCTCTGAACCCAAAACTGTCTCTTACTATTTAGTGGTATAACACCTAACACCATGGAGCCCTGATCATGAGTGAGTTTCTGGGCACTACCCTAATTCAGTAAATAAGCCCTAATTAATAAGAAGTATTCATATCTATTATCTCATGAAAGATTTCTCTTTAGACTTGGAACTATCCCTCACCTTTGGCCCAAACAAACATAGATTTGATTCACTTCAGAGTGTATTGCAAAAGATATATATATATATATATATATATATATATATATATATATATATATATATATATATATATATATATATATATATATATATATATATATATATATATATATATATATATATATATATATAGGGCTTCTGCTGGGTTTTCTGGGTTTATTTTTAGTAATGGTTTGGTTTTATGTAGCTGTCCAAAAATCTGGGTTTCTCAGGGCTCTCTTTGTACATACTGTAATGAGTAATCTCTTTGTAATGTTCCCTAGTGTGCTTTAGCATAATACTGTTTCAAACAACTTCTTTAAAGTACAATAGTGAAATTCCGTGCACGCCAGAAGGATCTACATGGACCAATTAATGGGAACACATTAGTATGAGTTAGAAATCACACCCTTGTACTTCACATTACTGCCCTGTGCAGAAAAGGCCTAAGATATAAGTATCCATTTCTAGTGTTTATTGGATAAACATTTTCTTTAAAATAATTGGTGGTGTTTTATTATGTTACATCTGTTAAAATTAAACATCAGAAGGCCTGTCTATATATTTTCCTGGGATTGGACTAGAACCATTTTTAAATGTTTGTATTTTTACATATAGTGTATGTGCTCAGGATGCTGGACAGGCACTTTTATATACATTTAAATAAGTACTTATTCTGAAGATTGCAGTGCTCTGAACCATACTACTAATAATCAACCTCTGTGTTATCAGTGGATGATGAAGGAGTCTCTCTGCACTGTTATCATTTCCAGCTATTTAAGAATATATCAGCTGAGGAGTCAACAGACATTTTATTTTTGATTGGTTCAACTGCCAGGGCTATTTACTTGTGTTAGATACATATATTGTTTGACACGCTTTGGAAGATACTGGTGAATGTGGAACTGCACAGACCATCATTATTGTAGGATAATGTACCCTGCTTTCCTCAAGCCATATGGTGTCTCCTGTCACTGGTTAATAGTAGTGAGCACCCACTGGAGTTCATTGTGGCATAGATATGTACACACTGTGCCCTCTGTCACATGCCTTTGTAAACTGCTGACATTTTAGTGTGGAACTCAGCGTTGGGGCAGCATATACTGATTTTCTTTATAACAAGCATTTTTGTACATACTCCTTAGGGGAGCAGAGGGCTATCCACAAGCCCTACAGCTCCACAGTAATAGTTAATCCCATTCAAGTGCCATCATGGTCCACTTCATCTGCTCAGCAGAACTCTAGGCATGCACAGACACAAACTAAATCATGCCAGCATCTCTCCTCTAAGCCACCTTTATTTTCTCTGCACAGAAATGAGCACTTGAAAACACGCAGGGAAACCCAAGCTGATCCACAGTCTTATACTGAATATGTAACTCACTTTATTCTATGCAGTACAATAAAGTGTCACTGGAAGGGATAGTAGTACAAATCTGGAGTGTTTGGGCAATATGCAGCCACCATTCCTGAGTATTTCAGTAGCAAATTTAGCTCACTGGCTAACTCAGTTTTTTCTAATACTAGCACAGATTTCTCAAACAATCCTTTAAAGAATATTGTCACTCCAAAGACACAGGTGTGCCTTCAAAGTCGGATAAAAATGATTCATAAATTGCCTGCTTTGAAGCTTTGGTAAAAACACTTTGTAGCCTAGGGCTAATCTGGATAAAAGCTCTACACTGAAAGACAGAGATGAGCAGACAAAATTAAAAAAAAAAAGAAAATCCAGCAGCTTTAAAGCTGTACCACTCATTCCTTTAAAGCCGCACCACTGCACCCAATTCATATTTTTTAAAGAGTTGGTAACCTTTGTCAGTCTCCAGGAACAATGCTGCTTCCCTAAGAGCTGATTCGGCACACAAGAATTAGCTAGAACAGCCCTCCACTACTCAAAGTTTTGAATATAAAATGTAAAGATGGGCTTGTATCAAATCCCTGGCTCTGAAGAGCTCCAAACTGCATGAGGGATGGAAGTCCAGATATGAATTTTGCATGTGGTCCTAGCTTTACAGTGGGCTAAACCAGCACATCTGACCTGAACACCCACAGAATTTGAGGTGTTAGAAGTTCAGATTATTTATTCATTTTCAAATAACCTCATTGCCTAGCCATCTGATTCCTATATAACACTGCATATTCTGCGGCTGGAGTACATCTCTGATACAGAATATCATCTGATCTTAAAAATGCCCATAAAATCAAAGGAAGGAGAGATCCACTTTAAAATGGTTATTCATAAAATAAAGAGTTGTAATTTTCATCTTCCCACTGCTAAAGTGTGCGGGGGGAGGGAGGAGAGACGTGTCATTAAGGCTCCCTCTGTGAAGGCTACTGTGAGATAACTATCAATCAGACCTCTGGCTCATTTAGTGCAGCATACGCTTTCTGGCAATAGCTATTATTGTTTGTATTATGGTAACACCAAGAAACCACAATCAATGACCAGACTGCATTGTGCTAGGCACTGTTCCAGCATGTATCTACCCCTGTCAGAAAGAGGTTACAGTAATATCTAGAGGCTTGAACTGAGATCATTATGCTAGGCATTATACAAAATACATCAGAGATGGTCCATGCATTAAGACAGAGGCAGAGGCAGGTTAAGCTCATCTAAATTAATTAGCATCTTACAGTTTGTATGGCAACTTCCACCTTCTCTGTATGTGTGTGTGTATATGTATATATATATATATCTTCTTGCTATATGTTCCATTTTATGCATCCAATGAAGTGGGCTGTAGCCCACGAAAGCTTATGCTCTAATAAATTTGTTAGTCTCTAAGGTGCCACGAGTACTCCTGTTCTTTTTTGTGGATACAGACTAACACAGCTGCCACTCTGAAACCAGAGGTTAAGCGAGTTGCCCAAGGACATACAGCAGATTAGTGGCTATACTAGCAGTAGAATCCAGGTCTCCTGACTCCCAGTTCCGTTCCCTGCCCTTTAAGTCATTGAGTCTCCCTGTAGCTGATGCTTTATAGAAAAATGTTTTTTTTTAAAAAAACAACAACCCATAATGGATAATTATGTGCTAATATGCTGGAAGTAGCAAGCTTATGCTTTGAAGTATGTGATTCTCATCATTTCCTCCTATCTAATTGCAAACATTCTTGTAAGTTTAGTAGGATGCAAAAAGGACTAACAATATAGAAATCAAGAATGTATGAATTCCTTAAAATATGTTTCACTTCATAGTGGAGGGCATAGACTTTTTTTTTTAAAGGTGACCCCTGCAACCCTGATCCAAAGTGTATGGGAGTCTTGCCATTGACTTCAATGAGGGTTGGACTAGTCCCCCGAAGCTTAAGTAGCTACCAATTCACTTATGAATGTATATTGAACTTTTTTCCCTGCCATCATTTCGTGGGATGTATGATTACAATCCTGGAATGTAGTGGGTGAGGTAATACCTTTTACTGGACCAATTTCTGTTGGTGGGAGAGACGTCCTTTCGAGCTTACACAGAGCTCTTCTTCAGGTGACCTGCAGTTCAAAAGCTTGTCTCTTTTACCAACGGAAGTTGGTCCAATAAAAAAAAAAATATTACCTCACCCACCTTATCTCTAATTCTTGAGACATTTTTAAAATATTGTTTCAGTTAAGTTAGTCATTGATTACAATCTATTCTAAATGATTGAGCCCAATACTTTTGGGTGAGTTCATTATGTTCCACTTTCTATCCTCTCCATATTATGTCATGCACATTTACAGTTATCACAGTTGGAGGACAGAGTTGCATGGTCATGTGTGTTTTTAGGAAGAGGTTATTTAAGCACTCTTGCATCCTTAAATCCATGCTGCTGTTATCCATATTTCATTTCACAGTTGTCTTTTATATATACCATATTTAAAAATACGAACTCACTAGAAAATTAATCTTATGAAAGAGAACTGATTTCCTTGGAGAAAAGTAATTATGTGTTCACATTTTATGTGTTGGTTTTTATATGAAGAGAGATTGTTGTCTTTATAGAAAGATTGTGGGGAAAAAAACAATGCTGTTTTCTAACGGCAGTAAGATCTGAATCAGTCATTTTGAAGTAATCTTAATGACTAGTTCACAAAGTAGTATGGATAGCACTCTTGGAAGATGTTGGCTCTTTATTCTCGCCACAGCTGGGAAGTAGATTGCTTACTATAGTAGAGAATAGAAACAAAATACCTTTTAGCTCATCCAGCCCATACAGATTCATTACAATTAAATTCCTACATAACTCCCAGCTCCCATATTCTTCTCTATGCTCATAGTCTACTAGGCACAGAAAATGGGGGTGCTGTTCAGGAACCTGTTGTGGTTTCCTCATCCTCAAGCTAGTTTTAACTCAGCCGTGGGGCTGGTCTAAGCTCCAGAATTTGGCAATGGCTCCCAACGGACACTCCTGTCATGCCCCTGTATAAGTGCGTGCTCAATAAAGAATCATAACCATCAGTAGACATAAACATAAGCAATATTTTCATACTAAATGATCAAATTAAAGGTTGCCATGAACTATAGAAGTTACATATTGGTGAGTAGCTGAAATGAGGAGCAGTGAATGGGTGTGGTATTAGCTGAAATAAAAGTAGATAGATAAAAGTGAAGATAAAGCAGCTCTCACTACTACAACCCCTCCATTCCATATCATTGTCATGTATGTTCCAGTTGGGGAGTAAAAATTAGAGCTAGTCAGGTATTTCTTTGATGGAGTTTTCTTTATTTACAAAGAATGTGCAAAGTCCTATGTGTCTGAACACACAAGGAATAAAACACACAAGGAATAAAAATCAAAAGAAGCATCAAGCCTTTCTATACAATAGACCCATAATCTAACTCTCTAGCTTTCCCCAGAGTCGTACTGTGCCCACTGGCTACTTCTTTTTGCATCTTCCTCCCTCTGTTCTGTCTGTTCTCAGCAGAAGCTCTGTACCTATCTCTTCAAAACTCCTGGGTAAGTTCATAACTTCTTTTATCTTAGGTGGGAGCTTATCCTTACAGTTATGTTAACTGAAGGGTGTGTTCACACCTATCAATCTCAATAAGGTTTTAAATCAATCCATAATAAGCTTTCACCCAGCTCTTATCAGTACTATTATGTACTCTTCATTGGAGTAACGTCATCATGACCAACTTTTCTTAAAAACATATGACATGTCTAATATTAGACTTGGGGAAACTTTTTCTAAAGACTGTAGGTGATTTAGGAGCTTCAGTCCAATTTTAAGAAAGTCCGTAGGCACCTCAGTGCTCCAGTCTCATTGAAACTCAATGAGACTTAGGCTTCTTAGTCTCTTTTGAAAATGGGACTTAGCATAACGGGTAAAATGTTCAAAAGTGTCCAAGTTTATATTCTATCACGAAAAAAAGAAGTAACCTAAAGTGAAAGTGACATTTTGGGGAATCTGTCTATGTGCAGCCTATGAATTCCAGTTTAATTTTATGAATTGTCCGTATGTCTCATAGTTGTCTTACATCATACCCCTTGTGCTGAAAGGGCCGGGGCTGAATCACCAGTGCACCCAGCTTTGAATAGGTTGATTGTTAAAGGCTACCAGTCCCTGAATAGATATAGCCCATAACAGAACAATTGGGTAGCTACAACCTGCATGGAACCTTCCCAACTTGTAGAGACAGAGGATTTGGAGAAGAGAAATTTACTCAGAAGCAGGACAAAGAACCAAAGTGTTGATGTCAATCTATTACAGATGTGACAAATCTTTCACCAAAACACTGGCAGGTTTGCAGTGAAGCCTGTTGCTGTTTCAGAGTCCAAAGATCCAGTAGGGAGTCTGCCAGCCCCCACAGCCCTGACTGCAGCCAGACCTCGGGGGACTAGCTGGCTCCCACTCTGTAGCAGCAGCTCTGGGGGCCAAAGCTGGAGCTAGGACTATCGGGGCTGCTTTCCTCTAGGGAAGGGAGCCTGACAGCCCTCAGACCCTCAATGGCACCCAGGGCTCTGGGGCTAGCTGGCAGCATCCTTTGGAACTCTGGCTGTACCTGGGAATCTTCGGGCAACAAGGGTCCATGAAATGAGCCTTCCAGCCCCCGAGCCAGAGCCTGGAAAATGCCCCGGTCAGCATCAGAATCCTAGGGACCACAGCAGGAGCCACCACATGGAGGTCCTTGTCAGCCTTAAAGGTTGTGAATCCTGCTAAACACCTCGTACTGCCACTTTCCCACTTTGTATTACTGCAATGCTACCAAACAAGGGAAGATATCAACACAAAAACTTGCATCCAAGTCCAGACACCTTCTTGGGTCCTTCTTGGGACCAGCACTGACTCTTCTCTCCATAAATGTCAAAGGACTGTCAGCTCCTAAACAGGAAATAATTGCTGATATTTGCATAAAACACTGGTGCCACAGTCTCTATATAGAGAAGATTTACCAAGGATTACAGGACAAATAGCTCAGGATACCAAGACTTATGTTGGCTGTTGATAGCCTAGACAAGCAATATATTAGCACCATATTTCTTAAGCCAGGCATCAGAATTGCATCCACCTGCAAAATATAAAAGCCCCACAAAGCCTCTGCCACAGAGCTACTGTCTGAAATTGACATTCTTGTCGGTTTCATGGCTGCTGTCCCCTGAGTAATAACCATGAAGCTGACAAGAATATCATTTTCACATTTTCTTTTTTAAAAAAACCCTATTTTGGTATTTCTGAAATCAGATTTTTTGGGATCTCCAGTTCACTGGCAAGTGGTGGATTTCTTAAGTTATAAATCATAATGAGAGCAATTTCATAAATACCGAAATCCCCTGCAAACTAATTTCACCCAGCAAACTCAAATTCCAAAATTTCAGCCAGCTCTAGTCAGAACTGGTCTGGAGGGATTAAGGCCATGAGTTCCCATTTCCATGGAGTAGTAACAGACAAATTGCCCGAACACAGGATGTGTGCCAGAAAGGCCAAGAAAAGACAGGACTACAGACCAATACACATATCTAACTAGATTACTTACTAAGTTCTAAGACTCCATTCCTGTTCTGCCCCCGGCAAAAGCATCACACAGACAGACATAGACCCTTTGTTTTTCTTCCTCCTCCCAGCTTTGAAAGTATCTTGTCTCCTCATTGGTCATTTTGGTCAGGTGCCAGCGAGGTTACCTTTAGCTTCTTAACCCTTTACAGGTGAGAGGATTTTTCCTCTGGCCAGGAGGGATTTTAAAGGGGTTTACCCTTCCCTTTAAATTTATGACAGGAGCTCTACCAGAACTCTCTAAAACAGTTAACTGAAAAAGGATCCTGATCTTCAAATAATCTAGTTGGTTGGAACATAGATGAAATTTCAGATTAGATGGGGGACAATGTGGTCTGTGATTAAAGTACTGGACTGGGACTGACCTTCTAGATTTAATTGCCAGGTCTTACATAATAGTACTGTGTGATCTTGGACAAAAAACTTAATCTTTCTGTGGCTCAGTTCTCTGTCTGTAAAATGAATATAATAGTACTTAGTTTCTCCCATCCAAAATTTTGTCTCATCTCTTTAGATCCCCGTAGTCATATGATTAACACCTTAGTAGTCCCATTGATTTAAGTGGTATTATACATGATTTTGTAATTAAACTCATGCATATGTGTTTTCAGGATTAGGGCCTTAAATTGTAAAGTCTTCTGGGTAGAACTTTGTACAGTGCCTATCACAATATGATCTTGATATTTCTTGAGGTCTTTAGACTCTATTGCAATACAGATAAATAGCTTTATCCAGATTTCTACACCAATCAACTTTCGTTTGTATAGAAAATTTCATATTGTCAGTCTGAAATTATAATAAATTTGAGAAATACCCTATCTTTGCCTTGACATGTGCTTGATTTAGCCTATTAATTTTCAATAGTGTTCTGTTTTATTGAAATCTTTATTCTCATTCTATGCAATTTCAGAGAAATTTTTTTTCAGCCTTAGCTTAAAAGAATGTAATTGGTACTTATCTATTTTGGACCTTTTAAGATATTCAATGTGTGCAGAAATTATATATTTTAAGAAAAAGCACCAGAAAAAAATCTCATTGCTATCTTAAAAGTAAACACACCTAGAGTAATATCTACATTGTACAAAATAAAAAGATTGTAGGAGTGCCTGGGAACCTCTGTTTCCTTAATGGCTTATGAATATTTCTATAATAACCCCACCATGTTTCTTAAGGGATTTATAACAACTATTAACTGATAAATATTCAAAAAAGATGTGCTACATCTTAACTACATGACTCCCATTGAAATCAATTAGTCTCCTCACCAGGTTAGCATTGAAAATCTTTGTAGAAAGAGGAGAAATAAGTGAGAAGAAAGAAATAGCCTTTAAAAATGAATGAGACTCTCTTTTCCCTAAATCAATCTATCCAGAAATTGGCTACAATTTCCTCCCAGGATATAGCTGTGCTGCCAGAGCCATATTGGGATGCACATTTCAGAGTATAAATAAGCCTAACCATCCTAGGGCTGCTGTCCA
This sequence comes from Lepidochelys kempii, assembly GCF_965140285.1. NCBI lineage: Eukaryota > Metazoa > Chordata > Testudines > Cheloniidae > Lepidochelys > Lepidochelys kempii. The sequence goes on from NC_136380.1 coordinate 87,355,639, forward strand.
CCTGATTTGGGAAAATAATGGTTGTGAAACACCTTAAGAAACTCATGTACCCAGCAGAACAAATGTATGATATATTTTTTTACAAATCATGCTACATTAAGCCTGGTAGAATCCTCATCTCTGTACAAAGGCAGCGTGCTTCAAGCTGGTTAGCTTTTCCATGTTTTCTTTTAAATTCTGCATTGGGAAAAACAAAACAAAACAAAAAAAGTCTATTTCACTTCTAATTTATTGGTCTTAAAAGGGCCAGTCCCCCCAGAAAATATGTCCAAGGACACTGAGAATATATCCCATATTTGACTTGGATAGCTTCTAGTTCATAGGGAAAGTCAACATCCCCAAAGTTCCTGGTTAGGGCTGGTGACACACATTTTAAGAGTTGTGGCGGTTTCAGTAGAATATTGACAAGCGGAGAATTTCCAACAGTTTGTAAGATCTTCATCAGAATATAAGAGGTTAATCCCAACACTACAGTTGAGCAGTTACCTTGAGCAGTGCAGAGGATGTACATTGCAAGTTGGCTTCATTCTTATTTGTAGAAAAAAATGAAAATTTTGAAGTTCTCCAAAGGAATATTTAAAAAAAATGTTTTGGGTCATTCAAAATGTTTCATTTTGATTGCGTTTAAAAATTTTTGATATGATAAAAAACGTTTAATTGAAATGGTCATTTCAAAACAAAAAATTAAACGCCACTTTCTACAAGCCATTACCCTCTGATCCCACTGAGGGTTACCAAAAGAAACTACAGCATTTGCTCAAGAAACTCCCTGAAAAAGTACAAGAACAAATCCACACAGACACACCCCTGGAACTCTGACCAGAGGTATTCTATCTGCTACCCAAGATCCCTAAACCTGGAAATCCTGGAAGCCCCATCACCTCAGGCATTGGCATCCTGACAGCAGGATTGTCTGGCTATGTAGACTCCCTCCTCAGGCCCTACGCTACCAGCACTCCCAGCTATCTTCGAGACACCGCTGACTTCCTGAGAAAACTACAATCCATCGGTGATCTTCCTAAAAACACCATCCTGGCCACTATGGACGTAGAAGCCCTCTACACCAACATTCCACACAAAGATGGACTACAAGCCATCAGGAACAGTATCCCCGATAATGTCACGGCAAACCTGGTGGCTGAACCTTGTGACTTTGTCCTCACCCATAACTATTTCACATTTGGGGACAATGTATACCTTCAAATCAGCGGCACTGCTATGGGTACCCGCATGGCCCCACAGTATGCCAACATTTTTATGGCTGACTTAGAACAACGCTTCCTCAGCTCTCGTCCCCTAATGCCCCTACTCTACTTGCAGTACATTGATGACATCTTCATCATCTGGACCCATGAAAAAGAAGCCCTTGAGGAACTCCACCATTATTTCAACAATTTCCATCCCACCATCAAGCTCAGCCTGGACCAGTCCACACAAGAGAGCCACTTCCTGGACACTACGGTGCTAATAAGCGATGGTCACATAAACACCACCCTATACCGGAAACCTACTGTCCACTATACTTACCTACATGCCTCCAGCTTTGATCCAGACCACACCACACGATCCATTGTCTACAGCCAAGCTCTTCGATACAACCGCATTTGTTCCAACCCCTCAGACAGAGACAAGCACCTACAAGATCTCTATCAAGCATTCTTACAACTACAATACCCACCTGCTGAAGTGAAGAAATGGATTGACAGAGCCAGAAGAGTACCCAGAAGTTACTCACTACATGACAGGCCCAACAAAGAAAATAACAGAACGCCACTAGCCGTCACCTTCAGCCCCCAACTAAAACCTCTCCAACGCATCATCAAAGATCTACAACCTATCCTGAAGGATGACCCATCACTCTCACAGATCTTGGGAGACAGGCCAGTCCTTGCTTACAGACAGTCACACAACCTCAAGCAAATACTCACCAGCAACCACACACCACACAACAGAACCACTAACCCAGGAACCTATCCTTGCAACAAAGCCCATTGCCAACTGTGTCCACATATTTATTCAGGGGACACCATCATAGGGCCTAATCACATCAGCCACACTATCAGAGGCTCATTCACCTGCACATCTACCAATGTGATATATGCCATCATGTGCCAGCAATGCCCCTCTGCCATGTACATTGGTCAAACTGGACAGTCTCTACGTAAAAGAATAAATGGACACAAATCAGATGTCAAGAATTATAACATTCAAAAACCAGTCGGAGAACACTTTAATCTCTTTGGTCACTCGATCACAGACCTAAAAGTTGCAATTCTTCAACAAAAAAACTTCAGAAACAGACTCCAACAACTGGGAGTGGATGGGTCATTACACAAAGTAAAACTATTTCCCCATGCTTATTCTCCTCCCTCCCTCCCTCCCCCCATTCCTCAGATGTTCTTGTCAATTGCTGGAAATGGCCCACCTTGATTATTACTACAAAAGATTTTTTCCCCCCGTTCTCCTGCTGGTAATAGCTCACCTTACCTGATCACTCTCGTTACAGTGTGTATGGTAACACCCATTGTTTCATGTTCTCTATGTATATGAATCTCCCCACTCTATTTTCAACTCAATGCATCCGATGAAGTGAGCTGTAGCTCACAAAAGCTTATGCTCAGATAAATTTGTTAGTCTCTAAGGTGCCACAACTGCTCCTTTTCTTTTTAAAAACTGTAGTTATTTAAGCACCACTGCTTAAGTAAGAAGCCCTTTAAAATACATATTTAAACTTGTTGTAACATTTCCATGTCACTGCATTATCTTGCATCAGGAATGTGTATAAAGGTAGCAGTGTGCAGCACTGGCAATTTGAAAATCTTTAGTAAGCTGCTTTTCTTAAAACAATGAATTTTGTCTGCAGAATGCACTCTTTCTTTTTCATATTTCTAGGATTAATAAAGCAATCTCTCAAATAAAACCTATACAATGTCCTCTCACTATCAAACACTGAAAAGAGTACATAGCGTATATATAAATGAATATATGGAAGATCTATATAGCAGTTTGTGCCTCAAACTTTCCTTTGACATTTAGGAAACACATATCATTAAAAAGGGCAGTCAGTGTATTTTGGAAACCAGCATAAATCATGCTATGTTGTACAACATGCATGGGCAAACACCATCACTTTTGCTGTTTTAGCAACTAACATAGAGCCAGATGTCAGCAAATTAAAGAAGTATGGGCTGAATGAATGGACTATAAGGTGGCTAGATCATTGCGCTCAACGGGTAGTGATCAATGGCTCCATGTCTAGTTGGCAGCCGATATCAAGTGGAGTGTCCCATGGGTCAGTCCTGGGCCGGTTTTGTTTAATATCTTCATTAATGATCTGGAGGATGGCGTGGATTGTACCCTTAGCAAATTTTCAGATGACACTAAACTGGAAGGAGTGGTAGATACGCTGGAAGGTAGGGTTAGGAAACAGAGGGACCTAGACAAATTAGAGGATTGGGCCAAAAGAAATCTAATGAGGATCAACAAGGACAAGTGCAGAGTCCTGCACTTAGGATGGAAGAATCCCATTCACTGCTACAGACTAGGGACTGCGTGGCTAGGCAGTAGTTCTGCAGAAAAGGACTTAAGGGTTACAGTGGACGAGAAGCCAACAACGTGCCCTTGTTGCCAAGAAGGCTAACAGCATTTTGGGCTGTATAAGTAGAAGCGTTGCCAGCAGATCAAGGGACATGATCATTCCCCTCTATTTGGTGAGGCCTCATCTGGAGTACTGTGTCCAGTTTTGGGCCCCAAGCTACAAGAAGGATATGGACAAAATTGGAAAGAGTCCAGCAGAGGGCAACAAAATGGGGCTGGAGCACATGACTTATGAGGAGAGGTTGGGGGAACTGGGGTTATAGTCTGCAGAAGAGAAGAATGAAGGGGGATTTGATAGCTGCTTTCAACTACCTGAAAGGGGGTTCCAAAGAGGATGGATCTAGGCTATTCTCAGTGGTAGCCGATGACAGAACAAGGAATAGTGGTTTCAAGTTGCAGTGGGGGAGGTTTAGGTTGGATTTTAGGAAAAGCTTTTCCAGTAGGAGGGTGGTGATGCACTGGAATGGGTTACCTAGGGAGGTGGTGGAATCTCCTTCCTTGGAGGTTTTCAGGGTCAGGCTTTACAAAGTCCTGGCTGGGATGAATTAGTTGGCCACTCTTCCTGCTTTGAGCAGGGGGTTGGACTAGATGATCCTCTGATGTCCCTTCCAACCCTGGTATTCTATGATTCTATGGGTCTATTCAAGGAACAAGTTAAATACTACTCCATATGGGTTGGCTTTCTCTGGATACTTATAAATGTGATTAATTCTTATTCTAAGAATCATTGTTATGTCTTGCTGTCCGTTATACAGAATGAAGAGAGTTGGTCTGAACATTAAAAGACACAGGCAAATAAGAGATTATTAGTTCTATGTCCAGGGACTAGACTAAGAATGGATGTTTTTCTAAAAGCAATGATTTAGGAAATATTTTGGGGAAGTTCTATGGCCTATGCTATGCAGGAGGTCAGACTAGATGATCAAAATGGTCCCTTCCCTTGGGAATCTCCCTCTATTCTCTCTCCGCACACACATCCCCCCACATCTTCATCCCCAGGGTGCACTTCTACTTCCACCAGCATAATAGATGCAAGCCTCCGTTTTCATCATTTAATTGAATCTCAAATGGAGACCTGGAGTTTCAGACAAGTATGCTTGTTTAAGGAAACTAAATGCCAAACAAATAGAAAATTAATTTAGGGGAATTGAATCTATGCCCAAGCCAAACCACAACACAATCATAAAAACGAATGTAAACAAAGGGAGACGATTATGCTAATCTTGGTACTATCTTCCTGTCAAAGCTGGACTGCTGAAATCTGCTTTAAACAGCTAGTCAAATGCTGCAAAAACAGTGTTTGCAGAATTCCAAATAGCTATCCAGTTAGTCGTCAACAACATTATCTATTTTACAGTCATGCTAAAAGGCTCCAGCAAAGATCACAGTTAGTACTAGACTGTGTACAAATACATAGGATCCCTCCCTTGAAGAGTTTATAATTGCGATAGTACTTGCTTTCTCCCACCCTGTGCCTATCTCCACTGTATAGATGAGAACTGAGGTAGAAGAAGCCTAAGGCCCCAATTCAGCAAAATGCTTAAGCACATGCTTAACAAGGGCAATGCGACTGAATTACCCTCCTACTTTTCTAGGTGTTTCCCTTGTGAGCAGGGTTGAAGTATGATGTGGGAAAAGCTTGAATTGCTGCTGCAGTACCTGTCCTATGGATAAATGCATTTAGACATATTGTAAATACACTCATCCATTGCTTTAGGCACATATACAAGTATCAATAGAAATAGGTCAAAGAAAGAGGATTAATGTCCAGAAACCTAAACTGCTCCAAAACGTCACTCACTTCCGGTATTCAACCATGTGATCTATCATGCACAAGGCCTCAACAAACTGACACTATTGTACTGTGGTTCATAGGAACTCAATTTCAGGATCTGACTATTCAAGATTATTCCAGGGCTGAGGATGCCTCCATTGAGAATGTTATCAGCCGCCTCCCATTTAATCCAGTGGGTTGATAGCTTGAGTGCCTTGCTGATTGTAATTGCTGTGGAAAAGAGGTAGTGTATGAACTCCTCAGGATCCAGAACACTTGGAGCTTTACAAGTCAAAACCAACACCTTAAACCTCCCCAGGAAATAAGCTAGTAGCCAGTGCCAATCACAATCTGCCTCCAATATGAAATTCAACTAAAAGTAGAAGCTGCTAAATTCTACATTAGCTGCATTTTCTGAATGGTATTAAGGTGAAGCCTCATGTTGAGGGTTACATCTGTCAATCTGGTACTTTTCACATGAAGTGAAATTCACTTTGAAAGGGATGGAGAGATCGTGCTCCCTAAAATATTCTCTTATACCTACTTTTGTCTTCAGATTTCTTCTGTTTTCTCTCTGATATAATTTTTATAAAGATGTCCTAGTTTCTTCTCTATAATGTCTAAAAGACATGATATTTGTTTTACTTAGAGGTAACATGTTACTCTCAAAGTTAATCTAAAACTTGTAGAAATCGTGAATGTTGCTTGCAGAACTGTTCATTTTTTGTTTTGGTTTTTAATGGAACAGTATTTAATCAAAACAGGACCGTGTCAATTTTTGCAATTTTCAATGGGGAAAAAAGTCAAACTGAATGCTTTCAACTTTCTAATTTTGATTCATTGAATTTTAACTTAATATTTAGCATATTTATATTTCTAAATCTGATGTCTTCTGACACAATCAGATATTGTTTAGGGCATAAACAAGTGTAGGCCTGAGATTTAACTCACCCCATACTAAACCAGCCTTGGGTGAAACTCAGGCATTTCACCACTAAAATTAAGAAAAAATGTTCCACTGCTTCTACGTTGCCCCCACCTCAGGAATGTCCCTAACAAGAGTTATAACACCAAGGGTTGTAAAGTAGAGACACCTAAGTGCTGGGAAGTTTAGGGAGGAACTAGAATAACCCCAAGAATTAGTAAAATAGATAAAATAAACTCTGACCAGTGAATTTATGCTGATCATCTGCACAGACAAAGAAAGTCATAAATAAGTTACAATTTGGGCATGCAAGATAAAATGTAAAAAGAGTTGAGCAGGGAGGAGAAGACATAGATACCAGTGCGTGATTGGTTAAATTTTGTTACGTAGAGGTACTGAATAATGTGATAGTGAAGTTAAAGGAGGTAGCGAGTTTTACCTATATAATGCAACAAAAAAACAATGCTCTTTGGAAACCATGTCCGGACTGGAATTTAACATGAAGCTACTAGAACTCTGACCCCTCTGCATGACCATGATGTGCAGAGGCATAGCTGGAAACCTTCAAATGAGAGGATCCTGACTAGCCTTCGGGTGAATTTTGTCTGTATATTGGGAGTGGTGAGCATAACAGATTTGCCTGATATATTTATTCTGTGTGTGTTTCTAATAAATAGATTTTAGAGCACAGCTGTGCAAGGCTCTCTCACTGGGGAAAGGTTCCACAGACCGGTAGAGCCCTGAGCCCCATGGGAGAGGGCAGGTACCTAAATTTACCAGGTCCTGCCTTGAGCCCTTGGTAGTATATAGGCGGGGTGCCCTAGATTTTTTGCAGGTAACACAAAACTCCAACATTTTATATTGGCCTCCTTTGTAAAGCATTTTGATATCTATAGATACAACACACTATATAAGGGTCAGGTATTATTTATTTATTTAATGTTTGCATGAAAAATGCATTATTTGCAAACTTGAGGATTCAGCAAGTCTCTGTTGTCCCAATCTCTTTACAAGGAAATCGATGTCAAAACTCTCACTGAAATAGTATGCAGTCCTGCTCTCATTGAAGTCATTCTGTCCCAGGTATTTTTCTGAAGTTCTATTCTCTCTTATATCAGCATAATCCATAGAAGGAACAGTAAACTCAGTGAGTGTCTGTCCACTTACTCTTGCTGGGGATTTTGCCTACAAGTCCTTATCCTCCTTCCCAGTCCCACCTCCAAGTTCCACGTCGATTTCAGGGTTATCAAAACAAAATAGGAAAACCTCGAAACACCATCTTGTAGCGCCCCTTGGCTTTTGTCCCGCTCCACCAGCTCCCAACTAACATGGGTTTAGCCCTATTTCCAGGAGTTTCCTCTACTGCAGCTGTTCCTGGAACCCCTGAACTTCCATAGTGTAGAGGGGAGAACAAAATGAGGCTGTATAAACTGGCATCCTTGTTGGCTGGACAAGAAGTATATGGAGGTGCCCAGTTGGCTTTCTTCTCCCTGCATGTCATTGCCTATCCTTTCCAACTTGGTATAGCTGACACCCAAGAGGGGATTTCTTGGAGTCAGAGGGAAGAAAGAAACATGCTGCAGGGAATGAACTTCCCTGTTCTCATAGGTACAGATTACGCACTTTGTTCAGGGGGTCTGCAAACTATTAGTGAAGACTATAGGTTTAGAGCAGTGTTTCTGAATAGGTGGGTTGTGCAGTGGATGCAGTTGTGCCTTTCAGACTGCAAATAGAAAGCAACCTGTAAATTACTTATGTTTAAAATGTGGTATGAATCCACCAAGTTGTGGACAGTTTATATCTCTGGAAACTGGTGCTGTTTTAAAAAAAGAGAGATTAGCTGGTGACAACCATAGCAGATCTGTTATAGATATTTCTAAAAGAATGTAGATACTGAGGAATGAAAAGGAGACAAGATTAGGGGAAATCTCCTGCCAAAAAGGTAGTCTACTTCCTGATATGCTCAGCATCGTTCATCAGCAACAACTTAGAAGCACAATTCTGCACTCAAGAAAATGCACTGAATCTTCCCTACCATCTATAGATTCATTAAGCAATCAGTGATAAAGATTGTGTTAGAAGATAAAATAAATAAAACCTCCAGCACAAAGGGACTGAAAAAAACAATGGAGAATTCAGCAGTAAAGGCAGCCAATAACATGGTGAACAGACACTCCTGAAAAATGATCTCCAACAAAAGGTACAATGATAGACAAAACGGAGAAAAAGGACAACTAGAGAGATAAATATAATCCATTTGACCATGACTGTACCGTGGACGGCAAAAGGCAGAATTGGCAAGATGTACTGTATTCATCCAGCTGTGAAATCAGTATGCTTTTCCCTTTGCCTTTCATTTATAAATAAATACCTTTATGCACCTCTGAAAAGGATTTTTCAGAAAAGGTCTACAGTGCACGTTCACGGTGTTCGTTATGTTTTAGTCACCACTACATGGATTTTAAAATTTCCATTGCTTTTTCCTGCACATCTGTTCTGCTCGAACTCTTAGAACACCTTTGCTTCATTCATTGCAGGCATGCCATTTTTTGGTGCAAATAGAACCAAGTACAGAAAGGAATACTAGTGATGGGATAAGACTGTGGAGTGAATATACAGGAAGAGAAGGAAATGAAAAAAAAGACATCTGCCAAGATGAAGGAAAATATAGCAGTGATAAAAAGACACCTATTCTTCAGAAGCAAGAGAAAAGACTGTGTGCTTGATCCACAGAACTTATTGGCATAATTCACATAGACTTTAGTGGGCACAGGATTGGGCCGTGTCTCTATGTTGTAGACTGCAAGCATAGCTCTTAAATCTTCAAAGCCCAAATATGCTTCAAAAGCATGACAAAGACTTAAAATAAGGCACACTAAAAAATGGCAAAAGGAGGACCCAGAATTATACACATTTGTTACCAGACTCCCAAGATACAGGTTTTTGATGTCACTACTCTGCAATAGTGAACAATGAGATACACACAAATATGCTTGACAGAATTAACTTGGGTTCTAAAAGGAATCTCTTTCCGTTTGTTTTCTGTTGTGTCTCTCTCCTCTCTTCAGCAATAGACACTGTTCCTTGTGATATCCCTCAAATTTAGATTAAATTATCTTTTGGGAAATGACATTGTTTTCACTCACTCACACGCACAAACACACGCACCCCCACACACAAATAATGATGTGCCTCATTATAGGATACAAAAAACAACAATGCAGCATGTGCTGCCTGCAGAGAAGGGCATAACCCTTCAGAGATAGGCACATGATTTTCAACATAGCAGAAGTGGAATGACAGAAGGGGCAGTATTCCCACAGAACTGTACATAGGGGATGCAGGGCCTCAGCTGGTATCGCTCTGAATCTCTGTTAGCTTCGGTATAGCTACCTCAAATTATACCAGCTGAGGATCTGGTCCATACAACCTTGAAGCACATTTAGTTTTTGAAAATGAGAACAATTTGTAAAATATTGCTGTTGTGACAGAAAGAAAAATAAAATAAAAACAAAAAAAACAGTGACAGTGTGCTGAGGGTTAGGGAAAGCGGGGAGGAAACTGGAGGTAATAATCAGTAGAAGAGACATGGCTGTGCACATATCAGTTTACATCAGCTTCTTTTCCATTTCTAGGACAAATTCCTGCCTGAAGCAGATGTATGTAGAGTTGCTAACTAGTAACTCTAATTGGTTATTTTACATGTAATCAGATAATATTTTAAAGTAACTGATTGCTGTAATGAATTAATTTAAGATTACACTCAAAAAATAACCCTCATATTTTTTTAGGCCGCTAACACACATATTGCTTTCAGTTATTGTTCTTAGCAATGCTGTCATTTCTTTCCATAGCCTGTCACGTTAGCGTAGTACCCAGATGGTTCCAAGGCTCGAGGGCGACTGTATAATTCACATTACAAATTTTAACACAAAAATAATGAGTAATAGTTATTTATATTTAAGTCACTTCTCCAGTCCATTCAAAACACAGCTGATCATTTTCCAGACCCTTCACCATGACCATGCTACTGACCCCTACCCAATCCGCCGCACCCAACCATTTAAATCCCTCACGAGCTTCTGGTCTTCTACCACATCAGATTAAGGTTTCTTGCCCTCCCCACAATGCCTTTCCCTACTTGTCTGCTCTTGTCTCTTATTAAAGCATTCTTCCCTCTCTGCTCTGCTCACAATGCCTGCACTGAATAACTATTTGTCTGCTTCCCCTACAATATCTCAGCATTTTCTTTCATGCTGCATGAAAACCTTTCCCTGAATTAACCCATAAAGTGACTAACCACTTCTGCGTACGTACAAGAAATCAGCCAGCCAATCCCAATGATGGTCCCGTTGTGCAGTGGTACAGTATAATTGATTTAATGTATTTAAATTTCAAGACATTAAGTTTTGCAGTAGTTAACCTTTGTAATTATATCATATCATAGTTATTTATTTTTACCATTAGCATCCTTACTGGCTTCCTTTATTTTTTGTTATACTTAATTGTTTCTATCACTCTTCCTCAATTAATTGCACTTCTGACCCCCTTGTGGCCTCCTCAGGGGAACCCCACTTAAGTTAGGTCTCAGGCATCAGGGCATCACTTTTCTTAGGGAAGAATCCTGCAATTTTTTCCCTCCCAACTATAGTCTTTCACTTCAGAGTCCATCGATTCATTATGATCACCTCAGCAGGTCTGCCTTTAGTTCAGCACCTGGAGCTCTGTTTTCTCAGGAGTAAGGACAAGGTTACTCAGTGATCAGCTAACCTTCATAAAGCAAAATACTATTTATTCAGAGCAAAGGCATTTCAGAGAAAACATCAAACAGTTTATACACATGCCTATCTTACTAGCTGTTACCCATCTTCCACATGGGGGCCCTGATAGGTCTAAAATATTCCAAGTTTTCCTGTAGGGCCTATTTCTGCTGTTCAGCGCCATGCCTGTTAGTTCTCAGATGGTGTCTGTTTTTCTCCCTCAGGTCAGGTCTCTCATTTTCTACAGTTTCAAGTCCTTTGTCTTCTTAGGCCTTTTTAACCAGGTTAAACCAGTCAGTGTTCTTCTTCCCTGAGAGGGAAGAAGGGTAAAACTTTAAGAGATTTGTTACCTGCATTGCTGTCTTCAATTCCTGCAAGAAGCATTCTTTATCTTACCCATGAAGCCAGGATTAAAGTCACTAACCAACCCATAAAGATGCATGTAACATTTATAAATTAATATTGGAGTCTTTGAATCTTCCATAACTCCGTAGCATCTTCCTGCTTGACCTGTGAGAAAGGTTTCCATAACAGTTGAGGAAAGAGCATTAAAATCGGAATGAGACCATTTTTTTTTTGAAGGAAGCTTTGTTTTTCACCAAAAAAAATTGCATATTTGGCTGATAGAAACATTTTGCATTTTTTTGGTCAAATTCACCAAAAATAGTTGTGGTGGGTTGTTTTTTGTTTTTGTGTTCTATTTTGTTTTTGCATGGGGGGGAAGGGCTGTAAACATTTGATTTCAAAGCCTTTTTAAATAACAAAAAATTGCTTTTGATTCCTAACAAATTTTGTTTTGATTTTTATTTACTAAAAGAAAAAAATCACTTCAAAAATTCAATGCTTAATTTTGAACCGGGTAAAGCCCATTGATCAGTCTGAAATACATTGATTTCTATTTTTCTTTTTTGTTTCACCAAAATTAAAAAAAAAATGTTTTTTGACTCAAAATGATTTTCCAAATTTTTTGGTTCAGCATCTGACAAAAAAATAAGAAATACAAAAAAAAAAAAAAATGGGCACAGCTCTAATAATGTTCAAACTGCTTTCCTAGCAACAGATATCAGATTGTCGTCCTGAGTTATAAATTGTGTTCTGCTTTAATTTATCTATTTATTAAATGGTAGCTAGAGTATTTTACAGTTCACGTTCCCTAAAGGTTTTTGTTATAAAATTCTATTCTGCATTATTTTACTATGATAAATACTATTCTCTGTCAAGATTAAATCTGTATGCTTTGTAAGATGTTGTTGCAGATAGAAAACACAGACATCAGATGGCAGATTTTATATGTACCCACAGCACTTTGAATATGTTAGGGAACATGCATTAATCACCTCCATTCTCTAGCTGTTTCACTGAATTGACTGCTATGAATCTGGCTACTGTACTGTATGTATTGATTTGTAGGTTAATATTTAATAAGTTAAACACCTTCATCGCGTAGCTGGGACTTTCTATCACTTTCCTTGAGTGACATCAACTTTTCTGGGGGATGTTTACTGTCATTAGTGAACATACAGCCTTGTTGCTAGATTTATAGCATGGCTTCGAAGTTCCAGGAACTCCAAAGGGATCCATTTTCTAGATCTGAGCACTTTCAGGCACTAGAGCATGTGAAGATGTAAAAGTAAACAAAATATATATTGGATATGTATGGGTAAATCCCAGAACCTTCTGCAGAAAACTAACTGGAACAGGCTATAGTTAGAATAGTCCTGAATTTCCTAAGCATTAGGGGATGATGGAAGCTATTAAAGAGTTTTGCACTCATACAAAGAGTGCAAGATCTGGCATCAAAATAGAGAAAATAACCTCCAGCAAGCAGTCTACTTCTAGGACATTTAGCACCAGATAGCAGTTCATATTTCTCTGGTAGTAAACAACTCTTTTCACAATGTATCAGTAAGTCATCTTCAGATGAGAATGAGGACTTGGTGCTTCACAGTAGAATGTTTATATTGTGAAACTACAGCACACGATAATCTATAGGAAACAATATTTTAAATACAGAGCTTTGTAAACATTTGTATTAATTAAAAAAAAACACGTTCTTCATCAGGCCCAATCATATGTTGATTGCATAGCAATTTAGCAGTAACTGCAAAGCCGTATTATCTGTTACACTCATATTATACTTATGGTATCATGGTTGTTTTGGATAGTGTTTAAAAAAGAAAAAAGTATTCAACACAAATGAAAATGGATGTCTTTCATTTGGACTGTAAAGCCAAGAAATGGGAAATTTTTGCTTTAGAAGTTGTTCAGGTATCACAGAATACAAGAATGCTATAAATAGCTAGGCTGTTCTGTACAGTTGAATGACTGGAACATGACTAAAGTCAGCTTATAAAAAAATTTGAGCTAGGCATAGATTGCGGTAGGCATAGATCAGTTTAGACAAGTGTCTTGGAAGCAAACACAAAAAGGTGAACACAGTAAATAGAAAGGCATGTTACTACCACTGGGGAAAAATTACTTGAAATTCACCGTAGAGAATTCTTGCAGATTTTTAGCATGGTCTTCAGCTTCAGTGAAGAAAGCAAATTGAGTATAACAATGGTTTATGACAAGAATTCAATATTTCTTATAGAAGCACCCACTGGGATTATAATACATCACTTGAATGTTCCAAGAACTTTATAGTGAGGAACTAAGGGATTTGTCTCTCCTAGGAGGAAAGCATCTCTTTCTCTTTGCACTGTTTCGACAAACATGTTCTGCTATTCTGGAGGACAGAATCACACCACACAAAAAATGCAGCATCTTTTAATTAATATTTGTGTGGTTTTAGAGTCTATTTTAGGGATGTACAGAATAGATATAATAAATTAGAACCCTGAAGATCCTTTGCTCAACCTCAGAAATTAATCTAAATCACCCCTTTTGATATCTGAACCATTAGAACCATCTTTAAACTGGTTTAGTTAACATGATTTTCAAGGTTGCATTCAAAAGCAATGCATTTCTTTTTCATAAAGTCAAGACCAGTGTGGTGAGGGAGCAAGAAGGGGACCAGACTGGTGGATCTGGGAGGGAGAGAGGAAGGCAAAAAATGTAATAATTTAGTAATAGGCTGTAGTGATGGGAAAACAAAAAGTTTGTCAAACTTATGAAGCATGAATATCAATTATGCTTAACCTCCCATACAATATTACCTAACTTTTCTGTTAGTCAATATTTGGTTCACTTAGTCGGGTGCTGTTAGCATCAGACTATTATGGATTTAGGAACAAATGATAGTACCCTTCTAGCTATACTAGGCTTATTCTTAAGAAATAAATAGCAAAAGGCTGTTGACATTTTAAAATCATTTACAGAAATATCATATCCACTTAATTATCAGTGTGCTAGCTCTGCAGATATTAGAATAATCTGTGGTTTTTTTGTTTCCGTTAGTAGTTAAGAACTGATCTTCCTTCATACCCCACACAAATAGATATAGATTTCATACTGTGAAGAGGGTCCCACTAAGCAGGACAGAAATCTGGAAGTAAGTAAAGATGCAGGGGGAAATGGTACAGCTAGACAAATTTATAGAACTGATAGAGAGATAGTGTGCACTTCTTTCCTATCGTACACTCATACAAGATGATTTTAGATAATTTCACTTTTCCTTTACAAGATTCACTGGGGGAAGTCTTTCAGCTTCTCCTTGGAATGAGTTAGCTTTTGTCTTTGTTTCCTGGCTATCAGAGGAATGTAAATTTAATTTGGTTTTAGAGACAAAGTAGTCTCTTTATACAGATGCTGAAGACCATCCTCAAGTCAATACAAGCTGGCCAGAAATACCTTTTTATAAGTAACCAGTGTCCTATTAGTAACCAAAAGACAGTATGCCTTCAGAAGGACATCAGTGTCCTCCCTGTGTCCTGAGATGTTTCAGTGAGTGAAGACGTTGAGCAAGAAACCAGCATGTTCACAAGATTCACAAACTTTGTTTTTGTTTTTTTTCCATATTATGAACACAAATACCTATGTTCAGACACCACCGTTCTACCTAGGGGAGGGATACACTGTAACCTGTAATTGGACATTGCTTGGAAAGTGTACACAGATTTATAGTCATAAAAGGCAAGGATGAGATTGCAAGTTTTGCCCTGAGTAAGAGAAAATACATACTTGGATTGCTGCTGAAGTAGGACAAGAAAGGAATTAATAGTTGGAGGAAGGAGTCTGCCAGGGAGCCAGTTATAGTGCCCTGATAACTTATGTGGAGCAAGTGCTGACACCATAGGTTAAAGTAGCCAAACTCCCAAGGGCCAGTGTAGCAGCTGAGATTTGCCAAAGTGCAGCAGGGCTCTGTCTTTGATGCTGTAGGAGCGACACAGGTGTGTGAGTGTGAGATTGGTTTCAAGAACCAGATATACCACCTTTATACAGGTGGAGAGGTCTCACAATCAGGCATTCTCAGCTGGCCAGATCTAGATGAGTAGCGCAGAGGCTGCAATGCAGTACAGGCTCTGGCTTTAGATGTTAGGAAATGTCCCTTACACATGAAAAGTACCCTGAACTACTTCCGTTTAAACCAATTTCAAAATTACGCCTGTTTATTTCAAGATGATGAATGCCATTTGAAGCACAAGTCTATTTAAAAAGTAAAACATTGATGGTGTTCTATTATATCAGTGTCAGCAAATTATTCTTCCAAATTACTTCAAGAATTTTATTTATTACAACTGATGCTGTAACCCTGAATAATTAAAAGCATAGGAGCACCAATAGTGAGAATTACTCATTGTATAAAGAGAAAATCCCTTTTATTGTGATTATTTATTGAGAGCCAGCAGTATGCTTCGTGCTGTGTGTTTATGTAAGCTACTATGTTTCAAACAGGCTCATCCCTTGTGTACATACACGCAAGCACAATAGAGACCTGAGCCAAAGCTCATTAGAGTCTATGGTTAGACTCCCACTGACTTCAGTGGACTTTAGATCAGACCTAAAGAAGAATTCAAAATGGCTTTGAAAGAGTATGCAAGTATTTTCTTATGTAAGCAATAGTTATAAGGGTGAAAATCTGATTTCAGTTATTTTTGGGGGGCGGGGGAGAGAATGGGGAAGGAAAGTTAACCAGTGGAGCCAACCCTCAAAATGTTAATTTATTTGGTGTAGGGTTTTTTCCTCTTAAAGTCCCAGGTTTCGGACACGTGATCACATGGTACTCTCAGCTTTAAAAATTTAGTTTTTTATTTGTTTATACAAAGGATTCTAGCCCTTTTGGTTGCAGAGAAACATTTGAAAATTGAACTTTCAAAAATCCAGAAAAGACTCCAAATCCAGGATGCAAGGAAAGAGAGATATTTATTTTTTTAAAATGTCTCATTTTGGGGGGCCCACACATGCCTGGGACTAGCAATACTGTTTACCAGTAGCCCTTGGCATCAGCGGATAGTTACCTGTGCCATGTGACAGCATTAAACTATTTTTTCACCCTCATCCATATCACATGACAGAATTTAGGAAACACAGATTAGTCTCTTCCAGCATTCCAATGTATCCAGTGACTAAAGAAGATTGAAACAGAAAGGGAAACATACCACACCATCCAATGGAAAGGGGGAGTTATAGTAGAGGATGGCTCACTGAAGTCAGGGAAAGGAGCGGGACTCACCTAATGCTTTTAAGAGGAGGGGAAGCTTCACACACCCCTATTCGCTTTGCTTTAAATTCTATATCTGTCATGCCTTAACACTTGGTCTCAATACTCCACCCATTCCAGATATTGCAGCATATAGTCATTCTGAGGATGCTCATTAGTTGATACTTTTCTGTCACAGCTCTTACAAGGATTCAGTTGTAGTATTTGCCAAAATTAATTTTCATTAATTTTATAGTTGGAATTTTTGATCAATCACCTTTTCAGATTTAGGTGAAGAAGAGCCATATTGCCCAGGAGACAAAGTAGTATCCTAAAAGGGATTTTACTTTTTGAGGATTTGTACACTTAAGCTTTCCATCCCTTACAACATCCTCTTTAAACATCCTATTTCCATGTAATTATAACTGAAATGATTTAACTGCTGCTGTGCTCCTTAGGAACTGTGAATTGTCAGTGAAAGGGAAGAGGCACTTGGAAAAGTATGAAAGAACAGGAGATCAGTAATAAAAGGGTCTTGGGAGAGAGAAGCAGTAATAGGGAAGAAACAACAAACACAGCACTTCACAGTTTTGTTAGAACAAGAAAGAATTCATACAATGTCATATCCATCAGCAGGTTTGAACTAATAGTAATAAGATACCTGATTTTCAGGGTAAAATACCATTTCTATCCACCTTGAATGTTGTTTACAGTTCATGTCAAATTACACACGCAATTTGCCTAGTGTATGCAGGGAAAATATACAACTATGTCTGTAGTAAATTAGACTATTTCTGAGAGGGCAGCTTAAACCAGCAAATCCTAGAGCCAATCATCCCAAAGCCCCACTGACCACAGTATCATTACAGTGGTTTCAGTTACATTAGTGTTCTCCCCATTAGGCTGAACCATTACTACTAACTGGTAACATTATTTTACTTTAGGCATGCATATCGTCTTAGATTTTTGTTGAATACAAAAATTTATGTGGGATAATAGAAGTAAACAAATTAGTTTCATCCCACCACCTACCAAAGAGCTGTTTATTTGTACAGTTTATCCCTTAGTATCTCCAAATCTGCCCCTAGCCCCGGGAAGGTGAAGAAAACAAGAATGACAGATGGAGTGGATTGTGCTCATAATTACTACCCTGAAAGCCTATGTGATGGACATAAGGAAATATAGAACATAGGCCCTGATGGGAGATTTGGGTGGGGAGTTGGTTGGGTGTAGGAAATGTTAGTAGCATTAGATATTGATCACTACATAAGTCATTGGGCCAGAGAGAGAGAGAATAACTCTATAACCCAGATTGTTAGGGAACTCAGCTGCCAGGGAAGAGACCAGACCCAATAATTTATGTACAGAGAAACAGCTTCAACAGAAGAGATTGAAAGAGGTTTGCCCCAGAATATCCCATAGCCCAGTGGTTAGGACATTCTCCTCAGGAGGTGGTTCAAACCCTTCTCCCCATCAGGCAGATGTCCCCACCTGGGTCTCCAACATTGCAAGTAGGTGTCCTGACCACTGGGCTAAAGGTTGTTGTTGTGGAGGCAGCAGCACCACTCCCTCCTCCTCCATTTGTGAATACAGCCCTATATTTCCTTTGCTTTTATATTAAGAGCCCAGGACCAAAATGAAACGCTTCATTTTGTTTGACCCCAAAACTAAATGTATCTATGGTACTTCTTTCATTTTACTGAGTTTTTTTTTTTAATTCATTTTAGGTCAAAATGATTTCCCCCCCAATTTTTCAGAACTTTTAGTGAACCAAAGAAGATTACTTATTCACCTAGGTCTAGACACCACCAGCCACAGCCAATTCTCTCCTGCTTCCAGCTACTGTGGTCAGTGTCCTCTCTCTACCACACATACGCTTCTGAAGCTCTGTGGGCATTGGTGCCCCATTATGTGGGCCAGGAAGCCAGTGTATTGAGACTAAAGAAAATTTTCCAAGCAAAAGCAGCAGAGAAACATATGGAACTCAACTTGTTATGGCCTTTTAGTGCTAGTCAGATAGCGCCATGTTGACATATATCTGATTTCTAGGAAACCAGAGGCCTATGACAATTGTTTGGTGTGCTTCCAATAAGGCCACAAACTGGCCAGAGGCAATGCAAACAGAACAATAACAGTACTATGGTATATTCCACAATCAATATGTGACACAGTGGTAGAACTTTAGAAGTTTTCTGAGAGGAGAGGAAGGGGGTTGGGATGCTATGATTGGTGTATAGGCACATCCTGGCACATAGGGTGGTATAAAGCAAAAACCCAAGAAGTTTGGGAGTAGATAAAGGAAATAGAGAGGTCAGAAGCCAAGTGGGCTGGAGTATAGGAAGCCAGAGGTCTGTTCATATCCATCTCCAAATCAATAAAAGCCAGAGCAGACTCCGTGCACCTTACCTCTCTGAACTTATAGCCACCTACTTCTTACTCGTCCCCAGTTCCAATAATAATGACCAGCTACTTCCATGTCCTTTCATTATACAGTCCTATCGTTAGCCTAGAGAATATAAACCCCTCAGGGTATGGATTTTGTATGTATTTAGCATAGCTCACCTTCTATACACTTACAACATATTATACATAATAATTTATAAACCTCATGTACTTTTTGCAGTCACCCAACTCAAAACTCTACACTTTCACTTTAAAAAAATTACCTTTTGTCTTTTGACTATGTAAGATATTTAAAAGAATTTTGTGATATTCTGTATGAAGGATGCTGCAAGCTAATGTATTGCCTGAATAGAGATCTATATCTTATTTAGACTGTAGAATGAACAGTTTAATTTCTCTGAATCATATACGATTACCAGGTAACTAATTGCAGACCTACATTTTCCTTCATTTCATCACACGTCTACGATGTTTAGGAAGGAAACATTGGAGACTGCTGACAAAAGAAGTGCTGAATAATGAAAATAAAGCTCAATGAACTTTGTTCACATTAAAGAAATGAATCCTATGTTATCTCAACCTTTCTATTCTGTTCCTTTCTGTTGTGGTCCTTATATAAGCCTTTATCACATTTTAAAGGCCAAAATACCACCTTGGCTTTTGTTAGGTTAAAGCTGTGTTTTAACAGGGATTTGCTTAAGTGTTTTCATTTTCTATGAGTTTTTTTTTATGGTTATATAATGTGAAATTTCAATTAGGATAGGTATTTGAAAAAATCAACTTGAACTATAAAGAGCTTATCTTTGGCTTTTTTTTATTTTTATTCAGGATCTTGGTTAGCAACAGACAACAACTTATCCTTGACCAAGGTTACAAAGAATTTGAAAGAACTCTTAGGAAAATAAATATAATTTTTTTCATAGAGAATTTTCAATTTCCTGGAGAGATGATGTTCGGTCAGAACAGCATAAGGCATTTGGGTCTGCTTTATGAATATGTTACCATTTAGAGAAAATGAACTTTTAGAAAACTTCAAATAAGATGCCTGGAAAAGGGTAGCATGTTATATGTTCCTTGGCAATAGTGCTTTGATACTTTGTATATGATTTTAGTATTTTACATTTTTTTTAGGGTACCAACTGCCAAAATTACACATGCATCTGAGCTATATTAGCTATCACAAGGAAACTTGTTTTATATTTTGACAACTAGTATATTAAAATAAAAGTGTATCATCTGGTTTCATATCCACAGCTATTATTGCTAGGCAAATGGAAAAGTAAATGAATTTACCATAGAAGTGTAACACTTTATTTTCATTTTGGCATTATGTTCTGAAGAGATAAAAGCTAATAAAAGATGCAAAACCTAGTTTCATTCTGGAAGGATTGTACTGTATATTCCTTATTCCAAAAGGAATGTGACATATTATTGTACAGATAATTATTTACTATACTGTATTATAGTTAGAGTATCAGAATAAGCAGACAGAGTACATAGCTAATACAATTTAATCTTCAGGGCATGTTATCAAATGTTACTGCACTAACAAAAATATAATAGAAAAGAGACAAATTATGTGTTACACAGTGGGCAAATTAGATCTGGGAGCTGTGCATGATTATAATAAGCAGGTTTTTGTACCTGTGTGTCAATAAAAATCAATGATAGGCATATTAATATACACAAGAATAGAATGTTAGGGTTGTCAAATTACATACCAACAACAACAACAACAAAAAGATCTCTAGAATGGAAATAGTGTGAGAACTTTAACTACAAAGGGCCTGTCAAACATGCCCACTCTAATTCCACATCTATTGTTTATGAGATTCTTTAACGACTTCCCCAGGGTTGCACATGCAGTTTGTCAGAACTGCTGCCTCCCAGTCCCATATCTAAACTACATGACACAATATAATGTAGTGAAATTATTCTATGGAATATTGGGTATGAAAGCCTGAATTATGGAAGATGTTGCAGATTCAGCGTTTTAAGCTTGGCATAACTCGCCTCCCTTGCCCCTCCAGGAAATATTTGCTGAAGTTTCAAACATAAACTCTAGATTTGCCCACAATGGGACATTATAAATGATGAATGGTTCACACTGAAATATGGCCAGTAAGGGCTTGGAGTCTTCAAGCTGCTGAGCACCCTCAACTCATAGGTACTTCAGTGTGTGAGCTCCGCACCTCCTAGGAGCACTCAGCATTTTGCAGAATCAAGTCCAAGAAGCACATACTGTAGCGCCAGAGATTGTTTACTTTTCAGCTACAAAATCTGCAGAAATCACAAAGGGACATCAGTTGTTTGAAGCAGTTGATCACCTTTCTTGACCTGGTAGCTATTTAAACAGTCCACATAGCTATGTAATTTTGGAGTGAATGGTTTTGATGCATCCACACACAAGAGACAGCTTACTGTGCCAGTTATGATTGACAAGCATTTGACAAGTTTCATAAATATCTTCCCCCACTTTGTGGCACATTCTTGGAATTGCAAAGTAGTCTACAAGTTTTGGTTAAGTGTCCGCGATTTCTCAAGCTGGTTTGATATTCCATATGGCCAATATGAACCCAGGCATAGGCCACAATGAAGAGATACTGGCTTTTCACATTGGCATTCTGTTTCATTTGAGAATGGACAATGTGGAAGAGTTCTATCTGACCAACCTCAGGCAGAATTCAGGAGATTAAAAATGTCAAGACTGGATTTATAGAGAACAGTGTTTAAGGATGAACAGTTTGTTTAGCTACTCTCTGAAATTTTTAATGGTGCTTTTCATCTTGTTTTCTGACTATGAACCTTTCCCAAGAGTACCAGTTTTGGACAAGGCCTTAATCTACAGTAGAATGATATAATACTGAGAGTCTATGGTGTCATTAAGGGTGACATGTTCAAATAAAGCTCCCTACTGTGAAAAAACCTAAATCCATATTTAGGAATTCAAATAGAAGTGGTCAGATTTTCAAAGATGATGAGCACTTTCAGCTTCCATTGACTTCAGTGAGAGTTGTGGGTGCTCAGCATTTGTGTCAATCACCATATCCTTCAAATACCTCTTCACATCTATTTTTTCTTACTTTCCACCAACAACCACGGTCAAGGTTCCTTCCCCACTCTGAACTCTAGGGTACAGATGTGGGGACCTGCATGAAAACCTCCTAAGCTTACTTTTACCAGCTTAGGTTAAAACTTCCCCAAGATACAAATTAATTTTACCCTTTGCCCTTGGATTTCCACTGCCACCACCAAACTTTATCTGGGTTTACTGGGAAACGTAGTTTGGACACCTCTTTCCCCCCCAAAGCCTCCCAACCCTTGCACCCCACTTCCTGGGGAAGGTTTGGTAAAAATCCTCACCAATTTGCATAGGTGACACAGACCCAAACCCTTGGATCTTAGGACAATGAAAAAGCATTCAGTTTTCTTACAAGAAGACTTTTAATAGAAGTAAAAAAGAATCACCTCTGTAAAATCAGGATGGTAGATACCTTACAGGGTAATTAGATTCAAAACACAGAGAATCCCTCTAGGCAAAACCTTAAGTTACAAAAAAAAAAAAAAACAACACACAGACAGGAATAGTCATTCTATTCAGCACAGTTTTTTTCTCAGACATTTAAAGAAATCATAATCTAACACATACCTAGCTAGATTACTTACTAAAAGTTCTAAGACTCCATTCCTGTTCTGTCCCCAGCAAAAGCATGACACAGACAGACACAGACCCTTTGTTTTTATCCCTCCTCCCAGCTTTTGAAAGTATCTTGTCTCCTCATTGGTCATTTTGGTCAGGTGCCAGCGAGGTTACCTTTAGCTCCTTAACCCTTTACAGGTGAGAGGATTTTTCCTCTGGCCAGGAGGGATTTTAAAGAGGTTTACTCTTCCCTTTATATTTATGACAACCACCATTCCCATTTTACCTATAGCACCCCTGGCTGGAGTGACCAGATAGCAAATGTGAAAAATCAGGATGGGGGTGGGCTGTTAATAGTCACCTACATAAGACAAAGCCCTGAATATCACAAATGTGCCTATAAAAATCAGGACATCTGGTCACCTTACTTTCCTCCTACCTCTTCCTTCACAGGAGGACAAAAGTAAAGTATTCACAGTACATTGCAACTCATCTTATCTTTCTTTGTTTTAATGTTCATCCCTCACTTCATAGATTTCTATGTATGTCTGAGAGACTGTTGATTCTTTAGGGCAGGGATCATGACTTTTAACCTCTCTGTGAAGCACCAGGCAAAGTTATGGTATGAAGTTAAATATTTAATAAAAATAATAATCAGTAAGACAAGAGCAGGATGATGTGCCTGTCAAGGTGAAGATGCACTTGGTGTCATTAGCATTGTTCTTCCAACAGCCTCTCTAACATTTTTTTTGGCATTAGTATTTTCACAAATGTATAATATACAGGGGTGAAAGGTACATGAGTAGAGGATTCTTCAGGGAGTTTTGGGTCTGATCTAATGCCCACGGAAGTCAATCAGAGTCTTTCCCTTAAATTCATTTGACATTGGTCTAGGGCCTTAATAAAAAGCTGCAAAGAAATGTTTTTGACACTTCCCCATCAGAAGACTGATGTGGTGCCAGAGTCCAGCACTACCGTGAAGGGTCAGAAAAAATAACAGGATAAGCTAGGTTCTGCAACTACTTTCCACTGTAACAGCTGAGAGGGAGGGAAACATTAACTGAAACCCAGTGCCATTTTCAGCTGCTCTGAGCAACAAATTAAGCAGTGTTTTAATTGATTTAGTAATCATCTTCCTGATTATGTATATCACTTGATTATTTCATCAAACATGTATCTGCAGGAAAGTGGGGGCATGGGGAGCCTTTGATGACAGTATAATTATGAACTCTTTGTTGTACCTCTCTTTAAACACCTAATATATTAAAGCATTTATGATGGAAGGCAGTTTCCTCTGGTTGAGCTATAAAAAATGGCCATTTTTTGTAATACACTTTTTAACAAAAACAGTTAAGCTGCCATTCAGTGAAAGAATTAATATATATGGTCTGGATCTTGTGAGGCATCAAGTGCTTCCACAAGATATTGTGCATGCACAACAAACATAGGGACCTACGTTTATATAACAGGGATCTGTGTCTGAGCATTCAGAGTAATACAAGGAACATTATGAAGTGGCAGGGAGAGGTATAAAGAAAAGTGCGTAGGTAGGGAGGATGATAGTCTGAAAGGTGTGAGAAGAATATAGTAATACAGAGGCTGGTGTGCCTATCTACATCTTTGTTATCCATTTCCCCCCGTGAAAGGAGGAGTGCCTTCAGTCATTTGTCTGAAATGTTAGGCTGGGCTGGCTGTCTTCATAATACTCCCAATATTGATTTTGAAGCATTCATCATGGCTTTGGAGAAGGAGGAGACGTTGCAGTAGCTGACTGAGGAACTGAGGCTGAAGGACAAAGGCGATGAGCTGCACCAGCTGCCTCTGCAGCTTCAGGTCCATCTCTGGTCTGCTACAGCAGATCTGTGCCACTGAAGGGGTATATTTTAACTGCACATGGCCACAGAGTTATCTCCTTGTGGAGGGAAACTTTCTGCTAGCATAAAACTGGTGTATGACTAAAAATGCTAGTGGAGCCACCTCCTGCACTAGCCCCACCCCATCCCCAGTACAAGGGAGGAAGGGAGCTCTGTTACACTTGATCCTTCAGTGGTGTAAGATCACTGAGGGACCTTATGCCAGTGGCATAAGTTAGAGGTGCATCCTGGCTGCAGCTAGCTCTTCCTGCCCCTCCCTTTTCCCAAGTTCTGCTGAGTTGTAGTGACATTCATATTCACTCATAATGACACTGAGTAGTTATTAGGGCAAGAAAGAGTGAGAATGACTCTACAGTGCACTCATCTAAGATGTAGCAGACCAAACTGCAAGTCCCTGCTCTGATAGCTAGTTGTTTATTCAATGTGAAACAACTTCACCAGGAGAGAATGAGGAAGCCCCACCCAAGTGCTAATGTGGTTAGAGTACTCTTCTGGGATGTGGGAGACCTACATTCACATCCCTTCACTAGACCAGGTGGTGTTGAACTGAGATAACCCACATCTTGGGTGAGTGCCCTAACCACTGGGCTAACCGTTACGAGGCTACTACTCTTTCCCCTTTTCCACTGCTTATTTTGGGGAAAGTATTAAATCCCAAATGCTTATTTATTTTTTGGATGAAAACTTTAGCAAATTCATGCCAAATTTGCAAATAGTTACAGGTCAACCAAAACTGCATTTTGTGTGTGTGTTTGTGAACAAACTATTTTCCTGAAAAGTTTCACCCAGCTCTAATAGCAATGTCACTTTCTACTCTCCAGTCTGATATAATATCTTCCTAGGAGATATTGAATACCTTCAGGTCCCATGGACTTTAATGGGAATAGACCTAATACCTGTCCAGTTTCAGTTATTGATCAATAAGTGCTAAACTTAAGTTTGTATGCCGTTAAAGTGTCAGTATAGCCTAATATACATTTTAGACTTCCTCTCTTAGCCAATAATCACCCACCAACCAACCTAGCAACAAAACCTGCTGCATAATCCATCCATTCCTAAACTCAAGCCTTCCCCAAGGAAGGAAGAAAAAACAAAGAGAGATCCCCAATATTGATTTGCAAGCACTCAGAGAAGTGAGAAGTAATCAGCCCTTCACAGGCTCAGGTCCTTTGCATATAAACCATTCAGAAAAACGGTCTTGAGTTCTAATCTCCATCCATGCAGACACCAAAGTACACTCTGGGTACCAAAATAAAGCAAGATATAAGTATGTAACTTTATTTCAGCATCTGCCATTTTTAAGAGAGGGACGTACGTTTCTTATAATGGAATCTGATGCAGGCTGAACCAATCATCTCTTGTCGACAAGACTCCTATCGACAACCATATCAGATCTGTTGAAGTTGAACACTGTAGGAAGTACCTTTCTGAAAAGCTTTAAGAACTTCATCTGCACTGTAGAGTGTGGGGTTTCAGGCAAATGATTTCCCATCTGCCTTCAGCTGTAATTTCTAATAAATACTGTTTTCTATGGAGTTCAAACAAAAATTACCATGCTTCCAATTATCATAGCATGATATTACATGGCATTGAGAAACCTCACACCATTCAGAAGGGAAAGTAAAGCAACTCACCCATCCAGGGGGAGGAGAAGGAAAGAGTCCTCTAAACTGAATTCTTAAACAGTGATAGAAGAAAAGTTGAAGTTAACCTGCTTTGTCATTGCCACCTTCTCCACAGATCTCTGACTTGAATAACTATTGCAGTAATACTACAGAACTTGAATATGTTGTGGATGGAACAATAAACGCTGTGGTGGGGGAGAGAGAATTCCGCAATGTGAACCACATGAAATATCAGAAACATCCCCACATTCTCTATTTTTGGATCCGCTTTGTTTTCAGTTTAACAGCTTGTTTGGAAATATCTGGGGGTCATTTTCGAGCACACGCTGAGAATTAGGCACACAATTCTTGCTATAGTCAGTGGAAATGATTCAGCTAATTCCCTGTACACCTCATGGATAATATTCCTCCTAGAGTTCAGTTTAAATGTATCTGATTAAGTGAAGCAGAAAAAAAATAGATAAGTATCAGCATTGCTTCCTTGCTGGCAAGCTTCCAGATTTGTAGTTATCTGAATTATTTAGAACTATTCAGCGTATTTCTAAGTAATTCCCTCCATGCACCCTTTCCTTTCATTTTAGTCACTGCAGGAGAACAAAAGCCGCATAAAATGTTCACAATGTGGTCTCATGCTTATTCAATGAATGAATACCGTTATTTTCTATGGCACAATACCAAATCAACTGTGTTAAATAGTTTTGCATGAAAGACTAATAGTAATTATTTTCGTAAAGAAAAAATACATTATACACATTTGCAGTGGAGATGGGAAGCAGTATGTGACCGAAGCAATACTGCAGATGTTGTTGCTTTAATGCTTGTTGGCTTTATCTAGAGGAAGCTAACAATGGTATTGCTCCCAGGCCCCGTGGAATTCTACAATTAACACCAGTCTCTACTGAGTAGTGAACATTTCATCATCACTGGTGGTTGTGGTTCACCCCTCCTAAAATAACAAAATCATTGAAAGTGAGAGCACAATATGCAACCTGCACAGGACAGAGATTTGATTTTATACCTCACATCCAGTAACTTTTCAGGAACCAATCTATTTTATGAAGTGATTTACTAACTGCAAGAAACTAGAAGTAAATATCTGTGAGATCAGCTTTTAACAATACATTTTCAAATAGCAGATAATTTTCAAACATTATCCAAAGACCTGGATAAAAAAAAAACATTTATTGGTGTTAATGCACGTTAGCTTTATTAGATCTAATTTTGTGAGTAAGTATTCACCAGTATGAGTAAAGATTGCACAACCTAGGCCTATATAGGGATATGGAGCTATTCACTTACTGTTTTCTTTATACAGCACCTTTAAATTTTTAGGAGTCAGCAGAGGCAGCAGCTAATTTGAAACACACCTTATGGAGCATGTTGCAAAGACACACACTATTTTCTCCATCATGCAGAGTTTATTTTTATCTCATTTTGTTATTTACTCCCCCAATCTAAAATGGAAGCAATTCAAGGTAAAATTACATGGTTGCTTTTTATGTATGAAATAATGCGATAGATAGATACTACATTAAAACATAAAATTTGTAAAGTCACGCACCAAAAAGTTTGGAAATGAGAGATTTTAAGGGTGGTCTGTACACTCAATTAAACTCCCTCAGTTACATGTTTTACAACTTTCTTGCAATCTCCTCCTCTAGGAAATCTGCAATGCCAATAAGTTTTGAGGATAGTCAAAAGGGAGCCCCTTGAAATTTATAATCGTTGTGAGAACTCCTGAAGCTCCACTTTAGTCACTCACACATCTCTGATTCAAGTTGTAGAAAGTCTGTTTACCAACAGTTTATACATATAAAAATCATTAAAAACTGTCTAAAAACCTGCAAAGGAATCTCAGAGAAAGAAATTTCAGATGGAATTAAGGTTATAAATGTGTAGTTTTAAAAAATATATATGTTTCAAATGTATAATCAATATTCATTACAGCTGATCAAAAACCACAAGTAAAATATTTTATCAATTTTTGACTAATATCTTGAAAAATTGAGATTTTTTCAGCCATAATATTTACACAGAAATGTACAATTAAAGTTTAATGTCCTTTTTATCATCAAATAACTGTAAGTGCAGGAATGGATAAGCAGAGACACAGTGATAGAATCTTCGTTGTTTATGAAACACTCAGTATGTGCCTTCTGGATTTACCAGAGTTTCTGGGCTTTCTAAAACTTTCTTTTAGAGCTAGAGTGTCCTAATTAAAAAAAAAATATTCCATTCTATCTTCCACAACAAGAGCTGGTCAGAAAATAGTGTTTTCTTCCCATGGAAAACTTTGAATTTTCAACAAGGTAATTGAAAACCAAACACTTATATCAGAAAGGCTGGTGAAGTGCCTCAAGCCCTATTCTCCTCCCTGCAGAGTGTGCAACAGCTGAACTATTTCTATCTTTTTTGGAAGACCAGTCTCCCTTCTTGATTAGTTATTGCAGTGCATCATGAGAGAGATAGTCCAGCCACAGAGCCTGACCCATAGATGAGAATGGTGATATAAGGTACACAAACTACAAGTCCCATAAAAAGAAAAGGAGTACTTGTGGCACCTTAGAGACTAATCAATTTAATTTGTTCATAAGCTTTCGTGAGCTACATAAAAGATGAATTCTCTCCTTATTTTGTTTTGTTTTCAGACAGAAGTTTAGACCAATTTTGTTTTCAATTGTTCAGTTTTTTCCACTAAAAGTTAAAGTTTTCCATGGAAAACAGATACATCTTGTGAAAAAATTGATTTTGTAAAAACAAAAACAAAAATTAAAAAAAAAAACCACCAAAACTCTGTCCAAAAGGTTTTGATCAACTCTACTTTGAACCTCACCACAGCTTTGTTGAGTTGAGTTTTTTTTAGAACTTTACATCATTTAAATAGATGTTAGCTCATATGAGCAGAGATCAGTAGCATACAAGATTCACACAAGTAGCAATTGGTTTCTTATCCTATCTCCTCTGTCCGAACTAAAAATCTATAGGTGGATTGAAAGATTTTGATGCCCACGGTCAAATGTAGTGGGAAATGTAATTCCCATACACATTCTACTGTAGACTGTGATGTTGTTTGTTATTGGCTATGCTTTGCTAGTTAAATAAAAGCACTTTGGTTTTAGTCATATTTTAAGCATAAAAATCATAAGTGAAATACCATACAATACATGTCTGACCACCTTTGGTGCTTGTTCAATTCTATACACAGCAGACAGCAAAGAAACTCATGTTGTATGCAAAATGAAATCTTATTTCGATATAATATTGTTTAACAGAGCGAATCCCTCATGTAATCCTGGCAAGGCTATAGTACTCCAGTGAAATCTGGGTGCCAAAAATGGGAGTTTTACCACAGACTTCAATGGTGCTAGGTTTTCACCCTGCAATCTTAAAATACATTTACCTGATATAAAGGAGTGGCTTTTTAACAGCACATTAATTCAAGACGAATTGCCACTGATTAACATTGAAAGACAGGAAATTGTGTACAGGACAGGTAGAATTTTAAGTGTCCAGTGTCCCAGTCCTGCAGTAACTACTTCCCATTTTCTACAATGAGTGATCCCACTGAGTTAATGGATAGGAACTAAACTAAAGTGTGATCCTATACATAGGCATCTGTATCTTATCAAAATGACCATCATCTACCATTATAGAATCATACCATCCTAGGGTTAGAAGGGACTGCAGGGGTCATCTAGTCTAACCCACTGCCAAGATGCAGGATTTGTTGTGTCTAAATCATCCAAGACAGATGGCTATCCAACCTCCTTTTGAAAACCTCCAGTAAAGAAGCTTCCACAACCTCTTTAGCCAGTC
This sequence comes from Lepidochelys kempii, assembly GCF_965140285.1. Taxonomy (NCBI): domain Eukaryota; kingdom Metazoa; phylum Chordata; order Testudines; family Cheloniidae; genus Lepidochelys; species Lepidochelys kempii. Next base: position 87,385,634 of record NC_136380.1, read on the forward strand.
CATTCCATTGTCCTACTGTTCTTACAGTTAGGAAGCTTTTCCTGAGATTTAATCTAAATCTGTTATGCCATATTTCAAACCCGTTGCCTTTTTTCCTGCACTCTGTGGCAAGAGAGAAAAACTTTTCTCCATCTTTTTTTATGGCAGCCGTTCAAGTATCTGAAGACCGCTATCATGTCCCCAACTCAATCTCCTCTTTTCCAAACTAAACATACCCAGTCCCTTCAGTTTTTGCTCATATGGCTGGCGTTCCATCCCTTTGATCTTCTTTGTCGCCTCTGGATCCTTTCTATGCACTGGTGACCAAGAGTGGACACAATACTCCAGCTGAGAACTGACCAGCAGCAAGTAGAGTGGTACTATCACCTCCTGTGACTTGCATGCCTCTGTTAATGCAACCTAAAATTGCACTTGCTTTTTTCTTTGCAACAGCATCACATTATTTACTCATGTTGAATTTGTGATCCATCACAACTCTCAGCTCCTTGAATGCTGCCAAGCCAGTTATCCACTATTCTGTATTTGTGCATTTGTTTTTTCTTCCCTAAGTGTAGCATCTTACATTTGTCTTTGTTGAATTTCATTTTGTTTTCTATAGCCCAGTTCTTAAATTTATCAATATCCCTCTGAATCTTAGCTGTATCCTCCAAAGTGTTGGCAGCTCCTCCCCCCCAGCTTTGTGTCATCTGCAAGTTTGATCAATATGCTCTCTATACCTACATTCAGGTAATTAATGAAGATGTTAAACAACACCAGACCCACTTAAGACCTCCCTCCAAACTCACATCATTCCATTAATAGTTATTGTTTGTTTGCAGCTGTTTTACCAATTATGTGTACACCTAATGGTAGTTCCGTGAAGCCCACATTTTTCCAGCTTACTTATCAGAATGTCATTTAAAACTGTGTCAAAAGCCTTGCTTAAGTCCAGGTATATTATGACCACTACATTCCCCCTATCCACAAAACCAGTTATCCTGTCAAAAAAGGAAATCAGGCTGGTTTGGCATGATTTGTTATTTGTAAATCCATGCTACCTGCTAGTGATTACCCCATAATTCTACAGATATATGCAAATTGAATGTTTTATATATTGCTCTAATAGCTTCCCAGGTATTGAAGTCAAACTGCAATGGGAATTACGCAATGAGAAGATTAGAGGCATAAATCATCTGGAACCTAATAGAAATGTACATTCACAATAAAAATGGGCAAAGGAAACTCAAATGAGAGCTAATGTCAGGGAACTCATAATGCCATCATCATTCCACCCCACATTTGAAACCTATGTTTTTATAATAGCCATCAAAAGATTAAACATTTGTAAGTTAAACGAGAAAAGAAGGGAAGGATGGGGTAAATGAAAGAGGCACTTATGTGAGGAGGTGAAGCACGAAAGAAAAAAAGGGGGAGAAGGCTGAATTAGAGGTAGTAGAATGGGAGATTGTTTGAAAACGTTACCTTAGTCTAATCCCTCACCCCACAAATCCACTTAATCTCCAGTATATCTTTAGAATCACACCCACTGTCTTTGGCTTTCTAGATAAGCAGCTAAATAAAAATTGATCCATTTTCAGAAGAATTGAGCACCCACTAATGTGATCAACACATCTGAAAAATCAGACTAACATTACTTACATCCTTACAGATGGATGTGGGTGTCTTACTTGTGGTGCCCTCATTTGAGAGATTTTCAAAACAAACTGTAAAGGAAGCTCCAGGAAAACTCCAGACTAGTTAGATAACAGCATCAAAATCACAGACCAGGAGAAAACAGCTAAGGGAGGGTTGGTGCTGAAAAGAAACAGCTGTGCCAGTGTTACAGTGATGTGAGTGCTATGGGTTGGTCCATCTCAGTGCTAAACAATGAGGTTAATGTGTAACGGTGATTGTGAAATAAGACATTGTTAGCATCAGATAATACACAGTAAACGGGGAACCATATAATCCAAATTAAGACATGTAAGGAGCACCCCCCTACTCCTGAAAACATACTGTTAGTAACAGCACAGTCATCCTGTAAGGAAAGTGACAAAAAGAAAAAATGAAGATGGCCATATGCATTGTAACAGCAAAGGGAGGTACTGATAATTCTCTCCTTTTAGAGAATGTGGAGGTGATAAGCTAAAACTTAGAAGAACATCCAGGTGATCATTTAAGTAGAGAACCAGCAGGAATGACGGAGAATCCAGGATCCTCTGTCTGGACTGTAAATTAGCTAAGTTGGGACTTCAGACTCCAGAGGGAATAAAGGGACAGAAAAGCAGTTACTGCAAAAAGCTTTGGATAAAAGAGAAATTTCCCCAGTCTTCTATACTATCAAGAGCATCTCAAATTAATACAGTTGGCAGGGGGAGAATTTAGCAATTACAGTTGATACTCAGGGAATACTCAAAACTGTTGAATTACTGCTCATGACTATTCCTGAGATGCAGTGTAGTTGTAGCCATGTTGGTCCCGGGATATGAGGGAGTCATTTGAAGGACAAAATAGTCTATTGTGGGGAATGGGAAAATGTCCTTGATGTGGTGGCAGCAGCAAAGCAATCTGCTTTCTGTGCATATAGATTGTCAGTAGTAAAGGAAAACTAGGTATCCACCTGGGAAAATCATCCAAGGCACTTTAAAAGTAACTGTGGACTAGCTTGGAGAAAACATGTTAGCATTGTGCAGCAGACCTCAGCCAATACAGCATTAATGGGGAAAGAAAGAGAATGAAGTCAGGAGGATGTCAGGCAGGTCCATATTATTGCGGTGTTGCTCCATTCCTGTTCTTCTGTTCTTGGAGCTATATACATGATCTCTGAAAAATAACCCCTGAAAGAATCACCTTAGAAATGTGAAGCTCTGGAATGGTCAAAGATGTGCTGGCATATGAGCCATTCATCACCACATTGTGCAAATGCAGCTGAAGTATTTGAAAAAATAACTCTACTATCAGAATGCAGTGAGCTGTAGCTCACAAAAGCTTATGCTCAAATACATTTGTTAGTCTCTAAGGTGCCCCAAGTCCTCCTTTTCTATTATCCCTTGTATTCTAAAACAGGACTCTAGTGTATTGAATATTTGAGCTCAAAAACAACTTTAGACTGTCACATAGCCTCAGATGGAATTATTTAATCAAAAATACAGCATTTTGCAGAATACAGAAATAATAGATACTTTACCACCCCTGGTGTTAGGTAAAGAGATGGCCACTGTTTCTCTCTTCTCTGCATCAGGTAAAATGCTGGAAGTTATGTGTTCACATTTTTGTTTTACTTCATTACTTATGGAATTTCCTTTATGGTATCTTTAGGTTGCATGATTGATAAAATAAGAAGAAACTAATTCAGAGATTATTACTAACAGCTGGGACAATGAGCAGTTCCCAAAAACTTCATTTAATGGATCTCCATTTCATCATTACAAAAAAAAAAATCTGCAATAACAATTCTTTATCAGTCTCCAAGTCTTCCTAATATCTCTATAGGCACTTTTAGTAGTATGAGGAAATCTCTTTCCTGGATATTCCCTCTTCCCCTGATTTGGAGATGCCAGCCAGAAAGTTGTATAGTCCAGTACTCAATCATATGGAACTTCTGAAGACAGGTCACTCACAGGCTATAAATCAGCACTCTGGCCTTCGAATTCAAACACATTATTTGCTAATTATACCATAAAGATTTCTGGAAAATAAATAAGTAAATGAAATCACTATACAAAAAAGGAAAAGAGGAGTAAAAGGGTTAATATTTACTAAATACTAACAAATGTAGTACACACAACTAACATTCTTTATGGAAGAGGAAAACCCATAGTTCTCCGCATCTCTCTCAAGTTTGCAGACTGGTGACCACTGCTTGTGTTACACTTTCACCACATTGAAAGAAGAAAAGGAGTACTTGTGGCACCTTTGAGACTAACAAATTTATTTGAGCATAAGCTTTGTTAGTCTCTAAGGTGCCACCACTACTCCTTTTCTTTTTGCGAATACAGACTAACATGGCTGCTACTCTGAAACCTTTCACCATATTGGTTCTCTTTAAATACTAGTCCAGATTAAGTGACCATGGAATGAGTTGCAGATTATGTACTGCATTCCTGCTGGTATACTGGGCCCCATCCTGTCAGACAGATTTGGGGTTGGTGATTATTCCATTTATAGATTAAGACCTGAAGGATACATTCTGATCATATACTCTGGCCTCCTCTGTAATGCAGGCCACAGAATTTCACCAATTGATACTGCATCAAGACTGTAAATTCAGGCTGAGATAGAACATATATCTTTATCATCAAAACAGGATATCTAAGACTTCATGTGACAGAGAATCCACCATATCCTTAGTTAATTTCTTAGTGGTTATTTATACTCACTGTTGATAATTTGCAGCTTATTTCTAGTCTGAAATTATCTAGTTTCCATTTCCAGACACTGGATATTGTTTTCTCTTTGTCTCCTAAATTAAAGAGCTCTCTACTATCAGAAATCTTCTCCATATGCTAGTACTTATAGACTGATCAAATCAAATCTTAACCATCTCTTAGATAAATGAGCTTCTCTAGTGTCTCATTTTAAGGTATTTTTTAAACAGCCATTGAATCATTCTTGTAGACCTTTTCTGAACCCTTTCAAAATTGTCAACATCAATTTTAAAGCGGGTTACAGTATTCAAGTAAAGGTGCCACTAATGTTGTATATAGTGGTAATACCCTCTTCCTATTTCTACTCACCAAACATCATTATAGCCACTCATATCTATGAATGAAGTAATGCACCCAGGAAAAGTTTCAATGGGACAAAACCCAGCAGTCCATCTGCCAAGTAACTGCACACAAGATTGCTGTACACCCCAGTGGTTGACTCTCTGTACAACTAATGAAGACTAATGAAGAGGAAATGGATTGGTCCTGCTTTGAACAGGGAGTTGGAGTAGATGACCTCCTGAGGTCCCTTCCAACCCTGATATTCTATGATTCTATGATTCTATGAAAGATGGTCATGCACTTAAGTGACCAGAATGGGACACAGGAGATCTGGGTCTAAATCCTGCTCTATCACAAACAGTGTGTATAGCTTTGAGAAGTCATGCAATCCCTCTGTGCCCCACTTCTATCCATCTGGGGTAATAGTATTTCTCTCCCTCACAAGGGTGTTAGGAGGATAAATTCATAAATAGTTGAGAGGTACTCAGATGTGGTGATTTGACTTGGTATTCCATGAACTTCCACAAGAATAATGAAACTGTTGACCAGTAGGAGTGGTGCCTGTCATAGAGGTGCCAAATCAAAGTTTGGCTGCCAGTCAAGTCAGCATTTAGAGAGAAAGATGATTCCAGAGATCCAAAAACATTAAAAAAAAGAAAGATGATTAAAAATTGAAATGTCTCCAAAAGATGGCAAAGTGGCCTATTTTGGCAGGAGGCCAGAAATCATTTTTGTTTAGTATTTAAGTTTTTTGGATTTATGCCACAAAACCCAATCCAGCAGCTGCTGCTGTGTCTGCACAAGGCAGGAGTAACTCTCCCAGGCAACAAATTACACACTCACAGATATCATATGATACCAACTGCTGAATTAGCCAGAATGATCATCAGGCACAATGAAATTTCCTGGAATTAACTATCCTGATCAATAAATCCCAGATTCATGTACAGTAGTTAAAAAGGCTGGATTTAGAAGTCAGTGTATTGGCAGAAGATAGCTGTGTATCCCCAGAATATGTTTTGCCAATTTATTCTAAGTAACTAGAACTTTATTTGTGTAAAAGGAGACAGATTTCAGCATGTTAATAACCACAAATCAGAGCCATCCTTTATAAACCTAATCTCACCCTCCACATGCTTTGGGGCTTTTTAAATGTATTGGGCCTCCTCACCTCCAGAGGAATGAAAACTCTCTCTGAGATCTCACTGATGTGGTCCTCTGTGTTGCTGAAGTGAGCAAGCAGATCAGAGCTTAATGATGACTTAATGAGGGTACCGATGAAATTGATTCAATCACCACCACACCCATGCTGTGGAGTGCTGGTAGTGAAAGAGGGTTCCAAAACAATTTTGACCCTTTTCCTGTGTTAAATCTTGTATCCGATGGGTGTGGATGTAGTCTCAGAGAGAAGATTTAGGACAGGCTGAGGAATATATTCATTCATTTTCCCGTATAAACAAAGTATGCCTTCTCATAACCAGATGTCTAAGCAACAGGAAACAAGATTATTAAGCACATTCTGCTGGAAGCATGCATATCCCTAGACCTGAAATGACATTATGTACACTGATTACAATATTTGACTTATATAAGGTTGATGGTAAATGAGATTAGGTGAAAGGGACTTTGGGAGATGAAGAGAAGCTGGGAGAATATCCTCTCTCATAAACATTTGTGACAAACAGTGATAATTTGATGCAGTCTTGCAATTCTAAAGGCAAATAGCTCTGAACTCAGAGTATTTTTTTATAATCCTTGGGGACAGGACATTTCTACCAGGTAGAGGAGTGCATAAGGGGGGCAAGCAGAGGCACGCCCCCCCACCTCCAATAATCGTCTCCGGCACCATCAGCAGCTTCTTCCCAGCCCCGGCCCAAGGATTCCCACACCCCAAGCCCCTCCTCCCCCCTTTATCCCAGGATGGGAGTTGGGTTGAGAGTAGCTGTAGAGACATGTCTGTGAAAGGCACTGTAGCTAGTGCTTCGCTGAACCCCACTACATGGCGCCCAGAGCAGAGAAGCTGGACTGTCAGGAGAGTACTGCAAAAAGGGGCCCAGCAAGCCTGATGAGCCCTGTCCCTTCCTCCCCTGCAGCCTCCAATAAGTGTTTGGAGCCCAGGACAATGATGGGGAGGGAGCGGGTCGCTGGGGAGGATCGATGGGGAGCTCGGGGAGGCAGTGGGAGCCAAGAGGGTGGGGGAGGCAGCAGGACCCAGGGGCATTGGCTGAGGGGGCCAGTGTTTAAAGTAGCCCCCCAAAGTGGTCACATTTAAATCCTTGCACACGCCCCTGCTACCAGGGATGATTTAAGCAGTCCCCGAAAGGGGCTGAAGTCATCCTGATACCCCTCCTCATTTCAATTTGAGGGTAGATAATTAAAAAATAATTAATTTTAACTAAGGTCTCCTGAAAGCCACCGTCCAAGTGCACATTATATCATTCACACATATCTCAAAAAATGCAAACATTTAAAAATAATGGACTCCATGACATCTATGAAAGAGATGAAGCCTAACAAACAGAGAGACATATTATGTGGACTATACCTAGGGTCTTTATTACATGAGAACATAAGAATGGCCATATTGGGTCAGACAAAAGGTCCATCCAGCCCAGTATCCTCTCTACCGACAGTGGCCAATGCCAGGTGCCCCAGAGGGAGTGAACCTAACAGGTAATGATCAAGTGATCTCTCTCCTGCCATCCATCTCCACCCTCTGACAAACAGAGGCCAGGGACACCATTCCTTACCCATCCTGGCTAATAGCCATTAATGGACTTAACCTCCATGAATTTACCCAGTTCTCTTTTAAACCCTATTATAGTCCTAGCCTTCACAACCTCCTCAGGCAAGGAGTTCCACAGGTTGATTGTGCACTGAGTGAAGAAGAACTTCCTTTTATTTGTTTTAAACCTGATATCCATTAATTTCGTTTGGTGGCCCCTAGTTCTCATATTATGGGAACAAGTAAATAACTTTTCCTTATTCACTTTCTCCACACCACTCATGATTTTATATACCTCTATCCTATCCCCCCTTAGTCTCCTCTTTCCTGAAAAGTCCTCGTCTGTTTAATCTCTCCTTATATGGGACCCATTCCAAACCCCTAATCATTTTAGTTGCCCTTTTCTGAACCTTTTCCAGTGCCAGTATATTTTTTTTTAGATGAGGGGACCAAATCTGTATGCAGTATTCAAGATGTGGGCATACCATGGATTTATATAAGGGCAATAAGATATTATTCATCTTATTCTCTATCCCTTTTTTAATGATTCCTAAGATCCTGTTTGCTTTTTTGACTGCAGTTGCACACTGCGTGGATGTCTTCAGAGAACTATCCACGATGACTCCAAGATCTTTCCCCTGATTAGTTGTAGCTAAATTAGCCCCCATCATATTGTATGTATAGTTGGGGTTATTTTTTCCAATGTGCATTACTTTGCATTTATCCACATTACATTTCATTTGCCATTTTGTTGTCCAATCACTTAGTTTTGTGAGATCTTTTTGAAGTTCTTCTCAGTCTGCTTTGGTTTTAACTATCTTGAGCAGTTTAGTATCATCTGCAAACTTTGCCACCTCACTGTTTACCCCTTTCTCCAGATTGTTTATGAATAAGTTGAATAGGATTGGTCCTAGGACTAACCCTTGGGAACACCACTAGTTACCCCTCCCCATTCTGAAAATTTACCATTTATCCCTACCCTTTGTTCCTTGTCTTTTAACCAGTTCTTAATCCATAAAAGGATCTTCCCTCTTATCCCATGACAACTTAATTTATGTAAGAGCCTTTGGTGAGGGACCTTGTCAAAGGCTTTCTGGAAATCTAAGTACACTATGTTCACTGGATCCCCCTTGTCCACATGTTTGTTGAGCCCTTCAAAGAACTCTAATAGATTAGTAAAACATGATCTCCCTTTACAGAAACCATGTTGACTTTTGCACAACAATTTATGTTCTTCTATGTGTCTGACAATTTTATTCTTTATTATTGTTTCAACTAATTTGCCTGGTACTGATGTTAGACTTACCGGTCTGTAATTGCCAGGATCACGTCTAGAGCCCTTTTTAAATATTGGCATTACATTAGCTATCTTCCAGTCATTGGGTACAGTAGCTGATTTAAAGGACAGGTTACAAACCGTAGTTAATAGTTCCGCAATTTCACATTTGAGTACTTTCAGAACTCTTGGGTAAATGCCATCTGGTCCCGGTGACTTGTTACTGTTAAGTTTCTCAATTAATTCCAAAACCTCCTCTAGCGACACTTCAATCTGTGACAATTCCTCAGATTTCTTTATTAAAGACACTCTTATTAAAGCTGAGCCTGTTTTAATTTAATCAAAAACATTCTCCATTTTATTTGTGTTTCCCATTGTGTGTCATCTTACTTGTTTTTCTTGTTTTACTCGTATTTCCCATTGTGTGTCATCTTATAGCTATTGCTTATTTTCAGTTTTTATTTTGATACCATTGAAAGCCTTGTTATCATATTTCAAAGCTTTCCGGGTCTGTTTGGTTGAAAACTGTAGCCGTTTACAGTTTTTAGTTCCATTTTTTCTTGTTTCTGCAGCTGCTTTTGCAGGCTTGGCCTCTCTGCTGCTGTCAGTGAACATGTGCAACAAAAACGGAAAGTGAACAATTCACTTTAGCACCCTCTTACTTTAATGTCGGCATGTTGCCAGCCTCCTACTCTTTCCCTTGTCCCACTTGACAGTAACTCAGTCTCAACATTATTGAGAAATAAATTCTGCACCTTAATTTAGTCAACTCAGCATTATGAACAGGCACTATCAGAACAGAAGCTATCACTGGACTGCATCAACACAAATTAATAACGCTGACCTTGCCAGAAGGTGGATTAAGAACAGACATCTCAGTCCAGCTGAAGGATTTAAAATACCCACTACTCTACCTATTATTTGACAACGTATCTCATTTCCATTGGAGAATGATGTCCCATTACAGCAAAAGGTAACAAATGCTCCTGCACATATTTGGGTGACAGAAGCATTGCTATTTCCTACTGTAACAGCTGATTTGAGTGCTGCTGTTCCGTCCCCAGAATGGAAATGAGGACCACACCCTAAGATATTCTTCCCTCTGAAGAATGTAGAGCAGCCAGTTGCAGTACTGCTGCTGGTCCACCTGCAGGGAAGGAATGCTGCTCTCCCAACAAGCCCAGTGGATGGGCCTGAACCAGATCTCCAGATCTGAACATCCCTGCTCTTTGGATCTGACACTTTACTTACATTTAATTTCTGCCCCCTCCCCCCAGTCTCTGTCAGCAAGTTAAAGAAGTATGGGATGGATGAATGCACTATAAGGTGGGTAGAAAGTTGGCTAGATTGTCGGGTTCAACGGGTAGTGATCAATGGCTCCATGTCTAGTTGGCAGCCGGTGTCAAGTGGAGTGCCCCAGGGGTCGGTCCTGGGGCCGGTTTTGTTCAATATCTTCATAAATGATCTGGAGGATGGTGTGGATAGCTCTCTCAGCAAATTTGCGGATGATACTAAACTGGGAGGAGTGGTAGATATGCTGGAGGGCAGGGATAGGATACAGAGGGACCTAGACAAATTGGAGGATTGGGCCAAAAGAAATCTGATGAGGTTCAATAAGGATAAATCCAGGGTCCTGCACTTAGGATGGAAGAACCCAATGCACAACTACAGACTAGGGACCGAATGGCTAGGCAGCAGTTCTGCGGAAAAGGACCTAGGGGTGACAGTGGACGAGAAGCTGGATATGAGTCAGCAGTGTGCCCTTGTTGCCAAGAAGGCCAATGACATTTTGGGATGTATAAGTAGGGGCATAGCGAGCAGATCGAGAGACGTGATCGTCCCCCTCTATTCAACATTGGTGAGGCCTCATCTGGAGTACTGTGTCCAGTTTTGGGCCCCACACTACAAGAATGATGTGGATAAATTGGAGAGAGTCCAGCGAAGGGCAACAAAAATGATTAGGGGTCTGGAACACATGACTTATGAGGAGAGGCTGAGGGAACTGGGATTGTTTAGTCTGCAGAAGAGAAGAATGAGGCGGGATTTGATAGCTGCTTTCAACTACCTGAGAGGTGGTTCCAGAGAGGATGGTTCTAGACTATTCTCAGTGGTAGAAGAGGACAGGACAAGGAGTAATGGTCTCAAGTTGCAGTGGGGGAGGTTTAGGTTGGATATTAGGAAAAACTTTTTCACTAGGAGGGTGGTGAAACACTGGAATGCATTACCTAGGGAGGTGGTAGAATCTCCTTCCTTAGAAGTTTTTAAGGTCAGGCTTGACAAAGCCCTGGCTGGGATGATTTAATTGGGGATTGGTCCTGCTTTGAGCAGGGGGTTGGACTAGATGACCTCCTGAGGTCCCTTCCAACCCTGATATTCTATGATTCTATGATTCTATAATGGGTAGGACTGACTGGAAAACAAGAATTCAGTTTTTGAAAAATATTGAGGGTTCTGTTTGCTTTTTTTTTTCTCCATAGCCAAATGAAACCAAGACTTTTGGATTTTTTTTTCATGACAGACATGAAAGTCGCCCACCCCAGAATCTCCTTGTGTTTAGATCCATCACCTCGAAGGCTGACAGCCCTAAGTTCAAGTCCCCGCTCTGCCCAATTCAGAGCAGAATCTTGAACCTGGGGCTCTCGCATCCCATTTGAGTACCCTGACCTGTGGGCTATTGGCTATTCTGGGGTCTTGTTAAAGTTCCATCTTGAGAAACAGTCCTAACAAAGGTTTAGTCAAAACAGATAGATTTCTGCAAAAAAGTTTCCATTTTGACAGGTCAGTATTTTCCAACAAAAATAATTTAGTTGAAAAATTTCTGATCAACTCTAATGATGGGCTGCACCAAAGTGGGCTGCATCTTATCAGTAAAAACTCCAAAGGCAAAATTATGTATAATTTCATTTATATCTTGCAAGACTATTTGCTGTTCATCTTGTTTGGCTAGTCACCAAATCACATGTTTGTTTCTGCTCTCTCACTGGAGAATTATGATGTACAGTGCACTTCTGGTGCGAAGTTTAAGCCAAGTACTCATGGCTGCTGAATACAATCCCACAAATCACAGCAAGCCACTAAATCTGGTCAGAAAAATATTTCCTGACTTTTTTTAAACATGGCACTCTTCAGCCAGTTCTAACAGTTATTCAAACTTTTCTTTGTTGCTAATGTAGAGAATATTCTACAGACCGTCTCTTTAAAAAACAAAACCAAAAACTCTACCCTTCTTATTTTCTACAGAATGATTAAATACTGTACCTTGACTACAGTTCACTTTGGGACCTCTTCTCATCTTGATGCCCACAAAATAACAGGGAATATATTCTAGAAGTCCCAGGCCAGAAAGATAATGACCACCATTCTCATACAATATTGTCAACTGATAATTTCAGTACATTTTAGCAGTGTTGTAGCAATGCCTGATTTATGTTTCCTATGAAGTGCTCCAAAATTAAGCTTCAGGATAATTAGAAATATGATTCGTATCTATTTTCATTTCCTGGATGTCAATGCCATAAGATACTGAATTTAACATTAAGAACTCGGCAGTAGTTGTTATGCATGGGAGTTGTATGGACCCAACTTAATAAACTAAAACTGCTGTATAATATAATCTGAATGTTATTTTTGTTATACTGTGCATTAATAAAAAATCAGCCTGTTTTGAAGAAACATAGCAAGTTAGAGTTGCTTTTATACATTTATATAATTGCTAATTTTTATGTATAAAAAGCTATTTCTGAAAAAAAAATAAGACATGGAGATATATTTTCATACAATCTAGCTCTATATTTGAGGTAAATAGCAAATGTTTGCTTTTCCTCACTACAGTACAATGTTGGCATTCTCTAATGTGGTTATAAGCACAAAGAGCAGATGTCTGTTTTAAAACAAGCATGTAATGTCATGCCATAGCAAAAACAGGGCATGTTAAGAAAATGACAGCATTACCATTCTGCTCGCATGCACTAATAAGAGCTGGCAACAGTGTGTCAATATATGTTGTCATCGTGAAAAATTATGAGACATACCAACTTGCCAGAATGGTTACATTTACTCAAGTCCTTACTATTTAATGTATTCCTTGTTTGGTTCCCCTTTGTAAACAAAGGACTAATTGGAACAGTGTTATCAGGAGCCATATTAAAGGAGGCTTTTCCCGGAATTTACATTTAGACCTGTTTCCTTCTGTCTTTTATGCAGTACATAGAGGCACAAAACTAGAGCTGGGCAGGGACAGTTTTCCCATCCCATGAAAATTTACATTTCAAATAATTTCCCATTGTGCATCAGAGATTCACCCAGAGTAGCCTCATGGTCAGGGCCCTTGTCTAGTATGTGAGACATTTGGGCTTGAGTCTCCAGTCTTCCCCATGCAGAGCAAGGACTTGTACCTAGTTCTCTCCCAGGGTAGGTAAATGCCCTGATGACTGGGATATTGGTTATTCTGCAATGAAGAAAGAGAAGGGGTAGGTGTTCATTCTCTCTCTGAATTCCATTTTGGACCCAAGAAGCCTTCTCAACAAAAATTATCTTTAAAATAGTACATTCCCATGAAAAGCTTCAGCTGATGAACAAACATTTTCCATGAGAAACACTCCTTAGTCAAATCATTCTCAACAAGCTCTAGACAAAACCATTTCAATCACATGGAAATAGGGGAAAGGGGCCATGAAGGAGAAAGCCCCCTTTTCATGAAGTCTGCATGTGGCAGACAAGAATTAGGTGAGAGCCAGCCAGCACGGGGAGGAGTCCTGATTCAGTTTCTGTACATATGAAGCTCCCTTTCCATTACCGGGAACTTTATCCTAAAAAAAAAAAAAACAATCAGGATGTGAATGCTGTTCTGAACAAAGTTGCTACTCTTAGAGATACTAGTGTTTTAAGAGTCACTTGGCAAGAGCAGTATCTGTGTATATGTCTGGAAGAAATGCAAGATTTGGCTGGGTTTTCCAAGTATCTTCAACCTCTGCTCTTTTCCCAGCACCTGCTCACTTCTACTTGTGCATCACCATTAACTCAGCCCAGAGAAAGAAGAACGAAAACTGGCAAAAAAGCAAGGGTTTTAAGTTCTCGCCTTCTAAACATGTTTATGGAGGAGGGAGCATAAGGTTTTGATATTCTCAGGCTGCTATGCATGTCAGAGAGAGAGAGTTTGAGCACTTAATGCTAGTTTAGGTGTACTTGTACCATGTCTCCTACCAGCTCACAAAGCAATTCACAATTCATTCTCACCCCCACCCCCCAGGGGAAGTAGTTTGTTTTCTTGCTACTGTTACCAGAAAGATTTTATACTGCTACATAAATGGCACCTCATTTATATTTTCTAAAAAAAAAAAGGAAAAAAAGGAGAGTCCTGTATGAAAGAGACTTGGAAAGATCTTTGTACAGTTTATGGTACTATTTAGAATACCTTAGCCTTCACAACAGATATTTATTTCAAGGGACGTGAACATTTTGCATGCTTCAAACTGTAAAAAGATAGTTAAAAGGAACTTATTACTGGATGCAGAGTACAATACTAGTGTATAACTTCAGGTAGAACAGTCATCAGAAGATTTAAGGACAACTCTGTCCAATCAAAGAGTGAAGAAAATTGAAGCAAGTCATGGTTTGATCCGTAGCAGACATCTGTTAAGTAGTATTCAGCATATTTCCATTTAGAGAATTACTCAGGCATATTACCAATGTCAGGCGTATCTGGCAAAATGTTTAAGTTCACAAATTAGATCAATAGCAGTATTTGTCAAAATGCCATATTAGCCATATGTTTTGAACTTTCTTGACTTGCTCCAATTCCATGACACTGATTATGTGCAGAAGCACAGTTAGCACAAGTTATGGTAATAACATTAAATTATGACAACCTTTGGTTGAATTAGGGATGAACAATATGACAAAGCCTACAAATTATTAATCACACTAAAAAAGGAAACAAGAAAGAAACCAAGCTGCCTATATATTATTTGTTTAATATATTGAGCCCAATTCTCTATGACTTAGCACCTCTTGACATTTAGGGCCTGATCTGAAGCCCATGAAATATTCCCATTGACTTCAATGGGCTTTGGATAAAGCCTTTACACTCATGCAAAGTGAATGCAAAGTGCTACCATAGTGTACACATGTACATGAGTTGCAAAACAATAAAAAAGCAGGTCCATTATTCAGTATTTTTTCTGATTTTCCAAATAATTTATTCAGTGAATAAATTTTTCCAGCTTTTGAAAAGTGCTGGCTAGAAAGGGATCTACTGAGGAAGGGAAAAAGAAAAAGAAAAGAAAAAAGTTTGGAAGCTAAGAGATAAAAATAAATTAGTACAAAGGGGTTATTTGAGCAGAATATATTAAATCCATTTAGGTATATGGAAGTAGAAAGACTGATAGATTACTAGTAGGTAAGGGGAACACCTGAAGGGGATAAGGACACTGTATAGAATCTTAAATGGGTTTTTTACATTAGTAGTCATGACTGGGAAGACTAGAGTGATGTTTATCCCACTGCAAATTAATACACTGATAAATTACGTTGTCAAACAAGGAGTCATTGAAACAAACTGAAAATATGGGCCCAGATCCTGTGACCACTTAGATGCATGCTTACCTTTAAACACTCAAGCTGCACTGAAGTCTTAGACTAGCACATCAAAAGGATGTTCGCTATATTAAGTGTCTACAAGAACAGGGCCTTAAACTGCAATAACCAGAATTGCACTGTATTCATATGAGAGTTGAGAGGGAGCTGAAGGGTGAAGTTGCTGACTTTCTAACAAAACATATATTACTTATAAGATGTAAATTGTTAACTGTGAGAGCAATTAACCATTGGGACAACTTACCAAGAGTTGTGATAGATCAAGTTGGATGTTTATTAAAAAAAAATGTTCTAGGTATTATTTTGGGAATGCTCTATGGCCTATGTTACCCAGGAGGTTAAACTAGATGATCACAATGGTCCACACTGGCCTTGGAATCTATTAATCTATTTTTAAAAAAATCTTCTAATTATGTAACCCAGGTTAATGGGTTTGACAAAAAAAGGAGCCAAACTTTTTGCTGAGTGGATTAGAGATGGGAAAGACTCCAGTGTGCTCACCATGCCAATAAAGTGGGGTGGTGGTGTCCCTTGTGATTGGACAAACCCTGGGAGATGGAAGGCGACTAAGCTAATCAGAGTGGGGATGGAATGAGGGCATTTCTGCCCGAGGGGCACATGGGCGATCCCCCCATCCGACTCTCTCTGCCTGAGGGGTTGCCTATTTTGCCCTGAACGGTATTTGCTGAACTACTCTGGGAGAGAGCAATTGGATTTAGAAACACAGAAGAGGCCCCCCTACAACATGGGGACTTTCCCCCCTGTACATAATGCCTATTGCCGCTGTAGAAAGGTTAGCCCGCTAGCACCTCACTGCACTCAAGCGACTTCAGGTCTGCGAGGACTTATCAAGGTACGTCAGTTCCTCTGTATTATGGACCCCACTAGTATGGAATAAACTGGATTTGTGAATCCAAAGAAATGTACCCTGAGGGTAGTGTTATTGGCAGGTTGTATGATGTTACTGATGTACCCACTCCAAATCAATCGTTCCTTACACTTTATAGGCTTTCTTTGTATTTCCACTTGTAAATAAAGAGGGCCTTGACTGTTGTTTCCATCCATTACAGAGGTGTCAGAAGAATATATATGTGAATATCAGGCTAGTCATATGGATAAGTACTGGGTCAGGGATAGTTGAAACCTCATAGGGAGGTAAGGTGGGTTCCCACCTACCTTAAAGGGTCAGGCAGAGGCACCATGTAAGCAGCTAAGAACCTAGGTCATTGAAACCCACCGTGGCCAAAGCAGAGGGACACTGGTAAGGGCTCACATTGATTATCTGCCCATCAGGATATGCTGAAATTACTTTAAAATTAAAATAACTCTGTATACGAGAGGATTGTGGATAGCCAACATTACACCTGTCACCTAAACATATTATCAATTCTGATTCCTCATATGAATTGTAGAGAAAAAATCCCTATTAGTTTCCTCATGCTATCTGCATTATATGTTAAGTTTTAAACTTGCCAAAGAGGATTATTGATCCACTTGCTAAGAAGCTAGGAGCTAGCTATATCTTTGACCATCAGGGGCAATTCATATGCCTCTTTCAACAGTCACATACACTGCAGCCTGTCAGGTGAGAGCAGAGCTTCAGGAGAGTTCACTGTGTTTGTTCACTCTCTCTCTCTCTCTGTCTCATTGAGTACCCCATGAGCTGCTCCCTCACCACTTCCATTCACTGGCTGGTGACTTAAGCACACATCAAGCTGGAGAATCTACAGTGCAGGCTGCAGGAGTTTGACTGAGAGTTTTATGATGCTCCAGACCTCCCACCAATAGGTGGAGCAGCAGCATGTAATGGAAAAAAAGAATTCCAAGTAGGGAGTTTCTTGTCAGTCCCCCAGTTGATTGCCCCCACCCCTTCAGAGGTGGGAAGATGAAAGAGAGCAGTGATAGGCTTTTATTTGAGTGAAGCATGGGGAGGTGGGGCACAACCTCAAAGGAGGGTTCATGAGGAAATGATGGAAAAGAAAGGGAAAGTAATATGGTTAGTAAAACAGGAAAAGGATGGTTGTTTTAGTAACTGCATGTTGAATTTACAGAAGGGAATAAATAGGAAAGTAGGGCAAGAGTAAGGAGAGCATTGACTAATGCCATAGCAATCAGGTGGTTGTGTAATTATAGTAATCAGTATGTTGTAGGGCCATGATATAACTTATATTATGTCATGCATTTTTGAGTGATTCACCTGTACCTCTAATTTCTCTCCACAGGAGTTTTCTAATATCCAAACCTTTTAACAGTTTTAGATATCCACTCTTAAAAGTTTGCTTAGCATTCCCTCATTCACACTAAATAATGTAGCCCTCCCACCTCCCGAACCAAACTTGCAGCTGTTCAAGGCCTAGGGATAGGCAAAATTAAGTCATTTTCTATACCTTGCAATCTTACAGCATTGAAGTCCAATGTCTCCTGGCCCTGCAAGGCTAGACAAAGGCACTTTATACCATTTGGAAGGGGAGAACCCTGTGGGACCAGCCCTGACTTCTAGCCTCCAGGGCTATGAGATATTGGACTGTAAAGTTTTGATATTGTTATGTTTAGAAATGCTATTTTAGGTCACTTTAAGAAGCTTCTGTGTCTCCCTCTTGGACTCATAGTAACGTTAAGAGTCAAAGATAGATCTAATTAAGTTTTTTAAAACTTAGAAATATTTGTGATTTTTTTCTTCCCCTGCAGTACACAGAGTACCCAATGGTCTGGTATAAAGTGGTGATTGAGCCTAAACAAGATTAGACAAGAAAACAGAGACAAAATAAATATCTAAATTCCACCCCAAAGTTAACTCTTTTCAGGGTCCTGTCAAACAAAAGTCTCAAATGCTAATACTTCAGCATTAAGAGGCTTATTTCCCTCTGTATTTATGGGCAAGGGAAACAGAAGTCCCAAGCTCCTTTTCCTCAAGGCGGGGGAGGGTGTGGAAGATGGAGGGGAACAACAAAAACCAAATACCTTAGAGCTGCTTCAAAAGGATTTCCAAAACACATAGTCTTGTTACCTAAGTAACTATTCAACTATCCTGACCTGTCCAGAAATCAGTCACTCTCTTCCTCTTCCTGCTACTCATTTTATTTCTCTGGTCTGCCTTTTTGAGAGGATAACTGAGATCAGATGCTTCTGGGCCTTGATGATTAACACTGACCACTAGCACAGAGTCTTAGACTAATATCCCAGAGACTCAGAATCCCACTTTATTCCTGAAGGATCTGGTCCAACATGAGCAGTATCCCCCAGTACTAGGCATTAGTTTGGAATAACCTGCATAAGTCACTCATAGCTTTACCACTTAACAATGCCACACTGATGCCTATGATACAACCTTGACAAAATTGTAATGAAGTTTCATCAAGCATAGGCACAAAATCTTGATCATTTGAAAAAATAAAATAAAACACCCTGAAGATATTTTACTTGCCCATCACAATCAAACAATTTTTAAAAAATTACTCACCCTGAGTGAGCAAGTAATTTATACATAATCAGCCATGCTAAATTCAAATATATTTGCATAAATTAAGTAATTCATATAAATTATGCTAGAAAAGAACTTAAAGGGGATTATTAATATTTAAGAAATATTATAGACGGGTTGACTGTCACTTCCTATTATAAGACCCTATTTTCAGTTGCTTATAACTTCAGTCACTCAGGCTGAAATTTTGTATGACAGGTGTCTGCCTCAGGCTGAATATTTCTAGAAATGTTCAGCAAAATTAGTTCAGCCATTTCCAAGAATGAAGTTAAAGAAAAATAGATAGCTGTAAGAATAGTTCTAATAAGATCAGAACAGTTTTGTTGAAGCCCCAAGTGCTTTGGATCAGGGACTTGAAATTTGAGAAAGGGGTCACCCTAGTGCAGGATCACGCCTTTTGGTCTCCCACTGAAGATACACCCAAATTTGTCCAAGATAAGTCTTGTTCACACATGCTCAGTAGAGACCTGAAGAAGAGCACTGTGGAACTCTAAAGCTTTTCTCTTTCACCAACAGAAGTTAGTCCAATAAAATATATTACCTGACCCACAATGTCTCTCTAGTAGAGACTTGTCAGAGTTTGACAGCTAAGTTCTCTGAGGATTCCTTATGCAATGGGTATGCTCTATTCCCGCAGAGCTCCTTCATGCTATCTGGACTGCACATGCACTAGCCTCAACAAGCGACTGAGCATGCTCAAGCTCAGGGCTTCAGAGGGCAAAAAGGACTTTCCCTGAAATTGCTGCTCCTGTCTATAAAGATTTGGACACTGGAACTGAAAGCTCCTAGGGAGACTGTCTCTTTTGTTGTCTAAATGACCCCTTGCTGGTGCCTGGCCAACATGGAGTGAGAAGTAACAAATATGGATGGGGCAAGAGCTGGACCTGGAAGGTGAAGGGAATAGATTCTGACAAAAAGCATGGCAATGAGAAACTAGAACTGGAGGCTGAATGGAGGGAAGAGAAACTAGGACAGACTAGGCATGGAGACTGGGACAGGAGAAGAGACCAATCTGATGAGGATCTGACATATGGCAGGGGAGAAATAGGAATGGGACAAGGAACTGTGGCAGGGAGACACTGAGATTGGACAATAAACCTGGGGATTGGAGACCAAGTTGGGAGACAGTGGGGATGGGGAAAGTTAGCAGGGACAACTCAAGTTCAGGATAAGGGAGAAAGACAGATCAGATGAAGAGACAGCAAAGGTGTTACTGGGATTAGCTAGGCAAGGAGACTGGGATTGGGGTGAGAAGCCTGATAAATGGAGACTTGGACTGGTTAGGTGAGGGAATTAGGACAAGAACAAGGAGCCAGAGGTGGGGAAGAGACAGAACTGGGACAGGTTGAAGGAGTTATGTGTAGGGTGTAATGGACAAGAGCACACTCCGCTCCAGAGCCTGGAATGGCACTCAGGGTTCCTGAGGCCAACCATACTTCTGCTGTCAGCATATGTCAAGGTCCCTTCCCCACTCTGAACTCCAGGGTACAGATGTGGGGACCTGCATGAAAGACCCCCTAAGCTTATTTTTACCAGCTTAGGTTAAAACTTCCCCAAGGTACAAACTATTTTACCTTTTGTCCTTGGACCTTATGCTGCCACCACTCAGTGTGTTAAGCAAAGAACAGGGAAAGAGCCCACTTGGAGCTGTATTCCCCCCAAAATATCCCCCCAAGCCCTATACCCCATTTCCTGGGGAAGGCTTGATAAAAATCCTCACCAATTTGCATAGGTGAACACAGACCCAAACCCATGGATCTTAAGAACAATGAAAAAGCAATCAGGATCTTAAAAGAAGAATTTTAATTAAAGAAAAAGTAAAAGAATCACCTCTGTAAAATCAGGATGGTAAATACCTTACAGGGTAATCAGATTCAAAACATAAAGAATCCCTCTAGGCAAAACCTTATGTTACAAAAAGACACAAAAACAGGAATATACATTCCATCCAGCACAGCTTATTTACCAGCCATTTAAACAAAAGGAAATCTAACACATTTCTAGCTAGATTACTTACTAACAAGTTCTAATACTCCATTCCTGTTCTGCTCCCGACAAAAGCATCACACAGACAGACAGACCCCCCCCCCCCCGCTTTGAAAGTATCTTGTCTCCTCATTGGTCATTTTGGTCAGGTGCCAGCGAGGTTATCTTACCTTCTTAACCCTTTACAGGTAAAAGGACTTTGCCTCTGGCCAGGAGGGATTTTATAGCACTGTATGCAGAAAGGTGGTTACCCTTTTCTTTATATTTATGACAGCATATATCTGTGAAACACCGTGGAAAAATATCTCATTCCCCTCTAGTCCTGATCAACATAGAGGATAACAACCGATATGGCTGTGATTTACTCCCTTAAATCAAGTGACAGAGGTCTGTGTGATGATCTTAAAGTTATAACCCATGTGGGTGTCAAGATGATGCCACATGATGGATTTTTTTTCAGTTTGCTTCTGTAAAAGCCTAGGAAATTACACAAAGCAAAATCATTTCAAAAGAGAGAGAGAAAGAAAGAAAGAGTGAGACTATTAGTATAGTATATGATTGCAGACTTAAAGAATTGTATAATGCATATACACAAAAGAGCTGAATTAAAGTTGTACAGGGAACTTTAATTCTGGTATTTCCTAACTTCTGAGGGTTTTTCTTTGCAGCTTTAACAGCATTATTCAAATATAGGTTTTGTGTTTTTTCTATATATATTATAGATAAATATTGTCTAAGTTAAGCCTTTATATTCAAATTAATCAAATGGTCTGGCTAGCCTTCAGAACAATAGAACTAAGATCTTGATCCTGCTAACACTTAACTTCACTACTAGGTATAGTTCCAAACGTGTGCATAAGCATTTTCAGGATTGAGATCAATAGCTCCAATGGGTATGCTCAATATTCATTGTGTAGCTGTGTTTGTGCATGAGCCTGGAATAATATCCTGTACCACTACAAAAAATGATATATATTTATTATTTCTTGCTTGTTTAGAAATGCTCTGTATATATTGGAAAGACCATAATCAGTTTAAGAGATAACATGTTTTTAAATGCCTCCACTAGATTTTCAGCTACAGATAGAACATACATAACAATAACCATTATGATGGTTTATATTTCAAATTATTTGTTTTAATATTTTACTGAACTCTTACAATAAATAACAACAGCTTATTTTGCCATTGCCACTTTCCTCAGGGAGAAGAAAGCAAAATAAACAGACTTTGTGGCAGTTAGAAAATTAGTGCTGGGGGTATGGATAGAAAAATGTATCTTGAATTTACATGGGCTTATGATCTTTTGGGAGCCTTTGGGCCCAATAAGCCTGTTGAGATCAAAGGGACTCTTTCTAGTCACTTCAGTGGGTTTTGGATCAGCCCCTTTCTGAGAACCTTCCAGTCAGAGAGTTTTAGCTTCCCAGACATTCATAGAAAGTCAACTCCAAGCATGCATATAACAATACCTGTGAATATTATACTTGGAATTGGATGCTACTTAACATAGCGGGGGTAAAGGGGCTCCCCAAACCAATCACCAGAGGCCTGGCAAAAAAACAGTTAAAGGGGCAGTCAAGAATCTTACTGCATCCTTTAGAGCTATGACCACTTGTGTACAGGCCAAATCCTCGATTTATGTAATGAGTGCAGCTCAATAACTCTTGTGTCTGTATTTGAGTGTGAGAAAGTGAACCACATAATCACGTTAAATAAGCTGAATTGCTTATTACTATAAATAATTGCTGTAAACTATTTTTGCTGATTTTTTTTACATTTTAGTAAATAAAGACAAAATCATGCAGAACACATGTTGAGTAGTACAGACAGTGGTGTTCATTTATGTCTGCCAATGATCGCTAACATAGGCATCTGAAGGTTCTTGATTATATCTGCCACATTAATGTACTGCTATCCATGGGGTGAGAGTGGCTAAGTGTCAAACGATCCATTATCTGGCTTTTACCTTCACTTAAGACCCCATGCATCCAGGGGCTTTCTGAGGCATAAGTAACATTAGCAGAGTCTCATGCTTTCTTTTGTGTCATATGAAAGGCATTGCACACCCTGTAGTTCACCACTCAAGAACTTATGGCTATACTGATAGCTACTCACTTCCTAGGAAAGAATACAACTTGTGTTCTGAGCTCCATCAGAGTCACTTTTTTGTTATTTAGCTTATCCCCTTGTGCCATTGTGATATGAATGGGTCTTCCAAGAACAGTACTCTCATGTCACATTTTGACATTTTCCTCCCCAGGCAGTCTTTAAGGTTTTCAGAGGCTCTCCCTTTAATGCAAACTGTCTGTTTAAGGGCCAAGTTCTGGTTGACACTTCTGTTTACACCTTTCTTTGTTTCTGGAATGTTTTCAGATTATGCAATTGGTTGGGGAGGGAAGGCAACAGATTTAATCAATCTGTGTGTGCAGGAGGCGAGAGAATCACTTTAATGTAGTTCCTGTTCTCTTTGGATTATCTGGAAAAGGATCCCTTCCCAGGCTTTTGAAGCGTGTGAGTGCCAGACTGTAATGGCCATTGCATGGCTGTGCAAAGGACGGTTACATGAAAATAAGGCATAAACATTAAACATGGATGTTAATTAACCATTGGAGCAATTTACCAGTGGTTGGTGTGACTTCATCGTTAGCAATTTTAAATCAAGGTTGGATGTTTTTCTAAAAGCTATGCTCTAGGAATTATTTTGGGGAAATTCTATGACCTGTGTTATACAGAAGATCAGATTAGATGATCACATTGGTCCCTTCTTGCCTTGAAATCTCTGAATCCACGAAGATGCCTCCCTCTCTTCTTCCACTGCTGAGCAAGGAACTTCACAGAACGCTCACTGCTTCTCCCAAGGGCCATATTGCCTGAAGAAGAACAAGGAAGTATGGCCATGGGCCCACCCTGTCATTGATCTAGAGCTAGAGCATTGATCTAGAGCTAAACTGGTGAGTATCTATAAAGAGCAACATGTGTCATTCAATGTGCAATGCACCTTATGCACTCCTCCTCATGCTTAGAGAGCAGCCTTGGGAGATACTGAAGAACAATCTCACCCACACTCCTCCTGGGGAGATGTGGCTTCACACTGCCCTCTCCATATGTCTGTTGCATAGCTGCTACAATCTACCTGTCAGTGTCTGGCTATTAGTTCATGTGTTCTTTGAGGCAAGGACCATCTTTTATTTTGTGTGTGTACTAGAGCTGAGTGTTATTTTTCTGGTGAATAGTTTATTCACCAAAAAATGCATTTTTGGTTAACCCTTAGTATTGTTACACAGTCAAAAAGCACCAGATGGAAAGACTGAGAGCAACCCACCCGAGAACAATCAATTGACCAGTGATAAGACCACTCACTTAAGCAGCGGGAAGATCTGAGTCTAAGTCCCTGCTCCAGAGTGAGGTTTCAAACCTAAGTCTCCCTCATCCCATGCAAATGCCCTAATCACTGGACTACAAATTGTAAAGGAGGAACAAACATGTTCATGCACATGCTGAAATGAATTTTTACAAATTGTAAACATTTTCAAAACTGTAGTGAATGTTTCCCCTGATTTTTTGATTTTCTAACCAACAAACAAACAGACAAACAAACAAAAAACAACAACAATTATTGGCTCACTACTAGTTTAGATTTTTAATTAAAATGTGTAGTAAACATGGGGAATATGTTAACTTGTTAAGCTTCAGATCCAAGGGATGTTGCATTATATTATGTAGAAAGGCAGCTTCCTACATCCTGACTAAAGCTGGTCAAGTAATATTTGTCAGCAAACAATTACATTCATTTTAGCTCTTTGTTCATCAATGACTTGTGACTCAGTGTCAATTACTTTATTTGTATGAACAGTATTTGTAAGTATTTGCCAGATATTTTGGACAAATACTGTTCATCTTGTGGGCTGCTTGCAAATTGTTCACTTGAGCCCATGCGCTCTGATTTTGTAGTGTGTAACTGGTCACACGCTCTGAAATTTCTGCTTTGTGGCAGAAAATGAGTAATGAACAGCAAACTGCTTATGCAAAATACAAATATGAAAATGGTACAAGTTTGTGAGTTTTTCAGCATTCACAAACTTTTCATGAACCCTTGATGATCACCTGAATATTCATGAATGAGGAACACTATGATCTCACATGCACTTGTTTATTTGCATATATATTAAGGGAGCATTATCCCCTCTAGCCAGATTCCAATACCTCTACTCATGTCCAGTAGAATCTCACTCCACAAGTGGCCCCATTGAAGTAAAGGGCTAGTCACCCTAAGTATCAAATTCTAGTCTTGTGTGAAGAGAATTCCAGTTAACATACTGAACACAAGAGAGCAGTTTGCACTGAACTCAGTGGGGTCAGGGAGTGCAGAATGGGACCCAGTGTGCAGAATGGGGCCCAGTTTCTGAAAAGAATTTGTTTTAATTATTATTTAAATTGTAACAATGTTTGTACAAGGTATGCCTGATGAGGTATCATTTAAAAACTTATGATTTGTGGATCAATAATACCATGGCAAAATGCGCGTAGCAGAAACATGGGTCCCTAAGCAACTTTTACTGCAAAAAGACAGGTGATGAATGATTTTAGGTGCCTACAGGGTTTGGGGGGCAGCTGAGCAGGAATTTTATTAATCCAAATTGGGCCTGATTCTGGAATTTAGGCACATAAAGTGGTATCTAGTCAACTAAGCCTTTTTGTGCATCTAGCCCTTTGGCTCCTAAATATCTTTGTGAATCCCACCCTGGGTCTCTCCAGAGTCATCTCCTAGGTCTTTCCTAGCTCCTGATTTCCCCTCTCTGAGGGAGCAATCTCCCTCTTACGGAAAAACTGCCTCCAAGTTACAATCATGTGATACCTACTTACTTTACCCAACCAACCAGCCCAATCTGAAGCCTAAACTCATTACCTGGGAAGAAGTTAATTATGCACAGGTGGGGCTTAGTCGAACTCCTGTTAAAAAGCCAGTCCACCCCATGACAGATATACTTTTTCCAACACAGGGAATACATGCATCTGGAATACAAATACTATTTTAGCATAACAATAAAGAATATTTGAAATCTGAAGCCACAGTGCACTACAGTGTCAGGTTTCAGAGTAGCAGCTGTGTTAGTCTGTGTTCGCAAAAAGAAAAGGAGTACTTGTGGCACCTTAGAGACTAACAAATTTGTTAGTCTCTAAGGTGCCACAAGTACTCCTTTTCTTAAAGTGTATACATATCTCTTTTTAGATATCATGTTAGTTGGAATTTGCAGAATGGTTAAATAGCCTGAGGGAATTTTAATAAATGAACATCATAACGATAAATTAAAATTAGAGTCACATTTGGAGTCCTTGAGGGAGAAAAAAAATCATATCTCATAATTATTTGTTCTTTTTCCTTACAGCCAAGTTCCTGCCCCCTCTTTACATCATTTCAATAATGGTAAAAATATACAGCTGGTAAGTAATTTCAGTAAATGTATCTGATTTTCAAAAGACACCCGCTATAAACGTGGATTAAATTTTACCACTGTGGACCCACCCAGCTCAGAAAGGAGTTGCATTAGTTGCTGTTTATTTTGCTATGGGTGGCCTGGATAATAATATTTGGGATACTGAAATACCATGCCCTGGCTGGTAAAGGCCAATATATTTTTTCTTTTTCTGAGGGACCACATTGTATGGACTACGAGGGATGGAAACTAATGTATAGCAACTAGACAGCTGAGCATGAGAGCTTTTCAAGGATGTATAACAAAGTTTGTGGTAAATTCTCATTCTGTAGATTACCATTTTGCTGCTTTCCACTAATTTTGTTTACTACCTAACCTTAGTAGTTATCTCAAAAACTGCTAGAGCCAGAACCAAAGCTGCAGAACAATTGTGATATTATAATCTCATTTTCATCATCTTGAATTTAGGATTGAGTCAGAGAGAACGGCAATACTCAGAATGAGTTGATTAAAAGCATAGGTTTCATCCAATGTATTACCCAATTATGTTGTGGCCAGTATTACTTTAGGTGGCTCTCCTTCTCTCATTTCTAAAATTAACTCCTGGGTGTTACTTAAAACTAAGTCAAGAATAGCCTCTTTTCTTGTGTTCTCTAGAACTGGTAATTTGAATATGCAATCAGTCAAATGCCATGTTTTCAGTTGCTTCTAATTTTGCCAACCTGAATGAGACCAGGATTCTGGTGAGGAAAAAGATAGCTTTTAATTACATGATCATATACTAATATAATGCATTTGCCCAAGGTTGTGCAGACAACCTTAATACTGGTGTTTCCTAATTTCTGAATGCTTGATTTTAGATTCTTAACTTTTAAAATGTAGTTTTTTTGTGTTTAATATGCATATAGACATTGCTCTCTGGGGATTGCACCATGATATGATGGGAAGGCTTGTGTGTCCAGTGACCTCAAGAGCTCTGCTGGTGGGAATTTTAATTCCTAGTAGGGCCACTCAAATTGGACAGGACAAAGGGTAGGGACCAAATAAAAAAAACAGCTCACTGGTATTCCATGTTGGTGATTGAGTGATAGGACAACAACTTATCCTCATAAAACAGTTGTTATAGAAACACAACAAGGTAACCATTCCAGCAAATGGTATGATAGTAAAGGATGGCATAACTTTTTTCATGCCCTAAGGACATGTCTACACTAGCAGAGTTACAGCGCCCGGAGTTACAGCACTGCTCAGAAAGATTGAAGGGAAACCGCTGTTGTGTGTTCACACTGTCAGCTGCCTTTGCAAAAGCGTGTCCACACTTGCAACACTTGCAGTGGTATTTGGAGCGGTACACTCTGGGCAGCTATCCCACAGAGCACCTCTTCCTCTTCTACCGCTAAGCATTGTGGGAAGGCAAAGGGGGTGCGGGGCACCCTGAGTCATGTTCCGCCACTCAGACTAGGCATGCAGTGGGAGACAAGACTGTTTTCTGCAACCCTTGTGCCCCCAACAACTCGCTTCAGCGATTCCCAAAATCAAATCCACTTACCAGGGGCCTCCTCTCCTGTTTGCTCTTCGCCAACATCCTACAGCTGTGACTAACTAGCCTCCTCCGGGGTAGAAGAGAGCTCCTAGCTGCATGCATCTCTGACCTCCAAGTCATCCTCTGCCTCTGGGTCCCCCTCCTCCACCACATCCTCATCCAAGATTTCCTCCTCCCACATCTTGTGGTTGGTGTTCTGCAGCTCCTTCACTTTGACCCTGCTCAGCAATGTGCCCTAGTCATAGCCCCTTTCTGTCATACATCATGAAATCTGTCCATAGGTATCATAATTCCTATTGCTGGAGTGCAGCTGGGGCTGGACAGCCGCCCCTCCTCAAATGCTGATGAGGTCCAGAAGCTCGACATTGCTCCAAGTGGGGGATCACCTGGTGCGTGGAGCAGGCATGGCCACCTGGAAAGAAGCGCTGAGACCACTGCATGCATCACCGAGAAAACAGGAAGGGGACTTTCAAAATTCCAAAGGAATTTATGGGGTGAGGATGACGGTTGGTCACCTGAGGGCAGGGCAGTAGAGTTCAAATGGATGACCAGAGTGGCAAGATCAGGCATTGTGGGACACCTCCCTGAGGCCAGTTGCAGCGCTGTAATCAACCACAGTGTTTACACTGGCACTGCAGCACTGTAGCCCGGTGCAGAAAGCAGTATGCCTCTCACTGTATTTGTTTTTTTTTACAGCACTACAATGCACAGTTTCTACGCACTCAGTGGCTTGGCAGTGTGTACACCTTGGGAGTTACAGTGCAGAAAGCTGCTTTACTGCACAGAAACTTGCCAGTGTAGACAGGGCCTTAGTGATATCTGACAGTGTGGTAAGGGTTTAGATGTGTTTGTGTCTATGTGTGTATTATATATATATTATACAGAGAGAGGGAAAGAAATCTCTCCATATAGAGAAAATGTTTGTGTGTTATGTATATATAGCCAAATAGAGAATGTATATTACATGTCCCCCTCCCCACCCCATCCTTACTCCTGCCCCTGTGCCCAAAGCTGGATTGTAATGCATTTTATTACATCAATCAAAAGCAGTCTGAACTATTATATACTTGACGTAAAAATATCTGTTTGACAAACTACATCCTCATGTAAGTACAGTTCATATTAAGATTTGCACATGGAATGTGAGAGGGCTAAAACCATTTATTTAAGAATGAAAATACCCACACATCTCAAACCTACAAAGTTTCATATAGCATTACTTAAAAACAAAATTCACACCAAACAAACAACCCTACACTTTTTGAAAAGGACAGTAATAGAAGTAAGAAAGATGGAGTGGGATAAAACAAAGGGGCATTTGCTATTATTATACCTGTCACTCAGCCCTGGTAGAGTTCTCCTAATTGGACATTCACCAGGCTGCTGTGTTTGGATGCCACCAAAATAGGCACGTGTTCTCTTAAACTTTACTTTGTTTGAGTGAGCTGCAATACCGTCTCTTTTCTTGGCCTCTCTGACACAGTTTCTGGGCACAGGCTCTTTGTCTGTACTCCTTTACAGAAATGGGACCTCACAGAATAACTGCCTTATACCCCACTGAATCGGTGCTCACCCACTCCCCCGACTCCTCAGTATCTTAAGCACACCCTTTTCCAAGCTCCAACCTTGTAGGCACTCTGGGTTTAGAGTTCACCTCTTCAGGGACGTGCAATGGTTGAAGAAAACATACATTCAGGCTTTGTAAGTGTTCCAAGAACCAATCACCCTTTTTTAGCCAACACAGGAAATATACAGACACAGACAAAACAATAAAACACCTGTACACATTTCATGCCTCAATTTCCTCGCTACTCTGACCTAAGCCGAAAGAATGTTCAGAACTCCTTTAGGGATTCTAAGATCCCAGTTCTTGCGCATGGCTTCACTTCCCATTTATGGATTCTCTCTCTTTCCCTAGTACACACACTTTGCTTTTTCCTTGGTTGCTTCCAAAGTTAAACAAGTCCCTGCTGCTATGAGAACGGATGACTGGAAAAAGGCTAATGTAGTGCCAATCTTTAAAAAAGGGAAGAAGGAGGATCCTGGGAACTACAGGCCAGTCATCCTCACCTCAGTCCCTGTAAAAATCATGAAGCAGGTCCTCAAGGAATCAATTCTGAAGCACTTAGAGGAGAGGAAAGTTATCAGGAACAGTCAGCATGGATTCACCAAGGGCAAGTCATGCCTGACTAATCTAATTGTCTTCTATGATGAGATAACTGGCTCTGTGGATGAGGGGAAAGCAGTGGACGTGTTGTTCCTTGACTTTAGCAAAGCTTTTGACACGGTCTCCCACAGTATTCTTACCAGCAAGTTAAAGAAGTATGGGCTGGATGAATGGACTATAAGGTAGATAGAAAGTTGGCTAGATTGTCTGGCTCAACGGGTAGTGATCAATGGCTCCATGACTAGTTGGCAGCCAGTATCAAGTGGAGTGCCCCAAGGGTCAGTCCTCAGGCCGGTTTTTTCAATATCTTCATAAATTATCTGGAGGATGGTGTGGATTGCACCCTCAGCAAGTCTGCAGATAATACTAAACTGGGAGGAGAGGTAGATACACTGGAGGGGAGGGATAGGATACAGAGGTCCCTAGACAAATTAGAGGATTGGGCCAAAAGAAAATCTGATGAAGTTCAACAAGAACAAGTGCAGAGTCCTGCAATTAGGACGGAAGAATCCCATGCACCGCTGCAGACTAGGGACCGAATGGCTCGGCAGCAGTTCTGTAGAAAAGGACCTAGGGGTTACAGTGAACGAGAAGCTGGATATGAGTCAACAGCGTGCCCTTGTTGCCAAGAAGGCCAATGACTTTTTGGGATGTATATGTAGGGGCATTGCCAGCCGATTGAGGGACATGATCATTCCCCTCTATTCGACATTGGTGAGGACTCATCTGGAGTACTGTGTCCAGTTTTGGGCCCCACACTACAAGAAGGATGTGGAAAAATTGGAAAGAGTCCAGCGGAGGTCAACAAAAATGATTAGGGGACTGGAACACATGAGTTATGAGGAGAGGCTGAAGGAACTGGGATTGTTTAGTCTGCGGGAGAGAAGAATGGGGGGGGGATTTGATAGCTGCTTTCAACTACCTGAAAGGGGGTTCCAAAGAGGATGGCTCTAGACTGTTCTCAGCGGTAGCAGATGACAGAACAAGGAGTAATGGTCTCAAGTTGCAGTGAGGGAGGTTTAGGTTGGATATTAGGAAAAACTTTTTCACTAGGAGGGTGGTGAAACACTGGAATGCGTTACCTAGGGAGGTGGTAGAATCTCCTTCCTTAGAAGTTTTTAAGGTCAGGCTTGACAAAGCCCTGTCTGGGATGATTTAGTTGGGGATTGGTCCTGCTTTGAGCAGGGGGTTGGACTAGATGACCTCCTGAGGTCCCTTCCAACCCTGATATTCTATGATTCTGTAATTGTATGATCTCTGATGATTGGTGATTTTTAAGCTCCAGTGTTAACACCTGATCTCTCTGTTTTCCTGTCAGGGGATTTTCCACTCTCCAAACCCCAGCAGCCTACCGTGATGTTGAAGAAAATTGATTTCACATACAATGTGGACATCCCATTGTCCCAAGGTGCTTCCATTTCAGTGGAAACCATCAAGGTATAATGATCCCCCATTGTTCCTGATCTGGGAGTTATATACCACAGCCTGACAGCATAAATCTAACTCCACATACACTGGGACATCCAGTGATACAGCAATTTCATAATATCAACCAGAATCCATAAGTTGTGCATAGAGAGATTTCCTAAGTAACCCAATATTTAAAAACCCATTTTTTTTAAATGGAAGAGTGAGCCATTTGACAGATTAATTTTAGTGGAGAGACTATCAATGCAATAATAATAAATACATTAAATATGATACAGCAGACTTTTCTCTGAAGAGAAATATGGAAGGTATACACACCTAACTGTACTTAAAGCCATCTTCACTAAACAAGGACACTCCACCTGAGAAGTAGATCACATCATGAAACAGGCAATCCAAATACATGCTTTAATGCAGAAAGAAAACCCACTGACCACACACTCTTAGTTGTGACTTGCCGCACCACACTAGTACCCAAACAATTTCAACCCATACTTGATAGGGAACACATCCTGAAAGAAATATTTCCTGAACCCCCTCTTCGGGCCTTCAAACAGCCCTTCAACCTCACCAAGTTCATCATCAGAAGCAAGTTCCCACAGACATTCAAAGCAGTACCAGACCCTGCCAGAACAACCTATACAAAACCTGGAGACATATCTCCACTGCTACAGTGGTCAGTATCCCCCATAACAAAGCTTTCAAGGTGCATAGGTCCTACAATGCCAGCACAACATTCAGCAACCTCCAGCACATCAAATGCTCCACCATTACGTGAGTAAAACCAGACAATCATTGCACTCTTGAGTGAACTCACACAGAAAAAAGATGAAAGATAAAAATCTATAATGATGAACAATTTTCACAAAGTGATTAATCCATATCTGACCTATCAGTCCTCATCTTCAAAAGAAACTTGCAGAACACTTTCAAAAGATGCGCCTGGAAACTTAAGTTCATAACTCTGCTACATATTAAAAAAAACCATGAACTTAATGATACACTAGTTTATGGCTCATTACAACAATTTGTGACATGTCCTACTTTCTGCTCACACTTAATTACACCCTTCATTTTAAGTAGTCTCCGACAGCATGTGTGAAATCCTTTGCTTAACTATCTGCCCCACCTTGTATTTAGCTTGGGCATTCTGGTTTCTTTCTCAAGACCTGAAGAAGAGTTCTGTGAAGCTTGAAAACTTGTCCCTTCCACAAATAAAAACACATTGGACACATTGGTCCAATAAAAAGGTATTACCTCACCTATCTTGACTCAATAATAATAATACATGTTTACAGTTCAAGTGAAAACAATTCAGTCTTCTTCAGAAATATAACAGATTGTTTGAAGAGAAAATACAACAATGATAGCAAAGCGACTAATTGTCTTTCAGATGGAGGCAAAATAAACAGGATGAATCGTTAAGATGAGAGACAATGTACCCTACTGCTTCAAGAAATGGGACTAGGGAATGCTCCGAGTATTCAAAAAAATAAGAAGCAAGAAACTGCTTGGCTCAAGAGACTGGTGATGGGATGAAAAATATTTTTAGGTTATATGCTTCATCATCATCTATTTATAATATGGTAGGATCGGGATGCCTCAACTGAGACTACGATGCTTTAAGAGTTCCTTCCCCAAAAGCTTACAGTACAAGTAAACAAAGGGTAAGTGGGTAAAAAGAGGCACAGACAGGAAGCAATTTACCCAAGGTCACAGGTGAGACCAGCACCTAGGTCTCCTGATTGCTAATCCAGTGTTATGGCCACTTGTCCATACTGCGGACTCTGTCTACTTTGTTTGCATATGTCTTACACAAATACCCCTACTTCCCGCTACCCCTCCCCCAGCAGTACAAATTAGATGGAAACCCAGTTTAACCAGGAAATTGGGAATTCTGCTGGTCCAAAGGAATCTCTAGGTGACAAAGGGATTTTGGAGAGGAGTGAAGTGACATCGCCAGAGCACTGTTGTTCTACGACAATCTCTCACTTCCAGAATGACCCCGTGAGGTGGTCACTGCAGTGAGGAGTAATTTAGAAAATCTAGCCGCATTTCTCCTGTCCTCTGAATAAAAGGCATTGACAACCTTTAGAGGCCAGTCAAGTCCATTTAATGATTAGTGAATTAATTAAGAGATAGAACATAATGGGGAAAATGTGGGTAATGAATTGTACCAGAAGTGAAATCCTAAAGTATCACCTCTCTGCTGAGTAATAGCAGATGTAGGATCTTTGCAGTCACTTCCCATTGGAGGAGAAATCAGTGATGCAGAGTCTGAGTGTTGTGTCAGTGCCATTTTACACTGTATACACCCATTCTTAAACAGAGGTGGTCAAACTGCATGTAGTCCACACTTTAAAGAAGCTCACCCCCAAGAATTAACTCTAGTTAGAGAGATGAAGACAGAGAGCAAACTCTCTTGCTGTTTACAACAGTTCCCCCAAAACCAAAACTAACAATGCAACATTTCTCCAAAGAATGAACAATACTCACATGCTAAGAAAAAAACTTGTAAATCTTTGTAATATCAACATATGATGACTCCCACCATAACACTTCTGTGATCCAGGAACCTCCTGGTACCAACTGGCAGAGAGCACAAGGGGTGCATAGAGTTTTGCAGGGATCCCCTGGGGCAGATATATGCATAATAATTCACTAAAGGATGGCATGTGACATCTCTACTGAGAGCTAGTAATCTATTTAAGGAGT
Source organism: Lepidochelys kempii (assembly GCF_965140285.1). Classification (NCBI taxonomy): domain Eukaryota; kingdom Metazoa; phylum Chordata; order Testudines; family Cheloniidae; genus Lepidochelys; species Lepidochelys kempii. Next base: position 87,419,672 of record NC_136380.1, read on the forward strand.
TGTGACTGTACTTAAAATTATGTTCTTAAGGCATGTAACTAGGAGGTGACATGTCTCAGATAGTTTCCTCCCAAATGGGAGGTAACAGACACTTATCTCTGACAGGTCATATGTGTATTGGACATTGTATGCCTCACAATAGATGCCTGTTTGAACACTGAGGCAAATCCTAATCAAGAGATTGCAAAAATCTTCAGGAAGGGAAACTTGTAGGAAGAAATAAAGAGCAGGAAGGGATCCTCTTTATGGGTGGAGCTAATGGATTTTTGGATGATATCTAAGCATGAAGAGATACAACCTGGATCCTTCACTGAGGCAGCAAGCTACACCATGTTTGTCTTATGAATGGAGGATCACAGCTGTAAAATACTGGAAGGAATTTGGGTGAGCATTGCTCTGTAGAACATGAGTGTATCCTGTTAATTAAACCTAGATTCTACAATGTGTGTTACATTTTTTATTTTACGTGTAGCCATTGGTTTCCAACACATCTAATTACTGTCACTTGAAGCTCTGTACTCGGTTAAATATTTTTTTTTTACTCATTTTCACTATAAACATATCTAAGTGCTGTGTGTTAAGCACAGTGGTGATCTGAGGAGTAACTGGTAAATTGAGGGTTTCTGCTTCTTTGGAATGAACAAATCTGTGAATATTCTGAGTGTCCACTGACACAGTAGCTAGACACTCCAGGGAGATGCTTGGAGTTTGGCATGTTCCTATCACTAACCTGTAGAGCGACAGTGGGATGAACGTAGTCTTAGGGGGGAGTACTTGTGTTGACCATGGTCAGAGGAGTTGGGGAGCTGACCTTTGGCAGGCAGAGATGAGGCTAAGTTCCAGGTGGAAAGAGCTGGGAGTGGCCGACTGAGACAGGAACTCTGAGACAAGAACTCTGTGTCTGGTGGAAAAGCCAGAGCTGAGTATGAATCTTTGTGTTATGGTGATGGACTTTATTTGTGGGACTTTGAGAACTATTTTAAACTGGCTCCAGGTGGGGCTGGTAGCCACAGAAGTGTATGGGTATCGTAAAGGGTCCTGAAGAAGAGAAACAGACTGGGTACTATGGCATCACCTTCAGCAATGGAGAAGTGCTCAGGAGGAGGTTGCCAGGCTACATTCCTCATAACTAGAAGGCGATTAAAATTGGACAAGTGGTCAAGCTGATTAATAGAACCAGAAAAAAATTTGTTTTTTAAATATTCACTATTGTCAGCATTTGTTTATAGAGAAAAATGGGGTGTAGAATGAGTTTTGGGCATACAAGTACTGTCTCAATCTGTAGCCAGTAGCCAGGCAAGATGGAGATAAGGAAATATCTATGCAGAAGCTCTGTGATGAATCAATGAGAAAGACTACCATTGTGGCTAAATATCAGGAGGCGATGGCATCCATTATAGGAGGGGCCCAGTGGTTTTCAGTTTTGGATTTTGCTAATGCTTTTTTTCTTATCCCTTTACGTCAGGATAGCAATTGCAAATTTGCTTTTGCATTTCAAGGGAAGCAGTTGTGTTCTTCAGGGTCCCCCGGGGCTGGAATTTTGCCCCTATTATTTGTCATGTGTCAAGATGTGGGATGGGTTGCTTGAGAGGCACAGTGTGATTTTTTATTGTGATGATATCCTGGTTTGCACTCAGATCATGGAGGAGAATTTGGAAGTATCTGATAGGGTGTTACAAAAGATTCAGAAAACTGGATTTAAAGTAAGCCCAAAGAAAGTCCAGTTGTGCTCCCAACAAGTACTTAGAGTGATTTTGGGATAGAAAGGGCATTCCCCTGACTAACAGAGAGTGGAGCTGATTCTTAAATTACCAGCTGCCACAGATAGGGTGACCAAATGTCCCGATTTTATAGGGACAGTCCAGATTTTTGGGTCTTTTTCTCACATAGGCACCTATTACCCCCCACCTTCTGTCCCAATTTTTGACACTTGTTATCTGGTCAGCCTAGCCACAGATGTCACACTTCTTAGATTCTTTCTGGGAATGGTTAATTTCTCCTGAGATTTTATTGAGGGATTCTTAGAGAAAGCAGAGCCTCTACATGAATTGTTAAAGAGGGGGGTGAGCTAGAATTGGAGCCCTTTGAAACAAAAAGCCATGGTCCAGTTAAAACAAGCTTTAGCGTAAGCCCCAGCCCTAGCATAGCCCCAAGTTGGGACAATCATTTGTGCTGCAGCTGGTAATTACAGAAAGGAGGATGGAAGTTGTGCTGAGTCAGTGCCAGGGAGCAGGGCTCTGCCCTTTTGCTTATACCTCCAAACCTTTAAGTGAAGTAGAGAGGGGATTCATCCCCTGTGCAAAGGAGGTTTTGGCACTAGGTTGTGCTTTGCAGTATTGGACATTTCTAGTGGGATTATCCCCCGTGTTACTGAAAGCTGCTCACTCCCCAGTGAAATATGTTCTCACTGGCAAGATTAATAATTGTCATGTGTCCAGCCCCAACAAGCCCTAAGCAAATAAGAGCTGATGAATTTGCTGAGCCCCCAGTGGGTGCACAAAGCACAGTTAACATTTAAAGAAGGGAAAAAGAGGGAGGGGAAAGAGGGACATAGGCCCAGATGGGTCTACGTACAATTTAATAAGTTTAGTTAAATATTTAAATTACATTGAAATACGTACCTCCCGCTACATGGGGTAGAAGTTTGGTTCTGCTTTGTGTTTCAGATTATTAATTGTGTGGATGCTGGAAGACCTTGGAGATGATGCACCTTTGTGGGGTGTTTTGGCTGACAATTGAATTGCAGACCTACTCCTCTGATGGTATGAATTTGGAACCGGTTGTGCCAGGAGCATGGGAAAACTTCCTGCGGATGGCACTGGCTTGCAAGGTGACTGATGCAGTGACCATAAAAGTCTCAAGCAGGGCTGCCAATGCTTCCTGGAAGTGGTTAAATGTCAATTGGAGAGAAGTGACCCTACCGACGACCCACCTCCAAATGCCAAAATGAAGGGCCATATGCTGGTGGAAGGAAAAAAAAACAACACTGATGTGGGACTTTCGGACTTCAAATTGGTGACAAATGTTAGTTGAAATTTTAATTCTTTTTCCACCCATAAATCCCCTTTGTGTTCATTTGTGAACTGACATCCCCAAGATAACTGCACCAGGGGAAAAGACAATTTGTTTTAGGCTGAAACACTCACTCCCTTTTATATCCAAACACTGGCAAGACTACATACAGTGATACCAGGAGGGAAATGGGAGATTGTTTTGCATTGTACTTGGGAGGCTCTGTGTCCTCAGGAAATTTGTAACAGGGATACAGGATGTTTGAACAATAGGGATGCTGTGGTAAAATGGTTATTAATCTGCAGCACAAGACAGGCTCCTTCAGGTCTCCTTCAGGGACCCCATAGAGTAAAAGTTATAGAAGTGTGAATTCTGGAACCACCTGTAATTAATTTTATTGGAGCATATGTGCAAACCAATGTAAAGAAGCATGTAGAGATGAGGTAAAGAGTAAATCAAATTATGATTAGTCTGTTGATGTTCAGTAAACACAATGAAATGTGCTGAAAAGAAGGAGGTTATTGTGGACCTCATTTTACCAAACATCTCAACAATAGAACCCCACTGTGGAAAGTTCATCCAACTGTTATATGAAGGCTGGAGAAATTGGATAAATTTTCATGATATTCCTAGATCCTGTAAGGACTGAAAGAAAGTGGATATTTGGGGAGCAATTGGTACTGGGATAGGAGTTCTCAATAGTATAAATAAGGAGGTGGTTGCAAATAAAATGAATTCACTGAGGCAATATATAAAGGATTTAGCAACACCCCAAGGATATCCTTAAATCAGTTAAGGATGGAATGGCTCATGTTTTAAAGGAATGGGAGCAATCCCAAGAAAAGGACCATCTCTGCCTCTTGCAGGAAGTTGCTGCCTTCCAGAAGAATGTTTCTTGAACCTGGCATGCATACAAATGCTGATGTGAATTATTCATGCAGTAGAGAATATGATTTGAGTGGTTATGAGTGGGATCTCACTGGAAATTAGGGGCATTATTTGGAAGCATTACATCCAGACTGAGAGAGATTTGAAATCCTAGTTGAAAATGGTAAATTTTACCTCTGATAAAGGATATGGAGAAATCAGTGTATCTGTTTTACTAATGTGAGAAGTGGAAATAAGGTGGGTTTTCCTCATGGTGGCCTTGGGCCTTAATGTTAATCAAATAGTGATGGAGCCAATTGACCACAGAGCATGGGTAATGAAAGAGGCCCGGGGTGGAAGACAGTAGAATTGGGTGCCAATTTAGAAGAATTTGGGATTGAATATGAATGCACCACAAATACCTTGCAATCACAAAATGTGGGTTTAGAAATAGTAGAGGGAAAATTCTATTATGTTATTGATTCGTTTGTAAATGAATTTGTGACTGTTTATGTGAATGATAATTGTGTATGTTTTAGAAATTGGTGCCCAGTGCTCATAATTAATTATGTGCATCATGTACTTCATAATCCCCATGAAGATAGATATTTTTGCTGTTTTGTAGCTATTGAAGGATGCAATTTTACATTTCAAGTTCCTGAACTGAAATATAGCAATTAAAAGTGAAATACACATTGCATTCAAATGTAATATATGTACATATTGGAATGAATGTAATTGTTTTAAAGATAGTTCCTTTTTGAGAAATTATGTATAAATTGCAAAATAGGAAGCTTGTACGATTATCATCACTATCCATCAATCTACCAGTGAGATTAAGCAATTAATTAAGAAGGTTAACAAAGACTGGAATACAAATTGTGGAAATATTGTTGGGATGGTGTCCCATGGCAATGGGGATCTTTAATCTGCCTTTACATCCAACTGTGGTAATTTTAGTGTTTCAGATAGTGGTGGCTGTTTTGTTCCTGGTGCTGACCTGATGGATTTAAAGGAAGATTGTTTGGTTGCAAAGCCCGTGCTTTTGCAAACCATGGGTACTCCCCCAAGGGAATTTACATGAGGTCTGGTCTATAACAAGGCAGAATGGGGGTGAAAACAGAATGTGCCATTGAGAAGATTATTGCTTGGTCTTGATCGAGAGCCTTGAGCCTATGCTGGGCCTCACTGAACTCATTGTGTGTGTGTGTGTGCGCGCGCGTGCACACATCTTAATATTAAAGATATATGCTCTGCAAGGAGGGGAGTTTTGCCCTGAAATTTGACATTCCTGAATGTACCCCAGAACTTGACAGTATGTTCAGCCACTTGCCAGCTGAAAACCAAATATCACATAGCTAGGAATAATCTTGCTCCTTTATAAGACAAGGTCAGACAACTGCATAATTGCAGTTTGTTAATTAGAATGGGAAGATGGGAAAGAAAGTTACGGAAGAAAATAAATAAATAGAAGACCTTGATTTTAGGTGCCCCTGACATATCGTTGTTATGGCTGGAAATACCAGAGATATTTTGAGATAATGAGTAGTTGAAATTGTTGAACAAATGAATTGTTGAAATTAGGAGAATTGGTGACCCAGTAGAGGTTCCTATACTGACCCACTAGGAGTCACTGTAGGCTATGTGCTTTATTAGAGTTAGCTATAAAAGATTAGTAAAAGTAAATACCTCAGAGCTTTTCTTCAGGCAAGGAGCTGACATCTGAACTCCCCATCAGCTGGTCAGAAAGAGGGCCCTTGGAAGCCATCTCAGACTGAGGGTAACTATATCTGGGATGTCCTAAACATATTGCATGGGTGTGTTTGATTAATACCTAATAAACAGTAGTTTTAGATAAGAGCACGCTTGCTTGTACCAATCATTTATCAGATGGAAGTGCTGTGTTCCCTCTGATTTATTCCTGATACTGCCTGAAGAGAAATAATTAAGTTAAGTGATCACTGAAAACCCCTGGGTAACAATGTCACCCATTAAAAATATTAAAAAGATGTTCAAGTACAAACTGTGTGTGATGTTGCACTCTGTATGTTTTATGGAAATATGCTAATGAGTGTAATATAATCTAACTGGAATATGCTTTATGCAAAAGGTCTCTTGTAAGGTATCATTACAAAGTTTATAATCTACTGAGTGTGTTCATCCTATTTGTATGAATATATCATGATTGTATTTAAAACTAGAAATATGAAATATTACTCTGAGGTCCTATTGTAATTATGCAAAGTGTGGCTTAGGATCTTGATGGTGCCCATTGACTAGGACAATTGGTTGTGAATGGGTTTATTTACCTGCAAGCCTTCCTGTGTTCATGACTTGGTTAATGAAGAATGAGGTGTTACAGTGACATGTGACCATGTCATATGATACTGGAATCTATCTTAAACGTGGTGCTTTTCCATTTAGAAGGAAGGGTGGGGACTCAGAGAGACAAAAGATCCTGCCTTGGGCCAAAGATTAAAAGGGAGTAGAATAGAACAAAAGGGGCTGCAGTCATGAGAACACCCCTGCTTTCCACCTAAGATGTCTGCTGGAACTAACAAGGACTGTACCAGGGGAAATGATTGGGCCCAGACTAGGAAGAAGTATATTCTGTGAAAGAAGCTTATTGGAACATCTATGAGGGTGAGATATTACCTGTATCAGTTTCTTAATGTATTAGGCTTGGACTTGTGTGTTTTTGTTTTATTTTGCTTGGTGACTTACTTTGTTCTGTCTGCTATTACTTGAAACCACTTAAATCCTACTTTTTATACTTAATAAAATCACTTATGTTTATTATCAAACCCAGAGTAAGTGATAAATATCTGAGGGAGCAAACAGCTGTGCATATCTCTGTATCAGTGTTATAGAGGGCAGACAATTTATGAGTTTACCCTGTGTAAGCTTTATACAGAGTAAAATGGATTTATTTGGGGTTTGGATCCCATTGGTGCTGGGTGATGGAGTCAGGAGTACTTGCTGAGCTGTTTTCAGTTAAAGCTTGCAGCTTTGGGGTGGTGTGGTTCAGACCTGGGTCTGTGTTGCAGCAGGCTAGCCTGTCTGGCTCAACAAGACAGGGTTCTGGAATCCCAAGCCATCTGGGTAAATGGGCTCAGAGGTAATTTCAGCACATCAAGTGACAGTCCCAAGGGGGTCTCTGTGACCGAACCCGCCACACTGTGTTCCCAGTTAGATGTGCAAGTGACAAGTTTTAAGTGTGCATCTTGAAAAAAATGTGTTCGGAAATTTAGTTCCTACTGACCACCAGATTTCAGTGTCCAACTTTCAATGCAACAATTTTCAACTTTTTTCATCCAATCTTCCCTTTTACAATCACTCACTCACATTCTAATTTAAATAAAACTTTTTTGTCATAACTGGCAGGTGACAAATCTTCCACCACTAGAAAAAATTTATGATGCAAATTTCTCCAGATCACTCGGCAGTCAAGCACAGCAAGGGCTGACTGAACACCTTGTCATATTTTCTCCTTCCCATTTGAAGATCAAATGGTGGGAGGAGGGCAAAGAGCTTCAAATTGCTGAAGGAGATGATTACTCAGATACAGGGTTGCCAGGCATCCGGTTTTTGACGGAATGCCCAGTCGAAAAGGAACCCTGGCCGCTCCGGTTGGCACCTCTGACTGGGCTCTTAAAAGTGCAGTTGCCAGTGCAGTGGGGGCCCAGGGTTAAGGCAGACTCCCTGAATGTCCTAACTCTGCATGGCTCCCAGAAGCAACCACCAGGTTCTTGTGGCCTCTAGATGCATGGGTGGCCAGGAAGGCACCATGTGCTGCCCCTGCCCCTAGTGCTGGCTCTGCAGCTCCCATTGGTCAGGATCTGTGACCAATGGAAGCTACAGGGGCGGTGCCTGTGAGCGTAAGAGCAGTGGATGGAGCCTCCCTGGCTGACCATGAGCCTGGGAGCTGCAGGGACCTAGCAGCTGCTTCCTGCCGGGATCCCACACCCTGCATACCCTCCTGCACCTCAACCCCCTCATCTCCAGCCCCACCCCAGAGCCTGCACCCCCAGCCAGAGCTCTCACCCCCCTCCCTCACCCTAACCCCTTGCCCCAGCCCATTGAAAGTGAGTGAGGGTGGGGGAGAGTGAGCGTCGGAGGGAGGGGAGATGGAGCAAGCAGGGGCTGGGCCTCAGAGAAGAGGCGGGGCGGGGCCTCCGGGAAGAGGCAGGGGGCATTCAGTTTTGTGCAATTAGAAAGTTGGCAACCCTACTGGGATACAATTTTGGACAAAACTCAGAAAGCATCTAAAATTATATTTTTCTGGGATTCCTCTTGAACATAATGTTCAGTTTAATAGACATCTCAAAGAGTTACACAAGGCAGTTCACTGAAAACCATAAAAATACTGGCGGTGCTATGAACAATAGCAATCAACTTTATATATATATATATATATATATATATTCTGTATAAGAGCATAACAAGGCATCGTAAAATGGAAGCAATAGAATTTTACTGTCAGAATTCAAATGCACACCAAATAATGTTTTAACAATTTTGTTAAAAAAAATTGCTCTATGCCAAGACCTTGTCTGTTAAGTTTCAGCCTATGATACTTTCTAAACAGCTTAGTTGTAAACCCCTGAAATAATGGGTTTTAATATATTCTTAACTTTAGCTATGCGAATGGTGTCACAGTGCTTGTCAGATAATACTGATGAGATCAGCGTACTGTGGCAAAATAATTGCAAGTTGTGTTTCTGCTGACAAATTATCTTCAGTGTATTGTACTTACACACTTTGCAAATCTAATGTGGTTCACTGCATTGAATGCAGCCTGTTCACTTACAGTAAGTGATCCCTTAAATAAACTCACTCAAAAAGTGCTGTTCCGAAAGCTTTTTACATCACTTCTGTGAACTAGAATTTTATAAACATAAAAGAGGACATTTATACCTTACAAGATGTTTTAAAATGTATGTGCAATTGCTTGCAAAACGTAAATGTGAAAACATAGTATATGGGCATGCAAATTAGGCATAGATCTGTACACTTGTGTAGGGCTCCATAGTACCCCTTGATGGGTAGGCCTGACACTGCCAGCCCTTCTTGCCTCAGTTTCCTTCCCCATCATGGGTCTTCTCAGCTTTCCAAGAACAGGTCAGTGCTGAAGATGTGGCTTGGTCCTCCAGTGTAACAAAGGTTCAACTCAAAAGTCCTAGAAAACAAAAAGATTCTTCAGCCTTTCATTGATTTTTCTTCAGCCCCCTGACCTCCTCTGGGGCCTGTTCACAGCCTCGTTCTGAGCTACCTTGGAATCTCTCCTGCTCTGGTATAGAACAGGCTGGTTGCCCTGGAGTCATTACACTAGCTGTTCTATACCTACATTGATCCCTCTTAGCCCTTTTACGAGGCTCATGTGTCCATCAAGCTGCCATCTGACCCCCTGAATACCACTCCCTCAGACTGGGAAGCAGCTAATTAATGTTGGCACAGGTGCAGCTGGCCTCTGCTCCCCTAAAGGGTCCAATCACCCTGTGAGTGACATGTAATTCTGAAAATAAAAAGTACTCAATACTATCTTAGAACAACCATTTTCAGTGCTTAGATCACTTCATTTCAACATCCAGGGCCAAGTTTTATTTCAAAACTAAGGAGAGGGGAGAACTGAAAATTGAGTGCCAGATCCACAGTTGCTGTAAATTGGCATAGTTACACTAACTTCAATGGAGCAACATCAGTTTACACCAGATAAGTTGTTGGCCTGAACATGTAAATAGTCTGAACTTATCATAGGAAACCTATTAGGATCACCTACATAGCTTTAGTAGGATATGGATTAATGCAATTCCTTCCTGGTGATGTTTTACATCAAGTGCTCAGATATTATGATGATAGTAATACGGGCTATTACTTTGTTAATATTGTTTAGTGATATCAGCATTGCAATAGACAATATAACTAAGCAATAATGTAGTTTTGTTATCAAATCTACTGCTGACATACTGTAGAAACATGAAGGTGAAGCCTGGATTTTTATTATTGCAGATAAATTAGGCTGGTATCACAGCAGAAATTCAAAGGAAATCAGTATAGATATGTGTGATAGAGGCTACTTAGCAAAGGGTCCCCTGTTCTTTGCAAACAACTGGAACCTCAGACCTGGCAAACTTGCTACACCAAACATGGTTTTATGGAATAGTTATCCATAAAGGATAACATGCAAGGTATTTACAGAAAGCTCATAGATTGTCAAGAATCATCGTTACTGTGAAATGTATGCATGATTAATAAAGGAAAAATGTATTTACATTGAAAGTATACTTTAAGGACTTGGAGTAGAAAGTAGTGATACACGTCCTGTAGTGAGTGATGGCCCATTGAGGCAGAAGGAAGTTGTCATCCTGCCCTCTTCAACCAGAGATGAAATACAAGGCTCAGTTGTTTAGCCTTGCACAATACTAAGTCTTTCAACAGAAAAAAATCATCAGAGGCAACTGCAAAAAAACAAAAAAACAAAAACCACTTAAAGATAAAAAATGAACATTACATCAGGGGTTTTCCCTGTCTATGAATAGGAACAAAAAGACATTTTGTGTTATACTGAGGAAGGAGAAAGAAAAGGAGGACTTGTGACAACTTAGGCACTAACAAATTTATTTGAGCATAAGCTTTCGTGAGCATGCATCCGATGAAGTGAGCTGTAGCTCATGAAAGCTTATGCTCAGATAAATGTGTTAGTCTCTAAGGTGCCACAAGTACTCCTTTTCTTTTTGTGGATACAGACTAACACGGCTGCTACTCTGAAACCTGAGGAGGGAGAGATTCCTTGGATCCTTCCACTGAGGAGACATCTTGAGGAGTGAGATGTATTCAGGAACAATTGGATCCTGGTTCTTGTGAAATCAGCTAGGTCTTCAACAGACTGGACTTGGTGGGGTGGCAGACCTACTTTATTAGATAAGAAAAGTAACTATTGATACATTTAGATCCAGGATCATATTTAACGACTGTTTTTTATTCAAACCTTTTGTTTCTACCACTTTTTTCTAGTTAAATAGTTACCCTTTCTTAAATTAACATACTTTTGTTTTATAATAAGTGCTGTGCAAGTGCTGTATGGTTTAGAGGGGTGGTGGTTTAAGGTAAACCTAGTAAACTGGCACACAGCTCCTTCAGGGGCAGAAGTTCTGGGATTTCTGTTAATAGCCAATTACAGGGTCTGGATATCACAGAGGAATTGTCTGCAGGACAATTCAAAATTCTTATTCCAAATATCTGCTTTGGAAGAACCAAAATGGGATTTTTTGAAGATCTCTGGGCTGGCAATCTGCATCTCTTGACTACTCAGCCATCTCCCTGGTTGGCTGGCTGGGCAACAGGGGAAACAGGAAGACCACATGCTTGGTTTCCATTGAATGTTTTGATGGAATCAACGTATTCCCACAAAAGGTTTCGATAGAAAACTCTTCCATGTGAATGCTTTCAACCAGCTCTAGTCCAGTGGTTAGGGCCTTACCCTGACATTTGGGAGATCTGGATTCAATTCCCTATTCTTCTACACAGGCTTCCTGTGTGACCTTAGCTCTTAGTCTCGCTGTAAAGTAGGGATAGGAGTAGTTCTCAGGGATGTTATGAGACATTTACCATGGTAAAGGGGGCCATATAAGTAATTAAGATAGAAAGTATTTTGCCTTTAGCCCATTTCATTGCTATTACAAATCAGGATGTCATTAATAGTTCATATGTATGGGGATGGGATATACAAAAGCACTTATGTGACTTTTGCTCCTAAGTCACTTAGGTGCTCTTGAAAATCCCAGCCACAGACTCCAACTGAAAAGAAAAATCTGGTTGTAATTGTGAGGAGTCTGTTATGTTCATACTGAGCTGCAGTTTGTGAAAATCTGTTAGATTTATGTTCATTAATATTTTACAGGTGTCTAAAGTTCCATAGTTCATACTCTGCACTGGACCTAAAAGGGGTGTGGGGGGAAATGGAGAGAAAAAAATAACAAAAGGCTGTGAGGTGGCTTGAGAAGGATGAGAAATTCCATTACTCACTACACAGGAGAGGAGAGTTTCCAGAGAACTATAAAAATGAAATAGTACCCTTTCAAAAGTTTTACATGACTATTACCAGTGAGACAAATGTCTCTCTTCATTCCAATGAAATTTTGTGGCTCTTAGCTTTAGAAAGTACTATTTGATTTACACACACACACACACAAAGATCTTAAAAATAAATCATGCCTTATAATATGAGGGAGAGCTTTGAGACACTTACTCTGTAAAATAATATATTATATGTGCAGTAATGCACATGCCTCTGAGAAGTGAGTTTTTAAATTAGGTTATTGTTTTAAGGAACCTTCAGAATGTGTGTATCTTAATTGAATAACTGCATAACTTTATCCTTCCACTCACTTTCAATCCTTTATGACCCTGATGTGCTGTTTTGCATCTGAATTTAGGGCTAGATCCTGCAAATAGTTTCTCTTTAACAGGTCCACTCACACAGATCAATTTGCAACATTTGCCCATTCACAAGACACTCATCCTGCAAAGCCATAGGCACATATTTAAATTGTACTCTGTGAGTAGTCCCACTGAGATAAATGGGACTATTTATTATGTGTAAAGCTAAGCATATACCTCCATCTTTCCAGGATCAAGGTCTAACTTCCCCAGGGCAGGGAATGCGGCATTTTGTGTTTCTGTGACGCATCTAGGACACTAACAACAACCAGACAGTAGGGGTTCTATAAAGGCAGCCAGCCAGTCAGGAAGTGGCACAGACAGCTTGCAGCATCACAGGAGCCAGCAAACAGAGCTGTAACCAGAGGAGTTTGAGTGGGAGTTCTGTTGGAGGAGTTTGGGGGGAAGACTAAGAGAGCCAGGCAGAGGAACAGACAGACTAGTGAAGGGAGTGTGTGGTGTTCTGGCAGTGTTGTGGTGCTCGTTGTGGGTTTGTTTTGCTGTGGGTGGTTGTGTTTTGGTTTGGTTTGTGTTTCCCGGACTAACAGGACTTAGGTGAAAAGGCTTTGACAGATACAGAGGCAGTGGGGTAGTGACCCAAGTAGTGGAAGACACAATGAAGATGACTGGATGTGGAAGCTGCAGCATGTACATGATCCTGGAGGGGGTACCTGAAAAGAATTTCTTCTGCATGAAATGCTGCCTGATAGAGCTGATGGAAGAAAAGATCCAAGGACTGGAGATGCAGGTGGAAACTGGATGAGTATAGAAGGGGGTTTGATGGAGCAAAGACACGAGGAGGCTGAAGGGAAAAGCTCAGACTTGCAGACAGAAGCAGGACCAAAGAACTGTGAGGGGAGACTGCTGGGTGAGGAAAGTGGACAGTGGCAGCATGTGACTAAGAACCAGGCAGAGGAAAAGACAGGCTAGTGAAGGAGAAACAGAGCTCAGGAACATGTTTGCAGAGTTGGAAAATGAAGAAGGGGCACAGCAGGTGGTCACTGAAGGTAAGAGGGCAAGGAAGAAGAGAAGAGCAGCTAGTCCTATAGGAAGAGGGCAAGAGTCAATGGAGATAACAACACCAAATGTGAGCCCCAGGAGGATACGGGATGAGTTGCAGAGGATTTCAAGGGACAATAGGAATCAAGAGGACTTGTAGCCAGAGGGAACAGGGGATAGACCAGAGAATCGGACTATCGCCAGGAAAAGGCAGGTCTATGTGATTGGAGACTCTTTAATGAGAAGAATAGACGGGCCTGTAACCAGAGCTGATCCAGAGAACAGAAGGGTGTGCTGTCTGCTGGGTGTTAAGATATGGGATGTGGACTGGAGGCTGAAGAGAATCCTAATGGGATCAGAAAAGAATCCACTGATTGTCCTTCATGTGGATACAAATGATACAGCTAGATTCTCACTGGAACGTATCAAGGGAGACTATGCCATGCTAGGGAAGATGCTTAAGGATATTGAGGCTCAGGTGATCTTCAGTGGGATTCTGCCTGTTCCCAGAGAAGGGCAACAAAGGTGTGACAAGATTATGATGATCAACAGATGGATCAGGCAGTGGTGCTATAAGGAGGGCTTTGGGATGTATGGCCACTGGGAAGCATTCATGGACAGAGGACTGTTCTCTCGGGATGGACTTCACCTGAGTAGGGAGGGAGGGAAATAGATTTGTAGGATGGAGGCTGGCACAACTGATTAAGAGAGCTTTAAACTAGGAATTTGGGGGAGATGGTTGGGAGATGTCCAGGTAATCTCCACGCCGGATTTTAAAATTGAGAGGGAAAAAATGAATTAAGAAAGAATACAGCCGTGGGTAGGAGAATGGACATAAGGAGGAAGGGTAGTGTAGATACCAGTCTAATTGGTGATACTGGCAGTAGAATGTCTGAGCCTAATCAGGTAAAGAATGTGAGCGAAGCCAAACAGCAAACATTAAGATGTCTGTACGCTAATGTGAGGAGGCTAGGTAACAAAATAGAGGAACTAGAGCTATTGGTGCAGGAAGTGAAACCACATATTATAGGGAGAACAGAAACATGGTGGAATAGTCGTCATGACTGGAGTACAGATATTGAAGGGTATGTGCTGTTTAGGAAAGACAGAAATAAAGGCAAAGGTGGTGGAGTAGCATTGTATACCAATGATGAGGTAGACTGTAAAGAACTAAGAAGTGATGGAATGGATAAAACAGAGTATGTCTGGTCAAAAATGACGCTGGGAAGAAAGCTACTAGAGCCTCCCCTAGGATAGTGCTTGGGGTGTGCTATAGACCACTGGGATCTGATTTGGATATGTATAGAGAACCCTTTAATGTTTTTAATGAAGTAAATACTAATGGGAATTGTATGATCATGGGAGACTTTAACTTTCCAGATATAGACTGGAGGACAAGTGCTAGTAATAATCATAGGGCTCAGATTTTCCTGGATGTGATAGCTGATGGAGTCCTTCACCAAGTAGTTGCTGAACCAACAAGAGGGGATGCCATTTTAGATTTGGTTTTCGTGAGTAGTGAGGACCTCATAGAAGAAAGAGTTGTAGGGGACAACCTTGGTTTGAGTAATCATGAGCTAATTCAGTTCAAACTAAATGGAAGGATAAACAAAAATAGATTTGTGACTGGGTTTTTTTTTTATTTCAAAAGCACTAACTTTAAAAAATTAAGGAAATTAGGGAAGTGGATTGAATTGAATAACTTGTGAATCTAAAGGCAGAGGAGTCCTGGAATTACTTCAAGTCAAGGTTTCAGAAACTATCAGAAGCCTACATCCCAACAAAGGGGAAAAAACTCATAGGCAGGAGTTGTAGACCAAGCTGGATGAGCAAGAATCTCAGAGAGGTGATTAAGAAAAAGCAGAAAGCATATAGGGAGTGGAAGAAGGGAGGGATCAGCAAGGAAAGCTACCTTATTGAGGACAGAACATGTAGGGATAAAGTGAGAAACTCCAAAAGCCACGTAGAGTTGGACCTTGCTAAAGAAATTAAAACCAATAGTAAAAGGTTCTATAGCCAAATAAATAAGAAGAAAACAAGAAATAAGAAGTGGAACCGCTAAACACTGAGGATGGAATGGAGGTTAAAGATCATTTAGGCATGGCCCAATATCTAAACAAATACTTTTCCTCAGTCTTTAATGAGGAGCTTATGGATAATGGTAGGATGACAAATGGGAATGAGGATATGGAGGTAGATATTACTACATCCGAGGTAGAAGCCAAACTCGAACAGCTTAATGGGGCCCAGATAATCTTCATCCAAGAATATTAAAGGAACTAGCACATGAAATTGCAAGCCCATTAGCAGGAATTTTTAATGAATCTGTAAATTCAGGGGTTGTACTGTATGACTAGAGAATTGCTAACATAGTTCCTATTTTTAAGAAAGGAAAAAAATGTAATCCTTGTAACTACAGGCCTGTTAGTTTGACATCTGAAATATGAAAGGTCTTGGAAAAAAAATTGAAGGGGAAAGTAGTTAAGGACATTGAGGTCAATGGTAATTAGGACAAAATACAACATGGTTTTACAAAAGGTAGATCATGCCAAGCCAACCTGATCTCCTTCTTTGAGAAGGTAACAGATTTTTTAGACAAAGGAAATGCAGTGGATTTAATTTACCTTGATTTCAGTAAGGCATTTGATATGGTTCCACATGGGGAATTATTCGCTAAATTTGAAAAGATGGGGATCAATATGAAAATTGAATGGTGGATAAGGAACTGGTTAAAGGTGGATTACAAGACTACAACGGGTCATACTGAAAGGTGAACTGTCAGGTTGGAAGGAGGTTACTAGTTGAGTTCCTCGGGGATTGGTTTTGAGACTAATCTTATTTATTCTTTTTATTACTGACCTTGGCACAAAATGTGGGAGTGTGCTAATAATGTTGCAGATGACAAGAAGCTGGGAGGTATTGCCAATACAGAGAGGGACCGGGATATCCTACAGGAAGATCTGGATGACCTTGTAAACTGAAGTAATAGTAATAGGATGAAATTTAATAGCGAAAAGTGCAAGGTCATGCATTTACAGATTAATAACAAGAATTTTTGTTATAAACTGGGAACACATCACTTGGAAGTAACAGAGGAGGAGAAGAATCTTGGAGTATTGGTTGATCACAGGATGACTATGAGCTGCCAATGTGATATAGCTGTGAAAAAAGCTAATGCAGTGTCGCGATGCATCAGGTGAGGTATTTCCAGTAGAGATAAGGAGGTGTTAGTACTGTTACACAAGGCACTGGTAGACCTCATCTGGAATACTGTGTGCAGTTCTGGTCTCCCATGTTTAAGAAGGATGAATTCAAACTGGAACAGGTACAGAGAAGGGCTACTAGGATGATCCGAGGAATGGAAAACATGTCTTATGAAAGGAGACTCAAACAGCTTGGCTTGTTTAGCCTAACTAAAAGAAGGCTGAGGGGAGATATGATTGCTCTCTATAAATATATCAGAGGGATAAATACAAGGGAGGGAGAGGAATTATTTAAGCTCAGTACCAATGTGGACACAAGAACAAATGGATATAAACTGGCCACCAGGAAGTTTAGACTTGAAATTAGATGAAGGATTCTAACCATCAGAGGAGTGAATAGCCTTCCAAAGGGAGCAGTGGAGGCAAAAGACATGTCTGGCTTCAAGACTAAGCTTGATAAATTTATGGAGGGGATGGTATGATGGGATAGCCTAATTTTGGCAATTAATTGATCTTTGACTATTAGCGGTAAACAAGCCCAATGGCCTGTGATAGGACTCTAGATAGGGTGGGATCTGAGTTACTACAAAGAATTCCTTCCTGGGTGTCTGCTGGTGAGTCTTGCCCACATGCTCAGGGTTTAGCTGATCTCCATATTTGGGGTTGGGAAGAAATTTTCCTCCAGGGCAGATTGTCAGAGGCCCTGGGGACGGCGGGGGAGGGGTTCGCCTTCCTCTGCAGCAAGGGGCACGAGTCACTTGCTGGAGGATTCTCTGCACCTTGAAGTCTTTAAACTATGATTTGAAGACTTCAGTAGCTCAGGCATAGGTTGGGGGTTTGTTACAGGAGTGGGTGGGTGAGATTCTGTGGCCTGCGTTGTGCAGGAGGTCAGACTAGATGATCATAATGGTCCCTTCTGACCTTCATAGAATATCAGGGTTGGAAGGGACCACAGGAGTCTATGATTCTGTGATACTATGACACTTTTAATATTTGCAGTGCAGTTTTTTACAGTAGTTCATTCCATAGGGAACCAGCAGGAAATATTTGGTATTGCAATTTTGCTTTAATCATTGTGCACATGAAGACCTAGATCCACCAATGAGTTTCTTGCAGATGAACGCAGGCCCTGGAGCTTTATGTGGGTACATTGGTCCACCTATTTGGACCTCATTGTATTATTTAGGCTCTAGTGCTGCAGAGTACTCTCCAAAACCTGATCCTATTCTCAGTGAAGCTAGCATCAAAACTCCCCTTGACTTCAATACAGGTCGAGCTAAGATGTGTATATCAAGCTGCATAGCCCAATCCAACATTCCAGGCACTCTGAAATCTCCTAGTGGGTGTTCAGAATGCACAAATAGTACTGAAACAGACCCAATGAAGGCATCTTGTCCATCAGATGGGTGTTTTGAAACAGCAATAGAGGTTTTGTAGATGTGAGTAATCACTGACATCTTCAGAACTCCAATTTCTGAAGCACCATGTCTGTTAAACTGGACTTTTTGAAAATGTTTACTGTTTACACAGTGATTGACAAGGCATTAGATGAAAGCAAGAAGTTGAATCATTATACACCCACGGAGTTTGCTGAAAATGGTAATTTATTCAATTTTTAGCCCTGTACGAGCTGAGAGGTAATTATCTTATCAAGTGTGTTCCTTTGCTAGTGCGTAACTATATTGTTCTGAGATTGACAGGTACCTCATAACAATTTAAAGCTGACCATGCTTCTGCATGTTTCATTCCCAAAAAATCACCCAGAGAATACAGGATTATAACAGCAGGGGAGGAAATAAAGCACTGTTTGGTTTAATCAGACTTCCAAAAAACCCCCGCCATGTTCTATATTTCTAGCCATGCTTCCAGATGTAATTAAAAATGGCTAAAGCCAAGATTAGTGGTAGTGGAATAATTTAAAGTGCTGGACAAGAAACCTTGTTTTCCAACCTTTACTTGGAACAGCATCTTTGTTGAAGAAAATTCAGTATGACTTTTTTGTAATGTGGGGATGGCTAGAACACTGTATTCTGTAACAAAGGGTGGGACTTTCTTTCACTTTCAGTGACATTTTCAGTGCCTTGTAACAGGGATCTTAAAAATATTGATGTTACCAGATGCTTGGAGGGGGCAGGGAGCAGGAGACTTATTAGGATCACTAAAGTAGAACCAACATCAAGAGCTGTGTTAGTGTTTATTTTATTTTTAAGAGACACTGATAATTCCAAAACAATGTTATGAATTTAATCAGTGCTATCTACTGGGCATTATGGGGTAGATGGGGTAGACAGATAATCAGGGATTTTAGTTCACTTCTCAGAGGTTATACTTGGTGACTTAATATCCAGAGGAAAAAACAATCATTAATTGTGGCCTCAGAGGAGACCTGCTGTTCCTGATCCACTCACCTAATCAAAATGAGCTATGCTGACTGGCAGCAGAAGGAGGGGAGTGGAGCACAGCAAGTTTAGCACCCCCCTCCCATTTCTCTCCCCTGTGTGACTTGTCTATGAAAAGACAATCACTTTTAAAAAGTGTTCAGTGATACAGTGTGTGAATATATTTCAGCCTACAGATTGTTTGCTGCTGTCACATTCAAATATTTGATAGAATAGAAAATTCTGAATAACTTTTTCAGTCATACCACGGTCAGTCTTACTCACCCACCTCTTCAAATTCCTTTTAAACATTCCAGCTTTCTCGTCTCCCTTTCCCTTCCTCCTCCTCAAAGCCTTTTCTTCCTCTTCCCCACTTCCTTGTTCCTATCTTGACATCTTCCCTTTCCCCACACTTGTCCCCCATTATAGAATACATTTAAAATAAGAAGAAACTGAACTAACTTTATGTATATTCCATCAATATACAACCAACAATAACCATCACTCTGATCTCTTTGGAAAAGATAGTGCAACCCTTACACAAATAGTTCCATCACTAGTAGTGAGTAAGTGCTATCAATGATCATAAAGGCTACACAGCCCAGTCTTGTTGTTGCACTCTATTCTGTATCCCATCCTGTATGTTTTTTTGTCATTTTAGTTTGTAAGTATTCTAGAGCATGACCATATCTTCTTCGGTCTCCATGCAACTCCAAACCCAACGTAGGATTATTTTTGATTTGGGTATTTGTTATTACTGCTGCTGGAGCACACAATAACACATTAATAATTGACTGTTGCCTGATTGGATTACCTTGCCTTTATAAGAAAATAAATGAGAAAAGTTAAAAACAGCTCATTTGGGTTTAATTATCCCCATTGCATGGGTGAAGCATTTTAGGGAAAGAATGGTTGAAGGAGATAAGCAGCCTAAGGAATTAAATGTATTGGTACTAATTAATTAGTATCAATAAAACCTTTCCCTTTTCTACAAGACATCTGTCTGACCCAGATTTATTAATACGTGGGTTGCTTTCTGAAAGAAAGATATAAGCCAGAATTTCCTGTTTAGCAGACTTTACGTTCAATTTTAAGTTGTCACCTTCACACAAAATAACTCTGTTTATGTGCACATGTATGGTCCTGTCTGCAAACAACGTGGTTAGATATTGAGTGCCTCAGTTTACAAAAAAAATCTAAAACAAAATGCATCAGGTTTCAAGGTAAGGATTCCATTTTTGTTTTCCCCTTTATCTCTCCCTCATACCACTCCATGTACTTTGAAATAAAAATAAAGGAAAAATTTGCTTGCTTTTTTTTTTAACTCCAAAGCCACCCATCCCTTCCTTTTCTGCTGAAAGGAAAGGGAAAAGATAAAAAAAAGTGAGAAAGTAGCATTTTTTTAATAGTCACCTGTCTTTATTCTTTGTAATAATCTAAATCAGTCTGCTAACTAGCTGCCATGACCTAATGTCTTTACTGTTTTTTAAACTCATTGTATTAGAAAACATTCTGCTCTGAATGTTATGAGATACCCTAATATACCCAGATGATTGCATGCTGCAGATATTTCAGCAGCAGGTTGTTGTATATGTCAACCCCCTGTTCTTTTTCATTGCACAAAATGGACCCATCAGAGTAAATACTATGAAACTAGTATTTCATAGTATGAGTGTACCATACTTTCCACCTACCATGAATGCAAGATCTGAGGATTGTAGTTTTTTGGCAGGATATAGGCTCTTCAACCTGCAGATGAAATTTAGTTTGCCATAGTGAATAGTGTGAAGTTCCTGCTAGTTGAAATTGTGATATTGATGTGCTTAAGGAACCTCTGAAACAGCAGAAAGCTTTGTATGCTTATGCAGAGAAGTGATGTAATTCCCTCCACTTCACAGACTCTGACCAGCATTCTGTGTAAACTTTTTGAACTATGTGAGATGGTTCTTGGAAATCACATACCTTGAAGCTAAAGTCAACTTGTGTGTCAGTCACACTGAATGAAATCCTGGCCCCATTGAAGTCAATGGAAAAACTTTTATTGACCTCAGTGGTGCCAGGATTTCCCCCCTTATGTATAACTCCTCATCACAGTCAAATTAAAGACCAAGAGACAAAACTTCAATTAGGTTGGTAGAGGACACACAACTCTTAGCTATCTCCACTTTTTCCTGTTTGGTTTTCTTTATTGTGAAAAGATTTAACAATGTTATTTTTAAAAGCGCTTAAGCACTTATGGGGAGTTATGTGCATTTGGTGTTTTTGAAAATTCCATGCCCTGAATCATGCTTTCCCCCTCTTTACCATCCCACCTTGCTATATTAAGCTTTTTCTTTCATGAGTGCCATACAGTAGTCTACAGTTTATTATGGTCCATTAGACTGTAATAAAATACTCAGAGCACAACAATAATTAATATACTCTTATCACTATCAGTAAATATGGGACTTGACAACCAAGGAAGTGCTCAAAATGTAAAAAAAAAAAGATGTCTGCTTTAAAGATCTTATACAGTACAGGTGCAGAAGGTTCAGTAAACACATCATAAAACAAAAATAGAAGACTAGAAGGATGGACTGAAGACTGGAGTGAAGGTTAAAAAACTGCCGCAAAGTTGAGCATATATTAAATAGGAAGTTATTCTAGGCATACAGAGCATCTTAGAGGCTCCCTTTATCAAATGGATAAAAGGTAAAGGAAATGAAGAGAATGGTTAGAATGATTGGATGAGTATACCACAAGGAGTGGGCAGGAATTAAATGCAGATGAGATATAGGTGCATCCACAGTTATGGAGCATTTTAGAAGTGAGCAGTAGAATTTTGAAAAATGATGTGATTCAGGGAGGGGGTGACATGGTTAGGGCAATAGGACAGGGTGCTCATTGTGTCAGTGACAATTGAATGAGGGATTATGGCAGCTAAGAAGTTCCAGAAGTCAAGACAAATCATTAACAGAGATACAAGGTGAGTGAGGTAGTACACCTTACTTGACCTACTACTGTGGGTGACCAGACAAGCTTTCAAGCTGCCCAGAATATTAGTATTAGTAAGTGCTGCCTTAGTCTAAAGTGTTACTAACATCATCCCTAAACTGATGAATAGAGAATTGTAATGCAGACCTTTTTGTTTCCATTGGTGTATCATGTCTGGAATATGGATACCAAAGAACTCAAGGACAGATTGAATAATTGTCCTGGTAAGTATCCGAGTCTGTGTTTGTTTGCTTGCTGAGGAAGTATCCGAGCGTGTGTTTGCTGGGGGGGCAGTGTGAGAGCCTGAGTGAGTGTCTGATTGGCTGCTAGCCTGCAGGGGGCGGGCAGTAGGGTGTCTGTTCGTTTGCGACAGGGAAGCCTGGCTGTTTAAAAATAGCCAGAGCTTCGCGAACCAGATGAGCGGCGGAGAACCAGCTGAGCAGGGGGGACAGCAGAGCAGCACACAGCAGGAGTTTGCCTGGGAGTTCGCCTGGAGGGAGCCCAGTGAGGCTTACGTCTTGCAAACTGCTCTGAGGAAGCTCATAGTAGGAAGGTGATATGGAAGGGGGGGGGTTCAGCTGTTGTGACCTGCACTGGATGTGCCATGTTTGTCTTTCTTCCACAGGACAGAAGCGACTTTGTCTGTACAAAGTGCAAGCTGGTCTCCATATTGGAAGAGAAGATTGAAGGTCTGGAGCAACAGATAACAACCCTGCGTTGCATACGGGAAACTGAGGATTTCCTGGACGAAACTCAGGATAGGCTTCTAGGGGCACAAAGCTCTACAGATATAGAGCAGGTTGCACAGAGGAGCCAAGAGACCAGTGAAGAAGCTTGGCAACATGTGACCTCCAGAAGAGGTAAGCGGAATGTCCGGGTTCCAGTAACACAGACACAGGTAACTAACCGCTTTCATGTTCTCTCCACAGGTATCGTTGCGGAGAGTGGACCAGATGATATGTCTGGGGCGAGAAAGCAGAAGGAGACTCCGCTGGTTGGAAGGCATGAGATGCGCTGTCCTGAGGTTGGGGGTTCCACGACCACCACCCCCAAGAGGAGAAGGCGGGTGGTGGTGGTCGGGGACTCTCTCCTCCGGGGGACTGAGTCATCTATCTGCCGCCCTGACCGGGAAAACCGAGAAGTCTGCTGCTTGCCAGGGGCTAAGATTCGTGATGTGACGGAGAGACTGCTGAGACTCATCAAGCCCTCGGATCGCTACCCCTTCCTGCTTCTCCACGTGGGCACCAATGATACTGCCAAGAATGACATTGAGCGGATCACTGCGGACTATGTGGCTCTAGGAAGAAGATTAAAGGAGTTGGAGGCGCAAGTGGTGTTCTCGTCCATCCTCCCCGTGGAAGGAAAAGGCCTAGGTAGGGAGCGTCGAATCGTGGAAGTCAACGAATGGCTACGCAGATGGTGTCGGAGAGAAGGCTTTGGTTTCTTTGACCATGGGATGGTGTTCCATGAAGGAGGAGTGCTGGGTAGAGACGGGCTCCATCTTACGAAGAGAGGGAAGAGCATCTTTGCCAGCAGGCTGGCTAACCTAGTGAGGAGGGCTTTAAACTAGGTTCACCGGGGGAAGGAGACCAAAGCCCTGAGGTAAGTGGGAAAGCGGGATACCGGGAGGAAGCACAGGCAGGAATGTCTGTGAGGGGAGGGCTCCTGCCTCATACTGGCAATGAGGGGCGATCAACAGGTTATCTCAAGTGCTTATATACAAATGCACAAAGCCTTGGAAACAAGCAAGGAGAACTGGAGGTCCTGGTGATGTCAAGGAACTATGACGTGATCGGAATAACAGAGACTTGGTGGGATAACTCATATGACTGGAGTACTGTCATGGATGGTTATAAACTGTTCAGGAAGGACAGGCAGGGCAGAAAAGGTGGGGGAGTAGCACTGTATGTAAGGGAGCAGTATGACTGCTCAGAGCTCCGGTACGAAACTGCAGAAAAACCTGAGTGTCTCTGGATTAAGTTTAGAAGTGTGTGCAACAAGAGTGATGTAGTGGTGGGAGTCTGCTATAGACCACCGGACCAGGAGGATGAGGTGGATGAGGCTTTCTTCCGGCAGCTCACGGAAGCTACTAGATCGCATGCCCTGATTCTCATGGGTGACTTTAATTTTCCTGATATCTGCTGGGAGAGCAATACAGCGGTGCATAGACAATCCAGGAAGTTTTTGGAAAGCGTAGGGGACAATTTCCTGGCGCAAGTGCTAGAGGAGCCAACTAGGGGGGGTGCTTTTCTTGACCTGCTGCTCACAAACCGGGTAGAATTAGTGGGGGAAGCAAAAGTGGATGGGAATCTGGGAGGCAGTGACCATGAGTTGGTTGAGTTCAGGATCCTGACGCAGGGAAGAAAGGTAAGCAGCAGGATACGGACCCTGGACTTCAGGAAAGCAGACTTCGACTCCCTCAGGGAACGGATGGCCAGGATCCCCTGGGGGACTAACTTGAAGGGGAAAGGAGTCCAGGAGAGCTGGCTGTATTTCAAGGAATCCCTGTTGAGGTTACAGGGACAAACCATCCCGATGAGTCGAAAGAATAGTAAATATGGCAGGCGACCAACTTGGCTTAATGGTGAAATCCTAGCGGATCTTAAACATAAAAAAGAAGCTTACAAGAAGTGGAAGGTTGGACATATGACCAGGGAAGAGTATAAAAATATTGCTCGGGCATGTAGGAATGTTATCAGGAGGGCCAAATCGCACCTGGAGCTGCAGCTAGCCAGAGATGTCAAGAGTAACAAGAAGGGTTTCTTCAGGTATGTTGGCAACAAGAAGAAAGCCAAGGAATGTGTGGGCCCCTTACTGAATGAGGGAGGCAACCTAGTGACAGAGGATGTGGAAAAAGCTAATGTACTCAATGCTTTTTTTGCTTCTGTTTTCACTAACAAGGTCAGCTCCCAGACTGCTGCGCTGGGCATCACAAAATGCGGAAGAGATGGCCAGCCCTCTGTGGAGATAGAGGCGGTTAGGGACTATTTAGAAAAGCTGGACGTGCACAAGTCCATGGGGCCGGACGAGTTGCATCCGAGAGTGCTGAAGGAATTGGCGGCTGTGATTGCAGAGCCACTGGCCATTATCTTTGAAAACTCGTGGCGAACCGGGGAAGTCCCGGATGACTGGAAAAAGGCTAATGTAGTGCCAATCTTTAAAAAAGGGAAGAAGGAAGATCCTGGGAACTACAGGCCAGTCAGCCTCACCTCAGTCCCTGGAAAAATCATGGAGCAGGTCCTCAAAGAATCAATCCTGAAGCACTTGCATGAGAGGAAAGTGATCAGGAACAGCCAGCATGGATTCACCAAGGGAAGGTCATGCCTGACTAATCTAATCGCCTTTTATGATGAGATTACTGGTTCTGTGGATGAAGGGAAAGCAGTGGATGTATTGTTTCTTGACTTTAGCAAAGCTTTTGACACGGTCTCCCATAGTATTCTTGTCAGCAAGTTAAGGAAGTATGGGCTGGATGAATGCACTATAAGGTGGGTAGAAAGCTGGCTAAATTGTCGGGCTCAACGGTAGTGATCAATGGCTCCATGTCTAGTTGGCAGCCGGTATCAAGTGGAGTGCCCCAAGGGTCGGTCCTGGGGCCGGTTTTATTCAATATCTTCATAAATGATCTGGAGGATGGTGTGGATTGCACTCTCAGCAAATTTGCGGATGATACTAAACTGGGAGGAGTGGTAGATACGCTGGAGGGGAGGGATAGGATACAGAAGGACCTAGACCAATTGGAAGATTGGGCCAAAAGGAATCTGATGAGGTTCAATAAGGATAAGTGCAGGGTCCTGCACTTAGGACGGAAGAACCCAATGCACAGCTACAGACTAGGGACCGAATGGCTAGGCAGCAGTTCTGCAGAAAAGGACCTAGGGGTGACAGTGGACGAGAAGCTGGATATGAGTCAGCAGTGTGCCCTTGTTGCCAAGAAGGCCAATGGCATTTTGGGATGTATAAGTAGGGGCATAGCGAGCAGATCGAGGGACGTGATCGTTCCCCTCTATTCGACATTGGTGAGGCCTCATCTGGAGTACTGTGTCCAGTTTTGGGCCCCACACTTCAAGAAGGATGTGGATAAATTGGAGAGAGTCCAGCGAAGGGCAACAAAAATGGTTAGGGGACTGGAACACATGAGTTATGAGGAGAGGCTGAGGGAGCTGGGATTGTTTAGCCTGCAGAAGAGAAGAATGAGGGGGGATTTGATAGCTGCTTTCAACTACCTGAAAGGGGGTTCCAAAGAGGATGGCTCTAGACTGTTCTCAATGGTAGCAGATGACAGAACGAGGAGTAATGGTCTCAAGTTGCAGTGGGGGAGGTTTAGATTGGATATTAGGAAAAACTTTTTCACTAAGAGGGTGGTGAAACACTGGAATGCGTTACCTAGGGAGGTGGTAGAATCTCCTTCCTTAGAGGTTTTTAAGGTCAGGCTTGACAAAGCCCTGGCTGGGATGATTTAACTGGGAATTGGTCCTGCTTTGAGCAGGGGATTGGACTAGATGACCTTCTGGGGTCCCTTCCAACCCTGATATTCTATGATTCTATGATTCTATGAATATTTATACCAACAGTATATATGTGTGGGGATTTAAATAACTAAAATAACTAAAATGCATTGTTATAGTAATAAATATAATCAACAAAACATGGGCATTAAGTATTTATATGTAATGAACATCCTCATTTTAACCCTGAATGGCTATGTGCAGTTAGACTGACCTATGTGGATTCATAAGAAAGCACAGAGTGCCTTGAGCCGTCCCCTTTAAACCTTACAGAGTGTCTGACACAAGTCCTTGTACACACCTGACTGCACGAAAGGTGTACCATTCACTCTGATAGGGGCACTAGCCACACAAAGAGAGGAAGGGGGACTTGGGATGATGATTCCATATGTTATCTGCACTACCCATGGGAACTCGCTGGCCAGTAACTTGATCCTGCATCCTGAATGCTAGGGAGTTTCTGGAGATGTTTTGCCTCCCACCCCTGATAACGGAGAGCTCCTGTTAAAAGGCTCTGACCTGGCCCCAATGTGCAGCAGTGCCTACAACATGAGGTGCAATCCCGCCCTTAACATACAGTAACTAAAGTTGTGTGACGAATTTTTTTACTTATCTCCTCCTTGTTTCTGCATCTTCCTATAGAAATGAACTTGAGAATTCCTTCAAACTTTATATATTATAAAAAACAACTTGTTTTCCTGTCAGTGATTAAGGCATTTTCTCCTTAGCACAGAATGAGGAGTGTCAGATGTAGCTCCAAACCTATCTAGGGACTCTATTTATAAAAGTGACAATTTGTGCTACAGCCTATGGATGTACTTGGTTTGGACTATAGTCCATTTGTTTGCTGTTGAAAACAGGTCCTTACATATAAATGCTGTAGCTATGAAACCCCACTAATATATTTGTACGATCAGATAATTTAGCAGCAAAGCTTCCCCAATTTGGATTCTGATTCACTGTTGAATCGGTGGCATAAAGGGGAAATTGAGATGACTTGCACATATTACCTTCTTAATTGTTTCTTGGTTTGCATTGTTCATTTTGTATTTCTGATTTTCGTATTATAAAGGAAAACAACTATTCCCAGCAAAAGAAGATTTAAGCCTTTTAAAGTGTTTAATTTCTGTGTAGGCATACTCTAAGACCCTATAAAAATTGATTAACCATTTATTAACCCATACAGAAGTACAAACACTGTTCAATGACTACAGAGGTGTGCTAGTTATTGTAGCCACTGAGCAAATGGATTAATAGATAATGTTTAAACATTTATTAAAATGTTTATTATTTTCCCAGAATCACTTTTCAGAATTAGAATCCACTATGCTTAGCACCTCGAATAGAGGAAAGTTATCTTTTTCATGAGAGTGAGCATAGTATTGTAGGTTATGTATATAATAAAAGTATGCATAGCTTCTAGTATTTAAATTATGTTCATACTTTTTTATGAAAAATTTCAAGATTGAGGAAAAAAATATTGTCCCCAAAATCCATGTTTCAGAGTGATGTTTCAATTATACAAAATGAGATTCCAAAAGAAAAAAAATAGTTCAGGTCAATCAAAATGTTATCCAATTAATTTTTAATATAATAAATGCATTTTGAAAACAAGTCAAAATTTTGTTCCAAAAGTGTCTGATTTTAGACATTTTTCAAAATGTTTCCCCCCGTGTTTATATAGACAAGATTTAGTTAAAAATAGATACAATTTTGAACAAAATGGTTTAATCAAAACAGTATATTTTGGACATAAAACTGTTTTGATGAAAACTTTTACTAAATAGCCATCTTCTGTTTGTGTTGATTAAGATGTTTGATAATGATTTGACAATGTACACACTAGGGATTCTGCTCTCTATTTCTGTAGGAAGCTCAAATATTTTGGTGTTGGTATTTATTTTGACCCCCAGCAACACACACACAGAAGCTGTTTCTGCTTCTAATGGCACTTCCTTAAATTCCTAAGTGATGGACATATCAAGCAGAGATCTGGGATGAAATCCTGCCCCCATTAAAATCAATGGCAAAACTTACACTGACTTTGGAGAGCCAGGATTTCACCCCGATCTCACATTATTTCGTCAACATATTGATCCCTTCTCAGCAAAAGTTGGTGGTGGTGGGGGGGAAGACAATCAAAATTACAAATACCTAAATATTCTGCTTAGTCACCTTCCTGCACAACCCAAATGCATGACCCTGGTGTATATGGTGTATTAAATAGATCCTGTTGTGCAAATATTTATGTGTCAGATTGATGTGTCTTGAGCTCAGAAAAGACCTACTCCTGAATCCAGACAGACACAATTACACCTTCTGTGTTTGTGGGACCCTCTGCAGACATGCCAAACCTGTGAAAAAAATGCAGAAATATGGCTTGTTTTTGGCTTAATTGGGTTGTGAGTTGCTTGTTGGCTAGTTTTTGGCTTGTAGCTTGTTGGGCTTGTAGCTTGTTGCTTCTTTTTTTTGATTGGCTCCCAGCAAGCAAGGCTGCCGGGGGCGGGGGGAGCAGGGGGAAGGGGCGGGGGGAGTCAGGGGTGCACAGCAGGCCCACCACAGTCACAGATTGCATACTGGGGGGATCTGGTCACAAAGAGTGTTCAGGTTCTTAGGGATTGGATTGTTTTGGCCTTGTTTTGAAATAGAATTAGCTTGATTTTGGGCTTATTGTGAAAGTCAGGGTGCTTATTTACCACGTAAAAGTTGGCAACTGTGACCCTCTGGGGAGTACTGATTGGTCCCACTACTGAGCCTAGGACCATACCTCTTGGTTGTAACATTCTATTGCAGCAGAAGTGAAACCATGCAGGACCTTCATCAAGAGGGGCCCACAAAGTGTCTTGTTCTAGAATTATCAGGCCAGAATCCAGGAATTACCTTCTGCACGGCTTTGAGCTTGATCCTGCTCCTATTAAAGATAATGGGAAAAAAATGCATTGACTTTTATGGGGCAGCACAGATTCCTTTTAAGTGTAGGCTTCAACTTGTCATTTATATACATTTTTGCAGCACTTGTGAGAACATGGCCTTAGGAACTGTAATTTAGTATTTTTCCTCTTTTCAAATATCATGTTCCTATTGTGCTTTTGAAGGTGATTGAACAACTAGAGGCTCTATGAATGTCTCTTCTGGTTGTTTAGAGGACATTCACTTAAACATCCCCTCTACTGCAATTACTTTCAAATGATCCTAAATGTACTGTTATTGAACACTGATCAAAACACCACCTGATTAAACAAGGTAATATGTTAGTCTGTATATTATTGACCCTCCACTTAAAATTTTGAAGACCAAGCAGCCTATTACATGTACAGTAGCGAATTGCAAATGACAAACCTATCTTAGTTGATATTCAACTTTTTAATAACAGAATTAGACTAAATTAGGGCTGTCAAGCACTTAAAAAATTAATCATGATTAATCACACAGTTAATATAATACCATTTATTTAAATATGTTTGGAAGTTTTCTACATTTTTCAAATATATTGATTTCAATTATGACACAGCATACAAAGTGTACAGTGCTAACTTTATATTTATTTTTGATTACAAGTATTTGCACTGTAAAAAAAAACAAAATAAATAGTATTTTTCATTTCACCTAATACAAGTACTGTAGTGCAATCTCTTTATCATGAAAGTTGAACTTACAAATGTAGAATTAGGTACAAAAAACTGCATTCAAAAATAAAACACTGTAAAATTTTAGATCCTGCAAGTCCACTCAGTCCCACTTGTTGTTCAGCCAATTGCTCAGACAAACAAGTTTGTTTACATTTGCAGGAGATAATGCTGCCCACTTCTTGTTTGCAATGTTACTTGAAAGTGAGAACAGGCATTCTCATAGCACTGTTGTCGCCAGCCTCGCAAGATATTTATGTGTCAGTTGTGCTAAAGATTCATATGTCCCTTCATTCTTCAATCACCATTCCAGGGGACATGCATCTATGCTGATGACAGGTTCTGCTCAATAACAATCCAAAAGCAGTGCGGACCCAACACATGTTCATTTTCATTATCCGAGTCGGATGCCACCAGCAGAAGGTTGATTTTCTTTTTTGGTGGTTCGGGTTCTATAGTTTCTGCATTGGAATTTTGCTCTTTTAAGACTTTTGAAAGCAAGCTCCACACCTCGACCCTCTCAGATTTTGGAAGGCACTTCAGATTCTTAAACCTTGGATTGAGTGCTGTAGCTATCTTTAGAAATTTTACATTGGTACTTCCTTTGCATTTTGTCAAATCTGCAGTGAAAGTGTTCTAAAAATGAACATCATGCTGGGTCATCATCCGAGACTGCTATAACATGAAATACATGGCAGAATGAGTTAAATCAGAGCAGGGGACATACAATTCTCCCCCAAGGAGTTCAGTCACAAATGTAATTAATGCATTATTTTTTTAACAAGCATTATCAGCATGGAAGCATGTCCTCTGGAATGGTTGACAAAGCATGAATGGGCATACAAATGTTTAGCGTATCTGGCATGTAAATACCTTGCTATGCCGGTTACAAAAGTACCATGCAAATGCCTGTTCTCACTTTCTGGTGACATTATAGGGCAGTATTATGTACTGTAAATGTAAACAAACTTGTTTGTCTTAGTGATTGGCTGAATAAGAAGTAGGACTGAGTGGACTTGTAGGTTCTGAAGTTTTACATTGTTTTGTTTTTGAGTGCAGTTTTGTAAAAAAAATTGACATTTATAAGTTGCATTTTCATGACAAAGAGATTGCACTACAGTACTTTTATGAAGTGAACTGAAAAAATAATTATTTTGTTTATAATTTTTACAGTGCAAATACTTATAATCAAAAATATTGTGACAGGGTCAGGCCACATGGCTACTGGAGAGTAATCCTATTGGGATCCCGCCCACTGCTAAAAGATCCGCCCCCAGCCTAAGAGGGGGATCCACAGGATCTGGACACCAAATAAATCTGGGGGACAACTAATGAAATAACAGGGACTGGAGTGTGGTCAAAGGGTCAAGCGAAGGGAACCAGAGGGGACACTGAGCAGAGAACCCCGGACAGCGCCCACTGCTCCTCAAAGGCATCAAGGGAGTCAGTGGACGCCGTCCACAGGAACTCTGCCCGGATACGTGAATAGACCGAGGATCGGAAATAGGCCCCATAGTCACAGGAGACTCCATCGGCCAATCTCCTCACTCTGGTTTTATAGATGGCCATTTTAGCTAGGGCCAGGAGGAGGTTGACCAGGAGATCCCATGACTTTGTGGGGCCATGGATAGGGAGTGCATAAATAAGAAGGTGAGGGGAAAATGCATTCAAAAACTTAATGAAATAGTGGTGAGGAGCGGGAATAGGGGCTGCAGCCTGGCACACTCCAGATATACGTGTGCCAGGGTTTCCCTCATGCTGCAAAATGGGCAGGTGTCTGGGATGGAGGTGAACCATGCCAAGAACACGCCCGTGCTCATGGCTCCGTGAAGGAGCCGCCAACTGATATCCCCGGCGGGCCTCAGGACCAAGGTGGAATAGAGACTGGCCCACCGGGGCCGGTCACCCTCCAAAGGTGGCAGGAGGTCCCGCCATTTTGTATCAGGGTGGGGCATGAGGGTGAGGGCGTGAAGGGTGTGGAGCACGAGCGTGTATAGATTTTTCTTTGGCATGGTTTGGAAGCAGACTGGCTGCATCTCGTGCAGCCGGCTCACGGTGAAGGGCTGAGGGGGTCAGTTGGGTCCACGGGGCAGGGGTCAAATTAAAAGGTCCAGCAGGCCTGGGGTAGAGGGTGGGTGGGGCATGCCCTCGTGCAGGACCCAGTCAAAATAAACCCGAGCAGCGGGTGGCAAAGCGGCCTTCACCTCCTGAAGTACGCGTCGGGGAGTACGAGGTCTGGAGAGCCCCGTGTGCTGAGCGAGCATCAGGGAATCCAGCCAGTCTCCCCAGTCGTAGTTCAGGAGGTCTCCGACTCTTGTGACTTCTGCCAGGACCAACCTCTGGCGCACCGAGCAGGACTCTGCCACCTGCATGCGGAGCTGGGGGTTGTGTAGCAGGGGCTCCATGAGGAGATCTGCCCCCTCAATGGCCGCCACAGACCTGGTCATTCAAAACAGTTTCCAGGTCCGGAGGAGGTCTTGGTAGAAGACCGGCAGCCCGGAGAGGTCTCGCGGAAGACCTCTCGATAGAGATAAAGGAGCTGCCAGTCATATTGGAGCCCTCAGAAGCAGTGCAGGAAGGGGTGCACCAGTATGCTCCACGCCGGACTACCTGCACCATAAAGGAGCCTCTGCAGGGCCTGGAGGCGGAAGACATGGACCTGAGCATGCAGACATTTCAGGTCCTGCCCTCCCTCCTCCAGGGGTAGATAGAGAACCCCTGCAGGGACCCAGTGCAGTCCTGACCAAAAGAACTCCAGAATCAATGTCCAGAGGTTGGCCAGGAAACCCGGGGCCGGGACCAGGGTGTTGAGCCGGTACCAGAGCATGGACAGGAATAGTTGATTAAGTACCAGCGCTCTCCCTCGAAGGGAGAGGCACCAGAGTAGTCCAGTCCATTTCCAGAGCCGCTCTATCACCCCACCCTCTAAATTTTGCCAGTTCTGCGGCAGAGAGAGATGTGTGGCAGAAAGGTAAATGCCAAGATAGAGCAGTGGGCCCATGCTCCACTGGATGGCCTGAAGAGCTGGTGGGAGGGAGCTCACCTGCCAGCCGTCCCCGACCACCAGGCCAGAGCTCTTGACCCAGTTGACCCGGGCAGAGGAGGCTGCCAAATAAATGGCCTGGCAATCTTCCACCCACGCCAAGTCGCCCGGGTCCTGGACAATGAGGAGCATGTCATCAGCGTACGCCGACAGGACCAGCCGCAGCTCCAGCTCCCGCAGCACCAACCCTGTCAACCTTCTTCGGAGGAGATAGAGGAAGGGCTCGATCGCCAGAGCGTACAGCTGGCCTGAGAGGGGGAACCCCTGCCATACTCCTCGCCCGAAGCTGACCGGTTTGGTCAGGGTCCAGTTGAGCCTGACCAGACACCCTGCGGAGGCGTACAGCGCCCGGAGAAAACCCACATACTGGGGTCCAAAGCCAAATGCTTGCAGAGTGTTTTGGAGATACCCGTGATCCACCCTGTCGAAGGCCTTCTCCTGATCCAAGGACAGGAAGGCGAACAACAAACCATCCCTACACCCGAGTTCCAAAAGGTCCCGGACCAGATACAGGTTGTCAAAGATGCTGCAGCCCGGGATGGTGTAGGTCTGGTCTGGGTGGACCACGTCTGCCAGCATGGACCCTAGCCGCAGTGAGATTGCTATTGCCATGACTTTGTAGTCCGTGCTGAGGAGCGAGACGGGACACCAATTTTGTAAATCGCGGAGGTCCCCCTTCTTCAGCAATAAGGCGAGCACGGTGACTAGGTGACTAGGTCTGGGCCGAGGACGTCCCAGAACACGTGATAGAACTCCACAGTCAGCCCGTCCATGCCCGGAGATTTATTGGTGGGCATGCGATGGAGGGCTTCCAAGAACTCAGCCAGAGTGAGAGGCAGCTTGAGCCGGTCTCGGTTGCCCGCGCTGACAGTAGGGAGCTCCTCCCAGAGCACTCTGCAAGCGTTAGGATCGGTCAGATCTGGGGAGAAAAGGCTTGCAGAGAAGGCTCTCGCCCTCCCGCACATCTCCACCGGATCCGTGAGGGGGGTGCTGTCTTCTGCCAGAAGGCAGGTGATGTGTTTCTTGTCTCCCCTCCTTTGCTACAGGGTGTAGAAGAAGTGGGAGCCGTGATCCACCTCCCGAAGGAGGTGGTTGCGGGATCAAACAAAGCCACCCTGGGCCCGATGGTCCTCGAGGGCCCGGAGCTCCTCCTGCTTTTCCCGGCACACTCCGCAGAGGGGCGGATCCTCGGGGCTGGCGACCAGATGCCTCTCCAGCTTTAAGACCTCCCGTTCTAATTGCTCTACTGCCGCATCCCTCCATCGGCTGGCGCCCCGGGTGTAGTCGCAGCAGAAGAGCCGGGTGCGCATCTTCCCCAGGTCCCACCACCGCCGCGCCAAGGGAGAGGCACGCCGCTGCCCTCGCCAGGCCAGTCAGAACTCCCAGAAGGACGTCACGAAGCCCACATCCTCCAAAAAGCTGTTTTTGAAATGCCAATAGGCCGGCCCCGGCCCCCCCGCGCAGAGGGAGGCTGTCACGGTAGCTAAATGATGGTCAGAAAAAGGGGCCGGCCGGATGCTGGAGGAGTGGGCTCGTGAAAGGTGGAAGCGTGATAAATAAATGCGGTCCAAACGGGAGTGGCGCGACCAATGGGCCTCCACCCGGACAAAGGTGAACGTGGAAATGTCATCCGGGTAGTGGTCGCGCCAGACGTCCACCAGGGAGTGGTGTTCGACTATCTCCTGGAGGAAGTCCGCAGAGGCTGGGCTCTGCTCGGTCTCCGAGCGGTCCCGCTCCTCGAGGGTGGTGTTAAAGTCTCCTCCCAGGACCAGGCACTCATGAGGATCCAAGGTGCCGAGGAAGGCGGATGCCTACTGATAGAATTGCAACCTCTCCGGGCTCGATGCTGGGGCATAGACGTTAATGAGGTTGACCACGAGCCCCTCCATATGGACCTGGAGGTGGAGCAGGTGGCCTGGCACAGCCTCGGCAACCCCCAGCACCTCGGGCCGTAGGTCGGGGGAGAACAGGGTCGCCACTCCAGCCGTACGAACTGTGAGATGGCTAAAGTAGACCCTGTCCCCCCAATCCAGCCACCAGCTGTCTTCGGTGGTCGGATCCGTATGGGTCTCCTGCAGGAAAACCACAGAGTACCCCTCCTCCCGAAGGAAGGAGAGCACCTGGGACCTGCGGAGATCCATCCTACAGCTCTGGGTGTTCAACGTTGCAATAGTAAGAGGTGCCATGAGGAGGGATGGGGGTATCTTCGCTGGCAGGGACGCTCGCGGCTCCCGATGGGCCGCGCAATGGTCCATGACCTACCCCGGAGGTGAGTAAGGAGTCACGGAAGAGGCGGACCTGCTGGTAGGTCGCAGCGCCCTGCTTCCCAGTCTTTTTACCCTCCCCCATGAGGTCCCTCGCGGCTTGGAGGATTTGATGAAAGTCACCCCATCACTGGAGATAAAGCTGTACCTTGTTGTGGGAGCCACGGACATCTTCTAAAAACTCCTGCAACTCCTCTCACAGCGCATGGGGGTGTGGGGTTACGGTCTCCTGGTTCTTCCCTGATGGGGCCCTTGGTACAGCCCTGTGGCCCACTGAGACGGGCAGACTTGGTGCGGACCCCCGACGTGGCGCCTGACAGGATGGCGCCACTAGGCCCGCCTTGAACCCTGGGGCAGTAGGGGGCGCCGGAGGGAGGATAGCAGCCCCTAGTGAGTCAGGACAGGGAAACACAAAGGCCGCTCCCTGGGGGTTATCTGCTGGAAAAGGGAAGGAGACAGCCATAGGGGCAGCAGTAACATCGTGGGAGGTGGACGGGATAGGGACAGGGTCAGCATCAAGGGGAGGGCAGGAATCAGGGACAGGGGCAGGGGTGAGATTCTGGGCTTCGGGAGCCAAGCAGCTGGATGGTGGCACTTTCCAATCAGGCTCAAGGGTAGAGGGGGTGAGGAGGGGGCTCTCAGCGATGCCGGGCGCAGGCTCTATGGTGGATTTGGCAGCCACGGCATGAGGAGGTGGACTATCTTCTGTAGGCCTCCCACCCGGGAAGGAAGTTGATTGCTCCACACCAACGAGGAGTGCCCCTGGTGGCTCGGATCCCGGCTGCGTGGCACTGGCTGTCGCCTCAACAGGCTCAGTGGCCATCAGCGGGGTGCCTTCTGGGGCCGGGTTGATGGAGGAGTCCAGGGGCTCCTCGGAGGTGGGAGTGGAAGCAACGGTTAGGGGAAGGGAGCATGGGAAAAGGGGGGCTGGAGTGAGGTCGCCCAGATTGAGGCCCGCTGGCATAGGGTCATCTCCCCCTGGGTGACCGGGGTCAGACCCAGGGCCTCGATCTCCTCGTATATGGAGGGGAGATCGCTGTCTGCCATCCCAGGGTTCTCCCCACTGGCACCCGACACGATGGTCACCTCGGGGCTCATAGAGGCTTCAGATGGTTCCAGGGCAGAAGGAGCTTCCTCGGGGGTCTCGGAGGGGAGGGACTCCTGTGGAGGGGAGATACTGCCTTCCGGTGCTGCCATGTCTTCCCCAGCCAGCACCAGTGGATGGAATATACCTGTGGGCAAAGCAGAAGGCTCAGCATCGGTGCCCCCCTCCTGGTCTTCCAGGGGGCCTCCACATCGGATGGGAGGAGCGGAGCTCAAGCCTTCCGCTTGCCCCGTTTCCCCTGGATTCGGGCCCAGCCCTCTATGGCATCATCCAGTGGCTCGCTAGCAGGGGTCGTGTCAGGAGGCAGAGGCAATGGCTCAGGGACTCGGGGGGTAACGGTGGGGAAGCATGAGGGAGGGAGGATTCCCCCTGGGGTGGGCCCTCTCCCACGCCTGGCGGTGTCCCTGCTGCACCCTCCTCCACAGGCCCCACCAGATTGCAAGCAGTGGGGGCGGGGCTCTCCTGCTCTTCTGGGCATAGAGGGGGAGGTGCCCCTTGGTCCCAAGTGGGAGCAGTGGTAGACTGGGAAGGAGGACAGGTGGCTTCGGGGGCTGGGCAGCTGGGGCGCCAGTGATGATGGGGCCAGTGCCCTGCCGGTGCTCAGGGGTCCCGAATGCCCCTCCTTGCTGGGCCAAGGGGCAGTCCCTCTGGACGTGCCCCATTGCCCTGCAGAGGTAGCACTGGGCCTCCCCCGTTGAATAGTGCACCCAGTAATGGGCCCCCTGGTAGGGACCAGGAATGACCCCTCGAGTGCCTCTCCGCCACGGGCCGCCAGCGGCAGTTGAAGCTGCACTTGGTGGTGCAATGAGAAGACATGACGGAGAACGGGGTCTTTGCAGCCAAAAGGGAGAGGGCTGATGACAGAGATGGGTTTCCACAGGGTGGAGAGGGCAGGTAACAGGACGGCATTGGGAAGAAAGGGAGGGATGGAGATCAGGACCAGGAGGACGCCCAGGTCCTCTAGCAGTTACAGGGGGACGAACGCCTCCACGCCACTGCCAGGCCCCTCTCCACTGCCTCCTGGGCGGCAGCCTCCGATGCTAAGAAGAAGACGACCTTTCCATACATTTTGGAGGCCACCACAATGGCCGTGGGCCCCACCACCCTAGCCAATGCCCGCATGTAGGTCTCCACATGGGGCGAGGTGGGCACCAGGAGGCAATGGATGCCATGCTTCCTGGTCATGGTGGGAAAGGAGCCCCGGCCACTATAGATGGTAGCAGGGGTGGTGGGCGGAAGAGATGATGTAGCGGCAGGCGGGGGGGCTGCCGCCACCTGGGTGTATGCCCTGGGGGCCGGGGGAGGGACACCTGCAGAGCTGGTGGAGGGAACAGCGGGGAGGGTCGCCGTGGCTGGTGGTGGGGCCGCGGCAGTGGGGGCAGCCCCTGCCATGGAGGGCCTGGTCTTTTTAGCGGGGCCCTTCCCCTTCTTCTTACCCTGGCCTTTCCCACCGGCTGGCGGGGCTCCCCCAGAATCTGAGGGGGGGAGAGATGCGGCAGCAGCGGAGGTCACCGTGGGTGCAGTGGCAGGTGGTTTGGCAGCGGCAGCGGAGGTAGAGGCTTAGGTGGGTGATAGAGGGTCAGGCATGGGAGGGGTAGCTAGGGCTTCTGGAGGGGCCCCCCTCGTCTCGTCCCCCACCATCGTGAACAGGGAGGGAAGGGGAGACACCAGAAGGAGGAGGGGAAAGGGGAAGCAGGTTGACCACTCTTCCCCGCTAGGCTGCAGGCAGGGGAGGAGGGTGCCGAAAGGGATGCAGGGACAAAACAGGGGTTGGGGGCAGTCGCCAACACGGGGTGGAATTCTGGCTCCTCTAGCTGCACTAGGGATGGGGGGGATACAATAACATTGGGGGTGCAGTGAAGAGGGTTGAAACTAAAATGGGGAGTGGCACAAGCGCACAGGAGGGCGCATGGATGCACGGAGTAAGGGGCTGAGCGGGCTGGAGTTAGGGCAGAGAAACCAAGGGGCTAGCTTCAGAGGCTGGGGCGGGGCACACAAACAAAGGCTGTAGAGGGAAATGGGTGGGGCGGGCAAACAAACTGAAACTAGTAGGGGGGGCTGGGGCAAAAGGGGGGCAAAAGGCTGCAAGTGGTAAATGGGGCAGGTAGCAAGGGGCAAAGCTGTGGGGTGAGCAGTCTGGGGGGTGGGGGGCATGTGCACCTACGTGCGCTTGCACAAGAAGTCTGTTTAGGCTGGCTGCTGCTTTTGGCCCAAATGGTGGAATCAGGGCGTGGCAAGCCAAGCAAGCAGCTGAGTCCAGAGGCAGGAGCTGAGGCAGATGGTATACAGCCAGTGGGGGTGGTGGAGGGGGCAACGGTGGTGGTAGTGGTGGGGGAGACACACAGATGGATCAGGGGGCAGCTCCATGCCACACCCCCTGTGTCCCTACAAACACAATCAAGACCCCCACCACAAGAGCACAGTTTGAAAGATACTCAGTCTTAAGGCCCCCTCCAAGTTCGTCTGAAAAGTCTCTCGGTGCTTCCCCACTGGTAGATCGTCCTCTTCTCCTCCTCCTCGGGGCTTCAGCAGCTCCAGGCAGCAGACTCTGCAGCAGCAGCTCCAGGAACTCCAGGTGGTGATCTAGGCAGGCAGAAAGGGCCCCTCTCAGTTGGTGATGGTGTCCACAGCAGCAACAGCTGGGGCTGGGGTCCCTCACTCCTCCCTTCCTGGGAGCGGGCCAGCAGGCTCCCCCCCTCCCCAAGGGGCTGCAGTTGGAGCAGTAGCACCACCCAAAGGTGGGGGGTCCAGCAGGCGGCCAGCAAGTAGGTAGCAGCAGAGAAGGACGGGGTGGTGTCTGGCCCAGCCAGGGGAGCAGCTTGAGCAACAGCAGTAGAAGGGAGAGCCCAGGGCCCAGCAGCAGGAGCAGCAGCAGCCCTCTCCCTCCAGGCCAGAGGGCTACAGGAGAGTGATTAAAGAGACAGAGCTATGGGTCCCCGATTAGAATAATAGAATCATAGAATATCAGGGTTGGAAGGGACCTCAAGAGGTCATCTAGTCCAACCCCCTGCTCAAAACAGGACCAATCCCCAATTAAATTATCCCAGCCAGGGCTTTGTCAAGCCTGACCTTAAAAACTTCTAACGAAGGAGATTCCACCACCTCCCTAGGTAACGCATTCCAGTGTTTCACCACCCTCATAGTGAAAAAGTTTTTCCTAATATCCAACCTAAATCTCCCCACTGCAACTTGAGACCATTACTCCTTGTTCTGTCATCTGCTACCACGGAGAACAGTCTAGAGCTATTCTCTTTGGAACCCCCTTTCAGGTAGTTGAAAGCAGCTATCAAATCCCCCCTCATTCTTCTCTTCTGTAGACTAAACGTTCCCAGTTCCCTCAGCCTCTCCTCATAAGTCATGTGTTCCAGTCCCCTAATCATTTTTGTTGCCCTCCGCTGGACATTTTTCACATCCTTCTTGTAGTGTGGGGCCCAAAACTGGACACAGTACTCCAGATGAGGCCTCACCAATGTCAAATAGAGGGGAATGATCATGTCCCTCGATCGGCTGGCAATGCCCCTACATATACATCCCAAAATGCCATTGGCCTTCTTGGCAACAAGGGCACGCTGTTGACTCATATCCAGCTTCTCATCCACTGTAACCTTTTCTGCAGAACTGCTGCCGAGCCATTCGGTCCCTAGTCTGTAGCGGTGCCTGGGATTCTTCCGTCCGAAGTGCAGGACTCTGCACTTGTCCTAGTTGAACCTCATCAGATTTCTTTTGGCCCAATCCTCTAATTTGTCTAGGGCCCTCTGTATCCTATTCCTACCCTCAGTGTATCTACCTCTCCTCCCAGTTTAGTATCATCTGCAGACTTGCTGAGGGTGCAATCCACACCATCCTCCAGATCATTAATGAAAATATTGAACAAAACGATCCCGAGGACTGACCCTTGGGGCACTCCACTTGATACCGTCTGCCAACTAGACCTGGAGCCATTGATCACTACCCGTTGAGCCCGACGATCTAGCGAACTCTCTATCCACCTTATAGTACATTCATCCAGCCCATACTTCTTTAACTTGCTGGTAAGAATACTGTGGGAGACCGTGTCAAAAGCTTTGCTAAAGTCAAGGAACAACACGTCCACTGCTTTCCCCTCATCCACAGAGCCAGTTATCTCATCATAGAAGGCAATTAGATTAGTCAGGCATGACTTGCCCTTGGTGAATCCATGCTGACTGTTCCTGATCACTTTCCTCTCCTCTAAGTGCTTCAGAATTGATTTCTTGAGGACCTGCTCCATGATTTTTCTAGGGACTGAGGTGAGGCTGACTGGCCTGTAGTTCCCAGGATCCTCCTTCTTCCCTTTTTTAAAGATGGGCACTACATTAGCCTTTTTCCAGTCTTCCGGGACTTCTCCCGATCACCATGAGTTTTCAAAGAGAATGGCCAATGGCTCTGCAATCACATCCGCCAATTCCTTTAGCACTCTCAGATGCAACGCATCCGGCCCCATGGACTTGTGCATGTCCAGCTTTTCTAAATAGCCCCGAACCACTTCTTTCTCCACAGAGGGCTCGTCACCTCCTCCCCATGCTGTGCTGCCCCAGTGCAGTAGTCTGGGAGCTGACCTTGTTCGTGAAGACAGAGGCAAAAAGAGCATTGAGTACATTAGCTTTTTCCACATCCTCTGTCACTAGGTTGCCTCCTTCATTCAGTAAGGGCCCCACACTTTCCTTGACTTTCTTCTTGTTGCTAACATACCTGAAGAAACCCTTCTTGTTACTCTTAACATCTCTTGCTAGCTACAACTCCAGGTGTGATTTGGCCTTCCTGATTTTACTCCTGCATGCCCGAGCAATATTTTTATACTCATCCCTGGTCATTTGTCCAATCTTCTACTTCTTCTAAGCTTCTTTTTTGTATTTAAGATCAGCAAGGATTTCACTGTTAAGCCAAGCTGGTCGTCTGCCATATTTACTATTCTTTCTACACATCAGGATGGTTTGCCGTGTAACCTCAATAAGGATTCTTTAAAATATAGCCAGCTCTCCTGGACTCTTTTCCCCTTCATGTTATTCTCCCAGGGGATCTTGCCCATCAGTTCCCTGAGGGAGTCAAAGTCTGCTTTTCTGAAGTCCAGGGTCCGTATTCTGCTGCTTTCCTTTCTCCCTTGTGTCAGGATCCTGAACTCGACCATCTCATGATCACTGCCTCCCAGGATCCCATCCACTTTTGCTTCTGGAACCTTTCCTGTTCCCTTACCCAGGGAAAAGGGATTAACCAGGTCCTTTTTCCCTGGGTAAAGGAACAGGGAAGGTGTTTTTTTTTTTTTTTGAAACAGAAAATAATTTTATTGTGTAACATTTGCAAAGAATTACCAAAGAAAACAAAACGAACTATGCAACAAAACAACACAAACAGAAGGTATAACACAGCAGCTTTCAGTAGGGAGAAGTGTTCAGGCTAGCCTGGGCCCAGAGCAGGGGGGCTTCCTCGACACTTGTGGTCTTCCACTTTCCTGACTTACCTGGTGGCCCAGAGCGGGGGGGCTTCCTCGACACTCGTGGTCTTCCACCCCCTCGAGTTACCTAGTACCACGCCCAGTGTCACCGATCATCCCTCTCCTGAGAATGCCCGGCAAGATGGGCATGGCTGCGGGGTGGGCAGGTTTGGGGGTGGGGGGGTAGCCACCCATGTATTATAGGACCCCTCCTAGATGACAGTAATGATGGTATCCACAGCGGCAATGGCTGGGGCTGGCGTCTCTCGCTCTTCCCCTCAATCAAAGGGCTAGACGGAGGGAACCGGATGGGATCACCGAGCAGAGAACCCCGGACAGCACCCACCGCTCCTCAAAGGCGTCAAGGGAGTCAGTGGATGCCGCCCAGAGGAACTCCGCCCGGATACGTGAATGTACTGAGGATCGGAAAAAGGCCCCACAATCGCAGGACATTTCATGGGCCAACCACCTCTCTCTGGTTTTATAAATGGCTGTTTTATCCAAGGCTAGGAGGAGGTTGACCAGGAGATCCCGCGACTTTGTGGGGCCACGGATGGGAAGTGTATAAATAAAAAGGTGAGGGGAGAAATGAAGTCAGAAGCGCAATAAAATATTTGTGAGGAGCCGGAAAAGGGGCTGCAATCTGGCACACTCTAAATATATGTGTGCCAGGGTTTCCCTCACATTACAAAAAGGGCAAGTATCCAGGATGGGGGTAAACCGTGTCAGAAATACGCCTGTGCTCACAGCTCCGTGAAGGAGCTGCCAACTGATGTCCCCGACGGGCCTCGGGACCAAGGTGGAATACAGGCTGGCCCATCGAGGTTGCTCACCCTCCAAAGGTGGCAGGAGGTCCCGCCACTTTGTATCGGGGCGGGACACCAGGGTGTGGGCGTGAAGGGTGTGAAGCGTGAGTGTGTATAAATATTTCCGTGGTGCAATTTGAAAACTGACCGGCTGCAGTTCATGCAGCCGGCTTGCAGTGAAAGGGTGAGGGGTTTGTTGGGATCGGCAGGGTAGGGGCCCAATGGAAAGGTCCAGCGGGCCTGGGGTAGAGGATGGGCGGGGTGCGCCCTCGCGCAAGGCTCGGTTGACATAAGCCTGAGCAGCAGGGGTCAAGACGGCCTTCAACTCCTGAAGTATGCGCCAGGGGGTACGAGGGATGGAGAGCCCCATGCGCCGAGCGAGCGTCCGGGGATCCAGTCAGTCTCTCCGGTTGTAGTCCAGGAGGTCTCCAACCCTCGTGACTTCTGCCAGGGCCAACCTCTGGCGCACCGAGCGGGACTCCGCCACCTGCACACGGAGTTGGGGATTGTGCAGCAGGGGCTCCGTGAGAAGATCTGCTCCCACGGTGGCTGCCATGGACCTGGTTGTTGAAAACAGTTTCCAGGTCCGGAGGAGGTCCTGGTAGAAGACCGGCAGCCCGGAGAGGTCTCGCTGAAAACCTCTCGGACAAAGATAAAAGAGCTGCCGGTCGTATCGGAGCCCTTGGAAGCGGTGCAGAAAGGTGTGCGCCAGTATGCTCCACGACGAACTACTTGCACTATAAAAGAGCCTCTGCAGGGCCTGGAGGCGGAAAACGCGGACCTGAGTGTACAGGCACTTCAGGCCCTGCCCTCCTTCCTTCAGGGGTAAATGAAGAACTCCAACAGGGGCCCAGTGCATTCCTGACCAAAAGAACTCTAGAATCAATCTCCGGAGGTGGGTCAGGAAACCCGGGGCCGGGGCCAGGGTGTTGAGCCATTATCAGAGCGTGGACAGGACTAGTGGGTTAAGCACCAGTGCTCTCCCTCGGAGGGAGAGACATCGGAGTAGCCTCGTCCATCTCCGGATCCGCTCTATCACCCCGCCCTCTAAATTTTGCCAGTTCTCCGGAGGGGAAGGGTGCGTTGCGGAAAGGTAAACGCCGAAATAGAGCAGTG
This sequence comes from Lepidochelys kempii, assembly GCF_965140285.1. Classification (NCBI taxonomy): domain Eukaryota; kingdom Metazoa; phylum Chordata; order Testudines; family Cheloniidae; genus Lepidochelys; species Lepidochelys kempii. Next base: position 87,463,460 of record NC_136380.1, read on the forward strand.
GACCCGCACTCCACCGGATGGTCTGAAGTGCGGGTGGGAGGGAGCTTACCTGCCGCCAGTCCCCCACCGCCAAGCCAGAGTTCTTGACCCAGGTGACTCGGGCGGAGGAGGCTGCCGAATAGATGGCCTGGCATGCCTCCACTCACGCCAAGTCGCCCGGGTCCTGGACCACGAGGAGTACGCCATCGGCGTACGTCGACAGGACCAGCTGCAGCTCCGGCTCCCGCAGCACCAACCCTGTCATCCTCCTGCGGAGGAGACAGAGGAAAGGCTCCATTGCCAGAGCGTACAACTGGCCCGAGAGGGGGCACCCCTGCCGCACTCCTCGCCCGAAGCTGACTGGTTCAGTCACGGTCCAGTTGAGCCTAATCAAACACTCCGCGGAGGCATACAGCACCCGGAGAAAACTCACAAACTGAGGTCCGAATCCAAACGCCTGCAGAGTGCCCAGGAGGTACCCATGGTCTACTCTATCGAACGCCTTCTCCTGATCAAGAGACAGGAGGGCGAACGACAGACCATCTCTCTGCCCGAGTTCCAAAAGGTCTCGGACTAGAAAGAGGTTGTCAAAAATGCTGCGACCCGGGACAGTATAGGTCTGGTCTGGGTGGATCACGTCCGCCATCACGGACCCTAGCCGCAGCAAGATTGCTTTTGCTACAATTTTGTAATCCGTGCTAAGGAGTGAGACAGGATGCCAGTTTCGTAAATCACGGAGGTCCCCCTTCTTTGGCAGCAAGGCGAGCACCGCTCGCCTGCACGACAGAGGGAGGACCCCGCTCTGCAAGGACTCAGCCCAGACGGTGACTAGGTCTGGGCCGAGGATGTCCCAGAACGCGCGGTCAAACTCCACGGTCAGCCCGTCCATGCCCGGAGATTTATTGGTGGGCATGCAATGGAGGGCTTCTGAGAACTCGGCCAGGGTGAGAGGCAGCTCTAGTCGGTCTCGGTCGCCCACGCTGACCGTGGGGAGTTCCTCCCAGAGCACCCCGCAAGCGCCAGGATCGGTCGGATCCGGGGAGAAAAGGCTTGTGTAGAAGTCACGGGCCCTCCCACACATCTCCTCTGGATCCGTGAGGGGGGTGCCGTCTTCCACAAGAAGGCAGGTGACGTGTTTCTTGGCCCCCCTCGTTTTCTCCAGGGCATAGAAGAAGCGGGAGCCGCGGTCCATCTCCCGAAGGAGGCGGATGCGGGACCGAACGAAGGCACCTCGGGCCCAGTGGTCCTCGAGGGCCCGGAGCGCCTCCCGCTTCTCCCGGCACGCTCCGCAGAGGGACGGGTCCTTGGGGTTGGCGGCCAGGTGCCTCTCCATCTCTAAGACCTCCCATTCCAACTACTCTATTGTCGCATTTCTCCGTCGGCTGGTGCCCCGAGTGTAGTCACGGCAGAAGAGCTTGGCGCGCACTTTCCCGAGATCCCACCATTGCCGCACCGAGGGAAAGGCAAGCCACTGCTCTCGGCAGGCCAGCCAAAACTCCCGGAAGGATGTCACGAAGCTCTCGTCCTCCAACAGGCTGTTGTTAAAGTGCCAATAGGCTGGCCCCGGTCTCTCTGCACGGAGGGAGACCATTATGGTAACTAAATGATGGTCGGAGAATGGGGCCGGCCGAATGGTGGTGGAGTGGGCCTGTGAAAGATGGAAACGGGATAAGTAAATGGATGGAAACGGGACCAGGCACTCGTGCGAATCTAGGGTGCCGAGGAAGTCGGACACCCGCTGATAGAATTGTGGCTGCTTTGGGCTCGTTTGCGGGGCATAGATGTTAACAAAATTGACCACGAGCCCCTCCATATGGACTCGAAGGTGCAGCAAGTGGCCCGGCACAGCCTCAGTGACCCCTAGCACCTCGGGCCGTAGGTTGGAGGAGAACAGGGTCACCACTCCAGCTTGCCAAGTCGTGAAGTCGCTAAAGTATACCCCGTCCCCCCACTCCAGCCGCCACCTGTCCTCGGCGGTCGGGTCCGTATGGGTCTCCTGCAGGAAGACTACAGAGTACACCCTTTCCCTAAGGTAAGAGAGCACCTGGGTCCTGCGGAGAGCCATCCTACAGCCCCTGTTATTCAGGGTTGCAATAATAAGAGGCGTCATGCGGAGGGCTGGGGGGGTGGGGGTTTCTTGTTGGTGGGAGTGTTCATGGCCCCCAGCGGGTTGCACAGCAACCCGTGACCCATCCCGTGGCTGAGTAGATCGTGTCAGAAGCTGTGGGCTCGTTCGTAGGCCGCAGTACCGCGCTTTCCTTGCCCCCTGCCCTCCTGTATAAGGGCTCTTGTGGCCTGGAGGATTTGGTCAAAGTCCCCCCATAGCTGAAGATCCAGCTGTACCCTATTGCGGGCATCACGGGTGTGTTCTAGGAACTTCCGTAGTGCATGCTGCAGCTCATGGGGGGGTGGGGTTACAATTTCCGAGGTGTTCCCTGGTGGGACTCTTAATACAGCCTTGTGGTCCGCTAAGGCGGGTAGACAGGGTGCGGACCACCGACGGGGCGTCTGACAGGCTGGGGTTATTAAATTCATTTCACGCCTTGGGGTGGAAGGGGATGGCAGGGAAAAAATTGCCACTCCTAATGGGTCGCGGCTAGAAAGTGCAAAGACTGCTCCCTGGGGGGAATCTGCGAAAGGCTGAAAGGAAATAACCCCAGGGGCGGCATTAGCATTGCAGGAGGAGGGGACAGGGCAGCATTGGGTAAGAAGGGAGGAACGGAGGTAAGGATGAGGCGAATGCCCAGGTCTTCTAACGGTTCTAGGGGGACAAACACCCCCCCCCACCGTCAGGCCCGTCTCCACCGCCTCCTGGGCGGCATCCTCCGAGGCTAAGAAAAAAACAACCTTCCCATACATCTTGGAGGCCGCCACAATAGCCGTGGGTCCTACCACCTTCGCCAATGCCTGCACGTATGTCTCCACGTGGGGTGAGGCGGGCACCAGGAGGCAACGGACGCCATGCCTCCTGGTCAAGGCGGGGAAAGGGCCCCGGCCGCTGGTGATGGTGGCAGAGGCGGGGGGGGGCGAGATGACAAGGCGGCAGGCAGGGAGGAGCCCGCTGCCGCCCAGGCATACGTCCTGGGGGCCGGGGGAGGGACAATCGCAGAGCTGGTGGAGGGAAACGCAGGGAGGGGTGCCACGGTTGATGACAAGGCCACAGCGGTGGGGGCAGCCCCTGCCATGGAGGGCTTAGTGGTTTTAGCGGGGCCCTTTCCTTTTCACCCGCCCTGGCCATTCCGGCCAACCGGGGGGGGTTTCCTAGAATCTGGGGGGGCGGTGGGTGCAGCAGCAGCAGCGATCTCCCCGGTGCCTCCTGCTGCGGGGAGGGTGGCAAGTATCTTGACAATAGTGGTGTGGGGGGGGACCTTGGGGGTCGGGCAGGGGTGGTGGCGGGGGAGGGACAACTAATTTTATTGAAGCGGCCTCACCCCTCTCATTCCCCGCCATTGTGAGCAGGGAGAGACAGGGAGACACCGGAAGGAGAAGGGGGACAGGAAAAAAAAACCACTCCTCCCCTCTAGGCTGCAGGTGGGGAGGGGGGGGAATGCCGAGGGGGTTGGACTGGGAGGGGGGAAGAAACAAAATCGGGGTCCGGTAATAGGGGCAAGCTGTGGGATAAGCAATCTGGGGGGGGGGGTGCAGACCAACACACGTTTGTCTAAAGAGTCTCGGTTGGTCGGCTGTTATGTCCGGTCCGGAAGGCAAAGTTCAAAGCGAACAGCTGGATCTGAAGGGAGATGGCAGGTTGCCAGCAGGGACAGATGGCGGGGGGGGGCATGACAGTTGTAGTAGGGATGGGGAGTTAGCGGCACCGATGGATCGGGGAGGGAGGGGTCTCCACACCACACCCCCTGTTCCGCCACAAACACAAGTAACCACAGTCAAACTCCCCCCCACGAGAGTATAATTCAGAAAATTACTCAGTCTTACGGCCCCCTTCACGATGATTTATAGCTCTCCTGGATTATTTCTCCTGTCTTCTGAAATCTTCTTCTCCAGCTGTGTTAGCTGTGTTCCAAGGCTTCCGGCATGCTGAGAATGTTGTAAAGTCCGAGCTGCTAGCAAAACGGCTGGGTCTGGGGGTTTCCACTCCCCCCTCCGGACAGCAAAATCGGCAATCTTCCCCCCCTTCCTCGGGGGCTCAGCTGAGGCAAATAGCTGCGCCCAAAGGCAGGCGTGGGGGGGGGTGGGTGCTGGCGAGCTAAGGGCCGAAGCACGTAGATGGGAAAAAAAAAACAAAGAATCAAAAGAAACCAAAAAAAGCATCTGGCCCAGTCGGGGGGGGGGGGGGAGGGATTAAGGCAGGTGCAAAAATAAGAAAAATCTGGGCCAGGAAAGAATAGAAAGCAGATAGCTGAGGAGCAAGCAAAAGACGTTCCGTTTCCCAACAGGGAAGGTTCCAGAACAATCAGGAACCTTCTGGAGACAATTAAGACAGACAGGCTGATTAGAACAGCTACAGCCAATCAAGAAGCTGCTAGAATCAATTAAGGCAGGCTAATCAGGGCATCCAGGTTTTAAAAAGGAGCTCACACCAGTTTGTGGTGTATGTGTAAGGAGCTGGAAGCAAGAGGCACTAAGAGCTGAGAGTGAGAACTCATCCTGTTGGAGGACTGAGGAGTGCAAGCATTATCAGATACCAGGAGGAAGGTTCTATCATGAGGAGGCCATGGGGAAGTAGCCCAGGGAGTTGTAGCTGTCACACAGCTGTTCCAGGAGGCACTCTAGACAGCTGCATTCCACAGGGCCCTGGGCTGGAACCTGAAGTAGAGGGCGGGCCCAGGTTCCCCCCAAAACTCCCAGCTCCTGTTCAGACACAGGAGGAGTTGACCTGGCCTGTGGGTTCATGAAAACAGCCAAACTGAGGGCTGCAATGAAGCTCCAAGGTGAGCAAATCCGCCAATAAGCGCAAGACCCACCAAGGTAGAGGAGGAACTTTGTTACAATATACACTTTGATTTTAATGACAACACAGAATACAATATATCTGAAAATGCAGAAAAACATTCAAATATTTAATAAATTCCAATTGGTAATCTATTATTTAATAGTGTGATTAAAACTGTAATTAATCACAATTAATTTTTAATCATGATTAATTGTTTTGAGTTAATTGCATGAGTTAACTATGATTAATTGACATCCTAGAATAAATATTACTGCCATCAATCTACTAGAATTCTTTGAGGGGGTAAACAAACATATGGACAAGGATGATCCAGAGTGTGTGTTTAGATTTTCAGAAAGCCTTTGACAAGTTCCCACACCAAAGGCTCTTACACAAAGTAAGCTGTCATGGCATAAGAGGAAAGGTCCTCTCATGGAGCAGTAACTAGTTAAAATATAGGAACCAAGGGATAGGAATAAAGGTCAGTTTTCAGAATGGAGAGAGGTAAATAGCGGTATCGCCCAGGGGTCTGTTAGGGATCAGTCCTATTCAACATATTCATAAATGATCTGGAAAAAGGGATAAACAGTAAGGTGGCAAAATTTGCAGATGATACAAAACTACTCAAGATAGTTAAGTCTCAGGCAGACTTCAAAGAGCTACAGAACTGGGTGAGTGGGCAACAAAATGGCAGATGAAATTTAATGTTGATAAATGCAAAGTAATGCACACTGGAAAACATAATCCCAACAATACATATAAAATAATGGGGTCTAAATTAGCTGTTACCACTTAAGAAAGAGATCTTGGATCATTGTGGATAGTTCTCTGAAAACATCTACTCAATGTGCAGTGGCAGTTAGAAAAGCTAACAGAATGTTAGAAATCATTAGGAAAGGGATAGATAATAAAACAGAAAATATACTGCTTCTATATAAATCCATTGTATGCCCACATCTTGAATACTGCTTGCAGATGTGGTTGCCCAAAAAAGGCATATTGGAAGTGGAAAAGGCACAGAAAAGGGAAAAAAATGAATAGGGATCTGGAACAGATTCCATATGAGAAGTATTAATAAGACTGGGATTTTTCAGTTTGGAAAAGAACACTAAGGGGGATATGATAGAGGTCTATAACATTATGACTGGTGTGAAGAAAGAAACATACGACCAAGTGGGTCATCAAATGAAATTAATAGGCAGTAGGTTTAAAACAAAAATGAGGAAGTATTTCTTCATACAATGCACATTTAACCTGTTGATCTCTTTGCCAGAGAATGTTGTGAATGCCAAGATTATAACAGGGTTAAAAAAAAGGACTAGATAAGTTCATGGAGGATAAGTCCATCGATGACTATTAACCAGGATGGGTAGGGATGGTGTCACTAGCCTGTTTGCTTTTTTCTGGGAATGGGTAACAGGGGACAGATCACTTGATGATCACCTGTTCTGTTCATGCCCTCTGAAGCACCTGCACCGGCCACTGTTGGAAGACAGGATACTGGGTTAGATGGACCATTGGTCCGACCCAGTATGGCCATTCTCATGTTTATATTAACATGATTTTTAATGTCAATACTGGTCCTTTTTATTGGCCATTTATTACAACCTTTTCCTACGTTAAGGAATTTCTGATCTGATAGGAATTTCTCTTATCCCATGACTGCTTAATATGCTTAAAAGCCTTTGCCAATGCTTAATTTATGCCAGGACTTGCCTGGGCTGAGTTCCAGTACCTCAGGCTTGGCAGTTCATAGCCCTGACAACTCTGGGCTTGCCATGTCAGTTAAAGTAAAGAGAATTGATTGAGTCCCGGCATCTCTTTCAATACAAATTAAGCACTGGCCTTTGGTGAAGGACCTTGGCAAAGGCTTTCTGAAAGTCTGGGTAAACTATATCCACTGGATCACCTTTGTCCACATGATTGACAACACCCTCTAAAATTCTAATAGATCAGTGAGGCATAATTTTCTTTTACAAAAGCCATCTTGACTCTTCCCCAACATATTGTGTTCATTTAAGTGACACATAATTCTGTTCAGTACTCCAATTTATGGTACAGTAAATGATTATGTGGGCTATGTGGTGGAGAAATGTTCTCATTGTCAAGGTGAGTTCAAGTCTTCCTAACAGAAGGGACCATTTTGTGCTGCAAGTTCTGTTTAATGCTGTCCCTTCAAAGTCTGGCAATTAGAAACCATTCCCAGAATTAGTGTCTTTTGAAGGCAGCAGCATTTTTCAGAATTCCTTTATGGAGCTAACAAATCTGTATTCTAAGTCTAAAATGTCATTTGCAGAATTACTGTCTTCTGAAAACATCACTTCCAGAAATAACATTAAAGAAAGATACAACATTGTTCCCTCATATAGGCAAATTCTCAAGTAATGGGAAAAAAAAACAGATATACCTAAGGTTAATGTATATCATGATATTCTGAGGTTAATTCATGTCTTCAAATGAATTAAAATTAGCATGTAACTCCTGATACAATCCTAATGGAACGCACACAGAGAAGTAGGTGTTCCACAAATAAGCTTTCTGAAATCTGCAGCTACAAACCAGCTGTCAAAGTTACCTTTTGGAGAACTATTGCAGAAATCCCCTCCTGACCAGATTTAAAGGGGTAGCCATGTTCATCTGTATCAGTAAAAACAATGAGGAGTCCTTGTGGCACCTTAGAGACTAACAAATTTATTTTGGCATAAGCTTTTGTGGGATATAACCCACTTCATCAGACGCATGGAGTGGAAAATACAGTAAGCAGGTATAAATACACAGCACATGAAAAGATGGGGGGTCAGTGCTGATGAGGCCAATTCAATTATAGTGGATGTTGTCCATTCCCAACAGTTGACAAGAAGGTGTGAGTATCAACACAGGGAAAATTACTTTTTGTAGTGACCCAGCCACTCCCAGACTTTATTCAGGACTAATTTGATGGTGTCAAGTTTGCAAATTAATTCAAGTTCTGCAGTTTCTCACTGAAGTCTGTTTTTGAAGTTTTTTTGTTGAAGTATGACAACTTTTATGTCTGTTATTGAGTGTCCAGGGAGATTGAAGTGCTCTCCTATTGGTTGTTGAATGTTACAATTCTTGGTGTCTGATGTGTGTCCATTTATTTTTTTGCATACAGACTGTCCGGTTTGGCCAATGTACATGGCAGAGGGGCATGCTGGCACATATCACATTGGTAGATGTGCAGGTGAATGAGCCCTTGATGGTGCGGCTGATGTGGTTAGGTCCTATGATGGTGTCTCTTGACTAGATATGCGGACAGATTTGATAACGGGGTTTGTTGTAGGGGCTGGTTCCTGGGCTAGTGTTTCTGTTGAGTGGTGTGTAGTTCCTGGTGAGTATTTGCTTCAGGTTGGGGGGCTGTCTGTAAGCAAGGACTGGCCTGTCTCCCAAGATCTGTGAGAGTGAGGGATCATTCTTCAGGATAGGTTGTAGATCCTTGATGATGCGCTGGAGAGGTTTTAGTTTGGGTCTGTAGGTGATGGCTAGTGGTGTTCTCTTACTTTCTTTGTTGGTCCTGTCCTGTAGTAGGTGACTTCTGGGTACCCTTCTGGCTCTGTCAATCTGTTTCTTCACTTCCACAGGTGGATATTGTAGTTTTAAGAAAGCCTGATAGAGATCCTGTAGGTGTTTGTCTCTGTCTGAGGGATTGGAGCACATGTGGTTGTATCTGAGGGCTTGGCTGCAGACAATGGGTCATGTGATGTGGTCTGGATGAAAGCTGGAGGCATGTAGGTAAATATAGTGGTCAGTAGGTTTCTGGTATAGGGTGGTGTTTATGTGACCATCGCTTTTTTGTACTGTAGTGTCCAGGAAGTGGATCTCCTGTGTGAACTGGTCCAGGCTGAGGTTGATGGTGGGGTGGAAATTATTGAAATCCTCGTGGAATTCCTCAATGGCCTCCTTCCCATGTGTCCAGATGATGAAGATGTCATCAATGTAGCACAAGTAGAGTAGGGGCGCTAGGGGACGAGAGCTGAGGAAGCTTTGTTCTAAGTCAGCCATAAAAATGTTGGCATACTGTGGGGCCATGAGGGTATCCAGAGCAGTGCCGTTAACTTGAACGAATACATTGTCCCCAAATGTGAAATATGGGTGAGGACAAAGTCACAAAGTTCAGCTAGCAGGTTTGCCATCACATTATCGGGGATACTGTTCCTGAGGGCTTGTAATCCATCTTTGCGTGGAATGTTGGTGTAGAGCGCTCTCATCATCTAGTGCCCCTACTCTACTTGCACTACACTGGTGTCACCTTCACTGGGAGTGAATGGGTCACTACAAAAAGTAATTTTCCCTGTGTTGATACTCACACCTTCTTGTCAACGGTTGGAAATGAGCCACATCACTCTAATTGAATTGGCCTTGTTAGCACTGGCCCCCCATTTGGTAAGGCAACTCTCATCTTTTCATGTGCTCTATATTTATACCTGCTTACTGTATTTTCCACTCTGTGCATCTGATGAAGTGAGTTATATCCCACGAAAGCTTATGCACAAATAAATGTGTTAATCTAAAGTGCCACAAGGCTTCCTCATTTTTTCTCCTGACCAGAGAAACCCTTTATTGGAAGGCTAGCTGCCATCTTCTCCTCTGCTTTTGGTAGTAAGGGGATGACTAAAAGTTAGTGCTTTCACACATGGCTACTTAGCACGTCACTCATGTTTACTCATCCTTTCAAAGACTGCATCTTTCCTCCCCCATCCCACAAGAGTTCTATTTGTTTTAAATTTGCATTCTGCAGCTCAGTACACTCCCCCCTCTAAGGGGGAGTAACTTGGTGTATGTCTATACTGCAGCTGGAAGTATCTTACAAAGCCTGAATAGATGGACATACCCTAGCTTACCTCAAGTTAGTGTGGACATTGTGGCACAGTTGGCAGCATAGGCCAGCTGCCTGAGCACAAGACTGCTTGATCTCTTGGGTCCATAATTAGGTGGCTAGCCCATGCCACAGCATTTACACTGTTATTTTTAGCATACTAGTTCAAGAAAAGTTAGGGCATGTTTGTCTACCCAGGTTGGGAAGCACGCTTCTAGCTGCACTGTAGCTACACCCTTGGGAGCCAAGCAGTAGCACTCACATTAAATCAGAACCAGAACCCTTTCACGGTACAAAATTAAGCCAAAAGTAAGAATATCCTTATCTCTACTCTTCAGTCTGTCCCCTTTACTTATTCTTCTCTCCTATCACTGCTGCATGTTAGGATACAGATATTCAGGCCTGTCTGTAAAGGTCTATAAGAATTTAGGTGTATTCTTATCACTTGGCTAGTTATAGAGGTATAAAAGAAACAATCAAAATCACTGTCTGCCGGTGTAACAGCCTTCTCTTACTGTGACAGTCTGAGGCCCTGTTCTTAGGCTAAGACCTTTGGCTAAGCAGCAGAGGCAGCCATAAGCTGGGAAGCGAATGGTCACATCCTCACATTCCAAACTAGTCACATTGAAATAAGGTGCTATTGGGCTGTTAGGAATACAATCCTGTCCTGATAATGTCTATCGCCTCCAGAGAAAGGGAAGTGCCTAGAAGATGTAAAAGGAAACTTAGTTTGATAGCATCCTGTCTGGCAAGAACTCACTTGTCAATAGCTGGGATGTGAAATCCCCACTTCTGTATTGTTTTGTCATTATAGTTCCCACTATGCTATTGTTTATTTGCATGGTCTCTGTCTGGTTCTGTGATTGTTTCTGTCTGCTGTATAATTAATTTTGCTGGGTGTAAACTAATTAAGGTGGTGGGATATAATTGGTTACATAATCATGTTACAATATTTTAGGATTGCTTAGTTAAATTTCAGTAAAATGATTGGTTAAAGTATAGCTAAGCAGAACTCAAGTTTAACTTGACCCCACCATCAAGTTTGAGTCTGCAGTCAATCAGGGAGTGAGGGGGTGAGTGGGGCAGTAATGGTAACAGGGAATGGGGGTGGGGAAATTGGAATCATGTTTGGCTAAGGGCAGGAATGGAAACAGGGACACAGGTGTAAGGCTCTGTGGTGTCAGAGCTGGGAAGGGGGACACTAAGGAAGGAAACTGGAATCATGCTTGCTGGAAGTTCACCCCAATAAACATCAAATTGTTTGTACCTTTGGCCATCAGGTATTGTTGCTCTCTGTTCATGCAAGAAGGACCAGGGAAGTAAGTGGGTGAAGGAATAAGCCCCCTAACGCTGCACATTTGTCAGGTGAAAATTCCAGTAAATGCACAATGGATTCAGAAATTTCCTATGGGATTTAAGAATATTTTAACTTTTAGTCTTCAATTTTGCAGAGTTTTCTGGCATTATATACTGTGGGTGGATGATGAACATAAAAAGGACTTAGAAACTATACCCTGAATGTGGCATGCCTGTGCAAGGGAGGGAGGTGGTGTAAGGCATTCCCTCCCTCACTCCCCTGTGCCAGCTACTCGTAACATGGACAGCAGCCTGGAGGGGAAAGCAGTATCGACTCAACTACAGATCTCCCCTGTCCCCATTTGGTCAGGAAGGGCAGAGCCTTGACTTTGTCCCCAGCGCTCTACCCCAGCAAGCCAGCTAGCACAGTCTTACAAGTCATACAGAAAGCACTGGAAGGCATTGGGCTGGCACAGGTTACTCTCCCTGGAACAAGGAGTCACAACCTACTTCCCATTCTACTCCTTGGGCAGTGCAGTTATACACTACCCCATACGCAGTGGTTGGGTTAAAGCTATAATGATGCTTTGATGTTAGTTTGTACGTTGCCCTCAGTTCTTTGGTATCAAGCTACTACAATATCTGAACTCCTATTTCTAACAGAATACATCTATATTAATGTTAGTAAAGAGTTGAGGTCATGAAATCAAGTACACACTAAGAAACTATAGGGCTATATCTCTTAAAGTTTAAGATAGCATTATTGTCTCTTCTTTTTAATTGAGCAACAATTTCAGAGGTGCATCAGCTATAAAATGGTACTGTGTGTTTCTCTTCATAATGATGACAATACAATGATACCAACATGTATCATTACTAAAAGGATCTGTGCTGATTTGAAGCCAAGAAATGCACATGGGATACCAGAGGGCTAAAACTGAGTTAACCAGCCATAAGTTTTCAGGTAATATAATTTCCCCCTCTTTGAACTGACTATCCCTCTATGTGTTGCTGGCAGTGAATACAATTTTAGCTCACCACTCACTAGATTTTTTTTATGAAAAATTCAGAACAACTCAGAAAACTAATCTACTGAAGGTGATTGAGTGTCTGAAGATTTTTTTTTATATAAATCAGTTTATTTTTGAATTTTATTGGGCAAATAAAAAAAATGTTGAAAGCTTTTGGACATAGGTGTTTTAGCTTAATACAATTTAAATGTTTTTTCAGCTGTTTCAACAAACTCCTTCCTTAACTGAACTGTCTAGATCTTTAAATGTTCATTAAAACAGAGCCCAAAATACACCAGACTATTTGTAGGTAGAGCTCTCAATGACATCAACGGGAGTTTTGGTTAAGTAGGATGTGAAGTACCAGGCTCTAAGTACATTTTTTGAGGGGTGGGGAAATAGAGAGATGGTATAGTTGACCTAGATCTATCCAACTATCAGTTAAGGTTGTCAGTTTCCCAGTCCAACATATAAGGCAATATCATGGCTCCTGAGAGAGAAGAGAAGAGAAAAGAAGAAAAAAAATGAATGGGATGCCAGGATTCGGGAGGTGAGTTACCTACCTTTATGTCTATGTACGAAACAATGTCTTCTGGTGGACACACATTAATTGGGGCAGTTGTTACATCTTTAAAGAACTGTAGCTAATACTCTCTCAGCACTGCCTTGCAAGTAATTTCAGGTGCATGAGAGGACAGAACAATGGTCACAGACTAAGAGGCCCAATCACATCCCTATAGGGTACTGCGTGTTGAGACAGCCCTAGTTGTCTTCTTCCCCTCATGCTCAATCCCCTTAAGTCCTGCCAGCTGCTGAACATTTCATGCGAGTTATTCAGTTCCCCCAACTCTCAATTAAATCATCAACTAGAGTTTTAAGGTGCTTAAATACCTGGCAGGGTTTGGCTCTATTAATGCAAGTAGACAGTGGATCATTACCTCCTGTATGGTGGCACTGGCGGGACAAAGAGGTTCTGGTGTTTCATTAGCAAAGAGCAAAGCTGAAAGCAGGTGAAGTTAAACAAATGGAACTTTATTAAAACTGCTTCTAGCCTATCTCCATGAATTCCCTATTTTTCTGGTATCCCCTCAATCACATTAACTCTATGGAACATGGACCCTCTGCCTCCAGTTCCACTGATCATGAATCACCTGGCTTTTTCTCCAGGGCTGAAAGAAAGGGACAGCAAAAATGTAGTCCAAAGACAATAAAACTATAGAAGTACACTATTTCCCCTGGTCGTAAACTTTGCTGAATACTGATAAAGGATCCATAAAACTGTAAAAGGAAATGTTACAATTCTTAAAAATATGAAAGTGTTTCATAGAATATCAGGGTTCGAAGGGACCTCAGGAGGTCATCTAGTCCAACCCCCTGCTCAAAGCAGGACCAATCCCCAACTACATCATCCCAGCCAGGGCTTTGTCAAGCCTGACCTTAAAAACTTCTAGGGAAGGAGATTCCACCACCTCCCTAGGTAACGCATTTCAGTGTTTCACCACCCTCCTAGTGAAAAAGATTTTCCTAATATCCAACCTAAACCTCCCCCACTGCAACTTGAGACCATTACTCCTTGTTCTGTCTTCTGCTAGCACTGAGAACAGTCTAGATCCATCTTCTTTGGAACCCCCTTTCAGGTAGCTGAAAGCAGCTTTCAAATCCCCCCTCATTCTTCTCTTCCGCAGACTAAACAATCCCAGTTCCCTCAGCCTCTCCTCATAAGTCATGTGTTCCAGTCCCTAATCATTTTTGCTGCCCTCCGCTGGACATTTTCCCACATCTTTCTTGTAGTGTGGGGCCCAAAACTGGACACAGTACTCCAGATGAGGCCTCACCAATGTCGAAAAGAGGGGAACGATCACATCCCTCGATCGGCTGGCAATGCCCCTACTTATACATCCCAAAATGCCATTGGCCTTCTTGGCAACAACGGCACACTATTGACTCATATCCAGCTTCTCGTCCACTGTAACGCCTAGGTCCTTTTCTGCAGAGCTGCTGCCTAGCCATTCTGTCCCTAGTCTGTAGCGGTGCATGGGATTCTTCTGTCTTAAGTGCAGGACTCTGCACTTGTCCTTGTTAAACCTCATCAGATTTCTTTTGGCCCAATCCTCTAATTTATATAGGGCCCTCTGTATCCCATCCCTACCCTTCAGCATATCTACCTTTCCTCCCAGTTTAGTGTCATCTGCAAACTTGCTGAGGGTGCAATCCACATCATCCTCCAGATTATTTATGAAGATATTGAACAAAACCGGCTCCAGGACCGACCCTTGGGGCACTCCACTTGATACCGGCTGCCAACTAGACCTGGAGCCATTGATCACTACCCGTTGAGCCTGACAATCTAGCCAACTTTCTATCCCTTATAGTCCATTTATCCATCCCATACTTCTTTAACTTGCTGGCTAGAATACTGTGGGATACCGTGTCAAAAGCTTTGCTAAAGTCAAGGAACAACACGTCCACTGCTTTCCCCTCATCCACAGAGCCAGTTATCTTGTCATAGAAAGCAATTAGATTAGTCAGGCATGACTTGCCAGGCCTCTTATCACAAATGTAATGCCTCCCTATATTTTAAAAGCTTATTTGTATTGTTGTGGAAAACGAGTCACACAATCTGTTTGCAAAAAGAAAAGGAGTACTTGTGGCACCTTAGAGACTAACCAATTTATTACTTATGCGCTAATAAATTTGTTAGTCTCTAAGGTGCCACAAGTACTCCTTTTCTTTTTACCGTCTTATATAGTTTTTTTACATTCAAGTCAAATGATACATTTCCTTAATTTTTTTTTTCACTCAAGCATTGTTAATAAAGCCTTATAAGGAGCCAAAGTAAACAGTATCATAATTAGCACTGTGCTGATGCACTTCATTATTATCAAGATCTGTGGTTTGCTTGTGGCAGCGTTTTGTCTTGGGGCTTTTGCATGTTGGGGGTGGGGGTTGCATATAATGGACAGCTAGGGATTTGAGCTAGGCTAGAGCTTGGCCTAGTTCATTATCTGGTTCAAAATACCACGGCCCAGCATATGCAAATGCTCTTAGCTTAAGGTAAGTCTTACAGGATGCAGGCCTGTAAGCCTCTTGCATTACCGCTCTTGCCTATGCTGCATATAGTGCGTAGATCTTGTCACAGAGTGGGATGGAGTCAGGTCAACAATATTTTCCCCCACCGTATAGTCAATCCATTTACACACACACACACACAGAATGTCTTTGGGCTTGATACTTCAGTATTCAAGCGCGGATCTCTATGTACATAAGCATGTAAAAAAAGTGTTCAGCAGGAGAGGGAGCACAGGGGAACTCGTATTAATGAGAGCACTGCTTTGCTGCCACCACACTAATGCTCCCGAGAAGTAAGGTAAGGTCTAAGAAGGGAATGAGAACCTAATTATTTTATTAACGTGACAAAGCACATGTCTCCTCAGACAAGTCCATTCTCTGCCCTATCTCCCCCAACCCTGCACTTTAAAAAAAAAAATCCTGCATAATTGTAATGAAAGAAGGGAATAGCTGCTCAGGATTCTTCTGTGCAGTGTAAAGGACTATGCCTAGCACTTAACCTTACTTGGCACACTTACCATCCAGTCTCAGTTGTGCTGGGGTGCAACAAACTTGCACACAGTTTCTTGTCCTAAAAGAACATGCAGGACCAAGGCCTGTAATCACTAAATATTGACGGTAGGTGTTCAGCTGTTACAAATTGTTATAGCTCCTTTTACTTCAATGGAGTTATGATAGTTTGCACCAGCTGAAAATCTGCAGATCTGTTTTTGCTAAAGATGTATTCAGCAATCAAAATCTGCACAATCAACATAATGGATGATATCAGGTCATTTAGAGAAAAATATTTTGTGTCCAGAGGTTTCCGTTTATTGCATCTAGAACCTCAAAATTAGACTCTCCATATTTTACAACTTCAGCTGTTTTGGGAAAAATATGTATATACACACATTTCCAGCTCTGTTTCAAGATTTGGAAGCAGTTAACTATGGGCATGTCTACACTACCGCGCTACATTGGCTCAGCTTCACAGATGAAGAGTCTGGTGAAAAGTAGATGCTTATTATACGGATGGATTATATGGACTTTTGTCTCTCGGAATCGTATGTGTTAGATGTGAGCATTTGAACTTCTGTTCCCTGAATATTCAGCTACAGTAACTGACATGTCAATACAGACAAAAGAAAAGACTCTATTGTACTAATATCAGAACTGCAGATGCTATATTCAGTTGTTCAGTTTGGAGGATTATACCTTACTGATTGCATTTAAGTATGATATGGAAATATCCCAGTTCAAAACATGATACAATTCTGTTTTGATATCTTGAATGAATGACTGATCCTGCATTCTTTTCACACACAAGGGATGTGGGAGTACAAACAAAATTTTGTACTGAAGAGTTAGTGCTATCTTTTCTTATTGAATCCCAAAACAAATAAATTAATGCTGTCCAATCATTGCTATAAAAAATTGCCAGTTGTTTCTATAAAGTGATATTATTATTTTTTTTCTATACAAACATGCACCATTACATCATACCTTATAAGTTAAAATAACCTAAATTAGTAAGGAATAAGTTCAAGATCATGACCAACTCTTTGGTGTGTTAGTAAATATTAATCTTTATGATTTTTGAAGGTTTAATACTCAATTTTTGCATGTTAATGATTCTCCCCAAATCCTTGCAATATTAGCAAAAAAATGTTTGCTTGAATTCTAAGGCCTCAGTATTGGTTCTTAACCTGAACCTAGTGTGTGCTTGGTATTCAATAACATATATAATGAAGTAGTGGGCTGTACCCAATTATCTTCAGCAACTCTCAGTCTGTGGGTATATCTACACAGCCACTAGACAGCAATGACTGACCCATGCTAGCCGATTTGGGCTCATGGGGCGTGGGTTGCAGGTCTGTTTCATTGCTGTGTAGATGTCCAAGCTCAGGATAGACCCCAGGCTCTGGGACCCTCCACCCCGCAGAGTCCTATAGCCTGGGCTCCAGCTCAAGCCTGGAAGTCTACACAGCAATGAAACAGCCCCACAACCAGAACTCCAGAAGCCCAAGTCGGCTGGCACAGGCCAGCTGTGGGTTTTCCTTGCTGTGTTGACATACCCAGTGAGAGTCCAAATGTCCAAGGAAAGAGACCCCTTGAAAATAATGAAAGACACCTATAGAAGTATGTTATAATAAACAAGATGCAGTAATTGAGAAAGGAACTTCTAATCCAATTATATTCTGTGATTCATAAGCGATATATGTTATTGCAGATATTCTCTGTAATGGATGAAATGACCCACTGAAAGATGTTTTTAACTCATTAAGAAGGGCTACTTACCACATTTGTCAGTAATGACGAATAGATTGGAAATCCCTCTAGTTTTCTGATTGATACACTGAGACAAAAGAAATTCCATAAGCAAAGAACTAAATTGCAACACTGAAAACAATACACATTGTAGGAAAGTAATTTTTGCCTCCCCAGAAAGGAGCTTCTTTGTCTGATCTATAAAAGGAAAGAGGTTTTAGGATTTAGACTGAGAATGAACACTTCCAGCATTCCACCACTTACAAAGGTGCTCTCCTTTCACCATTCACAAAGGATGGTAAAGTATGTTTTGTTTCTATATAGTGCTGTATTATATTTGATAAATAATGTTTCATTAAATGATTCAATTTGAGCCTTTTTGACATCTGGCATTAAGTTCAAACATACAACAGGTGACTGGGCAGTGGGTTGGGAGGGATAAGGAGCTGCCCTTCTTGCAGAGTCCACGAAAAGGACAGCCATAAGGACAGGAAGGGGTAGGGAGTAGGCACAGCTGGCTAGCCAGGCAGCGGGAAGTATGCAACACCCCTTAAATAGACAACAAATACTGGTTTCCCCACAGAGCAGTTGAGGTACTCATGAAGCAGTCACACTAGCCACAATTCATGGCTGTTTTTAAATGCCACATTCTAGGTCTAAATAAATTCCCAAACAAAAACTATTTTAAGGTAGAGTTAACACTGAGACTATCAGTGACTTAACAGTGGAAAAACAGGGATGTTGTAATTATGCCAAAACCAATTATTGCAGAGACAGGAAATTCAGAGTTAGTGTTCTTTAAAAGATTTAAAAGAAATTAAAATATGTTGAGGGATGGTGTAGAGCAGTAATATTTAGTAGCAGTCTACAGGCCAAATATGACCCACCAAGACTTCCTGAATAGCCCACCAGCACCCCTTAAATATGCTGAATTAAATTCAAAAACAATGATGCACTGCCTATCATTTGCCTGTGACTTCCTTAGTGAGTAACTTACTGGCAGTGCTTACTTTGTAATGAAAAAGATGCCAGGGCTGAGCCCCGGCACAAATGAAGCTCTGGCTGAGCAGCCAGAGAGTGGCAGCTGTTGTCCAGGAACCCAGCTCGGACGACAGAGCTGCCACCAGCAGGAGTGCAGAAGGAAATGTGGAATGGTATGGTATTGCCACCCTGGCATCTGTGCTGCTGTTGGTGGCAGCACGGCCTGCAGAGCTCAGCAGCCAGAGAGCAGCAGCTTCTGGCTGGTAGCCCAGAGGTGCCAGAGCTGTGAGTTGCCACGTCTAGAGTTGCTGGGGCTCAGCTGCAGCAAACCTCGGCACAAATTAAGCACTGGCTTACTGGAGCTTAAGTTCTTGCAAATAGCATCAGCTACGATTTGGCTAGGACACTGCCCACTTTTCCATTAGTGATGTAAAAAGCCAGTGATGGAGCCAAAAATGAATGTGAGTGGGAGTGAACATCAGAAAGTTGACCGCAAAAAGCAAACTTTTAATCAAGACTGGACAGTGGATTTTCTTTTTATTGGTTTCAGTGTAACAGCCGTGTTAGTCTGTATTCGGAAAAAGAAAAGGAGTACTTGTGGCACCTTAGAGACGAACCAATTTATTTGAGCATAAGCTTTCGTGAGCTACAGCTCACTTCATCGGATGCATACTGTGGAAAGTGTAGAAGATCTTTTATACAACAAAGCATGAAAAAATACCTCCCCCCACCCCACTCTCCTGCTGGCAATAGCTTATCTAAAGTGATCACTCTCCTTACAATGTGTATGATAATCAAGTTGGGCCATTTCCAGCACAAATCCAGCCCCCCCCCCCCCCCACACACACACAAACCCACTCTCCTGCTGGTAATAGCTTATCTAAAGTGACCACTCTCCTTGCAATGTGTATGATAATCAAGGTGGGCCATTTCCAGCACAAATCCAGAGTTTAACAAGAACGTCACGGGGGAGGGGGAGGAGGGGTTAGGAAAAAACAAGGGGAAATAGGTTACCTTGCATAATGACTTAGCCACTCCCAGTCTCTATTCAAGCCTAAGTTAATTGTATCCAATTTGCAAATGAATTCCAATTCAACAGTTTCTCGATGGAGTCTGGATTTCAAGTTTTTTTTGTTGAAGAATTGCAACTTTCATGTCTGTAATCGCGTGACCAGAGAGATTGAAGTGTTCTCCGACTGGTTTATGAATGTTATAATTCTTGACATCCGATTTGTGTCCATTTATTCTTTTACGTAGAGACTGTCCAGTTTGACCAATGTACATGGCAGAGGGGCATTGCTGGCACATGATTGCATATATCACACTGGTGGATGTGAAGGTGAACGAGCCTCTGATAGTGTGGCTGATGTTATTAGGCTCTGTGATTTTTGTCATCATGAATAGGTCAGAATATGAACAAGAGGCTGCTCGGCAGCTCTCCAACACCACTTTCTACAAGCCATTACCCTCTGTTCCCACTGAGAGTTACCAAAAGAAACTACAGCATTTGCTCAAGAAACTCCCTGAAAAAGCACAAGATCAAATCCGCACAGACACACCCCTGGAACCCCGACCTGCAATATGCTATTTACTACCCAAGATCCCTAAACCTGGAAATCCTGGGCGCCCCATCATCTCAGGCATTGGCACCCTGACAGCAGGATTGTCTGGCTATGTAGACTCCCTCCTCAGGCCCTATGCTACCAGCACTCCCAGCTACCTTCGAGACATCACTGACTTCCTGAGGAAACTACAATCCATTGGTGATCTTCCTGATAACTCCATCCTGGCCACTATGGATGTAGAAGCCCTCTACACCAACATTCCACACAAAGATGGACTACAAGCCGTCAAGAACACGATCCCCGATAACGTCACGGCTAACCTGGTGGCTGAACTTTGTGACTTTGTCCTTACCTATAACTGTTTTACATTTGGGGACAATGTACACCTTCAGATCAGTGGCACTGCTATCGGTACCCGCATGGCCCCACAGTATGCCAACATTTTTATGGCTGACTTAGAACAACGCTTCCTCAGCTCTCGTCCCCTAACACCCCTACTCTACTTGCGCTATATTGATGACATCATCATCATCTGGACTCATGGAAAAGAAGCCCTTGAGGAATTCCACCATGATTTCAACAATTTCCATCCCACCATCAACCTCAGCCTGGTCCAGTCCACACAAGAGATCCACTTCCTGGACACTACAGTGCTAATAAACGATGGTCACATAAACACCACCGTATAGCAGAAACCTACTGACGGCTATTCCTACCTACATGCCTCCAGCTTTCACCCTGACCACACCACACGATCCATCGTCTACAGCCAAGCTCTGTGATACAACCGCATTTGCTCCAACCCCTCAGACAGAGACAAACACCTACACAATCTCTAGCAAGCATTCTTACAACTACAATACCCACCTGCGTAAGTGAAGAAACAGATTGATAGAGCCAGAAGAGTTCCCAAAAGTCACCTACTACAGGACAGGCCTAAGGAAGAAAATAACAGAACGCCACTAGCCGTCACCTTCAGCCCCCAACTAAAACCCCTCCAATGCATTATTAAGGATCTACAACCTATCCTGAAGGATGACCCAACACACTCACAAATCTTGGGAGACAGGCCAGTCCTTGCCTACAGACAGCCCCCCAACCTGAAGCAAATACTCACCAGCAACCACATACCACACAACAGAACCACTAACCCAGGAACCTATCCTTGCAACAAAGCCCGTTGCCAACTGTGCCCACATATCTATTCAGGGGACACCATCACAGGGCCTAAGAACATCAGCCACACTATCAGAGGCTCGTTCACCTGCACATCCACCAATGTGATATATGCCATCATGTGCCAGCAATGCCCCTCTGCCATGTACATTGGTCAAACTGGACAGTCTCTACGTAAAAGAATAAATGGACACAAATCGGATGTCAAGAATTATAACATTTATAAACCAGTCGGAGAACACTTCAATCTCTCTGGTCACGCGATTACAGACATGAAAGTTGTAATTCCTCAACAAAAAAAACTTCAAATCCAGACTCCAGCGAGAAACTGTTGAATTGGAATTCATTTGCAAATTGGATACAATTAACTTAGGCTTGAATAGAGACTGGGAGTGGCTAAGTCATTATGCAAGGTAACCTATTTCCCCTTGTTTTTCCTAACCCCTCGCCCCCCCCCCCCCCAACATTCTTGTTAAACCCTGGATTTGTGCTGGAAATGGCCCACCTTGATTATCATACACATTGTAAGGAGAGTGGTCACTTTAGATAAGCTAATACCAGCAGGAGAGTGGGTTTGTGTGTGTTGGGGGGGGGGGTGAGAAAACCTGGATTTGTGCTGGAAATGGCCCAACTTGATTATCATACACATTGTAAGGAGAGTGATCACTTTAGATAAGCAATTGCCAGCAGGAGAGTGAGGTGGGGGGAGGTATTTTTTCATGCTTTGTTGTATAAAAGATCTTCTACACTTTCCACAGTATGCATCCGATGAAGTGAGCTGTAGCTCACGAAAGCTTATGCTCAAATAAATTGGTTCGTCTCTAAGGTGCCACAAATACTCCTTTTCTTTTTTTTTCTTTTTATTGTGCTACTTTGGTTAAAATTTAAACACAAGCCTTTGTATTTAATATCCCAAACCACTGTTTCTGTCTGTAAGGTCATCCACGGGAGGTGCCACTTTAAATCAAAGCACAGTAACTCCAAGGTGACTTATCCTCCTAGCATCATTGCAAGACATGACAAAATTGAAAATCTGAAGTCTTCATATCACACTTAAAATGTCATTTTCACAACGTTCGCAACTGCACAGGAGAAAGCAACAGCTGCTTCTCTTCAGATAACATTGGTACTAGCTAAAAGAAAGAGCTGTTCCTGGATGCCAGGTTTGTGAAGGAGTGCACATTGGATATGCTTGAGAGCTTTCTGATGGCGATAAAAACAAAAGGTGACATTGTGAACCCTGTGAAGCAAGTTTCCCTGTCTGATTCCATGGGAGTGTGAAGATTGGAGGTAATTTACAAAGATTGTTTGTCAGTGCTGCTCTCCTATTTTTTTTTAAAAAAAAACACCAAATACATGTCTCTTGCAGTGAACAAATCAAGTGACTTAAGTGACACTGCCCAGCTATTGCTGTTTTTTAGATGTTAAGATGGTGAAATTTTCAAGGAAGCATTTTTGTGCTTAATACCATTACAAACCTACACCACAGGAGAGAGAATTTTTGAAAAGATTTTTTTTGCGGGGGGAGGTGGACTCTTCAGAAAGTAAACTAGCTTGTTATAGATGGAGGTCCCTCCATGACAGGGAAAGAAAAGGGCTTTGCTTCACGGTTGGCAGCGTTATACCGTTCATTCAATAAACTTCACTGCATCATTCACCACACTGTCCTTCGTTATAAGTTGTCCAGGAACTTGAAAAAACCCAACAGCAATGGGTATTGTGATGAGATGAGTGAACTATGACGTGAACTTCTAGCTTGCAACATCTTTTTAAAGCTTTTTTACAAGATGTTTCAGCTGAATACAGTGACCTGTTGCAGCACAATGACATGCACTGGTTCAGTAGGGGGCAAGTGTTAGAGTGGTTTGTGTGCTTCAAAAATAAATTGACTTTCTTTCAACTCACAAGACCAACAAGGCTTGTGAGTTCCTGGTATTTATGAATGATGTCCCCTCTATGTTACAGGTAGCTTTTCTGTGCAATATTACTGGTCATTTGAATTCCCTCAAATTGCAGCTCCAAGGCCATGCAAGAAGTGTCAGGGATCTGTCTGAAAAGGCATGTGCGTGTGCCTTTCAGAGAAATCTTGAAATCTTTCAGACAGACTTAATAGGAAAGACTTTACACATTCCCACGTTGTATGTTGTTGCTGTAATTCTTGCACTGGTTTCATCAAACTGATTGAAAATTTTAAAATGCAATTTGAGAATATTAAAATTCCAAAGGATTTAATTTTATTTCTTTGTAATACATTTAAGTATCTTCTGATAGACCTTGCCCTTCTGAGGCAAAGAACATTCTTGACTCAAATGATGAGGGTGACTTTCAATTACAAATTGTAAGGCTCCAAAGCTCAGATGTCTTGAAGTCAAAATTCAGAAAAGTGGGACTTTGATTTCTGGACTTGATATGCTGACCAGTTTCAGAATAACAAGAATCCAGCTATCTTTTAATGATGTTTGGATAAACATACCTCTAAGAATCTGGGTTTTCTCCCATGAACATCATAAAAAGCTAACACTGCGATCACCTGAGAGATGAGCATCTTCTCCAGTACATGTGCCTTGCCCTGACTTCCTACAAACCACTTTTCACAAAGTTTGCCAGAGATTGTCAATGTCACCTCTCCCATTACAGATTGCTACAAATACAGGTAATAATGTTGATTTATAAACTTTGTGAAAAATTAAAAAACACGAATACTTATATTGCAATCAAGATCTTTATATATTGGCAGCTGAAGTTTTGATTATTATTTTGTCAGCCTTCTGAGCAAATGGCCTGCTTCTTGTTATAAAATTCTTAAATTGATCCATGGGTAGATTTAACTGAGTATCATTGGTATATAGGAGAGACTCACCTCTTGAACACCTTCTTGTGTTTGGGTGGGGAATTGCTGTCCTTCTCTTGCCCCTGGTGCCCCCTGCAGTCTGCCAGCCAACCTTGGTGAGTCTTCAGTGGCTTGGCCCATGAACCATGTCACAAAGTCAATGAACCCTTTAGGTGTATTAAATAAAACATCCAATAAATAAAGCATCTCTCTGTGCTCACTAGTGTCTTTAGTCCTGATTCTGGGCCCTTTAAATTCAGTCCTTTTTGGGGTCCCAAATAATGCTTGTCCCCTTTTTAGGGTCTATATCACTTTGCCTGCAGCCAGCCCACCTACTACTCCAGGATTTAACCCAGGGATTCTACAGCTAGAGCCTTGTATTTCTTCCTTCAGTCCTTCTCTGCTATTTTCCTGGGTCTATTCTACCCCCAGCCCTATCTCAGGGCCAACATCCTCAAGTTCTCTCACAGCTATGTAAGTTCAGCTAACCATAAACTCTGACTCCTTTGGCCAGAGAGGAACTGCCTTCTTTACTCCTCTGCTCCCAGCCAAGACCTGGACTGCTAAGGCCCTGAAGCTCTTTTTTCACTTGAGCCTGATGGATTTTGAATGTCTGTTGCTAACTCTTCTAGTCCTTGGAGGACCAGATCTTTGTGGTTTCCAGGATGGCTGCTCCAGAGTGGCCTCTATAGAAGAACCCACCTTTACTGCTACCTTCTTCCTACGTTGCTTCTTCCTGGGGCAGGGTGTAATTGGACATGGGGCCTCCTCTAGGGAGCTGTAAAAGTTAGGCACACTCCATCATAGATGGAAATGCAGATAAGGCACCCAAACAACTTTAATTTTTCCCTGTAGTGACATCATAAATGGGAAAAATGAGTTTAAAAATCACTATAGTCAGTGACTAAAGTCATGTGCTTTAATCACTGTCAAGGTTCCTTCCCCACTCTGAACGCTAGGGTACAGATGTGAGGACCTGCATGAAAACCTCCTAAGCTTACTTTTACCAGCTTGGGTTAAAACTTCCCCAAGGTACAAACTATTTTACCCTTTGCACTTGGACTTCCGCTGCCACCACCAAACGTCTAACACCAGTATTATTATTATTAGGAAAGAATTTGTTTGGAAACATCTTTCCCCCCAGAATCCTCCCAAATCTTACCCCCTTTTTCCTGGGGAAGGTTTGATAAAAATCCTCACCAATTTGCATAGGTGACCACAGACCCAAACCCTTGGATCTTAAGAACAATGAAAAAAGCATTCAGTTTCTTAAAAGAAGAATTTTAATAGATGAAAAAGTAAAAAAGAATCACCTCTGTAAAATTGGGATGGTAAATACCTTACAGGGTAATTAGATTCAAAACATAGAGAATTCTTCTAGGCAAAACCTTAACTTACAAAAAGACACAAAAACAGGAATATCCATTCCATTCAGCACAGCTTATTTTCTCAGCCATTTAAACAAACAGAATCTAACACATATTTAGCTAGATAACTTACTAAGTTCTAAGACTCCATTCCTGTTCTGTCCCTGGCAAAAGCATCACACAGACAGACCCAGACCCTTTGTTTCTCCCCCGCTCCAGCTTTGAAAGTATCTTGTCTTCTCATTGGTCATTGTGGTCAGGTGCCAGCGAGGTTATCCTAGCTTCTTAACCCTTTACAGGTGAAAGGGTTTTTCCTCTGGCCAGGAGGGATTTTAAAGGTGTTTACCCTTCCCTTTATATTTATGACAATCACAATCATATTGTTGTTGCATATTGCCAATATAGAGCAGAGTTAGTTCTGTTTGGTGTGTTCTTACTTCTTCCAGCACCAGTGTACTGTTTCTCACATCAGTGATGCCCCTATGCTGAGTGATTGCCTGCCTATTGACATCTACCCCCTCTTCTAGAAATCTCAGTCCACATGCCAGTCCCCAGTCCCCAAGAAATTATTCTAATACAAGAGTTGACTCTAGCTATCGAGAAAGTTTACCAGTTGCTTGCACAACTTCATTCTACAAAGAATCTTACCTATAAAAACTAACAAACAATACATACATTTCTTCCAAGGCTTAAAACTTGCTCTCACATTTAGTAAAAGAACTAAGACTATGTGTCCAAAAACCACCTGGTAGCAGCTAACATAACAAGGTACCTTAAATATGCATTTTCATACCATGGTACATTTGCATTTCCTTTTAGTGTAACCTTAACTCTTGTTCTGAGTTTCTGATGCTTGGTTGGGGGATAATTACAACATTCCTGTAATTGTTTTTTATCCTTATGCTTATTCTCAATCTTAACTCCATTTAAATATAGGGTTTTAGAGGGTTGCATTTCTTTTTGGGAGACTGAGAATATTATTATGACTATTAGATCTCAATTTTAATAACTTAGCATAATTACAACCACATTTCTTCCAATAGTCACTCTACACACAAGAGCCTAATGAATTTTAGGAAAACTTGGAGTGTGTGATTCCTGTATTAAAATAATTCAAGACAAAAAAACTGACAGATGCAAAATTTCATAACCAGACATTGCTTTTAATTAAATTTTATCTGAAACTAGCCAATAGATTTGTTTGAAAATTCTCAGAATATTCATCTTGTACTCAAAGAGTAAATTATGCAATTTTATAGAAGATACTCCATATTTTTCATATAAAAGAACTTGAATACCTTCTTTAAGTGCAAAATGAAAGTTATCTTTAAACTCCAAATAAATATTTGTACTTCTTGGAGTTTTGAACTTCTTCTGATCATCCAGCATGTGTGTCACTGCTGTTTAGTACGGTTGCAGATGTGCATTTACAGATACAAAAAGTGTGCCTCCTCTTCATCACATGTGCATGCAAATTCCTAGTTTGCATATCAACATTGCTAGACAGGGTGCCCAGTGTGTGTTGTGTTGTCTAACATGGAACTGGATTGTGCTCCCAGTCTTTTACCAGTGAATTCCTCGTGAACAGAATCAGGCCAAGGCTGAAAGTTCATTGTAGCAGGAACCGTAGCTTCCTTTATGATCTGCATAGCACCAAGCACACTGATGGTACTCAATATAGGCTTGATATCAAGTAATCCTATTGAAATAAAAAATGAGTAATCATTTTCGAGACTACCTCATGGCATGCATTCCATTTCCATAACAAGTTGTGCAGACACCATCAAATGCTAGATAGTCTCTGTATGAACTGTAGCTATTCATGAAGTGGAAAGCACATTAAAGATCTGTTTATTACAACATTTACCTGCCCTTCCTCCTCTGCTTTGCAAAATTAATCCTCTCACATTGCTCCCTTGTTGACCCTGCAAACTTTAAGCGTAATTGTTTAGTATCTCACACCAATTAGGCTCGTCAATTGCTGCATTTATGCATTGCATGGAAAGTGAGAGGCAACTGGGGAGTCTTTTCTCATATATTCAGCTTTCAAAAAGACTGGTTAAAGAATGTAGAACTATGTTATAGACTAAGTTATTTATAATCCTTTATTCATTATGGGTAAAAATGTATTAATGTTTCTGAAGTATTACTTAACATTAAAAATAAAATCACCAATGAATGACTAGTAACAACATTTTATATCTGACTAATGGATTTTTCCAGTTTCTCAGGTAAATACTGATTCATCAGTGAAATGACTCAGAAGGGTCCTTTTGTTTTCCTAAATAATGTGAACATCAGGGTCCCAGTAGGATTAAAAAAAAATGTCAATGCAATTTCCAGGTATTGATGACAGTAAATCCTAACTGTTGTTGATAATACATTGCATAGTCAGCATGGCTATTTAACAAAGCTGACCTAATTTTGCTACAGATATTGTTTTATGAAAGACTGCATTGGTCTGTGGTGCTTAAAGTTCTTCCAGAGGTCAAGGATGATGAAAGTTATATTGTCTCAGTGTTTGTTATACAACATGCCCTCCCTGAAGCTCAATTCGGAAGAGAAAGAGAGACTGATTTCACAGCTATAGACAGATGTGTATTCATTAAATGTTGTAATCATCCAAAGATAAACAGATGGCTGCTATTCAAGCAGGGCAAAGCAATGATTATACACATCTGTATAATACCAATAAACCCTAATATATCCAGAAGCAATTGGCTGCTCTTTCAGAGTAAAGCAGAGACTTTTTCATTACAGTTTGTGTTTCATTATTTGGTCAATTTTACATAAAAACTGTAACTATGCAGAAAGGATTTTGATAATAGTGAATGCAGCAATCTCTGATGATTGCATACTGTGTGTGCAAAACTTACATAGAGCTCATACATGGAAATACCAGCCTTGTTTCCTATCATAATCCAGAGTTTTTCAGATTTAGTGCCAACAAGAATTTGTCTCAACACTACTTTGTAAAGTTGCTGTCATGTTTGCTCCTGTAGCTTGAACAGACTGACCAACACCCGCCAGAAAGGATAGTCCCCTCCCACCCCGCAAATCATACCTCATTTGGCAAGCTGGAAGTGCACCTAAGAAATGATAACTGAATGACTTTCTCTGGAGACTAAACTCTCACCTCAGAGCTTTCATGAAATGGTGTTTATGTCTGCTCTCAAACTTGGGTTTCTCAGCTCCCATTGCATAAAGAAAAGCGCAGCCATCTGGACAGCTATCCTGATAGGTTTTAGTATCCCACTGGATCCGTGCACTCCATTCTAACCAGCCTTTACATACCCACAAATGCTTTCTGGAAGTGTAAATTGATTGGGGGCGTGGTGGTGGGTTGTTGTTGTTGTTGTTAAAAGAAAGAATTATTCTTTGGATAGCTAACCACAGACTCTTGCATTGGCAACCGACTACCTTTTGTTACCCAGTCAACAGAAACCAACTCCTTTTGGATTTTACTATATCAAGTTCAGTACTATCTTATCTGAAAAAGGCAAATGTTTAAACTACCCTAACTTATAAGACAAAATCTTTATTATTATTTTAACATACAAGGAGAATACCCTGGCTCAGATAGCAGTCATGTGACAAGATCATGCATGAGACCCTCTCAGTGGTCAGTAGACTGTCTTTAGATCAGTGTTAACCAATCATACTGAGCAAAGAAAGGAATGAATCCTGGATTGCTGTAAGTTAGTTCCTTAAAAACTGTTCACCGGTGTAACCAGGTTCACTGTTTACCACTGGTGCACCTCCTCAGAGCTCAACTGTGGATTAGCTTCCCATTGGTCAGATGCCACTTCCTTTGATCACTCAGCCCGTTGTCTCAGTCTCGCTGTCCAGGATTCTGGGTGCCTTCTTCTTTGTGACTTGGCCCTCCCGACAGGTCATTTTAGTTCTGTCCTTCCAGGGATCTGTCAGCATCTCTTTGGACAAGCTGTCCCTCTGCCATTCCAGGCAGTCCTCCATTCTACATTCAAAGCTGTGCCACTTCCTCAGTGTCTGGTAGGGTAACCTGGGCCCATCCTCTATTCCAGGTTCCAACTCAGGGACGCTGTGCTCCACAACTATGGTCTACTTACTCCCAGACCTGGTTGCTACTTTCCTGGTCTCTATCCTACTTCCTCTTTTTATCATTTGGCACCTCTGAATTTATTGCCTGTCCTAGCTTTCTGTACTCCCTGTGGCTACTTCCCCCTTTGGTTTCTTGCCAGACCCTGTCATCTCTAACAAACTTCCCTCCTGTCAGGGAGTGACTGCAGGCTGTTTCTCCCTGCTGCCTCTTTTGTTCTCCACTCTATAGAAGCCCTGCCTGTTCCTCCCCAGGTGAGCTTCATCCTTAATTAAACATTATTGAGCCCTGGCTTCCATGCAGGTACAGCCTACTTGGTTAATTGGCCCATCTAGCCTACCTTAGTACTGGTGTGGGTGAACAGTCCATCACAGCCAGTCCGATACCATATGTAAATATCCCCCCCCCCCTAAAAAAACCAACCAACCAACCAAAAAACAGGATGTTGTTAATGTTGCAGGCACATAAAGTTGATGGAGTGTAAATGAGCATTCAAGAACACCAGAATTTAAATAGAAGAAAAAATCCTGGAAATTCAGAATGAAGGTTAAACTTACAAAACAAAGAAACAAACAAAAAATCCTAACACCCATACAAAACAGACTTCAGTTAAGCTGTAGCCGCTGTGACAGCCTGACAATCTTCTGTATTATTCTGGACAAACCTTACAGAATTAAGTTAAACCTTTCTGAATTAGGTGTAAATCCTTTTGGGTCCATTGTATTAAAATGCAACTGTGTCTGCATTACTGTGGAATTGTATGCACCTCCTCTACTAGGAAGGGGTTGCTAATGTATTCCTTAATTATCAGCCCTTTGAGGCCACTCCCCTGAAGAGGTGTTCGTATACTAGTTCAAACTCCATTGTCCAGTGACCAGCAGACAAGAAAATACTTTTGTATAAATAGCCTAGTTTTGAAATGGCTCAGGGCCTTTTTCCTGATGCAGCAAGCAGACAGGTCTCTAGGTCCACAGAGGGCCCCAATTCCTAGAGAAGGGTTTGAAGGAATTGGCATATGGAGTCCCAAAAGTCTAGGTGCTAGTTCTGAGCTGAGGCTATTATGAACTTATGACCATAGAAAAGACCCCCTGTGTGAGGTTTGGAAGGACAGTTCCTGCCATAGCCCATGATAGGGTTGGGATGATCTCTGGTAAGCTTATTAGTGTGCATATAGGTTTTTCTTTGTTTTTAATGTCTTCTGTGAAGTGCTTTTACCTTAATAACAAAAAGGCTTACATAAAGAAATCTCTGTAGTATCTATAAGACTGCACTGTTAACTATCTTTCAAGAAAAAGAAAGCAGATGTGCTTGGGCAACCTGTCTCTGATGGGAAAAACACAGTGAAAGCAGGGAACTGCAGAGCCTGGAAGTTCCCTGGTCAAAAAGGAGTGAGATGTGGGTCTCCACTGAAGAATGAAAATGACTGGGGAATTGGAAATTGGGGAGTGGGTGCCCTTGCTGGACCAACTGAGGGGAAATACAGGTGCAATTGCCCTGAACTGTGACAAACCCAACTAGGGTCATAGGCTAATATAAAGAAATAGCCCCATCAAAGTTGAGTCAACATCAGGTCCTCCTTTCCTTCAGGTGGTCAGGGGGAGCAGCTGTGGGAAGAATTCTTGCCTTAGCCAGTCCTCTCTCCAGGACAGAAGACTTGGGCCTTTTGCTCCACACACAGAGGTTCTCTCCTATCTGTATAGAGTCAGAGTCCTGAAAGATGTATGTTTTGGGGTCCCAATCCTGGCTCAGCTGTATAAGGAGTTTAAACAATCCCTCCTGGGCCTTGCAGGACTCCAGGCAATAAATATGGTAGATCTGTATTGTCTTCCTCTGTCAGGTTGTCTGATTTCATAATTAACTGGCCTCACTTGACGTCCTACTTCATAGGGTATTTGCCACTTGGTGATTAGCTTCAATTCTGCACTTGGGAACTGGGGAACTCTTTGTGATAGGCTTGCTCCTGGGCTTGATGAGCACTAAGCAGGGCTTTCTTTGGCTAAAGTCCCTGGAGTTTTTAGCCTCTCCTGGCACTTTTGTATGTACGGCACAATATTATCTGTTCTAGGAGCCTGCTCATCCCACAACCTTCATACATGGTCTAGGATACCCCAGGGATTGTCTTCTCTATAACAGTATGAACAGTGAAAATGCAATAGATGACTGGGGTGGCTCCTGAATGACAAATTAAAGGGTAGAAATCAGTTGGCTCCCCATACTGGGGTTCTGTGGCACTATACTTTAACATCCTTTTCAGTATCTAGTTAAGACGTTCAACCAGACCATCACTCTGCAGGTGATATACAGATGTTTGTATAATATATATTTTAAATAAATCACACACCTCCTTCAACAGACAGGATGCAAAATTAATACCCTTATCAGTTAGGGTCTCCTTAGGTACACCAACCCTGGTGAATACCTTTAGCAGTCCTCTTGCAGTGATCTTTGTATTAGAGGAGCAGAGAGGTACTGGCTCTGGATATTGGGCGGCATAATCAGATATGACTAATATAGATCTATATGCATTTGCACTCTTTTCTAGTGTCCAATCAGATCCATTCCTATTCTTTCAAATGGAATGCCCACTGCAGAGAGAGGGGCTACCCCTTTAGGCCTGATGAGCTGGCATTTGGAACAAGGGCCACAGAAATCTTTGACCTTACAGTGAATCCCAGGCCAGTAAAAGATCCCCTGAATCCCGGCCAGGGTCTTCCTGTCTCTGAAGTGGCCCACAGAGGGGACAGCATTAATCTATCACTTGATCTTGCACTGGTGAGACCAGGGAACAAGGATTTGTGATTGAATGTCACCCATCAGTTTTTCTCCTGATACTGTGGAGGCCCAAAGGTCTCTCACCCAGGCATAGGGCACCTGGGTTTTCCAATGGGCACCAGCCCAGGGCCTCGCATATTGCTGGGGCACTTAGGATATGTCTACTCTGCAAAAAAAAAAAATAATAAAATAAAATAAAACCACAAACTAACCACACAGACTAAAAAACAACAACACCAAAAAGCCCCACAGCAGTGAGTCTCAGAGTCCAAATCTACAGACATAGGCTTCTGAGGCTTGCCTTATGGTGCTAAAAATAGCCATGTAAATGTTCCACTTTGGCTGGAGCCTGGACTCGGAAACCTGGGGCGGGATCTGTATACACATTGGGTATGGGCCTGCCATGGGGCATAGGCTCATTTCATATACCTTTATCCCCTTGTGTGCATTATCTTCTCCATGACAGTGCTACAGAACTTGGCTGTGGGGGCAATACTGGCACTAAGAAGTTCATTCTGTTGTTCTTCTATCAGTATGTGGGGGAACAGGAGCTCACTGGACTCCCCAAAGCCCCTCTGTCCATCATTTATACTCATTCCTCCTTTGTAATGCATAAGAGCATCTCTGAGTCTGCTCCCCTCTCTTTCCCTTATGAGAGAGAAGAATCTGGGTGAAAATGAATAAAGGCAAAAGTAGCCTGTTTCCTCAGGCAGTCTTTCTGGATTCAGTTCTGTAAATTTGATCTATCAGAGTCTATTGTCCTGGGGTGGGGGTCTACCTTCTTCCCCTCTTTGTGGGACATACTGTTTTGCCACCAGTCAGAGCAGCTTCAGGAGCAGTGTGGCCTATGACTGTCTCCTTGGCTGGCCTCTCTCTGTTGTCAGCAGTCTCTGAGATGGAGTAGTCCTTGTCCTGTCCAACACTCCTTCCCTTCTTGTGGTAGCTTTCCCTTTTAAAGCTCCTGCCTGCTCCCCCATTGAACAACCCTTGCAGGTGTGCCTCGTTAGTGCTGAACAGGCCCAGAAGAGCTCATTAGTCTCCTCCTCCACACCAGAGTGAGGGCATGTCCCTTCATACAGTTAACCAAAACAAAAATCTATTCTTGCAAATTACAAAAAAAGAAAATAAAAGCCCAATGGTGGGCACCATGAAAGCTAACTGCTACTTCAGAGAACTAAGGTACATGCCCCAAAAATTATACTGTGGCTGTGTACATGGCTCCCCAAATCTAAAATGAAACATAAGCTGCTGGAAGCAAAGACTGACATTGTGGCTGAGTGTATTTGGCACAGCCTAAATCCCCAACTAGACAGAGGAATACCACTCTGACACATTGTGACATTGCACAACAGAATCATCACAACAACAATTCAGATAAGGTCTAGATACTTGCTCACCTAAATATGACAGTGATTGGTGCTTTATAAATACAACAAACAGATAGAAAAAATAGAACAGATACTCTGTTTGTTCATACTGACTCTATATTGTACTGACAGCTCAAAAGGGATTTGTGGCTGACCTTCTGTTCATAAAAACTCATTAGTTACATCTGTGCACATGTATTTTAAAAACTAACCATTTTCCAGTTACTTTCTGTTCTTTTGTCTATTAGATTACTGCCTTGGGTCACAAGATTTTTGTTTTTTTATCCACTCTACTCACTTTTCCTTTGGGCTTACTTTCCTAAGCAATGGGCCCACACACTTGCATAAATCGAGTGTATCACATCGATGTCTCTTTTCTGCAAACTGCAGAACACATGAGCAGCAGTTTTCTCCATAGATAATGAAGTAGTGGAGTTGCACTCAGATTTATGCCACTTACATCTCCTGCACATCCCCCTCAAGCACTGTGGTGAATTTTATCCCTGATTTATAACTTGTAAATGTCCTGCATGTTATGAAATATAATCAGACCATCTAACCTAATAGAATGGGGTCATAAATTAATGACCCTGGGTAAAACTAGTTATTATCGTGCTAGAGTATAAACATTAAAATGCACAACAGCAGTGTAAATCCACACAACTTTTTTTAAAATTTACTTTCTCAAATGCTTTTCATATTCTCAGCAATGCCATAAACAAATTACAAACTCCTAACTGTCTAGGTACTTAAATTTCCCTTTTCCATTTCTTAGTATCTGAGTAAAAAGAAAAGGAGTACTCCCAAGTATACCACCAGTCTCTGTCTTTTTTTTTTCCCCTCCTAGTTTTTTAGGAGGCATGTCTTGCTGGGTTTACAAAGTATTTGCCTGTTTGGTTTTGTGTTGGGAATTGAATAGGTGTATTGCATGTGTTTGTGATAATATGCATGGGTGCAGATATTATGGAAGAAAAAATAAGTTAAAGAAACAAGTTTTGAATGTAGTTTTGAATTTGGTTAGTTTCATGGCATTTCAACATAGCTGTTTTGAAAATGTATTACCCTATCATCAATAAAAGCATATTTTCTTTACCCTAAAAGACATACTATCAAGCACCATTTCAGAAAGTAAAATCTTACATATAAGAGATAAAGACTAAAATAATAAGAAGTAGGCTCTTTATAGATCTTGTCTGCTAAATGCCCGTATATTTTTCCTGCAGAAAACATGCTCCTTGAAGCAACAACCCTATTAGTTTCATTTGCAGAGGTTTCTCTCATATTTGTTGTACAACTAAGTGATTTAATCTCTATTGGCAAGTTGTTCAAAATTGCCTACATGAGTATCACATTCCTTGATGATAATTGATGTTGGCTCCCATGGAAATGCTGATTGTGGAGCAGTCAGTGTCAATCAGTCATCATCAGTTATTGCTTTACAGTTCTGTCCAGATGAAGTATGTGGTGACCAACATGAAGTCTCTAGCTGGTAATTAGAATGCCTACTGAGGGGAAGGGGAAAGCTGTTCAGTTAGAACTGGACAAACACTTTAGAAGAAAATTCATGCTCATTTGAACATCACAAAAGCAAGTGAACTGAATTGAGGCAGAACATTTTAGGCTCAGTTCTGAAATCTGTATTCAGTCCCTTCTGTTAAAAAAGCAGGCAGGCCCAGATCCACAAAGAGATTTAGGTGCACAGATCCCATATTTAGGCAATCTACCACGATCTACCATCCCCCCACGCCCTCCTGGCTACTGCTTGTAGGCACCTAAACTCATTTGGCATCTACATTTTTTTGGCATGATTGGTGTGATATCACAATTACCTTTGATAAATGGATATTGATTGGGGCACTGTTGGAACGGTGCCAAATTATTATTAGGCATTACTGTAATATGAATGAATGTGGCGAACGTGAGTTTGGTATGGATTGCTACATCTGAATTTTCTAGAGGATTCTGGGAGCAGAGTTTTCTTAGCATCAGACAGTTGGTATGGAAATTTACTAAGCCTGATTATAGGCTCTATCTGTGTGTATGTGTTTCAACATAGAACTTTGGTCATATCAGCCAGGGACCAGCTCACCAAGCAAATAAAATGCAAAACATGCCATCAGTGAGCTTGGCACAGGCTGGCCCAGGTCAAAATGACCCTTTTGGATAACACTACACTAAGAGCTCAAGTGAACGATTGATAAGAGGGTAAAGATCAACTGATCTTTGGTCTATGTCTCTTTGCAGCCCCCTTCTAAAATGTTAATTAGACAATGAAACAGTAATGAAATGCTCACAAGGCATATTTCTGGGACATGTGACTCATTTAAGAACAAAAGGTATAAATTCTAAAAATCAGTGTTAGGTAGTTAGTTACTTAGTTCTCCTATTAATATCTGAAGATGTCTTGTCAAGCTGTAAGACAGAGGGCCTCGGGGTAACCAAGATCCTGCTTCAGGGGACATTTGACAGACCAAGGGGAAAAGAAGAGAAGAAAAGAAGTCTCCATCTAGGACTGGTAGCTATACCTGCTTAGGATGCTGTGTAAGGCCAATATAGTTACTGAGGGTTTATGCTTGGGGAATTAAGGCTTATTAGGGAGACATATTATGTAACCTTTTATTGCTTGTGTGAGTCTTTTTCAAATAAATTGCTGTGCATTGAGGAAATTGAATCTGAATTTTCACTGGTACCCTTAACAATCTGCCCAGCTGTGGGCCATTAAAGATCTGTTTCAACATTGGTAGCAGAGGATGGTTACCATGCTAATTAACAAGTCAGCTGTTTCTGAACTGGTCAGCCAAGCTGAAATATTGTTTTGAGAAATTGTACTGTGCCAGGGAACCAGGAATTGAATATAACTTGGAGCCAGAATACTGAGAGATGGAAACACACAGGTATGCCCGGTTGTACTGGTGCTATCTTCAACTCTACGATGTTCCGCAGGGGCAAGCAAGGCAAGTCCACCTCGGAAGACCAGGGGGATACCACAAAGCTTCCAAGTCTTGCTAATAAGTCCGTATATAAGACAGGTGTTTAAAAGCTTGGGGTCAGACCCAGGGCTCATGCAGTCCCCACACCATATAAGAAAGGTTTGAATGATCTGTTGTTGAGTTATCAAAAGGATTACACTCCAAGGAAGGAACAAGTAATGAATGCTGCTGTTTGGGCTAGGTATAAGCTGAATATAAGCTTGTAAAAGAGTGAGATGTTTTGGAATGTCAGCAAGAAAGCTTAGAACAGGAATTGGAAAAACTAAAATTGCAAAATGAAAACCTGAACCCTGACCTGCAAACTGCTGTAGCACAGAATGTAACTTATGCTCAGCAGATAACAGCTTTCAGGCAGAAATGTCAGGATTTCGAGGACAGAATAAATATACAGGTGGAAGAGGAAGAGGAGCCCCTGCCAGGGTCTCCGGTAGCCCAACCAGTAGTAGTGCAGATGCCTCAGCCTCCACGGAAAATACATAGAAAGTAATTTGTCCCCTGACTGAAATTAAAAAACAAAACAAAACAAACAAACAAAAAACAGGCACTGGCTAAACAATTGAGTTCTTGGAGTAAGAAAACATGTTTGTCTTGGCTGTTTAAATACGTACTGAAAAACATCTAGATATTACAGATTTAAGAGAATTGATAATAACATGTGCTGGCCCTATGTAAGGAATGGCTTTGTTGGCAGAAATTGAGGCAGAATTAAGCAAAGATGACAGAGAAGGTGCTATACAGAAAATGGCCCAATATTTTCTGACCCCTCTCTCCCCACCCCCAGCCCCAGGAATTAAGTAGATCAGTTTTGTTGATGAATCAGGAGGAAGGGAAATCTGTTATGGCTTATTGTACTGAATTGTTGTTTGTATGCTCCCTGTCTGAATTCGAGGAGAAACAGGTAACAGATGTTCATAGAATCATAGAATCATAGAATATCAGGGTTGGAAGGGACCCCAGAAGGTCATCTAGTCCAACCCCCTGCTCAAAGCAGGACCAATTCCCAGTTAAATCATCCCAGCCAGGGCTTTGTCAAGCCTGACCTTAAAAACCTCTAAGGAAGGAGATTCTACCACCTCCCTAGGTAACGCATTCCAGTGTTTCACCACCCTCTTAGTGAAAAAGTTTTTCCTAATATCCAATCTAAATCTCCCCCACTGCAACTTGAGACCATTACTCCTTGTTCTGTCATCTGCTACCACTGAGAACAGTCTAGAGCCATCCTCTTTGGAACCCCCTTTCAGGTAGTTGAAAGCAGCTATCAAATCCCCCCTCATTCTTCTCTTCTGCAGGCTAAACAATCCCAGCTCCCTCAGCCTCTCCTCATAACTCATGTGTTCCAGTCCCCTAATCATTTTTGTTGCCCTTCGCTGGACTCCATCCAATTTATCCACATCCTTCTTGTAGTGTGGGGCCCAAAACTGGACACAGTACTCCAGATGAGGCCTCACCAATGTTGAATAGAGGGGAACGATCACGTCCCTCGATCTGCTCGCTATGCCCCTACTTATACATCCCAAAATGCCATTGGCCTTCTTGGCAACAAGGGCACACTGCTGACTCATATCCAGCTTCTCGTCCACTGTCACCCCTACGTCCTTTTCCGCAGAACTGCTGCCTAGCCATTCGGTCCCTAGTCTGTAGCTGTGCATTGGGTTCTTCCGTCCTAAGTGCAGGACCCTGCACTTATCCTTATTGAACCTCATCAGATTTCTTTTGGCCCAATCCTCCAATTTGTCTAGGTCCTTCTGTATCCTATCCCTCCCCTCCAGCGTATCTACCACTCCTCCCAGTTTAGTATCATCCGCAAATTTGCTGAGAGTGCAATCCACACCATCCTCCAGATCATTTATGAAGATATTGAACAAAACCGGCTCCAGGACCGACCCTTGGGGCACTCCACTTGATACCGGCTGCCAACTAGATATGGAGCCATTGATCACTACCCGTTGAGCCCGACAATCTAGCCAGCTTTCTACCCACCTTGTAGTGCATTCATCCAGCCCATACTTCCTTAACTTGCTGACAAGAATACTGTGGGAGACCGTGTCAAAAGCTTTGCTAAAGTCAAGAAACAATACATCCACTGCTTTCCCTTCATCCACAGAACCAGTAATCTCATCATAAAAGGCGATTAGATTAGTCAGGCATGACCTTCCCTTGGTGAATCCATGCTGGCTGTTCCTGATCACTTTCCTCTCATGCAAGTGCTTCAGGATTGATTCTTTGAGGACCTGCTCCATGATATTTCCAGGGACTGAAGTGAGGCTGACTGGCCTGTAGTTCCCAGGATCCTCCTTCTTCCCTTTTTTAAAGATTGGCACTACATTAGCCTTTTTCCAGTTATCCGGGACTTCCCCGGTTCGCCACGAGTTTTCAAAGATAATGGCCAATGGCTCTGCAATTACAGCCGCCAATTCCTTCAGCACTCTCGGATGCAATCTATTACACTCTCAGATGTTATCTATTACAGATTCTCTTAAGGGAACCTCTGCACATTTTCAGTGTTCATAGGATCTTGGGTGGATATAGATCAAACTAGATTGATTAAGGCAGCTTGGGGGGCAGAAAGGGTACTAAATGGAACAAGAAGCTCTTATCAGAAAGCAATTAATGAGGTTTCCTACAGCAATCGAGCAGGCTAAAATGGCTCCAACCACGCTGACATGGGGCATTGTACTTACAATGAAATAGGAGAAGGCCGAGGATGGTATGGCAGGAGACGATGAGTGTCTGCTGGGGGATCTTTGTGAGCACAAGTATGGGCGCAACTTCAGGAAAGGTGGGGCAGATATGGCACGTTTGGAAAAGCAACCTCTGGAAACTTTGTTGATGATTCCAATTTCCTTACCCCCATTCCCTGTTCCCATTTTCCCCACACACACACACACCCACTCACTTTCTGATTGACTGCAGACTATATAGTAAAACTTCAGTTCTGCTTAGCTATACCTTAACCAATCATTTTACTGAAATTTAACTAACCAATCCTAACATATTATAACATGATTATGTAACCAATTATATCCTACCACCTTAATTAGTTTACATCTAGCAAAATTAATTATACAGCAGACAGAAACAATCACAGAACCAGACAGAGATTATACAGACAAACAATAGCAAAGTGGGAACTATAATGACAAAACAGGACAGAAGTGAGGATTTCACATCCCAGCTATTGATAAGTGAGTTCTTGCCAGACAGGATGCTACCTTTTACATTTTCTAGGCACTTCCCTTTCTCTGGAGGTGATAGGCACTATCAGGACAGGATTGTATTCCTAACAGCCCAATAGCACCTTGTCATAAATATAAAGGGAAGGGTAATCACCTTTAAAATCCCTCCTGGCCAGAGGAAAAATCCTTTCACCTGTAAAGGGTTAAAAAGCTAAAGGTAACCTCGCTGGCACCTGACCAAAATGACCAATGAGGAGACAAGATACTTTCAAAAGCTGGGAGGAGGGAGAAAAACAAAGGGTCTGTGTCTGTCTGTGTGATGCTTTTGCCAGGGACAGAACAGGAATGGAGTCTTAGAACTCAGTAAATAATCTAGCTAGGTATGTGTTAGATTATAATTTCTTTAAATGGCTGAGAAAATAGCTGTGCTGAATAGAATGAATATTCCTGTCTGTGTGTCTTTTTTGTAACTTAAGGTTTTGCCTAGAGGGATTCTCTATGTTTTGAATCTAATTACCCTGTAAGGTATCTACCATCCTGATTTTACAGAGGTGATCTTTACTTCTATTACTTTACTTCTATTAAAAGTCTTCTTGTAAGAAAACTGAATGCTTTTTCATTGTCCTAAGATCCAAGGGTTTGGGTCTGTGGTCACCTATGCAAATTGGTGAGGATTTTTACCAAACCTTCCCCAGGAAGTGGGGTGCAAGGGTAGGGAGGATTTTGGGGGGGAAAGATGTTTCCAAACAACGTTTTCTCAGGAACCCAGATAAAGTTTGGTGGTGGCAGTGGAAGTCCAAGGGCAAAGGGTAAAATAGTTTCTACCTTGGGGAAGTTTTAACCTAAGCTGGTAAAAGTAAGCTTAGGAGGTTTTCATGCAGGTCCCCACATCTGTACCCTAGCGTTCAAAGTGGGGAAGGAACCTTGACACACCTTCTTTCAATGTGACTAGTTTGGAATGTGAGGATGTGACCGGTCGCTTCCCAGCTTATGGCTGCCTCTGCTGCTTAGCCAACGGCCTTAACCTAAGAACAGGGCCTCAGACTGTCACAGTAAGAGAAGGACCTTACACTAGCAGACAGTGATTTTGATTCTTTCTTTTATACCTCTATAACTAGCCAAGTGATAAGTAAATAACACTTCCTTCCTTACTTTCTCCATACCAGTCATGATTTTATAGACCTCTATCGTATCCCCCCACTTAGTCATCTATGTTCCAAGTTGAAAAGCCTCAGTCTCTCCTCATATAAAATTGTTCCAAACCCCTGATCATTTTCATTGCTTTTTTTCCCCGTGTGCCTTTTCCAATTCCAGTATATATCTTTTCCTATGATAGCTTATTTTGTTTAGGAGCCTTTTGGTAAAGGATCCTGTTAAAGGCTTTCTGAAAATCTAAGTACACATGCTTGTTGACCCCTCAGATAATTCTAGTAAATTGGTAAGGCATGATTTTCCTTTACAAAGACCATGTTGGATCTTCCCCAACAAATCGTGTTTGTCTATGTGTCTAATCATTCTGTTCTTTATTATAGTTTCTACCAAATTGCTTGGTACTGAAGTTAAGCTTACTGGCCTGTAATCCCCATGATCGCCTCTCGAGCCCTTTTAAAAAAACAATATTATATTAGCTATCCTCAAGTCATTTGGTACAGAAACTGATTGAAATAATAGGTTACATAATACAGTTAGTAGTTCTGTAATTTCACTTTTAAGTTCTTTTAGAACTCTTGGGTAAATACCATCTGGTCCCGGTAATTTATTGCTATTTAATGTATCATTTCGTTCTAAAACCTCCTCCAATAACACCTGAATCTGGAACGGTTCCTCAAAGTTGTTACCAAGTTGGAAAATCTCTATCACATCCTCAGCTGTAAAGACAGATGTAAAGAATTAATTTAGTTTTTCCGCAATGGCCTTCTCCTCCTTGAGTGTCCCAAGGTGCTACTGATTGTCTAGCAGGCTTCCTGCTTCTGATATACTTAAAATAAAACCAGAATTGTCCTAGGGGAAAGTGTGTATAAAAGCCCAGGGAATCTTGGGAAAACAGTGAAAAAATATTTTGATACAACGTCAGAGAGGTAATTGGCCAAAAATGCTTAATTGGGAATCGAGTTATTATTATATTAACCAATCATTCCAAGATACCTGGAAAGAGCAAGTGCGTACATGTACCACACAGCAGTGCACACTTCCTTTCCAGAATAGCTAACAAAGAGGCACAAGAAGTGCATCCGATAATATATGTAAGCGCCTGGGAAAATGAAACAAGGTACTATGAAATAAAACCAGAAGGAAATGAATTGTGGTGGATATCTAGAGTAGGATGGAAACAAATAATAGGGGCCCCATGGAAATGGGGAACCTTAATTAAAAAAAAATATTAAAACTTGTAATGGAAAGAAGGTAACCTTACTATGAATTTAAAAAGAAAAAGAAAAGGTTGGTGGAAATTGTATTAAATGTAACCCTTCTGCCTGTCAGTGGTGGCAGCAACAAGGGCCGGGTTCAGTATCTAGGGGTTCCATTCCAATAACACAATGCAAAACCGGCTCGAGCCCCCACCCAGGGATCTGGACAAATATATACCATCCCTGCTGGGCGCCTCCAAGAGGCAATACTTCCCCTCTCGCAAGCACATAGTCTGAGTGTAGCAAAAAGCCTTTTAATAACAGAGAGAAACAATGTGCCATTATGTTGGGGAAACACCACCAACAGGATTCATAACACAACCCATGAGCAAAATCCACCCCAAGCAAATTGGAGCGTGTCCTTTCCCTTTGGTTCTTGAGTCCAGCAACCCAAAGTCCCAAAAGTCTCTGTCCTTGGTCAGGGTAGCCCCAGAGTTCAAAAGTTTATCTGCAGAGTTTTACCTCCCAACCTGGGTGGAGATTGGGGGGGGGATTGGGTTAAGGGGCACCTTACGTGGTCCAAAGCTGATGGCCCCACCTCTCCATGAGGCTCTGCTCTGACAGCCGCCCCATGAGCTGATCTAGGCATTCAACAAACTGCTCTGCTCCACCAGCTGCTCCGCTCGCCATCCCGCAAAACTGCAATGCTCTGCCAGCCGCTCCGCTCTCCGTCCTGCAAACTGCAATGCTCTGCCAGCCGTCCCGCAAACTGCTCTGCTCCACCACCTGCTCTGCTCTGCTCGCTGTCCCGCAAACTGCTCCACCATATAGCTTCAGGCTCCCCCTGAGCATTAATACAACGCTCAGTGATTTCAGCTCTTAGTAAGTTTAGCTCTTTTGTGATTTCAGCTTGTAGTAGGGGAGCCTCAGTGCTGGTGCACCATTAGCCCAAAGTGAATGCAGCTCAGCAGCCTGTAACTAGACTCCTAATGGAATCAAAATTAGCTCTGATATTCCACAGTGGAGAGAGGAGGAAGTGCAATTAGCATGTAAGGCCCTCACCAGGGGGGCCCATACCACCAAGTATTAATACCTGTCCCCAGCCTCTCTCAATTCACAGAGTTTTGGAAGCCATGTCCCTTGCCTAGCTAGTGCTACTAAGTTGATGGCGAGTCCCTCCATCATAACAAAAGGCCAAGTACAGTTCCAGAAGTCCTTGATTCCCATAATCAGGGAAATAACAATTTATTCTTCCTGCCACAATAACAGAGACACTGGGGATCCCACAGCAGCCAAAGTGACCATTTGGGCAGCTATGGCCTCATTCTAGGCGGGGTGGGTGTGCCTATGCAAATGAGATCGGCCCCTGAAGTTCTTTTCCACAATTTGCCACACCTCACCACCAGATGTCAGGGTGGAGCTCATCCTGACTCTGTTTACATCAATAAGTCAAAATATATTTTGGCATTAAAAAAAGGATAACATAACAATAAACAACCAAACCTGGCTCATGAACCAAGCAAGCAATATAGGGAGCTAGTGAACAGGAGCGGCTAACAGGGGAGTTTTGCGAGGGAGTTGAGAGGCGAGAGTGTGAGCTGGGGGGCTAGATACACTTAATATTCTTTAAATTTAAATACAGAAACACCACCTGATAAAAACAGAACAACAAAAAGGAACAAGCTGTAGGTGTAAAAAGAGAATGCAGGCAGAAGTCCAGCAACAAAGTGGGGGCTATCCAGTTTATTGCACCCAATGTCGCATGTATGATTATCTGCCCTGTGGGCAGGTAGCATATGCATGCATTCGGTGCAAGGAGCTCCTGGCCCTCAGAGACCGTGTATGGGCTTTGGAGACCAGAGTGGCTGAACTGGAAGAGCTAAGGGAGAGGAAGAGTTACATAGATGAGACTTTCTGGGACACGGCAGAACGGTCCCACCCCGGTCTGACAGCCTCTGTGCTGTTGAGGAAGATGAAAGCCTCAGGGAAGGAGAACATCCAACTGGAGCAGAGGGAAATGATCCCACAGTGGGGACCCTTCTTCCAGATGATGTTGTGGTATCCTCTCACACTGAGGATACCTCTCTAGGGGAGGGAACTTCAGTTATTAGGAAGAGACGGGTATTAGTAATGGATGATTTGATCATTTGAAACACAGATAGCTGGATTTTTGATGACTGTGAGAACTGCATGGTGACTTGCCTGCCTGGTATTGTTGTAGATCTCTTGAGACATCTAGATA
Source organism: Lepidochelys kempii (assembly GCF_965140285.1). NCBI lineage: Eukaryota > Metazoa > Chordata > Testudines > Cheloniidae > Lepidochelys > Lepidochelys kempii. The sequence continues at coordinate 87,507,678 of NC_136380.1, forward strand.
GACTTATATATAGTGCTGGGGAGGAGCCAGTGGTTGTGGTACATGTAAGCAACAATGACATAGGAAAGGAAACGAGAGAGGTGCTGGAGGTCAAATTTAGGCTGTTAGGTAAGAGATTGAAGTCTAGGACCTCTATGGTTGCATTGTCTGAAATGCTTCCTGTTCCAAGTGCAAGATCAGCTAGACAGGCAGAACTGCAGGTCTCAATATGTGAATCAGATGATGGTGTAGGAAGGAGGGGTTTAGAGTTATTAGGAACTGGGGAAACTTTTGGGAAAGGGGAGCCTGTACAGGAATGATGGGCTCCACCTAAACCAGAACGGAACCAGATTGCTGGCACTTAAAATTAAAAAGGTCATAGAGCAGTTTTTAAACTAAGGGCTAGGGGAAACCCAACAGGTGTGGAGGAGCACGTGGTTTGGACAGAGACATCCCTTAGGGGAGGATCTATTACTGGAGATTCTATATGTCCTAGTAAAGAGGAGATGATGGAAGATCATAAAAGACAGGTTGGATCTGATGAGAAACAGTCAAATGAGAAAAAACTTACATTCAATTACATCATGTAATGGCAGACAGCTAAAAACAGACAGGTTTTTAAAGTCCTTATTTACCAATGCTAGAAGTTTATATAAGGTGGGTGAACTAGAGTCTTCATTTAATATGAGACATATTGATATAATCGGCATCACAGAAACTTGGTGGAATGAGGATAATCAATGGGACACAGTAATACCAGGGCACAAAATATATCAGAAGGACGGAACAGGTCTTGCTGGTGGGGGACTGGCACTATATGTGAAAGAAAGCATAGAATCAAATGAAGTAAAAATCTTAAATGAACCCATCTGTACCATAGAATCTCTATGGATAGTAATTTCATGCTTGAATAATAAGAATATAGCAGTAGGAATATATTACCGACCACCTGACCAGGATGGTGATAGAGACTGTGAAATGCTCAGATAGATTAGAGAGACTATTACAATAAAAGAATAAAATAAAATAAAAATGGGGGATTTCAACTGTCCCCATATTCACTGGGTACATGTCACTTCAGGACTGGATGCAGAGATACCTTAAATGACTGCTTCTTGGAGCAGCTAGTCCTACATCCCACAAGAGGAGAGGCAATTCTTGATTTAGTCCTAAATGGACCACAAGATCTGGTCCAAGAGGTGAATATAGCTGGACCACTTGGTAATAGTGACCATAATATAATTAAATTTAACATCCTGTTGGTGGGGAAAAAACCACAGCAGCCCAACACTATAGCATTTAATTTCAGAATGGGGAGCTACACAAAAATGAGGAGGTCAGTTGAACAGAAATTAAAAGATGCAGCAGTGTCAACAGTGAAATCCCTGCAAGCTGCACAGAAACTTTTTAAAGACACCATAATAGAGGCTTAACTTAAATGTATACCCCAAATTAAAAAACATAGTAAGAGAACCGAAAAATTGCCACCGTGGTTAAACAACAAAGTAAAAGAAGCAGTGAGAGGCAAAAGGGCATCCCTTAAAAAGTGGAAGTTAAATCCCAGTGAGGAAAATAGAAAGGAGCATAAACTCTGGCAAATGAAATGTAAATATGTAATTAGGAAGGCAAAAAAAGAATTTGAAGAACAGCTAGCCAAAGACTCAAAAAGTAATAACATTTTTTTAAGTACATCGGAAGCATGAAGCCTGCTAAACAACCAGTGGGGCCACTGTATGATTGAGACGCTAAAGGAGCACTCAACAATACTAAGGACATTGTGGAGAAACTAAATTAATTCTTTGCATCAGTCTTCAGGGAGATTCTCAAATCTGAGCCATTCTTTTTAGGTGACAAATTTGAGGAACTGTCCCAGATTGAGGTGTCATTAGAGGAGGTTTTGGAACAAATTGATAAACTAAAGAGCAATAAATCACCAGGATCAGATGGTATTCACCGAAGAGTTCTAAAAAAACTCGTATGTGAAATTGAAGAACTACTAACTGTAGTCTGTAATCTATCATTTAAATCAGCTTCTGTACCAAATGACTGGAGGATAGCTAATGTGACACCAATTTTTAAAAGGGGCTCCAGATGTGACCCCGGCAATTACAGGCCGGTAAGCCTGACTTCAGTACCAGGGAAAGTGGTTGAAACTATAGTAAAGAACAAAATTATCAGACACATAGATGAACATAATTTGTTGGGGAAGAGTCAATACATTTTGTGTAAAGGAAATCAGGCCTCACTAATATACTAGAATTCATTTAGGGGGTCAACAAGCATATGGACAACAGTAATCCAGTGGATATACTGTACTTAGATTTTCAGAAAACCTTTGACAAGGTCCCTCACCAAAGGCTCTTAAGCAAAGTAAGCTGTCATGGGATAAGTGAAAAGGTCCTCTCATGGATTGGTAACTGGTTAAAAGAGAGGAAATAAAGGGTAGGAATAAATGGTTTGCTTTCTGTATGGAGAGAGGGAAATAGTGGTGTCCTTTGGGGTCTGTACTGGGACCAGTCCTGTTCAACATATTCATAAATGTTATGGAAAAAGGATTGAACAGTGAGGTGGCAAAATTTGCACATAATACAAAACTATTCAAGATAGTTAAGTCCCAGGCAGACTGCGAAGAACTACAAAAGTATGTCTCGTTACTGGGCAACAAAGTGGCAGATGAAATTTAATGTTGATAAATGCAAAGTAATGCACATTGGAAAACATAATCCCAACAATACATATAAAATAATGGGGTCTATATTAGCTGTTACCACTTAAGAAAGAGATCTTGGAGTCATTGTGGATAGTTCTCTGAAAATATCCACTCAATGTGCAGTGGCAGTCAAAAAAGCTAAGAAAATGTTGGGAATCGTTAAGAAAGGGATAGACGATAAAACAGAAAATATCATCTTACCTCTATATAAATCCATGGTACACACACATCTGGGAGACTGTGTGCAGATATAGTTGCTCCATCTCAAAAAAGATATATTGGAATTGAAAAGGGTTCAGAAAGGGGCAACAAACATGATTAGGGGTATGGAACGGCTTCCGTATGAGGAGCTATTAATAAGACTGGAATTTTTCAGCTTGGAAAAGCGATAATTAAGCGGGGATATGATTGAGGTCTATAAAATCATGACTGGTGTGAGAAAGTAAATAAGGAAGTGCTATGTACTCCTTCTCATAACACAAGAACTAGGGGTCACCAAATTAAATTAATAGGTAGAAGGGTTAAAACTAACAAAAGGAAGTATTTCTTCACACAACACACAGTCAATCTATGGAACTCTTTGCCAGAGGATGTTGTGAAGGCCAAGACTATTACAGGGATCAAAAAAGAATTAGATAAATTCATGGAGGATAGGTCCATCAATGGCTATTAGCCAGAATGGGCAGAGATGGTGCCCCTAGCCTCTGTTTGCCAGAAGCTGGGAATGAGCAACAGCGAATGGATCATTTGATAACTACCTGTTCTTTTCATTTCCTCTGGGGCACCTGGCATTGGCCACTGTCAGAAGACAGGATACTGGACTAGATGGACCTTTGGTCTGACCCAGTATGTCCATTCTTATGTTCTTAAGCTCACATGGAAAAATAATTCATTTCCAATACAAAAAATACCAATAGCACCCCTAAATGATTACATCTTTTATAACTCACCCCAGGTTCATATCACCTAATTTTAAGGAAATAAAATGGAATAATACAGATTGGGATAGAAAAATACAAACAAACCAAGGAACACTGAAGCAAGTAAAACAAACAACCAGACTTGTAATAACTGTAAAATGTGCACTTTCTTGAAGATATAAAATTGTTTAAAAAGCTGTAGAAATGATAAAATGACAAATGTATGTCTGGTAAGATATTGTGTGTCAAGTAACAGAATGAAATAGAATTAAATGGGTAATGTTATTCTGGATTTGTAAAACCACAGTGTTACTACTTCTAAGCTTCTGTTTTGGATACCAAATATGTAAACAGTATAAAAAAAAGACAAGCTTTGCAAAAAAACTTAAAATTAAATTGTCAAATTATGCTTTTGAAGATTGTAAAATGATAATGTAGTTTTAAAAGAAAACAAATGATCCAATAATTGGCATATTGGTAAAATTGGCATGATTGGTGTGATATCACAATTGCCTTTGATAATTGGATCTCAAGTGGGGGACTTTGGGGATGGTGCTGAATTATTATTATGAATTACTGTGACTGATATGAATGAATGTGGTGAACATGACTTTGGTATCACTTGGTATGTCTGAATTTGCTAGAGGATTCTGGGAGCAGGGTTCTCTTAGCATCAGACAGTTGGTATGGAAATTTACTGAGAGTGATTAGAGGCTCTATCTGCGTGTATGTGTTTCAACATAGAACTTTGGTCATATCAGCCGGAAGCCAGCTCACCAAGTATAGAAAACGCAAAAACATGCCATCAGTGACTTGGCACATGCTGACTCAGGTCAAAATGACCCTTTTGCGTGACACCACGGTAAAACATTAAGTGAATGATTGATGAGAGGGTAAACATTAACTGATCTTTGGTCTGTGTCTGTTTGCAGCCCCCTTCTAAAATATTAATTAGGAAAAAAAACAGTAATGAAATGCTCACAAGACATATTTCTGGGACATGTGACGCCTTTAAGAACAAAAGGTATCAATGCTAAAAATCATAGTTAGTTACTTAGTTCACTAATTAACGTCTGCAGAGGTCTGTGATGCTGTAAGACAAAGGGCCTTGGGGTAACCAAGTCCCTGCTTCGGAGGACATTTGACAGACCAAGTACTTGAGAGGGGAAAAGAAGAGAAGAAAAGAAGTCTCCATCTAGGACTGGTAGCTATACCTGCTTTGTGTGCCAATCAGGTTGTGTAAGGCCAACATAGTTACTGAGGGTTTATGCTTGGGGAATTGAGGCTCATTAGGGAGACATATTAAATTGCTTTTTACTGCTTGTGTGAGTCTTTCTCAAATAAATTGCTGTGCTTTGAGCAATTTGAATCCGAATTTTCACTGGTACCGATAACAATCTGCCCAGCTGTGGGTCATTAAAGATCTGCTTCAACAGGGCATATGCACTTCTGCCTCAGGCAAACTTATGGATGCCTGTCTTATGCATAAACCCAGAGCAGTCTTCAAAACATGGGCTTTCCACATTACAGCTGAGTGCCTTATCCACTAGACTGTGGGATATTCAGTTGTGGTGTTCTCTCTGCTGAGATGACACTGTTCAGTGTCCCAGAAATCCCAAGAGGACTCAAAGTCTTCCCTCTGAAGTAGGAATGTGGAGAGTAGAAGCCATTCTACTTTGGTGTTAAATAATTAAATAATAATTGGGCCAGAGAGCATAAGGATGACTTTATAATCTAGCGATTAGGGCACACACCTAATCTGGGACATGGGAAACTCAAGTTCAAGTCTCTCCTTCCCCCCCCCAAAAAACGTAATTTGAACATTGGTTTCCTATCTCTTAGGTGTGCATGCCCTGTAATAACTCACATTATGTCCCATCCTCCACCATTGGAAATATTTTCAAATTGCTGATGGGCCATATGTCATTGTAGGTAATCTCATCATATCACCCCCTCCATAAAATTTGTCAAGCTCAGTCTTAAAACAATTTTGGTTTTTTGTCCCCACTACACCCTGGGGAGGCTGTTCCAGAACTTAACTCCTCTGATGGTTAGAAACCTTTTTCTAATTTTAAGCCCAAACTTATTTCTGGCCAATTTATATTAATTTGTTCTTGTGCCAACAGTGGCCCTTAACTTAAGTAACTCCCTGATGTTTATCCCTATATTTACAGAATGCAGTCATGTCTCCCATCATCCTTCATTTGGTTAGGTTAAACAAGCCAAGGTCCTGAAGTCTCCTCTCATAAGGTAGCTTCTCCATTTCTCTGATCATCCTAGTAGCCCTCCTCTGCACCTACTCCATTTTGAATTCATCTGTCTTAAACATGGAAAACCAGAATTGCACACAGTATTCCAGGTAAAATCTCACCAGTGTGTTGTATAATGGCAATAACACTTCTCTGGAAATACCGCACCTGATGCATCCTAGGATTGTATTAGACTTTTTCACAGTCATATCCTGTTGGTGGTTCATAGTCATTCTGTGATCGATCAATACACCCAGTTCTTTCCCCTCCTCTATCGCTCCCAACTGATTCGACTCCAGCTTATAGCAAAAATTCTTGTTCTCAGGCCCTAAGTGTATGACTTTGCACTTTGTACTATTAAATTTCATGCCATTTCTATTATTCCAATTTTCACGGTCATCCAAATTTTGTGGGATATTTCTGTCCTCCTCCATTTTGGAAATACCTCCGAACTTTGTGTCATCCAAACACTCTCACTTTTTGTGCCAAGGTCATTAATGAAGATGTTAAATAGGATTGGTCTCAGACTGATCCTTGAGGATATCCACTATTAACCTATTTCCAGCCTGACAGTTCACCTTTCAGCATGACTCATTGTAGTTTCCCCTTTAATCAGTTCCTTCCCCACATTTTGATTCTCAGATTAATCTCCATCTTCTGCAATTTAACTAATAATTTCCCATGTGGATCTGTGTCAAAGGCTTTACTGAAATCCAGGTAGATTAGATCTACTGCATTTTCTTTGTCTTAAAAAATCAGTTATTTTCTCAAAGAAAGAGTTCAGGTTGGTCTGGCACAATCTATCTTTTATATCTCCACCCCATCCTCAGTGCTTAGTGCTCCCAATTATTTCCTTATTATGTATATGGCTAAAGAATCTTTTAGTACTGGTTTTCATTTCCTTTGCACAGTCCAGCTCTGCTTGACTTTGGCAGTTCTTACTTTTCCCCTATAGTTTCTGTCCTTCAAGAGGTAGTTGTCCTTGCTGATGCAATCTTCTTCCATTCCTTGTAGGCATTCTGCTTTCTCTTAATAGCCTGTTTGCGGTGCTTGTTCATCCAGTTTGTCTGCAACCCAGTCTTTTGATTTTGCTTGAAATGAAGGCTTCAGATAGTTTGTACAACTCTGTCTTGCTACTTACCAGTGCTAAACCTAAAATGGTATCACCTCTTTTTGGTTAGGTGACTCTTGGGTGAAGAAATCTGTCAGCTAGTACATCCAGGAAGTTCTGGACCCTACCTCTCGCTACAGGAAAACTAGGCAGGTGCCTAGGCTGGCAGATTTCTGGGATAAGCAATTTAAAAAAAAAATAATGCTCATAGGCTGGCCTGATCCTGCCACCACCAGTGATGCCCTTACAGAACTATCCATTCCCTGTCACACATGCTTCTTCAACCAACCACCACACAACCAGCGCCTCACCCTGCTCAGAGCTCCACCCACTGTAAAACACAGCTCTGCCCACTCTACCTCAACTACCACCAACTGAACCACCCAGCCCCAGCCACTGCATAGAGCTCTACTTTATTGTACAGCAGAATCCCATCCACTGTACATTGCTTTACCCTTGGTGGGGAGGGGCACACTGGAGTTTTGTCTAGGCGGCAGATTGTCTTGAGTGGCCACTCCAAGGCCCAGTTCTCATTTACACTAAGATCACTATTTTACACCATTCCAGGAATGTAAAAGGGACTTACAGTGGGCTAAAATTACATTTATATTAATTTCAAGGCCTCTTTACATTGCCATTGCAGATTAAAACAGCCTTCATATAATGAGACTCAGGACCACATTTTTCTCTATGTGTTTCAGCCAGATTTTTTCTATATAGGTAATGGCTGAAGATACTAACACCGGACATGGTTTATTTTATAGAATTAAGTAATAATAGGGTAATTTAAAATGCTTTTGTAATTTTCAAGCACTGAGGTTTTCAAGTGGGAAATTTCTCAGTTACAGCAGAATTCTGTTATTTAAACAAATAGAATAATAAATTCAGATACATGGGAGGCTCGAAAGGTTATATAGTCCAGAGGTTATATAGTCCAGTGTTTCTCAATGACCGGTCTGTGGACCGGTGCCAGCCCCCGAGATTTCCCTGACACAGTTTAGGAAGGCAGCAAGCCAGTCTCTTATCTAAAAAACAAAACAAAACAAAAAAAAACTTGAGAAACACTGATCAAATCCATTCCGCACACTGAGGCAGGATTAAAAAAAATCAAAATAGATAAGGCGCCAATAAAATTCCTTGGATTTCAAACAATCTAAAATTTGAAATGGCCCAGAATTTGAGACAAACCACAAATCCGAGACAGTCTAGTATATGAGTAGGTACGGAATTTGAGGCAAGCAGGATATTGTTTCATGTTCAGAGTTTTGTGAGCCAAAAAGTCATTGGTTGTTCAAGACATGGAAGTTGTGCACAAAATGTTGGGTCAGCTTTTAAATATTTAGCTAGAGTGGGAGATTATTTTGTTAAGAGGCCCTTTTAAGCTCTAAAAGGCTACAGTGGGATTTATCAGAAAACAAGACCAATGGGTTAGGAAAGACATAAGATACCTCATTCGTGGCTGACTGTCATGACAGCTACAGAGTTTCTTTCTGTGTCTCGTACAAAGCTCAGCATATGGTATGCATATTACAGCTGAACGAAATTTTACACATAAAACTTTTTCAGCCAAAAAGTGAAGACTTGGGGCCAGCAAAACATTTTGCAAATTCAAGTTGAATATTCCAAATTGAACTGGTTTGGCCAGTGACACAAAAACAAAGTTATTTGCACAGCTTTAATGCATATTAGTTTCAAATAGGCAGATTATTATTTCAAAATATAAAGTACTGTCTAGATTTTATCAGAGCTGCTAAGGAAAAGACCGTATTGCCTTCTTTAGGTTGGGAAGACTAATAACTAGTGTGACATTTATGGTTTCTTCCAGGCCTGAACTAAATCTCTCAGCAAAACTTTGAAAATATGATAAAATGTATTAAGTTCAGTAAACTCCATATCTAGAATTTGAAATTATATTCTGACAGCAAATTTTTTATCAATTCTATAATGCTTAGGATCTTCTGAAAATAAGAATAGTGCCTCTGCTTAAAGATTTATATTATAGAGGAATTGCCATAGAAGATACTGGTAGCTGAAAATGGATATCTAATGATACATGAGCTATTGTGAAAGTGATGATATTTTTCCATTCAAAAGCTATCAGGATACAAAGAAGACAGATAGGTACAAAAGGATACTTGAAACTGGTTAAATACCGTGTTCATTTACATTTTGTATACATGAAAAATGATAATCAACACATAATTTGTACATCATATCTTCAGGGTAATAATCTTTGCAAGGACAGGGATATTGTTAAGAGTCTCAGATTTAGCAGACGTTAAAAAAAGTTAAAATGTAATAATGGAACTTCAAACATTTTTTAAACCTGAGGTTAAAATGAAGCTAATAGATAAAATATTGTGTCCCATGAAGACCTCCATACTGAGCTCCATACCTCAATTAGGCTTTAATAAGTTTTGTTTTCATTTCTAAGGTGTACTGGGTACCTCTTCAAATTGCCCAAAAGAAAAGATCATGTGCAGGGAGCCCTGTACCCTTCTCCTGTGGGACTCATCTGAATTAGCCCTGCAGGGGCCTGGAATTCCTGTTCTGCACTTTCTCCCTCTGCTGTCTTCAGCCCATATTGTGCAGGAATGCTTGGTGGTCTGCATCAGCTTCAGCCCCATATAGAAACCCCTAGTGGCAGGTATGGGTATAGTAGCCAGTGGAGATTCCAGGGACTGGAAAAGTTCTAGCTCCGCTAGGAGTGCCATAGTGGCAGCAGGTGGTTCTGCACACTGCAGGAGAGAAGTTACATTAGAGATACTACTGCAGGGGGTGGAATCCTGGCCACACTGAAGTCAATAACAAAACTCCTATTACCTACACTAAGCCCAGGATTTAACCTAAAGCATTTCGAGTGGCTGACAGAGGGGCATTGGTGGTGGAACCTAGCCCCAAAAGCCTGTAATGACCATCTGCTCTAGAAGGTTAGGTGAGGTTTTTAACATTGTTTACTAGTTTTTGACACCTTCATGCACTTAATTGGTTCTGTAAAATGGAATTTATTTATCTATACATTTGTTAAGTATTAATATTATGTAAAGCACTATACGTGTCTGGGGGCTCTGAATTCTGCAGGCAGTTTATGCAGTAATTCTAAAATCTCCAGTTTTAAATATCGACATCTGAAACCCAATATATCCAGGCAGCTCTGGGACAAAACTTAAGAAGGCTGTGAGGTGTTAAATTATAATGGTTAATAGTCATGTTGAAATACGATTTGCAGAATTTACAAATGCTGTGGATTTCACACAGGTGGATATCAAAAGTATTAAATAATTACTAAATTAACATATACATCTGTTCCTAAACATCAGGAGATACTACCTGCTTTGGATGGAGAAAAACACAGTACAAACAAATTTGGAACTGATATGGCAAGATGTTTTTAAGATACAAAGTGGAACATAAATGTGGAAAAAAAAAAAGCAACCTCTACCTTTGACCATGACATTGCCCAGTTACTCACTAAATTTAAAGAGACAGTCAGAAGAAATTGAAGGTGGAATGATTCCCCCCAGAGTATTTGCTGCAGTGGTGACAAAATTGGAACTATGTCAGAATGGAAAGTTAATTATAGCTATAACTATGGAATGACAGCTGAAGTCAATAAAAGGCTATGAATGCTACTATACCATTTACTAAAAAAGTGACATACAGTCTTTTGTAAAGACTGTACTTTCGTTTCTAACACACTCTTTTGTTTATCATAGCTAGCATACCATTTACCAAAAAGAGTCACACACTCATTTTCCATCTCTCACTGCATGCATGAAAGTATAATAGTATTTAAAAAATATATAATACTGTTTAAGTTTAAGCAGGGTAAATGTTTGCTATAATTCTTAGGGTCTTATGATGGTTTCCATCACAACAGTATGTAAGTCTATTAACAATATATGGAATCAGAAGTAAATCCAGTCAATTTATAATCAATATACTAGGAGATTGTCATGTATTGACCATGCCAACTGCTACTGTCAGGAAGGACATCTATGATTTTAAAGAGAGTTTGAGATACTTCTTTGAAAGGGACTCTAGTATACACTTTTTCAAATGGAGACCATGGAGAAGTGAATTAAAAAAATGACCCTAGAGTTGAAGTCGTCATACATCTCTCTAAGATATAACGTGTTGGAAACACTGAAAGGCAAAAGAATAATTCTATTCATTTGCTATACAACAAGTGGAAAATGTAATTTATTTTTTATTAAGACTAGCAGGTCTGTATTAGTGTACCTATATAACTTTATCTCTTTAAAAAAACTCTGGAATCATGGATGGACACACAACAGAAAAATATGAACAAAATAATGTTTTCAACCCAATGCACAGGTTTGCTGAAGTTCATACAAATTGCCATCATTTAGCCAGCTACTGTGATAAATGAAGGCGCGGGGGTAGCTCCCTTTTATGGACACCCAGCCAGCCAGTAGCTATGAAATCCCTCTTAGTAGCTGTTCTCTAATTGCTCTACCCGTAAAGGGTTAAAAAGTCTCACTGCTATGCAAAGGAAAAAGGAAGTGAGTGGGCACCTGGGCAAAAGAGCCAATGGGAAGGCTAGAACTTTTTAAAATTGAAAAAAGACTCCTCTTTTGTCTGTCTGTGGTTGTTCTCCCAGGGAGAGGTGGACAGGGGAGCAGCTATGCTGTAAGAAGCTTGGGCCAGGTATGAAAATATCATCAGTATCATACCTAGAAACTACTAATGTAAAACCCCAGATATGTAATAAGATCAGGAAATGTCTAGGAAGACGTGATTAAGTTTATTCCTTTTATTTCATTATAGCTTGTGGATTCCTCTGTGCTAATCCCACATGCTTTCGTTTTGCTTGTAACCTTCAAGCTGGACTTCAAGAAAGCTATTCTTGGTGCTTAATCCTTGTAGTTGCTCTTTTAAAATCTAGCAATAGCCTGAGTTCCCAGATGTATTTTCTTTCTTTTTTTTTTTAATTAATAAAATTGACTTTTTTAAGAACAGAATTGGATTTTTGTGTCTTAAGACGTTTGTGCACATGTTGCTTATTAGCTGGTGGCAACAGCTGATTTCCTTTTTTTCACTCTCAGCTCATCCCTGGAGGTGGAGATGAAAGGGCTTGAGGGTACCCCACAGGAAGGACTTCCTAAGTGCACCTTCTTGGGTTCTCAAAAGGGTTTTTGCACTTGGGTGGTGGCAGCATCTACCCATCCAAGATCAGAGAAAAGCTGTAACCTTGGGAGTTTAATACCAGCCTGGAGTGGCAGGTATTAATTTTTAGAATCCTTGCGGGCCCCCATCTTCTGCACTCAAAGTGCCAGAGTGGGGAATTAGCCTTGACAGCTACTAAAAAAAATATTCTATATGAAGATATTTCTCAAAGCTTATATATAATCCAGCCCTGAGGTGTGGATTTAGCCTTCCTCCTTATATCCTAAATGGGTATGGGTCCTGGCTTGACCTATAAGGACACCTGGTGCCTCCACACATGGAGTAAAAGAGTGGTCTGTGGGGTATAATCCATAGTCATGTATTTAAAATCTCCTGAGTTCTGCAGCCCCCTGTCCATTCTGAGACACAAAATACGAGAGTCTGGGGAATTTTAGCTGAATGTGGATCTAATAATCCCCATTCACAAAAAAAAAAAAAAGAACCCCTATTAGAGTGCAGAGAAAAAGAGGAATGGACATTTCCAAGGGGCTGGATGGCCTATGTTAAGCTTAATAGCTCTGAGTAGTGTCTACTCTCATTTGATTAAATGTGTCACCTTTTGGGAAAAAGGACATTCAGGCACCCTTCTCTCTAGCAAAGCAAACACTCAGACTTAATGAACTTGTTCAGGATGTTTCCCTACATGCCAAGATTCAAAGTTGAGGAGTCTGATTCTCCCCCATCTTTTACAGCTGTCCAAACTGAGTGTCAGTTGTGGTGTGGTAACAGTTTATTCAGTGCCATATTAAGACAGTCTTTGACTCTTGGCATAACTAATATATGGCTTCTTTATGATGCTGTCCCTGCTGATTTAGCAGTGTCAAGGGCCATCCAGACAAGAGCTGTCTGATGGACTGGTGGGAAAACGGACATCACACCTTCTTTTGCAGACTAGACTTCTCCCATCCCTGAACTGTAGCTCCCTGTCTAGGCATGTTGTGGTCTATCCCAGTGGCAAGATGATTTAGGTCCCACTTGTCGAAGCAAAGAAATAGGTGTGGGAGAGCCTTTGCTGATACCACCATAGAAGAGCTATAAAGTAATGGAAACAGTGCAGATCCTCTTCACAAAGTCTTGTGTCTGGGTGGTGGTGGTGGTGGGAATACTCCAAAGTAACACTTTCCTGAATTAAGATACATGGGGTAATTTTCACCTTTCAGGATTCATGTTTCACACTGTCTGCAGACTCAGGCAAGTCTGTATTACAATCAGTTCATATTTTCAAAGTTTTCTTGTAACTATGAGGGCTATAAATATAAATGAAAGCTGAGATTTTGATTATGTCATATAGCTACAGGACTTAAGGCCTAGGTGCAGACCATAGTTCCTATGCCTTAATTTAACCCTGGATCCAGATGCATGCCAAGGAACTCCAGGAGGGATTGTAGCTCTTCAAACTTTTTTTTTTAAAGTCAAAATACAGTGTTTTAATGGACTACTTATTTTTGAGAGACACCTAAAATTAATAGTAGATATAGCTGTGTTAAGAAGATTGGGCCAGATTTTGAAAAGTGCACCCCGGGCATATTTCATGTGCACACAAACCCAGATATGTGCATACATATGTTCTTTCCCCTAAGCATGCACTGGAATTTGCATCGGTGCAAGTGAGAGGCTTGCTTGTGTATGAATGTATAGTTTAGACACGCTGTTCATAATTTGCCCCATTATCATCTGTTTATGTAGTGTAATACCACCAGAGATTATTTTGCCTTCCTTTCCTAATTTTTATATATATATATATATCATATTTAATAGAACCCACTGGAAAAGGAGAGCGCAAAATTATGTTCTTTTTGTACATTGTTTGGCAGCTCAACTGCCTGCTATGATTGCCATTTGGCATATTTTCAGCCCTCAAAATATTTAAAAAAAAAAAAAAAAGTACAACAGCTGTTGTGGAAATGGAGGGCATGAGAATGTTCTTCAATGGTATTAGGGAATGGCGAAAACAGAGAAAAAAAGAATAGGAATGGATACTGGAGAATGTATCACTGCGCACCAGGAATTTGTTTTCATCAAATACACTGATACATGCCAGGGAGGGGGTGTGGGGCATCAACTTTGTAGGTTAGATACCTGGGTGTGGGAGGAAGTTGTCTCTCTTCCATGAATGGAGAGTTCTTTCAGTAGGAGAAGAGCAGAGTGTTAGGATATGAAGTTTGTATGTTTGCTAATGGGAAACTCGGGAGGGCAGGGTCTCGCCTCAGGTTGTGGTTAGGGGTTTGTGAAATTGTCTCAGGTGGTAGGCAGAGCACATTCTGGGGTAAAATTGTCTCTCATTCAGTGTGGGGAGTGGTGGACCGTGAGCAGAGTTTATAGGGTGCATGACATGAGCATATTGGGTTTGGCCTGTGCAAGTACATGGCTGGTGACCAGGGGACAACTAAACTCAAGGATCTAACTGACCTTATCCAACAAGGTATTACAGAAAGAGAGATGTAATCTCCCAGAAAACTGTCTTCTTTGTGTTTTGGACACCACCTGGACTAACAAACCGAGAAAAGAGAAAGGAGGTTGGTCACTGCCCTATAGTGGCCTTTAGATCCTCAGACTATTACTGGCAGTTTGTGCTTACTCACAACTCCAATAGTGGTTTTGCTTGTTTGTTTTCCAAACAGAAAAAAGTTGATTTGTCTTCAAAGTGGTTGAAATGGAACCTTTTATTTTTCATTTTTAAAATGATTCTTTGTGGGTATCTTTTTAAACAAAAGTGAAAACGTTACTGAGAAATGTTAACAATTTTCATTTACCAAAGTCATGTTTATACTAAAGAAAATATTTCATTAATATTTCTGATCAAAAAACTTTTTAAAAAAGCATGACATTTTCCACAAAATCAAAAAGAAAAAAATCTAAAACGTAATTATTTTTTTCATGAAAAAATATTGTAAAGCTATTTTTTCAACAACAACAACAACAACAACTTTTCATTCAATCATCTTTAGTAGTCATGCAGCTGCCAAAGCTGTTGACTCACTGGATTTGTTCGAGAATTTGCTGGTTGGGGGCACCTGATGCTGTTGCTGCACCTCTCAGCATGGTGCCTTTAGCTATAATGCTGTTCTCTGAGGCTCCACCACCTAGCCCAGCTCTTAGTGATTTTGGTGAGTAGTGGGGAACCTCATTGCCTCCTTTGTGTTATCTTTCACCAGAACACTGTCCCCACACCAAGTCTATGGCTTGGCCCCCCAGACCAGCTTATCAGTGGTCACTGAGGGTATGTCTACACTCCAGCTGAAAGATGTGATTCCTAATGTAGGTAAACAGTCTTGCACTAGCTCAGCATAAACTAGTGTGCTAGAAATAGCAGTGAAGGTGTTGTTGCATGGGAAGCAGCTCAGACTGGCTACCTGAGTCCAGGACCATATGATTCCCTGGGTCCTAGCTCAGGTGACTAGCCTGTCTGACCATCCATGAAGCAACAACTGCATAGCTATTCTTAGAATGCTAGCTTGAGCTGAGCTAGTACAAATCTATCTACCCAAACTGGGGATTACACCTCCCAGCTGCAGTATAGACAAACCCTGGGAAGAGACAAAGATGCTCAAATGAGTCTAATCAGCTGTCTTTAAACATTGGAAGGGGTGGGTAAAAGGGAATCTAAAACCCTTTAAACAGAGTCCTCAGCACTAACCAGGAACATCTATGCCCATACTGTCTTCTTTCACTTGGATTTGGCATAATTATTCTACACTGAGCTAGTGAGGCTAACTTAGGATGACCCTCTGAATTTAGTCACACGGTAAGGACAATAACATTTCATTACCCCTGCATATAAGACTTAGGCCAGGTCTGCACTACAAACTTATATCAGCATAGCTTTGTTGGTCAGGGGTTGTGAAAAATCCACACCCTTGAGGAACATAGTTATACCGATCTAACACCCAGTGTAGACAGTGCTATGTCAATGATAGGGCTTCTCCCATCAACATAACTAACGCCTGTCATAGGGGTGGATTACCTACGCCAACTGGAGAGCTTCACCCGTTATTGTAGTAGCATCTTCACTGAAGCACTACAGAGGTGCAGCTGCATCGGTGCAGTGTTTTAAATGTAGATAAGCCTTTAAATTAATTTTAACCCCAAACTGCCAAAATTTGCAAAGTAGGTATATTTATTGATCACCTCGGCTTAGCTGTGCAAATATGGTCTGCTCCTGAGGTCTTTGCTTCCACTTCATTAATAGATGGAAGGAAAGGTCTCTTTTAGGTCACTAGTTTACATATTATATACACATACACAAGCCCTTTACTACACATTAGCTAACCTCTTAATTTAGGTTTACACACATTTATTGTGCTTAACTGCTTTACTTTCCTTCCTTTTCATTGAATCAGACTCAATCATTTTCTTTCTGTTTTTGATGTTTCTAACAATCATTTTGGTGAGTAAATGGTGAATGATTTTCTTTTCTTTTTATTTTGCAAATGTGTAACAAACTGTGAAATGTTTTTATTTAACCCCCCCACCCACCAGTAATCTGTCACTTCTTGTGTGAGAAACAATGCGTGTGTGACACTCTGAGTACCTTTTCCAGACCTAGAGACAAGATCAATGTAAGCTTGAAATCTTGTCCCTTTCACCAACAGAAGATATCACCTCATCCACCTTGTCGCTCCAATATCCTGGGACCAACACAGTACAACTACACTGCAAACAACAAATTTTTTGTGCGATTTATAGAATTCTTTATTTTTCAGTAAGATTACAAATAATTTTTGCACTGTTGGCTCATCAGAAGGCTTATCTCTGCTTCATCTGATGTAAAGATTGCATCTTTCACTAGGATCCTTTACAAAAGAAAACTAAACCAAATTTTAATTTAATTATGAAAAAACTAAACTAGGAAAAAGGTCAGTGTACCAGTGCATCTCTAAAATAGTAAGAGGGTTCCTCAAAACACTTATAAAATATCCTTATTGTGTTAATCATGACATTCAAGGTAAAATTTTCAAAATGACCTATGTCTTTCTATGAGACTTAGATTTCTAAAGGTTGTGTCACTTTTGAAAATGAGTCTTAGTATCCTATGTCACTTAGAGCTAAAGGTGCCTAACTGCCAGAATCAGACCCTACAAAACCCACTCTCAGTGGTCATCGAACCTGCAGGCACCTGAACTCAGTCAGCACCTAAACTTCTGCAATAAAATTTCCCTTGGTGCTTATGCCTTTGCCTCTGCACATGTACACTGCAACCTCACTCTAGCCAGCCAGACACCTAACCCACACAGTGATGCAGGGATCAGGAAAAGACAGGTATTCCTTTGCCCAACTCACCAGTGGATCCAGCCCTTTTAGGTGAGTTCACTGAAAACAGCTTGGCAGGGAAGACAGGATGATGATGACCTCTCTCAGAACTTCTAATGTAGTAGTTAGCATCCTTACCTGGTATGTAGAAGACCCACAGTTCAAGTCCCACCTCTACCTGAACGGGAGACAGGATTTGAACAGGGAGATGCTCCCTCTCCACTAAGTATCCTAACCACTGGGCTATAGAATGTGTTGACATAAGTCCTTCCTCGGAATCTCCTGCTGAAGATGTTCTACTGTGAATAAAAAATGAAAGAGTCATTGGGCCAGAGAGTGAAAGAGAGTGCAAATAAGTAAGCATGAGAACGATGCTGCAGCCTGATGGGTAGAGCACTAAGCTGGGAGACCCAAGATCCATTTCCCTTGCTCCAGTGACTGCTCCTCCTCCGCTTCTTGCAAAAACAGTGTAAGTGCCTAATGACAACAAAGGGTCTGTATCTGAGAATCCTAAACAGAGATATATACGTCCCTTCAGCCTGAATCTAGGTACTGAATTCCATGATAGGTGTGGGGCTTAGGACACTCCCTTCACCTTGGCATCTCCCATTGGCTGGTCTAGGTGAGGAGCTGCCTAGTATGCTGGCTTCTGTGGATCTCAGAGAGGTGCCTATTTCTCCCTATTCATTGTATAGGGAACCTAGGTGCCTAACCCAGGCTTTGTTAATTCCAGTGATTTTCTAGGGGCCAAAACATAAGATGTGAAGACTCTCAGTATCACTCTGCCTGAATTCCTTTGTGGATCTAGCCCTTTCATGCATTAGTTGGTGTTGGTTCATCTTTGAGCAGGGGGTTCGACTAGATGACCTCCTGAGGTCTCTTCCAACCCTAATCTTCTATGATTCTATGATTTGAAAATGGTACCCTTAATTATGAGAGAGAAAACATGAGGCAATAATCCTGGTCAGCCAAGAAACATCGAAGAACTACAAAAGTTATATAACACTGACAGGGGCCAAAGAAGACTTTATTAGAAGAAAAAGAGAGAGAGAGAAAGAGTTTCAGTTACATAGGATAAGTGTGTTACACAAAGGATTCAGCTATTGTCATATAATACAGCGCAAATAAATGATTCCAAATAACAACCACCCTGACTAATTACAAATTTATCACTATAAACAGAAGATCTAGGAGCTTTTGGATTTCACTAACAAATAGGTCTGTTGGTCATTTCATGGGTTTTAGTAACTTGTTCATAATTTTTAAAAAGTCCCCCAAAAGACTTGTAGGTAAAATTAGTTAAATTCCATTTAAAATTAACTGTATTATTTGCAAAGGGATTAGAAAAGAACAACTGTGGCATGGAACTAGGTGGCTGAAAAAGAAAATAGTTTAAAAGCAATTAGGGAAGTGAGTTCTGATTTACTGAATTCGTTAGCTGGTGAGAAGCAAACTCTAATACATAGTTTTTATTGTTCGGCTTCTTTCTGTCTCAAACTATTCAATGAAATAATTCCTTCCCAAGAGAGTATTGTAAATTCCTCCTACATATACAAAAATATCTCTATTGTTATACTGTGATGTTTTAATGTAACTCCTGGTACCACACCCACAAACCTGGTAATCAGAAAGAAAATCAGCAAATACAAGAAAATGAGAATAGGAGCAAGATCTCAAATGTTTGTATTCTAGTCTTACCCTGAGGCAAAACATGTGTTTATCATTGCTATCTTTTGACTCTGTCAGAATGAAGCATTTGATATTGTTATTCCAATTAATGCACTGATCCTGCTCAGAGTAACTAATGGATTTTCGGTTTGAATTCCACACTGGAAAGCATAGGGCTTTATAGTATGGGGATTTTTCACTTTTGTCAGACAGCTTTGTTTTCCTCCTGGCAAAAAAAAAAAATAAAATTAATTCTGTCATGAGGAGAATTCAGAAATGCATTTATAAACAAATAATAAATAAAATAAATTAATAATAATAATCAGGAGGCATGGTTACACTGGCTGTCTCTTTAGATTTTTCTTTTTGATTCACTGGTGGAGTCTAATCTCCCACTGGTATGTGAATTCTCACTGTTATTTCCTATTACCTGTAACAGAAATTGTTCTTGTACAAAAAGCAGCATATAAAAAGTCAAGCTGACCAGGGTTGGCAGGAACAACCTAGTAATGCAATAGTGGGCCTCAATTTTTCCCATATTATGACCCAATGTTACAATAGAACAAGGTTTCACAACTCCCTACCCAATTAACCATAAAGAAAGGAAGAGTGTGGTGATCAGCTTGAGAAACCATCATTACTATTATTATGGTCCCAGTCCCAGACCAGGACGCCTTTGTGCTAGGAACCATACAAACATAACACAAAATGCAACAGAGAATCCTCACAGGTCACAGCAAACTTTGCAAGTCCCTGCTTGAAGGTTCTGTAGGTCCAGTATGGAGGAGCAGACAACAGGATCTTGAAATAGATACAGTTTGATTAATATGACAACAAGGGTTTTGTTGCATAGTGCCTGTTAATAGCAGCTGTGTTTGCCTACACAGTGTTAGTCTATGATATCTTTAGCTGCCACTAACTCTGCAAGATGCATAATAGAGCACTTTCACATATGTACCAATTGGCATTGTTCTATGCAATCTGTGTCTCCAGTAGCTGAAGCTAAGGGTGCTTTTATAATTAGGTAGATTTTCACAGGAAGAGGCAAATCTTTCCCTCACCACAACCTCACCAAATGGCACACTACAAATTTCTACAGATTTGAAAGGTGTGGCTTACATAATTTTCAAAAATGTGGCCCTCACGCACACCCACACCCACACTGAGACACATTTCCTTTCTTCAAAGGGAACAGTCAGACACTAGATATAGAATCATAGAATCATAGAATATCAGGGTTGGAAGGGACCTCAGGAGGTCATCTAGTCAAATCCCCTGCTCAAAGCAGGACCAATCCCCAACTAAATCATCCCAGCCAGGGCTTTGTCAAGCCTGACCTTAAAAACTCCTAAGGAAGGAGATTCCACCACCTCCCTAGGAAACACATTCCAGTGTTTCACCACCTTCCCAGTGAAAAAGATTTTCCTAATATCCAACCTAAACCTCCCCCGCTGCAACTTGAGACCATTACTCCTTGTTCTGTCTTCTGCTACCACTGAGAACAGTCTAGATCCATTCTCTTTTGAACCCCCTTTCAGGTAGTTGAAAGCAGCTATCAGATCCCCCCTCATTCTTCTCTCCCGCAGACTAAACAATCCCAGTTCCCTCAGCCTCTCCTCATAAGTCATGTGTTCCAGTCCCCTAATTATTTTGTTGACCTCCGCTGGACTCTCTCCAATTTATCCACATCCTTCTTGTAGTGTGGGGCCCAAAACTGGACACAGTACTCCAGATGAGGCCTCACCAATGTCGAATAGAGGGGGACGATCACGTCCCTCGATCTGCTCACTATGCCCCTACTTATACATCCCAAAATGCCATTGGCCTTCTTGGCAACAAGGGCACACTGCTGACTCATATCCAGCTTCTCGTCCACTGTAACCCCTAGGTCCTTTTCTGCAGAACTGCTGCCTAGCCATTTGGTCCCTAGTCTGTAGCGGTGCATGGGATTCTTCCGTCCTAAGTGCAGGACTCTGCACTTGTCCTTGTTAAACCTCACCAGATTTCTTTTGGCCCAATCCTCTAATTTGTCTATGGCCCTCTGTATCCTATCCCTACCCTCCAGTGTATCTACCTCTCCTCCCAGTTTAGTGTCATCTGCAAACTTGCTGAGGATGCAATCCACACCATCCTCCAGATCATTAATGAAAATATTGAACAAAATGAGCCCGAGGACTGACCCTTGGGGCACTCCACTTGATACCGGCTGCCAACTAGACATGGAGCCATTGATCACTACCCGTTGAGCCCAACAATCTAGCCAACTTTCTATCCACCTTATAGTCCATTCATCCAGCCCATACTTCTTTAACTTGCTGGCAAGAATACTGTGGGAGACCGTGTCAAAAGCTTTGCTAAAGTCAAGGAACAACACCTCCACTGCTTTCCCCTCATCCACAGAGCCAGTTATCTTGTCATAGAAGGCAATTAGATTAGTCAGGCATGACTTGCCCTTGGTGAATCAATGCTGACTGTTCCTGATCACTTTCCTCTCCTCTAAGTGCTTCAGAATTGATTCCTTGAGGACCTGCTCCTTGATTTTTCCAGGGACTGAGGTGAGGCTGACTGGCCTGTAGTTCCCAGGATTCTCCTTCTTCCATTTTTTAAAGATGGGCACTACATTAGCCTTTTTTCAGTCACGGAAAAAGTCATGGAAGCCATGTTAGTCATGGAAAAATCATTTAGGTCACCCAATCCATTCTCTTGTCAATGCAGGAGTTAGTTAAGTGACTTTTTGAACAAACTATAAAATAAAATACATCTTACTCTTAGGAGAGTTTTCCTCACATTCATCCTACATTTCCAGTGTGGTGTATAAGGAACTAGTTATGCAATGTCTTCTAACGTCTTCAAAATTCTGGGAGCCATTGATCTAATTTCTCTGGCACAATGCTGTAAATTTACCTGATTAGATAGTCTTGCTCTTACCTGTTGCTGGTATAAAATGTTGTCTGTCTCGATCTTAGGTTTATTAACACTTTTATTCCACTTAAAGAAAAAAAGAAAGAGAAAGAAACTTGCATGTGGATGATGGATAAATTGAGTAGGAAGCTTTGAGATAAATTTCCAGGAAAGTAAGGCACTCAGTGCCATAAGCAGTGTTCTTCAAACAGTAACAATGCCAGCTGCACCACTTAGAATATTCACTTAGAATAGACATTCAAAAGCGGGCAAGCCAAGTACAGAATGCTAAACTGTTCTCCAGCTGCCTCTTCTCTTTCTTCCATATTACACACATGGCACTTGCTGTTGAAAGCTTTCATATCATTCATAAAGGTATTGTCACATCATTATGGAAGCCAGTTTTTCCTTTTTAATATGCTGAGGCGTTAAAATCAAACACAATATTTATGTAACTGTGTATTTCCTCCTTCCTCTTAGGAAAACCAATTGTGATGGGGAATGCTGCTCTTGTGTGGACTTGTCAATACCCAAAAGCTGAGGAAGTTTCATTTCTCACCTATACAACCTTTTACTTTTCTCCCACTTCAAAAAGCCTGTGTAAGACTGAGTTCTGCTGTGATGCCAAAAAAACAAAAACAACACACTGAGTTCTGCAAAAAGAAAAGGAGGACTTGTGGCACCTTAGAGACTAACAAATTTATTTGAGCATAAGCTCTCGTGAGCTAAAGCTCAATTGCTATGCAGGTGGGGAACTGAGATGCTTGTTTAATGTGCAAGAGTACGCTTGTTTCATTGTTTCCTCATCATTTGGCCTCATCCATCTTGCCTGTCTCATTTACCTGTGGCATTATGGCATAGATCTGCATCTCAAATCTGTAGTGAACTCCACAGATGCACACCTCTGTAGTCACATAAAGTCCCATTCAAGTCACTGGGTCTATATGCCGACCATGCAGATCAGGTTCAGAGAAACTCAGTGAAGTCAATGGTGCTCTACGTGAGCACTGAGGTCTGTCAGTGTGGAGCTCTGATGTACGTTCACTGAGGCAGGAACTATTTTTTTATTACATGAATATTATACGTAGTATGATAGGGACCTATTTCCCTTATTATTGTCTCTAGGCACTGCCATAATACAAATAAAGTAACAACATAAAGCTGTTACTTGCTCCACAAGACATATTTCTATAATGATCTGGACTAACAGGGAGGGGAATGGCTTCATTTTTTGATGACAAGAAGTGGGCCAATGGCCACTGAGCTAACTGATATTTTGCTGAGATGTCTGAAGCGTATGGTACAACTTCACATATTTGCATGTGTTCTGGTTTATTTATTTTAACACGTGGCTGTATATTACACATATAACTGTAAATTAATGTGTAATTGTTTATATGAACATATCAACTGACATATCAAAATGAAAGGTGGGTCAGACAGAATTACCATTACCACACAAAACACATACAGTTTTAGAATCTTCTTGTACTCTCATTCTGCCGGCTCACATAAGCACTCTAGACTTTGGTGTGAGATTGTGCCTTGAGAGCTCCATATGACTTTTTTATTGACACAAACAACATCAGGAAAAGTTACAGCACATACCATATGTATTTAAGTGGGGGATCCTTGATTTTGTAAATGTTAAGTGGCTCCTTCAATAAATTATTTTTGATTAAGAGAAAAGGAGACATCTGGCTGGATCTCACTGTGGGTAGTTTTCAACAGCATGTTAAGAGAATCACTTCCTCAACTCCTGTTATTTGTGTTATGCTGAAACCATATTGCTCTTGTGTGCTCTTATGGGAAACAGAGTATTGATGTCAGCAGTGCCTCAGCAGAATAACTTTACTAGAAGTAACAGTAATGAAAGCACAGCCGACTACCAACTGTGAACAGGGAATGTGTTCAGGTAAAAAAGCAAAATACATACCTACATTTAATTTAATTGAAATGGCAAACAAGATAGTGTACAACATTCTAGAATATAAGGCACAGGTCTGCAATATACAGCAGAAGTCACTCTGTCTGATTTCTGACAGTACAATTGTGTGAGTCTTTCCTTAATGTTTTAGTTAGACAAAAAGTGACAGCCGTGTTGTCAGTCCCCTCTTGTCTGCTTTGCTTATTGGACATTTCAAGGAAAGGGTGTGAAGCTCCTTAATGGCATTTCACACCATCTGTGGCCAAGAAGTTGACATAACTCTGTCTAATCAGATATATATCTATATAGAAAGTGAGAGCTGAAATTAAAGTGGCAACCAGTACTTTTATTTTAGTGAAACATGTGCGTATGTGGTTGATTAAGTCTCCATTTCCAAGGAGAAGTTTGTGGCTGCTTTGTGGGGTCTGTTTGGAACCCTAAATTTACAGGCTATTTCGAGTGAAAAATCACACCAATATGAATCTCTACTTCCTGGGTAGAGTTTCACCATTAGAACTAGTAAATACCTTTCCTTGTGGGAAATTATTTGTAATTATCTGAATATAGTTCTCATGTTTTGAATTATTCCTTTGGGACAAGTTCTGCTTACAAGGGGAAACTTACACTTTCCTCTGAGGACAGAATTTGTCTGTACATTTTGTCTTTCAGTGTTTTAATGAAAGAGTTCTGTTTTTTTTTTCCTTCCCGTTTTGGCTGCCATGGAAATGTCTGAGAAATTGTGTGTCAGATGTAACACCACTATATATCTCATGTATCTCCTGGTTAAGACATGCTGGCAGAGTAATGTCATGAAGCTCGCACTGCCACAGGCTGTGCTGTACCTGTCCTTTGGCTCAGGAGGGAGCTAAACCTACAGGGCTATCACTCTGGTGCCTTCCATTGATGCTACATTGACATAAAGTAAAGAATCAGAAAAAAATAGGTATTTACACAGATTTGAACATATATATATATAGACAGAACATACAAGTCCTTTAGAGCTGCAGTATTATTTCTCAGTGGGCCGCCACTAGGAAGCTAATATGGCTAACTGGACATACAGAGAATGTCTACACTGCAGCTGGGAGCATATCTCTGAGCCAGAATAGATAAAACTTGCGCCAGCTCTGCTTGAGCCTGTGCACTACAAATGGCTCAGATGAAGATGATCCGGTGGGCTTGTACTCGGGTGTACAAAATGCAGGTGGAATTCTGCCAAGCCTACACATACAGTCATGGCCAAACAGACTGGAGTTCAGCCCAAGGTAGATATTTATCAAGAAAGAGACAGGGCAGTCTCTAAAGGGTTAAAGTGCAGTCTCTAAATCGTTAGAACCCACAGCTGCTTTCAAGTAAAAGTCGCACACAAAACATACAACATACCAATGCACTTGTTATAAAGAAAAACACTGTCTTTATGTGTTCCTTCATCAGCAACATAAGGTTGATCAGGGCTCTGAAAATAAACACACAGATCAGTTTGTTGTGTCCCCAGTGGATTCATCTAGTTTGTTTCCTTTGGCACCTACTGCATTCCTCTCTTTTCTGCATCCTACTGTGTTAACAAGGTAGGGACCTGTTGGTGTTTCTTCCAGGTACTTATTAGGGTAATAAATGTGTCATTTCATTTACATTGTGTTGCAGGACCATCTGTTCAGGAGTAAACAAGTCACTTGGACAACAGGATAAGCATCCAAAACCTTCTCAGTATTATTGCAGCTATAAACCCCACTACATACAATGCAGTCAATTTGGAAAGTCTTTAACTGTTACAGTTTGGCAACAACTTCAAATATGCTGCATTTACCTGCACAGAATAGCATCCCAGATCAATTGGGTGTGTAGTAAGTGAAGTGCAATTGAGTCTGCTGGGCTAACTCATCTGCAGATGGCACGTTTAGCTACTTGTATACAATTGATGGCTTCAATTTCCTGCTGGCACTCTCATTTTCTAGGGGTTTTGTTTTATTTTGCTTGGGAGTCTTGGAAACTGATATAATTACTTGCTCTCCTAACCAAAGATCTGGACAACTGACTAATCTCTGTGGCTTTCCTGTGCCCTAGGAAAGAAGAAATGTATATATAACAGCAATAAATTATTATGACTCTATTTACATAGATTTAAAGTAGTGCAGAAATTGGAATTTCCATTTCAGAGGAAATGCTGCAACTTCAAAATTTGGTTTTGTTCTGAATCAAAATGAAAAAAAAATTCAAAATTTCACATGAAACAAAATTTTCAGAAAAGTTGTCTTTTTGTCAATGAAAACATTTAATTTGATTTCATTTTTTTATTTTTAATAAAATACAATTTAATAAATTCTAATATATAAATCATTTTAAAATGAAAAATCAATGCATTCACTTCTGAAACTGTCAGAACAGAACATTTCATCATTATCCAAATGCTCTGTGTAGATCATTTTTCTAAACAAAATTTCATCAAAAACAATATGTCCCCAAAGTTTCAGTTTCAATTGAAAGGCATTTTCCACCAGAAAAATGTTCTGTCAAAAAACCAACAAAAAACAAAAACAAAACATCTCTACATAGTGTGTTTTGTTTTTTAATACGATGACACATACAAAGTAGTCCAGGGGATTTAGATACACATCTCCCATGAAAAAAATAATGGGACACATATTTAAATCCCTTCGGACTACACTGAAAGTGGCAGCCATGTATTGTAAATACCAAAGCAATCTCTAAAAACCTATTCTTTGGAAAAAATATGACAGGAAACTGCTCCCCCCTCCTCCCCCCCACCCCCCCGCACCCCAACCAAGGAAATTATCTTTCTTCATTGATTACCATTGTCATCATCACAACACCTATTTGCCAGCCAGGAAAATAATTGCATCCTTAATACTTTGTTTCATGTAACCTGGGACCATGAATACTGGAACATATTAATCATGATTGTAAAGTATTGCCTGGAATCAAAAGAGGTTAGGATGAAGATTTGAGTATCCATACTGAACAATTACAAACCATAACATCTTTGGTCTTCTTTTCAGTTTATTCTGAATTACGTGGGTTTACAATATTTGTTTTGGGGATAATTACAACATCTCTTTTGGGTGTTATTGTCAAAGACATAAATGGCATTTAGGTGCCAACTGCCATTCATGCCTTGGAATGTCAGTGGGAATTAGGAGCCTAACTGTGAGCTATGTCTTCAACAATCTCCCAGATTAGTTTATATATATATATATATATATATATATAAATTATTCTTCCTTAATTCCATCTAAATGTAGCTTTTAGCCTGGAATAAATAATAAATTCTGTTACTCAGCGTCCCAAATATAAAATTGCTAAGAATGACAAAATATTTTGTAAGAAAAATCTTTCATAAATTTTATTGTGATAAATAAAACCATTTCTTTGTTATCTTTTCCTCTTTGTAGAAAACAAAATTCTGTTATTTTTTATCACTTTGGCAGATGCTTCTACACTGTACATAGGCCAGCTTGATAATGTCTATTATTTCCAATTATATTTGGGTAATTGGGAGAAATGTGTTCCTGGTATGGGTGTTTCTCTTTGCTAATTACTAACAAAAATCGCAGATGAATATTTTCTACCAAACAACAGGGCTGAGATTTTCAAAGCAGTTCAGGGAATAAAGCCACACACTTTCCATTAAAATTAAGGGAAAATGTGTAATTAAAACCATGACCATGCTCTGAAATTCTCAATCCAGATAAGTAGGGTCCTCCATTCTCCTCCTATGCAAGATATTTAGATGGAATGGAGTAGAAAATGATTGGTCTAGCTGGCTTCCTAGATAGGACCTGTGCTGTTTGAGGCTCCCTTGCTTGTGACCTCTCACAGAGCTCCTCTCCAGCAGGTGTTATATAGGAAGGGAATAAACCTACAAGACTTACTGAAGACTGAGGAAAACAAATAAGAAGTCCTTGTGGCACCTTAGAGTGAAAAGATGGTAGTTGCCTTACCAAGTGGGGTTAGTGCTAACGAGCCAATTCAATAAAGGTGGAAGTGGGCTATTCTCAACAGTTGACAAGAAGGGAGGAAAAACACTTTTGTAGTGCTAATGAGTTCCGTTTAATCAAGGTAGCCCATTTCAAACAGTTGACAAGAAGGAGTGAGTATCAGCAGGGGGAAAAATTAGTTTTTGTAATGACCCATCCACTCCCAGTCTTTATTCAGGCCTAATTGATGGTGTCCAGTTTGAAAATTAATCCAGTCCTGCAGTTTCTCATTGGAGTCTGTTTCTGAAGTTTTTTTGTTGAAGAATTGCCACTTTTAAGTCTGTTATTGAGGGTCCAGTGTCCACTCCCTGCCAGTGCATCCCATATTTGTGTCCCTGAATCTGGATAATGATGGATTGGTACCCTTTGAGGTTTATAAACTTGTGTTCTCCCTGCAGAGGGCAAACTACAGACACATGAGATCCATCAATGGCCATGGCACAGTTTGGAAAGCCCATTCTCTCAAAACCGGCAATTATTTCAGGAACGTTTGTAGTGCCCACCATCTCTGGACACATCATAGTCCTGATCATCTCACAAACTTCTGCCTCAGCAACCCCCACAGTTAATTTACCAACTCCAAACTAGTTAGCCATTGACTGTAGCAGTCTGAGGTAGCCAGCTTCCAGGTTGCTATAGCAACCCACTTCTTGACTGTCATGGCCTCCTTCCTGTGTGTGTTGTGGCACTGAAGGGGTGGGGCAAGCCGATCATAAACCTCCAGGAACATCCGCCACAGGGAGTAAAGACCCCTGCTGATACTCACACCTTCTTGTCAACTGTTTGAAATAGGCTATCTTGATTACATTGAACATTGATTCATTAGCATTACAAAACTGATTTTTCCTCCCTTCTTGTCAACTATTGAGAATAGCCCACTTCCACCTTAACTGAATTGGCTCGTTAGCACTTACCACCCAGTTGATAAGGCAACTACCATCTTTTCATATGCTGTGTATTTACACCTCTCTACTGTGTTTTCCACTCCATGCATCTGATGAAGTGGGTTTTAGCCCACAAAAGCTTATGCCCAAATAAATGTGTTAGTCTCTAAGGTGCCACAAGGACTCCTCGTTGTTTTTGCTGATGCAGACTAACATGGCTACCACTCTGAAACCTGTCTTAAACAAGTTTACCCTATGAAAGACCTGCTGATGCATGGGTAGGTTCCACTCCCTTATTTTCCTGACCTTTCTTAAACTGTACATGTCATAAATATAAAGGGAAGAGTAACCACCTTTCTGTATACAGTGCTATAAAATCCCTCCTGGCCAGAGGCAAAGTCCGTTTACCTGTAAAGGGTTAAGAAGCTAAGATAACCTCACTGGCACCTGACCAAAATGACCAATGAGGAGACAAGATACTTTCAAAGCTGGGGGAGGGGCGGGGCAAAGGGTCTGTCTGTCTGTGTGATGCTTTTGTCGGGAGCAGAACAGGAATCATAGAATACCAGGGTTGGAAGGGACTTCAGGAGGTCATCTAGTCCAACCCCCTGCTCAAAGCAGGACCAATCCCCAATTAAATCATCCTAGCCAGGGCTTTGTCAAGCCTGACCTTAAAATCTTCTAAGGAAGGAGATTCTACCACCTCCCTAGGTAACGCATTCCAGTATTTCACCACCCTCCTAGTGAAAAAGTTTTTCCTAATATCCAACCTAAACCTCCCCCACTGCAACTTGAGACCATTACTCCTTGTCCTGTCCTCTGCTACCACTGAGAATAATCTAGAACCATCCTCTCTGGAACCACCTCTCAGGTAGTTGAAAGCAGCTATCAAATCCCCCCTCATTCTTCTCTTCTGCAGACTAAACAATCCCAGTTCCCTCAGCCTCTCCTCATAAGTCATGTGTTCCAGACCCCTAATCATTTTTGTTGCCCTTCGCTGGACTCTCTCCAATTTATCCACATCCTTCTTGTAGTGTGGGGCCCAAAACTGGACACAGTACTCCAGATGAGGCCTCACCAATGTCGAATAGAGGGGGACAATCACGTCCCTCGATCTGCTCACTATGCCCCTACTTATACATCCCAAAATGCCATTGGCCTTCTTGGCAACAAGGGCACACTGCTGACTCATATCCAGCTTCTCGTCCACTGTCACCCCTACGTCCTTTTCCGCGGAACTGCTGCCTAGCCATTCGGTCCCTAGTCTGTAGCTGTGCATTGGGTTCTTCCATCCTAAGTGTAGGACCCTGCACTTATCCTTATTGAATCTCATCAGATTTCTTGTGGCCCAATCCTCCAATTTGTCTAGGTCCCTCTGTATCCTATCCCTGCCCTCCAGCGTATCTACCACTCCTCCCAGTTTAGTATCATCCACAAATTTGCTGAGAGTGCAATTCACACCATCCTCCAGATCATTTATGAAGATATTGAACAAAACTGGCCCCAGGACCGACCCCTGGGGCACTCCACTTGACACCGGCTGCCAACTAGACATGGAACCATTGATCACTACCCGTTGAGTCCAACAATCTAGCCAACTTTCTACCCACCTTATAGTGCATTCATCCAGCCCATACTTCTTTAACTTGCTGACAAGAATATTGTGGGAAACCGTGTCAAAAGCTTTGCTAAAGTCAAGAAACAATACATCCACTGCTTTCCTTTCATCTACAGAACCAGTAATCTCATCATAGAAGGCAATTAGATTAGTCAGGCATGACCTTCCCTTGGTGAATCCATGCTGACTGTTCCTGATCACTTTCCTCTCATGTAAGTGCTTCAGGATTGATTCTTTGAGGACCTGCTCCATGATTTTTCCGGAGACTGAGGTGAGGCTGACTGGCCTGTAGTTCCCAGGATCCTCCTTCTTCCCTTTTTTAAAGATTGGCACTACATTAGCCTTTTTCCAGTCATCCGAGACTTCCCCCGTTCGCCACGAGTTTTCAAAGATGGAATGGAGTATTAGAACTTGTTAGTAAGTAATCTAGCTAGAAATGCATTAGATTTCCTTTTGTTTAAATGGCTGGTAAATAAGCTGTGCTGGATGGAATGTATATTACTGTTTTTGTGGCTTTTTGTAACTTAAGGTTTTGCCTAGAGGGATTCTCTATGTTTTGAATCTGATTACCCTGTGAGGTATTTACCATTCTGATTTTACAGAGGTGATTCTTTTACTTTTTCTTTAATTAAAATTCTTCTTTTAAGATCCTGATTGCTTTTTCATTGTTCTTAAGATCCAAGGGTTTGGGTCTGTGTTCACCTATGCAAATTGGTGAGGATTTTTATCAAGCCGTCCCCAGGAAAGGGGGTGTAGGGATTGGGGGGATATTTTGGGGGGAAGATATCGCCAAGTGGGCTCTTTCCCTGTTCTTTGTTTAACACACTTGGTGGTGGCAGCATAGGGTTCAAGGACAAGGCAAAGTTTGTACCTTGCGGAAGTTTTTAACCTAAGCTGGTAAGAATAAGCTTAGGGGGTCTTTCATGCACATCCCCACATCTGTACCCTGGAGTTCAGAGTGGGGAAGGAACCTTGACAGTACATATGGATCCCTAAATAGCCTCTGCATAGCTATTGGAAATTTGGGTGCTCTAGCAAGCGTTCTAGATTAATAGATTTGCCCAATTTCACTTGGTTTGAGCTTTTGCTGCAAGAGACCTCACAGCCCTAGTAACAGATCTTTTTTTCCTCACAAAAGACCTAAAAACAATGAATCATCTAACAGACTGTCTGATCTGCAGTTCTGAGTGTGGGGAATAATCTGTATGATGGCTCAACTCGAATTCAAACTTTCCAGCCCATGTGAGCTTAAACTTTACCTGTTTTACTGTAGTGTTGAGAATATTAATAAGTGAATTTATAGTAAAAGTTACAAGACATGACGCAAAAGGGGGAAAGCAACAGACTTTCCTTTCCGTTAGTACGTAAGTAATGAAAAGTTTTAACTTTAGCATCTTATGGCCCCCGGGGTGCTGAAACAATTTGTATAGTCAGGGTGCTGAGGGCCATTGAACCAAACTGTAAACCCTGTATATTATGGGTTAAAGCCATTAAAGCCAGGGGTGCAGCTGCACCCCGAGCACACCTAGTTCCAGCACCTATGTATAGCCCAGTTCTGCAATTCTTATTAAGACAACACTCCCATTGGTTTCAACGATAAAACAGGTTAGGCTGTTGGTTTCAATTATAGTTTTGCCTGAGTGAGGGATGCATAGCTGAATTTTTAAGTTAGTCTACTTCAGTTGTTATTTTTCAGTAAATAAACCATAATAAACTCTATAATGCCTTTAGCCAAAACAAAAAGATACTCAGATCATTAGAACTTACAAATATTTATTAGAATTTATGACATTCTGACACCATATTGTTTGCTATCAAACAGCTTACAGTAACAGGAGAAAAGCCTGCAGCAAACATTCCTTGGTGGTGGTCTGAGTCTTTGCTGTTCCTGGAACACCAATGCAAGACTGACCTGCTTGTGATTTCCTCAGTTGAAAATTATTGTATATTGTTCTATATTTTTCAGCACCAAGAGTACTACAACTTTGTACTTACATAACGCAACATATCATTCATACATAACATAATGTGACAAAACTGTGAATGTTTTAGTCATGGAATGTCAGCTTCCCTAGTCATTTTAAAATACTACACATTGCTTTGCAGCCCCAGACCTACTACGGTGATATATCAATCAGAAATACAACCAATTAAACTAAGGTGGTGCATGCCATGATAAATGTCTGTTAGTTTCTCACTTGTGAGCAGGGCCAGGACTCCAAGTGTTGAAATTACCAGTTAAGCACATTCAGCCAGCCTCTAACTGTTACCTTAGCCAGAGAAGTGCTAGCTTTAAAACACCTTCTGC
Organism: Lepidochelys kempii; assembly: GCF_965140285.1. NCBI lineage: Eukaryota > Metazoa > Chordata > Testudines > Cheloniidae > Lepidochelys > Lepidochelys kempii. The sequence goes on from NC_136380.1 coordinate 87,540,388, forward strand.
CTGTTCCTGAACAACAGGAGGTGAGTATCTAAGTGATATTTATGGGCTGAATAGCCAATCTGCTCTAATTCGCTCCACATTTGGAGAAAGTCTATAACAAAGGAGGTATAAAAGGACATTGTGAAGCAGGACCAATATCAATTTTAACATGCTTTAAAATTGCTGTAATTTTTTAGATGGTACCCTGTAGAATCTAAATTCTTATTTAAAAAATGCTAAATACGACAACAAATCCACCACTGTTTGATTAGAGAAACCAGCACGGGACATTTTGCCCCCAAAAAAGTGTCAGGATTATTCCTTATGCAGGATGTGAAAATAGAGTAGTATCCTTGTGCCGTTCCCATGATTTCCCACATGCATAACTTACATAGGAATTGCAATACTGGAAAAGATCATTGATCCACCTAATCTAGTGTCCTGCCTCTGACAATGGCCAGTGACACTGCTTTAGATGAAAATGGAAGAACCCCCAAAATGTACAATTATGAAATAATTTTGCCTGTGGGGGAAGGGTGCATTCTTACCAAGTGCTGTCAGAGTTTGGTTTATGGCTGAATGAGGGATCAATATACCTTCTAAATGTTGTTGTTTTGCAATCCTATCTAAGGCAATATTGGCTGTTCCCATTACGGTGTATTGCAAATGATTACTTTAAATTCTCAGAGGTTTTCCTGGACCTACTTGCAAGCTCAGGGGCTCTCTAGGGATGGATGTGATTGAGTCAGGCAGCAGTCAGTCTGCAAAGAGCCAACCTAGAGCAAGATGTGGTGATCTCTGCCTCTTTGCCATACGGAGTAGCCTGCTTTCTCCCTCTTTTTTTTTTTTTTTTTGGTTCTTGTGAGTTAAGGTTCTGGATTTTAGGAAATAAAGTAGCAGTATGTGAAAACTTCCAGAAAAAGAATTGTACGTTTTCAACTCATTTCTCTGTTTGTATGTTCATAACATCCATTATCCTTCTAAACAGATAACACAGACTTCTTTTAAGGTATTGTCAAATGATATACCTTGTTACAATCCTCTTGATTCAAGGAGTTTAGTTTCTGTAATGCTCCACAAGCAGTGACTATTCAGTGGAAACTAACTGTCTGCTCAGAATAAAGTGTTTCACATATCCTAATTAGATGCACGATTACATTTAACAAACAATAGCCCCAGTTCTGCAAACAATTGTGCTAGCACAGATCCCTGACCTTACTCTTGACATGGGTGCAAGGTTCTGGATTAGACATTTATGATGAGAACATTCTTTGATTACTCAGAGTAGTATTAAAAAAAATATTTAGACACTATATAAACTGTTGTATTTCATGGCATAAACCAACCACTAACTAATTACCATGAGGAAGAAGTTTCTTCTGTGGACAAGTTATTCAGGTGTTGTCCACCTCAGGGTTTCTTTACTTCTTAAATCTGTTACTCCTAACTGTATACTTTTTTTTTTAGTTACAGTTTATATATAAGTATATACGTTTCCCTTTTGAAAAAACAAAAACAAGAGTGAGAAACAAGCAAGAAAACAACCTGTTTTCTATAATTTGTGTATTTGAAACTTACACTCCAGAAGGGCTATCAAAAACTTTTCATTAACAATACGGGCCAGTGAGAGTTGATTCAAACCCTAGCTTGACATCTGGAAGCCAGAAAGGACACCATTGCAAACAGCGCATCAGAACAAGAGAGAAGTTTCAGTTCATTACAAATAATTTTTGGTTTTCTAGCTAAAAGCCAAGAGCTGGCATGAACTAACCTATTAAAAAGCCAAGACCTAAAGAGAGAGCTAACTGTTCCAATTGAAAAGGGAAAATGCTTGTCAAATATAACAACAAACAGGTGATTTGAAAAGCTGGAAGCAAATCATAAGATTAATTCTGGAAGGGAGACTGTTGTTGACAGATTTCCCTTAATTGACTTTGTTGACTTTTTGAATAACCAGTGTTGTTTCTGGTCTCCAACTACAGTTATTACCATGCTTATATTGATCTATGGCTGTCTTATGTCTCCATTATGTTGAAGACTGATTCTTTGGCCCTGCAATATGTTTTACAAGATTTCTCTATACTTCCAAGGTACATCAAATGGAAATATTATACTGCGTCAGACCATTGAGTAGAAGGCCAGATAGGCTAAGTCTGGATCTTTATGACTTGTGCTTGTAAACTTGATGTTTCCAAGTCCATGCTTCAATGTCCACATTGCACTAGAAATCTGGGCCTCACAACTGTGCTGGTGTGTCCATATTGCACTATGATGACCCCAGTCTGAACATCAGCCTCTGTGGGTGCATACCATTGTATCGCAAGGTTCCTAGTGCCCTCGCAGTTCTAGCTGGTCTAGAGTTTAGTTCATAGTGGGTTGTGAGAGAATTTGTCTGTCTGTCCTGCTGGTGTTGACTGAAAGTATTTTGGGTGATTTTAGACTGCCAAGCCATTTTAGGTCTCTACACTCTCAGCAGCCAGAGTCATCAACATGGATCCCAAACTGGTGGAAGAACTTCTCCAACTCACACTGTCAGTCCTATTTCATGAATTAAGTGGAGCATCTGCAAGGCATTTGTGGACATTTTAGCAGCAATTTTTGACCTTCCAAAGGCACCTTTTGACCCATCTCATACTGTTCATGTCTGTTGTTTTAGCTGCAAATTCCACCTGTGTAGACCAGCATCTCTGGAACAGGACCACAAGCACAGACTGGTGGGATCACAGTGGGATGGACAGCATTGGTACCAGAACTCTCACAAGTAAAAGCACATGTTCCTGGAGGCTCATGATCAGCTTGCCCCACCCCTTCAGTGCCACAACACCCACAGGAAGGAGACCATGACAGTCAAGAAGTGGGTTGCTATAGCAACCTGGAAGCTGGCTATCCCAGACTGCTACAGGTCAATGGCTAACTAGTTTGGAGTTGGTAAACTAACTGTGGGGGTTGTTGAGGCAGAGGTTTGTGAGGCTATCAGGACTATGATGTGTCCAGAGATGGTGGGCACTACAAACGTTCCTGAAATAATTGCTGGTTTTGAGAGAATGGGCTTTCCAAACTGTGCCATGGGCATTGATGGAACTCAAGTGTCTGTAGCTTGCCCTCTGCAGGGAGAACACAAGTTCATAAACCTCTAAGGGTACCAATCCATCATTATCCAGATTCATGGACACTAGTATGGGATGTATTGGCAGGTTGCAAGATGCCAGGGTGTTCTGGGGATCAGAACTTTACCTTCATGGACAAACTGGGACATTATTTCTCCTGAATGACATTGTTATAAATGACATTACTGTCCCATTCTTATTCTAGGGGACCACACTTTACCCCTGTTTCCATGGCTTATGAAACCATATCCTGATTTCAGATGCCCTGAGAAAAGAAGGTTCAACTACCACTCAGTAGCTGTATAGCTCAGTAGCTGATGTAAAGTGCATTTGGCAGACTGAAGTCCCATTGGTACAGCCTTCAAAAACATTTAGATTCCAGTGTCCTCAGTGCAGTTTGTATTATTGTGGCCTGCTGTATTTTGCACAATATCTGTGAGGAGAATGAGGAACCTTTTCACCAGGAGTAGACTCAAGATAGTATTGCATTTGTGAACCAATACACACAAGCAAAGAGTGCAACTGTCACGCTGTGCTGTGTCGCTGTTTCCCGCAGCTCCCACTGGCCAGGAACGGTGAACTGAGGCCACTGGGAGCTGCGGGCAGCTATGCGTGGGAATGGTCAATGTAAGCAAACTGTCTTGCGGCTTGCCAGGGGCTTACCCTGATGGGCCGCATATGGCCCATGGGCCTCAGGTTGCCCACCACTACAGTACAGTCTCCTTGAAAGCACCCTGTGTCCATGCACAGACCAAGCTGAATGCCAGGCATGCGAACTTGTGATGGTCCTCATTCAGGGGTTGGTTGGTCATGGCTAAGGCAGGGGGTTCTTGGAAGGGGAGCCTGGGCCCTCTCAGTCCACTGGACTCTGAGTGGCCCTTTGAGGCCTTTTGAGGGCTATTACTGATCTAATAGCCGAGGCTGCTTAAGGCTGCCCTCCCTGGGCCATTTCCTATCTTTATCTCCCCCTCCCTCCTTGCAATTGTCCCAAAGTTACCATCCAGACTAAGTCAATGTGAAGGGTGCTTGCTCATTTCAAGGCATCTTCAGTGGTGGCATGTGGCATGATAGTTCTCTTTCTCAAGCAGCAACTGCCTCCTCCCGTGGTATGGCCCACTCTCCTGGGCCAGTTCAGTCCAAGGGCTTTCCCTGCTAGGGAAGTCCAGACAAAAAATAAAGGGAATTACCAAAGTCCAGAGCCAGTTCCCTCTAATTTTTGACAGGCCGTGTGTGCAAAAAAATATCTTCTGTGCAAATTTTTGTTTGCGCGGTGTTTTGCCGTGTGAGTGGGGTTTAGGATCTGTGCGCGCGCACACATGCGCACAGCTTGGAGGGAACAGTGGTGGCAGGTCCTCCCTTCCCTCAGGGAGGGACCTTTGGACAGTTGTCTTTGGAAAAGATTATCTGCTGGAGCTGCAGGTGGCAGGTCTGCTCTTTTCCCTGGATTGCCACCAAATGAGCGGTTCCCCTGCCTTTTAACACCTCCTCCACTTGGAACATTTGCTATAGGTGTGGTGGGGCTGGTTGGGCACAGAGTAGTTGCTTAACCTCTTGTTGCCCAGTGTGGGGTTTGTACATGCCATCAGAGGAATCCTAATATAGACAGACAGACACACTCCACTGTAAGTTTGACTCATATATTAAAGCCTGTAAAGGACTTAAATACACACTCCAGTTTTGTTTGGACTCACAGCAGCCAAGTTTTTTGAAACTCAGTTTACAGATGGTCCAAAACAGTGTGGATGTGGCCTATTTATAGGTTCCTGCTGTATGAGACAGGAGGGGTAAGCAAGGCTACTAATTGTGGAGTCCCAACCCATACTTATAGCAATCAGCAAGTAACTAATACAATTTTCATAATAGCATCCTGTTTAACATTTTTTCCTTATTTTGAAGTGTCCATTTTGAATACCACTTGGTGTTGGAGGCAAAGTGGGGGGATGCTAGGGGAAATGCGGGTTCTGTCCTGAATGGAAGCAAACCCTGACTTGAAAGAATAACTTAATAGGGCCATAAGTTGGAAATTTCTCCCATCCATGTATCAATGACAATAAACATGGCAGCAGAAATTTACCTGGCTCTGGTGCCAGCACTTGCTCTGATCTTAGTTGGGCTGTTCCCCAGCTCCTCTGAGTACAGACCCATGATGTGTTCCAGTTGCTCCGGTGGCAGAGCCTCGTCGGTTACCAGCCTCAGCACCATGATCACTTCTTGCCCTTCACACAGCAGAGGGCTGTCCTCCGGCAGTGCCTGTGACTGGAGGGTGATAAGGGTATCATCCCTGCTCTGCAGATTGTCATGCAATTCTGTGATCTGAATGCTCACTACAGTTCCCAGGCAAATTCCTCATAAAAAGAGGCAAGAAGATGGGGAGTTCCCAGAGGTGCTCTTAGAATATTTGGCTGTGTGGTACTCTGTCTTCAGCTGCTTGATTTGCTCTCTGTATTGTTCTGCAGCCGCCAGCCACTGGTTTGATCCCCAAAACCACCAACCGATCAGATATAGCTTTGTAGACATGATTATTTCATGTGTTCTTGCTGAAGCTGAATGTCTTGCTCTTCTCACACCAGGGGTTAGAATTTGGCTATATTCCTCTGGCCACTTAGCTGCACACTTGATGCAGGACATTTTCATAGTGCTGGGCATAGCTAATACACAGGAAGGCTAACTTTTCCAGTTGAGCAATCCATGTGGAAATGAAGAGTTAAACACTGAGTAGCTGCATTTGAACAAGGAGGTTGCTTCTAAGTTTCTTGGAAAGCAAATGGGAATTTTGGGGATGGAAAGTCTAAGAAAAACAGCCCAAGGAGATTATGGGATAGTGTTGGTGAACTCTCCAGACCCTAGTCTGGCAACCCAGATTTGGACTGCATCCACATTTCAAAATGCTTGGGTTTTGACGTGCATCATAGTGGGACTTGGGCTCTGATCCACTCACCCTGAGCAGGGTCTGTGGGCCCGAGTCCAGAGGGGTTCCTGTCCCGAGTCACACTTATTCCTGTGCAGATGGAAGGGGGTCTTGGGCTTAAACTTGAGTCACTGCCCAGGCTTAGTGTGCTGTGTAGACATAGCCATAGTCTCAAAAGAGGGTCTGGCTGTGGTGTCATGGACACCTGCTAATGCAGTTCATCCACACATAAAGCTGTCAGTATTTTGAGTGTCAAGTATGCATAAACACACACTGCAAGACCAGGCCTATTTACACATACTTGGGCCATATATCAGCTAGTGTAAATCAGTGTAACCCTATTGATTTCAATGGAGCTACACCAATTTAGATCATATGAGAATCTGGGTCAATAGTATGTTCTATTAGGTCTAGATCTTTCATGTGAAGGAAGCCAGTGCCACTGATTTCAAGGGGAGTTCCATGGAGGACTGGTGGTATCAGATCTTTGTTTCATGTCTGAATTTAATAGCAATTCAAGATTGTCAAATAGCAGGCTCAAATGGAACTATTTTATCAAAGACTATCAATCACAGGTTAGTACAGCACCATACGGAATACAGAAAAAATAGATACATTACCATCCTTGGTGTAAGGTAAAGAGCTGTCCTCTGTATGTCTCTCTTCTGTATATGGTGAGATGCTGGCATTTTTCCACCTAATCCCCAATACTTCTGCTTTTTATAGGACAAAGAAATCCCTGTGAACGGAAACATACTTTTCAATGATCGATTTTGCCATATGTTATGTTTAAACATTTTTATGTACCTCATTACTTATGGTATTTCCTTTATGGAATATTATGTTACATGACTGATAAGCAAAAAGGAAAAGTGACTGGGTTAGAATTCCCTAACTGGGTGGGAGGGAGGGGAGGAGAGCATCTAGCAGTTCCCCAAAACATCTTTTAATATATTCCCATTTCATCATTACAGAAAACATCTGCAATAACAATTGTTCCTTATCAAACAAACAGTCCTGCTTATATCCCTGTAGTCTCTTTTGGTAATTGAAGGGGGTCTTTTTAATGAACATCTTTTTTCACACAGACTTGCAGGTACCAGTCGTGATGGATTATCGTCTAACACTCAATTATAAGAAATTCCTGAATATAGGTGATTCACAGCTTATGGACCAACACTTTGGCCTTACTTATTAACACAGCCTTTGCTGATACCAGATTTTGGGAGAATAGTTAATATGTAAATATCCTGTATCAAGAGCTCAGCTAGCTCCCTAAGGGAACACAGGCAGATTCTAACCTCTGGTGTGAAGCGAGCAAAGCAAAGGACTAAAAGGATTAACATTTACTGACACATACCAACACCTTTAAACTGGTAAACTCACAATATGGGATGAGCTGATAAACTTGGTAATACAGGATTCAAGTTCAGACCTATTTCTGTTTAAAGTAAATACAATTCAGTTTCATGTTGGTTCTTTTAGACATGATAGCCTCACAAGTATGGGATATTTTATTAAATAGCTCTGTCTCGTTAGTTTGTTAGCAAGTTTCCTCTATAATCTTAGTTGTCCAAATTCCATTGAAATGTAATGGGTATTGGAATCCTAATTTCCATAGGCTTCTTCAAAAATCCCAGCCAGGGATAATAATGGATGAGCTTAAACTACTGCTAGTAGTCATAATACCTAGTCCTGATATTGCATGTGACTTGCCAAGGTCACCCAGCAGACCAGTGTCAGAGCCAGGAATTGAACCCTACTCTATTGGTTCCCAATCTTTCTAGATCCCTGTCCACAAGGCTATTAAAGAGCTAGATATATTTTATTTTTATTAATATTATGATCATTATTATTATTTATATATTTATTATTACATTTTAAAAGAATAGTGATGTCAAAATATTTTTTTTTCTTGGAAATACAACCTCTTGCATTCCCTAACTCTGGGAAAATTTGATTTTTTTTTAACACAAGCAAACTTCTGAGATTGTGCTTGCAGAAAGGAAAAAAGATGTTACAGGATAGAAATGAAAACAGTGTGAAATAGAAAGGGGAAAAAAATCCAGATGGCTGCAAAAGGAATCACTCAAAGTCTCAGATATGCTTAGAGGAAGGTGAAGGACATGAGAGTGGGGGATTTAAGAGAATTTTGTACCTGTAAAGTCCCCTGTGCTAAGCGGAAACAAATGCCAGTGAACAAAGCCAGCAAAATCGGGTGATTTTTTTATTTATTTGTTTAAAACTAAGGCTTTGGAAAATGGGAGAATCCTCATTGTAAATGTTTCAAAGAAAGCTGCTTCTCGGGAAAGGGAAGCTACCAATGTTTAATTGCCAAAGGGACAACAGGGACAGCAATATTTCTTTATTCAGATGTATATACATCTTTGATGTCTCAATGAGCATCTTTCTATACAACTAAGAGCTTTAGTTCTTTTGGGAAGACATGAATTAGCATTTTCAGCATTGTTAAATCCCAACTTGATTAAAAAAAAATTCTTACATGCACTTATTTGGCAAGATACACTGTGCTTGTGCAAGAATCATTGAATCATAGGCCTGGAAGAGACCTTGAGAGGTCATCTAGTCCAGTCCCCTGCACTCGTGGCAGACACTAAGTATTATCTAGACCAGTGGTTCTCAAACTAGGGCCGCTGCTTGTTCAGGGAAAGCCCCTGGTGGGCCGGGCCAGTTTGTTTACCGACCGCGTCCACAGGTTCGGCCGATCGCAGCTCCCACTGGCTGCGGTTCACAGCTCCAGGCCAATGGGGGCTGCAGGAAGCGACGTGGACTGAGGGATGTGCTGGCTGCCCTTCCTGCAGCCCCCATTGGCCTGGAGCGGCGAACCGTGGCCAGTGGGAGCTGTGATTGGCTGAACCTGCAGACGCAGCAGGTAAACAAACCAGCCTGGCCTGCCATGGGCTTTACCTTAACAAGCGGCGGCTCTAGTTTGATAACCACTGATCTAGACCATTCTTGCCAGGTGTTTATCTAACCTGCTCTTAAAAAATCCCTAATGATGGAGATTCCACAACCTTGTTGGCAATTTATTCCTGTGCTTAACCACCCTGACAGTTAGGAAGTTTTTCCTAATGTCAAACCTACACCTCCCTTGCTGCAATTTAAGCCCATTGCTTCTTGTCCTATCCTCAGAGGTTAAGAAGAACAATTCTTCTCCCTCCTCCTTGTAATAACCTTTTATGTACTTGAAAACTATTATCATGTCCCATTTCAGTCTTCTTTTCTCCAGACTAAACAACCCCCTTTTTTTTTTCAATATTCCCTCACAGGTCATGTTTTCTAGACCTTTAAGAATAGGTAGGTGGGTCCATCAAAACTTGGAGCCAGCTATGAACTGATTCATTCCTAAATGTAAGTTATAGCACACTCAAGGCAACTTTTACTTCTGCCTGCTGTCCATAGGGCCCATTCTGGTATTTAGAGATTTCTGGGATTTAGGTTTCTTCTAGCTAAATACCTTTTCTGGGGGAAAATTCCCTGAGCATAGTACCAGGAGGGGAATAACATGGAAACCATTATGATGGTTGTATAGGGGACTCTTTAGACACCAGATCGATCAGCTTTAGGGCTGCTTTGAACTAGAGCAGTGAAAAGCATCTGGTACGAGCCAGTGAATTTGGTCCATTAATTGCTACTGCTGACTGTCTTCTTGTGAGCATTGCAAAGAAGTGAGTCTCAAGATGGAATTTGAATGATGAAAAGTAAGTTCATCTTTCATCCCAGAGCATCTTTTCAGACATGGAGAATAGTACAGCATCACCATTCATTCCTGTCCATGGCTTGTTCCTCCATTAAGTCCAACCTGGTCATGTCCCTGTTTATGAGGTCCCGCCATCTAGAGCGTGGCTAGCCTCCAGATTGAGCTGGCACTGGTTCTGCTTTTAACTCCCATTAACTGCATTTAACCCCCATTCTCATTTTCTTGGCATTCTGTTATATGTTTGTTTTCTGCAGTGTCCAAGGTCAGATTTCCAATTAGGCACAGTAGTCACGTGTCTAGGGGTACTGACATTCTAGGGGCACCTAAAAGTTAAAAGTGGGTTAAAAGTTTTAGTGGAAAACATGAACATAAGAATGGCCATACTGGGTTAGACCAAAGGTCCATTCAGCCCACTATCCTCTCTACCAACAATGGCCAATGCCGGGTGCCCCAGAGGAAGTGAACCTAACAGCTAATGATCAGGTGATCTCTCTCCTGCCATCCATCTCCACCCACTGACAAACAGAGGCTAGGGACATCATTCCTTCCCCATCCTGGATAATAGCCATTAATGGACTTAACCTCCATGAATTTATCTAGTTCTCTTTTAAACCCTGTTTTAGTCCTAGCCTTCCCAACCTCCTCAAGCAAGCAGTTCCACAGGTTGACTGTGCGCTGAGTGAAGAAGAACTTCCTTTTATGTGTATTAAACCTGCTGCCCATTAATTTCATTGTTCACTTTCTCCACATCACTCATGATTTTATATACCTCTAACATATCCCCCCTTAGTCTCCTCTTTCCCAAGTTGAAAAGTCCTAGTCTCTTTAATCTTTCCTCATATGGGCCCTTTTCCAAACCCCTAATCATTTTAGTTGCCCTTTTCTGAACCTTTTCTAATGCCAGTATATCTTTTTTGAGATGAGGGGACTACATCTGTACACAATATTCAAGATGTGAATGTACCATGGATTTATATAAGGGCAATAAGATATTATCCGTCTTATTCTCTATCCCTTTTTTAATGATTCCTATCATCCTGTTTGCTTTTTTGACTGCCGCTGCACACTGCTTGGAGGTCTTCAGAAAACTATCCACGATGACTCCAAGATCTTTTTCCTGATTAGTTGTAGCTAAATTAGCCCCCATTATATTGTATGTATAGTTGGGGTTATTATTTCCAATGTGCATTACTTTACATTTATCCACATTACATTTCATTTGCTATTTTGTTGCCCAGTCACTTAGTTTTGTGAGATCTTTTTGAAGTTCTTCACAGTCTGCTTTGGTCTGAACTATCTTGAGCAGTTTAGTATCATCTGCAAACTTTGCCACCTCACTGTTTACCCCTTTCTCCAGATCATTTATGAATAAGTTGAATAGGATTGGTCCTACGACTGACCCTTGGTGAGCACCACTAGTTACCCCTCTCCATTCTGAAAATTTACCATTGATTCCTACCCTTTGTTCCCTGTCTTTTAACCAGTGCTCGATCCATGAAAGGATCTTCCCTCTTATCCCATGACAACTTAATTTATGTAAGAGCCTTTGGTGAGGGACCTTGACAAAAGCTTTCTGGAAATCTAAGTACACTACGTCTGCTGGATACCCCTTGTCCACATGTTTGTTGACCCCTTCAAAGAACTCTAATAGATTAGTAAGACATGATTTCCCTTTACAGAAACCATGTTGACTTTTGCCCAACAATTCATGTTCTTCTATGTGTCTTACAATTTTATACTTTACTATTGTTTCAACTAATTTGCTGGCACTGACGTTAGACTCACCGGTCTGTAGTTGCCGGGATCATCTGTAGAGCCCTTTTTAAATATTGGCATTACATTAGCTATCTTCCAGTCATTGGTTACAGTAGCTGATTTAAAAGACAGGTTACAAACCATTATTAATAGTTCCGCAATTTCACATTTGAGTTCTTTCAGAACTCTTGGGTGAATGCCATCTGGTCCCGGTGACTTGTTACTGTTAAGTTTCTCAATTAATTCCAAAACCTCCACTAGTGACACTTCAATCTGTGACAATTCCTCAGATTTGTCACGTACAAAGAACAGCTCAGGTTTGGGAATCTCCCTAGCACCCTCAGCCGTGAAGACTGAAGCAAAGAATTCATTTAGTTTCTCCGCAATTACTTTATCATCTTTAAGTGCTCCTTTTTTATCTCGATCGTCCAGAGGCCCCACTGGTTGTTTAGCAGGCTTCCTGCTTCTGATTAACTTAAAAAACATTTTGTTATTAGCTTTTGAGTTTTTGGCTAGCTGTTCTTCAAACTCCTTTTTGGGTTTTCTTATTACATTTTTACATTTAGGTCAGCTGTAGGCTAGGGGGTGCTGAATATGCTATGCCTAAGGGTGTGTACGGTGTAAATCCAGCTTGGCAGTGTCCCTACCATTATAAACTTTTTAATTGTAATCAAACCTGTTCCCTGATTTCACATCCTACTTTTCCTCCAATGTCCACATTTGTCCTAAAACTATTCCACTTTACACGTGCTATCATAAGAACATAAGCATGACCATACTGGGTCAGACCAAAGGTGTACCACGGCCACTGGGAGTTGCGAGTGGCCGTACCTGCGGACGCTGAGGTAAACAAAACCTCTGTGACCCGCCAGGGGCTTACCCTGAACAAGCCGCAAACCAAATTTGGAAACCCATGATCTAGCCCAGTATCCTGTCTTGTTACAGTGGCTGATGCCAGATGCTTCAGAGGGAAACAATAGAAGAGGACAATTATCGAGTGATCCATCCTCTATCATCCAATCTTTCAAAGAATTCTCATCTGTTGCCTCCAGCCTTCTGATGTCTGTTTCATTTAATGCAACTGCTTCCAGACAATACAGTATTACTGTTAGTACACTAGTTTGATATTTTTTTTTTACTTTGGTACCAAACACTTTATTTTTATCATTTTTTGCGCAGTATTTATAGCCAGGGCACAACTTTTAACCTCATCTTTGATGGAACCATCAGCACTGATCAAACTTCTTAGGTACATTGAGGATTCTACCTGTTCTATGACTTCACTACTGCTACATTTTAATACATTATCTATGTTCCTTTTCCAAGACACAATCACTTTGTTTCCTTGGCATTAATTGTAAATCCAAGTCAACTCCACCAATTTTCTACAGTAATGAAGAGTATCATCATTAATTCAAACATGTCTGCAAGTTGTACAGTATCATCTGTATAAGCTCAGGAGCTTAATTCAGTCTAGATCATCCAGTATCATGCTCTCCAACTCACTGAACGTTCTTAATGTCCACTTTAAGAACACAATGAAAAGATACAGTGATTCCATGCCCTCTTGTCTTACACCAAACTTAGACTTGAACCAATCGCTTAATTTTCTACCAATTCTTATAGCACTGCAGGAGTCTTCATACATAGCTTTTATAATTTCAATTATCTTATAGGGAACTGAATATGATTTTGCTATTTTGAATAATGCTTCTCTCCAAACCAAATGAAATACTTTCTTGAAGTTGATGAAAACAGCAAAAAAATTTAACTCCAATTCTCATTCCCTCCCATTCAACTGTTGGAGTCTGAGTATCTGATTAATGCAGCTTCATCTGACGCCACACTATTCCTCACCTACTACTTCCACTAAAATTGGCCTTAATTTGTTGACAGCTGCTTTCATTATGCTTTTTCTTGGTATTGACAATAATATTATACCTCAATTATTATTCAGATTGGAAGGATCTCCTTTTGTCAAGATTGGTAGAAAGTCATCTGGTACCTTCTCTTGCTCCCATACCTCCTTGTAATTTTTTTTCTAATGCTTTGATAGCACTTGTAAGACCTGATACTAGCAGCTCAACTGTTATATTGTCTATTTCTTTGCATAATGCTTTTACTTCCTCTGCTTTCCCAGGACTCTCGGTTTGTTTGCACCTCTCCTGTAATGTTCTTATTTTGTTGCTTGTCCAGACTTTCCTTGTTTGTTTACAACTTCAAATAGTTTCCTCTGCTGTATTTGTGTCATTTCCTTGAATATTTGTCACCTGGTCTGTTGTGAAATGTCTTCATCATCACAAATCAATGGCCTGAAATGCACTCCAAGCATCACCTTGTATGCTTCCCTCACAGAGCTATCCACTGATTTATTAAGATCAAATTTGGGTCCAGTTGCACCCATCCTTTGTCTTGAACTTTAACTAAATCTTAATCTTTCCTATTGGTGGTTCGCGGTCACTGCCACACTTGTCACATCTATAGACTCTAACATCCAAAAGTGATTGTCTATGCTTTTACTGATAATAATGTGGTCAATTTGTTTTATTTATTTTTTTGCTTTGACCATCTGGTGAGTTCTATGTAATCATGTGACTGTGCCAGTAATTAGATTGTGCAGCTCATAAGTTCTTAACCTTTCTCCCTTATTATTGGCTATTCCGATGCTGTCTGGTTTAAAACTATCCATTTGTTTACCATGTCCACTACAAACCTTTTAATAAAATCCATCCTTCTCTTCATTTTCTGCTGCTTCTGTAAGTGTGGCACAACTGATCACGGTGATGGATAGTTTATTGTAGGCAGTAGTAAATCATGCTGTGACAGTCCACTTAGACACCGGTTTCCAGCTGTTCATTGAAGTAATTGTTTTCTTGTCCATTGCTATAGCAACACCATCTGTGTGCTCTGCTTGTCCATTTGAATGTCCAGAGTAAAGGAAAGTATAATTTCAAAATTCATCACTACTGTACCTAGCCAATATATCGCCTGTATGGACAGCGAGGAAAACTTGTAATTTCCTTCACTCATCTGCTACTGGCTCAGTCTGGCCTGGAGCAAATTGAGATTGGACATTCCAGTTAGTAATACAAGTAATATGTTTAGTCATTATTCATGGCCATTTCCATTTCTTAGGCCTGATAGGCCTGCGTCAAAATCCATACACATAAGATTGGTTTGTGGTACTGTTTCTATTACAAGTGAGTTTCAGATTTAATGCTTTGTTAGGCCAGTCCACCCTATCAAGCTCATAGGAATACCATGCTGTGACGAAGTGAGGGATTTTCCTGTTTTTATCTTGTTTTTCCAATGGTTTGCATGCAGAGGGGGTGGGACTCAGTTTCCATGGGTGTTACTGGTTTAATGAGGTGATGGGAGAAGGAGTTTGTTGTCACAGAAGACCAGCGACGGAACTTGGGGCCCCAACCAATGGCTTGGAGAATGGATACTCCAGCGACTGGTGACCTGGCAACCTGGTGAGCTGGAGGCCCAGCTCAGGAGTCACAGCCGGTTCCAGCCAGTGGAAGGACAATGGGCTGCGAAGAGAGGACCTGGTGACCTAACCAGCCCATTCCAGCCAGAGGGGGACAGAGGACGGCTGAGAGGAGAGGAGGCCCAGATGACCCTGTTTATCTGGAGAGACGACAATGGACAGAGGCGAGGCTTGGGGGAGGTGATATCAGATGCCCAGCTGGGAATCAGGGGGGCTCTGGGCTGGAGAGAGAGAGCAGGCAGAGCTCACCTGAATGCAGGGGAGACTTGGATGTGCTGTGCTGAGGGAGGCCCTGAGGGTTTCCTATGCTGTGTTCAGATGCTCAGTAAACCCTCCTGTTTTATGCTGGCTGAAAGTCACTCCAGTCTAGAGAACAGGGTTGCATTATACCCTCTGGGAATGGAGGCTCCCGGGGTCCAGAGTGAGTGGACTCCCTGAGGGAGCCCACGGCGAGAAATAGCTGTGCTAAGGCTCAGAGAGGTGAGGCTCCAGGAGGTGGAGGGGCTTAACCCCTTGGAGGGAGCGGACCCCCAAGAAGGGCTGTCTCACTGAAGGGAGTTCCCCCCTGGACCGCACGGGGCCAAGAGTGGGCACGACCTGTGAGTCCGTGACACATGCTATAGCTTTGTGTCCTTCTAGGAACAGGCATTAATCCACTTGTTGTCCAAGACTAATATGCTTGGAATTATCAGGTATGAAATCAAAGTTTTCCTTCTCCTAGACAGATTTGACTAAAGAGGTTAAGCATGCTCTGTCTGCCTCAGTTTGAAATCAGTTTTCCTTTTGCTAGACACTGTTGGTTCACAGCACCTTATTCCGTAATATTCAGTGCTACCCTTCTGGGTTTCCCCAAGAACAGCTACCTCCATCCACCACTTGGGGGATGACCCTCTATACAATAGTATCCCAGTATGAGGAAGTGGCTTATCAGACCAGAATTGGGTACAGGAAAAAATGGTAATTATAAATTAAGATTTATAAATGTAATTCTTTCAGAACAATGTAGAGGCATTTGACAACTTGCCCTGAAACTTCTCTGAAAGTACATAGAAAAAATAATTACTGAATGCACAACATTTTCATTGGTTGGACTGACTGGTGTTTGGATTATGATATTTAGGGCCTGAGCCTATAAGCTCGTGAGCACCATCAATTTCCATTGACCTCTTTGAGTGCTAAGGATATTCAGCACATCACAGAAGGAAGCCCTTTGTGTGCTATAATGTTTTTAAGATTACTAACTAGATTTAAGTTTTCCATGTGCACAATTCAGACTGAAGCCAGTGGGAGTACTATATGGGATGCTTTGCAGAATTGGAGCCTCTAGTATATGTCAGAGTTATTAAAATCATTATCTATCGTATTTTAGAGAAAATCTGTTGTGGTTTTACCCAACATAAATAATCATTTTTACTCAAATCTACAGTGAATGGATGATTATTTGCTTCAATTTCTTATTTTAGTGACAATATAATTCTTTTACTTGTTAAGCTGAAGTGTCCTTAGCATTTACTCTCAAAGCTCATAATTTCTGAAGGCATGCTGCATTAGCTGCTTTATTTGCTCCCCTGATAGCTTGGAGACAGGCCCTTATATGTCATCAGTACATAATATGCTTTTTTTCTGAAAAGGCTCATTGTATTTGGTATACACACCACATTATGAGAAATGGTACTCACAGTATTACAGATTAATATTTCTAAAAAGAGTATATAATATTCAAGTATTCCTGTAAGAGATGGCATGAACTAGCATTTTTTTCTAATGTAACAGCAAGGTCTGTGGATTTCTATTTCTAGTATGAAATTTAATAGTACTTTAATTAAAAAAAAATCAGAACCAAAAAACTTTCTTTGCTTTTGTCTTCTTGTTTTCAAACTGATTTCACAAGAGATTGTACTTACCACTCAGCAAGTGACTCAATTCATCAAAACCACATTAACTATGGACTTTCAAATATGTAAAATATTAGTAACATTTCAGAGTACAACTAGGCATATATCTTTGGATTAGAAGGTATGTACCATACTCATATATATTTCTAGTATATCGCTTCTCTTGTTACTAGATACTGTAATTCAAGACAGGTTTCAGAGTAGCAGCCGTGTTAGTCTGTATCTGCAAAAAGAAAAGGAGGACTTGTGGCACCTGAGAGACTAACAAATTTATTTGAGCATTGTTAGGATATAGATATTCAGGCCTGTCTGTAAAGGCCTATACTCTAAGAATTTAGGTGTATTCTTATCACTTGGCTAGTGATAGAGGTATAAAAGAAAGAATCAAAATCACTGTCTGCTGGTGTAAGGGCCTTCTCTTACTGTGACAGTCTGAGGCCCTGTTCTTAGGCTAAGGCCTTTGGCTAAGCAGCAGAGGCAGCCATAAGCTGGGAAGCGAACGGTCACATCCTCACATTCCAAACTAGTCACATTGAAATAAGTGCTATTGGGCTGTTAGGCACTATCAGGACAGGATTGTATTCCTATCACCTCCAGAGAAAGGGAAGTGCCTAGAAAATGTAAAAGGAAACTTAGTTTGATAGCATCCTGTCTGGCAAGAACTCACTTATCAATAGCTGGGATGTGAAATCCTCACTTCTGTATTGTTTTGTCATTATAGTTCCCACTTTGCTGTTGTTTGTCTGTATAATCTCTGTCTGGTTCTGTGATTGTTCCTGTCTGCTGTATAATTAATTTTGCTGGGTGTAAACTAATTGAGGTGGTGGGATATAATTGGTTACATAATCATGTTACAATATGTTAGGATTGGTTAGTTAAATTTCAGGAAAATGATTGGTTAAGGTATAGCTAAGCAGAACTCAAGTTTTACTATATAATCTGTAGTCAATGAGGAAGTGACGGGGTGTGGGTGTGGGTGGGCATGTGGGTGTGTGAGATGGGAACAGGGAATGGGGGTAAGAAAATTGGAATCATGTTTTGCTAAAGGGGGAGATGGGAACAGGGAATGGGGGTAAGAAAATTGGAATCATGTTTTGCTAAAGGGGGAAATGGGAACAGGGAATGGGAGTAAGGAAGTTGGAATCATGTTTGGCTAAGGGTAGGAATGGGAACAGGGACACAGGTGTAAGGCTCTGTGGTGTCAGAGCTGGGAAGGAGGATACTAAGGAAGGAAACTGGAATCATGCTTGCTGGAAGTTCACCCCAATAAACATCGAATTGTTTGCACCTTTGGACTTTGGGTATTGTTGCTCTCTGTTCATGCGAGAAGGACCAGGGAAGTAAGTGGGTGAAGGAATAAGCCCCCTAACAAGCATAAGCTTTCGTGAGCTACAGCTCACTTCTGTAGCTCACAAAACCTTATGCTCAAATAAATTTGTTAGTCTCTAAGGTGCCACAAGTACTCCTTTTCTTTTTGTGTAATTCAAGAGTTAGCATGTAAATTGTAGTTTTTAGACTTTATGAAAAGCTTCCATTTAGATGAAGATAAATAAACACATGCAGTAGTTCTTCTGATTTAGAGCTTGATCCAAAGTTTGATCTATGTCACAGATAACATAAATGACCAAATTCTGCTTCAGATGTATTCAAGGAGTTCCCTTGATTTCAGTGAAATACACATCTGAGACGAAGAATTTGCTCCATACACATACAGAGCTATTATAAAAGAAACGACCTAATAAAAACATGCTGTTCCATAGCTTATATAGTCACATATGATAGAATAATGCTAAGGTTTTATTGCATGCCCCAAGGGGAAAAAAAGACATAACATAAAGTGGATGCATACAGATGATTGTGCCATGCAATGATCCTAAACTGTACCGTGCATTAAATCAAAACCTCGTAAAGCACTTGAACCAATATACTATAGTAATAGGTGCTGGGTGAGCACCCAAGATGGATAAGTTTAATCTGATTAAAAAAATAGAAAAGAAAGATGAGTATCATAATGACTAACACATTCTCTGTGGGTCTTTTCGCTCTGTAGAGTAAATTTCACTCTTATGCAAAGGACCAATGGGAATTACATGCTTGAAAAGCTTCCAGGATTCCACAAGCTAACTCTGCTATCTATGTTCCTAGGGCTGTTACTGCACATGCTTCCCCTCCTTCCATCCCCTGCTAGCTACTGGTGTTGGACCACCACTGCTACCATGGAAAAGTCCTGAAGAAAAGAGGGGGATGGTCTTGTGGTTAATACACAAAACTGGGACATGGAAAACTAGGGCTCAATGCTTGGCTGTGTACAGACTTTGTATGTGACCTTGGTAAATTGTTTAATCCTTCAGGGTCAGAATGTTTAAGGCATCTCAGTTCCTAAATATGAAAATAGGCACCTCATGAGCTTTTCAGAAGCATCTATGCCTCACTTCCCTTTCACCCTTTTGTGTATTTACACTGTAAGTTGTCTGAGGCAGCCCCCTTTCCTCCCCAAAAGAAAACAATCAGAAACTTCAAAACATTTTGTTATTAACATTTCAGCTTTTCATTTTGAAAAGATGTTTCAATTTACTTACCAGCCTTAATAGATAGCCCAGTGCTATATAGGGAAAGCTCCTGCAATGGAGGAGTCAGGTTCAAGTCCCTGTTCCAATGAATATTTACTTATATATAGAAAGTGGAACAGCTGTTAAGGAAAAGTTAGCACATGTGACTCCATTTTGGTTTGGGGCCCACCATTGTTTAAATGCCAGCACATCATACACCAGGAGGAGTAATCCTTAGATACTGAATCCCTGTGAAAATCCTCCTCCTTGTCTCCAGCCTGCCTTGACTCCCAGTATCTGTTTTTTGTCAGTCTCTAACTCCCTGTCTCTTGGCCTTGATGTGGGGCCTCCCATCCTGATAATAAAAGTTACTGATGCATGGCTTTAGGACCATGCTGTGTAATTAACATACTGGTATAGCACGAGGAATGCACCAAGCAGGGATAGGTGGTAGATAAGACAAGGGTTTGTTTATTGGCTAAGGTTTCCAATGCACGAGGGCAACATGCTTTGCTAAAAGGTATATAACCTTTGTATAATCTGCATTCAGGGTCCCCTCCTGGCTAGCAGGGGGGCACCACGCTCGAGCGTAATAAACTTAGTGTCTTTTGGGAACTCTGCAGTTGTGGACTTTGTTTCTGTGCCTCAGCCTAGATTCGAACTGTGCGTGACCTATCAGGTATAATTCGCAACATTGGTGTGCGTGTCCTACCAGGTGTAATTCGTAGCACTTGTGTGCGTGTCCTATCAGGTATAATTCGCAGCAGTTGTGTGCGTGTCCTACAAGGTGTAATTCGTAACAATTTTGGCGACCATGAAGGGACTCTAGGCTCGCCCCAACAAGCGAGACTACACTCCTCCTCTCGGACAGCTCCAGCCGGCACAGGGTGAGTTCACCTTTGAGAACTCCGAGGAGGGGTGTGTGTGAGCCGTCGCTTAGGCGATAAGGTGGCACATTTTGTGTTCTTTTGGTAGCCCATTATAGGTTCTGGGCAGAGTGTAAGTAAGGGGACCCCTTTGGCTGAAATTCTCAAGAATTGGGGGAATATTTCTGGCACCCATGGGTTAGGCAGAAAAAAAGCTGTTATTTTATGTAAGGTTGAGTGGCCAGCACTAACAACTCAAACATCTGTTGAATGGCCATCGGATGGGTCCTTTGCTGGGGATACATTAACAGTGCTTAAAAGGAGGCTGGAGGACAAAGCTCCAGCCCAGATGGATTATTGGTATATATGGGACAACTGGGCTTATGCGCATGCAAAAGGACATCCTCTTTCCTCCTCCTTTTCTTATTCATCTCAGGGGTCTCCAGCCCGCTCTGTGCTATGCCTGCTTCTGCCCCTCCTCCGGCTTACCCTCGACTTTCTGACTTATGCCCGTCACCTCCTTGCTTGCCAATTAGCCGTGCTTTCTGTCCAGGTGACAAGCCTCATGTGGGGAGGACTCAGGTAGCCCTTGTAAGTAAAAATATTTTTAAAAAGAGACCTGGAGGGCTGGTTAAGAAGCCCACCCTCCTTGTTAATTTGGTAGTGAAACAAAGCTGGTGCTCATGGAAGGGACAGTTCAGAGAAAAAAAACAGGATCGGGCCCAAGCGGGCAGGCAACAGATAGAGAGATTGGAAAACAGGTTGAAAACTTAAAGGTCATAGTGAAAAAAGAGGAGTAAATAATTACAGGAATGAAAAACGTAAATCCCGGAATAATACTTAAAATGGTAAAATATAAGTAATTGGGTGTTGTTTTGAAAAATAAGCAAGTAATTTAAAAAAAAAAGTAAAAAGTTAACTCTTTAGTTGCTGGAAAGAATTAAGCAGTTAAACTTTGTAAAATACTGAAAAGAAAAAAAATTCTTGGTTTCTTTGCAGCCATTTTGGAAAAAAAATGGGCCCTTTTCCAAAGAAATGCAATTATACAGTGCTACTTAATTAATATCTTATTAGGTTCCAAGAGGCTACAATAGTTGGTGTCTTCCTTTTCAAGTCGCTGTGTGTTTGACAGCAGGAGTTAAAAGTAAAAGGCAATCAAAAGTCTGGTAAAGTTTATTGTGCCCTTTTTAAAGTAAGAATCTTTAACCTGTGGATCCAAAAGCAAGCCGGAAAGCATTTATTTTAATGTAAATTACCTAACTAATAAGGTAGAGGCCACTGAAACCTGGGCTGCCTATAAAACAAATACAAGAAAATATGGGTAATTCCTCTGTTTTGCCTGCAATTAACAAGGGTATTTGTATAAAAAGGAAATATTTTAAGCAATGACTGACTGCCCAAAAGGGGTAGATCTGTGTTTTATTTTTGTCTTTCAGAAAATCAGAGAAAACTGATGCCAGCTGAAAAGCAATTCAACATCTCATGAATTTACTGGAACAATAGGAATTCTGTTCTGTGTTCTATGTCCTGTCTTGTGGTGTTTGTCTTGTGGCCAGAATTGCTGTGTTTAATTTTTCATAGGACAGTTTAGTTTAAAACTAAATAGAAGGGTTAAATCAAAATGCAGATACTTGTTTTATTCAACTTGGAATACAAAGTGTTTGGATAATATAAAAAAATGTGATATACTAAAGTTTAATACATTTGCTTAAGTAAAAAAAAAAAATTCATTGGCCAGATCTTTTAATTAAAAAAATTGTGGTTAAAATTTGCACACCAACAGTCTTTGGAAGCAAGGACATCAAAGGTTAACCCACTCCCCATATTATACATGAGATCCTTCTGGCTACCTCACATTTCTAGCCAGAGGGCTGGGGAGAGATAAAAGCTATTGGACACCAGAAGTTGTACCAAGTGGACTCCTCAAAAGTGGGTGTGCTTGTCCTGGCTTGTTGCTCCAAAGCTCTGTAATAAAGTCATTTTCCTAGAAGGGTATATGTGGCATACATTATACAATAAGACTAAAGTGCTGTATAATGGGCAATGTACATGTGTTCCTTTTTAAACAAAAATGTATAAGTAAAAAGTGAAAGTTTCCTTTGCAGGTTAATAAAAGCCAAGAAGGGGAAAAAAATAAAACGGAGGATGAGCTAATTCAACGCTGTAGCTGGCAGGCTTGGCAGGCTCGGTCCAAAGATAAGACACTGGCCTGCCCAAGGACACTACTCACAGCTAGGATTTGGCTAACAGACAAGAAAGAGGGGGGCTTAAATGTGCCCAAGCAGCTGTGAGATCTGCAACACACTGCCAGGCATTAATGAAATGTGTTAGGTCTCTGTATTTACAGGTAAAAGAAGTCCTGCTTCAAGAATCCTGAGCAAACCTGCCATTTGTTAAAACCAGGTGACTGGGTCTACATAAAGGTCCATCGACAAAATACTACTCTGGCCCCATGCTGAAATGGCCCTTATTAAGTCCTGCTAACTACCAACACCGCTGTGAAGTGCCAAGGACTGACTGCCTAGACCCAGGCTTCTTACTGCAAAAAGACCCCTCCACCTCAAGGTGACTTCACTTCGACTACTGATCAGCCTGTCCCTCCTTCTGGGTTTTTTTTTTCTTTCCTCCTTTTGAACAGCAAAAAAAACCAAAAAACAACAAGGTGAAGTGCTAGTAACCTCTCCCTTGTCCACTGACAAAGCTAACCTGCATTCAGTATTTGCTAAAGAAACCAAAGCACTACAGGGTGACGTGCTAGTAACCTCTCCCCTGTATAATGCAAAACCATGCCTGTTCCAAGAGAGAAGGAACGCCTGCTCTGCTAAAACCACCAAAATCCAAAGATTCCTGATTGCAAAAGACACTGAGAATTGGCCTTGATGGCAAAGACGGAGCATTGTACATTGGCAGGGAGAAAGTTGCGGAATGTATTCTTGGGAATGTGAAGTAAAGTGGTGGGGTGGGTTTATTCCAGAGGCTGGAACTGTGCTTGTAGGAAGTATAAATACCAAAAACGCCTTACAGCCACAAACATTACTCCCACCATCTGCCACCACTCCTTTGCAGGTAAAGGTTCCTGGACCCATCATAGCTATGTTAAGTTGGCGCTGGGACCCCCACCTGACCCTGACAAGCCATTGGATGAGCCACTTCACGAATGAACACCACGACCAACCCATGGACTAAGCTTTCCAGCTACTGGGACCTTCACAGCCCACCCGGACTTTTTGTGTTCCTGTTTCTTGGACTTACATTGGGGGTAGTGTTTTTGTATAGTACAGGGGAGGATGTCGACATTGGAATGGTTTGCCTGGGGGGGGTTCTCTCCCTATTCCCAAGTCCAGTACAAGGATGGGAGGGCAATAGCTTCTTGAATTTAACCCGTGCTATCAAACAGGGTGTAAATCGAATGCAGTGTTGGCTTTGTATTCGTACCCCCACATATTTAGGTCAGGGCGTCCCGTTGGTAGGGGTACCTATCCCCCTTAATCGAACACTCCAAGCTAAGCTATGGGCAAACACTACATTTAACTGGAATGTTACAATCCAAATATGGTCTATTGATATGGTGGCCCAGAGTAATTATGCTTTATGTGTGTCATGACGTAAGGGCATAGAAAATACAGTTTTTGTAGGGAATTTTGTAGGGTGCAAGGACACCACCCAAATCAGCTCTTGTGCGGGAGGCCCCTCTACCTACTCCAGGACCCCGTGGCCGGTCCCCGAGGGGTCTGGATGGTATTGGTTATGCAATCACACAGCCTATAAGGTTCTCCCAGCAGGATGGTGTGGTACATGTACCTTAGGGGCTATAGTACCCGCCGTGACAGTTCACCAGAACCTGACCCGGGGAGAGATCCGCAATCTAGTATGGAGGGACCAACGAAGTATTCCTTTAAACCCCCTTTCTTATCGGCCCAAAGGCTTTCACTCCTTTGTGCATTGGTTTCTGCCATGGTTGGGAGTAAGCGAGCTGGAAAAAGCTATAGTTAACATTTCAGCCGCTTTGGAACTAATGGCAAATGCTACTGCAGATGCTCTCTCTGCCCTTCAAATTGAAGTCACCCAGCTATCCCAAACTACATTGCAAAACCGCCTAGCCCTGGATTATCTCCTTGCAAATCAGGGTGGGGTTTGTGCTCTGGTCAATTCAAGCTGTTGTGTATTTGTAAATCAGCACCATAGGGTGGAAACTGACATCCACATCCTCAAGCAACAGGCAGTCCTATTCCACCACATCAGCCTCGACACTACCAAAGCCGGATTCCAGGAGGTCTGGGACTGGCTACCGGATGTGGGGACTTGGGGACGGCGTATTTTGTATTTACTTTTTTTGACTGTTATTGTTTTTGCGTTATTTTTTGTATGCCTACAATGCTGCAGTATGTGCTGTCGGCAGTTGCTAACCCTGCAGCGCGGTTACTCAGCCCCGATATAGCTTACTGACGTACAAAAAAAAAAAAGGGAGGACTGTTAAGGAAAAGTTAGCACATGTGACTCCATTTTGGTTTGGTGCCCACCATTGTTTAAATGCCAGCACATCATACACCAGGAGGAGTAATCCTTAGATATTGAATCCCTGTGAAAATCCTCCTCCTTGTCTCCAGCCTGCCTTGACTCCCAGTATCTGTTTTTTGTCAGTCTCTAACTCCCTGTCTCTTGGCCTTGATGTGGGGCCTCCCATCCTGATAATAAAAGTTACTGATGCATGGCTTTAGGACCATGCTGTGTAATTAACATACTGGTATAGCACGAGGAATGCACCAAGCAGGGATAGGTGGTAGATAAGACAAGGGTTTGTTTATTGGTTAAAAGAAAAGGAGTACTTGTGGCACCTTAGAGACTAACCAATTTATTTGAGCATGAGCTTTCGTGAGCTACAGCTCACTTCATCAGATGTTTACCGTGGAAACTGCAGCAGACTTTATATACACACAGAAATCATGAAACAATACCTCCTCCCACCCCACTGTCCTGCTGGTGCTCAAATAAATTGGTTAGTCTCTAAGGTGCCACAAGTACTCCTTTTCTTTTTGCGAATACAGACTAACACGGCTGTTCCTCTGAAACCTGTCTTTATTGGTTAAGGTTTCCGATGCACGGGGGCAACATGCTTTGCTAAAAGGTATATAACCTTTGTATAATCTGCATTCAGGGTCCCCTCCTGGCTAGCAGGGGGGCACCACGCTCGAGCGTAATAAACTTAGTGTCTTTTGGGAACTCTGCAGTTGTGGACTTTGTTTCTGTGCCTCAGCCTAGATTCGAACTGTGTGTGACCTATCAGGTATAATTCGCAGCACTGGTGTGCGTGTCCTATCAGGTATAATTCGCAGCACTGGTGTGCGTGTCCTACAAGGTGTAATTCATAGCACTTGTGTGCGTGTCCTACCAGGTGTAATTCGTAGCACTTGTGTGCGTGTCCTATCAGGTATAATTCGCAGCAGTTGTGTGCGTGTCCTACAAGGTGTAATTCGTAACACAGTTCCAACAAGAATATCCTATAGTCTGTTGATTAGGGCACTCATCTGGGATCTGAGTAATCTGCATTCAAGTCCCTGCCACAGTTGCCAACTTTCATGTGGTAAATAAGCACCCTGACTTTCACAATAAGCCAAAAATCAAGCTAATCCCATTTCAAAACAAGGCCAAAACAAGCCAATCCTTAAGAACCCCAACACTCCATGTGACTAGATTCCCCTGGCATGCAGTCTGGGACTATGGTGGGTCTGCTGTGCACCTGTGACTCTCTCCCCCACCCACTGCCCCTGCTTGCTCCCCCCCACCCACACACACCTTGCCCCTCTTTGCTGGGAGCCAATCAAAAGAAAGAAGCAACAAGCTACAAGCCAAATAAGTGACAAGCTAAAAACTAGCCAAGAAACAACTCACAAGGCAATTAAGCCAATACCAAGCCCAATTTATGTGTTTTTTTACAGGTTTGGCATGTCTGGTCCCTGCTCCAAATGAGTCAGAGGATTTGACTTTTGAGGTGAATGCTCTAACCACTAGGCTATTCAGGGATACACTCAACAGCCAGCCCATCAAGTCTGATCCCCAATTGTCTTTTGTGTTGTTTAGGCATGCCATGAGCATGCCTACTGGATTGGACTTTGTAGGAAAGGGAACACTAACTTTGAGAATCACACTGGGGCTTAAAACATGAACTAGAGCACTGAGCATCTTATCAGTGGCAGGACTTAGGCAGCTGTGTGCATGCCCACCAGTGGAAACTTAGGTGCATACAAGTGTTCAGCAACAGCTGAGCAGGGGCTTTGTGAATGCCAGAGGTGCCTAAATGTTGGATTTAAGCACCTAAAGAGGAAAATGAGCACCTAAGTCCTTGTCACAGTTTTAGGGTAACTGCACCTATATTCTCCCCACATAGTCCCTCGAGGACACACACAAGTTTTCTGGCTCCAAGCCATCATCTCCCTTAGGTGGAGACCCACATTTCTCTCTCTCTCCTGACTGGGGTTTTAAGGCTGTACAGATCCTTGCTGTGACACTCTGCACCCCAAAGAAACACCTTGGCACCCCTATATTCACCAGTCATATATTTATTATATGTTTTGTACAAAGTATGCCTTGTAAGATCACCTGTATCACCTGGATTGATCCGTCTTCAGCTGTCATTAAGACTGTGCCGATCACAACACATCCGCCATTCTTCTTGCACTTTTTCCTTTCTTCTCCATGTTCATCCAAAACGTTTAACAATATCCTCTTCCCATCTTCTTGGAGGCCGACCAGGTGGTCTTTTCTGTTCTCGCGGGTACCACTCAGCAATGATTGTGGTCCACCTATTGTCCGTGAGCTGTGCTGTGTGGCATCTTGTTATGTCTGCTTTCCACGACAATATCTTTCACACTGCTGCGTTCTCTGATCATTTCATTTGGGAGGCGATCCAGAAGGGAAATTCCCAACATAGCTCGTTCCATTGCCCTTTCAGCTACCGACAGCCGCTGTTATTCTCTCTTCATCAGTGCCCACATTTCACTGCTGTCATAAATATAAAGGGAAGGGTAACCACCTTTCTGTATACAGTGCTATAAAATCCCTTCTGGCCAGAGGCAACATCCTGTTACCTGTAAAGGGTTAAGAAGCTCAGCTAACCTGGCTGGCACCTGACCCAAAGGACCAATAAGGGAACAAGATACTTTCAAATCTTGGGTGGGGAGGGGAAAGGCTTTTGTTTGTGCTCTTTGTTTACATGTTTGTTCTCTCTTGGGATTGAGAGAGGCCAGACAGAAATCCATTTTCCCAACCAATCCTAATCCAAATCTCCAATATTGCAACCAGTATAGGTAAGCCAGGAAAGGCGGATTAGTTTATCTTTTGTTTTATGTGAATTTTCCCTGTGTTAAGAGGGAGGTTTATTCCTGTTTTCTGTAACTTTAAGCTTTTGCCCAGAGGGGGATCCTCTGTGTTTTGAATCTGAATACCCTGTAAAGTATTTTCCATCCTGATTTTACAGAGGTGATTCTTTTACCTTTTCTTTAATTAAAATTCTTTTAAGAACATGATTGATTTTTCATTGTTCGTAAGATCCAAGGGTTTGGGTCTGTGTTCACCTGTACTAACTGGTGACGATTCTTATCAAGCCTTCCCCAGGAAAGGTGGTGTAGAGCTTGGGGGGATATTTTGGGGAAAGACGTTGCCAAGTGGGCTCTTTCCCTGTTCTTTGTTTAAAACACTTGGTGGTGGTAGCGTACTGTTCAAGGGTAAGGCAAAGTTTGTACCTTGGGGAAGTTTTTAACCTAAGCTGGTAAGAATAAGCTTAGGGGTTTATTCATGCAGGTCCCCACATCTGTACCCTAGAGTTCAGAGTGGGGAAGGAACCCTGACAACTGCCATACAGCACGGCTGGCAGCATTGTTGAATTGAAGATATTTGTATGTGTGGTCTTGTCGATTTTTCCTTTGAGGACGTCCTTGATGGAATTAAACGCACACCATCCTGCCTGAATCCTTCGTGAGAGTTTGCCTTTCAGGTCTTGGCTCATATTAACTTTTTGGACCAAATATATGTACTGTTCCACTTCTTCGATTTCTTCTCCTGTTACCGTTATCTGGGCTTTTAGTAAGACATCTGATCGCATGTATTTCATTTTGCAGCAGTTCATTTTCAGGCCAACCTGACTGCTTTTCTTGTCAAGTCTTCGTAGCATGCACTGAAGTTGGTTGGTGCTTTCGGCAATTAGTACGATGTCGTCCATGAATCTGAGATGCGATAATCGTTCTCCATTTATGTTGAAACTACTCTTCCAACTGATCTCATTCATAACCATTTTGAGACAGGTGGTGAAAAGTTTCAGTGAAATTGTATCTCCTGGCTTTTCACCTTTCTCGATTGGGATGCAGAGGGGAGTTTCGAGGAGAGTAATGGCTGTTGTACATCCAGTATTCACATCCTTCATCAAACTGATGTACTGCGTGATAATGCCCTGCTCTGCAAGCACCTTTAATATTGTGGTAAACTTGATGCTTTCAAAGACCTTTTCATAGTCGACAAAAGCAATGCACAGCGGGAGTTTGTATTCCCTCACTCTTTCTTGGATCTGGCTAAGGGTAAATATATGGTTGATTGTGCTGAAATTTCTTCGAAACCCTGCCTGCTCTCTCGGCTGTTGTTCATCCAGACTCTGCAAGAGTCGGTTCATTGTCACCTTTGTAAAGAGCTTGTAGATGTGAGACAGCAGGCATATAGGGTGGTAGTTCTTAAGATTTTCTCGATTGCCCATCTTGTGCAGCAAGATGGTATTTCACTCCTTCCAGCTTGATGGTATTTTTCCTTCTTCAAGATATCAACTAAATCTTAAAGCAAGGGCCTTCCAAAGTTTTTCGCCTCCTGCAGAAATAATTTCTGACGTTATTCCATCTTTGCCTAGAACTTTTCCCTTCTTGATCTGGTGTAGTGCACTTCGGACTTCACTGACAATTATTGGGGGGACACGTTCTTCTGATTCTTGGAGCATTGGGAGATGGACGTTGATTTTTTATTTGAACAGTTCTGTATAGAAGTCCTTGCAGACCTCCTCCATCCCTGTTCTGTCAATTACTGTCTCTCCGTCCTTGTTCTTCAATGCTGTTATGCTCAATCTATACTGCATCAATTCCCACTTGCATGTCCTGAGGCTCTTGCATGATTCAGCTGTTTTGAGAAGCTTTTCTTTCCAGAAGTTCTCAAAGTCGTCCTTCAGTTTTTGTCATATAAGCTTGCATAGAATGGAGTACTCGAGGTTGTTATCCGAGCTCCTTTTCATGTTTCTCTGCTTCTCCAACAATTTGAGATTCTTCCCTTCACCTTCTTCAGCTTTTCAATTTCAGCTGCTTTTATGCAACATCTCAGCTTGTCAGCAAAGATACTATAGTCCTCATCACACTTTTCCGTCTGGCTTCAGTCAAAACCAGAAATCACTTTCTTCAGCTTTGCTTCATCGAATGTCTTCGGCCGTTGTTTCCTGTTTTCCATCTGTAACGTCTTTTTTTCCACCACTTCGTTGAAAATCAACTTCGCTCTAAGCAGGTGATGGTCACTGCCGGTGTTGAAAGGCTGCACCACAGAGACATCTTGAATGATGCACCTTTTATTTACTAAAATATAGTTGATTTCATTCTTGCTCTTTGCATTTGGTGCAATCCACTTCCACTTTCTTGCAGTCTTCCTTTTGTACCAGGTGTTTGCCATGTACAGTTCTTCCATTTCTGCCATTGCTACCAGCCTTTCTCCTCTTTCATTCCTTTCGCAGCTGCCGTATCTCCCTATGAACTTTTCGCCAGCTTTCCCTCACCCAACCTTAGCATTGAAATCTCCCATTGTGACAGTGTAAGTGGACTTTTGTGTGAGGGCTCTTTTGAGCTCTCGGTAGAATTCTTCCACTTCTTTGTCCTCACTTGCACTTGTGGGAGCGTAAGCCTGGATGACCTTGAGGGTAGCTTTTGACTCCATCTGAAGATGCAGCACACCAATATGTGATGATATTAGCTGGCATGATATGACTGTCGAAGACCAATCCTTACTGACGATAAATCCGACTCCTCCAACATTTCTAGCGCCATCTCTCTTTCCAAGACTCACAACGCTTCCATCCTTCCAGTTGACTTCCAGTCCTTCTTTCAGTCTTGATCTGTTGAACATTAATATCCTGTTGGATTCTATGTGCTCTCATTGCATGTGAAGTTATGAAGTTTTGCTATGTGTGTGTTACTGAAAGATGTTGTGAAATTGAAAACATCCACAACAACCCTTTCAGGTACAACAATGAAGAAGCTATCCAGTGCTGATGGCCCATGAACAAAAACAATGGGCCATGGGAAAAGCTTATCCTCACCTGATGATCTTTCTTGTGGACACTTCAGTCAGGGTATGAGCAATGGCTGCTAGGAATCAACAAAAAATGCAAGCGCATGTGACTAGATTATGTGATACTGAACTCCATTTTACTGCTTTTATTTTTCTACAAACTGTGCTAGGGGGCTTGCCTTGAAACAAAGAAATCCCCTCCACATGGAAGAAGCTATAAAATGGGGAAGTGACATCACCATGAGGCCTCAGTCCCCCTACAACATAACACCTGAAAACACCTGAGGAGCAAAGTCTGAACTGGGGAAGGAGGTCCCAGATGGGAAAGAAGGAAGTGTGCCTCTGTATGAAAGCTTGGTGGACTGTTTGTACTATCTAACAGGGTGAGACACTGCTTGATTCAAATCCTCTCAAATTATAAGGCTTAGATAGCATTTCTGTTTACTGCTTAGGTAATCTGCTTTGATCTACATGCTCACTACTTATAATCACTTAAAATCTATCATTCTGTTTTATATTTGTTTTTACCTAAAACAGTGTGCTTTGCTAGAAGTGCTTGGGGAATCTGCTCAGGGACAAAAATGGGTGCATTGTCCTTTACACTTTGAGGGAAGAACGGACTTGGTAATAAATCTATACTGATCAGGCTTCTGACCAGGGCAAGACGGTAGAGCTCTAGGGTCATAGGCTGTGGAGCTGGGAAGAAGCCTTCATGTAACTGCAGCTGGGTGTGTCCCTGCCTGTGTAAACGTTTGTGTGAGTGCAAGACCAGGATTGGTCTGCAGTTTGGTCACAGCAGCACAATGTGAGAGGGAGCCCAGGCTGATGAGATAGAGGGCTCAGTGGTATTCCAGTTCCAGGTTGAACCCTGGTCGGGGTGGTGGGGTGGAGTCATCACACCTGCCTTACAATGTAAAATCCATAGTGAGACAGTCTGCCTAAAGGCCTGTATCTGTGCTTTGCTTTGTCTCTGAGGGCTATGAGCAGTGTATTGCCAGCAGCTACAGTTCTTTTTCAGGGTTGGTCTACACTGCAAAGTTAGGTCAATATAAGTGGCCCTGTGTTAGCCTAGTTGTGCATGTGGCTACAATTAAATTTGTCTCCCAACAAAGTAACTGCCCCATTATGCTGACATAGTAACACCAGCTTCCCAAGCAGCATTGAGACACAGTAAATGTGTGGAAGTCAATGCAGCACAAGTGTAAACACTGCAATACCTATGTTGACACTAACAGTCCTCCAGCAGATGACCCACAATGCCTGGCATTAACTTCCCTGATCACAATTGTGAACTCCACTTCCCAGGGGTGACTCATACTGGAATCACCCCCTCAATTTTAACACCCCACAAATATTTGAAATGCCTTTTCCTGGTTGTCCAGCTTGGTGAGCACACCTAGCAGCTGTCCATTGTTGTGCACAACTGCTTAGCTGACCATGCCAGCTACACGCTCCAGAGGTGCTCCTGCCTGGAATAGAGAAGAGATATTGGATCTACTGGGCCTGCAAGGAGAAGAGGCTGTGCAGACACAGCTCTGAACCAGTCACAGAAACTTTGACATCTTCAGGCAGATTGCTCAGGGGATGTAGGAGAAGGGTGTAACAAAGTTCCTGCTCTACCTTCGTGAGTCTTGCACTTATTGGCTGATTTGCTCGTCTTGGAGCTTCACTGCTGCCCTCAGCTTGGCTGTTTTTCTGAACCCACAGTCCAGGTCGACTCCTCCTGTGTCTGACCAGAAGTTGGGAGGATTTGGGGGTAACCTGGGCCTGCCCTCTACTCCGGGTTCCAGCCCAGGGCCCTGTGGAATGCAGCTGTCTAGAGTGCCTCCTGGAACAGCTGTGCGACAGCTACACCTCTCTGGGCTACTTCCCCATGGCCTCCTCCTAACACCTTCTTTATCCTCACCATAGGACCTTCCTCCTGGTGTCTGATAATGCTTGTACACCTCAGTCCTCCAACAGTCCGTGTTCTCACTCTCAGCTCCTAGTGCATCTTGCTCCCAGCTCCTCACACACACACCACAAACCCAGGTGCCCCTATTAGCCTGCTTAATTGATTCTAGCAGCTTCTTGATTGGCTGCAGGTGTTCTAATCAGCCTGTCATAATTGTCTCCAGAAGGTTCCTGATTGTTCTGGAACCACCCCTGTCACCTTATCCAGGGAAAAGGGACCTACTTAGCCTGGGGCTAATATATCTGCCTTCTATTACTCTCCTACAGCCATCTGGCCTGACCTTGTCACAAGGAGTGTGAGAGGGACCAGCAGCAGTGCTGCAAGAAAGCCAAGAAATTGTGGTAGGCATTGATCCAGACCTGCAGCTTTTACAAAGAGCTGCATGCCATACTTGGCAGAGACCCCCATCACCACCATTCTGAACACCATTGTGGATATCTCCAAGGAGCTTGAATTGCAGACCCCTGCCATGAACAGTGAGGAGGAGGTGGTGGGCAAGGCAGAGGAAGAGGAGTGTGGGGGACAGGTGACTGGGGGGTTCCAACTATGCCACAAGTCAGGACCTATATTTGATCCACTGCAGTCCAGCCAGTCCCTGCAGTTGAGCACAGATGAGTATGTTGCAGGGGAAGGAAACTCAAGTAAGTGTATAAACAGATTTCCCATTACTGTGATGGCACCCCCAACTTAGTAGGACACAGTTATCAACTTTTCCTTAATTTACTCACGCAAAAGGTAGTGATAAACAAAGATTGGTAGAGTTGATATCTTCTTTTTATTCCACTCTTTAATTGGGGGGCATTCATAATAGTTTGTTTATGTACACAGGGATGTTCCTTGAATCCTTCTGAGAGAGCTTGATTAAACTTCCATGGAGGTACACTGCAATCCTCTCACAAAAGTTTCTAGGGATGGCAGCTTTATCTCTTCCTTTGAAGTAGAACACTTTCCCACAGCAGTCAGGGATAACTTCTGCAGTTAACAGGCTACCAGCATACAGGCTTCGGTGACTTTGGGATGACAGAAGCAGCTGTACTCTTTTTGCCTTTGTTATCTTCAGAAGTGAGGTATCACCTAAAACCATCACCACCTGTGGAAAATGTATTGAGAGCCAGTGCCCTATGCTCAGTTTCATGCAACAGAGCAATTCCTCCATTTCCCTCACTCCTGGTGGGTCATATTCAATGTGACTTGGGCTGAGAGTGGCTCTGGGCACTATCATTCCAAAGCAGAAGTGTTAATAAGCATTTCCTGCTTAACACTTACGGGAGCAAGGGAAAGGGGGACCTCTGAATCTTAAATTTTGCTTTCCCTTCCTACTATACTGACAACAGTACCTCTGTGTGTTTTATCTGTTGTGGCCTTGAGGGCTACCCCCTCCACACCACTGAAATGACTGACCTAGATGTAGGATGACATGTTGTTCAAGATTCTAGAAGCCAGTAGTGCATCAGACCTTGAACAGAGGGACTAAGGAGTGGATATTTCAGATATTATGAAGAAGGAAAGAGCAGCTAGGAGAAAGGCACAGGAAAAGGAGAGGGGGAGCAGTGAGCAGTGAGAGATAAAAGGGCATTTTTAAAAAAGTGAAAGTGAAATTCTAATGAGGTAAATAGAAAGGAGCATAAACACTGCCAAATTAAGTGTAAAAATGTAATAAGAAAAGCCAAAAAGGAGTTTGAAGAACAGCTAGCCAAAAACTCAATTTTTTTTAAGTACATCAGAAACAGGAAGTCTGCTAAACAACCAGTGGGGCACCTGGATGATCAAGATAAAAAAGGAGCACTTAAAGATGATAAAGTAATTGCGGAGAAATAAATGAATTCTTTGCTTCAGTCTTCACGGCTGAGGATGTTAGGGAGATTCTCAAACCTGAGCTGCCCTTTGTACGTGACATATCTGAGGAATTGTAACAGATTGAAGTGTCACAAGTGGAGGTTTTGGAATTAATTGAGAAACTTAACAGTAACAAGTCACCAGGACCAGATGGCATTCACCCAAGAGTTCTGAAAGGACTCAAATGTGAAATTGTGGAACTATTAATTATGGTTTGTAATCTGTCCTTTAAACCACCTACTGTACCCAGTGACTGGAAGATAGCTAATGTGACGCCAATACTTAAAAAGGGCTCTAGAGGTGATCCCGGCAACTACAGACTGGTGAGTCTAACGTCAGTGCCAGCAAATTAGGTGAAACAATAGTAAAGAATAAAATTGTAAGACACATAGAAGAACATGAATTGTTGGGCAAAAGTCAACATGGCTTCTGTAAAGGGAAATCATGTCTTACTAATCTATTAGAGTTCTTTGAAGGGGTCAACAAACATGTGGACAAGGGGGATTCAGTGGATATAGTCTACTTAGATTTCAAGAAAGCTTTTGACAAGGTCCCTCACCAAAGGCTCTTATATAAATTAAGTTGTCATGGGATAAGAGGGAAGGTCTTTTCATGGATCAAGAACTGGTTAAAAGACAGGGAACAAAGGGTAGGAATCAATGGTAAATTTTCAGAATGGAGAGGGGTAACTAGTGGTCTTCCCCAAGGGTCAGTCCTAGGACCAATTCTATCCAACTTATTCATAAATGATCTGGAGAAAGGGGTAAACAGTGAGGTGGCAAAGTTTGCAGATGATACTAAACTGCTCAAGATAGTTCAGACCAAAGCAGACTGTGAAGAACTTCAGAAAGATCTCACAAAACTAAGTGATTGCGCAACAAAATGCCAAATGAAATG
This sequence comes from Lepidochelys kempii, assembly GCF_965140285.1. Classification (NCBI taxonomy): domain Eukaryota; kingdom Metazoa; phylum Chordata; order Testudines; family Cheloniidae; genus Lepidochelys; species Lepidochelys kempii. The sequence continues at coordinate 87,575,650 of NC_136380.1, forward strand.
TAATGTGGATAAATGTAAAGTAATGCACATTGGAAAAAATAACCCCAACTATACATACAATATGATGGAGGCTAATTTAGCTACAACTAATCAGGAAAGAGATCTTGGAGTCATCGTGGATAGTTCTCTGAAGACTCCAAACAGTGTGCAGCAGCAGTCAAAAAAGCAAACAGGATCTTAGGAGTCATTAAAAAGGGGATAGAGAACAAGACAGAGAATATCTTATTGCCCTTATATAAATCCATGGTACGCCCACACCTTGAATACTGCATACAGATGTGATCTCATCTCAGAAAAGATATACTGGCATTAGAAAAGGTTGAGAAAAGGGCAATTAAAATAATTAGGGGTTTGGAAAGGGGCCCATATGAGGAGCGATTAAAGAGGACTTTTCAGCTTGGGAAAGAGGAGACTAAGGGAGGATATGATAGAGGTATATAAAATCATGAGTGGTGTGGAGAAAGTGAATAAGGAAAAGTTATTTACTTGTTCCCATAATATAAGAACTAGGGGCCACCAAATGAAATTAATAGGCAGCAGGTTTAAAACACGTAGAAGGAACTACTTCTTCACTCAGCGCACAGTCAACCTGTGGAACTCCTTGTCTGAGAAGGTTGTGAGGGCTTGGCCAAAAAACGGGTTTAAAAGAGAACTAGGTAAATTCATGGAGGTTAAGTCCATTAATGGCTATTAGCCAGGATGGGTAAGAAATGATGTCCCTAGCCTCTGTTTGTCAGAGGGTGGAGATGGATGGCAGGAGAGAAATGATCATTACTTGTTACGTTCACTCCCTCTGAGGCACCCGGCACTGGCTACTGTTGGCAGACAGGATACTGGGCTGAATGGACCTTTAATCTGACCCAGTATGGCCATTCTTATGTTCTTATGTAATGGGGTTACTTTGTCTGCAAGCTTGGACCCCCGGGCTCAACAATCCCAAGCTCAGCTCCCGTTGTAGTCTGTAGAGAACTGCAGCAAAACACCTCCCTACACCATCAGTATTCCACATGGCCTCAAGACGCACATGCCTACCCTTCCCACTCCAAACTGCGGGAAGGCATAAACAACCAACCACAGCTTCACTTACACTGATCAGTGAGAGCCACTGTTGATGTATATGTAGTTATAATGGACATCAGTATTCCTTCCTCTTGTTTATTTATGAACGTTCTAATTTTTTTTAGTTAAAATGTATTTACTTTTAAGATCTTCAGATTTTTGGAGCTGTTTTTATAAGTGAATAAAACTCTTTTGTTTTGAAAGTTATTCATCTTTAGTAGTTTCCAACACATGGTGTGTAATGCCAGCTGACAGTGAAAGTAGTGATCTTGTACACTCACAACCCAGAGGATCAGTGGCAAACAGTGTAGTCATCATAAATGTACAGCAAGCACTCCAGCATTAATAGGTGCACTGTCAGTGATATATGCACAGATGTGCAGCAAGCACCACACTTTTCCTAACAGGTCCCCAAACTGCAGTGTCAGGTTGAGCACAGTACACCACAGCACATTAACCATGGCTCACTGTTAAAGTGCTCTTTCAAAGCCTCTTATATAGCTCTTCATTGAGCTCATCTGATAGCCCTTGTGTCTGGATGTTCAAACTCAACAGACACCACTCCACCCCCAACCCAGTGGCAAGTTCCCCCCCCCCACCTTTTTCTTAAATATTATGCAGGACACAACTCTAACCATTGGGATATTTTTTGCAATGAGATCCAATCTGGTGAGTAAACAATGCCAACACCCTTTCAATCTACCAAAAGCACATTCAGCTGTCATTCTGCATTTGATTAGTTGGTAGTTGACTCTTTCCTTGGTGCTGTTGAGGTGGTCAGTGTCTGGCTTCATGAGCCATGGGAGTAAAGGGTAGGCTAGATCCTGAGATCACTAATGGCATTTCAAAATAATCAGTGGTAATCCACTGGTCAGAAAAGAAGGTCCCTGCTTGTAGCTTTCTGAACAGTTCTGTGTTCTTAAAGATGTGAGCATTGTGTACCTTCCCTGACCAACCAAAATTGACCCACAAGCACAAGCATAACCATGGAAAAGTACCTTTTTCCTGTTGATGTACTCTGTGGCAAAGCATTCTAGGGCAAAAACAGGCTCCACTATTGCTCCACTTTAATTTGGGAAACCCATAACTACAAAGCCATCCACTATGTCGGAACATTGCTGAGAGTCACAGTCCTGTGTAGCAGGAGACAATCAATGGTTTTGCACGCTTGTGTGATAACAGCCCCCACAGTGGATTTTCTCAATCAGGAATGACTACCATCTGACTGGTTTACGCAAGTTTACGCAGAGTGATTGCTATTTGCTTCTCCACTCTCAGTGCTGCGCTCGGTTTGGTGTCTCTCCATTGGATGACTAGGGAGAGCTTGGCACACAGATTCAGGAATTTGGCCTTGCACATCTGAAAGATCTACAGCCAGTACTCATCATCTCAAACCTGCTTTAGGATGCAATCCCACTAATCAGTGTTTGTTTCCGAGGCCCAGAAGTGGTGCTCCACCATTTGCAGCTTCCTGTGAATGCTACCAACAGCCTGGCATTGATTCTCACTGTGTCCCACAGCAAACTGACCACCATGAAATTATCATGTTCCCTGCTGTTCTTCTTGCAGCTCTTCAAATACCAGAGGATTGTACATCACATGCTTGAAATGGTCATGATAATAGTGCAGCACTGTGCAGGCTCTATGCTTCTGCAAGAGATGGTGGACAGCAACAATTTCCACACAGGTTCATGGGAAATTGAAAATTTGAGCAAAAAATATGGGAACAAGCTGATATTATGGGATGGAGAACATTGCATTAAGGAAAATTGATCCCTTGCTCCCAGTCATTCTTGTCCACCATGCATTGCTAAAAGACAGTCAACTAAATGGTGGTGGGTTGCACAAATGGGGATACCTACCCAGGGTGCACAGCATTGTGCATTGATAGAAGCACTTCTGATGAGTAAGTGCACCTGTGTGTGAAGGAGCCAAGCATGTATACATGCAATTGATATACAAACTGCGGCAGCTGTATGCCAACATAATATGTGCTGGCAAAACTCTGTAGTGTAAACATGGCCTAAGTAAGTACATTTATTCTGAAGGTTAAAGCATTACACAGAAAAAACACTAAAAGTTCCTATGCACATGATAAAAGCTTACCAAGGTCATCCATTTGTCTTATGGGGACCTGGTAAACCAAAATCTTCCCAACCTTTCTGTAAGGGTTGGGGCCTTTAGACAGAAGGTTCTATCTGTTTTCTGTATCAAACAGAAGGCTGTGAGTCAGTTTAAAATACAGCCTTTTTATGCCATAAGCCCTTTATTTGTGTCTTGGTCTGTGGAAAACCATTTGGACCAGTATATGCAAACCTCCCCATGGGGCGGTACCTCTCTGGAAGAGTTCACAATTTGAGTGATGCACCTTAATCACCCTCACTGTTCTTGGAGGAGCTGTAGCAACCCTTCTCTCCCCTCTCATCACAGAGCTGTATACAATCCCTGGGCCCCAGAGATACATAAACCATCCACACACTTAACACAATATGGTCCTCAAAGATACTGCATGTGGTTGTGGATCTAGCCCCTAAATACCTTTGAAAATCCAGCCCTCGATATGTAAGTCACTTTTGAAAAAAATAATTTAGGAGTCTATGGCATATAGGTTTTTTGGGAAATTTTTACCTCACATCAGTAAATTATATTGTTCTAACTCACTGTCCGTTAATCTGATATAAAAGAGAAAGTCTGTAATACATTTAACTCATGGTGACCTATGCTGCGGAGCAAACCAGCTGTTGCATTCTGTATGAGCTGAAGCCCTTTCAAGTTGTTAGGCTTCATTCTTAGATCTGGTGAGTTGCAATATTAGCATCTGGAGAGTAACAATCTATAGGTTACTATGGCCTGATCTATCTGATCAAAAATAGCGATGTTTCTCTGCTAGCCACAAGTAGAATTGGACATATTTTGCAGCTATTTGGGCTATTTGGGCAAATTTACAGTCAGAAGGTGGATGCTTTCAATCAAGGAGGTAATATGAGGGAAATAATTTCTTCATAGCACAGCATCACTTTTGCTTTGTCTGTTTTCCACACATAGAATCTATGTGCCCATGCTTGGAGTGTAGGAATGAATAAGGTTCCAAGAGTTTGTCTTTTTTCAGGAGGCAAAAGTGACTTGGAAAATGTAAACCAATTGGAAAAAAGTAAGTTCAGGTTATATGAATCAAATTGAAATCATTTGGTCAAGTCTGGCAAGAGTCTATCTTTTTCAATAAAAGGGCAAGGGTGCAGCAAACAAAGTAAAGGAAACATAAAATACAAGCTGTTAAAATGCCATTTCAAAGGCATCTTCTGTGAAAAATAAAGGTGGCCTTTTGTGAGGTAAATAAAGGTTGTGATTGCATCATTATAAATTAGGCCACAGAGAGAACCATAAAGGATTATTTGTTCAATCTACAGCCCATATCTGAGTTAGAGTCAAGAAGAAATGAGAAAGACCCTGGGGAAATCTGGATAACAGAATAACTCTAAATGGATGGCAATTTACCTTATTCTATATGATAAACAGAGGAGCGAAGATAAAGGACTAATCTGCAAATGTTTTTAGGAGGCTGAGGATCCTCAGATAGAATCCACTCCAGAGAGTATAGGGTATCTACACTGCCTTGCACCTTGTGCAGTATTTCATACTTGTGCCAGGTTGTTGTAAAATGCTATCGTTCTGATCTGTAGTGCAGTGGAGGATCAGGCTCTGCTTCTTGATTTATGTAACCTTGCTAATAGTTAAATTAGCATGCACAGTAACTCTATTCTGTTTACTAGTTTCAATCTGGCTATATTAATGTTTTTACAAACAATTTGTATCATCAATTGTGATGCACAACGTATGACATTTCTCTTTTTATAAATTGAAATAATTAATCTTCTAATAGAAAAGGCAGATTCAGCAAATGAGATTTAAAAAAGAAAACCCTCTGGCTTTTGTACATCTGAGGCCCTGAAACAGCTGTTTCTGCAGTTTGTCTCAGTATGAAAAGCTGACCACGAGCTATGTTATGGCTCTTAGCCACAGCCCTTCATTGTTGGGATTACAGCGTTGTCTCAATCCATCTGGAGTCCTAGGAGGCTTTATACCTCAGGCCTATGGCCCCAGCCCTTCTTCTCCCTTTTGGGGCAGAATTTATCCTAGCAAGGATTAGCCTCTGTACTCAGGAGATCATGGGGTCTTCAGCGGCAACTGTCCCCCCTGTGGAGATTGCCTGGGAGAGAAAGTGTTTTGCACTATTTCCCTCCCTTATGCACCCACATGAAAGAGTCAGAAACATCCTGACCCACAGTAATTAATGAGTTAAGATGCAGGTAGCATTACCTATCATTTTCAATCTATACACATGTAGCCCTTGTGAAAGGTGCATCTGGCAGCAACAAGGGCTGAGTTCAACGTCTAGGGGTTTCTCTTATCAACATAAAATAGAATTGGCTTGAGTCTCCAACCAGTAATCCGAGGAAACTAAACAACACTCTAGGGACCTGTAAGAGACAATACTTCCCCTCTTGCAAGCACTGAGTCTCTATACAACAAAATAAAACTTTTATAAAAAGGGAAAAGGGAACCCAAAATTAATTTGGGAAAACACCACAACCGTGATTCAAAAGAACATCATCATAGGCAAACACCCACCTATAGTGTGTTGGAAAGTGTTCTTTGCCTTGTCCTTTGGTGTGAAAGTCTGACACACAAATGTCCCTAAACACACCACTCCCCTTTCCGTCCATGGCACCCCACTCACAATTGGTGGTCCTTGGTTAGTGAAGACAGAGAGTTCAGAGGTGCATTCACAGGGAGTTCACCTCCCATCCAGGAGAAGGGGTGTTGAACAATGCATCTGCTCCTGCCACAGTCTCCCTGTCCTCACTGGCCGCTGCTCCACCATCCCTCTGCTACACCATCCCTCTGTCCCCACTGACTGTCATCCCATGGCCAGCACTCTCTGCTAGTGCTGTTTCTTTGCCACTACCTATCTTCTGCTGTGACATCACATTCTGATGTTCCACTTCTTAATTCAGCTTTCAGTGATTTCAGCAGGTAGTGGGAAAACTTATTGCCCATGCAACTTTTGTGTTGCCGTTCACTGTTCCCACACAACATCTAAAATCTATTCCCTAGATTTGCTCACCTGTGAGAACATCTCTAGGAATCATCAGGTGAAAACAAGGACTCTTGATTGAGTCTAATCAGCTCTGTCATTAAGCACTGGAAAGGGACAGATCAAATGGCACCTAGGACTCTTTCGTCAGAATCCACATCACCAAATAGAAACACCTTCCCCTAACCAACTTTCATCTTCACTAGGATTTGGCATCTCTAACGCCTTCTTCGCAAATTTATTTTAGGGTGACCCCCTAGATCAGGACATATTAAACACAGTTCTGCTGCCTTTTTCTCATACAATAAGGATAACAACATTTCATTCTCCCTGCATTCAAATACTAGAGTGATATGTAACCCCAAACCAGCCAGAACAGATCATTTTGGCTAAGCAACTCCATCGGCTATAGATCTAACAGATTGTCATGACTATGCAAATAGGTCTGCTCCTGAAATATTTCCCTAACTCATCACTAGATATCAGGGGAGAGCTCATTCAGACCCCATTTACACATATTTCTTTACTGAGCCACAGCACCTCAGTCAGTGATCTCAATAGGTCATATAAGAGAAGCAGAATTGTGCTGGGTCAGTATTTTTATGAATACATGGAATAAACAGATGCTGAGAATTCAGTGGATGGAGATCTTCCCTTTGGGACAGTAATCTAACATATGGCTAGGGGACAGGCCTGTGTTATACAGAAGGTCAGACTAGCTGATCACAGTGGTCTGTCTAGCCTTGGAATCTATGAATGAGGTTTAAAATTAAGACCCTGACCAGGTCTGGTAAAAATCCATGCCACTTTCATAAGGGTAGCCATGTAACTCTGCAGTCTTGAGCAATTTTTCCCCATTAGTTTCAAAGTACATCTTCCAGGTTTTATTTTTCACTTCCTGTCCTAAACTATTATGCAAATATTGTTACACATTTAACACAAAGGTGGTTATGTTTCCCTAGTGGAGATTCCCACAGATGGGATTTGTAAAGTGCTTTGGGTTCCTTTAGGATGAAAATCCCTTTTTAAATGTAAAATATTATCATATAATTAAATTATTTACAGGTTTTTTTTTTTCTGATTGTCTCAGAGAAACATGGATAATAACACTTTCCAAACTTTTTGTGGTATTGTGAAGATTAGTTAGCTAACTGGCCAAGTCCTTGTCAGGCTCTGCTCAGTCAAAACTTTCCTTCAAGTTAATGGGAGTTTTTTTAAGTGAGAGCTGAGTAAAAATTGAGTAAAGACTCAAGGTTGAAGACATTTAGGTATCCAAAAATGCAGATAGATCTAAGTGAGTTAGATATGCAAATCCCATCAGCTTTCACTTTGTAACTGCCCCTTTAGGTGTCTAAGTCCTACATTTAGGCACTTCTGAGATCTTCAAAACCTCTGCTCAGCTGCCACCTAAGTCTGGAGCTGCCTAAAATCCCTAAGCACTTGACTTTCCACTGTTAAAGTTCCCTAGCCACCTGAGCTCCCATCTCATGCCTAACCCCCAGAAGAATCCTCAAATTAGGAGTTCCTCTGCCAATCTCACCTGCAGGGCCCAATGCAATGTGTTCTCAGACTATGGCTAAACTTATACAAAACAGTCAGGCTGGGAGACAGGAGGCAGGCACAGTCTCCTTTTGTAACCTTTAGTCCAGTGGTTGGGGTACTCACCCAGAATGTGGCCTAACCACACCGGTGTGGGTCTCTCTCAATTTCACTTATTGAAGCTGTTACACTATGTATAAATAATGTAATATGCATTATGCCAGAGAGTCAGAATGACTCTATAGTCCAGTGGTTAGGGTAATTGGCTGAGAGGTAGGAAACCTAAGTTTAAATTCCTGCTCCACATCAAAGGGGTGCACTGGGGGGGGGTCTGAACCAGGATCTTCCATATCCTGGGTTAGTACCCTAACCACTGGGCTAAAATTTAGCAGGGAGGCCTGCTTCTTAAACACAAAATTGTTAACTTATTTAATTAAGGAACACCTTTAACACACCTACTGTAGTTTACTTTTTACAATGCTGTCCTCATGCATACAGGTACCTTTAATCAGCAATGCACTTTACTGATTCAGCTCCATATTGTAATATTTTAGCGTTTTCATAGTCTGCTAATTGAGCTGCAAAGTTTGATGACTCAAATGCCTACTTCACAGATCCAGCTGCATACTTTGATGGTACAAATTTTCAGTTTATAAATATATTACCAATAATGCTGTCTGATTTGTCAGTTGGGCTGCTAACTTCTATAATTTAGCTCACAACATTCTACACTGATTATTCAGACAGCAATCTTCATTGACTTGAGTTTTGTATTTTAGGTAGGATTTTTCATAGCCTGCTGATTCGTTGCATAGTGCATTAGCTCAATTTATCACAGACACAAAATAACTTGATAGAGAATTTAAAAGTTCATTTCTTGCTCTGTGCTTACAACCTTGGAAAATCTGTCTACCTACCTATGATTTCTAGTCTACCCTTGATACTTGCAGTACCTATGGAAGTAAGATAGTAAGTAGGAAGTAAGATTTGCAAAGATCCCCACTATCTTTAGTGGTGCTCTGTGTGGTCAGAGGTGTCCCGCATGCAGAGATCTTTGCTGGATCAGAGCCTAAACCATGAATTACAAGATAATGTATGACAGTGGGCAGTGCCATACATTTATGTTCTGAGCCCTTCACTAGAGAAGGAAAGCCATGATTTCCATCCAGAGTTAGCTTTGTGATGCCATATTTATCTGTACAAGATCTCAGAATTTTACATATGGATTGCCTTTAAACACTCAAAAAAGGTTGACAATAAGCACCTTTCACAAGGGGTATGCCTTCAACTTTGGAAATTACATGCTGCAGCTGAAATAAGCAACTTGATCTGGAAACCTTATAAAAAGTATTCATACAAATAACTCCTGAATTCAAATAAGATTTAAATTTTGCTCTTAGTTACACCCAGGAAATCATCCTCTGCCCCACTAAAGAAAATGGAATTGAAGGCAAAAATTAATCTAAAGTAGAAGGAAAAAAGAAAAGCTCCATATTCCAATTGAGGACTTAATATCTTGTGTATTTATTGTGTCCATTATAAAATCAGTTATTAACATTAAAGTATAAATTGACAACAAAGAAACATTCTGTACACTTTATATCACTAGCAACCAAGAAATCAACCCTATCACATGAACACTATCAGAAGTGGACTGTGCCAAAGGGTAGAGCTCACTGTTCCTAACCAAGTATTTGATTATTTGTTTTGTTTAACTTTAGCCTAAAGCAATTAAGCACCAATCAAATAATCAATCACAGGGGCATATGTGATCAAAGGAGTAACTTCAGAAACTTCATTCCCATTTTCCCTAATCAGGTCACCATATCAGTTCTCAATATATAAATCTTGTGAATTACAAATAAGCTATACATAGTCCCAAAACACATAAATCTCACTCTCTCTCTCTCTCACACACACACAAAAAAATAGAGCAGCGATTATAGAAAGCCATGAGATTTTATGCCTCCTTAATAATTTTTCCTCATAAAGGCAGTATTAAAAATCTCCAAGTACACAGTGCAATCAGTGTATATGTAAATGCAGCTACTAAAATATGCAACTTAATCAGTAAGGAATGCTCAAACTCAACTGTTGGAGTATGCAGCTGGTTCTGTGATAAATATCAAAGTATGAAACTTGAGACATAAAGAAAGAAAAATATAATGTATCAAATATCTATTTTTTTCAAACCATTATATACAGATTGGCCAGTAGCATAGGCAATGGTGTGACTTGCACAGCCAGCTAAATCAATGAAATTCACAGGTCAATCAAGAAATCATACAGCTTGATCACACTTCACAGCTTCACTGCCAGGGAACCATGGATGCAAATTAACTAAAGGATGTTCACAAGCCCTTATTTTCAGATTCTGCTCAACTGAGAAAATTGGGCTATGGCTTTAAATGTGATTCTTGTTCTGTATTCAGAGCCTTGTTTTGGATGATTTTACTGACCCTCTAGGCTGCTTTCCCCCCACCCCTTAATCATTTATTTAATCAGTGGCAAAAGTTTGTCTGAACAATTCTGTAGAAGGCTAAGATTTAGGGGTGTTATTTTTACTTACAGAAGGATGATTTTCAGATTAACCAAAAAAAAATCATTAAGTTTTACCCCTAACAGTCAAGTATACAATTTGATTATGAAAGTATGGAACTTCTTTTCTGAGCTAGTAAAATGTGTATCTACCAAGTCTTTTGATTTAATTGGCACCTCTTCGGCAATATGTATATAGATTTTTCCCATCACACAGAAATGATGAACAGGGATAGCAGCTCCACATCTGACATTCTTAACCACATCATAATATTTTATGAGTACTTTTATAACCCATATGTTGCACCGTTATGTCTTTCTGTTAAACTGTCTTGCCTACATAAGCTAAACCAGTACAAACTATAACATCCTGCAAAGGCTTATGTATGTGCTTAACTTTAAAAAACATGCCTAAATCTTTGCAGGATTGGGATCTTATTTTCTATTTACTGGGAGCCCATTTGCCTGTGATTATGATAACGGCAGAGGCACTAATAAATGGCAAAACTACTGTAACAAATTTGGTTTTGCAAGCAGTTACCTGTGAAAAAGAATTATAAATCCTGGTATTACGTCATTGAAGTTAATGGTGTTTTTGCCATTTAGTTTAATGAGAGTAGGATCATAGCCTTTGCAAATTTACCCCTAAGGTATTTAAATCCTAAAGATGCAGATTGGCACCTAGTAGGATTTTCAAAAGTTTAGATACCTAACTCCCATTTAAGTCAATAGGAATTAGGCACCTAACCTGTTTAGGCCCTTTTGAAAATCCCATTGACCATCCACCTATCTCTTTAGGCAACAAATACCTTTGAAAATCTGTCCTGTAAGTGTCTGAAAATCTCAATAACTATGATACTGATAGTATGCACAATCTGCATATTTGAATATTTGTAAAACTGATCCAGTATGAAACCTCTCCTTATTTAATAGTATCCAGACTGAAAACTGTGAAATCCTCGTTTCATCCCAGTGGAAAAAAAGAAAATTCTCCAGTGGAATATTGCCATTTTAAGATAGAAATGTCATCAGTTAACAATGGAAATAGCTTTTCACTGTGTTTTTTTAACATTTCAGAATAATTGCAAAATTAGATTAAAAAAATATGCTTATAATTCTGTGTAAAATTGTCTTCAACATTCAGAAATCTAATATCGAAACATTAAGAATTGATATTACATTTTAATTAGATTTCTTGGTGAAGCTGTTTTATAGTCACTTCTTTATTGGCAACTGCTTTCTAAGGTTCTGATCCTATGATGAGATTTGTGGGAAGGCCCCTGCATCTGTGTAGAGCCCCTCTGAAGTTAATGGGCTTCTGCATGGGCACAAAGGCCTATGGCCAGTCAGAGCATCTTTTAAGATTGGGGCCTAAGTTGAAAAAGCCTTTTGGGCATAGGGATATAACAGCTACCATGCTGGATTCCAACAGTGAAAAATAAACATTTCCCCCCCTCTTCCCGGCATGTTCCTCTGATCATTTTTATCAATATTTCATTTTATATTTCACTTTATATTTCTCAGGGATTTTTTTTTTTATTGTAGATGTCTGTCTTTCCAACTTATTTGGATGATGATTATAATAATAGAAGGAAAACTATGGGCACAAAATCCACTCACTCTCTATAGTATACATGGTATGATATATATTTATATCTGCAGGAATCTCCAAACTAATTTATTCCTGGAATTTCTTGATTGATGTAGAGTAGGCTGTCTCATCCACTTACAGCTACATCTGAGCAATACTTCCTACATTTTGAATGGGAAAATTATTTCTGATGATTTTATAAATCTTACCTGTTCCTAGAAGGAGTACACAAAATGTACTTAATCCAATTGTAATTAGGGCTGCTGGTTTGTCATGGTTGTAAAAATGTCACTGATATCATGATTTTTCTGATCGTTTGTGACTTTACTTTGTGTCCACGCCTGAAGTCAAGGCAGACCAGATACTCTCAGATCCACCCCTGGTGGTGGGACCTGACCCCTGCCCACATGACCCCTACTTTAAATGGTGGTCCCATTATTTTACATATAATTTCCCCCTAAAGCTGTGACTGTTACTAAATTTACCATGACTGCTCCATGATTTTTGCTTTAAAAATGCCATGACAAATCTGCACCCCTAATTATAAACAAATTAAGTTACTCCATGTGACGAACTATGAAACTGGATCAGAACCATAGTACATCTATTCTAGTATCTTCTTTCTGACAGTGGCCAGTACAAGATGCTTCAGAAGAAGGTGCAAGAAACCTTGTGTGGCTCGTCTGCCTCCAACTGAGACTCCTCTTTCTAAGGTACTTATATGGCTTCCATAACCATAGTATCTTAGTATAGCACCTCACAATCGTTATCCTCATGACACAGCTGTATGGTGGGGCAATACTCTTATCCCCATTTGAAACACAGGGAACTGAGGCACGGAGAAGCTAAGACCCAGATACACAAAGGTACTTAGGCACCACTGTCTTCACAAAACCTCTGCTGGGTTGCCACCTAACCCTGCAGGCATCTAAACTCACTAGGTGCCTACATTTTTCTGTTTGTCTGTTTTGAAAGTTCCCTAGGTACCTAAGTTTCTGCCCTAAGGCATGCAAACAGCACCTAATTCTAGGAGCCTGGATGCTTATCTCCTGCCCAAACAGGGAAAGAATGTCTATCTCACCCGTGGGCCCAATCCAGTAGACATGCTCAAAGGCTAGCTTCTGGATCTATTCAAAATCTGGGGGCGTAGGGCCCACCGTATAACTTTTATCACAATGGTTAGGGCACTCACCTAGATGTGGAAGACCCAGCTTCAATTCTCCTCTCTGTCTGATGGAGAGAAAGAATTTGAATGGTGGACCACACCTTTTCAGAGAGGTCTTTAACCCCTGGGCTATGGGATATTTCGATGCGGGGGGAGAAGGGCCTCACTCTCTCTTGTTGAAGCTGTTATTTTTTTGTCTAAATACTGAGAGTGCCATTCTTTGGGCCGGATACATAGCAAGTGAGAATGACACTATAGCCTCGTGATTAGGACACCCATTGGGGAGGTGGAAGACCCAGGCTCCAGTCCTCTTGTCCCAATGACTCTAATTATTTATACACAGTGGAACAGCGTCAACAGAAGAGACTGAGGAATGACAACTCCTCCTCCCACATTCCTCCCCAATCAGAATATCCCTTAGCTCAGTGGCTAGAGCACTCTCTTAAAAGGATGGAGAGCCATTTATAAATCCTTTCTTCCCCTCTGCCTGATCATCTTCAACAGAATTATATCTCAGAAGATACTCAGAGTTTTTCAATATTGATTCAAAGTTTGGAGGGCTGTTTTTTATAAACAGTTTAAGTACCCAAACATTCAGATCCTTATCCAAAGCATATCCAAATTAGCTTTCTAGAAACTGGACTTGAAAAGTGGCGAGAATATATTTTACCAAAAACACATCTGTTAGTTCTTGTTCTTCGTTCAGTTGGAAATAGTACAAGAATCCTCTGTTATTGTTCCAAGAACCTTACTTCTTGGCTTACCTGAACCTCAGATGTAAAACATATATGAAAAAAGAGTGATTTTTATGAACCTCTAGCAAATTTCATCCAAGTTAAATTATAATTCAGGGTGAAGATTTTGTTTTCTGAACCTCTTCCATCTTCAAAATTAGGCTGGAAATATAAGGATGGGGTGTTTGTGTTTGTTTTTGTTGTTCTCTGGTGTGGGGTGGTTGGCAAGATTTCTGGTAATTGCTGCTTCTAGTCACACTTAGAATACTGCTAGTAGAGATGTTCTAGAATTTCAACATATAGTCTGGATGGAAGGATGGCTCAAGATGATCTTGGCCAAACCTGAAAAATGCAGAAGTATACAAAAAATGAAAAATAATGGTTGTGATGCTGGTGGAAAGTTATAAAAATATTAAAAAATCAAAATGTGTTGTTTGACTCTTGGGTAAAGGTTTGACTCAGGGTTTTTTTTTTCCCTTTCCTTTTTTTTTAAGGTGAATCCCATCCCCCGACACCCCAAATTTTATTTTTTTCCATTTAAGAAATACAAAATGCATCAAAACATGTACACATCATGCACATGAAAGGCCTGGTTTCTTTTATTTCACAAGTTTAACTCTTCTAGGCTAGATTCTGGTCTACAGTACATTCCTTGAATCATACTAGCAGTGCCAAGATGCCACAAAACTACCTTAGATAGGCAGTTGAAGACTTTTTCCAGCTTGGGGGAATCCGAGGGTGATGTAGAGATGACACAGCCTGCTCTGTGTCAGCATAATGACCTCTAAGAAATTGCTACAAGGCAGCAAAAAACTTGGAGCACCCTCAAAGTTGCTCTAATTTATTCTGAACTGGTCCTCTCAGACATTAGAGAGAACAAAGATGGTGTACAATCAACATTTTGCTCCCTTTGGGTCTTGTGTTCAGCTGAACCCAAGAATCAGGACCATCTGATTTCAGCTGTGAGGCCGGTAAACCACAATTAAAAAAAAGTAAATAAATAATTCTGTACATTGTTTAAATGGGAGGATTATCAAACCTCTTACAAACAGTTAGTTTCTTTTCCTGCCAACTCTTGCCAGTAGTTGGATGGACTATCCATCATAGACTTAAAGGCTCCTGAAGAAAAACTCTCAAGAGGCTCCCGAGAATGAATTGTTTGTGCCACCTGAATCTATTGTTTACTGATTTGCAGGTAGAGAGCACTTCTTCTCCTTCTTTCATATGGCTTGAGTAGGTAGCAACAACTACAAATTTATGTCTAAATTTGACAGTTAGCACATTGCTGCAGCAGTGAGCTGGTGAACGTCCTTCAGGCCCCCATCAAAAGAATGAAGGCGACATTCAGATATGATGTGCTCTATCGTTTGTGCCTGGTGACCACAGTCACATACAGGTGTTTGCCTCATTTTACATTTAAAGAGCATTTGTACACATCTCCCAGGAGATGTCCTAATGTGATTCAATCTGCACCAGTATCTCTGACATAAATCGAAACCTGGTAGGTCCTCAACAGCATCAATGACGAGCTGTTTGTTTCAAGCAGTCAAAGAGAGCCATGTGACTCTCCATTGAGCCTCAGCTTCAAAGTTGGGTGTAAGGATCTTGATACAGTTCCACAGAGGGTTGCAGGATTTTAATCTCATTTTTGGCAGGTTCTGCAGGTCGTGGTGCAGTGGGATCCTCATATTTGCATTGACATGATTAAGAAAGCAAGATGTCTGAGCAGCTCTTTTAATCTGTGGAGACTGGATGTGCAATAGGACCAGGAGCCAGTCAACTGGAGAGATTTGAGCGACCCCGACACTATGCACATAGCATTATTGACTTGAGTGTCAAGGGGTTTAGTGTGACTACTATGAGACCATACTGTTGCACAATATTCAGCTGCAGAATATACCAAGGCAATCATTGTGGTTCGTAACGTCTGTGGACTGGAGCCCCATGATGTTCTAGCCAATTTTCTGATAAGCGCAACACAAGACCTGACCTTATCATGGGTATTCTCGAGATGTTGTCGAAAGGTCAAACTCTGGTCCAGTGTAACACCAAGATACTTTGGATTAACTTTGTGGCTGATGCTCTCACCACAGAACTGCACATCAACTTCGGTATTAGCAATTTTGTTGTTCAGATGGAAAGCAGTTACCATGGATTTTTTTTTAATTAGGCCTAAGTTTCCAGCGTTGGAAATAATCAGCCATTATGCTAAGATCTTGGGTTAGGGTGTAACTGATGGTATGGAGACTTGTATGCTGAACAGCTAGGGCAATATCATCCTCATACATGCATTTCCTTGACTCTGTTGCCGGTATATCCGTGATGTATAGATTAAAAAGTATTGGGGCCAGGACAGAGCCCTGAGGGATGCCCGAGTTAAGAGTTCTTCGTCTACTGACCTGCCAAGAACGTTAACCTTAAGGTGGCAGTCCCTAGTCATTGCTGCCAAGAGGCAGATCGTTTGCCAGTAGTGAATGACACGGGAGACATTGAGGAGGAGGCCCTGTCTCCAGACAGTGTCAGATGCCAAGGATGGAGCAACAAGGGTGATTCCTGTCTGCAACTTACATTGGAAACCTGCCTTAATATGTCTGGTAAGTGAAGCTACTTGGTCACATCAGTTCCTCTTCAGGTGAAATCCTTCCTGCTCCATTGGGAGGATGTCAATAATATCAGACAGACGGTGGAGCAGCACCCTTTCCATGAGCTTGCTGGTGGTTGAGAGGAGAGAGATGGGGCGGTAGCTGGCTGTGTCCTCTGGGGGGGGTTCCCAGGCTTCAGTAGGGCAACCACTGTTGCCTGTCACCAGCTTGTTGGCACTTCTCCGGTTCTATGCACAGCAGTAAAAAGTGCCGCCAACCATTCCTGTCACCGTCTCATCAGATTCTTGAGAAATTCTGGAGGAATGCCATCAACCCCTGTAGCTTTCCAGCTTTTGGTTTCCAACAGCACAAAATTGATCTCCTCAAGAGAATATGGAGAAGAGAGTGGGGATTCCTCTGGGCATTGTTGAAGGTTTATGTGGAGCTCCCGCTGACCTCCTGGCGTGTAAACTTGTCTGTCGGTGTCTTGCTCTTAGAAAGAAGATGAGAGGCAACAGCATTTGCTGTCACCTTTGCTTAGTGTTGCATTACTGGCTGGGATCCTCCAAGTTGCTGCAAAAGAGCCCAGGTCTTACAGCTCAACTGGGTGAAATCAGGGCTTTCAATGGTCTCTTTCCACCTTTCCAGGCATACCAAATTCAAGGACTCAAGCAGTGCAGTGGCTTTATCTGGATTGTCACTCTTTTCATATTCCCTCAGGAGAGACTCAGATTCTTTTATCTAGTAGGGGTGAAAACCTTGTACTGACCACATGGGATGTACTTCTTAGTGGTCGATTTTAGGATGTTTGTAAAATGACCGAAGCTATCAGTTCGAGCTGTGGGATCTGAGATTCTGTTCCTGAAGTGTAGGCGGGCCAGTCAGCCTTGTGGAAATTCCAATGTGGATTTGGCACAGACTGCAGAAGAGGCACTTCCAGGCCAATCTGGAGGATGATTGGGCGATGTTGGCTATGTGGGAAGTGACTCAGGATGTTCTTGTTGTGGCCAGTGGGACACCTGCACTATTATGGATCACAAAACACAGGTCAGGGCTGTGATCCATTGTCCACCTCACAGACCAAAAAGATCCAGGTTGCTTCGAATCATAGAGCAGGTGGAGATCTTCAAGGGACGCCCATTCTGTGATCTGCTCCCCGGGTGTGTCATTTGAGCAGTATTCCCAGTCGTTGTGATGGCTGTTAAAGTCACCTATATAGATGGCCGGATGAGGAAGTGAAAGTAAGATGGGATCAGGCCACATGATGTTAGGTGGCTTGTACATGTTTACTATAATGATGTCCTTAATTCTAACCATGGTGATCTCTCTTCCACTAGTTGATGATTCTTCCAAAATTTCCACATCCTCTAATCCATTTTGCATGTACACTGCTAACCCATGTTTTGGATGGTTAACAGCAGTGATTTTGGCATAAACATAGATTTCTTGTCTGGAAGCTTTATCTTCTTCTTTCCTGTGTGTTTCTTGGAGAGCCACAGTGTCAATATGATGGTCTTTGAGGGTCCTCAAGAGGTAATCCACTTTTTCCCTGGACATTCCTTCTACATTAAGTTGGTATATTTGGAGGACTGTCCCAACTGTTCTTTTTTGGTCCAGTGGCCAATTGATGATGTTGACATGTTGGTGGATTTGCCCAAAACACAGAGCACAAAAAACATCAGCACTTAACAGAAGCACCATGTGAAGGTTACTTCACATGGCAGATGGCACTGAGGAAATTGCTGAGGTGCTGAGAAGGACTGTTCTCAGATTTTCTCAGCCAGATAGGAGAATCACCATGACTTATTTATATAGTCTAAGATGTAATGTGCCATCTATATAATATTTGATATTGTGTATTAAGATGTGATGTGCAAAGTAAGATTCTCTTATTGACTAGATGAGGTTACTATTTCCTGAATTTTAGGACTCCAGTGTCCCTTTCCAGTGTCACTAAAATGGAGGGAAACCTTTTCCCACTAATTCTGCTCAATGGGGTATTTTCCAATAATGAGAAGCCCCATTATCATTTTTTCCCCTGAGTCATGAGAATGTTTTCGCTGGAAGCGATACAAGGGGGCTAATAAGGGGAGTTTAGTACATGCTGCTTTTTTATTTGATCTATAAACCTTCATGCTCCTTGTTGTACCAGCTGGCCTACTCTCTGGATGCTTGCCTTTACCCAATTATTTTGATATATTCTCTACATAGCCAAGGGGGAGGAAAGGAATAATGGGTTACTCTGTATTGAGGAAAGCAGGAATGGAAAATGTTGATTTTCCCCCCAACAAATATCTGCCAAATCTCAAGTGCACATATCATAAATGTCTTTGTAATCATCTGTTCCAGAAATAGAGAAGAAAAAGAACTTGTATGTCTCTGAAAAGCAAAATCTCACACCTACAGTATTACAAGCCTTTAGGGGAGCCAACAAAGTAGTAGATAATGGAAAACCAGTATATACAATTTAGTTGGACACTCAGAAAACCTTTTGTAAAACCCTTCATATAAAGGTAATAAGAAAACTATGTGGCCAGTGGGTGAGAGAGATTACAAACTGTCAAGAAATAGAACACAAAGAGTTATAATAAATGCTCAGTTCTCTATGTGGAGTAAAATTAATAATAAAGCTGTTCCTTCCCTACCCTTCATGAAAATTTTAACAACAAATTTTTGTTTGTTTATTTTTGTCAAAATTTCCCACTGAAAATTTTAGCTGCTTGGCAAAATACCAAGCAGCTAAAAACTGAAGTATTTCAGCTGAAAACCAAAATACTTAGATTAAAAATGGTAGCACTCTGTCTCATAAGAATGCTTAATGCTCTCATTATCTTCTGTGAGTTGGGATCTCTGGCTACATAGCATCTCCCATAAAGGTTGATGAGAGGACTGGTCTGTTTGCAGATGTTTGGTTGAAAGCCATACCATCTGATCTACAGAAAAAGTGGTCCCTCTTCCTGACCTCAGTCTGGACATTATTTGTAGCTTCGCTTGGCCTCCTCTAGGTGGGTTTTCAGGTGGGTCCAATGGATCTGTCGCACCCAGTCTAAGGCTGCTGGGTTGGAGATGGGCGGGAGTAGTTCTGGGTAAAATCGAGGGTGGCACCCATAGTTTAAAAAAGGGGGTGGTGCCCTTGTTCCAGGTTACTGTACATGAACTCAATGTGGAGTATTAGTGAGGACGAGTCATCCTGGTGGTAGTTTATATAGCACGTAGGTACTATTCCAAAATTTTGTTTGTTTTCTCTGCTTGACGATTTGTCTGTAAGTGATAGATAGAGGAGAGACAGAAGTGAATGTCCAACATCCAGATAAGCAGGAGATAATTTGTGATTGCAAATCATAGATGATGCACTGTGGGAGGCTGTGGAGGCAGGGAACCTGATCCACCCAGAGCCAGACAGTTTCATGGGAGGAGGGCAGGCCAATGCAGGTGATGAATTAAGCCATTATGGTGAGATGGTCAACCATAGTCAGGATGGTCATGAAACTGTTGGACTTGGGTAACTCTACTAAGAAATCTAGGACAATAACTTCCCACGGGTTAGATGGAGTCTCCAGAGGTTGCAAGAGGCCAAGTGGTTTGTTGTGCAATGTCTTGGAGTGGGCACACACATTACAAGATGCAACATAGGCCTGTTCTGTTTCTTGCAGTAAAGGCCACCAAAACAGACAAGAAATTAGGCACTGGTTTTTGAATTTGCCAAAATGTTTTGTCAGGGGTGTATTGTGACATACTTGCAGAGCTGAAATTCTTGGAGATCTAGGAGGAACATATTTGTGCCCTTTCACATAGGTTATCCCATCTCAGATGTCATAGGGTTCCCTATTTATGGCTTCCTGCTCATCAGATGGGATCCTCAGAGTTGAGGTTGATTTTATCTGGGCAAGAAGGTCTTGGCAGGGGGATGCACCCAGGAAGTTATGAGGTTTAAAATATTTGATGTTTTGGAGTTCGAGCTCATCACATCAGCATAGAGTTCTCCCTTCTGGGACAGAGCATTGGGTTTTCTATTTTTGGTTCCTGGATGATTACAAAGCTGTAACAAGAAAAAAAAGCAGGGCTCACCCGTGCTGGTGCTGGTTGAGGGCTTTGACCTTACACAAATATTCTAAATTCTTATGATTTGTGTATACTCAGACAGAGTATCAGGCCCTTTCCAGATAGTGATGTCATTCCTCAGAGGCAGTTTTGATCTCCAGGAGTTCTTTATCCAGGATCTTTGAGTTTTGTTCTGTGGGTGTGAGTTTCCTGGAGTAAAAGGCACACAGATGTAATAGTTTCTGGGGGCTGTGTTTCTGGGAAAATACTGCTCTGATTGCCACATTAGAAGAATTGGCTTTGATGAAGAAGGCTTGTGTGGTGCCTGGGTGAGCCAGTATGGGAGAGGGAGGTAAATGCAAGTTTGACTCACTCACAGGCCTGTAGGGCTCCAAGAGACCAGAGGAACTTGGAAATTTTGTGGACGAGGGCAGTGCTAGAGGGTGATGCTCTCTGAGAACCTCAGAACAAATAGCCAATAGAAATTTGTGAATCCCAGAAAGTGCTCTATTTCTCGACTGTTCAGTGGAGCTGCCCACTTGAGGAACACCTTCATCTTGCCAGGGTCGACCTTGACACTCTCATGGGATAGGATGAATCCTAAGAATTCTATGGAGGCTGACCAAAACCACTCTTCTGCAGCTTAGCATAGAGGCCATGTTGGTGTAGCCTTCCAAGGACAGAACAGACATACATAGAACATTTCTTACCACTATCTGAAAAATAAATATGTCATCCATGAACTCTTACAAAATACCCCAGAACATGTGATTAATAACATGTTGAAATATGGCAGGTTAAACCAAAGGCATTGTGAGGTGTTCAAAATGTCCATAGCAGGTTTGAAAGGCTATCTTCCAGTCATCCTCAGCTCGAATACATATTAGAATATATTGGACCTTGAAAGGTCCAATTTTGTGTAGATGCAGGCAGAGCCCCCGCTCTCCCAGTCCAATAGTTCAGGAATTAGATGCAGGGGTACAGGTTCCTAATGGTGACCTCATTCTGTGTTCAGTATTCCATACAAAGTCAGAAACTGTCATCTTTCTTTTTAAATAAAAAGGACCAGCACTCCAGCGGGCAAGGTGGACTTGTGAATAAAGCACTGCAGGTAGGTGTTCATGGCAGCCAATTCAGGTTCAGACATGGCATAAACACGACAAATAAAATTCTCACTCCTGGCTGTGGTTCAACTGGGTAGTCATAATCCCTATGCCAGGGGAGAATATCTGTATTTGTACATCATTAAAGTCATTGTACTTGGGTAAAAGTTGAGGCTTGGGATCAGCAGATGAGTCTGTCGGACCAGCTACCTCAGCTTGCAAACATCTACTGATTGCTCTCAACTTGATGGGGTCATGCAGTGATCCCATCAGTATTCTAAAGAAAAACTGACCTATAGTTCATGCCATTGAATGAGAGCATTTGGAGGGCCAGCCAATACCCAGGATCAGGGGAAAATGCAGAGAGTAAATGGCACTGAATTTCAGTGTCTCTCGGTGTCCTTGGATTGTAACCTCCAGGGGCACAGTCTTTGTGGCCACCAGCCTGGAGGATAGGTGGGATCTGTCAATTGTCTCTACCAGATACAAAACAGGAGAACCAGGCATCAGGAGAATCTGCAGGGTCTGGGTTGTATTCAGTTTGATAAAATGTCTGCTGCACCCAAGTCATTGAGAGCCTCTTAAGGAGGGATTGGAACAGAGCATTCTGGGACACATAGTTCAACTGGTATTTTCAAAGGCAGTGTTGGTTGACGGCATTCAGCATGAATTCCAGTAGGACGTGACTTGAGTCTCAGGGGGACATTTTGTCAAAGTGCTCAGGCCAGGCCCATTTAGCAGGCTTGGGCTGGCTCATTTTCCCAGGTCTCTTTAGTCTGGGTTACTCACGGGGAAATCAGAGATATCATGAGCCAGTTTGCTGCAATAGAAACACAAGTTAAAACATCACTGACACTCCCTTTCCTTGGGGGTGAATGACTAATGGGCCAGGTCGATCTGCATAGGCTCAACTTGCAGAGAGGGACCCGATGGCATAAAGCACAGCACCCATGCCACCCATCTTCTTTCTTCCCACCAGTCACTCAGCCAATTGTCGATCTGGATGACAAGAACAATAAAGGCCCCAGATCCAACAGGATCTCAACTCTAGCCCACTCATCCTTGATCTCATCCGACAGGACCCATCAGAAAGCTCGCTAGATTGTCAGGCTCAACGGGTAGTGATCAATGGCTCCATGTCTAGTTGGCAGCCAGTGTCAAGTGGAGTGCCCCAGGGGTCGGTCCTGGGGCCGGTTTTGTTCAATATCTTCATAAATGATCTGGAGGATGGTGTAGATTGCACTCTCAGCAAATTTGTGGATGATACTAAACTAGGAGGAGTGGTAGATATGCTGGAGGGGAGGGATAGGATACAGAAGGACCTAGACAAATTGGAGGATTGGGCCAAAAGAAATCTGATTAGGTTCAATAAGGATAAGTGCAGGGTCCTGCACTTAGGACGGAAGAATCCAATGCACAGCTACAGACTAGGGGCCGAATGGCTAGGCAGCAGTTCTGCGGAAAAGGACCTAGGGGTGACAGTGGATGAGAAGCTGGATATGAGTCAGCAGTGTGCCCTTGTTGCCAAGAAGGCCAATGGCATTTTGGGATGTATAAGTAGGGGTATAGCGAGCAGATCGAGGGACGTGATCGTTCCCCTCTATTCGACATTGGTGAGGCCTCATCTGGAGTACTGTGTCCAGTTTTGGGCCCCACACTACAAGAAGGATTTGGATAAATTGGAGAGAGTCCAACGAAGGGCAACAAAAATGATTAGGGGTCTGGAACACATGACTTATGGGGAGAGGCTGAGGGAACTGGGATTGTTTAGTCTGCAGAAGAGAAGAATGAGGCGGGATTTGATAGCTGCTTTCAACTACCTGAAAGGGGGTTCCAAAGAGGATGGCTCTAGACTGTTCTCAATGGTAGCAGATGACAGAACGAGGAGTAATGGTCTCAAGTTGCAGGGGGGGAGGTTTAGATTGGATATTAGGAAAAACTTTTTCACTATGAGGGTGGTGAAACACTGGAATGCGTTACCTAGGGAGGTGGTAGAATCTCCTTCCTTAGAGGTTTTTAAGGTCAGGCTTGACAAAGCCCTGGCTGGGATGATTTAACTGGGAATTGGTCCTGCTTCGAGCAGGGGGTTGGACTAGATGACCTTCTGGGGTCCCTTCCAACCCTGATATTCTATGATTCTATGAGAACTGAAACAGCTGGGCTGCCTCATTCCACTCCAAGTCTATAGGAGATTGCAGATGTGTGCCACATAGGAATTAGCTTTCTTGTCAGAGTTTGTGCAAGGTGGCTTCTGCAGAGTGAGCATGGTTGGGGGTCACCAAAGATGGCTCATATTGCCTGCTGGAAAGCATCCCGGCTAGAGAACACTGGACTCCTGGACTGCAGCAGGGGGCAGGCCCTGTCCAATGCCTCCCTAGTCAGTAGGTTGACTACCAGGGTTATGTTGACTTTGTCGGACAAGTACCTTTGAGGGCAAAGCAAGAACAAGAGGCGGCACGGGTTCATGAAGTCTCAAAATTTGGAATGATCCTTTGTGAAGTACTCTGGCAGGAGCACAACAGGTTCTGGCTCAGGAGATGATGCATCCGATCAGGCCCAGAAACACATTGTTCTTTTCACCGCATTGATGGATGTGTCTGTGCAGTGCCTGATTCTCAGGAACTAGTTATGCAATCTGAACTTCCATGGCTTGATTGTCTGTCTGGAACTGTATTACCTGCTCATGGAACACCAGCACTCAGTGGAATAGGGGAACTCCACTGGGTCCATACCTGGCTGGACCCCACTCAGAGAGGTTGGTGGTCTGAGTAAATAGTTGTAGACTGTGACATAATCAGTCAGACCTAGTGGTCAGAGAAGTGGTGGTCAGGAGCCAGGAACCAGTGGTCAAAGAGGGAGAAAGTGTTTTGTTTAGAACCAGAGCCAGTCAGGAATCAAGCCAATGGTTAGAGTTGGAATCAGCAGCCAGGGCTGGGGTGTAGAAGCAGGGATCTGAAACAAGGCGGGATGGCAGGAACCAGGAACAGCACCAGAAAGCAGGAATTAGGAATAAGGCAGGGCTTAGGAGTCAAGCGAGAAGGAAGGGTTGATGTAGCAGCCTGCTGGAGATTCATCTCATTGCTCAGACACCTTCTTTTGCCTCCTTCTGGCATAAATAGTGAACCTGAGCCAATGGGAGAGGCTGGAGGTCTCCTCCAATTGGGCGTTTTCTGGGTGGTGCTTCTAGTCTTCTAGGGTCCACCTGCCCGCACTCCATGCTGATACCAGCAAGCTGCCAGGTGGTGGCTGCCTGGGGATCACATTTGAGACCTTGATCCTTCACAGAAATTCTCCCTCTAAAAGCTTAACAGTATCATAATTGACAATTCTGGCACTGAAGTATTTGATTTGTTGATCTTCTCCATTTTTTTTCCTGTTTACAGCCTCAGAGACCTTTGAGGAAAAAGTGGTAAGGCTAACTAATCAAAATACAAATCATAAAATAGGTTAAAATAGGAGAGCATCTAAGTTCCCTGTAAGCTGTGCGGCATGTGGCAACCTATTTAGCACCACACAGGTGCTCAGGGAACCCGCCTGGGGACCTGCCGCAGCCAGGGGCCAGCCAGAGGAGAGGTGCCCACCCTTCAGCCCCACCTAAACCAGTCCCCAATCTGACATGGGGATCCTGGCCCCAACTCAGCCTATGGCCTGGACCTGCCAGGGCGGCGCGGCTGGAGTGGCCTGGACCCAGCTGCAGCCAAGGAGGCCCTCTCCCAACCCGGACTTGCTGGGGCCAGGGGAGGAGTGCCTATTCTGTAGCACCAGCCACGGAGCTCCAACAGTGGGGAGGGCTGCCCCTGCTCCCTGGCCCAGGTGCTGCTGCAGGGAGAGAAGAGCTGGATAGAGTCCTCTCTCCCCGCTTTAGCCCCGGAGCACCCTCCTGCACCCCAAATCCCTCATCCCTGGCCCCATTCCAGAGCCTGCACCCCAGCTGGAGCCCTCACCTCCTGCTCCCAACCCTCTGTCCCAGACCTGAGCTCCTCATCCACGGCCCCATCCCTGAGACCCCTCCCACACACCAAACCCCTCAGACCCACCCCCACCACATTAATTTTGTTTTGTGCACCAATATGAAGTTGATGTGTCACATACCACCTCCATATTGGTGCACATGGCAAAATTCATTCCGCACATGGGTGGGAAAAATTAGAGGGAACACTGGGGAGCATGCACCTATCTTTCATAAATTAGTCTTAGACTTGCAGTTTAGCTGTCTTAGGTACAGGACAAATATGATGGTAAGAACAGAAAAGGGCACATCATCAGTTCTTTTGACTATGATTCTAAATTTTATTTTTTATTTTGAAATCAGTAGTTCTGACAGCCATTATATGTATGAATGTTATTTCATACACAACAAATATACTGATTTGTTGCCCTGTCCTGTAGTCCTTACTCAAGTAAAACTCCTTCATTGTTGATGATAAAAAAAGAGAACTTGCAAGTACATAATATAGACAGTTTTGCTTCTGATCTCCCGCTGGCCCGGTAACATATCTATATCTATCTAGGTCTATGATGCTTGGCACAGTAGCTGTGCTTAGATCCATAACTATTTATTTATTTATTTATATAGCACAATTTAGTTGCTAGGTGCTTTGTACAAAAAATTAAAAGACACAGTTTCTGCCCTGAAAAAGTTGCTGGTAAGTGGAAAGTTCAAATAATCCTTACACGTATGAATAGTCATGTTGAATATAGACAATATTTGATAGCACTTGACAATAGATAAAGGACAAACAGAAGGGGTGGGAATGTGGGAATAGTAGACAAAGGTAATCTAAATAATATTCTTTGTGGACATCACCCCTTGAATAATTCTAATAGAAAATAAGCAATTAGACCATGCATGTGCTTAGAAGTTTATATATATATATATATATGATTAATCAGCTTGCTGAATAGGCACTCAGAAAAGGAGAACTGGATAGATGAAACCCTCACTCTCTTGAAATCGCAATGAGATTTCACACAATAGTCTTAATTTCACTAAAATCCCACAAAAGTACAATATTTCTATTGAATTTGTTACGCAATCTTAGTACTGAGAACCAGCCTTTCACTATGTTGAAAACTAGGAGAAATCAAAGATTTTATTTAATGTCATTTATTAGGAGAACAATGGTTTTCTAATATTTGAGGCCAGATCTTCAGCTGGTGTAAATTGCTGTTGTACCACTGATTTTAGTGCAACTGTATTGATTTACACCATCTCAGGATCTGGCTCTGAGAGCTTATTGCCTATTGATGTTAATTTGCACTATGGTAAGAAAAGTTTTAGCAAAACACATATTAACTGGAGTTGTTTGGTTTATAAAACTATTGCTTGTTAGCTGCAGTTTTGGACTGGTACTTGGCACTTTTGTTTAGTCTGTGAGCCAACAGCTTTCCATTAACAGCTTCAGTTTAAATAATTAGATGGAGACTAGCATGTTGGAATATACAATGGCAGAAGGCATAAACACAGAATAATAATTCTGTGAAACAGTAACAGTTTAAACTGTTTATGCATGACAAAAGAATAACAACATGATGAGTTTTATTCTTCTTTTAACATAAAATATAAAAATTGCATATATTTGTAGCTTGCATTTGTGGAACATATTTTATTATGGGGTTCTTTTATTTGTTAGTTTATCTATGAATGTTTTTGATGGGGTGGTTATTTTGTATGCCTTTTCATTTATTTCCTGGTTAGTTTTAGAGTCTGGTTGACTTATAGTTCTGTTTGTCTTTCCTTTATTTAATTGCAGTTCCATTTTCTATTGGCTACTTGTACAATTTAGTTGAGATATAAATATCATGCACTATTAACAGTATGTTAAATAGAAATTATTCTTTTGCTAAAACTACTCAATTGAAGTTCTCATGATATTTCTTAGGTATGAAATATTGTACTGTTCCTGTGTACTTGAAATAGTGGAAGGAATATGAATATTTCCGTAGATCTGGTATAGAGTTCATAAACATATGCAAATACTCCTTTTCAATTCTCTATTCAAATGGATGAAGTGCTATCACTAACTATTCTGAACACTGGATTGTAGCAAATGCATTGCAATCGTCAAAGCTCTGTCTTGATTACAATCTTATACTGAGGGTTGTTTAGTTACTCTTATTGTGGAACTGATAGACTTAGACTGACTGCTTACATTAGTCAAAAAAAAAAAAAAGAGTGTTTGCGACAGGTTAAAAGCTTTTCCATGAATTGAAACACATTTTTTTTCTTAATGTACTAATGACCTGAAACTTTTCTTTTCTATAGCTTTATTTTAACAATTTGACTATTCTGAAGTTAAGCATCTGCATTATACAGAATTTTAATACTAATACAGACTATTGGTTCCATCTGGTTCAGAATTCCAGTATTCTGCCATTTGCAGCGGTCAATTCATCATGCCTCAAAGGATACAAAGACTCAATTTGCATCTAACCCTGGGGGGAAATTATCTCTTAATCTGTGTAGGTGATTGGTATTACCTTAATGAAAAGAACATATGCTTTATGACTGAGAGAGTGGTAGTGGAAGTATAGATTACAGTCCATTCCTTGGCTTTTTTTTCTGGACCATGACTGAGGAAGATCCTGTGTTGTAACAGTAAGCACCACAGATGGTGTTAGTCTAAAAGCTAGAGAAAAAATATAAGAGCTTTCTAAATAGAGACTATGTCTGGATTTGTTTCAGATGGGGTCCCTTTAATTCCATGTCATTCAAGAACACCTCAACATTTGCAAATGATATTCATTATGGTCCTTATTTCATACAGTCTTGTGATACCTGTAAATTTACACTTGTCACCAATGAGGATGCTGTTGGAATACATTAAAGGCCTGTTTGTGATATTTTGCATCTGTATTATAATCTTGCCCTACCTATGTTGCACACCAAGAGGTGTGGATAGAATATTGTTGATGTGCCAACAAGTAACAATTACAAATTATTTTAAGTTTGTGGGTATTTATTTTTAAATTTCTCTTCATAAATGTAAACCACTTATCAACACTTTTTTTTATTAAAAGTCCTATTCTGGTCTCTGTAAACCTTTGCAAAATTGCAGGATTAGTCACCTAAATGCCTATATTAAGAGACTTAACCACCATCAGAGTCCATTAAACTTGAAATGATCCAATCCAACATCCAGCTATCCATATCTATAATGTAAGGGTCTCCAAAAGTAAGTGGATTCCCTTCCAAACTTAATTATTCTCCATTCTTTTCCTTGAATAAGGGTCAGGAGGTTATCCTTAGATGTCTCTAGCCATGACCTGTTTTTGTGTCTCCCGATTCTATCACATATTATGTGATGAACAGCTTGTGGGGCTTCCTACTAACTCAATTTGTGAAGGCCTCTGTGTTACATACTATGCAGTGCTTTTGTTCTTAGTTAGACTTTATAGTTTGCAAATCCTCTTTGACCAGGACCTTTTAAAATCTTTTCATCTGGCAAAAGTGTGCCCTATTAAGCACAAAATAGTATTTTATGGTTTTTGTCCATTAGAGTCTGTAGAACTGCATTACAGCTGGATTATAGTTACTAGAGTTATAGTGCCAATGTATCACACCGGCATCTTCCTGCAATACATATTTTAGCAATGATGAGTTTCTGCCAACCCTCTAGCAATCCCATATTCAAACTATTCCCCTAATCTGTCCCCCATTTACCAAAATAGCAACCCAGCATTTGCTTCCTCAGCCACTTTCCTATGCTGATCATTCCAACTCACTGGATTACAGCACCAGTAAAAAGCAGGAAAAATACTAAGGCTCCAGTCAGTACAGAATGCAGCTGATCTGCCTCTTCCATGGAATGCACCATTATGACAGGGTCTGTAACGCCTTCTCTGTTCCCTAGTGGATAAATTGGTGCTCTGACACCCCTGTGCTCAAGGAAATATCACTCAGGCCAGAGTACCACCAAGACTTAGTCCTTCAGAGGCCTAGAAGGACCAGAAAGAGACTGACCAAAAGGGAGCCACAGGCCAGTTATGAACGCGTGGTTGCTTCTCAGGGCCAGTGCTACGTGAAACCAGGATGCTGCAGATCCAGCTCTTCTCCTCAGTGCTAGCCCAGAATCCTAAAGCCAGGTGAGGGTCTTGCCCTCAAGTATTGCAACTTACCTTTGAAGATTGTTTCTTTAAAGGCACAGACAGACAGATCCCGAGTTTTGTTATCCTTAGTTAATTGTTTAGAGAATAATGCCCAGCTTAAGGCACAGGCCAACTTGCTTTGAGCAGGCAGCAACTACTCATGGATTAAAGCAGGGATGTCCGCAGCACAGCATTCCCACACAGGGTTGCTATGGAGCAGCTCCGTCTTGAACAGCCATCATGAATCTAGTATCTAGCATTGCTCTTTCCACAGGGTCCCAGTCCACATCTACTCCCAGTTCCAGCATTTGGTCCTGATATTTAAAGTTATCAGCAAATCAGTGATCAGATTTTTTTCAGCCCACAAAGACAGGTATGATCCTCTGGGACAATGCAGCTCACAAAACCCATGATGAAGTGTATGAGAGCTAGAGGTAAAGCATTCTCAGCCCAGGCAGTTCAGCTGTGGAATAAGTTTCTAGGAATGAGACTAATTCAGAATTTGACCACATGTAGTGTACTCTGAAAGGCCCTCTTTTTCAGAGCAAGTTTGGTCACTATAACTGAAAGGAATAAAAAATAATGCACAATAAATAAATAAAATTAAATAGAATTATACAAACATTTTAAAGTTAAAATAAGGGGGGGAAATTCATACAGACACCCTTCCATAGAAAACAAGAATTGTATTTATGTCTAAAACAGTGCTTCCTATAACCATGGAAGGGAGAAGAGCAGAAAGCAAGGACTTCACTCTCCCAGTCTAGTTTATTTGGGAATTGCTGAGATACTATGATGTTGGGTAGCAAACAAATTGAAAGCCTGTGGCATAGCAAGAAACTACCCGCCCTAGCCATTGATCCGTTCTTTATTTGGTATCTAATAATCTGTGAATATTTTTTTTCTGATGTTGTTTCTAATCTCTGTTAGAGAAAAGCTATAGGAGAAATAAATACATGTGAGTGCTTAAAAACTACCTTCTAGATTTGGAAGACAACTTTTTGAGCTAAAAAAAAAATCTCTTTCATTCCTACTTACTTGATAAGTTTAACAACAACAAAAAAGCATGTAATTACTTTAGTATCCCACAGGCAAAACAGTCATAATAAAATGTGCGACATATTTTAATCTCATATGCTACATTAGATTTCTAACAGGAAGAAAATGTGAAAGGCTAGTCATTCCAGGCATGCATACCCCTTTAATTAGATAATGTATAAGTCTGTAGTGGTTTCCTAGGCTGTTTATGAAAATCATGGGAGCTTGTTGTACAGAATTGAGCTTTCTAAATGTAATTTCAACTCATTATTCCCAAGTGTCCCAGAGTTGTCAGAACTAGCCATATTATAAGAGCTGCTGAGAGACAAAAAGTATCAGAGTAAAGTTATTAGTTTTTTTTCTTTCAAGTATATAAGTTCAAGCGTGTAAAAGCTTCTACAGAACAAAGTTCTAAGAATTCAAGCACCGCTTTAGAACTTAAGTGAAAGTTTTTGATGAAGTGGAGCTTGAATCAATCACTTTTAGGAACAATTAAAATTAAAGTTTGTGATAGACACACACACACAACATAATTAAAACAATGACAAAATTAATGCAAAGTATTAAAAGTAATATCATTACTTTCAAATCCACACATATTACTCTACAAGAGCCATTGAACAGCTGTTTTTAATGACTTTTGTCTCACAGTAATTTTAAAGTTGCTTTCGTTCAGAGGCTCCTGTTGAGATCGTCTGAGACAACTTGTAATTGTGACCCTCAAAGAGATTACATAGATTCCTGGGACTTTGACTGCCAGCAGCTCAGGGAGAGGCACACTGTCCCTGGTAGGGAGAGGGAGCCAAGGCACACTCAGAGTCCGCCCAGCAACCAATAGGAAGTGAGAGGCCCTCCCAGGGACAAGCCATTTTGTAGTCAGTCTGGAGCCAGCGAGGGAAACCTACACCTACACCTTGAGCTCTGCACCTCTTTGTGGTGAGGGGAAATCCTGGGACTGACGCAGCCTGATTCCTGCCTGAGGAGGATTCCTGCCAGCAGAGAGCAGCCCCTCTGCAGTGACTGAGGAGTCCAGAGTCATCTCTGAACCTGAGGATCATTCATGGAGTTTGTGAGTGCACCATCTTTTAGTTAGTCAGGGAATTTGTTTTGGGGACCCCCTACTCCCTGAACTGTGTCCTCAAGCCAGGGAGTAAGGGTGTGAGGATTTTATAATCTGCTGCATATTACATTTGTGGAGGGATTTACCACCTTCTCCCACTTGTGAGTTCTTTGGGCTGTACTGACCCCAGTCAGCCACCCTGCTAAACCCCTGCAGAGAAGAATTTCATGGTTATATGTCATCAAGGGCCCCAGCAAAGTACGCATACCAACGGGACACTCATTTTACATTTGTTACATCAGGTCACGGGTATTTGCAGTGCGGGCACTGGTGACCCTAAAAATAGTGTTTTACCCTTTTATGTTGTATTTGTCTCCTGTTTAATATAATTATTGTGTTAAATATAATTTCATGTGTTTGTGTTATTTCTTGGAAGTCTCCAACTAGCTGGCAAGATTACTCTGTAGTTAGAATTTTCTGCCCAAGCTGCCCTGGTGACACTGCCAGGAAGGAGCGAGGGGGGTGAAGGCACCACCAAATAATTTCATAGAAAAAAAAAAAGAAAGAAGATACATCCCACTGAGTGGGTGGCAGGATCCAAAAAAACCCAGACCTGTCCATCAAAACCTGTAAGCGGATTGGCATTAAAGGAGGTAACCAGGTGGAGAGGGGGCGATACGTAATGCTTAAGTTAGTAGTACAAGGTATCTCTAAATCTTGGCTTGGAATTAATGGCTTATTGAATGATAAATGCCAGCAATATAATTTCATATATGCGGTTATTGGTGCTGGAACACCTAGTCACCATCAAGTGTTTAATTGTTAATATTAAGTGGAAAAGTTTCAACAAGAGGGATTGAGGAACACCCAACCGAATATCCAGGAGCTGAGGGCTTAGGGTGCTCCCCTCTCCTATAGGAAACCCAACTTCAAGTCCCTGCACTAAATCAAGCAGAAGAGGGGTGGAGTCTGTGTCTGATGGCAGAGGATTGTGTATGGTAAACCGATTTCTAACGGCAATGGTATAATTTCCTCAATTGCAGAAGACTGCTTATATAACTCTTCTTAGTATGGCACCGTCCTACTTTAGCCAGCATGCTGTCACCAAGGAACCTGTATATACTTCCCTCTATAAAGGGAGTTGTCTCCACTCTACTCCAAGTTTTGAAAAGGAATTGTGTTTTCTCTCAGATGTCCCAGATCATGCCTAATAAAGTAGGGCTGGTTGAAATTTTTCTGTTGAAACTTTTTGACTGAAAATTGTGCTTTTGACTAATCAAAAAATTTAGCTGAAAGTGTCTGCTTTCCACAAAGATTTCATTGGGAAGAACAAAAAAGAAACCACAACATATTTCAGTTTTCCCATGAAAAATCATGGAAACATAGGTCTGAAAAGGACCTTGATAAGATATCTACTCTGCTCCCCTGTACTAAGGTTACCAGGCATTCAGTTTTTGAGCGAAACATCCGGTCAAAAAGGCACCCTGGAGGCTGCAGTTGGCATTGCCAACTTGTCCGTTAATAGCCCAGTCGATGGCGCAGTGGGGGCCCAGGGCTAAGGCACACTCCCTGCCTGCCCTACCTCCACATGGCTCCCGGAAGCAGCCGCCAGATCCTTGCAGCCCCTAGATGCATTGGTGACCAGGAAGGCTCTGTGTTTTGCTTATAAGAAGCTCACAGGATCTTTTTCAGGGAAAAAGGCAATATGCCGCATTTATTGAGAATACAGCAGTTAGCATATGCTTTTCAGTCACACACACACACACAGAGTCCTGCCAGTTGATGTTTATAGTTACTAGTCCAGAGTCTGGATCAATCTAGTGGCCAGCCAGATTGGTCGTAGAGGGGGGCTGGGCTCTGTCGGTCACTAGAGTTGTGGCAAGATGAACCCGAAGTCCCATGGCCAAGCACCCTGTCCTTATAGTCTTTTTTTCTCTGTTGAAGTCTGTGGATTTTGCTGTGTCAGTTTGTGACCGGTTACTCCTTAATTGGTGTTATCTTTTGATGTTAACATTTCAAAACACCTCTGAGAGGGTCATCCTGTCCTGGGTTTGATGTAATCAGTTGTCTCGTCTTTAGGTGTGTCAGCCTCCACCTCAGGGTCATCAGTCTGCCCTTCCTCACTTATGGATGCGGTTGATGGTTAAGTTTTTTCACTCCTCCTTCTTTGACCATCTGACTTTAACAATGGCCTTCACACCGTATCTTTTCCTGATGCATGCATTCCTCATTCACACAAACAGTCTTTTACAGAGACCCTCAAAGGTATACAACAGTTTTTATGCTGAACAAGAAAGGCACTGTAAATAAAACCTTATTAAATCTTGTAAACAAAACAGTTCACATTGTGTTCTGGGCCTTCAACATTCCTCTAATCTCCTTAACATAGATACAATATAAGATCCTGTCTCTTACTTACTAAACTTTAAAACAAAGAAATGTATATTTAATTAGAGTGCCCAATGTATAATACATATAGGAAACCATAGCAGACATTATAACTTATCCTAAAACAAAAGGATGACCATAATCAGTCATAAGGATTGTTCTGGTCTGTCCCTGCCTTAACATCAGTACAGACACTAGCAGTCTGTCAGATGCGTTTCTACCAGTGTCCCAGAGGGTCATTCCTTTCTGTTATTCAAAAATGGTGGCTGGCAGGATGATCAAATCGTACATTAATTCTTATAGTACAAATATTAAATCCTGCTCCTACATATGTGCACTGCCCCCCGCCCTGAGAGCCAGCTCTGCAGCTCCCATTGGATGGGAATCACGACCAATGGGAGCTGTGGGTGCAGCACTTGCAGGCGCAAGGGTAGTGCACGGAGCCTCCCTGGTGCCACCCATGTGTCTAGGGGCTGCAGGGACCTGGTGGCCACTTCCCAGGAGCTGCGGTAACACCCTGGCCCCCAGCCCTGAGCCTTCTCCTTTACTCCAAACCCCTCATCCCCAGTCCTACCCCAGAGTCCACACCCCAAGGCGGAGCCTGCCCCCCTTCCCACATTCCAAACCCCTCGGCCCCAGCTTAGAGCGCCTCCCCCCCCCAAGCCCAAACCTCTAATCCTCAGTTCCACTCCAGAGCCTTCCCTTCCTGCACCCCTGCCCCAGCCTGATGAAAGTGACTGAGGGTGGGGGAGAGTAAGCGACAGAGAGAAGGGGATGGAGCCAGGGCCAGTGAGAACTCTTCCTGCATCCATTTTTGTTCCTCCCAGTTAATACTTCCAATTGCTATCTACTGATTAGACTGTTTGATACAAATTCTACACTTCTTTGTACAGCACAACTTGAGTGGATACCTCTGGTTCATACAAAGGTAGCTGTGGAATTCACTCAAGTGACTGCAGCTTTCCCACTTGAAAAGTCCTGTTGGGTATGCTCCTACACCACTGAACTCAATAAGTTTTGCCATTGACTTCAACAGGAGCACAACTGGGCCCACTGACCAGACCCCTTATTCTGATATGATGCTCACCTGAGACAGCTGGGAACAGAGATGTGCATTTTCAAGGAGTTTAAAAGAATTGACCCAAAAATCCCTTTGAAAATATCAGCCAAATAGGTCAAGTAAGATTGTCAGGTTATGATACTGAGAGATGGTGAGCACTTAGAGCTCCAGTTACTGACAAGGGTAGTCGAGGACCCATAGCATCTCCAAGAAAAAGCTCAGCAATTCACAGGAGATCAGGACTTGCATTTTAAATACATCTCTTCTTTTTGTTTCTTTTAATGGAAAGCTATTTGTAAGACATTTTACTATATTAATTTGATATTCAATAAAGGAGCTCTAAAGTGCCTTGGGCAAAGTTGCTCTTTGAAATAAACAAATAAATGTTAGATTTTTATCAAAATAGTAGTTGGGCAAACTGATAAGATCTATCAGGAAAGATGCTACAGTTGGCAAAAGGCATATATAATTTCTGATTCCATCATTTTAAGAAGCACCTTTTCATGGATTAAAATAATTTCTAGCAGCCATTCCCCTAATACTGCCAAAAAATAAAAATATAAACTAAACCCAAGTCTCTACATTAGTATGGGTAAATGCTGGACATGCAAACACAAAGCTCAAATTAGGAATAAAAAAATACCATGGTTGCCTCATTTTTTAATTTTAAAAATTGCCAAATTGTTTCATAAGGTGTTTTGTGTGTATATAAAATAGGGTCTTTCATTCCTTTAAAGCTGCTCCCTGGGTACCTTACGGAAAATAATCTATCCAGAAAGGTTTATAAAGCAACAGTCATTATCATACATCAGCCTAATTAATGGAAATATATTCATTTCACTAAGATTTTAATGAAATGCAATAAAGCTTTTGATCAAGCCTGGGAAACTGGAAAACAGATTTTTTCTTTAAGAAAAAAAGACAAATATAAGCAGCACTGCAGGCACCAGCCTAAGGAAGAAAAACATGTTCTGTTTTGATATAATTATCCTGCCCTTTGTATGTTTTTTTTAAAGATTAGAATAAACATTAATAATATGAAAAGAATATGCACTCTCGAGCCTTTCCACTGCATATATTGGTACCTTAAAATGTCAAACTAGCACTGTACATCTAAATAAAAATTACTAAGGAACACCATTATGTGTTTGTTAATCACTAGCAGAAATGCATGTAGTTCCACTGGGAAGCAATCTCATTTTACCAGACAGGTAACTAGCATAAGGGCATATGTATGCCTCTTTTCCATAGATTGAGATTACATCTCCAACAATTTATATGTTTTTCTCTGCATAGGATGAGCTACAAGCAAGAGCTTTTTGAAAGCACAGAAAGTGAAATGCTTAGAGAACTTTCATGTTTTCACACAGTTGTACACAGAGTGCAAAAATGGACCCCCAAAATTCTGAGAGATGAAATTGAAACAAAAAACAAAAAAGCCACCTCACTCCACTTTGTGTTTTGTGGAAGAATGATAGCTTTCGGGGCACTCACAATGTTGAACTATTGTAGAAATTAACTTCAGGAAATATTGTGTCATATTTTGAGGAACTCAAATGGCATAAAAAGGACCATAATCCATTTGCAACTCACTAGCAGAGAATTCCTCTGGCACAGGGCAACTTTTTGCTGGCACATGTATTGCCGCTTGGCTATGCATCTTTGCCCCTTCTCCCTTTCCTGGCTGGGAATGTATGTTGGGGGTAGGGAAGGACATGTTGAAACTCTTACACCAATCCTTAACTGGCATAGGGTCCACTAATAACCCTAGGCCAGAGGTATAAATTGAAACTTCCTGGCAGCAGCTCTAAGTGGTATCAGGCCTGGATATAGCCCTCAAGATTAGGAAGCTAGAATAGGCTCATTCATGCCCACTCCTCCCTCTCTGTAATGGGCTGAGGGGAGTTGTGTCACAGGAGAGAATCTGCTCCACTGACATCAGAAGGAAACGTTGCTTCATTTCCCCCTTTTTCCTTTTTAAAGAAAGTTTTATTTTAGCTGTATTTAAAACAACTGAAGTATGCTAGACTATTTACTGAATCTGATCACTCTGGAACCAGGCCAGCAGAGCACTCTTAAGCACATGGTTAACTTTAACCACATGAGTAGTTCCACTGAAGTTGTGAGAGAACAATCCACTGAAGTCACGAGAGAATATCATTAATCTTGCTAATATTAAAAAATAAAAAAAAACCCAAAAAACACAAACTTTATTTTAAAAGAATTTTGCTTGGAGAAGCATTACATTTTCCTAACACAATGAATTGTCAAGTTATGGCACCTCTTTTTACCATACCCTAATGTCTACCACATTTGTAATGATGGTGCCAGACTTTTGGGGGCAAGATCCTCAGCTGGTATAAAATGATAATTCACAGCAGCTGAAGACATGCCCTTTTATCTTCATTAAAAAAACTTACTTTTCTCTCCAACAGATAGAGAAACATACCGCATTATTAATCTCCTTCACCATATACCAGAAAACCTTAATTATGACCTAATGCTTTCTCCACATATGCATAACACACTATGTACTTAACCTCTCCACATATATCTGAATATTTGCTCATGCTGCTGAGGTTTGTTTATGTTTTTGCCCTACACTGTTAAGGAGACTAAAGTGTTCTGGGTAATGTGTTTCCTTAGTTGGAGGATGAAGGAAGCGCCTTGTAAAAATGTGGAATCTGTTGCCAATGCCACCAGTAATCCTGCTGTGTGGATATTAGAGTATGGTTAAGAGATGCGTCATAACTTGACATTTCCTTGCTTTTAAGGGTCTGCATGAGAGAATAGTCACAGTTAATGAAGCTTAATCCCTTTTAAATGAAGTTTTTGCTTATAAATTATTTAATGAGGCTCAATCCCTTTTAAATGAAGTTTTTGTTTATGAATGTATTAATATTATAGGCAGAGCTCATAGGACTGCCAATTATTAAGGTTGCCCAACACTTCCCATTATAAGACCATGTTATCAGTTACTTATAAGTAGGCTTGTAAGGATTAGATTTTTAATCAATAAATGCCAGTAAACATCTATTTCACCATACACACACGAATTAACAAAAAAATATTTCCACTGGTGGTGATAAAATTTACAGCTAGACAAAATAAGAAAAAATGCTCTTTGAGAACTTCTTAGCATTTGATTTATGGATATTTATTTTCAATATTCTGACTTGTGATATTGACAGTTTGTGTTTTAATAGTTATAATGCTTTAACTTTTTGAATGTCAATGTTTAC
Organism: Lepidochelys kempii; assembly: GCF_965140285.1. Lineage (NCBI taxonomy): Eukaryota > Metazoa > Chordata > Testudines > Cheloniidae > Lepidochelys > Lepidochelys kempii. The sequence continues at coordinate 87,613,973 of NC_136380.1, forward strand.
TGTCATTAAGTAATTGTCTGACCTCTCCCCATAATTTCCCATACTATGAAAATTAAAATTGATAAAAATTGAAAACAATGCTTTAAAATATGTATCAATATTAACTAACATTTATTTTCAAAATTAAAAAAACAAATTCTGCCCTGCCTACTTATAGCTTTTGCCAGACTTACTGCTTGGTCTGAAATTTTCCAAGGTGAGGGTCTGCCTCAGGCTAATTTTTTTGGGGGGGGAAATAACCTAGAGTCGTTCAGCCACTGAGAAAAAGCAAGGAAAAAATATGTTGTTTTGCCCATGCAAAAGTTTTTGTTGACCTTTCCTGTGAGAAGCTATAATACTCCTATGCTTTGGAGCAAAAACTCAAAATTTGCCCAGATTTGGTCAAGGGATAAACCTTTTAAAAAACATAGTTTGCACATGCTCAATAGAAACTTGCTAGAGCTTCACAGCTTAAATCTCAGAGATTTCATCAAGCTCAGTACTGAGCAGAGGTCTGGGCTGCTGCAGGCCAGGACCAAGGCTAGGCACTGGAACAGAGGGCAAGAAACCTGTCTCTCTCCTGTGCAATCAGTGACCTCCCTGCTGGGCTTTGGCAGTGTGCAGGAGAAAACTGCCTGATTTAAATACAGTGGGGACAAGAGACAGAACTGGTGGAGGGGATGCGGGGAGTAGATTGAAACTGGAAGAATGCAGGTGGGGGTAAGGAGATAGGGACTGGCCACTAGTTGTGGGGGGGAAGGGAAACTGGGACTGAAAGCTATGAAAGGGCAAATACTGCTGCTGGCTGTTTGAGAGTAAGGTGATGTGGATGCGACTGGGATTGGGTGCCTGGCTGTGGTGTGGGGAGACTGGGAATTGATGGGGAGTGTGGGAGAGAGACTGGCTAGACAAACAGATAGGCTCGGCACTGAGGTGAGGACACAGACTGGATGAGAAATCCCAGGAGCTGGGCACTAGAGTGAGAAGGGATGGGTAACACGGGAAGCAACTGGAGGCTGAAGGAGCAAGAAAGTCAGATGTAGGGGAACTGGGACTGGCTAGGTAAGAGCACTGGGGACAGTGAACCTGAATCAGAGAATGGAAGACAGAGGCAGGAGATTGGAGGACAAAAGATAAAAGGGATCAAGTTTGGAGGGACTGAGAAGAAGAGTCTGTGTCCACTAGAGAACACTCCCCTCCAGACAATGGAATGGAACTCAAGATCCCCGAGTCTCACCATTTCCAAATAAATGTAAAGCCCACTTACAAAGTGTCCTATCACCCTCTAGTGCTGGTCGACACAGGATGACAACCTACTACCACTGTCATTTACTTCTTTGGCTCATATGACAAAAGCTCTTCAGTCTATCTAAAGGTTCCAGCCCTGCTGATGAACTATGTGGGTGTCAATCTGATGCCATGGCATTTGTTTTTTCAGCGGACTTTTTTTAAAAACATAGGAAATTACATAAAAATAAATAAAATAACATTAAGGTTATAAAACCAAACACTTAAAAATTAGGGAATGCCAGAATTAAGGTTGCCTGTGCAACCTTGACCTGGCCCCCTATAGGCATTCATGATATATGATTGTATACTACTTTTTCCACAGCCTCATTCATTGCACAGCAGCTCTGGAAATGAGTCAGAGTTGTGTAGCATAAGCAACTGTTGTTTGCAGGACCTCTGCTTAATGTGTTGTAGAACTTGGAAAGTGTACTGTGGATGAGGCAGTGGACTGCAGGAAAAGAAAGGGTGGTGTTCTGGTTAAGGGAGTTAAATGCTGCTTGTACAACTGGATTTAGTCTCTCCATCTGCCACACAGGCTGGATAAGTCATTTAAATTAAACTTTTCACAGCTGGTCATTAATTCCATATTCCTCATTTTCTAGGTACCTAATTTGAGACACTGAGGACTAATCTACAGAACTACTGAGCACTCACAGCTGCAACTGAAGTCAATGAGATCTGTGCTTTGAAGTTATAAAGTGCTATATGATGCTAAGTACTCTGAAAAATCAGTTCCTATGTGTTTCAAATTGGGCATTCAAATTAGTGGATACATTTGTTCTTAATCCCACTGGGTCTCAGCTCTCCATCAGTAAAATGGGGATAATACCACCCCCTCACCTCACAGGGGTGTATGAACAGCATGTTTGTGAAGCACTCAGATATAATATATTAAGGAGCATCACAGAAAAAAATCCTACATGGAAATTAATAACTCTGGTTTTGGAGCACAGTTTGAATAGTTAACAATAATTAAGGCACAGGGCCACACATGGAACAATAAGGAGAAAACAAAATTTTGAGTAGCTACTCATTAAGAGAGCACCATCTATCCTGTGCACTGAAGAGGTCAAGGGTCCTGTGGAAAAAATATTATGTGATCATGTAATTAAAGACTGCATCATAAGGCATACACACAAGAGAGCTACATTAAGGTTGCACACACCACCGTAATTCTGACATTTCCTACCTTTTGAGTACTTTACCTTGAAATCTTAATAATGTTCTTTTAATGTAGATTTGTGTCTGTCTCATTATTGCTAATGTTAGTGCAAATGCCAAAATTCTTATCAAGTTTAACCAACTTCTTCTTGTTTATAATTTCTATAATAGGTTTATAATTCAAGCTGTTGAAAATTCTTTGAGGAACATTTTGCAGTCAGGGAATGCAGATTCATTCAAATTGAAATGTTTTATAGAGATGATTTGATTTCAGTGAAGGTCCAATAGAAAACAGTCTATTGAATGACCAATGGGTCTCAAACCCAGGTCCATAAAATTATGGGAAGGTGGGGGTCATCACATTTCAAGCCTCCACCAAACAATTTACTGGCATAAGCTAGGACCAGTACTCCTGGAAACCCAGATCAAGTAGGAGGCTCCACCTCTGGGCCCTGTTAAGTAGAACACTGCTGCTTACAATTGGCACACTCCCACTTCTTAAGTCAGAGGGAGGAATAGGAAGTTGTTTGTACAGCTGTGCTCCTGATTTTGACTGCTCACTCACCACTACTTGCTTTTGTCTTCTGGTCTTGAACTCTTGGTTTCTTCATTCAGCCTGATTCCTGGTGTCTGACACATGGCTTCTGGCCTCCTGGTTCTGAACTCTGGCTAGTATGGGGACCTGTCCCCCTGCCCTATTCTAACAACTGGGCCTGGCTGCCTACATTGCAGACCTGACAGTCCAGTTTCCTGTCTTCTCACTTGCCCAGCTCCTTAGCTGTCTGCCTGGCAGACTACCCTTGAGTGCGTGAGTCCAGGGTTTCTGGCTTTGGGGTAGCCAGCATGGGGGACTGCCCTGGAGTCAGGGGGTCAAGGGCTTCCAGGGTTTGTGGCTCCAAAGCAGTCATAGAATCATAGAATATCAGGGTTGGAAGGGAACTCAGGAGGTCATCTAGTCCAACCCCCTGCTCAAAGCAGGACCAATCCCCAATTAAATCATCCCAGCCAGGGCTTTGTCAAGCCTGACCTTAAAAACTTCTAAGGAAGGAGATTCTACCACCTCCCTAGGTAACGCATTCCAGTGTTTCACCACCCTCCTAGTGAAAAAGTTTTTCCTAATATCCAACCTAAACCTCCCCCACTGCAACTTGAGACGATTACTCCTTGTCCTGTCCTCTTCTACCACTGAGAATAGTCTAGAACCATCCTCTCTGGAACCATCTCTCAGGTAGTTGAAAGCAGCTATCAAATCCCCCCTCATTCTTCTCTTCTGCAGACTAAACAATCCCAGTTCCCTCAGCCTCTCCTCATAAATCATGTGTTCCAGACCCCTAATCATTTTTGTTGCTCTTCGCTGGACTCTTTCCAATTTATCCACATCCTTCTTGTAGTGTGGGGCCCAAAACTGGACACAGTACTCCAGATGAGGCTTCACCAATGTTGAATAGAGGGGGACGATCACGTCCCTCGATCTGCTCGCTATGCCCCTACTTATACATCCCAAAATGCCATTGGCCTTCTTGGCAACAAGGGCACACTGCTGACTCATATCCAGCTTCTCGTCCACTGTCACCCCTAGGTCCTTTTCCGCAGAACTGCTGCCTAGCCATTCGGTCCCTAGTCTGTAGCTGTGCATTGGGTTCTTCCGTCCTAAGTGCAGGACCCTGCACTTATCCTTATTGAACTTCATCAGATTTCTTTTGGCCCAATCCTCCAATTTGTCTAGGTCCCTCTGTATCCTATCCCTGCCCTCCAGCGTATCTATCACTCCTCCCAGTTTAGTATCATCCGCAAATTTGCTGAGAGTGCAATCCACACCATCCTCCAGATCATTTATGAAGATATTGAACAAAACCGGCCCCAGGACCGACCCCTGGGGCACTCCACTTGACACCGGCTGCCAACTAGACATGGAGCCATTGATCACTACCCGTTGAGCCCGACAATCTAGCCAACTTTCTACCCACCTTATAGTGCATTCATCCAGCCCATACTTCTTTAACTTGCTGACAAGAATACTGTGGGAGACCGTGTCAAAAGCAGTCCTCCTTGGTTGGCTGCACTGGAGCCATGAGCACCAGGGATTTCCCTTTTGTAGATAATTTTCACATTTGGGGATTAATTCCAAATCAAAATAAAACTAATGGAAGATTATGATATTTTGAAATTTAAATAGAATTTCCTTTTTTCACACAGCTTTGTCATAACCCATGGAGACATGATAGCATTTACCAAAAATGATCATTTATGTCTTACAAGACCTGAAGGTAACTGTGATTATTTGAAAGATTCATACATTATAAGGCCAGAAAGGACTACTGTGATCATCTCATCTGACCTCCGGTATAACACAGACCAGAGGCCCTCCCTGAATTAATTCCCATTTCAATTGATCTCTACTGGTAATAGCTTGTAAAATGCAAAAGAAAGAAAGATAAGACAACTGATGAAAGACTCAAACATTGAACAATACTTTCAAATAGTATTTCATTTGCCAAGTTCTTACAACAAAAAATGCAAATTTTTCTCACAAGAATTCAACAGTGATAAAATAACCAGCTAGTAAGTTAAGCAAATATAATAGTAATTAATTTACTAGATATGTTAACTAGTGATCAAAACAAGGGGATGGGCATCAGGGCTTTTGGGAATCTATTTCTAAAGGCTTATTTACACAGGGAAATCTAGGAAAATTGATCCACATTAACTAAAGATGTAATTTACAGTGGATTAGTTAAACCACATTAAACCCTTGTGTGAACAACTTTAGGCTATGTCTACACTTAAAACTCTACTGCTACAGCTCTGGGGCTGTAGCGCTTTGGTGTAGACATTCACTACAATGACGGGATGGGTTCCCCAGTCATTGTAGTTAATCCACCTCCCCAAGAGGTGGTACCTGGGTTGACAGAATTGTTGACCTAGCATTATCTATGCTGGGGGTTAGCTCTTACTGGGGGTAAGAGTTTTCTGCACCCCTGAAAGACATAGCTATGCTGATGTATGTTTCCAGTTTAGACCAGCCCATATTCAGAATGAAAGTGATCTTAATTTGGTTGAGTTAATTAACCTCCAAAGTGAATTAAACGAGAGCAAATTAAGGACTTGTCTACACTTGAAATTCTACAGCTGCAGTCTTCACTGTAGATGCTACCTACATCGATGGGAGAGGTTCTCCAGTCTGCATAGTAATCCATCTCCCCATGTCATAAATATAAAGGGAAGGGTAAACCCCTTTGAAATCCCTCCTGGCCAGGGGAAAGCTCCTCTCACCTGTAAAGGGTTAAGAAGCTAAAGGTAACCTCGCTGGCACCTGACCAAAATGACCAATGAGGAGACAAGATATTTTCAAAAGCTGGGAGGAGGGAGAGAAACAAAGGGTCTGTATGTCTGTCTGTGTCTGTCTATATGCTGGTTTCTGCCAAGGATAGACCGGGAATGGAGTCTTAGAACTTTTATTAAGTAATCTAGCTAGGTATGTGTTAGATTATGATTTCTTTAAATGGCTGAGAAAAGAATTGTGCTGAATAGAATAACTATTTCTGTCTGTGTATCTTTTTTGTAACTTAAGGTTTTGCCTAGAGGGGTTCTCTATGTTTTTGAATCTAATTACCCTGTAAGATATCTACCATCCTGATTTTACAGGGGAAATTTCTTTATTTCTATTTACTTCTATTTTTATTAAAAGTCTTCTTGTAAGAAACTGAATGCTTTTTCATTGTTCTCAGATCCAAGGGTTTGGGTCTGTGGTCACCTATGCAAATTGGTGAGGCTTTTTATCCAACATTTCCCAGGAAAGGGGGGGTGTGTGCAAGTGTTGGGAGGATTGTTCATTGTTCTTAAGATCCAAGGGTCTGGGTCTGTAGTCACCTAGGCAAATTGGTGAGGCTTTTTACCAAACCTTGTCCAGGAAGTGGGGTGCAAGGTTTTGGGAAGTATTTTGGGGGGAAGGACGCGTCCAAACAGCTCTTCCCCAGTAACCAGTATTAGTTTGGTGGTGGTAGCGGCCAGTCCAAGGACAACGGGTGGAATATTTTGTACCTTGGGGAAGTTTTGACCTAAGCTGGTAAAGATAAGCTTAGGAGGTTTTTCATGCAGGTCCCCACATCTGTACCCTAGAGTTCAGAGTGGGGGAGGAACCTTGACACCCCATGAGATAGTAGTTAGGTTGAGGGAAGAATTCTTCTGTCAACCTAATGATGTCCACATGGGGATGTAGTTAAGCCTACCTTATTTTCTTATGTAGACCAGGCCTAAATCCACTTTAATTCTGAATAATGGTGTCCTCACAGGGGTTTAATGCCATTTAACCAATCCACTTCAAATGCATATCTTTAGTTAATTTGGATTAACTTTCTTGGATGTCCCTGTGTAAACAAACCTTAACCCTTCCACAGATGCACTGTGTGACTGTAGGAAGTTAATAAATCTGTGTTTCAGTCTTCCAAAGTGCATTAGGTTTGCCATAATATTAGTGATACTTACCTGCCTTACACCATGTAGGGTGTTGTGAGAGTTAATTATGTTTTTTAAGCAACTCAAATTAAAATTGTGTAACCATGACTAATATCTGAGCTAAACTTATCCATGCGGTAATTCTAAATTAAGTCAATGGAGTTATCCAGTGGATGAGTTTTGACTCCTACAGTGGGAGGGGAAGGAAGCCACAGATTCTCACTTATCTCAGCACTACAGTAGTGCTGGAAACAATAAATTCTAGCTCTTATATAACACTTTCATCAATAGATGTCCACCTGCATTTCAGTCTCTGCTTGAAATCAGGCAGAGTGGGATTCAAATGGGGTCACCCACATCAGTGCCCTAAGCACTGGACTGTTGGGTATTCTGGAGGACAGATACACATGTGCCAGTCACCCAACCTCAAAAATTCCCAACCTGCTCATCCTGGGTGACTTTTGTGCAGGATAGGTGACCTTTGAGAACATCTAATAGATCAGGCTCCACTGGCAGCAGAGGCAGGTAATTTGAAAATCCTGAAGAGGCTTGGACTTGAATAAGGACTCCCAGAATCTCTCAGAGTAGCAGCCATGTTAGTCTGTACCCGCAAAAAGAAAAGGAGTACTTGTGAAAGGAGTACCTTAGAGACTAAAAAATGTGTGTGAGCAACATTTTCATAATCTCTTTAAAAATGTATACAGTGTTCTCTTTCTGAATGTTTGATGACCTTCCATTTCACAGAAATTGAAAGAAAAATGTTTTAAAATGTAAAAGTATTATAGTATGCAAAAATGACAGGTTTCAGAGTAGCAGCCATCTCAGTCTGTATTCGCAAAAAGAAAAGGAGTACTTGTGGCACCTTAGAGACTAACAAATTTATTTGAGCATAAGCTTTCGTGAGCTACAGCTCACTTCATCGGATGCATTCAGTGGAAAATACAGTGGGGAGATTTATATACACAGAGAACATGAAACAATGGGTGTTACCATACACACTTTAACAAGAGTGATCAGGTAAGGTGAGCTATTATCAGCAGGAGAGTGGGGGGGGGGAACCTTTTGTAGTGATAATCAAGGTGGGCCATTTCCAGCAGTTGACAAGAACGTCTGAGGAACAGTGGGTGGGCAGCAGAATAAACATGGGGAAATAGTTTTACTTTGTGTAATGCCCCATCCACTCCCAGTCTTTATTCAAGCCTAAGTTAATTGTATCCAGTTTGCAAATTAATTCCAATTCAGCAGTCTCTTGTTGGAGTCTGGTTTTGAAGTATTTTTGTTGAAGAATTGCCACTTTTGGGTCACTAATCAAGTGACCAAAGAGATTGAAGTGTTCTCCGACTGATTTTTGAATGTTATAATTCTTGACGTCTGATTTGTGTCCATTTATTCTTTTACGTAGAGACTTCCAGTTTGGCCAATGTACATGGCAGAGGGGCATTGCTGGCACATGATGGCATATATCACATTGGTAAATGTGCAGGTGAACGAGCCTCTGATGTTGTGGCTGATGTGATTAGGCCCTATGATGGTGTCCCCTGAATAGATATGTGGACACAGTTGGCAACGGGCTTTGTTGCAAGGGTAGGTTCCTGGGTTACTGTTCTTGTTGTGTGGTTGCTGGTGAGTATTTGCTTCAGGTTGGGGGCTGTCTGTAAGCAAGGACTGGCCTGTCTCCCGAGATCTGTGAGAGTGATGGGTCGTCCTTCAGGATAGGTTGTAGATCTTTGATGATGCGTTGGAGAGGTTTTAGTTGGGGGCTGAAGGTGACAGCTAGTGATGTTCTGTTACTTTCTTTGTTGGGCCTGTCATGTAGTAGGTAACTTCTGGGTACTCTTCTGGCTATACGTAAAAGAATAAATGGACACAAATTAGACGTCAAGAATTATAACATTCAAAAACCAGTTGGAGAACACTTCAATCTCTTTGGTCACTCGATTACAGACCTAAAAGTGGCAATTCTTCAACAAAAAAACTTCAAAACCAGACTCCAGCAAGAGACTGCTGAATTGGAATTAATTTGCAAACTGGATACAATTAACTTAGGCTTGAATAAAGACTGGGAGTGGATGGGTCGTTACACAAAGTAAAACTATTTCCCCATGTTTATTCCCCGCCCCCTCTCCCCCACTGTTTCTCAGACGTTCTTGTCAACTGCTGGAAATGGCCACCTTGATTATCACTACAAAAGTTTTTTTTCCCCCCCCGCTCTCCTGCTGGTAATAGCTCACCTTACCTGATCACTCTCATTACAGTGTGTAAGGTAACACCCATTGTTTTATGTTCTCTATGTATATAAATCTCCTCACTGTATTTTCCACTGAATGCATCTGATGAAGTGAGCTGTAGCTCACGAAAACTTATGCTCAAATAAATTTGTTAGTGTCTAAGGTGCCACAAGTACTCCTTTTCTCAGAATCTTGTTATCTGTGGAGCAGCTTTGTACATAGCTGTGGAAACTCAGAGGGCTTTAGCTGCCTGTAGGCTTCAGTGTCAGCTGAGCCATGGTATTGTGAATGTCGGTGACACCTAAATATTGGATTTAGGCATATAACTCATTTTGTGAATTTCGCCCAAAGCATGTTACAAGGGAGACCAATGTCATTACATTCATTTTACAGTTGGGGAAACTGAAGTACAGAGAGTGGAATAGGCTGGTCCAAGGTTACTCAGCAGGTCAATGGCAGAACGAGACATGGAACCTGTGTTTGCAAAGTTATAGTCCAGTGGGCTATCCACAAAGCCAAACTGCCAATCTTCGAGGAGGCAGAGAAGAGGACTGAAGCCTGCCATTACCTCTGGCCTCCCGGGGGACCATAAAAATTGGGACAAATGTCTGCTTGAGATGGGAAAAAAGCTGAAGGCTGTATTAAAGAAACAGTTCATGATACCATATTAAATAATTAAATATTTTAAATAATGATACATTTTAGAAGATCCAGTTCTTCCAGGAACTAAGTAGATTAGAATTGTAGGGGGGATGGGAAAAAAATAAGAGGGAGAGACAGGAGATCACAAGGCACAAAATCCAAGCATCTACTATCTTCAATGGGAATAAACTATGAAAGAATTAGTGAACCCAAAGCACAAGATGTGTGTTGTGTTAGAGACCCAGAACTATATATCATATCGTTGGCTGCACATGACATAGCTCAGTCAGTGCTGCTCTTAGAGAGAGAGAAACAATTTTGTTAAGCCTCAAAAGCCTAGTGACTTTGAGCTCCCTGGTTCAAATATAAATTCCCCAAGGAACGCTAGGAAAAACAAAAACAAAAACAAAAACCCAAGGCACGTCAAAATGCATGTGGACTATATTACTATTAAAAATAACTACTGTGAAGTGTCTTAATCTCCAAAGATAAATGACAAGTCTACCTTTAAGAAATCCCTTGCTGCAGAGGATAGTGTCATTTACACATGCCTTGAGAGAAAGAAGGGGGAAAAAAAACCCTGGAAATTGCCTGGAGATAGAAAAAGAATGAAGTCCATGGAAGTACAGGTTTTGCAAAATATATTTTGAAAGAATCTGTGCAATAATTAGAGTCACTGGAATATGAGAGAGAAATTTACTAACAATAATAATAAAAACATTTTGTACAGGAAATATCAGAGCAAACTTTAGCACAAATGGCTCACAAAACTTATGTGCATGAAATAGCTGGTTGATTCAGTTATTACCTCTCCATGTAATTCCTCAAATAAGAGAAAAAACGTTTGTAAAACACAATGCACATAAGTGATTCTGTAAATAATAAGATATAATACTAGCTTAATCATATTAATGTATGTGAAAGACAGTGCATGTCTACACAAACACTTAATTTGTGTCAAGCTGGAATTTGAATCTACCCTGCACCAGCCTACTGCGTACTAACTGTCTGTGTGGACACTGCTAATGCACACTTTGATCTACCCCACTTTAATATGGGAGTATATTAAACTCTACTAAAACTGTCAATGTGCATCAGCAGGGTCTACACATACAGGTAGCATGCAGCAAGCTAGCTAGGGGTAGAGTTACACTCCAGCCTGCCGCAAACAAAATATTTGTTTACACAAACCCAAAGTTAGAAAATAAGGGTTTAAGAATTTCTACTTAATTTTGATTTTCTCACCATAAATGTTATTTTTTCTACATTTTTAATTGCCTCCTTTTCCCATTACCACTTAATTTTGATATGAAGTAATGTGAAGTCAACTTCTATAGCACAGTTCTTAAATGAATCAAAATAATATATTGTATATGCTTTATACTGACAGCTTTTGGCTGTAAGTGCCAAATGAATAGCGGTAAGTCTTTTTAAGCAGGGGAATGTCTTCACTGTGGATTGTCCTAAAATGCCAAAATTAGAGTTAGTCAAATAATATTGAAACATATTGATTAAAAAATACCAAAATTCACCATGAATTGTGAGACCATCTCTACTCAGCCTTATATAAGAGACTATTCTTACCAGAAGAATAAAATCCATCAAGACAACCAGGCAGAGATGCTATGAAGCTCTCTATATAGATCTTGCTTCCTACTTTTCTGTTGGGTTAAAAAGACTATGTAAATGGATGGTTCATTCTCTACCTTGAAGGAACTCAGTTACCATGGTGATGAGAGCCAAATAAGTATCTAGATAGAAGTATTCCTTGAGTAATCATTTTGACAAAGTGCCTTTAATTGTTTTGATGGATTGATATGAGTTGGTGTTTCCTTTGTATGGCATACTGCTTCTAAGCTATTACACAAAAAGTGCTTCAACCTGTACGGAAAACTTTGGAATACATTTGAAAGTAATAATGCTTGGTACCAATACATGCTGTGCATCCCTACATGCATTATATTTCAACAGCAGTATGAACCATTCAGTCCAGCTTCCAGTAATTCAAGCTCAAAACTCAGCTTTTGGGGGCAGGAGCTGTCTTTTTGTTATGTATTTGTACAGTGCCTACCACATTAGAGTCCTGATCTATGACTAGGACTTCAGCTGCTACAATTATACAAATAATAATTTCCCATGATGTACGACAAACCTTCTTGATGAGAGTAGGCAGTGTGCATTATGGAAGTCCCTGGCAGTGGTTCATCATATTAGATGTAGTCCGAATGGGGAGTCCTAGAGGAGAATAGGAAGTTACTACAACTCCCGTAAGGCATTGCAATTACATATACAAATCAAAATATTTCATTTCAATTTTGGGGTGCTTGGATTTTTGAGGGAGAAAAACAAAATTTTCCATAGAAAGCAGACATCACAAAAATATTCATTGAGTTGAAAACCTAATTTCCCATCAAATACCAGTATTGTTAAAGACAATTTCAACCTGCCCTAATGTTTAATTCATTTACGTAATATAACTAACTGAATAATCTGAGACCGTAAAAATGGTTGTCACACTTAAAATGCTTGTCCCAATATGAAGGCTTTTACTGGCTTGAAAGATGCTTTCTATATACATAAGGGGGAATAAAAATAGGGCCCAGTAGAAAGTTTATAAGTACATTCATTGTGCTCAAACTCTTAAAAGAGCTGTCACTCAGTGGATGCTTATCAGCTGGAAATCTCCCTTATTAAGTGGTATAAAACTAATGTCTCTAGTTCTGATATGATATTGAACCTTTAACCAGTGACTTCTGTGGCACTAAGGGCTTGTTGACATTTACCAGAGGATCGACACTGCGGTGATCAATGCATCAGCAGTCAATTTAGCGGGTCTAGTGAAGACCCGCTAAATCGACCACCGATCGCACTCCTGTACTTGGGAAGAGTAAGGGGAGTCGACAGGAGAGCGTTTCCCTTTGACATCACCTATTGCGGACCCCAAGGTAAGTAGATCTAAGCTACGTTGATTTGAGTTACGCTATTCATGTAACTCAAATTGCGTAGCTTAGATCTGGGGAAGTCCCGGATGACTGGAAAAAGGCTAATGTAGTGCCAATCTTTAAAAAAGGGAAGAAGGAGGATCCTGGGAACTACAGGCCAGTCAGCCTCACCTCAGTCCCTGGAAAAATCATGGAGCAGGTCCTCAAAGAATCAATCCTGAAGCACTTGCATGAGAGGAAGGTGATCAGGAACAGCCAGCATGGATTCACCAAGGGAAGGTCATGCCTGACTAATCTAATCACCTTTTATGATGAGATTACTGGTTCTGTGGATGAAGGGAAAGCAGTGGATGTATTGTTTCTTGACTTTAGCAAAGCTTTTGATACGGTCTCCCACAGTATTCTTGTCAAAAAGTTAAAGAAGTATGGGCTGGATGAATGCACTATAAGGTGGGTAGAAAGCTGGCTAGATTGTCGGGCTCAACGGGTAGTGATCAATGGCTCCATGTCTAGTTGGCAGCCGGTGTCAAGTGGAGTGCCCCAGGGGTCGGTCCTGGGGCTGGTTTTGTTCAATATCTTCATAAATGATCTGGAGGATGGTGTGAATTGCACTCTCAGCAAATTTGAGGATGGTACTAAACTGGGAGGAGTGGTAGATATACTGGAGGGGAGGGATAGGATACAGAAGGACCTAGACAAATTGGAGGATTGGGCCAAAAGAAATCTGATGAGGTTCAATAAGGATAAGTGCAGGGTCCTGCACTTAGGATGGAAGAATCCAATGCACCGCTACAGACTAGGGACCGAATGGCTAGGCAGCAGTTCTGCGGAAAAGGACCTAGGGGTGACAGTGGACGAGAAGCTGGATATGAGTCAGCAGTGTGCCCTTGTTGCCAAGAAGGCCAATGGCATTTTGGAATGTATAAGTAGGGGCATAGCGAGCAGATCGAGGGACGTGATCGCTCCCCTCTATTCGACATTGGTGAGGCCTCATCTGGAGTACTGTGTCCAGTTTTGGGCCCCACACTACAAGAAGGATGTGGATAAATTGGAGAGAGTCCAGCGAAGGGCAACAAAAATGATTAGGGGTCTAGAACACATGACTTATGAGGAGAGGCTGAGGGAGCTGGGATTGTTTAACTTGCAGAAGAGAAGAATGAGGGGGGATTTGATAGCTGCTTTCAACTACCTGAAACGGGGTTCCAAAGAGGATGGCTCTAGACTGTTCTCAATGGTAGCAGATGACAGAACGAGGAGTAATGGTCTCAAGTTGCAGTGGGGGAGGTTTAGATTGGATATTAGGAAAAACTTTTTCACAAAGAGGGTTGTGAAACACTGGAATGCGTTACCTAGGGAGGTGGTAGAATCTCCTTCCTTGGAGGTTTTTAAGGTCAGGCTTGACAAAGTCCTGGCTGGGATGATTTAACTGGGAATTGGTCCTGCTTCGAGCAGGGGGTTGGACTAGATGACCTTCAGGGGTCCCTTCCAATCCTAATATTCTATGATTCTATGACTTTTCCCTTTAGTGTAGACAAGACCTGAGTATTACTATCTTGGGCCTTGTGTCAGCAATAGAGCTTGGCAAATATGTTTTTTGTTTTATTTCACCAAAATAACAGCCTCCCAAAAATCATTTATTTTTGTGGCTTACTGCTGTTGTTAAATCTAATTAAATTTTAAAACAAAATGTAATTTCATAATAAAAAAAATAAAAACATTTCCAAAATGTCAAAATGAAATGTGATTTTGGGGGGAATTTTTCCCTGCAGTTTTATTTCACTGATACTTGATGTGTTTATGAACAGTTTGTCAATCCCAAATTACACTTCTCAGTGAATAAACTATTAGCTGAAAAAAAAATCAGTCAGCTGGAGTTCAGGTTAATTTTGGGTATGGAGAAATCATGTATTTGGAAGGAGGAGGAAAATATTTCTCCAGCATGTTTGTCTGTCTATTTTGATGGCAGTGGTTCAAAGCTGCTCAGAGGTTTAGAATGCTGAAGTAAATCCTGGGGGAGACAGATTAGCAGTCAAGTTGCAGTTAATGTAGACAAAGTTCCATCATAAACCCATTTATTCCATGATACTGTAACAGCATCATTTCTTCTTTGTGCTTGGGTGAGGGTGAGGAACACATGAACTAAGAGCCAAACTTGAATTAGCTTTTATCAACAATAACAAGCCAGATGAAGGGTACACAAGACCACTCTGTAAACTGTTATATGTATATAGAAATGTTAATAAGGAGAGGTCTAGTATTCATTTCAATATGTTAAAGTCCCCATCACATATGTGCATTTTGTGTTTGTGTGCAATATACATATTTAAAATCCATTTTACATGATGGTAAATAAGGGGCTGAGGGAGCCAGAAAAAACCTCTGCCTATCTGAAAAGGTTCTTTCCTATACTGAAGGGAAGTAGCCTCACCCCAGTGACTACAGCTACACCAGTCATTGTACATTACAGCCAGGCACTTTAATATTAACCTTTAGAGTCACTGAATTTATTAGAGCTGTGGTATCTCCCTCAGGGACTGGTTCATGGAGTGTACAAAACAGTACATAACCCTTGAATGGGACAAGGATTCTGACTGTATACAAAAGAAAGCAATATTTAGTCTCTGAGGCAGCATATTTTTCCAATACCCTTCTTGTAAAGACTGCATATGAGAAGGCAAGAATATCATTTCAAGTCTCCCTCATGGGGCTATGTCATGCTCACCCACACTGATAAGCTTATCTCATGGCACTTTGAGTGAACATAAAGATTTAAAATATTTTTACTCAAGTGCTGCAAAAGACAATATGTCTAGGGTCTCGGGCATTGGGCTTAGAAAGCTGCTATCCAATCTTGTGTACTATGGTAACCGTGGAGACAACAGGCCCATGTTCTACATATGTGTATGAGGAGGGAAGAGGCTGTGCAGAGGTTCTCTAGGTGAATATTTGGGGGTCAAAAAATATGAGAAAAGGAGTACCTGTGGCACCTTAGAGACTAACCAATTTATTTGAGCATAAGGTTTCGTGATACATCCGATGAAGTGAGCTGTAGCTCACGAACGCTTATGCTCAAATAAATTGGTTAGTCTCTAAGGTGCCACAAGTACTCCTTTTCTTTTTGCGAATACAGACTAACACGGCTGTTACTCTGAAAAAAATATGGAGGTCATCCAAAAATCAAGCAGGACTAGAGCAAAAGTTTGCAGATTCTGCGAAGTACAGTTCAAAATATAAACCACACTGGACAAATTCATGACCTTCACTGTCTCAGGGGTAGGTAAGACTTTTTTTAAAAAAAAGGTATGCTGGGTCACCAAAAGCTGTCCTATGGCCCTCAAAGAGAGAAAAAAAAAAGTGTAACTTGTCATCTGGAAAGTGAAATACACCACATAAATAGCAGAACAGTGTCTTTAGAGGCCTGAATTCTTTTTGTACCTGTGGCAAATCTCTTCACTGATAAAGTAAGTTGACTATGTTTAATAAGATAAATAAATAAACAGTAATCAATCATCCACCCCCCTCTTCAGGGCACTTCTGGGTTACCTAGAAGTAATTTGTTTGCTAGCATTTCTCTTTTTTGGTAGTATGTCATTTACTCCTAGTATTTTGTCAAACAGTTTGCAATGTTCTTTCAGAAAGATTTGTTTTATTAGGTCCAATGTTTTCTGTATCATTTTCATCAGGTCTTCATAAGGGTTAAATATTAACTAATTTAGCTGATGCTTTAATCCAAGGCAACAGGATTATTAAAATACAGTAAATTACATATACAAAAATTTACACACAAAATTGCAATCCTTATATCACAAAAAAATCCACTTACTATTTGTATCATATTAACATGCATGTCTGTGAAAATCTGGTTATACTGTTTGAATGTCTTTTAATTATTGATTTTTGTAAATATACCTTTATGTACAAAATAAAAATGTTTCTTCCTCAGGTGACACATGCAGAACTGAAAGTCACAACTCTGCTGGCTCAGCACAATATTCCTTATGCTACTTCAGACTACCTGAGCCATGCTGTTTAAAGCTATCTTCCCTGACAACCAGGTTGCCAACATTATGCATGTTTAAGAACTAAGTCAACATGAATGCTGAATGGTGCCATTGCTCCCTATTTCTAAGAGGGTCTTTTGAAGCAAATGAAAATTGAAGACTTTTCTCTTTCTTTTGATAGCCCTAAAAAAAAAAAAAAAAAAAATCACACAGGCTTAGAAAAAATGAATCCACTGACAGTAAGGACTATTGATATCTAGAAGCAACTTTTGACAGTTACTTGGCTTATGCCTCACTACTGGTATTCATGCAGCCTCTGCAAATATACATATATCCAAAATTGGTGAATGATGTCACATGAGGTATCATGGGATAACTGTGCTCAGTTTTCTGTAGACAGTGCCAGTGTAAACATGGGTAAGAATAATTGAATTAAGACCCTGCTTCAAAGCAAAAGTGTGTGTATTTCATGGGGATGTCCATGCCACATCTACAATACTGCTGGTGCTTCACAGGTTTCTAAAGTGTCAGGATTTGATGTTGAAGATGTATGTATTGATGACTACTATTACTCTGACAAAAGCACAAAATGATAGTCATTCTTGGAGGAGTTTTGTAGTTTGTGATGTTGAATACTGACAGATTCTGAAGCAAGTTCATCTGTGATGGTTTAGCCTGGAAATAGCTATTAACAGATTGTTGCAGCAGTACACAGTTCTCAAAAGCTACTTCTTGTCTGTTGAAGATAGCTGTGCAAGGTTCAGGAGACTAAGGTTCTGCTTTCAGGCATCCTAGGACAGAAGTTTATCCGTTGTTCTACCAGGCTGTACTCTCAGTGTTTAGTACATAAGTATCTTCCCTCTGCAGAAAGTTGTTAAACTTTACACAATAGATGGTATGTGTTAGGGGGCTTATTCCTTCACCCGCTTACTTCCCTTGACTTTGGGAATTGTTGCTTTCTGTTCATGTGAGAAGGACCAAAGGTGCAAACAATTTGATGTTTATTGGGGTGAACTTACAGCAAGCATGATTCCAGTTTCCTTCCTTAGTGTCCCCCTTCCCAGCTCTGACACCACAGAGGCTTACCTGTGTCCCTGTTCCCATTCCCCCTTAACAAAACATGATTTCAATTTCCCCCCTACTTCCTGATTGACTGCAGACTATATAGTAAAACTTGAGTTCTGCTTAGCTAGACCTTAACCAATAATTTTACTGAAATTTAACTAACCAGTCCTAACATATTGTAACATGATTTAAACCAATTATATCCCACCACCTTAGTTTACACCCTGTAAAATTATACAGCAGACAGAAGCAATCACAGAACCAGAGAGAGATTATACAGACAAACAGTCGGGAAATGGGGACTACAGTGATAGAACATAAGGGAGTTCTTGCCAGACAGGATTCTGTCAAACTAGGTTTCCTTTTACATTTTCTAGGCACTTCCCTTTCTCTGGAGGGGACAGGCACTATCAGGACAGGATTGTATTCCTAACAGCCCAATAGCACCTTATTTCAATGTGACTAGTTTGGAATGCGAGGATGTGACTGGTCGCTTCCCAGCTTTTGGCTGCCTCTGCTGCTTAGCCAGAGGCCTTAGCCTAAGAACAGGGCCTCAGACTGTCACAGTAAGAGAAGGACCTTACACTAGCAGACAGTGATTTTGATTCTTTCTTTTATACCTCTATAACTAGCCAAGTGATAAGAGTACACCTAAATTCTTAGCGTATAGGCCTTTACAGACAGGCCTGAATATCTATATCCTAACAGTATGCTTTCTACTTTTGCACTAGGGTGCATTCGATGAAGTGAGCTGTAGCTCACGAAAGCTTATGCTCAAATAAATTGGTTAGTCTAAGGTGCCACAAGTACTCCTTTTCTTTTTGCGAATACAGACTAACACGGCTGCTACTCTGAAACCTGCCACTAGGAAAGTTTACTCAGGTGGAAGTGATCAAAAATGCTGCCTTATTTACAGATGCAGACTTTGCTAATTCTGACAATCAGCTTCCAGACACATCTGTTGGTAGATTTGATCACAAAACAGGTTGTACAGAAGTTGGAAGAGCTTGAAGATATTAGTCCTCTTGAAAAACAGAAGTTCTTTTGTGCAGCCAGTGCATTCTATACTAGTGTAACCAAGTGTGCACGTGAGACGCTACCTTTGAATGATGAAATGTTAAAGATGGCAGCATTTGTGAACTTTGCTATTAGGGAAAACTGCACTTTTGAACAGATTGATACAAGCACACGTTCAATCTCTCTTCACCTGAGATAGAGAAACTGCAAGAAGAGTTTGCTGATTACAAGTTTATACAGAAGTCAGACATCCCTCGGTGTGTATTGGGATGAGGCAGCACTACAAAATGACAACACTACTGTGGCATACAGGATGGACACTGGATGGGTATATTTTAGCATTTTCTCAAGTTCCCATTACTGTCCAGAGTTGCCAGGCTTGTCTTAGTTTTTCCCCCTCTCAAATGCAGGAGAAGAGGGTGTTCAGTCTTTTTAGAAAGAAAAAAAGATACCATTCAGACCAAACCTTGGGTTAGATGAGACACTGTCCCATATTATTCAAGTGAAACTGGCAAATCCTGTGCCATGTTTCAAGTTTGAGTTACCAAAAGAAGTTATAAAAACAAAAGGGGCTACATGGCAATAACAAAGCACATGAATAAAGTGTGCAATCAAGTTACATATTAAAAGAAATGTTGAATCTGAGTCCTTTTTTTTTTTAATCTTCACATAAATTCAATTTAATTACTTCATTTATATTCATTTATCGTATTGTTTGGTTGTGTTTAATTTTAATTTGATTCTTTAAAATCATATTCCAAAATAAATTCAAAATAGTTTGCTGTAAATGTAACATGACCAATAATTAACAAACCAAATATTTGTACTGTAAATGGGGCCCTGCGTATTGAGTGGGACGCCCCCATTGGCCTAGTGCGGCTTTGGCGCACACACTCGTTGCAACTCCCTGTTGGATCAAGCACTTTCAACTTCCCCTGAGGGGAACTCAGGGCCCCTGGTGCGGCCCAGGAAACACTCCGTCTATGCCTCCTGGGGAGGGCAGAGCAAACAATCAGTCTGTAGCCCCTAGATGAGGCACAGCAAGCAGTCAGTGGCTGTATCCCCAAGTAATCACACTAGTCGCAAGTACAGAGGGGGTTGGCATAGGGGAATGCAGGCCCACCCTATTCCACGGGGTTCTGACCCAGGGCCCTATGAAGCTGGGAAATTCCCAATTAAGAATTTAAGCATCAGCTTCTAACACATTCACTGGGTCATTTCCTACCACAAGGCTCATCTTGGGTACCTCCTTGACTGGCAGCAGCTCAGTGTCCCAGTCAGTCGCTGCGGTTGGCTGGTCATCCATGGTTCCCATCCGGATCCACTGTTCCCATCATCATTTGGGAGAGTTGAAGGTGCCCCTGCAGGAACCTGCAGCACACATCCTTCCTCCTCCTCAACCAGCCCAGATTGATCTGGGCTGTTCTCCTTTTATCGGTCCCTTCTACCTGGAGCATGTGCAGCAGTGGTGACGGGGCATTGTCTCCTTGGCCCACAGTGATTGGTCTGGACCTGGTGTGAGGTTGGTACATCCTGTCACATTGATGATCACTTTGACAAGATATGCAAAAACAAACATTGTTGTACTGAAAAAATAGTTTCCTTTTTTATTAGTGTAACAGGGTGGGACTCACCACCGCAGCGCCTCCTTCTGATAAGTTTTTGTTCACTTGCACAGGAACATCCTGTCGTTATATGAAATAATTCAGAAAGTAAGGATAAGGCAGAACAAACTTCTGCTCGTAATAGGTTAAAAACTCTTGGACCACAACAGCAAGCATTCCACCAAGATGTTCTGTTTATCAGATTATACAGACAAGCATATGTATATCAATCTGTAGCACCACCAATTGGTGACTCCCACAATCTCGAACTCCTCCCCTGCCGCAGAAAGATAATTTAACAAATTTGTATTATATATACACACTTTAATTTTAGCAATTATTTCTGGACACTACTTTTAGCTTCAAACTTCATTATTCAAGTATTAACTTAATGATAGATTCAGTTTTTCAGGTGGTTTAACCAGCATGGTGAACATAGATACCCTAATGATTGGCAGCCTCTCTCGAAATCATAGCAAAAAGTCAACATCAAACATCTTTAGATACCATTAGAGGTGATGTTAAGAAATTATGGTGAACAGAACAGTCTTGTGTTCTAAAAAAGAGAACATTAAAATCATAATCCAAATAAGCAAGGCTGTTTCCACAGGGAATTTCCTAACACACGAGTCTGCTTGGCAGAATTTATTTCTAATAATTATTTCAACACATTAATATCAGTGTTTATTTTCAGTTTTGAGAAATTATGGGGAGTGTCAGACAATAAGAGGATCAGAAAATTATTTAATGACAGTAGACACTGAGATTCAAAGATAAAGCCTTGTAACCTTTAAAATACAAATAGCCAACATCACACCAATACACACAAATAAAATATCCTTAAATCAAAACTCAAGAAAAGTGCTGCTTGAGAATTTATTAAGTTTTCCTATTAGAGAGTGTAAAGTGAAATAGTTGTTTTCCAACCAAAATCTGAACCTTTCAAACCTATATATGAGTACTTCCATAGGCTGCCTACTAATAGCAGAGTGAAATCCTGTCCCTGTTGAAGTCAATGAGAGTGGGCCAGGACTCTTTGGAGATTAAAGAGGAGAAAGTGTTCAGGAATTCAGCCTGAGAGTGGTGAATCATAAAGTCATAGAGTTTAAGGCCAGAAGGGACCATTAGACCATCTAGTCTGACTCTTGAATATGACAGGCTACACTAAACCCAACAATTGAAATGAGACCAAAGTAAATGAAACCTACAGGAGACTAAACTATTGTGTCACAGATGGAGAACAGGAAGGATCAAGGTGCACCAGTGCTCAAGGCCCCTGCAATGGTAGGGAAATGATTAAATGGTATATGCCCAGATAATCCTGGCAAGTGAGCCTCATCCACACATTGTGGAAAAACTCCAAGATCACTGCCAATCTGCTCTGGAGGAAAGTTCCTTCCCAACTCCCAACAAGGCAATCATGAAAACACTATTCTATCTTTTGTAGTGTTCTTAAACCATATCTAGTAATTAAAAAGTGGGGTGGGGTTGGCTTGGCCCAATCTACTAAATTAGTATACTTTTTTAAAAACAACTTTAAGTTCATACTTCTCTCTAAGTGCACCAATTAAAGATTGCACTTCTTAATCTCAAGGCACATGTGAACTACAAGGGATAGTATGATTCCAATATAGGCTTTTTTCCCCCCTCTGAATTGGGCACATGGATCTAGATTAGTAATTCCCAAGTTTGCCTCTATGTAACTGGGAGGACACCTGAAAACAGTTACATTGGGAATAACTGTCCTTACTCTAACCTCAGAGCTTATGACATGCTGTATGCCTCTTGCAAGGGAGTGAGGACCCTCATTTCCCATTACAGTAGTGATCCACCACTGCCTGGCAACTTGGGGGATCATTTACAACTGTGCAGAGTGAGTGTAAAGGGAAAAGACTAATTTGATAGTTCCCCTCTACTAGAGTAAACTATTACATAAGGTGTAAACTAGGAGAAAAATCAAACCCACTAATTATAGAGGGTCCTTGCAGACACAGGCCTTTAAAGTAAGGTAAAGACATTAGCTTCTAATCAATGGCAAAAGGAGTTGTGATACCTCCCTACAAACAATGTTGAAAGGAACCCAGGGTTAGCATGGCTGAGCTGAATAACCTGATGGATGACTAGGCCTTGTTACACATCAGCAGTTATATTGTAATGATTAAATGAAAAAATTCTTCATGGGCAGAAGGGGACATGGGTTATTTCCACCTCTAAATTCATTGACTGAGTCAGTTTGTAGCCTTTCATAATGTCCCAAAAGAAAAAAAAAGCATTTTTGACTTTGCAGGAGATGCATATTAATTGCTTTATTATGTACATCAGAAGTTATTTAACCAGGAGGCTTTGATATTAGTCAGATATTCATGTAATTTAACACTGTTGTGAAAGCATGAAAAAGACAGTTACTGTTGGGATATTTAACTATAAGTGAACTGCAATCCCTTTGCACCAGGTAGAAATCATATTGAGTTAGTGGACAAAGACCATAGCAATGTCGTTTCATATTGTGTGTAGGAATAGTTTCTCAGCATAGTGTAATGTCAATTCAGTCAGATACTACAAGAGGTAGCTCCTAATTCAGTTCCAATGCTGCCCCACAAACAAAGCATTCAGTGTATTAACTGAAGGCACCAGGATTGATTAATTTTTAAATATACAGATTTGTAAGAATACCAAGTATTATCCTCAAGTCATATTGCCACAAATGCAGTCAGCAGAGGAGATCCCAGAGTGAGCATCAGTATCACTCCCTGAGAGGGCCCCTTAGCTTTAGAATGCGCTCATCCAGAGGCCCACCCACTACTCTGGGTCCTGACCCAGGGACCCTATAGCCAGCTGCCTCAAAATGCTCTCCTCCAACCTGCTGCCTATTTTCCCTGGGCCACTTCCCCCATTGCCCTAGTCCCCTCTCAGCCCTTGTAGCTAGGTCCCAGTTTGGCAGTGGTCAACCAGCAGCTCACTCTTGCACTCCGCTGCCTCTGCCCAGTGCTACTCTATGTTGCTTCTTCAGGCAGCAAATCCTCTTTCCTTGCCTTCCAGGGAGAGACTCTCCTCTGCTGAGCAGCCCTTTATATATGGTCCTCACTGGCCGTTATGGGCTTCTCCAGCCAGCCCTCCCCCTGTTGGTGGGCTCAGTAAGCCCTTTCCTGATTAGTGGGTTCTGCACAGCCTCCCTGGTGCTGCTTTTAACCCCTTCTTCCTGTGTGGGGCAGCTGCCCCACCTCAGTTAGGTTTATATAAAATAAGTTTATTTTTGAATATTTCTCTTTCGGTCCACTCACTGTGTGCCTAAACCAGGAGTTATCAACTCAGGTCCTCAGGGATCTCCAACCATCCAGGTTTTTGTTCCGACCAGCAAATAATTGTTTATTCTAATCCACTGGTTTGCATTGCATATAGAATTCTCACATGCCCAAGACTTTAATATTGTATATTAAACACTTAAATGTACTAATTCATACTAAACACTGTACATTTTAAAAGAACTATTAAGTGCTGGTTGGATTAAAAACCTGGACTACTGAGTGATGCCAAAGACCAAAGAGGAGAGTCCTTTTCTTAAGCACTGACCTCAAACCCCACCTGAAAAGTCTCTTTGGGTCTCTGAATCTCACTTGTAAGGACAGCCAACCCTTGGCATCTCTTCGATCCTGTAGCACTTTGTGAAAGTGTGGATCAAGGCCCATACAGCTACATTGCAGATCTATTCATAGGTAGCTTGAGACTTCTTTATCCAAGAAGTCACTGATAAGATAATCAGAGTTTTGTCATTGATTTAAGTAGGAACAGGACTAGACCCAAGATTCCCATTCCTTACAGGTTTCTCTCAATAGAGAACAGGCTCCCCAGATGTTAGCCATCCTCTGAATGAACTCAGGCTACTCTTATATTACTCCAGCAGACCTGGTTCGGAGGCACATTCTCCTGTAACATGGCCCATGGACTCATTCTCTTCACCTAGGGAGAGGAGCTAAACCTGGCAACTGTGAGGCTAAGTCCCAACCTCAGCTTACCCTGAAAGACATTCCACAGGATTTTACTTATTCTATACAGGGGCAACAGAAGAGCCCTAAAAGTGGGGGACCACTGGCTCCTGAACCATGGCCCCACCCCTCATTCTCCATGAGCCCCTGTCCTTGCACTGTCCCTTCCCTAAAGACCCAGCCTCCTGCTTGCTCCTCTCTGCCCCTTTCCCCCCACATCCCTGTCACTCGCTCTTCTGGCCAGTAAAGAGTGGAATGGCATAGCTGTCCCACTTTTAAAAGTGATAGGGCCATGGCCACTTGCCCCCACTCCCCTGTTCTGGTGCCCTGATTCTATAACTTATATAATAGAAAATACTAACTTTACCACATGGTTCAAAAAACTTAGAGGAGTTAACATTTAAGGATCTTATAGCAGGGATATAATTGTGTATATATACTGTTTCAAAAACCCTGGGGGTTAACTAAAAAACTCAACTCCTCATCTATTTAATAGACATTATTTCTACACAGAAAACATAGAGGACTAATACTTTATGCATTTTTGTTTAAACCTGCTCGATCATCTCACAAATAAAATAATTAAAAACAACAATGCTAACTGCAAAAATAATGTGTGTATATATATATATACATATCTCCCTGGCTCTACAATTGCCTCCCCAGCTAAAATTATGATCTGGCACTTAAAATATCTTCTCCTGGCATTAAAATTATTAAGGACATAGGGATCACAGAGAATCAGCACAGTATGCACAGTTACTTACACAGCCAGACAAGTAAAGAATCACTTGAATGAAAGAACATAAATCTGAAGTAAATGTGCTCCATGTATTTGCTCATATAAAACAGTGATTTCACATTCTGAAAACATTGTCAAATATTCAACCAGATAACCATGATGCTCTTAAATTCCAGAATATTCTTTACCATACTGCAAAGCCCAATTTGCCAGACAAACAATTTAATTTAAGGGCCTAATTCTGCCACCTTTACTTGCATTGAACAATATTTTACTCTGAGTAGTCTCATTCTACTCAGATAGTAAAGAACTAGTCAGAATGAATATAGGTGGTGTAATTTAGCCCTAAAACCTTTTGGAATGAATATATTAATTAGGTACTAGTTGCTTAGAATTGGGGCCTAAACAGAGCTGGTTAGGAATTTTCTGATGAAGAAGTTCCCCCCCACCCCCATCTGAAAATGCCGATTTATCAAAACTGAAAGTGTTTGTAGAAAAGGATTTGTTTTCAGAATCTTCTAATTTAAAAAAAAAGTTAGATGTATCAATGTAAAAAAGTTGGAAGAATGAAAATATTTCAGTTTTTAACTTAGGATCAAATTGAAATGTTTATCTTGATTTTATCTGATCCAAAATGTTTTTCAGATGGTCAGTTAGCCAAAATTTCAGACATTTCACTCTGTCCAGATTTGAGATAGGAACATGTAATAAAACCAGACTCACCTAGCAGCGCCTCCTGCTAGTTGTCCTTGGGAATTAGCTCATCAGCCTCTGGAGCACCCTCTGCCATCTGGTGACCCACCTTACTACCAGCCCGTCCCTCCCAGTATGCAGGGCCTCCTCCCACTGGGGTGCTGCCCCCAACAGTAAACCCCAACAATCCCTGAGGGACCCCCACCTCACCTTTGGCTACTGCCAATCATTGCTTAGCACTGCTCCCCAAGGCAGACTGGGCAGGCAGGCATCAGCCACTCATCACAGGTGCAGGGGTTTAGACCTGCTGCCTCTGTCTACCTATGAACTGCCCCCTTGCAACACCAGTACCTAATAGGCCCTAATCTAGGTCTTGCAGCCTAGGGGTTTTCAGACCAGAGCCACCCCCCTGCTTCAAAAGCATTTCCCCCCTCATCCCTGCTCTAATCTAAGTATTCCCTCAGATCCCTACAGCCAGGCCCTTTCCTCTCCAAACACTGAGAGAGACTCTGACTAAGCTTCAGCCTAGCAGCCCCTGTATAGGCCCAAATGTGGCCTGATTGGGGCATGGCCCAGCTGTGGCCATTTCCCCAATCAGGTTAGCTTTTCTTGGCCTCAGCCCTGGCTCTCTCCTGGGGCTGGCTTTTGAGCCTCACAGAGCTGGAGAGAGCGAGAGCGAGCGAGCGAGTGAGTGAGTGAGTGAGTGAGTGAGTGAGTGAGTGAGTGAGTGAGTGAGTGTGTGTGTGTGTGTGTGTGTGTCTACTTGGGCTGCCTAGCTGGTTCTTCCTCTCTGGTTGCCCTGGGCTGTTGCTGCTGGCTGGAGCTCTCTCCTTCCTTAGAGGATTGCTGCTTTTGCTGGGGGGGGGCTTGCTAGCCTGCCCCTCCTTCCCCCACCTCTGGAGGGGAAAAATCAGGACCCCACTACTACCACCTATGGGGGTCCTTCCTGCCTGGCTTCCAGGGCTCCTAAAGCTGCTGCTTCTACTGTGTTTGTCCTAGGGAGCTGCTGGATCCTGGGGCAGGAAGAGGACTAATAGGACCATTGGGTGCTGGGGGAGTGCACGGAGACTCTGGAGACGGCTGTGGAGGGGCCAATAAGGACTGAGTGACTTTTGAACTGTGCTTTTGTGGTGGGGGTCCTGACTGTGTTTGTGGGGATGTAGGGGGTGTGGTGTGGAGCCTGCCCCGCCCCCCGGTCCATCTGTGTATCACCACCACCATTGCCCCCTCTACTGCCCTCACCAGCCACATACCATCTGCCTCAAGCTCCTGCCTCTAGGACTCAGCTGCTTGCCTGGTCTGCCACACCCGTTTCCACCTTTTGGGCATGCAGCTCTGTGACTTTTTGCAAGTGCACCTGGGTGCACGTCCCCCTCCCCCACCTTTTTTGGATTGGCCCCCTACGATTACGGCCCTTTACCCCCCCCCCAGCTTCTTTGCCTGAGCCCTTTGCGAGTCCAGTTTGTTTGCCAGCCCTGCCCTCTTCCCTCTGAGGTTTGGTTTGTTTGTCCCACCCCAGCCCTACAGCTAGCCCCTTGGTTCCCTTGCCCCACCCCCAGCCTGGTTGCTCCCTTTCCTTTGCAGCCCCCCCCGCCCCCCTTGCTGTGATCAGCCTTCCCTTCGTGTGCCTATGCCCACTCCCATGCGCTTGTGCCCCCCCCTTTTGATTGATCGCTGCACCCCCCCGATGTTAGTGTTACCTTCCCTCTCCTAATGCAGCTAAAGGAGCTGGACTTCCATCCCAGGTCGGTGACTGATGCCCCCCCCCGCCCCAGAGTCTTTGATAGCCCCTTATTTGCCCCCCCTATTTTGGCACCCTCCTCCCCTGCCCACAGCCTAGCGGGGAGGAGTGGTTGACCTGTTTCCCCTCTTACCCCTTTCTCTGGTGTTTTCCCCCCCTTCCCCTCCCTCACAGCTCATCATGGTGGGAGACAAGATGGGTGGGAACCCTGGGGTGGACCCTGCCCCCCCCCATGGCCCGCCTGCCCTCCCGATGCCCCCCCTAGACTCTACTTCAACTGCCGCTGCTGCACCACCGGCTATCGCCCCCGCTGGGGCGTTGGCAGCAGCGGGCGATGGGGTGATCTCCACTGCTGCCACATCTCTCGCCCCCTCCGATCCTGAGGGAGTTCCCCCAGCCGGCGGGAAGGCCGGAGTAAAAAGAAAGGAAAGAGCCCTGCTAAAAAGACTAGGCCCTCCATGGCAGGGGCTGCCCACGCTGTCGTGGCCCCGCCATCAACCGCTGCATTCCTCCCCGCTGTTCCCTCCAGCCCCCAAAGCGTATGCCCAGGTGGTGGTGGCGCTCCCCCACCTCCTGCCAACTACTACATCATCTCTCCCAGCCACTGCCGCTGTTACCATCCCTAGTGGCCGGGGCTCCTTCCCCACCTTGACCAGGAAGAACGGCGTCCGTTGCCTCCTGGTGCCTGCCTCACCCCACGTGGAGACCTACGTGCGGGCATTGGTGAGGGTGGTGGGGCCCACGGCCACTGTGGCAGCCTCTAAAATGTATGGCAAGGTCGTTTTCTTCCTTGCCTTGGAGGCCGCCGCCCAGGAGGTGGTGGAGAAGGATCTGGCAGTGGGGGGCGTGTTTGTCCCCCTGGAGCCGCTGGAGGACCTGGGTGCCCGTGTAGACCTGACCTCCGTTCCTCCTTTCCTCCCCAATGCTGCCCTGTTGCCTGCCCTCTCTATGCTGGGGATACCGATCTCCATTATCAGCCCTCTCCCGCTGGGCTGCAAAGACCCTGCCCTCCGTCACATCCTCTTGGTCCGCCGGCACATGCAGATGCAAGTGGAGAGGTGCTAGAGGGGTGGAGAGGTGCTAGAGGGGTCTTTCTTGGTCCCCTACCAGGGGGCCCATTACTGGGTGCATTATTCCACGGGGGAGGCCCGGTGCTACCTCTGCCGGGCAATGGGGCACGCCCGGAGGGACTGACCCTTGGCCCGGCCCGGAGGAGCGCCCGGCACCCCTGAGCACCGGCAGGGCACCAGCCCCGTCATCACCAACCTGGCTGCCAGGCACCCGGAGCCGCCCCTCCTCCTTCTCAGCCCACCACTGCTCCCGCTCGTGCCCAAGGGGTACTCCCCCAGTGTGCCAGACGAGTGGGAGAGCCCCACCTCTGCTGCATGCACTCTGGCGGGGCCTGCAGAGGCGGGCATGGTGGGGGTATCGCCGGGCGTGGGAGAGGGCCCACCCCATGGGGAATCTGCCCCCCCATGCTGCCCCACCGTTGCCTCCCCGAGTTATCCTCCCTGCCCCCAGACCCAACCCCTGTTATTCAGCCCACAGACGATGCCATGGAGGACTGGACCCTAGTATAGGGAAAGCGGGGCAAGCGGAAGGCTTGAGCTCCACTCCTGCCATCCAATGCAGAGGTCCCCTGGAAAATCGGGAAGGGGAGCACCGCTGCCGAGCCTTCCACCCTGCCCACAGCCACGTTCCATCCACCGGTACCGGCTGGGGAAGACGTGGCAGCACTGGAGGGGAACACCTCCCCTCTGTCAGGGTCCCTCCCCGCGGAGGCCTCCGATAGAGCCTCTCCCGCCCTCTTACCATCTGAAGCCCATGCGAGCCCCAAAGCAGGTGTCGCTCCAGGCGCTGGTGGGGAGGGCCTCGGGGTGGTGGGAGGTGATCTCCCCTCCATCTATGAGGAGATCGAGGCCCTGGGTCTGACCCCAGTCACCCAGGGGGAGAACGACCCTCTGCCAGCGGGCCTCGACCTGAGCGACCTTACCCCCCCCCTTCCCCATGCCCCCTCCCCATGACCACTGCTTCTGCTCCTGCCTCCGAGGGTCCCCTGGACTCTTTGACCTGCCCGGCTGCAGGTGGCGCTCCACTGATGGCTGCGGAGCCAGTTTAGGAGGTGGCCAGTGCCTCGCAGCCAGACCCGAGTCACCAGGGGTATCTCCCGTTGGCGTGGGACAACCGACTTCCTTCTCAGGCTGGGGCCCCGGTGGAAAATTACCCACCTCCTGATACCGTGGCTGTCACACCTCCTGTTGAGCCTGAGCCCGGCATCACTGGGGACCCTCTCCCCATCCCTCAGATCCCTGAGCTGGACCGAGGGGAGTCACCTCCCGGCAGCCCGGTTACTGGGGCACAGGATCCTGCTCTGCCCCTCTCCCCAACCCTATTCCTGACCCCTGCCCCGCCCCTACTTCTTACCCCGTCTGTATCCCCTCCACCTCCCACAATGCCATTGCCGCCCCTGGGGCCATCTTCTTCCCTTTTCCGGACGGTGATGCCCAGGGAGCAGCCTTTGGGTTTCCCCGGTCCGACCCATTAGGGGCTGCTATCTTCCCTCCGCCGCCCCCCCATTGAGCCAGGGTCTGAGGCGGGCCACGTGGTACCGGCCCATCGGGCGCAACATTGCGGGTCTGCCCCTTGCCTACCCATCTCGGTGGGCCGCGGCGCTGTGCCAGGGGCCCCACCGGAGGATGACTGGGGGCCAATGACCCCCCCCATCATCTGTGAGAGGAGCTGCAGGAGTACCTAGAAGATGTCTGTGGCTCCCGCAATAAGGTGCAGCTCGCTCTGCAGTGATGGGTTGATTTTTATCAAGTCCTCCTGGCTGTGCGGGCCCTCATGGGGGAAGGTAAGAGGATCGGGAAGCAGTGTGCCGTGGCTTACCATCGGGCCCGTGGCTTCCGTGACTCCTTGCTCACCTTCGGGGTAGGTCACGGTTTGCCGCATGGCCCACTGGGGGCCATGAGCGTCCCTGCCAGCAAGGATCTCCCCCAGCCCTCCTCATGGCACCTATCACCTTTGCAACACTGAACACCTGGGGCTGCAGGATGGGTCTCCGCAGGTGCTCTCCTTCCTTTGGGAGTGGGGGGTACTCTGTGTTTTTTTCTGTAGGAGACCCATATGGATCCGGCCGCCGAAGACAGCTGGCGGCTGGAGTGGGGGGACAGGGTCTATTTTAGCTATCTCACAGTTCATACGGCTGGAGTGGTGACCCTGTTCTCCCTCGACCTACGGCCCGAGGTGCTGTGGGTCGCCAAGGTTCTGCCAGGCCACCTGCTGCACCTCCACATGGAGGGGGTTGTAGTCAATCTCATTAACTTCTATGCCCCAACATCGGGCCTGGAGCAGCTGCATTTTTATCAGCAGGCATCCGCTTTCCTCGGCTCCTTGGATCCTTGAGTACCTGGTCCTGGGCGGGGACTTCAATGCCACCCTCGAGGAGCGGGACCAGTCGGGGAGATCATCGACCATCTCTCCCTGGTGGACGTCTGGCTCGACCACCAACCGACGATGTCTCAACATTTACCTATGTCCGGGTGGAGGCCCATCGGTCGTGCCACTCCCGTCACGCTTCCATCTTTCACGGGCCCACTCCTCCACCATTCGGCCGGCCCCTTTTTCAGATCACCATCTGGTCACTGTGACGGCCTCTCTCCGTGCGGAGAGGCTGGGGCCGGCCTATTGGCATTTTAACAACAGCTTGCTGGAGGATGTGGGCTTCATGGCATCCTTCCGGGAGTTCTGGCTGGGCTAGCGAGGGCAGCGGCGTGTCTTTCCCTCGGCGTGGTGGTGGTGGAATCTGGGGAAGGTGCACGCCCAGGTCCTCTGCCTTAACTACACCTGGGGCACCAGCCGATGGAGGGATGCGGCAATAGAGCAGTTGGAACAGGAAGTCTTAGAGATAGAGAGGTGTCT
Source organism: Lepidochelys kempii (assembly GCF_965140285.1). Lineage (NCBI taxonomy): Eukaryota > Metazoa > Chordata > Testudines > Cheloniidae > Lepidochelys > Lepidochelys kempii. Next base: position 87,645,437 of record NC_136380.1, read on the forward strand.
GGTCACCAGTCCTGAGGGTCCATCCCTTTGCAGAGCATGCTGGGAGAAGTGGGAGGAGCTCCGGGCCCTCGACGACCATCGGGCCCGGGGTGCTTTTGTTCGATCCCGCATCCACCTCCTAGGGGAGATGGATCGTGACTCCCGCTTCTTCTATTCCCTGGAGAAAAAGAGGGGGGCCAAAAAGCACGTCACCTGCCTTCTATTGGAGGATGACACCCTCCTCACAGATCCAGCGGAGATGTGCGAGAGGGCCGAGACCTTCTAGGCACATCTTTTCTCCCCGGATCCGACCAATCCTACCGCTTGCAGAGTGCTCTGGGACGGACTCCCGATGGTCAGCGCAGGTGACTGGGACTGGCTAGAGCTACCTCTCTCTCTGGCCGAGTTCTCGGAAGTGCCTGCATCCTTCTCCGCCGGAGAACTGGCAGGATTTGGAGGCCAGGGTGGGTGAGCAGCTCCGGAGATGGACAGGACTTTTCGGTGTCTCTCCCTGTGAGGGAGGGTGCTAGTGCAGAACCAGCTAGTCCTGTCCATGCTCTGGCACCGGCTTAACACCCTGAGCCCAGCCCTGAGGATCCTGGCCAGGCTCCAGAGGATGGCTCTGGAGTTCTTCTGGCCGGGGCTACACTGGGTCTCTGCAGGGGTCCTGAGTCTTCCCTTGGAGGAGGGAGGACAGGGCCTGGTTTGCTTGTACAGCCTGGTCCATGTCTTCTTCCTCCAGGCCCTGCAGAGGCTCTTTTATGGTGCAGGTAGTCCGGCATGGAGCACGTTGGCGCATGCCTTCCTCCGCCACCTCCAAGGGCTCCGATATAACTGGCAGCTCTTTTTTTTCCCTCCATCTGAGAAGCCTTCCACGAGATGTCGCCGACCTGCCGGTCTTCTACCAGGACCTCCTCCGAACCTGGAAGCTTTTTTCAGCGACCAGGTCCTTTGTGGCCACCAAGGGGGAAGACCTCCTAGCGGAGCCCTGCTACACAACCTTGATCTACGTGTGCAGGTGGTGGAGTCTCCCTCGGTGTGTTGGAGGTTGGTCCTGGCAGAAACCACCAGAGACGGAGACCTCCTGGACTACAACGGGGGGACTGGGTGATGCCTCGCGTGATCAGCCGACGCATGGGGCTTTCCACCCTTCCAACCCCTAGGCGCACACTCCAGGAGGTGAAGGCTGCCTGTCACCCGATTCTCTCATTTTCCTGTGGCGAGCCCTGCAAGAGGGTGCTCCCCGCCCACCCCTTACCCCTGGGCCTCCAAACATTTTTCTTCGGCCCCTGTTCTGTGAGCCCCCCCCCCCCCCCCCCCCGGCCTCCCCGCTCCCACACTCCAAGCTGGCTGCATACCTTGCAGCCAATCCGATTTCGAACTGTGTCCAGAAACCATCTGTACACACTCATGTTCCACACACTGCACTTCCTCACCCTCGCGTCCTGCCCCGATACCAAATGGCGGGACTATCTTCCACCTCAAGAGGGTGAGGAGCCCCGGTGGGCCAGCCTTTATTCCACCTTGGTCCCACAGCCCGCCGGGGACATCGGTTGGTGGCTCCTTCATGGAGCCGTGAGCACTCATGTGCACCTGGCGCAGTACACCCATATACCCAAGGCCTGCCCGTTTTGCGGCATGAGGGAGAACATGGCACACATCTATCTTGAATGCGCCAGGTTGCAGCCCCTATTCCGGCTCCTCCAGAACCTCTTGTTGAGGTTCTGGCTGCACTTCTACCCATGCTTATTCCTCTTTGCACACCCTATAGCTATGCCTATAACATAAATGTGATAATGGGGAAAGAATCATTAAGATGTTTTTGTTTTTGGTCTTGTATTTTCCTGTATCAGGGTTGTTGGTTTTTTTTTTTTAAATCTATGTACTTCACTGAGCAGTTGGTTAATTGGTTAGCTGAGTAGGTAATTGAGTAATTTCAGCAGAGGAGGAGAAAGAATCTGCATGGATTCCAGCTGAAAATTTCTACAAGTAAGTGGAGGGAAGATGTTGCTTTTGATTCAGCAGCCTGTATAGATTTGGTGATCAAAAACTCTGACTGAGACAGGTGAACTCAACCTAAGCTTTTGGAAAATCTGCATTTCTTCTCGTTGTGTTTCTGTGGGGATTGACCTGTTCAGATTTAATTTGTTTTCTTTATTTATGTTTACATACCACTGTGCAGATAATATATGTGGCTTATAACGTAGCCATGTTATGTCGTAAAATATAATTTATTTATTATTTTTCTTTATTATGAGATGTTATAAAGTTGGTATTTAATAATTAAGTTCATTCCTTTTATTCTTTTGGACTTGATTATAGGGAGGTTGACACTGTTCAATCCTTACTAAAAATCGTCAGTGAGTGAATTCTGGGTCTCCAGGTGCTTTTCTATGGAAGTTGTGGAGTTGTTGGTTTTTTTGTTTTGTTTTGTTTTTTTAAAGGCACTGGAGAAGGGCAATGAAGTAAACTGTAGTCCAGTGGCTCTCAACCTTTCCAGACTACTGTACCCATTTTCATGAAGCTGATTTGTCTTGCATACCCCTAAGTTTTCCCTCACTTAAAAGCTACTTGCTTACAAAATCAGACATAAAAATAAGTTATAGCACACTGTTAATGAAAAAATGCTTAATCAACTGGAGTATAAATATTGTACTTACATTTCAATGTATAGTATAAAGAGCAGTATTAACAACTCATTGTCTGTCTGAAATTTTAGTTTGAACTGACTTTGTGTCTGCTTTTTATGTAGTATATTGTAAAACTAGGCAAACACCTACATAAGTTGATGTACCCCTCTGAAAGACCTGTATGTACACCCAGGGGTACACGTACCTCTAGTTGAGAACAACTGTGCTAGCCCAACCAAACATTAAAATAGCAACCTTTTCACTGTTGAGGTGTTGTCCTGGCTCGTCAGCCATGCACCATCAATGAGGAAGCTAAGCAGTCTTGTTCAAGTTCTTCTCGCCCCCCCCTTTCCCTCCCACAACAGTTTATATTCTTCCTTTTTGAAGAGAAAAGCTAAAAGATCTGGGGAGAAACATGTTTATACTTCCAACACAGCCATTTGAATGTTCATGTTTCTAAACAGGGTACAAAATTGGAGGGAAAACCATGCAAAATTCTGAAGGGTGTGGAGTTTTTCCTGCCTTTGCTTTTTCCCCCAAGGACAGGTGTCTGTGGCCAGTTACTGTCAACAAAGCAGAGATGCCTAAAAACACTTTCCTGTTTAAAAGAAACAAAAAAGCCAGACACAAATAAATAAATTCTTGTGTCAGCCCCAGTGAAATTTGAAGCTCCTGTCAAGGAGAAAAGCTTGATGTAACCTTCATTAGGCAACCATTATCACTATCTTCATAACTCTATACATCCAGAATACATTCATAAAAGGTTAAATTAATTTAGGTTTTTGTTGACTGATAACTATTTTGCACCAAGTTCTAGTACTCCGAATACACCTGGTTGGAAATTGTCCATTTAAAATGTACTTGGATGGAAAACAAAGTTTGTAGAAAATGAAAAATTTCCATTTTACTTTTTTTTTTCAATTTTCCCAGTAAAAAATTAAAATGAAATATTTTGTTGTGTGTCAGGTCAAGCCAAATCAGAACATTTTTGGCCTGTCAAACCAAACTGAAAGGTTGTTTTTTTTTGTTTTTGTTTTGTTTGTGGGTCAGGCTGGATCAACATTAATCTGTATCCATTTTAATTGATGTGGTGCCTCATACCCCCACTCTTTTCTATTGGCTGGCTTTCCTAGCTGGACTACATCTCCCATGATGTACAGCACTCTCTCATATGATTGAGCAGATGTGGTGCATCATTAGTCCATGTGGTCATGTTGCCTGGTCAAAGAATCTGGCCCAGAGAAGACAATGGGGATATGCAGCAGTCAAACTATAACCCCCATGAGACAGTCTCATAGGTAAGGGGTACACAATTTCATACTGAACCAAGCCAAAACAAAATGTTTCACTTTGGTTGAACAAACCAAAATGAAATATTTTGATCCAGGAACATTGTTAATATCTAAATGTTTTGACATTACCAATTGATACAAAACATTTTTTTTAACTTTTCTGGAATATTTCTCAGAATATTTTGATTTTTTTTTGGTCCAAATTTGGAGGTTTTGGGGTGTTTTTTTTTGAAATATTGGAATTTCCCAAACGTTGGACATTTCTATTTCAGCTCTAACTCAAAACTGAAATCTATTCCATTTCTATTGGTTCAGGCTTACAGGAATGTCACCTTAGTAAGGAGTATAGAACATATTAAATTCATTGCTCTAAAATATTCAGTAAATCAGGTGCAAATTTTGAAAGAAAATGGGGTAAAATTATATTGGGATTTTTTATTAGGTAATCACATGAGTATGTAATCACATATAATTGTTTTGTGAAGCACTTACGTGAAATTAAAAGAAACTAAATTAAATGATCTGCTTTCTCTGAATTCAAAACCTTCTGTAGAAGAAGTTGTTTATACAAAAGAAAATAATATATTTTTAGATCTTTCTTTAATCCATTAACAGACACAAATGTGAGTTTATCATGCTCTAAGTAAAGTAACCAAGAAATCTGTGACTGTAATTAATGTCCCCTAGAAATAGATGCTGTTGTCAAGCGTAAAATTCTAAGGATTTATTAATGTTATAGTCTCAGCATTCAAGATACAGTGAAACTTCCCAGAACCATCCTAGGTGTTTTGCATTGTGCATCTTGCTGTTTAATGAGTGGTGATTGGACAAAAAATTAGAATGCAAGCACCTCTTATCCAAACTCCTCAGTAAAATTCCATTACTCCGTTAAAAATCAACATACCAGAGCTTAGGAGATTTATTTATTTATTTCAGTCTGTTAGATATTTATCACTAATACCATTATCTCATATAGTCATATTATTTATATAATGTGTAAGGCCGAATTATGCTTACTCATATAATTAATCCCTTTTAGAAAAGAGATATTATTTGTGTTGTTAGGGCGAACAAGATTCGACCTACAGTTAAGTTTTCTGACAACTTCACTGAATGTTCTTATATTAAAACATTTATGCTGAAATTGTAATGAAAATATATTTTGGAGGCAAACTTGTTTTGGCAGCTGTGGATGTACCATGTATTGATTTAATTTAGAAATATGAAATACGGTTTGTTTTATTTCATTCACAGGACTGAAAACAAGAGACACTGTCTTTTCTTACCAATGGAGAGTCAAGCTATGTCTTTTGCCAATAGCTATGAGGAGTAAAATCAATTTCTTTGATATCCATGACTTGGAGTCATTATTTGAGAAAAAGATTTGTAATGCAAAACTGGCAGCAACTGTTTCACCATAGAGATCCTTAGAATTTTAAAATCATGTTTTGTGTTTTAAAATGTTAAAGGAACACAGATATGGTTCCCACAGTCAAACTGAAGTTCCCCTGAGGAAAGACAAGGAGAAGATCAGATGTGGTTTATTTTACTATGGGAGCTGGGGGAGAAAACCTTTCAGAAAGTTTGGTACATAGGTATAAACACACAGTGCAGCTAGTCCAATGAGATATTGAGTGCCCTCAACTGCCACTGAGGTGGGGATGCCCAGCGCCTTGCAGGATCATGTTTTTATAATTATCTACTGTAGTGTCAGTTCTTGCACCTTGCAAATTGGGTGAACATCTGGATTTTGTCACTGGTGTCAAAAACGTAGTTTAGACTCTGATCACGCATTTTAGGGACAAACAGTTCAATATCCTTGGAAGAGCAAAGCTGCTTCTTGTCCCAAAACATTCAAATTCTCCTACGTGTTACTTCCATTTCATGGGTTAAAGACAGCACAAAGTGAATAATCTTGTGATTTAATAACCTGAAGGCACCTAATGTGTTCATTTGAAATTGACATCTTACCCTTTGAAACGGCACATTTCTAAAGAGCAACTCAGTTCTGGATCAACCATTGTTTCAGAAATCCAGACACCACTTGAAATAGTTCAGGGTTGAAAAAAAAACTTCTATCTAAACTATACTGCCAACACTACTAAGGAAAATAATAAGGTGTGTAAAGAATTCAACTAACAAGTGTCTATCTATTTTATAAACATAAGCTGAAGTGAAGGAGTTAAATATGTGATCAAGGCTTTTTGTGCCTTGAGTCCTAGGTTTCTGCCAGATATGTAGCTGGTTCATAGTAGCTAGAGGAAGAGAAATTCATTTATTTTTCCAGGTACTGAAAAAGCTTCATTGGGCTAGTGAAATTTGGAATGAAGACAATAGGTCAGTTGGTGTCCGTGTAATGAACAAGGATAATGGGTGATCGCGTCTCCCTTTGGTAACTGTTCCAGCAACTGTACGGCTGCTACATCACAGATAAAGGAATTCACCTTTAGAGTTGTAGAGATGTATATTTTTAGTGCTGGAAGTTTCAATTCAATCCTTGCTGACAACTGCAATGTTTGTGTGAAGTCACATTTTGCTACAAAAATCGCCTAGATGAGATCTGAATTTCTGTACACCTCCAAAGCTCAGGACAAGATTGTTTAAATAGGTGGAATACACTGGATTGGTCTAATACATATGGTTATGTGTCCTTCTAGTTATCGCTCTCATTGAGTATATAGTATAGAACTACTACACAACTATTAGAGATCTTGCTTTAACTGAATTGCTAGACACTTGTGATTATAGTACTTAATGTCTTTGGTTAAAGCCCTGCTGCTGACTGTGGAGGTAGGTAGGTATGATTATCATACCAGGGGATTATCCTAGTGTAGAAGGATATATTCAGAGGAGTAGAGCTCTTAATTATAAACATTGTGAAATACAACATTGGAACACACCCCAATGACTAAGTTGTTCTTTTCTTAATTTAATTGGGAGCAAATTCTGACATTTATGACTTATTTCTAAGGCAGTCCTTAGAGAAAGACACCACATAATCTGCTGTGAGGAAGAGGGGGAAAACAAAACACTACTTCATTGCTCTCAAAGGAAAGACATGTTTTCATTCTATTAATTTCTAAATAAATTAAGTACCTACTTGTTTTAAGTTATTTGATAGACATATAAAAGTGGCCTGTCAAGGGGAGTCAGCAGGCACATTAGTAAAAAAAAAAGGCCTTAGCATACATCATCATCTTCTGTTTTTCTGCCAGTTTTTAATTTTCCAGGGAGACACACAAGCTGGAAAAGAGCAAGTGTATTGCACTCCAGGGTTATCTTGGGAGTTGTCAGTCCAAAACATAGCCTGTTATTGGTTAGAGATATGGAGAGCAGTCTCAGATTGTGTGATTAATAAGAAAACAGAGCTAACAGCCTTTAAGCCACTTTATGGGGGGTCACACAATGAGAGACCATATAAAAGTAGCATTTTGTTTTTTTTGGCGTGAACTAATGGCATATTACAACTGTCCAATTGTAGTCTGATTATGACAGGAGGGGCTGAAGGAAATCCATGCCCTATTTTATAAACCTAGAGTAAGAAGGATATATTCAAGTCTTTTAAGAAAATGCTGAATTTCTTCATGCCCAGGCTGTGATTCATCAGACCCATAATTCTTTTAGGCACTATCTAAAACAATGTCCTCTGCTACATATTTCACTGGGAAAACAAGATTCAGTTTATGTGAAAGTACCGGTAGTCATTAGCGATGCATTGTTATTGTAAAATCATTGTAGGTTTTCCCAGTTCTGCCACACTTGTATTCAGGGCCACAGGACAAAAATGCATGATCTAGAAAAGCAGCTATTTAATCTGTATACACAAAGGAATAGGTCATAAGTAACATAACTTTTAAGTATTGGCTTCAAAAAAGATGCCAGATTAGCACCTACTGAAGGTGTGGATCACTTAATCGCCTCATAAAAACATATGAACACTGATGAACTGTGATTCCTGAGGCACTACCTCTATGTGTTTAAAGGATTTTCTCTTGCATCCTGTCAAGGTTCCTTCCCCACTCTGAACTCTATGGTACAGATGTGGGGACCTGCATGAAAACCTCCTAAGCTTACTTTTACCAGCTTAGGTTAAAACTTCCCCAAGGTACAAATTAATTTTACCCTTTGCCCTTGGATTTCCACTGCCACCACCAAACTTTATCTGGGTTCCTGAAAAAACGGAGTTTGGACACGTCTTTCCCCCCAGAATCCTCCCACCCTTTGCACCCCACTTCCTGGGGAAGGTTTGGTAAAAATCCTCACCAATGTGCATAGGTGACCACAGACCCAAACCCTGGGATCTTAGAACAATGAAAAAGCATTCAGTTTCCTTACAAGAAGACTTTTAATAGAAGTAAAAAGAAAAGAATCACCTCTGTAAAATCAGGATGGTGAATACCTTACAGGGTAATTAGATTCAAAACATAGAGAATCCCTCTAGACAAAACCTTAAGTTACAAAAACGACACACACACAGACCCTTTGTTTTTCTCCCTCCTCCCAGCTTTTGAAAGTATCTTGTCTCCTCATTGATCATTTTGGTCAGGTGCCAGCGAGGTTACCTTTAGCTTCTTAACCCTTTACAGGTGAGAGGATTTTTCCTCTGGCCAGGAGGGATTTTAAAGTGGTTTACCTTCCCTTTATATTTATGACATATCCACATCTCAGTGCCATCAAGCTAGACATATTATAGCTCACCTGTGTCTCAAAATACCAAGGCAAATGCAGTATAGTTTGCTCTAACAAAACCAAGGCAAGGAAAGAAGACTTCAATTACTGATGTTTCAAGTAAGCAAATTTCAAATCCAGAGCATAACAGTTACATACAACTGACGCAGCTAAGGAAAAATCATTTAAAGTTAAAAAAGCAAATGTACTGTTATTTCATTTTCAAATAGGACTATGTTGTAACCTTGATTTCTAAGGAGAATAATCTCATTGAAATAATTGGGTATTTCGTGTTTTTAAAAAGGATGATACAATATGGCCTGCTTGAATATCAGGTATGAAAATGAGCCTAGCTGCCTATTGGGTTTGTTGTGAAGTAATAGATAGGTATATATGGGGGATATACTGTATGATCATGCTATCAGAATGTTCCTGTTGTTGAAAAAGGGCAATAGTTTTATACTTTGTGTGTGTTGCATCTATAATTAAACGTTCAGCAATGAGCTGAACACAGGAAATATAGTAGTAAAATGGAAGCTGAGTAAACAGAATGCAAGTGTTTCCAACTCAGGACTGAGTGTTTTTTTCTATGTATTGCTCTTTGTGTCTGATTACATAGGATACTTAGTGAAATACATCATAACATTTGGGTACATGAAATAAATGGAAAGATCCTTAATGTCATTGCTTTTTTTAATGTACTGGTATAAACCAAACCTTCTGTCAGGACTGTTACTAAATAGCACTCTGCAAAGAGTATGTAATGGTCAGTGACTCTAGGAACCCCTGTTCTTAGGTTAAACACAATCCTCTAACTATTTAAAAATCAAGTATTTTAAAATAAAACTAGTCACCTCAGTAGTGCAATACTGAATACAAACACAAATCAAACAAAAGAGGGCATAACAAGCGTTAACTAACTACTATATTACAATGGGAAGCATCAACAGATGCTGTAACACAAACAATCCAGAAACTCTGAGAAACAGTGATTTACCAGTCAGGCAACACCCAGCAAAAAGTCACAGCAACTGGCAAGTATAAATGGCAACTTTGGTTAAAAAAAAAAGCAAACACAAAAACAAACAAACCATGAAAACAACCAAGCTTTACAATAAAACACAGAACTTACAATTTAACAAATACTTATATGCCCATACATGGAACAGTTCAACAATAATATTTTATGCTCTGATTCAGCAATGAGTTCTACACAGGCAAAGCATCTAATTTATTAAGACCAAATTTGGTCCATCAGGTGCATGCAGTAACTTCACCATGGAATTCTTATATATATATTATTTCACCTTTTGTTCCAAGCAGCTAACCAAAAATCCAGGGGTATTCTAGGTGTTCCACTTAGAAGGGAAAAAAATGGAGTCATGACTTCTCATGAAATATTTTTTATTTACAAGTAATGTAAAAAGTCCCATTTCCCTGAACACAGGAGGAGCCACACAGGAGACAGTGTCTTTACTTACAGTCCTAATCGTTTATTTGCCAGCACCACACTATTCTTTTCCAGTCTGAGTAGCTTCCTTCTCTGTCTTTTTTGTCTGTCTGAGTCAGTTCCTGTGTACTTCTCCCATTCACCCACACACCCTCTTACCCAAAACAATACCCATAGAATCCCTACAGCCACATAGTCCTAATTCCTGGGTAGGCTCGCGTATGCCTTTACTTTGTGTGGGAGCTGCTATAAAGGGGTTTAACTATTTCTTACAGCTATCTGAAATGATGTTTTGGCAAACTCACAGCAATATCAATGTGACCCACACGTATCTCTAAGGGAAAAAGTTTGAGCCTTGAATTGTAAGCACCCTTTAAAAGCTTTTTGGTATGTAAGGGTTTTATTTGAATGTTTCCACTGTTCAGACATTGCATTTGCTTGTTGAGTGTTGTCTGACAACACAAATTATTCTTAAAAACAAAAGAAGCTGTAAAACATTTTGTAAGCCATGTAATCATCATTCCTCAAATGTCTGACAATGATTGCAAGTAATAGAACACTTGGCCCAAAATGCTTATTATGGGCCTGGTCCCACCACCTTTCTAATTAATAGCTATACTCTCACTGACTTCAATGGGTGCAAGAGCAGGCTTTATACATGGAAATAAGTAGTTGTTCCCCTGTGGATTTGTTAGTTACCTACAATTCTCAGTAATGTCTCTTCTGTTCCTCACCACCTCAGATTTGTATAGCCTCCCCATTTATGTTCTATGTACTTTGAAAAGTAATAAACATTTTAAAATTCAAAGATACATTTTTCAGTAACATTCTTCAGAAAAAGTCTGTAAAATCTTATTCTATGGGAAAGTGCACTTAATTACATGTGAGTTTATAAAAGGTTGAGGGCAACCATAATCCTCCTTATTAAAGTAAAAGGTGTAAAACGGATGGGGAGATACAAATGATTGTGCACTAAGAACTAAGAAAGATCCTAATTTTTAAAATGTATTTAGGCATTGCTCTGCTCAGCGTTTCCATCCCTAACTAATTTAGGAGCCTAAATCTCCTTTTCAAAAGTGACTCTCAATGAAACTTAGGCTCCTCAGACTCCTGAGACCCAGACCCTCAAAACTATTTAAACACTTTACTCACATGGTTTTAATTGAAATTAGGCACCTCCTTTGAGAATCTGTGACCCACATACCTAAGTCTCCTTTTCAAAAGGGACTTAGGCTCCTAACGTTCAAGGGGCCAATGTCTAAGAACCTTAAAACATTTAACATGATACATGATACAGTATGTTTCTCAGTTACATATTGCTCTGAGCCATTTCTACAAGGGTATTTGTTATAGAACTACATCTTATTTTGACACACAACTCTCTTAAGACTTGAAACCCCCTTGTAAACTGAAACTTACTGACATATGTAAGTAAATTGGTTTTCAAAGACAGATTGACTAGGGGGAGTATGCATTTATCTTGAAGCAGTCAATGTTACAGTTGCCTATAATGGGAAATTGAATAAATAAAATTTTCCTTTCAGCCTATTCTTCCCTAGCGATGGTCAAATATTACTCGAGATTAGCAAGTACAAATTTTATTGCCACAGTACAGAAAATAGAAAAGCTTGAAATTAAAGTTAAATAAAAATAAATTAATTTAGTAGATCATTATAGAAGCTGTCCCAAGGCAATCCTGTATATTAGTTACAGAGTATTGTTTAAGAAGACCTTAAACAACAGCACCTCCCAGGTAACACTTTTGAAGTTTATCTTACCCTCCAAGCTCTGAAGTATCTGTCTCTGATGGAAGTGCCACTGTGCCAGCGAATACCATATCATGAATATAGCCTGCTGGTTTTGTATTTGAATCCCTAGAAAATAAAGATGGGGGGAAAGTAGGAGATTCACTCTGATGGTTGGTATTTGTAATATTCTGTTACTATGTTTTTGTTCACTTGCATAGGAATATCCTGTCGTTATATGAAATAATTCAGAAAGTAAGGATAAGGCAGAATAACAAACTTCAGCTAGTAATAGGCTAAAAAGAATTGAACAACAACAAGCAAGATCTGCTTGTCTGTATAGTCAGATAAACAGAACGTGTGTCAATCTGTAACAGCACCGTTTAATGACTCCCACAGTCACAAACTACTCCCCTGCCACAGAGCGATAATTTAACAAATTTGTATTATATATACTTTAAATGTGATCCTAGCAATTATTTCTGAACAGTACTTTTTAGCTTCACACTTCATTATTCAAAGTATTAACTTAATGATAGATTCAGTCTTTCAGGTGGTTTTCCAATATGGTGAGCATAGATACTCTAATGATTGGCAGCATCTCTCTGAATCATAGCAAAAAGTAAACATCAAACATCTTAAGATATCATTAGAGGTGATATTAAGAAATGATGGTGAACAGAACAGTCTTGTGTTCTAAAAAAATAAAACACTAAAAAAATAATCCAAATGAGCAATGCTATTTCCACAGGGAATTTCCTAACACATGGGTAGGCTTGGCAGAATTTTTATTTCTAATAATTTCAACAGATTAATATCCGTGATTATTTTCAAACATTTTTTCAAGTTTTATCTTTTTTAAATTTTCAGTTTTGGGAAATTATGGGGAGTGTCAGACAATAAGAGAATCAGAAAATTATTTAATGACAGTAGACATTGAGATTCAAAAAGATAAAGCCTTGTAACCTTTAAAATACAAATTGCCAACATCATGCCAATACACACAAATAAAATATCCTTAAATCAAAACTCTAATAAATTCTCAAGCAACTTTTTTCTTACTTTTTCTATTAGTTTTTCTAACTGTTTTTCAATAGTTTGTGAGTGTAAAGTGAAATTGTTGTTTTCCAACCAAAATCTGAACCTTTCAAACCTATATATGGGCACTTCCATAGGCCGCCTACTAATAGCAGAGTGAAATCCTGTCCCTGTTTAAATCAATGAGAGTGGGCCAGGACTCTTTGGAGATTAAAGAGGAGAAAGTGTTCAGAAATTCAGCCTGAGAGTGGTGAATCATAAAGTCATAGAGTTTAAGGCCAGAAGGGACCATTAGACCATCTAGTCTGACTCTTGAATATGACAGGCTACACTAAACCCAACAATTGAAATGAGACCAAAGTAAATGAAACCTGCAGGAGACTAAACTATTATGTGTCACAGACAGAGAACAGGAAGGACCAAGGTGCACCAGTGCTCAAGGCCCCTGCAATGGTAGGGAAATGATTAAATGAGATATACCCAGATAATCCTGACAAGTGAGCCTCATCCACACATTGTGGAAAAACTCCAAGATCACTGATTTCAGAGTAGCAGCTGTGTTAGTCTGTATTCGCAAAAAGAAAAGGAGTACTTGTGGCACCTTAGAGACTAACCAATTTATTTGAGCGTAAGCTTTCGTGAGCTACAGCTCACTTCATCGGATGCACATCCGATGAAGTGAGCTGTAGCTCACGAAAGCTTATGCTCAAATAAATTGGTTAGTCTCTAAGGTGCCACAAGTACTCCTTTTCTTTTTGCAAGATCACTGACAATCTGCTCTGGGGGAAAATTCCTTCCCAACCCCGCACAAGGTAATTATGAAAACATTATTCTATCCTTTGTAGTATTCTTAAACCATATCTAATAATTAAAAAGTGGCATGGGGTTGGCTTGGCCAATCTACTAAATTAGTGTACTTTTGTTAAAACAACTTTAAGTTCATACTTTTCTCTCTAAGTGCACCAATTAAAGATCTGTAAGAACTGTGAGTATTATCCTCAAGTCCTATTGTCACAGACGCAGTCAGTGGAGATGCTCCCTCTGAGATCTCCAGTATCATTCCCTGCGAGGGCCCATCAGCTTTGGAATGGCTCATCCAGAGGCAACGTGTTGGGTGCGGGGGGGTGGGCAGGCGGGGTCCAGTGCCGTCCCAGCAGCTGTCCTGGGTAGGGAACGGAAGGGGCGGGGCCAGAACCTCTTCTGAGCGCTAGACACTGCCCACTGCAGCGTAACCAGCTGCCCGGGAGACAGCCTGGCTCCCCGCCCAGGCTCAGCTTCCTGGGACAGCGGTCAAGCGAGCCAGAGCTCCCCGTTTTCCCACCGGCATGCTCGGTCCCTGGCCCTGGATGTCAAGCCCAGGCAGGAAGCAGGCTGCCTCTCCTCCCCAGCCAGGCTCTCTCCCAGGCAGTTGGCTATTCTGCACAGAGTAGCAACTGGGAGTGGCTCTGTCCCACTCCCCCGCCTCACCCCCCAAGCCCGGCTGCCACAGAGATCACCTGAACGTGCCGGGGGGGCAGGGGATCCGGTGCAGCAGGACCACAGAGCCCCTCCCCACCCATCCCCAGCAGGTAACGTGGGGCGGGGAGAGCATGGGGGCCCAAGCAGATCATGTGTCCTCCTCTTTAGCTTGTCCCCCCCAGTACAGGGAGGCGCCAGTCATATTATAATCTATGCAATCTATGGCTGGAATGAGACATTAGTTAACAGTTTGATTTTTGTCAGAAAATGAGGTTCTGTGAAGTTCATTAAATGTATTCCCCATTTACATTTTGCTGTCTTCTGGTTGGGTGTGGGTAGAAGCTTAAAAACCTTCCTCCATTTTTGTCTGTGGGGCATGGAACTGGCTTCTACACTCAACTTTGGGAGAGGCATCAAAGTAGCTCACTCATCCCCTAATCCTCAGAAAGGACCTTGGAGCCTGCCTCCCCATTCCTGTAGCAGCTGACTTTGCATGGTTCTAGTGATGCTGTCTGCTAGTAATTTAGATATTTAGGTCCCATGAAACTAAATCGTCACCCCAAACAAGTTCTGATTTAAAAAAACAAAACAAAACAATGTGCATGAAGTGCAACAGGCTTGGACTTCATAAGATACGTGATCCCTTCCAGCTCGAGCTTTTTATTTATTTCTAGGGGTAAGATACATTTTCTGATCACCAGCCCAACCTCAAATTACCATAAATTTAGAAATGTTTAACATGAATCTCACTAGCCTAAGGTTTACACTGTTCACATAAATGGGACTAACAATGTGCTAACATATATAGGGGATCTGTGGGTTAATATTGCCATGAGTTCATTGTCAACTTGAATTCACCCAAACTGATGTGGTTATACAGTTGTAAGTCTCATCTATTATAGCAACAGATAAATCTGGGTACAATAAAGCTTATTTTTGTTCTGGATCCCAGCCTTACCGAATTCAAGTCAACCCATTCTGTGTCTTTGTCGTAGAATTAGCTCATAACTGTGGCCTGATGAAGTTGACTCACAGAGACTGTTGAAATGCCCCCTAAGCAGGCTTGAACTATCGAGATTATTGACCATGGTGGGTGAGTGATTTGCTCCTTTTGACACAGCTGTATGGATCACACACTCTGAATAAAAAGTGACTCATCAGATGATAGATTATCAGAAGACGACCATTTTGGTCAGAATCAAAAGTCAGGATTAGCTCCTGTTAATCCTTTGATCACAGCAGTGATAGCGCGTATAACCTTTTATTTTAGGAACGTGATTGTCAGAATTTCAGGGCCAATACTTCTCTGAAACAAACATGAAACATCTTCGGCAATACTATTGTGGTTGCAACCATACCACCTCTAACTGTGATCTTGTCAGATTTCACAAGGTAAACAGCATCAACTGGGGGCACCTTCAAAGAAAATCCTGGTTCCTACAGAAATTAGTATTGGTGATTCAGTAGGTAACAGACTTCTCTCTAATTCTGTGTTGAAGAAAAACCCTAGCATGCTATAAGCATGTGACACACTCACCAGTTTACCCCCCTGGGGGGCAGGGCTGGCTCTCTTCCTTTAGCCCTCCTTGCTAACAGCCATTCTGGCCCTGCAGTGGTCTGCTGCTTCTTGCAACTCAGCCCTCAAGCTGGGTCACAGTCCCACCCTTTCCATAGTACCAACAATCCAACAAATAATAGTCCATCAACTTCACATTGGACCTTTGGTCCAAGTCCAGTCTCACTTACCCCTGGTATGGGGGGGAGGGGCGCTACAGCAGTCATTACCACTTGCTGGAGAAGTGTTCCACTTGGCCTTCCTCAGCGGGTTGGTAGGGAACTCAGGCTCTCCTTTTCCATTGGATTCCAACCCAGGGATACTCAAATAGGCTGTCAGGCCAGATTACACAAACTCCTGGCTGCCTCCGTGGACTGTTTCCTATGTTGCCCTGTCCTGGGCTTTTGCCTCAGCCTTCTCCCAGACTCTCATTGTATCAGCTCCCCTGTCTCTAAGTCTCTTCCTCCAGTTCACTGCTGAGCCTCAGTTTCTGCAAGGCAGTTCATTCTGCTGGAAGGAAGTTTTCTCCACTCCCTTTGCAGGCCACATTATTCAGCACATTATTCCACATCCCTGCAAGCCACCTCCTTTTAGGAAGGCTCAATTCCTGCTGCTTTATTTCCCTGCCTTGGATTTCCTGTTGCAGAGGTACCTTCCTTCATGCAAGCTCTATCTGCCAGAAGTTCAACTCCCTGACTCCAGATAGCCTTCTCTCACTGAATAAAAGCCAGAGATCTGCTCTCCTTCTTAAACAAGCCCTGACTAAGCAAAGTTCAGACCTTTTAACTCAGGGGTGGGCAAACTTTTTGGCCCGAAGGCCACATTGGGGTAGCAAAACAGTATGGAAGGATGGGTAGGGAAGGCTATGCCCCCGCCCCCATCCGACCCCTCCCACTTCCCACCTCCTGACTGCCCCCCTCAGAACCTCCAACCCATCCAACCGCCCCCTGCTCCCTGTCTCCTGACTGCCCCCCAGGACCCCCTGCCCCTTATCCAACCCCCCTGGCTCTGGCTCCCTTACCATGCCGCTCACAGCAGCATGTCTGGCAGCCGCGCTGCAGCCAGACACACTGCCGCGCTGCCCTGCAGGAGCGCCCAGCCCTGCCGCCCAGAGTGCTGCCCACGCAGCAACGTAGTTGTGGGGGAGGGAGAGGCAGCGGGGAGGGGCTGGGGGCCAGCCTCGGCTGGGAGCTCAAGGGCTGGGCAGGATGGTCCAGCTGTAGTTTGCCCACGACTGTTTTAACTTCTCCCTTCAGGCTTGCTACATACTGCAAGTGTAGCAGGGCAAGACTGCTTGCACTCACAGGCTCTCATTAATTCATTCAGGTCCTGTAAGGGGTTGGTACAGTCTTTCGCACATGACTTTATAGAAAACAATGCTGTTAAGCCTGCTGTCTTAATTAAATGCAAAACCAACACCCAAACTATTCAAATTTTTAGTGATCTTGACACTTTTCACAAGGGTAGAAGTGTTAACCCCATCTAAATTTCAGTTTTCATAATTCCAGTCTGTTTATCTAAATCCCCTCTGCAGAAACTTCTTAATTTCCTATCCAGGATTGTTATGTACAGTTTAGTCGTGTGATATTTTGCCCCAGAACTGACTGCATTTCAATGAGGGGTGAAGTGATTTCTCTATATTAGTGATTTCTAATTACACTGAACACAGTATAAATTTGTGAAATGCTTTGTAATCCCTCAGAATAAAATGTGCTAGGTGACTTTCATACATTGTTGAATACACACAAAGAAAGATAAGGAATTAATGAAATGTAAACCATTTAAAAGGGTGATTAATGAAGGAGAGGTTAGAGCAAGATTTCATGAATCTTAATATAAATCTGAAGCTTGATACCGCACTTCCAGGAATTTTCTTTTCATCCTATGGCAGGATTTATGGAGTAAACCTTAATCGAAGTGTTTTAACTATGTCATTTAATCAAAGTTTGTTCTCCTCTACCAAAAGCTGAAGGATTTAGTTTTACACCAAGCCATTTTCAATAGACACACATTTTTCCCATTTTGGTCTAGCTAATGTTCTCTTTTCTTCCTCTGAGCTCGAACAGACTAGGCCCTGACTCTGACTCACTTTGATAAAATAGAATAGAAGCTTGAGGCAAATTGTCAGTTGTGCATTCACCCTTCCTTCTGAAGGGCAAGTGACTGAGTTACACAAACAATCCTGTTCTTTCTTGTGCCTAGGTAACAAATGAATCTTTGACTTATATTGTTTATTTTTGGTTTTGGTCATTTGACGTATGATATGCACAGACTTCTGCTGTGTTTTGTCATTACATTAGTTTCCTGGAGTAGTAACGTTTGCTGACATTATTCACAGAGCTATTATGAAAAACAAGTTGCTCTGAATGACAGATGTATAGCTCCTGTCATTTTCTTCAAATAATGAATGAAAATACAACACTTCAGAAAGTTCATACGTTCTCTTTCAAAGACCCCAGTTTGATCAAAGAAAGAGGCATCAACAACAAGGAGTACTATATTTAAGTTGTCTACCAGCATAAATTTGTGGAACGCTTCTCTGTTTCATGATCTATGTTTCTCTGCTGTTAATAGTATATTTATTGAACAGTTGAAACACCACATATCCTCCAATAATATCCATATTAATCAGGGTCTGATAAGAGATCAATTTGATATTTTTTCTTAACATTTCCAGTGTTTCCTTTCTCACTCTTGCTTTAAATATAATTGATACACCTTAAAAATACATATAAGTTGCTTAGAGTACCCTACATTTTCAATACCCATCTATGGTTTAGAACACTGTATTTGCATTTTTCAGCTGACATAGTTAAGAGATATAAAACATAGCTCCACAATTAACACAAATTTACCTCTAATGCCACACATTACAAATCCGCTGCAAATAATTACCAAAAAGAAAAAAAAAGTTACTCTGTTTTGTTTTGTTTGTTAAAGAGACAACAAAAATACAGAAATATAGGCTCATTTTCCAAGTTTCGTCTCTTCAAACAAGACAGAAGATGGGGGCGAGGTGGGGTGGGAGGGGAGGGGTAATGTTCCATTAAAATTTTGCCAGCAAGGAATTCTTAACAACATTATTCCTTACCAGTTCTTCCTGTCTCTATTCAGCAAACAAAACAAACAAAAAAACAAACAAACCTTTATTCCTTCATAAAGAAAGAGTTTAGAGAAATGTATAACTATTCCTTCTACTTCAAAAGTATTTAATTTTTGTCTTCAGGTATATACAGTCTCAGGAATATCTGGAAGCACAAACACTCACACTCCTAAATGGAACATCTAACGAGCACATTAGCTGTAATTTGGACTTTTGACTAAAGCTATGCAAACTATTTGAATTTCACTATACTTCATAGATGTTTCTTTATTAAAAGAAAAAAAGCAATATCCTTTTGGGAGAATGAAGCAATCCCAGGTTTCAGAGGCATAATTTATTTGCTGTGAAAATGAAACAATAGCCCAGATGTTAAAGTTAGACCTATAATTTACCAAAGAATCAATATAAACAAGATAGTTGGGAAAAATTGTTAAGTCTCTTTGAAAGTATTTTCCCATTACTTTCAATGGGTCTAAATTATGAAGTTTGGAACTAGATCTGAATGTTCCCAAAATTTAGGAATAGAAAAGATGGATTTGGGACACAAGGTTCCATGTAAAAAGAATGAGGAGTACTTGTGGCACTTTAGAGACTAACACATTTATTTGTGTATAAGCTTTTTCGTGACAATCGTAAAGAATTACAGAAAATAAGTCAATCTACCTATGCCTGAGCAAGGAACTTTTAGAATAAGGAAAACACTAATGTTCCTAATAAAGCTGAGTGAATAATAATGTTTAGGTTCATTGCTAATTCAACAACAATGATAATAATAATAATAATAATAGATAATTGGTGGGGGAGGAGGGTTGAACCAAAGCCCGATTTTTCAGCAAATTGAAAAAGTCAAAAATATTTGAGTTGTGTCACAATTAAACACTTTTTTTTCTTTTTGAATTCAGCTATTTTCAGAAAAGCATACAAAGAACTAGATTAACAAAATACTGGGGGTGAGGGAAGGGAAGAAAGGAAGACTAGTTGTATAACCTTTAGCACAGTGGTTAAGGTAGCCTCTTTGGTTGTGGTAGAGAATATCCCCATAACCCAGTGACTAGGACACTTGCATAATGGGGGAGACAAAGGTTCAAATTCCTGTTTCAAATTAGGCACAGGTGGGGAATTGAATGTGGATTTCCCACTTACCCCAGAAGAACACAATAGTCATTGGGCTACAGATTATGAGGGTTGGCCTCCCCGTCCCTGTTGGGCTTTTTGTGAATCTAGTCTTTGCTTTGCTTTGCTTAAAATGCCCCTAATCAAAATGAATAATTTCAGGTTGTGTCAAAAGGAAACATTTTGATTAAACATTACTGAAACATTGAGTTTCTTGGTTCAGTTAAAACTATTCAGAGAACTCGACAAGAATTCGTAAATAGTTTCAGGTTGACTGAAATCACATTTTTTGGTGAATAATCTATTCACCAAAAGCAATTTGCCCAGCTATAATCCCTCAAGCTATTCTCATTCTCTCTCTGCTTCACTGTAGCATGTCTGCCTCGGATGACACCCCCGCCCCGCTGCCCTCAGTGTTTTAGCTTCCTGCTATATATTTAAAGAAATAACATACATATCCGCACAGGTGTGTCCATCATTAGTTTACCAGGCCAGTCTTGGGATAATCTGTAATTTAAATAAGGTGCATGTATTGGAAGGGGCGAAGGTGGATGGACATGGAGGTCAACCTGGTGAAATCCCTCCCCTCCACAAAATATTGTTAAAATGGCAACACTTTATGTTTATAGGGAATCACTGAAAAAATATACTTTGTTAGTTTGGCCTTATGAGTGACAATATGCAGAAATCTTTGCCCATAGGACCAATCCTTCTTTGTTTCTTATACTTCTCCCAACCCCCTTAAAAAACAACAACACTGTTTTTTCTTTTCAATTTACTAGAATTCCCTTCTGTTGAATGGTAATACTGACCTATCACAGCTTGCTGTAAAGCAGCCTGGAGATTTTTTGAAATGAAACCAAATGGAATTATATGCATCAAGTGTGAAATGATGTATTAATTGCATTCTAACCAAAACTGACATGGTGTAACTCAGAAAACATAGAATTATCTTGTTCAATGTTTTGTAAATGGCATTGTTAACCTAAAAAGAATCAGTGTTTAAAATTCACATAAATGTTTCACATCTACAAAATTACTGAGAAATTTATTTGGAACAAATTGGGCTATTTCCTTTTTTCCATAATTATACTCGTGTATATGCTACATTTATCATAGATTTTTTTCTTTCAACAGTGTTGTATTTAGAGCCAGAGATGGACTTAGGCCTATAATTTTTATTTTATTTTATGTTTTTAACAGTATGGCTCTCTGGTAAGAGGCAATCTTTGTCATCCTTTCAGACAGACATGTATACAGACTATAATAATGAACACAATTTTGTTGAACACATTATGTGATTATGGGACACTTTAACTTCCCAGATATTGATTGCAGAACAAGTGCTACTAATAATGGTAGGGCCCAGATATTCCTGGATGTGATAATTCACTAAATAGTCACCAAACAAAAAAGAAGTGATGCCATTTGGACTTAATGTTGATAACTAGTGAAGACCTCATATAAGAAATGGTTGTAGGGGACAACTGTGGTTTGAGTGATCATGAGCTAATTCAGTTTAAACAAAATAAAAGGATAAATAAAAATAGGTCTGCAAGTAGGGTCCTTGATTTCAAAAGGGCATACTTTTAAAAAAGTTAAGGAAGGTAGTTAAGGAAGTGGACTGGACTGAAGAACTCAAAAATCTGAATGTGGAGGAGGCATGGAACTTCTACTGTAAGTCAAAGTAGTGGAAACTATATGAAGTCAGCATCCCACGTGGGGTGGAGTTGGGGGGGGGATCATGGGGGAGGATTGTAGACCAAACTGGATGAACAAGAACATTACACAGGTTATTAAGAGAAAGCAGAAAGTCTACAAAGAGCAGAAGATGGGTTGGATCAGCAAGGACAGCTAACTCTTGGAGGTCAGAAAGCATAGGGGAAAATTGAGAACTGCCAAAAAGCCAAAGTATAGCTGAATCTTGCAAAAGAAATGAAAACCAATAGTAAAAGGTTCTACATCCATATAAATAAAAAAAAAGGAAAAGATGAAGTTGGACTGATAAACACTGAGGATGGAAATTAAAGATAATCTATGCATGTCCCAATACCTAAACAAACACTTTGCCTGAGTTTTTAATAAGGCTAACAAGGAGCTTAGGGGCAGTGGCAGAATGGCTAATGGAAACAAGGTTTGGAAGTAGAAATTACCACAGCATACTAGAACCAAATCAGGGGACCCAGATAATCTCCATCCAAGAATATTACAGGAACTGGCACGTGAAATTGCATGCCAAATAGCAAAGATTTTTCATGAATCCATATACATGGCTGCCATACCCTATGACTGGAGAATTGCTAATGTGATACTTATTTTAAGGAAGAGGGCAGCTTCCCACAGCTCCTATTGGCTGGGAACTGTGAACCGTGGCCACTGGTAGCTGCGGACAGCCATGCAAATGTCAACAAACTGTCTGGCAGCCTGCCAATGGTTTACCCTGATGGACCAATAGTGGCCTGTGGGCTGTAGGTTGCTCACCACTGGCTTAGGGACTAACAATAAGAATTTTTGCTATAACATGAGGACTTATCAGTTGGAAGAAACACATTGAAGGGGAAAGACAAGGGTGTATTGGTTGATCACAGGAGGACTATAAGCTGCCAGTGTGATGTGGCTGTGAAAAAGGCTAATGCAGTCGTAGGATGCATCAAGCAAAGTATTTCTAGTAGAGATAGGGAAATATTATTACCATTTACAAAGCACTAGTGAGACCTCATCTGGAATACAGTGTGCAATTCTGCTCCTCCATGTTTAAAAAAGATTAATTCCAACTGGAACAGGTGCAGAGAAGGGCTACTAGGATGATCAGAGGAAAAGACAACCTACCTTATGAGAGAAGACTCAAGGAGCTTGGCTTATTTAGCTTAACCAAACGAAGGCTGAGGGGAGAATATGATTGCTCTCTGGAAATTCATCAGAGGGATAAATACCAGGGTGGGAGAGGAGTTATTTAAGTTAATGGCCAATGTTGACACAAAACCAAATGGATATATACTGGCCATCAAGAAGTTTAGGCTTGATGTCAGACAAAGGTTTATAACCACTATGACACTATGGGAAAAACAGGGTGGATAAAAATCAATGATTTTTTTTTAAATCTAAAAAAAATCTGATTTTTTAAAATTTAAATAAGGGTTTTTTTTTTTTTATAAAATGCTTTTTGAGGAAAAAATACTATCTAAAGATAGTTTTAATTAAGATACATTATAGCTGAAAGATATCTCATCATGGAATAGGGATTATAAATTCTAATTCTATAGGATGAGACAATATATTCATGTAATGTTTAAGAAAAGTTTTGTAAATGAGTTTCAATAGCTCATGGATTAGGGATCCAATCTCATGGGGTTCCAGGGGCTTCTGTATAGATTATTTAGGTTAATCTTTCTATCTACACAATGGGACTCAGTGTTCAGTCTGGAAGATACCATCAGAGATGCTCAGTTTTGCAGTTCTCAAACTGTGGATTTGTATATCCAGAGATAACATGCTTGTTAACAGCAAAAATGTTTTAAAATAAATAAGTAAAATATTGAGGTGAGAAATAACAGACCTCAACACTATTGTCCCTCTGCAAATTTGTGTACACAGAGTCAATCCCTTTCTTCTCTCTAAAAGTGCAAAGTTTCAAAAAGTTCAATGAATAGAAGATTTTTTGGGGGGCAGAATAGATCTGGACAAGGAGAAGAAGTCTGGATATAAATGTGAGAAGGGAGGAACAGACAGTAGAAACAAAAGTGAAACAGCATATTCCAGAAGTCTTAAGGTCTTTCTGAGTGTAGCCATTGATTTGAGATCGACCATACCATTATCTCACTAGAAGGGAAATCCTATAATGGCAGCAGGCCGTAAAAGAGACCCAGTTTGGGACTATTTTAATGAAGTTCCTCTACCAATGGGTAAGACAGGCATGTCTGCAAAATGCAAACAGTGCAACACAGAAATGCAAGGCCTGGTTGCCCAAATGAAACAACATCAGGACAAGTGTTCCTTCTCAGAAGGAAGCTGCGTCGAAGATGATAAAAGGAACATGTCTGAACATGCAGGATCGTCAAGTTGGTAAACATTTTTATTTCATACTTCTTTCTTAAGAACTGCCTGTCTTCCTTCTGGATTATTCTTGAATTCTCATGTATGAGCAAAACATAGTTGTTACTCTATGGTACTATCATTTTAGATGCAGTTGTGGTAAAAAAAAATAAATAGCTGAAATAGGCAGATCTTCTTTTTACAATTTCACCTTTAAACTAGTACTGAGTGTCAGTGAATGCAATGAGTAAAACTAAATGAGCAGTATGGTAATAATAATTAAATAATTTCACAGACTTATTTTGTTTAGGAGAATCCATCCTCAACATACAGGATTTTGAAGTCTATCCACCTTCAAGATCACCATCATTTTCTATAGGTTCAGAATCAGAGTTTTAGTCACATCATGTATGTCACATAGCCACAGTATGTCACCTGTAGCAAAAAGGAAAAAAAGATCTCCATCATCCAGAAACAACCATAGATAAGTTTGTGATAAGAACCAGCAGATTACGAAAAGAGGTAATTGATGAAAAAAAATTCCCAGTTTGTTTATGCAGCAAACTCTCCTTTCCGCATGATTGAGAACCCACACTTCATTAACATAGTTCAGTCATTAAAACCAGGTTACAGTCCACCCAACAGAGTAGATGTCGCAGGCAAATTGCTTGATAAAGTATATGTAAGAGAAATGGAGCAGTGTGCAAAAGTTCTGGAGGGTAAAATTGTTAACCTGAGTCTTGATGGGTGGAGCAATGTCCACAATGATCTTCTTGTATGTGCTTTTGTGACAACAGAAGAAGGGAATGTCTTCCTTACAGAAACAATTGATACAACAGGAAATGCATACGCAGCAGAATACTTACAAGAAGTAGCAGTAAAAGCTATAACAAGCTGAAAAAAATTCAAATGTCTAGTATGCAGGCTGGTCACAAACAATGCTGCAAATGTATCCAAGATGAGAAAAAATTATTTAGAAGAGAGTGAAGAGAGTCCCAAGCTAATAGCATACAGTTGCAGTGCTCATTTGATGTACCTCCTAGCCAAAGACTTCAGTGTTACAAAAATAAAGGCTAATGTTGTTGAAATTGCAAAATACTTCCGTAACAACCACTTTTCAGCAGCTGCTCGGAAAAAAGTGGGAGGAACCAAGCTAACTCTCCCACAAGACATGCGATGGAACTCAGTAGTGGACTGGTTTGAGCACTATATCAAGAACTGGCCGAATCTGATGACAGTTTTTGAACAAAATCATGAAAAAATAGATGGCACTGTCACAGTCAAAGTTCTCAACATTGGGCTTAAGAGAAATGTTGAACACCTGCTGAGTACCCTGAAGCCTATTTCTGTAGCCCTGAACAAAATGCAGGGAAATAGCTGTGTTATTGCTGACGCTGTTGAAATTTGGAAGTAACTGAGTGAGATCTTAAAAAGAGAAATATGCAATGACAGAGTTAAATTACAAGCATTAAAAAAACCCTGAATGGGACAAGCACTATCTCCAGCTCATTTTCTTGCAAATATTCTCAGTACTCAGTACCAGGGTCAAACCTTAACTGCTGATGAAGAGGAGTTGGCTATGACATGGACGTCCAGCAATCATCCCTCCATAATGCCAACTATAATAAACTTCAGAGCTAAGGGTGAACCATTCAAGAAATATATGTTTGCTGATGATATTTTAAAGAAAGTCACACCAGTGAACTGGTGGAAGTCACTTAAGCACTTGGATTCAGAGACTGTTGAAGTGATAATCTCACTTTTAACAGCAGTAGCTTCTTCTGCCGGTGTAGAAAGAATATTTTCTTCCTTTGGACTAATTAATTCCAAATTGAGAAATCGTTTGGGACCTGAAAAAGCAGGAAAGCTTGTTTTTCTGTTCCAGATTATGAACAAACAGAAAATGAAGTTGAAGATGACTGAGTTAGCTGCAGAAGCCAATATTTTAAGTTTCTTATGTTGACCTGGCTGACATAGTCTATTTACTTATTTAAAATATTTCATTTAACTATTTTAGTTAAAAACAATCTTAACAAAAACAAACCTGATTTTAAAAACTTGAATGTTAACTAAATTCAAAAAATCATATGCTTCTTTTGTTAAAATATTATATGTTTGCTGTTGAAGAAAAAAATCCAGAATACATAACATTGTAGTTTTAGTTAAATAAAACAATGTAAATGTCTGTCTGGTGATGTTCTCCTCCTAATAGAACATGGCAAGAAAATCCTCCAAATATTAATGATTAACCTGTTGAATTGGAGATAGTTCACCTACCAATGACTTCATAAATATCTACTTCAATTACCTTTAGTAAATGAAATAACCAAACAATCATTCATTTTCTGATATAGCTGTAAAACTAATCTGAAAAGTTTTCAAAATAAATCAGTGTAAAAATGTATAGTGTGTACCTTCTAAAAATGAAACCTACATCTATCTCTGAGTTGTGAAGAATATGTATTAAGGTTATAACAACCAACAAGAATGCACTTTTATGTAGAAATCCATGATTAAATTGAGTCTTCCTGCCTAGTGATTTAAATCATGATTTAATTTGATTTAAATCAAATCCACCCTGTGGAAAAGTCTGTCAGGGAAGCAGTGGGAGGCAAAAAACATAACTGGCTTCAAGATTGATCTTGGTAAGTTTATGGAGGGAATGGTAGGATGAGGTTGCCTACAATGGCATATGGCCCATCTGGGACTGCTAGGTTAGAAGCAAGATACTACAAAGAATTCTCTCTCAAGTGCCGGTGGTCTTGCCAACATGACTGGTGGTCTTGCTGACATGCTCAGAGTCTAATTGATCATCATATTTGGGGTTGTAAAGGAATTTTCCCAGAAGTCAGAAGATCTTTTTCCCGCCCTTCCTCTGCAACATGGGGCACAAGTCACTTGCTGATTTGAACTGTAGTTAATAGTGGACTCTCTGTAACTTGAAGTCTTTCATGATTTCCAGTTAGCCCACCTCCTTACACACTGAATGAGCTTGCCACAGAAATAAAAAATGGCCTAGTCTCGCCTCCATTTCCCTGTTGTAACCATCTTGCATGAGGTAGCTGCTTTCTCCAGCAGACAAAATGAGTATTTTCCATTCCTGGGTACTATTTTGTTACGATCAGACACTGCCATCAGGTATATGACATCTTTTACAGTAAGTGCATATTTAGAGGGCACATGAACATTCCAGAGGATATTTTGGTTCTGCCTTTTGTGGTAGGGGAAGGTTTAAATAACATTGTACAATTCCAAGAGGACACATACTTGGTGTTTTGCAAGCACTGGCCGGGTATTAGATGCATTTAGCTTTGCAGTCATTCCCAGCTGAGTTTGCTTTAGGGCAGAAGTATTGAACAAAGAGTGTAACTATTTGTATGACCGTACATTATAAGAAGTGTAAGAAATATCATTATCTCTTTCAGACAACAGCATTGTCATCTTGGATGATAAATTTATGATAGGGGATAAGATTTTAATTTGATAAATATCCTCTGGTAAAACTCAAGAGTGCTACAGGATATTTTTACAATTTGTTCCAACATTATTATTATACTTCATCACAATTTACTGATGAAGGATGATCATTTGAAAGTGGGATTATGGGGCATGCAATATTAAAGAGTTTATTGCCCATATTAGAGTTTAGTTTGAGCCAGTATTGTGCCAAGTTTCCACCTGACATTTTATTGTTCTAGTATTCTCATCTCATTCAGAAGCTGATAGTTAAATACTTTGGTAAAAATGACTGCATATTGTAAAGTTTGCAACTAACTGCCTACTTAATATGGACCAAAGGGTACATCTGTATTTCCTCTGGTGCTTAAAGACACAATTTATTATTCAGCCATGTAAGTTTCTTAGAAATGGAAAGCTAGTATGAAAAATAAGATTGCTGTAGGAATTTGTCCATAAATTAGCTGTTTCAGTGCCATGCCATGAGCACATTAATGGTCACACCTTATGGATCCAACAAAAGGAATCTGACAAATGGTATGTCATCATATGCAGCATCCATACTAACAAGGTGTGTTCCAGGCAATTTTCAATAGATTAAGTATCCAAACCATTGCCAAACCATTTCCCCCACCTCCCAAAGAAGTGTTATCAGGATTATTCTCTAAACAACCCCTTGTGCATTTATTTTCCATCCTTATATTGCCTTCCTAGTTTTTCCATTTCCTAAATTTAATCTGAACAGAGAGAGAACCGATCCACAGAATTCAGATCTTAATTCAGGGTCAAATCTTTCAACACCTCTCAGAATGTCAAGGATGTTCCAGCATCAGTAAGGTTTATTCTTACATGCAGAAAACTTTGTTATCATTGAGCAACATTATCTCTATCATATTTTCTCACAATACAAATGCTAAAAAGCAAACAAACTGATAAGTTAAGGGATTCAGTCTCGAGACAAAACCAATGTCCAGGCATTAGTCCACCTCACCAACAGAATGACCTCCCTTAACTCAGAAAAAAAATGATCTTGAACGCTTATAGATCTATGTCAGAACAGATAAATCACAAGATGGGGTATTAGCTGGTGTCTGCTTCAAACTACCAGTTCACATTAGAGAATAGGATGACCAATTCCTTACACACCTAATGTATAAGCAAACAAGTTGTGTGATCATGGGATACTATAATTAGAGTGACATATGCTGGCTGTCTTCTGTTGCCAGTACTCAAATGTTTTTGGAATTTCCAAATATTATAGAAGACAGTTTTCTAATTCCAAAAAATATTGTATCCAACACTGGGGAAACTCTATATTAGACCTTGTCTTGGAACACTGGAGAAGTTCCAGAAGACTGTAAGAAAGCTAATGTGCCAATATCTTTAAAAAGGGATGACTCGAGTAATTATAGGTCTGTCAGTCTGACATTAATCCCAGCAAGATAATGGAATGACTAATATTAATAAAGAATAAAAGGAGGGTAATATTAATGCCATTCAACATACATTTATGGAAAATAGATATTGTCAAAATAAATCTCTATCTTTTTGAGGAGATTTCAAGTTTGGTTGATAAATTAATAGTATTGTGTGTTGTGTGATTATATTTAGATTTCTCTAAGACATTTGACTTGGTACCACATATTTTGACTAAACAAAACCTAGGAAGATATCAAATTAACATGGCACACATTAAATTTATTAGAAGCTGTCTAACTGATAGGTCTCAAAATGTAATTATAAAATAGTTAAACATCATCGATCAGGTATAGTTCTAGTACGGCCCTTCAGGGATTTTTCTTGGCTTTATCCTATTTAACATTTTTATTAATACTCTGAAAGAAAACATAACAATCATCACTGATAAAATTTGCAGATGACAAAAATTGGGAGAGTAATAAATAATGAAGGAGACTGATACAGAGCAATCTGGATATCTTGGTAACGTGGGTGCAAGCAAACGATATGTATTTTAAGATGGCTAAATGTAAATGTATATATCTGGGAACAAAGATGTAGGCCACATTTAGAGGATGGAGGACTGTAATCTGGGAAGCAGTGAATCTGGAAAAAAAAAGAGAGGCATGGTGGATGGTCCACTGGGAACATGACACTGTGACACTATAACCAAAGAGCTAATGCAATCCTGAGATACATAAACATGGGAATCTTGAGTAGGAGTAGAGAGATTCTCTCTGTATTTGCACTGTGTTGCTACTAGAATACTGTGTGCAGTTCTGGTGCCCACAGTTCAAGAACAATGTTGATATATTGAAGAGGGTTCAGAGAAGAGCCACAAGATTGATTGGTTTCAGAGTAACAGCCGTGTTAGTCTGTATTCACAAAAAGAAAAGGAGGACTTGTGGCACCTTAGAGACTAACCAATTTATTAGAGCATAAGCTTTCGTGAGCTACAGCTCACTTCCTCAGATGCATATCGTGGAAACTGCAGCAGGCTTTATATATACACAGAGAATATGAAACAATACCTACTCCCACCCCACTGTCCTGCTGGTAATAGCTTATCTAAAGTGATCATCAGGTGGGCCATTTCCAGCACAAATCCAGGTTTTCTCACCCTCCACCCCCCCCACACAAATTCACTCTCCTGCTGGTGATAGCCCATCCAAAGTGACAACTCTTTACACAATGTGCATGACAATCAAGTTGGGCTATTTCCTGCACAAATCCAGGTTTTCTCACATCCCCCCCACCCCCATACACACACAAACTCACTCTCCTGCTGGTAATAGCTCATCCAAACTGACCACTCTTCAAGTTTAAATCCAAGTTAAACCAGAACATCTGGGGGGGGGGGGGGGGGTAGGAAAAAACAAGAGGAAACAGGCTACCTTGCATAATGACTTAGCCACTCCCAGTCTCTATTTAAGCCTAAATTAATAGTATCCAATTTGCAAATGAATTCCAATTCAGCAGTTTCTCGCTGGAGTCTGGATTTGAAGTTTTTTTGTTTTAAGATAGCGACCTTCATGTCTGTGATTGCGTGACCAGAGAGATTGAAGTGTTCTCCGACTGGTTTATGAATGTTATAATTCTTGACATCTGATTTGTGTCCATTTATTCTTTTACGTAGAGACTGTCCAGTTTGACCAATGTATATGGCAGAGGGGCATTGCTGGCACATGATGGCATATATCACATTGGTGGATGTGCAGGTGAACGAGCCTCTGATAGTGTGGCTGATGTTATTAGGCCCTGTGATGGTGTCCCCTGAATAGATATGTGGGCACAATTGGCAACGGGCTTTGTTGCAAGGATAAGTTCCTGGGTTAGTGGTTCTGTTGTGTGGTATGTGGTTGTTGGTGAGTATTTGCTTCAGGTTGCGGGGCTGTCTGTAGGCCAACCACATACCACACAACAGAACCACTAACCCAGGAACTTATCCTTGCAACAAAGCCCGTTGCCAATTGTGCCCACATATCTATTCAGGGGACACCATCACAGGGCCTAATAACATCAGCCACACTATCAGAGGCTCGTTCACCTGCACATCCACCAATGTGATATATGCCATCATGTGCCAGCAATGCCCCTCTGCCATATACATTGGTCAAACTGGACAGTCTCTACGTAAAAGAATAAATGGACACAAATCAGATGTCAAGAATTATAACATTCATAAACCAGTCGGAGAACACTTCAATCTCTCTGGTCACGCAATCACAGACATGAAGGTCGCTATCTTAAAACAAAAAAACTTCAAATCCAGACTCCAGCGAGAAACTGCTGAATTGGAATTCATTTGCAAATTGGATACTATTAATTTAGGCTTAAATAGAGACTGGGAGTGGCTAAGTCATTATGCAAGGTAGCCTGTTTCCTCTTGTTTTTTCCTACCCCCCCCCCAGATGTTCTGGTTTAACTTGGATTTAAACTTGAAGAGTGGACAGTTTGGATGAGCTATTACCAGCAGGAGAGTGAGTTTGTGTGTGTATGGGGGTGGGGGGGATGTGAGAAAACCTGGATTTGTGCAGGAAATAGCCCAACTTGATTGTCATGCACATTGTGTAAAGAGTTGTCACTTTGGATGGGCTATCACCAGCAGGAGAGTGAATTTGTGTGGGGGGGTGGAGGGTGAGAAAACCTGGATTTGTGCTGGAAATGGCCCACCTGATGATCACTTTAGATAAGCTATTACCAGCAGGACAGTGGGGTGGGAGTAGGTATTGTTTCATATTCTCTGTGTATATATAAAGCCTGCTGCAGTTTCCACGATATGCATCTGAGGAAGTGAGCTGTAGCTCACGAAAGCTTATGCTCTAATAAATTGGTTAGTCTCTAAGGTGCCACAAGTACTCCTTTTCTTTTTACAAGATTGATTGTTCTTCAGAAAACATGACTTTATAGTGATAGATTCAAGGAGCTCAATCTATTTAACTTAAGAAAGAGAAGGTTAAGGTGTGACTTAATTAGAGTCTAAGTAACTAAATGGGGAACAAATATTTAATAATGGGTTCTTTAATCTAGCAGAGAAAGATATAACATGAACTAATGGCTGGAATTTCTAGCTAAACAAATTCAGACTAGAAGTAAGGCAAACATTTTTCATAGTGAGAGTGAGTAACCATTGGAACAACTTATGAAGGGTTGTCGTGGATTCTCCATTACTGACAAATTTTAAATCAAGAATGGGCATTTTTCTAAAAGATATGCTCTAGGATTTTTTGGGTGGATGGGTGGGTGGGGTTTCTCTGACCTGCATCATACAGGTCAGAGTCAGGAGGTCAGCCCACATGTCAGGCCAGGTCAGGAGACGGGCTATGGGGAGACAGACAGCATGGGGCTCCTGGCGGGAGTCAGACAGGGGCTCATAAGCGCTAGTGGGGGAGAACAGACTGGGGCAGGGGTTGAATGGGAGTGGAGGCACAGGGCCACAGAGAGAGGGAGGAGCAGGGCAATGGGGGAGGGGGAGCAGAACTACATAGGGACAGAGAGTAGCTGAGTGGGGGCACAGAGACATATGGGAACTGGGGAGGGGTACAGGCACACATAGGAACAGGGGAGTGGCTGGGTAGGTGTACAGAGCCACATGGGGACAAGGGGAGGGGATACAGAGCCACATAGGGATTGGGGAGGGGGTGTCTGAGTGGGGGTAAAGGGACACATGTGAACAGGGGGTGCAAAGACACATGGGGATGCAGGAACACATGGGGACAGGGCAGATGTGAGTTACTGAATGGGAGACTAGGGGGTCATCCAGGGTCTGTATGGGGGACGCTACCTAACAATCCCTCCCCACCCCCTACAAAAAACTGTTTCATACTTCTCCCACCCATACCCAACAACCCTCCATAGTCATACCCAGACTCCTTCCCAGAAATGTACTTCCCTCTCCCTCAGCTCCTCCATTACCCCTGACTCCCCTAAGCCTTTGCACTGCTTCTGAGGAGTGCGGGAAATATGGTTCTGTATTGTAGTTTAAATTAATTTTCTGAGTTCTGTATTAATATGCCTAGTAAGGAATCTATTAGTCAAAAAGCATTTCCTGAATCTTTTTTGTTGTCTGTATTGTTACAGACATACTTGCTGACAGGTATTTTGAAAGGAATGACTAAAAATAATTGAAACTGGTGTGATTATATTGTGTTATTTTGACAAATGTAATATGCAGAATTTTGCAGAATTTTAAAATATGCACAGAATTTTTATATTTTTGTTGCAGAATTTGTCATTTTTTGGCACAGAATTCCCCTCAGGAGTAGAGCATTACTTCCCCAATAGTCAGGGGATATCTATTTGGAACCCTTCCACGGCATGAACCACTCTCCCTACTACATAGCTCCCAAATCACTCTGATGAATTCACTCCTTCAGAGTGGAGGAGGCAACATAAACAAAGCAATCCTGCCATTGAATGTAGTCTGATAAATCCAAGGAAAATGTCAAGGAATATGTCCTCTCACTCTGACCCCACCTTTGGGGAATACCCACTGTGATGTGAATACACACACACATACACACACCATGAAAAGATTAATAAAGGCCTGATGTCTTTAGTAAAACCTCTTCATATAGTTTACATCAAAAGGAAAAACTTGAGTCACACACACCCACACTGGCACTTACAACAGCCCAGTGCAGCCCACAGGTTTACAAAGTTATTATAAT
The DNA here is from genome assembly GCF_965140285.1 of Lepidochelys kempii. Taxonomy (NCBI): domain Eukaryota; kingdom Metazoa; phylum Chordata; order Testudines; family Cheloniidae; genus Lepidochelys; species Lepidochelys kempii. Next base: position 87,679,084 of record NC_136380.1, read on the forward strand.
GCACAAATAAACACCAACTTCAAAGATGGAAATACAAAATAGGCACATCAAGTACAGCAAAATAAACCAACAAACCAATAATCATCACCTCAGTAGTGTTGCAGTTCTGAGATAATACCCCTAAAATAACATGTGGGCTGTTCTCCCTCCAGCACTGAGGAAAACAAAGGAACAGAGAGAATAAAAACAACCCAGGTTGAACTGCCCCTACTTCAATATTTATTTCATCATTCAGAGCTATATGTTTCTCCCCCACTGTCCTACATTATCCTGGACCTCCTATCAACATATTCCCCAGAAATATAGCTATTTAAATGAAGTCCTATGATGGTTTTGGCATCCCCAAATTCAGAAAGCAATGCAAAAGCTCAGACACTGTCCTGACTTCCCTCCAAGTGTCTTGGGTTTAGCTTCCACATACCTCTCACAAATGTGATGGAGAAGTCCATATGCAGAGATATATGAACCGAACAATGGTCCAAGATTTCCATAGATAGGGCAATATAACTGTCACATGGTATCTCCCTGTTTATGCAGATCCTATCAGCTCAGGACCCTAAACAAAAGTAAATCCTGTATGTGGGCCTGTATTGCTGGACAAAGGCCTTTCTCACGCTCTGATCTAGGATTGGAACGACCAGGAAATGAGGCTTCTGCACTAAAAAACACATTTTTCAGATCTGCTTGCTGGGTGCGCTGGTGCAGCAACTTTGCATCTTATCTTTGCCTACCTGAATCCTTGAACTCTTCTCATTCTTTTCTACCCTCCACCAGAAAGTTAAAATGCCCCCACCCTGAATGTTACCAACCTAGATGTAAAGAAATAGGGACTCGTATCCTTGACTAATGACCAGGACTTCAAACAACATTTATTAGTTTTAAGATACCTCTTTCACTATTTCCAACATCATAGCTCTTCAAGGATGAATATCTCATATTCAGGCTTGGCCATCTTAAACATGAAGAAAATAATTCCTATGCTGTCTGTAGCATCTCTACTAACATAGCAGAAGGACCAGCCTCTTATCCACAGTGAAGACATGTATTCACAGTCCTCAGCTCTCTGGAGCCTCATCTCCTGAAGCAGTAGAACATCAATGTCTTGCAAGCAATGAAGGGGAGTCAGCTTACATGACCTGGATCACCAGGTCCGGAGAGTTTTACATTCAGTGTTTCTATTACCAAAGGGGTCTTCTGTTCACTTGAGCAAGTTCAATTCTGAACCTGAGAAACTGAGGCCCAAGCATCTGTTATGGCTAACTCAGTCACACTAATTAAATTCAAAACCACTATTGAGAGAAAAAAAACCAACATCCACCTCCTCACCATTTCACTCCCTTTTCCCTCCCTCTTCCTTCTTTCCTTGTCCTCCTGAGCACCCCTGAGCAGCCAGGGGCACAGCCCTGGGGAAGTCTGGTCGTTCTTTCCACCCTAATTCACTGTCAGTATCCAAGGCAAGACTCCTTTCCTCAGGGATCTGTGAACTCCTTGACTCAACTCCCTCCACCCTTGGAGCTACTTCCTACTTTACCACCCATTTCTGAAAACTCAACATTCCCAACATCTCCTCCATCCCCAAGTTCTGTTTATCTGCCTCACAAAAATTGGTGCTGGCTTTCGATTCAGGAGACTTCAGCAAATCCTCTAACAATGACTGAATTGCATACGGGTCTGTAGGAACTAATATTTCCAAACCACCTCCCTTCCCAACTGAAAGCATAGGTCTAGAAAGGAATAAGGGAACTATACCCAGCTCCCCTTTTCACAGCACCTTGCCCAGAATGAGCTCAGCTAGAAGGTTCTGACTGCTGTCATCACCCTCCATTTCATTTGACTAAACCTAGCTTTGGACTCCTGATTTAGCCTTTGGCCTTTTCAGCATTGGTATCCACAGACATTACGCTGCCTCCTGGGCCTCCATATCTTCTGTCCAATTAATCAAAGCAAATTTATTTTCCAAAGTTAGATGAGCACAGGGCGAATAAGAGGGGGCAGAAACCAGTAGAGGGGGGCTGGTCATCTAAGACAGGTGTCTCTACCCCACTCTCAGCCAGTATTAGACATAAAGAGGGCTCATTTCCTTCCCTTCCTTTCAGTTTCCACCATCTTTACCAAAAAACATGAGGCTTTAGAAACCTTGGCCTCAACTCCCGCCACCATCTCAGAGGCTACAACATTTTTCCCTTCCTCATCCTTTATCAGCTGTACCACCCCTGCAATCTCTTTATTTTCATGTCAGCGTCACCCTTTCTCTCTCTGTGTCTCTGCTGTTGTGGCTCCTGCTGTTGTGGCACTTTCTGCAGCTTCCTGTGCTTAGCCCCTTCCATCTTTATCCATGCACCACCCCTCAACTCTAGAGGGGAGTGTCTTTGGCAAGTTTTTTTCCTGCTTTGTCCAACAGCAACAGTGTCAGGGAAAAGACTCCGGCAGCAGGAAAACAGAGATACACACTGTCAAAAGTAACAGTGCGGACGGGGGAGAGTTGGCATGTAGAGAGCCATTATGTAGGGTACATACCATTAAGATTCTGTTATGGTCTTTACCCTATTCATCTAAGCCGTGCCTCATCATCTACACTGCTATTTGTACCCGTGCTAAGGATCTGTGCTGTGTATGCACTCTACACGTCACCATAAGTGTAGACAAAGCCTCAGGTGCCATATCTTGCTTCCTACTGACTTCCAGAGACAAACTGCTATTGCCACATCTCTATTTCTCTCTAACACTATCTCCATCAGGTTTGTGTGCTCTCTAGGCAGCTGCTAAGTGGATCAGATGCCCACAGTGGTTACCTTGTACAAGATGGCAAGTGACAGCAAAATGTTCAACAGCCCCATATCTCTGACAAATTTGGGGCTATCCTCTGTTATTTTTCTACCATGAAAGAGGTGGGTACTGCAAAAACCTTACGGGTGTACAAGGATCCAGACAAGCACACTATGAATGTGTATTCCCTGTCTAAATCCCCAGTTGACTCAGGACTTTCTCTCTTAGGCCCAAGAGAGTCATCTGGTACTTAGCCAGTCTACAATCAACTCTTAGGGTTATGAAACATTTTGGTGACCTTCCTAGTATGTGGTCACATGAGGGGAGCCGCCACCACCAGCTGCCAGTCCCTGTTACCCACACACTTGCGTATGCCTTCCAAAACATTTCCATTACTTTATTTGTCCAGAAGCACACATGGATTTCCCAGGACTCGGATAGCTGAATCACTACTACAAGGTCCATGAGAGAGAACTGCATACCCCCCAGTATTACAGTGTTCACAGATACATCCCTCTCCATTGTGGGGTGACCCTCCACTGTGTACCATTACCATGCTATATATTTCACCACCAATTTCAATTCTATAGCTCCTCCTTGTTCTCCCCAGCCCCTTCCATCACTCCCCACCATCTGCAGTAATCACACACCCTACACTTCCCTGGCTAGCTCCTCCCCACACATTGCCACCCACAGTGGCAGCAAAGAATTCAAAGGTCTGTTTGTCAGCCACCCCTGATACAGTCTGTAAACCTGAAGGCTCTGGCATTTTGTTCCTGGGCACCCATGTGACCTGGGCTCTGCTCTTCCTGGTGCTGCTGAAGTTCTGGTTGAGGCAAAGACTCTATTGTGCCCATGCCAACTGGGACCATTGCAATCACTGTTCACATTTGCAGAGTTTTGGCCTGCATCTCTGGGTTCCGAAGAACATCATAACATTGTAAAGGCTATATTGGGTCAGACCAGAGGTCCATCTAGCACAGTATCATGTCTTCTGACAGTGGCCAATGCCAGGTGCCCCAGAAGGAATGAACAGAACAAGTAATAATCAAGTGATCCATCCCAGTTGCCCATTCCCAGCTTCTGGCAAACAGAGGCTAGAGACCCCATCACTGCCCAGCCTGACTAATAGCTATTGATGGACCTATCCTCCATGAACTTACCTAGTTCTTTTTTGAATCCTGTTATAGTCTTGGCCTTCACATCTTCTGGCAAAGAGTTCCACAGGCTGACTGTGCGTTGTGTGAAGAAATACATCCTTTTGTTTGTTTTAAACCTGCTACCTATTAATCTCATTTAGTGACCCCTGATTCTTGTGTTACTAGAAGGATAGATAACACTTACTTATTTACTTTCTCTACACCAGTCATAAATGTATAGACCACTATCATAGCCCCTTTGGTCATCTCTTTTCCAAGATGAAAAGTCCCAGTCTTATTAATATCTTTCAGAAGCTGTTCCGTACCCCTAATCATTTTGGATATATAGAGGCAATATGATATTTTCTGATCTATCCCTTTCTTAATGATTCCCAACATTTTCTTTGCTTTTTTGACTGCCGCTGCACATTGAGTGGATGTTTTCAGGGAACTATCCCCAATAACTCCAAGGTCTCTTTCTTGAGTGGTAACAGCTAATTCAGACCCCCTAATTTTATATGTATAGTTGGGATTATGTTTTCCAATGGGCTTTACTTTGCTTTTATCAACATTGACTTTCATCTGACATTTTGTTTTCCCTTTGTAGCTCTTCACAGTCTGTTTTGGACTTAACTATCTTGAGTAGTTTTCTATCATCTGCACATTTTGCCACCTCACTGTTTACCCCTTTTCCCAGATCATTTAAGAATATGTTGAATATTACTGGTTCCAGTACAAACCCCTGGGGGACACCGCTATTTACCTCTCTCTATTCTGAAAACTGACCATTTATTCCTACCCTTTGTTTCCCAGCTTTTAACCAGTTACCAGTTCACGAGAGGACCTTCCCTCCTATCCCATGACAGCTTACTTTGCTTAAGAGACGTTGGTGATGGACCCTGTCAAAGGCTTTCTGAAAATCTAAGTACACAATATCTGCTGGATCCCTCTTGTCCACATGCTTGTTGACCTCCTCAAAGAATTCTAGTAGATTGGTGAGGCATGGTATCTCTTTATACCAACCATATTGACTCTTCCTCAACAAATTATGTTCATCTATGTATCTGACAATTCTGTTCTTTACTATAGTTTCAACCAGTTTGCCCAGTACTGAAGTCAGGCTTACCAGGCTGTACAATAACTCCTCACTTAACGTCATCCCAGTTAACATTGTTTCGTTGTTATGTCACTGATCTGTTAGAGAACATGCTCCTTTAAAGTTGTGCAATGCTCCCTTATAACATCATTTGGCTGCCTGCTTTGTCCACTGGTGCAGGATTCTCTGGAAGAGCAGCCCATCATCGTGGGGGCTTGGAACCAGCAGCCCCTCTATCAGCTCCCCTAAATTCTCTGTAAGTAGGTGTGCGGCTGGGCAGATGCCCAGCAAGCTATCAATTGCTGGGCAGTTCAGGTGTCCTTCCCACCACTGCCATGTGCTGCTTCTGTCCACTGCTTTGGAGCTGCTCCTGGGAGCCTCCTGCTTGCTGTGCGGGGGGAAGGGAGAGGGGTGCTGATGTCAGGGTATCCCCCTTCCAACACTCCTGCCCCCCACTCCTGTACCCCATCTCCACAGAGTCGGGGGAGGGGAACACAAGACAGGACTCAGGACAGAGGGAGCTTGCTGGAAGCTGCTGCTGTTTTTAAACTTGCTGATCTACTTAAAAGGGCAGCATACTTAAAGTCGGGTCACCATACTTAAATCGGCAACATGTGTCTCCATCACACACACACACACACAGAGTGTGTGTCTGTGTCTCTGTTACACACACACACACACACGCATCCCCTGGCATTTGGAAAGTCAGCGCCTGTTCAGCCGTGCATGCGCCATCCAGAGGAATGAGTGGTGCACTCCAGTGGGATTGCCTGGGTTCATCATCACATTCAGTTTCCACAGAGAAGTGTTTGCAGCCACTGCTGTGTGTCTATTGTGTTTCCTCCACACTGTAGGGTGTGAGGCTACATTAACAACAATGTATTAACCGTTTAGGGCTCAGCCGAGTGGTATTTCATCATTTAGCATCAAGGCATTCCCAGAAAATATCCCACTCTCTTGCACCCTCTGACTCCACCACCTCAGCCAAGATTCACAATCATTGCTGTGTACAGTATTAAATTGTTTGTTTAAAATTGTTTAAAACATATACTGTATATGTATATAATGTCTTTAGTCTGGCAAAATGTCCCTGGAACCTAACCCCCTCCCCTCCATTTACATTAATCCGTATGGAGAAATTGGATTCGCTTAACATCGTTTCGCTTAAAGTAGCATTTTTCCAGGAACATTAAGCGAGGAATTACTATAATTGCCGGGATCACCTCTGGAGCTCTTTTTAAAAATCACATTAGCTATCGTCTTGTCCTTTCGTACAGAAGTTGACTCAAATGATAGGTTACAAACCACAGTTAGTAATTCTGCAATTTCACATTTGAGTTCCTTCAGAACTCTTGGGTGATTACCATTTGGTCCTGGTGATTTATTACTATTTAATTTATCAATTTGTTCCCAAACCTCCTCTAATGACACCTCAATCTGAGACAGTTCCTCAGATTTGTCACCTAACAAGAATGCCTCAGGTTGGGAAATTCCCTCATATCCTCAGCCGTGAAGACTAATGGAAAGGATACATTTAGTTTCTCTGCAATGGGCCTATTGTCTTTGAGTGCTCCTTTAGCATCGCAATCATACAGTGGCCCCCCTGGTTGTTTAGCAGGCTCCCTGCTTCTAATGCACTTTTAAAAATGTTTGCTATTACTTTCCGAGTCTTTGGCTAGCTGTTCTTCAATTTCTTTTTTTGGCCTTCCTAATTATATTTTTACACTTCATTTGCCAGAGTTTATGCTCCTTTCTATTTTCCTCACTAGGATTTAACTTCCATTTTTTAAAGGATGCCTTTTTGCCTCTCACTGCTTCTTTTACTTTGTTGTTTAGTCACAGTGGCACCTTTTGGGATTCTCTTACTATGTTTTTTTTTTTTAATTTGGCATATACATTTAGATTGAGCTTCTATTATGGTTTCCTTAAAAAGTTTCCATGCAGCTTTCAGGGATTTCACTTTTGGCACTGTACCATTTAATTTCTGTTTAACTAACTTCCTCATTTCTGTGTAGTCCCCCTTTCTGAAATTAAATGCCACCTTGTTGGGTTGCTGTAATGTTTTTCATGTCACAGGGATGTTATATTTTATTATATTATGGTCACTGTTATCAAGCGGTCCAGCTATATTTACTTCTTGGACCAGACCCTGTGCTCCACTTAGCACTACATCAAGAATTGTCTCTCCTCTTGGCATGGTATGGTATTGCCACTCTTACTTCTATGCTGCTGGTGGTGGGGGGAGGGGTTGCTGCCTGCAGAGCTGGGCTCCTGGCCAACAGCTGCCACTCTCCAGCTCCCAGCTCCGAAGGCAGTGCAGAAGTGAGGGTCACAATACCACAACCGTTCCTAAAATAGCCTGGTGACCTCCTGCATCTCCCTTTTGGGTCAGGACCCCCAATTTGAGAAACACGGGTCTACCCTGTGAAATCTGTATAGTATAAGGTAAAAGCACACAAAAGACCAGATTTCATGGTGGGAGACCAGATGTCACACATTTTCATGGCCATGAATTCGGTAGGGCCCTACCCATAACTATTGCCTGTCTGTTCCTAATAATCATAGAATCACACAAGATTAGGGTTAGAAGAGACCTCAGGAGATCATCTAGTCCAACCCCCTGCTCAAAGCAGGACCAACCACAACTAAATCATCCCGCGCCTTAAAAACCTTTACAGATGGAGATTTTACCACTTCCCTAGGTAACCCATTCCAATGCTCCACCACCCTGCTAGTGAAATAGTTTTTCCTAATATCCAGCCTAGATCTCTCCCGCTGCTTGAGGCCATTGCTTGAGGCCACTGCTTGAGGCCATATCACAGCATCATCTGGAAGGAGGGTCCCAACTATGGGATCATTTTCTTCTGCTGCAGTTGGATGTTCTCCTTCCCTGAGACTTTCTTCCTCCTCAACAGCAAAGAGGCTGTTAGACCTGGGGTGGAACTGTTCTACTGTGCCCTGGAAATTTTCATCTATGTACCTCTCTGTCTCTCTTAGCTCCTCCAGTTCAGCCACTCTGGTCTCCAAAGCCTGTACATGGTCTCTGAGGGCCAGGGGCTCCTTGCACCGAATGCACATATATACTACCTGTCCATAGGGCAGGTAATCATACATTTGAGTGCAATAAACTGGGTAGCCCCCCTTCTGTTGCTGGACTTCGGCCTGCATTTTCTTTTTACACCTAGAGCTTCCTTTGTTGATGCTTGTTTTTATCAGGGGGTGTTTTTGGCCTTAAGTTTAAGAATGTTAAGTATATCGACCCCCCACAACTCCCTTGCAAAACTCCCCTGTTTGCTAGCTCCTCTGGTTGATTAGAAGAAGGATTTTTAAAGCCTTGGGATGCCTGTGTAGCCCTGCCCCCTGGTTAAGGGTCAATGGGTGCTGAAGAGCTTAGGGATCAAAGCCTCGTTAAGAAGCTCTCAGCCTTGCCCTGCAGGCCACTAGGTTCAGCACATGGTCCCCCAAACAAACAGACCATACGATATATTTCAGTCAAGCAGCAAGCGAACACACTCTGTTGGGTTGCCCTCAAAGTTATATAAGTATGATAGAATTAGAATTATGTAGTAGTAGAAATAAAGATATACAAAAGAGTATATAGGTATTGTAAAAAGGTATGAACATCAGTTCCATGCTGTTGAATTTCACTCTGTAACAAATGCAAGGCCAAAGTGCTAATTATTTCAGGCCGGCACAGGACAAAGAATCTGTGCTGGAAAGTGATAAGAACTTTGAGGAAACAATGCTGTTCTTTAAAACAACACCCTGATGCTCTTCTGTCAAGGTTCCTCCCCCACTCTGAACTCTAGGGTACAGATGTGGGGACCTGCATGAAAAACCTCCTAAGATAATCTTTACCAGCTAAGGTCAAAACTTCCCCAAGGTACAAAATATTCCACCCTTTGTCCTTGGACTGGCCACTACCACCACCAAACTAATACTGGTTACTGGGGAAGAGCTGTTTGGACGCGTCTTTCCCCCCAAAATACTTCCCAAAACCTTGCACCCCACTTTCTAGACAAGGTTTGGTAAAAAGCCTCACCAATTTGCCTAGGTGACTACAGACCCAGACCCTTGGATCTTAAGAACAATGAACAATCCTCCCAACACTTGCACCCCCCCTTTCCTGGGAAATGTTGGATAAAAAGCCTCACCAATTTGCATAGGTGACCACAGACCCAAACCCTTGGATCTGAGAACAATGAAAAAGCATTCAGTTTCTTACAAGAAGACTTTTAATAAAAATAGAAGTAAATAGAAATAAAGAAATTTCCCCTGTAAAATTAGGATGGTAGATAGCTTACAGGGTAATTAGATTCAAAAACATAGAGAACCCCTCTAGGCAAAACCTTAAGTTACAAAAAAGATACACAGACAGAAATAGTTATTCTATTCAGCACAATTCTTTTCTCAGCCATTTAAAGAAATCATAATCTAACACATACCTAGCTAGATTACTTACTAAAAGTTCTAAGACTCCATTCCTGGTCTATCCCCGACAAAGACAGAATATAGACAGACACACAGACCCTTTGTTTCTCTCCCTCCTCCCAGCTTTTGAAAGTATCTTGTCTCCTCATTGGTCATTTTGGTCAGGTGCCAGCGAGGTTACCTTTAGCTTCTTAACCCTTTACAGGTGAAAGGAGCTTTCCCCTGGCCAGGAGGGATTTCAAAGGGGTTTACTCTTCCCTTTATATTTATGACACGCCCCCCAAATCTCAGCTAGGGTGAAACACTGGCTGGGATTTCTTCCTGGAGCTCTAGGAAAAACAGAGTTAATAAGACACATGCATCTCTAAATATACTACCATGTACATAAAGACTAACAATATTTTCTACATCTCAAGAATGATTTTAACCAGTTGATTTTGGGAAACTTTCACGGGAGAGTGCATCAGACACTTTGTTTGAAGCTCCTGAGATGTGTTGGATGTCAAAATCAAAATCTTGGAGAGCTAAACTCCACCGAAGAAGTTTTTTGTTAGTTTCTTTGACGGTGTGAAGCCATTTCAGTGCAGCATGGTTGGTTTGCAGGTGGAAACGCCATCCCCAAATATATGGGCGTAGCTTTTCCAGAGTGTAGACAATGGCGTAACATTCTTTTTCAGTGACTGACCAGTTGCTTTCCCTCTCAGACAGTTTTTTGCTGAGAAACACTACAGGGTGGAATTCTTGATCAGGTCCTTTCTGCATTAAAACTGCTCCCACACCACACTCGGATGCATCTGTGTGACTAGGAACAGTTTGTCAAAGTCTGGGGCCCTTAGTACAGGGTCAGACATGAGTGTCGCTTTAAGCTTGTTAAAGGCCTTCTGACACTTTTCTGTCCACTGAACAGCATTTGGCTGTTTCTTTTTGGTTAGGTCTGTCAGTGGGGCGGCGATTTGGCTGTAGTGCGGTACAAATCGTCTGTAATAACCGGCCAAGCCTAAGAAGGATTGAACCTGTTTCTTTGACATTGGGACAGGCCACTTTTGGATAGCATCCACTTTGGCCTGTAGGGGGCTGATAGTTCCTTGACCCACTTGGTGTCCAAGGTAAGTCACTCTGTTTAGGCCTATTTGACACTTCTTAGCCTTAACAGTTAGTCCTGCCTCCCTTATGCGCTCAAGGACTTTTTGTAGATGTTCCAGGTGGTCTGCCCATAAATCCGAAAATATGGCCACATCGTCAAGGTAGGCGACTGCATATTCTCCTAATCCCGCTAGGAGACCATCTACAAGCCTTTGGAAAGTGGCGGGTGCATTTCGCAGCCCGAAAGGGAGTACATTAAATTCATACAGCCCGAGATGTGTGGTGAAGGCTGAACTTTCCTGGCAGATTCATCTAGCGGTACCTGCCAGTACCCCTTGGTTAAGTCCAAGGTAGAGATGAACTGGGCCTGTCCCAGTTTCTCTAATAGTTCATCTGTGCGTGGCATTGGATAGTTGTCTGGGCGAGTTACAGCATTTAGCTTACGGTAGTCCACGCAAAAACGTATTTCCCCATCTGGTTTGGGAACTAGAACCACTGGAGATGCCCATGCACTTTCAGAGGGGCGGATTACACCCATCTGTAACATATCCTGGATCTCCCGTTCTATAGCAGTTTTAGCTTGAGGAGACACTCGGTAAGGTTGGACTCTAATTGGGTGAGCATTACTTGTGTCAATGGAGTGGTATGCCCGTTTAGTCAGTCCTGGGGTGGCTGAGAACGTTGGCGCATAGCTAGTGCACAGCTCCCTGATCTGCTGTCGCTGCATAAGCCCAAGGGTCATGGAGAGGTTCACCTCTTCCACACCACCAGCAATTTTCCTTTCGTAGTAGACACCTTCAGGCCACTCAGCGTCGTCTCCTCCCTGGGTTGTAAACTGACAAACCTTTAATTCTCTGGAATAAAAGGGCTTTAGAGAATTAATATGGTACACCTTAGGCTTTCGGTTGGAGGTGGGGAATGCTATGAGATAATTAACAGCTCCCAGGCACTCCTGGACCGTGAATGACCCTTCCCACGATGCTTCCATTTTATGGGCCTGGAGTGCCTTTAAGACCATGACCTGGTCTCCTACTTTGAAGGAACGCTCTCTGGCATGTTTATCATACCAGGCTTTTTGCTCTTTTTGAGCATCCTGTAAGTTTTCTCTAGCAAGGGCTAAAGAGGTTCGGAGGGTGTTTTGTAGGTTGGTTACAAAGTCCAGTATGTTAGTTCCTGGAGAAGGTGTAAATCCCTCCCATTGCTGCTTCACCAACTGCAATGGCCCCTTAACCTCACGGCCATATACAAGTTCAAATGGGGAAAACCCTAAACTGGGATGTGGTACAGCTCTGTAGGCAAAGAGCAACTGCTGCAACACTAGGTCCCAATCATTGGAGTGCTCATTTACGAATTTGCGTATCATGGCCCCCAAAGTTCCATTAAACTTTTCCACCATGCCATTTGTTTGATGGTGGTAAGGAGTGGCAACCAAGTGATTTACCCCATGAGCTTCCCAAAGGTTTTTCATAGTTCCTGCCAGGAAATTAGTCCCTGCATCTGTGAGGATGTCGGAGGGCCAACCTACCCTGGCAAAAATGTCTGCTAGTGCCTGGCACACACTTTTAGCCCTGGTGTTGCTTAGAGCTACTGCTTCCGGCCATCGGGTGGCAAAATCCATGAAAGTCAGTATGTACTGCTTTCCTCTGGGTGTCTTTTTCGGAAAAGGACCCAGAATATCCAAAGCTACTCGCTGAAATGGAACTTCAATGATGGGGAGTGGCTGGAGAGGGGCTTTGACCTGGTCTTGGGGTTTTCCCACTCTTTGGCACACCTCACAAGACTGGACATAGGTAGAAACATCCTTGCCCATTCCCTTCCAGTGGAATGACCCCCCCAACCGGTCTTTGGTCCTGTTCACCACAGCATGGCCATTAGGGTGATCATGGGCTAAGCTCAAGAGCTTGGCCCAGTATTTAGTTGGAACTACCACCTGTCTCTGAGGATGCCAGTCTTCCTGGTGTCCCCCAGAAAGAGTTTCCTTGTATAAAAGTCCTCTTTCTACAACAAACCTGGATCGGTTAGAAGAGCTGAGAGGCGGTGGGTTGCTCCGTGCCGCCGTCCAAGCTCTCTGGAGCCTTTCATCTGCTTCCTGTTCAGTCTGGAACTGTTCCCTTGATGTTGGAGACATCAGATCCTCATGGGATTGTGGACCTAGGCTTGGTCCCTCTGGAAGCGATATAGGGGATGGAGCTGTTTCTGTTGACTGTGAACCGCTCTCCGCTGGTGCACTATGTTGGGATTCAGGCTCCGGCTGAGCCTCTTGTGTAGGGTTATCGGCTGCTGCCAGTTCAGGTTCAGTGGGGCCCTCTGGTGTTGAGGTAGCAAGTACTGGATTCAGTGCTGACACTGGGTCTGGTGTTGGTTGTTCGGCTGGTTCTGGTTCTGGGACTGGTTCCGTCTGGGTCTCTGGGACTGGATCCACTACTGCTGTTGCAGACATTGGCCTGGGGTCCAGGTCCATCACCTCTGACTGGGTCCTGATAGAAGTTTCCGGAACAGAGCTAGGCCTCACGGCTTGTTTAGCCTGGTTGCGGGTGACCATTCCCACCCTCTTGGCCTGCTTCACATGATTGGCCAAGTCTTCCCCCAACAGCATGGGGATGGGATAATCATCATAGACTGCAAAAGTCCACGTTTCTGACTAGCCCTTGTACTGGACAGGCGACTGGGCTGTAGACAAATTGAAAGAGTTGGACTTGAAGGGTTGAATCGTCACATGGATCTCTGGGTTGATTAAATTGGGGTCCACTAAGGAAGCATGGACAGCTGACACTTGTGCTCTGGTGTCCCTCCACGCGGTGACCTTCTTCCCGCCCACACTCACAGTTTCCCTCCGCTCCAAGGGTATCTGGGAGGTATCTGGGCCTGTGGACCTCTGGTGTTGTTCCGGTACAATGAACTGTAATCTGTTGGGGTTCTTGGGGCAGTTGGCCTTTACATCCCCCATTTCATTACATTTAAAATATCGTCCAGCTAACGGGTCACTGGGGCGAGGTGGGTTACTGGAGAATGGGGTGGTGGGACGATAAGGGGTCTGGAGGGTTCTTTGGGAGGTAGGTGGGGCCTTGGGCAGCCCCCGGTAATAGGGTGTGGTCTGGGGTGTTCCCTTTTGGTCTCCGCTCCAACTGCGACCAGTTTTCTTCTTCTCTGCCACCTCCACCCATCTGGCTCCAATCTCTCCTGCCTCGATTACAGTTTTGGGCTTCCCATCTAGGATGTATCTTTCTATTTCCTCAGGAACCCCCTCTAAGAATTGTTCCATTTGCATTTGGAAGGGCAAATTTACTGGAGATTCAACACTTGCTCCTGATATCCAGGCATCCCAATGTTTCACAATGTGGTAGGCATGTCGGGTAAATGAAGTGTCTGGTTTCCACCTTAGGGCTCTGAACCTCCGACGAGACTGCTCGGGTGTTATCGCCATTCTGACTCTCGCCTTGGATTTAAACAGTTCATACTTGTTCATGTGTTCTTTAGGCATTTCAGCTGCCACCTCAGCTAAGGGTCCACTGAGCTGCGGCCTCAGCTCTACCATGTATTGGTCAGTAGAGATGTTGTACCCAAGGCAGGCCCTTTCGAAGTTTTCTAGGAAGGCCTCAGTATCATCGCCTGCCTTGTAGGTGGGGAACTTTCTGGGATGGGAAGTGGTGCTTGGAGAAGGATTACTAGGGTTTGTTGGGATATTTTGCTGAGCCTTTATCTTCTCCATCTCCTCCACATACTTCCTCTCTTTTTCCTTCTCCTCCAGTTCTTTGTCCCTTGCTTCCATAGCTCTCCTGTGGGCAGCCACTTGGTGTTGTTCTGCCTCTCTCGCTTGTTCCTTCTTCAGCCGCATGAGTTCTATCTGTCTTTCATGTTCCCTTTGTCTTTCCGCAGCCTGAAATCTGGCTAATTCCAGCTTGTGTCGAGCCGTGGATTTTGTCATTCTAACCTCTCTGTTTTATCTAACTTTACACCCAAGGTTTAGAAATAAACAAAACTTGGCTGTAAAATTTTGCTGTGCTGGAATAGAATACCTATTCTCTGATAGTGATTGTCAGCCTACAGAAAAAGACAATTCCCTTGTCTCTGCTCTGGGCCCAAATTAAAGCAAAAAACCTCCAACTACTTGGAAACCTGCTTACCAGCAGCCCAACGGAAAAACAAAAACAAAAATTCTTTTTCAAACCTGTACTCCTTGTAAAACAAAAAAATCAAAATCCTAAAAAAAAAACCCTGCCACTTTTGTCTCCAGGCAAATGGGTAGAACACCCCCCTCCCTATTTACTTTTAGGGAAAAAAAAAAACCTCTGGGTTGGAAGACTTGTGAATTTCCCTGCAGGAGTTAAGTACCCTGCCTCTAGGAAAAGAAAACCTGCAATTCACAAAGATAATCCCTTTTGTCTCAGCTCTGGCTCCAAAGCAGAGAGAAAACAAGCTGCTTTTCCAGCAGCTCCAAAGGAAAAAATAATCCTTTTTAAAATCTGTATTTCTAGTTCAAAAAATCTCAACTGGATCTCAAAATGATTTCAGGTTAATCCCACCACTATGCCACCATGTCAAGGTTCCTCCCCAACTCTGAACTCTAGGGTACAGATGTGGGGACCTGCATGAAAAACCTCCTAAGATAATCTTTACCAGCTTAGGTCAAAACTTCCCCAAGGTACAAAATATTCCACCCTTTGTCCTTGGACTGGCCACTACCACCACCAAACTAATACTGGTTACTGGGGAAGAGCTGTTTGGACGCGTCTTTCCCCCCAAAATACTTCCCAAAACCTTGCACCCCACTTCCTGGACAAGGTTTGGTAAAAAACCTCACCAATTTGCCTAGGTGACTACAGACCCAGACCCTTGGATCTTAAGAACAATGAACAATCCTCCCAACACTTGCACCCCCCCTTTCCTGGGAAATGTTGGATAAAAAGCCTCACCAATTTGCGTAGGCGACCACAGACCCAAACCCTTGGATCTGAGAACAATGAAAAAGCATTCCGTTTTCTTACAAGAAGACTTTTAATAAAAATAGAAGTAAATAGAAATAAAGAAATCCCCCCTGTAAAATCAGGATGGTAGATACCTTACAGGGTACTTAGATTCAAAACATAGAGAACCCCTCTAGGCAAAACCTTAAGTTACAAAAAAGATACACAAACAGAAATAGTTATTCTATTCAGCACAGTTCTTTTCTCAGCCATTTAAAGTAATCATAATCTAACACGTACCTAGCTAGATTACTTACTAAAAGTTCTAAGACTCCATTCCTGGTCTATCCCCGACAAAGACAGAATATAGACAGACACACAGACCCTTTGTTTCTCTCCCTCCTCCCAGCTTTTGAAAGTATCTTGTTTCCTCATTGGTCGATTTGGTCAGGTGCCAGCGAGGTTACCTTTAGCTTCTTAACCCTTTACAGGTGAGAGGAGCTTCCCCCTGGCCAGGAGGGATTTCAAAGGGGTTTACCCTTCCCTTTATATTTATGACATCTTCCCCCACAGGGGCCCCTTGTCATGCCTATGTAAATCTTGGTATCTAAAGAGGAAAAAAATAGGTAGTGGGATAAAACTTGTCAAATGAATCAAGAGTCATAGATTGTGTTGTTAAGTAAAAGAATGAATGATGAGTGCATGGAATTGAGAGCCTCAAGCAGGGAAATAATTGGCTAGTAAATGGTGCCAGCCTAATCCTAAGAATTTCAACCTTGATATCGATGGGCCGAAGAATATGCAAAGTGGAGATAACCAGATGACCCGCAGATGGTGAACCGGAATCCACCCAAAATGCATCAAGGAAGAACAAGAAGATAACACCTAACCATCATGGAGCCATCATGGATGTACCACCTGCTGATTGAGCTGATTGATGGTCATCTCAATTGTAAATTCAGCATGATGAAGCAACTTCCATAGACTTGTATTGAACCAGAAACCTATAAAAATTGGGTCCAGGGACCCTTCAGGAGCATCGGATGCACATCTGACAATGTCTCGGCTCCACTCTCGTGTCCAGGCCACCTAGACAGTGACTTGGCATGAGCAACATCTAGGCTGGTAACTATAACAACCTTTATGTAGAACCTGTGTGTGAATGGGTCTATATAGAAATTGCATAGAGGAATATTTTGTTGTATTTACAATAAATGTGGCAATTTGCCTTGTCCCTCTTACAAGATCCTGTTGGTATAATTTTTATTAGTGTAACAATTGCAGACAACAAACTTACTGCAAGAGTCATATAATCACTCTCCTTTACAAAGGACTGGAAAAGTCCTTGCAAAACTCCCATTAGCTGCTCGTGTTTGATAGCTTCCTGATCTTGAAAGCATGGTCACAGTGTTACTGATGTTTCCAAGTCCCCTTTCCTCTCCTTCCTTATCTGATTTTCCCCTTACTCATCTCAAGCTACATGCCACACTCTTCTCCATAGCCCTCTCTCCTTGCGGACAGGAAAGAAGAGAGAGAGAACAAAATAGCAGCATCCTAAAATGCATTTCCTCCCTAATTACCAGGTCCCCCTTTCCCATTTGCCCATCCTCTAGTCTCTCTGCTGTTATCTCCAGCTCCATGGCTCACAAAGAAGCCCTCCCTTGGTTCTCAGACAGCAATGCTCCACAGGAAAACCTCTCCTGTCTCTCCTTCCCCATTCCCTAAGTTGTCACAACCAATGGCAGCCTCTGGAATATAGAAACCATAGAAATATAGGACCTGGAGCAGACATCAAGTCCCCTACACTAAGGCAGGATGAAGTAAACTTAAATCATCCCTGACAGGGATGCCTCACCTGTTCTTGAAAACCTCCAATGATGTGGATTCCATAGCCTCCCTTGGTAACCTACTTCAGTACTTAACTACTCTTATAGTTAGAAAGTTTTATCTAAACTATATCTAAATGAGATCTCCCTTGCTGTAGATTAACTCCATTATTTCTTGGTCTACCTTCAGTGGACCTGGAGAGCAACTGATCATCACTGTACATCATCCTCTTTATAACAGCCTGTCATGGGACCCCTGGGGTACAACATGAAACTGTGGGACCATTGTGCCCCCTTAACTCTCCAGCCTGGGCTGGCTGTCACAATGCTTTGCCAGTGACAAGCAGCAAAGCACTCCAGGCGCTATTATCTCTCAGCCAACAGCATGCAGAGGCACACCCAGCTAAGTTGCGTGACGGGTCTCCAAGCCACTCATGAACCATACATAGGGAAACCAGCAAATCTTCCAAGCCCCCAGCCTTGCAACCCCAGAAATATACTGTCTCACACTGCTCAAGACCTTCACATGAACAGTGCAAACTTATTAATTAGTTCATCGCTTTGTCAAAGGAAAGTGGATGTGCATCAGCCTTTGTAACCTGAGCAGATTTCCCAAGCATGTTAGACAAATTCACTAGTACGGATAAAGCATTGGAATAAGTTTATTAACTCCAGAAAGAAAGATTTTAGTGGTAGGCATAAAGGTCAGAGATAGTTACAAAAGCAAATAAAAAGCAAGCATGCCGTCCAAATCCTAAATCTTATTAGACTAAGAAGTATTTGGATTGAGCAATTTTTTCTGGATGTTGCAGGTACATTATGGTCCTTAATACACAGGCTGACTTTCCTTGTCAGCCTGGGACCAGTCTCCTCAGTTAAAGTCTTTGTCTTCCAAGAGTTGTTGTTGCCTTCAGCATAGGTGGGGGAGGAGAGAGGTAATTGTATGATGCCACTGTCTCTTATTTAATACGCTCAGTACATCATAGTGACACTCCCTTACCATTTCCCTAAAATAGTGCTTTTTCTGCCTGCACCATACTGGCAACATCTGTGTTTGGCCCCATGGCCAACCCCTCCTCCCCTCATGCTTGGGCAGAGGCTCTGCTACCCCAAGCAACTGACTGCATATTGTCTTCCTCTATTTGGCCATCCCTCTTACCACTGCCAATAGTATCTCCACTGTACTGGTTATGGGACCCATCTCTTCTCTTCCTCACCCTGGAGTGTGTTCAACTTGTAGCTATTGCTGCCCATTCCAGGTGTCAGCCACCAGCAGATAAATCACCATCCATGCTTTCGCTCCCCCAACAGCAGTTCCTGCAGCCACCAGCGTATACTCTAACTTAGCCAGTGGGTACCCTACTTGTCCTCCACATAGCACTGTAGTGTTTGGGTTACTTGCAGTCACCAATCCACAGCCCTCTGTGATTATCTACAGTGCTGCAACCCCTCTACCTACTACCAGCAGTCCTGCCTCAGCTGCTCCCACTTCTATTCCTCTTGCTGCCATTACTTACACTCCCTTTGGCTACTCAGCTTCTCCGATTGGCCCTAAACCAGAGACACTATCAATCCCCTGTTCTCTAGCTACAGGTTTTACCGGGCACACCCCAGTTCCAGCAGCTGCTGTGCTTATATCCCATTCCCCAGATCCCTCTGCCAGAGCCACATCCCCTGTGGAAGCCCAGAGAGCCTCTCTGAACAACTTTACACTCTCAGGTCTCCACAATACCCACCTTCCCAAAATCATGGCAGAATCCCACAGAGAGAGACCAGTCTTCCCACTTCATCCTCCTCCTCATCTCAGTTCTTTCTGTGCAGCATCTGAGCCATGTTGAGGCACAACTCTCACCTACAGAGCAGAAGAAGCCATACGAGCAGCTAAACACCTCATGTACAGTTAACATACTCCTCAGCTATCAACTTCCTCTCAGCCAAAGGCAGCCATGTAGCTGGAGGATGGGCCAAGTGTAATTAGAAATAAAGGCCAGCTGGGGGAGGGCAGGGCTTCTTTCATAAAGAGCTGGGTGAGCCTAACTGGGAAGAAGAAGCCTAGAGAAAGGAAGTGCTGCTCTGAGAGGCACCCAGAACAAAGGCAAAAAGGAGAGAAAAATCATACAGGCTTCTCGCAGGACAAGCTGGAGGCCTAGCTGGAATCTGCCTAAATCATTGTGTAAGGGAAGGAATGTGCCAGCCCTTGGATCATTGGGTGGATTGAAGTCTGATGGCATGGATGCTAGCTGATT
The DNA here is from genome assembly GCF_965140285.1 of Lepidochelys kempii. NCBI lineage: Eukaryota > Metazoa > Chordata > Testudines > Cheloniidae > Lepidochelys > Lepidochelys kempii. The sequence goes on from NC_136380.1 coordinate 87,698,575, forward strand.
CCAAGTGGGCTGAAGGTTTAGTTTTTGTGTACATTACTTTAGGAGTCTGGTAAAGGACTCTGGGGCCCCAGAAGGGGCAGGGCTGTGTCAAATTGTCTGGCCAGAGGCCAGGATGCTCCTACAGCTGGAGAAGACTAAAGGACAATGAGGGTAGGGAAACTGAAGCAGAGCTGTTGAAATGCAACAGGTGGCCAGGAGGGGTGTTGGGGGTAGCAATTTGACATCCCCCCACAAAAAAAAACCTCCCAGTAAGAAAGGACATACAGATACTCCACTACTGTAGAAAGCCCACTCACCTATTCCCCTGCTATTCAACCCCAAATCTCATACCTTGACTGTATCTTTTAATTTCCCTCAATAAATTTTGTTTTCTTGTAAAAACAGACAGTGCTTTAGACACTTAGATTTATTCTTTAATAAAATAACAGCTTCCTGTAATATTTGGAATTTGGCAGTGTTTATATTTTATAGTCTCATACTTTATGAAAAGGACAAATACAGTATTGCTTAGATCTCATCTCTTCCCATGGGATATTCCAGTTGAAAACTCTGTACATATGAAATGGGTTCCTGCTTTTGGGAAGATTTAGATGGAATACATATTGTACCCTATTGTACTACACAATACTCCATATACTTCATATGCAGTTAGTGAGTTAGGGGGGGTTTCTATTTCACGCTGGCTTTACATTAACTACAATGGATTCTGATTTACTGCAATGTAAACAAGAAAAAAAAAGTTGTGAAAAAGACTAATATATATCCTGGTATGTATTAACAAAAGTGTGATAGGTAAGACACTGGAGTTAATTGTTTCACTCTACTCAGCACTGGTGAGGCCTCAGCTGGAGTATCATGTCCAGTTCTGGGTACCACACTTTAGGAGCACTGTAAAGGGGCTAGGCCGGGGCTCAACCCTATCTGGGGCAGTGGGGAGCCACACCGGCTCGCTACACACAGTTGACCTTGGGGGAATTTGTCCGGCCACCGGAGTCTCCCTCGGCAGCCCTTGCGGTAACTGGAACAAGCACCTTAGGCCCGGGCCCTGAGTCAGGGCGGGGCCCCAAATAGTCAATAGCTCAGGCCCTCAGACGGGGCTGAGCAAATAGCCCAATGTTAGCAGGCCAGGCCCTGGTTGAGGGCGGACCCATGAACAGTCAGTAGCTCAGGCTCTCAAGAAGGGTCTGAGCAACACAGCATGTGTGAATTAGCCCAGGCCTCCAAGAATCTGGAAGAGTTGGGTGGCAGGGGGAACGCAGGCCCACCCACTCCACTGCATCCCAGCCCGGGGCCCTAGCAGCGGCAAACGACCTGCTGCTGGGTCAGCGGGGATCCTGACCGCAACACACTGACACAGGTTCTGGCAGAGTTACAACCAAACTAGGGTCGGTTGCCCCCGGGCTGCTTCCTAACTCCCCTCCTTCTGGTACCTGGGTCACAGCGGTGTTCTCCGGGGGGTCCAGCACCATGGGGTCCTCGGGGTAGTTGGCAAGCGGCAAGCCCGGTAACTCCTCTGGATAGCAGGTGCAGGGCAGGTCAGGCCAGTCTTGGTGTGGACCTGGGGTCATGGGGTTTTCCCAGTCGTGGGCTGGGCTGGCTGCGTCTGGCCTCCCCGGCGGCTGGTCCTCTAGTGAGCTCTGAGGGTCCGCCTTTCTACTTCTGGGTCACCGCCTGTCCCTCTGAGGGGCAGGCTCAGAGCTTCCTGGCTTCACCCACTCTGATGTCTGGAGGGGCTCAACCCTCTCCGGGGCGGCGGGGAGCCACACCGCCTCGCTACAAGGGGTATGAATAAAACAGAGGGAGTCCAGAGAGAGCAACAAAAATGATAAAAGGTTTAGCACGTCTGACCTACAAGAAAAGGTTAAAAAATTGGGCATATTTTAGTCCACTGTTTTTCAAAGTTTGGGTTGAGACCCAGTACTGGGTCACAGCATGTAAGGCCCTGGGATCCCTTGCTCAGCACCCAGGGACCCTAGCGGCTCTCGTCAGCACCGCCAGCCGGGACATTAAAAGTCCCGTCGGTGGTGCTGCCCAGCTAAAGCAGAATAGTGCCTACCTGTTCTGACACTGTGCTGCACCCTGGAAGCGGCCAGCAGCAGGTCCGGCTCCTAGGCAGGGGGGCTGCAGGGTTCCACGTGCTGCCCTCGCACTGGCTCTGCACTCCCGTTGACCATTTCCCAGCCAATGGGAGCTGGGGGGGCGGTGCCTGTGGGCGAGAACCACATGGAGCTGCTTGTGCGCCATGCACAGCCAAAAGGCAGAGAGTACACTGCGGGGAGTGTTGTGCAAACAATACTTAAAGATTTCAATTATAGTGCCCTGACCCAGTGCTTACCATTTGGTCTGTTCTGTGCCAGAGCAGTCCTCAAGTTGTTCTAGCTTACTTGACATTTTAACAGTCACAAAAGCACAGCAATGCAATCTAGGAGCAATCTGGCTATAGGTGTGTCTTAACAATGGTGTTCTCCACATTAACACAAGGACAGCTCACATCACACAAATATGTTCTTTTATTGTTAGCTTTACATCCATCAAACAATGCACAAACCATGGCCCTTTAGCTACTGCAGTCAGCTCTCTGATCTGGTCAGGTCTCAGAGTCCTGTCTTGCTATGGGAAGAGTGACCTTTTGAACTCTCCAGCTCCATCCAGTAGTTTCACAAAACAAGAGCAGTGCCTCCACACAACACATCACGTTTTTCTCTATCCCTCCTTTTCTCTAAGCCTTCAGCAGGGAAGGTGTGCAGTGTATGAGGATCCCCATGGCAATGAGGTGATCCTCATTGAGATGTTAGACCAGATTTATGACCAAATTATGCTGCAGATGCAGAATAAAGTGGCCACACCAGACCTGATACTCTGTTCACCAAGTTTAATTCACAAAGATCAGGAGGACCAGGGAAAGCTGTGTATTCTTGTTTGCCCATCAACCCCATATCTATTCTCAGTTAATTTTGCCCCATCTAAGGATTTGTTCCATTATTCTTGATCTTGCAAGGCTGACTGATATTATGATAATGAGTATGGTATCGATACCTTCTTAGGTGAACAGATACTTATGCAACAGACCACTTTAAATCTGCATTGTAGCAATATGCTTACATAGCTTGGAGAGCTCTCACAATTAGTTTGTTTTTAATTCCATTCTCCGCTCATTTTCAATAATGCACCAGCTAGAGATATGAGAGCTTTTGACCAAAACATATAATTTGTAGGCCCAGTAAGTGCAGTAAATTGCTACACTCTGTCATTTTACTTCAGTAAATCATATGCTTGTGGTTTTGTTATATTTCACGTATATAATTTATACACTAGAAACAAAAGGCACTAGGGAATGCAATTTTCCTGATGCAGATGAATTGTGGTACAGAGATCTAAGTTCTAAATTTCTGAATGATAAGCTAGCTAAGAAAGTTTTACTAAGAAAGGATTTAAACAAAAACAATGTTTTGGGATAATCAAAGTCTGTGGACACTTCTGAAAGTGTAGGCCTACATAGCTTGTCTAAGGTCACACAACAAATGAGTTTTAGAACTCACAAGTTCCTTGCTCCTAATCCCATAATCAGTCCGCTAAAATACACTAGCAAAGAAGCAGACAATTGTATGTACTATCTGGATGGGAAAACATCAGGAAGTACTTATGGAATTTATCTATAGTTACTCAGAAAGGATTAACTAATTTGTGTTTGCAACTTGATAGGTTAGCATTGCTCCAGACCTCATTTTTTCTCACTTCTGAAGAGGTGAACTACAAACATTCGAGCCAGAGTTTTCAAATTGGGGCTTCCTAACTCATCACATGACTCCCATAATACTTTGCAATTTGTTAGCAATTTCATGTGTTGCAACCCCAGAGGTCATATTTTAGAAAGAATATAATTAAGTAAGAATTATATATATATAGAAATTAGATTATTGACTATTGTGGATGTGTTGAAAAAAAGAGAATAATATTGTAAGGAAAGAGAAAATAGATAAATACTTGAAGAGAGAAGGGGAGGGGGGAAGGGGAAGAGAGGCAGAGAGAGAGCCACACTGCAAATTTTAGCTAAGGATCCAGACCAAATATATATATATATATAGTCTGAAAATTTAGCATTTTTTAGTTTCAAGATTTTGGCTGAGGCCCATCCAGTCGTAATATTGAGAAGTATGCTAGGTGGTAATTTCTAGGAATGTACATTTCTAGCACTGATATTCACAAACGGTTATCAAATAACACACATACTCTTCCTTACAAAGAACATATGGCTTCACTGATTTCTACACAGAGAAGCAGTTGGCTCTTTGTGTGCTTCATATCAGTTCTCTTGTTTTTCATTTGTGTTCATTTGCCTACTTCCTTTGGTCTTCAAGGTTTTCATGACATGCTGTGTAGTACTGTAACCCACACACCTCCTGGGTGTGGTGTTCTGTCCCAGAGAGTGTCTCTGGCACCGAGAGGAAGAGACTCATAGACTTTAAGGTGAGAAAGTACAAATGCAATCATCTAGTCTGACTTCCTGCACATTGCAGGCCACAGAACCTTACCCATCCCCTCCTGTAATAGATCCATAACATCTGGCTAAGTTATTGAAGTCCTCAAATCATGATTTAAAGACTTCAAGTTAAAGAAAATCCACTATTTACTTTAGTTTAAACCAGTATGTAACCTGTGCCCCATGCTGCAGAGGAGGTGCCCCGCTCCCAGATCCTGCTAATCTGACCTGTGGGAAAATTCCTTTCTGACCCCAAATATGGCAATCAGTTAAACCCTGAGCATGTTGGCAAGATCCACCAACAAGACACCTGAGAAAGAATTCTTTGTAATAACTCAGCTGTCCCCATTTAATGCCCCATCTCTGGCCATTAGGGATTTTTGCTACTAGCGGTCCTAGATGTCCCATATACCATTATAGGAAATCTCATCCTACCATCCCCTCCATAAATTTATCAAGCTCAGTCTTGAAGTCAGTTAGGTTTTTTGCCCCCAGAGGTCCCCACGGAAGGCCGTTCCAGAATTTCACTCTTCCGATGGTTAGAAATCTTTATCTATCTTCAAGCCTAAATTTGTTGATGGACAGTATATATCCATTTGTCTTTGTGTCAACATTGGTAATTAGCTTAAATAACAACTCTCCCTCCTTGGTTTATCCCTCTGATGTATTTATAGAGAGCAATCATATCTCTCTCCTCAGCCTTCTTTTGGTTAGGTTAAACAAGCCAAGCTCCTTGAGTAGCTTTTCCATTCCTCTGATCATCCTAGTAGCCTTCTCTGCCCTGTTCAAGTGTGAATTCACCTGTCTAAACACTGAGCACCAGAATTGCACACAGTGTTCCTGATAAGGTCTCAGTAGTGTGTGGCAGTGCATAGTCATCCTGTGATCGACCAATGTAACCAAGTCTCCTTCTATGTTTCTTCCAAGTGATATGTTCCAATATTATAGCAAATATTCTTGTTGTTAGTCCCTAAGTGTATGACCTTACACTTTGCACTGTTCAATTTCATCCCATTTCTATTACTCCTGCTTTCAAAGTTCTCCAGATTCTGGTCCCCCTTTGTATTGGCAATACCTACCAACATTGTGTCATCCACAGATTTTATTAGCACACTCCTACTTTTTGTGGCAAGGTCATGAATGGAAATGTTAAATAAAATTGGTCCCAATCTATATAGAGAGGTATAAGGATAGAGGCCTAAATTTTCAACAGTGACTAGTTATTTGGGGAGCCTCAGACTTTAGGTGCCCCACTTGAAAAACCTTAAATACAGCCTGTTTTTTAAAAAGTGCTGAGCATCCACTTAAGAAGATTAGTCCCCTTTATGCTGTCTGAATTTGGGCATCCAAAATAACTAGTCACAATTTAAAAAAGGAAAAAAAAAGCATTGTGGCAATATAGCTCTTTGATATGCACACACACACATTATAGGGCTGATCCAAAACCCATTGAAATCAGTGGAATTGTTCAAACCCTATATATACATGTGGGCATACTTTATATTCAGTATAGTATAAAGCTAGTTTTTAAGTAAACATTAGCCCTTACACAAGACCCCCAGCTTCCAAACGCCTTATTAGTTTAAATGAATCCAGATAGGGGATTATCATGATGTTAACTATTCTATTGAGATTAAAACTAATAGTACCTTTATATTTAACAATAATAATAAAAAAACTGAACAACCATATGTTTCAGTAGTGAGAGCAAATTAGTACAGAAATGCTCACAGCTGCAGTTCTGTAGACAAATGATCGATGTTGTACCAACAAACAGGGTCACAGAAGTTATTTGAAGGTGATAATACATACATCTAATAAATCATGTTATAAATGATAGAAAGATTATGAGGTTGAGTACATCCTAGAAATTGTATTAAAAGATATGTCAGTCTTAATTTTAAAACAATTGGAATGGTGAAGGCTATACAAACTCAACATGCAAAAAATGGATATTAATTAATAGAAAATGTCAGAGAAAAAAACAACAGATAATCTGATTCCATACTTTAACGTTTAGAATCAGTGTAGCTGACGTTGAGAGCAGGATTAGATCCTAAATTCTGAAGAAAGACTCATGATGCAACTTTGTTTTACAGCAATGTTGTTATTACAACCATGACACGTTTTCAAGTATTTCAGCTATGAACAACAAATAAAATACTTTCAAAATAGGGCACATATTGGTGTAAAAGATGAGATGATTAGCCATGTGTGAAACTGTTCTTGTATAGTTCAGTGTTTTCAATTTTATTTATTTATTTACTTATTTATTTACTTTGATGTAGAAAGTTTATAGATACATAGAAATATAGGGCTGGAAGAAACCTCAAGAAACCATCTAATATATACCTCTGCACTGAGGTAGCTCTGGCAAATTCAGTATGTTTTCTTGCTTTCCAAGTGGAACAGAGCAGATTATGGATGATTTATCCATATGGAATTGAAGTTTGAATCAAGAGCTCAATCTCTGTTAGTTGTCTCTAAATTAAAGGGGATTACAAATAAGAAAATTATCAATCTTGGAAAAAATTGTAAGAAAAATCATTCATGTGTATGAAACTATTTTCAACAGATGGTAAAATATCTTCCCCTGTTCTCAGCAGAAAGATGTTGGGGAAAGGAATGTTGGATACTTTCTTTAAAATAATAGTGTAGAATAATTTAGTTTTCATTAACATAAGCAACAAACACCACAGAGTACATTTGGGTTATATTTAAATTCCACTATACTTAGTCTGTCACAAACAAGTAAACACTTTCATAAAAATTATATATACAAAATGTGAAAGATTTTAGAAAATCTCTAAGTTTTGTCCAACTATAAATGTGGTTGGAAAAAAAAAGATTAATAATTTCTGGATTTTTGTCAAAACTCATTTTTATGGATGAAAATACGTGTCTAAACATAGTCAGTCACTTGTGAAGTTAGTAGTGAGTGTCAGGGATCATATGTTATCCCACATCCCACCATCCACAGATATCACTGGGGATGGAAACTGATGCCTTCAACACAGACCTTATCATCTCATCTAAAGGAGTAATTCTGTTAGCTGGTTTGTTTTCATTCAGGTTGGCGAGCCGCTAGTAGGAAACATGATCACACACCTTTGGCCTGTGTATCACATGTGCAGTCATGCCCTTATTAGACAAGAGGAGAGGGAACTATAAGTCTGTTCTGCATAGGTGCAGAGAAGGTTAAAAACAAAATGAAAAATATTGCTGAAGGGCTGGCTGTTTTTAATCAGATGAGGAAGATTGTCAGGCCAGCAGGGGATCAGCAGAAGGGGAAATGACAACAACTAATGAATTAATCCATCTCAGACCAGGATTCACATTATAAAATATTTGTTTGTGCCATGTAGAATTAAGTCAAGAGGTGAATGGGGTGAGGAGATTCTTTAATTGAATCCATTCTCAGGTCAACTCTGATCTGAATTAGTACAATAGAAGAAGGAAGTCTACTATTATCACACCAATTTCCTTCCACATATCCTTATTTCAAATATATATGGTTTCCTTAACTTCTTAGACAGTGAAGATTAAACATACATGCTGCCTTTACTGCTAATAAGCAAGATTTGCTCATTCCAGGTGATTTTAGTTTTTGTCTTGAATGAGCAAAATTCTGTGTGAACTTGACTCACACAGCTATGACTTTGTCTTAAACTTTCTTTCTGTGTTTGGCACATCTATTCCATTATGGCTGTGCTGATGATTGGAACCTACAGTTTACTTGTCTTTTTCATTTTAAATTAATCTCTCTCCCTCATCTGTCAGATCACTTCACCATTAACAAGAACGATACTACCAGAGAAGATGATATCCTGGATGCAACTGCATTATTAATTTTCCAACTGAAAACAAAAAAGAAAATCAAAACATTGTAAATGAAATGTCTCAAACATTTAATTTACAAGATGACAGAAAGTAACTGCATGCAGCTTGCCAGAGCTAGTGTTGAAATGATTCTTGTGGAGGCAGGTTGAGAAATTAATTTATGGCAAAATATTTTTTTAAGAAACTCAATTTCTGCGAATAAATATCAGAGAAATCTAAAGTGGCATGTAATTAACTCAAAATTGCACTAAGCAACATTTTTTTGAAAGTAGCCTGAATGATTTTCCAAGTTTGCAGTCTCTAGAGCGTCCATTGAGTTATGGTATTTGGGACCATCTTTTGAAATGATAAAGTGAAAGAAAAACTGACTTGAAGAGCCTGATTCTTCACTGCCATGCAGCTTGTTTAATCATTTACCGCTATGCAAAGTGACACTCATTTTGCACAGGTGTAAGTGACCATGTAAGGAGCCCAGTCCTCAGATCCTGATCTCAGTTCAGGACCCAAGTGATGTTTTGTGGTTCTATTCCATCTTTTTACCCCCTCTGTTCCTGGGCCTATTTTGGCCCAGCTGGGAGAGGGGAACAGATTTTTTCAGGCTCCTGTGTTTAAGTGTGTGAAAGGATACTAGAATTATTTTCCCTCACCCCACCCCAGTTCAACTCCAACTGGGATGTAAATAGCTAATAAACATACTATTTAGCACTTCCATAGTAAAGTCAAGCATGTGCTTAAGTGCATTACTGGATTAGACCCATAGTGCTTTATGTTTCAAACTGATTGCTTTGCAAATATAAAATATTCGTGTTTTTAACAGTTTGGATTAGATTTTAGGTTAATACCAAAAGTAATGTTGTTGGGGAGTGGCTGTAAATCAGGGGCAGCCCCCTGGAACAGTTATGTCCACCTCAGCACATATTCCTCTGGAAGCTCTGAGGGAGCTCCACCATCCTATAAAAAAGTGAAGCATATATTACTTGAAACAGCACTGCTTTGCTAGTGTGAATGGTTTGAGGGTAGCATAAAGGCTCCACCCCACCTTCATTCTGTCTCCTTTTGGGAAGCTAATTCTGATGGTAACCTAACTTAGTGCCTTCACTCCCCAGGTAGGGTTACCAACTCTGACTGAAGTTATTCCGGGAGATTTTTTTTCCCCCCAGAATGACATAATGTCATTTTCTTAAAATATCCTATTAAAATTTCCTGGGTTGCTTTCAGTAGTCACCAGGAGATCGATGCCGACCCTCAGAACCTGGGTCTCAGAACCCAGGCTCCAGCTGGAGCCCAAAATGTCTACACAGAAATTTTACAGCCCTGCAGCAAAAGCTCTGCAAGCCAAAGTCAGCTGATCTGGGCCAACCACAGGTGCTTAATGGCTGTGCAGACATACTCAAAGGGGCAAAGTCAAGGTTGCATGGCTGGTTTAAGTCTTGCAGCTTTATAAACAACTGAAAATAGGGTCTTATAAGGGAGAGTGTTGGGCAACGTTAACTATAGGCATTGCTTCCTGGGCTGCCTATAATAAAATGAGAAGTCTTATAGGTAATTAATTTGTTTCCGATAGCTGCAATATTCCCTTTTTATCATTTAGCCAGGCTGTATACAGTCATTTGTATACCTTCACAATGGTGGCTTCTCTATTGCAATCATAATTTGCTCTCACACTTCAGTTCCTGCAGTTGAACTGCATGCAGAAATATGACTGACTACCTGTGTGGTGGGAAAATATAGGTGAAAACTGTACCCTAAAAAATGGAGGCTGACTGGAAATGTACATCTTAAGTCTGCTAACTTTCCCTCTTACAGTGAATTTCTTCAACTCCTTAATCATGTTTGTCATCTTTTGGCGCATTGCTCCATTAGCAAGGAACCCAGAACTAAATATGATATTCCAGGTGCAGTCTTACCAGCACTATCTGTCTTTCTGATTATCTTTCCTCTTGACATATTATCTTACATTCTTCAAGGTTTAATATTTTTTGTTCTTTTCTACCCATATTTCTGATCTCTCCAGGTTCCTTTGGATTTTCCTCAATGAGATTTGCAATATCTCCAAATTTACTATTAACTACAAAGTTATCTTTTCTAGATCATCTAATTAACAAAATACTTGAACCCCATAAGAATCTCTGCAACTCCCCACCTCTCCACACTTACCTGACACAGTACTGTTTATTGTTATCCTTTGTGTATGCACCTTCAGGCAATTTTCAAACCACATGACAATAACTCAAGGCAAAATTAATTTTTCAAGTATGATTTCTTAAGGCACAGTATCAAATATTTCACTGACATCCAAAATCTACTTACCATTCCTCTACTAATGGGGGGCAGAATCTGGCCTTTAGTGATTCTTTTAAAAAACAAAAGCCCTTTAATCTGTCATAATTTGCTCATAATGTCATCTGGTCATGATGGTGCTAGGTACCTACATATGCACAAAACAAATGAAACAGATATACCCAAGTTTTTATTTACCTTGAAACAGTTATCTTCTAGATGTATAAGGGTTTGTTCTTTCAATTTTGGTTTCATATTTTAGGCCAGTCTAGCATTGGAAAAATTACTGTGTTTGTCAAAAAAAACTTGAACACCAACATCAAATGACAATTAAAAAACACAGAACTTTTACTAAAGTGTTGAGTAGTAATAAATGAGACCCACTGTTGTCAAGAAGTTGTACAATGTTTCTCATAATTAAAGCAATAAAGGAGATCATAAGAAACAGCAACATCCAACCTCATTTTTGTAACAGCAGTACCTATGCTGGGAAAAGAATTTGTGAGTAACTTCTCACCTGATGCATTTCAGGCTGTATTTATCTTGTCTTATTTCAGGGAAAAGAAGGACAAATGTCTATAGTTAACTTTTCTAAAAGAATAATATAGCATCTCCCACAGAAAGCTTTCATTATGCAAACAGTAACCCATAACTAGAGGCACTAGGCCAGATCCTTAGATGGAATAAATCAGCATAGTACCAGTGAAATCAATGGAGTTACTCTGATATTCCGGGATGTGGCCCTATAATCCTTCATTAACATTTCCAGGAATTTGGCTTCATAGTATCGTCTCTGGAAGCCAACAGCTGGTATGTTAATGCACAACCCAGAAAGCACAGGTGGTTTGTGCCCTACTGGATAGAACACAGGAATAGGCCCCAGGAGACCTGGTTTCTTTTGCTGGCTCTGCCACCTACTTCCTGAGTGGGCAGGTGAATTCACTTCTGTGCCTCCATTTCCCCCTCTGTCAAATGAGCATAAGGATACAACCCTCCTTTGTAAAGTGCTTTGAGATCTACTGATGACAAGTGCTATGTAACAGCTTGCTGTATTATTATCAGAATACATAAAGCCCTTAGGTGTTATTGGGTGATAAACCATTGTATCCCTAGCAATAAGAATGTATTCCTTTTGCCAGCTTTAAATTCTGATCTTTTTGCAGTAATCATCTCTCCCCACCACCACTGAATTTTGTTGCAGAATCCTGTTGTATTAAATTTGCCACCTACTGGGCTCAAGCAGACCTCAGAGAAGGAGAGAGCATTCCTTACTTTTAATTTAAAAAATAAACATAAGTTTCCCCCAGTTGTATGTTGTTTCTGCTGGGAATGAAGCTCGTAATTAAATATGTCATTTAATAGGGGTGTTCTGAGGAAAAATACATTAAAAGATTGTGTAACATTTTGAGATGTTAGGAACCATTAGAAAAGGGATGGATAACAAAACAGAAAATATCAAAATGCCACTATATAAATCCATGGTACACCCACACCTTGAATACTTGTGTACAGTTCTGGTCGCCCCATCTCAAAAAAGATATATTAGAAGTGGAAAAGGTACAGAGAAGAGAAACAGAAGTGATTAGTAGTATGGAAGTTTCATATGAGGACAGATTAGAAAGACTAAGACTGTTCAGTTTAGAAAAGAGATGACTAAGGAAGTATATGACGGAGGTCTGTAAAATCATGAATGGTGCAGAGAAAATGAATAAGGAAGTGTTATTTACCCCTTCACATAACACAAGAACCAGGTGTCACCCAATAAAATTAATAGGCAGCAGATTTAAAAGAAACATTAGGAAGCAGGCCTTCACAAAGTGTACAGTCAATGTGTGGAACTCATTGCCAGATGATATTGTGAAAGCCAAAAGTATAACTGGGTTGAAGAAAGAATTAGAGAAGTTCATGGAGCATAGATCCATCAATAGCTATTTGCCAATATGGGCAGGCATGCGACCCCATGCCTCAATGTCCCTAAACCTCTGACTGCCAGAAGCTGGGACTGTCCAAGGGGAATTAATAAGTTGATAATTGTCCTGTTCTGTTCATTCCCGTTGAAGCATCTGGCTCTGGCCACTATTGGAAGACAGGATACTAAGCCAGATGGACCATTGGGCTGTCCCAGTGTTACCATTCTTATGTTCCTATAAAAATCTGCTGATGAGAAGATATAGCTATATTATATTTATTATTAATTATTATTATTATTATTATTATTATTATTTTATTATACAAAGGTACTAAGATGCTGAGTGATTCCATGAGAATTTTGTTTCACACAAAACCTCCAATATAATTCAAAATATGGCATTACTTATAGGAAGATGTACATGTTAGAACGGGTCAAATCTTATTCCATAGGTCACATCTATTCAGTCTGAAGAGAACCAGTAGTCAAGTAAAGTAAACAATTAAGTTTGCTCTTGTATTTTGAGATCATTTTGGCAGAAGGAGATTGAAATCTGGGCGAGGGCTTTTTAGTTCCACTCTGATGCTGTTTTTTTGCTTACATGCCAAGACTATATTTACAGAGTACTACACATTTTTTTTTAAAAAAAGACACTATAACACCACTACTCATCCATCACTTTGACCCTGAATACTTGTAGCCACCTTTCCTAGAAGCTATCACATTAAATCTCCTCCGTGCAAAATTGCGGTCTCCTTGACAATTTAGATTAATTGCACATTGTCAGGAATAATTAGAAATACACAGTGTATGTGGGTGAGAGAAGATTTGGGGGAATGTTGCAGAGAATATTTATACAGTCTGGAAGTGCACTTGAAACTATCTCAGATGAAAAGGAAGAAATCAGATTAGTCTATTCCACTTACAAAGCAAATGTGATGTACAAACATACAGTACCCATAGTCTCATTATGTTGTTTAAAATCTTAAGACTGCAAGATATGATGTACAGAAATTCTGTAGATTTGTGTGCATATTGGTTGAAAATTTGACTGATGTGTAACTCTTCTGCCAGATGTTGTTGGTAGCAGCAAGAGCTGGGTTCAGAGAACTTGTTTTAACTAACAAACACAATGGGCTTGAGCCCCAACACAGAATTTCTGCCATCACTAAATAACATTCCAGGGCACCATTAATAAAACGGTTCTTCCCCACTCACAAGCACTGTGCCTGTGTATGGAACAAGGGAGGCTGTTAGAGGAAAAGGGAACATAACATCAACTTGGAAAACACAACAACACTATACCAATCTGGATGATAAATAACACACTCACCCATGGTAATATTGGCAACAGAACATTAGATCAGTTGCCCACTCATTAGTGTAAGTGTCCAAGAGGCAAATATCCCTTTATCATAACAGATTTCCTCATCTGTTAACCTTACTCAGAGTTTGGTATGAGAGGGTAGCATAGTCTCAGAATCCTGAGGTACATTTGGGCACTCCTGTCCCTTGAGAAGTGATGGTTGGTCCTGTCTTGTCTGATCTGGTCCTGTCATAAGGCTTTACCACCTGGTCTAACTAAAGTAATATCAGCTTTATTTAGTGGCTAGGTAAGAGGGGCCTCATTGAAGTTCACTCATCTCTTCTGCTGTCCTGTAAAGCTTCAGCAAAGAATTCTTCAAGTAGCACAGGCTTCTCAGTAGAAAGGAACCAGTAGTAGCATATAAAACCATTGAATGAAGACCCTGTCGCTGTGGATGCACTTTTTGCCCCAAGGTAGGAGTGCTGTTCCCCCTTAGTTCAGGTCCACTACTCAATCAATTTTTAGTTTGGGGTCAGTTATGGTGACTCCCAAAGTGTCTTTGGAGGAACCCTTGGTAGAAATCTTAAGGAGATGAAGCTCTCTGGAGCCATACTTCCCTCTGTTCACCAACAGTTGTGGCAAAAAGCTCTGTACATTCAGCAAGCTTCTGTCCAGCACAAGTTCTGGGTAAATAGCTTATGTCCATTAAGGAGCTATGTGGCAGTTCTTCCCCCTGTTGACAAACAGATGGAACCAGAGAGCTCCTTACTCCCTTGAGCTTCAGGCCACAGGGCTTACAGATGTTTTGCCACTGACATGAACGTGGTTTAGAAAAATTAAGCTCATTTTCATCCTTAAGCGACAGCGCCCTTCTGCAGTTCTTTTCTTAACTAAACTGGCACTATAAGGCATTCCAATTAACCAGATTGCACAAAATGTCATCTTGATAAGTAATTAGAAACAATGTAGTCAACCTTTCAAAAAATGCTGAAAAAATAAAAGTTAAGCCCTTAAAAAAAATCGTTGCCCCTTTTTATGAGAGAATCTGGGCCATCCAAATAGATGGTAGTGCATTATGTTGAGAGTACTTATCATATCCCAGCCACTAGTGTATATACGAGTGTATGAGTACTTAGGGAAGCAAATACATTATTCCACCTCACACCATATCCCTCCCACATTGCCAGGGACTCTCAAGACAAATGAATCACAGATGTGATTGTAGATTCTGTGTTATTTTGGGGACATAAGAAATGCAGCTCCCAGCAGCTCATGCAGACAGAGGCTGCAGAAATTGGAACTGCCTTAGCCTGTGCTTGAGATCCCAATCAGAAATGGGTCCAGGGACAGGACAAAAAGGGGAGTTGCCAAGCCAGGAACCTGAACAACATACGAGGGCAACCAACTACAGGCTCCAACTGCCTGAACATGGCTGAGACTGCTTGGACATATGCTGAGTCAACTGGACATCAACTGCTAGCAAGAGAATGAGACGCTGCTCCTCACACTCTGAAGAGTAGGGGTTAAAACCCCATTTTGGCTCTCAACCAGAGGGGTCCACCTGAACTGAAGCCTGCAGCTTCCCAGGGGATGTTCCCATTCTGCTAGCTGCCTGAAACAGCTAGGTTATTGAACACAGCAGGCAGGGACAGAAGTCAGGCCTTCCACCCAAGATATAACCAGCCTTAAGACAGGCCCAGGAGGAGAAAGAAGCCTCAAGACTCCATATCTAGATGGAGAAGTTCATCTGCCAACCTTCCTCTCTCTCTTGTCCTCTCCCCTCTTGTCCTAGAAGGGAAGGGAAGGTCAAGATTTGAGCCACATAGACATGCTTCACACCATAAGGCCCACAATGTGGGTTCTGCTTTTCCCACAGTTGGACATCACAGCAGTGAGTTTTGATTGCATTCCACACTTAACTAGCAAGTAGAGGGCTCTGGGGTGAGGAGAGTTCTGGTCATTGGGCCCATAGCCAGGTGAAGGTTCACCTAGAGTTGAAAGGGTGTGTGGTACCACACCACAATGCAATGCTCAGGCTTGCAACATTCCAGTGTTTGACTGAATACAGATAAGTACGTGCAGTAAAACATCCCTATAGATGTCCAATACACATAGCAGCATGAAAACCAATACTCCAGCACCTGTGGGCAGCCTCTCGTATTTCACCCCTTGGCTTTTTATGTTCTGTGGGGGATTTTGACTATTCATAGTTATTAGAGATGATATTTTCATTTTAGGTGAGGTCTGATTATTGTTGTGGGGTTTAACCTGTTCAATAACTTATCTTTTTCCTCTGGATTTTCCTTCCTTTTCCCTGTACCCAGATTCCATCCATACCCCTTTTTTAAATTAACATTGTCATTTCTCCTAAGGAAGTGGATATTCTGTTTTAAACTTGATCCTTGATTGATTTTCATTCAAGTTCTACAGGTCAGAGGTGCTGCATATTAATTTATTCACCTGACCTCTAGGTGAAGGCACCATGCACCAAGAATTCAGTTTATTCCCAGCTACCAGATAGCTAAGGACTGTTTCCACCTCCGGTCCAAGCAGCACTGACAACCCAGGCCTGGTGGTCATGAGGATACAGGGCCATGAGTAGGGAGGAACTCAGATGACCACAGTTAAGGATCATGGGTTCTCCAGAAGTGGGCTACATGACAAATGTAATGATTAATGATACAGAAAATGGGAGACATGTACATGGTGTCCAAGCACAATGACATGCAACTGAACAACTAATCTTAAAGGAAGTAATGTAGCTGTACATTTAAAATAATCATAACAGAGTATCATATATCACATAACAAAATCATAAAGAACATAGATATAAGCTTGGGAATCAATAGAGGCTTCATTCTGTCAGGGAGGACTGTGGCCCTCATAAGACATCAGGATCATAAGCCTAGGCATATATAAACACTTCTCAAAACCTAAGGTGAAATGTGGTCTCCACTTTGCCATTGAATTCAGTTGGGATAATGTATAGAGCATATGTGATGGAAAATTGTTTACTGGTGTAACAGAACAGAGACTCCTTCCTATTATGAAAATAATCAGATAAAAACAGGCCAGTAATGCCTCCACTGATTGCTAGGATACCAATGTTGGTACAATCATAGGAGCCAAAAGAGCAGTTTCTCCACCGGTTTTTGCCAGGTGAGCAGGTACTATAAGTAACCTATCAGTATCTTCTTTCCAGTTAGTTACAGTCCTCATGCCAGAGAGAACAGGCATCTACCTTTGTCCTACCAGCCATTATCTAGTGTGGTGGGTTCAATGAGAACCCACACTTCTTTGCACCAGAATCCTTAGTGGGTTCCATCAATGGTCATGTGAAATGGGATCCTGGAGTTAGGGTCAAAATTAAATTCTCAAAATATTAGCTTTGTTTAGACAGTGTGTATAAAAACACTTCTGATAAAAGTTCACAGTAGTATTTTCTTTACTGTGTAAAGGTAAACACGTAAATAACACTATTAGGTTACTGAGAAAACCTTGAAGTTGTATATGGAAAAATATTACTAGTAAATTCAGTTTTACTTATTTACAAGGAAAAGCTGCAGGGGACAGACATTCATTTGTACATCACAGTCAAGAAAGGACAGAGTTTAGCTTGTAACATATGAGTTCAGATGCCATTATTGTAAGTGTATTAATTAACTCCCACAGATATCTCCACAAGCTTTCTTGGTCTTCTTTTTTTTTTTGCATTTATGAAAAAAATTGCCCCTTCTCAAAGGGAACAGATTGGCATGAAAAAAAGGGAAAGCCCTGACTCAAAAGAATAATATGCCATCCTAATTGTGTATTGTAAGTCTCCCCCCCCAGAATAATTAACATGTATACTAAACACTAGTTTCACAGAAGCCTTATTATATTTTTAAAGAAAAGCTGTATTTAAGCTGTACTAATTCAATAACAATATTATATAGAACTAATTTAATAATGTCTTACTGCGTTATTGTTGAATATCTTGGTACACATTTTAGAGCAGCAGTTTTCTATTCACATGACTAACGTTGCATCTTTCACAAATCTTTAAAAATCTGTTGGACAACAGAACTTTAAATACAGAAATAAATTAATGGGAGTATTAAAATACCCACAATTTATCTTAAAGCCAAGAAAACCATTTAGTTTACATATATCAGGAGCAAGAAAGCAGATATTCACTTCAATTCAGATTAAATTTAGCTAGACTAAGATTGTCTTAAAATGTAATTGTTACTGTATGTGTGATGTTTGAAGCTGTTAATCATCTTCAGCTTGCAATTTTACCACAAGGTTTGAATCCTGTGAGCTGGAATTTATAAATCAGTAACTGTGAGGAACACAAAAATGCCAAGCAGAGAATACTTTGATTTCCAGATTTGCCTAGTACAACTAGCAGTATCTCAAAGTATGATAGTTTTTCACCTGACAGTACTGCATGGTGTTCTATAACCATTTAAAGGTGTACATTCACATCTCCACAGTGGTGTAGCTGGCTTAAGATCATATGCTGTTGGAAGACCTACGGTACATCACAGTTAAGAACAGAAGGACAAATAACTCATGAATCCCTAAAGAAGTCAATTGCCAGCAGAGAAACAAGGGAAGAATTTAGCGTAATGTGACAGCTTTAATTCTAAAGGTGCATATTTTTATTGGTGTAAATTAGACCATTAACGTTACTTAAACATAATTTTCAGTGTTCACTGTTTGCTTTATTTGTAAAGGAAAGATATGTCACCCAGAGCATGTTCCCATTTACCAGAATAATGGTTAATATACTCTGACTGAAATCATACTGGGTCCAGTCCAAACTTGATTTAATTTGAATGGTAGCTTAATATCTACCCAATAGCAATGTGATTTCAATAAAATCATTACAGTTCTACCACTAAGGCTGCAAGGAATCACTGAGAGAGCCAGAGGGAATATGTACGTGTGTGAGGAAACGTGTGTGGTGTCTATTCTGTGAGTGGGACCTTGGCGAGTCCTTGATGTGTCAGATAATTGTCATGATACATTGTAATTGTTTCATTGGAGCCAGGATGCTCTGTTATATCAGTATGTACCAGAGAGAGAATTTCATTTGTGCACCTGCACCTGCACAGTAACAACACAATGAGAATCTCTTTGTAAGGTCTGAGGAAAAAGTAGATAATGTGCACGTGCTTTAACCAGATTACCAAATGGAACATTCAGCCCTGGTCTACACTACGAGTTTAGGTCAAATTTAGCAGTGTTAGATCGATTTAATCCTGCACCCGTCCACATGACCAAGCCATTTTTTTCGACTTAAAGGAATCTTAAAATCGATTGCTGTACTCCTCCCCCGACGAGGGGATTAGCACTGAAATCGACCTTGCTGGGTCGAATTTGGGGTAATGTGGGTAGTGTGGTCACAATTCGATGGTATTGGCCTCCGGGAGCTATCTCAGAGTGCTCCATTGTGACCGCTCTGGACAGCGTTCTCAACTCAGATGCACTGGCCAGGTAGACAGGAAAAGGCCCGCGAACTTTTGAATCTTATTTCCTGTTTGGCCAGTGTGGCAAGCCGCAGGTGAGTGCAGATCTCATCAGCAGAGGTGATCATGATGGAGTCCCAGAATCTCAAAAGAGCTCCAGCGTGGACTGAACAGGAGGTATGGGATCTGATCGCTGTATGGGGAGATTAATCTGTGCTATCAGAACTCCATTCCAAAAGATGAAATGCCCAAACATTTGAAAAAATCTCCAAGGGCATGAAGGACAGAGGCTATAACAGGGACCTACAGCAATGCTGTGTGAATCTTATGGAGCTCAGGCAAGCCTACCAAAAAACAAGAGAGGCAAGTGGCCGCTTGGGGTCAGAGCCCCAGACATGCCACTTCTGTGATGAGCTGCATGCCATTCTAGGGGGTGTAGCCACCACTACCCCACCCCTGTGCTTTGACTCTGTCAATAGATTATCACGCAACAGGGATGTGCATTTTGGGGATGAGGAAGATGAAGAGGAGGAGGAGGTTGAAGATAGTGCACAACAAGCAAGCGGAGAAACCATTTTCCCCGAGAGCCAGGAACAGTTTCTCACTCTGGATCTGGAGCCACTACCCCCTAAACCCACCCAAGGCAGGCTCCCGGACCCGCCAGGTGGAGAAGGGACTTCTGGTGAGTGTACCTTTGTAAATATAATACATGGTTTAAAAGCTAGCATGTTTAATGATGAATTTGCTCTGCAGACTTGGGTTGCATTTGTGGCCAGTACAGCTACTGGAAAAGTCTATTAATGTGTCTGGGGATGGAGTGGAAATCCTCCAGGGACATCTCCATAAAGCTCTTCTGAATGGTCACTCCTCATGGTCACCTGGTTGAAATAAGGTAATTGTATTAAGGGGACATTCAGAGGTGGCTGCTCCTGCTGGGCTGTGTGCCTGTGGCTGAAAAGAAATATTCCCCACTGTTATCCACGCGGTGGGGGGAGGGGTGAAGCAATCATCCCAGAGAATTGTGGGGGGGGGGATGGGGAGAGGTGGGCGTTTCTGCTGGGCTGTGTGCCTGTGGCTGAACAGAAATCTTCCTGCCGTTAGCCACATGGTGGGGAGAGGGGTGAAGTGATCATCCCAGAGAAGTTGGTGTGTGGGGGGGGCAGGGGGGTTAGTTGGGTTTGTACTGCACGTTAACCCGAAAACCGCAGCCCCTCCTTTTAAATTGCCAACCCATTTTAAATGGCCAATCCAACAGCTGCTTGGTATGGGAATGAGGGCGCTGTTGTTTGAAACCATTCCCACATGTTATGAACGTTAAAGAAGCCAAAAGACTGTGGCTTACAATGGCTGCCTGCAAGCGGAATTCTGTTGCCCACCTGCTCTGCCTGTGTGATCTCTCACATCAAATCGGCAAACCATCAATATAAGAGGCAAAATGTGATCTTGTACTGAAAGCACATGTGCTATATAATGTTAACAGGTTGGTTCACCATGAAAGAGTCTACCCATTGTTCTCTAAAATGTGTCTTTTTAACTACTACTCTCCCTATTTTCCCCTCCAGCAGCTGTAAATGTTCAATGCTCACATTATCTTCTCCATCCCAGAGGCTAGCGAAGATTAGAAGGCAAAAAAAAATGCACTCGCGATGAAATATTCTCTGAGCTCATGCAGTCCTCCCACACTGAAAGATCCCAGCAGAATGCGTGGAGGCGAGCAATGTCAGAGTCCAGGAAAGCACAATATGAACATGAGGACAGGTGATGGATTGAAGATAATAAGTGGTGGGTTGAAGATGATAGGTGGTGTCAGCTTGCTGACAGAAGGCAGGGGGCAATGCTGAGGCTACTGGAGGATCAAACTGATATGCTCCGGCATGTGGTTGAGATGCAGGAAAGGCAGAAGAACAGACCGCTGCTACAGCCCCTGTGTGACCAACCACCCCCCTCCCCAAGTTCCATTGCCTCCTCACCCAGATGCCCAAGAATGTGGGGGGGGGGGCTCCAGGCACCCAAGCACTCCACCCCAGAGGACTGCCCAAGCAACAGAAAGCTGGCATTCAATAAGTTTTGAAGTGCAGTGTGGCCTTGTCCTTCCCTCCTCCCCCACCCCACCCGGTGCTTCCCTCCTCCCCCACCCCTCCCGAGCTACCTCGGCAGTTATTCCCCTATTTGTGTGATGAATTAATAAAGAATGCATGAATTGAAACAACAATGACTTTATTGCCTCTGCAAGTGGTGATCGAAGTGGGTAGGGGAGGACAGTTGGTTTACAGGGACGTAGAGTGAAACAAGGGGGCGGGTTTTCATCAAGGAGAAACAAACAGAATTTTCACAACATAGCCTGACCAGTCATGAAACTGGTTTTCAAAGCTTCTCTGATGCGTACCGCGCCCTCCTGTGGTCTTCTAACCGCCCTGGTGTCTGGCAGCGCGTAACCAGCAGCCAGGTGATTTGCCTCAACCTCCCACCCCACCATAAATGTCTCGCCCTTACTCTCACAGAGATTGTGGAGCACACAGTAAGTAGTAATAACAATGGGAATATTGGTTTCGCTGAGGTCTAAGCAAGTCAGTAAACTGTGCCAGCGCACCTTTAAACGTCCAAATGCACATTCTCCCACCATTCTGCACTTGCTCAGCATGTAGCTGAACAGCTCCTGACTACTGTCCAGGCTGCCTGTGTACGGCTTCATGAGCCATGGGAGCAAGGGGTAGGCTGGGTCCCCAAGGATAACTATAGGCATTTCAACATCCCCAATGGTTATTTTCTGGTCTGGGAAGAAAGTTCCTTGATGCAGCTGTTGAAACAGACCAGAGTTCCTGAAGAAGTAAGCGTCATGTACCTTTTCCGGCGATCCCACATTGATGTTGCTGAAACGTCCCTTGTGATCCACCAGTGCTTGCAGCACCATTGAAAAGTACCCCTTGCAGTATATGTACTCACTGCCTTGCTGCTCTGGTGCCAAGATAAGGATATGGTTTCTGTCTATCACCCCACCATAGTTAGGGAATCCCATTGCAGCAAAACCATCCTCTATGACCTGCATGTTTCCCAGAGTCACTACCCTTAATAGCAGCAGCTCAGTGATTGCATTGGCTACTTGGATCACAGCAGCCCCCACAGTAGATTTGCCCACTCCAAATTGATTCCCGATTGACCGGTAGCTGTCTGGCATTGCAAACTTCCACAGGGCTATTGCCACTCATTTGTGAACTGTAAGGGCTGCTCTCATCTTGGTATTCTGGCGCTTCAGGGCAGAGGAAAGCAAGTCACAAAGTTCCATGAAAGTACCCTTTTGCATGCGAAAGTTTTGCAGTGACTGGGAATCGTCCCAGACCTGCAACACTATGCGGTCCCATCAGTCCGTGCTTGTTTCCCAGGTCCAGAATCGGCGTTCCATGGCATGAACCTGCCCCATTACCACCATGATGTCCAAATTGCAGGGGCCTGTACTTTGAGAGAAGTCTGTGTCCATGTCCTCATCACTCTTGTCACTGCGCGGCCATCACCTCCTCGCCTGCTTTTGCAGGTTCTGGTTCTGCATATACTGCTGGATAACACGCGTGGTGTTTACAATGCTCATAACTGCTGTGGTGATCTGAGCGGACTCCATGCTTTTCGTGGTATGGCGTCTGCAGGAGAGCAGGAGAGCGGAGTGGCAGCAGAAGCGATGGGTGGATGATGATGCTGACAGCAATATTGCGCCTGCACGAAACTATTGTCGGCCATTGCTTTCCCAGAGGAAGGGAGGGGGGAGAAAGGGGTAGGCTGGCAGCAGATGGTGCAGTATGACTGGTAGCTGTCATCATCTCCTGGTTGCTCGCCAGCAGACGGTGCAGTACGATTGTAGCCATCATCGTTTCCAGGCAGACTGAATCTCCATGAGACGAAACTTAAGAAGAGAATGACCTGGTGTCACTCCATTTATGTGCAGGAGCTCCCTGACAGACCTCACCAAGGTCTGTTAGGAGCACTCATGTCTGCCCAGGTGCCCCTGACAGACCTCACCGAGGTTGGCCAAGAGCTCCCAGGAGACGAAGACGATGACAGCTACCAGTTGTACTGCACTGTCTGCTGCCACAAGGCAATGAGATGCTACTGTGTAGCAATGCAGTACCACGTCTGCCAGCACGCAGGACACGTACGATGACGGTGAGCTGAGCGGGGTCCATGGTATGGCATCTGCACTGGTAACCCAGGAAAAAAGGAGCAAAATGATTGTCTTCCATTGCTTTCATGGAGGGAGTGAGGGAGGGGCAGCCTGAAGACATGTACCCAGAACCATCCACGACGATGTTTTTGCCCCATCAGGCATTGGGATTTCAATCCAGAATTCCAATGGGTGGCAGAGACTGCGGGAACTGTGGGATAGCTACCCACAGTGCAACACTCTGGAAGTCGATGCTAGCATTGGTACTGTGGATGCACTCTGCTGACTTAATGGTCTTAATGGTCTTAAGTGGGGACACACACAATCGACTGTATAAAATCGATTTCTAAAAATCGACTTCTATAAATTCGACCTAATTTCTTAGTGTAGACATACCCTGGTAGCAGAGGATTCTACAAGCCTATTAATGATTTATAATGTTACCCACTTGGGGCCAGATTATGACTTGTCCTGAACACATGCATAAGGTGAAAGGAAAGGTGACAAGAAGGTTACAGGGACCAGCCATACTGTGGAGGATCATTGCAAACACTTCTTGAGGCTAGTGCTGCTGACAGAAATAGCCATCTCAAAGAGGATGGGGGGAGAGTCATGGTACAGACTAGGCCATGTAGATGGAGCAGTGTCGATATCCACAATGCTATCCAACATTATCACAGGGCTTGGCTAATGATTTTAGGGGGAGTTCATTATCTGGGGCACCCTAATGTTAGCTGACTTATTCAGAAAGATTGTAGAAAACTGCAGAGAAAAAATCTTTCTCAAGAGCAAGAGATCACTATTGGGTAACAGATAATTTACAGATAGATGGTCAGGAGCATTGTACCATAAAATGGTCTCCAACCATACAACTGTTTTACACATAGCATTTGTAAAGCTTGAAACGAAAATAGACAATTCATTAGAAAAGCTGAGCACTAAAATAGTAGACGTTCAAGAAGCTGTCTCAGAAATGTAAGGATGGATCACTACCCTCAAAGTTGAATCAACACAGACAGACAATCAACAGGCAGAAATGCCAGAGCAAATAAAGCCACTAAGTGACCAACTGAATCAAGGATAAATCTAAGGACATGACTTGCAGCTGTGTGAAATTTTTGCCTGACATATAGCTCAGAAAGGGAGAGGAAAAGGTGCTTTTTAAACCTCCTTCCTACTGCATCTAAGCCTGGAGCAGTCTGAGAACTAAACTGCCTTCCCCCAGCTTCAGCACAAATTCGAACAGCTATAGGGCTAGTCTAACTTGTGCAGGCTAGAACACTACCTTAAGGACCCATGCTGCCCAGGTTTGCCAGAGTGCAATTTACTGCAGCCCTGTCTCCTCCTGCCTCATCATAGACTGTCCTCTATGCAAGGGAGGCACAGAACAGGAGGAGGAGGTGACATAATGCTGGCATAGATTTGTCTCCTGAGGTTTCCACCATGGCAAGGAAAATCCCATTTGCCACATTATCATTAGATGATACTTCTCTACTTCATGAGGGTAATGTGAGAATAAAAGTCTGATGGCAATGGGGGTCATATAAGTATCTGGAAGGATGTACTAGAATATATAGATGATATACAGGAAAGTAGAAACTGTGCTCTTTGATTAAAAATGTTTGTCTGGACTTGTTTATAACCCGAGTAAAGGGAAGTGAGGCAGGGCTCCGCTGTGGTGCCACACTTGGCTGACCTCTATCACAGAGGGCTTTTGCTCCAGTCCTCTCTGAAAACTCCAATCCAGGTCACCTGAGCAAGAGCAGGTGTCCACGGCAGGCCTAAAGTGCACATTTCTTCTCTCACAGCAGAGCATGTCCATTTGCTTTAAGGTGCAGATCTAAATCTTCCCCCCTTTGTGCAGGGGTCAGAAGCAGTATTTCCCTCTATTGAACCACACATCCCTGGGGAATTCCTTCTTCTCCAGGCTCTTCCAGCATCCTGCTCCCTGGCCATTTACAGGCCACTCCTCTTAGGCCTTATCAACCAATAGAGCTCTTGCCTTTTCCTAATCTCTTCTTCCTCAGTGGAAAGCCCCACTACAGGTCTGGTTTCTCCCCAATCTCTCTATTAAAAAAAGGAAGGCAGCTTCTCTTTGTATCCCTTCCCTTTCCCCACCATGCATTACTGCCATGACTAAAGTCCCCATTGATCCTCCAGATTATATTCCCTAGAATGTCCATGCTTGGGCTCAATAAGGACCAGGGCAATGCTGAGTCACTAACTTCCCATAAGGACTCCAGCACCTCTGTTACTATGTCAGCAAGGACAGATAATGTGACAAGTCCCTCTGGGATTTTCAGGGAGTTAAGAAGGAAGCACAATTCTTGTAAAATGTGATATTTCATTTAGAAAACAAAAATAGAACCAAATAATGAAATGAAGAGGCTGTGCAACACAAGAGAAGTGGTACTGCTAGAAATGGTGAAAAATATTTATCCGCAAAGTATTATCATGAAGATGTATTGTCTAATAAAAATCAATTCAAAGTTAACATCAATGGAAATATTGACTAATTACAAAATATATATATATATTTTTTTCATGAAAGCAGACTTTGCCACATCACCAGTTACATTCTGAACCTTTTTTTCCCCCATATAAAGAACACACACTCTTCTGGTTTAATTTCAAGATATACATTTAAAACTCTAAAATCACTTCAAAGTACAGTGGGCTAAAATACTGATCAGTATATGATACTTTTCATGTGTATATATTGATATTGTGCAAATAAACTGGGGATTGATTGTGCTAGATACCATGCAAATAGGTAGTAAATAATAATCCCCGCCCCAATTCAAAGTGATTACAGACATTGGGCCAAATTCATCCCTGGATTCTTCCTTACTGTTGTTGATGGGGTTCTATTAAGGATGAAACGGTTCCATTAACTAATTAGTCCTCCCAGCATTATTGTCAGGCGTCTTATTATGCCAATTTTACAGGCAGGAAAATTGAGGCAGAGAGATTGATTTGCTCTCAGCTGCCAAAAGAGTTCCTGTCAAAGCCAGGTTTTAATTCAACAGTCTATTTTTCCCAGTCTTTTGCTCATAACATGCCACTCTCATGAGATGAGAGGTGTCTGTTTTGGATCCTGGAATATTCAGTAAATAGCATCACTCCAATTTTACTCCATTTTACCTCTCCATTTTTGTCACAATGCAGATGCCATCCTTTCTGCTGAGCGCTGCATGTGACACACCCTGGAAACTGTCAGTGTTCCTAAATCAGATAGGCTGGTTATTATAAATCCTCTACTAGCCCAGAGAGCAAGAACTTGGGATCAGGAATCTAACTTGGGTCTATTGGACCCGGTAATATAGAGCACTAACAAGCAGGTCAATTCCTTTGACTTTTAACTGTGAACTTGTACTCATAATGAGTCCCCTGAAAATAAGATACTTTGGTTTCCTAAAGGAAGAAGGGAAGATGGATAATCAGAAGAAGGGGTTGGGGAGGGGGTCATAATTGCCTTGGACTAGAAACTACCTAGAAACAAAATTGTTCTCATCAAGCCAGGATGAAATCAAGTTTCAAGGACCTGCCTGAGATAACTAGACACCATGCGATGCAGATTCCACTGTGGAAGAGGACAAAATAGACTAATGAAATGACTTACAATAGAAGCATTGGCTCTTCAGGGAAAAAAATCATCTGTTGAAACACGATATAAATTAGTATTTCTCCCAGAAACCCAAGGGGGAAAAATATCATATAGTATCTTTTTCTTCTTGTCATATTTGGTTAGCAAAAAGGCTTGTAAAATAAATTATGTAGCTAGTTCAACATGTTAATGCAGTGTAAGTGTTCAATGAAATATGACTTTTGAACTGCCACAAGAACTTTTTATTAAATAACACAAATGCTGACTCCAATTCCCGCTCCTATAAGTCTGAAATATAATGACCTCTATATAGTGCCATGGGGCTCAGCATTAAAAATAGAGCATATTTTAATGAAACAACTTTGCTACAGAAAGCATGAATTCTGATTAGATTAAACCTCAGGGATAAGGAACTAAATCATTGTTGAGGCCTGAATTTTCTGCTTTCCCTAAAAACCTAAACTCTGAGGTAATTCACAGAATACCAAAAATAGCTCTGAGAATCTACAATGATCCCCAACTCTGTTCCCAGGGGTTTTGTCATTATGATGACTTCAGAACAGCTGTGAACTGGAAGAGCATGAGAAGAAGCTAGGTTTCCCAAGTTCCTTATATTGCTCCAGACTTCATATAGCCTTAGCTTTTAAACCACAATATGGTTTATCTAGGCAAATTATGCAACCATGAATTATGGAAGCTTTCTTCTACTTTTAGACTGTACACTTTTTTATTACCTCTGTGTGACAGTATATGTATCCATATATTTTTAATGGTTTTTTTTAGTGAGTTACATTTACTTTAACAAGTAATCTTTTCAGCACATATATAATATTATAATTAATTAATTTACTATACTTAACTTACTATAAACAGGACCTGAATTTGGATACTCTAGGCCAGTCCAGATTCTGTTCTTGGTTACCATAGCGTAACAGATTTCCGTGTGAAATACTGATTTCAGTTGAGTTACTCTGAAAATATATCAATGTAGCCAAGAGCAGAATTTGGCCTTCTGTATATTTTTTTGCAAAAATGCTAGGCAAAGTTGAAGATAACAATACTCTTATCTTCAGTTGCTAAAATGTTTATTCATGTGTTCTCCTTTTTTTTGTTTGTGTACTTGGAATCAACCCTACTGAATGAACAACAACAATTTTTCTAATGGTTGTATAAAATGTATTCAAATTTAGGTCAGGTTTATCATAAGTTAAATGTACTCTAGCAATTAAACTGTTCTCCATTTTGCAATAGGAAGGGAGAAAGGGACAAGACTGTTATCCAGGAGCCAGCATTAGGTCAAAACCTGAGAGTATTTTTAGTAGAATATTAGCAGGAAATCACAGTCATGTGACCTAATGGCTCAAGGAGCTGATGCAAGCTGTGTTAATTGTTAACCTAGCGAAAGATCCTCCTTATCATTATCAAGTTTATATTTTCCAGTGGGCAGGAAATTATGTATTAAAGAAACATCCCAGAAACAATGGGAGTGCCCAAGGGGACACATTCTGAAGTGAGACAAAAGGCTATAAATATTAGTTCAGTCAGGCTGTCTTTGACCTATTACCATGAGTAAGGGATATCTACCCATGAGTAAGGGAGTTCCTTTTGGTTTAATTTACATGTTAAGGATCTAGACAAAGTTGTAAGAAGGTATAAGGAAACATAGCTCTATTCTAAGGTTAAGATTTAGGTTTGGATTCTATAAAATTAAAATCTTGCAAGCTCTTCTCATGAGATTTGGGACCCCAATGTCAGAACGTTCATATGATCAACCAGTCACAGGAGATTTCTACTCCTTGGTATCCATAGATCATAAGATTGTCTGTTCTTGTGCAATTTCCATCATGGAAAATTTGGAACCAGTTATCAGTCCCCTTCTACTTTTAGATCTGACCCGATAGCCAACCCCTAGTGATAGGTTGGAATCTGGGGATTCAGATCCCAAACCCTTAGTTTTCCCCAGATTATGGTTCTTTTTTTTTTTTTTTGACCCATCTATAAGTCTGTTTCCTAGTTTGTTTCTGTCTATACATAGACATTCCCTTTCAGTTTAGAGTCTGGGATCTGCTTGCTCCATTCTACATTTTTGTAGTAAATAAGATTTCCACTGAGATTTCTTTACCCCCCTGCCCCCAATCTTATTTGTGTGTTATATTGAAAGTAATCTGTGTCAGACAATCATTACATCTGATATCTTTCCATGCCAAAGCCAGAACATATATCAAAATACTGTTTTCAGCTTTTTGCAATGTGAATTATTATCACAATAATATTCTTTTACTTTCAAAATAACCATAAAGGCATTAAATCTGACAGATTTTAGAGTCATTTAAAAAACTAGTACTCTATTTTCATTGTTTTTGTTTGCTTCTTCATTCTGTACAGATAAAGAGAATATTTTAGTCTCCCAATACTTTGACTTGCAGTAATGATATTTATATTTAATAACAAGTATTAAGCTTACTGATCTGGTTGCCCTCCAGATAAAGTACATGAAAAGGAGAAATGAAAAGCAACAATTTACTATTTTAAGATACTTTCTTTGGCTTTATATTGCAATAGATCACTATTAAATTGTATTCCTGTCTGGAGACATGCCTAAAGATTGGCATTATATACTAAAAGGTTACATTTGCATTACAGTTGTATATCACAGTTTTAAAATATCAGTTATAATAGCTTTTATTGTCCATCCCCTATGATGTGGCCCCAACTTGTGTAGCTTGGTTTCAGGGCAAGGGAATGTGGTTTTATAACACCTTTATACCCATCCCAGCCCATGGTTGGCTGGAGACCAAGCTGGTCCCTGGTAACAGTTCAAATAGCTTCTCATTTATGCCAGCTGCCTCTGGCCCCAAGTGGCCATTCTAGAAGCTAGGGATTGTCAGGATTCAGAAATCCCCCAGCCATTCCACCTTTCTCTTACACATTCCTTAGGCTTGGGGACAGAGTAAAGAGCAGCTACAGCAGCTCTAAACCACTTGAGAATTTCCCTTTCCTGTGGGAAATATCTTTTGTCCAGGCAAACCAACATTACAGTTATTTTGCACCACCAGAGCAGAGCAATTCAGCCATACTGGGGCTGAGGATCTGGCCTTTTCAATCTCTTTTGTTGTTTTTGTCGTTGTTCATGCATTTTGTCACATTTAAATATTCTTTATGCAGCAAGGAATTCTGGCATTCAGATGGATTCAGCCTGAAACCAAGGCACTACAACCAGTGCATAAACTGTGGATCCAGAAGCTGTTCCCAAACTCAAGTCTTTGTGTGGTAGTGCATTGTAACATAACCACTGAGCCCCTGGAACTGATGTTGCTCAGCCATTAGCCCAGGCACACAACAAGTTCTTTTGTCTTCTCTCAGGATTATCCTGATTAAATTACTCGAGGGAGGGTTATGTTTTGGCTTTGGGAATCTTCCTTGTGTTGACAGTTTATCAGTTTCAGTTATATTTTAATTCATGTGGTTTTATAGCTGATGTTCATATGCCAAGAGGTTACAGTAGGCACATATTACTGTTGAAACATAAATATATTAAACAATCGGTTTGATTATGATTATTCCATTGCTTTTTTCTGTTCAAAATAGTTATTCGATGAGCTATAATAGATCCCAGTCTAACCATCAGTTAGCAAGCCCTGGCTTTTTCTTTTCTTTTCTTTTGGTTTTGAAAGTGGGGATTTCCCAGAAGTAAACATTAAAGCAGTGATTAGTAAAATATCAGAGTTTAGTAAAAATATAACATATTTTTAAAACAACTAAAGGAGGAGAGGATTTTATCTTGCGTTATAAGATAATTATGTTTTAGTTTTCAACTGTTTCATTTTAATAAAAAACTGACTAAGCAAATTACTGATACTTGTTCACAAAAACATTTAATTATTCCCTTCTCCATTTCAGTCACTAGTTGTAGCAGCATATTTCCTTTAGGCAGGTGTGTGGATATAAACATCTGCTTTCTAGAATAAATGCTGTATAGCTAGATGTGTGAAGGTCCTTTAGAGGTGAAAATCAGCCATTATGGAATGAAAGATGAAAATGCCAGGAAGAAGAGGCTTGAAATGAACATTTTCACTCAATATTACTTCTTTTGTCATGCCCAGGCTTTCAGTAATCATGCTTTATCTTACTGTCCTCAGTAGGCAGTGAGGAAACATAAACTAGATGGTGATTTGGACAACATGCCCACCAGCACTTACACCTTTCACAAACTACTTGGATCTTTGGTCCAGGTTTATGGGGTAAATGAGTGTTCCATGCCTGTTTGCTCCCACATCCTCCTACAGGGCAGGTGTGCTGGTAATGGGCAGAGAACTCCAAAGAATATATAGTCTTAGAGCTAGATTGACAAAGGGGACTTAGGCATAACACTGCTTAGCTATTAGGCACCCTGCTATTGACTGGATGCCCAATTAGATGTCCAAGCTCCTTTCTGGGGTCAGTTATTCATCCAAAAAAGGGAATCCCAGAACCCAGCCCACTGAGCAGGGAGTCACCTAAGCTAGCCAATATTTAATTATTATACAAAGAATCAGTTCAAACCAGAGATACTGGGAAAGACCAAGACCAAAATAGCCTATAAATCAGCAATTAGGGCACTAACCTGGAAAGCAGGAGACCTAGGTTCAAATGTCTTCCCCAGACAGAGAGTGAGTGCTCTAACCACTAGGCTATTGGGTAAACCATCTTTTATGGGAGTTTAGGGGTGCTCTAA
The DNA here is from genome assembly GCF_965140285.1 of Lepidochelys kempii. Classification (NCBI taxonomy): domain Eukaryota; kingdom Metazoa; phylum Chordata; order Testudines; family Cheloniidae; genus Lepidochelys; species Lepidochelys kempii. The sequence goes on from NC_136380.1 coordinate 87,730,317, forward strand.
GCAGAGACAATGGATTGGATGAGAGAGGCAGGATTTAGTCATGAGTTAGATGCCAAGCTGCTGAATGGTGTCAGAATTTAGGCAGCTGTGTGCATGCCCAGTAGCAGAAATAAGGCCACCTAGGGGACTTTAGACATCTCCAGGATTAGACAACAGTTGAGGGGGGTTTTGAGGATCTCAGTGGTGCCTAAATGTTGTAATTAGGCACTAAGTCCCTCTTGTGAATTGAGCCCCTTGGTTCTCCCTCCTCCCCCGCACAACACCCCCAAAAGCAGCAGTCAACAGAGCTGCGCTGACAGAGAAGGTATCATAATTTGTCCTAGAGCAAGAGGGAAGCAGAGACGGAATTGTGCTGAAGATGGTGTCTGAGACACAAAGCATCCTGAAGTTACTCTTGGGACTCCACCTTCTGTATCATCTCTTGCTCGTGAATGTTTGTGCAATTACAATCTAGCCCTTAACAAACCATTCATTTCATCATTTCCTTTAACTAGGAAGGCAAGAAAAGGGGTGCCCTGGCATGAGATCCTTTGACACGGGAATTTTCCAACAAAGGAAATGCCACGTATTAAGTATATCAGAAGCTTCTCCCACTGCAGGGTTAAGTAGGGAGCAGAAGCTGGAAGTGAGTGGGAGAAGACTGTCTCTTTTCAAAATATTACTCATTTTAATATGAATTATTTCTAATCTTCCTGAGCTATAGACTAGGAACTGGATATTCTACCACTAGATCTGCAGTTGGAGGTTAAACAACCAATGTGCAGAAAAAAATGTCCATCCAATGGGAAAAAAGTATTTCAAAGTGAACTACAGGGAGTTGGTCCCTAGGCCTCTTGTCACTGTTTTGTTTGGTTTTGCAAGAGGCATGGGAATCAGGAGGGAAACTGTCCAGTCTGATCAAAACCTTAATTTCAAATAGAAAATATGGACAAATGTCACATTAAAGAGCTCAGTCTTCATGTTTTCCTTATAAATCAGGGCCTATTTTAGCACATCTTACAAATTGGCGGGTTGATAGGTTATATGTTAATGCACGTCTAAGAGCGGAAACAAACACTCACCCTCTGGCAAGGGCCTTAGCACTTCCTATAGAACTTTTTCCACATCAAAGTTGCTAAACTGCCTCCCCTTCATCATTCAGCTTCCCCTTATAAACACTTCTTTTCCAATGCTCATGAGAAGTGAGCAATATATATTGGGCCAGGTTCTCAGCTGATGTAAATTAGTGTAGCTTCATGGACTGCAATGGAGCTACACCTCAGCTACATCTCTTCCTCTTCCAGGTTCCCCAGTATACCCTAAGTTCTCTGTATTTAGATAGTAAAATCTGAGTTAGGGCACCGTCTCATTTTGTATATCACACAGCACTGAGCACAAGGTCAGTGCTTTATAAATCATAATATCACTATTTCTTTAGATCTTCCATGAGGAATCACTAATTGCCGTTAATTATTCTGCCACTTGCGTTTTTTGTTTGCTTTTTAAAAAAAAAATCATTGCAATAATGTAACCACAAAGGAATGTTGACTTCTATTTACTCTTCTAATAGCAGGTTTCAGAGTAACAGCTGTGTTAGTCTGTATTCACAAAAAGAAAAGGAGTACTTGTGGCACCTTAGAGACTAATGGATTGGTTAGTCTCTAAGGTGCCACTAGTACTCCTTTTCTTTCTTCTAATAGCACCTCTGAAAATGTACTAATGCACAAAGCTAAAAATGTTTCTCTAGACATAACGGCAAGATATGAGAGGGTAGTTTGAGAAATATTTTCCAGTGCTAAAAATAGAGTGGGTCATAGTGACCTTTATTTTGCAGGTGCTGCACTAACCAAATGCCTGGAGAAAAATGCAGTGAGTTAAGTAGATGGAAGTCTGTGGAATTTGTTGTAAAATTAATAAACCTGAATCATTAACCTCTTATGTGCTTATTGCAAATTTGGTCTTGGTACATATGATTTTTCTCACTGTAAATTCAAATTACAAAATATCCTAACTAGCCCTCCATGTCATTAATGACACCTCCATAATACATTTCATCATCCTCAAGCCTGGCACATATCTGTGCTCAGCTTGTACGGCCACACTCATTAACTGAGTCCTCACAGAAAAAGGACTCTTACCCACCCACTCAAAAAGGCCAAATATATTGTTTAAACCTTCAGGGTAAAAGCCTGGCTCCATTCAAGTCCATGGGAAAACTCCCATTGACTTCAATGGGGCCAGGATTTCACCCCAATCACTTGCATAGGTCTGGATTCTGATAACCTTACTTATTATGAAGCAAAACTTTACTCCACCAGTAGTCTGAGTGACCATTATGGGACTACTGGTGGAGTAATATGCTACTCAGCATGAGTTATGGTATCAAAATCTGTCCCCACTACATTAGGAGATCACAGGGAAGTATAGTTTCCACCCAAATTTGGTTTCACTTAATGACACATTGATTACAACCATTTTTGATGACTGCAGCCATTTATAATGAAAGCTCTACACTAACCAAAAGGAAAAGGTAAGTTTACTCAATTCTCTTGATACGATCAAGTGGATCTTAGTCCTTTAGGATTTACCTCTGTCAAATGAATCATACACCGTGCTTTCTCCAGTAGTTTTCTAGGCAGCCAACATGGTCCATTGGCTAACAGACTGTGAATTGGGAGACCTAGATTCTATTGCTTGCTTTGCCTCTGACTTCCTTGGTGATGTCAGGCAAGTAACAGCCTCCCAGATGTAGAATTAATGAAAGTACAGTGCTAGAAAGCCTCCCTGAACTAGAAAGTACTAATGGAAGTTACTAGAAAGTAACAGCTTCGCTGAACTGGAAATAATGATTCTTATTCTACTTTTGAATGCTTATTCAGGGCATATCAGTTTTCAACAGTATTGAAAAGGTTAATATTATGATGGTGATAGTAACAGCAGAGTTTTTTCCTAACAGGTATTCCTTAATGTAATAATGGACCCCTAGTTTATTCAGGCATTAAATGGAAATGTATATCCCCTCATCCTTAAAACTTTTTTTTGTTTACAGTGACAGGAGCTAAAGAGAAAGTCCAGTGTTTCAAATACAGGCACAGGCTTAAATCTGTGATGGGGAGGGATACTTAGAGTGACATTTTTGTAGAATAACTTCCTTGCATTGCTCAGGATGAGCTCCATTTCCTGCAAGTTTGTGATTTTGAACATTATGGTTCTGTTTGAGTGCCAGATTCAGTGAATGAAAGCCTCAGGGTAAATCAGTAGCGCTCCCACCGAAGCGTTACTAGATTACACCAGCTGATAATTTGGCCCTGTATTTTTAAAGCTGATTCAGAGATCTGTTTTAGAAATCGAATCATCTAACATATGGAGATTCAGTCCATGGAGGGCTCAGTTTTCTGGGAATGAAAATGGAATTTCTGCTCACTCTAGTAGGCTGATATATTTTTTATAAAGATTTGATTTTCAGGCATTTCAGTTACATTAGTCATAGACTTGTTTTTCACAGAAGCTATAAGTACTGTAGCAAGACAATGCTCTCATTTCTTTTAGTGTAACTTTATCAGGATCTCAGCTATCACTTGCTTCTCTTTGTACACTTTTAAATCTAACATTAGCAGTAGTGCCCCGCATATCACATAGATGAAAAATGTATCAAAAAACCCCATCACATATTACTCTGTGTCAAACATCCTTTTTAAGCACATATAATATCTTTAAAAGCTTCCATTTGCCCGGTGGTATGGTTGTAACAACCACTTATCAATTTTCAACAGAACTTCAACCAAAATGATGATTTTGCAGTCTTTGGAGTTCACGCCTTAGATTTGGAGCAGGGAGGTGAGGGGGGAGGAGAAAGGAATCTCCTGGCTTGGTTTTGTGGTGTGACACCCATGAAAAGTTTCAGAGTAGCAGCCATGTTAGTCTGTGTCCGTAAAAAGAAAAGGAGGACTTGTGGCACCTTAGAGACTAACAAATTTATTAACGCATAAGGTTTTGTGAGCTACAGCTCACTTCATCGGATGCATTCAGTGGAAAATACAGTGGGAAGATTTATATACACAGAGAACGTGAAACAATGGGTGTTACCATATACACTGTAACGAGAGTGATCAGGTAAGCTGAGCTATTACCAGCAGGAGAGTGGGGGGGGCAGAGGGAGGGGAGGAACCTTTTGTAGAGATAATCAAGGTGGGCCATTTCCAGCAGTTGACAAGAATGTCTGAGGAACGGGGGTGAGGGGTGGGGGGGAGATAAGCATGGGGAAATAGTTTTACTTTGTGTAATGACCCATCCACTCCCAGTCTTTATTCAAGTCTAAGATAATTGTATCCAGTTTGCAAATTAATTCCAATTCAGCAGTCTCTCCTTGGAGACTGTTTTTGAAGTTTTTTTGTTGAAGAATTGCCACTTTTAGGTCTGTAATCGAGTGACCAAAGAGATTGAAGTGTTCTCCGACTGGTTTTTGAATGTTATAATTCTTGACGTCTGATTTTTGTCCATTTTTTTAAATAATTGTTATTTCTAATTTTGGAAATATTTTGTAAAATAGGAGAGCTTTTATCCCCCCTCTGAAATTACTACCAGCAAATGTCATGATTGTCACAGTTTTCATTCCCAGGATATCTGGAAAAAAAACCACCTCCAAAAGGCCCTTTTACTCAATAGCTCACACTTTGGCTTTTAAAATAGCTGTGAGGAGGGGATAAAGGTGCCCACCAAGAGCTACATGTTCTAACAATATGAAAAAAAAACTACACAACAAATAAATAAGGATGGTCCTTCAGTCTATTCCTTCCCATGGCCCTGTCTGGCTTTAATAATATTTTGAATTTATATAGCATTTTAAAACACAGTTTAATTAACCCTAAGAAGAGCAGGACCATTCCCTCATATAATTTCACAGATAGGAGCATTCAGGATAAGCTCAGAGACATGTTTATCATACAGAAGGTCTAGTCAAGTCCCTTGGCCTCTCTGCCTGTCAATTTCCCCACCTGTATAATTAAGGTGTTGTCTTCACTACCGCATTGATGCAGCTGGGCCGCTGTAGTTCATCTGATGAAGACGCACTATGCTGATGGCAGAGTGCTCTCCTATCAGCATAATTACTCCACGTGAACGAGAGGTGGAAGCTATGTTGAGAGCATCTCCCGCCAACATAGTACAGTGTAGACACCACTTTAAGTCGATGTAAGTTATGTCCCACAGAGGGGTGGCTTTTTAACACCCTTGAGTGACATAACTTATATCCACTTAAGCAGTAGTGTAGACAAGCCCCAAGACTTTAATTATGTTGACATTTAATCCTTCATTTAAAAAAAGATACTATGCATCTCTTCATCTCTTCCTCCTTTGCAGTGTTGCCTGTCATCTTAGACTGTGAGCTCTGCAGTGCAGGAACTCTGCCTTTATATGTACTTAGTTAGTCCCTAATACATTATGGGTACTACCACAGTATAAAAATAATGATTATAATAAATTCTATGTAAAAGAATCATATACATTTCAGAACCAATTCATAGAGGGTAGGTTCGTGTTCTCCTATTTTTGTGAACTTCATTTCCAGTTTGGGAAATTTCTCAGGCTGAGCTGATGCTGTTTTCAAAGCATCCTTTTCCACCACACCCCTCCTCCAATCTTTTTTACTCTGCAGCATCCACTTTAACTTGTGAGTCAACATTCTGGACACTGTCTGCCCCAGTCATTTTTTTTTTCAGTGCATGGGAGAACATTCTTGCTCCTGCTATCCACTTATGCTCCATTGGCCCCCATTGTATTGAAATCCAAGTGCCTCGCAAATATTTGTCCTCACAATATCCCAATAAGGAAGAGAGAATACTATTGCCCCCATTTCATAGATGGGAAACTGAAGCACAAAGAAGTTAAACAACTTGCCTAAGATCATCCAGTAAGTCTGTGGCAGAGCCAAGAACTGAAGTCAGATCTCCTGGGTCCCACTCCAATGTCTTATTCCAGTGTCTCTATCCCTGCAGTCAGCCAGCTTTCTTCTGCCCACATCAGCTTCTTCTGCCAATGATTTCTTTAACCTCAAAAATATTCTCTCAAGGGTATTATTGCATTTGAATATTAGGAGTTTTCATTACTACTACACCTTAGTGGCATAGTGTTCACTGAGTAATGCAGCTATGCTTCCTCATAATGAATAGATATCAAATGAAAGAAAATGGATTCACTCACTAAATATTTTAATCATTATTCATGTTTAAAATTACAAACATTTCTCTTAATTCTATTCTACCTCTCTTTAATTCTAATAAAATATATGATTATGATTGCACATCAACACAGGAAAAATAGTTTTTTTAGCAAATGACATTTTATTACATCTCAGTGGAGTATATCCACTATCAAATTACTGAAAAACATCTATTCAATTTAATAGCATGATAGGTCAGCTGTTAATATTGATAACACGTTTATTCATTAGGGATGTTTCTGAGAGGTTCTGAACATTTGTAGGACCCACTGAAACCATACTCAGCTGTGAAAAATCTGGTCAGATCTCCCATTGAACTCACTAGGGAAGATGAACCTCCCAACACACACCAGTGTCGATTTTAGCCCAATGGGAGTTGTACATCTTCACCAATTTTCACATTCAGGACACAGGGCATATAGTATTAACCCCATTTTAAACTGAACTTGAAAGAAAATAGGTTATTCCAAACTGAAGAAAACAAATACATCACAGAATATTTCAGACTGTGATTTCATTCAGTTTCCTTTGACATTCATTTTGGCTTCCAGGGATTGTGACAGCAGCCCTCTGATATGGTGGTTGAATAATGTGAGCCAAATTAAGGAGTAATGTGTAGGGTGGGGCTACTTTAACTCACAAATTCTTCCCTCTCCTCAAAGAGTTGGAGACACCAATTTAGTTTCCCTTACAATGTAGTAGTGTGGGCCAGTTTGCCTTGAAGTGTTTCTGGAGCAATCATACTAGATAATTTGGTTTTAAGAATTGTAATACATTGTACCTCTGGAGGAGTATTCTTGATCGATATGTGAATAGCAAGTAGGAGTCAAAAGCTCTTAAGTATAAACAGGGGAAATGCTTCTGATCTGGCCCTTAGATAGTTTATAACATCTTCCATTATGACAAATAATGGATGGGTGGATTGATGGATGGTCAGGTTTTACTTGGAAGAGCAATCTATATAGGGAGTATGGGAGATAGTAGTGGTATTATATTGACCATACTTGCAAGTTAGATGGAGTAGGATGGACAAGTATAAGACGTCTGGGTCCTATAGGGGTTGCTTATGTATGGGGTACAGTCAGCAGAGTTGTTTGTGTAACATTTGAAGTTCCTAACCTTTTTAAAAATAACTTCAATGTCTTGCTATAACCATTTAGAAGCTCTACAGCAGTAAGCATAAAAGAGCAGATAGCCCTGAACCTGGGCATCAGAAGTGTCCTGGGTTACCAATGGTGGTAAGCATAAAACTTAGAGACGTGGTATTGTTTCCAGGGGGAAAAAGAAGATTTTTTTGAATCTCTTACCAAGTTACAACAGAAAAAAGATGTCCAGAAAAGAAAGTGATCCATTTAAAGATGTAATATGTTTGTTTGTTTTGTTGTTATGTTCACATAAATTGTATAAACTGAAGCTAGATATCATTAAAGTAGCTTTCAGTGGAGCAAAATCTGACAAGGATGGCTTGGTGTGATGGTTCTGAATTACATATACACAGTACTGAGAATTCACTGAAGTTCCTACTATTTCCACAATACAGTGTAATGGTTAATTTAAATTTAAGCCCTAAAGGATTTTAATTTTATAAATTAAAAAGCCCTACATTATTGTAAGAAGCATTTAAATATCATATATCAGGCTTTTTTAGATTAAAGTCACTTCCGAATTTCAGTGGAGTATCTCAGTGCATTGTTAGTTGACTGAGTCTCCCTTTTATGTTTTTTTATTATATGATAGTACAGTAATAGGCCGTAGGAGACATCCTACCATTGTAATTGGAAAAAGCAAAAATATTTGATTACTCGGTATGACGGATTTTAATTATAGAACAGAGGTAATATGCTTTCTGTATTCTAAGGAGAAAAAGAATGCATCACAGTTTAAATTCACAGTGCCATCTAGTGCTGAATATAAATGTTAAATTAGTGTTTAGTCAAGCAACTCAAACAATATTTTTAGGAAATTACATTTTTGAAAACTAAAATATCTCCTTAATGTAGGTGACCTTAATTAATGTCAAATAAACCATATATATCTTAGCAAATAAAAAAGCAAAGATTATATTTTCTACATAGTATAGAGCACACATTTGATTTGATTTGAATGCACTGATCTCTTATAGTGGGGGTATCCTGTAGGTGTTGTTTAAACAGAAGGTTCTCCAACTTTCATACATTTTAACAGTGAGGTTGTATTGGGCACATATCCCTACCTATTCCTGATTGCACAGACCGCTTTCCCATTCATTCATGTGCACTTAATACATTTTTGGCAATACAATGTGTCTGTGGAAAGCAGTTGCTTACATGGGAATGTATCAATTATGTTTTTAGTTGTTTTTTAATGTAATTTACAAGTTGGAGATAATATGGTGGAGCCACTTCTGTGTGATCAGTTAGCTCTCCGTGGAAAACTGCCAAATACTGATGGGCTATGAAACAATTTGAGAACTGCTTAAAATCATACCACAATGAAACAACAACAAAGTCACCTTCAAATACCACGTAGTCTGATAGTATAGACTGATATTCCCTCAATAAGAAAACACAGCACAGGAATATTCCCTCTTGTTGTACATGATCAGTGTCCTGGCTAAATGTACCATATAAAGCCAGAGAAGTCCTTTATTAATGTATGCTATTTGTAGCTTTGTTATGGATCAGACTACAAGGAAGGTAAGGTGCACATTGTATTTTGGCCTCGGGTGACTGGTACACAACAGTCCATATGTGACATTTGTATTCTGAAGCTTGGAGAAGAGAGTTGGAGCAACTTACGCACATATACACTATTAAGCCCACACATATTCTTACTGACACAAAAGGGAATGATGGTGCAGTCAGTGTGGCATTAATGTCTGCGCTTTCATGTTCCCTTTCCCTTTTCCAGATTAAGAAATTTGCTCCACTAAGAGAGTAAGGACTGAGCAGTCTTTCTTCACAGAGACAGCTATTTTTATCATTCCTGCACAGAAGGAGAGTTTTCTTGTCCAAACCTGAACAACCATGGAACAACAGATCACAGGGGGATCAAATATAATAATCAAATATAATCTTAGTCCGGTTCTCAAAGTGTACGAATGGCAGCCTGAGGAAAATGGTATTCCATGGCCAAGAGAAAAAAAAAATCTTTCCTCCTCAGCAGCATAAACATTAAAGTTTGACCCACTGATCATCATACAGGATAGGATCGATACAAATCTTAAATCAATAGAGAATAAACTACTGGGAATGTCTTCCCAGTTGCCAGACAAAGATAACTGTTTAGTACAGCCTTTGAGTTGGGCAGTTAAGCTCACAAGAATTTGGTTAACAGAGCTTCAGAGCAAGAGGTTTTCTGGGCTATACTAATACTGCTTTCACCTAGAAGCAATCATTAAATCTGCTCATTCTGACCTAGATCATAAAAAACTATGGGCAACATCATGTTTGGTGAGTCTTTATAGTTCAGGGAGACTTTAGCTTCAAGAAGGGTGCAATTGTTACCAGCATGTCCTCTACAATGTTCTTTTTATTAAAATGAAGCTATTCTTTTAGATCCTTCAAGACCAGCAACCAAATGCAAGTATTTTCTGCCCGAGAAAAGGCATTGTTTACAGTTTTCAAGGAAATTACATCTAAAAAAAGTTATGCCACGAAGTTAGTATATATCTCTGCCAATGTTCAAAAGCAAATAATCCTGCAATTACTAGAGTTTTGTCCATTTAGAAACATCAGATGATCCATCCTTTTGTAATCAAATTCCAAATAAGGATGTGAATTTATGTCCTATTATATGACTTCAGGACTTTAGATTCTAGGCTTGATTTAGTCCCATGGCTATGCACTTTTCACCTCTGATCAGGAATGGCTGAGATTCCACCAGGGAAGCAGCTTTAAGCTCAAGCAGAGGCTTCATAGGAGCCCCACTGTAGGATGTTAATAAGGAGCTGTAGTTAATCACTGTATCTCTTGTGTGTCTGGACCCCACCACTGCTGGGCTGGGTTGTGAGGTGCTAGCAGGCAATTTATGCTGCTAAAAAACTCCCTTCTCCAGGAAGAGTTGTCATTCCTGGGGCCCATCAGGCAATGAATCATTTTATTTTATTATTTTTAAGACTGAACTCCTATTACAAAGGACTTGTAGGCTAAAAATATATCTTCTTGAGATAAGAGCTTTTTGCAAGGGAACTGAAATATTCCCATCAGGATTGTTTTTCGCATCAGGAGACGATCGTACAGATGGGTTTTAAAACTAGAAGAGCTAATCATTCCAGCTCCTTAACTCTCTCTCTTTTTTTCCCCTGTTGCTTCAGAAATATGGACCACCTCCAAACTGAATGCAGATAGATTTAAATGATGGAAATAATTATGTCTTTCACCACAGTTTCAAAATGGAAAGCATCCTCCTTCACGATGGAAAGATGCATGGTGGAAATGTCTGGGTCCACCACACTTTTCTTCATCACACAGACAGTCAGTGATCATGTGGTTTAACATAAGGAAGAAGAGTTTGGTGTTACAGCTGCCTCCTAGTATGTTTTATGGTGTGTATTTTTGTTTTATGCAAAATTTAGTTTTCTTCTACCCGGCAATCTCAGAGTATCTTGATTTCACATTGGTTGGACTGTCCTTCCTTGTTATTTATTTTTGCCTCTAATGAAAAACATAAAATAATTTTTCAGATGGAACATTATTTTTTTTGTTTAAGAGACTGTAACACAGCTTATTTATTAATTTAACATTTAACACACCAAAAAAGGGCAAAAATTGCCTTTTTTTAGACAAAAAGTTTAAAACGTAATAATTGATACAGGATAAAATTTTCAAAATCACCTAAGTTACTTATTACACCTAAGACTCAGGAAACTTAAGGCTCCTAGTGATGAAGGGACAGAAATTTCAATGGGAGTTAGGTGCCGAGGTGCTTTTTGAAAATCCCACAAAGTGCCTATCTGCATATTTTAAGGTGCCCAAATACCTTTCATTGGTATTTAAACATCTGGCCCTAAATCACTTCGAAAATGAGTGCTTTTGAAAATTTTACTCACAGTTCATTTTGGGGAATCACAAAAGTCTAGTGGAGAAGACATGAGTCTCAGAAGAGTGTTGGTTAATTAATTATCCTAAAGGAACTAAGTGGAAGGAAACTGAAATATTACCTATTTTCCTGTCACAAAGTGCAGTCAGTGCAAAATTCACCTAGAATGTAAAAACTTAGTGGGTGAAAAAATATATATTTCATTGGTTATGTTTGGGCTCCCCTTTCCCCGCCTGTCTCGTAAAGAAAAAGAATGGCACAGACCTTATTTGTGCAAAGACCTAAACAAAAAAATTTATAAATCTATCCAAACCTAGACATGATGTTTCTCTTGGAATTCTGGTTCTTAATTACTAACTTGTTAGTTACTATCTTGAGACACATATTGATTACTAACAAGTCAATAAAAAAAACAGTAGCTTATTATTTATTGTTTCACATGAGAAATGACATTACTTGAAAGCCTGGAAAAGAAATCAATGTCCTAAGCGGAATTAATTGGAACATATGGTCTCTCTTGGGCTCATCTTAATGACATCACAAAAGTTTTAAATTAAAAAACAGAAGATTCTTTTTATTTAAACTACAAACATAAATGTCTATTCTTAGTTCAGTAAGATACAAAATATTTTACATCTAAAGTTTTCTGGTAAGCTGTTTTTGCCTTGTCATGCCTTTACTTTTCATTTCATGAATGTTATGAGGAACTGAGATCTATTGACACCTAGCAACATTACCTCAGCAAGTTGTAAAATGGAGAGACTGTCCATACCTTGGAATGTTAATTTCACCAGTTTAGCACTCTTCCCTTCTATTTAAAAAAAAAAAAATATAAAATAAAATAAAAACATTGGTGCCAATATCTTCCATATGAAATGTATAAGAACAATAAATCATTCTGTGCAGTAGGACAGTGCACATGCCACTTTCTGACTAAGGCAGATAGAGGTCTATTTTCAGAATTTTTCAAAGGGAATTCTTATAATGTAGTTCAATGGAAACTAAACAAGACATCACCAAGGTTAAAGAATAAGAGAGCAGGCTGCTACCACAATTCTCTTTACAGCTGTCTCCTGTGAACTACTATGCCTACCTTGTACTACTTCTGCTCCATATTTTAAACATTACTATGTCCCTCTGCCCTGACTCCTTGCTCAGAATTTTTTTTTATGTTTGGAACTTCCTATGAATTGAGTCAACACAAATTCCAAGGCTGCATCATTTTGCAGCTGTAATGTTACATTTTCAAAACCCACCTGTCATTTATGCATGTGAACAGTCTTATTTAAAAAAAATCTATTTGCAGGTTTTAAAAGAGAAGTCAACCTACTGACAAAACAAGAGCTATCAGTCAGCTCCCCCGATCAGGGTTTTACTGCTATAAATGTCTCACTTTATTCCCTTGGGAAAGTCACAAAAGCCAGTGTTTTCAAATATGGGTGCCTAAAGTTAGGTGTCTAAATTCATACCAGAACACTTACATTAAAGTGGACTCCAAAGGATATGCAGGTGCTCAACACTCTGAGAATCAGGCTACTCTAACGTAAAAGCCTAAATGGCTTTCAATGCCTAATGTTAGGCACCCTCATTTGAAAACACTGGCCTTGTCTTCTTTAGATCTCAGTTTTCCATATGAAAAGTGGTGATAATACTTGTCTTTGCAAAGCATTTTGAAATGTGTTGCACTGAAATGAGCCATGTCAGGTATATAAACATTTATAAAAAGTAAACAGATTGTTTTGGGGGAAGATGATTGTTGCCATCAGACTAGTTTTATGATGACAAGTCTAATATCATAGAAATGTAGGCTGGAAAGGGCCTCAAGAAGATATCATGTCCAGCCCCCTGCACTAAAGCAGGAACATTCTTGATATGTCAATATATGTTCAATATGTTCTCAAAAATCTTCAATGATGGGGATTCCACAGTCTCTCTTGGAAACCTGTGCCAGAGCTTAACTACCCTTGTAGTTAGATTTCACCCCCCCCCCCCAATATCTGATCTAAATCTCCTTTGATGCAAAATAATTCAGCTACTTCTTGTATACCTTCAGTGGCCATGGAGAACAATTGATCACCATCTCCTTTATGACAACCCTGAACATATTTAAAGACTGTTATCAGTCTTCTTTTCGGAAGACTAAACTTGTCCAGCTTTTTTTAACCTTTCCTCAAAGGTCAGGTTTGCTAAACCTTGTTCATGGTGGAAAGTATGTCTGTCATGGCTCTTTAGTACAGAAATTTTTTCTTCATCTTTTTTTCCCCGTTTGCTATTACTTCTGAATCATTTCCTCTTTTTCTCTTAAGTGACACAACATGCAGGCTTGTGGGCATACAGACTATAATAATTTGTTGTTGCTGTGGAACTAATAACTTTGCCTAAATTGAAAAAGTATGCTTTAGAAAAAAAAATGGGATTATTAGTTAAACTAAAAATAACCAGAACAAAAACAGCGTTTAATCTGTAGCTCTGAAAGTACTTTACAGTCATGGTACAATATCACTGTAGAAAGGACTATAGAAATAGAGACACTGAAGTAAAAAAAAATATATATATATATATATATATATATATATATATATATATATATATATATATATATATATATATGTCCTACATTTTCATTAAGTGGCCACTAATTTGGAGCACCCAACTGGAGACACTGAGGACCTGGTTTTGAGAGGTGGTGAGCCCACACATCTCCCTTTGAAGTTAATTAGAATTGTGTTGCTCATTACAGAATTTGGTCTTTCTGTAGGTGTTTCAGTTTGGGTACCCCAAAAATGAAGCACCCCAAAGTAGTTGCCATTTTGATGAGTAAGGCCTTAAGTTATGTCTGCACTAGAGTTTTAGCTCACGACCAAGATGGAAGTCCCCTATAACTGATGCTCCATCCAAACAGTACTCCCTCAGCCACATGTTACTTAAAGCAGAAGTTGGATTAGGGAGCCTGAGCTGCAGCCTCGGGTAAAGGCTGGGGTAGGCATAATTATGTGTAGTTCAGTTGCAATAACCTAAGTATGGATGCTGGGCAGTGCCGTGATACAACAATCAATGCAAACTCTTTCTCCAACACCATACCACCAGCTCCCAGAAATCCCTCAAAAGGTGGCTACCTAGATATCTACATACTCTCCATTAATGATTTACCCAAGGTCATACATGAAATCAGTGGCTGATCCAAGTATCTTGAATCCCCATCCCATGACCTACCCATTAGAATGTACTGCTGAGGATTTCCCAATCATAATTTACTATCAGCTTTGCAGAAGGAATAATGGACGTCAGTGAACTTGGAAGTTTAACAAGACTGCACTAGACTGTAAATCTCAGAGACCTGCTGCATAGCTGAACACTCAAGCGAGGGATGAGAAACAAAAGAACCAGATAAACAACCAAAGAAGGAGATTACTTAATTTGGCTTGCATTCTTTCTTATGTTCCCCACCTCTCCCACATTTGCCTTCGTCCAACTGTGTACAGTAAGAAAGTTATAAATGATGAGACTGAATGAAGGTTTACTTTAACTATACTCTGGAGGGGTACATAATTGTGTCAATCTTCCTTTCCTTAACAAAATAACCGAGTTTCTAACTGCACAGCAAGACAAATTCCTAGTAAACTAAAAATTGCTTCGTAATCTAATATAATTATTTTGTTTAAATAGGGCCTATCATCAGGATTAAAAGAGCTATACATTAGTAAACTATTATTATTACAATTATTTAAAAAAAGCTTTAGAATAATGGGACAGCAATGCTTTCATATTTTAACCTTTTCATTATCACAGTTCAAGTGTGTATAACAGGGACTAATGTACAATGGGACTGTTTTAAATTCAGCCAGAGTACCCAACTCCTACTGCTGTTCCCTGCTCTGAAGCTTGAGGGAGGGTATCATGACTTTCATCTTTGCAGGGGCCTGAATGGTTAAAACAAAACCATTTTGTCCCATTGGCTTTTGTGCTGAGCTTCCTATAGATTCTATTTACAGTCTGGCACATCATGTAACCTGTTACCAAACTGGGGGATGCAGAAGAAGCTCTAAGAAGTCATCAGAGACAAACAGGTTATTAGATTAAATGGAAAATGTCTGACCTGATTTCCAAGATAATATTTTCAGGTGTATCTAGTTTAATTATGATGAGAAAATAAAGCAAGTCTGACTAAGGGCCAGACTTTGAATATGTTAATCACAATGCTCAGCAGTTACTCACACAAGAAATGCTGAATTTATTGGAAATATCTGTGCAGTAATGTACTACTCAGGATAAGGGAATCAGAAAATGACTCTCAGTTTACTTGTCTGAGACAACAGTATCTATGAGAAAAAAATCCATGGTCTTCTCTTGAGCAAAACTCCAATTGACTTAAGATAAGCACCATAGAAGATGGGCCTATGCCATGAAAACTTTGGAAGAGGAAGAAGAAGAGAGACTGGATGACTGATGGAAGGATGTTCATGTGGGTTCATGAATTTCATCACTGTGCAAACATTCCCCACCCCTAAGGTTACAAAATGTACCAAACCTCCAGGGTATGGAGGATCAAGAATTTCCGGTTTCCTATAGAATGTCAGATAATAGGTAAATATGTAAATAGGTAACGAGGAAAAGTGTGACAAACTGAATTTAAATAAGATATAAAAATGAAGCACTGACAATACATACTTTCAAGTTTATTTCAGGAAATTAAGTGGTTACATTCTGTGTTATTCAGCAGTGTTCCCATGCTTTGTATATTATGACAGCCAGTTTAAATTATTTTCAAACTGGGAATTATTTAAAAATGACAATCCCCTTTTCCTGCTTTGTTCTAGGAATCAAATGTTCAAATGGGTTTTAAAAGAATATATTTTCTTTTTATCAATTCAGCCATAAAGATTTGTCAAGCACTCTCAGGTTTTATTATCTAACTGACCTTCCATTAACCAGATGCTTCTTTTACTGGGTTCAAAAGAAAGTATGGAAAAAGGGATAGTGTCACTGTAACAAATATTGATTCCCTCACTGAACATTAGCTGTGGCAGGTAATAACATAGCAATTCAATTTTCCATATTGTCAATATCTATATGAAAAGAGGGGTCTGAGAAAGACTAAAGCTAAGTCCCTTCCAGATTTTCAATATGGCCTACTTGCCAATATTTTTGCATTATGAAGTTCAAGCATTTAACATTTTTTTAAACTGCTTGTAAAAATGCCAAATTGGCTCCCCTACAAACTAATACTCTCTATTTTTCCACAGAATAGGGAAAGCACAAATAATGCCAGTGCCAGTTTCACTAAAGCACTCGACAAACGATCTGGGGGAGATGGCAATTTTATCTCCATGCCAATTCAATCCTTCCCCTGCGTGCCTGTCAACAAGAGTCACAATGAATGGTTGTTGTGATGGGGACTGCAGTAATAAGACAACCTGCCCATTAAGAATGGAATTGACACCATTTCATTGAGATGACCAAACACATGCTTTCATGCACAAATTAATATTTTCCCCCATATATGTTGTAGTGTTTGGAGAGATGTACAAAATTATGAGTTCTTCACAGAGGAGAGACAGCCAGTATTCAGCAAATAATAAATCTAATGAATGCTTTGATGCAGAGAGAATAATAAGTGTTCAAAAACCCACTCTTTTGGTCATCAGTTCAGCCTAAATAGTAGCCATCACACCTGCAGCTTTCCCACATAAGCCCACTTGAAAGCTGAGAGGTATGTTTCATACAAGCAGTGACAAGGGACCCAAAGAAAGCCAGATCTGCTGGTATAAGGCAGACACACACACCCTGGTGCTGCAGTTGCTCCAATGTGAATCTAATTTCCAGAAGTCTGTGAGAGAATAAAGTGGGTTCTGTAAAGTAACTAATGACAGAGACTTTGTCACGGAAGTTCCCTCCAGCTAACAGGTTATGACTTCGCTGCTAAACACAGAGTGTAGCTCTTGCTGTACTTATTTTCAGCAGCTTTTAAAGAGAGATAAAATACTACTGATACAAAGAAATTACTGAGGCACATGGCAGCCTCTCACATACTTCAGAAGGCTTGACAGAGTCAAGAACAACCTCAGCAGTTTTTCTCTCTGAGTCCTAGACCGATGCAGCTCCCTCTCTCTCAGACTCTGAGGAGTTGTCCACCAAGATACAACAAGCCATATAAGAACTCTAGGAAATTCACACACACACACACACACACACACTCTTTAGTGATAGTTGAGGTTCCACCAGAAAACACTCCATCCACCAAAGGCCTTAAAAGTATGGAAATAAAAACTTAAGTGGAAAGCCTTGTTTATTCCTATCCATCTTCATATTGCTTATAGCATTGATGATAATGCACTCTCACATATCAGAAGTCTTTCACTTCCATCTCCAGCCAATGCAAGAAAGCAGTACATGCCGCAACTTCATCCACCTTCCACTTTAAAAAAAAACAAAAAACTCCTTACCTCAGGAGTGCTAATGCAGAATAGCTTTCCAAAAATATGTAACGTGTGGCAGTGAACTGTGCTCATCTATTGATATAAAATAGTGAGAGGTCATTGTCCTATATCAAGGCCATATATAGAGATCAACTTTTATGCTGGCCCACCTCTAACTGCTGTGTGTGATCTCCATTTCATGTTTACCAGCAATTTTCATAAGATTTATTCAGAAAGAAAAGACCCCCCCAAAAATTTAAAACCTTTTAAAAGTCATGCCAGACTTTCTAAAATATACCAAAAAATTCACAAAAACCACAAAGGACCATATTTTCAGTTAAACTGACGTAACCCATTAATGTCAATTTTTACAGTATTTCTTCTGGAAATATAGTTCCATAAGGCAGTGCTTCCCAAACTTGAGATGCCGCTTGTTCAGGGAAAGCCTCTGGCGGGCCCGGCCGGTTTGTTTACCTGCCGCATCCGCAGGTTCGGCTGATCACAGCTCCCACTGGCTGCGCTTCTCTGTGCCCGGCCAATGGGGGCCGCGGGAAGCAGCGGCCAGTATGTCCCTCAGCCCATGCCACTTCCCGCAGCCCCCATTGGCCGGGCACAGCGAACCGTGGCTAGTGGCAGCCGTGATCTGCTGAACCTGCGGACGCGGCAGGTGAACAAATCAGCCGGGCCCACCAGGGGCTTTTCCTGCACAAGTGGCATCCCAAGTTTGGGAAAGACTGCCGTAAGGTATCCACTTCACACTACGTTTGCGTTAGACAGGCTGCAAAACAAGGTGTTTCTGTTGTTTAATTTCCACTCAAAATGTTACATTTTAAAATAACCTTTTACTGTCACTTCAGGATCTAAGTTTTGGTAACAAGATGAAGTATTTTTCAGATTTAGCAAAATGAGTAAAAATACTCCAGTTTCTCAAATTAATTACAGATGTAAGTGATATTTCTTTTTTACTGTGGGAGGAACAAAGGAAAGGAACAAAGGGAACTCTTATGTCAGGTATTTCCATTACAAGAGCCCATTTCAAAAAGCATCAGCTCATAAAAAAAATCTGGTTTACAGTGCTAACATAATCTGCACATTCAAAGGTTTGGTGTCTCGTTTTGATATTTTGGACCAATTTATAAAATGTCAGAAAAATACTTTCAAACAATTTGATTCAAGACAAAGTTAAGATTCCAAATATATTGTCCTTAAGAGGACATATATAAAATGTTAAGTTAATACCAGGAGCTAAGAGAATTTGAACGTAAGGTTCTAATAAAAACCCTTGCTTTTCTTCATATGCTCCCATCTGTCTTCAACATTATGAGTGGGACACTAAACAAGATGATCTAATGAATCTATTTTTGTTTTGTTTGTTTTTTTTTTAATGTAGATGCTTCAAAAGGAAATTACAAAACTTTCCCTATTACTATGTACTTAAACAACTCTTTCATCATAGGCCAAGTTGGATTTAGCAAAGGGTTGGATTTTTCAAAAATGCTCAGCCATTGCCCAACACGGCTCCCTTTTTAAAACAATGAGCAGAATTAGGACAACACTGTGCACTTTTGAAAACCCCACCTTAGCTTGACTGCTGGCACTCAGTCACAAAAATACTTCCTCCTTTTTTTGCAGTAGGTGCCTAACTATTGTCCTCATATTTTTCTGTAATCAGAATTAGGACTTTCCTAATTTCCTCATGAGACTCAAGAAAAAAAAAAGTTTGAAAGAAACACCAAAGGTAATAGGTAAAAAATGCTTTATAATTTGCACAGGCATCTTGACCATGGAAACAATTTCATGAAAAAAATGAGGCATTATATGTTTGTGGAAGGTCTGTAAACTCCACTAAAATGGTAAGGGTTTTTGTCTGGCTAAGTATTTGTTTGCTTGGGTTAACATTTGTTTGCATTTTGACCATAGCTTCAGTGCTGACTATCTAAATTACAACAGTATGCAAAGTTTGATTTAAAGAGGTGAGAATGAAAAAAACAGAGTTGATGGTACTCTCGGAAGCCCCACTTATTATCAAAATCCTCCCCAGCACCAAACCTCACAGACACCTGAAACACTTACATGGAAGTAAAACCCTAAAGAGACATAATTTGGGTCTCTCGCTGGGGCCTTGGTTCCTCCTTGTTGGGTTGTGTGCTTTTCTTCCTGAGCTGCATCTGCACCGGGGTGGCTGCTACAGTTTTTGCTGGCTTCAGAGAGCATTGTGGTGCTTTTGAGCTACTGGAAGCTGGCACACAGATGCTTGGACTCTGGTTCCTTCTCCTCTTGCTGCTTCCCCTCTCCCAGTCGGTCGTGGTGCTAACAGGGGCAGGAAGGAGATGGGACAAGGGGGAAGCCTCAAAGAGGTGCTAAAACAGCATATGGACATGCACCATCTGTTTCCAAGCCCTGACAGGTCCCATTGTTGAAGGTGCATATCACAAGAGTATTTTATACATATACATAGTTAGTTAATAGATAAGGTACCACTTCAAATGGCTTCCTCTATGCAACAATTTTACATCAGCGCTTAACAGCATGAAGAGCTGAATTACTCGTCTGTGAAATTAAGTTTAGAACTTAGAGTTGCATAGGAGTTCTGAGTTAAACTCCAGTTCAGTAGTAATTTCTTTCTTTAACATTTAAATTCTAAATTCAAAAATATCAAATAAGTAAGTAGTGAGAGATAAGAAGCAGCAAAGTCACAAGAACATCTGTTTGACCATAGTTCATCGTTCTTCCATTATTTTTCATCTAAATTTAACATTATTACTGATGGATAAAGGAAAGTAAGTTAGTGAAAGATATTACGCTATAATAAACAACTTACAATTCAAATCACAGTAATCCTCTTATCATGTGAATTTAAATACCAGAAAAACTAGAATTCTTATTTGTTCATGGAAAATTAGAGGAAAATGTGGTAACTCTATGACCTTTCAAGTCATTATAAAGCTTATTATCCACAAAAGATTATAGGAGGCCTTTCTATACAGGCAGGGGTGAAAGTGAGCTGGTACGGAGTACCGGTAAGAAGCTGGTACCATCTCATTCACAGCCCAGGTTAAAGCACTGCCGTGGCAGCGCTTTAAGGAGGGTCCTTTGCTGCAACAGCACTTTAACGTTGTTGCCCCTCCCCGGCCCGTCATGGCCCTGCCGGTTGGGTCCCTACTGGCAGGACTGCTGATGGGAGAGCCAAAAAGGGACGACGACATTAAAGTGTTGCCGCAGTGCTTTAACATTGTTGCCACTTTTGTCCGCCCTGGGCTGCCGACAGGGCAGGCAAAAGGGGCAGCTGTCCCGGAGCTGGCAATTTGAAAGGGCCCGGGGCTCCCAGCTGCTGCCGCCGCGGCAGCGGCTGGAGCCCTGGGCTCTTTTAAATTGCCGCTGGAACCCAGGGCAGCAGGGGCCATGCAGCGTGAGACTGACCCCCCCAGCTAACCCCTTCTGTCCGAGGCCCCGCCCCTTCTAGGGGCCAGAGCTGGCCCCCTGTACCGGTAAGAATTTATTATTACTTTCACCCCGGTATACAGGAAGAACAGGAGTACTTGTGGCACCTTAGAGACTAACAAATTTATTTGAGCATAAGCTTTCGTGGGCTACAGCCCACTTCATCGGATGTATACAGGGTTCCTGTTATTTAATCTATAGCTGAAAAGATTTACGTGATTATAATTACCCAGGGAATGGCCAGTCTTTCATGTTTTAGAATTTTTTCCACTTCAAAACACTCACTTTAAGCTTGATTTAATAATTTTAAAGGCATTTTTAATGTGACTGTGTAGTGTCAGAATGATTGAAAATAATTTATGTTTTTAGTGGTTGGAAAAATGAGTAATAAAAAAAGAATTAATCAGCTTTCAACTCTGATCTTCAAGCAATGTACATTATGACACATCTAGAAAGTTCTGCAACAAGAAAAGGTCCCAAAGAGTAACTTTTAGCCTATGTTACAGTGTAAAGTAGCTATAATATATCCAGTAAAACTGGATAAATTTGTGATTTAAAATATAATCTCTTAAAATTTGGTCTTCAGATCCTTAACAACAACAAAAAACATTTTTTTTATTTTAACTTTAGAATTTAAATCCACTGGATCTCATTCTGCTAACATTGTCCAAATCAAATTTTGTTGAACTCAGTTGTGTTGCATGGGTGAAAAAGTGGAATTTGGACAACAGTTTTGTTTTTCATTTACAAAATTTCCAAGAAGTATAGTGGTTTATCACTTTGTGTTCCTGTGACATAACAGGGATTAAATAATGTTGTTATCACTGGGTAGCAGAAAAAAAAATCCTGTTGTTTTCAGGAATGAATTACTGCTTCATCTAAGAATAGCATTATTTTTTATTTAGATGCTGGGCAAATAATATGCCATAAAAAGTAGGAAATGCTCTTCTTCCAACCTACTTGGAAGAATTACCAGCTATTAGCATCCAAGTAGCAGCACTGTCAATATACTGGAAAGTATACCATGAACTCTGCAGCATGAGTTTATAACTGGTACTTAGCCACATTACTGATTATCATTATATCTTATCATTTACAGAGTTAACATTGAGAATATAGTGACAGTATATTTTTTAAAAAAGTAGTTTTAAAGCATCCTGAACAGTAGAAAGTCACAATATATACAGTTCTGGGGTTATATGGCAAAATGAATATATCTGTTGGAAGCAAAACTCACAGGGTTACTTGCAACAGCAGCATTCACTTTGCCATGTAACCTCATCCACTTCCAGCTATACTCTTATCCTACCTACTTTTACAATACATACTACCAACATTATTGTTGAAAAGTCACTTGTGGAAAGGTATTCACTCAGCTCTAGTACTCTGTACTAGTTGATATCAGTCTGGCCATTGGGGAGACATGGTTATTAGGGTCTGTGCTTAAGGCACAAACACTTTTTTTCTGCAATTTTCTTAGCTAAGAAACCAAAAAGAGAAACTGGTGGAACTGAGATGATGTTCATTTCTCAAAATCAGAGGTCTCAGACACTGCTTATACGGACACATGAACTGATTAAATCTGAAAATATTTGGTGATTGCTAGGTGACATCCAATGGAAAGGTCAGTGTGATGGGTTGGATCACAGACACCTCCTTGGGGCTGCCAACTAATGTGCCAAGACTACTTCTGCCCCTGCTTTCTTGCCCTGGCAGCTTGGGACTTCAGTGCTGTCAAGGTTCCTCCCCCACTCTGAACTCTAGGGTACAGATGTGGGGACCTGCATGAAACCTCCTAAGCTTATCTTTACCAGCTTAGGTCAAAAACTTCCCCAAGGTACAAAATATTACACCCGTTATCCTTGGACTGGCCGCTACCACCACCAAACTAATACTGGTTACTGGGGAAGAGCTGTTTGGACGCGTCCTTCCCCCCAAAATACTTCCCAAAACCTTGCACCCCACTTCCTGGACAAGGTTTGGTAAAAAGCCTCACCAATTTGCCTAGGTGACCACAGACCCAAACCCTTGGATCTTAAGAACAATGAACAATCCTCCCAACACTTGCACCCCCCCTTTCCTGGGAAATGTTGGATAAAAAGCCTCACCAATTTGCATAGGTGACC
Organism: Lepidochelys kempii; assembly: GCF_965140285.1. Classification (NCBI taxonomy): domain Eukaryota; kingdom Metazoa; phylum Chordata; order Testudines; family Cheloniidae; genus Lepidochelys; species Lepidochelys kempii. The sequence goes on from NC_136380.1 coordinate 87,753,515, forward strand.
ACAGACCCAAACCCTTGGATCTGAGAACAATGAAAAAGCATTCAGTGTTTTACTCAATGTATTCTCAGCCATTTAAAGAAATCATAATCTAACACATACCTAGCTAGATTACTTACTAAAAGTTCTAAGGCTCCATTCCTGGTCTATCCCTGGCAGAAACCAGCATACAGACAGACACAGACCCTTTGTTTCTCTCCCTCCTCCCAGCTTTTGAAAGTATCTTGTCTCCTCATTGGTCATTTTGGTCAGGTACCAGCGAGGTTACCTTTAGCTTCTTAACCCTTTACAGGTGAGAGGAGCTTTCCCCTGGCCAGGAGGGATTTCAAAGGGGTTTACCCTTCCCTTTGTAATTATGACAAGTGCCCTGCTTGGTTTGAGCCAGACCCACTAGCCTGCTGCAAACCCAGGCCCAGGTCTGAACCATGTCCCTTAACAGCTGTAGGTTTAACTGAAAGCAGCTTAAGAAGTGTTCCTGTCTTTAACACTCATATGCCCAACTCCCAATGGGGTCCAAACTCCACATAAATCTGTTTTACCCTGCATAGAGCTTATGCAGGGTAAACTCATAAATTGTTCGCCGTCTATAACACTGATAGAGAGACATGCACAGCTGTTTCCCCCCGCCCCCAGGTATTAATACATACTCTGGATTGATTAATTAATAAGTAAAAAAGTGATTTTATTAAATACAGAAAGTAGGATTTAAGTGGTTCCAATTAGTAGCAGTCAGAACAAAGTGAATTACCAAGCAAAATAAAATAAAACACACAAGTCTATGCCTAATACAGTAAGAAAACTGAATAGAGATAAAACCTAAGTTCAGATGTTTCAATAAACTTCTATCACAGACTGGGCGCCTTCCTAATCTGTGCACAATCCTTTCTCCTGGTACAGCCCTTCTTCCAGCTCAGATGGTAGCTAGGGGATTTCTCATGATAGCAGCCCCCTTTGTTCTGTTCCACCCCCTTATATGGCTTTGCCACAAGGTGGGAATCTTTTATCTCTCTGGGTCCCCACTCCCTCTTCTAAATGGAAAAGCACCAGGTTTAAGATGGATTTCAGTACCAGGAGGCATGGTCACATTTCCTGTGAGACTCCAAGCCTTCATTCCTCCCAGCCAGACTCACAGGAAGGCCTGCCTCGAAACAGAGCCATCCACAGTCAATTGCCCTGGCTGATGGGAGCCATCAAAATTCCAAACCACCATTACTGGCCCACACTTTGCATAATTACAATAGGCCCTCAGAGTTATATTTCATATTTCTAGTTTCAGATACAAGTGATACATTTATAGAAATAGGATGACCACACTCAGTAGATTATAAGCTTTGTAATGATACCTTACAAGAGACCTTTTGCATGAAGCATATTCCAGTTACATTATATTCATACTCATTAGCATATTTTCATAAAATCATATAGAGTGCAACATCACAGTCAGAATATACATTTTTTATTTTTCTCAGTACTCAGCATTCTGTGATGAATGAATGTACAGAATTTCAAGACTCTAGCTAAAGAGGAAAAGGGAAATTAATTAACTGGGTCCACTTACTGTTAGAAGTACATGAATTGTACAAGTGTGAATGAAATATTTGAAGCATTGTCTAGGTTCAACATAAAAAGTGAAGCCAAGAGCTGATTTATAAAATTTTACACAACCCAGGGAATCTGATGACCAATGTGAGCAAATGGAAGTTCTTTTGAGAAGAAAATGGAGTATACTTTGTGCACCACTGAGGACATCCAAACCCATTTGTACTGGTAGCATTGGAGAAGGTAAATAGTTTAATGGGAAATATCCCCCCTAAGAAATATATCCAGTACAATGAGCAGTTAAAAGATGTATATAAAGAAGGTCATGATATGGAACCACGTGGGAACAGACTAACTCAGAAACAAGAAAGTGTGAACAGAAACTAATAAGAGGACCTACTTCAAGACAGTTGCAGAGAATTTTCTTTCAGAAAAAGTATCTAATGTATTGAGCAGATCACCATTATAACAAGGTATGTGTCAAATAAAAAATATGATCTGTTAAATCTATAGAGTCTTTCTATTTACCTCATTTCATATCTTTTATTCGACCAATTTGTGTTGACTGACATCTCATCGTGGTCATCACATATGAGAATAAACAACAACTAAAAATTATTCTGGACAAGCAGCACCCGGGAGTACCATTGCCAGACCTGAAGAAGAGCTCTCTGTGGCTTGAAAGCTTGTCTCTCTCACCAACAGAGGTTGGTCCAGTAAAAGATATTACCTCCCCTGCCTTCTTCCTCTAATAGCCTGGGATTGACACGGCTTCAACAGTATTGTGGTGGGGCAAGTGCCCCCCCCCCCGTGAGAGTGGGCAAAGACAGGCCAGAGAGGCTGTGCAAAGCAGCAGCCAATCAGGGAGGGCCTGTTAGAAAGCCAATCAGGGTTGGGCAAGAGGTGGCCAATCGGGGCCAGGCTCAGCCCTATATAAAGGCTGCCCACGAGAGGAGCAGTCAGTTTCTCCCAGACCTCCAGCAGGAAAGGTCAGTCTCCAGAGCAAATAGACCAGCACCTGGACAGTGCAGTGCTGGACAGACTCAGGGGAGCATAGGAAAGCTCCAGCCTGTTACTTGCCAGGCTGCAGGCCCTGACCAGAAGGGCCTAGAGGGTACAAAGGGGTCAGAGGGGAAGTGACCCAGAGAGAGTGGACAGACAAGGGGAGAGAAGGAGGGAGGCTGTTGCCAGAGGGTCCCTGGGTTGGGACCCAAGAGTAGTGCGTGGGCCTGCGTCCCTGCCCCCCCCCCCACTTCCGTCTTATCTTGCAATTGGCCGTGGGAAGTGGCCATATCAGACTGCACCAGACCCCTGAGGGAACGGGTTAGACTTTGGGATGTGGTTGGCCACTGCAACAGGGGTGAACCAGGAGACTGCTGTTAACCCCACCCACCCCCGGAAGGGGATGAGTGTGGACTAAGGGGCACTGCCGGAGGACAGTGTCCTGAAGAGGATGCTGCTGAGCGGTGAGAGATGGATGGGACACCACCGGTGGAGGGTACTCCACATGGACTGAGCTAATTCCTGGAGTCACCAGCGGGAGGTGCCACAATGGTGAGTCCCAACTCCATCACAAGTATATACAGAAAATCTTACTGTTTTCAAAGTCATCTTTATTGTTTTTCCTGATCCAGAGACTATTGTGTTGTGCTGCTTGAGATTATGAGCATATCCACTCAACTGGCATTCATGCTTAAGGTTACAAGGTTTAACAAAAGAGACTGTAAGTATTTGTTTCATTTACTACTTTTATTGGATAATTGTTACCATTCTCCAGAAGTCACACATCATGCACTTATCCTAGTTCATATTTATAAAGGTAATTATTTCAAGTGATTTACTTCACTTCAGCCATAGGTTGACTGAAACTCAATAAGAGCAAACATACTATAAATACAGCTTTATAAGTTTGATTGTGTTTGCAGCAGATATTATAAAATATGTGAGCCAAGAAGATTAGTGTAATATCTGCTGCAAACACAATCAAACTTATAAAGCTGTATTTATAGTATGTTTGCTCTTATTGAGTTTCAGTCAACCTATGGCGAAACTAGTTTGACATTTGCATCTGTGCTCTAGAGGAAGTGAGTAAAATCAATGGGGTTCCACATGGGCATAGGGGTCTCTTGGTGTGGATTTTGTTGCAAGATTAGAGCCTCAGCAATTTTTTATTTAATAACAAATTTTGAAACTGGGTAATAGAGTCCATTGGATGTGATTTACTCTGCAAAATAAGCTAAATTGCTCTAAATTTGATGGCATTTCAAAGTCATTTATTTACTTTATTATTATTTGTTACCAAAGCATCAAACACAGATTGAAGCCCCAAAGCTTATACAGTCCTGTCAGACAAGATGGAAACCAGATGACAAAGGAAATATTCCCACTTTACAGACAGAGAAATGAGGAACAAGAGTAAGTTCCCTGCCCACACAGGAAGTCTGTGGCAAAGCCAGGAACTGAAGTCAGACATACCTTTCTTCCTGATTTGTGATTCCAGTTAACACTAAAATAAATCTGGAGAACACAAAGGTACACCTCACAATCCCCTTTGCCCATTTTTTGTTATGGTTCAGTCCATGCATTCTTGTTCTCCATGGCAGAGTTAATATTTCAGATGTGCAAAATGTGCTTTCTCACTCCCCTTGTTTAGAAAAGATTGTACTTTGCAGAGGAGCAGAGAGAAAATACAAAAAAAGTACATGGAGAAAACTGAAAGCAAGGAACCACATGATTTCAGCACAGAGCCTTATCCTGAACTTAGAGCAATCTTGCTGAATATTTTAAGATGAAAAATCTTTTGTAGCTCTGTTTCTGAAAGAAAAACAGCATTTCAGGGTTTAGGATTTGTTTTTGTTTTCCCACACCTCCCCTGATTACTCTCATATGTAAGACTATGATGAGATGTTAAAACAACAACTAAAAATTATTCTGGACCAATCGCTCATGCTTCAACATAAACACCTTTTCCTATCATTCTTGTTTACTTCAATAATATTAATAATGTTGCTGTACCAAAACCATACTGACCCAGTCTAGGTGAACTACAAGTGGTGCAGGTCCAGAAAAGAAAAGCAATGGTGACTTTCCACCACCTTTGCATTTCCACACTCCTGGGACTGCGTAAGGTCCACAGTGTAGTTAGAAGCAGACCACTAATATCTATTAAACACTGTTCGGTCAGCCTGGGTATAGGGATCCTTCGCTACATGCTCTTTCTGATAGCCATACCCTCTGAAACACGAGTCGGGATGCGGGGAGTCCTATACAATACCGCCAACACTTAGGAATTCTCCCTATACAAAGTGAATACTGATGAAGTTAGCTCTCCTAGCTGACCAGCTGCTTCAGGTCAACAGAGCACATAAAATGGCAAGTGTGGAACAGAGAACTGGGATCAATTTCCTTCCTGGCTATAGCAATGCCATACCAGTTACCGGTGTACCAAACCACAAACACCAATGCTCCATGCACACATCAAAATGTGCATATATCCTTTTATAACAGTTCTCAATATTTAAGTGTATTCCTGTTTCTTTAATTATGAAGGCACATGTATCTAGTTATAAATAAAACAAACATTTGCAAATAACAAAACAAACACAACATCCCAGCTAATGAGACAAATCCTGTAGACCTTATTCAGGCCAAACTCCCATTATAGTCAATAGGAAATATGTCATAAGCAGCCAGGAAGGTACATGGGAAAGTATTTTTGAAGTCTGTGGGCATTTTGCCAGCATAAGGACTTGGCCTTATAAAGATATTTAGAATCAAAGGAAAGAAGCAACTAAATATATATTCTGCCTAATGTTAGGAGTGCCCCTGCATCTTTCTGCATTATCATATCGATTCAGATATTTCAGAGAATCTTTGGTACTCAGACTTTGTAGGGGTCCTTGATGACCCGTGATGATATCTTATGTGCACCAATTAGCAACTTGGCTGACTTGGTTCTCTACAGACCAAAAAGAAAAGGAGTACTTGTGGCACCTTAGAGACTAACCAATTTATTTGAGCATGAGCTTTCGTGAGCTACAGCTCACTTCATCGGATGCATGCCGTGGAAACTGCAGCAGACTTTATTTATACACAGAGAATAAGAAAAAATACCTCCTCCCACCCCACTGTCCTGCTGGTAATAGCTTATCTAAAGTGATCATCAGGTGGGCCATTTCCAGCACAAATCCAGGTTTAATCCCCCCAGATGTTCTGGTTTAACTTGGATTTAAACTTGGAGAGTGGTCAGTTTGGATGAGCTATTACCAGCAGGAGAGTGAGTTTGTGTGTGTATGGGGGTGGGGGGATGTGAGAGAACCTGGATTTGTGCTGGAAATGGCTCACCTTGATTATCATGCACATTGTAGGGAGAATGGTCACTTTGGATGAGCTATTACCAGCAGGATAGTGAGTTTGTGTGTGTGTGTGTGGTTTTTGGGAGGGGGGTGAGGGAGTGAGAGAACCTGGATTTGTGCGGGAAATGGCCCAACTTTATTATCATGCACATTGTGTAAAGAGTTGTCACTTTGGATGGGCTATTACCAGCAGGAGAGTGAATTTGTGTGTGGGGGGGGAGGGTGAGAAAACCTGGATTTGTGCTGGAAATGGCCCACCTGATGATCACTTTAGATAAGCTATTACCAGCAGGACAGTGGGGTGGGAGGAGGTATTTTTTCATATTCTCTGTGTATAAATAAAGTCTGCTGCAGTTTCCACGGCATGCATCCGATGAAGTGAGCTGTAGCTCATGAAAGCTCATGCTCAAATAAATTGGTTAGTCTCTAAGGTGCCACAAGTACTCCTTTTCTTTTTGCGAATACAGACTAACACGGCTGTTACTCTGAATACAGACCAAAAGACTCACATGGGAGATAAGATGGTAAGTTCCCCCACAGGTTTAATAGGCGGCAGGTGATAAAATCCCCAAACCCTTACCCCTTGGCTTGAGGCCTTGGTTCAGGGAGTAGGGGTCTCCCAAATGATTTTCCTGACTAATTAAAAGATGGTACACATGACAGATCCTTGGGTTCAGAGGTGAATCTGGACTCCTCAGCAGTTGCAGAGGGGGCTGACAATCGCTTCTGGCAGGTGTTCTTGTCATGCAGGAATCAGGCTGCTTCTCCTCCCAAGATTTCCACTCACTATAAAAGAATGCAGGGCTCAAGATACAAATGATAACTACTCAAAATCCTAACTCTAATCTCCTACCCTAGTGCTCAGATACTGTCACAGCAGGCAGGCAGCCCTGAACTAGCAGCCAGCACAGTATTTGTCACATGGTAACTGAGTTTGTATCAGCCTGACTGGGTGGGGAGTTTTCCCAGCAAAGTTCTACACACTAGGAATTACCTTGAACAGGTAAAGGACCAAGGCGAGGGATATTGGTTTCCATGTACCCAGAGGCTAGCTCTCACAGGGAACCCTATATGCAGACCTGGGTCTCAGGAGCTCCCTTCTCAACAAGCCCTTCCCTTTCAGGGGCTAGTTTCAGACTCCTCCAAAATGGCTTCTCCCCTCTCTCAGTGCTCCCAGAGGTGGGCATCTCAGGCTAACTCTTTTTCCTGGGCTTTTTGCTTGTCAATAATTTGACTCTGCCCCCTCCTTTCTCTGAGACACTGATTCTCCTCTGAGGAGATGTATTGCTGACCATTCAGGCATACCTTCTATCCTCCCCCAACTGACAAGTATCCCTACTGCTTGAAATAATATTTTTCCCCTCTCCCTCTTGGTTGCCTAGCATATTCTAAGTCTGCCCTTCCTCCCAGGACAGTGCCTCTGAGTCACTAGCACACAGAGACACCCAGGAATCAAGGTAAGCTCCATGGTGGGGGTACACCGGTAACTCTACCAAATCAGGGAATTTAGGTTGGTTTGGCATGATTTGTTGACAAATCCATGCTGGCTATTTCTTAACTCTATTATCCTCTAGTTGCTTACAGTTTGACTGTTTTGCAATTTGTTTCAGTACCTTTCCAGGAATCAAAGTTAGGCTGACTGGTCTATAAGTCCCTGGGTCCTCTTTGTTCCCCTGTTTAAAGATAGGGACTATGTTAGCCTTCTCCAGTCATCTGGGACCTCACCAGTTTTCCATGAATTCTCAAAGATAATTCCTAATGGCTCCGTGATTGCTTCACCTCATTCTTTAAGTGCCCTAGGATGAACTTGATTAGGCCCTGCCAACTATTCTTTAACCTGGTCTTTCCCTATTTTGGCTTGTGTTCCTTCCCCCTTGTTGTTGTTAATTGTGTTAAGTATCAGGTCACCATTACACTTTTTAAAATGAAGACTGAAGCAAAACAGGCATTAAATATCTCAGCGGAGGGAAACATATTGGCCTCTTACTGTTCTGCCTAACTTTTGTTTGCATTGGAATAGTTTGCAGCTGTGTCTTTAATATTGTCTCTGAAAAAACTGCTAGATCTCCTGCAATCCTTTATCCCTTAGATTTTTCTTCCCCTGGTACCTTTTCTTACCAGTTCTCTCAGTTTGTTGCAGTCTGCTTTTTTCCCTAGAGCTCATTGCAAGCATTGGCTGCTTCGGGGAGCAAGAAGCCGTTAATAACAGTGCTTCATATCTTGCCACATTTAGTCTACAATGCTGTGGTCAGAAGTCAGATATCACATTAACAAAGAAAATGAACATGATGCAGAGTAAAATAAAAAGAAATGCTCAGCCTTCAGCATTATGGTTTCATTTGGGCATTCCATTAAAAAACTGTAAAGGCTCTCAAAACCTCCCTTTCCTTCAGATTCCTGTGAGCTGACAACTTGCTTTTGATGCAAACCATAGCTGTTTTGTAGTTCAAAGTATATACATACTACAACCATATTCTTTCAAGTCAGAATGCAGTTTTGATTGTGATTAGCAATTTACTTCCTCCACAATGCAAAAAATGTTCATTTTGCAAGAAAAAAATCACTGGATAATAATGTAAGAAAACTACTTATATGGCATGTCCTATTTAGAAACCAGTGTTTCTCTTGAATGTCTAGATAGTGCCTGACAGATAAGGTGGGTGAGGTAATAACTTCTATTGGACCAACTTCTGTCAGTGAGAGACAAGCTTTTGATTCACACAGAGCTCTTCTTCATGTCTGGGAAAAGTATGTAGCATATCATAGGACAATGATAAAGCAATATGAACATGGTAGAAGCAGCAATGGTTGCTGTCCTTTTTTTAGAAGATAAATGGAAAATATTGGTTCCCATAACTACATTTCCACTTAAAATAGTTGAGGTTAATTAAAAGATCTCCACACTTCTGGGGGATGTTAGCTGAACCTCTGTCTCATGTTTAAAATTTTTAAACTGAAGTTGCAATTCAAGTGGAAAGACACTGGCTTTTCTGCTACCTTGGGTTCTTAATTGAATAACCATTTACAATAGAGATTTTTTTCTAAATTGTCTTATTAGGTCAAGTTCCATTCCCACATTATATGTCAACACAGCCCAGAGCAGTGAGTCTCAGAACCCGGGTTGAAGGAGTCTGGCTTGCAGGGCTCACACTATAGAACTAAAAATAGCAGTGGAGACATTGTGTCTCAGAGGCTGAAGCCCACCCCCGTCTTTCTGTTTCAGACCCCAAGCTCCAGCCCAAGCTGCAATGTACTTTTAGCACCGTAGTGCAAGTCCCACAAGCCTGACTCTGTTGACCTGGGCTCGGAAACTTGCTGCCATTTGATCTGTAGACATAGCTTCAGTTACACTGGAGCAACACCACTTAATTCAGCATTCAAATAGGTAAATTTATTATTTATAGGTAATATTTATGCAGGGGATAGCTTCAAGTATCAAAGCTTCTTTTCCAGCACCATGTCTAAAACTGCAATGCCTTGAGGTTCTATCAAGGAATCAATACAGAATTAAAGCAGAAGACTTGACTCTTGAGGCAACTGGCTGGATAGATTAAATAAATGTTCTACAAATTCCTCTCATACAATGGAAAACTTTGTTTGACCACAACTGTGATTCTATGAAAGATCCCAAATACAGCAGAACTGCATTGGTTCTGCTGCCGAGGTGAAAGGCTGAAGATAAACTCTGAACGGCTCAAATACTCCAGTGCATCATGGAGTTTAGTGTGGTTATGGTGTCCATTTGCTCTCACTATGTGGCACATGGCCACATTGTTCCATGTCTTTGTTTGGTTTTGTTTTATCTAATAGTAATCTAGTCAGTTTGTTCCATTATTTAAAGTTTTATTGTATTTAACTTTTGAAGGCAATGATATAGAAATACTCTCAAGAATTAACTAAAGAGAGGAAGGATAGCATTATGGTTAAGGCTCGAGACTCGGACTCAGGAGAACTAATCCTCAACTCTGCCAAAAACCCACTGTTACTTTGGGCAAGAGCCTTAATCTCTCTGTACATTTAGTTTCCATTTGTAAAATGGGGATAATCTACTACCTCAGAGGTTTTTCAGATGCATTCATTAATATTTGACACATGAAGAGATATTATGCTGATGGGGTCGTGGCCATATTCAAAGACTAGAAATCTATTTTTCTATCATGTTATCTTACAATTACAGTATCAATAACTATTTTAACACCAATAGAATTATTGGTAACTGAAAGACTTTATACATTGATTTAAGTTACTGTGGCCTAAAAGTCAAAGGGTGAAACAGTAACTGAAGAAAGGTCAGAAGGAAAAAAAATGCAGGGCTATATATGAACCTAGGAGTTTCCCACAAAGCAATTCAGGATGTTATAAACAAGCCAAATACAGGTCTGGTGTTTACACTCCAACTGAATTTGGCTCACTATGCCCGGATGTATATTCAAAGACAACTATGAATATGTCATGGGGAACTGTGAAAAATCGCAGGCATAAGTTTCTTTAACTTTTAGCTACATTGTTCCACGCAATACCCTCCATTTCACCTTCTGCAGTCTCCCTCCACACCTGGGCATCAATAATTTGTAAAGGTTTGATTTACTTTTATATGAAATTAATGCTCATAAATGTTAAGGACTAATAGTATTGCCAATTACAGCACTTCAAACCTGACCTGCAATACACCTTATTTATTTATAAGCATTTCTATGACACTCATCACCCTAGTCTGGACCCAGTCCAGTGGCCATTGGAATTTTTAAATTGGCTTCAACAATAGCTGAATCAAGTTGTATAAAAGCCCCTCACTAATCCTTGCTAATACTGTCCTGGGTCTAGTTAAGTAACGACTGTAGTTGTACTATGTTATCTGGTTGTTTTATGATGTGGAAAATTGGTCAGTAGGATTCTGGCTACTTCATCTAAACCAGGATTTAAACCAAGTTTTCTGTAATTATGTTTTGGGATGCTACATTTCCCATTGCCCTTTCACTTCAGATAATTCCCATTCAAACCTGTAACTAAATAATTATTCAGAACAAAAGGCCATTTAGGAAGAAAGAATGAACCCAGAAATATTTAAGTTATATTAGCTGGGAAAGTGTCTTTGAATAAGTCCCATTGAAATAGCATATAGGACCCATAACAATAACCCTACAACCAATCAATTGGCACATTTGTCTCCTAAACACATACTTTTCTAATTCTACTAATTTATATACGTAGTATGCGCAAATGATTCTTTACTGGTTTTTCAAAGGTTCCAAAAATTTAAAATATGTAGGTAAGTATGCTAGTGACAAGTGATTGAATCATAGAATATCAGGGTTGGAAGGGAACTCAGGAGGCCATCTAGTCCAACCCCCTTGCTAACCATAAGAAAAAATAGTGAGACCTATTTAGGTGCAGAATATTTGCCTGATTTTGCAAGATAACATTCCTTCAGCTTTCTCTGAATTCATTTAATGTTGATCCTTACCTTGAAGGTCTGGTTCTATTCATTCTTTCTTTCACTTGAACCCGACTCAGTGCTATTATGTTACACCATGTGAAATGTCATTGGCCTTATAAATAGGCTGTTCAGAACATTCACCACAAAGCCCCAAACCACATTAAATTTGCTTGGGTTCAAACATTTGTACAAGCCTGAAGCTTTGATCAAATTCACTGAAAGATTTGTTAAGGTTCAAAAATATTTCATGTGACTTTGGGGTGAACCTGGGCCAGTATATGGGTTTGCAATGAAATCATGTGAAATGAGCAGTTGTGATCATGTATCACTTTGATCTGATGGATGTATTTGAATTCCAGTTTCAAAGCAAAACTGTGAGGCGTCAGCCTGTGGAGACAGTAACAGGAGAAAAATGTATGAACATCCCGCTGCAAATAGAAATTACTATGTATTACCATTGTAATACAGCAGAATACGGGTTTGATCCTGTGAGGCTCTGCTGAGTGTAACCAGGAAGAGGCAGTGTTGACACTAGTGTGTGAGGTGTAATGAGAATGTCAGACCTGACAAGAGTTGCTGACGTAGTAAATTATAGCTGGGCCTCTGAGTCAAAGGGGTGTTGAACTAACATCATTAGGACATTTTTTTTTCCTGCTGCAGCCTACTTGCCCTACTTCAGCCTACTTCATTGTTGAGGCAGAAGCCAGAGCTCAGTCATTTTAGGATTTTAAATAAAATTAAATATTTCATAAGAACTGGGTCAGATCGAAGGTCCATCAAGCCCAGTATCCTGTCCTCTGATGGTGGCCAATGGCAGGTGCCCCAAAGGGAATGAACAGACAGGTTATCATCAAGTGATCCATGCCCTGTCACCCAGTCCCAGCTTCTGGCAAACAGAGGCTAGGGAAAGCATCCTGTCCATCCTGGCTAATAGGTCCATCAATGGCTATCTTCCATGAATCTATCTAGCTCCCTTTTGAACCCTGTTACAGTATTGACCTTCATGACACCCTCTGGCAAGGAGTTCCAGAGATTGATAGTGTGTTGCATGGAAAAAATACTTTTTGTATTAAACCTGCTACCTATTAATTTCATTTGGTGGATCCTTCTTGTATTATGAGAAGGAGTAAATAACACTTCTTTATTTACTTTCTCTATACCACTCATGATTTTATAGACCTCTATCATATCCCCCCTTAGTCGCCTCTTTTCCAAGCTGAAAAGTCCTAGTCTTAGTAATTTCTCCTCATACGGAAGCCATTCTATACTCCTAATCATTTTTGTTGCCCTTTTCTGAACCTTTTCCAATTCCAATATATCTTTTTTTGAGATGGGGTGACCACATCTGCATGCACTATTCAAGGTGTGGGTGTACCCTGGATTTATATAGCGGCAATATGATATTTTCTGTCTTATTATCTATCCCTTTCTTGATGATTCCCAACATTCTGTTTGCTTTTTTGACTGCCTGCTGCACATTGAGTGGATGATTTCAGAGAATTATCCACAATGACTCCAAGATCTCTTTCTTGAGTGGTAACAGCTAATTTAGACCTGATCAATGTATATGTATAGTTGTGATTGTTTTCCAATGTGCATTACTTTGCATTTTTCAACATTAAATTTTGTTGCCCAGTCACACAATTTTGTAGCTCTTCACAATCTGCCTGGGACTTAACTATCTTGAGTAAATTTGTACTATCGGCAAATTTTGCCACCTCACTGTTTACCCCTTTTTCCAGATCGTTTATGAATATGTTAAATAGGACTGGGCCCAATATAGATTTCTGGGGGACACCACTATTTAACTCTCTCTATTCTGAAAACTGGCCATTTATTCCTACCCTTAGTTTCCTATCTTTTAACTAGTTACCAATCCATGAGAGAACCTTCCCTCTTATCCCATGCCTGCTTATTTTGCTTAAGAGCCTTCAGTGAGGGACTTTGTCAAAGGCTTTCTGAAAATCTAAATACACTATATTCACTATTTCAAAGAGTTAAACTTACAAGAGAGTCCTATGCCATTTCTTAAAGAATAACATTTAATAACTGCAATCAGCATTTGGAATACTTGTAAAATACCTTTTGTTAAACAGCCATTATATGGTAACTCCACTGGTGTCATCTTCCGCCCACTCCCCACCCCAGTTGTCCTCATTTTGTTGCTGTTCTGAAAGGGTATGTATATTCATCAATTAAACGCCTGTGGTTGGCATGTGCCAGCTGACTCAGGCTGTAGGGCTGTAAAATTGCAGTGATTTCCATTCCTTCTTGTCAACCGTTGAGAATAGCCCACTTCCAACTTAATTGAATTGGCTCTTTAACACTGACCCCCACTTGGTAAGGCAACTCCCATCTTTTCATATGCTGTGTATTGATACCTCCCTACTGTATGGTCCACTCCACTCTGATGAAGTTGGTTTTAGTCCATGAAAGCTTATGCCCAAATAAAATTGTTAGTTTCTAAAGTGGCACAAGGACTCCTCGTTGTTTTTAGTATAGACATTCAGGCTCACACTAGAGCCCAGGCTCTGGGACCCACCCCACAACAAGCTCAAATCAGCTGACCCAGGACAGCCACAGATGTTTAACTGCTGTATAGACATTCCCTAAGTTTCAGTGGAAGGTGTACCTTAGTAAAGGAGTTCTCCAACTTTAGCAACACAGGCTCTGGAATGCAGCTCTAACAGCAGATACATCTTTGTCCTGTATTTTTTGGCAACTGAGTCCACAGGGAAACCTCCAATTACCCCTATTTATAACTTTTCCCCAGAGTTCCCATTGAATCAGCTCTCACATGGTGGATGTGTGGTAGGATCCTTGCCCTTAATGGAAACCCTCTGCACAGCTACCTAGTATGTCCAGTAGCTACCACCCCCCCGCCCTGCTTCTAGATGCCTCTGGGCCCTCTTAAGTGCCCTGCTGTAGACATGGAGGAGAACAATAAATCCATGTCATCTCCTCCTCACTGCTTCTCTCCCCTTCTTAGACTAAGGGAGAAAACAGTTACTGGCATACATACGTGGCTTACACTGGGCACTCAGAGGGGAATCCTAGTCCCACTGAAGTCAATGGGGGTTTGTCAGTAGGACCAGACTTTCACCCACTGCCCACAAGGCAGAAAAGCACTAATATCTGTGATTTTTAGAAGGACTGCTCACCGTATTGAAGTTAACTATGTAACTGGGTGCTTGCTGGATCACTGCCTGAGTCATAAGCACATTGCAGGATAGAGCCCTGTCTGGTTTGGAGCCGGGGGGGGGGGGGGGGGTGGGAGCGACTCACAGGTAGGAGTGGATGGTGGTAAAACAGAACAATCACTAATCCCTCATCCTTACATTAGTTAATTGTCTTGCGAAACACACACCCATTTACCCTGCCTTCTGAAATTGTTTCCATTATTTCTCTCCTCACTCTTCCAAAAAGCTTGCTGTTGAGCAGATCTGAAGGGTCAGACAAGTGCCTTTTCAATGGATATACTCAGTACATCATCAGCTCCTAAAGGGGAAAACATAATAATAGCATCCTATTGCATGTTATGAATTTACTCACACCTCATTAGAGTTCCCCCATAGATATCTGTTTTGCATAAACCAATTATTGGATATAAAATTGGGAGTAAAATAATACAATCATCATACTGTATTAGTAAAAGAATGTCTTTTTCCTCCAGCTTTCTAGGCTACTCCCTCTCCCCCCATCCCCCACACCCATGAGCATAAGGGTCTGGCATACATTTATTTGTTACTAATGGCTATATACCACACATGGGAACAAGTGAACAGTCATTTTAAATAAAAAATATGTTTTATGCATAACTCTACACCTGCCTAAACTCAGCCAAATTATGGTACATGCGTCACTTCTATTCCACATTTTCTTTATGAATTAAAAGTAAAATGAATTTGCATTTAAGCTTAGGTGGCAGATGGTGTTCGATAGGTACAAACATATTGCACCATATGTCTGCAAAATCCTCTCAAAAAGCACTTGGCAACATTTAATTTTTTTCATTGAATTAGATAATATGACTTTACAAAGATGTGTATATTTGTACATGTCTTTCAATCCAAGTGTATTTCAGTTAACCCTTTGAAACTCAGTCACTATGAAAGTTTAGACATTAAGGTTGGGAACATCAAAAGAACTGACAGGAATTATGTACCCAATGCATACTAAAATTTAGTGAGGTGAGGGGTGCTTAATTCTCTCAGGCTCTATTGAAAATCTTAACTTCAGGGCAAAAAAATGCCCACATTTAATTATTATGGGGAAAACATTTATTGTGTGCTGAAGATTCAGTACTAAAGAAATTCACATTTACATCATTGTCTTGGCTACCTGTCTATGTTCTTATACAAAGCGCATCAACGTAGTATAAAGTTGTTGTGGTCGTTAGCGTCTATTTTGCTTCTGTCTCTGACAATAAGGATTAGAAACTTATTTTAAAATGACAACTTAATTATTTAAAAAACAGATGGAGCAGAAACACTGTTCTGGACTCATGTCAAATCCTGTCTATAAGGAAGTCAGTGTTACTGTCACTCTGCATGAAAGGAATGCAGAACTCCTCAGTCAGCAAACCTGTCTAAGCCATGTTAAATAAGAACATGAGTCTCTCCTTTGGAAGGGGGCAGGCTAAAGATTATAGGACTTGATTAAGTTTAACAGAAGCAATGCAGAACATTGGTGATCCGTTAGTTGTTGCCATATCCATGATGCCTCCTGATGTCAAGTCATGGCATTGCAAGTATCCTTTTCTTCTAGAATCCCCTAGTACTACTATTCTAGTTGTGCTGCAGTCTGTATCTTCCATGTCGTAGCCTTCCGGCCAAGGCACTTTTCTGTTCTGTCCCCTTTCAGGGTAACCAAACAAAACCCCAAAATCTTAATGACCACCTAGATCATGGCTGAAGGCCTGCTAGCCTCAAGTACTATAACAGTCTTACCATGGAGTCACAGACAGTCCCTTGGGCATTCCAGTCTATCTTGCCACCCAGCCAAGCTGGACAATGTGATAGGTGGTCGTGTTACACCAGCGGTCGGCAACCTTTGGCATGCAGCCCATCAGGGTAATCCACTGGCGGGCTGCGAGAAATTTTGTTTGTTGACCATCTGCAGGAATGGCCCCCCACAGCTCCCAGTGCCTGCAGTTTACCATTCCCCACTAATGAGAGCTGCAGGAATTGGCAGCCAGCATGTCCCTGCGGCCTGCTGCTTCTTGAAGCTCCCATTGGTTGGGAACGACGAACCATTGCCACTTGGAGCTGCAGGGTGCCGTTCGTGCAGATGGTCAATGTAAAGAACATGTCTCATGGCCCACCAGGAGATTACCCTGATGAGCCACGTGCCAGAGGTTGCCAACCCCTCTGTTACACCAAAAATCACAACAATATTCAGGTTACTCTGAGTTCCAAAGGACCAGTCGCTTACCCCAGGTCAATTGTACTCAGATCTCAAACCAAAGACTACACCTATAGCCAATCCTGTAACAAACCAACTAAAGATTCTTTAATTAAGAAAAACAATTATGTACAAGGTTAAAACAGGAAACATGTACACACGATTGAGTTAGAGTCTTAGCATTCTTATGTTTTTAAATCTATACTGGGTCAGTCAAAGGTCTGTCTAGCCCAGTATCCTGTTTTCTGACAGTGACCAATACCAAGTGCCCCAGAGGGAATGAACAGAACAGGTAATCGTTAAGTGATCCATCCCTTGATGCCCATTCCCAGCATCCGGCAAACAGAGGCTAGAGATACCATCCCTGCCTATCCTGGCTAATTATCCTGGCCATTGATGGATCTATCCTCTGAACTTATCTAGTTCTTTTTGAACCCTCTTAAAGTCTTGGTATTTGCAACATCCTATGGCAAGGAGTTCCACAGGTTGACTGTGCATTGTGTGGAAAAAATACTTTATTTTATTTTTTTTTAAACCTGCTGCCTATTAATTACATTTGGTGACCTCTAGTTCTTGTGTTATGAGAAGGAGTAAATAACACTTCCTTTTTTACTTTCTCCACACCAGTCATGATTTTGTAGACCTCTATCATGTACGGATGGACACAACGTTCTGAAGATTAAGAGCAGGCAGCACTGAGGGGACAGGAGGACAGTGAAGAAATTTGGCAGCATGTGACCTCCAGAAGAAGAAAGGGGAGTGTCCATGTACCAGCAATGCAGATACAGGTAAGTAACCATTTTCATGTTCTCTCCACAGGTACTAATGCAGAGAGTGGACCAGATGATACATCTGAGGGAAGGGAACAGAAGGAGACTCCGCTGATTGGAAGGCATGAGATGCACTGTCTTAAGGTGGGGGGTTCCACGACCACCGCTCTCAAGAGAAAGAGGCGGGTGGTGGTGGTCGGGGATTCTCTCCTCAGGGGGACTGAGTCATCTATCTGCCGCCCTGACCGGGAAAACCGAGAAGTCTGCTTGCAGAAGCTAGGATTCATGATGTGATGGAGAGTCTGCAGAGACTCATCAAGCCCTCAGATCACTACCCCTTCCTGCTTCTCCTCGTGGGCACCAATGATACTGCCAAGAATGACCTTGAGCGGATCACTGCAGACTACGTGGCTCTGGGAAGAAGGATAAAGGAGTTTGAGGTGCAAGTGGTCTTCTCGTCCATCCTCCCCGTGGAAGGAAAAGGCCAGGGTAGAGACCGTCAAATCGTGGAAGTAAACAAATGTCTACGCAGGTGGTGTCGGAGAGAAGGCTTTGGATTCTTTGACCATGGGATAGTGTTCCAAGAAGGATGAGTGCTAGGCAGAGATGGGCTGCACCTAATGAAGAGAGGGAAAAGCATCTTAGCAAGCAGGCTCGCTAACCTAGTGAGGAGGGCTTTAAACTAGGTTCACCAGGGGAAGGAGACCCTGAGGTAAGTGGGGAAGTGGGATACCAGGAGGAAGCACGAGCTGGAGCACATGAGAGGGGAGGGCTCCTGCCTCCTACTGAGAAAGAGGGACAATCAGCGAGTTGTGCCTGTACACAAATGCAAGAAGCCTGGGAAACAAGCAGGGAGACCTGGAAGTCCTGGCACAGTCAAGGAATTATAATGTGATTGGAATAACAGAGACTTGGTGGGATAACTCACATGACTGGAGTACTATCATGGATGGACGTAAACTGTTCAGGAAGGATAGGCAGGGCAGAAAAGGTGGGGGAGTTGCATTGTATATAAGGGAGCAGTATGACTGCTCAGAGCTCCAGTATGAAACTGCAGAAAAACCTGAGTGTCTCTGGATTAAGTTTAGAAGTGTGAGCAACAAGGGTGATGTTGTGGTGGGAGTCTGCTATAGACCACCGGACCAGGGGAATGAGGTGGACTAGGCTTTCTTCCGGCAACTCACAGAAGTTACTAGATCGCAGGCCCTGGTTCTCATGGGAGACTTTGATCACCCTGATATCTGCTGGGAGAGCAATACAGCAGTGCACAGACAAACCAGGAAGTTTTTGGAAAGTGTAGGGGACAATTTCTTGCTGCAACTGCTGGAGGAACCAACTAGGGGCAGAGATCTTCTTGACCGGCTGCTCACAAACTGGGAAGAATTAGTAGGGGAAGCAAAAGTAAATGGGAACCTGGGAGGCAGTGACCATGAGATGGTTGAGTTCAGGATCCTGACACAAGGAAGAAAGAGCAGCAGAATACCGACCCTGGACTTCAGAAAAGCAGACTTTGACTCCCTCAGGAAACTGATGGGCAAGATCCCCTGGGAGAATAACATGAGGGGGAAAGGAGTCCAGGAGAGTGGCTATATTATAAAGAATCCTTATTGAGGTTACAGGGACAAACCATCCCGATGTGTAGAAAGAATAGTAAATATGGCAGGCGACCAGCTTGGCTTCACAGTGAAATCCTTGCTGATCTTAAAATAAAAAAAGAAGCTTACAGGAAGTGGAAGACTGGACAAATGACCAGGGAAGAGTATAAAAATATTGCTTGGGCATGCAGGAGTGAAATAAGGAAGGCCAAATCACACCTGGAGTTGCAGCTAGCAAAAGATGTTAAGAGTAACAAGACGGGTTTCTTCAGGTATGTTAGCAACAAGAAGAAAGTCAGGGAAAGTGTGGGCCCCTTACTGAATGAGGGAGGCAACCTAGTGACAGAGGATGTGGAAAAAGCTAATGTACTCAATGCTTTTTTTGCCTCTGTCTTCACGAACAAGGTCAGCTCCCAGACTACTGCACTGGGCAGCACAGCATGGGGAGGAGGTGACCAGCCCTCTGTGGAGAAAGAAGTGGTTCGGGACTATTTAGAAAAGCTGGACGAGCACAAGTCCATGGGGCTGGATGCACGGCATCCGAGAGTGCTAAAGGAGTTGGCGGATGTGATTGCAGAGCCATTGGCCATTATCTTTGAAAACTCATGGAGATCGGGGGAAGTCCTGGACAACTGGAAAAAGGCTAATGTAGTGCCCATCTTTAAAAAAAAGGGAAGAAGGAGGATCCTGGGAACTACAGGCCAGTCAGCCTCACCTCAGTCCCTAGAAAAATCATGGAGCAGGTGCTCAAGGAATCAATTCTGAAGCACTTAGAGGAGAAGAAAGTGATCAGGAACAGTAAGCATGGATTCACCAAGGGCAAGTCATGCCTGACTAATCTAATTGCCTTCTATGACGAAATAACTGGCTCTGTGGATGACGGGAAAGCAGTGGATGTATTGTTCCTTGACTTCAGCAAAGCTTTTGACACTGTCTCCCACAGTATTCTTGTCAGCAAGTTAAAGAAGTATGGGCTGGATGAATGCACTATAAGGTGGGTAGAAAGTTGGCTAGATTGTCGGGATTAACGGGTAGTGATCAATGGCTTCATGTCTAGTTGGCAGCTGGTATGAAGTGGAGCGCCCCAGGGGTTGGTTCTCGGGCCCGTTTTGTTCAATATCTTCATAAATGATAGGTAGGATGGTGTGGATTACACTCTCAGCAAGTTTTTAGATGACACTAAACTGGGAGGAGAGGTAGATATGCTGGAGGGTAGGGATAGGATACAGAGGGACCTAAACAAATTAGAGGATTGGGCCAAAAGAAATCTGAGGTTCAACAAGGACAAGTGCAGACTCCTGCACGTAGGACGGAAGAATCCCATGCACCGCTACAGACTAGGGACCGAATGGCTAGGAAGCAGTTCTGCAGAAAAGGACCTAGGGGTTACAGTGGACGAGAAGCTGGATATGAGTCAACAGTGTGCCCTTGTTGCCAAGAAGGCCAATGGCATTTTGGGATGTATAAGTAGGGGCATTGCCAGCAGATCGTTCCCCTCTATTCGACACTGGTGAGGCCTCATCTGGAGTACTGTGTCCAGTTTTAGGCCCCACACTACAAGAAGGATGTGGGGAAAATTGGAAAATGCCCAGCGGAGGGCAACAAATATGATTAGGGGATTGGAACACATGACTTATGAGGAGTGGCTGAGGGAACTGGACTTGTTTAGTCTGCGGAAGAGAAGAATGAGGGGGGATTTGATAGCTGCTTTCAATTACCTGAAAGGGGGTTTCAAAGAGGATGGCTGTAGACTGTTCTCAGTGGTAGCAGATGACAGAACAAGAAGTAATGGTCTCAAGTTGCAGTGGGGGAGGTTTCGGTTGGATATTAGGAAAAACTTTTTCACTAGGACGGTGGTGAAACACTGGAATGCGTTACCCAGGGAGGTGGTGGAATCTCCTTCCTTTAGAATTTTTTAAGGTCAGGCTTGACAAAGCCCTGGCTGGGATGATTTAGTTGGGGATTGATCCTGCTTTGAGCAGGGGATTGGACTAGATGACCTCCTGAGGTCCCTTCCAACCCTGATATTCTATGATTCTATGATCATATCCCCTCTTAGTCATCTTGTTTCCAAGCTGAAAATTCCCATTTTACTAATCTCTCCTCAGACGGAAACCATTCCATACCCCTAATCATTTTTGTTGCCCTTTTCTGAACCGTTTTCAATTCTAATGTATTGTTTTTGAGGTGGGGGTGACCACATCTGCACACAGTATTAATAGGTGGGCGTACCCGAGAGAGAGAGACACCTATATCTATCCTTAAAGGAAGGGATAGATATAGATATTTATATCTATCCGTTCCTTCAAGAATAAGAATAGATATAATCTATCCCTTCCTTCAAGATTCCCAACATTTTTGCTTTTTTTGACTGCTGCATATTGAGGGGATGTGTCAAGGTTCCTCCCCCACTCTGAACTCTAGGGTACAGATGTGGGGACCTGCATGAAAGACCTCCTAAGCTTATCTTTACCAGCTTAGGTCAAAACTTCCCCAAGGTACAAAATATTCCACCCTTTGTCCTTGGATTGGCCACTACCACCACCAAACTAATACTGGTTACTGGGGAAGAGCTGTTTGGACGCGTCTTTCCCCCCAAAATACTTCCCAAAACCTTGCACCCCACTTCCTGGACAAGGTTTGGTAAAAAGCCTCACCAATTTGCCTAGGTGACTACAGACCCAGACCCTTGGATCTTAAGAACAATCCTCCCAACACTTGCACCCCCCCTTTCCTGGGAAATGTTGGATAAAAAGCCTCACCAATTTGCATAGGCTACCACAGACCCAAACCCTTGGATCTGAGAACAATGAAAAAGCATTCAGTTTTCTTACAAGGAGACTTTTAATAAAAATAGAAGTAAATAGAAATAAAGAAATCCCCCCTGTAAAATCAGGATGGTAGATAACTTACAGGGTAATTAGATTCAAAACATAGAGAGCCCCTCTAGGCAAAACCTTAAGTTACAAAAAAGATACACAGACAGAAATAGTTATTCTATTCAGCACAGTTCTTTTCTCAGCCATTTAAAGAAATCATAATCTAACACGAACCTAGCTAGATTACTTACTAAAAGTTCTAAGACTCCATTCCTGGTCTATCCCCAGCAAAGACAGAATATAGACAGACACACAGACCCTTTGTTTCTCTCCCTCCTCCCAGCTTTTGAAAGTATCTTGTCTCCTCATTGGTCATTTTGGTCAGGTGCCAGCGAGGTTACCTTTAGCTTCTTAACCCTTTACAGGTGAGAGGAGCTTTTCCCTGGCCAGGAAGGATTTTAAAGGGAAATTACCCTTCCCTTTATATTTATGACAGGATGTTTTCAGAGAACTAGCCACAATAACTCCAAGACCTCTTTCTTGAGTGGTAACAGCTAATTTAGACCCCATCATTTTATGTCTAAGCCATGTTAAAATTGGAATTGTTTTCCAATGTGCATTAGTTTGCATTTATCAACTCTGAATTTGTTCTGCCATTTTGTTGCCCAGACACCCAGTTTTGTGAGGTAGAATCATAGAATATCAGGGTTGGAAGGGTCCTCAGGAGGTCATCTAGTCCAACCCCCTGCTCAAATCAAGACCAATACCCAACTAAATCAAGATCCTTTTATAGTTCTTCATAGTCTGCTTGGGACTTTACTATCTTTAATAATATCTCCAAATTTTGCCACCTCACTGTTTACCCCTTTTTTCCAGATAATTTATGAATATGTTGAATAGGACTGATCCCAGTATAGACTCCTGGGGGACACCACTATTTACGTCTGTCCATTCTGAAAACTGACCATTTATTCCTACCCTTTGCTTCCTACCTTTTCACCAGTTACCAATCCATGAGGACCTTCTCTCTTATCCCATGACAACTTACTTTGCATAAAAGCCTTTGGTGAGAGATCTTGTCAAAGGCTTTCTGAAAATATAAGTACACTATATCCACTGGATCCCTCTTGTCCACATGCTTGTGACCCCCTCAAAATATTCTAGTAGATCCGTGAGGCATGTTTTCCTTTTACAAAAACTACGTTGACTCTTCCCCAATGAATTATGTTTATCTATGTGTCTGACAATTCTGTTCTTTACTATAGTTTCAACCTATGTTGGCATCCCTTCATCTGCAAGAGATGGTGGAAATTACAGCCTATGATATAGATGGTTTACAATGTCTCATGTGATTGAATAGGCCAGTCCAAGATTTGCATGATCTTTGGCGGTTATTGCAAAATGTATGTATCTTGTTTGAGAGCTGCTTCTATATAACCAGTTTGCCCAGTACTGAAGTCAGGTTTACTGGCCTGTAATTGCCGGGATCACCTCTGGAGCCCTTTTAAAAAATTGGCATCACATTAGCTATCCTCCAGTCCTTTGGTACAGAAGTTGATTTAAATGATAGGTTACAAACTACAGTTAATAGTTCTGCAATTTCACATTTGATTTTTCTTCAGAACTCTTGGGTGAATATCATCTGGTCCAGGTGATTTATTACTATTTAATTTATCAATTTGTTTCAAAACCTCCTCCAATGACATCTCTATAAAAAACAGCTCTATATGTACGTTAGGGTTCATCCATGCCAACAGTATGGGGATCTCTGAGTCAAGACAGCACAATGATCCCAGTTTCTCCTGGTCAGGGATTTTCATCCACTTCACCCCAGAATCGAAGATGATGGGATAAGTTTATGTACAGTTCTCCCCTTCCTGGAGGGAGTGCCAATGTAATCAACAAATTCTCTGTCCTTTGTTGCTACACAATGCCTCATTTGCCTTCAGTGGACGATCTTGTGTGCAGAACAAGCACTTTACATTAATTAATGCTGCTTTTCCTCTTTGAGTTACATAATTAGAGGCTTACAGCAAAATCACTCAATATAACTTTATACCATGGGATACAGATAGTAAAAGTAGGATTAATACATGCAGCAGCCTACAAGCATTCCAAAAAGTTTAAATACTAACCACATTCTTATTACACTAATATCTATATTTTAACTATACTAACCCACAAGCAAACCACACTGGTTTCCAGCAATCCATTTCCCAGTGTTCAGTGAAGCCCAGGTCTTGGGATGAGCAGGTACCTGGTCTGTCAGCATCACAGATATAATAAATATAAATCAAAGGGGTTTATGGAAACTAGATCCTGTCAACTAACATCTTTTTTTTTAATGAGATTACAAGTTTGGAAGATAAAGGTAATTGTGCTGACATAATATACTCTGACTTCTGTAAGGCATTTGATCAGGTACTGCACAATGATTTGATTTAAAAAAATGAATTATTAAAAATGGGCTAATAGATCTAAAATTGTAATTTTACATGGGGTATAGTAATTGAAAAAAAATATTTCCATGGCGTTGTGCAGGGATTAGTTCTTGGCCCTATGCTATTTAAAATATTTATTAATGACTTGGCCGAAAACATAAAATCATCACTGATAAAGTTTGCAGATGATCCAAATTGGGGGAGTCATAAATAATAATGAGGACAGGTCACTGATTCAGAGAACTCTAGATCACTTGATAAAATCGACATTGTTTGCTTATACCCAGTTTACTATGCTAAATGTAAATTTATACCACCTAAGAACAAAGAATGTAGGCCATATTTATATAATTGGGGACTATATCCTGGGAACCAGTGAATGAAAAAGATTTAGGAGTTGTGGTGGATTGTCTGCTTAACATGAGTTCCCAATGTGATGCTCTGGCCAAAAGAGCTACCGTGATACTTGGATGCTTAAACAGGGAATTCTTGAGTAGGAGTTAGGTTAATTTAACTCTATATTTGGAACTGGTGCTACAGCTGCTGGAATACTGTGGCCAGTTCTGGTGCCCACAATTCAATAAGAATGTTGACAAATTGGAGAGGGTTCAGAGAAAAGCCACAAGAATGATTAAAGGACTAGAAAACATGCCTTATAGTGATTGACTCAAGATGCTAAATCTCTTTAGTTCAATAAAAAGGATAGGGGTTGACTTGATTACAGTCGATAAGTATCTACATGGGGAATAAATATTTAATAATGGGCTCTTCAATCTAGCAGAGAAAGGTATAAAATGATCTATTGGCTGGACATTGAAGCTAGATAAATTGAGACAAAACATAAAGTGTAAGTTTTTGACAGTCGAAGGCAATTAACCATTGGAACTATTCACCAAGAGTTGTGATGGATTCTCCATCCCCGATAATGAAAACAAGATTGGATTTTTTTTTTCTAAATGATATACTCAAGGAACTATTTTGGGAAGTTCTATAGCAGGGATCGGCAACCTTTGACATGTGTCCGGTCAGGGAAATCCGCTGGCAGGCCAGGACAGTTTTTTACCCTTCTGGACTTGGAATGTATGAATGTGCTACAAAAAAGCCAGCATGTAAGGTGGGGAGCTGCTAAAGCTAGACTATGGGAGATGCCAACAAGAGGGGGTCTCATAGAGATAGGGACCTAAGTGAAGGATGCAGGGAGGTGGCTTTCTCTACTTGTGATTCACAGCAGTAAGCCTCTCCTGGAGTCAACCAGCTTAGGTGCTTAAGGTGTTTCTTGTGAGAATTAAACAGGTGCCTAATGCCACAAAATATGGCTGAAGGAGGAAGAGGTGGTGATTCTGCCACCTTATGACTTCTAGCTAAGTGGTTAGAGCACTCTCTTGAGAAACTGGATACCCCTGTTCAAATCCTTTCTCCCCATCAGGCAGAGATTGAACTTGGTCTCCCACATCCCTGGTGAGTGCTCTAATTACTGGGCTAACTTCTGGCTCTAATTACTGGCCTATCTTCCTTTATTCGTGAAACACTCTGGAGCTGAGGTAGGATATAGGCATTCAGCTGCCTAGGCAGCAGTGTGCACACTCAGGCAGAAACTTAAACTTTCTTTACACTGCCACTCTACAGCGCTGCAACTGTCTCGATTAGGGGTGTGAAAAAACACCCCCCTGAGCGCTGCAAGTTTCAGAGCTATAAAGCGGCAGTATTGACAGTGCACCAGCGCTGGGAGCTACTCCCCTCGTGGGGGTGGGTTTTTTACGGCGCTGGGAGAGCTCTCTCCCAGCGCTGGTGCCATGACTACACAGCCATGGTAATGTTACTAGTGAAGACCTACCCTTAGATGCCTAAGGAACTTCTACCCTGGACATTTAGGTACAGAGTGAATGTGGGTTCGTACAGCTTTTGGCAGGACTTTTGTGAATCACAGTGGAGCCTAAAACTGAGACTTACGGCTTGTCTACACAGAGCATTAGTTTACACTAGAGGGGTATACATTCTTGTGAACTAACTGGCCCATGTGGATCCCTCATGCACACTTAAAGTTTCTTCATATGCATTAATGTAAATGTTATGTGGCTAAAGGTTTTGGGCACTGCAACCTGTAGGGGTCATAGAGTCACAGATGTGAAAAACCTATTAAGTCATCTGTTTCATCTTCACACAAGTGCTGAAGTGGATATAACAAAGGCAGGAGCTGAGGAAATGTAATGGAACAAGTAAATTCCATATAATATTGACTTTGACAAATATAAGCTCATAGGAAAGTGCTATAATTTAGATATGCTTTGTTGTTTGGTTCGGAAGGGAGTGGATTGAATATGAATATTGTATATTTTTTCAGTGGTACAGAGGAGCTCATTTATGCTAGTAATGTACATTTATTAATAGATTTGTGATGCTTTTCCAAACAATTAAGGCATATAAAGAGAGGCATCCCACCTGGTACAACCCTTTGAGCTAGTACAGAGGCAGACTGATTTGCATCTGCAGCTCTCACAAGATGCAACAGGTTGTGAATGCTTAAATTGACAGCAGACTGCAAGTAATAGCTACATTTTCCCTCAAGTTCCTTTTGTTTGTCTAGGAAACCACAGACTGTCAAAATCAAGGAGCGCACAAAACATGGCACTTGGACAAACTACCCTGTAAGGCACATGACATTTTTTTCTCATCAGAAATAACAAACGTAGGACAGAGACAAATGGTCAAGATGGACTTCAGTCTTGTCACTGCAGTGCATTCACTGCAAGATTTTTTTTTCGAGCTAAGCAATGTCTTTTGCAGGTAGCTGGTAAGTATCAGTATGCATGAAGGAGAATCTTGGCTATCTTTTTTCTGAGGCATTTAAAAAAAAAAGATACTCTGAACTTTTTTACAAATGTGATCAGTGGCCTTTTCATAGCATTCCCTCTGATGATTTGTTATAAATATTTTTTCAAAAGCACCTTTCACATGTGTGTTCCCACCTTTCCTCTACTGACACCTGTTTCTGCACAAATAGGAGAGGAATAATCTCTCACCGGTGATACTTGTCTTCTGTTCAAACTGCATGTCAGTGGTGCAAATAAGTATGCACAGATTCCTCTCTCTTTGTGGCACTACCATGATAAAAAATGCTGAGCTATTCTTCTTTAGCCACTACTGTTTTCGTGTACAATACTGACTTCCAGGGTGGTTTTTGAGCTTTATTTCCCTTTGAGACTTGGATTCCTGCCTCCTTTGTTTTTTTTCAATCATCAAGTCTAATACTACATCATCATTTTACCCACAAGTCCAGTACCACCATATCTGTTTGTATGCTCTAGAGATGTGATGGTCTTCATATTCTTACACACAGTTAAACTATTCTACTAGAATGTCTAAGCCACTTTCTCTCTCTATAATGACAGGTTTCAGAGTAACAGCCGTGTTAGTCTGTATTCGCAAAAAGAAAAGGAGTACTTGTGGCACCTTAGAGACTAACCAATTTATTTGAGCATGAGCTTTCGTGAGCTACAGCTCACTTCATCGGATGCATGCCGTGGAAACTGCAGCAGACTTTATTTATCAATTAAATAAATTAATGTTATTATTAATTAAATAAATATTTTATTATATATATATATATATATATATTATATAATTAAATAAATATTTTTCAATTATTAAATAAAGTCTGCTGCAGTTTCCACGGCATGCATCCGATGAAGTGAGCTGTAGCTCACGAAAGCTCATGCTCAAATAAATTGGTTAGTCTCTAAGGTGCCACAAGTACTCCTTTTCTTTTTTCTCTCTCTAGAAATGTTATCAACAATAGTGCAATTGATTTTCCTCGGCACAAGTCCTTGCCCCATTCATATCCTATGGGAAACATCTTGCATCTTTATGCCTTGTACAGCAACAGCATCACTTTTGATCATTCACAGATAGGATGCTCCAGTGATTAAGGAGCTAGATGAATTCAGAAAACCTGCTTCAATTCTCTGCCCTGCTAAAGATTTCTCATGTACTCTTGTTTAAATTACTTAGGGCCAGACTTTCAAAAGCATTAGGGGCCTAAAGATGGGAGATGGGTGCTAACTGGGATTTTCAAAAGTGCCTAAACCAGGTTAGGCACCTAACCACCATTGGAATCACATTTGCCTAGGCACTTTTGAAAATCTGACTCTGTGACTATTTGCATCCTGAGGTGCCTAAACCCTTTGAAAGCCTGTCCCTGTTCTCTATCTGTGTCTCAGATCCACTTCTGTAAAGTGGGAAAGATAATATCTGAGTAATTTATAATCTTTACTTTGTTTATCCTCCCAACACTCCTGTGAGGTAGGGAAGTACTCACCTACTACAGTAAGGGAGGGCAGATAAGTATCGGCTACAGGAAAAAAAATATGGAGAGAAAGTAGGTAGAGGTGACGCCAAAGGAGTAGAATTTTTCATTCTCTCTCCCAGAGCTGACCTCCATTGCCAGCGTTGTCCATCTGTCACTACCTTACATCGTTCAAAACCTTTATTCTATATAGAATTCATAGATTTGAATGCCAGAAGGGAACATTGTGATAATCTTGTCTGCATAATACCAGCTATAGGACTTCCCATAATTAATTCCTGTTTGAGGTCCAATAACTGTTTTTAAACTAGATCCTCTATTTTAGGGACGGGGGAAAATCTAATCTTGATTTAAAATTTTTGTCTGATGGAGAATCCACCGCCACCTTTATTAATTTTTTCTAATGGTTAATTACTCTGGCTGTTGTTGTTTAAAAAAAAAAAAAGTGTGTGGGGGGGAGGGGGGCTTATTTCTAGTCTGAATTTCATAGAATCATAGAATCATAGAATATCAGGGTTGGAAGGGACCCCAGAAGGTCATCTAGTCCAACCCCCTGCTCAAAGCAGGACCAATTCCCAGTTAAATCATCCCAGCCAGGGCTTTGTCAAGCCTGACCTTAAAAACCTCTAAGGAAGGAGATTCTACCACCTCCCTAGGTAACGCATTCCAGTGTTTCACCACCCCCTTAGTGAAAAAGTTTTTCCTAATATCCAATCTAAACCTCCCCCACTGCAACTTGAGACCATTACTTCTCGTTCTGTCATCTGCTACCATTGAGAACAGTCTAGAGCCATCCTCTTTGGAACCCCCTTTCAGGTAGTTGAAAGCAGCTATCAAATCCCCCCTCATTCTTCTCTTCTGCAGGCTAAACAATCCCAGCTCCCTCAGCCTCTCCTCATAACTCATGTGTTCCAGTCCCCTAATCATTTTTGTTGCCCTTCGCTGGACTCTCTCCAATTTATCCACATCCTTCTTGAAGTGTGGGGCCCAAAACTGGACACAGTACTCCAGATGAGGCCTCACCAATGTTGAATAGAGGGGAACGATCACGTCCCTCGATCTGCTCGCTATGCCCCTACTTATACATCCCAAAATGCCATTGGCCTTCTTGGCAACAAGGGCACACTGCTGACTCATATCCAGCTTCTCGTCCACTGTCACCCCTAGGTCCTTTTCTGCAGAACTGCTGCCTAGCCATTCGGTCCCTAGTCTGTAGTTGTGCATTGGGTTCTTCCGTCCTAAGTGCAGGACCCTGCACTTATCCTTATTGAACCTCATCAGATTCCTTTTGGCCCAATCTTCCAATTGGTCTAGGTCCTTCTGTATCCTATCCCTCCCCTCCAGCGTATCTACCACTCCTCCCAGTTTAGTATCATCCGCAAATTTGCTGAGAGTGCAATCCACACCATCCTCCAGATCATTTATGAAGATATTGAATAAAACCGGCCCCAGGACCGACCCTTGGGGCACTCCACTTGATACCGGCTGCCAACTAGACATGGAGCCATTGATCACTACCCGTTGAGCCCGACAATTTAGCCAGCTTTCTACCCACCTTATAGTGCATTCATCCAGCCCATACTTCCTTAACTTGCTGACAAGAATACTATGGGAGACCGTGTCAAAAGCTTTGCTAAAGTCAAGAAACAATACATCCACTGCTTTCCCTTCATCCACAGAACCAGTAATCTCATCATAAAAGGCGATTAGATTAGTCAGGCATGACCTTCCCTTGGTGAATCCATGCTGGCTGTTCCTGATCACCTTCCTCTCATGCAAGTGCTTCAGGATTGATTCTTTGAGGACCTGCTCCATGATTTTTCCAGGGACTGAGGTGAGGCTGACTGGCCTGTAGTTCCCAGGATCTTCCTTCTTCCCTTTTTTAAAGATTGGCACTACATTAGCCTTTTTCCAGTCATCCGGGACTTCCCCGGTTCGCCACGAGTTTTCAAAGATAATGGCCAGTGGCTCTGCAATCACAGCCGCCAATTCCTTCAGCACTCTCGGATGCAACTCGTCCGGCCCCATGGACTTGTGCACGTCCAGCTTTTCTAAATAGTCCCTAACCGCCTCTATCTCCACAGAGGGCTGGCCATCTCTTCCGCATTTTGTGATGCCCAGCGCAGCAGTCTGGGAGCTGACCTTGTTAGTGAAAACAGAGGCAAAAAAAGCATTGAGTACATTAGCTTTTTCCATATCCTCTGTCACTAGGTTGCCTCCCTCATTCAGTAAGGGGCCCACACATTCCTTGGCTTTCTTCTTGTTGCCAACATACCTGAAGAAACCCTTCTTGTTACTCTTGACATCTCTGGCTAGCTGCAGCTCCAGGTGCGATTTGGCCCTCCTGATAACATTCCTACATGCCCGAGCAATATTTTTATACTCTTCCCTGGTCATATGTTTGGTTCCAATTTGTTTGGTTTCAGTCTAGCAAACAAAGATAGAACAAGATTCAATAACTGGAAGCTGAAGAGAATTCTGTCATCAAATGTCTGGTCCCCATGCAGATACTTATAGACTGATCGAATTGTTTATTAACCTATTCTTTGAGCTAAATACTTTGAACTCCTCGAGTCTCTCACTATAAGGCAGGTTTCCCAATCCTTTGATCATTCTTGTGACACTTCTCTGAACCCTCTCCAGTTTATCAATATCCTTCTTGAATTGTGGATACAGAACAGGACCTCGTATTACAGTAGCAGTCATACCATTGCCAAATATAGAGATAATACAACTTCCCTACTCCTATTCAATAATCCCCTGTTTATTCATTCAAACATCATATTAGCCCTTTTGGCCACAGCAAAATACTAGGAATTTTTTTTCAATTCATTATCCACCATAGTCCCCCATTGTGTAAGTGTGGCCTACAATTTTGTTCCAAAATTTATACATTTCCACTTAGCCATTTCCATTTAGCAGTATTAAAAACATTGTTTGCTTCCACTCAGCTTACAAGGTGGTTCAAATCATTCTACATCATTAACCTGTTCTCTTATTTATTTGGCACTCCCCCAATCTTTGTGTCATCTGTAAATTTGAGTGATTTCAGATAATAATATTAACACATCCTCTCAATAATGATTCACCATTTACAATTATATTTTGAGACTTATCAGTTGCCAGTTTTTTAATCTGCTTAACTAATGCAATGTTGATTTGTATCATTCTAGTTTCTTAATCAAAATGTTGTCCAGTAGAAAGACAAATGTCTTGGAGAAGTTTATAGTTATTACATTACCTGTGACTTATGAGTGAGTATGTAATCTCATAAAAAGATATCACGCTAATTTGACAAGATCTATTTTCCATAAACCCATGATGATTGGCATTAATTATTTTATCCTCATTTAACTCTTTATTAATCATGTGCCATATCAGCCAGTCCATTATTTGCCCGGGATCCACATCATGCTAACAGGTCTAAAATTAACCGGATGACATAGGTAAACTTTTTAAAAATATTAGTTTTCTTCCAGTCTTCTAGAACTTCCCCTGTGTTCCCTAATATCCAAAAGCAGGGGAAGGCTGTGCTTCTTCAAACTGCCTATGTGGTTTTGCCCACACTCGACCTCTAGACTCCCTCCCGATTCCTACATGCTCTGCTGGGCTCTTCCTTCCCCTGTGGCTTGGGCCCCGAGCCAGTGGTGCCAGAACCACAGGGGCCAGAGGGACAGGGACATCCCACTTTTTGAAACTGAACAGACCCTCTTTCCACCCCCCCAAGACCACACCCCCCCAGCCAGGCAGCATGGAGCCCAGGCAGCTATGGTGAGCCATGGTGGACCCTCCACCTACCAGAGCATCCTCTGGCCCATGTCCAAACCACCTGGGCTCCCCACCTGCCCGGGGCAGATGGATGGTCCATGACTCCATGCTAGCTCCCTACAGCTGCTCTCGTGCCTCTCCCCGACCAGGATCCACCCAGGGGAGAGGGGGTTGGGCCTTGGAGCCGCAGCCTGGCCAGAGTAAGAGCCACACTGGAAGCTGTGAGGAACCTCCACCTGCCCTGCATGGGCTGGGACATAGGCCAAGGGCTGCTTGGGCCCCCCACACTGCAGACAGGTGGAGGGTCCACAGTGGCTCCCAACAGCTACCTGCCCAACTCTTATCATGGCTGGGATGCAGCTTTGACGCCCCACCCCAGCCATCAGGAGTCAGGTTGGGGAGAGCTTCACAGGAAGATGTGGGGGGCCTAGGTCCCTCCACCATGCCTACCCTGGGACGGGGGGCCTGGGGCAGGGGGCTACTTTCACCTCCACCTCAGGTGGAGGGGTGGTGGCCCCTGACCTCCCCCCCACACACACACTTTTGGGAGGCCTCTATGGCAGCCTTGACCCAGGCTGGGGCTAGTAGAGGCTGCCCTGCAGCCAGGGACTCTGGGCAGCTGAAGCAGGTGCTCATGCTGCCTGCCTGCCTGCGGCTAGGGGCACTGGAGTCCACACTGCTCACCCTCCTGGCGCTCTGGGGCAGGAAGCCATGCTGGCCACTGGCCTGCCCTCTACGCTGGGGTTGGGGACTGCACTCAGCTGCCTGCCTGCCTGGTGCTCTGGGCCTTGGGAGGGTCATGCTGCCTACCTGCCTACCACTTGAGTTTTCAGACTGGAGGCCACTGTGCCTGCCCACCCACCCGGGGCTGCAGGAGGCAAATACTCGGGTGGCCTGGGAATGGCAAGGAGTTTCTGGGCTCCACCAGGGGTGAGAGGGGCTGGGCCCCAGGCAGAGGAGGCATGCCGGCTGCAGGCTAGCCTCCCCAAACCCATGGTTCACCCGCGGCCCATTGACTAATTAAAAATAAACATTAATGATTCAGAGTTTCTTGTCCAGCTCTTTTAAAAATCTTGAATGTAAATTATCTGGACCTGCTAATTTAAAAATATCTAAGTTTAGTAGAGAGACTAGGTAGGTGAGGTAATCTTTTATTGGGCCAACTTCTGCTGGTAAGAGACAAATTTCAAGCAACAATGATCTGTTCTTCAGGTCTGGGATAGATACTGAGTGTCACAGCTAAATGCAAAACCCAACAAATAGTTTGGCACTAGTAGTTAGCACATATTCTACAGGACCATTCAAGATGAAGTGATCTGAAAACACCCCTTTAATCATAGGACAAAAACAGGGGTTAATGTCAGGTTTCAGAGTAACAGCCCTGTTAGTCTGTATTCGCAAAAAGAAAAGGAGTACTTGTGGCACCTTAGAGACTAACCAATTTATTTGAGCATGAGCTTTCGTGAGCTACATCTCACTTAATTGAAAAGCTTCAAAAACAGATGCCAAGGAGAAACTGCTGAGATTGAATTAATATGCAAACTAGATACCATTAACTTGGGTTTGAATAGAGACTGGGAGTGGCTGGATCATTACATATTGAATCTGTTTCCCCATGTTAAATATCCTCACACCTTCTTGTCAACTGTCTAAATGGGCCATCTTGACTATCACTAAAGTTTTTTTTTTCTCCTGCTGATAATAGCTCATCTTAATTAGCTTCTCACTCTACCTTTTCATGTTTGGTGTGTGTATGTATCTTCTTACTATATGTTCCATTCTATGCATGCGATGAAGTGGGCTGTAGCCCATGAAAGCTTATGCTCAAATAAATTTTGTCTCTAAGGTGCCACAAGTACTTCTGTTCTTTTAGCTTATTCTAATGAGCTGTAAATTCAGCATCTTTCTTAAGACTGAGTTTTAGTGTCCAGCAAAATTTGCCCTCTGACTATAGGGGTATTAGCAAACCACTTCATCTTGAATGGTCCCTTAGAATATATGCTAACTACTTATGCTAAACTATCTGTTTGATCTTGTATTTAGCTGTGACTCTTAGTAGCTTCCCAGGCATAGAGAAGATTTCTGTGTATCTCAAAAGCTTGTCTCTCTCACCAAGAGATGTTGGTCCAATAAAAGCTATAAGCTCACTCCCCTTGTCTCTCTAGTATGCTGGGACTGATATGATTACAATTACTACATATAACTTCTATGGATGCTGTTTAGCATACTCAGTTCTGTTGGAATGGAAAGTATTTCATCATCACATGACATGACTATATCAACTGGCTCTTTCCCAATACAGAACAGAAATATTTATTGAATGTTTCTGCCTCTTCTGCATTATTAACCTGTCCACCATTTCCATGTAATAATGATCCAGCACTATTGTTAGGATTGCTTTTGTTCCGAATATACTTTAAAAAATCCTTATTGTCAGTAGTAATGCTGCCCATGTTCTCCTTTTGCTTCTCTTACCAATTTTCTATAATACCTAGCAATAAATATAAGCAGAAGCTACCAACTTCACTTGTTTCCTATTTGTTACATAGTGTAGGAATTGTTTGTTTTTTGTTTTGTTTTGTTTTTTTTCCCCACAGGTGCTTTCATTTCCCCTCTAAGTCAGGCAGGGTTTTTTTTAACCAGTGTAGCCATCTCTCTTGAGTGTGGGATAAGTTAAATATTCTTAAACTTTATGCAATTATCCACCTCATTTGTCTATTTAAATTCTTTCTTCCAGCTGCTTCGTAACTGTATTCAGCTTTGTGAAACTGGCCCTTTTAAAGCACAATAAGGCAAATGATTATTTCTTTAATTTTAAGAGGTCAAAATTAGCCTATGTCTAAGGTATTGTCACTATGGGTATAAGTGTAACCTGTGGTTGTTTAGCTAAAGGGATGCACAGAAATGTGAGGGAAATGAGACAATTTCAGAGAGAACATTCTAAATGTTCCCCTTGTAAAAGGTAGTAAAAAAATAATTAGAAAGATAACACAGAAAATTCAACTGTCCTCACAAGAAGTGAAGAATTATTGTGCCACATTTGGAGTCTATATTCAATCATTGAAGTGTACAATAGAGGGATTTTAGACTGGCTTTCAGTGCAAGTGTTAACATAGCCTTCACTATGGGGTTATTAATGATACTCCTAAAATTTGTTAGTCTCTAAGGTGCCACAAGTACTCCTTTTCTTTTTGTGGATACAGACTAACACGGCTGCTACTCTGAAACCTCCCATTCTAAAGGTTATCCTTTTTTTCCTTGCCCTTACTCTGACCCATTTTGTTTGTCTCATTCTTTTTTTGTTTTTGTTTTTTCTTTTACATTGTAAGGTCTTGGGGTAGGGACTAGCATTTTCAATTTATTTGTTCAGCAGCCAGCACAATGAGGCCCCAATCTGACAGGCCTCTACGCTGTATCAATATAAATGTTAAATAGTAATAATACAAATATTACTACAGCTAGATTCTAGTTTTACTTGTACAGTCACCTTTGCTCCAGAATTCAGCTGTGATGCCATCTTTGTACTGCCCGATTCTTGAGCAGCTGGAGACTTGCTTGACCCTTGGCATAATATGAGCATCCTCAGTGCTGCTTTACATTAAACTGCATTTTATAATAATCCCTTGGGGACTGTTACTCTGGCTAGGAGAGCCAGAGTAGTTTATTCCAGCCATGTGCCCTCCTGGCTCAGCACACCCCTGCACTAGAGAAGAGGAGTAAAACTGGCATGTCTACCAGCTTTGAGTGGAGCCTCAGATCTGGCCTGTAATATTAGATTCTATCTTTTAATTCTGTGTTAGCTTAAAATTTAATAAACATAGTATTAAAATATGCAAGACAATCCTAACCAATTCTGCTATTTTTCCTGATTTTGCAAGCATGCAGCAAGTCTTTTCCTTTCAGCTAGTCCAGCTGTCTGTTTGTTTTTGGGTTTTTTTTTTCGGGGGGGGGGGGGGTTCCCACTTTTCCCACTTGTCGCTGGTCTATAATCGGTTTCATCCCCCAAATCCTCCAAGATTCTGATTTTCTGACTGCTCTAGGCCACTGTTCACCCCTCTTCAGATGCTTACATTTTTCATTGCTGCCCCTTAAGCACCTTTTAGCTATTCAAGGTCCACCATCCCACTCCAAACTCTTTTGACTTATCTGTATTGACACACTCTCCTTTGTTCTGGATCTTTTAACCCCCACTTTTGTTATGCTGTATCTTTTTGATATTTTTTTCAAAAGGTGCCATTCTGGCATTTGCTTTGGGCCTATTATATTTTTATCTCCACCTACTGTCCATAGGTTTAACAACCTAACAATCAAATATCAGTGGAATTCTGTGCATGAGGTGAGCACTAAGGCCATGTCTACACTTACAAGCTTATAGTGGCACAGCTGTACTGATGCAGCTGTGCCACTGTAAGAACGCTCATGGAACTGCATTATGCCGACAGGAGAGAGCTCTCCCATCGACATAATAAAACCATCTTAACATGTGATGGTAGCTATATCTGTCAGAGCACATCTTCCACAGACATAACGCTGTGGACATGGGAGCTTATGCCAGCAAAACTTATGTCACTAAGTAGTATGGTTTTTTTCACACCCTAAATGACACAAGTTTTGCTGACATAAGTGCTAGTGTAGACCTGGCCTAAATAAGTTTCTCCAGAGGCAGGATCTGAATGTTTTTGTTGCTTGCTTTGTCAGTGAGGCCTGGGAACAACAGTAGAAAGGTGTATGAAAGATAGGAGCAGTTAAGAGAGTCACATAACAGACTAGAAGGCTAGAGGATATCACAGAAGCTTTGCCAATATTGGAAAAAATGTCATGTTAGACAATGTGTTAACTACCATGATGTTAAACATAGTTTTCCCCTTAGGTGGATGAGGACAGTTAAAAGCCATGTTGTGATGACTGTGGGGAATTTTGGTAATATTTTTATGATCCTCATGTGTATCTCAATTTACCAGCTCACTAAATACCATTTTATTCTCAATGTAAAAGAGAATGAGGCATGTCCAAGTGTCACATACGCTGTCTTGAGTGAGTCCAGATACTGTAACAAAAACTGTCTGGAGTTAACATATCTGAATATATTGACAATGGGAGTCCCAATGTGTGAACGTTAGTGCTTAACCACTGGGAAGCCGAAGCCAAAACATGGCGCACCTTTCCACACTAGGGAAAAATCGTGTTTAGCATTGTGTTTGTCAGCAAGTTGTCTTACATAATGCTTTTCCACAATATGGACAAGGCAAGAGAGGATTAGATGAACCAAGGCAGCTCATTCATTATTTATCAACCTGGCACTTAGCAGCTCCCAGGTAAACTCTTACCACATCTATGCATTGCTAAGTATCCTAAATTTAAATCCTTTTAGCATATAAGGATTAAATACAAATTTACTACACAGGGTCATTAAGGCCTATATTTTCTGATGAAATTACATGCCAAGCAATAGCTGAAGAAAGACTGAGCAATTTTCTACAATTATTATTGACTACACTGATGGTAGCACTTTAAAAATAAATGTACAGTCCTTTATGTTCTTGAATTTCCACTTTACAATGCAATAACATCAGTATATCTGATTTCTATTAAACCTGGAGATGAAGGAGATTGCAGGTTTCTAAATTTCAATAAATAGGGGGTTTCATTTTTGTTAATTCAGGCATAGCGTATTGCAATATGTGTGGGAATGGGATCCAATTTGGATTAAGTATTGCTTTGTTCAGTATATGATCATTCTTGTTTAGATTCTCGTGACAATGATCAGACCCAGAAATGCTTCCTCCTTGAGCCCCAAATTTGTCTTTTGCTTGTATTTGTGATGGGAGTCCTTATGGGATTTTCCTACATTCATCCCCATTTCCAAATATGGAAATGTTTCCCTTCTGTATTATGTTTAAACAGATGGTACACACAAAGTTCAAATGATGCATTTCCTCTAGTACTGCAGCTAGTGGATATGATGAGGATGCAAGGATGTTCTGTAGGTGTTCCCCTTGGTGGAATACCAATTCTGCTGGATGGTGTGCAGTATGGCTCTGCCTCTTTCTGGGTGGCTAGTGTCGGTCAGGAGTAATCACTACAGTCAATAGGGCATAAAGTCTGTTTTGTGGCTGGCTTGTGTAAGGAGGATGGTCCCTCCCCCTTTTGTAGCTGGCTCCTGAACAGGTGAAACGTGGACTTTAATGCTGTAAATCCATCATGGTTTACACTTGCAAGTTTAGCAAGTTCTTGGTACATTTATGAGCTTGTCAGAAAACTAATTTTTTCAGGAAAAAAATTGACAAAAACAATTTCATTTTTGTCAAAAATTTTCACACAATTAAGAAAACTCTTTGGGAAGGGAAGTAGTGCCTCATGGGAGCCACATGACCTCACTGCATCATAGGTAGATTCGGAAGGATAAGATTTTTATCAGTAAGTGCTGGTAGAGATTAATTTCTATGTACACACAAATCAATGAAAAATATTTCCATCAATAAGAATTCAAATTTACAGACAAGCAAACTAAGAAAAATGCTGCTTGAGAACTTATTAGGGTTTAATTTAAGGATATTTACTTTGCATATTTTGACATGAGAATTTGTTTCAATAATTATAAAGCTCAAACTTTTTGAGTCTGTATCTACTGTCATTAAATATTTTCTGATGTCCCCATTGATTGACCCCCCCCCCAATAATTTTCTGCAACTGTGAAAATCTAAATTGCTAAAAATGCTTAAAATAAACATTGATATTATCCATCAAAATTATAAAGAAATAAAAATTGAATTTTGCCAAGCCTAACCATAGGAGATGAAGTCTATCTGGGGAGCCTGGTTCATAGACCAGAATGGGAGCATGAGATACACAAATTATAACTCCTATGAGGCACCATGGCAGCATTTCACAATCTGGTAATATAGTGAGATCTTAAAAGGTTTGTGGTGCTTAGATTGTAAGTTCTTTTAGTCAGGGACCATCTCATTGTTCTGTGTCTGTACAGCACGTCACACAAGGGGGTTCTGGTCTATGACAGGGATCCTCAACATAATTGCAATACACATAAATAAATTAAATATTTAGATTGTTGGCTGAAATCACAGATTTTTGTGCACTCTGTTTTTAATGAAGAAATCAAGATTTTCATGGAAAGCAGTGCCTTTTTGCAAAATAATTTTAGTGAAAACCCAATTTTCCATAAAAATAAAAAGTTACCAGCCCTATATGTAACTATGTGTAACTATTCACTATACTATGGATGTATTTGGCATGCAGTTACATAGTAGATATACACAGCATCTAATAAATGTGCGCTAATATTAATGTACTACATTGTTACCCAGTGCTTGTCACTGTATTCAGATTCATCCCAGCTGGCAGTAGCCATTGTAAACAATGGCTGGAACTCAACCACTTATGTTAAAGTGATATCCAACATGAATTATTTCAGAATGCCTCTAGTATTAGAATCAGATGGATTTCTGTGAAATTATTGCAAATGTATAGAAAGTGGCAGGCTGTAGTTTTTAACATGAAATTAGACAGGATTTTAGTTTTTGTGTTTCTTGAGCTGTATTACCTCTCCCAGTGGACCTCCATGGGAATGGTGTGAGGACAATGTGCATTGTTCCTTCCACTATTACCCAGCACCAAGCCACCACTAATTCCCTGTTCTTACCGAATAGAATACCCTCCACAAGGAAAGTATATCCACAGAAGGGAGACGTAGGACAGGTTTCCACACACAGATCACAGGCCTCTTCCTCTTTCCCTTTAAGTGAATGGGCCAGATCAAACCCCAAATGTCTAATGGTTAAAAGTAGACTGAAAGGGTTGGTTGATGTGACTTCATAAATGACAAAAAATCTTTGAACAGAATAGTATGTTCAGATTTAAAATAGAAAAAAAAAATGATTGTGACTCATTCCGTAGTTATTTGGCAGAGTTACTTGAAGAAAGCAAGTAAAACTCACTGCATCAGTTTGATCAAGTCAATAAAGCATTCAGATACATGTAATTCCCCATTAGCTAAAACATTTGGGAGCTCAGAAATGTACCTGTGATGTTCTTGCTGTCTAAGCAAATTGTAATGGCACTGTAATCTGACAGGTTTCAGAGGAACAGCCGTGTTAGTCTGTATTCGCAAAAAGAAAAGGAGTACTTGTGGCACCTTAGAGACTAACCAATTTATTTGAGCATGAGCTTTCGTGAGCTACAGCTCACTTCATCAGATGTTTACCGTGGAAACTGCAGCAGACTTTATATACACACAGAAATCATGAAACAATACCTCCTCCCACCCCACTGTCCTGCTGGTAATAGCTTATCTAAAGTGATCAACAGGTGGGCCATTTCCAGCACAAATCCAGGTTTTCTCACCCTCCACCCCCCCACACAAAT
Organism: Lepidochelys kempii; assembly: GCF_965140285.1. Taxonomy (NCBI): domain Eukaryota; kingdom Metazoa; phylum Chordata; order Testudines; family Cheloniidae; genus Lepidochelys; species Lepidochelys kempii. Next base: position 87,794,324 of record NC_136380.1, read on the forward strand.
TCACTCTCCTGCTGGTGCTAGCCCATCCAAAGTGACAACTCTTTACATAATCAAGTCGGGCTATTTCCTGCATAGATCAAGGTTTTCCCACATCCCCCCCACCCCCATACACACACAAACTCACTCTCCTGCTGGTAATAGCTCATCTAAACTGACCATTCTCCAGGTTTAAATCCAAGTTAAACCAGAACATCTGGGGGGGGGGGGTAGGAAAAAGCAAGAGGATGACCCAACACTCTCACAAGTCTTGGGAGACAGGCCAGTCCTTGCCTACAGACAGCCCCGCAACCTGAAGCAAATACTCACCAACAACCACATACCACACAACAGAACCACTAACCCAGGAACTTATCCTTGCAACAAAGCCCGTTGCCAATTGTGCCCACATATCTATTCAGGGGACACCATCACAGGGCCTAATAACATCAGCCACACTATCAGAGGCTCGTTCACCTGCACATCCACCAATGTGATCTATGCCATCATGTGCCAGCAATGCCCCTCTGCCATGTACATTGGTCAAACTGGACAGTCTCTACGTAAAAGAATAAATGGACACAAATCAGATGTCAAGAATTATAACATTCATAAACCAGTCGGAGAACACTTCAATCTCTCTGGTCACGCAATCACAGACATGAAGGTCGCTATCTTAAAACAAAAAAACTTCAAATCCAGACTCCAGCGAGAAACTGCTGAATTGGAATTCATTTGCAAATTGGATACTATTAATTTAGGCTTAAATAGAGACTGGGAGTGGCTAAGTCATTATGCAAGGTAGCCTGTTTCCTCTTGCTTTTTCCTACCCCCCCCCCCAGATGTTCTGGTTTAACTTGGATTTAAACCTGGAGAATGGTCAGTTTAGATGAGCTATTACCAGCAGGAGAGTGAGTTTGTGTGTGTATGGGGGTGGGGGGGATGTGGGAAAACCTTGATCTATGCAGGAAATAGCCCGACTTGATTATGTAAAGAGTTGTCACTTTGGATGGGCTAGCACCAGCAGGAGAGTGAATTTGTGTGGGGGGGTGGAGGGTGAGAAAACCTGGATTTGTGCTGGAAATGGCCCACCTGTTGATCACTTTAGATAAGCTATTACCAGCAGGACAGTGGGGTGGGAGGAGGTATTGTTTCATGATTTCTGTGTGTATATAAAGTCTGCTGCAGTTTCCACGGTAAACATCTGATGAAGTGAGCTGTAGCTCACGAAAGCTCATGCTCAAATAAATTGGTTAGTCTCTAAGGTGCCACAAGTACTCCTTTTCTTTTTACTGTAATCTGAGGTTCACAACAAAAAATCTCAGCACTTTTCTGGAGTTAAGTGCAGTGAAGCATTATAAGTTTGTTTCTTATTATCCAGTTCCAAATGGATCACTTTATTCTTACTTTGAAGAAAATCCTAGAGACACAAAGCATGGGAAAGATTCTCATTTACCATATTGCTTGGTTAGTTTTAGTTTAGCTACAGAAATACAACAGATTACAAAAACACAACATCTCAGCTATTTTAAAAGAGAAGAGCCCTTTTTTTATTTTTAAATTTTAGTTTCCAGAAAGTGCTATGGAAGAATGGTTAAAAAGAAACACTATGCTAATAGCTGAAAGTAACACTTAGATGGCTCTACCCTTGATGACGTGCAATGCATTTTCAAATCAGTATGTAGGAGTTAGGTGGGATTAATTGTGGAGTAGGGTACTATTGAGCATGAGTAAGGGTGTCAGAATCTGGCTCTGTAATGAACAAATAAGTGATGGGTGGGCATAATTCCTACACATTGCTCTAGAAAAGTAACTCATTATACATGGTTTTTATGTCAACTTTCAAACATCTCACAAATATAGAAATCCAAGTAATAAAGTACAGCTTAATTATGGTAATAACAAAAGAGAACAGTACAATTGTCCCTTAAATGTGCAGTTGGAAATTAAAAGCAGTTAATTAAGCAGTAGAACAACTATAAATAATATAACTCTGCAATCGTTTGTATTTTTAGGCAACCTAATATTACAAGTTAAAATAATACTTAGCACTTGCATAGAATTTTTCATCTGTAGATCACAAAGGACTTCACAAAAAGGAACATCTAAACAGTATTAGTCTAATTTTACAGAAAGTGAGCTACAGAGACATTAAGTGACTTGGAAAGCAGTGCCAGATCCAGAAATAGAATCTATTTCTCCTGATTCCCAATCCTATATCCTAACTTCTTAAACCTTCATAAATATTCAGACAAAACATATTGCAGCTTTCAACATACATCTTAACTATTCATAACAAAGAATCACACTTTAATTTTATACCTCAAACTACTTCTCAGGCATTTTTAAAAGCTTTCTGCAGAAAATGTTAGACTGTCAAATTTTGGGTTACAAAGTGGTTTTGGAAATAGTCCTAACTTACCACATAATAAGAAAAGGAGTACTTGTGGCACCTTAGAGACTAACCAATTTATTTCAGCATGAGCTTTCGTGAGCTGAGCTGTAGCTCACGAAAGCTCATGCTCAAATAAATTGGTTAGTCTCTAAGGTGCCACAAGTACTCCTTTTCTTTTTGCGAATACAGACTAACACGGCTGTTACTCTGAAACTTACCACATAATGAGTCCCATAGCCTAGATTCCATCCCAAGCACAAACGTCTGCACTGCAATTTTTCAGCCTTTCAGCCATGAGCCTGAGTCAGCTGATACAAGCCAGCCACGGGCATTTAACTGCAGTGAAGTCATACCCCAGGGTGCATATAGCAACAAGAAATGCTTATGAAGTAAACTTTTAGCCTGATTATGGGCCTAAATCTTCTTCAGTACAGCTATGGATTGATCTAAGATGTTTTTACTGCCTTATTGTGATACTGTTCTGGTTTGTCCATATGAAAAATACTGGACCAGTTCAGGTTAGATACTGATTTCAGCTTAAACAGAACAACAACAGAGCAGAATTATTCCTTTCAACCATTTACTATGGGAAGCCCAGCTGACTAGTTCTTATATTTAACAGGAGCATTTATTTGGCCCAAAATAGACATTTTCTCTTCTTAATAGGTTTTTAACTGAATGGTTGTGATTTCCAGTGATAAGTATGACAAACACATTATGCACTGTTTCTGGCAAAATTGACATGGTTGCTTCTATGTGAAGCTGTGTATTCACAAATGTACCATTTAAATATTAGATAGGGTAGGATCTGAGTTACCCAGGAAAGAATTTTCTGTAGTATCTGGCAGGTGAATCTTGCCCATATGCTCAGGGTTTAGCTGATCACCATATTTGGGGTTAGGAAGGAATTTTCCTCCAGGGCAGATTGGAAGAGGCCCTGGAGGTTTTTCGCCTTCCTCTGTAGCATGGGGCACGGGTCACTTGCTGGAGTATTCTCTGCTCCTTGAAGTCTTTAAACCACGATTTGAGGACTTCAGTAGCTTAGACATAGGTGAGAGGTTTTTCGCAGGAGTGGATGGGTGAAATTCTGTGGCTTGCATTGTGCAGGAGGTCAGATTAGATGATCATAATGGTCCCTTCTGATCTTAGTATCTATGAATCTAAACACATTTAAATCCCATTCACTGGGTTTTAAATATTGCTGAACAGTCAATCACAGTTTAGATGTGAACAGTGTCCACTTCAATATATTTCTGAGCCTCGCCTAAATTTTGTTTACTATTGAATCTCTGTGCAATATGACAGTCTTTGTTTTCTTACATCCACAGTTGCTGAACATATGTTCTGCTCTTCATTGGTAACATTTTTTTCTAGTCCTCCGCACTTCCTATTCTCTCTCTGGCTTGTTGTTTTACTCATGGGCTCAGTGGAGGAATATTTTATTATAGTGCATTTTAGCTGTTTGTTTTAGTTGTTTCTTATTCATTCTTTACTCCCAATTTGTTGTGTGGTGGCTTTCCTTGCCCCATTCCATTTTCTAGATAAGCTCCATTCACTTAAGGTGTTTCACAGGCAGTCTGGAGAAGGTTTCTTAACTCTCTTTTTCTAGAATGATTCTCTGTAAATCACTTATAGATCTCCAAGTATCTAATCTGGAAATGTTTCAGAGGAACAGCCGTGTTAGTCTGTATTCGCAAAAAGAAAAGGAGTACTTGTGGCACCTTAGAGACTAACCAATTTATTTGAGCATGAGCTTTCGTGAGCTACAGCTCACTTCATCAGATGTTTACCGTGGAAACTGCAGCAGACTTTATATACACACAGAAATCATGAACACACAGAAATCTGGAAATGTTCCCAATAAGCAATTTGCAGACAAAGACCCTGATTCAACTGAGTCTTTAGCTGTGCTGCTGACATACCACCATATTTTGTTTTCTACCCCCTAGGGCACGGACAACACAAAACTTCCTGTGAAGGATTGAACAATGGAATCCAAGAAACATTTTCTGTTCTGATTGTTACAGTGAGAAAGTATTCAAAACACCATCTCCATATATTACTGCATTAAAGTATGCAGTTTCTAAGAGCTTGAAGAAATGACTCCTTAATGCTTTGTATTTCCATTTTCTACCCATTATGTTGATTGGGAAGTTGGGTCTGTTTGCACTTCCAATGGACTTTGGGGACTAGATTTTCAGAGGAGTTTAGCACTCAAAAGAAATCAGCTTCCTTTCTGGCACCTAAATAAAATGGCTAGATTTTTCAAGAGGAATAAGTGATAAAGCTGGGATTTTTTTCCACATAGAATAGTTTATTTACTGAAAAATTATGTTTCATGTTGACCAAAACTATTTGTGAATTTAATACTAATATGCCATAGTTTTGGCCAAAAATATTTTATTTCACTCTAGTCACAAGGGAACTTGCATGCCATTCACAAACCTGAGGAAGATGTGCTCCCTTACATCAAACAGGAACGTTGTTGGTTCTCAGTACTTGTAGCCAGACAGCCAGCCCCCCCCCCACACCCCCTCAGACTAGCATTGCTGGAAACACAGGAGGAAGCCAGAACAGGGCACTTAACATATATTCCAGCACAGCCTTTGAAGCTGTGAAAAGCACAGGTGTGCTGCTACAATGTGCCTCTGGGAACATATACAACGATTAAGCTCACAGCAGGCAGAGGCCCTGTGACAGACATGGCTCTTAGCCCCTACTAAATAGCGTGATGCACACACACCAACATCCTAGGTGGGAAAATATTTACCCTGATAAAAGAAATGTCCAGTAGTCGAAACTTATTGTTTCTCTCCCTTGCAAGTGTAAACTACTCTTGCGAAAGCTGGCGTCACCCAGACAGACCAGCCTCAATTTGGCATAAGAAAGGAGAAAGAGAATAAAGGAGTACAGAGGTATAAGTAGGGGACCTACAGCACCATGATTTTTGAGTGCTTTTCACTATCTATCTGCTGGTCAGAAAAGTGACAGCCTCCCAAGGCTTCTGCAGCTAAGAGGGTCCCTAAGCCTTGTCCCTTATTCGTCTTTCCGCGGAATTGAGTGACCGATCCTGGCTTGGCACCGCTGGAATCGAGAGATGCAAGGAGGGTAAGAAGCACCCACACCTGATCTCCTATCTTTAGTGTACACATATTTTGAAATAGAGCTCTATACTTTGTTTTCTTTCTTTGGGATTGTGGCTTCAGTTTTGTAACTTGTTTGTGTGTGTAACATCTCTACATTTAAATAAGTAGGCACTAGCAATTTTGTAACCACATGATTAGAATCTAGCTTAATAAATTTTGGTAACCATTTGTGCATAAGCCTGACTTGTTTTCTCTGGTTTACTGTAAAGCAGCCAACACAATTAAAGAACCTCAGCCGTTTTGGCTCTAAAGCCTGGCCATTAGGTGAGAGTACTAAGAGCCTAGCGTTGAGTTGTGCTGCCTCCACGGGGCAAACTCTTGGGGCACCTGTCAGTCAATCCTGGCTGCCCGCTGCGAAGGAGCTCTGAGCTCTAGCAGTTAAAGTCACGGGTGTGGAGAAGCTCTTAGTGCTGCCATTGGGGCACCGGTCAGTCAGTATTGACTGCCCGCTGCGAAGGAGCTCTGAGCTCAAGCAGTTAAAGTCACGGATGGTATAAACGGGCATAGCTGGCACCTCACCAAACATCCTTGGCCGTCGGCTAACAGTACTCCTGTAAAAGTGGTACCACTTTTTATAATATATTAATTGAAGTAGTGACTGAAACCTGGGTGTCTCCCCTCCTAGGTGAGTGCCCTAACCAGCAGGTTACAGACATGCTATCTCTCTGGCCCAGTGAATGGGGAATGCTCAGCTAGTGACTTGAAAAGTCAATTATTTGCACAGCTGTATTCAGTATCCACCCTTTGTTGTCAATGTGGCTGTGGGGGGTTACTAAGCATTTCTGAAGCTCTGATCACCTACTTAAGTGCCTAACTGGGAGCTGTTGTGTGATGAGGTTTTGAAAACTTGCCTCTAAATTTCCCAGCTATTTCCAGTTAGTGCCAACAGATTCTACATTAAGAGTCTTGTGACTTGTGTGGTTTGATTGCTGAAAGGCAGTGCAGTGACTACATACTGATCTTTAACAAACAGGTCATATGCACAGTTTCTTGGGTTAGGTCTAATGTGTTTCAAATTATATTTTAACAGCCTACTATATCTACGGGATAAGTATAGTGGGCATTTGGAGATGGAAGTGATTTTACAGAATAAATTATGTATTTCTTGATCCTATAGTGATTTGAAATGGAGATGGGCAAGAATAGGGAATAACCGATGTACTACCTTTGGACAAAGTTCTACCGAACCATTATACTGGTGTGCAGTGAGCAGGGGAGACATAAGGAACCTGCCCCACCTCCTTTATAGTCCCTGTAAGTCAGGAAAAGTTGAGAGGGGAACACTGTGGCCATTCCCTCTGTATTCCCCACAAGCTATGAAGTGGCTTAAAGGGAGAGGGCAGGAGATAGGGCCACCGTTTGCCTGCCACTCTGTGCTGTGGTTTGCAAATCTGTTCAGTGCACCCCATGAAGATGATGATGATGAGGAGTAGTACTCATGCTGCTTCTCTGCACTGGGGGTGGGGGTGGGGGGTAGGAACATTCTGCATCTGCAGTTTGGCATTGCATAGGTTCTCTCTAAAATGTCCTAATCTAGTTATTCATATAGAAACACAGTTGGTTAGGGAAAAGTGGATCTATATGCACTTGTGTGCTGGCTTGTTTAATTTAGATCTCTCTGTGGACGTTTGCAAGTTACGTTTCCGTTGGGAGACTCAAATCATTCTTGAATTCTAATTCTTAAATTCACCTTGGGACTTGACTAAACTTGGAAGAAAAGAGGCTGGGGCACCTGGCTGTGGATGAGAGAGGGTCACTGACATTGCTGGAGAACAACTGGCTTTGGTTCTATGTATTCCTTTCTCTTAATTGCCTGCAATTTGAAAGTTTCTGTGCACCTTAAGATTTCAGGGTGTGGTATTTGTTGATTTTGAAACAGATTAGTTTTGCACTGGCAAGTTATTTCCAGAAAAAAAAAAAGAGACTACCTCAGCTTCCATTTAATGTTAAATAATGTAATTGTTTTTAAATTTTTGTTTAGAAATGCATTTAGAAATAATAAAAAAATATAGGAAACTGAACCTGGCAATTAAAATCTTCCCTGGCAAGAGTTCCAGACTCCCCAGTTTATTTATCTCCTATCATAGATCCACTTATGCTTAGCTAGTTACAGACCTGCTTTGCCTACAGACACACAACAAAAGTAAACACATATATTATAGGTTTCAGAGTAACAGCCGTGTTAGTCTGTATTCTCAAAAAGAAAAGGAGGACTTGTGGCACCTTAGAGACTAACCACTTTATTAGAGCATAAGCTTTCGTGAGCTACAGCTCACTTCTATCTGAAGAAGTGAGCTGTAGCTCACGAAAGCTTATGCTCTAATAAATTGGTTAGTCTCTAAGGTGCCACAAGTCCTCCTTTTCTTTTTACATATATTATAGCAATTTTTTTAACTTGTTGTTTCATTGTCATTGAAGTAGTGCCCTCAGACAGGCCAGTCATTGTTTTTCCTGTTTTGCTATTGAAGATTTAGGAAAACAGACACAATCCTATTGTAAGAAAAAATAATCATCTGCTCTGTTGCCAGCTTGTATCACTATTATAACAAAGCCAGCATGCAAAAACCCATGTGACCATTTCAGACTGTTAACCTGCATATTCCAGACTGACTGGGTCACTCTGACCTGCCTTGAAAGTCACAGTAACATAATCTTTGCCTGATTTCTCTCTCCTCTCTTCATTGCTGCAATCCTGCCAGAAGAGCCAAGGGGTAAATTTTCAGAGGTGCTGAGTACCTGCAGTTCTCATTGACTTAAATGTTTAAGTCACCAGGATTTATTTCAACCATAACGATAGTCTAGGTTGCAGTCTGAATTTTAAACATTCAGTTCTCTATTCTCAGCCAGCAGAGAAGGATGAACAGCATTACACCCTAGTTGCAAGTCAAGGATGAAATCTTCCTAAGGAAGAGTGATTGGCTCAGGGAGGCAGGAAGTTCTCACTGGTGTGGCCATGGCTGCATTCTTTGAAAAGGTGTGACATGCTCTCCCATATGCTAGCTTTGCTCCACAAAGAGTTTGTAATGAGGTCAGCTTCCCCTGTCTGCTCATGTCTTTGCTCCCCAGAAAATGTGTAATGCCAACAGACCCCAATCATCAGTGGGTGGGATTGAACCTGGGACTTCTGGAGCTTAGTGCAGGGCTTGCCTTACCATGAGGCAAACTGAGGCGGCTGCCTCAGGTGCCAGACTGTGGGAGGGCACCACTAGGACCCAGAGTGTAGAAAATTGTCTGCTGCTGCCACATATGTATTCTCTCTGCTTTAGATGCACAGAGATGGTGGAGTGCTGTGCTGGAGGAAGGAGGGCACAAGAGATATAACAGGCAGGAGAAAAGGTGAGAGGAAATAACAGAAAGCATCAGGAGCTGCCGGGAGAGAGAGGAGAAGGAGCCTCTTATGTACCTCTCTAGCACCCCCAGGAGCCTGGACTGATTAACACCAGCTTCTCAGGGAGCTTCCTGTTTCCTGCTGCTTCCCTGAACCCACTTGAGGAGAACAGGCAGTCAAGTGAAGTAGTAGAAGCCAGTTAGGCCCTTAAGATGCTGATATCTTCCCTCACTCAGGCCCTGCTACCAGCCTGCTTATTTGTTCTCTTCTATTGCATGTTGAGAGCCACTATAGCTGGCACAGAACAGCAGTCATAAGTGAAAGAAGAAAACGCGCCTCTGGGGCAGCATTCAGAAAAAGAAAGAAAGCAAAGGAAGCTTTTCTATCTAAGCAGAAAGGAGCTCTCCTGAGATACATAGACACAAATGTTCACAGTGAGCCTTCCAACCCCAGTGAGGATGTGAGTGGTGAGGAGATGGCTGATCTTCCAGTTAGTCAGAGTGCAGGTGACCTGGCAGCTCCTGCAGCATCCATATCTTCATCTCAAATGGATGTAACCATGCACATTCCTGAAGGAAAGTGTAGATCAGAGAAGAGTGTGATGGAGGTGCAAGAAACAGCTGCTGCAGAGTTTAGTTCTTTAAGTCTAGATGATCCAGGACTGTGGACCCACTTGAGCAGTAGCCTGAAGGACTTCCTTGTACTGCATAGGCCACAGCAAGTGAAAAACTTCATGTTTCCCAAAGACAATGAAAATAGAAGTTTCCATCCAACACAATACTGGTGTGAAATCCCCAATGGTGACAAAGTGGAGAGGCTATGGCTTATGTACTCAAAAACCCAGAATACTGCATACTGTTTTTGTTGCAAACTCTTCCAGTCTAATGTTCCAGCCACACTGGGTTCTACAGGATCAAAGGACTGGAGAAATCTGGCATGCCATGAGAAGGCAGCAAATCACTAGAGAGCATTCCATAGGTGGAAAGAGCTTGAGATGAGACTAAGATTAAAGGACGCCATAGATGATCGGCATCAAGAGAAGATTGCCTCAGTCTCTTTACTGGCAAAATGTTCTGAAAAGGCTCATTGCCGTTGTAAGAATGCTTGCTACCAAAACCTAGCACTGCATAGCACTTCAGATCAGCTGTATGTGCCGAACAATAGAAACGTCCTTAAAATTGTGGAGCTAATGGCTGAGTTTGATGCTGTACTCCAGAAGCATCTAAGAAGAGTCACCGCCCAAGAAATGTACACACACCACTACCTTGGAAAGACAATTCAAAATGAGATCATACAGTTACTGGCAACAAAAGTCAAACAGAAGATTGTGGCAGATCTGAAGTCAGCAAGATATTACTCTGTTATTCTGGACTGCACACCTGACATCAGCCATACAGAACAAATGACTTTAATCGTGCATTTTGTAACAACAACAGAACCTAGTGAAAAAGTCCTTGCAATGGTGACTGTCAGAGCATTTTCTAGAATTTATTGACACTGATGATGCTACAGGAGCTGGTATGACAAATGTGCTTCTTAAAAAGCTGGAAGATACAGGAATTGCGATAGCTGATATGAGAGGTCGGGGCGACGATAATGGTGCCAACATGAAAGGAAGGAACAGAGGAGTGCAGACATGGATCCGAGAGTTAAACCCTCAAGCTTTTTTGTCCCATGCAGTTCCCATTCATTGAACTTGGTGGTCAGTGATGCAGCATCAGCTCCTAGTGAAGCTGCTGAATTTTTTAATATAATTCAAAGCATCTATGTATTTTTCTCTGCATCAACTCATCAATGGCAAACTTTGAAGCGTTATCTGGGAACATCCTCTCTGACACTGAAACCACCGAGTGCCACAATGGGAAAGTTGAGTGGAGGTGATAAAGCCTATCAAACACCAAATTGGGAAGACAGATGATGCCATAGTTGCCGTTATGGAGAATAATACTGGAACTGTTTGTGAGAGAACAGTGGCAGAGGGAAACGGAATCACCAGAAACATACATAACTCCAAATTTCTGTGTGGCTTAGTGTTGTGGCATGACATACCATTTGAAATAAATGTTGTAAGCAAGAGACTCCAAGGTGTTGACCTTCATATATCTGGAGCAATGGAACAACTGGACAAAGCAAAGTCATACCTACAGTCTTAACAGTCAGATGAGGGATTTCAAAACATTCTGAAGAGTGCACAGAAGTTGGCAGAGGAACTTCACACTGAAGCTATTCAAGCTATCCCACCCATTCAAGAATACAAAAGTCCCCGAAGAAGAAGACATTTTGATTACGAGGCACAGAATAATCCCATAAGGGATCCTAGACAACAATTCAAAGTTGAATTCTTGAACGAGATGCTAGATTGTGCAATAGAGTCAGTTGAAGAACATTTCATGCAGCTCAAGGAACACAGCAGTATATTTGGGGTGTTGCATGATATTCCAAAACTCCTCATTATACCTGAAGACCTACACCATCAATGCAGGGCACTAGAGACAGTGTTGACACATGATGACATGCACAATATTGATGTGAGTGATTTAGGTGATGAACTGAAAGCCCTTTCAAGGTACATTTCAGCAGGATCAACTCCAAAGGCTGTTCTGGAATACATGTGCACAAATAAGATGACCACCCTCTTTCCAAATGCTTTTGTTGCTCTGCGCATATTTTTAACACTTCCTGTAACAGTTGCCAGTGGAGAATGCAGCTTCTCCAAGCTGAAGTTAATAAAAACACATCTGTGCTCCACAGCGACACAGGAGAGGCTGGTCGGCCTTGCAACCATCTCAATAGAGCATGAGCTGGCCCAGACTGTGGACCTTCAGCAGGAAGCGGTTCAAATCTTTGCAACCAAGAAGGCACGGAAAGCACCACTTTGATTATTCAAACAGATAAAAATGCCAGTGTTTACTATGCAGATAAGAAAAGTTACATTTGCTGTTTTGTCACTTGAAAGTTAGGTGTTACTTAAAATTTTTGAACAAGGCATTTTAAGTTCTCCTTTATTGGGGTAGGTAGCAGAGCAGTACCATGAGAGTAGAACAGGAAGAAGGCAGAATTGAGACCTTTCAAAGTTTTGGGCCAAGCGAGGGGGTATGGGAGTGTCATTTGAGCTCCTCGCCTCAGGTGCCAAAATGTTGTGGGCCAGCCCTGGCTTAGTGCATAAGCCTCAAACACCTGAGTGAAAAGCCAGCTAGCTGTTAGCTAAGGCTGTAGAGCAGACTCATTTTATCTCTCTTTAAGTGGTCTCAGTGCCAGTAAATGGGACATAACACCACAACCAGAAGGTGTGTGGTTACAAATTCACATGGACCCATGAGGTTCATACTCTTCTTGGAATCTGGTTTATTTAACAAAACAAAACATCTTGACTCAGCTCAATATAAATCATTCAGCCCTCCTTTTCAGGATTAGCAGTTCCTTCCAACCAGGCCTCCTTAACCAGGCCCCCTCCTTGGCCTTTCCCAAAACGTTTCCCATGCAAGGCTTCTACTTCTGCTCCCTGCAGGTATCTTCCACCAGGCTAGTGCAGAGACACTGCCTTGCCCAAGGTCCTTTCCTTGACCCCAAATCTTCCCTCTCTGGGCCTGCTCTCTGCAGAAGTGCCACCTCTAGGATGTCATCATGTGCCACTTGGTCATCTGACCCAGACATGGGCCAGAGCCATAAAACAAGGTGCAGGGACCCATGCATGCACACAAGGGCCAGTGCTCTATTATAGGATTGTAGCTGTTATCCTGTCCCTGCCCAACCCCTTTGGCATAGCCATCATCACTGCTGGTAGTCAGTGGCATAGGTCCTTAAGTTCATGGACTGAAGAACTGGGATTCTGCCACACACAACAGAGGAACTCTGAGCATGTTGGGATCAGGAAGGTAGCTCACATCTACTGCTCCACCTTGAGCACCTGCAAAAAATGTAGTGTGATGAGTCATCCCTGAGTTACCTCTGAGCTTGAGCCTACTTAAACCTAATGTGTCATCCCTGAGACAGCATGGGATGAGTCAGAGGCAGTTACCTGTAAATTTTGTGATAGGTCTCAGACTTTCAGTTAGACTTCTGCCAATCCTCAGGTGGTCCCAAGACAGGTATATAGTTCCGTAAGGGGTGGGGGCAGTCTCTTCAGACTGTTCAAAGTTACTGGCTGGCTGCACTCCCATTGTGTAATAGTTTTGACAGACTGCCCCTGCTCCTGCCTTTGTCTGTTTCTGCATTGGCCCCTACTCCAGCCAGCATATGCTTCTGCCTCAGCTGGCCAACTGGCCATTCTGACAGTCAGTCGCTACCTGGCCTTTCATTCCTTTCCCTTCGTTCTTCTCATGAACTGTGTGCTATCCTAGTTCATTTATTTTAAAGCGAACCACATCCTCCCTTAACATATGTCCCAGTTCAGGTCAGTCAATGGATACTATCTCCAGTCTGATTGCTAGTTAGTTTTTACCAAATGAAACATAAGGTAGTCAGAATTCAGGAATGAATAGTTATTTTAAAATTCTTGTTGGTGACAGTTCCAATAATTGCTATTCATTTCTGCATCTCCATGAAAGTTGCAGTCATTTATAGCTACAATAAATAGATATCAAGGGGACTCACCATCCTAGTTTGCCCATATCAATTCCATTTTTAATACACTGTTTTGCCATCCCCTCAGCTTTGATCAAGCTAGCCCTATTTTTCTCAGCATTTTCAGGCTGTGATTTAGCTTGGCATTCATTTTAGACTGAAATCCATCCAAAGATACATATATCCTTTCAATCCTCAATCCTGCAAAAAGACATGAGTAAATTCATGAAGATAATTAGTTGCACCCTGTAAATGTTTGCAGGATTGAGGCCTACAATTTGCATGGTTCACACAACAAGAGGAAAATAGTAGGGATGACTTATGAGTAATAAACTGTGCTTAAGGACCTGTGGCTTTGAAATAGGAGTTTTATATTCCTAGGGCCTGATCCTGCTATAGTTGCTCATGTGAATAGGATCTGAGCCAAAGCCCATTCCAGTCAATGGAAAGCCTTTCACTGATTTCAGTGAGCTATGCTCAATCCCATAAAAATAAACCCAGGAAAGTCCCACATGACGGTGGACATATTGAACTAACTTTGGTGGAATACCATGAAATTGAGGCAAAGTAAACTACTGGTGAAATCTAAAATGTACTGTCAAGGCCATTTTCTTTTTATGATTAAACGCTAGACAGGTGGATTGAACTGTTTTGTTCATTTAAACATCTTTATTCTACCATGCCTTTCAGTAGCAGGCCAAATCCTACTCACGTTACTCAAGCAATCACTCCCATTGATTCTAATGAGACTGACTACATGCATGAGTAAGGCAAACAAGACACAGCTTTAATGTCATGCTGAGTTAATGTGGAGATTGCTAAAAATCCCAGTGTAAAAAATTCAGAATATGCTAACTCTGAAGGAAATATGTTGTGCCTGCTGTTCTGTTCTATTCCATATCGGTTCTTAAACTCCACTCATCATCACCCATCTGTATCTGAGTGTCTGTAGCTACCATTTTGGCTACAATATCCCAAATGTCAGAGAATAGGAGGAATTAAACTGTACAAATATATGGGGTAAGCAGATGGATAAATGCGATCTGTAGATGAGAAAGATACAAGCCTTTTGATTTAGGCAGCTACATCAGCAATCATATGCCCAGTCATAACTTCCTTCATCTCAGATAAAATCTCACATGGAGAGATAGAACTCTTCTCAAAATACCTTTTTAGATAGAGAAAGGGGGAACACATAGCACATTTTGTTCCAACTTAGGGGCTGGTCTACATAAAGGATCTCAGAATATGTCTGCCATGAGTTCTCCATCAGTTCAAGTGGAAGAGGTCCACATTGCAGAGTTTAAGCTTCTAAGATCAAACTCTAACAACCTATGAAGGAAAATATAGTATGTGGTTATGTGAAGAAAGGCTGTGTACGTGCGAACACACACGTGCCCCAAATGGACTTCATTCACCAGAATCGTTAAGCCAATCACTTCCACCAGCACTAAATAGAAATAATGTATTTAAAGCTGAAGCTTAGTTATATGCAATTTACTTAATTGAAGAATTTGCATAAAATATCAGCTGCAAAAAACAACCCCCCCCCCAAAAAAAATAAAAACAAGCCTTGGCAGCTATGCTTTAGCATCTAATTTTAGCCACTCATTTTTTAAAAAAATAGGCCTTTTAGTGTATGTTAACAGAACAAAAAATCCCTGCAGCAGTAAGGCTTGAGCGGTTTGCGCTATTGCACTACAAATAGCTATATAGACATTCTGGCTTGGGCTGGAGCTTGGGCTTTTAAACTCACCTTTGTCCCTGGGCTTCAGAGCCTGACATCCAGGTTGAACCTGAACATCCACATGCCTGTTTTTAGCACCATAGTGTGAGCCTGAGTCTGTAGACCCAGATTCTGAGACTTGCCGCTCTGGGGATTTTGTTGCCTAGCAGACCTACCTTTAGAGTCTTATTCTTTGTAAGCTTTTTGCCATGGAATTCAATGGACACAGGAACAAACCCTTAAATAGTTGAGACAGCAACATTGTTCACCTGAGAAAATTCAATAGACAAATTAAACTGAACTAGTGCGGAGGAATACATCTGGTTATTTTCTTGGGTTTGACAACAGAGCTGCAGAGGAAACAAAACTTCAGAGCTATCCTACTGTTTCCACTGAGTCTATTGATCATCAGTGTTTCAAGCAGGATTTAGTACATTGTGCCTAAGGCCCCACTATTTTGATAGTTGCGGTGAGAATCTCTCTTCTTATGGTATGCTCTTCAGAACACACCAAAAGAAAAAATCATCCTTTTATTTTTCAGTGATTTATTTTACACAATTGCAATAGATTTTCTTGTTTATGGCAAGAGGTTGTTTAAAATGGGAACTTAGTGTACTTTGTATATAATTTTGCCTGAAACACTACAGACAATGATAAATATAATGGATAGGCAGAGGATATTGGCTCACTTGATCAGTTGGCAAGAGCAAATGGGAGAAATTTCCACTTTTGTCAAAAAAAGTGGGGTGCAGTGTGAACAATGTGCGGAGGTGGGGGGCAAGTGGAGATGTCAGCCCTGCACAGGCGGGAGGCAGGGCTGGTGGGGGGGCATGCAGGATTCCAGCACTCAGAGGGCCAGCAGGGTTTGAGCAACCAGTGACAGCTCTGCGAGGGGGGGATGGCAGGGGTGCTCAGATGAGTGGCTGGAACCAGGCCCGGGCGCTGTGGCGGAGAGACGAACAGTTTCCAGTGACAAACTGGAAGTATATAGGTTTCAGAGTAGCAGCCGAGTTAGTCTGTATCTGCAAAAAGAAAAGGAGTACTTGTGGCACCTTAGAGACTAACAAATTTATTTGAGCATAAGCTTTCATGAGCTACAGCTCACTTCATCCGATCCATGCATCCGATGAAGTGAGCTGTAGCTCACGAAAGCTTATGCTCAAATAAATTTGTTAGTCTCTAAGGTGCCACAAGTACTCCTTTTCTTTTTGTGGAAGTATATAGTGGAACTAGAGAAATTCACCTGAGAAACTTGGGGACCCGTGCCAAAAATGGATTTTTTTTTTTTTGGTCTTTGAACTAAAGTTGACTAATTTAGTAGGTCTGCAGAACACATTAGGATGATGTATCCCAGCTAGTTCCGTACTCATGGAAGCCTTAATTTGTTAGTTGCAGTGTTCAGAAAAAAGGCAAGATAAAGTGCCCTAAATGTCAGGAAGGTGCATATACACTCTTGCTTCTGCCAAATTTAAAGGGCTAGTACCAGAAAGTCAAAGGTCTCAAATCCTGCAAAGATACATGCTTAACATTTTGTCCTGTGAGTAGTCCCATTGCAGTGAGTGGAACCACCAGCAGCATGTGAAGTAAAACATATATTTAAAGATTTTGCTGTATCAGGACTAAGGCATTAAAGAAATAATTTCATGATTTTATTGAGCTCTGACAATCATTTGAAAAGTCAGAACCTGGGAATCACCCAAACACTGGAGGAAAAAGAAAAAAAAAATACAAAAATTAGTCTCCAAGTCTTCAAGTGGTTGTACTCCAGCAGATGCTTGTTTGAAGAACCGCTGACCGCTCCCATTGCATTCCAACAAGCAAGACTGTGCTGTATTTACATTTCATTTAACTATTCGATTGAGAACAAGATTTTATGATATGCACTAAATTGATTCAAATAAGCCTGGATATGAACATTGTCCTGTGGATTGAAAACGGTATGAAAGACTATAAACAAGTATAATGGTAAATACTAAAATAGCAGAGGTTAAGTACCCAGCCAGTTTAATAACACAGCTCAAATTGTGTCAATATTGCTGTGGGTTGCTCTCAGTCTCTCCTGCTGAAACTGTTCCACTTTATACAAATACATAAATATTCATCGTGCCAAGGAGAAAATGACTCTAGAGCCCAGTGATTAAGGCACTCATCTGGAAAATAGGTGATGTGGATTCCAATCCCTCCTCTAAAACAGACAGAGAGATCTGAATCCATATCTCATACCCCCCACGGTAGTTAGTACCTTAATCTCTTGCTTTGGCCCAATGAATATTTACATATTTATACAGTTTTAACTGGAGAATTGGAGAGCAGAATAGCCTCTAGACTGGTAGTCAGAGATTTCAAGTTGTAAGTGGGAGTCCCAAATTCAAGTCCCAGCTCCCTTGAATATTTAAGTATTTATATAAAGTGGAATTCCTTCAATCGGAAGGACTGAGAGCACCCTTCAGAGTAGTATATAGCCTGGTGGGTAGGATGCTAATCTGGGATGAAGGAAGATTTGATGTCAAGCACCTGTTCTGGAATGTGGATTCAAATATTCTAGGCTAGTGTCCTAACCACTGAGCTATATTATATTATATTAAACATTATATGAGAGGGAAAATCACATACACTATTTTCTGAAGTTGACCAGAACTAAACATTTTATGCAACCTGAAACAGACATTTTTGACAAATTCCAAACATTTTAGGAACTAAATCTTTTTTTTTTCAACCAGCTGTCAGTATGTACTGATACAATAATTTGTCACCCCCCAAACTACCAACTTGTTCTCCAGATTATCAAATTTCATTATAAATAAAAACTGTCTAGCCATCAGTGTTGCAGAGAAAAATCTTAAAAACACAACCAGAGTTTGAAACAATAACTTTGAGAAGCTTAAGTCCCATTCAACATAGTGAGGTGTTGACTCAAATGCCCAATGATGATAGTTAATAATGTTGACATGTAAAGTGTCTCACTGGTCATCAACTCATGGAAGAAACATTTCAATCTTTATAATTTAGTCAGAGATAGGCCATTTTAGCACTATGAGAGCATTTATTTATAACATTTATTTCCCCATGATATAAAGAACAAGCCAAATCCAAGGAGCCTAGCAGAGCTCAGAGAACACACACAGTCATATTTTGAACATCAGTACCATCTACCAAGAGTGGGGTCTCCTTCTGGAATTATGAATGAGTGGAGCTCCTCCCCCTCTCCACTTTCAATACAAAACATTTTTATTATCGGTTTAGAACAGGAAGTAATCATCATGTAAACTCCCTGAAATGTTTCACTGTTCCTGGTAATATGGTGCCCAAAATTATTCAGTATTTCAGATGATTGATAAACACTTATTTTGGGATGGGGAAAGAGTACAAAGGGATCCTGAGAGATTTGAAATAATGGCAGAACACTACAACATGAGACTCAGATTAGAAAAATGAATCTTTATGCATCTGGAGGGGAAAAACATAATTGTAAAACTGTATTAGCAAATGGGAGGCACAGACCCAGAAAGCACTAATGAGAGGACTGGACTAATCACAGAGCAAATTAGACATGGGTTTGTAATGCAATATGCCAACAGAGAGGCATTTTCAAGAGCTTAACATATGAGCATTGAGCTAGAAGGTAACAGTCCCTCTCTTTAAGACTGGCATGATAAAATCTGCAATACTGAATTAGTTTTGGGCACCATATTACCAGAAACAGTGATACATTTCAGGGAGTTTGCAGCAAAAAATATTAAGATTATGGAGGAATTGATTGATGGAAAGAGGTTAAAAGACCACATTTGTAGTTTCACAAGATGGTTAAAAGGATGACATGAAAACAGACAAAACATGATTCCAGAGTTTATGTTAATGCCTGAAGGGTTTACCAAGTATGGACCTAGGTTATTTGAATAGGTATAATGGGACCAATACTAAAGTTTTTACTCAAGCAAAATTCACCATGCAGCCAGTGTGACAAAGAAAGTTTGAAAAGAGTAAAACTGACTAGAGCTGGGTGAAATAGTGGGGGAAAATGCATCTACAAATCTGTTTTAAGCATCTCATTGTTCGAGCTGATTAAATTCTTCACTCCCCCCTCCCACCAGACATGCAGTTGATCAGTTTTGCTTTTTTAATTCATGTTGCTTTCTCTATTCACATTTGAATGCATTTATGCTGATTTTGTATGTTTGGAAGTGAAGGGGCTGAGGGGGAAAGAAGAGTCTGAAATACATGCAATCTGCTCATGCATAGGAGCAAGGAAGGGTTGGGGGGATGAATGTGGATATTCAATTATGAGAAAGTTTCATGCCTGGAAATAGATTGCAAATGCAGTAGCATTGAATACGTTTTTTACAGTGTGGTGAGATATGAAGATTGGAGGACATCGCCATTTAGGAATGATTGTCCAACAAGTCTTTTCTAGACTTTTCCAAACTTCAGAGCAGTAGATAGATAGTGTTTACTAAGTGTTTATTAAGTGCCCTAAAATATTCAACATACCAATAATCTCTTCGGGTTATAAAAATTAGAGTACCTAGTGAGGGAACAGAAGCCTCCTATCTGACTTAGATAATCACTAAGACAGTTTCTCTAAAGTGTTTTTCTTCAATGAGATCACCAGAAAATGTGACCTAAAAAAGTTCAAACAGAACTTTATGAACAATTACCAATTACACACTGTGACACAGTGCTGGGAACCAACAAATGTGCGAGCACTCTAGTCACTTACACAACAATTAATTCCTCCCAGGGTGGATCCAATGGGGAAAGACTAACAAGTAAATTGGCTCGTTAACACAAGAGATATTAGAAGGCACAGAAAGGAAGTGTTGGGGAGAGAGGCAGGTTAAGAGAGTCAGAACCTGGGGTGTCACCCTTTTGTACTGACAAATTATAGAAAATCCATGTCTGGTCCATATACAGTTTGTGAAGATACCAGAGAGACATAGGGTTTAACTACAGTTTCTGCAATGCAAAACTGTCTCACAAGTTTCATTTACATTTTCAAAGAATTTTAAATTAATGAATAAAGAAAAACTGGGTGACAGTTTATTTAGACTTCCAAAAGGCCTTTGACGAGGTCCTGTGATTATAGAAAATAGTCATGGTGTGAGAGGCAGAGAATTATCATGAATCAAATATTACTTAAGGGATGAGAAGCAAAGATTAGAAATCTATACCCAATTTTCATTATAGAAAAAGATTAATAGCAGATTACCTCATGGTTCTGTGCTAGCCTTATGTTTAATATATTTATTAATGATCTGAAAAGGGGTAATGAAGTGTTAGGTAGAAAAATTTACAAATGATAGAAAGTTATTTAGGTTGGCTAGGATCAGAGAGGATTGTGAAGTATTTTAAAGAGCTCCAAGCAAGCTTGGTAAATGGGCAACACAACAGGAATGAAATTCAGTGTTGAAACATGCAAAGTAATGTACATTGGAGGGGGTTGAAAACCCAACCAAAACTACTTCTATACCTTACAGGATTCTGAATTAAATGCATCAAATCAGGAAAGGGTACTGGATATCCCTGCAGCCCGCGCCACTTCCGTCAGCTCCCATTGGCCAGGAACAGCAAACCATGGCCACTGGGAGCTGCGGGCAGCTGTGCAAATGTAAACAACTTGTCTGGTGGCCCACCAGTGGATTACCCTGAAGGGCCGCAGGTTGCCCCCCACTGTTGTGGACAGCTCAGTGAAGACCTCTGCACAATATACAGCTGTAAGATATTTGGATATCTAAGGAATGGGATGCAGAATAATATGGAAAATATTATAATGTCTTTATATAAATCCCTCATATGAAATGTTGTCTGCAGTATTGATCATCCTATACCCTAAAGGATATTGCAGAATTACTAGGCGTTCAGACAAGGGTAAGAAAAAATATTAGGGAATGGAAATAAGCATATGAAGAGATTGAAAAGATTTGGATTATTTACTTTAGAAGTAGGGGGGCAAGGTAACAATCTATAAAGTGGTGAATGATATAGTGAAGGTAGATCAGGAACTTCTGTTTTCATCCAATAACACAAGAAGAGGACATGCACTGAAATGTAAAGGTGGGAAATTCCAGCCCAACAAAAGGAAATACTTTCTCATACTATGCAAAAAGGAGTACTTGTGGCACCTTAGAGACTAACCAATTTATTTGAGCATGAGCTTTCATGAGCTACAGCTCGTCTCTAAGGTGCCACAAGTACTCCTTTTCTTTTTGCGAATACAGACTAACACGGCTGTTACTCTGAAATTTCTCATACTATGTGATTACACTATGGATCTCATTGCCCCATTAAGTCATTAAAGCCAACAATTTATTAAGATTCAAGCAGGATTGGACATGTATATGGCTATTAAGAATATCAAGAGTTATAATTAACAATAACATATTTAGAAGGGATATTACACCTCATATTTATGAGGCCTGGTCTACCCTTAAAAATTAGACCAACCTAGCTACATCACTCAGGGCTATGGAAAAATTTCACACCATGGTTGCCATAGTTATGTCAACCTAACATGTGGTGTAGACACAGGTAGGTCAACAGAAGAATTCTTCCATTGACCTCGGTACCACCTGGCAGAGTGGATTAACTATTATTGACAGAAAAAAAAAGCCCTTTCACTGATGTAGGAAACATCTACACTACGGTGCTGCAGCTGTGTACCTTGAGTTTAGGTCAATCTCTAAGTATTACAGACCAAGATGAGAAGAAAGATTTTTGTCATATTATCCCTTATATGCTTGCTGTGGGGTTCTTACATCTTCCTCTGAAATATTTGGTACTGGTCACTGTCAGAGATAGAATATTAGATAATATGGATATCAGGTCTGATCCATTAAGGAAATTCCTCCTTTCCTGTGATTCTACAAAAAGAGCTGTAACACTTGACTATATTTTCTGCTGCTTCCCTGTTTTTATTTTATATTTGGACCCAAAGTATTTTCCATTTTTATTGTAAAGGTTGTTTGTTTATTTATTGCCCAGTTTCTTTGAACTCTGTTAACCATTTGTTTTGTGTCACCCAACTATGAAATGCCAAAATAAATAAATAACTAAATAAATAAATAATGCAAAAAACCAAACAATGCAAAAAAACTCTCACATAAACAGCTGTCATTTGATTTGTTCCCTCTGGCAGGTAAATAGGTATACTGCTCTATTTGTTATTTTTTACATTTGTCCTTAATAGAATGCTCAGCATTAAAAGGCAATGGCTTAAAATGACAAAACCATCTGTGCTGTTTTATGTTCTCGGTGTTGTCTCTCCAGCTGTGATTATCCCAAATACTAAAATTGATCCATTGATAAAATAAATGGAGAGATGGCAAAAAAGAAGACTTAAAATTAGTGCATCTATTATACTAAAATTAAAATCTGAATTCAGTTTGGCACCTCTGGAAATGATTTTTCAGGTGATTTGGCCTCTCTCTCTAAATCTAGGTAGCTAAACATTGTCATTTGGTCGTTAACATTAATTTTGTCCTCAAAACCCAAACACATTTTGATTTAGCTTTAGTGCTAATCAATACATTTATTAATTTTGCCTGGGAGTAAGGCTTCTTTGAAAATCCCAGCCTGCATCTATTTTCTAGGGTTTACAGATAGACCATAAAAATGTATTCCTGGCTGAGCTGTTGCATACTGCTCAAGAGTGCTCTGCAAAGTGTTGAGCTTTGACCAGAAATGTACTTAAAATCAGCCATCTTTGTTAGATGCATAACTCTTCCTGCTCCGGGTCTTCTGTGCTGTGTTTCCTGATAGGGATCTCCCGGTGAAACTATATGATACAGACATGGAACAGCACATGTTATATGCATCTGATATATCAGACATTTCAGATGGTTGGTAAGTGTGTAGATATGTTCCAAAACACACAATTCATCTGGTATCTAAAATTTCTTAAATTGTCACAGTAGTGCATTTATGAGTACTTAGGAATAATAAAAAAGTCATACTGATCTCCTTGGTAAGCAAAATACACAAGTATTATCAAGGGCAAGAAATATCACATGAAAAAAAAATGTTATCCCAGCCTTTTCTTCTCTCCCCCACTTACAGCAAAGCTCAGTTCAGTGACTAATGATTTTGGGTACCGTACCTCAAATTTTGGGTGCCGAAGCTGGGTCCCCTTTAAGAGCCTGGATTTTCAGCAAGTGCTAAACACCCACTGTCATAAATATAAAGGGAAGGGTAACCACCTTTCTGTATACAGAACGATAAAATCCCTCCTGGCCAGAGGCAAAACCCTTTCACCTGTAAAGGGTTAAAAAGCTAAGATAACCTCGCTGGCACCTGACCAAAATGACCAATGAGGAGACAAATTACTTTCAAAGCTGGAGGGGGGCAGGAAACAAAGGGTCTGTCTGCCTGTGTGTTGCTTTTGCCAAGACCAGGTCAGGAATGCTCTTCAGAACTTCTGTTAAGTTAGTAAGTAATCTAGCTAGAAATGCGTTAGATTTCCTTTTGTTTAAATGGCTGGTAAAATAACTGTGCTGAATGGAATGTATATTCCTGGTTTTGTGTCTTTTTGTAATTTAAGGTTTTGCCTATAGGGATTCTCTATGTTTTGAATCTGATTACCCTGTAAGGTATTTACCATCCAGATTTTACAGAGATGATTCTTTTATCTTTTCTTTAATTAAAATTCTTCTTTTAAGAACTTGATTGTTTTTTCATTATTCTTAAGATCCAAGGGTTTGGGTCTGTGTTCACCTATGCAAATTGGTGAGGATTTTTATCAAGCCTTCCCCAGGAAAGGGGATGTAGGGCTTGGGGGATATTTTGAAGGGAAGATGTCTCCAAGTGGCTCTTTCCCTGTTCTTTAACGCACTTCGTGGTGGCAGTATAGGGTTCAAGAACAAGGCAAAGTTTGTACCTTGAGGAAGTTTTTAACCTAAGCTGGTAAAGAATAAGCTTAGGGGGTCTTTCATGCAGGTCCCCACACCTGTACCCTAGAGTTCAGAGTGGGGAAGAAACCTTGACACCCACCCTCTGAAAATCCAACTCCTTTGAAGGATCTTACACGAGACATGCAAAAATCAAGTTCTAGCACATTTGAAATCATAGGGGCTGTTTTATCACTGCCACAGAGGAGTTGCCATAGTAGTTGGATAAATGATGCCATAGCATACACACATCCCTATAAACTTAAATGAAAATGTATTTCTTTTTTTAAAAATTGCCTGTATCTACAATGAAAAAAAGGAAGGGGGAAAGAGTTAAATAATTGTACTATTGTGACAAAGACACTAAAAATAGAGGTTTGTTTTTCCTCATGGTCTGGAGTGGAAGATGCAGAGTCGGCTCACTGCTTTGAGTCAAAGGGCTAATGTATTTACATTTTCTTGAGAAAAATGTGATGTGTTTGCACAACTGCACTTTACCCTTCTTTATGGGTCATGAAAGTTATTCTGATATTCCTTGGCATCTGCAACTCTACAAAAGATCCTGAAGCAGGTGTTGCTGAAGACTTCACTATCATATTTTTGGTCTCTATAAATAAGGATGTTGGTGGAAAGAAAATGCCTGAAGTTACAGTCACAAGTTCCTTAAGGATAGCTCACATTCTTCCTCTCTCAGGGTGCTATAATGACGCTCGAAAAACAGTTTTTCTTTTTAAAAATCACAGTCTAATCATTTTATGACATTTTCATATGAGATGATCTCTCTAGTAAAGATTACACAGGAGGAATCAAAAGAATGCCATTGAAAAGGAAAATCCAGAATTGCCCCACAGAGAATGAGAAAGGTCATAACACCACTGTGGCATTCATTCTGATTCCTACAAAATCAGAAATTATAGGGTTGGCAGCTGCTGTAAAGATGCATAAGAATCTGAACATTTTGGGGCATTTTGTATGGAAGCAATTCCTGTGTTCATAATGTGAACACAGCCAACTGTGGGGGTCACTTTTACTTCTGTGAGCTCTCCTTATGCATGTATAATGCAATTAAATATGGTCATACTTTGGAAATAAACATTTTGTGGTGATATGTGAATGAATGGTAAAAAGTCATAACAGACAAGTGACAGAACTACAACTTATTCTATTTAAATTCTTATGACACACCCACCAGCTGAGCATAGAATCGTAGAATCATAGAATATCAGGGTTGGAAGGGACCTCAGGAGGTCATCTAGTCCAACCCCCTGCTCAAAGCAGGACCAATCCCCAATTAAATCATCCCAGCCAGGGCTTTGTCAAGCCTGACCTTAAAAACTTCTAAGGAAGGAGATTCTACCACTTCCCTAGGTAACGCATTCCAGTGTTTCACCACCCTCCTAGTGAAAAAGCTTTTCCTAATATCCAACCTAAACCTCCCCCACTGCAACTTGAGACCATTACTCCTTGTCCTGTCATCTTCTACCACTGAGAATAGTCTAGAACCATCCTCTTTGGAACCACCTCTCAGGTAGTTGAAAGCAGCTATCAAATCCCCCCCTCATTCTTCTCTTCTGCAGACGAAACAATCCCAGTTCCCTCAACCTCTCCTCATAAGTCATGTGTTCCAATCCCCTAATCATTTTTGTTGTCCTTCACTGGACTCTCTCCAATTTTCCCACATCCTTCTTGTAGTGTGGGGCCCAAAACTGGACACAGTACACCAGATGAGGCCTCACCAATGTCGAATAGAGGGGAACGATCACATCCCTTGATCTGCTCGCTATGCCCCTACTTATACATACCAAAATGCCATTGGCCTTCTTGGCAACAATGGCACACTGTTGACTCATATCCAGCTTCTCGTCCACTGTCACCCCTAGGTCCTTTTGCGCAGAACTGCTGCCTAGCCATTCGGTCCCTAGTCTGTAGCGGTGCATTAGATTCTTCCGTCCTAAGTGCAGGACCCTGCACTTATCCTTGTTGAACCTCATCAGATTTCTTTTGGCCCAATCCTCCATTTGTCTAGGTCCCTCTGTAACCTATCCCTAGCTGCCACCGTATCTACCACTCCTCCTAGTTTAGTATCATCCGCAAATTTGCTGAGAGTGCAATCCACACCATCCTCCAGATCATTTATGAAAATATTGAACAAAACCAGCCCCAGGACCGACCCTTAGGGCACTCCACTTGATATCGGCTTGATATAGACATGGAGCCATTCATCACTTCCCGTTGAGCCTGACAACCTAGCCAACTTTCTACCCACTTTATAGTGCATTCATTCAGCCCATACTTCTTTAACTTGCTGACAAAAATGTGGGAGACCATGTCAAAAGCTTTGCTAAAGTCAAGAAAGAATACATCCACTGCTTTCTCTTCATCCACAGAACCAGTAATCTCATCATAGAAGGATATTAGATTAGTCAGGCATGACCTTCCCTTGATGAATCCATGCTGACTGTTCCTGATCACTTTCCTCTCGTGTAAGTGCTTCAAAATGGATTCCTTGAGGACCTGCTCCATGATTTTTCCGGGGACTGAGGTGAGGCTGACTGGCCTGTAGTTCCCAGGATCCTCCTTCTTCCCTTTTTTAAAGATGGGCACTACATTAGCCTTTTCCCAGCCGTCCGGGACTTCCCCCGATCTCCATGAGTTTCAAAGATAATGGCCAATGGCTCTGCAATCACAGCCACCAGCTCATTTAGCACTCTCGGATGCAACGCATCCTGCCCCAGGGACTTGTGCATGTCCAGCTTTTCTAAATAGTCCCTAACCACTTCTGTACTGAAGCACTGAAGTATCTTAAACCATGTCTATCACCATGGTATCTGAGTGATTTGGATTACAAATCCAAGCCTCTCTCTACATAATGCCTATAAATATTTTAATTCTTAACATTAGAAAAGCTATTTAGATAAAAGCTGGATATATAGTGTATTAACATGATAGTGTAATGTTATTGTGTATCTACAGTATAATGTACAAACATATGTACATTGGTATTTTAAATATCTATTCATGAAATTCAATTAACTCATATTAATAACAAATAGTTTCTTTGAACATCTGAAGACTAGATTTCCATCAGCTATGGGGCCAAGTCCTTGTCATACTCAGACAAGTAGTCTCATTGCCTTCTATGATGGGTCTACTTGTATAATTAAGGTGAAGGGATTTGGGTCACAATCTCTCAAAAAATGTCTCATGTTATTGAAGTAAGTGGAATTAGTGGAAGAATGAAATAAGAGGCAGACCCATGAGCTTGAGCTACAAGGGCATTAGGGATTGTACCTTACTCCTTTGTTATAAATTGACTATTTTGATAATACTGATGGGAGGAATCTTTCATATTAAGGGTCACACTGCATCTTTAATTCCTTGTCAGGACTGCTGGCAGCACACACCAGCAGGGCAAATATAGTGCTCTTGGAGATGGTACAGCGTACTCCCCTCTCCCCACCAGCCAGTAGCTGTGGCTGTGTGGGATGAAGTGACTAAGCAGTGACATCACTCTCATTACAGTATGTATGGTAACACCTATTGTTTCATGTTCTCTGTGTATATAAAATCTCCCCACTGTATTTTCCACTGAATGCATCCGATGAAGTGAGCTGTAACTCACGAAAGCTTATGCTCAAATAAATTTGTTAGTCTCTAAGGTGCCACAAGTCCTCCTTTTCTTTTTACTGATTTTGAGAGGCTCAGTTTCTGATTGCCCAACAGCACACACTTTAAAAGGGGCCTCGTTTTCAGAGAGTAGCTGCTCAACACTTTCTGAAAATCAAACCCCATTTAAAGTGCTAATATGAGCACCCAAAAATTGGTGCTCCCAAAATTACTAGACATTTTTGAAAATTTGAAACAAAGAGACCTATCTATTGAATATTCCAAAGGGGAATATCGCCTAATACTGGCAAGGAGTTCAGAATCTGACTCATCTGTCAAATTGTAATTGTTTAGATCCACAAAGTAATACAATGCCAGTAGAAGTTCTTCCTTTAATCTGTGCTGCCACTAGTTCCTCTGTGATTGGTCCTCCATTGGTAAAAATGTTGCTTTAAGTTTTGTCTCACGTTAGCTTTCAACAGCCCTGAAACTCCACAGTCTGCTGCAATCACCAATGAAATATTGCCCCTGCCCTATAGACTTCCACAGATCTGTCCAGTTCATAGTCTCTTCAGCAGCCATGGGGAATGCTCCTGATTCTGTATAGGTATGTATAAATAACATCAGATGACATAGGGGTTGATCCTAAGCCACTGAAACAAGTGGGAGTGCCATTTGCCATTGACTTCAATGGGAGCTGAATCAAGCAAATATTAGACAAATTTCATTCCTAATATAAGCAGGCATAACTCCACTGAAATGAACACAGTTGCACTTGCTCATAGCCAGGATGAAAATGGCCCCTGGAAATTCACTCATCCATACCCTAATCAGAGGGAGTAAAGACACGTATGGCTCAACCTCAGTGAAGTACTTAAAATATGCCTAAAATTAAGCAGTAAAGTAGTCCCAGTTATTACAATGGAACATACACATCAGCGTTAACAATAGGTAGTGGGTTTTTTGGAGGTTTTGGACATAAAAGTGGTTTGGGACATAAAAGTGCTCCTGGCCATAGCCCTGTGTGTCAGCTTTCCTCATCTATACTCTGAGACAGAGCTGTCAGATAAAGAGAGATCAGTCTTTTGAAGTTTATCATTTCACCTTAAAAAAAAAAAGGAGTTAAACAGGGAATGCCACCAGCATTATCATTAGATTGTTAGCAAGTAACCCGGTGAATTCAGTGCTTGCTAGTGAGGTAAAAGAAAACTAGCAAGTAAAGAAAGATGGTTTGTCTCCTCACCTGGCACCATGCAGAGAAATAACTCCACCTGTAGGATGAAGCAAGTCCTGATGTCTAAATACCTGGAGTGGGGGAAAAAACTGGCTACTGAGCATAGGGAGCATGATGCAAGAGGTGGAGAGCCTATTCATATCGGTTCTCCCCTCCAAATTATTATCAGCTCACCAGTCCCATGATTCAGAGACTACAAAACAGCATGGATAGGTCAGCCTGCCACAGAGCTAGCATTCTATACATGCAGTTGTAGGTCAACAAGCCATTTCAAGGCTTCCTGTGTGACATTGTGGCAATCATCCATTTTACCTTTGAATCCCTATTTGGGACTCTGTGTTTTCGATTAATAGATTCATAAATATTTAGGTCAGAAGGGACGATTATGATCATCTAGTCTGACCTCCTGCACAACGCAGGCCACAGAATTTCACCCACCACTCCTGCGAAAAACCTCTCACCTATGTCTGAGATATTGAAGTCCTCAAATCGTGGTTTAAAGACTTTAAGGAGCAGAGACTCCTCCAGCAATTGACCCGTGCCCCATGCTACAGAGGAAGGCAAAAAACCTCCAGGGCCTCTTCCCATCTGCCCTGGAGGAAAATTCCTTCCCGACAGCAAATATGGCGATCAGCTAAACCCTGAGCATATGGGCAAGATTCATCAGCCAGATACTACAGAAAATTCTTTCCTGGGTAACTCAGATCCCACCCCATCTAATATCTCATCACAGGCCACTGGGCCTATTTACCATGAATATTTAACTACCAAAACCATGTTATCCCATCATACCATCTCCTCCATAAACATATCGAGTTTAATCTTAAAGCCAGATAGATCTTTTGACCCCACTGCTTCCCTTGGAAAGCTATTCCAAAACTTCACTCCTCTGTTGGTTAGAAACCTTCGTCTAATTTCAAGTCTAAACTTCCTGGTGGCCAGTTTATATCCATTTGTTCTTGTGTACACATTGGTACTGAGCTTAAATAATTCCTCTCCCTCTCCAGTATTTATCCCTCTGATATATTTATAGAGAGCAATCATATCTCCCCTCAACCTTCTTTTAGTTATGCTAAACAAGCCAAGCTCCTTGAGTCTCCTTTCATAAGACAAGTTTTCAATTCCTCGGATCATCCTAGTAGCCCTTCTCTGTACCTATTCCAGTTTGAATTCATCCTTCTTAAACATGGGAGACCAGAACTGCACACAGTATTCCAGGTGAGGTCTCACCAGTGCCTTGTATAATGGTACTAAAACCTCCTTATCCCTACTGGAAATACCTCTCCTGATGCATCCCAAGACCGCCTTAGCTTTTTTCACGGCCATATCACATTGGTGTCTCATAGTCATCCTATGATCAACCAATACTCCAGGGTCCTTATGATGTGTTCAATGATTTGGAAATTCTCATTGCAGTCATATGAAGAGGACTCTGATTTTCCCCTTGTGCATCAAGTAGACACATCATCCGTGGTTTATTTGGATGTGGTTCAATGGTCCAAAGTCTGTGTGGCCCGTCAAGACTTGGAGGGCATCTTATTGAGTCAGTGATGATGTCCTTGTTTGGAATGTTGGATGAGATCCAGACACTATGCCATTCCCTGCCCAGATGCTGAGGCATGAGGTGGTTACATATGGTCCAAAGTGGTTTTCATAATGTCAGGTGTTGTTGTCCATAACCAGCTGGATGGGAATCTCCAGGTGGTCTGTGGCACTTTTGGGTTCTCTTGCTATGGCTATATCTTGATAGATAGCTGGAGATTTCCTAATACAGAAAGCTATGGTAGAGGGTGTTGACTTTTTAAAGTTCCCATGATGATTCACATTGCCTGATTCAGCTGCCTGTCCTCAAGTTGGGTATGCTAGCTTCTTGTCCACACTGGTGCACAGTAATCTGCAACTGAGTATACCAGGTCCAAGGCCAATGCTAGTAGCACTGAGGCAATTGATCCGTGCCTTGCTCCTGCCAACTTTTAGATAATGTTGACACAAGTCTTCATTTTGAAAGCTATTCTCTTGCAGTCACAATAGGTCAGCATGTGGTCAAGGATGACATTGAGATGGATGTTGGCTTTGGTTTATAAAACAGTTTCACCACAGAACTCGACAGTTAGAGCGTTTTGTGAGTTTCTGTTGTCAAAGTTGAAAGTAGAGACTACCAATTTGCTTGTATTTGGTCTCAGTTGCCACTTTTGAAAGTACTCCATGATCTTAAGGTCAAATGTAAGGGTCACTTCAAGTTCTTTAAAGCTCTGGGTCAGAGCAGTTAGTTCCAAATCATCAGCATACACAAATTTCTGTTTGATTGTTTCAGTCATATCACTCATGTAGATGTTGAAGAGTACTGGAAACAGGTACAGAGCTTTATGGAACCCCATTATTCAAAGTGTGCAGGTTTGCTGGTTTGGCCTCTGAAGTATGTGCATACCTTTCAGCAGGTAAGCATGGTGTTCAGCAGCTGGGAATCTACATGCAGGAAATCACTTTTTCCAGTTTCAGTGCAGTCCATCCTTCCAGACTGTATCATATGCCTAATGAAAGCAGTACCACACTTTTTTTTCTGTAATCCAGCCTTAGTGTTTGTAGTGAGGGCCAGGAGCTGGTCGCAGCAACTTCTGTGCACTCAAAAAACCGTTTGCTCCACAGTGGCCGTGGCCAAGGGATGATGCATAAATGGCAAAAACCTCCAAGGAGCACCAGAAGGCATTGTGCCCCAGCAATATCCCTCCAGGGCAAAATTCCCTCCTGCTTCTCTATTTCACTAGGATTTGAGTGTAGTAATTTCCCGATTAAGCTATACCAGCAGCAAATTATGACATCTCCTCCCTGATCAGTTCCAAATCAGCTCTGCTGGTCAGTGCATTTGCGGTGCAGGGGACCAATGGTCTGTGAAGCCAACTGGGGAAGGGAAGGAGGGAGGTCAAGCTAGTCTCGCATTTGGAAGTATTGCAAAGACAAAATGAGGACAGAAGTTTGGGCTGCATTATCTTTCTGTGGGAAAGTGTGTGTGATACTTTCTCAGAGTGTCCAGGACTGTGGATCACTGTGTTACCCTCCTGCCTCCTGTGTGCAGGAGTCTTTCTTGCGGTAGCTGGATATCAACTCCCAGACACTGCCAGCCCTACAGCCACTCAAGCACTCTCCTCTGGGCTCTGCCCCAACTTTGCCTTGCAGGTTAACACTTGATGTACCCCAGTATCCGAATACCTTAGAATGTCCCCCTGTGATGTCCAGCCTCTGTCACTGGACACTCACAGAAATTCCCAGGTTTGCTACTATGTCACTGCATCCCCTATTCTTCACAGAGATATTATTGATATGATTATGGCATAACTGTGACATATTTTATACAGGATAGGTCATGTAAGATATGATTGGAAAGGTTATTTACTGAATATGATTATCCTATTTGTATGCAAGTGTCATTTTTGTATCTGAAGTTACAAATATTGGCTATTTATCTGTATTACAAATATTGTACACGTGGGGAACGCCCAACAGGCAGAATGCAATCAGCCTAGATGGCTGGCTGGGAAGGGCCATTAGAAGAAACAACAGGCCTTAGAAGAAGTTATCTCCCAATGGGAAGCCCTCCTGAAGGTGCGACAAAGAAACTCCGAGTCATGGCTGCTGCGACACTACAGGATTACCTGGTACAGGACTCCATCTTGGAATACCAGTGTTTTTCCAATGAAAGGCATGGGAACCAAGTTTGGAGACAAAGGGTTCTTGCCATGTGCAAAAGCTATTTAATGCAGGGGAGTGACATCATCATGGTTCTTCACTGACTCCATGCCCAAAGAAAACTCTTGGAAACACCTGAGGAACAAGGACTGAACTGGGGAGAAGGGCTGGACCGAGGCCAGAGGGATTTCTAGCCTGTGAAAGGAATACCTGGGGTTTTAAGCTGGAAGCAAGGGAAGCTGCTCCCTTAAGAATTTCTGCAACTGAGTTAAATCATCATTTAGGGTGAGAAGTTGCTACTCCTATCCAATCTCTTTAGTATATTACGTTTAGATTGTGTTCTTGTTTATTTGCAAGGTAATCTGCTTTATTCTGTTTGCTATCCCTTATAATCACTGAAAATATGTCTTTTGTAGTTATTAAACTTATTTTTGCATTGTCACAAACCAGTGTGTGGGAGTTATAACTTGGCGTAAAAAGCTGTTGTATATTTCCTCTCCACGTTGTGGGGGGAGGAGGTTGAATTTCATGAGCTTACACTTTACAGTTCCCTGTGCAGCGCAAGATGATATAATTTGGGGTTTACACTCCGGAGGAAGGTGCATGCCTAAGTGGTTGGGAAGCTCCTTAGCTGAAGCCTTCCCACGCGGAGCTGATCACAGTGTCTGTATGTTTCTGCATCTGGGTGTTTCCCTACCTCTATATGTGCTGGTGAAGGTGCAGACTGGAGTCTGGGAGAGGACATGGCAGGCTAGTCACAGCAGTACAGAGTAAAGGAAACCTAGGCTGGTGGGTCAGGTTCACTGGTAACCCTGGGAGAACCCATCACAGCTACTCCCAAGTGAATAGTATATACACACCAGCTTGTTTGATTCAACTGAGTATCAGCTCCAATATAACAACACTGTAATCTACTTATAGTAAAAACAAACATCTTAACAAGGGTAGAGATTGTAAGAGATAGCGAGCAAGGCTAATAAGAACAACAGGTTACAAATAAAACAAAAGTATAACATGCTTAAGCTAGACTAAAACATAACTCTAACCAGCTAATCTTGTCCAATGACATCTCCCATCTAAGTGTGTTATTCCAGCATTTCAGCTGGGGGTGGTTGAGATACCGTTTTATGGGTATATCAGCACTGCCTGCTTAGCCCTCCTTCCCTCAAGTGCAGGATAAATGAGGAGTCCTTGTGCCTTCATCTTTTACCCCAAAGTCCATTGATTTTTGGAATGAAAACACCTGGGTTGTTGGTTCCAAGATGTCTCCTATAGTCCTGTTTGTTTCCCATCTCCCCATTGACCTGTTTTTTCCTGTTGAATTTCACGTGCAATTTTAAATGGAGCTTCCTTTGTTTTGGCCTTACAACGCTTAATTTACACGTGAAGTAAGGCAGATGATTTCACATCCCTTTGTCTGGCAAGACCAGCTTGCCAAACCTGCCTGGGACACAGATTCGAAAACATATTTTCAATAAATTGTCAATACTACAATTTATTAAATATCACTTACACCTACATCCTGAAATGATTATGAGGATCAGGATGATGCATGCTGTGATGTTGCACTCTATATGATTTTAAGAAAATATGCTAATGAGTGTGAATATAATGTAACTGGAATATGCTTCATGCAAAAAGTCTCTGGTAAGGTATCATTACAAATCTTATAATCTATGGAGTGTGGTCATCCTATTTATATGTATGTATCATTCTTGTATCTGAAACTAGAAATATTAAATACAACTCTGAGGGCCTATTGTAATTATGCAAAGTGTGGGCCATTAATGGTGGTTGGGAATCTTGATGGCTCCGATTAACCAGGACAATTGACTGTAGATGGCTCTGTTTACTTGTAGGTCTTCCTGTATACATGTGTGCTGGCAAGTGGGTAATGAAGTCTTACAGTGACATGCGATCATGTCACCTGAACTGGAATCCATCTTTAATCTGGTGCTTTTCCATTTAGAAGAAGGGGTGGGAACCCAGAGAGGGACAAAGGATTCCCAACTTCTGCAAAAGATATATAAGGGAGTGGAACAGAACAAAAGGGGCTGCAGTCATGAGAAATCCCCTAGCTACTACCTGAGTTGGAACAAGGACTGTACCAGGGGAAAGGATTGTGCCCAGACTAGGAAGGCTTCCAGTATGTGAGAGAAGCTTATTAAAACATCTCTGAGGGTGAAATTTTATCTGTATTCAGTTTTCTTACTGTATTAGGCTTAGACTTGCATGTTTTATTTTATTTTGCTTGGTAATTCACTTTCTTCTGTCTATTATTACTTGGAACCACTTAAATCCTACTTTTTGTATTTAACAAAATGACTTTTTACTTATTAATTAACCCACAGTATGTATTAATACCTGGGATGGCAAACAGCTGTGCATATCTCTCTATCAGTGTTATAGAGGGTGAACAATTTATGAGTTTACCCTGTATAAGCTTTATACAGGGTAAAATGGATTTATTTGTGGTTTGGACCCCATTGGGAGTTGGGTATCTGAGTGCTGGAGACAGGAGCACTTCTTAAGCTGTTTTCAGTTAAGCCTGCAGCTTGTGGGGGACATGGTTCAGACTTGGGTCTGTGTTTGTAGCAGGCTAGCGTGTCTGGCTCAAACAAGGCAAGGCACTGATGTCCCAAGCTGGCAGGGAAAACAGGCTCAGAGGTAGTCTAGGCACATCAGGTGGCAGTCCCAAAGGGGTTTCTGTGATCCAACCCATCACACCTCACTCAACCCTTTATGAGTAAATACTATGAAACAGTGAGTTAGGTATAGTAAGTTTGTCAGGCCGGATAGGAGTAGGTGTAACAGATCAGCGAATCCTTTGCCTGTTGGCTCTGAGAAATTCTTTGAAGGTTGCATACATAATCTCACTTGCCCGCCCACTCCTTCCTCACCCACTGTCCACCACTTTACCCTACCCAGTAGATTATTAGAGATTTATAATGTTTTATAGAGATTTATAGAGTTCTAATGTTTTAGTTCTGAATTAGATCTGAAATTGGAAGCAGCCTATGATCTGGTTTTGTTTGGCTGCAGACCACAGTCCTTGGAAAGTCTTATAGTAGACTACAAAATCTCATCTTTTTAAAGAGTTTTTGAACCCAAAGTTTTTAATATAAAATTACATTTCTGCTATAGAATGTTTAAAAAAAATCTACAGAAAGTATATCATGTCTATTCAGTTCAAAAGGTGTTAAAGGAATTTCAGTAGAACTCTATGGCATTGCCATTGAACCCTAATGGTTTCAGCTCTATTAAGTTTTATAGGACTTTTCTATAAGAGAAGAGGCAGGCAAGCTAATGAGATCATCTGAACAGCAGGCATTTCCACCATTTAATGCTAAAATCACATGAGAACTACTAACACACTATTGGCATCATCTGACTTCAAGCTTAGCTCTGAGGCCTGAATTTGGACACTAAACATTAGTCTAATTCACATCTGGTTCTAAACATCAGTGACATAGCCCAGGTCTAGAGTCCACCACAAAAAAAAATATAAAATTAAAATATCGGTATCCTTTTTCCAATTCTATGTGTCATTCCCTGACATTACCTTAATGTTCATTTTCCACACTAAGTATCCATATGGGGAAGCTACTTCCATTTCCTGAAAGGTGTAGCACGTGCTCAAGTCTGGACTCCAAAAAAGCAGCCGGAGTACTTCAAAGAGGGCCCCTGCATTCCAGTGAAGACCCCAGCAGGAACAGATGAATGAAGGGCGCTCTCTAAACACCTTTAGGCTTTGTCTACCTTACACAGTTTTGTTGACAAAAGTCAGCTTTTATCATGAAAGGGACATGCAGCAATGCTGTGCTAAGATCAAGGAGCTGAAATATGAGTTTCAGAAGGCAAGGGAGGCCAACCATCGCTCTGGTGCGACGCCAAAGATATGCCACTTCTGAAAGGAGCTGCATGCCATCCTCAGCAGCAACCCAACCACCATCGCTATGAGCCCCATGGATACTTCAGGGGGATTTGAGGTAGCAGCCAGCGGACTCAACCCCGAGTATGAAATGGTAGATGAGGAAGTGGAGCTGGAGGACAATGTGGAGCAAACAACAGGGTTATCAAGTGGCACAGTGAATCAGGACTTCTTTTTGACTCCAGGGGGTCTAACCAGTCTCAGCACTCCAGCTCTGGTGCACATGAAGCCGGGGACAAGAGCTCTGGTAAGCACACATTTTGCCTTGATACCTCATGATGAGATTGAACTCTCATGTACTTTGTTATATGGTAGAGGAGGGATAATGGACAGAAATTAACAACAGAGCCTGTGCATCTACACGGTGGGAGCCGAGCATAAAAGTTATTTAATGTGCATGAGGATGTCTCTAGAATCCTCCATAGTGATGTCTAGGAAACTTTCCTGTAGGACTTCTGCAATCGCTTGCCATAGGTTCCTTGGCAGAGCTGACTTGTTTCTCCACGCACTGTAGGAAATTTTGCCTCACTACACGGCAATTATTTCTGCAGGGACCAGAGCAGCACATAGGCCAGTGGCATATGGACCCAGTCGGAAGCCACATGCATGCAGAAGATGCACCCTTGCATCCTGGATTACCATTAGAAGTGAAATATAGAATTCGATTGCCCTAGCCTCTCAAAAAGGGTACCAATATTCAGAATAGTCTCCCTAGGCACTTGTAGTAACCCCTTTCATGAACCACCTTGACCCATTGTCCCTTATTCCCAATTCCCCCCTTTCTATCTCCTACCCCCAGCAACTCATCATATTTGGGACTCATGCCGAGCTGTGTGCTAGCCAAAGGACAGTGAGAAAGAGGTGTATTTAACTTTTTTGAGCGTACTCACAATACTGTCTCTGTTCCTTATTTCTTTGGCTTCTGCAGATGTGCCTTTGAGGACCCACTTCTCACATTGGTGGAGTGCCTCAGTCAGATAAGGTGGGAAACCAGGAGGAGTAAGGAGGATGTATTTCTCTAAGGGCTGCAGTCAACAGATACAGCACACAGCAAAACAAGAGCATGAAGGGAGACAATTAACGAAAGACTCAGGCTGCATAGCCTGGAAAGGAGACAGGGGCAGGAGCAGATGACAGATGGACAGGAGCAGAAGATAATGCTACCACTTGAGGGACAGACTGATGCTCAAGTCCCTCATTGTGCTGCAGTCTGAGCACATCTGTGCATGACTCCCCCTGAAGACAATACAGAACACCATTCCATGCCCTCCCCAAATTCTCCCACCACATTTCTCATGAATTCCCGGTCTCTAGTAGTACCCTGTGCACTGCATGCCTAGGGGCTGGTTTCACAGTTATATCTGCAGTTATACACAGCTGTGTGAGCGCTAATTGAGAGACTGTTCTTCATTGCCATGTCCTGTTTGCCCCAAAATTTGTGTTTTGTCCTGTTATTAATCTTGAGTCTTTGAAATAAAATGAGTCTTTATTTGTGTCATGCACATGTCAGTCAGTGCTTACAGTCAAACACAGTAGCTAAAGGCAGGAATATTTGCTCAGTATAATTAACACTCAGGAAGCAAGCACAGAAGGGGTCATTCAAGGCTGCAACTAAACATTGCCTGAGTGAATGCATCACATAAGGACAAGTTACTCGGAATCATTGTCAAAATGCTCCTTCAAAGCCTCCCTGATTCAAATAACCACCTACTGTACCCCTCTAATTGCCCTGATACCTGGCTGCTCAAAATCAGCAGCAAGCCAATCAACCTCAGCACTCCACCCCGGGTAAAGTTTTCCTCTTTCACTTTGCAAATATTATGCGGAGTACAGCAGGCCACAATGACCATCAGAATATTTTCCTCACTGAGGTCTAACCGATGAACAAGGCAGCGTGAATGACTTTTGAATAAGCCAATGGCACCTGCTGAGCCTGTTGCTGAAGTGCTTCTTGCTGCTTTCTAGGTTCCCAGTGTAAGGCTTCATGAGCCACAGGAGCAAGGGGTAGAGGAGGTCTCCCAGGATCACTATGGGCATTTCCACATCCCCCCATTGGAATCTTCTGGAAAGAAGGTCCCAGCATTCAGCTTTCTATACAGTCCAGTGTTCATAAGGATGTGAGCATCATGCATCTTCCCTGATCACCCTGCTCTGATGACAGTGAAACAGCCCCGGTGATCCACCAGTGCCTGCAAGACCGTGGAGAAGTAGACCTTTTTGTTAGTGTACTCTGTAGCAAGATGGTCTGGTGCCAAAACTGGGATATGTGTTCCATCTGTCGCCCCACTGCAAATAGGGAACCACATTACCTCAAAGCCATCAATTATTTCCTGCACATTGCCCAGAGTCACAGTCCTTCATAGTAGGATGAAATTAATGGCCCTGCACACTTGCATCATCGCAACCCCCATGATGGACTTTTCAACTCCAAAGTGATTTGTGACTGATTGGTAGCAATCTGGAGTTGCCAGCTTCAACACAGTGATCACTATTCGCTTTTCTACAGTGAGGGCAGCTCTCATTCCGGTGTCCTTGTGTCGCAGTGCTGGGGAGAGCTCTGCACACAGTTACAGGAAAGTGGATTTGTGTATCCAAAAGTTCTGAAGCCATGGCTCACCATCCCATACATGCATCATGATGCAATCCCACCACTCAGTGCTTCTTTCCTGAGCCCAGTATCGACACTATCTCTGTGCATCTATTCCGTGAATGCTAGCAGAAATCTTGAATTATTTGTTACAATGTCAGAGAGCAGGGCAGGCACCACCAATTTACTCTGCATTTTTCAGCTCATGAAATACTGCAGGATCAGCCACATTGTGTTCATAATGCTCATCACCAGACAAGTCAGCAGTTCAGGATCCATGCTGTCAGGCAGAGATGGCAGGTACACAGTTTACAAGGGCTATTGAAAAACTGTGCAAAACAAAGGTGGAAGCCCATGTAATGTTGAGACAGAAAGAAAGGCATCATGGGATAGCAAGCATGCCACCATAAAGCACGCCATCATGATCCATTCCCAGAGCTCTCAGACACAGAGGGTGACAGAGGGTGACAGAGGGTGGTGAGTTGCCCAGTGGGATAGCTACCCACCATGCAATGCTGTCTCTGTTGATGCAAGAGCAATGACTGTGGATATGCTTCACCAATACAAGGAGCTTTGTGTGGACATGCACAACTGAGGTAATTAAAGCAGCTTATAATGGTTGATGTAACTTAAGTTGACATTAACTCTGTAATGTAGACATGGCCTTAGTTACCAGAGGGTCTGATCCTCCTTCTATTGAAAGATATTGAAGTGGAGTTTAAAGTGCACTGAGAGGAGAGGGGCTGGGACTGAGGATGGTTACAATGCCCTGACTAAAACATTGATCTTGAAGTGCATTGGTTTATAAATGCTAATACAGAAAGGGGATATCTCAGCAGTACAACCATTGTGTTATTAACATCAACAAGAAAGTCTGAAACTGAGATTATGCTCGAAGCGGAATAAGTTATACCTTTACTGTTTATAAAGCTACTTGAATGGTGCTAAATAAGCGCTGTGGTCAGTCATTAATTAAACTGCAAAACCCTGTACAGATAGTACAGGTACAGTTTACATGTGCTATAATTTATTCTTTATAGTTATTCTTAGCAGCACAACAGCAGACATGGGGAGAATAATATCTGAGTCTACTTGAAGCGCATTTGTAGTTTTTAAAGCAATAAAATGTGATTCTCTAATTTATTCGGGGTTTTTTTCAATCTGATTAACCAAACTAGGATTTGATCCAGAGACCTTAGATACAAAAGAAGTATCCTATTGTTGTCAGC
Source organism: Lepidochelys kempii (assembly GCF_965140285.1). NCBI lineage: Eukaryota > Metazoa > Chordata > Testudines > Cheloniidae > Lepidochelys > Lepidochelys kempii. The sequence continues at coordinate 87,834,608 of NC_136380.1, forward strand.
ACCCAGTGCCGAGAGGCTGAACAACAGCTTGAGTTGGTTCGTTACCCGGTGTGCTACACCCAATAATCACAACAGGGTGGAGAAGCAGAAAGTTTATTTGAAGCTTCAAATAGGTACAGGGAGATTTGAATCTCAAATCCTGTACACAGAGCAGGAAGTTACACAGGCTTTTATACATCCTTTTTCCCAGCATACTTATCCAATAGCAAGCTGCCCTAAGTATCCATATAGCCAGCCAATCCAGTTCCCAGCTAGTTCCCTGGTTCTCTGTATCATTTGTTAAACTATACATAAAGCTGCTTTATTCAGCATTGTTCTTCCATATCTCCCCTGTGTGGCCTTGCTTAGTTTCAGGCAGTCTGACTCCGCAGCATATTGTTGCAGATTCTCAGCATAACTGCCGTGTGTGCCTCCAGGTGGGGGGACCAAGGACACTTGGCCCTAGTACACAGAGCTGCTGCGAGTGCCTCCAGGCGGGAGGAGGGGCAAGGACACCTGGGCCTAGTGCGAGGGGGCTTCATTGACACTCGTGGTCTTCCATCCCCTCGAGTTACCTAGTGGACATGCCCCAGTGTCCCCAATACTATAAAGTTGAAAATAATCTCCAGTTGCTATCCAGTGCAAATAGCATGGTAATCTTCCTTTCAAATCTGTAACTTCCAGAGGGCAAACGTATATGCTTACTCTCTATTAAAGATCCATAGCAGTCTCTTTTCAGCAATGTTTTGAATTAAAAACAAAAATCCAGCTCATATAGGCTTGACTCTACCTACAAGGTCCCAATATGAGACAAAATGAGTGATGCAAAAAAAATAATAGTACAGAAAAATTGAAATGACATGGTGTACATTTCTCAGCATAAATAGCATTGTTTCTGGCCTCAGTTTCAAGATGCAGCATTTCTAATGTAAATAGTTTAAAAAAAAAAGCTGGAATAAAATCTAACCCAGGCTGGAAGAGAGAGAAATTTGGATAACAAATACAGCATGCTTCCCATTAAAAGGAACATTTATAAAATATAGCTCTGCAGCATGTTCATCGATTTCCTTTCTCTCTTTCCTATTCTTCAAAAAAAAACTCCTAGGTCTTCCTTCCCTGTGTTTGTGTAGTGTAAATAAGCTTCCATTATTAAGAGTTGCAAGAGTCTTAACTCCATTAAGAGTTGCTCTGAGTTCCTCAGCAGTCCCTTTATGTGTGGCTCTCCATTGTAGAAGTGACTCCTTCTGTAAGGATGCCAAGCAGCAGGCATCGTGCAAACATTCAGATTGCTATGCTGATGCTTTTGTCCAGGTTACATCTCTACCGTTTTTCATATAGGATATTTTGTATTTATTTTTCTTTATCTCAAAGATAAAGGCATCAGCTAGGCACCAGATATTACATTTATTGCCTTATTTTTCTAAACATCCCAGTCTTTAGTTTCTACCTCCTGGTGTTTGCAAGTTTTATGGAAATCTTAGAAACAGATTTTGCCACCCACAGTCACCTTGGGTACTCGCACCCCCCATGAGAAACCTTATTGATTTCAGCTGTTTCAATCACACTACTCACAGAGTAAAATATGACTTACAGTGACTAAAGGTTGCAGAATTAGACTTTTTTAAAGTATGTAGGCATTTCTCCAGTCAGCGCTGCAAGATCTAAGCGTTTTAGACAGCTAAGTCACATTTTCAAAAGTAACTTATGCATTTAGGAGGACTCTACTTTCCACTGAAAGTCAATGGGATTTAGGCACCTAAAAACCTTAGCGGATCTGGGCCTAAATCACTTCTGACAATGGGATTTAGGATTTGAGGTACTGAAGAGAGCAATGCCTAATACTTTTAAAAATCTGGGCCTCAGTACCTATCTTAAAATATAATGAAACCCTGCCTTTTTCTGTAGCAGTGGTTCTCAACCCACGGCCCAATTAGCACAGAGCTGCAGCCCAGCTGTGTGCTAAAAGAAATTGGAAGAGTGCTGCACCAATTGCCTCACTCTCGGGTCCTGATAGGCATAGAGTTGCCAGTTTGGCTTGGATGGATTCCTGCAGGTTTCGTCACATGACATAATTTGTAATTAAAGATTAATCTTTAATTTCAGGAGACTCCCGGACAAACCTGGAGGGTTGGGAACCCTAGGCAGGGGTCACTCCGGGGCTAGGCCAGGGCTACCTGAAAGGCAGATGGCATCATGGAGCCCTGCTGGGGTGCCAGAAGGGAAGACAAAGCAGCCCCATGTGGCGGGGGAGGAGCTCAGCCCACAGCCTGATGCTTCCTCCCTCCACACGCTGCATGGACACACTGAGAGTGCTGCTGCCAGGAAGAGCACTGCCTCCTCGCTTCTGGGTGTCTGTGCCAGAGGTGTCCGGAGAAATAGGGGGGAGCACATGACCCCCCAGAACCTTTCATTTGTGACCCCAACTAGCCACAGCTGAATGTTGCTTCTGGGGGGGATGAGCGTGTTATGGGCTGCAGCATGCTCTGGCCTGCCTGTAGCAGATAGTACCCGCCGGCCCATCCCCTGCTGGCCAGGTCTGAACTGGGAGCTCACAGCCAGAGCAGGAGGCTGCCCTGTAAATCATTACATTAAAATTTGTACCATTATTTGTAAGCAACAGCTGGCGCATTGTGGAAATTTGTCCCATGGGCAGCTTCCCAGTGAAGGTCCCGCATGGCGCGGTGGGTGGGATCACCCCTGCCCCTGTCAGGAAGCAGGTGTGGACTGACATGTGCCTGACTGGGCAGCCACAGCAGGCAGGATGGGGAGGAGCCCTCCCCCCCTCCCGTACAATCTCTGCCATAGGGGACTAATGCCCCCTGTAGCAGTAACCCTCTCCAGCCTGGACAGCGCCCCAGTACTGAGCCCCACATGGGGCTGAGGGTATTCTCCTGGTGCCTGCTGCACTGAGCTGGGCTCAGAGCAGCACCCTCTATCTTAGCTGCACACCCTCCATAGTCATTACTGCCAGTCAGAGGTCAGTGCCCGCTCACTCACACACAGAAACAGCAACTCGGCAGCCTCCAGCAGGACTCTGCCCCTGCCTCAGACAAGCTCCAGGTGAGAGGCGCCCAGGATGCAGAGCTGCTATGAGTAGGGTTGCCAACTTTCTAATTGCACAAAGCCAAAAACCTTAGCCCCGCCCCTTCCCTGAGGTCCCACCCCTCACTCACTACATTCCCCCTCCTTCTGTGGCTCGCTCTCCCCCACCCTCACTCACTTTCACCGGGCTGGGGTGCGGCAGGGGGTGATGGCTCTAACAGAGTGTGGGCTCTCGGGTGGGGCCAGGGATTAGGGGTTTGAGGTGCAGGAAGGGCTCTGGGGTTGGGGTGGGCTCAGAGCTGGGGCAGGGGGTTGGGGTTATGGTTGGGGTTGGGCTTGGGGCATGGGTTTACCTCGGGTGGCTCCCGGTCAGCGGTGCAGTGAGGTTGAGGCAGGCTCCCTGCCTGTCCTGGTTCCACACTGCACCCTGGAAGCGGCCGGAAAGTCCAGCTCCTAGTCTGAGAGGGGCACTTAAAACTTACTTATGATGACTTGTGATGACTAGAATACTTACGCTGCTGCTTATAGTTTTGTAATGTTATTTTATGTAAAGTTCAGCTGTAGCTGGAAGACAGATATTTAATTACCACTGGGTTATTCAAATTATTCTCCTTTCTTTGATACCAGAATCTCCTAAATCATTGAACATTTTTCATCTAATTTCCTTTTATTTTCAGGAAAATTATATTACGGGCCCAATCCAGCTCCCATGGAAATAAATGAAAACACCCGATGTTGATTTCAAATGGAATGAAATCAGGCCTCACATTGCAGCTATAATTTGTTTGGTTGTTTTTTCTGTGTGTCTGTGTCATGCAAAAATATTAAATAATTGAGCCACTTTGTAAAAAGTTTCCTAAATAGTTTTATTGCTCTTTCTCAATAGTAGAAATGTTTTGTTTTCCCTCCTTTCTTTTTTTTCAAAAGATTTAAATCTTTTAAAGTTCTGACTTGCTGGATTGCTGGATCATGCTTGGTGGGATACCTCAGCATGCATCTACGCCCTAACCAGGATGAAACTGTATGGCTAATGGGTGGTATTACCATAAGGTGAGTTTGATTATTAATAAAGTTTCATATTTTTCAAAGTATTAGTATAATTATACCTTATAAACAAGGAGATTTGATGAGAGAATTTATTGCTGAGGTCAGACAAATCAACAGAGTCCTAGAAAAAGCTTTGGAATGCTGGATTGACAGTCCCAGCAGCATCTTACCCTCTCTCTAAAATATACAGTCCTGGAAATGACTACTTTCCAGTGTCACTCTGCCCATGTGCCTCAACCCTGACCTGTAGGGAGCATTGCTAGGGATAAGAAACTAGTTTATTCTACAGACCCCATCCTTGGCTTCTTGGTGAGGATTACCAAACGGGGGCAGCTAGCACTAGCTGTGATGGTGGGTTATGTGAGTGTTGGGAACACTGGGGCATGGCCACTAGGTAACTCGAGGGGATGGAAGACCACGAGTGTCGATGAAGCCCCCTCGCACTAGGCCCCGGTGTCCTTGGCCCCCCCACTCCTGCCTGGAGGCACTCGCAGCAGCTCTGCGTGCTAGGCCGAAGTGTCCTTGGCCCCCCCGCCTGGAGGCACACACAGCAGTTATGCTGAGAATCTGCAACAGTATGTTGCAGAGTCAGACTGCCTGAAACTAAGCAAGGCCAAACAGGGGAGATATGGAAGAACAATGCTGAATAAAGCAGCTTTATGTATAGTTTAACAAATGATACAGAGAATCAGGGAACTAGCTGGGAACTGGATTGGCTGGCTATATGGATACTTGGAGCAGCTTGCTATTGGATAAGTATGCTGGAAAAAAGGATGTATAAAAGCCTGTGTAACTTCCTGCTCTGTTGTGCAGGATTTGAGATTTTATTCTCCCTGTACCTTTTTGCAGCTGCAAATAAACTTTTCTGCTTCTCCACCCCGTTGTGATTATTGGGTGTAGCACACCGGGTAACGAACCACTCAAGCTGTTGTTCAGCCTCTCGGCACTGGGTGCCGGCAACATGAGGTTGTCCATGAAGCTCCTGAAGAACTACCCATCAACTCATTTCAGATAAACCACTAGAAACCGCATGATAACAACTTTTGGTCACTCCAGATCTAGGCCAGTTTTAAAGTCCTAATTCAGCAAGGTAGATAAGCACATACCCAACTTTAAATACATGAGTATTCCATTGGTGAATGGCTTTGTATCTTGTTACCAATCATGTGAGCCACGTAGCACTGTGTATGTAAGGTGTATGTGTAGGTGTCATTCTAGGCAGAATTTGGCCAAAGTCTGCCAACGTAAATATCTAGGGCCTGATTTTCATTTACACCACTCCAGGGGCTTTAAAGTTGTTGTAAAATAGTCTAGTGTCACTTTAAAGTCATGTTACATTGCCAGAGTAGTGTAAAGTGTGTTCTGAGTGTAAATGAGATTCTGGAGCCTAGTGTCCTAACTCACTGCATTTCTTTAGTCCAGAAATTTCAGTTAACAGCAGTGGTTGTCCCAAGCATTCAATAATCAGGAGTCAGGCTCCCCAATTCATGAGATTGTCTACAATATAATCAGGTTTTAAAAATCATAAATATGGGGTCTGATCATTTGCTTTCTAGATTCTGAATCTTTAGGATCACATTTTTGTTGTTGTTGTTTGTTGGTTTGTTTGTTTTATTGGCAGGGGATGGAAGGGAGAATTCTTCAAGCAGGAGTGTTGCCATTTATTTGTTTTATTTAATTTATAAAAGCTGAGATGCTCTCAGAATCATCCATCTCCAGAAGCTAGAATCTTTAAAAAATACTCAAATACTGCAAGACACATGATAAAATCATAGAAGTTGGCAACTGTGTCGTAAAATGGACACATACTAGACTGTCTATCAATCTTCCTGTTCATCACCTTCCTTCATGGGCATGAGGAGAACTGCTTATAACACCTGCAGCTCTGCATTAAGTTATCAACAGTATTAAAATATTATATTTCAGGGCTCCAGCCTCTAGAGGTATGGAAGATTTTTTTTTCCCTAATGCAATGTTGGCCAGATGTTTTCTGTGTAGGTTTGTTGGTTCATTTCTCTGTCCCCTCTGAAGCATCCACATGGGGTGGGGGGAGGGATGCCCAAGAGCAGTCCTTGGCCTGTTTCCCTGCCACCACCACCCCAACTGCCCACAGGGCTCCGACTTTTGGCCTAGCCAGAGGCAAGACCTCAAGGGAGAGAGGAGGAACAGGGGACAGGGCCTTATGCAGAAGTCGGGGTAAGGCCCTTCTTCCAGGAAGAGGCTAGCGCTGCTCCTGGACCTCTGGCAGGTGTGGAGCGGTGCTGCAGGAAATGCAGGACAAATGCTGTCCCGGAGTCATTCAGCCTGGGACTGGGACATGAGCTCAGTATTTTGGGACTGTCCAACCCAATTGTCCAACCCAATTATATCTATAATATACACAAGGTTGACTTGATCCCTTCTAGCCCTAAATTCTATGAAATGTCCATCAAACGTCTGCCAGTGAGACTAAGACACACTTAGCAGTTAAGATGATTCCATGCTGTTTTGATTTCTATATTGTGCACATTAGCTCAATTTTGAATTTGATCAATTATACAGTTTGTAGCAATGTTAACAGTCCCTTCAAACAGTTTTTGTGCATGAAATCCTGGTTTGTATGTGTATATAGAATACTGTTGACAGATTTATGTGTATAATATTAGATGCATCATCAAGCCTTTTAGATTTTTCTCACTGCTCAAACAGCAGCATTGTTAACAAAAGAGATGCTGGGGGAAATGCTGTATCTGTCCTGTTGAGGAGCAGGCAGTAGCAATGAGCACAGAGAGGCACAGGTGGTTACAACACAGGTATATGTTTATTACCAGTGAGTCATGGCATAACAAATATCTTCAAGGTGTTTGTTGGCATACATGTGAACAAACCAGTCACAATAATTTGCTTCTAGAATTCCCTTTCTCAGAATATTGGAACATTATTCTTCTTTTCAGAAAAGAGATAGGATCATCTGACACATCTTATTCCTTTTCTGCATAGATTAGGGTTTTTCAAGTCCAGATCACTCTGTGTTACTGAGCTGTTGAAGTTAGGGTGACCAGATAGCAAGTATGAAAGATCAGAACAGGGAGTGGGAAATCCCCAAATACCGGACTGTCCCTATAAAATCGGGACCTCTGGTCACCTAGCTGAACTTTCAGAGAGGTAGTAACTCTTTTGGTTATGTTACTGACTCAATGGCAGAGTAATGTAACATTAGGTAATCTAGAACTTTCCTCCATAGGTTTACTCATCTGTTTACTATAAATAAATGCAGACATGCTTGTAGCAACCAGATGTGCTCCCAGCATAGATAAAGTATATGTACATATGTAGATATGAGGACTGGCTCCCAATAAGATCCTTTTAGTGATACTAATGGATTTGATCCTTAGTATTTTGAAAAAAAAATGCAACATTTATGAAATAATTCTTTACAGTTTTGAGCAGTAAAATCATTAAATAATAATACCAGAAGAGAGCACTTTGCATGAAGTCCTGGCCATATTCTGCTATTGTATATAAACAGAATTCCCACAGAGTTCAGTGGAAGCTGTCCATTCATATTTGAGAGTAGAATTTGATCACATTTGATATCTTAAAATTCTGCTTTGATAACAATACACAAATTCAAGAAAAAGGAATTTTTGAGCTCCATTAACAAAATAAGATTCAGTTTGCATCAAATTTGTGAGAGAAATATCCATGCCTGACTGAGAAATTGTCATTTTTTTTCAAATGACAAACAAGAAAACCATACAATATATAGTATTTCAGTGTTCTGTGTATCTGAATCTAACACATTGCTACCCATAATGAACCATGGCTTCTCACACCTGTAGGGACATTTTAAAAGAGCTTTTTCTCCAAGGGTAAGAAACCAGAAAGTTATTCCTAGTCAGCAAGGATAAAGAGTTCTCAGAAAGAGATGGAAAGCTGTAATATACAGTGAGATTCTCTAACAGCCTCAAGTTGGAGTCATCAGAGCCCGCTCAGTGATGGTGACAGAACATGATTTATTTCACTTATTTCATCTTGCCAAGGACAGTTGTATAAAGGCAGGGAAACAAAAACATCCACGCATTCCCTTTTTGAACTGCCCTGTGACATTTCATAGGTGGCCTTGTCAAAGTGACGGCTGTTCAGCCAAACTCCACAGCAAGATATATGTGCAGATAGCAAAACCTGGTTGAACTCCTCTCAGAGGAACAATAGAAATGTGGAGAGTATGAGAAGTTGCAAAAGCAGCTTTTATTTTTGGTAACTAATAACTGAGTACAGTGATGTGGGTTAGCTGTGAAAAGAATCACATTTTTTTGTAGCTTACAGGTTTCACAGTAACAGCCGTGTTAGTCTGTATTCGCAAAAATAAAAGGAGTACTTGTGGCACCTTAGAGACTAACCAATTTATTTGAGCATGAGCTTTCGTGAGCTACAGCTCACTTCATCGGATGCATACCGTGGAAACTGCAGCAGACTTTATATATACACAGAGAATATGAAACAATACCTCCTCCCACCCCACTGTCCTGATGGTAATAGCTTATCTAAAGTGATCATCAGGTTGGGCCATTTCCAGCACAAATCCAGGTTTTCTCACCCTCCACCCCCCCCCCCCCCCCCCCCCACAAATTCACTCTCCTGCTGGTGATAGCCCATCCAAAGTGACAACTCTTTACACAATGTGCATGATAATCAAGTTGGGCCATTTCCTGCACAAATCCAGGTTCTCTCACCCCCTCACCCCCCTCCCAAAAACCACACACACAAACTCACTATCCTGCTGGTAATAGCTCATCCAAAGTGACCATTCTCCCTACAATGTGCATGATAATTAAGGTGAGCCATTTCCAGCACAAATCCAGGTTTTCTCACATCCCCCCCACCCCCATACACACACAAACTCACTCTCCTGCTGGTAATAGCTCATCCAAACTGACCACTCTCCAAGTTTAAATCCAAGGGTTGCACAGTTAGTGCAAACAAGTCAGTTCTCACCCCCTTCCAGCAGCAAAAAGTTTTTTTTTTTTCTGTGCCTTAACTTCTACTTCCTTCTGTTGCTGGGGCAGCACAGACATCCCATCCTGGTCGCCATGTTGTTATATCCTTGGGGCAACAGTTTTAGGAATAAATCACTGGAGACACAAAGAGCTGTAAACCTTGAAAGCAGCCATTTATTGCCACACACTGAACTAACCAACAACCAGCCAAAACTGGCTGGGCTATCCCGTAATAATCTTGCCATAGCAACACAAGATTCTATTACCATGACAACCAAATACACAACAATTATAACATGTTGTGCTCTTCCATAGAATGAAGAGGCTATCTCCAAAATTATGGGATGGTATCAGCCATCTAAGTAGGCATTCTCTCTAAGAAAATATACCACACTAAAGGAGTTTGTTGCTGACTCACACAACTCGTTGATGGTTTATGTTTAAAAAAAATAACAAAAGATTGGGGGGGCTGGCGGGCGGCGCCTCAAATTTTGGATGCCTAGCCTGAGACAACTCTAAAAAGGCCAGATTTGTAAACAGTGCTCAGTCAGTCCCCACCTTCTTAAAATCAGAAATCTTTCTCCAGTTGGCCAGCCCAAAAATGGAAACTCTCAAAAATCAAGTCATATTTGAAAATGTAGGCCAATTGTGTCTCTAAGAGCTCACATCTGTATTAACTGCTGGCTGGCTTTCTGTATGGATATCTGGCAGACTTTCAGGGATTAGCCAATACCCTTCGCATCTTCTATGTAAGCAAAGCAATGTCCACCAATAGTGTGTGAATTCTCACACTCTGTGTGTGTGTGTGCTTAATGTTGAATTTATAAAATGAAGCAAAAGACAACAGCAGAATGTGCATAAACTGAAATACTCCTTCAAGAGTCAAAATTTGCAATATCAAAATGGATTTGTTTGCCTCTGATGCATCTACATTTTCTAAAATAAAATAAAATAAAATAAAATAAAAGTTCCTCCAATTAAGTAATATGCTGGGAAGTTACAATGTGACCTTGTACTAAAGAAAGATTTGCTCTCATGCATTTAGATGATTTTTCAAATGATTTCTTACTGCTTATGAATTTAGCAGTCTAATTATTTGTCTGCAGCAGCTATTTGAAATGTAGATCATTGGAATGTAAGCAGAGTATGTGAAAGCTGGCAGTTTTACAGCTCTATGATGCATTTTCCAAATGGATATGGGATTACAGGGGTTTAAAAGTAGCCCTTTTTTGCATACATTTTCAAATGCTCCTTGAAAATTGATCATCTCAGAGCACACATGACTATGTGAAGATAAGGAGCAAGTTTTTCCACATTATGTAAATTTCCACACAAGTCAGAAAGTGTCATTTCACTTGTGGAGCTGAGATGGGCTCCTTCCTTTGAATCTCTGATGGGCTCCATTCTCAGTCCTTTTCTTTCCTCTTCAATAATTATTCTTAAATCTGGCATTATGCCTCTGAGAGGCATGTGGTGATCAAGTGCATGCACAATCAATATTTACCTAGGGGGTTTTGTTTTCTTTATTCCTCCCACTAATAAGTAGGTTATGACATTTAAATGTGCTTATCCTCGGGGGTGTGGGGTGTCAAAGGAAATACATTTTAGAGGTCAAGGAGTCATCTGAAGTGAAGGCTGCAGCAAATAAGTTCTGTGACTGTGACAAACTTATCTAAGCAGGGTTTCTGTTCAATATAGTTCTGCTTGGCCGAGGAAAGACATGCAGTTGAAAACTAAACCAACAAAATAGTATTTAATTTATTATTGACATTATGGTAGTGTCTGGGGGCTATAATTAACATCAGGGCCTCGTTGTACTAAGTGACTGTACAAAAAGATAAGAAGAGATAGTCCCTGCCCCAAAGAGTTTACATTCTAATAGAAAAGACAGACAAAGTGAGGAGAAAAGGAAGCATTATTATTATGAAATATCAACAAATACTAACAGGACCCCATGTTTCCAAAACACACACATGCAAAAGCATGCAGTGGGCCTGATTCTGCTTCCATTTACCCTGGAATAAATCAGGAGAACCTCCAAAGAGTAACATCAGTGTGAGATCAGATGTATGTCCCTGGTACTTATAATACTTGTTTGGGAAGTGTCATCTAGTGGTTAAAATATTGGACTGGAAGTTGAGACACCAAGGTTCTGTTTCCAACTCTGCCACTACTTGGTTTTGTGATGCTGGCAAGTCATGTAAATTACCCGGTATGTAAAACAGTAGGAAAATACTGCTTAGCTATGCATATAAAGCACTTTTAAATCATATAAAGAATGGTGTTATGAGTACAAGGTATAACTATTATATCAATATTGTATTGCATTACTTTGTATATGTATTACATTTGTAAATTTTTAAATAAATGCTTCTGCTTTGTCTCTTTATTGTACCTTTAATCTGGTGATATTAAAGTGCAATGGGTTAATTAAACCCCATAACATCCTTTTGCAGTGGTAGATATTTTTGCCCTTATTTTATAGGGGAGATGTGACACAAAAGCCCCTTTCCAAAGGGTCCCCTCTTTTTTTACAAACAACTCTAGACTCAGACCTGAAAAATTAATTACATGAAATGCATTGCTTGCAAGGAAGTTTCCATAAAGGGTAATGTATAAGGTCTCTACTGAAATCTTGCAACTTATCAGTGCTCATAATCATATAATGATGTGTCCAGGAATAATATTTAAGGAATAATGTAAATATATTTAATATTATGTCCTTGTGGTCTTAAGGTTAAAAGGAGTCACCATGAGTGATATTACTTGCTAACGGCCTATTTACGCAGGAGAGAGTTGCTATCCCTCCTTGAAGAAAAGAAAAGGAGTACTTGTGGCACCTTAGAGACTAACCAATTTATTTGAGCATAAGCTTTCGTGAGCTACAGCTCACTTCATCGGATGCATACTGTGGAAACTGCAGAAGACATTATATACACAGAGACCATGAAACAATACCTCCTCCCACCCGGTTGAGCTTATGCTCAAATAAATTGGTTAGTCTCTAAGGTGCCACAAGTACTCCTTTTCTTTTTGCGAATACAGACTAACACAGCTGTTACTCTGAAACCTATCCCTCCTTGGTTAGTCAGTGAGGTAATTTAAGGCTCAGTTTTCTACCACTTCCTCATCACAGAACAGTCAATGGAAAATCATCAAAGACAACTGCAAACAATCAACCCACCCTGGAGGTTAAAAAAAAAAAAAAAGACTATTTTAACAGACAGGAGAGGGCCCTTTCTATGAGAAGAGGCTGTTTCAGTATAACAGAAAGGGGAGAGGCACACTGCGGGGTTGGGGTGGGGAAGGAAATCAATTTTATTAGCTAGAAAAGTGTAGGCCCTATACATGTTTTATGATTTTGTTTTGTATTTGTAACCATTTCTTCTACCACTCTGTCTAGTTTCTAGTGGAATCGCTATTCTTTCTTAAATAAACCTCCTTTTGTTTTATTACACATGCTATGTGTTATACCAGAGAGGTGATTTAAGGTAACATAGTTAAACTGAGGCACAGTTTCTTTGGGAGTGGAGGATCAGGGATTTCTGTGAGTAGCTATTATCGGGGACCAGATATTACAGGGGGACAGTTCAAGGAGACTCTGGGACTGGGCTGCAGTTCTTGTTAACCTGCAAAGCAAAGACAAGTCTGGCATGGATTGGAGGGGAGTGCCTGAGTAGGTGAGAGGTTGGTGGTGTGAGGGAGCTACCACTTTTACCTTAAATTAGGCACTGATTCTGCAATGCACACGGTTGAAGCCAAGCCAGCGCGCATCACATTTCAGGATTAGAGGTTAGGTGTCACTTATTCTATATATTCTAAAGCTACTTTGGTAAGACTTGTACCACATGTTTTTGAAGCGCTGGTCTTGGACTAAAGAACAGAACAAGAAAAATAATATCTTTTCACCATAGGGCCTCATACACCATTATTATTCTTAGCTATATTTTTGAGCAGTCAAAAAAACGTTAAACCCCATCACATCTGCAATAGTCATTGTAATGCTCCCACCACTGTTTTAAAGTTTAAATTTTATTAAGACCTATGAATTTGAATGAAGGCAATGTTCAAATACATTTCTTCAAGCACACACACACACACACACACACACACACACAACATCAAAGCTTTAGAAATTTCAAAACTGCCCACGGGGATTCAGTGGAAAGACAAACAAATTCAAAGGATTGCCATGAAAGCACGTGATACTTCACAGATCCCATGATGATCTTTCAAGTCTGCCACCCTTCGAAAGAGATACCACTGGAGATAACAACAGTTGCAATACATATTGAAGGCAACAGTGTCTTTGGGGAACAGTTTGGAGAGTGTGCATTGCTCAGGCTACAGTGCTATTGTTTGCAATCTGGGTCCATTAAATTTGCATCACATACACAATAAGAAATGGAGAAGCGGACAGCACTGATATTCTGATAAAAATGTTTGTCTCTCTCATTCACTCAGAAGTAAAATATCATGTATGAGCACAGTATGTTCTACACACACAAACAACAGATTAAACATTTGGCCAGAATGCGACAGAATGTATGTGAATGGTATCCAGAAACTGCTACAGAAATCACAATCAGAAAAATATACAAACCAGCAAAACAAATGTATGGTATGAGGCAGATAAATCTTTGAGAGTGCACATTCAATCACAGATGAGGATGTCAGTATGGGTGAACTACTTAACTTGCTGCAAACATATCATACGTTAGTTAACAATCTACTGGTGAACAAAAAGCAACCGAAATCATGCTCAAGACAAAGATGAAAAAATGAAAGTATTATGAGTAGTAATGTAAGACAAATTTTCAAACTGTTAACAACAGCAAGACTCCAATTAATCAATGAAGATAATGTAACTAGCGAAATGAACACTTCAGATCTAGAGGAATATTAATGATGAATAAAGTTTACTCATTGCAGTCTTGCCTAAAATGAAAATATCAAGCAAAAGGTCAATAGAAGACAGTTGGATTTGAGAAGTGTAAGCAGTAAGAAAAGGAGCAGACAGACCATATGAGGAAGGTATAGGAATCTCTTTCATCTTTGAGCCAAAGCAAATCTTGTCTTCTTTCTTGACTTTCCTCAGTATTATTTAATATTTATATTGTGGTTACACCAACAGGCCTCAGCTATATCTGGGCTTCAATGTGTTAGGTATTGGATAAACAGAGTAAGATACAATCCATGCCACCAAAGTATTTACAACAGGTGAGTGATGAGCATAGAAAGAAGAGATTAAAAAACAAACAAACAGCATTTACCATTCCTGCATGGGTGCCACAGCTTCCAGTGAGACATGCCAAATCCTCCCTCAGAACCCTTTCCCTTCCACCCCTGACTTTTCATTGGCTTGTCTAAGGACCCCTTCAGTCCTTAAAGCCCCTGGAAACCTGCTTGTTCTCTATCTCACGCTGAATATTTCTGTCACTCTTTCTATTTCTCTTGGTGTGTGATTATATCATAGAGACAGAAGTTCTACAAAGCTACAATTTTTTTTCCCCTAAAATCTGTCCTTACAGTATGTGCAGAATATAGCATGGTAAAGGATACCCAAATGTATGCAGTAATTGAGTCATGAATATCCAAAGCTTGATGTATGATTTCAGTTGAGCTACTTGAATAAGTAAGGCAAGGAGGAATTGGTGTGAAAAGCCTTAAAAGACTCCAATATATAACTAGTTGGAATTTTGAAAAAGCATCTTTTTTTACAGATTTTTTTGACAGAATGGACATTTTAGTGAAAAATCTATTTTCATTCAAAATGTATGACTTTTCATATAAATAATACAAAATGTTTTTTTCTTTATTTTGCATTCAGCAACTGGAAAAGGAACTGTTTTGTTTTTAAGTGAAGTTTTTGGGGTTTTCAAGTTTTGATGAAAACCTGAATATTTGCACCAGAGAATTTGAACAAAAATGAAAAAAAAATGTTTTCATGGAAATTTTTGAAGGGAAAAAAAAATCACTTCTCGAGCAACTCTCCCTGAGTGTACTGTCACTGGAAGAGACTTTAAGCTTATCTAACAGAAGCATTAACAACTTACAAAAAACGCCTCTAAACTACAAAGAAAATTGAAAGACATGTATCTTTCACATTTGTAAGGGCTTGAAAATTATGAGACAATCTACAAATTAAGATGGAGTAAAGTAGGTGGACCCTTACTCTAGCTAATTTAAATCAGTTTACTTATGAAGTAAAGTACAACTCAGTGAACCAAATTCTCTGTTGACTTTCATATGTCAGCAGAGTTAGTCCAGCCAAAAAACTGGTAGTAAAAATATCAGAATCTGTCCCTAGATACCTGAAAGGGCTGGGGGAACTTTCTACATAGCTTTAATAAGCCATACATTAATATTCATACAGAAGTCAATGGAAAAGAAAACTGAACTAAAAGGTATAAATAAAAGTAATAGAGGATGTATACACAGGAAAGTGGGATCTGAACAAACAAACAAGAACCAAGATATTGAACAGGCCCTTTTCCTACCATATTTCATTTTATAAAAGGAAACTGTCAGACACTGGCTGTGAGAGGTGATAATATATTGTTGTTGACATCTGTACCCTGTCTAAAGTAGTTTCAAACCTGACTGAATTAATTTACTGTACCAATGATCTATTCCCATTTTTGGCTTTCCTGGTGACATATCCTTTACCTGATGTCCACTTATTTTTTTCCAAAAGATAGAACACTGCTGCCTAATGAATTTGGTTCACACATTTGCATGGACTGGGTATTTCACCAGTGTTATTTCTGGCAACAATTTTTAGAAGTTCCTGTGCGGAGAAATACAAGTAGAAAAAAAAAATCAGCCAAAGCATATGGTGAGGCAGCAAATGCAGCATCCAAAATGCACAGCTACCCTGATGCAGCCTGTCCAGCAAAAAGGTGCTGCAAGATGAAAAAGGAGAAGAATCAAAAGAGATTGGAATTGAAAAATGCTCTACAAAAGCATATTAAAAAGCAATGTTGACTATATATATAAGTAAATGTTGCTTAAATTTTAAGGACAGATTCACTCTTGCTCCAGAGCTTCACCTGGTACAGGATAGGAGGAGTGAAGGTGAGGAGTAGAGGGCATTAGGTTCCCATGTAATAGCTTCCTGAGCCTGAGGGCCATCCGCATCCCTGACTGCACTTAGAGCTCCTTCCAGTTACACCACTGGTGTAGGATGAGCCCAACAAGAGTGGAAGACTGTCATAATAGAGCAGAGCTCCCCTGCACCCTCTCACCAGTCCCAATAATCTCCACTTCCCCATCACTCCCCCTATGCTCGGAATGGGAATACAGAAGCACAAGGCTCAGCAGGGGCACAGATTAACTAGACTGGAGTTCCCCTATAACAGATAAATTCTTTCTTGGTGATTTGTGACTGGATTGCAGCCACTTTGTGCTGCCTGGATGACACAAAGGGGGCATAGCTGGGTTGAGAATCCTATTGTGGATTTAAAAGGAGTAGGTGTAAGTATGTGCAAATGGCAAGATCAAACAACTTTCTGAGAGTAATGCAATCAGCAGCCTGTTTTAATGTGCTACACTCAAAAGGACAATGCCAATCCTGTTTACCAACTCTCTCCAAACATTGTTTCAGCTCCTCATCTTCCCAGGACCCTAAGCAACCACAAATCATCCTCACCATTTGTGAGCCTCTGCAGCACAGAAATCTTACATCAGAGAGTCCCAAGGCAAAAACTTTTCTACAATACAGTTTGTAACAAATATATGTTATTCTGAGCAATTATGCCTTTCCAGCCAAGAATAAAGTACTTTTTAGTTGGTATGTATAGCAGGACAGTCCAATGACCAGATGCCCTAGTGATCAGGCCTTAGAGTTTCTGCCAGCCTAGTTATACCAAAGAAGCTCCAGCCAAGTTGTATGCAGTTGTATACTGACTGGGATAAATAAAATGACAGGACAGATTCATGAGAAGGGGAGGGGGGAATGTGGAAAACTGACCTTGATTCTGGTTGTCTGTATTAGTCTGTTTATTTATTTATTTATTTATTTATTTATTTATTTTGCTGAAGCTGCTTTGCTGATAAGGAGAATAATGAATTGCTATTGGCTGTTGCTAGGGAAATTGTTTAACTATTAGGAGTTATGTGCTTTGTTTGAAGAAACTCTATAAAACGCTTACTTAGGAAGAGTGCTTTGGAGCAGTCCAAGGAAGATTTTCTTTGGGCAAGGATTTGACACCAAAACTCCCCAGCAGCTGGACTGAAAGAGGGCCCCCAGAAGGCTGGCAGCTCATTCCTCAAAACCATCTTAGACTTTGGAAAATATAAAGGTTTAGGATGGTCTGAACCTACTGCTATAGCATATGTGTTTGGGTGTGTGCTTGAAACCTAATAAAGAGTAGTTTAAGGTAAAAGCACTCTTGTTTGTGCTAATCATTTATCAGATGAAGGAGTTGTGTCTCTGTTAATTTATTCCTGACACCGCCTGGAGAGAAACAATTGAGTTACCACTGCTTTGGGTTCTGAAAACCCTGGGTAACATGTCAATCCTAACACAGTATGAAAGTGGAAATGAAAACTTTGTGATTAAAAGGTGGAGAGACACACTCTGAAGGGCCAGGACTGTTACCTATGCAGAATCTCAGGATCTGGGATTAATGCACACCAGGACAATGAATGGAGAGGTGGAATTTGGAGCAGAACCTTCAATGGACAGGATGAATAACTGACTGTCTAACTTAGGTTGAACTGCCTACACATTTTATTAATAACTGGATCCTGGAACAAGTCATATTTGTTTTTCTTCTTTGGGAGAAATACATCAGAATACATCAGATTTATGGGGAAAGTTATTTGAATTCTATTCTGTGTAGCTCTCATATACCTGAGCAATATGGGTCAAACCCTGACTTTAGTGGGAGTTTTGACTCAATGACGACTCCAGGATTTACATTTCACAACACATTCTTCCTGGCCCATATTTATCTGTGCGATGACAGGGAAGCAATAAGAACCTTCCCTCACCAGCACTGCAGTCTCTACCCTTAGTGTAATGCAGCAACTGCTCCCTCAGAAGCAGCATGGCTCCATGCTGCCCCCAGAGCACAGGTGAGTCCATATGTCAAAATCCAGCCACATTTTAGTATTTTAATCCATTGGTTTACATCAGGATACTTTGCCATTTTGTTGAGCAATGCTAGAGACAGTTTTTGAACAAAAATGTATCTGTTTATGACTCAAGTTGGGTTAAGAGGTTTCCTTCCCGCCACACTAAAGCATAGGTGCTGACTTCATGGGTGCTCTAGGGCTGGAGCCCACATGGAAAAAGATTAGTGAGTGCTTAGCACCAACCGGCAGCCCGTTCCCCACTCCCCACCGCAGTGTCTCCTGCCCAACAAACACCCCGCCAATCAACTCCTCCTCCTCCCTCTCAGCACCTCCCATGATCAGCTGTTCCGTGGCATGCAGGAGGTGCTGGGAGGGAGAGAAATGGGGATGGGGCATGATCAGGGAAGGGGGAAGAACTGGGTGGGAAGACGTGGGGAAGAGGCAGGGCAATGGTGGCGTGGGGGGGAGGGAAAAGGCAGGGTGGGAGATTGGGGGAAGAGGTCAGGCGGGGGCTGGGTCTGGGGCAAAGGAGGGAAGAGGGGGTTGAGCACCTCTGGAGCCTGGAGGAAGCCAGTGCCTGTGTACTAAAGGGAATTTAAATCTTTATTGACTTACATGATACTCTTTGCAGTTGGTCCTTTCCCTAATTTGTGAGACATTTTCTGTGGTTTTGGAGGGGAAGTAAACTACCGGTGGGAAGGGGGCGTGTATTGGTGCCTTCATTGTACATATACTATACCATTGCAAAGTTAGTGATTCTCAGGCTCATACTTGTTTTATAGTCTGGGTTGTCAGATTTCTTACATGGCTATACAGAAAAGTAAGAGGGAGTAAAGCCCTTCTCTATATTTTCTTGAGGGACTGAGTAATGGCTACTCAGATTGCAACTCTGGCCAATGTAAATCTACAAAATCTCATAGACCCTTCCATTTTCCACCTTGTTCTAATGATCTGAGTGGATTATCAGGGAGGGAGCAACATTTTCAGGTTGTTACTTTAGTTAATTTGTTTAAATACTATGTCTATATTTATTGAAGGGTTAATTCTAAGGGATTCCCGGCAAGACTAACTACTTCATAGCGGCTACAGAGTGGGAGATGAAATTAACTGTTTTGAGTGCAAGGTAATGCATATTGGAAAGAGAAACATAAATTACTTATATACATTGATGTAGAATTTTTAGCTGTTCATAAAGAAAGTTTTTAGCTATTCATCATGGAAGCTTTATCAAGATGTCTGCTCAATGTGCAACGGTGGTCAAAATCAAATAACATGGTATTTAGTCATCAAGAGCAGTATTGGAGTACATTGAAGGTGTTCATACTAAGCAGTATATTGGTGAATTGCCATAATGGGAACACGGGAGGCAGTGTTCCTCAGACAGTTACTGAATTTCACCCAGTAAAAACCTCTGTAGTATAGAATCTATACTCATACTCAGTGAAATAAAATTACAAGGGCTATCAATATTTCCATTAAAGCATATCAGCTCGTCAAAAGCTGGGGGCGGGAACACACATCTTCCCCTATTGCAACTGGTCATGTGTGTTATGGATATTTCCATCTTCTCTTCAGGATAGGCCACCCATAACCAGAGGAAGAAGTTGCTCAATATTAGTCATAGCTCTAGTCTGGTATGGTAACTCCTGTGTCACTATCAGATCTGTGGAAAGAATTATAATCACAATCAAAAATAAAAAAAGATCTCCTTTTCATGCAGAGGGTGTCATTGTAAAATTAAATTAGAAAGACGGTGCTCAGGGCAGAATGTTAGTATTTCGTCATTTCTGATCCTAAAGGTGATACATGAGAATCTGACAATATGATTTTTCTGAAGAAAGATGATAAGTTCTAATTTAAGTTCCTATAACAGGGTCACCAGTGTAATCACAGCAAATATAACTATGACATAGGGGAAATTTTATAATTTACTAAAAAAAAAAGGAGCAGTCATTCCATTAAATTTAAACTCAGAACCTTTCTATGTGCTAATTTAAAATAATCTAGGAAAGCACATAGTCTGCAGAGTTAACAAAAGATTTATTGGAGCCAGAATCTGCATTTAACATTATTTTTTGCCAACTATTCAGAACTGTTCCACTTCACTGAAATAATTCAATATACACCCAACAAAAGAAACTATACTTCCCAATACAAATAGCATTTACTATGAGAATCCATAAAATCACATAAAATTGTATTCTTTGGACCTGTACAAGATAAGGGAAGTGGTTAAGATTTGGTTCTTGTTTTTACACTTGATTTTTTCTGTTAGAGAAAATTTATCTGGCTTTCTGTATCAGAAAGAGGTTTTGTAAAATGTTCCATAAATTGTCTGTACTTCTGAAAAAAATCCAATGGCAAGGGCACTATAACAAAGCATGGTCTCAAACTCTTTTGTTGTTACTATCTTGTCATGTTACCAATCGTCTGTACCGAGCTTGCTCAAAGGACAGAAGTTATTGTTTTTATATTAATATATCCTTATTAAAAATTGTTCAGATGCAGGGTCATGTATAAAATTATGGATGGACAGCCAGATTTCAGTCTGTCTAAAGGAATCACCAGAAGGTACTTAGTGACAAGAACAATCTAAATCTATTAGGGTTGAATGTTCAGAAGACTCTAAGGTGCCCAAATATAAGTGAAATTCAGTGGGGATTGGGTGCCTAACTCCCTTGGTTCCTTTGAAAATCCCAGCTTTAATGAAAAACCAATAGCACCTTAGTGTGTCTGGATACAGTGTCCCATCCTCCCCCCGGTTTGGCATCTTACATATACATATTCCATAGCCACTACTTTAATTGTAAAAAGAAAAGGAGTACTTGTGGCTCCTTAGAGACTAACCAATTTATTTGAGCATGAGCTTTCGTGAGCTACAGCTCACTTCATCGGATGCATACCGTGGAAACTGCAGCAGACTTTATATACACACAGAGAATATGAAACAATACCTCCTCCTGTGTGTATATAAAGTCTGCTGCAGTTTCCACGGTATGCATCCGATGAAGTGAGCTGTAGCTCACGAAAGCTCATGCTCAAATAAATTGGTTAATCTCTAAGGTGCCACAAGTACTCCTTTTCTTTTTGCGAATACAGACTAACACGGCTGTTACTCTGAAACCTACTTTAATTGTGTTACTTTTACGTTTTTAGAAAGGAAAATGTAGTGTCTACAATATGTTTCAGGATGAGAGCACTGAAAACTGAAGACTATAGTTTATTTTCAGAAAAAATAGCATAATGAATGGCAGTGTATGCTGCCCTGCTAATGTGCCTTAGCTCTGAAACAATCTTGTCCTTGGTGATTCGTTTGACCACTAATGAGAATTCTAGTTAGCAATGCTGATTTTTTGTGATGGAAAAAATGGACACATGTCCCATAGGAGCTACACGGGTCCAACAACTCCTTTCATGTACCTCTAAGCCACTAAATAGCCATCAGTTAGTAATGACTTTGGTCTCTCTAGAAAGATACAGTTTGAAGTAAAGCCAGTGATTATTGATAGTAAAAGAATTTATGTTTAGACCTCTAGTACCTAAACCTAATTTATTAGTGAATAAAGATGTGACTTTTTTAATATCATGCACCAAAATGGACTGATTAGGAGGGTTTTTGAGAATTAATGTAGCAATATTGTACTAACTATGTGAGCATTAACTTTCAGTAGCTCGTGGAAGCTGGGGATGGGAAGTAGGGAAGTGGACCACAGTCTTACTCTCTCACCCAAAAATATTGTTCTTATTTGCTGCCATGGTGCCACCCACTGACAGCACAATATTGCAGATAAAATCTGGTTTTAGGATTGGGAGAAGTCCGTTCAAATTGAGATGTTTTGCTTGCAAGGGTTAGTGTCATGTCAATTAACATATCACACTACATTATCACACTCTTTCCTTTCTATTCTGGATTGTATGCTCTATGTTAAGTCATGTTGTTGCCAAATGCAAATACTCAGATATGGGAATGCCAGACTTCAGAACGTGAATATCAGCAGAAGCCACAGACATCCCTAATATTGAACAGATAAGTCTATTCCGATGCATTGATGCCTTTATTAGAGATAAGTTTGAGAAAACTTGATTGAGTTTGGAATGCTTTACACTGACAAACTGATGAAACCGGAACTGTAAAAATGAAGCTTAGCTCTCAAAGCTGGCAGCAACAGTGCTGTTCCCATTGCTGTGAACACTACCTGCTTGCTATATCTGAGGGAATAAGGAACAAATGGAATATTAAGTAAATCTAGCACTGCTAAGAATTTAAAAGGACATTTAAATCACATCTGTTCATTCGCTCTTGTTTATGGCAACAGTTTTATATTAGCAAACCTAACTTCCCGAAGCTTTTGTTTTGATTTTTGTTAGTGTCAGCCTTGAATCAAAACATTACAACTAATATTGGAAAGGAAGACAACATATGGAAATTGGCTTAAGCTTCTCAATCATTCATTTGTATGAGTGGGAAGAGTTCTGAAACAATATTTTAGGCATTCACCAGTAGGCTGAGCAATATGACACTTTTCCTCTCCCATCAACCCCTTAGGTGCAAGGTGTTGTAAGTTAATACTGATAGGATCAGTAATTTGTGTGGTGTGTTGACTAACATATGATGGTTAGCATAAATACAGAACAAACATATAAATAATTATATGTATTATTAATAATGTATATTATTCGCACCATATATATATTAGTATGCATTTAGCACCAACAACATTAAGCACAAATATTGTGACAGTGATATAGTCTAAACAAGCCTGTGCAATAATCCTGTTCACTTATGCTAAATATCACTTATGCTAAATAAGTAACATTTTGCATTTGGTGAGGTAAGCATTTGGCACAAGCAGATAAGAAAAACTTGTCAAAATCAAGATGCATTTGTTCTGTGTCTTAGCACAAGGTAGGGAAGTACCTTCACAGATCAGTACCTGGAATGCTAGTATCCAAACCAAAGATAAGGAATGAACAAAACAAAAAGTTAGGAAACTGGAACAAACTGATGCATTCTATTTTAGTGACGTGTAAAGAAATATGTAATTTGTAAAATCATATATTACCAGGTTAAATGTGTAATTTCTGTGAAAGGTGAATGTAACATCACTGCTCTTCAAAGACTGGTATCACATACAACATTTTTCCTGTACCATACTAATAAACCTGACTGACATTGGTTATTTGGTCTTTTTCGTATATTTTATAATGAAATAATTAAGTAAAGTGTAATCAAGCAATTCACTATACAATTTATCAAAAACTATCAAGTACCTGTAAATCCCCACCTCCAGATAGAGGAGGTTTTTGGTGAGCAGAGAATGAGCTTGAGCTCCAAGAGGGCTGGAGTGTGTTTGTGGAAAAGGAAGTGCACATCCCTTGTGACCAAAGGTATTGATGCTTTGCTAAACAATTATAGAGTCTACATCAACAATAAAACAGAACCTGATGGAAGAGGGCAAAACACAATGAGAAACATCTCCAAAGTCCTCTTTTCCCAGGACTTATCTAAGAGTCCGAAACAGTTGAGCAGGGGGTGAAGCTCCACCCCTGGTAATTTCCAAAATGAGGTGCTGCTAAAAGTTGACTGTGTGTGCTGCTTAGCTCCAGGGCTCCTTGAGACTAGCTATCCCCTGATGGGGTTTGAACGTGTCCATGGGTCAGGGGTGAAAGTGAGCTGGTATGGGCCGGTACGGCATACCGGTAAGAAGCCGGTAACAGCTTGTATGCAGCCCATGTTAAAGCACTACCCCTGCCAACTCATCCGCGCTGCCTGGCCCTCACCACCTCAGTGAGAGAGGGTGGGGAGAGTGAGCGATGGAGAGAGGAGAGGATGGAGTGAGTGGGGTGAGGCATCAGGGAAGGGGCGGGGTAGATCCTGGGTTGCCCTTAAATTCAAAAAGTGATCTTGGGCTCAAAAAGGTTGGAGATCACTGGTCTAAGGTAAATTTCCCTCTTTACGTATGAGGTCACATGAGATGGTATGAAAAATCATAGTAAAGTTGAGATATATCACATCTCCTCCTTCCCCACTGTCCACAAGACTTGTACTGCCTTGACATTTAAATCATGAATACTGGACATCTGAGTTAACCCCTCAGTGAGCTGGATGAAGCAGTTCACCTTTCTCAGGGCTATTTTTCTATTCCATCTTCAGTCTCACTATGACATCTGCACATTGGTCATGATGCTCAGTTCAAAGTTTTGAAGTATTTTCCTTGCAACCAAAGCTTACATGCCATGAGTGCAGGGGACTGGACTAGATGACCTCTTGACGTCCCTTCCAGTCCTATGATTCTATGATTCTATAACTACATGAAAGCTGAGATTCTGAAGTACAATATGGCAGCTGAGAAATATGTTAGTATACCGTACTACTGCATAAAGGGCCAATCCAAACCTTGTATAAGGCATACACCTTTTGTAGTTTCTGTTGATTAAAAAGCAACTTACTATCTGCAAAAATAACACTCTGTCCTGGTGTCTACTCAACTTTGGGTCAAATTCTTATATCTTGGGGAATAGCTCCACCTGATCTGATGACCCCTTCCCAGGATCCCAGAGCTTCTACTCTCCCCCGGATTTCCTCCTTTCCCTCTCTATGTCCAGAGTGTGACTGCAGGCTTCCACACTGCAGCCCCTTCTTTCTTTCTACGCCCCACATCTGCTACTAGGTTGTGATGTGGGCAGGGCGGCACTCACCTCCTGAGTGCCTCTTAGCAGCTGGGTGTGATACTGCAATCTTTTTCCTGCTACCAGAGTCCCCTGTACATTGCTAACCTCACTAGGTGGGTCTTCAGTGACTCAGGTTTCCAGACAAGTCACACAGTCAAAATGGATTAACTCCTTTTAGCATACCAAAAGTTCAAAGAAATTATCTGCCCTTACCAGCCTCATCCCTCGGCACTTTAAATCCATCCATTATTCTGGGCCTCTAATGGAACCTTGTCCCCTGCTTGGAGCTTAGACTACTTTGTAAGTGGGGGAATCTGGGCCCACTCACTACTCTGGGCTAAAACCCAGGGACCCTATAAACAACATCCACATGCTCTTTCCTTTAATTGCTGCTACATTCCCTAGGCCTCTTCGCACCTGCTATTCTTTCCTTCATCTCTTATCTTAGGGCTAGTGTTCTCATGTCCTCTCACTCCCACATTTGGTTTTTGCAGCCCACTAATCTTCCTTGGCCAGAGTAGAGGACCATTTCTTGCCCTGCTTTCTGAGGCTCCCTGTATAATCATCGCTAAAAGAAAAGCCAGCACTTCCCCCAGTTCAATCTTTGTTCCTCAGGTGTTTCCAAGAGTCTTCTTGTGTGGGGAGTGAAGAGCCCCAGATGATGTCATTCCCTGCCTTATATAGCTTTTGCATATGGCAAGAACCCTTTGTTTCAAGGCTTGGTTCCCAGACAAGTCTGTGGTAAAATAATAACATCCCAAGGTGGAGTACAGCATCATGTAGTCCAGTCACATGTCCTTGTAGAGTCATAGCAGCCATTACTCACAGGCTATTTGGAGCGTTCTCAGGAAGGCTCATCACCAGGTGGTAAATAAGCGTCTCCGAAGGCCTATTGTTTTTTCCTAATGACCCATTTCCCTGAATAGGCCCTTTCTCACCCACTATCCAAACTGAAAGCATCTTGTCTAGTGGCCATTACCCAGGTGTAACTAAATTTGAAATACAGATACAGAGTCAATATTCATAACTGCAGATACAAAAATGATATATGCATATAAATAGGATAATCAGGTTCAGCAAAACATAACTTTTCCAATGACACCTCACATGACTTAATTTGCATAAAATACATCATAATGAGGTCATAATCATATCATAATCAAATATAATCATATCACTATGAAGAATATGGGATGCAGTGTCACAATATGGTTTAACGCAAAAGAGTTGATATCCTATATTAACCCTATCAGGTTAAATGTCACTTGGGCGACTCTTGATGATTTATGTTCTCCCACTCCCCTGTTAATTAGTCACTTAATAAACAGCATTTGATCCTCACCTATGCCCTTTCTAATTCCATCCACAGTCAGAACATTTGTGTGTGTGTGTAGAAAAGGCCTTAAGGGACTAGCTTGTGTGATTGGACAAACAAAAAGACACTTAGGGCTCTTGTGCAAATGCAGAAGGTCATCTGCCTTCACATCCAAGCTCAAGATAAAGACTTTCTAAATATATTCATTTGTAACTATTTTCAATTATCAATTATCAATCAATTATAATTATTAGGCACCGGGAAAATCACTGTAATTCTCAAAATCTAAGTTACATTCCTAACCCCTATACAGTGAATTAGACAGGGACAGCTCAGTGATTTGAGCATTTGCCTGCTAAACACAGGGTTGTTAGTTCAATTCTTGAGGGAGCCATTTAGGGATCTAGAGCAAAAAATGGGGATCGCTCCTGCTTTGAGTGGGGGGTTGGACTAGATGACCTCCTGAGGTCCCTTCCAACCCTGTGATTCTATGAATGGGGAGAGAGAGAGTTGACTTAGACTGTGATCCACAAGTTAGTATGCTACTCAGGGAGCCATGTAAGATAGCCAATGGGAGCTGACCAGAGAGGTGTCAGCTAAGCCCCACCTTCTCACACAGATAGACGTTTAAGTCTGGGCTTGAGGGAGACAAGACCTTAGGCACCTTATGCTGTTTTAGACAGAAGCCAGGAGGAGGCAGAGCAGCCCACCTTATAGTTTTTAGCCCTCTGATTAAATCACTCCCTGAGATGTGGGAGGCCAAGTTTCAATTAATCCCTTCTGCCGAAAAGAGCAAAAGGATTTGGACAGTTGTCTCCCACCTCTCAAGAGAGTGTGCTAACTACTGAGCTATGGAGTATTTGGATGTGGGGCTTGCTCAGTCTGTCCTGTTGATGTTGTTCCACTGTGGCTTAAATAATGTAAGAGTGATTGAAGAAGGGGACTAGTCCCTGAGTCTCCCACGTTTGAGTAATTGCCCTAACCGCAGGACTACAGTCATTCCCTCACTCTTTTGCCCAACGACTGTTCCACTGTGTATAAATACTTAAATAGTCATTGGGGGAGGGAGGTTATAGAGTATGAATCTGTAGTCCTGTGATGCCAAAACTGGTACTTAGGTGCCTAAAATAAGCACATAGGTGCCTAACTTTTTGTGAGCAGCTGTCCCTCAGTGCTTTCATATCTTGGCCTTAGTAAAATATTCAGCTCACAAATACAGTCTGTTTAATGCATATGGAACATACTTCTGATTTCCTTTGTTTCTGGTGACAAGAATGTCTCCAAACGTCTTCAGAGATAGAGTTTTAACTCTTGATTTTCTGTAGTCCATTTTCTGAAATACTCTTTCAGTTCTATCAGGGTCTAATAGGAACTGAAATTCTGCTTCAATTAAGTCCACACATCCTCATGTCAGATATAAAGTTTCCAATTTTCAAAATAGCTATTTAAAACTTCATTAATTCTTAGTGTGCTTTAAACTTGAGTAGTCTTTGTCCTTTCTTCTTAACAATCTTTCAAGAGGTCACTCTTTTTTTGTGGAGTTGGATGATGGACTTGCTTAAGCCTTGCCAAATATCTAATTAATTTCCCAATTAATATAAATATTCTATACTCAGATGACTTCTTGTATTAGTAACCAGTTTAGTAAGCTAGATTCAATGTTGGTACATAAAGCATAGTACCATTTACACAGCAATATAGGAAGCTATTACAGTAGAAGATTTGTGTTTAGATAAAACATTTGCAAATGCATATTTCAAAAGAAGCTTGTTATCTTAAGTATTGAAGTAATACTGATTTGCACTGTTGAGAGGAAGCATGATTATTTAGGAGTAACTAATGTATTTTGTAAAACATTTTCCACCCATCAAATTTCTCTTGAAGGCTTTGAAGGCTTTGGAGTTCTTATAGAAGAAATTACTTTCAATAAGAACTTTATACCAAATAAATGAGGTGTTTTTTTTGCGGGGGTAATGGGATTAGGGAGCATAAGGGGAAAAGGAAAGCCCACTTTGATCATCTGGTTTTCTGGCTTCTCATAAGGATCTTCAGTGTCAATTTGTTTTTGCATCCTTGCATATTTTTAAAGTCAGGACTCTTTCTAAAACAAATATTTTGCAAGGTTTCTTGTTTGAAATAAAGCCACATCTATGCCAATTGTTATGTTCTTTGATTGTGCTAGCTTTTTTTTTACCAGTATGGTCCTTTGATTTATGACCCATCATTTACAGCATATTTACAACTTGCAACTAGAGACTTCTATTTAAATATTTCATAGAAAGCACATATCTCGATAACCAAAGTTTACATGCATCATTTAAAATGAAGCATAAAGAAAAATAGCATAGGAAGTTAAAACAAGGCAGAAATTGTAAAAGCTGCATTTTAGAGTATGTGTAAACACTCTTTGGTGTTTTATGGCCAAGGATGTTATCTCCTTTAACACTTTGGGAACTGGCCACTACTTGACAGAAAGCAAAAGACTTCTGAAGTTTCTTTAATCTAGCCTGTCATTTTATGTAATAAAATAAGTAACCAAAATCATAAGTATGTGTCATTATATTTTCTAAGCATCATGGGTATAAACATAATTGTAGATGTCTCTTAAAATTCAATAACAGTCCAGGCAAAATTGTAATGACCTAACATAAGAATAAGCTGTACATTTTATTAATAACCATTGTTTTCATTACTATTGAGGTTTCTCTCCTATACCCTGCTCTTGAACAGCGATGTGAACACCAGTCTCCCACTGCCAACTAAAGTACCCTAAGCCACAAGGACCCAGATCCTCAAAAGGATTTAGATAACTAGGCAATCACAGGAACAACACTGCCATATACAATATCCTTATATCCTTATACAATGAAGGGGAGAACTAAGCAACTTAAGATTCAATCTACAAAAGTCAGCATGCTTGGCAGTGCCTTCCTCTTAGCTACCCAATCATAGAACATCAGGGTTGGAAGGGTCCTCAGGAGGTCATCTAGTCCAACCCCCTGCTCAAAGCAGGACCAATCCCCAATTAAATCATCCCAGCCAAGGCTTTGTCAAGCCTGACCTTAAAAACTTCTAAGGAAGGAGATTCTACCACCTCCCTAGGTAACGCATTCCAGTGTTTCACCACCCTCCTAGTGAAAAAGTTTTTCCTAATATCCAACCTAAACCTCCCCCACTGCAACTTGAGACCATTACTCCTTGTCCTGTCCTCTTCTACCACTGAGAATAGTCTAGAACCATCCTCTCTGGAACCACCTCTCAGGTAGTTGAAAGCAGCTATCAAATCCCGCCTCATTCTTCTCTTCTGCAGACTAAACAATCCCAGTTCCCTCATCCTCTCCTCATAAGTCATGTGTTCCAGACCCCTAATCATTTTTGTTGCCCTTCGCTGGACTCTCTCCAATTTATCCACATCCTTCTTGTAGTGTGGGGCCCAAAACTGGACACAGTACTCCAGATGAGGCCTCACCAATGTCGAATAGAGGGGAACGATCACATCCCTCGATCTGCTCGCTATGCCCCTACTTATACATCCCAAAATTCCATTGGCCTTCTTGGCAACAAGGGCACACTGCTGACTCATATCCAGCTTCTCGTCCACTGTCACCCCTACGTCCTTTTCCGCAGAACTGCTGCCTAGCCATTCGGTCCCTAGTCTGTAGCAGTGCATTGGGTTCTTCCGTCCTAGGTGCAGGACCCTGCACTTATCCTTATTGAATCTCATCAGATTTCTTTTGGCCCAATCCTCCAATTTGTCTAGGTCCCTCTGTATCCTATCCCTGCCCTCCAGCGTATCTACCACTCCTCCTAGTTTAGTATCATCCGCAAATTTGCTGAGAATGCAATCCACACCATCCTCCAGATCATTTATGAAGATATTGAACAAAACCGGCCCCAGGACCAACCCCTGGGGCACTCCACTTGACACCGGCTGCCAACTAGACATGGAGCCATTCATCACTACCCGTTGAGCCTGACAATCGAGCCAACTTTCTACCCACCTTATAGTGCATTCATCCAGCCCATACTTCTTTAACTTGCTGACAAGAATACTGTGGTAGACCGTGTCAAAAGCTTTGCTAAAGTCAAGAAATAATACATCCACTACTTTCCCTTCATCCACAGAACCAGTAATCTCATCATAGAAGGCGATTAGATTAGTCAGGCATGACCTTCCCTTGGTGAATCCATGCTGACTGTTCCTGATCACTTTCCTCTCATGTAAGTGCTTCAGGATTGATTCTTTGAGGACCTGCTCCATGATTTTTCTGGGGACTGAGGTGAGGCTGACTGGCCTGTAGTTCCCAGGATCCTCCTTCTTCCCTTTTTTAAAGATTGGCACTACATTAGCCTTTTTCCAGTCATCTGGGACTTCCCTCGTTCGCCACGAGTTTTCAAAGATAATGGCCAATGGCTCTGCAATCACAGCCGCCAATTCCTTTAGCACTCTTGGATGCAACTCGTCCGGCCCCATGGACTTGTGCACGTCCAGCTTTTCTAAATAGTCCCTAACCACCTCTTTCTCCACAGAGGGCTGGCCATGTACTCCCCATGTTGTGATGCCCAGCCCAGCAGTCTGGGAGCTGACCTTGTTAGTGAAGACAGAGGCAAAAAAAGCATTGAGTACATTAGCTTTTTCCACATCCTCTGTCACTAGGTTGCCTCCCTCATTCAGTAAGGGGCCCACACTTTGCTTGGCTTTCTTCTTGTTGCCAACATACCTGAAGAAACCCTTCTTGTTACTCTTGACATCTCTTGCTAGCTGCAGCTCCAGGTGCAATTTGGCCCTCCTGATTTCATTCCTACATACCCGAGCAATATTTTTATACTCTTCCCTGGTCATATGTCCAACCTTCCACTTCTTGTAAGCTTCTTTTTTATGTTTAAGATCCTCTAGGATTTCACTGTTAAGCCAAGCTGGTCGCCTGCCATATTTACTATTCTTTCGACTCATTGGGATGGTTTGTCCCTGTAACCTCAACAGGGATTCCTTGAAATACAGCCAGCTCTCCTGGACTCCTTTCCCCTTCATGTTAGTACCCCAGGGGATCTTACCCATCCGTTCCCTGAGGGAGTCGAAGTCTGCTTTCCTGAAGTCCAGGGTCCATATCCTGCTTCTTACCTTTCTTCCCTGTGTCAGGATCCTGAACTCAACCAACTCATGGTCACTGCCTCCCAGATTCCCATCCACTTTTGCTTCCCCCACTAATTCTTCCTGGTTTGTGAGCAGCAGGTCAAGAAAAGCTCCCCCCTAGTTGGCTCCTCTAGCACTTGCACCAGGAAATTGTCCCCTATGCATTCCAAAAACTTCCTGGATTGTCTATGCACCGCTGTATTGCTCTCCCAGCAGATATCAGGAAAATTAAAGTCCCCCATGAGAACCAGGGCGTGCGATCTAGTAGCTTCTGCGAGTTGCCGGAAGAAAGCCTCATCCACCTCATCCATCAGTGAAAGATGCTGACAAGAAGTGTGTGTTCTAAGTCCTTTCCCTTTGAATGAGATACAAGCCCAAGTTTGGGCTTCAAAGAGGCTCCTAGCACTGTAAGCCTGAGAGCCACTGGGCTGCAGAGTGATTCTCACTCTTTCTGGCCCACATACTTATTTTTTTTTTATTTAATTAAAATGGAACAACTTCAATAGGAGAGATTGAGGGGGACCCACATTAGAACATCCCATAACCAAATGGTTAGAGCAAGGGCCAGTTGAAGGGACAGGTGATAGCCTGGGATGCTGGGCTTGGGAGGCACTGAGCTCAAAGTGTTGTTTTTGTTGATAGCAACAAAAGGGAAAATAAGATGTTTGAAGTAAAATGTTTCAAGTATTCCATATGTGGATTCATTTTTCACTAACCTCCTACAATGTTCTGGACCTTTGTAGAATCTTGTGGAAACTTCCAGACTTTCTGAGAACCAAGTTTTCCTTGAACCTCCTAGATTTACAGATTCTAGCATGCAAATTTATCATCTTATATGACAGGGATAAATCACGTATGCAACTATTGCACCAAAATTGTGAAATAGGCTACAAATGCAATAAAAAATAAGGTATTCAAAAGTTTAGCAAATGGAAGGGGTGCCATTTGGTCTAAGGCTGGCCCTCATTAGAGAACTTACCTCAGAGACAGTAGATCTCTGTTTAAACACTTTCTCTTCATCGTGCAGAAAGGGGACATAATAACCTCTACTCCTCTACCTAGAGTCATATACCTCACTATTAGTACAACTACCATACACTCCAGACCACACATCAGAAACTTTACTTTGTTCCCCTTAACTCTGCCTTCTGCATGCATCCCATAACCAAATGACCTTCTCTAAACATCATTAGCTGTGGATATTTCATGCAGCATTAGGTTTGTCAGGAGGGAGTATTCTGCTAAAGAGTAGCAATGGAATGCTGGTATCCCTAGCAACCATCTGAAAAAAAATAAAGCTGTGCAATGACACAATTACTCTAAAAGTCACAGAAAATTAACTAGGAAACACAAGTGAAAGATTACAGATAAGTTACAGCCAATAGAAAGCAGCTGGATAAAGTTTAGATGGGCTTTACTATAGTTTCCCACACATCTATAAAATTAAGCTGTGCTTCAAGGCTGCATCTCTTTATGTATCCTCAGGTCAGATCATTCAGTGCAATAGTGTGGCCCCCAGTCATCCATCTTTCTCAAGGTTCGGACAAAGATGTGAGGCGTGCAAGCACATCACAAGAGCATGGATCTGTTCTAGAAGAACAAAACCATTTTACAGCGAGAAAAGCTTTGTTGTAATTTTAAACTTCACTTCATAAAAATTATACAATAAAAGCTACCCTCATAAAACTTAATACTTTTTACTCTTAAGGTCTAAGCTGTTTCATAGCTGGAATGATTTTTATAGTTTGTGACAGTTGAGGGGCTCCCAATGACTCTAATTTGATAGGTTTCAGAGTAACAGCCGTGTTAGTCTGTATTCACAAAAAGAAAAGGAGTACTTGTGGGACCTTCGAGACTAACCAATTTATTTGAGCATAAGCTTTCGTGAGCTACAGCTCACTTCATTGGATGCATACTGTGGAAAATACAGAAGATGTTTTTATACACACAAACCATGAAAAAAAAAATGATAAAAAGTGATCTCTGGGAGATGTTGGCAGACCAGATGCTAGCTCATACCAAGGCCTCTAAGCCTCACTGAACACCGACAAATGCATAGCCATAGGCATGGGAACTAGGGTGCAAAGGGTGCTGCAGCACCCCCAGGTTTTGCGCGGGGCTGCCCGGGCCTCCACTCCCCAGCCCGGGCCTTGGGTCCCAGCTGCCGGCCCTGCTCCCCAGCAGCTGCTGGCTCAGTGCCCAGGACTCTGCTCCCCAGCCCTGTGCCCGTGGCTTGGGTCCCAACAACTGTCTCCCACCCCCCCCCACCCCCGGCTGCTGGCCCTGTGCCCAGGGCCCCGTGCCCAGGGCCCCACTCTCAGTCCCACACCCAGGGCTCGGGTCTTGGGCCACTGGCCCCGCTCCCTGGCAACTGTCCCTGTGCCCAGGGCCCTGCTCCTGGGGCTCTGCTCCTAGGGTCCTGGCCACTAGTCCTGCTGTCGGGGCTCCTCTCCTGGCCCCATGCCCGCCCCCAGCTTTTTCCCCCTTACCCATCTGTGTCCTCTCCTCTCAGACACTCGGCACTGCTCCCGGCCCCATCTGTGGGTGGCCACAGACAGGGGTAAGGGGGCTGGCTTTCAGCACCCCCACTGTTAAAAGGGTTCGAGTGCCACTGTGCATTGCTGGAAACCAGTCTGGCTCACCTGTGTGTTAGCACTGTTAAAATAGATGTTAAGTTTATAAGAATGTGTTTACTGTTTAGACTTGATTAAATGCGTGTAGGATGCTGCATTTATTCATCTCACATTTTACATTTGTATCCCACAGTATAAAGTTATATTGATTATTTGCATTGTAAACCCCTGAAACTTGGCAACAGGAAAGAAACATTAATTAATGTGGAGTGCTAGTCCTGCACACAAGAAGGCCTACTGAAAACAAATGAGCCATTGTGAAACATCAAAGGACCAAAGACTTAGTTGATTGCCTCCCCCTCCTCTCCCACACACCCATGGACAGCAGAGGGGTACAAACATTTGTCTCATCAATTTCAACTCTGGGGGAAGTAAATACAAATTCCTGACCAGAAGGAACTGTATTACTATTCTGCTTGTGGTTTGTGGAAGGCAATAGTTCCAAGCATGAGCAAGGGATTGGGTTAGCTCAAAAGGACATAGAAAGCTGTCTTATCACAGCAGTTTCTATTACCTTTTGGAATCTAAGACTGTAACTCATTTGTATTTACATGTTTAACTGCTTTCATCTTGTAAATAACTCTTTCTTTTTTTCTTAGTTAATATATCTTTAGTTAGTTTACTACAAGTGTTTTTGGTGAGAGGTCTGTTGAAATTGACCTGGGGTAAGTGAGTGGGAGTAACCTGAATATTGTTGTGATTTTTGGTGTAAAGGACCATCTATCATAAAGGCAAGTTTGTCTGGGTGGCAAGATAGATCAGAGTACTCCAGGGGACTGTGTGACTCCATGGTTAGGTTGCTATAGTGCTTAAGGAATTCACACTTGTTAGTTGGTTGATGAAATCTAGGCATAGGACTCACAATCAATTTAGGGTTTGGGCCCTGCTTCTTGACAGTCTGCCCTGACATTGGCACTCAGGCTTGTGAGCTATTCCTGACAGCTTGACCCTCTGCTAGCTGCATTGCATTGCAGACCAGCAAGAGTGCATCACAGAGAAACAATCAGGTGCTAGAAAAGTATTAGTTCTTACTCAGCATCATTTTTGTATCTCAGAAATGTTTCTCAGAAATGACAATGAAGGAGGGCCAAACCCAGGTCATACCACATGCTGGCCAAAGTTCTCTGCTATGTGCATTTTTATGCTTCATTATTATTAGCATTATGGTAGCACCTAATCAAGATCGGGGCCTACTGTCTTAGGTATTGGACAAGTGTGTTATATTGGGAAGAAATAACATACTCTCCTGCTTCTGCATCTCTAACAAAGCTCTACATCTACTGCCTTAAAGGACTGAACCCCATCCTCAATTGGAGGGGGTAGAAAGGGAAGCATAATGGGAAGAGGGGGAAGTGGTACATAACTTGTTTGCACACCAGAATGGAATCTTCCCCATATCAAGTCTTTGCTCCACCTTTACCATCATTTACCAACATTACCTTATGAAAATGAGGTATCCTCACTTCCCAGCCTCTCCTGTTTTCTTTTGGACTACTCACTCCATCATTTTCCTAAGTTGAGGTTCACTCACTCCTCAAATTAACAGGAAAAAATCTTATTTAATAGCAGGCCTGAATTTTCCATACTAAGTGTGCATCCAGTATTAGGCAAGATCCTGAAGAGCTCCACCAATTGTCTTTCATTCATTGAGTAGGATTTCCCTGTGCTCTGAGACAGCTATATAAAATAAGAGCAGATTCAAACTCAGCAGCAGACCATTTGTCATGCTCTCCCAGTTGGTTCAAAATTACTTCACTTTAGGATCTGCCTGTTGGTACAATGGACCCCTGAAATGACATCACTTAAGTGGATTCACAATCTTTTTTTCTTCTTACTAGAAACTATGTCACATGTTGGATTGTAGACTGCAAATTTTGACCCATATCCTGCTAATGAATACGTGCATAGATGTTTGCAGGATAGGGCCTCATTGCCAATTCACTTTAAGTGCCTCACATGCAGTAGGTTGAGCCATAATCTTTTGAGACAGACAACAATAAACCCTTTTTCTGCTTTGAAATGAAGTCTGCTTGCATTTAAAAAAAAAAAAAAAGTGTCCCACCTACCTCTGTGCGTGGGAGAACTTGAGGGAGCAGGCCGGGACAGGCCCAGCAGTGAGGGAGATAAATACTTAATGAGGGACACCAGGCAGCTCCTCCCCCCCGTTGGAGTCTATGGTATCTATTGGCCAGCTAGGGGCAAGTGCAGGGCTAACTGAGCAGCATTCTCCAGCTCCCAGGAATAGGGGCTATGTGGAGCCTCTCTTGGCTCCATTCCAGCAGCCCCACTCTACCAACCCCGAAGTAGGAATGGGAACCTGGCCTGACAGAAACTGTGGGTCTAGCCCAGTGGTTCTCAAACTTCATTGCATCACAACCCCCTTCTGAGAACAAAAATTACTACATGACCACAGGCAGGGGCGGAGTCCAAGCCTGCCACCCAGGCTGAAGCCCTGGGACTTTGGCTTTAGCCCCGGGCCGCAGCAAATCTAACACTGGCCCTGGCAACCTCATTAAAATGGGGTCATGACCCACAGTTTGAGAACTGCTGGTCTAGCTGATGGGCTGTCTGGGGTTCAGGGCCAATCGGAGTGCTTTCCTTATAGCATCTTCAAGCCACTATGAGCTAAGTAGGAATGAGCTTGATACTTAGGTACTTGGTGAAATTATTAATTCGTCACAATTTACAGCCAGTTTCCAGTGTGTTTAAAAGGATAAAACAAATGGTTCCCAGAGGGAAAAGACCTGGGATTTGGTGATAGGCATTGGGCTCATGGATAGGGTGAGACATTGTGGCTTTTCTGGGATGAGGTCCCCACCCTTCTGCACCCTCTGTCCCCCTTATGGTAGTGGTGGTGGGGGGGGGAATGGTAGGACCCATAGCAAGCTGAGTCCTCTGGGGTTAGCTGAGGACAGCCTATCCCAAATGACAAGCTATGTAGTAGGAGCCCTGAAACTCCTGCACTGCAACCAATTAGATGCCTGGTATAGGAAAGTGTGTGCGATGGGTGGGTAGCGCCCCTCCCCTGTGTTACAGTTTAATAAAAGTTGCAGCCTGCTGCTTAACCGCCATCCACATCTGTCCTTATTTTGCCGCTATGTCTGAATCAAATACTATCATGTAATTGAATTCTCTCGCTCTTTCAAGATATAATGAATATGCACAATAGGGCAAATATGAGATTACATAAACAATTTTAACATTGGAATTTCCTGTCTTTTGACTCCTTCATTTTGCAAGCTTGCCATTCTTTTTTCAAAGTTTATTTCTTTTTTTATATGGAAAAAGTATGTGCATTGTATTCTGGAATAAAATTATCACTTGAAATAATCTTTTTTTCTGTTTGAGATAATATTTTTCCTTTATTCCCCCAAGACCGTGTGAGCCTCGGGTTTTGAATTTTTAAGGGATACATTTTATTGATTACTTCTGAATAGCATTTTTTTACATATACTGTAATTCTAAGGAAAATAGAAATGTCAGATATTACCGCTTTCAGATGGAATTTGTTTACGGATATTCAAGGTATGTTGTATTCTTTTTGAATTCTAAGGGTCTTTTCTTCTCAAAGTGATTTTATTAGTTGGTGTGGGGCTGTTTTATTAACTTTACGACTTGGGGTCTTTATTGCGGTATTCCCTAACAAAGAAGCAAATAGTCTTGTGTCCAGCAACCAATTTATTATTATTATTATTATTATCTCTTAGAATCATGTGTAGCAAACTGTGTGTGAGCATGGCTCCCTCTGGTGACTAGCCCTATACACTCCAATAGCTTGATGCTTACATCAGACAAATTCTCCTTTAGTTTACAGGACAAAGGCAAGTCTTTTTGGTGCTGTAGATCCTGCGTTAAGGATTTGGTTTTCCACTGATGACTATGGTTCTTGTTTGTGTGAAGCCCTATTTTTTTTCATAGAGTACATACATAAAACACAAATAGAAACTTGAGCTCAGTGTTGAGATGCACCCTCCAGTTCATTAACTTTACCCGGTCTGTATCTGCACTTCAGAATGAGGAATGACATTTTCACCTTTTTTGCCACTTTCAAATATGTTAAAATACTCAACACAGCCTTCTGTTTCTCTAGGAGACGGCTGTATGAAGACATCTTAACACCCCAAATTATGTTCAAATGGCTTAGTAGCAACAACATTTATTAAAGGGCATGAATAAAATGACCTCTTACAGAACCTAGAGTACAGGGTAGTTCTTGCCAAGGTAATTAAGCTACCTCACAATCTATTGTCAGAACTTCCTCTACCTCCTGACTCCCCTTCCCACAAATATTCAAGAAAACATCCCTCACATTCTGAACCAAGAACTAGGGAACTCCCATCTCCAAGGTACATATTGCTGAATGGACCCCACACTAGGAAAGGCGATGTTAATCTTTAGTAGACCCCTTATTCAGTATGGAAATTCTATAGCCCTCCCTGCTTTTACTCCCCAGTTTGACATGACAAAATGCCCCTAAACTGTGAAGGCCAGCTATTGAGTGTATGTTTATACTATCTTCACAGGGTTTAATTTTGACTCATGTTAGACATACCCCAGCTAGCTGTAATCTAGATAGCACAGGTACTGAAGCACTATACCCCACCGCACGACTGTAATGTAGACATACCCTGAACTGCAAATCCTGTTGTAGGATAAACACTTGGTAGTCATAAACATATTCAATTTCCTACCAACTATTATTTCCCAACCCCATAAAAAAGCACATAAAATAATCAAGACCTCATTCCATTAACGGCTGCATTATCTCTCAGTAAGGAATTTACAGCCAGAAAGCTTGAGCAAACATAGTTTCTCAAATTCTTAACTACTCTTAAAAAGAAAAGGAGTACTTGTGGCACCTTAGAGACTAACCAATTTATTAGAGCATAAGCTTTCGTGAGCTACAGCTCACTTCCTCAGTGAGTCTCTAGGATTCTTTAACTGACCTGCCACTACTAGTTTTCAGATTTGTTATGACATGCGGGTCTACTAACATTCTTAACATTCTTGTCCCATCAGACTTACCAATGTAAGCACAAAAAGCAGCCACTTTTTGTGCTTACATTGGTAAGTCTGATGGGACAATCATTCTGTATTTGGTAAGTCCAAATCATTTTGTGATCTCAATAGTTCACATTATTTCTATGTAAGAAATTGTGACTGTGGGTCATGATATAGTTTTTTTGTGCAGATAGATTGACAGGTATATTTTCCTTTTTCATATTATTTGGTCAGTGAATCATTCTAGTTTTCAATAAAGGTAGAAGTGGCGAATACTGCTCAATATTTTCCATAAATATATTGGAATCTTAAAATGAATTTGCTTCTTCTGTGTCTATTTTCTTTGATTATTTTCATATTTGAATTGACTACCAATAACGTTAGCTGAAATTTGCTGTGTACAATAGTCACAGAAAGCACATGCAAATATTAAAATCTTTGTGTTTTCACCAGAATCTGATTTTAAAAGTTACACTTATTCTATCTGGAAAACAGAAGAATGACATATGCTGTATGTATCTAGTCAAATATTGATTATTGAATAGATCCTTTTGCACAAGCTATGGAACAGGAATTATTCACAGAAAGTATTTGGTGAATAATTCCATATGAGAATAAATTAACATTCATATCTGTTTATGGATGAGTGTCAATGGAAGAAAAAAATCAGTTTTAACAGTTTATTAGAACTAACCCAGAAAAGATTTTTCGTCCCCATGAAACATTTCGACATACCTTTTTTATTATTATTGTCTATTTTTCTTCAAAAATGTTAAGTTTTTTATAAAAAAATGAATATTTTTTCACAAAAGCTTCAGTCACATAAAAAAAAAGTCCTTAAAAAGATTAGTATTTTCAACCAGCTGTACACAATATTCACTCAACTTTAAACATACTAGATTTTTTCAGTGGACAGATTTCAATGCAGAAAGTGATCCCCCACTGAAGCATCCACATTTCCCAGAGCAGAAAGGGAAACATGCATTTATAGGGTTAGAAATTCCACAGGAGGTGGTCATAAACTCCTCAAGCCTAATAACTCTAGATATTTGTTGTTGTTATTATTAATCATGTTTGTTCTGTGGTGTGTGTGTGTGAGGGTGTTCATTTTCCTTACAAAGGAAATTAAAACAAACAAAAAAACCTTATGGTAATATAATCTTAGATGATGTATTCAAAATAATATCACAATGCACAAGGGGTACAGTTAAAGTTGCAGGTTCAGACTCATGTGTATTTCCTGGCTTTGGAAAAAAACTGGTTGAAAAAATGGGGTGTGGGGCAGAAAATCAGATTTTTTCCTGTTTATTAAATTAAAATATTTTAATCAAGATTTCAAATGTTAAAAAAACAACAACATGAAACCAACATGATATTTTAGCAATTCATTTTCTAA
Source organism: Lepidochelys kempii (assembly GCF_965140285.1). Taxonomy (NCBI): domain Eukaryota; kingdom Metazoa; phylum Chordata; order Testudines; family Cheloniidae; genus Lepidochelys; species Lepidochelys kempii. Next base: position 87,874,887 of record NC_136380.1, read on the forward strand.
CATTAGTATTCCAGTAACGCAAATGGTTACATTTTGATTTGTGTCCTGCATCTCTGAAAGATTTTGAGAAACATACTATACATGTTTCTTGTCAAACTCTTTATTTTGAAATACCATCATGCTTAATCCATCCTTTCACTCATCTACAGAAAACTTTGTATGGCAGGAAGCATTAAAACATTGAAGTGTGGCATTCAGGTGTGAAATATTTTCAGTTCTTTGTGCTCATAGTCATCCCTCAAAATCCATTTCCATTATTCGTCCTTAGTGATCAATCTTCTCATATTCTTTGTCTTATCAAATTATCTAGGAATTAGCCTGATAATGTGACCATACCTTTCTGAATCTTTTATCATCTCTGCAGAACTCAGCCCAAACAGATGATATGGGGCCCAAAAAATTGCAAAAATGGCTCTTGACATTCTCATCTGTATTATTCCTTAATACAATACTTTCTTAACTCTTTTGTATTAAACAAATCTTTAGGCGGCTGTATTCTTCCTTACAAATCAGTACATCTCAAATTATACCACGGACCTATCAAAATCTGTGCTGTCTGCAGGCAAGTGCTGGAAACTAATCAACATGTTTATGGCTTCTGCCACACACAGTTAAAATTAAACCAGCTTTTCTTGTTTTGTTCCTTACCTCTGAATTCATTGCTGCTTTACTGTATATAGGCATGTAAATACCATGGTGATAAGCATGAACTATCTGTCTATCATTCAATAGCAAGAATCTCTGCTTAAAGCACTTCCAAGAGTCCTCTGCATTGCAGACAAACCTATATTCAGGTGGTTTTATGTTGCCATTCCTTGTTGGCTGTGTTCCTTGTGTGGTATACAGCTGGTGTTGCAGTGGCTATTTGTCTAAGCTACTTTATGGCTGCCTGAAGCATGTGCTATTTTTATTATGAGGTGGTGCCAAAGTATTCCCCTTGTCATGCTCTCAGCTCTATCCACTCCTCATGTCTTCCTTCCAAATAAAGGACTGAGTCCTCAGGCTCAATAACCACCCAATTCTTTTATGGCTAAGATGAATGTGCAAAACACAGAGAAATCCCAGTTGAAACCACAGTAATAAATTATACTCCTCAATGGGCCAAATTCAGTTCTGGCATAAGAGGAACTCCAGTTAAGCCAATGGAGTTGCACAATCTTATACAAGGACTCTTTTTCTTTTATAGTTGTGGTTTTACAAATTCACACACACATCAGGATGAGAAGATGGAGATGGAGATTGTTTGAGGACTTGAATCTCAAAAGCTTTTTTCTAATTAGATTGATATATAACACTTTATAAGATTTACCAGAAGTCATAGGATATTAAAAATTATGAAGAAGGAGAAATACTACCAAGGAAAACAAATACTTAAAAATGACTTTGCAAGCCAAAATGTACAAGAGTCAAAAATATAGGGAGTCACATGCAGGGAACCTAATATTATTATGGAATCAGATTTCATCAGAACATAAGAATGGTGATACTGGGTCAGCTCAATGGTCCATCTAGCCTGGTGTCCTGCCTTGTGACAGTGGCTGGTACCAGATGCTTCAGAGAGAATAAACAGAACAGGACAAAAATCAAGTGATCCATCCCCTGTCCCCCAGCCCCAGCTTCCAGCAGTTACAGGTTTAGGGATACCCAGAGCATGGGGCTACATCCCTGTGTATGGAGGAAATTTTGTTAACCCAGTAATATGCCTAAACAACTGCCTGCAGTTGGAATACCAATTGTTATGCTTATTGCTGAAATCAGCTGTACAATCTTTGTAACATCCTTAGCACAACTAACAGATCAGGAAGGGAGAGGGAAGTGAATGACTACGAGGCGTAAACATGACCCAGTGCCCTCCTGACTTGAGTTGTTTTTTCCAAAGCATGAGGTTTTGCAAGATGGGAAGTATGGTAATAGTTAACTATTGCTAGGTTCAGTATAGCTGGTTAACTGATGGAAAACTACAGACTGGAAAATTCCACACGTAGCTTCTCTTCAGCAGTTTTTTTAATTAACAAGGTATGCAATACTAACAAACTGGGTATAAAAAGTGGAAGAAACCCGGGCTCCTGAACACTTGAAGACTTGGACTTCTTTCAAGTTCCACCGCAGATAGAAAGCTGGCCACTGGATATCTAGAGTTATCCACTCACGACCTCCTCAAGACCCTGCATATATATGAATCTGGGGATAATTTGGGGTGCTCTACTAACCTATTGTGGGAATGTGTAAATCCTGGAGACTAAATAAAGTAGAAGCTTTGAGTGAAAGCACTTTTGTTTGCCTGCTTGCATCAACTATCTATCAGCCGGAAGGTCGTGCCTCCATTGATTTATTTCCTGCCACTGCCTCATGACAAATAAAGTTATTAAGAGTTTTGGGTTCAGCAAAACTCCTTGACTAATAGCTCTTGATGGACCTGTCTTCTGTGAACATAACTAGTTTTTTTTTTTAACCCATTTATACTTTTGGCCTTCACAATGTTCCGTGAGAACAAGTTTCACAGGTTGCCTATGCAGTGTGTGAAGAAGTACTTCCTTATGTTTGTTTTATACCTGCTGTCTATTAAATTTAATCGGGTGATCCTGGTTCTTGTGAAGGTAAAACTAATATTTCCTTATTCACTTTCTCCACATCATTCATGATTATATAGATCTCTATCATATATCCCCCTGAGTAATCTCTTTTGTAAATTGGACAGTCACAGTGTTTTTAATATCTTCTCATATGGAAGTTGTTCCTCACCCTAATCATTTTTGTTGTCCTTCTCTGTACTTTTTCCAATTCTAATAAATACCTTTTTGAGAATTGGCAACCAGAACTGCACAGAGTATTCAAGGTGTACTGTACCATGGATTTATATAGTGGCATTATGAGATTTTCTGTCTTATAATCTAACACCTTTCCTAATGGTTCCTAACATTCTGTGAGCTTTTTTGACTGCATCTGGACATTGAGCAGATGTTTTCAGAAGACTATCCACGATGACTTCAAGATCTCTTTCTTGAGTGGTAACAACTAATTTAGGCCCCATCATTTTGTATGCATAGTTAGGATTATGTTTTTCAATGTGCATTACTTTGCACTTATCAATATCAAATTTCATCTGCCATTTTGTCACCCAGGTACCCAGTTTTGTGAGATCTCTTTGTAACTACTTGCTGTCGTCTTTGGACTTAACTATCTTGAGTAATTTTGCATCATCTGCAAACTTTGGAAAATCACTGTGTACTCCTTTTTCCAGATCATTTATGACTATGTTGAAAAGCAATAGTCCCAGTACAGGTCCTTGAAGGACTATGCGACCTACCTCTCTCCAGTATGGAAACTGACCATGTATTCTCACCCACTGATTCCTATATTTTAACCAATTACTGATTTAGGAGAAAACCTTTCCACTTATCCCATTACTGCTATCTTTTGTGAGGGATCTTGTCAGAAGCTTTCTGAAAATCCAGGTACACTATATCCACTGGATCACCCTTTCCACATGCTTGTTGATCCCTTCAAAAAATTCTAATAAATCGGTGATGCATGTTTCCTTTTATATTCTTCCGTAATGTAACATGTTAGTCTGTGTCTGATTACTCTCTCCTTTGCTATAGTTTCAACCAATGAAAAAAGTTAGGCTACCAGCCTATAATTTCCAGGATTGCCTCTAGAGTCTTTTTTAAAAATCAAAGTTAGATTAGTTATCTTCCAGTCATCTGGTACAGAGGCTGATTTAAGAGGTAGGTTACAAACCACAATTAGTAGTTCTGCAAGTTCATATCTGAGTTCCTTCAGAAATCTTGGGGGCTTAATCCTGTTAATCCTTAATCCTGTTAAAATTATCATTTTTCCCCCAAACCTCGTCTTCCTGATGCCTCAATCTGAGACAGTTCCTCAGATTTCTTACCTAAAACATATGGCACACATGTGGGGATCTCCCTCACATCCTCTGCAGTGACAAGAATTCATTTGGCACCTTAGAGACTAACCAATTTATTTGAGCATAAGCTTTCGTGAGCTACAGCTCACTTCATCGGATGCATACTGTGGAAAATACAGTGAGGAGATTTATATACACACAGAACATGAAAAAATGGGTGTTATCATACACACTGTAAGGAGAGTGATCACTTAAGATGAGCTATTACCAGCAGGAGAGCGGGGCGGGGGGGTGGAGAAAACCTTTTGTAGTGATAATCAAGGTGGGCCATTTCCAGCAGTTAACAGGAACATCCGAGGAGCAGTGGGGGGTGGGGGAAATAAACATGGGGAAATAGTTTTACTTTGTGTAATGACACATCCACTCCCAGTCTCTATTCAAGCCTAAGTTAATTGTATCCAATTTGCAAATTAATTCCAATTCAGCAGTCTCTCGTTGGAGTCTGTTTTTGAAGTCTTTTTGATCTAATATTGCAACCTTTAGGTCTGAAATCGAGTGACCGAGAGATTGAAGTGTTCTCTGACTGGTTTCTGATTATTGTAATTCTTGACATCTGATTTGTGTCCATTTATTCTTTTATGTAGAGACTGTCCAGTTTGACCAATGTACATGGCAGAGGGGCATTGCTGGCACATGCTGGCATATATCACATTGGTAGATGTGCAGGTGAACGAGCCTCTGATAGTGTGGCTGATGTGATTAGGCCCTATGATGGTGTCCCCTGAATAGACATGTGGACACAGTTGGCAACGGGCTTTGTTGCAAGGATAGGTTCCTGGGTTAGTGGTTCTGTTGTGTGGTGTGTGGTTGCTGGTGAGTATTTGCTTCAGGTTAGGGGGCTGTCTGTAGGCAAGGACTGGCCTGTCTCCCAAGATTTGTGAGAGTGATGGGTCGTCCTTCAGGATAGGTTGTAGATCCTTCATGATGTGTTGGAGGGGTTTTAGTTGGGGGCTAAAGGTGATGGCTAGTGGCGTTCTGTTATTATCTTTGTTGGGCCTGTCCTGTAGTAGGTGACTTCTGGGTACTCTTCTGGCTCTGTCAATTCATCTCTTCACTTCAGCAGGTGGGTATTGTATTTGTAAGAATGCTTGATAGAGATCTTGTCAGTGTTTGTCTCTGTCTGAGTGGTTGGAGCAAATGCGGTTGTATCGTAGAGCTTGGCTGTAGACAATGGATCATGTGGTGTGGTCTGGGTGAAAGCTGGAGGCATGTAGATTGGAATAGCGGTTAGTAGGTTTCCAGTATAGGGTGGTGTTTATGTGATCATTGCTTATTAGCACCGTAGTGTCCAGGAAGTGGATCTCTTGTGTGGCCTGGTCCAGACTGAGGTTGATGGTGGGATGGAAATTGTTGAAATCTTTTTTTTTTTAAATCTTCTTTTCTTCTTAAGGACTTCTTTTCCGTGGGTCCAGATGATGAAGATGTCATTAATGTAGTGCAAGTAGAGTAGGGGCATTAGGGGACGAGAGCTGAGGAAGCGTTGTTCTAAGTCAGCCATAAAAATGTTGGCATACTGTGGGGCCATGCATGTACCCACAGCAGTGCTGCTGATTTGAAGGTATACATTGTCCCCAAATGTGAAATAGTTATGGGTGAGGACAAAGTCACAAAGTTCAGCCACCAGGTTTGCCATCACATTATCGGGGATACTGTTCCTGACGGCTTGTAGACCATCTTTGTGTGGAAAGTTTGTGTAGAGGGCTTCTATATCCATAGTGGCCAGGATGGTGTTTTCAGGAAGATCATCGATGGATTGTAGTTTCCTCAGGAAGTCAGTGGTGTCTCGAAGATAGCCGGCAGTGTTGGTAGCGGAGGCCCTGAGGAGGGAGTCTACATAGCCAGACAATCCTCCTGTCAGGGTGCCAATGCCTGAGATGCTGGGGCATCCAGGATTTCCAGGTTTATGGATCTTGGGTAGCAGATAGAATACCCCAGGTCGGGGTTCCAGGGGTGTGTCTGTCTGGATTTGTTCTTGTGCTTTTTCAGGGAGTTTCTTGAGCAAATGCTGTTGTTTCTTTTGGTAACCCTCAGTGGGATCAGAGGGTAATGGCTTGTAGAAAGTGGTGTTGGAGAGCTGCTGAGCAGCCTCTTGTTCATATTCCGACCTATTCATGATGACAACAGCACCTCCTTTGTCAGCCTTTTTGATTATGATATCAGAGTTGTTTCTGAGGCTGTGGATGGCATTGTGTTCTGCACGGCTGAGGTTATGGGGCAAATGATGCTGCTTTTCCACAATTTCAGCCCGTGCACATCGGCAGAAGCACTCTATGTAGAAGTCCAGTCTGTTGTTTCGACCTTCAGGAGGAGTCCACCTAGAATCCTTCTTTTTGTAGTGTTGGTAGGAAGGTGTCTGTGGACTAGTATGTTGTTCAGAGGTGTGCTGGAAATATTCCTTGAGTCGGAGATGTCAAAAATAGGATTTTAGGTCACCATAGAACTGTATCATGTTTGTGGGGGTGGAGGGGCAGAAGGAGAAGCCCCGAGATAGGACAGATTCTTCTGCTGGGCTAAGAGTATAGTTAGATAGATTGATAATATTTCTGGGTGCGTTAAGGGAACCATTGCTGTGGCCTCTTGTGGCATGTAGTAGTTTAGATAGTTTAGTGTCCCTCATAAAAAATCAACCTTCCACACAAACTTCCTTGTGGCTGGACTTTACAAAAACTAGACAAGCCATTTACAGCACACACTTTGCTTCTCTACAAAAGAAAAAGGACACTAAACTATCTAAACTACTACATGCCACAAGAGGCCCACAAACATGATACAGTTCTGTGGTGACCTAGAATATACCTGTGTGTATATAAATCTCCTCACTGTATTTTCCACTTAATGCATCTGATGAAGTGAGCTGTAGCTCATGAAAGCTTATGCTCAAATAAATTGGTTAGTCTCTAAGGTTCCACTAGTAATCCTTTTCTTTCTGCGAATACAGACTAACATGGCTGCTACTCTAAAAGAATTCATTTAGCTTCTCCACAATGACCTTGTTTTCTTTGAGTACTCCTATAGCACCTTGATCATCCATTGGCCCTTCTGATTGTTTGGTAAGTTTCCTGATTCTGATATACTTTAAAAAAATGCTGTTAGATTTTGTGTCTTTTGTTAGTTGCTCTTCAAATTATTTTTTTGCCTGCCTAACTATACTTTTACACTTGACCTGCCAGAATTTATGCTTCTTTCTGTTTTCCTCACTAGGATTTGACTTCCAGTTATTAAACAATGTATTTTTACCTCTAACCACCTTTTATTCTGTTGTTTAGCCACAGTGGCATTTTCTTGTACTCTTCCTGTTTTTTTTAATTTATTTATTTATGGTGTGCATTTAGTTTGAGAAGCTATTGTGGTGTTTTAAAATAATTTCCATGAAGCCTGCAGTTATTTCATTTTTGTCACTATTCTTTTAAAAAAAATTAAATGGCTTCCTCATTTTTAAATAGTTCCCCTTTCTGAAGTTAAATGCTACTGTGGTGGGTTACTTTAGTACCATCCCCCCGCCTACCTCTTCCCAGAACATCAAATGTAATGACATTATGGTCACTGTTACTGAGTGATTCAGCTATATTCTCTTGTTGGAGAAGAACCTGTGCTCTCCACTTCGGACTAAATCAAGAACTGACTCTCCCCTTTTGGGTTCCAGGACTAGCTGCTACAAGAAGCAGTCATTAATGGTGTCTAGAAATATTATCTCTGCATCCAGTCCTGAGATGACATGTATTCAGTCAATATAAGGATAGTTAAAAGCTCCCATTATTATTGTTTTTTTTTGCTTTTGTAGCTTCTCTGTTCTCGCTGAGCATTTCACAATCATTGTCACCATCCTGGTCAGGTAGTTAGTAGTATATTCTTACTGCTTTCCTCTTCTTATTCAAGCATGACATTTCTATGGTGTTACGCGGCTAATACACCCTGTCACCCTTTGGGGGTGGGGAAGAGGTGTATTACAGCCCTGCAGTGCAGGGTGTAGGACTGCTTCTGGTCTTGGGGCTGTGTGGCCCTGTGACCTTAGTCAGTAGCCTGGTCCTTGCTATCAAGACAGTGAGGCCTAGTGGCCAGAGTCAAGAGCCCACCCTTGCTATCGGAGCAGTGTGGCCCAGTTTTAAGAGTCAATAATAGGGCCCTTGCTTTCAGGGCAGTGAGGCCTAGTGTTCAGAGTCAGCAATACAGCCCTTGCTATGAAGGTAGTGCATCCTAGCGGCCAAATTCAGCAATACGGCCCTTGCTATCAGGGCAGTGTGACCTACCAGCCAGAGTCAATAGTGCTGGTGAGCTGGGCTACCACCCCGGGATGGGCGGTTGCCAAGATGGGGGACCCGGGCCTGCCCTCTACACTGGGTCCCAACCCATTGCCCTGTTGGTGATGGGGATCCTACCAAAACATGCCAAAGCTGCCTCCGGTTCTACAACTGCTTCCCTGAGTCACTTCCTACCAGATTCTCTGCAGTTTTCCATCTTCAGGGTCTCCACAATCTCTCCCCTCTATACAGCATCCTGAACCTGTGAGTCGGGGTCTGTGTCTGTTTGGCTGGCCTCCATGTCCTGGAGAGCTGGTGGTCCTCCTCCAGTAATCAACAGCACACCTCCTTCCTCGCTGGCAGTTAGCCCAGACTGAGCTGCTCTTCTGCCTTTTATATCCTGTCTCCAGCTGAGGCATGCCCAGCAGAGCTGAGGGGGGTGGCCTCCTCACCCCAGAAAGAGGATTAACCCTACTACACCAATGTGGGGCTGATACACGCCTTCACACATGCATAGAGATTCTATGGTACAGTTTTATTAATTTAAGATTTTTATTATATTTGACTCTTTACTTTCTTTCACATATAGTTCCACTCCTCCATCAGCATGACCTACTCTGTCATTCCTATATGTTTTGTATTCTGGTATTACCATGTCCCATTGATTATCTTCATTCCACCAAGTTTTTGTGATGCCTATTATATAAATATCCTTGTTTAATATCAGGGACTAAAGTTCACCCATCAAAGTATTTACATTTCTAGCATTTGTCATAGATTTATAAAGTTCGTCAATATTTATTTGTCTGCTTTAATATGATGTAACTCCTTTTATTTGGCCATTTTCTCTTCAGTTCCTATGTATACTTTATCAGCTTCTATCCTCTCCTTTTTACTATGATGTAAAATATTCCATTTAATAAATCCTCCCCTAAGGGATGTCTCTGTGAAAACCATGTGCTCCTATGTACCTGTCAGCTTTCCACCAGACCTTAGTTTAAAATGTCCCCTATGACCTTTGTAATTTTACATGCTAGAAATCTGGTTCCATTTTGCTGTAGGTGGAGCCCATCCAAAAGTTTTCCCAGTTTGTAATAAACCTAAATCCTTCCTACCAACACCATTGCCTCACCCTCTCATTGTAACCCTGCAGTCCTCCCTGTTGAATTGGCCCTGTGAGTGGAACTGGAAGCATTTCAGAGGGTGCTACGACAGAAGCACTCATATCAGCCTAAATTTGGCCTCCAGGACCTCTCTCCTACCTTTCCCTATTTCACTGGTACTTATATGTACAATGACCACTGGCTCCTCCCAAGCACTGCACTGAAGTCTATCTAGATGTCTTGAGAGGTCCTCAACCTTTTCACCTGGTAGGCAACTCACCATGTGGTTTTCTTGGTCATCACAAAGCCAACTATCTATATTTCTAATAATCAAACACCCACTACTATTACCTGTCTTTTTCCTAATAACTGGAGTTTCTTCCCCCAAAGGAATATCCTTAGTGCAAGAGGATACCATGACATCATCTGGAATGTGAGTCTCAATTATGGGATTGTTTCCCTTTGCTCCAGCTTGATGTTCTCCTTCCCCAAAACTTTCATCCCCCTCAATAGCACAGATGCTGTCAGAGTGGGGGTGGAACTGCTCTTCTGTGTCCCTGAAAGTTTTGTCTATGTATCTCTCTGTCTTCCATAGCACGTCCAATTCAGCCACGTCTCAAGAACTCATACTCAGACTCCAAGGGCTATGAGTTGCTTGCACTGAATGTACACGTACATCACCTGTCCACAAGGCAAGTAATCGTACATGATGCTTTCAGCACAATAAAATGGATAGCCCCCACTCTGCTGCTGGACTTCTGCATGCATTATGTTCACTCTTCCAGGGATTTGTTTTTGTTTGCTTGCCCTTTGTTGCTGATGTTGTTGTTTCTGGAGAAGGGATGGAATGTTTATTGGCCTAATATTTGAATATGTTTGTTAGGTGTATCTGGCTCTAACAGTCCCTCTCTTAACTCCCTTGCAAAACTCCCCTGTTTCCTTCTTCTGCATTTCCCTAAACATAATATACTGTGTCATCCTGCAGATTTATGGATTTAAAGATTATTAACCATTATGAAGAGACTAAAACAGAATTAATTACTTGGAAAATAGGATAGAGACCATGGTATCATCCCTGCTTAAGATTCATGAGCAAACCTAAGCAATAAAACTTAATGCAATATGAGCTCACTCCACAACTGATTTACAATGTCATCCAATTTTGAAGCATTACATATCTGGAGAATCTAAAATATTTCCACAACTTGTGAATTCTGAATAGGAGGAAATTTGGCTCTAACAGAGGTGCTAAATATTAATATCCAACATTATCCAACTCTATGCAGAAGGGGAATATCACTTGGCTTGGAGTCTTTGAACAATGTCTAACCAAGGTCTTCCTTTAGTCACAATATACAATATATAAGAGATAAGGATAGAGGGAGGGTGAAAGATTATTGAGGAAGTGAGAAAGTTTCAGTACAATATGAATATAAAAATGGTAAAATGTAGGCTTCTCCACAACTTAGTCATGACAGCCTCTGGTAAAGGGTTGTTTTATTAACTGGTAAAGTACAGAGATCCAGACAGACTCCAGAAGGGCAAAAGACATACACACCATGACAGCAATACAAAATATTATTCTGCATAGTGTCTTTCAAAGACAATAAACCTAGATCACTTTGCAGTGCTAAATAAGAACACAAGAACATAAGAACGACCATACTAGGTCAGACCAAAGGTCCATCTAGCCCAGTATCCTGTCTTCCAACAGTGGACAATGCCAGGTGCCCCAGAGGTAATGAATAGGACAGGTAATCACCAAGTAATCCATCCCCTGTTGCCTATTCCCAGCTTCTGGCAAATAGTATTGCTAAAAGTTAAAATAATAATAAACACATAATAGAAGACTGAGATTGAAATTAAGAGGTATAGGAAGGGGGGAATTAAATGTGCTTTCAGAGGAGATTCAGAAATGCATGAAGAGTCAGCAAGATAGAGGAATACAGGAAGGTTGTTCAAGATGAGAGGGTCTGCACAGGAGACCCTCATGCACCAGAAATATCAAGACTGTGTGAAGATAAGTCAGTGCTAGAGGTGTGGAGGCAATAGGGAGCTAGAAGAGTGATAAAACCTGTGAAATAGGCTGGAGGAAGACCATAGAGATATTTGAAAATAAAATCTTGCAATAGGAGGCATAGGGGTCCAGTGGATAGGTCACATTGCTGGGAGCTGGAGTTGTTGGAGAACAGAGGTGATTATAATAATCTATTATTTCTTTGCAGTAATGCCCAAAATATGTTATTTCTGGAAAGCACCTAACAGATGTCAGAGAATGCAAAGAACAAAGGAATTTTCTGTACAAATAAACACGATTCACTATAGGCAGCATGACAGAAGTAGGTTTTTAAGAGGAAATTAAATGTGGAAAGGGCAAGGGCCTTGCAGATGAGCTCAGGGAGGAAAATCAATTCATAGGGTGTTATGTGAAAGAAGGCACAGAAGTGATTGAGAGATGTTCAGACTCTGGACAAGTGTGGGAATGTCAGTGGAATAGGGTAGAAGGGGGACCTGAACCTCAGCAAGTAAGCACAGATACGGGCAGATATAGACAACTTTGATGAAGGTGACCAGCAGATTAAATTTGATGTGATAGGAAATGGGAAGCCTATTGAAGGATTCAAAGAGGGGAGTGATGTGACAGGCAGGGAAGGTGATCTTAGTGGTTATATTTCGTCTGGATGAAAGGAGGTAATGTGTTTGGGAGGTCAGAGAGAAGGATGTTGCAGTAGTTGAATTGGGAGACAATGAGGGGCTGAGAGATTAGGCTCTGGGGATGGAAATAAAAGGATGGATCTTGGAGATATTGAGAAGGAAGAATCATTTCTGAAACTATGTCTAATAGCAATTCAAAGTAATTTCCCTCAAGTTTGCAATTAGGTTTCAGATTTCACTTATGACCTTAACAACAATACATTTTGTACATTTTGAATGTATAAAAAATAGCCTAGAATTCCTTCTAGCCTACCAGTAATTGAAAGTCATATAATATGTAACCTGGTTTCCCCCACATGACCAAGAATCTCAGTGTCATTATTAGGGCATTTGTAATTTACCCATTCCTATTCTCAAAAATTATAACAAGAACGAATGTAGTCTAGACAACCCCAACTAATACATCAGTTAATACTTAACTTACATATGGGGGGGTTGTGAGGCAAAATTACTAATGTTTTGTCAATTTGAGATTCTTGGGTGAAGACCGAAACCAAACCCAAAGTAGTCGCAGTAGCAGTAGTATGGAGACAGAGAGCAACGTTACTTATTGTAATGGAGATATTTTAGTGAGGTTTTTTGCATTTAAGTGCAAAAATTGGGTTAATTAATTATGATTGCATAAATGAGGGTTATTTCACAGTTTGTGTTAAACAGTGGTTATCAACAATAAAGATTGGTGATTTATAATTAAGTTTTCACTCTGGTAGAATAATATTTTTGATAGATTCTTAATCCCAATTTTATTTTTAATATCTCTGCATTGTCCTGCAAACCTTGTGGGGAAAAAGAAATGAGTCACCTTGTTTCATGAAGTGTCATCTCTGCTGCTATCAGTCACTGCATTGTGTTAAGCAATTGGTTTTATGAGCTGGAGAAAACCCAAGGATCATAAACTCAGCATAGGTGAGTGAGTTATGACAGTCTTTCAAATACGTTAGTGCAATTCCTAAAACATCAGCATGGTACATTAGTTTTCTTAACATTTAGTTTTATTAAACATACAGATCAATGAGAGGCTGCTCTGTATGACAATTGTTTAGTTTCATTAAAATGGCATCAGTTTTAAAAGTGTCTTTCACCCCTGTGTGCAGTGAAATTGTCCAATTTCAGATTTTGGATTTGTTTGAAAATTCTATGGCTTTTCACTAGGGATGAGCCCTAGTCAGTTCAGATCTGAATTTATCCCAAGCTTGCGGGTGTTCAGAAATGTGTTCTAGTCCAGCCCATTGCAGACATGGGCCTGAGCTATTTTGTTCACATATTGATCCAACCCTGATCTGAACTTCCTCTAACTTTGTAGCTGTTCAGATGCAGGGGCCCAGTTTGGACCCAGTTCATTTTTCCTTGTTTTTATAGGTGGGTTGTAAAAGTAAAATATGTGTCTCACAGCACGTTTCCATAGGATTAGTGCCCTTGTAATCAAAAATGTTCAGAGGATTAACAAGGAACTTTTGGAGATAGAAGGAAGCGTGTGATGATTTTTCAGGTTAAACATTTTTTGCACACTCAAGCAAATGACCACATCACAAATACTGTGCAATAAAATTTCTCCTCAGATTGTGTCTATTAATATCTAGACAATAGGAAAAAAACAGGTAGAGATTTTAATAGAACCAATTATTTGTCAGTTTTCTTTTCATTAAGATATCAATTAACTTACAACACAACTTTGGCATTTACATTTGGGGAAATTGAGTTTCAGTGAGGTTAAGTGACTTTCCCAAAGTCACACCACAAAACAATGGCGCGTCCAGGAATAGCAAACAGATTTCCTAATGTCCAGTCCCATGCTCAAATCATCAGATCATGGTGCCTCTCAGCATGCTGCATTGTGGTCAAAATAATCTTGCTCACAATCTCATTTTGTTTGTTCCTCCATCCTTCCTTCTGTGTCCTGTCAGTCTGTACATAACTTCGATTGTAAGCTCCGCAGGACAGGGGCTTAAAATATGTGTCTAAAATTAGGCTATGAAGCCCTTTATTTAAGTGCCAAATGATGGACTTGATTTTCAAAAATGATAATTACTCCACAGCTTCCAGTCCAATTAATGGAAGTTTGCACAGCTAAGTGCAGCGTTAAATTCTGGGTAGAATTAGTAATTCCAGTGAAAGAAGGGGATGGTTATAATTGTCTTCCCTCACTTCATTCCTCAGGCTGCCAGGTTCAGAAAGATCACACTAATACGATGAGCTAGCAGCAGCATAGACTATGCTGAGCTGGGTCAGTACCATAACTATTAGTGTAATTGACCAAATTGATATGTTTGAGGGTGCTAACCAAACCTAAATGCTCATTTAAGAATCAATTGTTTGTTTTTTTAAATTAACATGCATTTAACAAAAGGTAACAATCTTGTTAAATTTCAGTTACCTACTTGAGATGCCCATTTAAAAGAGAAAATGGAAAAATCCTTTTCAATTTGCCCTTAGATTTTGTGTTCACTGCAAAAGTGATATATGTTAATAAATGCATTCTCAAAGTGAATTATGAACACCATGAACAATGTATGATGAAAAGAAAAAAAAGGGGGGATTCCTGTAAGGCTTCTTAGCATCTAATGATCTAGTTCTTTGGAGGATGATGCTATGCCACCCTTTGAGAACTTGTTGGCTATTATAGAGAGGTGAGAAGGCTATGGTCCCACATCCATTTCACTCTTTTTTTTTTTTTAGGGAGCAGTCCCGGTGCTCAGTAATGTGTAACAGCTGACTGTGTGGCTGAGCACTGAGTATGAAGTGCACGGGGCAGGAAGCTCTTGGTAAGATGACATAAGTAACGACAGTTCATGTTAAACAGGAGGCTAGGAACAACTTCAGATAAACAAGCAGAGTTCCACAAAGCTTGCATTCCAGCTTAGTCTCCTGCGTTTACAACCACCCACAGTGTCTGGAAATCTACTACAATATAATTAAATCTAGCATCTTAATAATATATTGCAAGTACATATCACTACATCCTGAATTATATATCCAGTTTAACTGTGTGTGTGGGGGGGGTTCACCTTTCTTTGGGGTAACTGGTGCTAGTCACTGTCTGAGAAAGGATACTGGACTAGATAGGCCATAGATCTGAACCAGTATAGCAATTCCTATGTTCCTATGTTCTATGTTATAGTTTTTTCAAGGTAAGGAAGGCTGAGACATGATATAATCCAAACTTTAAAAACATAGCTAAAGCTATGGTCCCCAAATCCCTCAGCATATGTTGAAACATATGTCCTATAACCACCAGCTTATTCCTTATGAGAGAGAGCAACTTGATTCACTCCTGGGGAAGAGCGATATCGAGTCAGTGATTTCATTTGGTATTAGTATTGAACAGTCTTCTTTTGAACAAAGTGACTTGTTGCAGGAACAATATACTCTGAGAAGAAAAGGGTGAAATCGGAAAAAAAGGCTGCCTCCCAACAGAATGCAGGACAATGCTTTACGTCAAAACCTTAAAAAGAGAAATATAATGATTATTACCTAACTCTTACACAACGCTTTTCATCTGTAGATCTCAAAGGATTTCACAAAGGAGGTCAGTACCAGAAACAGTTCTCTCCATCTCGGGGAGGGGAACAATAAAAGAAAACATTGCCATCTCAGTGATAAATTAAACAAATGCAAGTACTTGACAGTTTAACTCTATAGCAATAAAACAGTCACACAGACATAAGAACCAGTCACAATAGGAATCATTTTATCAACAAAATCTAGTTTGAAATTCATTCCAATTGGTAATCACAATTATATAGGCTAGCTGGCCAGAGAAGCAGTCCTCCTCATAAGGGCTGAAAGACTAATATGATTCTGAAAAGAAGAGTCCTGCTGCACTAGAGTGCTTAGCTCAGTAGCAGCCAGTTGGAGGTCACCTGAAGAGTGTCCGTAATTACCTTTTTTCAAGGAGTGCCACAAAGTTGAAGGCATTTGGGTGCAATTTGCACAGTCACTGAAGTTCACTGATGAGAGACAACAAGATCCAAACCTATTATATGGTTCTTATTCTTAGATTAATATGAATGTGGCCACCACCAATTGGCACAAGGAAGAAATAACTCATCTCTTCCCTTTTTATACAGACAGAAGGAAGGAAAATAATAAAGCAAGGGGAAAAAAATTCTGATCCTTGAATGAGAAGCAGAGATATTACCAAAAAGGAAGGTTATAAGGCCACATTGGACAAATAATGAGCCAGCAGGTACCTGATCCAGAGCCTCAGAAATGCCTAGCAACTCTGGCTGATTATTGTAAATCCAGATACATTGAACCTCAGTGCCATTCCAACTCCTCAACACATGTTCAGACACTTATTTAATGCTATCTGATACCTGAATATGGCTCTGTGAAGTTATACCATGTGAATGCAGTGCCTTGGTGCATTTCTGGCCAGTCAGCAGCTCAACAAATATCCTGTTACTCATCAGCTTGCTGTGGATCAGGCTGTTCAGTACACTGAAGAGACACCGATACCTTAAGCACATTATATAGCAGACTGATGGTAACTTTTGTATTGAAATAGTAGCCATCAGCTTTCCTACTATTGAAAAGCAGAGTGTATAGCATGAACCCTCCAAGTCAGAGTTGAAATACAATCATGCAGCACAAAATATGCCATCCAGGTAATGCCACAAAGAATCTACTCAAGGGATATGCCAGCTATGGAGTTTTTCCTGATGTCTTTTCCTTCCCTTATCAGTTTTCTGCATTTCATAAATTCTAATTTATGATTGCTATCTATTTCCACCTTTTTCTATCTGTTATATGTTGCTATCTTATTTCTAATTGCTGCCTTTACTTCACCACTGGTCCAGGGTGGGCTTTTAACTAAAGATATTCTCTTTGGTGATTGTGGAATTATAGCATTTTGACATCTAATAAACTCTTCTTAAAGAATTCCCAATTTCCGTTCACATTTTTCTGTTTAAATTTTCCACCTGGTCATTTTTGCTCAAAATTTTGAGAAATTAGCCCTTCTGAAGCAGTAAGTAATATATTTATATATTACTAGTTGGGAAAATCTTCTGTTTGCCTATATTGAGTGTAATATAACTAAATTGTAATTTCAGAGGGTTAAAATCATGTGAAACGAACTGGCCAAAAAAACACAAAAAACAAAAACCAAAACCATGCACTGATTATTTTGGAGAAGTTTTACCATTTTCACTGAGGCCTAAACACATTTTTACAGTCACAGCTGGTCACCAATTTTATTGCAAGTGACAAGCAGGAAAGCTTTGATATAGAAGGCTCTTTCCACTTAACGTGAGAAGACCCAGCCAGGAAATGACTAGTTACTCCCTGGGGGATGATAAATTACCAGTGCTGGGGACATTCAATTTCATGTTATGCACTTGGTTTATTTAATAAGAATTCACAGACTACAGCAAGTCAAAAAAAGTATATGTCATAGTGCATATAATTGTTCATTAATTGCTTTACTTGATACAATATTTATTGGGAACAAATCAGATCTCCAGACTCTTTGAAACCTTAACTTATTTGTGTTGTGTCAGATTTCAAGTATCTTAGGGCAACACTTCTCTTTGAATTATGAAGGTGAGAACCACAGTAGAGGTCAAGCTCACATTACACAGCTCTGACTTACAACTATTGTTGGAAAGATGACTCTGAAGATTTTGGGATTAATTTTCCAAAGGTGTTCTTAGTAAATGAATAATTTATAATTTAAAAGCATTTTAATAGGTTGATGAAGCTAGATGAAAAGGTACACAGAGAAAGAATTATATATTCTATACACACACACAAACTTCAATAAAAGAAAGCTTAAGTAACCTGCAGAAATGATGGCTATAGTTATCTGATTAATTTAGCTGCAAAATGATGGCAATGTTATCTGATTATATTTTCTCCACATAGTGTGACGTATCTATTATTAGACAGGAACTCTTTAATTACTTTTCAGTAACATTCTTCATTACTGCAAGTTACATCAAATCCTATGAGCAAAGCCGTTAAGAGCCCTGCTTCTACTTTTATGGGAATGACAAGCCCTCCTCAGCAAAAGTGGTGATTCAACGGGTTTGCTGGAAAGTAATATTTGAAGGATATTGTGAAGGAAGCTGAGTGTTTATGTTAAATCTGAAACTAAGATGGTGATAAATGTTATCAAATAGATTTATTAGATTTCAGAATTAGAAAGGAGCCATTTTTATTGGTTTGTAAATAATAAAATGCTTCTATATTAATAATTTAATGGAATAAAAGCTCCATGGGGTAATTGTTTTGGAGTTATTTATTTCAGTTTTCTCTTGAATTATGTTTACCTATGAAGAGACCCAAAACTACTTGTATTTTAAGTGTTATCCAGTGAACAAATTGACAATGCATTCCATTAAAAAAACAAAAACAAAAACAAACCCACAAAGTTAAGGACAAAATTCTGTCGCTACTAAAAGAATATTCCCAGCAGCAGCTAATGAGAAATGGTATGAAAACACACTGTGGGATTCTCATACATTTGTTTCTCCAAATTATTATGTAAGCTTTGGGGGGAACAAAAACAAACAAACAAACAAACCAGCCTCTTTATAATACCGTTAGATTGCTACCCCCTCTTTCGGAGAACAATAGATTTACTTTCATTCCTATTCTAGGTTTTGTCTATTGATAGTGCTGGCACACTTTCAGTTATTTCTCCAGTTCAGTAAATATGTGGGTTTTTTATTCATTTAGTATTAAATGAAGTAGTGATACCATTGCCACAACATAGCTGAGAGTTAACATAAATCTAAGGTGAGAGTTTTCACAGCAACTGGAACTTGGAGATCTTGTATGTATAAACCCCAGTGCTGCAGCCATTGTTCAGGTAAAACACCTCATGAAATCAGTGGACATTTGTTAGGTCAGATCTGCAAGATCAGGCCTGGTCAGGGGCAAATTGTGCCTGAAACTGTACAGGGGCATCAGATGGGGGGAAAGGTTAATCTGGACAAAATTACCTTGAAGAGGGCAGGGAAGTATAGAGCTATGACACCACCCACCGTGCTATCCCTGCTCCCACAGAGACAGCCCATCTTGCATTCTTTCAAAGGACATTTGGTGAACGGTATTCTGTTGGCTAAGAGGTAATTGCTTCACCATTACTTAGAGACATCAATTAATACCCAAATTTTTGTGATACTCAAAATTTTCTGGATAAGTTTCAGACATCTCTAGATAAAAGAAAGGATGAGATGGCATTCACCCAAAAAGTTCTGAAGGAACTCACCAGTGAAATTGTAGAACTACTAACCATGGAATGTAATCTATCATTTATATCCACTCTTGTACTAGATGACTGAAGGATAGCTAACGTGATGCCAACTTTTTTAAAAGACTCCAGAGGCAATCCCGGCAGTTACAGGCCAGTATGCTTAACTTCAGTACTGGGAAAATTTGTTGTAACTATAGTAAAGAACAGAATTATCAGGCACATAGATGAACACAATTTGTTGGGGAAGGGTCAACATGGTTTTTGTAAAGGGAAATCATGCCTCACCAATCTATTAGAATTCTTTGATGGGGTCAACAAGCATGTGGACAAGGGTGATCCAGTGGATACAGTGTACTTAGATCTTCAGAACGCCTTTGACAAGGTCCTTCACCAAAGGCTCTTAAACAAAGTATGTTGCCATGGATAAGAGAGAAGGTCCTCTCGTGGATTGGTAACTGGTTAAGAGATAGGAAATAAAGCATAGGAATAAATGGTCAGTTTTCATAATGGAGACAGGTAAATAGCCTGTACTGGGAACAGTACTGTTCTACATATTCATAAATGATCTGGAAAAAGGAGTAAAGAGTGAGGGAGCAAAATTTGCTTTCCGGGACTCTACCACTGAATGCCTCCATGCATTCAGCTGTGCCCTATCAGTGCGGGACAACTGCATGAGCTCGGAAAACATGTCATTATGAGTGCATTTTTTTCACCTTCTACTCTGCGATAACCTCAGAGACGGAGATGATAGGGGGAGCATAGAAACATTTGCACCTGCAGGGGGATAAAAAGGGATGGTCAAATTTAAGATGATACATTTCTGAGAACAAAAGGGAGACTCTTTCACAGTGAATCAAACAATTCACAGCAGACAGCACATGTGCTTTAGGTACAAGTTCACATTTTGCCTTTTATTTTGAGCGCCTGCTGGTATGGTGACATATCACACATGGCTGGGCAACAGAATTCAGTTTCCAGGCAACCATGGTAAGCCAAAGGGTATGCAGGTTTTGCTTCTTAATGCCTTCATAATGTGTGAATGTTTTCAAACTGCAGCGTCCTCCTTTCCCATAGCAAGCAATGCCGGTTGGGTTCACCATTTAAAAGGAGGTGCTGCGGTTTTCGGGTAGATGTGCAGCACACACCTCCCCTCACCACTCCACGTGGCTATTTGGGATGATCTCTTCACCCCTCTCCCCACTGCATGGCTATTCTCAGAGCTGATCCCTTTTAGCCAAGCACAAACAGCCCAGCATGAACCGGGTTCCTTTTACTGTTCCCTTACAAAAATTTCCCTGTTTCAACCAGGTGACCATGAATGATATCACTCTCCTGAGGCTAACAGAGAAAGATAAAGACCGAATGTTGCTTGAATGCAACCAAAACCCAGGACAATTCTCTGTCATGCTTTGTGCTGCAATGATTCTAGACTACTTGCTACTGGCTAGGCGTGGTAAAGTGTCCTACCGTAGAGGATGAAATAAGGCAGCTCTCCCCAGAAACCCTCTGTAAAGGCTTTCAGAGTATCTCCAGGAGACCTTCAAAGAGATGTCCCTGGAGGATTCCCGCTCCATCCCCAGACACATTAACAGACTTTTCCAGTAGCTGTACTGGCCGCAAATGCATCCAAAGTCTTCAGGGCAAATCAAAAATTAAATACTATTGCTTTTAAACCCTGTACTGTAGTTACAAATGTGCACTCACCAGAGGTGCCTTCTCCGTCTTCAGGGTTGGGGATCCCACCTTGGGAGGGTATTGGCTCCAGGATGATGAAAAGGTCCTGGCTGCCAAGGAGAATGGATTCACCACTTGCCTGCTGTGCATTCTCCTCCTCCTCCTCCTCTTCCTCATCCACAAAATGCTCCTGTATGTTGCGTGAGACTCCCCCCTTGCAGGTATCCACGGATGGAGGTGGGGTAGTGGTAGCGTCCCCCCTAGAATGCCATGCAGCTGATCATAGAAGTGGCATGTATGGGGCTCTGACATGTATGGCATGTATGTTTGCCTCCTTTGTCTTTTGGTAGGCTTGCCTGAGCTCCTTGCTATTCACACAGCACTGATGTGTGTCCCCGTGTCCATCATGCCCTGTGTGATTTTGGCATATATATTAGCATTTCTTCTTTTTTTATCAGAGTTCTGCTTGCACAGATTCTTCTCCCCATAGAGCAATCAGATCCAGTGTCTCCTGTTTCGTCCATGCAAGAGCTTGTCTGCGATTCTGGGGGGCCTGCATGGTCACCTGTGCTGCTGAGTTTGCCACGCTGATCAAACAGGAAATGAAATTCAAAAGTTCTCGGGGCTTTTCCTGTGTACCTGGCTCGTGCATCAGAGTTGAAAGTGCTGTCCAGAGCGGTCATATTGGAGCACTCTGGGATAGCTCCTGGAGGCCAATAATGTTGATTTGCATCTGCACTACCCCAAATTCGACCCAGCAAGGTCAATTTTAGCACTACTCCCCTCACCGGGGAGAAGTACAGAAGACAATTTTAAGAGCCCTTTAGGTTGACGGAACAGGGTTGCTTGTGTAGACGCATTCATTATAAAACCGATCTAACGTGGCTAAATTTGACCTAACCCTATAGTGTAGACCTGGGCTAAGTGGAAGCCTTTAAGGGTGCTCCAGAAACAATCAGTTGTAAATGGCCCAAGTTACTTGAAAGCCTTCCTGTGTATGTGTGGGCCAGCCCATAGGGAATGGAGACTAGGGGTCTTACAGTCACATGTGACCTGATAATGAAATCCATCTTAAATCTGGTACTTTTCCATTTAGAAGGAGGGGTGGGGACCCAGAGAGACAAAAGATTCCTACCTTGTGCTAAAGCTATAAAAGGGGGCGGAGCAGGACAAAAAAGGCTGCCAGTCATCAAAAACAAAACAAAACAAAAATACCCCTGCTTACCACCTGAGATGTCTGTTGGAACTAACAAGGACTGTACCAGGGGAAAGGATTGGGCCCAGACTAGGAAGGAGTCTAGTCTGTGAAAGAAGCTTATTGGAACATCTCTGAGGGTGAGATATTATCTGTAATCAGTTTCTTAATGTATTAGGCTTAGACTTGCGTGTTTTTGCTTTATTTTTCTTGGTTACTTACTTTGTTCTGTCTGTTATTACTTGAAACCACTTAAATCCTACTTTTTATGCTTAATAAAATCACTTTTGTTTTTAGTAAACCCAGAGTAAGTGATTAATACCTGGGGGAGCAAACAGCTGTGTATATCTCTCTATCAGTGATATAGAGGGTGAACAATTTACAAATTTACACTGTATAAGCTTTATATAGAGTAAAATGGATTTATTTGGGGTTCAGGCTCCCAGAAAGGCTGAACACTGGGTTCTGGGAAAGTCCCTGTTAACTGAGAAGCCCCTGGACTGAGTGAATCTCAGTTTCAATGAACTGCAGAGAGGTGTGGCCCAACCTGTGGGTCTGTAATGGATCTGTCTGGAGAGTCTAACTCATCAAGACAAGAGTGGAGGGGCGCCTATTCTCGCAGGAGGTTTGTTTTCAGTGGTATCCCAGCTCACCGAGTGACAGTCTCAAGGGCAGTCTCTGTGACCGAACCCTTCACAGCAAATCATCTATTTTGGTTCCCCTGGTCAGCTGGCTTCCCATAGTACAACTAGGGGACTTGGCCCAGGCAGCTCCAGTGGCTTCCCTGCAGGAAGCTGATCTACACAACTGCTCTCCTCCTCAGTCATCCCAGACTGAGCTGAGCTGTTCCCTTTAAAATGCTCCTTCCACTGGGAGCATGCCCAGCAGGGATGTGGAGCTGACCTCTTGGGCCAAAAACTGTGTTTTAACTCCTGCTTTGTCAGTGAAGAGTTCCATCACAGATCCCCTTATGAGCAGAAACATTTAGTATTAGAGATATATTTCTACAGTGAATTGAAAAAAGACAAAACTGGACAAAGTGATTAATAAGTATATAAAATAAATTATATAAATCAGTGTCACTCCATTTACTTAGGTGGCATTATGCCAGCTAATACCAGATGAGGACGTGGCCCATATTTTCTATATTTATTAATAAAGAAAAAATATTTTGTCAATGTATAATGGATAAAAAATGCAGACTTATACATTGCTCTGAGTTTGAAGCAATCCAGCTATCTTCTAAATAAAGCAAGTGTGTAGGGGTGGAAAAGCCCCACATTAGAGAGTTGAGGAAGCCCTTCCCGAGAACACTGCTCCAGTCATAGGAAGGAGTTATAAAAGGAGTCTCTGCAGCCTGCTGCAGAAAGACTGCACCAGAAAGGCATTCCCAGCAGGAGGTCTGCAGTACACAGCCAAGACTTCCTATGCTGCTAAGATCCATGGACCAGGTCATCAGAGATAATTGCCAGCCATAATGCATCCCAAAACCTGGAGCAGAGCAATGGGAAGAGACCCAGGAAACACATTAGCCAGACCTCAGGTAGTGGATTCCTGCATTACAGTACTCAAGCTGGACAGCTGCCCCTAGAGCCCAAAAGGAGAGGTCAGCCAAGATAATGGCCCTCATGAGGGTCTAT
Source organism: Lepidochelys kempii (assembly GCF_965140285.1). Taxonomy (NCBI): domain Eukaryota; kingdom Metazoa; phylum Chordata; order Testudines; family Cheloniidae; genus Lepidochelys; species Lepidochelys kempii. The sequence continues at coordinate 87,898,581 of NC_136380.1, forward strand.
GGAGCTGAGGTGATGGGCCTAATAGACTCCAGATGCAGCCAGACCCTCATGAGGGAAAAGCTGATTGAGGCCCACAGGACACTGTCTGACATGATTTTCCTACATTATATACACATGGACATGTTTCCATATCCCACAAAGGAGATACATCTGGCAATGGAGAACCACATCAAAACTCTCCTTAGGAGATGGCAGCCTGTGGTCCTGGGACAAGACTGGATGTACTTAGTGAAGTCTTGCAATTGAGGGAAAGAGACCTGGACTGGTGAATTGACTGTGACCCTAAGACTGTACCCCGAGCCTGTGGAATTGGCTGAATGCAAGAAGATCCAGAGGAACAGACCTCACAACAGACAGATGAGCCCCTGAAAGACGAACAGAAAATGCAAACTCAAAGCCCTATGGATACAGAACGGATGACCCAGAACAATGATTTCATCACAGACCAGAAGAAAGATCCCACTTTGTGTTAGATATACAAACAGCTGACTTCTGTCAATGGGGAGGTAATTGATGCACAGAGGGCAGGACAATGACCACACTCAGAGTTGATTAAAATTGTGAAATGGTCAATGAATTCCCCATATTTTTAAATTTTAATGTTTATGATTTTGAGTCTTTTTTATGGACAGGTATTACTTAAGCAGTTAGAAGCAAAATGACATCCTTTAATAATTGGAAGTCAAATCCTACAGATGAAATTAGAAAGAATCATCAACTCTGGCAAGTAAAGTGTAAAAGTATAATTAGGCAGGACAAAAAAAATTGAAGAGCAACTAGCAAAAAACTTAAAAACTAACAGCAAAGCAAACAAACAAAAAAAGAAGTACATTGGAAGTAGGAAGCCTTCCAAAAAACCCAAGCAACAGTCAGACCACTGAATGGCCAGGGTGCTAAAAGAGGATTTGAGGAGACAAGGTCACTGTGGAGAATCTAAATGAACTCCTTGTATCAGTCTTCACTGCAGAGGAGGTGAAGGAGATTCCTATACCTGAACCATTCTTTTTAGGTGAAAAACATGAGGAACTGTCCAAGATTGAGATGTCAGTAAAGGAGGTTTTGGAACCCAATGATAAATTAAACACTAATAAGTCACCAAGACCAGATAGTATTCACCAAAGAGTTCTAAAGGAACTCAAATATGAAATTTCAGAACTACTAACTGTGGTATGTAACCTATCACTTAAATCAGCTTTTGTAACAGATGACTGGAGGATAGCTAATGTGACATCATTTTAAAATAAAAGGCTCCTGAGGCAATCCTGGAAATTACAGGCTAGTAAGCTTTAATTCAGTATCAGGAAAATTGGTTGAAACTATAGTAAAGACAAGAAATATTAGACACACAGATGAACATGAAATCAGGCCTCACCAATCTATTAGTATCAGAGGGGTAGCTGTGTTAGTCTGTATCCACAAAAACAACAAGGAGTCCGGTGGCACCTAAAAGACTAACAAATTTATTTGGGCATAAGCTTTTGTAGGTAAAAAACCCACTTCTTCAGATGCAGATTCTCCATTCTTCAGATGGAGTGAAAATTACAGATACAGGCATAAATACATATCAGCACATGAAGAGAAGGGAGTTACCTTACAAGTGGAGAACCAATGTTGAAGGACAATTTAGTCAAGGTGGATGTTGTCCACTCCCAATAATTGACACCTCCTCATCAATTATTGGGAGTGGACAACCTGACTAAATTGGCCTTCCACATTGGTTCTCCACTTGTAAGGTAACTCCCATCTCTTCATGTGCCAATATGTATGTATGCCTGTATCTGTAATGTTCAATCTATTAGAAATATTGGAGGTGTCAACAAACATGTGGATAAGGGTGATACAGTGGATAAAGTGTACTTGGACTTTCAGAAATCCTTTGACAAGGTCCGTCACCAAAAGATCTTAAGCAAACTAAGTTGTCATGGGATAAGAGGGAAGGCCCTCTCATGAATCAGTAACTGGTTTAAAGATAGAAAACAAAGGGTAGGAATAAACAGTCAATTTTCAAAATGGAGAGATTTAAATAGTGGTGTCCCCCATGGATCTGTACTGGGACCAGTGCTGGTCATTATACGATCTGAAAAGGGGGTAAACATTAAAGTGGCAAAGTTTGCAGATAGTACAAAAATACTCAATATATTTGCGTAAAAAACAGATTGTGAAGAGTTACAAAGGGATCTCACAAAACTGGGTGATTGGGCAACAATGGCAGATAAAATTAAATGTTGATAAATAAACAAGTAATGCACATTGAAAAACATAATTCCAACTATACATTCAAAATGATGGGGTCTAAATTAGCTTTTATCACTCAAGATAGAGATCTTTGATTTAGTGTGGATAGCTTTCTGAAAACATTTGCTCAATGTGCAGCAACAGTCAAAAACAAACAAAAAAACCCCACAAACAGAATGTTAGGAAACGTGAGGAAAGGGATAGATAATAATACACAAAATCTCATAATGCCACACTATAAATCCATAGTACTCCCACACATGGCATACTGTGTGCAGTCCTGGTCAAAAAAGATATTAGAAATAGAAAAGGTACAGAGAAGGGCAACAAAACTGAGTAACCAAAATAAACTGCTTCCAACTGAGGAGAGATTAAAAAGACTAGTCAGCTAGGAAAAGAGACTACTAAAGGTGGGGGGAGGGAGTATGATAGAGGTCTATGAAATCATGAACGATATTAAGAATGAAGTGTTATTTATCCCTTCACATAACATAAGATCCAGGGGTCACCCAATAAAATTAATAGGCAGCACGTTTAAAACAAACAAAAATAAATACTTCTTTACACAATGCACAGTTAACCTGTGGAACTCATTGCCAAACAAAGTTGTGATGGCCAAAACTATAACTGGATTAAAAAAAAGAATTAGATATGTTCAAAGATGGACCATTGGTCTTACCCACTATGGCTGTTTTTATGTTTAAAAGTATTGCTAACTTGTACTGTTATATAACAGCTGACAGTTTTAAAGGTTGGTTATAAAGTAGGTGGCTTTTGCATTGAGTCAGGCTATCACAGTTGAGAAAGGAAAGATATTACTGCTTTGTGAAGGAGACACATTTCTTCTTTATTTTGAAAGCCATTTAAATTTCATAACGAAAAACAAATATCTTGGGATGTTAAGTGGATGGAATCCCCAATTTAAAGAAAAAAAGAACACTTGTCGAACCTATAGAAAAAGCAAAACAGATTTTATTTTTCTTCAGGAAGAACAACATTCAGTGATATTGCAGAGTATAAAAATGAAAATACTATTATAGTAGTGGGTGATTTCAAAATGACATTAAAAAGAGAATCAAAACAAAAAAAAGTGCTCTTAACCACTTTTTTCTAAGCTTTTTGAAAAAAAAAATCAATCACTTTCCCAATTAGGCCTGATAGATGTTTCACACTTTCTAAATCTAGGTTTTAGAGATTACACATTTTATTCAACTCAGCACAATGTTCAAATTGTAGCCATAGAGCTAGCTTTAACATTTACTTTATTTAGCAGTAACACAAGGAACCTACAGGGTAGTATCCTGTAAGATATTGGCTCAAGCAGTTATAGGCTTGAGACCTAAGAACACAGGCACAGATAAATGACCCGACAGTCACCCCTACATTTTGGGGAACTGGGAATAGAGTGTTTAAGTGGGAAGTTTCTACATAACAACACCAGGCAACCACAGGAATATGAGCTAATACCAGTTTTTGGATATTTTAGGATAAGAACATCTGCAGATGTCTGAGCATAAGAGCAGCACGTTTAAAACAAACAATAAATTAAGATATATGATCATAAGTTGAGATCATTAATATACTAACCTATAGGAGAAGGACATCCCAACATTAGTCAGGTGAGGAAATCCAAACAAGGAAGAGGGGAGAAACCCCTACTGAATATTCATTAAGTAGAGTGGCATCACCATAAGATATTATAAAAGTTGTATTCTCTCCTGTGTGCAGGAGAAGAGAGAGATGTCGCCCTTGGGAGGTGTCAGGATGATGGCCACTGGTGATGATGAAGAAGGTGATGGTGATGGGGAAGATGATGGCTAACCTTTCAGGCTGTTCTGCAAAGAATGGTGTAAGTGTATGGATGTTCAGATGTACATTTTGTATTTTCTCTAACTACCTTGCTGGGTTAGAGTGTTTCTGACTTTGCTAAATGCATTCATAAACTATTACAAAACAGAAGGGTTCTGATAGTGTGAGTGTTGCAACTGTGCACAACGGGGTTCCCAACTGAATAGTAATTTTAATAATACTGGGTCTAATCTTGGGACAAGAATCTGTCAAATCTCATAGTGATAACTGGGAATTCTTAAGCAATCAATATAATGAATGCACATTCAACAGATCAGGCTACAAAATAAGAACTGAATCCTTTCTATCTCTCAATGCCTAAGAAGCAGAGTTGTCAACCACAATCTTCTTCTTGGAGTTTTAAATGATATTTTAGATATCCTGGCCAAGGCTAGTGAGTGCCTTGAAGAAGAAAATAAGACCTTGAACTTGACTTGATATTTTATCAAAGGGTGATGTAAAGAGTGGAGCACAGGCTTACTGTGCTCGCAGTAGCCCATGTTGCTGAGGAGAAATGGTGCAGCATTCTGTACTAATTAGAGTTTCCTAAGACCTAATGGCTTCATGCCCAGGTATAACACATTGCTGTAGTCCAGATGGGAAGAGACAAGCTGTGTATGACTTAGGCCTGCTCATTGTCCACCAGGATGAGATGGAGTCTTCTAGCCAGCCAGTGATGGGAGAGAGCACTAATTGTGGATATTATTATGTGAGAGATAGAAAGGAGAGGCCTAGGGCATTGGTGCCCTCAGTTCTGTCTATTCTCTGCCTGTTGCACACAATAGTTTAGTTTCCTGAGAACAGTAATCCTTTAGTTTAATCCAGCGATACTGGGCTCAGTACAAGGGTAACTGGGTGGAGTGCCTGTGATGTGAAGGAGGTCAAACTGAACGAGATTCAGTGATTCTGTGATTCTATGTGGCTCACCTTTTTATGCCATTGCAGTGGAATTTGTGAGCCAAATGAGTAGAGAAAATATAGATGTAAGAGGTACAGCATTAGGTAAGATAAAGTATAAAGTTGCTCAGTATACTGACTATAAACTCTAAGAATTTGTTTTGTTCAATTTGTTAAAAATCTGGGATTCATTTAGTTCATTATCTAAATGTAAAATAGTTTGTCCTAATTTTCCCAACATTGTTTCTATAAATATGGACTATATATTAAAATAAATCTCCAAGGATGTAGAGAGGTGGTTTCTCCTCCCCCAGATTCTTACCAAGGAGAATAGAAATAGCCAAAATGAATATCTGCCCAAGGTTGACTTATATCATTAGTTTCCTGACTTTCAATGTCTCTCCCTTGCTCTTTGAAAAAAATAGGTTTATCATGTAATTTACATGGGATAAAAACAGCTTCGCTTGTCACACAAGACTCTTTAAACATCCTGAGCAACTAGAGGTGTGTGGTTGCCTGGCCTCCTTTGATTATATGTTTAACAAATATTAGCTACCACTGTGTCTCACAGCTCCTTCTTTCAGTAGCTGTGCTCAGGGATTCATGCAAGGATAGGGGACAATATTTTCTATTTTATCACTCTCGCCTCTAGAAGAATATGTTAAGAACTATGGAAACAAAAGTCACTTTGTAGAATTTACTTTTAGGAGGCTTAATGCTTTGCATTACCTTCTCAATCTCAGTCTCAAAGAACAGAAACCTTGGAGGATATCTGGCTTAATGTGAAATATACTTCAAGTTCTTTATCCTTGTGCTTCTCCCAGAACAGGATATTAAATAAGTACTACTGGACTCTAGAATGTTTGTTTAAGGCCAGATTGATAACACACAGCAAATGTTGGAGATACAGCCACATACCAACCTTTCACATATCCTCCATACCTGTCAAAAATGCATGTGTTCTGGAGCACCATATTCAATACTCTCTTGAAAACTTTAAGTTTCACGACCTTTCCTTTTCCAAGCTTCTGTATTTTAGGGGTGCTGAATGAGTTGATATCAGCAGTTAACATTAAGAAATGAATTGCAGTAAATATTATAGTGGCCAAAAGAGCTATTTTGAGAAAATCAAAATCTGTAATTCCTCCCTCATCCACAGACTGGCTTAGTAAGCTCTTTGCTATTTTATTAGTGGAAAAAAATGATTGCCTAATAAAAACATTTGAAAAAAAAATTGATGGCCATCTGGTCATATATGAAACTATAGCATACTTTTATAGTTTGGTATATATTAGCCCCCGATACTCATAGGTTATGTTCTCACTTATTTATCCATTTAGTCATTTTAATAATTGATGCCCTGCATGACCTCTACAGGTTCAGATTTTTTGTTTGTTTTTTCCCCCCAAGTTTTGCAAATAACGAACATTGAATTTTATTATTGATTTTATATATATAATGCTTTTTCCAGCCTGTGCAAGTATTTATATGTTTTGTTAAGTGTTTATATATTTAATAAAAACAATGAAACAAAGGGTTTTTTAAATTTTTTTAAACTCCCATGGGCAAGTATCTTAGTGAAGTTCAGTAAAGATGTCACAATATTAATATTTTGTGCTTACAGGCTGTGAGGCTGATGCCAGAATGTGAGAACTAGCATCATTTTAGTCCATTTTAAAAATCTTGTTGCAGAGAGTGCATCGTTTTATGTTTCTTCATGAAAAGGGACCTATTAAAAAAACAAACAAAAGCAGTTGATAATTCATGCCAGGCCACGTGAGATAGTATCACTGTATTCGGTTTCCAGTATATAGCTTTCTTTTTCAGTTGGATTTGCCCCCAGAGTATTCAGTCTCACAAGAGCAGGGTCAGGCTCACTCAATTATTAAATCTCCAACTGTGAGCCTTCTGAAAAAACTGCATCTTTCCCTGAGAGGAACCTCAGCAATGAGGATTTATTTATTTGTGTCACAGAAGGCTTGGCAGTCTCTAAGTACTAAGTCAACAAATACTTTGCAACTGTGCCTTCTTTTTTAATTCATTCATTGCCACAGCAATTCAGAACAACAAAGCCCAGTTTGGGGGGAGAAGGGGCATGAGACTTTTATCTCCTTATTTGGTGTCTTTGAGTTATGGTAGACCTGACTGGCTTCCCTATTGCATCTTGTTTTACCTTAGGGACTGCCTCTCTCACCATGCACCACCAGTATAATGGGGCTATTTGTTAGCTTGGAATAATGTGAGAATAATTTTAGAATATTACTAAAGGGATCCTGTAATAACGAAACTGAACTCAATGTAGATCTAAGACACACGATCTATTGAAGATTCAGAGGTTATATTTTCCAGACACCCCTGTTGGTTTCACAGTTTTTTGCTCCACATTTCCTGCATTATACTAACTCCAAATGCATGGTGAGTGTCTGTGTCAATCTTTTCTTCTTCAATGGAGCATTTCCAGTTCTGTCTCAGCAGGTATACAGAATACGTTAATCTTGTGTGAAAAGATAACTCTTGATGTGTGCTCTAAGAAACACCATGAACAGAGTCAACCTGTGGCATTTATCAATTTTGTAGTGGAGTTTTCAGCTAACGTTAAAGAACCCCCACAATTTTATTTTAAGCAGCGTGCTGGAAAATGATGTTAATAAAAAAATCACTCTTTGTGGGTAATATATATATACACAACACATATACCCCACAGGTAGCATGTGCTAGTGTCTCCAAAATGATTCCATCAGCCCTGTGTTGGCAAACCTGGGGAATACATTAATGCATGTGTCCAAATAATCCTCAAACTTTAGTGTCTACATTTAAAACTTTTAAGTCCCCATGTCTCATTTCACCTTGGAGTTTGCTCTCTGACAAGCTTACCTCTGCACTCTTCTCAGAGTGCATGACTCATTCTACTTTCAGACTGCATCACCAGGCTATAGCACCCTGTCTCCTCAGCAGGTCCAGATGAGTTTGGCCCCCTCCTATAGACTTCCCTCCAAGACCTGGGACCAGTCGGTAAATGGAGTGACACCAGGCAGCTTCATCAAAACAAAGTGTTACTTATTTATCTACAGGCATATAACCACCAGTAATAAAATCCTCAGTAGGCCAGGTGGCCTAGTGGTTAGTTCACCCAGTTTAATGCTTCTCAGTGGGAAAGGCCCTCAGTCCAGATCCTTGCCCTTGCATGTGGCTTATCTTCACCTCAGGGTTTTCAACATCCTTACTAAAGGGTGGGTTAGAAATAAGGCTTATGCCCCTTCTGCAACAAGGGAAGCTGATAGGGGAGCATGGGCACTCCAACTCCACCAGGCTCCAATCCAGGACCCTATGAGAGACAACTGTGTCAGCCACTCTGGGGTGCCTCCAGAGATGCCTCCCTTGCTCATTTCTTACCATCCATCTCCCTCAACATCTCCAAGTCCAGCATAAGATAGCAAAGGAAAAGACAACTAAATCTCCAGCCCCAACAGACCCAGCAGGAAGTTTGTTTCTTCATGGGGAGGCTTTTTCAACACCCTTGTTCCAAAGCCCTCGGGGTAGGTCTGTATTCCTCACCCCTTCTGAGCTGAGTTGCTCCCTTATAAACTGTCTTTCCAATTGTAGAATGGTCTGCTGGGGTGGGTCTTCCTGAACCCATATTGTCAGGCCCAATATGGAGTTTGTACACCCTAGCATGCCATCTGAGAGAAAAGTGTTAAAATAATGGAAGCCTGAATGCATATTGCTTACCTAAGCTTAGTATTTCTTTTAAGCAGTTGGGTAGACCTGATTTAGCCTCCATATCTCCCCATTCCCATGAGTACCTTCCAGTCTGCTACTCTGCAGACCTTGTGTCTACCTTTTCTTCATCAGAGGCATAGCTTTTAATGGTTTTCAAAGTATTTGTTTTTGATTTTGCACCTGGAGCTCTTGAGGTTTCAAGCTAAGACCTTCCCTCACCCCCAACCCCTCATAGTACCCAGATGCTTGATTCCACATCGGGGGAGGGAAAATTCAAAGGAATTGACACCTCCATTGTCCATTTGAGTACCAGCAATTAAGGATTAATTTTGCTTCCTGAAAACCAAAGCTAACTAAGGACAGGTCTAAGCTACAGATTTATATCAATATAACTACGTCCTGCAGGGGTGTAAAAAATACACACACCTGAGCAATGTAGTTATACAGACCTAATCCCTCAGGTAGACAGGGCTATGTCCATGGGAGATCTTCTCCCTTTGACATAGCTACTGCCTCTTGGGGAGGTGGATTAACTACACTGACAGGAGAAGTGTTCCCCTTGGGATAGGAGCACTTTCATTTAAGTGCTACAGCAGTGCTGCACCTATGCTACTGTAGCACTGTGGTGTAGATGCTTTCTACACCAACTGAAGGGGTTTTTCCATCTACATAAGTATAATCCACCTCTTTACTCATGCACACACACACACACAAAGAGGCTGTGGAGGGGAAGTGATAGAATCTCCATTGCTTGGACTCTCAGACTGGATAAAATACTAGGTAAACTCAAAGACACAAACCCAGAAATGTGCCTTTACCTGATCTGATGCCAGGTGCCAAATTCCAGCCCACAGACTCTAGGTACATGCCCCCACGCTCCCACACCTCAGAATGCTGTTTCCACATGCTGTTTCCACTCACCTTAAAAATATACTGTATACAAAATTCTAAAGGTTAATGCAAAAATTGACACTAAAATAAAACATCAAGTCTTTGATCCACAACATTTTTCCATTACGACGACAAATCTCACTATCTAGACCTACAAGGCCAAGGACAATAATGTATGTATATATTTTGAAAATACAGAATGCGTATCACATGCGAACACAAGCAAATACACACATATTGTGCAAAGAGAAAATCTGAACATGGGCTATCTGCTCTTACATAACCCTCTCAGGAAAAAGTGCTATTAATACAAAAGAAAAGTTGTTGCATGCTAGATAACTCTAAAGCAATGCTTTGCTTAGTTATAAAGCTAGTTTATTATAAATATGTGTCAGCTCATATAGAATGATCTTTTCCTCCAGTACCTCTCCAAGTTCATAGAACTGGTGAGGAGTTTATTACAAGTCAGCCCCCCAAACCAAGTTGCCAGAGCCACTCCACCTCTCTATTCCCCCTTATGAATATTTTATCACTATTTAAATATTTTATTTACAAATATTTATAAAGCTGTTTGCACTGTATAGACACTAAAAACATAGGGCAATCCTTCACTGTAGTTTCATTGGAGTCCGTCCCACTGAAAAGATCGGTTAGACCAGTTTACACAACATAGGCATACTACAGTTGTGACTCCAAGTGCACTTCTGCCTGAATAGTCCGCTATATTTCAATTAATATTCTTTAATGTACTTAACTGTTGTGAAGCAGTGTGTTCTTACTGTTAAAACAAGGGGGGGGGGGGGGTTACAGGGTCCCTGGAAGTGTTTGTGGGTGCAGGGGGAAAATTATAGTTATCATTTCAGATGTGATTAGAGTAATGTAGATACTCTCTTTTCAAGACTGCTTTTTTAATTAAGAGAAAAAAAACCCATTGAGACCTTTGAGAGTGGTCACAGGAATTCACACAACAGACGAAAAATCCAAAATGGCAGCCATGCATTGGAATAGTGGGATAGTTCATCACCTATTTCATAGATTCCTCAGTTTTAAAGTGACAATGTAGGAGGTAATAAAACTGACAAAATGCATTATTAAGATAAACCAAAATCACCTTCAGTAGAATCGTATTCCTCTCCTATTGAAGTCAATGGTAAAACTCCCACTGAATTAAAGGAGCAGGAGCTTTAAGTTAAGTTTAATGTTCCTCTATGATGAAGAAATAAAGTGGTGAAGTGCCTTGCTTCCTCAACCAAATTCTCCATGACTCTATCCATCATACCAAAAGCTAATGCTTAGAAACATCAGCATTTGAATATTTCATAAATAAAAAGGGTTTTGTTCTAAGAAGTCTCTTAAATCTCTACATTTTTAAAGTTTTTTTAAGGTTTAATTATTATGCAGAACTAAATGGCTTAGGCAATTGGTAAGAGGTTCAACTCATCTTTATCTCATCACTACTGGAATGTTGTCCCAAGGCCTTTGATACAAACACCAGGAATTTAGAAAGCACAATTAAAAATTAAATTTATATTTTCATCACAAATACAAAACCACACACACACACAATTATCAACATCAGCAAGTCCGTTGGCTATCTCAACTAACATCAACTGCACCAGACTCTGCAGACTGGGTTCTAGTTCCCAGATCCTTACAGCAGGAGACTGGAGAAAAACCTAATGTCATGCCAATTTTTAAAAAGAGTAAAAGGAATGACTTAGCTAATTGTAGGCCTGCTAGTCTGACATGGATCCCAGGCAAGATAATGGGGCCAGATAATACTAGACTTGATTAATAAAGAATGAATGGAGAAAAATGTAATTAATGCAAATCAGCATGAGGTTATGGAAAACAGATCCCATAAAACTAACTTGATATTTTTTATTGATGAGATTAAAAGTTTAGTTGATAAAGGTAATAATGTTGGCACAACATATTTGGACTTCTGTAAGGTGTTTGACTTGGTACCACATAGCATTTTGATTAAAAAAAACCACCTAGAACAATATAAAAATAACATAGCCCACATTAAATGGATTAAAATTCAGAGTGAGCCTGGATAACATGGTAAACTGGGCACAAGCAAAAAATATGTGTTTTTATATAGCTAAATGTAAATGTAGACATCTAGAAACAAAGAAGGTAGACCACACTTACATGATGGTAGACTCTGTCCTGGGAAGCAGTGACTCTAAAAAAGATTTGTGGGTCAACTGAACATGAACTCCTAGTGTATCACTGTGACCAAAAGAGGGAGCAAATGTGATCCTGGAACCCATAAACATGGGTATCTCGAGTAAGAGTAAGGAGGTTATTTTACCTCTGTATTTGGCACTGGTGAGATTGCTGCTGCAATACTTTGTCCAATTCTCATACCCACAATTCAAGAAAGATGTTGATAAATTGGAGAGAGTTCAAAGAGTAGCCATGAGAATGATTAAAGGATTAGAAGACATGCCTTATAGTGATGGACTCAAAGAGTTCAATCTATTTAGTTTAAGAAAGAGAAGGTTAAGGGGTGACTTGATTACAGTCTGTAAGTACTTACATAGGGAACAGATATTTAATAATGGGCACTTCTGTGTAACAAAGAAAGGTATAATGACAGGAAGCTGAAGCTAGACAACTTCAGACTAGAAATAAGTCATAAAATTTTGACAGTGAGGATAATTAACCATCAGAATAATCTACCAAGGGTAATGGTGGATTCTACATCACTGACAGTTTTTAAATCAAGAATGAATGTTCTTTTTTTTTCTAAAAGCTATGCTCTTGTAATTATTTTGAGGCAGTTCTATGGCCTGTGTTGGACAGGGGGTCAGACTGGATAATCCCAGCAGTTCTTTCTGGTCTTAGAATGTATGAATTTATGAAATACAATGACAAGGACAGGGTGGGGAAACCAGCTCTGCTGAAGCAGTCATATGGATATAGGACTTTTGATAAACCGGAATCTTCATCAGTATCAAGTTCACTTAAAATTAAAGATGTAATAAGAAAAAAGAAAACAATATGTTAGTAATTAATTTCTTTTCAACTCTATTTGTCATTATTTCCTCAGCAGCAAAAGTCCAAAAACTGTACCCTAGTGTAATACTTTAATCTTCTGAATTTAAACCAGAAAACTGTTATATTTTGGTGCTGAAACTGTAAAGGTGGCATTTGTGATGAAGTTCATAAAAAGGTCATGAATGAACCTGTGTTGACTTGCCCTAAATTCTGTACACATCATTGACATTTTCAGTTGTTTTTATCTTTAACTTGAGTGACAGTTTTGTCCTATTTTCACACACCAATTATTAATACATTATCATTTTTCAGTGATTTGGCAGCTGAACTACAAAAGATTACAAACAAACTTGCAAAAATGAAAATGAGGAAGATATTATTGTACCAAGTGACAAGTGGGTATATAGTTATCTGACTTGATATGATTTGGCAACTATGTACCAAGAAAATACTCATAGATGAGAACTAATCTCAGTTTCCTAGTATCTTGAAAAACAGAGGACAACCTGATTGTAAAGGAGACTGACAAAGCTTTCTTAAAAAAAAATTCTGTGTAGTATTGTACTAAATGTTCTCTCATCATACTACTGCCATAGCATGAAGGACAAGCATTCCATGGAGAAATGAAACATGGGATTAAAGGAAATTGGCAAAAAGACAAAAATGTCTTCATTTCTTCTCAGTTCCCCACACAGACACATGGAACTAGTAGATGCTTAACAAATGTGAATCATTAAAAAAAAGGGGAGCCCTATCCTGGACTCTGGATGCCTTTGTCAAAAATTAACGTGGAGTAGGCCATGCAATTTCCATTATTGCCAGCCCAAGAATTCAAACTTCAGGAGACAGACTCAAAAAATCATGGGCTTGGCATAAAAATTGTGAGACTACACAATTAATACATTTGTGGTTCTTTTTGGTTGTCTTCTGGTGTCTGAGCCTTTGAGGTTCAGATTATTAAGATTTTCTCCGCAACCTCAAAGCCTATAAACTTACTTTTTCTTTTAAATGAAAGCTGAAGTAGATGAGTCTACCTGTGCTGGGAGTCACACATCCCAGCTTCAGTGTAGACATACCCGATGGGACTATTTACACAAGTAAGTGCTCCACAATATGAGCAAAAGGTTTGAAATCTATTTAGCTGAGCAAACTACAGCACAATGAAGAAGTCCCTCTAATTGTTCTTTATCTGTGGAAGCCTTTGAGCCTCATTCCTAGCTATCTGTGAAGTATTTGAACAAAAATCTTTCTAAACAATCATGACATTTTGTAGACAATGAATTCTTCCATGAGATACGTGTGCATAATAGACTTGACCTCTTGAATATATATATAATGACAGAATTTACAGACCCCAGGGTTTTTTCTTTAAATTTCCTGTTGCAATGCTATTTTTCACAAGCCAGGTTGAAAGTCTCTGTTTAATTATCTTCACATGTAATGATGTAAATTCAAGTTCCTCCAAAATGTGACAACTGTCATGGAATCAGGGGAAACCGTAGCAAGATGCCATTGAAAAGCATGATCCTTGCTTTCACTTAAAAACATCTGACTTATTAAAACTTTTTTCTTCATCCTAGGGGTTTTTTTTGTTCTTTTCATCTCTCCCTCATATTTTGTCATTCTCCTAGGTGGTGACAGTTCAGATATTTCTGGGGAGTGAGGGCAAACTCTGGTCCCTGCTCATCTTACTACCCTCCCCCTTTCTCCCCTCCAGCGATTCCGTGTCTCCCAGGCAGGGAGTCTCCCCTCTCTCTTACCAACACAGTGCATGAGCCGGTGCTGCCAGGAGTCTAGTTTTCAGTAGATTCCCTGCATTCCGCCATACACAGACAGACTCCCGTTACACTAGGTCGTAACACCATTTGACCTGACTACCTCTGCATCTGGATGGAGGGGTGGACAGGTCAAATTTCAGTTGTACTGAGACCACACAGCCAGAGTGATGCTTTGGACCACTCCTGCAGGAGATGTGCTGATTTACTACTGGATCAACTGCATAAGGCAAATGGAACTTTGAGCAAGTGCAAAAACCTTGGGAGGAGAGCATTTGGCCCCTCCATCCCCCTCTTGCTTTCTTTTATTCTCCAGGAAACATTTTATTCACATTAGTCTATCTCCAGTTAAAGTGTGTCTGTGGCATGCTCTGTCACTCATTACAAGATTCCAGGCTGTCTACTGGAGCAGTCCCCTGTCACTCAGCTATCTCAGCTTCCCTGTGGCAACCCCTTTTCTGATGCTTAGAGTGCTTTTGTATCCCCAGCTCTTGCTTAGAAAGAGGCAGGACCAATGCAAACCAAAAATAAGCCTATATAAGGAATTTATTGTCCCCTCCCCCAGAGGCCTGTTTTTGCCATGCGGGAACCCTAGGGGAAGGAACTCCGGGAAGGCAGAGGCAGGCAGCTCAGCTGCTGAATGGAGATGTCCTTCAGTAGCTGTGAAGTAGAGGGGAACATCAGGGAGCTCCTAAAGACCTTGCTGTGTGTGTGTGATGGGAGGCTTAAGGTTGCAGAATGGGGAGGGACAGCAGGAGAGGCATCACTTCTCCCACAGACAATAGGGAAGGGAGCAGATGTCTATCACCTATGAGTCCTGCTTTGAGAGGGATTCCTTCAAGGCTTTTTTTTTGGAGGGAGTGGGGGTATTCTAAATTCCCTTCAGAATATACACATTTAAATAAAAGTAGGTACAACCGAGGGTCCTGACTAGTTTGGGCATTTTATGAAGTGAACATTGGGGAGAAGAGACAGTAGCACTTTAAAGGTTCAGAAGCAGCTTTCCCCCTTCCATCAGAGCATGCAAACCCGCTTAGGTGCTGTGACATTATAAGTGCATTTGTTGTTTGAATTAGTGTAACCACAGACTGAGTACTGTGTGACTTCAAATACATTTTCAACAGCATGGTTGTCATGCAGGAAACAAGGGATGGACAGGTAAGTATAAGCAATATGCAAAGCGCAGTGTGAATATGAATAGTCACCACATGTGAATCATGAACTCTTTTATCCCCATTGCTGGATATAATGAACTCAGGTTGCTAAGGCCCAGCATTAAACTTGGCTCTACATTGAAGATGTTCTTTGAAAAACAGCCTTTTTAAAATACTTAATGGATGTGTGGCAGGTCTCCTGGTGACACTGAGATTGTAGTAGCTGGGAGAGCACAGCTGGCAGACCAGAATATTTCCTAATGAGTTGAGTCTGGCATGTATTCCGCCTTCTGATCATTGTTCCACACAGCTGTAGTGATATGAACACGTCCCTTCAGCGTGTTTCAGATCACAGCATACTCTTCTGCGCATGGCTTTGCAAAGCTGTGGAATCACACTTTAGGAGAATACTACACCAAAGAGGATCAGCTGCGCACAGGATTTTATAATTACTTTAAAGGAATACAAATTTAATGGTGACTTCTATTCACACACTGGCTCTTCAATGCTACATTAATTATTTGAGCCTGTGCAAATAGATTATTCATGATTATCACCTGCATGTCAAAGCGTGACTTCTTTTGGACCGTAGGTAATATAACACATAAAGAGATATAGCAGGTCACTCCTGCTTGTGCTGGCAAGATGTTTATTTTCTTTTCTTTTTTATATTTAGAGGGTGCTCCCTTCCCTAACTGTTACTGATGTTTTAAAATGCTCTACCAGGCTTTTTGGAAAACTCCAAGGAGAGGTGAAATGTTCTTAAAATTTTCAAAAATCAAGCCACAGGACTTTGAAATTCCAGAAAGACACAAACAGAGGAGCTTTTATTAAAATACTATAAATCAGTGAAACTCATTCACTTGAAATTAAATTTTTTTTTGACAACAAGGAAGAAGAAAAGCAATTATTAATTTTAATCCCCAGAATGTTCCACATTGTGTATTTTTCTGTGCATCTCTTTGAAGGTCTGTAGGTAAAATGAGGTGGTTAGACTACTGATGTGCCTTTTGTTTTAACTGCAGGGATGGGTTTTAATGGTTTATAATGAACATTACAAAAATACCTCAAAAAGCATATTTCACAATTCAGTGGGTTTTTTTTTAAATAAGCTTTGAAAATAACTGGTTTTGACAAACTGATGAAAAACACTTAGTAAGAAAATTCCTGAGCAGCTGTAATACGACCGAGAATGGGCCAGGGATCTGTTCCAATCTGCACTGGGCAAGCCTGGGCTGGGTGCACTGGAGAGAATGGTTTGCTCACACAGAAGAGGCACTATCCCATTTTTAATTCTCCTTGGAGTGGTGTAGCTCAGAAAGGTTGATTTAGCCGTAGGTGTAACTCTCCACCAGTCCCCTGCAGAGACTATGGTAGTGCCGCTTTTGTAATTTTACATCCTGCTTTACTTTTGACACCAAGGTTTACTACAGGGTAGTAGATTAGATTGGTTTAAGATTTATAAAGATTTCCCAGAGGAAAAAAAAACACACCAAACTGTCTAAAGGAAATGGAGATGATAAGGTTGTGTTCGTGATGTAGCTGTTAGTTAATAAAGATGAAGTTACTATCTGTAATGTAGCCCAATAGAATACATCTAGAGGGCCCCAACATATATCTTATTTTACAGCATTCTTTACTTTAAGGAAATGGGTCATTGACGAAAACTAGGATGTAAATAATAAAATAAAATATGGCTTCATAATAAATTAGTGTCAGGGTGTCTAAAATACATGATGCCACATTTGCTGTCCACAGTCTGACATGCTTTTCACTGCCTGAGTCTCACCCCAGCCAGCCCGATTTCCTCTCAGCTAAACAGCAGAAGGGAAGCAGCCGGACATCTTATGGGCCACAAGCCAGTTATGTTCCCGCCACCAGGCTTTTCCCAGTCAGCTTGTTTCCTACACCTCCTTTGCTTTCCCAGTGTATGTTCCAGTCATCCATGCCACACGAGGCTCATTCCTGCCAGCTCCCAAAACCTCAAGATACATACCCTCTCCAATCAGCCAAGGCTCCCTCACTTCTTCAGTTTTACACGCCATCTCTGCTTTCAGGGCCTGTACAGCTGCTGGGCTGCTTCCTTCTCCCCCTCGGTCAGTGCTATTCAGTGCTTCACTCTGCTGTGAATTTGCTGCAGGAAGTGCTCTGTAGACATACCACTCAGGAAAAGCATAGATCAGTGTGCCTTTGTTCAGTCTACAGGTGCAGGCAAGCAGTATGCATTATATCCCATCCGTGGCCTGGGCAGAGGTAGCAGGGAAACATGAGTCACCGCTCCCCTGAAGGGAGTTCAGAATCTGCCTAAAATACCAACAATACTTTGCAAGTGTGGAAATCTGCACAAATTAAGAGATCTGCAGTATTATCAGTTAAACATTCATGTGATTGGCTTTATAACTCATTTGGATTTGGGGTCTTAGTTCCTTGCCCCACATCTCTCTCTCAGCCCCCAATCTTCATCCCCCAACACTTACCATTCCAATTGCATTTTCTCTTTCACACACTTATCTCATTCTCTGCACGTCCACATTCACCTGCTTCTTCCCTGTTTTCTGGTGAATAGAGAAGTCCATCTTCTCTGAGGGCAACCTGAGGCTTAAGTCTTATCGGAAGAAAAGGGAGATCTCTGGTGGCTATTTTTAGTAATGGTAAAAATTATGAGACCATCCTAGCTTTCAAGAGATTTCATGAACAACTTAAAATATTATTTAATGAGGAAATAGCATACTCAGAGCACACCTGCCTGATCAAGCCCAGAGGCAAATCAGGTGGAATGCCTATGTTCACCTGGTTTGATGATTGCATTTGGGCATAGGCATGAGATAGACATCCAGGGACCTGCCTGAGGCAGCAGTGTGCATGCCCAGAAACCATAAACTTAGGCACCTACGGGACATTGGCGGTGTGTGACTTCACCATTTGGGGAGGCTGCTCTTCCCCCTGAAGCCCCACCATTGCTCCCAACCCAGCCCTGTTTGTCCCCCTCCCTGAGGTCCCCCTGACTTGTACCTCTTCACACTCTCCCCCAGACCATCTCTGCCCGCTGCTCATGCCTCCTCACCTCCTCCCTCAGGCCCCATCCACTTCTTGCACCTCTTTGACCCCTCTCCCGGCCCCCACACCTGCCCACCAGCCAGCCAGCTGCTCACCACTCACATACACCTCTTTGCCCTCTCCCGCAAGGTCACCATGCAGGCGGAGTGGGGACGGGAGGAGGCAGAGGAAACGTGGGGCCTCTGGAGGAAGAGGACGAGTGTGAGCAGGACCTTAGGGCAGAACATGGGCAGGACCAAGGCCAGGGCACCCACCCTTTTGGCAGCAGCGTGTTCCAAAGGTGGCAGGCCAGCTGTTTGGAGAGGCTTAGCCTCCCATACCTGCCACCTATGCTAGGGGACTTTTGATGTGAAAATACAGGGACTAAGTGAGTTTTGTGCCTACAGGAGTAAATGGCAGTTCAGTGGGGGCGGGGGTTGTGGCTTACACTAGTGCCTAAATCTGGAGTTTAGGTACCTAAATCAATTTGTGGAACTCAGCCTTAGAGCCATGAACTCTCAGTTTGATTTTAAAAATTACCAGTGTGTAACACCAAAACTGTGCCAGCTGCTTTCTAAACCATTCCAGGTCCCTACAGTGAAGAGTTTGCAATTTCAATAATCTAATCTCAGGTTTTAATCCTGGTATTGGCTCTGATTATATCATCCTCTAAGGATTTGGGCAAGCTACTTGGCTTCACTTTCTCAATTTACCACTGTAAAATGGAGATAACAATACTTAAATGCTGCATAGTGCTGTTGTGAAGATTAGTGTTAGTTAATAAACACTTATGAAGTGCTAGATAAATATTATAGCCATATGAATTTCTGATGGCTTTTTGGAACCAAAGCTATTGCTGAATCTGTTGTTGTTTGCCTATTATTGTTACAGATAAGAACTTCTTGTTCCTTACTTAAACTGACAAATTGCCCTTAAAATGTTAGGGTTTAGAACACTAAATAGATAGAGTAAATGCATATACAATATTATGTGAAAACGATAAATCACAAGCAGCTTTAGAAAACACTATACATGCTGCATAATTCACTGAATAACTCAGTGTATGCTTTCCATCCAAATGTCAGTGCATCTTATCGTGGAAGTAATAAATCATACATGGGTTATAGAATTTTCAGTTCATGATTCCAAATTTTGGTAGCTAAGATATAGCCTTGAAAGTTGAAAGAGTGTTTTATTATTGCTGATTATCTATTTTAAACTCTTTTATGGGCTCACATATTTGCACCTTGACCCTTAATAGTTTTTATTTTTAAATACCTGCCAAAAATTGCTATGCCATAGAGATAAAGAGTTCACTTGAAGGACCTTCATTTGACTTAGAAAACTACTGTTTGTTTAAGAGATCTCCGGAATAATTTTCAGAGAAAGCCAGGATGGTTCAGAAAGCAAGATTAGGTGTATTTTAACACCTGGTGTATCCTAACACTCTATTCCCCTTTTAAGCATCTTCTCCAGCCCATGTGTGCCTTGCAGGTGTGGTAGGGCATAGCTGCCTGGGACCAGAGCAGCTCCTTAATCACTTTATTTCCAGTATGAGATTTCTACTCCTCTTTGCACTGAGTTTTCTATGCCTATGAGGTTCAGATAATTTTGTATAGACTATAGATGCACTTGATTGTTTAATGCATGCCTATCCAGCTACAGTCTGTGCCTTGAGAGGTAGGTTCACTTGCAGGCAGCCAGTGGCAGTGAAAAGATCTACTTTCTGAAGATCTGCAAAATAAGCACAGTAAGAGACCTAATTGCTGAGGCCCCTGATTAGTAATGGTCTACTGGACTGCTGAGAGAAAAGGGTTCTGGACATTTGCAAGGTTGGTGACTTCTTCTTTGAATTATTTTGTTTACATGCCTTTGCTTTTCCTTCTTGTGTGGGAAGGCTGGTAGAAAGTGATCCAGGGAAGTAGTCACATAGCACTCTAGGGTTGAAGACACATCCACCTATCTTTTGTCTCTAGATTGGAACCTTGTGGAGAGGATAGACCTGGCTTCCCCTACCCACCCCGTGATGGGGCAGAGGCAGAAAGCCTATACTGATACTAGAGACTGAGGACTTGGAAAACCCCATATCCTAGAAAGTCCTGATTTGGGGGCTTTGACATCCAAAGCCCCTTGTTGGGCAGTGGAAGTATCCTTTGTTGGACTCTTTACATACCCCAGAAGAGGTGGACATAACTTGTGGCCCAGGCAGAGCACCAAATCACAGAAGGGGATTTTGACAGATAGACAATATCCTGAATAAAATTTAGTTAATTAAGTTAAACCTTATTGAATTAGATCTGATGTCTTTGGGTCCATTGCATTAAAAATACAACTGTGTATGTGTATGTGTTATTGTGGAACTGTATGAACCTTCTCTAGCAGTGCGAGGATGCTACCATAATCAGTCCTTTGAAACCATTCCCCTGGAAATATGTGTTTATACTTGTTCAACCTGGATTCTCCAGGGTCCAACAGACAAAGAGAGGCTTTTTTGATAAATAGCCTGGTTTTAAATGGACTCAGGATTCTTTTTGATCCAGGAAA
The DNA here is from genome assembly GCF_965140285.1 of Lepidochelys kempii. Lineage (NCBI taxonomy): Eukaryota > Metazoa > Chordata > Testudines > Cheloniidae > Lepidochelys > Lepidochelys kempii. The sequence goes on from NC_136380.1 coordinate 87,919,690, forward strand.
TGCTCGTGAATCCTGGCTAACAGAGGGCTTCGGTCCTTAGGGAAGAATTGGGTCCACTGAGGCTCCATAAGACTGCATGCTTGTTCTGAACTGAAGCTATGGTGAACCTCTAGCCCGAAGGAATCCCTTTGGGTGGGGGTTGAAGGACTGTTCCTGCCAGAGCCTGTTAGGTTTGGGATGATGAAAGCTTATTAGCATGCATGTAGGCTTTTATTCGTTTTTTTAATATATATTCTCTGTAGTGCTCTTAAGTCTAAAATAGACTTGCTTAGAAAGAACTGTGGCACCTTATAACTATTGCAATTCCACCTGTTAACCTCTATGTGTCATAGCAATTAACCACTGAGGGGAGCTCTAACCCAGCAAAAGATAAATCATTTTATAAATAGGGCACAGATGCTAAAAGCAGCCTTTTCTAAAAGGAAAGCTAAGTATAAAAAGATGTAGCCAATTGCATACTGTTCCAATTACACCCTCTTTACCACTTCAGAAACTGTTGTCTGAAGACTTTTGTAAGTTTAATTTAAAGTAAATTCCTGTAAAAGTAAGGCTTTTTGAAGGCTAAACAGAATAGCTTTGCACATTAGCTTGGAATTACATCTCAATAGACTGAAGATTTTACTTCAAAGTAATTGTACGTAGTTAATGAAAATGACTGTCAGCTCTGCAAGTGTTCATGTTCGTGGACTTAAATCAGATAAAAGAAAATGCCAATAAATTGTACAATGGTGAAAAGAACAGAACAAACCCTTAATAATATACATTTAATTCCCCTGGTAAAATTAAGAGGCTGTTCTACCCAAGTGAGAAAGCTGTTTGACCTATTTTTAGGGTCTCATGTGATGATTTAAATAAAGTAGTCCAAATTCAATCCTAATGACCAATAGCCACAGAATTACACCATAGATGTGTTTGACCTAGTGTCTTTTTAATCACTTATGTAAGTTATAGAAAGTCATTTTTTTGTTTAATTTAATTATTGTTTTTACACACTGAATAAAACCCATTGCACTTAAATTCTATTATTCTGGAATGGTGATTTTCCCTGCCAGTCAGAATACACTCACTGGTGTGGTGCAACACTATAATTCCTCTTAGGCAAATTGTCCCCTCCCCCTGTTCCTGCTCTTTGGTCATAGAAGGTGCTTTCTGCTGTGCAACCAGTGAATTTTTTCTGTAAAAGATGTTGATTGGATTTAGGGAGTTCGTGGAGGATCTTTGCGCCTCCATGTAGTGGTGTTTAGTAGGTTGACAGGGTCAGATGAGGAGCAGGAAGAGAACCTGTGGATCCACTCCTATGAAGATCCACCAGCTACCTGACAGAGCATATACAAAGCAGCTGTCTGAATCTTAAGGGAGACTTACCCCATCCCCAGTGAACTTTCCTTTACTTTGGCATTGCAAAGCTGTCAAGTCCAATTATTATGGTTTGGTGTGGGGTGAAGATCTTGTCCTTTCAGGTGATGATCAATGAGCACTGTACAGTGCCTGTATTCTGAATGCCTTCCATGTCATCCATCTTCTTTATGTAAACAGACAATTCATATTGCTGTGAGTGTTTGTGTGTGTGTGTGTTGTAATGCAAAATAAATGTGTGTGCGATGTATACAAATAGCAATAGCTACATTATACAGGACAATAACTTGTATGAAACAAACATTTCTACAATGGTGTTTAATTGTCATAGTCTGTGGCTATAATATTAATTGTAAAGTATCTAAGTGCACATCTCCCTGAGATAAATATACTTTGTCATATATAAAAAATTTTAGGCCACTTGGTGCAATTCACTATTTTAAACTATGAAATGGTTATTCATTTTTACTGTAACTTTCTTGACTTCAGTGGTCTTACACAAGGAATAGATTTGGTCCATTGATCTGGATCTGTGCATTGGTTGAAACACTATTTCCAAACAAAAAGAAAAGGAGCACTTGTGGCACCTTAGAGACTAACCAATTTATTTGAGCCTAAGCTTTCGTGAGCTACAGCTCACTTCATCGGATGCATACTGTGGAATGCATCTGATGAAGTGAGCTGTAGCTCACAAAAGCTTATGCTCAAATAAATTGGTTAGTCTCTAAGGTGCCACAAGTACTCCTTTTCTTTTTGCAAATACAGACTAACACGGCTGTTACTCTGCAACCTGTCATTATTTCCAAACAAACACTCCCAGCTAATATTTGTCATGCTAGTTTCTGTTAAAGTACAGCAACAGTGTCAACAAACTATTCAGAGTCATCCAACAAGAAATGTGGCAAGGATCTTTCACTCTCTTCAGACAGAACATAACAGCCTGAACAGGATCTACCTATTTGAATACCAGATGAACAGAGACATTCATTTTTAAGGTGAAGCTAGTTCTAGAAGTGATACTTGTGTGATTTTTGCTTCATCTCTAAACTGAATTAAAAGAACTGGCAACTGAATAGCTAACCTGGTGAACTAAATACTAAATATGAGTCAACAAATGTAATACCATTGCAGTAAAAATTAACATCATTCTGGGATGTATGAGCAGTAATGTTGTCAGGAAGACATGAGAAGTAATTCTTCCACTCAGCACTGAGAAGGCCTCTACTGGAGCACTGCATTCAGTTCTGGGCACCACACTTCAGTAAAGATGTGAACAAATTGAATAAGGAGCAGAGGAGAGCAACAAAAATTATTAAGGGTCTAGAAAATATGACCTACGATTAAAGATTGAAAAAAAAGTTGGTTTGTTTAGTCTGGAGAAGAGAAGACGGGGGGAAGGGGGCGGGGACATGACATAGTCTTCAAGTACATAAAAGGTTGTTATAAAGAGAAGGGTAGTCAATTGTACTCATCCACTGAGGAAAGGACAAGAAATAATGGGTTAAATTTGAGCAGATTGAGCTTAGACATTAAGAAGAACTTTCTAAATGTAAGGGTAGTGAAACACTGGAACAAATTATCTAGGGAAGTTGCGGAATCTTCATCATTAGAGGTTTTTAAGAACAGGTTCGACAAACACCTGTCAGGGATGATCTAGATAATACTTTACTCTTGCCTCAGTGCAGGGGACTGGACTAGATGACCTACCATGGTTCCTTTTAGTTCTAAATTTCTGTGATTCTACAAACTTTCACTTCCATTCCTTTTCACACAGAAAACAACTCCACATATGACAACAGGTATTAGATATAGTTCTGGAAAATAGACCTTGATTGGTGGTCAAGATGACAAGGAGGATGAAATAATCTGAGGAAGTCATAAGAACAGAAATTTTGTGTGCTACTGTAGCTTGTTCTGATAAAGATAATACCTTGTGAATAATTTTAAATCCATTTGGAAAACTTTAAAACAAATTTGTATCTAGTGCAAATCAATTACAGTGAATAGAATTACAAGCAGGATAAATTTAACCCCTTCAGTTCAAATTTCCAGAAGAAACCAAATATTTTGAAGCTGGAGTTTCATTTAATACTATCCACTTAAGGCAAAACAGAGAACAAACAACAGTGTGGCATCAACATTAATGGATACTGCAGGCCAAATGCTGATTGCAGTTATATCTGTGCAATACCATCCTTCAGATTCTGCTCTTGTTTACACCAGTGTAATTCCCATCATCTTCAGTGGAGTTACTCCATATTTACATAGATGAGTCAAATTTGGTCCTGCAACCTAAAGAAGCTCATGCATGTCAATCTTTATACTGAACGTGCATCATCTTCATGAGTATCCTTCATAGAATGAGGGGGTTGGGGGAAGATGATACTTGCCTGCTTAGTGATTTATTTTTGACAGTGAGGTGTTTCTTTAGTGAAAAACTTATTAAGAGGAGGAGGGGATCTAACCTGTCATGAAACAGGAAGATTCCATAAGTCAATGTGTTAATCAGCACTGGGTGGTCATTATTATGTTATTGTAAGTCTAAGTGATTGTTAGGGCACGTAGAACTTGGTGTATGCCATTTTAAATACCTTTTAAATCTAAAAAAATATATACCCCATCCTGTTCCACAGGTCATGGATCTTTGTTCCTAAAATTGCCTTATTGTGAGAGACAAATGGGGGAGGAGAATTAGGTTAGGTAATAACACAGCTGTGGGAAGACTTCAGCATATGGAGATGTCACCTTGAAATAAGAATTGATTTTAATTCTACTCTGAAGAATTTTCTTTTGAAATAAAACTATGTATTAAAATATTTTCAAAATATTCTGAAGACTATTAAGACTTAACATTTTCAAAAGGCTTTCAAGATCCACTATATCTATATTATCTTCCCATCATGCAGAATGTATCTCTAATACAGTCTCTTGATGAAAGAACCTTTACAATGGTTCATTGTGTGCTTTACCTTCATTTTTGAGCAGGGACTCCAAAGTCGATGTTTCACTTATAAATGTATTTGCTTCACAGCATATAACCAGGATGTAAGAAACAACCTGCATATGAATGTAGCCATTTGCAGGGTATTTAGTTTTAAAGAGGAGATCAAATTATTTAGTTCAAGAATTTCCCTTTCTTTAGAAAACAAAACAAAACAGATCAAACTTCTGATGCTAATATAAATATTGATCACCATGACCCAAATCTGTCTCCTTCACTGCTCCATGGATGCAAAGGATCCTTATTGGAGCTACTGCATTTCTTCTGTGAGGGCATATAGACAGGATTCCAAGATCTTGCACAAAGCAGTCATGGAACTCAGTTCTTTGGGGGCAGATGGAAAATTTGCAGGGACCACTACACAGATTCTCCAGTTCTTATTTCCCTCCCATGACAATTAATGAGGGCACAAAAAAGTCTATTTCAGCCCTTGGAGATTCAGCAGATTAGCAGCTCTACTGCATTCCACCTCCTGGTGCAAGATCAGCAGTCTGGAAATAGCATAAATATATAAGAAAGGTTACAAATTTTAAGTTGGAACTAGCCTGGGGTATAAGAAAAATCAGTAATTGGAATACAGAATGTAAGGAACCAATGTGAAATTCATTTAGCTCCTTTGCACGTGTATTTACTAGCATCAGCCACTTAAGCTTCCCTAGTGGCTCAGCCAATATAGTTAGGCTGAATGCTGAGGTCAAAATTTAGAACAAAATGTATGTAGCAAAATTACCTGGAAAGGGGGTGGGGGGGAGCACTGATTAGAAGACAAAGAGAAGTTTAAAGTTAAATATTAAATCCTATTAAAATAAAAAGACAATTATGTTCAGTGTGGACAGCACTCACTTAAGTGGCTAATGATAATGGATGCAGATTCAGAGGAGTTACATGCAGTTCTTGTTAGTTTCTTGCACTCTGTATTCCAATTACTGTTTTTTTTTCTCTTTATACCCCAGGCTAGTTCTAACTTAAACTTTGTCTTTCTTCCTTCCAGACTGCTGATCTAGCACCAGTGACTTTCCCATTTATACTATTCCAACTTCAAAGCTAATAAGCCACAAGGCTCTCCCAAGGCTTCTCATGAATGCATGAAAATCTACAGCAGCTCTGATACCTGCATCAAAGCATGACTAGAGGAAATTCATATTTTAAAAGTTTTTGCTAAAATAGTAAAAGCTGATATGATAGTCAGATTTCAGAGGTCCTGCAATATTTATCTTGAATACTTACCTGCTTTGACTTATTCTCTCAGTCCAAATCTAGCCTTGTCTCTTTGCTTTCTTGCTTTATTTTTTCTTTAACTTTTAATTTCTTTGAGTATTTTTCAGATGTATACTAAGCTAATGTCAGCTTCTGTGAGTCAAACCCTTCAGGATTAAGCACATTACAAACTATCATTTTAATAATTTCCACACACCCACACCATTTATTAGAAACCAGTTAGTCTAATTATGAGGCTAATTATTAGTCTGAACTAATCACTGAAGGCTAGATTCACTTTATGCACAGCTCTGAGCAAGGTGTGCTGCATAAACTGTACTAACCCAAATATAGACATGGAGGACATGTCTTCCTACCCTTCATCCTCCTTTTTGGGGGAAGGAGGTTTGTAACTTACTTCTGCCTATACCAGCAGTAAATTACTACCTACTACCCATGTTGGCTTACCTATTCTGGCCAACGCAGGGGAATGTGAAGCTAAGGTTCCACCTATTCCTTGCCCCTCCCCAATTCCGTGTTCTAGGGAGGGTGAAAACAGGTGGTAACCTTGCTAATTACTGTGTGCTCCGACCCATGATCCAGCTAGCCTGCATAGGGTCATAAAGGGGGCTCTTGCTCCCTTGCATAGGTGTTTCTTCCAAGTCACAATCTAGCCCTGACTGATTCCCCTGTAATTTCTCATTTTGGGATCTAAATACATTGTCTGTATACCCCCTTTTAATATACATTCTTAACTGAATCTTATTTTTAAAATTGCTGCCATTAGAACAGATCAATTCCAGATAGAGATGGACCTAAATTTTAAATATATATATTTTCTTTGGTCTTTAGAGGTAATAGATGAGAGTTTATGGATTAAAGGTAACTCTCACAGTATTGCAAATGCAAGCATGCAACAAACTTCTGAAAACCCTGAAGTGGCAGTATTAAATAAAGATGATGCACAATAATAAACTAAATCTTGGAAGGATTTCTCATATATATACAAACACACACATAGAAACAGAGAAATGATTCTCTCCTATGTCATTGAGTAGACCTATTCCCCTTTCATTTCCTAATTATTTTGTTTTACAAATGTCCACACATTATAGGTTTTGGTGATGACTCCATCTGATAACAATAGGTGACTGAGTTCACACCTGATGAATATTCAGCACATTGGCTTGAGCTTTTGTATGAGGTTCCCAATTGTAAACTGTCAGTATTACTACACCAGTGGTTCCCAAACTTGTTTCACTGCTTGTGTAGGGAAAGCCCCTGGTGGGTCGGGACAGTTTGTTTACCTGCCGCATCTGCAGGTTCGGCCAATCGTGGCTCCCAGTGGCCGCAGTTCGCTGCTCCAGGCCAATGGCAGCTACTGAGTTCCAGCACTCTGAGTGAGGTCAATAGATGTATTCACCTGAGTGGGTGCTACTCGGTATGAACCAACGCTGCAGAATCTGGTTCAGGTTATTAACATCCAACAGGAGGAGAGTCTGAACAGATGATGTTTACCATTGCAGGATACCTGGCAAATGCTATACCATAAAAGGGTAAGGATAGTTTTATACATGGAACTGAGATTCAGGAGATCTGGGTTCAAATCCCAGTTCTGGCACAGCCCTCTCTGAACTTGGGCAAGTTACTTAGATTGAAATTTAAGGGAGTTAGGTATCTGGAGTCCACTGGATTTCAATGGGATTTAGGCATCTACTTTTCATAGGCTCCTTTTTAAACCCAGCTTTCATCTCTGTTTCCTGTCTTTAAAACAGGCATGATAATATGTCTTTACTCCCAGACTTTGTCTGACTTGTCTCTTTAGACTGAAAGCTCATTGCAGGGGACTAGGGGTGGGAAAGTTATTAATCTCAGGCTGTGTAAATGTGTTAACAAATTCCCTCTTGGAGCAGGGAGATAATTCTATAACCCCAAGCCACAATGGCCACCCTTTCTCCATGCCTAGGGCCATGAATCCTGTCCTCTCCATTATTATTGGCTTATGGTAGTGTTTTTCACTGCTATCTGTAGACTGAAATGCATATAGATCTCATGGGTTCAGCAATAACATTGTAATGTGAATTTAGTTTGGCAAACTTTGGAAAACTTCCTTTGTGCAATAAATGTCAGTCTTCACATGATTAAATCATATTTTGCTTTGTTTTCTAAACTGCTCTTTGAAGTCGCTTCTCAGCAGAATGCATAAATAATGCCAGCTCTCCTACAGTTATGCACCATGGTTTCTTTATCAGACAATTTTAAAGTGGAAATGAGTTTTTAAAAATACAAGCTTTTTTAAAGGGATGCAGGAGGGTAATCACAGGTGTCTTACTTTCATTACACCAATCAGCATATTTCCGTGGGGGTGGGGGGAAACATAGCTGGTCAAAAATTGTACTTAAATTGAAGGAGGAATGTACTGAAAGTGACAGCTGAAGATGAAAGGCATAAAATGAGCTGCTAATTTACTGCCAGCTAACTTTTTTTAAATAATGAAACAAACATTACAAAATCTCTTTTGTTTTGGATAATTGGTGACTGCATTGTTTTCCTGTTAGTATTAAAGGAACTTAAAAATAGCCCTCAGCTTTCTTCCCTTTTAAAAATGATAAACAACTTCCAAGTCCTTTTTTTAAAAAATATTTAAACAATGTAGAGCAGCACAATCTATGTAAAAAGAAAAGGAGTACTTGTGGCACCTTAGAGACTAACAAATTTATTTGAGAATAAGCTTTCATGAGCTACAGCTCACTTCATCGGATGTTCTGATGAAGTGAGCTGAAGCTCACGAAAGCTTATGCACTAATAAATTTGTGAGTCTCTAAGGTGCCACAAGTACTCCTTTTCTTTTTGCGGATACAGACTAACATGGCTGCTACTCTGAAAACAATCTATGTAGTCTTTTGAGTAGGAAAGAGCATCTTGTGGTGTTGTCCAGTGGTCACAACCCTACCCTCCCACTTCATCCCTGTACCTTATCCCTTCTGACTTTCTAAAGGAGAAGCTTTCCTGTAGTGAATCCAATTACTGTGTTGTGCCTGAAGGCAATCTGACTTGCAAACAAAGACTACAAAGTGCTGAGAGGGCCTGGCGGAGAAATTAGACTCTGCAGTTATTTGTGTTTTTTGTTTTTCTAACGGCTTATCCCCAAATGTAACACTTATTACACTCTGTCTACTCTTCTCTCTCTGGCTGAGTTTGCAGGTCTACAGTTCTTGCCATATAGCAGAAGGTTTCTGTCTAACTATAAAGCTAACTAACCCACCAGATGGCTGTCACCTGGGAACTTTGCCTCAGTTTTGCAGGTGGGATTGGCTCTGTTACCCGTGAGACTGCCAGCCTGTGAAGCAGCAACATCAGTGTTGACAAATCAGCTTACATTGTGGCAGGAAAATAGAAGTTTTGGGTTAGGTTGTGAGTTGTGCTTATACTCACACAAGAGAATAAGAACTAATAATAATAATTAGAGCTGGTCAAAAAGAGTGTTTGGTTGTTTTTTTGTGTTACCTCATCCACTTTGCTTACTCATAAAAAAATCTATAAAAATGTCAAAATAAAAAATAGATCACCCTTAACAATCAAAATACGTCACCTCTAAATGCTTCTCATATACTCTTTCAAACTCTTTCTGAAAAATCACTACATTTGATTAATCTTCCACTGCTGACCTTCATCTGCTTGTGCTTCAGATACTATCTCCAAATGTGGATACACATTATTTCTCATAGAAGGTAGGAACATGATATTGAACATCTATGCTTTTCAGAAGACTTGATCCAAAGCCCATTGTAGTTATCCAGAGTCATAATCTTCCTTCCTTACTCTTTCCAGAACCCACCATTTGTTAATCCATATTTAATTACATCTAATGTGAACATAAGATGATTAGGGCAGATATCTGTCACTGGAGGTTTGTTGTTTGCTTTTCTGGGGAGGGGGTCTTGTAAAGCATTGCTATGATGGCAGATGCTAATGTCATGCAAACATCTAGAAGATAATAAGGTGATAAGTAACAGTCAGCAAGGATTTGTCAAGAACAAATCATGTCAAACCAACCTAACAGCTTTCTTTGCCAGGGTTACAAACCTTATGGAAAGGGGTGAAAGTGATAGATGTGGTATATCTTGACTTTAGTAAAGGCTTTTGATATTGTCTTGCATGACCTTCTCATAAACAAACTAAGAAAATAAAACCTAGAAGGAGATACTATGAGGTGAGTACGAAAATGGCTGGAAAACCATTACCACAGAGAGTTTATCGGTAGTTCACAGTCAAGCTGGAAGGGCAAGTTGAGTGAGGTACTGCAGGGATCAGTTCTGGGTGTAGTTCTCTTCAATATCATCATCAATGATTTAGATAATGGCATAGAGAGTACACTTATGAAGTTTGTGGTTGATACTAAGTTGGGAGAGGTTGCAAATGCTTTGGAGGATAGGGTTAAAATTCAAAATGACCTGGACACACACATACAAAAGGGGAAATGACTGCTTAGGAACTAGCACTGCAGAAAGGGATGTGGCGGTCATAGTGGATCAAAAGCTAAATATGAGTCAGTGTAATGGTATTGCAAAAAAAGAAAACATCATTCTGGGGTATAAGCAAGACACAAGAAGTAATTTTTCCACTCTACTCTGCACAGATTAGGCCTCACCTGGAGTATTGTGTCCAATTCTGGGTGCCACATTTCACAAAAGATGTAGACAAATTGCAGAAAGTCCAGAGAAGAGTAGCAAAAATTATTAAGGGTCTAGAAAACATGATATATGAGGGATGATTGAAAAAATTGTGTTTGTTTAGTCTGGAGAAAAGAAGACTGAGGGGGGACTTAATAACAGTTTTCAGTACATCAAATGTTGTTACAAAGAGGGGGGAGAAAAAATGTTCTCCTTAACCTCTGAGGATAGGATAAGTACAATTAGTACAATTATACAAGGCACCATGAGACTTCATCTGGAATACTGTATGCAATTCTAGTCTCCCTTATTTAAGAAAGATGAATTCAAACTAGAACAGGCACAGCGAAGGGCTACTGGATGATCCAGGAATGGAAAACCTACCTCATGAGAGGAGACTCAAAGAGCTTGGTTTATTTAGCCAAACCAAAGGAAGGATGAGGGGAGATAAGATTTCTCTCTATAAATACATCAGAGGGATAAATTCCAGGGAGGGAGGGGAGTTATTTAAGTTAAGCACCAATGTGGACTCAAGAAAAAATGGCTATAAACTGGCCTTCAACAAATTTAGGCTTGAAATTAGGCAAAGGTTTCTAAAGTTCTGGAATAGCCTTTCAAGGGGAGCTGTGGGGGCATAAAACCTAACTAGCTTCAAGACTTAGCTTGATAAATTTATGGAGGGGGTGGTATAATGGGACTGCCTATGATGGCATGTGGCCCACTGGTGACTGCTAATAGCAAAAATCCACAATTTCTGTAGACAGGAAACTAGATGTGAAGGGCTCTAAGTTACTTCAGAGAATTTTTTTCCATATATCTGCCTGGTGGACCTTTCCCAAATGCTAAGGGTCTAACTGATTGCCATATTTGGGGTCAGGTAGGAATTTTCCCCCAGGTCAGGTTGGCTCTTCTGACCTCTAAGTCTATGAATAAGACTTAGAAGCAAAGAGTTTAGCTGGGCAAGGGCGCTTTAGGTTGGACATTTGGAAAAGCTTCCTAACTGTCAGGGTAATTAAGCACTGGAATAAATTGCCTAGGGAGGTTGCGGAATCTCCATCATTGGAAATGTACAAACTGTCCAACCTTCTATACACAGGCAGACTTCCTTCTTTCCCACTTGGGGCCAGCACTTCCCCCAGTTCAGTCTTTGTCCCTCAGGTATTTCCAGGTGTTCTGTTATGTGGGAAGTGAGGCCCCGTGGTGATGTCACTTCCCCCTTTTGTAGTTTCTTCCAGGTGGAGGGAACGTCTTTGTTTCAAGCCAAGCCCATCAACACAGTTCGTGGAAAAATACAGGCATTAAAATGGAGACCAGGATCACCTGATCTAGTCACGTACCCTTGCATGCTTCAATGAGTCATGGCAGTCATTATCCATATGCTGACTGAAGAGACCACATGTGAGGATAAGCTTTTCCCATGTCCCATTGTCTTTTTTAATGGGCCATTCAACTTGAATAGGCCTTCACAATGTGCTGGCTACACATAACGGACTAGAGAAATTTGTAAAAAAAAAAAAATATTGCAATCCCATACTTGTGATACCAGCACCATGCTTGAAAACCAATTCATTTGTAAACTGTAACTGTCATGTAGTTGAATGTATTTTCAGTATTGCATCCACAGTTCAGAAAGTTACTTTGTTCATCTAGAAAGAGCAAGGGAATAAAACATGAGCAAAAATAATTTTCCCCTCAAAACAAGAAAGGAGGAGTTCCTTTTTTTTTTTTTTTAATCAATTGTTCACTGGAAATGATGGGTAACTCCTTTGCTATTCAGGATGGAAACATGGTATCCAGATTTAGAACATTTATCTGTAGCATTCCCAAAATCCCATAGCAAAGAATGGAATTCATACTGCTTTTGCTCATTAGTGTGGATGGTATGCTCTTTGCTTTCTTGGAAAATACACCATACTAACTAGTATCAGAAGGGTAGCCGTGTTAGTCTGGATCTGTAAAAGCAGCAAAGAGTCCTGTGGCACCTTGTAGTTCCACAGGACTCTTTGCCGCTCATACTAACTAGAATATTTGTTCAATGTCCTTCTGTGGTGACTTGTTTTCCTGAAGGTGACAGCATTTTGCTCTTTGAAATATCCCACCCCCCATGTTCAACAAAATTATTAAGCAAATATACTACCGTGAGAAAGATATATATATATATATATATATATATATATATATATATGTATTGCTATCAGAAAGCTTCTTAAGAAGTGTCTATGAAGAATTTACATATATATATATATATATATATATATATATGTGTGTGTGTGTATTGCTATCAGAAAGTTTCTTAAGAAGTGTCTATGAAGAATTTATGAATAACAAATGAAGATTTAGATTTCAAATTTTCTACCAGGCTAGTGATGTGTATGAAAGGCTAACAAAGAGCTAAATGAATCTCTCTTCACAATAATATAGTAGGTGATCTCTTTTTACCTTTTTGTTAAACAAAAGAGGAGAATTAGAAGGAAGGTTCCCAAAAATCTGTAGTTTTTTCTACACAGTATACAATTAATAAAATTACGTGCTACAAGCATTGTAATCATTATGCAACAGTTTTGGCTGGAAAAAATAGTTCCCTGAGGCATATTCTATACTGAGGAAAAACACTGTGCTAGAAAACACTAATTAACACCCAGCTGAATATATATTTGTCCTTAATGCGTAAAAGGACAGTTGTATTTAAACCCTTATTAGCTGATTAAAGGCTTAAGCATGGGCAGATAACATTTTGAACACAACTGCCCTTACTGACACTATGGCTAAAATTGTATTTAGCACCATACTAGTTAACACATGTTACTTATGTTTTCTAACATGATGAACTTTCCCAGTATAGATAAATCTTTTTTTTTTTAAAAAATAGACTTCTCGGAGGCTAGTTAGCATGGTGGCTTATCACTGAAGATAAAGAAAAATCCTGGTCAAGTTAGAAATGAAATATAATAATTCCTTCCTAGCCTTACTCAAATTGGCACAAGTCTAGAATATCAGGATTGATGTAGTGTAGCATAAGACTCAAATTAACTTCCAAATTGGAGTGTATGGGGGGTGGGAACATATTAGGCTTCATCCAAAATTAACTGCCATGGACCTAATCCTGCTCCCGTTGAATTTAACTGAAAAATCCTCATTGAGTTTAATAGGACAAGGTGCCTATGTCTACACTGTTGCTGGGAACAGTGTTGGTAGGTAGCCTTGGTAGACAGACTCACACTATTTTGGCTTGAACTAGTGCACTAAAGATAGCATTATGGATGTTGTGGCATTGGCAGAAGCTTAGGCCACCCAAACTCAGACCAAGGGGTCTTGAGTGCCAGAGATATCACATGGACCACAACGTCCACATAGCACAAGTCTGTCTACCCATGCTCCCAGCTACTGTGATGAGACAGGGAGGGAGAGAGAGAAAGAGTATAAGTTACTATGGGTTTGAGCTAGTTATATTCATTGTCATTGCCACTAAATTAAAATTACAAAACAAAAACATGTACAATACATTTTCAGAAGTTTGCTTTGAAAAGTCTCACAAGTTTATAGTCCCTAAAAAAATAAGTATCTGAGCCAGGGGCATAGACATGGGTGGGCCGTGTTTAAATGGCTCTTTAGTGGCCCACAGTTGGGCAGATTGTTACTGGTACCAGAGAAAATTCAGATTCAATTTTCTCAGTGCACAGCAGTTTATTTGAGAATGAATCGCAAAAGCAGTAAAGGTTACATAAGACTCACCTACCTAATAAGCCTCAATTCCCCAAGCATAAACCCTCAGTAACTATGTTAGCCTTACACAGTATGCTGATTTGCAAACAAAGTAGGTATAGCTACCAGTCCTAGATGGAGACTTCTTCTCTTCTTTTCCCCTCTCAGGTACTTGGTCTGACAAGCATCCCCCAAAGTGGGGTCTTGGTTACCCTGAGGCCCTCTGGTTCAAACGTCTTACAAAAGTCCCTTGTATCAGGGTATTGGCCACCCTGACCCTCTTTCTTACAGCATTATGGACCTCTTCAGATGTTAATTAGGGAACTAAACTAACTAATTTACTCTGCTTAGCATTTATACCTTTTGTTCTTAAAGGAGTCACATGCCCCAGAAATATGCCCTATGGGTGTTTCATTACTGGTTTTTCTAATTAATATTTCAGAAGAGACTGCAAAATGGAGACAGATCAAAGATCAGTTGACATTTACCCTCTCATGAATCATTCACTTGAGCTCCTAGTGCAGTGTCCTCCAAAAGGGGTTATTTTGACCCTGGTCAACCTGTACCAAGCCCACTGATTGTGTTTTTTTGTGTTTTCTTTACTTTGTGAGCTGGTCAATTGGCTGACATGTTTCAAAGTGTCATGTTGAAACACACACACAGATGGAGCCTCATTTAACCATTCAAGTGCAATTAAATCACCCTTAGTAAATTTCCACACCTCTGGTCTGATGTTAAAATATTCCTGTTTCCAGAATTCTCTAGCAAATCTAGCCACACCAAGCCATACGAAACTCATGTTCACCGCATTCATTCATATCAGTCACAATAACTCATAATAATTCAGCACTGTCCCAACAGGCCATGGCCCACACATTTACCATCTAGGCTCACCCAAATCTGAGCAGGGGTTAGTGCTGCCACAGCGGCCCAGAGTGTCACTTGGGCACCTGAAGTCCAGCATGGAGCTATGTGCCAGCTGTGCAGGAAGCTACACTCCTTGCCATTTTCTGAGCCGCCCCATGTGCGTGCACAGCTCAGCAGGTGAAGCCCTGTGTTTGGGGGCACCAGGGCTAGGAAGAGGGTGTGGCATCGGGGGAGAAGCTGAACTAGCAGAGTGTGTCATTGCCCATCCACCCGGAAGTCAGGGCTCAACCAAATTTCCACTCCTAGCTACTCCACTGCTCTGAGCTGGAACCTGAGTGTTCTTACTGAAAAGCCCTCATTTCAGGAATATTGTTTGGGACTGTGAAACGTTTTGTTTTCTAGTGTGGGTGTATCCAAAGGGCAGCAGTCAGGGCAATAAAATAAACCGCATCTAAGGTTTTTTTACATTTTTGAAAAATTACAGAGTGATGTAGTGATAATTTCACTTTTCCTTTTACTACTCTCTAAGTCAAAGTTTCGGGGAAAAAAGTTACAGGGGGGATGAAAAAAAAGGAGGAAAAATCGCTAGATACCATTCCATTTATTGTACTTATGGGAAGAAAAGAGGATTAAGAAAAGTCAATCTCAAATGTTTTGCTTTTTTGAAAAACTATATGTTAAAGGGGGGAAAAACGTTCACAAACAGTTTCAGTTTTGAAAAAAACATCAACTTTTCATCAAAAAAAAAGTCAACCATTTCTAACTAGAAAGACCCTCAGTCATAGCAGCAAATGAAGACTTCCACATTGTTACAGGAATAAGCTTCTTTCTTGGTCCTTATGAGCCCAAATTTTGTAACAGGGATCACAGAAAGGAGTTTCTTCAATTTTTTTATTACTTTGTTTGCCCTCCTCCCACAGGCTTTTCCTGAAGGAGATAGTGACCATGGACAAAAGTATGAGGAGGAGACAGGAGTTCCTTTGTCTTCCCTTTTCTATATCTCTCTTTAGCTTGTCCCACTTCGCCCTTCTCTGCCTCTTTTCTCTTATTTGTTTTCTTTCCTTCCTGTCTCTGTAAAACTGCTTCCCCCCGCCATTTAAAAACCACACACTTAATATATCTAATGAGAAACTATCACAATTTCAGCCAACTGTGCTTACTCAACCAAGTTCAACTGAAACAACAGGAAAAACACAGAGAGGTGTAAAATAACAGTCAGAGGATACGTTAAGGTAGAGAAAAATCTCCAGGGGTTAAAAGAGGCCTGCACTTCTGAACATAGAACATCCTTTTGTAGCCCATCCATCCATCTTTTTTGAGAATGATGGTAACAGCATGGCATAAGGTCAAATCTGTAAGATTTCAGACATATTTTCTTAGATTCAATTATTTTCTTTTCTGACTGAAAGACATTATCACTCAGTCTACCAAGTATGTACAAGTGAGCCTGTTTTATGGTAAAATAGTGTTTTCAGAAGAACATTATTCCTGTTGCTCATGAAATAGTCTAATTTTATTGAATACATCTGCAACAACATGAAGCCTCAATATGTCCATGTGCCACTGACTGAGTCACCTGCTAATAGTAAGGAATCTTCTCTTTCTGTCATTAGATGAGTCGCAGGCTCCATCACTTTCAGATAATTCCAGAAAAAAAACATTGAAATAAAACTGCTTACTGCCCTACAAAAGCAATAAAAATTACCACGAACCAATACATCTATTCTGATTTATCACTGGGATCGACAGAGTATCATGAAACAAACTAAGAGTCCTTTGCTCTAGCAGCCTTGGTTTGGGGTGTTTTGCTACATCAGAACATATCAGAAGAACAAACAAATTAAATGCTGACACTAGTCCCTTAGTACTGCTTCAAATCTGGAGTTTGTCACCAAGTAAGAATTTATTGGGCTATCCACAGAGATTGACCTATGTCAGAAGTTAGACAAAACCACACTGAGAAAACAGTACTTTCTGACCAGCAAGAAATGCAAGTTGATCTCTTCTAGGGTAGAAAGAAATTAATTCTACTTAAAACAAAAGCTTCAATCTTCAACATAATGCTCACTTCCTTAATCTCTTTTGGCTGATGGAAGAAAGATGTGGAGAAACTCCAGCATAACCAATTACTTAATCAAAGCAAGGCTGTTCTAATGTTCAAAGAAAGGCAAAATCAAACAAAGCTGTTTTTTTTGTCCTTGGTTGATTCATTCGAAGACCATGTGCCAGATGAGATAAGGGACAGCAGCTCTCCTGTCAGTAATGATGGCATTGTGCAGATCATGTAAAAGTAAGTCCATAGATCTGTTATATCTGGAATTATAAAGAACAAATCTAGAAAGATCTAAATCTAAATTTAGATCAGCAATGCTGAAAATCTGAGGAACAGCTTCTATGGACGGCCATACTGTGGCAGGTCTAGAACCTAGGAGGAATCCTGACATCTAGTTCTCTACTCCAGCAGTTAAGTATAGTACAGTAAAAAAAAAATAAATGTAAGTATCTTCCATATATTAAAAATGTTTAAGTCAAAGTCAGAAATCTTGGCTTTATAATTATATGTTCTTCTCAGAACGGTCACCTGTGGAGTGTCATGCACTTTGAGAAACAATTATGTGTTAGATGACAGGAAAAATAAAGAGTGCTGTTTGCAAAATAAATAAAAATATATATATATATTATTTAAGGCCTAATAATAGTAAACTGTGATAGTAAATGTACAGGTGTTTATGGCTTATCTCAATATTAATGGATGTAGTGAAGATACATAATTATGCCACTGCTGCATGAAGAAAAGTTCATTAGCTTTCCCTTCAGTGATAATTTATTCAAAGTTGTGCATTGGGAAAGCCAGCTTCTATACTGAAAGTTTAGGTTTAATTGTTAATCATCATTTACAGTTCTCTGTAATTATGTTAATTAGTTTCTTAGAGGCTTCATAACTGGCCTCAGAACTGTCATCTTATCAGCTAATAAGAACAAAAATGATATTTTTTTATGTTTTCTGAATGTTACATTTCAGAAAAAAAACACTGCCAAAGATTGTTCTTAAATGACAAATGACAGTACAATGGCTAAATGGACAAAGGTATTATGCAATGTACACTAAACAAATCTGCAATAATATAAGAACATAAGAATGGACACACTGGGTCAGACCAATGACAATCTAGCCGAGTATCTTGTCTCTTTCACTGGCTAGAGCCAGATGCTTATGGTTGAAGGCTTAGGCCACCTAAGGATGGGTTGTGCCCATCACTACCTTGTCTAATAGACATTTATGGACCTATCCTCTATGAACTTATGTAATTCTTTTTTGAATTCCATTATAGTTCTGAACTTCATAACATCCCCTGCCAATGAGTTCCACAGGTTGACAGTGTGTTGTGTGAAGAAGTACTTCTTTTTGTTTGTTTAAAACATTCTGCCTATTTTATCTTGTGTTCCTATTTTGTTTCTCTGAACCATTCCTGATTGTATAGACCTCTATCATAGCCGCACATTAGTCATCTATCTTCTAAATTGAACAGTCTGTCTTTTTAATCTTTCTTTGTATGAAAGTTTTTTTATCCCCCTAACCATTGTTATCATGCTTCTCTGCATCTTTTCCAATTCTAATTCATATTTTTGACCTGGAACAACCAGAACAGCATGCAATATTCAGGGTCTGGGCATGTGGCATAATGATATTTTCTATCTTATTTGTACCTTTCCTAATGGTCCCTACACTGTTAGCTTTTTTGACTGCTGATGCACATTGAGCTGATGTTTTAAGAGAACTGTCTGTGGTTGCAAGATCTTTTTATTGAGGTGTAACGGCTAATTTACCAGTGTCCCCCGACCCCCAGCATTGTGTATGCATAGTTGGGATTACGTTTTTCAATTTGCCTTACTTTGATTAAACACTAAATATCATCTTCCATTTGGAGTCCTCTGGAATGGTGGTTGAAGCATGAAGGTACATATGAATCTTTAGCGCATCTGGCATGAAAATATCTTGCAATACCAGTTGCAACAGTGTCATGCGAACACCTGTTCTCACTTTCAGGCGACATTGTAATTAAGAAGTGGGCAGCATTATCTCCCGTAAATGTAAACAAACTTGTTTGTCTTAGCGATTGGCTGCAAAAGAAATAGGACTGAATGGACTTGCAGACTCTAAAGTTTTACATTTATTTTGTGTTGGAGTGCAGTTATGTAACAAAAAAACTTACATTTGTAAGTTGCATCTTCATGATAAAGAGATTGTACTACAGAACTTGTATGAGGTGAATTCAAAATACTATTTCTTATTATTTTTACAGTGCAAATATTTTAATAATATAAAGTGAGCACTTTGTATTCTGTGTTAAGTATCAGAGGGGAGCTGTGTTAGTCTGGATCTGTAAAAGCAGCAAATTGCCCTGTGCCACCTTATAGACTAACAGATGTATTGGAGCATAAGCTTTCGTGGGTGAATACCTACTTCGTCAGATGCATGCAGTGGAGATTTCCAGAGGCAGGAATAAATATGCAAGCAAGAATCAGGCTAGGGATAACGAGGTTAGTTCAATCAGGGAGGATGAGGCCCTCTTCTAGCAGTTGAGGTCTGAACACCAAGGGAGGAGAAACTGCTTTTGTAGTTGGTGAGCCATTCACAGTCTTTGTTTAATCCTGAGCTGATGGTGTCAAATTTGCAAATGAACTGAAGCTCAGCAGTTTCTCTTTAAAGTCTGGTCCAGAAGTTTTTTTGCTGAAGGATGGCTACCTTTAAATCTGCTATTGTGTGTCCAGAGAGGTTGAAGTGTTCTCCTACAGGTTTTTGTATATTGCCATTCCTAATATCTGATTTGTGTCCATTTATCCTTTTACGTAGGGACTGTCCACTTTGGCCGATGTACGTAGCAGGGGGCATTGCTGGCACCTGATGGCGTATATTATATTGGTGGATGTGCAGGTGAATGAACCGGTGATGGTGTGGCTGATTTGGTTAAGTCCTGTGATGGTGTCGCTGGTGTAGATATGTGGGCGGAGTTGGCATTGAGGTTTGTTGCATGGATTAGTTCTTGAGTTAGAGTCACTATGGTGCGGTGTGTAGTTGCTGGTGAGAATATGTTTCAGGTTGGCGGATTGTCTGTGGGTGGGGACTGGCCTGCCTCCCAAGGCCTGTGAAAGTGGGGGATCGTTGTCCAGGATGGGTTGTAGATCACTGATGATGCGTTGGAGAGGTTTTAGCTGAGGACTGTATGTGACGTCCAGTGGACTTCTGTTGGTTTCTTTCTTCGGCTGGTCTTGCAGCAGGAGGCTTCTGGGTACACATCTGGCTCTGTTGATCTGTTTCCTTATTTCCTTGTGTGGGTATGGTAGTTTTGAGAATGCTTGGTGAAGATCTTGTATGTGTTGGTCTCTGTGTGAGGGGTTGGAGCAAATATGGTTGTACCTCAGCACTTGTCTGTAGACAATGGATCCTGTGGTGTGTCTGGGATGGAAGCTGGAGGCATGAAGGTAGGCATAACAGTTGGTGGGTTTTCAGTATAGGGTGGTGTTAACATGACCATCACTTATTTGCACCGTGGTGTCTAGGAAGTGGACCTCCCATGTAGATTGGTCCAGGCTGAGGTCGATGGTGGGGTGGAAGCTATTGAAATAGTCATGGAATTCTTCCAGGGTTTCCTTCCCATGGGTCCAGATGATGAAGATGTCATCAATGTAGCGTAGGTAGAGAAGGGGCGTGTTTGGACGAGAGCTGAGGAAGCGTTGTTCCAGGTCAGCCATAAAAATGTTGGCATATTGTGGGGCCATGCAAGTGCCCATAGTGGTGCCACTAGTCTGGAGGTATATATTGTCACCAAATTTGAAATAATTGTGCTTGAGGATAAAATCACAGAGCTCAGCAACCAGTTGTTCTGTGGCATCATCCGGGGTTCTGTTCCTGACAGCTTATATTCCATCTGTGTGGGGGATGTTTGTGTAGAGGGCCTCTACATCCATGGTGGCTAGGATGTTATTTTCTGGAAGATCACCAATGCACTGTAGTTTTCTCAGGAAATCAGTGGTGTCACAGAGAAAGCTGGGAGTGCTGGTGTCGTAGGGTCTGAGTAGAGAGTCCACATATCCGAACAGTCTTTCAGTGAGAGTGCCAATGCCTGAGATGATGGGGCGTCCAGGATTTCCGGGTTTGTGGATCTTGGGTAGTAGATAGAATAACCCCGGTTGGGGCTCTAAGGGTATGTTGATTTGTTCCTGTGTTAGTGTATGGAGTGTCCTGAGTAGATAGTGCAGTTTCTTAATGTATTCCTCAGTGGGAGCTGAGGAAAGTGGCCCGTAGAATTTGGTATTGGAGATTTGTCTGGCAGCCCCCTTTTGGTAGTCAGACCTGTTCATGATGACAACAGCACCTCTGTGTTGTAATTGAAATCAATATATTTGAAAATGGAGAAAAAATATCCAAAAATATGTAATAATAAATTTCAATTGGTATTCTATTGTTTAACAGTGCGATTAATTTTTTTCAGTTAATCACATGAGTTAACTGTTATTATTTGACAGCCGTAGTACATCTGGTTCTAGTGACTTATTATTGTTTTGTTTATCAGTTTGTTCCAAAACCACCTCAGTCTGAGAGAGTTCCTCAGATTTGTTGCTATAAAGTATGGCTCTGATGTGGAAATCTCCCTCACATCCTCTGCAGTGAAGACCAATGCAAAGAATTAATTTAATTTTTCTGCAACAGCCTTTTCTTCTTCAGAGCTCCTTTAGCACCTCAATTGTCCAGTAGCCTCACTGATATTTTGGCAGGCTTGGAGCTCCTGATGCACTTAAATTTTATGTATTTATTTCTTGTTTACTGTTAGTTTGTGTCTTTAGCCAGTTTCTCTTCAAAATCTTTTTTGGCCTGCCTAATTACACTTTTACACTTGGCTTGCCAGAGTTTATGCTCTTTTTTTATTTTCCTCACTTCCAATTTTTAAAGGATACCTTTTTGCTTATAAACACCCTGTTTTACTCTGCTGTTAAGTCATGGTGGAGTTTTATTTTATTTTGGGTATCAGTTAGTTTGACTCTCTATTATGGTATCTTTAAATAGTCCCTATGTAATTTGCAGGCATTTTGCCCTTATGACTGTTCCTTCTAATTTCCATTTAACTAGCTTCCTCATTTTAGTGTAATTCATCTTTTTGAAGTTAAATGATACTCTGGTGGATCTGTCTGGCACTTTTCCTCCCAGAAGAGTGTTAAATTTAATTACCAAGTGGTTCAGCTATATTCACTTCCTGGACCAGATCCTTCACTCGTGCTAGGACTAGATCAAGAATTGCCTCTCCATGAAGCAGTCACTGATGGTGTCTAGAAATTTTCTTTCCATAACCCTTCCTGTAGTGACATATAGTCAGTCAATATGAAGATAGTTGAAATTCTTCATTATTGGTTTTTCTGCCTTTGCAGCCTTTATAATCTTCCAGAGCATTTTACAGTGACCATCCTCATCCTGATCATAATGTCAGATGCATATCCCTGCTGTTGGAGATTATTTACAAAATAAAGAATCATGATACTGAAATTATAACAAGTTATTTAGAATAAATGGGTGAATCATTCAGCATTTTAAGTTTCCTGCATGAATAATATTTGTCTCTGCCTCATTCTACACCTTAAATATATTGTGTTCCACATTTGAGCTTTGGCAGGTTGAGAGGTATGACCAAGACTGAGAACCAGGCCCTATATTTTGTATACATACTGAGTTTGCCATCATTGTTCTGCCTAGGCACACTATCCAAAAGTTGCTTTAAACTAATTAGTACAGATATGAAATACCTTAGAATAATTTGAAATACAGTAATACATGATGAAGGATGTTGCAGCATTTCTAAACACTAGGACAGATGCAGAGATGGTGTAAATTGGTGTAACTCCATTGAAATAATGACTTCATTCCAATATACAGCAGCTGAGAATTAGGCCCTGTTAATATTTATAACTTTAACTTGCAACAAATTGATTCTAATCATTTGGGGACATATTGAAATAAGTATGGTTGTGGCTTCACAATTTAATTACTTATTGGATAATCTCCCACAATTATCAGATAATTGTAACACCCAATACAGAGAGTAATTAACAGATTCATTGGGGGAAATAAAACCTAGATCCTCCAGTGCTATATATTAGCTTAGCTCCACTGAAGTAAATGGAACTATTTCACCTGGTGTAAATTGACAATCTCTCATTAAGCTTTTACAATCTGATACATTCAAACAGGCACTCAGGACTGAAATTTAATTATTTATTAAGTTGCTAGTACTTTGGCAGAACAGAAGAATCTCTTTAAATCAGATATGTATCCATCACTTTGGTTACTTTTTTTTTTTAAATGGAAGCTTCAAAAGCCCAATCCAATGCCCATCTGGATGAATGAGGCATAACTGGATATAATTCTATGGTCTGTGTTATACAGGAGATCAGATTAGATGACCTACCATTCCCTTGTGGCCTTAAAATCTAAAAATCTGTGCAGCCAATTAAAAGACCTTCACTGACATCAGTAGACATTGACTCAGTCCCAGAATGAACATGATTAGGCTTCAAGCCAGATGAACAACCTAAACTTGAAGTAGTAAAATAATTAAGTCAGTGAATAACTAGTAGGTGAGCAATCTCATTGATTTTAATAGGACCACTCACGTTTAAACTTATGTACATGTTTACATGTCTTGCTGAATCAGGACCCTAATTGGGATATACAATAAATGATCTGAAATGAAGTTCATTTTGTGAGTGCTGTAAGTCATCTGACATAGTGTCAAAATCACTTTATTTGGTCTGGTGGGGATTGGCTTGGCTCAAATATTAAACTGATCGGAGAGTGCATTCTAATTACTAGGTGATATTGAGAATTACAGCAGAAATTTCACTTGATGTCCACATAAGAGCAGAAATACCATTAGCTGAGAGACTGCGTTAAGCAGATTCCTAGCTCTCTTGTAGAGTAGCCCATAGCCTCTGCATCATAATTTTGCTAATATTTTGTTATGCTTATGCATGCCTCATTTTCCCTATGTGCTTCATATTGTTATGCATGGAGTGTAAAGAATAAAAGGATACTCTTGTGGCAAAGCAGGAAATAGGAGGTGTTTGTGTAACTGCCTGGGGTGATATGAATGGGTCATTAAAGAACTGGCTGGAACTGACCCATATCAAGGAAGGATCCATAAAGACACCTGAAATGAGAATAATTGACAACTAACACTGGAAAACTCTGGCAGGCAGAACCTGTGAACTCAGCATGGCTCTGCAGGAGGACAATGGACAAAGGTGACAGGAGGCTGGGATAAGAGCTGGCCTTTGGAGAGACACAGGAGCTTTCACCAGGCCTGCCTGAAAGATAGAGAGAGATACAGGGAGTCAAAATGGATTCTAGCACAGCTTGGTTGGACAGAGCCCTAACATTAGCTTTCTGTCGTAACCTTTTTTTTTTTTCTATGCTAATCTAAGGACTTCCTGGTGTTGTTCAGTCAACTAATAAACACTACTCTGTTTTGAAAAGGCTCCCTGGTGTCACTGCAAATACTTGTGGAGGTGCATTAATACCTTAAGAGGGCAGAACGTCTGAACAGGAACTTATGTCATTTGGACTTGTTGGGCAAAGCTCAGGAGTGCAAGTGCCTAGCGGGTCAGCCTCAGTGGCACTGAGGCCATATGACCTACTGTTAAAGAAGACTGTGACCACCTAGGGGTCTGGCACACTGAAGGGGGTCCTCCAGGAGACTGTTTACAAACTGGGACATAGGATCTGTGCTATGGATCCATGATACCATTGCTAAGTAATCGGAAAAAACAATAATAATTTGCCCTGAAGGGTTTAGTTATCCAATGAATTCACTACAAAGTTAAAGGTCAAATGGGACAGAGAATTGGGAGTTCAGTTTCACAAGTCAATTGGGGGTGGGGGCCAGAAGTTTTATCAAACATGCCTCAGAGTCCTGTCTGAGAATAATCTTCAGAATTATCATAGGGTTTACTGGACACCATAACCTTAAACAGTTAAGTGAGTCTAATGTATTCTTAAAGATAGGCAGACAGCAGAGTCAAGTGGGTAGGGTACTGGACTGGGCACCAGGAGACTAGGATTCTAGTACTGTTTCTACCAGTGACCTTTTCAGTGACCTTGGGCAAGTCACCTCATTTCTCCTGTTTCTTTTTCTGTCATCACCTCACCGCTTTCCTAGTCTGTCTTATTTTTTTAGGTTATAAACTGTTTTGGGCCAGAACTCTCTCTTGCTGTATGTTTGTCCAGTGTCTAGTGCAATGCAGCAACTAGACACTACTGTAATATAACTAATACAGTACTTTGAGACATGTTCTGTGGATACATCCTACAATTAATCAGTATTGCTATAATAATAAACTATGTAATTTTACAATAATACAGAGGCCTCAATTGATTTTACACAATGAGCCTTTCACAGAGAAGTTGAAATTTGTTCAGAAAATTGTGACTCAGGTATGTACCAGAGCTCAATGACTGCTATACAGATATACTGGATTTCACCACAACTCAATCCTTAGGTCCTAACTCTGATCTTAATTATCCTAGTATAAATCTCTACTAACTTCATTAAAATTAGTGGGCCAGCTCCTCAACTGGTGGAAAACTGTATAGAATGACATCAGTGGAGTTATGTCAATAAACAAATGCCATGTCAGTCACTTTCTGATTTTATACATACATTAAAAAATAACTTGAACCAAGTTCTGCTCTCTGATGACTGTGTGCAGCTTTCAGCAAGATCAATAGGGGCTGCATGTGCATATATGAGGATAGGACTTGGCCCTTTCTTTTTATTACATAAAATTGGACTTGGAGAAAGAGGGATGAACAATACTAGATTAGAGCAGTGGACAGAGTCTTTTATCTTTGAGATGTGACTGTAAGTGAGAACACCAATATCCCATTGAATATGAGATGATTATTGCCCTCTTTCCTCTCCATAGACAGATACTGAAAGATTGAGTGAGGTATTATCTGTGTGCCCTTCTAAATGGTCACTGAGGTGACCCAGTTTCGTCGTACTCTTTCAATCCATCTTGATTTGCACAGGGTGGCTTGGCTGATTGAGACTGTATATTATCTTTGGATTTTCCATAAGCTATTTTCTTTTTGGTGTGAGTAGGAGAAAGGAACAAATCTGGGCCTTTTGACAGTTTTGTAATAAAGTACTGTAATAAAATACACTTTTCCAAATTCAGTTTAAATTTGTAAAATAAGCAGTTTTTTGAAAACTGAAAAGATATTGTAAACACTGACAAAAAAATGGCTGAAAGTGTGGCAGTCAGTGATATATTATACTACAGCTTTGCTTAAAAAAACCCAAAATTCTGCACACCAAAAGTCAGCAAACTTTAATGAGTATCACTATTTTTCCTTGCCGGTACACACATATTATGCATTCATTTAAAATGGAGTATCATTAGCTCCAGACAAAATAGGATTCGGCAACCAAGCAGACAAGTAAGTCCATAGTACAATCTACATTTTCTAAAGCAGCAAGTGCACCTTCCAAGTGAGAAAAAAATTGTACAGAGACAAAAGACATTGAAGTTCTTTCCTTTTCCACATTTCTAATTCATCAGATATTTGCATCATGAGGAAGACCTGGCAAAGCAATATATGAGCAAAGACAGAAAATCTGGTGGAAAAAAAGAAACTCTCACAGAATGTATATTAAGCACTTCTCCTTTCTGGAGAGCACTGTTTTCTTTAGAATACACTTGGTATATCTTTTGGATTATGGATGTAGTGTACATTTGCTTCCTATACAATTTCATAGCTTGCTGGTTGAGGTGATCCGCTGTTTGTGTGTTCATATTCTCCAGTAATAATAATTAAGGTTTTAGATGGGAAGGGAGAGAAGGGCAAGGGTGGGACAGGGGAGGAAGAATAGGTTTTAGATCCTCTTCAATTTAGTTATGGCTCTGTGGGATGAACCTGGACTTGAGAGAGGTACTGACTGTGTGGCACTGTAGTGGGAGTGGGAAGAAACATTTAGCTATTCCCTGTGTTCCTGGGATTTCTTTGACCTTGTGAAACAAAGTCTCCTTTGTGGCCTGAAAACCCTGCTCTTCTGTATATTGAACAATTACACCTTCAGGAAAGGCATAGAGCAGGATGATCTGTGCCATTGGCAGCACAAACTAAAATTACCAACAGCTGCATGAGAGAGACATATTATGGCAGTTGAGGCAACCCATCTACCCTACTGTCACTCTGAGAAGGGGAACTTAATGTAGGACTTTCTGAGAGACATAATACTGAGAGCTTACAGAGGAGTGTTTTGGGGCAAGTTGCCAGGAGGCAAGCAGTAAAGTCAATGTAATGGACTGCTCAGAGATGAAGTTTGTGATGTGAGGAAGATGAATGAAATACACGAGTCACTACAGAGAAAGCTGCTATAAGACAAAAATGCTTAAGGGAGGCACTTTAAGCCAACTTTAGTGGGAAAAAATGCTCAAAGTTGCCACTGCTTAAATGAGAGACACTCACCTCTCAATATTGGCCTGATGACAAGTTGAGAATATTTCCCTAAATTAGGCCTTGGTCCAGCAAAGCATTTAAGCATGTGCTTAATGTGATGAATGTAAACCATCATCCTTACAGCGGGATAGCTCAGTGGTTTGAGCATTGGCCTGCTAAACCCAGGGTTCTGAGTTCAATCCTTGAGGGGGCCATTTAGGGATCTGGGGCAAAAATTGGGGAGTGGTCCTGATTTTGAGCAGGGGGTTGGACTAGATGACCTCCTGAGGTCCCTTCCAACCCTGATATTCTATGATTCTATTGATGTTAAGGGGGCTGACTAGTCATGCCTAAAGCTAAAGCATTCTTAAGATTCATAGAAAGTAAGGTCAGAAAAATTGCAATAATCTAGTCTGACCTTCTAAATGACAGAATTTCACCTAGTAACTCAAGCACTGAGTCAAATAATGTGTGGTTAAGTAAATTACTGAATAAGGGCCTTAGTTCCCATGAAAAGCAAGCAGGTGCACCAACTACTATCTGTCTGTTTCACAGAAGCACCAGATGTTTGGATGTGGAAAGTGAAAGGGCAAAGCCTATGAAGGCACTGTCCATGACTGACAGCTCTGCAAACTGTCTGTGTAGCTACCAGGCAGAATATAGCTCTACAGTTGGCTAGCACAGATACACAGTATCAGAAGAAGATTAAGTCCTGATCCCTTTGAGCCTTTCTGTACTCTGTCAGCACTGTATGCCCATTGGCATGTGAATCCTATATTTGGATATATTCACCCTGACCCCTTTCTGTAGATGAGGTTTAAAGGAACTTCACTTTCAACTCCACAAGCCTGAAATAAAATTAAAGAAAGAAAGAAAAAAGATAATCACCTCAAGCTCTAAGTTGTGAGCAGAAATTGCTCTGGCCACTCAATGACACAGAATGTGATAGCAGAAAGATAAACAATGGGAAAGGAAGCTACCTGAGTAGACAGTCACAAAATGACTTTCCACTCTATTTGCCTAAGACTCATCCAGCTGGATCTTAACAGATGTTCCCAGTCTCTTGTAAAATATTAGAATACCCCTTAATTCTATCATAGGATTTCTACAGAAGAAACAGCCTCAATTTACTGTACTTTTCCTCCTGACAGCAATAATCCATTGAAGTGGCAGTGAAAGTACAAGGAGAAACAGAGTAACTCTGCTCTCTGGCTACATGCCAGCACACATTAGCAAGTTACTGTTATTGTATTGTAGATGACAGAAAGCAAGGCACATACTGCAATTGAATTAATTGAACAAAAAAGCCAAAAAACAAAGCAGAATTTAAACTTTAAAAACAAATCTTGGCATGATTATCAGCACCTCAGAACTCCAAAAGATCAAAACCCATCTGATAATTAAACCGTGCCAAACAAAAGATTGAATCAAGTTGAATCAATACAGAAAAATTTTTAAGCAATGGTCAAGGTTGTGTAAAGAATACAATGGGAGGTGGGTGGGGGAAATAAGCCTCCCTCTAACCCATTCCCTGCACCCCAGTTCCCAACAGTGTTGCCAGAAGATTTGAAAATAAATGGATTTTATTGGCTTAGATATACAATCATCCTGAGGACATGGTCCAGAATCTGATCACACACCAGTTTTGCACCACTGTAAGTCCTTTGACTTCAGTGGAATTACTCATAGTCTTTAGAGGTCAGAAGGGACCACTGTGATCATATAGTCTGACCTCCTGCACATTGCAAGCCACAGAATCTCGCCTATCCACTCTCGTAATAGACCCATAATCTCTGTCTGAGTGACTGAAGTTCTTAAATCATGGTTTAAAGACTTCAGGCTACGGAGAATTCACAATTTACACTAATTTAAAACTGCAAATGACCTATGCTACAGAGGAAGGCAAACCTTTGCTCCCCCAACCAGGGTCTCTCAGGAAGGGGGAAAATTGCTTCCTGACCCCAAATATGGCAAACAGTTAGACCATTAGCTTGTGGCAAGACCTACCGGCCAGATAAGTGGGAAAGAATTCTTTAATAACTCAGAGCCCTCCACATCTAGTGTCCTGCCTCCAGCAATTGGGGATTTTTGCTACAGGCAGTCGCCGATGGGCCACATACCATTGTAGACAGTCCCATCATACCATCCCCTCTATAAAACTTATCAAGCTCAGTTTTGAAGTCCGTTAGGATTTTTGCCTCAGTTAGGATTTGTGTCCCCTTGGAAAGCCATTCCAAAATTTCACTCCTCAGACAGTTAGATACTTTTACCTAATTTCAAGCCTAAACTTGTTCATGGCCAATTTATAGTCATTTGTTTTTGTGCCCACATTTGCATTTAACTTAAATAACTCCTCTCCCTTCCTGGTATTTATCCCTCTGATATATTTATAGAGAGCAATCATATCTCCCCTCAGCCTTCTTTTGATTAGGCTAAACAAGCCAAACTTTTTGAAACTCCTCTCATGAGGTAGGTTTTCCATTCCTCAGATCATCCTAGTAGCCCTTCTCTGCACCTCTTCCACCTTTCTTAAACATGGGAGACCAGAATTGCACACAGAATTCTAGATGAGGTCTCACCAATGCCTTGTATAATGGTACTAACACTTCCTTGCCTCTACTGGAAATACCTCCTAGGACTGTGTTACTTTTTTTTCCAAGGCCTCATCTCATTGACAGCTCGTAGTCATCCTGAGCTTAGCCAATACACCCATGTCTTTCTCCTCCTCAGTCACTTCCAACTGTTAAGTCCCCAACTCATAGGAAAAAAATCTTGTTATTGCCGAAATGAATGACTTCACACTATTAAATTTCATCCCATTTCTATTACTCCAGTTTTCAAGGTCATCCAGATCTTCTTGTACATATTCTGGTCCTCTTCCATATTAGCAATAGCTTATCATATGTGTCATCCACAAATTTTATTAGCACACTCCAACTTTTTGTGTCAAGTTCAGTAATAAAAATGTTAAATAAGATTTGTCCCAAGACTGATTCCTGAGGAACTCCACTAGTAACCTCCCTCCAGCCTGACAGTTCACCTTTCGGTACGATCTATTGTTGTCTCCCCTTTAACCAGTTCCTTATCCACTTATAAGTGAGAAGGGGATCAAGCAATATCGTACTAAAAATAAAGATACTGAGCTTTGCAGAGAGATGATGAAACAACCCCGCCAATAATAAACTATAGAGTGACAAGGTGGGTGAGGGAAAATCTTTTATTGGACCAACTTCTGTAGGTGAGAGAGACAAATTTTCGAGTTTACACAGAGCTGTCTTCAGGTCTGGGAAATTAACTCAAAGTGTCACTGCTAAATAACAGGTTTCAGATTAGCAGCCGTGTTAGTCTGTATCTGCAAAAAGAAAAGGAGTACTTGTGGGCACCTTAGAGACTAACACATTTATTTGAGCATAAGCTTTCATGAGCTACAGCTCACTTCATCGGATGCATGCAGTGGAAAATACATTGGGGAGATTTATA
The DNA here is from genome assembly GCF_965140285.1 of Lepidochelys kempii. Classification (NCBI taxonomy): domain Eukaryota; kingdom Metazoa; phylum Chordata; order Testudines; family Cheloniidae; genus Lepidochelys; species Lepidochelys kempii. The sequence continues at coordinate 87,950,459 of NC_136380.1, forward strand.
TACACAGAAAACATGAAACAATGGGTGTTACCATACACACTGTAATTAGAATGATCAGGTAAGGTGAGCTATTACCAGCAGGAGAGAAAGGAAAAGGGGGGGATGATAATAAATGTGGGGAAATAGTTTTACTTTGTGTAATGACACATCCACTCCTAGTCTTTATTTAAGCCTAATGTAATGGTGTCCAGCTTGCAAATTAATACCAGTTCTGCACTTTCTCGTTGGAGTCTGTTTTTGAAGTTTTTTTGTTGAAGAATTGCAACTTTTAGGTCTGTAAACGAGTGACCAGAGAGAATAAAGTGTTCTCCGACTGGTTTTTGAATGTTATAATTCCTGATGTCTGATTTGTGTCCATTTATTCTTTTACGTAGAGACTGTCCGGTTTGGCCAATGAACATGGCAGAGGAGCATTGCTGGCATATGATGGCATATATCACATTGGTGAATGAGCAGTGCAGGTGAATGAGCCTCTGATAATGTGGCTGATGTGATTAGGCCCTATGGTGGTGTCCCCTGAATAGATATGTGGACACAGTTGGCAACAGGTTTGTTGCAAGGGTAGGTTCCTGGGTTAGTGGTTCTGTTGTGTGGTTGCTGGTGAGTATTTGCTTCAGGTTGGGGGGCTATCTGTAAGCAAGGACTGGCCTGTCTCCCAAGATCTGTGAGAATGATGGGTTGTCCTTCAGGATAGGTTGTAGATCCTTGATGATGCGTTGGAGAGGTTTTACTTGGGGGCTGAAGGTGATGGCTAGTGGCGTTCTGTTATTTTCTTTATTGGGCCTGTCCTGTAGTAGGTAACTTCTGGGTACTCTTCTGGCTCTGTCAATCTGTTTCTTCACTTCAGCAGGTGGATATTGTAGTTGTAAGAATGCCTGATAGAGATCTTGTCGGTGTTTGTCTCTGTCTGAGGGGTTGGAGCAAATGTGGTTGTATCGTAGAGCTTGGCTGTAGACAATGGATTGTGAGGTGTGGTCTGGATGAAAGCTGGAGGCATGTAGGTAAGTATAGCAGACATTAGGTTTCTGGTATAGGGTGGTGTTTATGTGATCATTGCTTATTAGCACTGTAGTATCCAGGAAGTGGATCTCTTGTGTGGACTGGTCCAGGCTGAGGTTGATGGTGGGATGGAAATTGTTGAAATCATGGTGGAATTCCTCAAGGACTTCTTTTCCATGGGTCCAGATGATGAAGATGTCATCAATGTAGCACAAGTAGAGTAGGGGCATTAGGGAACGAGAGCTGAAGTGTTGTTCTAAGTCAGCCATAAAAATGCATACTTTGGGGCCATGCGGGTACACATAGCAGTGTCGCTGACTTGAAGGTATACATTGTCCCCAAATGTGAAATAGTTATGGGTGAGGACACAGCCACCAGGTTTGCCGTGCCATTATTGGGGATACTGTTCCTGACAGCTTGTAGTTCATGTTTGTGTGGAATGTTGGTGTAGAGGGCTTCTACATCCATAGTGGCTAGGATGGTGTTTTCAGGAAGATCACCGATGTGTAGTTTCCTCCGGAAGTCAGTGGTGTCTCGAAGATAGCTAGGAGTGCTGGTAGCATAGGGCCTGAGGAGGGAGTCTACATAGCCAGACAATCCTGCTGTCAGGGTGCCAATGCCTGAGATGATGGGATATCCAGGATTTCCAGGTTTATGGATCTTGGGTAGCAGATAGAATACTCTTGCTTGGGGTTCTAGGGGTGTGTCTGTGCCGATTTGTTCTTGTGCTTTTTCAGGGAGTTTCCTGAGCAGATGGTGTAGTTTCTTTTGGTAACCCTCATTGGGATCAGGGGGTAATGGCTTGTAGAAAGTGGTGTTGGAGAGCTGCCAAGCAGCCTCTTGTTCATATTCCGACCTATTCATGATGACAACAGCACCTCCTTTGTCAGCCTTTTTGACTATGCTGTCAGAGTTGTTTCTGAGGCTGTGGATGGCATTGTGTTCTGCACGGCTGAGGTTATGGGGCAAATGATGCTGCTTTTCCACAATTTGAGCCTGTGCACGTCGGCGGAAGCAATCTATGTAGAAGTCCAGTCTTTTGTTTCGACCTTCAGGAGGAGTCCACCTAGAATCCTTCTTTTTGTAGTGTTGGTAGGAAGGTCTCTGTGGGTTAGTATGCTGTTCAGAGGTGTGTTGGAAATATTCCTTGAGTCAGAGATGTCAAAAATAGGATTCTAGGTCACCACAGAACTCTCTCATGTTTATGGGGGTGGAGGGGCAGAAGGAGAGGCCCCGAGATAGGACAGATTCTTCTTCTGGGCTAAGAGTATAGCCGGATAGATTAACAATATTGCTGGGTGGGTTAAGGGAAGCACTGTTGTGGCCACTTGTGGCATGTAGTAGTTTAGATAGTTTAGTGTCCTTTCTTTTGTAGAGAAGCAAAGTGTGTGTTGTAAATGGCTTGTCTACGTAAAAGAATAAATGGATACAAATCAGATGTCAGAAATTATAACATTCAGAAACCAGTCGGAGAACACTTCAATCTCTCTGGTCACTCGATTACAGACCTAAAAGTTGCAATTCTTCAATAAAAAAAACTTCAAAAACAGATTCCAACGAGAAACTGCAGAACTGGAATTAATTTACAAACTGGACACCATTACATTAGGCTTAAATAAAGACTGGGAGTAGATGTGTCATTACACAAAGTAAAACTATTTCCCCATATTTATTTCCCCACCCCTACTGTTCCTCACACATTCTTGTCAACTGCTGGAAATGGCCCACCTTGATTATCACTACAAAAGATTTTTTTTCTCTCCTGTTGGTAATAGTTCACCTTACCTGATCACTCTCGTTACAGTGTGTATGGTAAAACCCATTGTTTCATGTTCTCTGTGTATATAAAATCTCCCCACTGTATTTTCCACTGCATGCATCCGATGAAGTGAGCTGTAGCTCATGAAAGCTTATGCTCAAATAAATTTGTTAGTCTCTAAGGTGCCACAAGTACTCCTTTTCTTACTGCTAAATAAGAAATTACAACAGATCGTTTAACATAAGTGGTTAACACGTATTTCAAGGGAGTATTCAAGGTGGAGAGGCCCATTAACACTTCTTGAGTCATAGGGAGTTAAGGGAGGGGGGAATCAGCTATGGAGGATTGTTAGTGAGTTACATATTGTTGTAATAAGGCATAAATCGAGTGTCTCTATTCAGTCCATGATTTTTAGTGTCTAACAAAATCAGGAATTTAAGCTCCCAAACTCATCTTTTTAAAAGTGTTGTGCAGGTTTCCTTTGAGAGGAAGGTCTGGTGTGAGATACAAAGTGATCACTTTGTGAAAAGCATTCACCCACACGTGATGGGGTGTTTGTGTCTGATATTTTTCCTCTGTGCGTTCATTTGAGAGCATAGTGATTGTCTGGTTTCACTGACAGTTATAATTGGGGCATTGAATGCACAGGTGGAGGTACACCACATATTGTTACAGACATGTGTAGGACCCATGGATCTTGAATGGTGTGTTGTGGGGGGTGTTGATCATTAGTGGAGATATGTCTGCAGGTTTTGTATCTGTTGTTCTGGCAGGGTCTGGTGCTGCTTTGAGTTGGTGTCCTGGTCTGTGAGGAGCTTGTTTCTGATGAGCTTGATGAGTTTGGGGGAGTAGTTTGAAAGCCAAAAGAGGGGGTTCCAGAAAGATTTCTTTCAGGATGGGGTCCCCATTGAGTATGGGTTGTAGTTGTTTGATGATTCCCCATATGGGTTGCAGTGAGTGGTGGTAGGTGACAATTGGGGGTGTGCATTCAGAGCGGGTTTTATATCTGTATTGAAGCAGGTTCTCAGGTATCTGGGAGGCCTGTTCCATGATGCAATCTACTTCTCTGGTCCTCTGGTGGAGTTTCTTTGTTTGGTGAAGGTGGTTTTGAGTCTGTTAATGCTTGTATGCAAATCTTGTATTTAGCAGTGACAGTTATTTCCCGGACCTGAAGAAGAGGTCTGTGTAAGCTTGAAAGCTTGTCTCTCTCGCCAACGGAAGTTGGTGCAATAAAAGACATTACCTCATGCACCTTGACTCTTTAATATCCTGGGGCCAACATGGCTACAACAACACTGCATGCAGTTTTAAGTATAGTAACCTAAAGCTTCCAAATTTGACCCGCCACCTTATGCCTCAGGTTTTAAATACCGCATCCTCCAAAAGCAAGTTATTGAAGGAAACCAAAATGCCATTATTTCTGAGGATACCTTAATATTCTTTTCTATAATGTGTATATGAGAAGAAATTAACAAATAAAATCACTCTATTTTAACATGTAAACAGCTCTGAAATAATGGAAACCTCTGCACCACTTAACTCCTGTGTATCTTTGGGATCATGGGCAACAACAATAGCACAGATGTGCCTATGCACCCTGGAAAAAAGCTTGTGTGCTGGCACATTCAGAGAGAAATTACAGAGACTGCTAGAGGAGGGGCCACTGGATCTACATTTAGGCAGATCCAATCATCCTCTTAGTCAGTACCCATAAGTGGCAGACACCAGGATCCCATAGGCTGGAGTTACAGTCACATGGAAGTTGCACTGCACACACAAAATGTGGCACCAGGTTGAGGTGAATTTTGCCTCTATAATTCTCCCACATTCCTCAATCCCACCTTCAGAATCTGGTTACTTAAATTATGTGCGAATTAAATGGATTTCACTATACCACTAATGCTGTATATGTGGGAAAAGAGAGGGTCATCATGACAAAGTCACTTTTTGAAATGTCAACATCCACATTAATAAAGACCTTAGGGAATAACAAATATACTATGATATTTGCTGTCATTCTATTCAGACTTGTATATATAATCCATCTGTTGTTTTTTTAATCTTAAATTTTTTAATTTAATTTTTAAATCTAAGTGGATTTTTTCCTTCATGGTCTAATTTCAAGAAACTTTATTTGGCTGTCTCTTTAAGGCATCTACTAGGCTACATTGACCTTTATGTGTGTGTGTGTGTGATTCTCACATTCTTGTTAGTAAAATTTGGAATGGTTACAGAGACATGAGCAAGGACTGCTCCAGATCACTGAGGTACATTTGGTTACAGAAATTCATTTTACAATACATACTGAAATAAACTGTGGCATAATCTGTAGTTCAAAAGTGTATAAAATAAGAAAGGTTACACTGCATGTAATATGAAAGCTGCATTTTCATGATGTTTTGGGAACTTGGATTTACAGACATCAGCTTTATAAAGATGCTCATCAATATTGTGCCCCCAAAATAAAAAGTTTCATGCATTCAGAAAGATTTCAGTTACTAATATGTAATAGATAAAATATGTGGAATGACACTGCATTAACCAAAGCTGTTTTACAAATTCAGAAGAATTTAAAATGCAATTAACTATTTTTTCAGATGTCTTTCATATCTTATACATCCAACTTATTGCTTCCTATAGCATGCTGACACAAGTTATATTTCATGATTCATTCATGAAAAGAATGAGGTTATAGTGTATGGGATTTTGGAACATAAGATATACTAGGGTTGAAAGCAGTACCCGGATGAAAGACTTAGCTGACATCTTGAGATACTATTTCATAGTAGAGATGTAGAGAACATGAAGTAGTAGCTTGCTAAATTATGCATTAGCAAATTTAATTAGTTCCTTTACTATCCTGGCTTTAATTTTGATAGAGTTCCCCAAATAAGTACAAGGAGAGATGTTCTGTTAGTTTATAATGTGATGGAACCCCAACGTACCACCTGGAACTATGGGATTGCTCTGCCCCCTTAACTCTCAAGCCTGGGCTGTGTCTTACAATGCTATGCTAGTAATAAGCAGCAAACCCCTCCAGGTGCTGTAATCACTCAGCCAACAACATGCAAGGAGACATCTAGCTAAATTGCATGAATGCTCTCTAAGCCACTCTTGAACTATACAGATGGAAACACCAGCAAATGCCCCAGATCTCAGTTTTGCACCCCGTCATTCACTGTTCAAGACCTCTTGAACAATGCAAGCTCATTAATTAGTTCACCACTTCATCAAAGGAACAGAATGATAGATTTTCAGTGCTATGCATAAAGTACAGAGATGGTTACATTAGAAATAAAAGTAAAATTGCAGTCCAGATTCTAAACTTTATTAGACTAAGCAAGATTTGAATCAAGCAGTTTTTCCACATCCCACTAGATATTGTAAGCAGTTCAGGTTTCTTAATACTCAGGCTGAGTTCCCTGCTCAGAGTGGAACCAAAGTCTTTTCTTCCAAATGTTCTTGTTGCCTTCAGAGTATGTGGGGAAGGAGAGAGGCCAGAGGAGAGAGGCTACCTCATGACAGTATTGTCCCCTATTTATATTCCTTTCCATGTGCATGGAAAATCACTGGCCAAGATGGAGTGCAGGGTCACATGTCTTACATGTCCTTAACTCTGTGGCTCAGCAGAGCATGTAAACAATCTACGTTCTGTGGAGCTCAAGCAACTATCTCTTGTTCAATTCAAAGGCTGGTGATGGTCACTTAACGGCTGTCTGGGTGTGGATCACATCCTTTGTTGCCACTGGAGAGCAGTTGTGGGCATCTCCCAGACTCACAACATATTTCAATAACAACCAAATAGCAAAATTTCATAACTCCATATAGAATGATGATATTTTGACAGAACAATGAGTTTCAGCAGATCATGACCTTTCATATGATACCTCACAAGGCATGCTTTGAAAAAAATATCACAACCGAATACAAATGATGAATATGGGGTTTCATGGCATCATTTTGAGATACAGTGTCACATATACTCATACCAGATAGTTATGATGTCTGTCTATTTGTTGACATCCTAATATTGATGTCTTGTTGTGATGAGATCCCACCTGGGGTACAACCTGGGACTGGGATGCAGCCTGGGACTGTGCCCCCTGAACTCTCCCCAGCTTGAGCAGTCTCTCACAATGCCTTGCTAGTGACCAGCAGCAACCCCTCCAGGAGTTGTGATCACGCAGCACAAATGCATGTGGAGCCCCACACCCAGCTATATTTCATGAATGCTCCCAGAGCCACTCATGAATCACACAGTGAAAGGCACCAGCCAAATCCTCCCAGTTCCCAGCACTGTACCCCAGGAATATACCATCTTGCACTGCTCAAGATGGGCAGTGCAAATTTATTAATTGGTTCATCACTTCAGCAATGGAAAGTGGACATACACCAGCCTTTGTCAACCTGAGCAGATTTGCCCCACACTTCATACAAACTCACTGGAAAAGATAAAGTACAGCAATTTATTGACCATGAAGGGTAGATTTTAAGTGATATTAAGTGATAGGTAAAAATTCAGAGTGGTTACCAAAATAGAATAAAATATAAGCATGCAGTCTAAACTCTCAATCCTATTAGACTGGGCAAAATCTAGATTAAGCAGTTTTTCTCACTCCACTGGATATTGCAGTCCTTAATATACAGGTTTGTTCCTTAAGTCTGGGCTAATCTCTTCTGTTGGAGACTTGTCTTCTTCTCAGTGTCTTAGTTGCTTGCGGAGAAGGTGGGGGCACAAGAAGGGCCCAGTATGTGTCCATTCTGTCTGTTTTGTATCCTCAGTCAATGTGCTTGAGGAGCACAAGTCCAGGCACGTCTGGTGGGGCATTGCTGAGTCTCTCCAAGCAAGGTTGAGCAATTGTCCTGGTGTGGCCTCATGCAGGTGAATCATTGCATTGTAGTTCTCTTGCTGGATAATGGTTGTTGATGGGTTGTTTGACACCCCGCCTGGGCCTTGGTTACTTTCCTTACTGTTGCCTCTGGGGAGCTAATATCTGGCTGATTCCCCAATTTACAGCATATTTTAGTCACCACCATACAACACAATTCTCATAACTTCATATGCCTTAATGATACACATATATTGATAGAGAAATGACTTTCAGCAGATCATAACTTTTCCCCTGATACATATAAAACATGCCTTGTAGGGTAAGATCACGATTACATGAAAATGAGGAATATGGGGGTTACAATATGCTCCCCCAAGATATAGAATGTCACACTTGTTCACTTGTAATCATTTAAGATTCCATGATCTTTTTTTTTCAGGAGGAACCCCCAGAAGAAGACTGGGGTTCTTGCAAGAGTTAAATTTTAGGTAGATAATAATGTTAGTCCTACTTGAATTGCCCTTGGAGTTTCAAGTGGAGATGGTATTCTTTACAAACTGTCTAAAATATTTTTAGTGCTGCAAAGCCAGATTACTTCCCCTCTTCTATTAAAAGTTTTTTTTTTCTACACTCGGACTCTGCTTGCGAGAGAAGAAGTATTGAGCCTCTTAGAGGCACTCAGGTGGTGGTATGTAATGGTATATATAGATATGTAATTGTTATATATATAAACAATTACATACCACCCCCTGAATGCCTCTAAGAGGCAATACTTCTTCTCTCACAAGCAGAGTCTGAGTGTAGAAAAAAAAATTAATAAAAGAAGGGAAGTAACCCGGCATCAGTTTGGGAAAACACCACAAACAGGGTTCATAAACATAAACCATGAACAAAAGACCCACCCCCAAGTAAGTTGGGCAGTGTCCTTTTCTGTCAGCTTCTTAAGTCCAGCAACCAAAAGTCCCTTTAATGTGCCCGTCCCTTCTCTGCACCCCACTCACAGTTGTTGTGCTTGGTGAGTGAAGTCCCAGAGGTCAGAGGTGCTTTTGCAGAGTTAACCTCCTGCCCTGGGTGGAGCTGAGGTAAGAATACACTTTACTTGCTCTGCTCCCTGGGAACTTGCTCACCGCTCCTTTTCACCAGCCATCCTGCCAGCTGATCAGCACAATATTCCTCTTCACAAGCTGCCATATCGCCATGCTTCCCTGCCAGACACTCACCAATCCTCTGGGATGTCTTCAGATCCCACCATTTAACACAGCTCTCAGTGATTTCAACTGTTAGCGGAAGAACCTTACTCTGCACACTGGGCAGTGTCTTGCATCAGAGACACTGTCCCAAAGCAGGTCTAACACTTAGACATAGGTACCATTGATTTCAGCTCTTCAGTGTATAAGAAGACTGTCAGTTGAGTCTAAATTAACACCATTATTACAGTGGAGAGAAAATGGGTCAAATGATGTCTGGGGCTCTCAGGTACAGCCCATCCCACCAGGTACAAGTACCTGTCTCCTCCTTCTCTCCACTCCTTGGGCTTTGGAACCCATGTCCTCTGATTAGCGAGTGCCATCTAGTTGAGAGGGAGTCCATCAATCAGGGCATGCTAAGTACGGTTCTGCTGCTCTTGATTCACAGAACAAGGATAATAATGCTGTATTACTCCTTTCCCAAAAACATGGAGACGGGGGAATCCAATGCCAGCCAAAAATTATCATTTGAGCAAGCAATTTCATCATGCTGAGCACCTAGGCAGTGTGGGTGTGCCCATGCAAATGAGATCAGCTCCTGAAATCCTCTTCAACAGCTCATCACTAGATGTCAGGGGAGAGCTCATTCAGACTCTGCTTACACAAATAATAAACAATAAGACTAATGACATTTTGTATCCTCCTTTGTCTGATACTCACATCTGGGTGTTTGCAAAGTCAGTTATTTGAGGCATTTTCAGATGGGCAAGTACCTGCATCCAATCAGTGTTCAACCATCAGCTAGTGCCATATACAGGGCTCAGAGTATTCCTGTGTTCTTGGCTCAGGCTCCTGTTTTCAAAATGGCATTCTTAAAACTTGCCCGTTCATTTTTGCTCAACTTGAACAACAGAATATATCCTATCTTGAACTAACATTATGTGAGGCACATTTACATTTTTGATGGAAGGGTTATGAGTTAATGCAAAACAGTTCAGTGAGGGGTTATACAAAACTATGTTATCCAAAAATACAATATAGCTTATTACAAAGAGGTCTACAGGAAATGTTTTAAATGCATCAGTATAACTATAGAATGAATTCCTTTCAACATGACATGCCTTCTTCTTTATTTTTCTTAGAGTTTTAGAAATGCATTCTGGAAAAGCATGGAGACAACACAAAATACTCCAACTATTTTAGATATTTTCTTTGATCAAAAAATGAACAAACATGGCTTAGTAACACTAGCAAAGGATGTGTCACCATGACCAAATCTGAATAGGAACTATTTGCATATACAAGCATCAGTCTATTTCAAAAAGTAAAATTGGTCATGTAAAGATATAGCAAGAAAGTTTACTACCCTCCATGAACTTATCTAGTTTTTTGGGGGGGTTTAACCCTGTTATAGTCTTGGCCTTCACAACATCCTCTGGCAAAGAGTTTCACAGGTTGACTGTGTGTTGTGTGAAGAAATACTTCCTTTTGTTTGTTTTAGACCCCGTCATTATATATGTTGTGACAAAGCTCTTACCTTGTCTAAGTGGGTCCTGTGCTTCCAGGCAGATTTATTCTAGCCTCAGAGACTGTGACCCTCCACATAGCCCTTCTCTCTCTAGAGGCAAGTGTCACAGCCTACTGAATCATTTTCATCATAAGCCAGCAAGGGAGGTGGGAAGAAGCAACCCTCTCTCGCATAGTCTCTGTCATCTCACAGTCTCTGTGATTAATTGTGGAGAGTGGGGGAGAGGGGAGAGAGCCCGGGCCCACCCTCTACTCCAAGCTCCAGCCCAGGGATCCTAATAGTAGTAGCTATTGGTAGCTGACTTTTTGAAACAGGATGAGTACAATTCCCTAGGCCACTTCCCCACAGCAGTCCCCACTTCCTCAATATCTACTTCACCCTTACCCAGGGCATCCTTCCTTGCGCCTCATAGGGTTTGTACTGCCCAGTTTCTCCAGCAGCACAGCTTCCTCCTACAGCTTCTGACACACAAACCTCACTGACGAACTGGGAGGCTTTTAACTAGTTCCAGCCACCCCTTGGTTGGCTTCAGGTGTCCCAATCAACCGAGCTGTCTCCACTGCTTTCTAGAAGGATCTTAATTGGCTCCAGGTGTCTTGATTAAGCTGGAGCAACTGCCATTTTTTACCATGGTTCCAAGGATTTGTTTAGCTTGGGGCTAACATACCTGTTCCTCATTACTTTCCTATAGCCATCTGGCCTTGCCCCATCACAATGTATAGTTGGGATGATATTTTCCAACATGCATTAATTTGCATTTATCAACATTGAATTTCATCTGACCTTTTGTTGCCCAGTCCTTCATTTTTTTGTGAAATCCATTTGTAACTCTTTTCAGTCTGCTTTTGATTTAACTATCTTGAGTAGTTTTGTATCACCTGCAAATTTTCCCACTCCAATGTTTACCCCTTTTTCCAGATTGTTTATTAATATGTTGAACAGCACTGGTCCCAGTACAGACCCCTGGGGGACACCACTATTTACCTCTCTCCATTCTGAAAACCGACCATTTATTCCAACCCTTTGTTTCATACCTTTTAGCCAGTTACTGATCCATTAGAGGGCCTTCCCTCTTATGTCATGACAGCTTACTTTGCTTAAGAGCCTTTGGTGAGGGACATTGTCAAAGGCTTTCTGAAAATCTAAGTACACTATATCCACTGGATCACCCCTGTCCATATGCTTGCTTACTCCCTCAAGGAATTCTATTAAATTGGTGGGTAGTTCCATTCACTTTAATCGGGCTACTTGTAGTGCTCAGAAACTTGCAGCGTCTAGCACAAGCTATTCAAGATATCAAGCTGGTTGTATGAGAGCCATAAATCAGATGTATCATATTTATATTTGTATCACACTTACCTAAAGAATGCCAGGAAAATGGTGGCATTCATGGTGTGAATAGAACTCAGAATTACTAAGTGGAATTCCCTCACACATAATGTTAGTTGGCTGTCCCATCTGACTTGCTCCTAGAGGGTCTGTATTTCTAAGAGCTCATGGTGTTTGAATCTTTGTTTCTGAGCTTCACCATGCAGATAGCTGAATCTATGGATATTCTGGAGTTCTGGGGTGAGGAAAATGGGTACTGTTTTCTGGGGCTTACGTGATGTGACACTGAACCATAGAGGGTTAAGCAACTAGCAGGTTAAATTATCCAAATTCAACCTTTAAAAAAACATATTAGGGAAATACTGAAGTGGAAAACAGGGCCATTTCTGTTTATCAAAGCAAAGTTAGATAGACCAAAGTATTTGAAATGCAAGTTTGTATATTGTCAAAGATGTAGAAGTAAATACTCATTTTATTTGTCTGTGTTTACCTATATCTCTTAGAAGTTTCTCAATGTGATCTCATTAGCTGGCAGATGATACAATTCTCTTCTGGTCTGTTACTATGGTCTATTGATTCAGAGATCAAAAGGGAGTATTAAAAGTTAGATGAAACTTGGATGTAATAATATCATTGTGTATATTTTCTTTGAAATGTGTAGTAAACAGGAGTAACAAGTAAGTCTGTGAACAGCTCGAATGGATAACTTTATGCTAATCAATGCAACTAATTGCCTGTGTGTATACATAGCAAATAGACATATTGCTTCAAAAGCCACAATATATATTACCTGTTCTTCCCCAAGGACTGCCTGCTGTGTTATCTGTATCAAGAAACTATAGTAGCCTGCCAAAGATCTATAAAAGAACTCTAGAGCCTGATCCCATCATCTAAGTGCTGCTTAAGCTTGGTCAGGGGAAGCTCAAGTCACAAGACTGAGGTCTCCAGCTCCAGTCTGGGTTACCTTACTATTTCTCATGGAAGAATTTAAACAGCCTCTGCACATGGACTACCTATTGGACTATATCCTACGGAATTGATTATGGGATAACTTTCTACAAATCAGCAACTCACCATCTCTGCTATAAAACTACTTAAGAACTTTATTCATATCTGTATGTATAATGATCTTTCAACAACAGTACTCTCTTTCTCTCTCTTTTCTTTTTTTTAATAAATCATAGTTGGCTGTAAGCATGCATTTGGGTAAGATCTGAAATATTCATTTGACCTGGTGGGGAATGTGCCCAATGCCTTAGGATTGGTAGAATTTTATATACGGTGAGCAAGATTTTAAGTAATTCTCCCTATATTTGCCTTGGATCTTTGGGTGGAAGTCTAGGGCTGGATTGCTTTAAGGGAGTTGTGTTTTTGACTTCTGGGTAACCAGTAAGTGATTGTGGAAGTTGTTCTTTGGCTGCCTTAATGAATCTAATTATTAGAATAACCACCAGCTTTGGGAATTATCTGCTCCATTCTTTGAAGTTTTCCCTGATTCAGGAAGCTCAGTGTGGCTCTCTCCAGGCCCCATGGTCACACATGAATTCAAAGTTCTTAAAGCCAAAGGGACCATTCTCATCATCTAGTCTGACAAGCTACTTAAATACCACTTTAGGATTTTACCCAGTAATTCCTGCATCAAGCCCAGTAATTTGCAGTTAAACTAGGACATATTCTTTAGAAAAAACAAAAGGAGGACTTGTGGCACCTTAGAGACTAACAAATTTATTTGAGCATAAGCTTTCGTGAGCTACAACTCACTTCATCGGATGCATTCAGTGGAAAATACAGTGGGGAGATACAGATACAGACTAACACGGCTGCTACTCTGAAACCTTTAGAAAAACAATAAATCTTGCTTTCTTATGCCAAGTACAGGAACGAGGAGTATATGGTGGTAAAGTTGGTTTTAAAAAACTTTTGTGATCTCTGTGTTCTGGGGCAGCCATGGCCCTACTTGGCACTCAGTGTAAGTTACATCAGCCTCTGCCAAATCCCAGGATTCAAGAGACTCTGAACCATGGGATGACTGAAATGGAAATCTGGATGCCAATTTTGTGATTTAAGACCATTGCTAGGGTGGAGTCTCTTTTCCTGGCTGATATTTCAGTTTAGTGGTGTTTTCTGCCCCTCATAATATAGTGCAATGGTGCCTGATTCCTACATTCTTACATCTTGTGTGGTTATTTGTACCTGGGCAAAATGGATGCAAAATGTTACCAAGTCAGGATAGTAGCATTTACCTATTTTGCACTTGCTTTTCAGAGGTCTGAGAGATGAAAATGAAAATACATGATGAAAGAAAGTGGAGAAGGGTCTGTGGTTCATATCCATGTAGCAAAATGAATTGACTACCTTAATACCACAAAGCAAACCAATTAGTTACAATTTAATTAAGCCAGTTCTCAAATTCCTGCTCCTTCTGGTCCATACAGTGTCTCAATCTGGGGCTAAGTGATACACCCGGTCATATGGTAGACTACAGGGGAACCTGAGGAAGGACAGGCAAAGGAGAAGCCACAGAATGAGCATTTCTCAATTCTGCTACTGAAGAATCAGCAATAAAGTGGCAGCAGGGAGTTTCCGAGGTTATGGGGTCTCCTCAAGAATTTAATACACAAATATAGATATTTTCTAAAGGTTTTGAGCCTGTTTTATAGACTTGTTTAGATAAACATTTCTGTGCAACAGAATTCTAGACGATTCAAGATACTACAAGTAAAGACATCCTCTGTTAAATTTTATTGATTATTGGAGGAACTGCTATAGAATCTTATTCAATTTCTATAGCTCCCTACTGATTTCATCCCTATTAAATGCTAAAAGATGTTTTCATAAGGAGAGAATTGTGATCTCTTCCATCCTAATAAAATATGTGTTGTGTGGGAGAGTGGGTTTACCATGATGGTCCCTCAAGGATTTGGGAAGGGGGAAAAGATAGTCAATCACTCCTTGAAGAGTCAAAATGTTGACAAATTAAAAAAAAATTCTATTATTTGCATCATTCTGTCAATAAATCAGAATGTTTTCTATAGTGCTACTTCTTTAGTGCAAGTATAGCCCATCAGCATTACAGTGTGCTTAATTTGTTTAAACTGTTTTTTTAATAAAGTGCATGCAGCAAGTTTTCCAATGCTGTAAGCTTATGTTTGTGTTGCTAAGAGGAAATCGGGCATAGGGGCACCAGTTTAATAATACTGTATAGGGCCCCATAAATCCAAAGGATGGCCCAGAGTTTCAGTAGGACTTTTGGTGTATCCAGAACTCCAAACATATGTAACAGGCTGAAAACCCCTGCAACAGAACCTGTCAGTTTCATTTTTAGTTAAAATATTACTATTACTTTTTATATACATCAATTTTAGGAATATATCCAACTAACTCAAAATATTTTTGCTGTCAAAATGCTTACACCTGGTTCCATTGCAGCTGATTCTCTAGAAAATGTTAGCCGCCAGTACATTCAACATTGTAACTAGTTGGATTCCATTTTTGAGTTCATTTCATTACTGAGGTATAATAGATAGTCTTCTGTTAAGGAATTACAATACACAGCTACATTGTAATTAGAAAATTAGAAACACATTTCCCCAAGTTTTTTCAGTAGATGGCAGCAAATATTCACTGATCTCTGCAGCTGCTCTGATAATACATATTGAACAAAATACACATGCCACATTTGTCTTGTTTTATGCAGATACTTTTGGAAAAGCAAAGTGAAATATAGTAATACAAGAATATTTATACAATTTTTCTTTAAAAAATCATATTGTAAGAAGGTACAATACTACCCAGCAGGGTTAATTTGCTTTCACATTTACTTTAATGAGCTTTTATGTGATGATTAAAAGTTGGCAATGTCTCTGGGTTTTACTGAGAGAAATATCTTTCATTGCATTGATATATTCACTGCTCTGATGTGTGCTGAGAGGCATTGTGCTCACTCCTCAGAGTGCAGGGGATTGGTGTGGAATGCTGATAAACTGCATCCACCGGTGGAAGAAAGATTGGCATTTGTGTTACCTGTGTTGCCCAATTTTCAAAACACAGGGTGAGAGTCTTCATATTTTAAACTATAAACCAGGACCCCACTGTGGTAGGTGCTGCACAAACACAAAACAAAAAGATGTGCCCTGCCCCAAAGAGCTTACTTCTTAAGTCCACTCAGTGAAGAATCATCCTATTTATGAATAAACTGGCTGTATGATGTTTTAAGTGTGAACCCTAACATTATTTTCACAGACAACAAGAGTCGATCTTTTCTTCAAAGAGCATCTTATATTCTAGAGCATGCTTGTGTAACAAAGGGTAGATTCTAAGGCAAATTCCACAGCTGCAGACTCCTGGCATACACAGGGGTCTGGTTAATGGCTGGCATCTGTGTTGGATGAGTAACCTGGCTCATTTCTATAGTTTTCCTATGTGATTGAACAGTGTTGAAAACTTTGTGCAGGTGGTTAGGCAAGGGAATGTGTTCTTTGCATTGTATAATATTTGTAGCAGAATGTCACTAAGGGAAACAAGGATTTAAAGGCAGTTCTTCCCTCAGTGTAACTTGAATATTTCTCTTCACTAGCATGGCATTTCTATAGCTTAAATTGGGTCACTTCTATCAAATAAATCCAGCCCCCTTGCTGCTAAGACTAGGAGTTGCTGACAGAACTGTTGCTACAAAATGACTTTGAAAGTAACACGCTGAATGCTGCTGCTGCAATAGGTTTGAGCATATTGACATAGGAAGCAATAGGATTTTTTTCACTCTGTCATGCCCTTTTGTCACTTGCAGCTCTTCTTCTTATGTTTTTACCTCTGTCATATCTTTTTAACTGTAATTTCTGGTCCAATCTAGGCAAAAAATATCAGTCTCAAAGGTAATTGCATTTTCTTCAAAATCTGGAAAAGCTTCCTTAAAACAAAAACTACATGGGCATTTGGCGGTTGGACTAGATGACCTCCTGAGGTCCCTTCCAACCCTGATATTCTATGATACATCTGCAGCTTAAATTTTTGGGGATTCTTCACCAATAACTCAGATTTACATTCAAAAATGAAGTAAAAGCTCTCTTGGTCCAGGAATAACTGGGTGAAATTCTATGGTATTTGTTATGCAGGCAGACAGACTAGTTGATTGTAATGAGCCCTTCTAGCTTTAAAATTTATGGGTGAAATCCTATCGCCCATTGAAGGCAACAGCAAAATCCCCACTGACCTCAGCAGGACCAGGATTTTCCCCTTATACTCTTTATTTGTTTTAACATTTTGGCATATTATCTTTCTTACTATAAATGAAGGCTTGGAATATGATTGTAATCTGGTAAGAGTAATGATTTCAATAGGGTCTGCATCCATAGAATAGATCATGCATGTGCTCCACTTATTCCTTATATTTTCTGCTTTAAGCCAACCATTCTTATCAGTTTAAATGTCATTGTAGCTTTATCTGCCATCCTTCAATGTATTAATGCTTCAGTGACCTGAGCTTTTGCTTTTAAATTAAAAATACCCCAAACAGAATTGAAGCAGTACCCCTCGCCATTGCATTGCATTGGGGATAAATAAATAAACAAAAGCACACATTCTTCTAGTGCTTCCTGCTTCCTTAGGCTGTGAGGTCCCATATGTTGAGAGCCTCACTGGGTAGAACTGCCCATGCTACAACTACACAACTGAAAATCCCTCAAAAATGAATTATATTGGGAGAATCATTATGTTCTCATATGTTAAATCCACACAAAAATGGACTGGTTTGTATCTGATCTAAAAGAAAGCACCACCAGCAATACAATATCTTCCTAATACTGTTCTGGGGTATTGGTTCATTACTCATTCAGAGGAAAAAGTGACAAATCAATACTACTTTCCCAGACACTAATTGGTAAATTCAGCCCTGTCATAAGGGATTAAATCTCTATTGGCTGAAATTGAGTGATGACCATTTATTAATTTAGCTCCTACCATCAGAGATTGTGGACCACATGTACTCAAAGCCAAAATGAGCTAGCTACAGTTAACATTTGTGGTGAATTTGACTGGTGGTAAGATTTTTAAGACCGCCTACAGGCCAAATTTTTTAAGGGTATGTAGATACCTAACTACTATTGAAATCAATGGGAGTTAGGCACCAAAATACTTTAAAAAATCTGGTGCTAAGTGACTTAAGAGCCTACGTTCCAGTTTCAAAAGTTACATACCACTTAGGACATCCATCTAATTGAAAATTAATGGGATTTAAGTGCCTAAGAGACAGATTTTCAAAGATATTTAGGGACCTAGCAGGTTTAGGCATCTAAAACATTGATTTAAATGGGAGTTAGTCATCTATGGAGTTTTAAAATCTCACAAGGCACCTATCTGCATACTAGTCTCTGAGGGCCAGATTCTCAAAGCTCCTTAGGTGCATAAATCACTTTTTAAAATGTTGTAAGTTGTTTAGGGACTTTTGAAAAGGTTACACTATGAATCTTGCTAACAGTCCTCAAATTTAAACATTAGGGTTGCAGGTAGAATGTCTTCAGTGAGGGCCAACTACATTTTGGAATTGGCTTCTCTCATTCATCTAACAGAAGCCAAGTTTGTTGGCTTTCAGAGCAGTTGTATGATTCGCTAAGGCATTTGCCTGGAGGATTGCTTAAGTGTCTTTTTCTCTGGGAAAGTTTTCTTTTAATTGATAATTTTGGTGTCAATTTTACTGTGCTTTGGCTTGTTTCCTTTAGAAATTAATATCCATGCATCCAAAGTCTGTAATAGGCATCTCTATCAGAGGACTAACTGCTAAGAAATAGGGCAGACACACACCAAAACTGGTGGTTATTCTTCCATAAGATGTACCAAACCAGCAACAAATGTAAATTTCTGTCTCAACACACTGGCTAACAAGAAGTCAGAAATGTAGCCACCTTAGGTAGCCCAGTTCTTGTTTCAACATCCAGACACTAGGCTTCATAATGAGTGGTTATTTAAAACCAGTTTAATCAACCATAGGGTTCTTCTGATTCCAAAGGACCAATCACATATCCAGGTCAGTATATAACTCAGATCTTACCCAGTAATCATGCTGTTGCCAATCCTTTAGTATCTAATATCTAAAGGTTTATTTTTTTAAAAGAAAGAAACAGGTGAGAGTTAAAATTGGTTAAATGAATCAAATACATACAATAATTGCAAAGTTCTTGGATGAGGTTTGAAGCAGTGATGGCATGAACTGATGGCTTGTTAAGTTTCTGGTTGCTTCCAAATGATTGGAAGGTTCTCAGTCCCTTAGTTAGAATGCTCCCATTAGTATAAGTCCATCGTCCAGAGGTTAGAGCAGGAAAGAGGCAAAATGGAGATGTTTCTAGGACGATATGGTGGGTCTGCTCTTAGTACAGTCAGCAGAAAAGTACAGTCACAAGATGGAGTCCAGTGTCACATGAGCTGGTCACATAACCTTGCATGCTTTAATGACTTATAGCAGGGGTCACTATTCATATTCTGGCTGGAACGCCAGCAGGAAAGTCCAGCAGGTGGGGATAAGCTTCCTCCATGGCACATTGTGTTCACTGATGGGCCATCAACTCGAACAGGCCATTCACAATGTTCTGGCTAGACTGGATGTAAACTACCTTGTGAGTGTTACCAAAGTAGCAAACATATTTTAAATACAGGTACATAGTCAATATTCATAACTTCAGATGCTAAAATGATACAGGCATACAAATAAGATAATCACATTCAGCATTTTCCGTTGACACCTTACATGTCATACTTTGTATAAGGATTGTTGCAAGTATATAACAGTGGTAGCAACAATGATCTACATGGTCATATTTTAATCATATAATGCCATAACATGTAATTCAATAAAGTAATGAATATCATAAAATGGAGTTTCCTCAGAGGTCCTTTTCTTTCTTCTATTATCTAAGACCAAACAACTATTATACACCACAAAAGAAGATTTAGCAAAATACCCGTTAGTCTTACTATTCAGCAATACTTTCAAATTGATGTATGTTTGGGGTTCTCTGAGACCTCTTTCACTTGGTTCCCCCAAGAACTCATTTAACTCCAGTCTCATCACTCAGGTTCTTTTATTTGGCATACAGCAAAGCTACACTGAGTTGAACAGACTCAAGCATGGGGATGGATATAAGGCACACCACACATGCAATGTTACACAAGAAACCTGAACACTAAAAATCATGGAGTGAACAGACACTGCATTTATGGTTTATTACAACAACCTAAAACTCACTAACCCCCTCTTTTTGTCCTTTGACTGCAGAGATACTAACGGACCACTCTACTTTGAATGGTCACTTACAATATGTGCTAAATACTTATGGTAAACAATCTGTTCTCCCTTGCATTTTGCTGTGACCTGGCAGTACCTTTCCCAGACCTGAGAAAGGGTTCTGTGTGGTTCAAAACCTTTCCTCTATCACCAATAGAATTTGGGTCCATAAAACATATTACCTCACCCAACCTGCCTCCTAGCATTTCTGGAATTGTGGATGGTAGGTGTCTCTGTCTGAAATCATGTAGAGCTATATTCTCTATAATCAACAAATCTTAATGTCCCAATGTTTTATGTACACATACCACAAATGAAACATACTGGGAATACAATCATTATATATTTTTCCAGTAAGGGATGTTGCATATAGTTTTAAACTTCTAAAGAGAAGAGTGCAGGAATGGAGTTATGAGCTCTTTGGAATGAGGGTAATATCTGCTAGTTTTCTGTGTCCATCCTCAATCTTGGTACACTCCCTATGTCTGATTTGTGCCCAGCAGCGGTGCACATTTTCCAGATCTTTCCCTTCACTATGATTCAATTCATTATGAGGGACTGAATCCAGGATCATCACTACCAAAAGCACAAGCATCTACCAGTTGAGCTAAAGAAATAACCCTATTAGCCAGAAGCAGTACTAAGTGGATCTTCTGTGAGACAGCCACTAGAAGGGGACATAATACTCTTCAGGGAGCATATAACACACTTGCTATGAGATTCCCCTGATTGTGGGAATCTCAAATCCATAGGAGTTAAAATTCCTACAGAGGGCACCATTTTTAGCAATACCTCCACTACAGATCATCAGTGGAAATTGAAATCAGGATCTGCAACATCAGAAATACAGACCGCTAACACTTGACCCAAGGGAATTGCTTCCTAAGCAGTGTTAGGATTTTACCCTCTGTGGAACAGCTAATGGAGGGCGACATGACAGAAGCTGTGTTTTACCTTACAGTCATTTACTCTGAGCCAGAATCAGTTTTATGACGTTCTCTCCAAGCAGATCCTTTACCTTAATTTAAATTACATTAACTATTGTTTACTCTTTAAAAATAGAAAGACATCATGAAGCTTTTGATGAGGTTACATTAATAATATATGCCATGGAGTTCTGAAAATATTGCAGTGCAAAAGCATGTTTAATTTAATTGAATGCAAACACAATAATAAGACACTGAAAGCAGAAATTTGACAAGTGAAAAAAAAAATCCATAGAGGGAATATGGGAAAGGAGAGAAGAAATGAATATAGAGTAAACAATCCAATTTGAAAGAGAGCAAGAGGTTTCATGAGAGTAGTGAAAAGCTAGATAGCAATGTGATATAATATTTAAAGTAGTTAAAAATAGACATGTCTTTCTATCTTTGATATGCTTCATGTATTCCAAAACACTGTATGATTGTGGTGCTATAAACAGTAAATATGGATAATAATTTTGTACTTCATGTGTAATATTGAGAAGCTGTCTATTAAAATAGCAGAGAGATTCTGTTTCTGAAGAAAAATCTATCACAATAAAGCCTCTTTGGTGTATGTTTAAACTTTCAAGCTATTTAGATAGACCATGTAAGTAACCGAATACAAACTATAAGAGCCCTCGTAAATATTTTCTTTAACATTTGGAACCTATACGTTAAGTGAGTAAAATCCACATTATGGCATGGATGAGAGAATCCTTCTGAAGAAAGGTGCGGACTTACTTTTGAAAGTCACTCAAAATGAGGATTAATGTACCTTCATCCATTTACTGTTATAAAGGTATAATAGGTCTGCATTAGAGGGTTGGAATTTGCCGTGTTCATTTAATTGTTTAACCAGAACACTGCTATGTGTTTTAACATTTTCTAGACACCCTGCTTGGTAGTTTAGAAATTTTCATTCTCCTGCTTTCAGTGTCTTATTATTGTGTTTGCATTCAGTTAAATTAAACATGCTTATGCACTGTAATGTTTTCAAATGAACAAATGTTTATTTTACTGCAATAATTGTGGAAATTCAACTGAAACTAATTATACTTCTAAAAATAATTTGAAGAGTTTAAGACAAATTGTTTTCTAAGTTTCTTTCTGGCTTATGACCTAATATTTACAAGGTTGAATTGAGTTTTTAATCTTAATGTGAACACTCTGTATACCTTGGTGCAGAATAACTTGCAAGACTGGGGCTTTAGAGCTAGGCCCTATGATATAATCTTGTCCTCCATAGGAGGAAGGGATTACTCCAGGATATCACAGGGCAATTTTTTATTGTTAGTAGAGCTGGTCAATTTTTTTTTTCAAATTTTGACAACAAAAATTTCAATGGAAAAAAGAGGGAGAAAATGACAACATCTCTCAAATCACTCCTCCCTTCTTTTTTTTTTTTTTTAAAAAAACCCAACAGCTGTAGTTATTAGCCCCACTTTTTTCTCCAGATAGCTCCCTTTTAGCAAGGTCAGTGCAACAGGAGAGTACTTTACCTTTGAATTGAGCTAGAGCAGTATTGATAGCACATAGCAATGTCACCTTTGGATGACCACAGAGAAGCCAGGTCAAAAGTCTTAGCAAGATAGATCCTTCACACTCAATCATAATAGGTCTGTCTTTCTGTGGATTGGGCTTGAGTTTGGATTTATGTAGTTTTAAATATTTATTTTACCTTGCATTTCAAGTTTTAGGGAAGGATATCTGTATATGTTGGGAAAAGAAGCATTTTCCAAAATTGGTGTTGTTAATACCTATATTAATAAAGCTTTTATTTATTAGCCTAACAGGTGTCAATGCTGGGAATATTTAAAGCATCTGGTGTTTTATGGACACCTTAGGACTGTGATTGTGTTTTTTCTTGTGGGAGGTAGGGATTGTACGTGTATATAATTCAAAAGTCATTTATGACCTGGATGTCAGTCCTATTTAGGGCTACCAAACCTTTTTGGTCTGAGGCTACTTAAGCATTCACTTGTCATCCCTGTAAGGGGCAGGGTGTAGTGCAAAACCAGAACAAACAACAATTTCTCTCAAACAAACAATTGCTGTTGTTTTAAAAAAAAACAGAAGTAATCAGCAGTCTTTGTAATATTTTAAATACTGATAATGACATAGGGGAAGTGATATGTAAATTTCTGGTGTTCTATACCACATGAAAATGGAGATGGCTAAACAAAAATCAGTTATTTGAAGTTTGAAGGCAGTTCTTCAAAAAAATCAGTTTGAGTCAAAACGGCTCTGAAATCTTTGACTTTTTGGTGAATTTAAAATGTCCATTTTGTATGTGTTCTAAAGCAGTGATTTGAACCTGGATTTTCCATATCCCAGCTTGAGCACCCTAGTCACTGGGCTAACGGCTATAACAGAGGGCTGGGAAGGGGCATGACAGCATCATTACCTCCTCCTCCTGTAGCCTTTTTTGTGAGTGGCCAAAAGCATTCGCGTCAAATTCACAAATAGCTTCAGGTCGACGGAAACTGCGCTTTTTGTCAAATAGACTATTCATCCCCAAAATTTCACCCAGCTCTATGTGAAAGGTAAATTCTTTAAAAAGTATGATAAAAGAACAATGTAAACTCAACGTCTGTCTACTGTACAATTCAAGTTGAATTACACTAGTAATAACCTCAATGCTATTTAGTAGTTTTGATTAAAAAAGAAGAAAGTATTTTCCAAGTTCTTCCATTTGAGCTAAAAAAATATGGTCTTTTGCACTGAGGACATGTGTAATTAAACAAAATGCTTACCCTTAGTCTCTTTCCTCTCCTAATTACTTTGTCCTACAAAATCCCATGTTTAATGAACTGTAAAAAACTGATGGGAGACATAATTGCTAACAACTCTCTACGTGTTCAGCATGGACTCAAACAAAAGGTAAAAGAAAAGGTCTGCCCATCTGTCTTCTATTATTTATGGTAAAATCTTACAGAAATCATAAATCTAGAAATTTTATTGACAATTATAATAAAACAATGGGTAAAAGGGATTGATTGAATACAAACAGCTTGATTCACAAGAAAGCCATACCATGTAGTAATAAACAACCAATGATTTTTTTAGTGAGATACTGTGCTAATAAGCACAGGTAGTGTGGAGTTATTCTTATTTTATATAATAATTGTGGAATTGTTTTACAGGGAATTATTCTTAATTGTTTAATACATTATTTGTTTAGCACTAATAATGTCTTTGGAGCTGTACACTAAGACAGATCCTGTCCCCTAAAGTTTAATTGGGCATGCACTTATGTTATCTTGTAGCAAGTAAATCCAGACACAGACTCATAGAAATTCAGCCCTGGAAGGGACCTTGAAAGGTCATCTAATCCAGCCCCCTGCACTGAGGCAGGACCATGTATACCTTTACCATTCCTCTCCAGTGTTTAAGTTGTTCTTAAAAACCTCCAATGACAGGGATCCCACTGTGACACTCTTTACCTCGGGGGAACACCCTGCATCCCCATGTTCATCCTTATAATATGGTTGTGTTGTATCCAGTGCAAAGTTTGTCATGTCGGGTGTCTTCAAAAGGCTCATGATGCACTGAGAATTGTTGTTATAGGTTGTAATTTCATGTATATAGTTATAAGGCTGAAAATGTGTCCTCATGGCTTAAAACAAACCCAGGTAAAATTCTCCAGGAACAAAGGGGCAGTTCACACCTCATCAGGGCATATATGGGACAAACCCAGCCCAGCCTCACAGGAAAAAAGGACACTGGTCTAGAGAGCACCAGAGGATCTGTTGGACTCTTGAGTGAGTCACCCCCCTTCCCTTCCCTTGGTCAGTTTGGGACTACAATGAGGTAATACTCACCTGACCCTGAAGGGGGGGCAGCAAAGCCAAGAGAGAAGAAAGAACATGATAAAAGGGAGAGATGTTTGCCATGCTCTTCCTCTCTCTTCCACCTCCATCTACAGATATCACCAAGTGACTGAAGCGCTGATCAAAGGGGAGAACCTGGTTGAAGGGCAACCAGCCAGCCTGTGGTGAGAAGCATCTAAGTTTGTAAGGGCACTGAATGTGTTAAGATCAGCTTAGAATGCATTTTGCTTTTATTTCATTTGACCAAATCTGACATAAAATCTATCTTTTGTAGTTAATACATTTGTTTGTTTATTCCACCTGAAGCAGTGTGTTTGGTTTGAAGCATGTCAGAAACTCCTTGTGGGATAACAAGCCTAGTACATATCAATTTATTTGTTAAACTGATGAACTCACATAAGCTTGTAGTGTCCAGCAGGCATAACTGGACACTGCAAGACAGAGGTTCCTAGGGTTGTTTCTGGGACTGGAGATATTGGCTAGTGTCAATTGGTTGCACAGTCCAAGCAGCGGCTGGCCAAAAGTGCCCACTCACATAGCTGGAAACAATTTACATGCTGGAGGCTGTGTATGAATAGCCCGGGAGTGGGGGTTCTCACGGCGGAGTAGGGTAAGGCTAGCTCTAAGAGTCGAGGATTGGAGTGACCTAGATCACCGGTCCAGATAACACAAGGGGAACATCACACCCACAACCTCCCTTGCTAATCTATTCTACTATTAATTATCTTTGGAGTTAGAAAGTCTTTCCTAATATCTAACCTAAATTTCCCTTGCTGCAGAGCAGTTTAAGCTGATTACTTCCTGGCCTATCTTTAGTGGACAGGAATAGGTCCAACATTATTGTACTAATAGAGCCTAAGCAGACTGTAAAATACTCTAACACCTTTTATACTTACTGTTGACTGTTTCCATCCGCAGTGCTCATGTGGCTTTAAAATGATAGCCTATTATGCCACTCATCTGAGGGGGTCAAGAGGCTATTCTCAGTCTCAAAATAGCATGTAGTCTACAAACCTCATCATTTCTTCTTTGAGGTGGTTTCTGCATATTCCCTCTTCAGAACCTTCTGGAAAACACTGATTGCATAGGCTGCACAAGTGCTATCTGATGGTAATGAATGGTCAGGACTGAGGTTATAAATGGGCCATGGAGTCTTGATCATCTTAATAAGCTACCAAAATTAGAACTTTTTTTTTCTCCAAATCTTTGGCAGAGTTCAAAATCTGAACCAACATGTGAAAATTGCAGCTCATCCCAGCTCTAATTAGTGACGTTTATAAACATATGTGAACAATTGCATTTGAATGATGATTTCAGTACTATGTTGGTAAAGCATGTAGTTAGAGGTAAAGGATTGTGTGATTGAAAAAAAGAGAAAACATTCTCTCTCTACTACGTTCAGCTGTAAGTAAAAATTTGTACTAAAAGAAGTAACACCAGAGGGAGAGAAGGGTGTGTCTTGCAAAAACAGTCATGGTGTGTTCTTTTATTATTAACATTTGAACTCCATAACAATTTCAGCAACTTTGGGTTTGTTTGCAACTGTAATCACAGGGTGTGATTCTCCTAATAAAATCTCATTACACATACATATATTGTATAAATACTACGGATGGGAATTTCCACAGGGATCTAAATGAAAATGTGTTCCTAATTCACTTAGGGTAAGTCTACATTGTGTTTTAAAAATTCATGGCAGTGAGTCTCAGAGCCAGGTCTACAGTCTCAGACTTGTGCTACAGTGATAAAAACAGATGTGTATATGTTCAGACTCAGTCTGGAGCATGGCTCTGAAGCCCACCCTCAGAACCTGAGCTCCAGCCCAAAAGATTATAACAAGATTCAAAAAAAGAACTGGATAGATCCATCAATGGCTGTTCGCCAGGATAGGCAGGGATTCAAACCATTCTCTGAAGTGTCCCTTGTCTCTATTTGCCAGAAGTTGGGAATTGGCAATGAGGGGTGGACCACTTCATAGCATCATAGAACATTAGGGTTGGAAGAGACCTCTGGAAGTCATCAAATTGGGAAACCTGGCAAAAATGACTATCCTGCACACAGTTTTGGTTTTGATTAATTTCTTTTCTCAGGGTTTGTTTTTTTTTGGTACCTCTTCCTCTCAGCTCTCACTCCCCACCCCCCACAAAAAGTGTTGCCAAAAAATCCCAACCAGCTCTACAAAGAACTTCAAGTGAAATTCCGGTGGTCAAAGGAAGTTTATTTAATTTAGAGATCTAAAGGAATTTTAAAAATAATCATGCGGGTCCTTGTAATTCACAGTAACATTTTCTAAAATGTTATTAGTGCTGGCTGACTAGATAATTAATTGCAGTTGTAATTAGATAATTTAATCTACACTTTGGCTATATGTCTGTCTGTTTGTGTTCTCAACACCATGTTTGGATTGGACAAATAAAGTTACTCTGTTAACATTGTACATAGCAACACTGGACAATACCATCTTCTTTAACGTTCTCTGTAGTAAGTTCCAGGGGTTGGATGGTTCTCTTCTGTCTGGCCCTTCAAAATCAACAGCATTGATAAGAGCATGGTAAAGATTTTTACATGATTGGGTGCTTGACTGAATCTTCACATTTCATAAAATAAAGCTTGACAGGTTTATCTAATTCTATGATATGCCTCACTGTGATATCTGGGTGTTCTGTGAAAAAAAAATTGTCTTTAGAGGACATATAGACTGTACCACTCCATGGT
Organism: Lepidochelys kempii; assembly: GCF_965140285.1. NCBI lineage: Eukaryota > Metazoa > Chordata > Testudines > Cheloniidae > Lepidochelys > Lepidochelys kempii. The sequence continues at coordinate 87,977,875 of NC_136380.1, forward strand.
TCAGTTCTCTTACATCTATATTCACTGGAAATATTTTTTTCTTGTCTTATATTACCACAAAGAATGTCTCTCCTGGATCAAGGGATGCATGTGTCATTGTGGATAAGTCCTCATAGTAGAGAAATTAGTGCTATCTCCTTGTCATCTTAAAATGAAAGAAGAGGTTTCTATTTACCATAGCAATCTGTACTTTGAGGATAGTAGTTAATCCATTGAGACTTAAATCCACACTGTTCTTGATGAATGGAGGGTAGACACCATAAATGCAAGCTGAGGTCATTGTTTTAGCCAATACCTTGAACTTTTTTCCCCACTTCCTACGTGCATCACTAATATTTCATAGAATCATAGAATATCAGGGTTGGAAGGGACCTCAGGAGGTCATCTAGTCCAACCCCCTGCTCAAAAGCAGGACCAATCCCCAATTAAATCATCCCAGCCAGGGCTTTGTCAAGCCTGACCTTAAAAACTTCTAAGGAAGGAGATTCCACCACCTCCCTAGGCAACGCATTCCAGTGTTTCATCACCCTCCTAGTGAAAAAGTTTTTCCTAATATCCAACCTAAACCTCCCCCACTGCAACTTGAGACGATTACTCCTTGTCCCGTCCTCTTCTACCACTGAGAATAGTCTAGAACCATCCTCTCTGGAACCACCTCTCAGGTAGTTGAAAGCAGCTATCAAATCCCCCCTCATTCTTCTCTTCTGCAGACTAAACAATCCCAGTTCCCTCAGCCTCTCCTCATAAGTCATGTGTTCCAGACCCCTAATCATTTTTGTTGCCCTTCGCTGGACTCTTTCCAATTTATCCACATCCTTCTTGTAGTGTGGGGCCCAAAACTGGACACAGTACTCCAGATGAGGCCTCACCAATGTCAAATAGAGGGGGACGATCACGTCCCTCGATCTGCTCGCTATGCCCCTACTTATACATCCCAAAATGCCATTGGCCTTCTTGGCAACAAGGGCACACTGCTGACTCATATCCAGCTTCTCGTCCACTGTCACCCCTAGGTCCTTTTCCGCAGAACTGCTGCCTAGCCATTCGGTCCCTAGTCTGTAGCTGTGCATTGGGTTCTTCCGTCCTAAGTGCAGGACCCTGCACTTATCCTTATTGAACCTCATCAGATTTCTTTTGGCCCAATCCTCCAATTTGTCTAGGTCCCTCTATATCCTATCCCTGCCCTCCAGTGTATCTACCACTCCTCCCAGTTTAGTATCATCCGCAAATTTGCTGAGAGTGCAATCCACACCATCCTCCAGATCATTTATGAAGATCTTGAACAAAACCGGCCCCAGGACCGACCCCTGGGGCACTCCACTTGACACAGGCTGCCAACTAGACATGGAGCCATTGATCACTACCCGTTGAGCCCGACAATCTAGCCAACTTTCTACCCACCTTATAGTGCATTCATCCAGCCCATACTTCTTTAACTTGCTGACAAGAAAACTGTGAGAGACAGTGTCAAAAGCTTTGATAAGTCAAGAAACAATACATCCACTGCTTTCCCTTCATCCACAGAACCAGTAATCTCATCATAGAAGAAGATTAGATTAGTCAGGCATGACCTTCCCTTGGTGAATCCATGCTGACTGTTCCTGATCCCTTTCCTCTCATGTAAGTGCTTCAGGATTGATTCTTTGAGGACCTGCTCCATGATTTTTCCGGGGACTGAAGTGAGGCTGACTGGCCTGTAGTTCCCAGGATCCTCCTTCTTCCCTTTTTTAAAGATTGGCACTACATTAGCCTTTTTCCAGTCATCCGGGACTTCCCCCGTTCACCATGAGTTTTCAAAGATAATGGCCAATGGCTCTGCAATCACAGCCACCAGTTCCTTTAGCACTCTCGGATGCAACTTGTCCGGCCCCATGGACTTGTGCACGTCCAGCTTTTCTAAATAGTCCCTAACCACCTCTTTCTCCACAGAGGGCTGGCCATCTATTCCCCATGTTGTGATGCCCAGCGCAGCAGTCTGGGAGCTGACCTTGTTCGTGAAGACAGAGACAAAAAAAGCATTGAGTACATTAGCTTTTTCCACATCCTCTGTCACTAGGTTGCCTCCCTCATTCATTAAGGGGCCCACACTTTCCTTGGCTTTCTTCTTGTTGCCAACATACCTGAAGAAACCCTTCTTGTTACTCTTAACATCTCTCGCTAGCTGCAGCTCCAGGTGTGATTTGGCCCTCCTGATTTCATTCCTACATGCCCGAGCAATATTTTTATACTCTTCCCTGGTCATATGACCAACCTTCCACTTCTTGTAAGCTTCTTTTTTATGTTTAAGATCCACTAGGATTTCACCGTTAAGCCAAGCTGGTCGCCTGCCATATTTACTATTCTTTTGACACATCGGAATGTTTTGTCCCTGTAACCTCAATAAGGATTCTTTAAAATACAGCCAGCTCTCCTGGACTCCTTTCCCCCTCATGTTATTCTGCCAGGGGATCCTGCCCATCAGTTCCCTGAGGGAGTCAAAGTCTGCTTTTCTGAAGTCCAGGGTCTGTATCCTGCTGCTTACCTTTCTTCCCTGTGTCAGGATCGTGAACTCAACCAACTCATGGTCACTGCCTCCCAGATTCCCATCCACTTTTTCTTCCCCTACTAATTCTTCCCGGTTTGTGAGCAGCAGGTCAAGAAAAGCTCCCCCCCCCCCATTGGCTCCTCTAGCAGTTGCACCAGGAAATTGTCCCCTACGCTTTCCAAAAACTTCCTGGATTGTCTGTGCACCGCAGTATTGCTCTCCCAGCGGATATTAGGAAAATTAAAGTCCCCCATGAAAACCAGGGCGTGCGATCTAGTAGCTTCTGCGAGCTGCCGGAAGAAAGCCTCATCCACCTCATCCCCCTGGTCCGGTGGTCTATAGCAGACTCCCATCACTACATCACTCTTGTTGCTCACACTTCTAAACTTAATCCAGAGACTCTCAGGTTTTTCTGCAGTTTCGTACTGGAGCTCTGAGCAGTCATACTGCTCCCTTACATACAGTGCTACTCCCCCACCTTTTCTGCCCTGCCTGTCCTTCCTGAACAGTTTATAACCATCCATGACAGTACTCCAGTCATGTGAGTTATCCCACCAAGTCTCTGTTATTCGAATCACGTCATAATTCCTTGACATCACCAGGACCTCCAGTTCTCCCTGCTTGTTTCCAAGGCTTTGTGGATTCGTATATATTTGGGTGGACTGAGTTTGAATCCTGCCTTTCACCATTTGCTGATTTAATACAGAGACTGATTTGAATCTGGCATTTTGATTCAGACCGTCTCGAATATTATTGAAACTTTTTGCAGCTTTGAATGTGAAATGTGTCAAATATCACTGAATAATATTGAAGATGGAAATGTGATAGAAGTGTTTGCATCAATTATTTGAGAATATTCAGATTTTATAAAATTATCAGTTTTTGAAATTCTATATTCTAGACCCTGAACATTCACATTCCTAAATTAATTGGGGAAAGAAAAGAAAACAAAAAAAGCAGCTTTCTGGTAATTTGTAATAATTAAATTAATTTAAAACTACAATAAATTGCCAGATTATATTATTCTGAGCTCCTAAATTTGAATAGATCAAGTGTAGCACACAACAATCCCATCAAAGCTTAATTTGAAGGGATTATGTTTTAAAACAGAAAAATATACTATGTATATTATTTCCACCCCAAAAATATCACTAGATGGTGCTCTGGGTTAAATATCCTAGTAGATTTTCAGTGAATACTTTGTTTCTGTAAACTTTGAGATTCATTTAAATATCTTAGTTCACTGTATCTGTTGCTATAAAATGAGGTGCAGAAACTGTATGGCTTTATTATTTTTACTACTTTTATATGCACTGTTTTTGAATAGACAATTGTCATAAAGGATGAGAGGATTAAACAGAAATCACAGATGCTGTCATTCTATCATGACTGTTGCTACTACTTAATGGTGTATGCCAATGTATCAGATTTGTCATCATTCTTATTTTGATTTAACTGAGCTATAATGCTCCTGCATTTGACTTATTAAGTAATAATTCATAAAGTCTATAAAATTAGTTTTTCAAGATGTGTTGAAATTGATTTATCCTAGTTATGCATTAAAGATGACCTGATGGAGTATAAATACAGTACTGATAAAATTTCAAGTTAAATTTCCCATGTACTACCTGGCATATAAAATACTGCACATGGTATTTCTTTAGCAAAGGCAGTAGAAGTCAAATATAAGACATTCATAGAACCAAAAGTACTAATCACAAATCTGCTGAAGGAATAGGTCCCTGAAATTTTTATGGAAAGGCAGACACCTATATTATAGCAATATTTTCCCACAAATTTAGCCCCACATTTTATTAATTTTATAGTGGATTTTTTAGTTTCCTGAGGAACGTGTAGAGCCTCAGGCCTGGTCTACATTAGAGAGTTAGTTCAACATAAGGAAGATTACATTAACCTAACTGTAAGTGTCTATACTAAAATGTAGCTCCCACCAATGTAACTTGCCCACTACACCGACTTAATAACCACTTCTGAGAGAGGTGTTGCATTTAAGTCGATGGAGTTAGGTTGACTCAGTGTCAGTGGGGATTACATCAACTGTTGCTGCCTTTCAGAAACTATCCAACAATGCCACACATGGAAGTTAAACCAGTGCAGGTGCTCCTGGTGAGGATGAGCTCCACCGAAATAAGCAGTGTAGTGTGGACATGTAAAACTGATTCAATTACTGGGGTGGCTATACGTCGGTATAATTTAGGTTGACTTAATTTTGCAGTGTAGACTTGCTCTCAGATTTGACATGGAAAGAAAACTCGTAAGTGTTACCTCTTATCATTGTGTATCATCTGTGTATTTTTAACTGAATTGTTATGTAGCTGTTAATATGAAATTCTATTAAAACGCTCCATTATTGGAAAATTTCAGAAACTGTAGGACACTTAAGTTACCTGTGACAAAGTTCCAAGCCTATATTAGTGGGTCCTGTGCTTCCGGGTGGATTCAGGGGGCTCAAACTCACTAAGGCCCCAATGTGGCCTTTCTTTCACAGTGTAGTGGCAAGAGTCACAGCCTATTGAGTTACTTTCATCATAGCCCAATATGGGAGATGGGAAGGGGAAATACCTCACAGTCTTTGTTGCTCCATAGAGCTCAGTAGGCACAGTTTAGCCTCCTGACTGGACCGAGGCCTGATTCCCCTCTCAAGGGGATCTCTGTAGAGCATGGGGGCAGGGAGGAGAGAACCTGGGCCCACCCTCTACTCCTAGTTCCAGCCCAGGGACCCTACTGGTAGCAGCTGTTGGTAGATTTCCCTTCACCACTGCAGCTGCTTTCATTCCCTGGGCTACTTCCCCCATTGTCCCCTTTTCCTAGCTTCACCCTTACCTCAGGATAGGGCAATGGTTCTCCAGCTCCTTTCACCTGGATTCTCCCAAGCAGGGGGTGGGCACGTGCACATGCTGGAAAGGAGAACTTTTCAGCAGTATGAATGAGACCTTGATTGGTTCCAGCTGTGTCCATTAGCCTAACAGCCTTAACCAACCCTTTGCCAGTTAATTGGGGTCAGATGCTGGCATTAGCCTAATGACCTTAACTGGTTAATTGGCATCAGGTGCCTTGATTGGCCTGGAGTAGCCTTTGGAGTAGGCTATCCAGGGAAAGGGACCTGCTCCTCCTGTGGCTACTCTCCCTGCATTCCCCTCTGGCCTGGAGGGAGGGAGGAGACTGCTGCTCCTGGTAGTGCTGCTGGGCCCTTGCTGTTGCTCCAGCTACTCCCTCTCTGCTACCTGGTTGCTGCTGCTCCTGCTGCAGCCCCTTGGTGGAGCCTGCTGGCCCGCTCCCCAGGAGAGGGGAGTGAGGGACCCCTGCCCCGCCATTGCTGCTGCTGTGGGAGCCATCACCACCACCCCCTGAGGAGGGTCCTTCCTGCCTGGCCACTGGGTTACCTGCTAGAGCCACTGCTGCTCTGCTTGCTGCCGGGGAGCTGCTGGAGCCTCGAGGTGGAGAAGAAGAGGATTGTTTGCTGCTGAAGGAGCATGTAGAGACTCTGCAGACCACGGTAGAGGGGGCCTCCAAGACTGAGTAATTTTTAACTGTGCTCTTGTGTTGGGGGTATTTACTGTGTTTGTGGGGACACTGGGAGTGTGGTGTGCAGCCTGCTCCCTGGTCCATCCGTGTCCCCCCCCGTTCCTCCATCACCACCGCTGTGTCTGGGACTCAGCTGCTTGCCTCGCTAGCCATGCCCTTTTGCCACCTTTTGGGCCTGAAGCAACAGCCAGCCTAAACTGCCTCTTTCCAAGGCGCCCCCTCCACCCCCCTGCAGCAGACCCCCAGCTTTTCCCCTTACTACCTCCCACCTTGCAGCCTTTGCTCCCCACTTTTTCCCCAGCCCCTTAGCAGCTTCAGGTGTTTGTTTGCCTGCCCCATCCTTTTCCCTCTGCAGTATTGCTTGTTTATTTACCCCGCCCCAGCCTCTGGAGCTCATCCCTTGGTTTCCCTGTCCTATCTCCAGCCTGATTCTCCCCCCCCCCACTTTCACCCCACACCCATTGTGGTCCCTCTGCCTTGATTAGCCCCTTGCTCCGTGTGCCCATGCTGCCCTCCCATGCGCTTGTGCCCTTCCTGTTTTAGTTGATCCCTGTCTCACTGCACCCCCCATGCTATTCTAGCCACCCTCCCCTAGTGCAGCTGGAGGAGCCGGAATCCCATTTTGTGTTGGTGACTGAACCCCCCCCCCCCCCCCGCCAAGTATTTGGTAGCTCCCCTGCTCATCCAGCCCCCCCTTCCGGTGCCCTCCTCCCCTGCCTGCATCCTAGCAGGGAGGAGTGGTCGCCCTGCCCCACCTTTCCCTGCCTCCTTCCCCTCTCTTTATGGTGGGGGACAAGGCAGTGGGACCTCTCGGGCAGCCCCCATTTCCCCTCCTCCACCTGTTCCCCCTTGTCCCCTGTGGCTCCCACCTCAACGACTGCTGCCAAACCATCTGCTATGGCCCCTGCTGGGGCACCGGCCATGGTGGGCAAAGGGGTGGACTCCACTGCTGCCTCGTCCCTCGTCCCCTCCAATTCTGGTGCCCACCTCGCCCCATGTGGAGACCTACATGGTGGAGCCCACAGCCATAGTGGTGGCCTCCAAAATGTATGGGAAGGTGGTCTCCCTTCCTTCCCAATGCCATCCTGCTACCCACCCTCTCTGCCCTGGGGAAACCCCTCTCTGTTGTGAGCCCTCTCCCACTGGGCTGCAAAGACCCTCCCTTCCATCACATCCTCTCGTTCCGCTGGCAGGTGCAGCTTCAACTGCCGCTGGTGGCACGTGATGGAGAGGTGCTCGAGGGGTTCCTGGTCCCCTATCAGGGGGCCTGCTACCTGGTGCATTACTCCATGGGGGAGGCCCGGTGCTACCTCTGCCGGGTGATGGGATACGGCCGGAGGGACTGCCCCTTGGTCTGGCACAGAGGAGTATCCGGGACCCCCGAGCCCCGCAGAGCACTGACCCCGTCATTGCTGGTGCCCCTGGCTGTCTGGCGCCTAAAATCACCCCTCCTCCTTCCCAACCACCACTGCTCCCACTCAGCCCCTTGGTGCACCTTCTGCAGTGCGCCCAGATGAGCGGGAGAGCCCCGCCCCCGCTGCATGCAGTCCGGCAGGACCTATGGAGGAGGGTGCAGCGGGATTATTGCCAGACATGGGAGAGGACCAGCCCAAGGGGGAATCTTCCCTCCCTCATACCACCCCACCGTTACCTCCCCAAATAACTGTGCCACTGCCCCTGGCCCAACCCCTGTTAGCCAGCCCGCAGATGATACCATGGAGAGCTGGGTTCTAGTAAAGTGGAAGTGGGGCAAGTGGAAGGCTCAAGCTCTGCTCCTCCCATCTGAAGCGGAGGATGCAGAGGCCCCCCAAAAGACCAGGAAGAGGGCCACCGACACTGGGCCTTTTGCCTTCCCCCCGGGTGAATCCCATCAGCCGGAGCCGGCTGGGGATGACGTGGCAGCAATGGAGGGTAGCACTGCCTCTTTCCCGAAGCCCCTCCCTGGGGTGATCCCCGATGGAGCCCCTCCCACCCCCTTGCCACCTAAGGCCCCTGCTAGCCCCGAGGCCAGCGTCACTTTGGGTGCTGGTGAAGAGGTCCCGTGGGTGGTGGCTTTCCCTCCATCTTTGAGGCGATCGATGCCCTGGGTCTGACCCCAGTCACTCAGGGGGAGGACGACCCTCTGCCAGCGGGCCTCGATCTGGGTGACCTCACCCTGGTCCCCCTCTCCCCATGCTCCATCCCCCTAACCGCTGCTTCTGCTCCCACCACCGAGGGACCCCTGGAATCTTCCACCAGCCCAACCACAGATGGCACCCTGCTAATGGCTGCCGAGCCTATTGAGGTGACTGCCAGTGCCACGCAGGCAGGACCGGAGTCACCGGGGGCATCCCTCATTGATGGGGGGCAACCAACCTCCTTCCCAGGTGGGGGCCCCACTGCTATTTCCTCACCTACCGATGCTGTGGCCACAACACCTGCCTTGGAGCGCAAGCCCGGTATCATCAAGGGCCCCCTTCCCTTCCCACAGACCCTTGAGCTCGGCCGAGAGGTGCCACCCCCAGTGGCTTAGCTGCTGGGGCCCACAATCCCACTTCCCCCCTCTCCCTGCTCCAGACCCCTGCCACCCCTGTGACCGTCTCCTTCCCCTTCCCATAGGACGACCCCAGGGAGTGGCCTTCATGTTCCCCTGTCCTGAACCCCTAGGGGCTGCTATTTTCCCTCTGCCACCCCCTGTTAGGCCGGGGCCTGAGGCGGGCCCTGTGGCACCAGCACATTGGGCGCCACGCTGGGGGCTCCACCCCCTGCCTGCCCATCTCGGTAGGCCACAGGGCTTCAACAGGGGCCCCACCAGAGGACGGCCGGGGCAGTGACCCCTCCCCCCCAAATGCTGTGAGAAGAGCTGCGGGAGTTTCTCAAAGATGTCCATGGGTCCCGCAAAAAGGATCAGCTCACTCTCCAGCAATGGGGGGGATTTTCATCAAATCCTCCAGGCAGTGAGGGCCCTCTTGAGGGAGGGTAAAGGGACTGGGAGGCAGGCCACTTCAGCCTACCAATGGGCCCGCGGCTTCCATGACTCTTTGCTCACCGATGGGATAGGTCAAGGTTTGCTACACGGCCCAACAGGGGCAGTGAGTGTCCCTGCCAGTAAGGACTCCCCCTAGCCTTCCTTATGGCACCTATCATCTTTGCAACATTAAACACCCGGGGCTGTAGGTTAGGTCTCCGCAGGGGCCAGGTGCTCTCCTTCCTTTAGGAGGGGGGATGCTGTATGATTTTCCTCAGCACCTTGGATCCTCGCTAGTGCCTGGTCCTGGGTGGGGACTTTAACACTACCCTCGAGGAGCAGGACCGCTTGGTGATCGAGCGGTGCCCGGCCGCTGCAGACGTCCTCCAGGAGATTGTTGACCATCGCTCCCTGGTGGATATCTGGTGCCACCATCACCCGGATGATGTCTCGACGTTCACCTTTGTCCGGATGGAAGCTGATCGGTCGCACCATTCCCAGTTGGACCGCATCTACTTATCACGCTGTCACCTTTCATGGACCCACTTCTCCAGCATCTAGCTGGCCCTGTTCTCAGATCACCATCTAGCGACCATGACGGCCTCTCTGAGTGGAGGGGCTGGGGCCGACCTATTGTCATTTTAATAACAGTTTGTTGGAGGATGTGGGCTTCGTGGCATCCTTCCGGGAGTTCTGGCTGGCCTGGCGAGGGCAGAGGCACAGTTTTACCTCGGTGCAGCAGTGGTGGGATGTGGGCAAGGTGTGCTCCTGGCTCTTCTGCCGTGACGACACCCGGGGCACCAGCCAGTGGAGGGATGCAGCTATAGAGCAGTTGGAACAGGAGGTCTTAGAGCTGGAGAGGCATCTGGCCTCCAGCCCCACGGATCCATCCCTCTGCGGAGTGTGTGTGGAGAAGAGGGAGGAGCTCCAATCCCTCGAGGGCCATCAGGCCCGGGGTGCCTTTGTTCAATCCCACATCCACCTGCTTCGGGAGATGGATTGTGGCTTCTGCTTCTTTTACACCCTGGAGAAAAAGAGTGGGGCCAAGAAGCACATCACCTGCCTCCTAGGAGAGGACGGCACCCCCCTCATGGATCTGGAGGAGATGCACGGGAGAGCCGGGGTCTTCTACGTGGACCTTTTCTCCCCGGCTCCGATTGATCCCAATGCTTGCAGAGTGCTCTGGAACAGACTCCCGACGGTCAGTGTGGGTGACTGGGACCAGCTAGAGCTGCCTCTCACTCTGGCCAAGTTCTCGGAAGCCCTTCGTCACATGCCCACCAATAAATACCTGAGCATGGACAGGCTGACCGTGGAGTTCTACCGCGTGTTCTGGGATGTCCTTGGCCCGGACCTTGTCACCATCTGAGCCAAGTCCTTGGCAAGCGGGGTTCTCACCCTGTTGTGCTCGCCTTGCTCCCAAAGAAAGGGGACCTCCGCGACCTTCGGAATTGGCATCCCGTCTCGCTCCTCAGCATGGACTACAAAATCGTAGCCAAGGCCATCTCGCTGCAGCTGGGGTCTGTGCTGGCAGACGTGGTCCACCCCAACCAGACCTACACAATCCTGGGGTGCACCATCTTTAACATTCTTTATCTGATCAGGGACCTTTTGGAGCTTGGGTGTAAGAATAGTCTGTTGTTCACCCTTCTGTCCTTGGATCAGGAGAAGGAGTTCGGCAGGGTAGACCACGGGTATCTCCTGGGCACTCTGCAAGTGGTCATCTTCAGACCCCAGTTTTAGGGCTCTCTCTGGGTGCTGTACGCCTCCGCAGAGTGTCTGGTCAAGCTCAACTGGACCCTGACCGAGTCGGTCAGCTTCGGGTTGGGAGTACGGCAGGGGTGACCCCTCTTGGGGCAGCTGTACAGTCTGGCGATCAAGCCCTTCCTCTGTCTCATCCACCGGAGGTTGACAGGGTTGGTGCTGTGAGAGCCGGAGCTGCGGCTGGTCCTGTCCACGTATGTCGCCAACGTGCTCCTCATGGTCCAGGACCTGGGCAACTTGGTGCAGGTGGAGGCTTGCCAGGCTGTCTACTCGACAGCCTCATCTGACCAAGTCAACTGGGTCAAGAGCTCTGGCCTGGTGGTCAGGGACGGGTGGCAGGTGAGCTCCCTCCCACCCACGCTTCAGGCCATCCGGTGGAGTGCGGGTCCGGTGCTCTATCTTGGCATTTACGTTTCTGCCACACGTCCGTCTCTGCTGGAGAACTGGCAAGGTTTAGAGGACAGGGTGGCAGAGCAGCTCTGGAGCTGGACAGGACTACTCAGGTGCCTCTTCCTCGGAAGGAGGGCACTGGTGCTCAATCTGCTAGTACTGTCCATGCTCTGGCACCGGTTCAACACCCTGGTCCCAGCCCTGGGCTTCCTGGCCAACCTCCAGACATTGATTCTGGAGTTCTTCTGGCCAGGACTGCACTGGGTCTCTGCAAGGGTCCTCCACGTGTCCCTGGAGGATGGAGGACAGGGCCTGAAGTGCCTGCACACTCAAGTTCATGTCTTCCGCCTCCAGGCCCTGCAGAGGTTCCTTTATGGTGCAGGTAGGCTGGCGTGGAGCGTACTGGCGCATGCCTTCCTGTGCCGCTTCTGAGGGCTCCAATATGGCTGGCAGCTCCTTAATCTCCATCTGAGGGGTCTTTCGCGGGACCTCTCCGGGCTGCTGGACTTCTACCAGGACCTTCTCCAGACCTGGAAACTGGTTTTGGCCACCAGGTCTGTGGCGGCTGCCGAGGAAGTGGATCTCCTCATGGAGCCCCTGCTACACAACCCCCAGGTCCGTGTGCAGGAGGCGGAGTCGCCCTCGGTGCACCAGAGGTTGATCCCAGCAGAAGTCACCAGAGTTGGAGACCTCCTTGACTACAACCAGGGAGACTAGCTGGACCCCCTGATGCTCGCTCAGCGCATGGGGCTGTCCAGGCCTCAAAATCCCCGGCACATACTTCAGGAGGTGAGGGCTGCTTTACCACCCACTGCTCGGGTTTTCCTCAACTGGGTCTTGTGAGAGGGCATGCCCTGCCCACCCGACACCCCAGGCCCTCTGGAGCAGGTGGGAGTGCGGGAGGCAGAGCAGGTGGGGGTGTGGGAGCGCTCATTTTTCAGGGCCCTCACCGCTGGGAGTAGGGTGAGCAAGTGGGTGGCTGGCAGCGGTAGAGGAGATCTTCAAAAAAGGTAGCCCACCACCTGGGGGAACCAGGCCCAGCATGGGACAGTGGGACCTGGAAGGAAGCCCGGAGCCATGCATGCTGGAGGGCAGCATCTCCTCACAGAGCTGGGTGTGGGCCAGGGGCCCTGGGGATCCCCTAGCCAAAAGGTCCATCCGTCACCCCCTGCAAGGCCAGCTGCAGGATTTGGGGGAAGGCTGGCTCCCCCGATCCCTCCTGCCCTCCCAGCCCGCCTCCCTGTAATTTCCCGACCACCCAAATTTGTGGCCTACCCAAATTTCCCATTCTGGCTACACCACTGGGGTTGGGCTTTGGGGAACAGGTGGAATCAGGGCTGGCTGGGGCTGAGCAAGGGCTTGGGGGTCCACAAAATAATTTAAATCAAAATGGGGGTCCTTGGCTTGCTAAAGTTTGAGAACCGCTGCCCTATTACATGGGTTCATCAAGTCTGTTCCGATGTTAGACTCTCAGGCCTACATGCCCTTGAGGCCGTGCAGGAATGGACCAAATGGTGAACGATTGTTACAGCCAATTGTCTGGCTAAGCATTGAAGAACAGGTGTATTAAAAAAATATAAAAAACTACCAAAAGAAGACACTTCTGCACACTTCTCCCTTTGGGAAGAGGATGAGAAAAACAACAATACATGACCGAAGTTAGTCGTGTCACTTAATGCACTACTGGAGGACATTCCGATACAATAGTGAAGAGCACATTGTAAGAACCTATATGGAATAGAAATATTTGCAGTAAACAGAACTATCCTTTCTGGGTTTTTATTTTATTATTTTAATTCCTTGGTGTGAACCAGAGCCAGAAAGAAACCCATTTGTGCAAAATAAATGGTATTGTTCAGGGTGGGAAAACAAAACCTCGATAAATGGAAGTGGAAACTGACTGAGAACCTGGATGGGAAAGACACTAAAAGTTCCTAGAAGTTAAGATTGCTTCATTTCCTTTTATTTGGAGGTTTTCTAAGGCAAAGGAGTGCTTGAAATTTCTTCTTTCATCTTCTAGAAATTCATTAACAATCAACACAATATTCGCCTCTCCCCATATACCTTATCTCAAATGGAAAATGCTGGATGCTAGGGCCAAATTCTATCAATACCTATGTGAATGTTTACTCTCACTCAAGAAAGGCAATATAATGCACAAATCAGCCTTGTCTGAGGTTGCTTCCATTTATAGATGCATTTTGTCATGTTTGCTAAAAATGAGTTTCTAGGTGCATGCAACAGAAAGGCATGATGATGGGATTGCATGATAGACAGAAAGGGAGAATTTCATTGAGCCCTATCCATTTATTTTGGGATTAGAACTACAAACAATGCAAATACACTGTCAACTTTATTTGGAATAAGTCAGACAGACGCAAGTACAAAGGTACATGGTACTGTTTGTAGGCTTGCATGTGAATTTGCCTGGAGATGAATTGTGATTCAGTTTGTGCTGCACACATTAAGACCAATTGTGCCTTCATGTGCTTGAGCAAAGTGAATTGCAGCCCCCTGATCCTGGTCTACCTCGCTGGGATGTAAATTAGAATTAATGAGGAATAGCTTTGATTTATACCACTGGCATAGTGTCCCTAAAGGAACATAAGTCCATGGAGAATCAGCATATCAGAACTCAGCTATATAACCCCCATTCCTGTCCCCACCCAACCCTCAACCTACTGCTGGCAGGCCTTCTACACTAGAGACAGGGGGTCACTATGTGCAGGATTAAGTGAGATTGGACATAGTGGACCACAGAATCCAGTGCTGTGTTTTCTGAGCAGTACATGTAATTTACATATGTCCAAATCACAAACAAAGTTTCATTATGTCACTCCCAATGTGCAGTGACATCCAAATAGGCAATATCTGTCTCTTTGTGACACCCAAATAGGCAATATCTGTCTCCAGTGTACATACATCCAAATAGGCAATATCTGTCTCTTTGGACCACTGCCCTGATTCTGAGCACCATTATCCCAAAGATTTTCTGCCACATCCCAACCTTTCCTTTATGGGAGGTGGGCTATAGTTAAATGCTTGATGACTGCATAGTACATCATGCATGAAACCAAATGAAACCCAGATTGAACACAAGCTGTGTGTTCCACAATTTAATTAGGTGTGGTTTGCTTTCTTTAACCACAAAGACAGTTCCAGGGGGAGCTGCATTAGTGTAGGCTGAGGGCGGGGTTTCCAAATGACTTGGTACAAATGCAGGGACACAGAAAGAAAGACAGTTTTCAATCGTTAACATATTTTCAGAGGATTTGGGGGATCTTCAAAGAGAATAAGGACTTTGATAGAAAATATATTATGTAGGGTATTGGAGAAGGAATGGTAGTATACATCAGAACAGCTTTAGTTAATCTAAGATTGTGACAGGTTGTTTGTCTTTGGCATTTTGGCTGAGATTCACTGCCAGTGATTCACAGGTTTCCACCTGGGGCACAACGATGAGAGGAGGCCCAATGTCTAAGAGAACATTGTGAGCATTGGTCCTGCCTGATAAGAAAATGGGAGCCCACATAGCTGAAAGAGTGGTCTTGGAGCAGTTTATCAAAATCCTGCCCTTCAGAAAGTGAGAGTGGGTGAGGCAACACTGTCCCAAAGACCTCTACAATGCAGTAGCAGGATGGCAGAGTTATCCACATACCACTGTTCCCTCAGGAGACCCCATAGGATGGCTCAACCTCACCCCAATTGATGGATGCCACAGAAGGGAAAATGAATGAAGGGGACATGAGAGATCCCGGACAACTTGATCCTGGCAAGGCCAAAGCTGCAGATCAATGGTGGTATGTGGGGGCCAGGACCCAGGCAGAGGAAGTGCAGTTGGCCCTAAAAGGAGACCCTCCCTGAAAGTAGCAGTGGGTGTGGGAGATCAAGAATCCCTCAGTGACAGGGATTTGCTTTATGTGTGGGCAACCAAGCCACTTACATTGAAACTGTCCATACATGGACTATGACTATGGGCAAAATTGGATGGTATGCTTCAGATGACTTGAAAAATATTAGAGATTAAAGCTGCTTAAGGTCTAAAATCCTGTGCATTATAATATTAGAAACACCTGCTTTATAGCACTGGAAACTAGAATCCCCCTTTTCAACTGGGTAAAAAATATTTCATTCTAGCCCTGCTGTATCATTAGATACTCTACATTAAATTCACAATGTTATTAGGTAAAGAAAACGTATCACACTTCATTTTTAAATGTCTCTAGACTGTGCAATTTATCATTTTCCTCTCCCTCGAAGATCTGTGGGTTCCTGGTAATGTAGGAATGCCTTTCGTTACAGGTGAATGCATACGAAAATGCTAACAATTAAAAAAAAACTATTTATGTCCATTGCATAAACAAAATGCATGATGGTGTGTGGTAAAAATGATGGGCACTCATCTGGATGCCTTCAATGGATGTTCCGCACTTTTTAGGCCACTTATAGCCAGATTCAAAAGGTGTTGCAATGTCTAACTTTTAAGTGCGTGAAAAATCATTGGGATCCACAAAGCCTGAGTTAGGCACCTAGGTTCCCTGTACAATGAATGGGGAGAGATAAGCCCTTAAAACTGGGATCCACAAAAGCCAGCACACTGAATGGGGAGCTGCCTGTGCTAGCCAGTGGCAGATGCCAATGACAGGGGTGTGTCCTAAGTCCCACCCCTCTCACAGAGTTAGAGATGTAGGTCTGGGCTGTTGGGAGGTTCCTACCCCCCTTGTGATCCTGGGAATGCTCTCCTAGAGTCAGATTCCTACGCCCTTTTTCACAAGGACCCGCAGAGGATGTGGCAATGCTGCTGCTGCCCATCTTATATCTTTTAGCCCAGTGATCGCTCGCTTGGGTTGTGGGAGACTCAGGTCCAGTTCTCCTTCTGCTTGATGGTGGGGGAGGGTTTGAACAGGGGGTTTCTACTTCTCAGGAGAGCAGCCTAATTACTGGGCTAGAGAATAAACTGATACAACTCTTACTCAGTCTCTCCTGTTGAAGGTGTTCCACTTTGTACAAATAACTACAGAGCCGTTTGAGCAGAGGGGCTGGACCCTGAGTGTCCCATGAGTGCCCTAACCCCAAGGCTATAGGGCCACTCTCACTCTCTCTCTGGCCCAAGAAGTCAGGTTTTGTGAATGCCAGTGGCACCTAGTTGTTATATGTAGACACCTAACGTGACAGTTAGGCACTTAAGTTTCTTGTGAATCTGGCCTTTGGTTAGATGCTTAAATATGCTTTTAGGAGCCTAACCCAAACCACCTATAGTTTTGAAAATCTTTGCCTACATGTTTATAGCGTTGATTGCAGAGATTCTGAGAAGTTAGATCTATGTATCTTCTTTGCATGGAATTTTTGTCAGTCACTATCTGCTAAATCTCTTGTTATTAAACTTAGGGTAATATCCTGTTTGGTATTTGTCTGAACCAGAAGCCAATGTTTGTTTTATCACATTAGTTAACTGAATGCAGGTAGGAATCACAGTATACTTGTGACTGGGTTATCAATTTTTTTCTATGTGTTAAGAAATTAAGTACTTTACAATTAAACTGATCCAAAGAAAGCTCTGTTTTGAATTGAAATATATAATACTTCAAATTAGTTTTTAATCTAAATGATAAATTTAATACTGATAGGTAAGAGAACTAATTTCCATAACCCTTAATCCTTTAATCCTCCCTCCAACATAAAAAGGGTCAGGAACTACATGTACTGTAATACAAGAAATAATTGATTTGTTTTTTAAATCAGCAAGCTGGTCTTAAATTATTCTGTATGTTACTAAGTCATTTTTTTGGCCTGAAAGGGCTCTGAGCCTTTCCTTTGGACCCCAACACACATAAACAAACCAACCACCACAAAGTAGTAAATACCTTTAACAATACAGGCACAATGATTTTTATCACTCATGGTATGTATTTACACATTAGACTCCATATGGGCATATTAGGCTATTATATGTGTAAAGGGTTCCCACCCTCAGGGTGCTACCTGATATACTGGGATCCCACTGAGCCTACCTGTTCCACCAGCCTGGGCTCCTTTACACTGTCCTGCTGAGCCAGGCCCTCAAACCTCCTCCAGCACACACATAGGTAGGGACACAGCCAGCTGCAGAAAGACACAGACATGGAAATCAGCACTGCATGGGAAGGCTTTAGTTAAGGAATTGCCCAGCACTCAAGCACACACCCCCTCTGGAGTGTAAATCCAAAATTGTATCATCTTGCGCTGCACAGAGAGCTGTACAATGTAAACTCATGAAATTCACTCCCTCCCTCAGTGTTGAGGAAGATATGTACAGCTTTTTGCCTCCTCCTCCCCCCATTATGAGTTCCACAAATGGGTTTTAAGGAAAACAAAAACACGTTTATTAACTACAAAAGATAGATTATAAGGGATAGAAAACAGCTCAAAGCAGATTACTGAGCAAATAAAATAAACATGCAAAGTAAGCTTAATGCACTAAAGAAACTAGTTACAAGTAACAATTTCACACCCTAAATGTTGTTGTAGGCAGATTGCAGAGTGTCTTGAAGGCAAGCTGCTCTTGCTTGCAGCTTAAAACTGCAGGTATTTCTTTCACAGGCCAGACATCTTTCCACCCTGGCCTCAGTCCTTCTTTCCCCTTTGTCTTTGTTTCTTAGATGTTTCCAGCAGTCATCCTGCATGGGGATTCAGTGAAGAATGAACTCTGATTATATCCCTCTCCTGCCTTAAATAGGTTTTACATATGGTGGGAATCCTTTGTTTTCCAGTGTGGTTCCCCCCGTCCCACCCCTAGTGGAAAAATACTGGTATTCTATCATGGAGTCCAATACCAGGTGATTTAATCACATGACCCTGCAGTGTCAAAGCAACTATGATTCAAAGGTCCCAGGAAGGTGAGAGATGAGCATCCTCAAAGACCTCTTGTTGTCCCTAGTGGTTCATTGACTTGTCCCTAGCTAATCATCTAGACTGATTGCATTTTGTCTAGTGGGCATTCCCCAGGTGCACACACTTTTGTAGTGCAGTTTCATAATCAATATTCCTAACTTTAGATGCAAAAAAATGATAAATGCATACAAATATGATAATTATATTCTATAAATCATAATCTTTCCAATAAGAAAAGGAGTACTTGTGGCACCTTAGAGACTAACCAATTTATTTGAGCATGAGCTTTCGTGAGCTACAGCTCACTTCATCTGATGAAGTGAGCTGTAGCTCACGAAAGCTCATGCTCAAATAAATTGGTTAGTCTCTAAGGTGCCACAAGTACTCCTTTTCTTTTTGCGAATACAGACTAACACGGCTGTTCCTCTGAAACCAATCTTTCCAATGATACCTCACATGACCCATCTTGCATAAAATACATCTTAGATATGCTATAATCATATTATAACAATATTTCTATGAAGAATATGGGGTGTAGTGTCACAATATGCTCGTAGGATAGTGTTGATCCAGTGGGCTTTTATATTTGATTTATGCCACAAGAAAAGTCACATTGCTGCCCAACAAGGATGCTCTTGTACTTATCTAATAGAATAGATTTCAAGTTTGATCATTACATTTCTCCATTGAAAATCCAGGAATATAGGAGCAAAGACCTAATTAAAATGCCATTAATTGATCTAGTGAAGCTAGAAGTCCTTATTCAGGCAGAACTCTCCTTTACTTCAACAGGAGTTTTGAAAGAGCATGGACTTTTTGATTTGGTTCTGTACCTCAGGTTCCTGGTAAGTATTCTATGACTACAACAGACAATATAATAGCTACTGATGGAGACTAAAATGTACAGATGGGCTTGAACCAAAATTTCTTTTCAGTTCAAGTTCACAGGCTGATCCTATCTATAATATAAATCAAAATACCCCAAATATTGGATATAAACTTTAAATTTGAACCACTACAATTGAATATGCTCAGACACTTCAGGGTTTTGGCCTTCCCTTTTACAGAGATACTAGGGGTATGTCTACATTCCAATAAAAGACCCAAGGCATAGCTTGGTCATCTGACTGTGGCTCACGGAGCTCAGGCTGCAGATCTATAAAATTGCATTGTAGACTTTTGAGCTCATTTTGGAGACTAGGCTCTGATGCCCCACAAGTGGGGAGGATCTCAGAACCTGGACTCCAGTCAGAGCGTCTTTACTGCTATTTTAGTTCCGCAGCCTGAGTCCCACCATCCAAGTCAACTATCCCAGGCTCTGAGATTCAGTACCACATGTTTTTTATTGCAGTGTTGAGATACTCTAAAGAGTCTGATTCTGCATTATGTTACATCAGTTATTTTTCATTTCTAATCCCCTTGGGATAATGAATTTGGTGATACTACTGGGATCTATGATGCTTATTTTGTAGGTTGGAGAGCTATAGTAGGTGTTATGCAAAACCTTCTCTATGCTCTGTTCTTGAATGAGAGAAGGACCAAAAAATTAGAAAGACTTTAGTCTTTCTTGAAGCATACAGTATGTTATAACCCGCAATGAACTGCCTGTCACAGGGCATTCTCCCTCACCCTAAATGTCTATTTGCAAGCAGTCCTCAAACGCTTATGTATGTTCACCACAATGGACATTATTTACAGTGTCTTATGCAGCTTCATGTCCCACCACCATAAGGCTTTTCCCGATCTTCTATCTACTTCCTAGACAAGTGAGAAGGGATGAAAGTCTAACCAATCTGAAATCCTCAGCTTCTTTCTCCGCCTTCCAGCTTCCCTCTCTCCCTTCCTGTCTCTCGTCTAGCAATCCCCAGCTGACAGGTTACATCCCCTTGTTAACTGGTTAATTACCCAATCCTAATCAATTTTCTCTCAATTTGGCTCATATGGGAATACTTACAAAGTACACAGAGTGGTGAGCCAGCCCAAGGCTCCCACTCTATCACAGTGCCCTATTGTGCCTCCTGCTGACCTCATATGGTGCTACAAGCACTCTCTGCCTCAGTTCCTAATTTCCCATTCTTTCAGAGCCCTTTAAGATGCCACACAATCCAAAAGGGTGTAAGAACAAATTCTTCTACTGGGATTTGACTTTATTAAAAACAGAAAAACTTGAAATAAAGTCTAAACCCTTTGGCTCACAGTTCACACATCCCACCTACTTGGGGCCTGTGGCTCTCTGGGAGATATTCTCCCTTAGGAAAATGTTTCTTTCCAGACACTTCCCTTAACTGAGATCTAGAACATAAGAATGGCCATACTGGGACAGACTAAAGGTCCATCTAGCCCAGTATCCCGTCTTCTGACAGTAGCCAATGCTAGGTGCCCCAGAGGGAATGAAAAGAACAGGTAATCCATACCCACTAATCCATTCCCAGCCTCTGGCAAACAGACGCTAGGGACACCATCCCTACCCATCCTAGCTAATAGCCATTGATGGACCTATCCTGCATGAATTTATCCAGTTCTTGTCTTATCCTGTTATAGTCTTGGCCTTCACAACATCCTCTGGCAAAGAGTTCCACAGGTTGGCTGTGCATTGTGTGAAGAAATACATCCTTTTTTTTTGTTTTAAACCTGCTTCTTATTAAGTTCATTTGGTGACCCATAGTTCTTGTGTCATGAGAAGGAGTAAATAATACTTTCTTATTTACTTTCTCCACACCAGTCATGAATTTATAGACCTTTATTATATTTCCCCTTAGTCATCTCTTTTCCTAGCTGAAAATTTGCAATCTTATTACTCTCTCCTCATACAGAAGCTGTTCCATATCCCTAATCATTCTGGTTGTCCTTTTCTGTATCTTTTCCAATATATCTTTTTTTGACATGGGGCAACCATATCTCAACACAGTATTCAAGATGTGGGTGTACCAGGGGTTTATATAGAGGCAAGATGATGTTTTCTTTCTTATCATCTATTCTTTTCCTAATGATGCCCAACATTCTGTTAGCCTTTTTGGCTGCCGCTGCACATTGAGTGGATGTTTTCAGAGACCTACCCACAAAGACTTAGCAGTTAGCTGTACTTACATCCACCCACTAAATCCTACATTCTCTTGGCTTTCTGGGCCTGAGCAGAGCCTGGGCACTGTCTTTGGCTTGGTGTCTAGGCATACTCTCTGCGTACATCTCCTCTGTTTAGTATCCCTTCTGAGAGATGAATTTTTACTGTAACACTAATGCCAGCTTGTCCAGGCCTCCCCAGTAACTCTTACACACTCCCAGAGTCCCACCAAAATCATGGACCTTCTGTAATACCACTTTCCCTTTCAGGTGCTGCATAAATGTGAAAGCGAGGGACACAGACATTTGTAATTCACAAGCTCCTTGGGGAGTATTAATCTAGCAAAGATAACGACATCTTGAAGGAGAGGAAATACTTTAGTCTTCTTATAGGGATATGATAAATCACTGAAGGTTAAGTTAACATTGGTTAAATACATATGATTTATCCATTTAGAGCTTGCCTTTACAATGGGCTAAGCATTTCCGTGAGGTGCTGGGGGCCCTCAACCCCTGCCAACTTCTATCAGTGTTCAGTTTAGGGTGCTTAACACTTTGCTGGCTCATTTTCAAGAGTGAATGTGACAATTCTGTGTTTGTAGTTACTGTTAAATAGTTTTGAGATTCTGTAGAACATAAGAAGTTGTTCTGATATACATAGCATGTAATGTTTATATTTAGGGGTGTAGTGGCTCAGTGCGGGGGTCCTCCCACTCCAGGTCCTTGGGAGGCCATCCCACCTCACTACGTTACTGATACATCAGCCTCCGACGTGATCTCCGCTCACAGCGGGGGCCCAGGCCTGGGCAAGAAACAAACAGTCAATTAGCCCAGGCCCTGGATCAAGGCGGGGCAACAAAGAGTCTGAGGCTCAGGCCTGTGTGCAGGCTGAGTGGCAAATAAACGGTGAGTTAGCCCAGGCCCTCGATCAAGGCGGGGCAACAAAGCGTCTAAGGCTTAGGCTTCTGGCCTGAGGAAGGGGAGACTGCCACCTCAGGTTGGGTGGCAGGGGGGACACAGGCCCACCCACTCCACTGCGTCTCAGCCCAGGGCCCTAGCAGTGACAAAGCACATTGTCACTGGGGATCCATGCCACAACACGTTGACTCTCCCCCTGTCAGCGTTGCGGCCAGACAGGGGTCTGCTACCCCGGGGCCACTTCCACACTCCCCTTCTTGGTGTACTGTTGCCGTGAGGAGAGGTCAAGGTTGACGGCAGCTTTTGGGACTGCAAGCAAGTCCTCGGGGATCTGGTCTGTTGGTGGTCCGAGCCAGTCATCCTCTCCCTCCGGGGTTAGGTCTGATAGCAGTCTGGGCAGTCCAGGCCAGTTGTCTGCTTCCTCCAGGTCAGAATCAGCTAGCGGCCCCGGTGGCCCAGGCCAGTCCTCTGCTCCCTCTGCCCCTTCCCAGCTCAGGATACCACAGGAGGTGTCTGGTCTCTCCGGTGGTTGACTCCCTATTATGCTTTCTGGGCCACCTTTTATATTTCCTGCTCCTCCCACTCACTTCCTGGGGGAGAGGCAACTAGGCCCTGGTTCCACTCACCAGGGCTCAGTGCGGGGGTCCTCCCGCTCCGGGTCCTCAGGAGGCCACCCCGCCTCCCTACAAGGGGATTTTTAAAAAGTATTACCCCCTTTTTAATGTTTAGTTCACAGAAGCAGGTGGTTCATGAGCCATTAATTATGAACACCATTTTGCCATATGTAGATTACAAACATCATTATTTTGTACAGCAAATCTCCATCAGTCTAGGAAGAGAGGATTGCTCATAAATCTTGCCTTTTTGCATGGCAGCATGATGGAACATAGTGCAGTCTACAAGCTTGTAAACAGCTACCTTATATTATATACCTTTCCTCCTGAATAGACTTTGTTCATTGCTTTAGTGCATTCTGCTATGTCAACTGCTTTTTTTAATCATAGAATGTTAACATTTACTTCATCTTGATATTTACTTTTACTGTTATTACTTTACCTCAGCATTGTAATGAATGTTGGTTATTTTTTTTAAAGAAACAGTTGATTTGCCCTGTACAATCTTCTTGACAAATTAATGTAGTGTTGCTAATGATTGGGAAATGTGCACTTTAATTATTTAGACTCTAGCCTACACACTTTCACAGAACATTGGGCTGCTTTGCATGCCAAGGTAAGTCAAAGAAAGACGAAAAAGGTTAGTTGCTGGGCAGTAATGTCAGGGTCTACAAAGGGTAACAAAGTTTTAGTGACCAACTTGATGGACTTCAAAGATATTTTATTCTTAAGTACTTATTATGCAGATGACTAATTTGTGTGAAATGTATTTTAAAGAAACTGAAAACCAGTGAAATTCTGTTTATAAAATTAAATATCATAAAGTGTGGTAGAATTGGAAATCCCCTCCTCAAATTCCAGACATACAAATGCCTCTTGTAGAGAAAAAAAATCAGTTTTAGCAGTTGGCCATTGAAAAAATGGCAAACAGTAAATTATAAATCAAACTCCTGTGAGTTTCAACAGGAAGTGAGTGTCGCCACCTTACCCTTATTGTACAGATATGGTAAAATAAGACCAGTATCTATATAGATACTTAGGCTGCCCTTATCACCATAATCACTTCTGAGCTTTTTAAGTATTTATCATCACATTTACCTTTATGAGATCAGGCAATACTATTATCCCCCTTTGAAATGAGGAAGAGAGATTAAATGAGTTTCCCAGGGTCACACAGGAAGTCCATAGGAGAGCCAGGAACTAAACCCAGATCTCCTGATCTCCAATCAGCCTTAGCTACAAAACCATGAACAATCACACCTGCTACGTAAGATATTAACTGAAAAAATCAAGGGGAAGTAGATAGACTCAAGACTCAATTCTAGTATTGTTGATAACATTTAATCCCTTCCAAGTCTATCAGTAAATGCCAGTAAAAAATTGATTTCACCTTATACACATATACACAGATTTTAAAAAATTCCATTGATAGTAATTGAAATTTACAGATAGGCAAAGAGAGCAAAATGTTGCTTGAAAACTTATTAGGGTTTGATTTAAGGATATGTACTTTGTATATTTTCACATGCAATGTTGACAAATTGTGCTTTAATGGTTATAAAGCTTTAACTTCTGGAAACTCAGCATCCACTGTAATTAAATAATTATTTTCTGACAGCCCCCGCAATGTTGTGCAACTGAAATAGATAAAAATCAGAAAAAAACCTTCGAAATAAACATTGAGATCATCCGTCAAATCTATAAAAAAATAATTCTGCCAGACCTCTTGAAACAGTATTACTGATTTTGTTTATTCTACTTTCTAGTAAAGATAACATGCAGAATTATAGCCTGCTACCCATTTGGTCTGTGGCCAGCCTCATCTTATTACACTGGCTGATGCTGACTTCTGAGTTTCTAATATTGTTTGTCAAGTTTGTTCTATAGGGCTACATTGGTACTTAGCAAACCAGATTGGACCTTGCAATTTAGCAAACCAGATTGGTGGCCTTCGACTACTTATATTATAAAGCTTTTGGGGTATGGGTAGACTTTTTTTCTGTTTTTTTGTGGTGCTTGACACATTGGGGTCCTGGCCCATGACTACTGCAATACCAATAATAATAATAATTATCGGTAGTCACAGTGAACCAGATTCAGCACTGGTCCAGTTCCCATAAATTTGTGCTTGCTTGTGGTAGGATTGAATTTGGCCCTTTAATAATAAATTTCACCACCAGTGATCTACTGAAGTAAAATATAAAAACATATATTATCCCCTTTTGACAATCACATTTAAACATATAATCCTGATTTAAGTTGGGCCATGCAACTAGTTAAAGTAGTTTGCAATGGCAACATTCTGTGTGTAAACATATTTGTGATCCGGTTTCAAAAGTCTGCCCCTTTTGTTTCTCATTATAGAATGTAATACATGTTAATCTCATCCCTTATTATAACTTTCTACAATGTGAAATGAAACAGCCCATCTTACCACAAAACCAAGTCTTCGATAGTTGTTTAGAAACCACCAAAAGGACATTTAGATTTTTTTAATCTATTATGTCATAACAGTAATATCTGGTATTTACAGAATGTTCCACAAAGTAAAACCAGATGGCTGATCTCCTGATTCATGTTGGGTCTTAAAACAGTCTTAAGTTTTAATTTAAATGCCATTATTTCTTCCAGTGCCAAAGTTGCTGAAGATGTCAGCAAATATCCAAAACTGTGTCTTAATGCATAACCCCTATACTCGGCTCTAAAATATGGATCTCAGAATAACATACTTATTTGAACTTGAGTTTGATATGGTTCTGAAAATTTTGACTGCATGTAATGATTCTTAGGGAAGAAAATTGCAATTAGATCACTGGGGCAGTAAGTAAGTGGAAGGAATACAGGGATTATCATGCCAGAAACCACAACATTGTCTCCATTTGTGCACCGCCTCTGCAGTGGTTCCATCTGATCTCCCAGAAAGTTCAATGTGAAATCAAAAAGAGAAGTTTCTCTTTATGCACCTCTCCTTCACACTCTCATACTAGATACCAGAGGAAAACCTGTTCAGATGCAAAAGATATTCCATCCCCGAGGTGGAGTTTCTGATTTACAACAGTCTCCAGAGACCTAGACATTTAAAAATGGATAAATGTATGCATCTCTATATTAGGAGAGAAACTTTTAATGTAAAGGCATCAAGACAAGGCTAATTGTGGAAGTTATTGTTCTTTCATTCCCACATCATGGGTTCAGTTTTTTACACAGAGTTACTCTTCTATATTTTCTCCACACCAAGTTAGGTACTCTCCAGCAAATCACTTTCTCTTTTGAGGAAGAGTCTGAAGTACTATTATGCAAATATAATGACCGTGAGGAATAGATAGTATAATAGAAAGAATAGCAATTAATATGGCCACCATTAGAAGACAAATCAGGAACACTTTCTTGTCTTTATGAGTTTGGTGGTTAAAACATTTATTTGAGCAAAATATGTTTGAAAATTGACAGTAAAGATCTAGCATACATCTTTCGCTTTCTTGCCACAGACAAATATATATTTGGATTACATGAGAGAAAGTGACAAAAATATTTTGACCTTTGAGAGAAGAACACAAGATGCTTTGCAAGGGAAGGAAATTTCAAATATATACCTGTCTTCCCTTCTAGGTTATTGGGTGAAGTCAGGAAGCTTTGTGCATAAGGAATATATTTCTGAGACAGCTGTTTTGTACCCAGGGAGTACATCTGACTGAGGCTCAGATATGAAGAAACAAGTGATATTTCTGTGCTGAAATGTCTTCTAATAAATCACTAGAGAGGATAAAGACTGACAAACACCTGAAGGAGCCAGAGAGTAATATTGTGGAGGTGTGATGGGGAACACCCTAACCCTAGTAAAGAGGATGTTCATGAGCACTTCTGAGTTCAGACAGCACTAACCAGACACACTTGTAAAGCTTGCTCTGCCTGGAGGGACGAGTCTTAAAATGGGAAAGTCTGGGACAGGAAGGGGTGGGGCTGCTTGATGGTGGTCTGAGTGCTGGACTCTGGGTGAAAATGGTGAGGCTGAGCTGTAGGAGCAAGCTGTGTGGAAAGAAGAAATACATAGAAATGAAAAACAAAAACAGAGTAAAAGTCAACATTTTATAATTGTCAAATTAGTGACAGAAGAGTTGAAAATATGAGATGTTAACCCCTTGAAAATGACAGAATGGATAAAGCAAAGTGATGGTGACACACAAAGAGTTAAATAAATTCTATCTATGGATAGAATGTAGACATAAGGAGCAAGCTGAACATTTTCTTAAAACTGTAACTTTAGGGAAAATGATAGGTACTTGCCAACTGCCTAAATTCCTGCCAGGAGCAAGGGAGGTAATGTATGGAGTGTCATTAGGAATGTCTGAGGATGATATCAAAAGGAGTATATGTGCAGATAAATTACTGTTTGTAAAATGGCTACTTACTACGAGAGAGGGAGAATACCGGTCATCTATGGCTTTATGCATAACACTTAAAGGTGGAACACTTCCAGATAGGATCTAAATGGGGTATCAATCTTTCTGGGTTAAATCATATATTCCCACTTCCCAACCCCCACATCCTCCAAAATGCTATAACTGTCAAAGGTTTGGACATTGTAGAAGCCATTTGTACGGGAACAATGAGGTGCAGTAAATGTGGAAGAAATCACTTATATGAGAACTGTGTAGAAGGAACAGAACCTAAATGCAGCAATTGAAGGGAAAAACAGAGTGCAGCATATAAAGAATGTGTGCAGTAGCAGAACAAGCTAGAGAAATACCAAAAAAATAAAAGTATTCAAAAAATATATGCAAAGAACAACAAAAGGTATTCACTGCAGAAAATAGAAAAAGAAAAGAAAAGACACAAGTAAGAGAAAAGATGTACAGGGGCAGCAAAACACATCTCTGATCAGGGAGGTGAATTTGAGAGGAATGGAAGATGATGTACTGCTTGTAGGTAAAGAGACATTTATAGCATTCATTAGAGAAGTAATTAACTGCACCTTGCAGATGGGGGGAAAACCTGAGAGGATTAAAAACATAGCAAAAGCAACTGGAAAATATCTATAGACAACCTTGCAAAAGACTGCATTTACACGATTTTAAATTAAGGCAATAATACATGCTCTTAACTCCTTAGCTGGACTGTGCGTAGTTTAATAATGCATAGATAGGAATTTAAGAAAGCCATCTTTGAAATGGGAAAAAGTCTGATGTAATGTGTGGAAGAAATATGGCTAATAAATAAACTTGTTTTCAATCTAGGAGAATATGATACGATATACTCCAGAGGGATCGAGAAGCTACCAAATGAGCGGGATCTATGTATTTATAAAACAGGGACTATGTTGAAATGGATATGCAGAAACAAAGTTGTGAATATAATGCAGTAAAAAAACACATTGATTTATAAAGTTTATAATCCATTGAAAAATTAGTTATTGTAGAACTTGAAAAAATAGTTAAAGTCAAAAACCCATTCATAATTTGTGGTGACTTTAATATCATAAGGAACTATGGGAAGTAAGAAAACTGACCAAATGGAAAATGTGTAGAATAATGTATGGATATGAGTAAACTTGTATTATTGAATTTAGAAGCACCTATTATATTTGATTCAGTGGATGGATCCTTTTCTGTTTCGGATCTGGAAACTGTAACAAATAATATAGCTAGTAAATGCAGCTGGGAAATTCATAAAAAGATAGAATGGGAAGTGATCACTTCCCTATACTTACTGAGTACCAAAATTAAGGAAATGTTTAAGCCATAAAAAGAGTTCCTAGTTGGAATTTTCAAAAGAGCTGATTGTGGCCTTTGTGATAAAGTAAAAGTAAATGTATACCTGGTCTTAAATAATGAAACAGGTCTCCAACTTAGGAGAGGCAGACATTTTAGCAAAAGAATTTCAAAAGGTCAGTAGTAACATGAATCAAAACAGTGAGTTTCATGGGGGGAGGGGAGGGGAGGTTTATTGAGGATATCTGTGAACTATTAAATAGCTGGAGAGAATATACTGTTGTGTTAAACAAAAAATTAATATGGAAGAGCTGATTGCAGCCATTAGAAAAAGGAAAAAGTATAGCTTAGTAATGAAATGTTTCAACACTTGTCAGAAGGGAGTCTAAAGATTCTATCGTGGTTAGAAATATTTCCATTGTATTCAGTTGGCTCTGGATCAGGCCTATAGTTATTAGTCAGGTCAGGTTTCTGCAACTAAAAGGGCTTTAACTCAAGAAGTCACTTCTTTTTCTGCAGTGTTTACATACAGTCAGGAGGCAAAGGTCATTTCAGTATTTCACCATTCTCAACTTCATCATGACCAACATTCCCCCCACTACATCTATTCCCAGTGTTTTATACTGCTCAAGTCACATTTGTCACTTCGTCGTCAGGCAAGAGCATGGCATGGAATTTCTGCCACACCCGCCCCCCAAGGAGCAAAAGTCTCATTCTGGGAGCTCACATTACAGTGAAGCACAAAATATCATCATCAGGCCCATGCACAGGTTCTCTTTTCTCCTACTTATGAACAGCAATAGGACTTTGGTTTGTCCAGTGCAGTGGTTCTCAAACTAGGGCCACCGCTTGTTCAGGGAAAACCCCTGGCGGGCCGGGCTGGTTTGTTTACCTGCCACGTCCTCAGGTTCAGCCAATCGCGGCTCCCACTGGCTGCGGTTTGCTGCTCCAGGCCAATGGGGGCTGCAGGAAGGGCGGCCAGCACATCCCTCGGCCCGCACTGCTTCCTGCAGCCCCCATTGTCCTGCAGCGGCAAACCGCCACCAGTGGGAGCCACGATTGGCTGAACCTGTGGACGTGGCAGGTAAACAAACCAGACCGGCCAGCCAGGGGCTTTCCCTGAACAAGCAGCAGCCCTAGTTTGAGAACCACTGGTCCAGTGGCTACCAACCAAGATAAAAATAGATATGTATCAGGATGAAAAATGGAGAGTAGATATAGTGTCCAGTCAGATAACATTAGTGCCAAGTTTAGTTGCAATAGTATAAAAAACTAAAACAGACTCAAGCCCCCTGATTTTCATGGCACTCAGTGTATGTTTCCTGTCTGACTATTTCCATGACCTTTAAAGTCTAAAGCCTGGGACAGGAAGCTGAAGTTAAATTAGAAGCAGAGACAAACTGGTAATGATACATTCTTTCTAATGTAGTTTGTAATATGTTTATCGCAATTTCTTTTTTAAAGGATTGGCTTTTTATGCATTTAGTAGCAACAACATCTATACCTCCTTTATAAACATGTTTATAAATAGTATTTCCCTGTGAACATATTGTAGCTGCATATTCAATGTCAAGACTGCCTAAACTCAGCTCACAATCTGAGAAAGCTATGAGCAGTTGTGATTAAGGCTAGCCCATTGGAAACATCTGCTTTATAAAATAGTGAAGAAATGAAGATGCTTTATTAGACACAGAGTTGAGTTGAAATCCAGTTTTTCTGCTCTCCTGGTATTCTTTGTTAAATCCAATGAAATAAGCTACCAGAGAAGGGTATATTTTCAATGCAGTGTACTATAATTAGACTTATGCCTCATGTCAATGATAATGGTGTTAATAATATTCATTATATGTCATATTAAAGATGTACCTTGGGAGATACAAAACACAATGTTTAACTTACTTAACTTCTAGGACCCTGTTTTGGGGGTCTGCTCTGTACTCAGCGAAGCTCAAAAAATGGGAGTACAAAGGTGCATTTCAGCCATCTTCTTGTCACTGGTGAGGCCAGCTGGAGACTGGGATGCTCTTCAGCATACATTAGAGGAGCCTCACATCTGCTCTAACTGTTGCCTGATTCCTCATAGCCCCAAGGTAGAGTTAGTTGGCAAGTTTCAAATGTCAACTTTTTGATGATTTTTTTCATCAAGATTTTGCATTTTGATGAAAAACAAAAAAATGGGATCTATATTCTTACACATACATCTCAGATTATTTCATTCTGTTAAATAGTTTAATATGTAGATGCAGTTCCTAATTCTATTAAGAATCATGTACCATTTTTTGATTGTCACTATCCAAGTAAATCAGAACATCTTCAGAGAAGCTAGTTCCTTGGATAAATCAAATTGAATTCAAATAGTTGTCATATACCAACTTGTTCATATTAGCAGCTATGACAATGCAGTGAGGGAATTTAAATATCATTAGAAGCAAACATTGTTTTCCCCTTTCTAAAGCAGTGATTAATTTCGAATGTGTATAGGTGGGCCAGAACACTTTTTCTCTGAAGCATCACTAATGTCTAATTCCAGAGGCAGAATACTAAACTAGATGGACCAGTGATCTAACTTGACTTAAGAACATAAGCACTTCCCTTAACTTAGGTCTACAACATAAGAATGGCCATACTGGGTTAGACCAAAGGTCCATCTAGCCTAGTATCCTTTCTTCCAACAGTGGCCAATGCAAGGTGCCTCAGAGGGAATGAACAGACCAGGTAATCAAGTGATCCATTCCCTGTTGCCCATTCCTAGCTTCTGGCAAACAGAGGCTAGGGACACCATTCCTGCCAGTCCTGGCTAATAGCCATTGATGGACCTATCCTCCATGAATTTATCTAGTTCTTTTTTGAACCCTGTTATAGTCTTCACAATATCCTCTGGAAAAACAGTTTCACAGGTTGACTGTGCATTGTGTGAAGAAATACTTCCTTTTGTTTTAAACCGGCTGCCTGTGCTATTAATTTAATTTTGTGACCCCTAGTTCTTGTTTTCTGAGAAGGAATAAATAACACTTCCTTGTTTACTTTCTTCACACCAGTCATGATTTTATAGACCTCTATCATATCCCCCCTTTGTCGTCTCTTTTCCAAGCTGAAAAGTTCCAGTGTTATTTATCTCTCCATACCCCTAATAATTTTTGTTGCCATTCTCTGAACCTTTTCCAACTCCAATATATATATATATATATTTTGAGATGGGGCAACCACATCTGCATGCAGTGTTCAAGATGTGGGCGTACCATGGATTTATATAGAGGCAGTGTAATATTTTCTGTCTTATCTATCCTTTTCTTAATCATTCCCAACATTCTGTTTGCTTTTTTGACTGCTGCTGCACATTGAGTGGATGTTTTCAGAGAACGATCCCCACTGACTCCAAGATCTCTTTCTTGAGGGGTAACAGCTAATTTAGACCCCATCCCTTTATATGTATAGTTGGGATTGTGTTTTCCAGTGGGCGTAACTTTGCATTTATCAACATTGAATTTCATCTGCCATTTTGTTGCTAGTCACTGTTTTGAGAGATCCTTTGTAGCTCTTCGCAGTCTGCCTGGGACTTAACTATCTTGAGTAGTTTTGTATTGACCAGTGGTATGATCTGTCTCTCACAGTATAATGAGCAAAATCACATCACGTCTGTTATGTCACTGAACCCTATTGCCCCTTGGCGTGAAAATTCTCAGGTAACTTCTCTTGATTTCTCACATATTATTTTGTTGGTCTGCCAGTGTCTGATAAACATGGGCAATGGAGGCATTTTTTGTAAATACCACTTTGTTTCTTTTGCCCCAGAGCTCTTTCATTGACTCCTGCTCCTCTCCCTACTGGCATATGGAATGTTTAAGATTATAGTCTCACTACTTTTTTCTACCCCTTAATTAAGTGTAATATTCTGATTCACTTATTAGCACTGAGAAGCACCTTGCCTCACAATTATTTGCTAATCAATGTAAAGGTATCAAAATCTGGACCCAACATTTTAGCCATGTCCAAAGATTTCTCCCTTGTACTTCTGAGTTTTATATTTGCTCTTCCTAACTAAAAAACAAACACAATATATGTCTCTATTTTTATATATACTACTTTGGTGCCCTAGGAGCACATCTGAGAGAATCTGAAACTCATATATTTCTTATTGAAAAGAAAGAAAAGGCAGAGCTGGTTTATTTTAATAAAAGAACTCATATGTAGCTCTTTGTTGTGTTTGTATAAATGGAGAAGTTCTCAATGAGTGTCACATCATATTTTGCTTATAGAGAAAAATCCTATGAAGGATTAGAAGTTTCCATTATCACAATTATACCAAAACAGTCCACAGGAGTTGGAGCCAAGTGATACTGCACCTGGGATAAAAGAAGTCTGGATATTAGGCAAGTAAAATTAATATCTGAAAAAGATATCAAATGGAAATTGTCAGGATCCCAGCTTCCGGGCACCGATTGAGGCCGGGGCTGGGTTAGAGGTGGCTCAATAACAAGGTCTGAGCTCCATCCAGAGGTTCAAGGTCAGAAGCAGCCGTTCATACTCATGTGATATTGTAGAATCAGGTTGGAGCTACACTGGGTCAGAGCCAAGTAGGTCAGCAGAACAGAGGCAGGGCAAGGTATCAGGAGCTGAGCAGTGGGCCAAAACCAGGGACAAGAAGCAAGGCAACAGGACCCCATGCAAGAGGGTCTGTTGTAGCAGCAAGCTGAGGACACATCTAGTTGCAAAGATAGCCTCCAGTGTTTCCCCCTATGCCTTAACAGCATCCCCAGGCCAATCAGGGAACATGGTAGGCGGGCCGTGAGACATTTTGCTGACGTTGACTGTTCACAGGCATGGCCCCCTGCAGCTCCCAGGGGCTGCATTTCACCGTTCCTGGTCAATGGGATCTGCAGGAAGTGGTGGGCCACAGGGATATAGAGCACAAACTTCAATCTCCTCTACAGATTTATTTGCTCATTGAATCATAGTTGTAACTTCTCTTAACTTTGGATGCAGTATGAAAATACCCAGTTTCTGAGGGAGGAAAATAGAACACTTTCCCCCATTTAAAAATAAAATATAAATAAATGAAAATTAGTCATGTAAGGGTGGGATAGTCAAAAGTGTCCAGTGTTGCCCAAACTCTGTTCTTATGGAAGAAAATGATAAAACTAATGTAATTGGCCTCCATAGGAGCAAATATTGGCCAATATTGGGTATTTTAAAAGTTACCATCCTAAATCTTGATTGATTTTAAGAAAGCCAGGCTTCCAACACTACTTAGCACTTACACAGCACTTTATATATTTTTAAGGGCATGCTAGAATTAGCTAATCCCCACAATATCCTTGTGGCATGAGAGTGTATTTTTGTTTCCAGTTTGCAAAGAGAGATATTAAGACAGAAAGAGGTTAAGTGACTTGCTTAAAGCCACACAACAGTTGAGAGGCAGAGTCTGGTTTAGACATCAAGAGCTACTTCCTTCCTGCCTAATACTCAGCCCACTGCATCCTGCTCTCTTTCATGGCAATAGGTACTATAAAGGATTACTTTCAGCAATGTAGAAACCTGCAATTCGCAGTGACGTCACTTCTGCAAATGAACATATACAAGTCTATCATTACATAAATCAGCATTAATACCCATTATATTGATGTATTGATAAAACCAAATAATGTTTTGCAAATCATCAGGCAGTACAGAGAACAGCAATGCAGGTTAAATATATGTCATAACATCAATAGAACAACACTATCAGAAAAAAGAAAGAAAGAATGCTTTCAAATGATCTGTAACACAGAAAAGGAATGACTAATACAAAAGTTGTGTGAAAGGAAATTACAACCACCAGGTGCTACAGTATATGTAAGGAGGACTAACATCTACTAGCTTTTGTGCAGTTTACACCCAGCAACCTATCTTTATAACCCAGTCCAATGCAGTGTCAGTTTTAATTACATTCATATACATTTTGTTTTCATTGTGATATTGATGGAAGCATTCATTGGTTTGAATTATCTTGGAATACTACCAAGTAACTGCTTTTCAACACAATAATATCTACAATGTGAGAAAAGAACATTCAGGGCAAGATCAGATAGCTGTCAAAACAATAATAAGTTGCTACACTTCTCCTTTAAAACTGGCAAGCACTTACATGGAACAGTTATATATTCCTGTTGCATAGCATTGCATTAGTTTATACCATTTTTGTGCACTTTTTGATTGCCATGAGATTAATAATGCAGCTCTTTAGAGATTATAAAAAGAACATGACTCAGAGTTAACTTTATTCTTGCAAGAAGTGAGTAGGAAGCAAGGTCTGGGTCAACTACTCTGACAGAGTAATCACAAGAATCTAGAGAAAGTGGCACAGACAATTCTGTATGTGCTGATCTGTGAGCCTAAGAAAAGAGAATCTTACTTTGAAAACTTCACAGATGTAAGAACAGAAATGCTTTATTTTTTTCCCTTTGCTATAATCCAGTTGTTCTCTTCATATCATGTACAGCTACTGTTACCTAACAGTCTGAAATGATTTAGAAAAAAAATCTGTTATTCAAACTATTGACCCACAAAACTTAGATATACTTTATGCCATTGGTATAGCAAAGTACTACATCAGCTTTAGGAATGTATAGATATTAAAATGTTCATTACAAGCCCAAAAAATGTGATATTCATAGGTAAATCATCAATAAAGTGTCTATTATTACAGGGAGATAACGAGAAAGGTATGAGACATAACATTTTATAGAAGTAACTGAAATAAACTTAGGTTTCAGAGTAACAGCCGTGTTAGTCTGTATTCGCAAAAAGAAAAGGAGGACTTGTGGCACCTTAGAGACTAACCAATTTATTAGAGCATAAGCTTTCGTGAGCTACAGCTCACTTCCTCAGATGCATATCGTGGAAACTGCAGCAGGCTTTATATATACACAGAGAATATGAAACAATACCTATTCCCACCCCACTGTCCTGCTGGTAATAGCTTATCTAAAGTGATTTCCAGCACAAATCCAGGTTTTCTCACCCTCCACCCCCCCACACAAATTCACTCTCCTGCTGGTGATAGCCCATCCAAAGTGACAACTCTTTACACAATGTGCATGACAATCAAGCTGGGCTATTTCCTGCATAAATCCAGGTTCTCACATCCCCCCCACCCCCATACACACACAAACTCACTCTCCTGCTGGTAATAGCTCATCCAAACTGACCACTCTTCAAGTTAAAATCCAAGTTAAACCAGAACATCTGGGGGGGGGGTAGGAAAAAACAAGAGGAAACAGGCTACCTTGCATAATGACTTAGCCACTCCAAGTCTCTATTTAAGCCTAAATTAATAGTATCCAATTTGCAAATGAATTCCAATTCAGCAGTTTCTCGCTGGAGTCTGGATTTGAAGTTTTTTTGTTTTAAGATAGCGACCTTCATGTCTGTGATCGCGTGACCAGAGAGATTGAAGTGTTCTCCGACTGGTTTATGAATGTTATAATTCTTGACATCTGATTTGTGTCCATTTATTCTTTTACGTAGAGACTGTCCAGTTTGACCAATGTACATGTCAAACTGGACAGTCTCTACGTAAAAGAATAAATGGACACAAATCAGATGTCAAGAATTATAACATTCATAAACCAGTCGGAGAACACTTCAATCTCTCTGGTCACGCAATCACAGACATGAAGGTCGCTATCTTAAAACAAAAAAACTTCAAATCCAGACTCCAGCGAGAAACTGCTGAATTGGAATTCATTTGCAAATTGGATACTATTAATTTAGGCTTAAATAGAGACTTGGAGTGGCTAAGTCATTATGCAAGGTAGCCTGTTTCCTCTTGTTTTTTCCTACCCCCCCCCAGATGTTCTGGTTTAACTTGGATTTTAACTTGAAGAGTGGTCAGTTTGGATGAGCTATTACCAGCAGGAGAGTGAGTTTGTGTGTGTATGGGGGTGGGGGGGATGTGAGAACCTGGATTTATGCAGGAAATAGCCCAGCTTGATTGTCATGCACATTGTGTAAAGAGTTGTCACTTTGGATGGGCTATCACCAGCAGGAGAGTGAATTTGTGTGGGGGGGTGGAGGGTGAGAAAACCTGGATTTGTGCTGGAAATCACTTTAGATAAGCTATTACCAGCAGGACAGTGGGGTGGGAATAGGTATTGTTTCATATTCTCTGTGTATATATAAAGCCTGCTGCAGTTTCCACAATATGCATCTGAGGAAGTGAGCTGTAGCTCACGAAAGCTTATGCTCTAATAAATTGGTTAGTCTCTAAGGTGCCACAAGTCCTCCTTTTCTTTTTTTGAAATAAACTTAAGAATACCTAAGAATGGTGAATTTATTTTAAAAAGGATGCATAAAGTGATTGTACATCCTAGATTTGTTCAAACAGTGCTGTTTCCACAAGAATTTCTTTTGGGGCTCCTTAAATGTTCCATATTTTTAATTTCTCCTTCAAAGTATTAATATGTATAACTATAAAATGTTTGTTCGAGACATACTGCTATGTGGCATTTGCTCTGTGCATAATGGAAACTAAAAGGTGTGGTGGAACAAGGGTTCAGTGTGAAGAATGGTGTTGGGAGTGAAAAGATGAATGCGTGTAGACACTATCAATGTTGTTCTTTTACTTAGAGTGAATGTTAACAAACACTTATTCCATATTTCATTATAAATCTACTCAGAATATTACACTGCTGGGGGAAAAACTCAAATATGAATAAGCTATTAGGCCAGTAGCTTACTGTAGTGACATTAGTACACTTTTTCCAAAAGTGGAAGTTTGCCTTTTTAATGAGATTTCATAACCGCCCCCGCAAAAAGTCCAGTGTCCTGGCTTCTATTTTGACAATATGGTCATAATGAAAGCAAACAAAGTAAAAATTACCTGCTTGACTGACACCGAGCATGGAAATATTTCCAATTGTAAATGAGACTTTTTTTCAGAAAGTTTTAATAGAAATCCTGATATAATTGTAAATAAAAGAACCTGTGATATGTCTGGCCTTAGTATGGGCTTAATATGGGAGAAACAGGTGTCCTGTATCTTCCTACTGATGATTCACTTAGGTTCCAGTCCATCAAAGCATTTAAACACATGTTTAAAGTTAGAACATGTGCTTAAGTGCTTTGCTGGCCTCATACTTCACAAAGGGGAAGCCAGAACTTCGATCTTAGGAGGACAGATCCTGGAAGCTGAAATTTTGAAAGGGCAACTTCAGCTATAATTGAGGGCCTTGTGCGTCCCTTCTTCTTCCCTGAAATCACCTTTTCCCTTCTCATCTGGAAGTCATCCTTAATTCAGATACTCAGATATTCAGATACCCAACTGGGCCTAATCCTAAATTGACCCACCCATTAGGTGCAACAAGGTACACTAATTGCTCTCTGCCAGTGTAGGGAATAAACCCCATCCCACTTCACAAATGCAGTTTTTTGCACGTATAAATGGATTCACTTGCCAGAGAAGGAGAGCTGCTACAAGCCCAGTGACCAGGGAACATACTGGCCCGGGAGTCACTTTTTCCGCTGCAGGAATATTGGATAAGTGTGCCCTGACCTCCCCATTTGCCATTATCTGATTTGTCCATTAAAATGTAGCCTTTTTTTTGTATACACAGTTACACTGACCATATCTGTGTGTGTCTATGGGAGTTCTTGAAAATTTAGTCTATTTTCCATTAATATCTGCAGATTAAATTGTTTGTAAACAGGCACATTCTCTTTGCACTATTTCTCCTGAAAGTATTGGTTATTTCCATTCCTTTTCTTGCCAAATGTGGATGAAAAGGTGAGTTTTTTTCTTATAAAAACATGGAAAAGAAGTTTTCATCTCTTTTCAATATGAAACTTCTTTGCTTGAAAAGGTGCTCATTTCTAATTTCTTAATGCAATTAGATTAAAACCCCATACTGGTTGTGCATTTCCATTTGTGTGTTTTGCACCCTCTTATGATATCCATTTAGAGCAGGGTCTTTTACAGGTTTTCAAATAACATCTTTGCTAATGTTAAATTGTACAAAAATGTCATGTAACAGCTGGTATCTTTGTTTAGTTGATGGCTGACACTAAGAAACTTCACAGCCACTGCAAATGCCATTCTCCTATCAAGAGAGCTGTTGCTGTCACATCGCTCAGTTCTTTATAATGCCAAACCCAGCATGTCTTCTGCTTTGAACTTGCTGGATTTAATTGACTCAGTTTTCCACACAAATGTATTGTACTAGAAAGTGAGGCCACTGCATAACCCTGGCAGAGAGGGTGCAATGTGCATACACTACAGGCTAGGTCAGCTTCACTTCCTACTTCCCTCTGGAGAGGATGGTACCAACAGCGGCACTACATTGGAACAGACTTTGCACTTTGCGGGAGTTCAAAGAGTTACTTCGCACTCAACCACTGCCCCACACACCATAGGATCACTCCTTGGTTGAAATCCTGGCCCCAGTGCAGTCAATAGCAAAACTCCAATTAATTTTAATAGAATCAGGACTTCATCCGTTGTGTCTCTGCACAGTATTGGTCACAATTGAGGCCAGTGATGTTTGAAAACATTTAAATCAAGATTTATTAGACTCATGTCCTCAATTCTATCCACTGCATGATAAAGGCCTCATCATAGTCATTAACCATACACTTCCTGGGCCAAACATAAGCATTCAGGAACAGGCTGGAGCAACTCAGCTGCCTAGAGAATATAGATAAGTAAAATATGCCAATAACAGGGAACAGCAGCTCAAATTTTCATTATTGTAAAGTGGTAGGAGGGACCTCTCCTTTCTGGTATGTCTATTATCCAGAACTAAACTAACAAATCAGAGAAACTATAAACAGAAAAGGAAGTAAGTGATACACATCTTGCAACTTGTTGCAAGTTCTTATATAAAAATACACCCACATTTATATGAACAGTTAGCTAGTTCATGATTTTTTACAACACATTTAATTTGGAGAAATGAAAAACACAATAGTGTTGCTACAGTCTGAAGAGAACAGCATAGATATAACATAATTATGATGTAATCAAAGGATATAGAGTTCATTGCTAGAATACAAGATGTCTTCTTGAAGGTGGCCTCAAGTGAGATTGAACTATGTTTCAGTGTGTTACATAGTTAACTTCAGAATGTGTCCAGTTGATGAAAACTGAAGGCAACATATTTTCAGTAGAAGGAGTATATATTTTTTTTCAATGAGCACTGCAGCTGGTTTTCTTTACCTCTATTTTAACCTCTTAGGTATCTCACTAATATTGAAATAGCTCTTTGAGTTCACAACTTAGTGAGGCAGATGGGACTATTTTGACCCATTTGCTTCTTTTGAATATCTATCTACAGTAGCGGACAAGGAAGAGGAGACAGCAGCTTTGCCTTTAGGAGCAGAAGTGGCATGTACATAACCAAAATAGTGACAGCAGCCAGCTAGGCTGCAGCAGCTCCTTATACTATTGTTTTTTGTTTTCTTCTCTTGATATAGTAGCACAAAATAATGGCATCGGGTATACTTTCCAATGAAGATGTTTTGAGGCACTTTCAATTGCTTTACCTACTTACCCTATGCTGTATTTATTATCTCCACATCATATCCTTCCAGCAATTGAATAGTTAAATGTTCAAGCCCAAATAGTCAATACAGGCTACTTTGGTAACTATAGAGACCTAGTCATAAATCAGACATTTTAAAATGCAAAGCTGTTAAATTATAAGACTCAGATTATACAAGAAGGAATGAAAGCAAGACTAATTTGAAACATGTCCTAATCAACTTGCATGGTTCACAGAACTTACATCACTTTTGCTTATAGCTATTCAACCTCACTGTTCAAGTGTCTTTAATTATATTTAGGTTAAATTTTAATAAATTTAATGTGCAGCTTCTTGAGTTTGGCCTTTTATTAAATTCCAAATCTCTGAGCTTTACTCTCATGAAAATATTGTTACAGACACAGCCATTAACACCATCAAAAGCCTGCCTGTTTTGAACCAACTTGACAATGAACTGACTGTCGAGGAGCTTAGACTTTCCATAGATGGCCTCCCCAATGGAAAGGCCCCTGGAAAAGACTGCATACCATCCGAGATCATAAAATGTGGAAAACCTATTCTATTGCAACATCTTCATGAGTTGCTCTGCCTGTGCAGAAAAGCAGGTGAAGTACCACAAGAAAGGAGAGACGCCAATATCATCACTCTTTATAAAAACAAGGGTGACGGAAGTGACTGTAACAACTATCATGGCATTTCCCTTCTTAGTATTATAGGAAAAGCCTTTGCCCAAGTTGTTCTGAACAGACTTCAGACCCTTGCAGACAGAATCTATACTGAATCTATCCAGCTTCAGAGCTGAAAGGTCTATTATAGACATGGTCTTCTCACTGAGATAACTACAAGAGAAATGTAGAGAACAAAAAAAGCCCCTCTACATAGCCTTTATAGATCTCACAAAGACTTTTGACTTTGTCAGTAGAAGTGGACTATTTGCACTTCTAGAAAAGATTGGATGCCCTCTCTTCAATCCTTCCATGAAAACATGTATGGCACAGTCCAATATGACAGCTCAGTATTTGAGGCTTTCCAGATGCATAACGGAGTTAAGCCAGGTTGTGTACTTGCCCAACTCTATTGGGGATCTTCTTCTCCCTGCTACTGAAACAACCTTTTGGTTCTGCAACTGAGGGCACCCACTTGCACACAAGTTCTGATGGAAAGTTGTTCAATCTTGCAAGACTCAGATCTAAAACTAATACCCAGGAGGCCCTTATCCAACACCTTGTCTTTGCTGATGATGCAGCAGTGACAACCCACACAGAAGTTCATCTTCAAAGCCTAATGGACAGCTTTTCCAAAGCCTGCCAAGACTTCGGGATTACTATAATCCTGAAATGTCTAACAATGTGCCAAGGAGTTGAGGAATCACCCTCCATCAAGATCAACAATTATGAACTTGAAGTGGTGAATGAGTTCACATACTTGGGATCCATTATCACAGTCAACCTTTCATTTGAAACAGAACTCAACATCTGCATTGGAAAATCTGCCACAACAATGTCTAGACTGAACAAGAGGGTAAGGCAAAATAACAAATTGACAGACCACACAAAGATTTGTGTGTATCGTGTGTGTGTTATCAGCACACTTTTGTATGGGAGTGAGATATGGACCTTATACTCTCATCAGGAAAAGAGGCTCATCAGCTTTGATATGTGTTGCCTTCGTTGAATCTTTGGAATCTCCTGGAGGAACAGAGTCATCAACACTGAGGTGCTCAAACTGGCCAGCATACCCAGCATTCAAACACTCCTCAGAGATGCCTCTGCTGGCTTGGGGATGTGTGCTGAATGAATGATGGGCGCATCCCAAAGGACATCCTCTATGGCAAATTGGCATCTGGAAAAAGACTCAAAGGATGTCCAAAATTGCATTTCAAGGATGTGTGCAAGTGAGACCTCAAAGAAATGGACATGGATGTGGAAAAATGAGAAGATCACACTCAAGACCACAGCCTTTGGAAACAAGGACTAAACAAAAGTCTCTGGAATTATGAGAGGAAGCAGTCCATCTTAACAGAGGAGAAAAGAGCTCACAGAAGGCAGAGCCCAAAGGGTCGTAACATCACCTTTAAATGTGACAGATGCAGCAGAGATTGTCTCTCTCGAGTGGGTTTTTTAGGCACATTTGCAGCTGCCATAAAACCAACTGAGTAAATTCTTTACCTCTCAGAAGTGCATACCTATGGTCTCTTGAGACAGATGCCTAAAACTACTATTACTACTCTTAGAAATGATAGGGGAAATACATGCACATCCATTTTTGTGCCATTACTATATACCATTCAACTCAGTAGTTCAACCTGAAAGTGTCTTGATTTATCACAAACTGTTTATACACCCTGGAGAGCTGTATGTATCACATTTACCTGATTCTGAATATAGTTACGTTTGAAGGTTTATTCATGGGCTTCAGTATACAGATAAAGGCTCAATTTCATATCTGGTGTTAGACACATAAGATTCTCCGTTGGGGTAATCCAGCATAGTGCCACTAATTTGCATCATCTGAAGACCTAACTGAGTCTAGGGAGCAGTCCTTCTTTGCTAATAAAATATATATGAAGATACCAAAAGTTAGCCATATTGTGGGGTGGAAGGTGGGCTAGATGGTATATATGGGTACTCTACTGAGCATAATGTGGATACTCTTATGTGTATAATGCATTGCTGATGTATATTGAACTGGGTTGTGTGCATTGAATGTATTTCCTCATCTTTGTACCAATAATGAAAAAGCCATCGGAGGTCCTATATCAAGGGGACCAGGTGTAGGGACAAGGAAAATAAAAGCACCTAATTTTCCTTCATTTGTCACAGACTGTAGGAGGAGGTAGAAGACAACAGCAGAGCTGCTTCAGCAGATGCAGTCAGGTATCATATCTGGCCAAAAATATTCACTAGTTCAAGTTCAAATTCCGGAACAGCCACATATGCCCTGTTTTTCATACCATCTGGCAGCAAACTTTCTGCTGTACTTATAACATGAAAAAAAGTCTTGTTATGTTTTCTTTGAATTTTTGTGCTTTCCTCATTTTCTCTTTTTATACCTGTACGGCTCATTTTTTTGTCTATGATATGATGTATTTTTCCTTCGGTTCTTTTTCAGTTAATATTTCCCCATGGGTGAACACTTTGTTTTCAGAGGGGTTTCAGCTAATTTTTTACCTCAAGACAATTTTTCTCCCATTGTGCCTATGTCTTCCTATTTGTTTTCACCATCACCTCTAGATTTGTCTTTCTAATTTGCTACCTTTATTTCTCAGTCTTCACTTTGGTTAAATCTGTTTCCTCCACATTTTATTTTGCTTTCTCCTCCTCATCTCACTCCTTCCCCTTCCCTGAACCATTCCCTCCCTCCACTATTGTCTTCTTCCTCCATATTTTTTACTCTGGCCTCTCCCCTGAATTTTCCCTCATTTTGGTCTTGATTATGTGCACTGACATTAATGGAAAAGATCCCATTTACTTCAATGATTTGAGATTAGGTCCACTTTCTCTATATTTTCTAGGTATTTATTTTTCCTGTCCTTTATGATCTCTTTGTTTTGCTCCATTATTGAAGCATTAAATGGCAGTAATGGGATGACATGTCTGCCAACCCTTCTCTGGTCACTGTCAAGCTCCAACTCCTCTGTGCCTGCCTATTTAACCTAGAGAGAAGATGACTGAGTCAGACCTAATTGGAGTATTCAAATTAGCTAGCTATTTTAAAAAAAAATGAGCTTGATATCCTGCTATAGTGTGTTTGAGAGTACAAAACTAGGAGATATAATTTTAAGTTTAATTACTCTATTTCTTGTATATATTCAATGCTTCATTCAGA
Source organism: Lepidochelys kempii (assembly GCF_965140285.1). Taxonomy (NCBI): domain Eukaryota; kingdom Metazoa; phylum Chordata; order Testudines; family Cheloniidae; genus Lepidochelys; species Lepidochelys kempii. The sequence continues at coordinate 88,021,560 of NC_136380.1, forward strand.
GTGTTCTACTCAGCATAAGAGTATTAACCTTGCTATGAAAAGTCCTATCTAATCTATCTATCTAAGTAGAATCAGACCATCATGCTAAAGTAGTGGCAGGAGAACTTCCTGTAAGAGATGTTAACTCACACTTTGTTCTTGTTAGTGCACAGGGATCTATGCCTGCCTCTCTTGTTATTGTTGAAGGAAATTGTGAGTATTTGACCCCAATTCTCCATATCAGAAAATACCCTTAATTTCTTTGCATATGTGCATCCCTGGGAAAAATTGGCACTTAACAATATGCACATTTACTGCTAACATTGGAGTGTAAAATATACTTAAAAATTGAAATTAATTCCTCAAGGATGTTGGATGGAAAAGATACTTTACCATGTTATCTAGAAATCACAGGAGTTTTCTATCAAAACATATATAAACAGGCAGTCATACTTCTATTGTGTTTATCCACCATGGGTTTTATGTCAATTGCCATTGCTTTAAGGAGTTTATTATTTACATTTAAACAGATTTTCTTACATCACTGAACCATGAAAAAAAAACATTTAAACTACTTTGAAAAGACTTTTTTCCCTTCTATGGCAATATTTTGCTGATATATTAATCAGCATATGTCTAAAGGGGAAATGCTTAGCTGTGTTTAAATATTCAGCTGTTGACCTCTAAGTTGACAGTGTATTCAAACCAGTCCTTGCCTCTCTAAGATAATACACAAAGCCAAAAAATAGGATCCTTGAATTGTGTGTTAGCCAATATTTCTGAAATCATGGTATATTTTGTTTTGTATTTGCTTTTTACTGGTGTCTATCAGCACTGCACAATGAAGTGGATTTAACTCTGTCAAAACTTCATTTAGACCTGCAATGTGGGTTTTTTTATGTCCATTAAACACAAAGGGTCAAATTGTGATGGTGCTTGCTTGGTGACGCAAGAATTTTCTCCCACTTACACAACTGAGCATGTTCCTCCTACAAGAGCAGTCCCTGTGCTCTGGATACTCCTCACTCCTGCTCTTTCCCTGGGGAGCAGTTTGCTTTAAAAGATAGGCAAGCGAAAGGTCATAGCCTGTTTCTGTTACCTCTCTGCTCTCCACAGCAGTCCCCAGAGCAGGACCAGCATACTGAGTGAAGCAATTTGCACCAGCCCAGTGGCTTGTACAGAGTGCACATGCACTGAGCAGCCCCAGAAGATAACGCATCCGTGTGAGGGGCAATCTCCCTTGTGCTTCTTCTAAGTCAGTGCACCCTTACTATGGGCAGCAGCATAAATGTCATGATGTAGCCTAAATCATATTCTGCCCCAAAATGTCACAGATCTCAGGTATTAAAGAGACAAGGAGGGTGAGGTAATATCTTTTATTGGATATCTATGATACAGTTGGACCAACTTCTGTTGATGAGAGATACACAATTTTGAGCATCTCTCATCAACAGAAGTTGGTCCAACTGTATCATAAATATCCAATAAAATATATTATCTCACCTACCTTGTCTCTCGAATATCCTGGGACCGACACGGCTACAGCAACACTTCATACATATCTCAGATAGTTTGATGGCTAAACAAATTCAATGCACACTCATGAAAAATCACAGCAAATCAACAAAAAAGGCATGGACGTGACCTTAAAATGAACTTAAATATCCAGTACAATTCTGTTTCTCAAAAGTGTTTCCACAATTACCTGAAATATTTAGAAAATTTGAATTTGGTATGAATTGGGGAACAATCCTGCCAGGTAGGGTAAGCACACTTCAGATAACTACAGATTTCAGTTCTAAACACATGTGCTTTGTTATCACTCCTTCAAAGAAATTTAAAAAAAACCCTAAAATTGGGAGAACAGATAAATCCCTTGTACAACATTGAAATCAGTGAAGTTACTACACAGATACATTTGGGTCCTGATATCTGTTTGGGTCATGATAACCTCTAGATTTAATGGCAAGTGTGGATGTGCCTATATTATTCCCAGTAAATGATTAAACCATGTCAACAATAGTCAGGGAATAGTCAAACCCTTAGGTGACTAGTATTACTGCTGGAACTGGATTTTCCTAATAATATCCAACAATCTTAGATAGTGTATCTCAGAATTATTCTCATCTTCCTAACCTTACTGCTGATAGATAGTGGAGACAGGCAAATTGGAATAGAAGAAAATAAGAACAAGCCTGCTTGTCCACTCTTTCCCAAAATGTTTTTATGAGTTTCTTCATACCATCCATAAAATAATAGATTATAAAGCCAGAAGGGATCATTGGAATCATTTAATCTAATATCCCGCATAACATAGGACTTCCCTGAGTTTCTTTGTTTGAACTAGAGCAAATATTCAATCTGGATTTTTTTAAAATGGGAATCCTCTAGGCCAAATTTTCTAGACAGCTCTGAGACAGACTGTCAAGAGCTCAGCAACCACAACTAGGACCAAATTTTCAAAAGTGCTCATCACTCAGTAGCTCCCACTGTAACACACAGACTCCTATTCTGGTGCCTAAATGAAAGCTGAACTCCTTTGAAAATCTACTCCTAGTTTTTGGTGTTGAGGACTTTTGAAAAATCTGTTCCTTACTGTGTATCTGTTCAACATCTGCCCACTTCCTCTCTATGCCCCAGAGGTGCCATTCATCCCCCTAATCCACTGTCAGTAGGGTTGCTGGCAAGTATTAGAAGGAAGCTGTGTCTCTCCTAGTTTTCTTTTATAGGAAACTGGGGCACAGATCCTCAAAGGTATTTAAGTTCCCAACTCTCTTTGAAATCAATGGGAATTAGGCACTGTCATAAATATAAAGGGAAGGGTAAACCCCTTTGAAATCCCTCCTGGCCAGGGGAAAGCTCCTCTCACCTGTAAAGGGTTAAGAAGCTAAAGGTAACCTCGCTGGCACCTGACCAAAATGACCAATGAGGAGACAAGATACTTTCAAAAGCTGGGAGGAGGGAGAGAAACAAAGGGTTTGTGTGTCTGTCTGTAGTCGTCTTGGCCAGGGACAGAACAGGAATGGAGTCTTAGAACTTTTAGTAAGTAATCTAGCTAGGTATGTGTTAGATTATGATTTCTTTAAATGGCTGAGAAAAGAATTGTGCTGAATAGAATAACTATTTCTGACTGTGTATCTTTTTTGTAACTTAAGGTTTTGCCTAGAGGGGTTCTCTATGTTTTTGAATCTAATTACCCTGTAAGATATCTACCATCCTGATTTTACAGGGGGGATTTCTTTATTTCTATTTACTTCTATTTTTTATTAAAAGTCTTCTTGTAAAACACTGAATGCTTTTTCATTGTTCTCAGATCCAAGGGTTTGGGTCTGTGGTCACCTATGCAAATTGGTGAGGCTTTTTATCCAACATTTCCCAGGAAAGGGGGGGTGCAAGTGTTGGGAGGATTGTTCATTGTTCTTAAGATCCAAGGGTCTGGATCTGTAGTCGCCTAAGCAAATTGGTGAGGCTTTTTACCAAACCTTGTCCAGGAAGTGGGGTGCAAGGTTTTGGGAAGTATTTTGGGGGGAAGGACGCGTCCAAACAGCTCTTCTCCAGTAACCAGTATTAGTTTGGTGGTGGTAGCGGCCATTCCAAGGATAACGGGGGTAATATTTTGTACCTTGGGGAAGTTTTGACCTAAGCTGGTAAAGATAAGCTTAGGAGGTTTTTCATGCAGGTCCCCACATCTGTACCCTAGAGTTCAGAGTGGGGGAGGAACCTTGACAGGCACCTAAATACCTTTGAGGATCTGGGGTTAGTTCTCCAGCTGTGGAGATAATGAGGGAGCCAAGCACTCACCTTGCATAGCACTGGAGACAGCTGACAGTTCCAGAACCTAGCTGTGAGCCAGCAACAGGGACCCTTGACTCAGTAATACATGCATTCCACAAACAATGCCTTTATGGACAGTGCTCAACTACACTCAATCTCAACCCTCCAAAAAAGCATTTTGTTTTGGAGTCTCTGACTGAGCTCAACATTGCCAGACCCTTTCCTCCCTCTGTGCAGGTTCTTCCATGCATTTTATTATAGTCTCAGGATTGCAGCAGCCTCCATAGTACCTGTCCAGGGAGCATATGAAGACTCCAAGAAAGGAGCAAGGAGCTGAGGCAAAGGAGGTTCTGGCGGGGCACTGCAGGACTCTGCATACCCTGCCTCAGATCACCATCCTTATCATCCTTGGAATCAGGCAGGCAGGCATGGAGGGCTCTTATGTGGGAATAGAGAACCTATGGGGGACCCAGGAATTGCTGTTGCTATAAAGATAAAATGTTCTGAGGTGTATTCGTATGTCTGGAAATGGACAAATTAGACTTAGTGCTTCATTACTATTGAAGGTATCTGAAATACACACAAACTTCTTGAAAGCTGCACTCTAACCTACACACCAGGTGATAAAGAGTGGCTGTAAATTAGAATTTATACTGAAATTTCAACCACCTCTTAATTGTAAGTGCTTTCATTAAAAAAAAAAAAATTCTTTATAAAAATGGGTTGGAATATCTGGAAATATTTCAAACAACACATTATTTGATCTTTTTCATCCACACCGTTGACATTGTAGTTATTTATTATTCACATCCATATTTAGAGTGATGCAAATTTGTAACGGGCATCTAATGCAAATATAAGAACTCTTCTCTTGAATTTTTACCACTACTTTATTACACACTTTGCAATATGCACATATCGAAATATTAATTCATATGCAGTAACAGTTTAAACTCTTATACTTTCAAAGCCATATATCAACAAAATAACATCCATGACCTTCCTCCTGCAATTAATATAAACTAGTAGACAAATTATATAAATAACAGAAGGATAGAGAAGAAATTGTAGTAGGATAGTGGTTACAATATTTATGAATCTTAGAACTAGAACTTCTTCTCACTGACAGCCTATTTTCTCTAATTCTCCACTAGTTTTTTCAGATTGTATGCCTAAACTTTATTCAGAACTGAAAAGGATATTTGGGCAGGAGAATTGGTGTACAATAAGAGAAAGAAAACAGCGATAGTCTCAAGGATCCGTACTCGCTCAGTGCCTGATCCTGTAGGGTGATTGAGCCCTACTACCAGGAATTGGATATCCTCAAGCAGACTTGGGTTTTGCTAGGTGAAGTATATCTGCTAAATCCTCAAATGGCATAAATTGGCATTGCTACAGAGATTACACAGATTTACACCAGCTGAGCATCTGTTCCTAAAAGACTTTGGCTCTGCTGACATCAGTGGCAAAACTCCCACTGACGTCAACAGGGCCAGGATTTCACCCTTCATTTTTAAAGGGTTTAAAGCTGAGTCCAAACTGAAAGCCCAGATCTGAATACTCCAGAACGTCGTGCAAATTGGGATTCAGATCTGAAATGTACAACTGGCTCATGTTATGAATCAGGTGACTTGAATGGATTAAAAGCACAAGTAAAAACTTCAGGATTTGACACAGTCATAATATCAGCAAAGGGAAGTGTGCATATAAGAATGGGCACAGGAGGATGAGTATCCAGGACCAGGGAGGAAAAGAAAGTTTTTACTTTTTGGAGCAAGAACTGTTATTTATTATGTGTGTGTGTACAGTGCCTAGCAGAATGGGGGCCTCAATGTGGTTGAGGCCTGTCAGCACTACTGCAATATCAATGATAACTATTAATAAGAATGTAAATGATGGGTGGCAGAGGAAATGGTGTAACAAGGACAGCTTGGGACATTACCCAAACATTTTGAAATTTAAACTTTAGCATTGATTGAGTTTGGGAAAGGACTGACACTCAGCTGATTTATATTTTTTTCCGAAGCAGTCTGCAATGTAGCATCCCCGAAGGAAGTATTTCATATTTTCTGAACTCTCTGAACTCAATTCTTGGTTTTTGTATGTATTAGAAACGACAAGTATAGATGCAGCATTACAGTGAAAATAAATAAATAATAAATAAATAAATGAAGCAGAACATGATTCAGTTGACTCATCTCTTGAGAACTTATGCAACAATGATGAGAATTTCTGATCTCATACAGACAATACATGGTTCTTCAGCACTGTGCTTTTGAATCTCAGTTCTGCTCCAGTGCTTTAAAATCTACAGCAGAGAAGAACTGGAACAGACTGTAATTCAAATACTGAAATACATTAACTGTTTCTTTCAGTTTAATCAGGATGATTGTTCTGTTGACTTCAGTCCAGTGGTAGGAATTATCTTCAACAAGTAAAATATTATGATACAATAAACTGTTCTGTGTGACAGGAAGCGTGATAAATTCTGAAGGCTAGACTGCCCTTGTTTTAACCAGCTGAGCAAGGGAATAAGAAAGCGTAATTCTCCTTTCCCTCACACTGTAGAGATTTTTGTACAAGCCTGCTGCAGAGTGCAGGACCGGGATATTTCCCTTTGCAAACAAATGGGGATAGATGAGTTGAAGAGGTGGCAGAGTTTGGGCTGTGCCCCCTGCACTAATTCCACCAGTGTAGTGGGCCATGATCAAAGAGGGAAAGCAAACTGCACCCTTTCAAGAGTTCAAGTAATTTAGGGAGTGATCCGTGAAAGTATTAATGTGCCTAGGTACTGGTTTCAGGCTCTAATGAGGTCCATACAACTCCCACTTGGCTGCGACACAATCCTGTTTTGCATAAACTCACTCATTGCCTTTGTTTTTGCCTCTAGACAGGAACGCTGCATCCTCACATTAGGAGCCTGGGTGCCTATCTCCCACCTGAGCATGCAAACTGCAGCCTCTTGATAGAAGTCCAGGTGCCTAAGTCCCAGTCTGATTCATGAACTGGGAAAGATAGAGTTGGCCACATGTGGGGGCCCAAGCCAGTAGACATGCTCAGAGGCTGCCTACTGGATCTGGCTCCTCAGGCAAATTCACACAAAGCAGCTGGGGAATGGGGCAGAGGAGGACCTCCCTTATAACCTTTAGCCTAGTGGTTAGAGTACTCATCCAGGATCTGAGAGACCCCCGCACTTCAAGTCCGTCCCTTCTTCAGGGAGAAGTGATTTGAACAAGAAACTGCTACCTCTCAGATGAGTGCCCTAATCACCAGGCTGTGGAATAATCTGAAGCGGGTTTTGCTTAATTTCTCCTGTTCAAGGTGTTCCACTTTAAATAAATACTTAAATATTAATAGGGACAGTGAAAGGGTTAGAATAATTATAGCCTAGTGGTTAGGACACTCAACTGAGAGGTAGCAGTTTCCTGTTCAAATGTCTTCTCTCCCTCAGGAGGAGCGGGCCATAAAATGGGGGGCCTCCCACATCCTGAGTAAATACCCTAACCACTGGGCTAAAGGTTATAAGGTGTGGCAACCTGCCTTCTTCCCCATTGGACTGTTTTATTTTGGTCCCCATACAGGAGGTAAGTGGCTTATCACCTATCTTCCCCCCCAGTTCATGGATTGCAAGCAGAGATAGGTGCCTCTCTGCAGCTAAGATTTAGGAACCTATCTCCAAGAGAAGTAGGGATTAGCATACCCCCTTTGGGTCAACATCTCCCCATAGCTATCTTAGGTGCCTCCCCACTCTGCATGTTGGCTTTGTGAATTGCGGTCTCAGATGGTTTTCTCTCCTCATGCATTGTAGAGGGCCTAGGCGCCTAACATAGGCTTTGAAGATCACAGTGTTGTCCCTATGGCTTTTGTAGGCATCTAAAAGGTTGATGCTGCAGTGTTCACCATCATAGTACCTAAGGCCCTTCATGGCCCTTCATGGGCCTTTAGAATCTTCCTCTTCCTCCCCCTGAGAGCAACAGTGTCTGAGGCCACTCCTGGGGTAGTGCAGCCTATATAACTCTTTACATTTACCTTTAGTGACAGTGCTATCTAGTCTGTGATTATATCATTAAAGACTGTATCATAATGCATGTACACAAGGAGGCAGAGTATAGATTGCAAGTGTAACAACAGTGTTATTCCCTGACTTGTGTGTTTATATAAAGACGAATGTTAAGGTTGCATTGTCTAGTTTTTAATTGCACTTAGTACCATGTTGAATGCCAACTTTTCTGGCATTGAAATAATATCTTTCAGTAAATATGGCATTTCATCCATAAGATGTAGACACATTTTGCTTTGTTTCAAAAGTAAAGGTACAAACTATGTTAAGCAAAAAAAACAAGCATCTCCTCACTTCAGCGAAGCTTTGTGCAGCAATGGTCTTCAAGATTGCATCTGCATTGCTTTTGACATGATGAAAGATTTGCTCCAAAAGCAGAAATGCATAATTGAGTAACATATGGCTGATGTCTGTGCAAACAGATGTAGCAGGAGGAGGTAGACCCAGGCTGAGGTCTTTGCCCAAGTAGAAGATTCATTCCCTAAAGGCCGCCCACTAACAGAAGACACCAGACAAGTCATGGGAGATAAATGCTCCCTATTTACAGCATATCAGAACCTAGTGGCTGCAGCTTTTACAGGTATATGGCATCACAGAGAAAAGCTTTAGCTTTCTCTTATAATTTTTCAAACTTTTACCATAGGCACAACTTACCTTGTCTCCCCATTATAAGCTTGTACTCTTGAATACACGTATTTAATATTTTAAGATGTGCTACTGCAGTGGAAAACTCAAAGAAAGAATGTGCACTTTGAAAAAGTACTGTTCAGGGAATGTAACAGATTGACCCCAAAACATTACATTGCATGCATTAACTATGCCACAACAGTAAAGGCTAAAACTGGATTTACATGGGCATACTTCTGGCAGACAGGGGTTTATTTCCTATTTCAAAACCTTTGGCAATGTCATGTTGCCATTTTTATTACCGTTATGTGGAACAGACAGACCTCTTCCCACGCTGGGTATTATATTTTATGCATTTCAGAAGCTATAGCTGTTCTGTTTAGAATACATTTATTTTCCAATTTGCGTTCGTGTTGCTTTTTGTTGGCAGATCTAAGGCCTCAGAAGCAGGCACAGCAACTGATTTTACAAGGCACAGTATGTGGTGATGTCTGCAGCATATCTGGAGGCAAAACAGAGGCTCTGTTGTGGGTTTTGCTCATGTTATCATGGCTCACACCTCTCACAATATCATCAAAATCAGAGGTGGGAAAGGCTAATTTGGCTGTTTAGTCTGTCCTGCCCAAGCACAATTGTTTTCTGTACGTGTTCTAGTGATTTCCCAATATATTTTTCTCTTCCAGCCTTCCAGGAGGGTACTTCCAGGCATTTTTAACTCCAGCCTCAAGATATGAGATTCACTCCTTGCTAATGTCACTGTGTGATTCATAGATTTTTACACAAGCTAAACTCCAAAAACAGTACAGGCAAGAACTATCCTCATGTGACAAAGTTCACTCCCATGATGTCCCTGGGCTCTCTCCATTCTAGTGAAGAGGAGCAATCTCTTCTCAAAACAGCTCTCATACAAAAAGCAAAGTATTATCTCCATCCACTTCATTACGGGTTGATAGCAAGTCCTCCATGCATGGAACTAACACTGAAGGCAACTGCAATACTGTCATGGAGGGCTTGCAGGATCATATGCAAGGGCATGGAGCTGCATTAAACCTGGCATCTGTGGCTGGGGTAGTTGAGAGTACTTGACGATACCTGGGAGTGCTGGATATCTGGGCACTACTATGAGGGGTGGATGGTTCTCAATGAAGCCGTCTGGGCAGGAATCTGGCAGAGTGGTAGTGGCGGGGGGAGGGGAGCACAAACAAATTGGAGTAATTGGGCAATGTCTATGGTAGCTGCAGGTACTTGGTGGGTTGATGCATGGAGCTCCTGGGATGCAAAAGTAGTGTTTGCTATGAGGAGAGTGGGTATGGAGGAAATGTGTGATAGGGGAGGAAGAGAAGAAGTCTAGGGACAATATCCAGCTGCCCCTGACCTAGTGCTGCTGCTGCTCCCTTCAAGCTTTCTTCCTGGTTGTGATAGAGCAGGGGGTAGTGGCTGTGAAAAGTGGCTGCCTGCTCAGCAGACACCACAGTGGTCCCATGCAGCAGGAAGTAGCAGCAGCAGCAGTAGGGAAATGCCTGTAGCCTTTCCTGCAGCTCAGCTGAAGGTAGAAATGTGTTACAGGGCAGTCAGCACTCTAAGCGTCATGTTTTAAACATCTATTAAGCAAGTGATTTGGGATCTTTAACTGACTCTCATTAGAGGCGTCTCATATTAGACACCTAAAGATGACCAAGAGAACAAGCAGCTAAATACTCACGTTAATGGGTCATTTTCAGTGCTGCATATATTTACAGTATTTCATAAAGTTTGTTAAACATCTTTCTATGTAAAATTTTTCACTGTCAAATTTGTTTGTACCAGAATTATGTGAACATTTCATACAAGCTTGGGAAAATAACCAGAAGATGTTTAAAAGAAAAGGTTCTTGATAAATAGTCATGTTTGTTCTAGGTTGTGGTAATAGCTGACATAAAGAGTAGCACAGAGGGAGCAATTTGGAGTGCACAATTAGAAAGTGTTTTTGATTCACCAAAGCCAGGAATTATACTACATGTTCTTAAGCATCACCTATTGGCACTTTCTCGATTATCTACATATATCATCTCTCATAATTGTTACAGTAATACAAGGACAACAATATGGCAGAGAGCTGCATGTGGGGGGCCAGTCCCTCCTGGAGCCCCACTGAATTTTGTGTTTTACATAACTGGTATTGATAGTACTATACAGATATAAACTAGTTAATTTAAAGAATAACTCCATAGTTCACCAATAGCACACCCTGGAGTAATATCCCTAATGATATGTTCTAGTCATCAGCATTGACAATGTTATTCTGCATGTATCAGAAAAAAATATCTTCCATCCTCGGCCCCTGTAGACAATAACTAATTTCAGTTAGATCTGTACGAATAGCTGGTTTTTGGTTCACTGGCAGCTCTGAAAAATCTAAAAGTTGGGGGAAAGATGTTTCTGGTTGAATTAAACTCTTTGATACAAAATGAAGAACTTCATTTTCAGATATTTTAAACCCCTCTTTTAATAGAAGCAAAGGAAATTTGGAAATAAAGGGCTAGCTTCACAAGGGGACTTAGGTTCACATTCACCAAACTGAGAAGGTGGTGGTGACTCCTCAATAGCCAATAGCTCAATGGTTAGGGCACTCATCTAGGATATGTTTCAGAGTAGCAGCCATGTTAGTCTGTATTTGCAAAAAGAAAAGGAGTACTTGTGGAGACTCAGATTTGCATTTCTTCTGTGAAGCAGGGACTGAAACCCACATCTCATCTTTCTAAGGTACATGCCCCTAGTCACCTGGCTATTGGTATTCTGGGATGGGGCTCTCTCAATTTCTTCTGCTGAAGCTGTTCCACTTTGTATAAATAAAGCCAGAACATGAGAATGATTCCATAGCCTTGTGGTTGTGGAACTCACCTAAGTAGGGGGACACCTGGGTGTCAGTCCCTATGCTAATGATTATTACCTAGGGATAATTACTCCAGCCAGAACAAGTTAGGCATTTTAGAACTCAGTATTCAAAGAATTAAATGTAAGCATAAGAGAGAAATAAAATTATGAAATGCATAGACCAGTCAAAAAACTAAAATAACAGCACTTTGAAAGAATAAAATTACAGAAAATATATGTGCATTGCAGGAAGTACTAAGAAGTAACAACAAACAACAATAATACAAGTATGTGTTGGGAGGTGAATGTGAAAGAGACAGAATGTGTGTGTGTGAGTATGTGTGAGAGACACAGACACTGTGCGTGTGTGCATGTGTGTGTGAGAGAGACACACACACAGAGACAAAGTGTGTGTGTGCTGGCTGCTGGGGAAGTCTATGAGGGACGTGTGCTGTCTCTTTAAGGCACTCAGCAGAAAGCTCATTCAGACCACAGCAGCCACCAGCAGCTCAGTCCTGCTCCTAAGCTCTGTTCCCTCCTTCCCTGCTCTGTGGAGATGGGGTACATGGGCGGGTGGGAGGTAGGGGGAGATGGACACCCTGACGTGAGCTCCCCCCTCCACTCCTCCGCTCTTCACAGCAAGCAGGAGGGTCCCGGCGGGGCCGGCTTTAGGCACTAGCAAAACAAGCAGGTGCTTGGTGCAGCACATTTCTAGGGGCTGCATTCTGGAGCCGGCCATGCTGTCCCTAGAAATGTGCCCCCGCCGCCCCAGCTCATCTCTGCTCTGCCTCCGCCTGCTCCCCTGAGCGTGCCGCCACCGCTCTGCTCCTCCCCCCTCCCTCCCAGGCTTGCCGCGCTTGAAATGGCTGTTTCGCGCAGCAAGCCTGGGAGGGAGGGAGGGAGGAGAAGCCCAGCAGTGGCTCACTCAGGGGAGGTGGCAGTGGTGGAGCGGAGGCGAGCTGGGGCAGGGAGCGGTTCCTCTACCTCCCCCTTACTTCCTGCGCTCCCTCCCCGCCCCTCGCTCATCTCTGCTCCTCCTGCTCCCCTGAACGCGCTGCTTCTCCCTCGCCTGAGAGGGAGGGGGGAGAAGCGGAGCGGCGGTGTGTTCAGGGGAGCAGAGGTGAGCTAGGGTGGGGGGTTGCGGTGGTGGGGGGAGCCGCAGGAAGCAATGGGTAGTGGGGGGGAATGCAGCACACCCAGGGGAGGAGGCGGTGCCGGGGATTTGGGGAAGGCGTTGGGAAGGGGCAGAGTTCGGCCAGGGGTTGCGGGGCATGGAAAAAAAAAAGTGGGGGTGGCAAAATTTTTTTTTGCTTGGGGCGGCAAATATCCTAGAGCCAGCCAGGGGCTCCATGGCAGAGGGCAGGAGTAATGTGGCTGCAGAGCAGCGGGGGAAGGGGCTCTGCTAATCAAGTGTGTGGCACTTGATTGACTCTGAGCCGGCCATGCAGCTTAAGAGGGAAGACAGATGAGAACACAGATGCACAAAGATGCTGACGTACAGATCCCTCACCTCCAGTCTAACTTTGTTCAGAACCTGTCAGGTTGTTTTTTTTTTCTGGTTGTATATGTCATACTATAAGTATATCTGTAAGTAATTGAAATACGGACAGATAGCTAACGACATGTAGTGTTAAGAAGAACACACAAAGTATCACTGATGAGAAGAGATGGGGTATGTGGACAGCTGGTGAATCTCAAAGGGGGTACACAATATGAAAAGCTTGGGAACCTCCACCTGAGTCTATGGGGAGACCTGTGTTCAAGATGCTTCTCCAGAGACTCAAACCTGGGTTTCCCACATCCCTAGAAACTTCCCTAACCAGTGGGTTAGTGGGCATAAGCAGGGAGGACACCACCACCTCTTTTTCCATTTTGTGACACTAACATAAAAAGAAATTGAAATGGTTGGTTTCATACATGTCCAATGAAACAACTTTGACATTTCAAAAACATTTTTCCTTTCATCCAGAAGAGTTTACTGAAATCAGCACGAATTTCCCATATGTTTTGGTCTACCTGAATGTCAATTTTTCTGGGGGTGGAAAAAGGTCAAAAAATTTCACTCCTCTCTGATTACAGTATTCATTACTCTTCAGTATACAAATGCCCAGAATAGTTCAGTTGTATGTATCCCAACTCTCATTAGTATCTGTAGCTTTTTTCTCTTTTTATTGATAGATTTTTTTCTTCATAACTCACAGTATGTGTAGCTTCCTTGTTGTTTCCAATTATCTTTTTTGAGTAATGAATGATCTGTAATCTTCCAGTTATACTAAAGCTGGGACTTTATTTCATGAGTATTAATGTGATACTTCTGTAAAGTAACTACTTGGGGGTTCTGGTAGATGTTGGGGTTTTGATTGTATGTTTGGAGTATTTTTGGGGAGGGGGAGCTGGGTAGCTTGTATCAGAAACAGCTGAGTCTGCTAATAAAATATGTTCCTATACATCAAGAGTTCCTCATTCTCCATTTAACTACTACAACCTTGTGTTTACATTGACTATTTGTAAACCCTGTGGCCTGAAGTATGGAGGATAAGGAGCCCTCTGCTCCCAACTACTTGTGAACAGGGAGACGAATGGCCTTTTAGCTGTTTCATCTGCATAAACGTAGAACTCCAAGTGGACAGAAGCTCCTCAGGAGAAGGAGCTCTCTGACACGTTTATTGGTGAACAGGGGAAGTATGGCTATAGAGAAAGATTTATCTGCATAATCTTTTAGCCCTGAATTCCTCTCTTGATAATTTAGGAGTCACCAGAATTGTACACAAACCCAAAATTGCTTTCACAGTCAAACAGAGACAGGGAATGGGGTTCCTACCTTTTAGCAAGTTGTGTGTCCCTAGTAACATGGATTCGGCTTAATAGCCCACTGTATTACTGCTTCTCCGCTACTGAGGGTCTTGCACTATTGGGAAGTCTGATAAGAAGTGGCTCCTTGACATGTAATGCAGAAAAGGGTCTTTGTTGAAGCTGTAGAGAATAATAGCAAAGCTGAGTGAACTCTGGTGAGGCCTCTCCTGTGTAGCCACTTCATAAAGCTGAAATCACAGGTGTTGGAGCCTCAGGTGAGGAGCAGGCAGCACTTTCCAAGAAGTGGAGACAGTCTTATCTGAATGTACCTCGGGACAGTGGGTTGATACTATCCATTGACACCAAATCATGAGTAGGATTTAGCTAATGGGGAAGGGAGAAGTGTCATTTATGTATTAGATGCTCATACTGGAAAGTGGGGAAACAGAGTTAATAAACTACTTCCAAAGTCACGACGGGGAAGTATTTTATTTATCATTCATATAGATATCCTGTTCTTGTGTTTTTCAAAGTTGATGTGTATTCCTTTTTCCCCATACACTTTTTTTTTTAATTTCATACACAAACTCGTTGCTCGTAGTAGGGGAAGTACTGCCTTTAAAGACCTCCAGGAAAAGCATTTATTGTTCCCACAAATTCTGGGTAGGGGATCAAGTTGGTGCTGTTTGTTAGTTTTAAAAGGGACCCTTAGCTATTTAAATGCAGCCCTTGTTGTTGTCAACATCACCTGGTAGAAGCATTATGCATGTGTGATACCCAGAGATGTCATTAACATTAGCAAAACTATAGTCATTTCAATTGAGTCTAAAGGAGTGCAGGATTAAATGCCAAGTCTTTAACATTTTAGCAAACCAATTACTTGCTGTAATTCCTCCTTGCAATTTTTCAGCAACTTTATCTTCTCTACTTCTATTCATAGGAACTTGTGCTCTTTTCACTTCTACTTTAGGCTGATGCTGTGTTAATAGGAATACAATAACCAGTTGCGGCCTTTTCATTGCTTATTTGACATGTGGTTTTCTTAAAGAGGCTCAGAATGGGTTTCAAGCATCTCAAAGGAATTCAGCACAACATGTTTTATGCCTTTGAATTGTTGAAAATACGCTAGCTTTCTAGCACCCTTGATGCTACAGGGTCTCATCTGACTGCATACTATAAGTGTCATGGCAGAAGCCTCGAAGAAAAAATTGATTATTAAAAAAGTGGTCAAAGCATGAATGAGAAATAACAAAAGTCACAAGTGGTGTGACTCTATAGTTAATCTTGGCAAGCCTAGTGTAAGAAAGCTTGTCAGGTAATTGAGGTATTTATCAAATACATATAACTTCCCCCCCCTCCATTAATTTGCATTCTATTAGCCACAATTCTTCACATGTAGTTACTGACAGCAAAACACTTTATGATGACAATAATCTGACTGCTTTATTGGCTAGTGCCCATTACTTCCTTTGATTAGGATAGTTTTGTTATTTTCTTGATGAATCTTTTTGATTTTTAGCTAGAGATCAAGGGACCAGATTCTGTCCTGGCACCAGTTTCAGCCTAGTGTAATTCCTCATTGATTCTAGTGTAACGGAGAGCAGAAGCAGAAACTTCTTATCAGGAGTTGGTGGCACACAGTACTAGGCACTTTACACAAAAATAACAGAAAGACAGTCCTGTCCTAAAGATCTTATAATCTAAATAGTAAGAATGTATCTCTATGAGTTTGATCCTACTCATTACATAGCTGGATGCTGGAAAAATAAACACAATGTAAGAGTTATGAAAGGGAGCCCAGAATAACCAAATCCTGCACTAAAATGGGCTTATCTATTCTAGAGTATTTTACTGCTAGTTAGTTAATGGACAAGTGATTAACTCTATTTAGAGTCTAGTGAAGACAAATCCTTGTTAAGCAGGGTTCAGCCAAGGTGAAGTTGGTGCCTTGTTTACTTTATCAACTTTCCTTTTTCCCCTCTCTTTCTCCACATAAGCAGAAAATGGTCCCAGCCATCTTTTCCAGCCCACTCCAATCAGCGCTCTAGTTTCTGGAAGTGATGGGAATGTGCTAATTCTTGTGCTTATTAATTATTATTATTATTATTATTATTATTTGGGACAATGCCAGCACACGAGTAAACCAAGCCAACCAAAACTCCTTTCTGTTGGAAGCCAAATCCAAATCAAACATTTGTTGAATGTCCAGACTAGCATGTAAAAACATGTTAGCTAACCAGAGGTAACTGCAAAAAGAAAAGGAGTACTTGTGGCACCTTAGAGACTAACCAATTTATTTGAGCATGAGCTTTCGTGAGTGTCAAGGTTCCTCCCCCACTCTGAACTCTAGGGTACAGATGTGGGGACCTGCATGAAAAACCTCCTAAGCTTATCTTTACCAGCTTAGGTCAAAACTTCCCCAAGGTACAAAATATTACACCTTGGACAGGCCGCTACCACCACCAAACTAATACTGGTTACTGGGGAAGAGCTGTTTGGACGCGTCCTTCCCCCCAAAATACTTCCCAAAACCTTGCACCCCACTTCCTGGACAAGGTTTGGTAAAAAGCCTCACCAATTTGCATAGGTGACCACAAACCCAAACCCTTGGATCTGAGAACAATGAAAAAGCATTCAGTGTTTTACAAGAAGACTTTTAATAAAAAATAGAAGTAAATAGAAATAAAGAAATCCCCCCTGTAAAATCAGGATGGTATATATCTTACAGGGTAATTAGATTCAAAAACATAGAGAACCCCTCTAGGCAAAACCTTAAGTTACAAAAAAGATACACAGACAGAAATAGTTATTCTATTCAGCACAATTCTTTTCTCAGCCATTTAAAGAAATCATAATCTAACACATACCTAGCTAGATTACTTACTAAAAGTTCTAAGACTCCATTCCTGTTCTGTCCCCGGCCAAGACGACTACAGACAGACACAGACCCTTTGTTTCTCTCCCTCCTCCCAGCTTTTGAAAGTATCTTGTCTCCTCATTGGTCATTTTGGTCAGGTGCCAGCGAGGTTACCTTTAGCTTCTTAACCCTTTACAGGTGAGAGGAGCTTTCCCCTGGCCAGGAGGGATTTCAAAGGGGTTTACCCTTCCCTTTATATTTATGACACGCCCCCCAAATCTCAGCTAGGGTGAAACACTGGCTGGGATTTCTTCCTGGAGCTCTAGGAAAACAGAGTTAATAAGACACATGCATCTCTAAATATACTACCAAGTACATAAAGACTAACAATATTTTCCACATCTCAAGGACGATTTTAACCAGTTGATTCTGGGAAACTTTCACGGGAGAGTGCATCAGCCACTTTGTTAGAAGCTCCTGAGATGTGTTGGATGTCGAAATCAAAATCTTGGAGAGCTAAACTCCACCGAAGAAGTTTTTTGTTAGTTTCTTTGACAGTGTGAAGCCACTTTAGTGCAGCATGGTCGGTTTGCAGGTGGAAACGCCGTCCCCAAACATATGGGCGTAGCTTTTCCAGAGCGTAGACAATGGCATAACATTCTTTTTCAGTGACTGACCAGTTGCTTTCCCTCTCAGACAGTTTTTTGCTGAGAAACACTACAGGGTGGAATTCTTGATCAGGTCCTTTCTGCATTAAAACTGCTCCCACACCACGCTCGGATGCATCTGTGGTTACTAGGAACGGTTTGTCAAAGTCTGGGGCCCTTAGTACAGGGTCAGACATGAGTGTCGCTTTAAGCTTGTTAAAGGCCTTCTGACACTTTTCTGTCCACTGAACAGCATTTGGCTGTTTCTTTTTGGTTAGGTCTGTCAGTGGGGCAGCGATTTGGCTGTAGTGCGGTACAAATCGTCTGTAATAACCGGCCAAGCCTAAGAAGGATTGAACCTGTTTCTTTGACTTTGGGACAGGCCACTTTTGGATAGCATCCACTTTGGCCTGTAGGGGGCTGATAGTTCCTTGACCCACCTGGTGTCCAAGGTAAGTCACTCTGTTTAGGCCTATTTGACACTTCTTAGCCTTAACAGTTAGTCCTGCCTCCCTTATGCGCTCAAGGACTTTTTGTAGATGTTCCAGGTGGTCTGCCCAGGAATCCGAAAATATGGCCACATCGTCAAGGTAGGCGACTGCATATTCTCCTAATCCCGCCAGGAGACCATCTACAAGTCTTTGGAAAGTGGCGGGTGCATTTCGCAGCCCGAAAGGGAGTACATTAAATTCATACAGCCCGAGATGTGTGATGAAGGCTGACCTTTCCTTGGCAGATTCATCTAGCGGTACCTGCCAGTACCCCTTGGTTAAGTCCAAGGTAGAGATGAACTGGGCCCGTCCCAGTTTCTCTAATAGTTCATCAGTGCGTGGCATTGGATAGTTGTCTGGGCGAGTTACAGCATTTAGCTTACGGTAGTCCACGCAAAAACGTATTTCCCCATCTGGTTTGGGAACTAGAACTACTGGAGATGCCCATGCACTTTCAGAGGGGCGGATTACACCCATCTGTAACATATCCTGGATCTCCCGTTCTATAGCAGTTTTAGCTTGAGGAGACACCCGGTAAGGGTGGACCCTAATTGGGTGAGCATTACCTGTGTCAATGGAGTGGTATGCCCGTTCAGTCAGTCCTGGGGTGGCTGAGAACGTTGGCGCGTAGCTAGTGCACAGCTCCTGGATCTGCTGTCGCTGCATACGCCCAAGGGTCATGGAGAGGTTCACCTCTTCCACACCACCAGCACATTTCCCTTCGTAATAGACACCTTCAGGCCACTCAGCGTCGTCTCCTCCCTGGGCTGTAAACTGACAAACTTTTAATTCTCTGGAATAAAAGGGCTTTAGAGAATTAATATGATACACCTTAGGCTTTCGGTTGGAGGTGGGGAATGCTATGAGATAATTAACAGCTCCCAGACGCTCCTGGACCACGAATGGCCCTTCCCACGATGCTTCCATTTTATGGGCCTGGAGCGCCTTTAAGACCATGACCTGGTCTCCTACTTTGAAGGAACGCTCTCTGGCATGTTTATCATACCAGGCTTTTTGCTCTTTTTGAGCATCCTGTAAGTTTTCTCTAGCAAGGGCTAAAGAGGTTTGGAGGGTGTTTTGTAGGTTGGTTACAAAGTCCAGAATGTTAGTTCCTGGAGAAGGTGTAAATCCCTCCCATTGCTGCTTCACCAACTGCAATGGCCCCTTAACCTCACGGCCATATACAAGTTCAAATGGGGAAAACCCTAAACTGGGATGTGGTACAGCTCTGTAGGCAAAGAGCAACTGCTGCAATACTAGATCCCAATCATTGGAGTGCTCATTTACGAATTTACGTATCATGGCCCCCAAAGTTCCATTAAACTTCTCCAACATGCCATTTGTTTGATGATGGTAAGGAGTGGCAACCAAGTGATTTACCCCATGAGCTTCCCAAAGGTTTTTCATAGTTCCTGCCAGGAAATTAGTCCCTGCATCTGTGAGGATGTCGGAGGGCCAACCTACCCTGGCAAAAATGTCTGCTAGTGCCTGACACACACTTTTAGCCCTGGTGTTGGGTGGCAAAATCCATGAAAGTCAGTATGTACTGCTTTCCTCTGGGTGTCTTTTTCGGAAAAGGACCCAGAATATCCACAGCTACTCGCTGAAATGGAACTTCAATGATGGGGAGTGGCTGGAGAGGAGCTTTGACCTGGTCTTGGGGTTTTCCCACTCTTTGGCACACCTCACAAGACTGGACATAGGTAGAAACATCCTTGCCCATTCCCTCCCAGTGGAATGACCCCCCCAAACGGTCTTTGGTCCTGTTCACCCCAGCATGGCCACTAGGGTGATCATGGGCTAAGCTCAAGAGCTTGGCCCGGTATTTAGTTGGAACTACCAACTGTCTCTGAGGATGCCAGTCTTCCTGGTGTCCCCCAGAAAGAGTTTCCTTGTATAAAAGTCCTCTTTCTACAACAAACCTGGATCGATTAGAAGAGCTGAGAGGCGGTGGGTTGCTCCGTGCCGCCGTCCAAGCTCTCTGGAGGCTTTCATCTTCTTCCTGTTCGGTCTGGAACTGTTCCCTTGATGCTGGAGACATCAGTTCCTCATGGGATTGTGGACCTAGGCTTGGTGCCTCTGGAAGCGATATAGGGGATGGAGCTGTTTCTGTTGACTGTGAACCGCTCTCCGCTGGTGCACTATGTTGGGATTCAGGCTCCGGCTGAGCCTCTTGTGTAGGGTTATCGGCTGCTGCCAGTTCAGGTTCGGTGGGGCCCTCTGGTGTTGAGGTTGCAAGTACTGGATTCAGTGCTGGCACGGGGTCTGGTGTTGGTTGTTTGGCTGGTTCCGGTTCTGGGACTGGTTCCGTCTGGGTCTCTGGGACTGGATCCACTACTGCTGTTGCAGACATTGGCCTGGGGTCCAGGTCCATCACCTCTGACTGGGTCCTGATAGAAGTTTCCGGAACAGAGCTAGGCCTCACGGCTTGTTTAGCCTGGTTGCGGGTGACCATTCCCACCCTCTTGGCCTGCTTCACATGATTGGCCAAGTCTTCCCCCAACAGCATGGGGATGGGATAATCATCATAGACTGCAAAAGTCCACATTCCTGACCAGCCCTTGTACTGGACAGGCAACTTGGCTGTAGGCAAATTGAAAGAGTTGGACTTGAAGGGTTGAATCGTCACTTGGATCTCTGGGTTGATTAAATTGGGGTCCACTAAGGAAGCATGGATAGCTGACACTTGTGCTCCGGTGTCCCTCCACGCGGTGACCTTCTTCCCACCCACACTCACAGTTTCCCTCCGCTCCAAGGGTATCTGGGAGGTATCTGGGCCTGTGGACCTCTGGTGTGATTCCGGTGCAATGAACTGTAATCTGTTGGGGTTCTTGGGGCAGTTGGCCTTTACATGCCCCAGCTCGTTACATTTAAAACATCGTCCAGCTGACGGGTCACTGGGGCGAGGAGGGTTGCTGGAGAACGGGGTGGTGGGACGATAAGGGGTCTGGAGGGTTCTTTGGGAGGTAGGTGGGGCTTTGGGCGGCCCCCGGTAATAGGGTGTGGTCTGGGGTGGTCCCTTCTGGTCTCCGCTCCAACTGCGACCAGTTTTCTTCTTCTCTGCCACCTCCACCCATCTGGCTCCAATCTCTCCTGCCTCAATTACAGTTTTGGGTTTCCCATCTAGGATGTATCTTTCTATTTCCTCAGGAACACCCTCTAAGAATTGTTCCATTTGCATTAGGAAGGGCAAATTTACTGGAGATTCAACACTTGCTCCTGATATCCAGGCATCCCAATGTTTTACAATGTGGTAGGCATGTCGGGTAAATGACATGTCTGGTTTCCACTTTAGGGCTCTGAACCTCCGACGAGACTGCTCGGGTGTTATCCCCATTCTGACTCTCGCCTTGGATTTAAACAGTTCATACTTGTTCATGTGTTCTTTAGGCATTTCAGCTGCCACCTCAGCTAAGGGTCCACTGAGCTGCGGCCTCAGCTCTACCATGTATTGGTCAGTAGAGATGTTGTACCCAAGGCAGGCCCTTTCGAAGTTTTCTAAGAAGGCCTCAGTATCATCACCTGCCTTGTAGGTGGGGAACTTTCTGGGATGGGAAGTGGTACCTGGAGAAGGATTGCTAGGGTTTGTTGGTATATTCTGCTGGGCGTTTATCCTCTCCATCTCCTCCACATGCTTCCTCTCTTTTTCCTTCTCCTCCTCCACATGCTTCCTCTCTTCTTCCCTCTCCTCCTTCTTCAGCCGCATGAGTTCTATCTGTCTTTCATGTTCCCTTTGTTTTTCCTCAGCCTGAAATTTGGCTAATTCCAGCTGTAGTCGAGCTGAGGATTTGGCCATTCTAACCTCTCTGTTTTTAACTAACTTTACACCCGAGGTTTAGAAATAAACAAACAAAACTTGGCTGTAAAATTTTGCTGTGCTGGAATAGAATACCTATTCTCTGATAGTGATTGTCAGCCTACAGAAAAAGACAATTCCCTTGTCTCTGCTCTGGGCCCAAATTAAAGCAAAAAACCTCCAACTACTTGGAAACCTGCTTACCCAGCCCAAAGAAGAAAAAAAAAATTCTTTTCAAACCTGTGCTCCTTGTAAAACAAAAAAAAATAAAAATCCTAAAAAAAAACCCTGCCACTTTTGTCTCCAGGCAAATGGGTAGAGCACACCCCCCCTATTTACTTTTAGGAAGAAAAGAAAGAAAAAAAACCTCTGGGTTGGAAGACTGTGAATTTCCCTGCAGGAGTTAAGTACCCTGCCTCCAGGCAAAGAAAACCTGCAATTCACAAGATAATCCCCTTTTGTCTCTGCTTGGCCACAAAGCAGAGAGAAACCAAGCTGCTTTCAGTTTCAAAGCTGCTTCTGGACTTCCTAAAAATTCCTTTTTAAAATCTGTATTTCTAGTTCAAAAAATCTCAACTGGATCTCAAAATGATTTCAGGTTAATCCCACCACTGTGCCACCATGTCACGGTTCCTCCCCCACTCTGAACTCTAGGGTACAGATGTGGGGACCTGCATGAAAAACCTCCTAAGCTTATCTTTACCAGCTTAGGTCAAAACTTCCCCAAGGTACAAAATATTACACCTTGGACAGGCCGCTACCACCACCAAACTAATACTGGTTACTGGGGAAGAGCTGTTTGGACGCGTCCTTCCCCCCAAAATACTTCCCAAAACCTTGCACCCCACTTCCTGGACAAGGTTTGGTAAAAAGCCTCACCAATTTGCATAGGTGACCACAAACCCAAACCCTTGGATCTGAGAACAATGAAAAAGCATTCAGTGTTTTACAAGAAGACTTTTAATAAAAAATAGAAGTAAATAGAAATAAAGAAATCCCCCCTGTAAAATCAGGATGGTAGATATCTTACAGGGTAATTAGATTCAAAAACATAGAGAACCCCTCTAGGCAAAACCTTAAGTTACAAAAAAGATACACAGACAGAAATAGTTATTCTATTCAGCACAATTCTTTTCTCAGCCATTTAAAGAAATCATAATCTAACACATACCTAGCTAGATTACTTACTAAAAGTTCTAAGACTCCATTCCTGTTCTGTCCCCGGCCAAGACGACTACAGACAGACACAGACCCTTTGTTTCTCTCCCTCCTCCCAGCTTTTGAAAGTATCTTGTCTCCTCATTGGTCATTTTGGTCAGGTGCCAGCGAGGTTACCTTTAGCTTCTTAACCCTTTACAGGTGAGAGGAGCTTTCCCCTGGCCAGGAGGGATTTCAAAGGGGTTTACCCTTCCCTTTATATTTATGACAGTGAGCTACAGCAATTCTTTAATTGAAATTAGAATCTCTAGAGTAGTTATACCCTAAGAGTGCTACTACACAAGTGCAAGTCATAGTGCTCTTGCTTAGCTACGCTCCAGCTTCTGAAAGAAAAGTAGGCAAACACCTTTTGCTTTGCCGAGCACCACATCACACCTACACACCTGGGTCACAAATCACGTTCATTCTATGTGAATAGCCATCCCTTTTCATATCCTGCACTCCTATGAAGAAAAAAAAAAAAGAGAGTGGCTTTGCATAGGACTTGAGAGTATACCTAGCTTTTAAGCTTACTTGTATTGTCCACTAAGCCTTGCCCTTGAGTTCAATAACCTTACATCCCCTTTTGTCCATCAAATAGAGATTTGTAGGATCAGGGTGTAGACATTGTGCTCCACATTTACATCAATTTAAGTTTCAAGCCCTTGTAAACCTATTCCAGAATTTAAATGGGATGGGGTCTGGGCTGATAATGGTTAAATCAAACTGATTTAAGTGTGATCCTCATCATGTTAATGAAGCCCTTAGTTATGAACTCCTCTCTTTGGCTTTAATTCTGCTAGTAAGCAGGCATATGTTGGTTACTGCATGGCACCGTTTTCATTAATGCAGAACTGGATTGCCTTGTACCTCCTGTTCTGGACAACTTTTTATTTTCCATTTATATGTACAACACCCTGCACTTGTACTATGCAGCATCAGCCCCTCCCCCATTTTTTTTGTGCTTCAGAATCAGACATGAGATTTTTTTTAAATGGCATTTTTATGTTTTCATATCAAATAAATACAATTTTAATACCGGTTGCTTCTGAATAATGATTCTTTAGTTTCTTAGCTGAGCTTTAATCTGTGATCATGAAATTGAACATCTCAGTTCACATTTGAATACATACTCATCTCACTTTCAGGTAAATTAGGGTGTTTTTTTTTTAATTGACCAAGACCTAAAGACATTGTATGTTATCTTATGAATAATTAAAGTAAAACTAGGTATTGGATTTTCTACAGCATCCCACCGATCATATGTCATTTAAATAATATCTTACGCTAATGCTTTTTTCAACAGAAGGAACCGGCAGCAATATATGACAGACTGTCAGAAAGAGAATGAGAAGTAACTCCACCAATCAAAACTACAGATGGAAAGTCTGAAATCTATTGGATACTACTGATGTGTACTATATAAAAATACTACTTCTAGACAGGATCTAGGTAGGAAGACTAAAACTGGGATTATTACTCCTACTGTCCCTAAAAGTAGGAGAGAAACTTTTTAGCCACAAGTAGTCAAAACTTCCATTTTTATATCTTATCCAAACAGCAGTATCTCCAGCAACACAGTCTCATAATGCCTCATAGATTAAATATTAACTAAAAGGATTGACTGCTACCTTCTGGGTCATGAAAGGCTTTCTCCACCAGGTAGTTTGTCCACAACTAAAACCTGTTTGGCCCAATGCTGAGCAAATCCTGTGAAGTGCTGCAAACTCTCTGTTCGCATTGACTCAGCATCTCATGGGTTCATTGCCTTCTGGAGGAACATTCTGAACAAGATGACTTCTTAGCATGAATTTTTCAAACCTGCTACAGTTGCTTTTCCAATTCCCTGGCCCTATAACCATTGGTCCAGGTTTGGTCATGATAATAGAATTGTGTCTTTCTTTCTTTTGGCTCTATTTCTAGATCATATAAAATTACAGGGAGTATGATGCAATGTAGTTGTAGCCATTTCCCTCCCAGGATATTAGAGAGAAAAGGTGGGGAGGTAATAATTTTATTAGACCAATTTCTGTTGGTGAAAGAGACAAGCTTTTGAGCCACACAGAGATCTGCTTCAGGTTTGGGATAGGTACTACGAGCATCACAGTTAAATGTAAGGTAAGTTGTTAGCACATATTCTAAGGGACCATTCAAGATCATATGGCTTATTACAACAATCTGTAACCCACTAAGCTATATATGATCTTGGATCGTCCCTTAGATAATGTGCTAACAACTTATGGTAAACAATTACATTTAGCTGCGACACTCGAAGTAACTTTGCCAGACCTGAAGAAGACCTCTGTGTGTCCTGAAGGCTTGTCTCTCTTACCAAAAGAAGTTGGTCCAATAAAAGATATTACCTCATGCGCCGTGTCTCTCTAGGAAGCATGATGTTAGAGGTAGTGGGGTTAAGCCACTGGAAAGGACAGAACTACTCTTTTCCTAATTACTTCTCTGTTTTATTCTTCTCCTTCATTGAGAAGGATTTTTAATCTTATGACAAATCTCAAGAACTTAAACAGGATTATTTAATTTTCCAGTTCTTTAGTTGAACTACACAAAGCTGGAATCCTCTGCTAAATTTAGTTCTTACCATAACTGTACAGTATAATTTAAGCTTTAAAACAGTCCATCTTTCCACCAATGTAAGAATATTTAAATATGAGTCTATATTAGATTAACTGCAAATTCTATTTGGTTTGAGTATATTATGAGTGTAATACCCAAATATTTAAAGTAAGTAATCAGGAAATATGGTATACATTGGGGTTGCGTTTTTGAAAAGGGTGACGGATACTGAAACTGAGGATACGAGGGTTTTTTCCTCATAAGAAATAATGGAATAAGGAGGGGGGTGCATTTACAATGTCACCACACTCGCCTATGACAATGCTCTTTTTCCCTAACAGTGTACTTTTTTACAATGACAGGTTATACAGTACACATTTTACCCTTAAAACATTGAACAAAATAATGTAGAACCTTACTAACACCGTTCAAACACAGAACATTTTAATACAGCAAATACAGTAATATAAAACCGTGTCAATTATGTTTAACTTAGATAGGGCTGGTGGCTGGGTTTTCCTGGGATGGCTTTTCCGTGGCTGGCTTTTCGGTTGCAGAAGTCCTAAAAAAGGGATTTTATCTATGTCTGCTCTCCTGCATTAATCTTTGAATTATGGATCTCCCTGTAGCAAGCCACTGCATCATTGAGAGCCCTGGAGATTTTGGCAGACCGTTCATGAAAAGTTTAACCGGTCTATATGATTTCCATCATCTCATCAAGTAATACAAAGAAATGAGAGAGAGATTATTTTTCATCAGACTCCTAGCTTTCTGCCCTACATCGTCATCATCCTTGCTTTCTTCAGATATCCGTTGTTGGTCCAGCTCAATCAGTTTCTCATTTGTCAGTTGCTCAGCATGAGACTCCAACAACTCCTCTACATCCCCCTCCTTCACCTCCTTGAAGCTGACATCCTTCACCAACTTGACAATTTCTTGCTGGAGAGCAAATCCCATGAAGCTGTGGACAGCATTTGGCCATGCACGGCACCAAATGCCATTCATACATTGAAAAGTGACCTCCTCCCATGATGCATCAATACTTTCCATGCCATTCAAGATTTTGTAGGACTTCCAAAACTGCTTTACATTGGGCTTTCCTTCACCTGCCATCTCCTTAATCAGCATGGAAAATGTCCTCCACAGGTTGTAAGTCTTGTGGCCATTACACCCTGGTCCATAGGATGCAGCAACAATGTGGTGTTGGGTGACAAAAATAGGACTTTAATGTTCGGGCACAGGGCTTCATAGTCCAGTACATGGGTGCTTGCGTTATCCAGCAGAAGGAGAATGTTAATAGCCAAATTTTCATTCTGTCAGTAAGCCTTAAATTCAGGGACAGCATGGTCTACAAACCACTCACAGAAGATATTGCATGTTATCCAGGCCTTTCTGTTCGACTTCCAAATCATGGGGAGATGAGACTTGACATAGGCCCTCATTGCTCTTGGGTTTTCACTGTGGTAGACAAGCAAGGGGTTCAACTTGTAATTGCCTTCTGCATTTCCCCCAAGCAGAAGGCTTAAGCGGTCTTTTGAGGCTTTGAATCCAGGAGCAGTGTTCTCGTCACGAGAAATACAAGTTCCCGCTGGCATCTTCTTCCAGTAAGGGCACATATCATCAATGTTAAAAGCTTGTTTCAGAGAGTAGCAACCTTCCAAAACAATTTTCTTTAGCTATGCAGGAAACATTTCAGCCACTTCTTCATCTGCAGTAGCCGCTTCTCCTGTGAGTTTTACATTATGTAGATTGGCATGCTTCTGGAATCTGTGGAACCATCCATGACTAGCATTGAAGGTCTCTTTTTCCACTGTTAATCTCTCTCCCTCTTTTTCCTTTAAATTGTTATACAGTCTTTTGGCGTTCTCCTGACGCAAGCTTAAACTCACAGGCATTTTCTTTTGATGGAAGCCATCAATTCAATCAGCTAGCAAACGTTCCATCTTCTCCATTGTACTTCTCTTTGTTTAGTTATCTTCATCTATGACAATTTCATAGCACTTCTAGTGCTTTCACGAATTCAGTCAGCACTCTTAAAAAATGTACATATAATCGTAGCAGACAAACTGAGTATATGAGCAATGTCAGCTGCACACTCACCTCTTTCAATAAGCTTTATAACATTTAATTTCACTTCTAATGTTACACTTTTATGTTGCCACTTAGACACAAACCCACTCAACACTTTGAACACGTTTTCCACTCATGATGGGTAGTATTGTACTGTACAGTACTGTACTCATGGCCCGCCCAGCCTCTTGCCACCCCCCTCCACCTGCACTTCCATCCCCACCACGCCTCTTCCCACCCAGTTCCACCCCTCCCTCCAAGCACGCCCCATCCCCGCTCCTCTCCCTCCCTCCCAGAACCTCCTGCATGCTGCTTAACAGCTGATCGCGGCAGGCAGAAAGCACTGGGAGGGAGGGGGAGGAGTTGATCTGTGGCTATGTGGGACGCTGGTGGATGGGAGGCACTGGGGGTGGGGGCTGGCTGTTGGTGGGTGCTAAGCACCCATATAAAAGTGATGTAAAAGGTGAAGTAAGTAAGTTGCAAACAACAGACATGTGGATTGGGACCAATGTGAATCAGAACATGTTTCCCTATTGATGAGCAATGGATATGCAAAACAATGGATAAGGGGCAGATTATACCAGGGACCTCCCTGTATCAGAATACTCCCCCTGCACTGGTGCCTTGGGGTGGGAAGCAAACCCAAAACTTCATCCATTGTGTACTCCTCTCCCCCAGTATCCTGTACAGGTGGGGTAAGTAGCATTCTCCGCTACACAACATGCAGTGGAGTAAGAGGAGCACGCTGGGACCCCTTACTCCTCTGTACAGGCTTATAGTTCCTGTCCTTGATGCTCACTGCATTTCCTGCATAGTATATTTACTACAGCTAGAAATTCTGAACACAAAGTTTGGAATTGTGCATTACAATAGAAGGTTATACTGAAACACAGACTATATTTCCACTTTGCCTATGGTACTCTCAAGATATGAATATATATGTAAAAGTAATGGAATTAATTACACAGCAAAACGTTATAATATTTTAATTCAGGTTACACATTTGCCATCGCTAGACATCTTAACATCCATCTGCAATATATAAAAAATCCAGTGTTATTGTACCCTCAGAGCAGAGTATGACTCATTTTAAAATTTATATTAATGTAACATGATCGGCTTCCAAACCTTACCTCTAGAAAAACAAAAATAGGAACACAGATAGTGATAGCAGTTGACGTTGTGTGCTCACAAATTACATGTAAGGTTTTTTTACTCCCTTCTTTTGCCATCTTATAAAGCATGAGCTCTGTATAAATCAGTTGATAATTATTTTGTCCAAGTGCAGTAAGGCCTAACACTCAATGTGGATATTAAATGTAATCAGTAGGCTTCATTCTCTAAGGATGAAAATCCCCTTTGTGTGAGGGGCCACTTAAATTGTGCTTTCCAGCTGCATGGCAGCGTTACCAAAAGAGGGCCCATGCAGTAATGATTTTACACTCCCATGCGCTGGTGATCTTCAAGTGGTTTTCTGTGCCAGCACTGCTTTGGCTAGTGAGAATGGTAGAAATGGAGTAGAGCCCCAGAGAGACTGTGACAAATCCCAGTTTGGTTTTGTGAACCTCATTTTTTTCAGTGTCTCTACTCTGTACTGCAGGATTGCAAAAATCAGGACATCAAAACTCATGAGTCAGACCTCACCCCCCAAAAAAACATCATGAGGTTTTTTATTAAGATTATATTGTGTTTTTTTAGGTCATTCTCTTGAGTTTGAACTCCCTCTGCCCATCCACAGGACATGTGGCAATTAGTGTTGTCCATTCTCCCATATGTACTGGATGAAGTGATTTTGGCCCTTGTACAGGAACTCTCACCCCCACCTGACCATCTCCTGACCATCAATTAATCCTGTCTGCCAGTCTCCCATTAGTTCTGTCCCCACCCAACCCCCCTCAATTCAGCCCCCCCTTAGTTCAGTCCTGCAGTCCTCATCATACCACCCCATCAGTTCAGCCTGTCTAACCCCATTGACCCCCACCACCTCAGTTCATCCTCCCAGAACTCACCCCATCTGCTCAGAACCCACCATCAATACAGGCCCCCTACCCCATTAGTACTCACCCTCCTCAGTTCAGCCCCCCACAGCTCCCAGGCCATAGTTCAGCCCTCTCAGCTTCATCGCTGCTCCTCATAGGGTTATTCACCCTCTCCAGACCTGGGGGGTGTGGTGGGATCTCATCTCCCACTTCTCAGGCTGACAGCAGGAGCCCTGGGGCTGGGGCTCACAGCAGCAGCCTCTCCTCACAGCAGCTGGGGCTCCTGCCCTCAGTCCACCTCAGGTGGCTGTGGCCAGAGGTGCTGGAACAATTTTCATAGTGGGGGTGCTGAAAGCCATTTAACAAAACTGTAAACCCGATATATGATGGAAACTGCTTCAAACCAGGGAGTGCTGCCACATGTACAGCTGTGGCTCCCACTGTCAGCAGGAGCCCCAACAGCCTGGAGCAGACTGACGGTAGGAGCCACAGCCACCACAGCGATTTCTAAGTAAAATTAGTCCTGACTCATGATCTGGGGATAGAACTCTCAATGTCAGAATTTTTTTTTAGCCACAGCTTAATTTTACTGATAAAACACATCCCTGGTGATTAATTCGTAAGAGTTGGCATGTCTGATACTGCAACCTTCAGTTTGGAGTTTGGCCTAATATGTTGTGTTGCAAACTTCTTTGTTGATTAGAGCAAGCATTGTGATATCTACTGGAAAAAAATATGTCTGAGGGGTTATGAGGGAGCCATCAAGGGCCATCAGAATTGAATGTCTCCTAATGGGACAAAGGACTTTATATTGATAGCCCATTGATTTTGAATGACTCTATGTAGAAGCTTTCACAATGTGAAAGATGAACAGACCAAGAAGACCAGATGGTCGGCCTGGCCTGAGGATGCTGACCAGATTTCACCCTTACAGAAGGGGTGAAACCAGATGAGAGAGGCTGCACTTAGGATTTTGTTTAGAAGGTCTATAACTCTAGTGTGCTTTAAAAGTTAAAGTGTCTGTCGTTAAGAAATCCCTTTGCTAAGCCTGAGTTCCTTCTTTTCCTGCCACATTGTCTCTAGAAACCAGATCTCCCACAGCCTGGTGTGAATGTGATAAAATACTGGGGACTCCAAAGGCCTGTGGCACTGCTTCTGGGTTCTAAGGCAGACACACTGTGACTTTCCCTAGTCCCAAAAAGGTGTCAGACATTGGGAGTGCACCATGGAGTGCGCTCTAATGACCTAGATTTAGGAACAGTGATCAGCCACTACCCAGATCCTGGGGCTCTTAGAATCACATTGGATCTACTCACATCAGACTGGTGACAATTCACAGAGGAGTACTGGGTCAGGTTGTGGCAGGGCCCATGGGAAATAGATTTACATGGGGCATCCTTACCAAACATGCAAGATGCTGCAGTTAAAATAGCCGCTGCTCGCTGGTTGAATGGGTGGATATGACCACTCCAGACCACTCTACACTTCATAAGCATATACTACAATAACTGAGGTGTTATTTAGGTGAAGTGAATTTCATCTTAACTGAATTGTGTGGTATTTATTGCAGACTGGGGAACAGTTTAAAGAAGATGTTCAGTGGCAGAACAGGGTAATGATAAATCACAATATAAAGAGTTTTGGGGAGGGGGGAGGGAGGGTTGGATACCTTGAGGTATCCATAGGGTTTCACAGGAATTCATATTTGGACTGGTTTTATTTTATTAATTATCTGAAAGGGTAAAAACAACACATTAATTTAGTATCAACTGAAAATACAATTAAATGTTCCAAACCCACATCACTATCACTTTTTATGAGTGACATTCCATTTGTTATAGAACTATAATGAGGCACATTTTTCCCCCCTCACACTTTTCTTGTGTCAAAAGTGAAATACAATCTACTGAGTTCAAGAAAAATGTTGGCAAGATTATAAATGTCCTTCATACAGAAGTATTTTTGAACTACATACAAGAAAGTCAGGAATACAAGTTTATTGTATTAGCATATTTATATTAAAAATAAATCATTCTTCAGGTTAAAAAGCCTACCCCACTTTAACAAGGGTGGGATTTTCAAAAGTGACAAAGGGAGCTTCGTGCCCAAATTCTATTGAAAGTCAGTGGTAGGGGAGAGCTTTACTTTTTCCTCAGGTAATTTTGAAAACCTGTCACAATACTAGTACTTATTGTCAAACAACAGACTAACTAGGAAACTGACAGCTATCATAGTGAAAGTCCACTTCATTCAAAATCTTTTCAGCTGGATGCCTGCATTCCTCTTACATATTAGGCATAAATTATGCTTTCAGATGCATGCACAGTTCCTACTGACGTTACATATGAAGCCAAGGGCAGAATTTGATTCATAGTGATAAATAGATAATAAAATAATAATAATAATACTAATGAATAAATAATTAGTTCCTTGATTATATAAATTGTGATTCATAATTATTCTGTAACAAAATGTATTTGTTTTAAAATGATCTGTATCTAACAAATAAGTATAAATCTATATTTTTATTCCCATTTGCAAAATTTCATCTTAAAATACCTAATATTGGTTTAGATCATACAATAAATAAATTAATCCATAAACTTCCAATAATGTTTTTTAATTGTTTTAGAGTAACTCCGTTTTATAGCAGCTAATACCATATTCACATCTATGCCTGTCTTAATTGCATTGGATACAAAAGTGCCTCTAAAAAACCAAGCATTGCATTTTTCAATGTCAATATCAACCTCACTCTCCATGAATTTAACTGATGGTGTAATTCTATTAACCTTGGCTTGTTTGACTAGTCCAGTAGAACATATTCAACTTTTTCTCCTGTCTTTAGATCTCTGTGCAAACATATACAAATTTGATGGGAAATAAAAAAAAATCTTTCATATTAACATATGTAATTTAATAAAGCTGGAGAATCAATAGTCTGAGATTTTATAAACAGGCATCCAGAAAAAAAATTAACATCTCTCTATGATTCCCTTTATCCTGGGTCTGAAGTTCTAATCTTACTTAAATTTATATACTACTGAACATGTTGAAGCCAATAAGTACAACAGGCTATTTTTACAGACCCCTTAATGTAATTACCGGTATTCATTTTATGTTTTCCCCAATGATAAAAAATCATATTCCCAAATTCAATATATTTAGGTTTTACTTGAATCAATGTTCAAAGTGTAATAATTTCTTTATAATTATCGACAATAGGAAACACAGATGTCAGGGCTAATGTATATGATGTGATAATACAAGTACCATCAAATGATTTGACAGCAGGAGTACATTTTTAAACTTATTTTCACTAAAAATTCAATAAGCAACAATTAAATTTAATCAAAAATACTTTTACTTCTGGATTCTGCTCAAGAGACAATCTCTACAATGTGTTCAATGGGGCTGGTAAACAATTTTTTAGAATTTCATTATATTATCTTTTCTCCAAATATTAGTGATAAAAATGAGATGAAACTCTCATGAAAATTATTACTTCAATACAGCTACAGAACCATGAGCTCTTTACTCCCCTTCTTTCACCCAGCACTTTCTTCTTTCATTTTCTCCTGGCTATGTTATTCAACAAAGGACATTTGGACCAGCTCAGTAGATTGTTTTATCTAGAGTAACTATTATCACAT
Organism: Lepidochelys kempii; assembly: GCF_965140285.1. Lineage (NCBI taxonomy): Eukaryota > Metazoa > Chordata > Testudines > Cheloniidae > Lepidochelys > Lepidochelys kempii. The sequence goes on from NC_136380.1 coordinate 88,054,907, forward strand.
TTGCTTGAAAGATGAACAGTTCCTAATAAAACAGTAATGTCACCTGTCCTTGCTGCTCAGAAGTAGCTTATTTTTTGTCTTTCTTGATCAGTCAAATGAAAACAAATGAGTAGTTTTAGCTGGATAAGGTCTTCACCGCAGTCCAGTAAGTTAGAGCTACTGCGCTAGCAAAGCTCATAAAGGTTTATATCCTGACATCAGCACAGAAAGCAAAACTTACCAAGCGAGTACCAAGTCAGAGTGACTGGGCCTTGTGACCAGTCCAGCAAACTGGAAATCTTCAGACCATATCCTCACCGAAGTAGAGGTGGGGAGCCACTGATGAAGTGTGACAAATAAATCATCACAAGACAACCAGCAATCCCTGGACTAAAACCAGTACAACTGTTTTACCAGCCCACCAAGATATAGGTGCTAAAGCTGAAAAGTCTCAGAGGCCTGGGCATTTACATTAGCCCAGAAAGCTAAATGTGCTGAACAGGGAACCTTCAGGGACCTTTGCCTTGAAACCTGCTCATCAAACTATGATTACTGAGTCATGAACTCACAGAGGCCTAATTATCAACAGCCCCTGCATCTTAGCATCTCACTGATGATTTTTGTTTGTTTGTTTTCTCTATATAACACAATTCCAGGAATATCAGTGTGAAACCTCAAATATCTGAGCCTGTGTGAAGTGGTGGTTGAGAGCTCTTTTGGTCAGAATACCACCAAGTTCAATCATCACTGGGATTCATGATCTGTTAACATCCAATTTTTAAGTTCTCAGACATTTTGACTTTACAAATTACATCCATATGACAGCAACGACTGCATCTGTGCCATGTGAGTCCAAACTAAACCATTGTGATATCAGAGGTAACTCAGCCAATAACCAACTGTCCTCTACAGGTAATTTCTATACAACAATTTCAATGATTGTATCGGGGAGATTACACTCACAGTGGATTACTTAGCCCAGCTGCCAAGCAACAATACACACCCCTCATAGCATCACACCACATCATTCACCACCCACACAAATCAGCACAACACAATTCACCAAACACAGTAACCCAAACATCATTTTGAAGTATGGCATCTCTGAGTCAGTGTGAAGTGATGGAATCAGATACAAGCAGGGTGAGAGCTCTTTATGCTTAGAATATCACCAGGTTAAATAATCCCTAGGATACATAGTCTGTTACTGTCCCATTTTGGCTTATTTTTTTCTAAACACACACATGACTTTAGGAACTACATCTTTGCAAGAGCACAGGATTACAGATACTGGTTAAGAATAAGAACCATGGCTATCACCCACAGGATATAGCTGCCTGAGCCAATTATTCCAAGGAGGAAAGGGATGAAGTCTATGTACATTAACCCCCTAATCTCTCCCCACTCCAAAATAAAATTATAGAAGTTAGCTTTATAAATGGATAAACCTAAACCAAAAAGTCTCTTTCCAAAGAAAAAATATTATAATGGAATCAAAACAGCTCTCTGAAAAAGAGAACTTGGCACACAAGTCTCTCAAGGCAGACAAAGGAGAGAAGAATCAATCAGCAGCAGAGGCAGATATTAAAAAGTTATAGGCAGAGGAGAAAGCCCATGGGAGCTGATATTAACTCTAAGATATTGGCTCTAAATGCAGAACAAAGCAACATCTCTTCTACCATGGAGAAAAGAATGAGAGAACACTCTGAAGTGGGAGCTAATCTACACAAAAATGAAAGCAGTGGGGAAAAAAGAAATGCAACTAAAATAGGATGACATTGAAAACAAGGAGGGGAGGAATAATATATTAATTAAAAGGCTGCCCAGGGAATTCTGAGAATGATAATCCCATTGGGTTTATTTAGCACGTATTAGAAGAGCTGCTTGATCAACAAAGTGCAGAAGAAACTAATTGACAGAGCACTCTACATTCACTGTAGTGTTGGCAACAGACCAAGGTATTTCATAGTGAGGTTCCATTAATATCACCAAGAGGAGTCTATCATGAGAAAAAATAGCAAACTGAGTGAGAAAAGTTTTCAAGGTCATACAACAGAAAGTGATTAAGATTTTTCTGCCTTGATCCTAAGACTGGGTAGGGCATTAAATAAAATAACAGAAGAATTGAAAGGAACAGAGATAGGTTACCAGTGGGGATTTTCCTTCAGCATTTTTTTCACATAGTGTGGACCATCATAAAAGATTTACATGAAAACTCCTGAAAGTGCTGGGATTAATATGTAGAAATAAAAATGCAGTCAAATGATCAGTGAAAAGATTCAGAATAAAATTCACTAGCAATAACAAAGGACTGTCAGCTGTTAAAACTTAAAAAAGAAAATTGGAGTGCAAACAACAATCTAAAAATCATGTTGAAGAAGAAAGCTCAGAGACAGAGTGTGTTGGAATGATTGTTGAAGTTCTAATTTGAATGTAACAAATAAATACAAAGAACATGTAATTTGTCACAATTAATCAGAGCACTGGTTAGCCTGTGTCTGGAAGTGACCAGCTCTGGATGCTTCTGAGGTAGGTGCAAGAAACCCTACAGGGCATGTGCAACAATCTACCTCTCAGTGATGTTGCCTCCTAATTCCCATTAGTTTGAGATTTGTTTATACCTTGAAGCAGGAGGTTTTATAACCTGTGACAGAGCAGCAGTAACCTAAGGTTGACTCACCACTTTGGGCACTCCATAAACTTCCCCACAGAGGCCAAACTGAGAAGATAAATTAATTAAGGACAGGGTGATTAACCAGTTAACAAGAGGATTTAGCACCCCAGATAGAGATGGTTAAAAAAGAGAAGAGTGGGCTGGAAGGAGAATAAAAAAAGCCAAGTTGCTCAGAGAAGTGACCTCTCTCGCCCCTCTTGCCCTGTGCTTAGGGTGTAGGCAGAAGCTCAGAGAAAGCCTTCTGTTGTGGGAGCAAACCTGTATCAGACGCTGTAAATAAAGCACACAGTGTTGAACCTTCAGTCCTCACCCACTCCCAATTGGCAAAGTGAAACACATGGGAAGGGAGAGCCCACCCTGTGAAAAGTTGGGGCTTGTCCAGGATTTCTCCTTCCAGAGAAGGATGTCGGATGTAAGAAGGCACGGCAGACTGGGCAGCATGAACAAACTTGTGCACTGGGTAGTTCAACAGCAAAAAGAGTTACAAAAAATCATATGAGAGTTTTAATGCCCACAGTGACAGGAGAGACGGTCCTTGTTATCTTGGCAAGCAGAGCAGTAGCAAAACCTATGACCATACCAGAGTAAATGCAGCCAATCTTATAAGCTAAACTGTCCCTGGCATGGCTAGTAATTGGATGAGAGACCACCTGAGAATTCCAGCTGTTGTAGCCACTTGGCATGGGGTGGGGTCCTCCTCTCTGCTTTTTCAGCAGTCCTTACAAACACTACCAGGGAGGTTAAACAGTGTGTTTATTTACAACATAAAGTCTTCTGCAAGCTTCTACCTATGCCCTTGGCACAGGGCAAGAGGGGGGAAAAGTTCTCATCCCTTCCAGCCCCATCCTGTCTCCCTTTAATGTAACCATGTTCTAATTTGGCCCCTGTAAGGAAGCTTAGAGCGTGGTGAACCAGCCTTTGGCTACTTTAACTCTGTTACACTAACACTTCAGAAATATTTACTACTATAACTCTGGTTAAAAATAAATAAAATGAAGTTCTTCTTCACACAGCACACAGTCAACCTGTGGAACTCCTTGCCTGAGGAGGTTGTGAAGTCTAGGACTATCACAGGGTTTAAAAGAGAACAAGATAAATTCATGGAGGTTAAGTCCATTGATAGCTATTGGCCAGGATGGGTAAGGAATGGTGTTCCTAGCCTTTGTTTGTCAGAGGGCGGAGAAGGATGGCAGAGGAGAGATCACTTGATCATTACCTGTTAGGTTCACTCCCCCTAGGACACCTGGTATTAGCCACTGTCGGCAGACAGGATACTGGCCTGGATGGACCTTTGATCTGACCCACTATGGCCATTCTTATGTTCTTATTCTTGTTGACCATAGAAGTGTCCAATTCTTTTTAATCTTTCTAAATTCTTGGCCTCAGAGACATCCTCAGACTTGCCATCCCTTTGGGTTTTCCCCATAAGATTTTCCATACCCTTCTATATATCTTCAGGGACAAGCTCTGGAAATCCACTGTCCTTTCCTCTTGAAGCAAATGAGGAAATAAAAACCCAGTCCCTCAGCCTGTTTAGCTAACAGAAGTGAGCTCTGGTGAAGAACTCGGTTGGGGAGTAGCTGTGGTTCGGGGTTTTTACCATCACATGGACAAGCAAAACCCACCCATGGATGGAACTACATGGGCCCAGTGTGTTGGAGCGATTTGAAGTCAGTGCCTGAAAAGAGGTCCTAATAAACAGAGGAAGCTGTATATCCTACCCTGATGATCCCTGTGAACTCTCTTTCATGTTGATCAAGAAGAAAGGAGTGTTCTCCTGAAGACTGGAGATGTGGAAACAGCCAGCACCTCCTGAACCTACATAAGGGTACCCAGTGGGCCCCTCCCAGAAGACACCCAAGGTAAGAAGGGATATAGGATTGAGGGTCAGAGGCACATGAAGAGGGATCAGGGATGTATGAGGGAGGTTGTAGGGGTTAGAGGTATTGATGCATATTTCTGCCAGTTAGAATCTACCAGGGATGGGGCAGGGGTTGCAAATATTGATAGGTATGGACCCTGTGCCAGTGAGTTCCAGAGCCTGACTATACTGAGTTAAGAAAAGTTTTGAATTTGTCATCTGTTTCACTGAGTGTACCCTTGTTCTTTTACTAGTGCAAATGGACATAAGTGTTGTGGCTGCCCCCTAACACTCCCTGCTAGCCAATCATGGCACTGAAGGCACACTCTGCCTTCAGTTTCTTTTGCTGGAGTGGATTTTCCTGGCTTTCCAGACACTGGTCTATTCTGGAGATATGGCTTAGACCTGTAGACAAATCAGAAACAATCTTAACCCTTTTTGGAGTTGCAAGAGTCCAAATTAGAACTTCTTCCACCAAAACAGTTATTCTGCCCTTCCAGGGTTTCTCTTCAAGCTGGACCCTGATCCCAGTCCCTTTCTAAGCTACATTTACAAGTCTTTCTGGCCCTAGGATACAGCACTATCCCCCAGGCTGCTTTCCCTGAAGTACTATTTTTAGCTTCTGGAGACCCTGGGTCATGGTCTTCTACAAACACCTATATATTCCCTGTAGTTCCATATTGAGTGAATCTCTTAGTCCTCTTATAAAGCCCAAGTGTTCATTAAAGCATCACCTGACTTTCCTACATCCTTCGCCCTCAGGCTGGGAGGCAGCTAATTAGTTAAGCCACAGGTGGGGCTGACCCCAGATTCCCTTAAAAGGGTCAGTCACACTGTGACAGTAAATAGTTCATTACTCAGAAGCTCTGGCCTTGGGAGTGGAAGGGGTGTTTTGGAATGTGGAGGATTATACTGAAAAAGGAAGGAAAAAACAGAACCTCCCAGTGACACTGTTCAGTCTTTCTCCAAGTGTAAAAGTGTTACTTACAGGGTAGGGATTTGCTTCTGAAGAGCAGAGCTAGATAATGTCTCCATTGCTGTTTTGGATTAGCAGTTTCCTTTTGGAAGAGAAGAATGTATTGGAGAATAGAAGATAAAATAGCCACTGAAATGTTATGTTTGTTACTCTGGTATTAATTCTTCTTCAAATTAACGTTTCTGGGGCATGGAAGAACTATTGACAGCTAGTTTGTTGTATGTTAAAGCATAACTCTCAAAATTTAAATCAAACTATGACCCATATCTGGAAATGGAATAAAGTAAACAAGTTGGAAATATTGGGTGAAATCCTAGCCCCATAGCAAGTTTTCATTGACTTAAGAAAGGCCAGAATTTCAACCATGATCTTTCTGAGATTGTATAGCTTATACTGTGGGAGTATAAAACTTCTGATAAGACTATGATTAACAATGTTAATAGCATAGGCTGGGATGTATATAAAATAAAAACAATGGGAAGAAATTGGGCTAAAACTAGTCTGTATACCGGCAGTCAGGCTAATAACCTCATGCAATCCTGTGTATCAGCCTATGCATTTTATAGGTGGTGAGTCAGTAAACTCACAACAGACTGAACTTCCACATCATTCTAGAAAGTTAGAGGTGCTGATCCGGTATCCTACTAGAGGTGGCTGTGCCTTGACCTCAGCCAGGATGCCAGAAGAAATGGACCCGCAAGTAATCTTAAGAAGGCCTGTACATTGACATCAGTCCATTAAGCTAGATGTCTTGAGGCAGAAACTCTCACAAATGGTTATGATTTCAAAAATGTTCAGCAAGGTGGAGGTACTGAGACAGTAACATGAGCTTATTCTGGATTGGAACAGCAGTCCCTGAAATCTAGCAGTTTACTGAGTATTTCTCTACCAATCCACCACCCCTCCTTTTAATTTCTACTCAGTTTTAGAGCTTCAGGATTGACATGCAAAACAAAACAAAACCTAGCCAATGAAGAAAAGAACCAAGGAAACATTCCCCACAGCGATTCCATGCCTCCAGCCCCACAATATGGAATCACAGAATTGTAGGACTGGAAAGAACCTTGAAAGGTCTTCTAGTCCAGTCCATGCACTCAGGGCAGGACTAAATATTATCTAGACCAGTGGTTCTCAAAGCCGGTCTGCCACTAGTTCAGGGAAAGCCCCTGGTGGATTGGACTGGTTTGTTTACCTGCTGCGTCCACAGGTTTGGCCGATTGCGGCTCCCACTGGCCACGGTTCGCTGGTCCAAGCCAATGGGGGCTGCGGGTAGGGTGGCCAGCTTGTCCTTTGGCCCGTGCCGCTTCCCGCAGCCCCCATAGGCCTGGAGTGGTAGACTGCAGCCAGTGGGAGCCACGATCAGCTGAACCTGCAGACGCGGCAGGTAGACAAATATGTCTGGCTTGCCAGGGGCTTTCCCTGAACAAGTGGCCAATCGTCTTTGAGAACCACTGATCTAGACCAGCCCTGACAGGTGTTTGTCTAAAATCTCCAATGATGGAGATTCTACAACCTCCATAGGCAATTTATTCCAGTGTTTAACTACCCTGACAGTTAAGAAGTTTTTCCTACTGTCCAATATAAACCACTTGTGCTGCAATTTAAGTCCATTGCTTCTTATTCTACCCTCAGAGATTATTGACAACATTTTTTTCTCCCTCCTCCTTGTAACGATCTTTTATGTATTTGAAGACTATTATCAGTTGGTGTTGTTCCTGCTTTGATCAGGGGGTTGCACTAGATGACCTCTGGAGGTCTCTTCCAACCCTAATCTTCTATGATTCTATGATCATGCCCCTGCTCTGTCTTTTCTTCTCCAGACTGAACAAACCCAATTTTCTCTATTTTTCCTCATAGGTCATATTTTCTAGACCGTTAATCATTTTTGTTGCCCTTCTCTGGACTGTCCAGTTCATCCACATCTTTGCTGAAATGTAATGCCCGAAACTGGACACAATACTACAATTGAGGCCTAATCAACTGCATGATGTAGAGTAGAAGATGTACTTGCTTACAACACTCCTGCTAATACATCCCAGAATGATGTTTTATTTTTTTTTGCAACTGATTGCTCCTTCTTAATTGGAGTTTTTTGCATTTCCTCTCATTGTATTTCATCCTATTTATTTCAAACCATTTCTTCAGCTTGTCCATATCATTTTGAATTTTAATCCTATTCTCCAAATCACTTCTAACTCCGCCTATCTTGGTATCATCCACAAACTTAAAAGTGTACTCTCTAAGCCATTATTGAAATCATTGATGAAGATATTGAACAGAACTGGACCCAGAACTGAACCCTGAAGAACTCCCTTTGATATGCCCTTTCAACTTGACTATGAACCATTGACAACTATTCTCTGGGAATGGTTTTCCAAACACTTATGCTCCCACCTTATAGTAGCTCCATCTAGGTTGTATTTCCCTAGTTTATGACAGGGGTTCCCAACCTTGGTTCGCAGCTTGTTCAGGGTAAGCCCCTGGCGGGCTGCGAGACACTTTGTTTACCTGAGCGTTGTCAGGTACGGCTGCTCGCAGCTCCCAGTGGCCGCAGTTTGCCATTCCCGGCCAATGGGAGCTGCGGGAAGTGGCACGGGCTGGGCCCACTGCTTCCTGCAACTCCCATTGGCTAGGAACGGTAAACCCCAGGCACTGGGAGCTGTGAGCAGCCATACCTGCAGACACTCAGGTAAAGAGTCTCGCGGTCCACCAGCGGCTTACCCTGAACAAGCTGCGAACCAAGGTTGGGAACCCTGGGTTTATGAGAAGGTCATGCGAGACAGTATCAAAAGCCTTACTAAAGTCAAGATATACCACATCTACTGCTTTTCCCCCATCCACAATGCTTGTTACCCTGTCAAAGAAAGCTATTAGGTCAATTTGACATGATTTGCTTTTGAAAATCCATGCTGTCTGTTAAATCACCTTATTATCTTCTAGGTCAGTGTTTCCCAAACTTGGGACACCGCTTGTTCAGGGAAAGCCCCTGGTGCGCCCAGCCGGTTTGTTTACCTGCCATGTCTGCAGGTTCGGCCGATCTCTGCTCCTACTGGCTGCGGTTCGATGTGCCTGGCCAATAGGGGCTGCGGGAAGTGGTGGCCAGTATGTCCCTGAGCCCATGCCACTTCCTGCAGCCCCCATTGGCCAGGCACAGCGAACCACAGCCAGTGGGAGCCGCGATCAGACAAACCTGCGGCCGCAACAAGTAAACAAACCGGCCGGGCCCACCAGGGGCTTTCCCTGAACAAGCAGCATCCCAAGTTTGGGAAATGCTCTTCTAGGTGTTTGCAAATCGATTGCTTAATTATTTGCTCCTTTATTTTTCTACGTACTGAAGTTAAGCATATTGGTCTCTAATTCCCTGGGTTGTCCTTATTACCTTTTATAATCTAACTTGTGTAAGTAATTTCTAACTTGTTCTTTCCCTATTTTAGCCTCTGATCCTACTTCATTTTCACTTGCATTCATTAAGTTAAATGTCCAGTTGCTACTATTTTTTTTGGTGAAAATTAAAACAAACAAGTAATTTAGCACTTCTGCCATTTCCATATTTTCTGCTATTATTTCTCCCCTCTCATTGAGTAATGGGCCTACCCTGTCTTTGGTTTTCCTCCTGCTTTTAATGTATTTGTAGAATGTTTTCTTGATATGCCTTCTGTCTCTAGTTAATTTAATTTTGTTTTGTGTCTTGGCCTTTCTAATTTTGTCCCTAAATACTTGTGTTATTTTTTTTATATATATCCATACTTTGTAATTGGACCTAGTTTCCACTTTTTGTAAGACTCTTTTTTGAGCTTCAGATCATTGAAGATCTCCTGGTTAAGCCAGGGTGGTCTTTTGTCATACTTCCTATCTTTCCTATGACCTGGGATAGTGTGCTCTTGTGACCTTAATAGTGTCTCTTTAAAAAACTACCAACTGTCTTGAACCGTTTTCCCCCCTTAGACTTGCTTCCCATGGGATCTTACCTAAAAACTCCCTGAGTCTGATAAAGTCTGCTTTCTTGAAACCCATTATCTTTATTGTGCTGTTTTCCCTCCTACGTTCCTTTGAATCATGAACTCTATCATTTCATGGTCACTTTCACCCAAGCTGTCTTCCACTTTTAAATTCTCAACCAGTTCCTCCCTATTTGTCAAAATCAAATCTAGAATGGCGTCTCCCCTAGTAGTTTTCTCCACCTTCTGGTGGAGAAAAGTATGTTAAAAGAACTCAGTAGAGAGATCTAAATCCTGGTTTTCAACTCAGTTATAGTCTTCATTTCTACTTCTTGTGACACGGCATATTCTCTCTTAGATTAATTATGACCCTAAATATGTGCATAATTACTATAGAATAGCCATAGCTACTCTATAGTTTAAGGCCAAAGTTAGCTTTTCATTACCAGGTCAATTTTCAAACTAAACTACTAATCCACACTCGTGAGGCTGACAGAAAGGAACTTCTTCCTGAACATTTCCATGCTGCATTTCATCCCAGGAAAAGATTTTTTTGGACATTTGATAGAGTAAAAGTTTAAAATTATAGAAGATAGAGTAAAACTTTAAAATTATGAGCCAAGATTTTCAAAAGTGATTAGCAAGTTTTGGTGCCTCTGTTTTTGTATACACCACTTCAGAAACCTTAGAAAGGTCTGATTTTTTGATGGAGGGAATTCAGCTTGTTTTGTTTTGTTTAAGTCGGCCTTTTATGGGGCTCTGATTTGGGTACTCTTTAGTCACTAATTGCTTCTGAAAATTTTCCCCTTAATTCATTTTGAAAAATGGTCTCACCTTTGTTGGCGTATGGTATCTTCAGAACGAGTTGTCTTGGAACTTCAGTTGTGACGATTTAGCCTTGCTTAGGAAAAATACCTTTCATATTTTGTGGGATACTGGGGAAGAATACAAAGGCATGATAAAATCAATTTGTGATGCCCAGAAAGAGCAGTCTCATAGCTCTTATGCTGAGTGGAATGAAAAGGAGGTAAAGAAAGATGAAATGATCATCAGCAAGACACCCAGTGTGCAGCACCACTTTTCTGATGCTAAACACAAGTATTCCAAGGGTTACTGAATCTGCAACGCTAGCTTGCTGGAGTGATGTCAATACCTTGTATTTATATGTTCACCATTTAAGAAAATCTTACTTGTCTGATGTCACTGTACAGACTTCTGAGTTTCATAGCTCACCACAGCTGTCTTTTTGGAATTATGAGAAGGAACAGAGGTCTGTGTGGTCACTGCTTCAGAAACTCTCTCTTGCTCGACTGATGTCAAAGGCTGCAGTGAAGTTACCGGCTTAGCATCTGTAAATTGCTGAGATTATATTAAGGCACAGCTCGGAATGGTCACTTCTTCTCCACCTGTAAGTTCCTGCACTGCAGTCAAGATGTGGACCTGTGTGCAGGTACTTATTTAGCACTAGAGCTGGTTTTAAAAATTACAGAAAATTGTGAAAATTTCAAACTTGTCTTGCAAAACAATCATTACAAATTTGAATTTTAAAATGTTTGACTAGTCTGCAAATTTGTTGACAGCCAAAATTTTGACAATTCCAAACAGTTGGACCAGCTCTATTCAGCACCAGTCATGCTGGAGTAATGAAAGGACTCATCTCTGTTAATTTGCCCTGAATGAGGACAAAACAAAATGTGACAAATAGCAAGGAAAGTAGCATGGCTTCCAGACTGATTAAATCAGAGCTTTTTTAGATGTGAAATGGTTTGGGGAAATACTGCTGTGCTGGGTTACAGTCTGTCTTGTTCACATATAGCTGAACAGAACACAGGGAAATTTTATAAAACAAATGTCATTTTTGTTGCACTTTCAGTGTGGCAAACAGTAGCCATAAATGTTTGTGACTTATTTTTTAATATTGTAAAATTCTTCACCATTATATGTGAGTCAGGGACTGCTTAGAGAAAACAATATTCCCACAAATACTCCCATTTTCTTGCCACATCACTCTTTTTTGTCCACACTGAAAATAGAAACCTGAATGCTAACAGCTTTCTGATCTACCTAAGCCTAAGAATCATAGGCTTCAGATTTTCTAAATGTTTCTATCTTTCCCAAGTCTTTATCTATTTTTTCACTAATACATTTCTTGAATAATAGAGCTATATTATGTATCTTTAAGCAATAGTTTGAGAGTTAGGGTGCCAGTGGATTTGTTATAAGCAAAATTATGTTACTCAGTAGAAGAAAAAAACCTTTAATTATTTTACTGCAATGCCCTGATGTATCAGCGATTCCGAATACATAGCAATCTCTATTTTAATGAAATATATTGAAGAGTCCAGATATGAAAGACATAAGGTAGAATCTAATACGATCCTTCTCTATTAATATTTAATCATGTCTGAGTGCACCAAAAAAATTGACAAATACAGAAAATAATCACTGAAATACAATTCATTTTTTCTATTAAATAATAACCTAGAGCTAAAATAACTTATCAAAATGTGGTTGATATTTGCTCCTCTGAGATTCACCAGAACCTGTTTAAAGTAATGCAAGATCACACTATTTTTTGCACACCAAGATACATATTGTACTCTAAATGCTAAGTAAATATTTTAATTCTCTATATGGTCCTATTAACATAAAAATTTCCATTTCTTTAAAGATAATTTAACATAGAAATCAAATCTTAGAGGTTTATTCTATATGTGAACAGTACCATAAGTGTAGAAAATGTTTTACCGTTTAGAGTTTACTTCAGGCTTTGTCTACGTTGGGATTGTAACACTCTAGTGTAGCTGCACTGGTGCGATCCCTACTGGAGACATCATTTATACAGGCACAGGCTGAAACCAGGCTAAATCACACCAAGTGTGCCATGGCTGTTGAAATACTTGCTTATAAAAATCAAAAGATGTATTGGAACACTTCAAGAAATTCCTCCAGAACAGGACTTAACTTCCTGTTAGCCCTTTCTACCCTGTCCACATCTCCCCACTAGCCCCAGAACACAGATGACACAAAATATCAAAACAGCACTACCTATTGGTAAAGATACACTACACTTAGGGTTTGCACTGTTGGTATAGAAAAGGAGGAGCTACCAGTAGGACTCCAACTCCTTTATTTGAAGGATAAAAGAGTTGGAGGCGCAAGTGGTGTTCTCGTCCATCCTCCCCCTGGAAGGAAAAGGCCTAGGTAGGGACCGTCGAATCGTGGAAGTCAACGAATGGCTACGCAGGTGGTGTCAGAGAGAAGGCTTTGGATTCTTTGACCATGGGATGGTGTTCCATGAAGGAGGAGTGCTGGGCAGAGACGGGCTCCATCTTACGAAGAGAGGGAAGAGCATCTTTGCCAGCAGGCTGGCTAACCTAGTGAGGAGGGCTTTAAACTAGGTTCACCGGGGGAAGGAGACCAAAGCCCTGAGGTAAGTGGGAAAGCGGGATACCGGGAGGAAGCACAGGCAGGAATGTCTGTGAGGGGAGGGCTCCTGCCTCATACTGGGAATGAGGAGCAATCAGCAGGTTATCTCAAGTGCTTATATACAAATGCACAAAGCCTTGGAAACAAGCAGGGAGAACTGGAGGTCCTGGTGATGTCAAGGAACTATGACGTGATCAGAATAACAGAGACTTGGTGGGATAACTCACATGACTGGAGTACTGTCATGGATGGTTATAAACTGTTCAGGAAGGACAGGCAGGGCAGAAAAGGTGGGGGAGTAGCACTGTATGTAAGGGAGCAGTATGACTGCTCAGAGCTCCGGTACGAAACTGCAGAAAAACCTGAGTGTCTCTGGATTAAGTTTAGAAGTGTGTGCAACAAGAGTGATGTAGTGGTGGGAGTCTGCTATAGACCACCGGACCAGGGGGATGAGGTGGATGAGGCTTTCTTCCGGCAGCTCACGGAAGCTACTAGATCACATGCCCTGATTCTCATGGGTGACTTTAATTTTCCTGATATCTGCTGGGAGAGCAATACAGCGGTGCATAGACAATCCAGGAAGTTTTTGGAAAGCGTAGGGGACAATTTCCTGGCGCAAGTGCTGGAGGAGCCAACTGGGGGGGGCGCTTTTCTTGACCTGCTGCTCACAAACCGGGTAGAATTAGTGGGGGAAGCAAAAGTGGATGGGAATCTGGGAGGCCGTGACCATGAGTTGGTTGAGTTCAGGATCCTGATGCAGGGAAGAAAGGTAAGCAGCAGGATACGGACCCTGGACTTCAGGAAAGCAGACTTCGACTCCCTCAGGGAACGGATGGCCAGGATCCCCTGGGGGACTAACTTGAAGGGGAAAGGAGTCCAGGAGAGCTGGCTGTATTTCAAGGAATCCCTGTTGAGGTTACAGGGACAAACCATCCCAATGAGTCGAAAGAATAGTAAATATGGCAGGTGACCAGCTTGGCTTAATGGTGAAATCCTAGCGGATCTTAAACATAAAAAAGAAGCTTACAAGAAGTGGAAGGTTGGACATATGACCAGGGAAGAGTATAAAAATATTGCTCGGGCATGTAGGAATGATATCAGGAGGGCCAAATAGCACCTGGAGCTGCAGCTAGCGAGAGATGTTAAGAGTAACAAGAAGGGTTTCTTCAGGTTTGTTGGCAACAAGAAGAAAGCCAAGGAAAGTGTGGGCCCCTTACTGAATGAGGGAGGCAACCTAGTGACAGAGGATGTGGAAAAAGCTAATGTACTCAACGCTTTTTTTGCCTCTGTTTTCACTAACAAGGTCAGCTCCCAGACTGCTGCGCTGGGCATCACAAAATGGGGAAGAGATGGCCAGCCCTCTGTGGAGATAGAGGTGGTTAGGGACTATTTAGAAAAGCTGGACGTGCACAAGTCCATGGGGCCGGACGAGTTGCATCCGAGAGTGCTGAAGGAATTGGCGGCTGTGATTGCAGAGCCATTGGCCATTATCTTTGAAAACTCGTGGCGAACCGGGGAAGTCCCGGATGACTGGAAAAAGACTAATGTAGTGCCAATCTTTAAAAAAGGGAAGAAGGAGGATCCTGGGAAATACAGGCCAGTCAGCCTCACCTCAGTCCCTGGAAAAATCATGGAGCAGGTCCTCAAAGAATCAATCCTGAAGCACTTGCATGAGAGGACAGTGATCAGGAACAGCCAGCATGGATTCACCAAGGGAAGGTCATGCCTGACTAATCTAATCGCCTTTTATGATGAGATTACTGGTTCTGTGGATGAAGGGAAAGCAGTGGATGTATTGTTTCTTGACTTTAGCAAAGCTTTTGACACGGTCTCCCATAGTATTCTTGTCAGCAAGTTAAGGAAGTATGGGCTGGATGAATGCACTATAAGGTGGGTAGAAAGCTGGCTAAATTGTCGGGCTCAACGGGTAGTGATCAATGGCTCCATGTCTAGTTGGCAGCCGGTATCAAGTGGAGTGCTCCAAGGGTCGGTCCTGGGGCCGGTTTTGTTCAAGATCTTCATAAATGATCTGGAGGATGGTGTGAATTGCACTCTCAGCAAATTTGCGGATGATACTAAACTGGCAGGAGTGGTAGATACGCTGGAGGGGAGGGATAGGATACAGAAGGACCTAGACAAATTGGAGGATTGGGCCAAAAGAAATCTGATGAGGTTCAATAAGGATAAGTGCAGGGTCCTGCACTTAGGACGGAAGAACCCAATGCACAGCTACAGACTAGGGACCGAATGGCTAGGCAGCAGTTCTGCGGAAAAGGACCTAGGGGTGACAGTGGACGAGAAGCTGGATATGAGTCAGCAGTGTGCCCTTGTTGCCAAGAAGGCCAATGGCATTTTGGGATGTATAAGTAGGGGCATAGCGAGCAGATCGAGGGACGTGATCGTTCCCCTCTATTCGACATTGGTGAGGCCTCATCTGGAGTACTGTGTCCAGTTTTGGGCCCCACACTACAAGAAGGATGTGGATAAATTGGAGAGAGTCCAGCGAAGGGCAACAAAAATTATTAGGGGTCTGGAACACATGACTTATGAGGAGAGGCTGAGGGAACTGGGATTGTTTAGTCTGCAGAAGAGAAGAATGAGGGGGGATTTGATAGCTGCTTTCAACTACCTGAAAGGGGGTTCCAAAGAGGATGGCTCTAGACTGTTCTCAATGGTAGCAGATGACAGAACGAGGAGTAATGGTCTCAAGTTGCAGTGGGGGAGGTTTAGATTGGATATTAGGAAAAACTTTTTCACTAAGAGGGTGGTGAAACACTGGAATGTGTTACCTAGGGAGGTGGTAGAATCTCCTTCCTTAGAGGTTTTTAAGGTCAGGCTTGACAAAGCCCTGGCTGGGATGATTTCACTGGGAATTGGTCCTGCTTCGAGCAGGGGGTTGGACTAGATGACCTTCTGGGGTCCCTTCCAACCCTGAAATTCTATGATTCTATGATTCTATGACCTTCGCTGAAGGTCCCTTGGCCCAGGAGCTTGTCCAAAATAGCCCAGGCAGGCCTGTTGACTTTCAAGGAACACTGCAGTAACTATCACATGGAGCTCTCTTGTTTTAGACTACTTGTTAAGGGCTAGATTAAAATAAAATATAGCTCTTTATTCATCAAAGGAATAGGAAGTCAATGGAACTGTTTGTGGGGTAGAGTTCTATGCAGTGTGAATAAAGTTATCAGAATCTGTCACTCATTCCATTTTATTAAAAGGGATCCAAAATGTACAATAATCTTATAAAATCATTTCCTAAAATTAGAAAACAGTTCATTTAACTAGCTTGATTAAAATCTGAATGCTTAAAAAACCCCCAATAGTTTGCCTCAATATTTCATAGATTTTAAGGCCAAAAGGAACCACTACTATTATCTAGTCCGATCTTCTGAATAACAGAGGCCAAAGAACCTCACTCAGTAAACGCTATATCCATTCCTGCTTGGTATTCCTCTGATTTCATATCTGAGGATTGTGTCACCTTCTTTTTCCATTAACACTAAACTGGCTGAAAAGTGAAAATGCTTCCATTTCTCATCAAGAGGCCTGATCCTGAGAGTTCTCAACTCCTGCTGTCTGCAATGGAAGCTGAAGATGCTCAACAAACTTATGAGATACTTGGTTTACAATCCACAGCTCCAATCAGATAGTGCTCCTGTATAATTCCCCTGGGCTTTTAATGACTCAAACCTGTACAAAAGTAACTCAAAATGAAATGAGGCTTTCATTAAACTCTTTTCTTTTTAGGTATGAAAATAGAAGCCACATGGAATTCTATACAAACGCAAGTGAGCATATGGAAGCTAAATACTCTTCCCATGTAGCTCAGCATTTCCAGTTGTCACCCTAAGTGTTTTCATGACATATACAATGTTGAATCTTTATAATTAAAACAAAAGCTATATTCACATTTGAAGTTGAACTTCATTCTTATTGTTGTATTAAAAGATCTGTGTTATTCAAGTCCTCATTTATACATATATATATATATATATGTTATTTTGAACTGGCAAAATATGCTATTATGACTGAGTGCTGTATGCCTACACATTAACTAAAAAACTTATTAGAAAATGCCCCAAGGCTTAGAGAACTCACTTATCCCTTTCTTATACAGGTAGCATGGGACAAAACATTAGGCAGTCACTAAAACAGTACCTTAGAGTTCCGACCCTATTTTTTTCTTGTTCCTAATAGGTAGTGAGCAGCAGGACTAATTAGTTCACTCTCTTGCACTGGGCTGATATTGCAGAAGACAGATGGTTCTCACAAATTGTCAGTCTCGCATAGTAGATTTTTTTTCTCCTTGAGGCAGAGAAGGATTTACCAGTCTCTGTGAGAAAGAGAGAGAGAGTTAAATACCATCCTGATAACAGAATGACTAGATTTCAGAGTAGCAGCCGTGTTAGTCTGTATCCGCAAAAAGAACAGGAGGACTTGTGGCACCTTAGAGACTAACCAATTTATTTTAGCATAAGCTTTCATGAGCTACAGCTCACTTCATGTAGCTCACGAAAGCTTATGCTCGAATAAATTGGTTAGTCTCTAAGGCGCCACAAGTCCTCCTGTTCTTTTTGAGAATGACTAGAGAGATAGCAGGTACCTCACAACGTATAGTTGCTGCCTACTGCACTCAAAACAGAAAGGGTGTTCCTACCTTGTCATGGGCAATGCTTCTGAGATGTTTAGAGGGGTCTTACTACCCCAGATTTTCTTTGTGATATTAGTGATGCAGGATATAAGAAGCCATGCAGAAGGAAGAGTGATAGACTGCTTCCTGACAGTGCTCTGGCACTGCCCTCACTTTTATCTCCTCCTAAAGCTCTGAGGAACACTCCCTTGACCAATCTGCTGCCTCAGTTGTGTCCACTGCTTTAAATAGCAGTGCAGTGCTAGGGAGCAGAGAGATCATAGGAGCTGGCAAAGGAAAAGGGAAGAGATCACACACACTTACACACACATACACAAAGAAAAAGGGAGACACCACAGACTAGGTGAGAAATACAGAATAGGGAGAGAGAAAGAACTGAATAGAAAGGGGATAGGAGACAAAGGATGAAGGTAAAGGAAATGCTATGACCATAAGTGAAAAAAAAATGTAATTTCAATTCAAAGGAAGATAAAATAGATAAAAAGGGCCTGATTCCTCACTGCTTTGCACATTCTGCAGTCATTTACACCAATGCAAAAAAGATGTAAAATACTACAGATCAGAATGCATCGGTCCAGAAAAAGGAAAAAAAGAAGAAAAAATGTGTGGAAGATAATTCTTCACAAAAAAAGGAGAAAATAAGATTGGAAGAGGAGTTCTGGGGCAGATATGAGGGAGGAAATGGTGACCTATAAAAAGAAAAAAATGAAATCTAGAAGGGACATTTGTTTTTACGATAAATATATTTTAAAAAGTAAAGGAACATTGCAACATTTATATGCTCCTAAATATCTTTCTTAAAGTAAGGAAAATCCTATAGCACCCTGTAGAATAGCACCCTGTAGAATGCATTTGTTTGTGCTCTTTTTTAAAAAAAAAATAGGTATGTATCATTTGGCTCTATTACAATGACTGGTTGCTGAGGACTCAAATTTTGTATATATAAATACAATGAACGACTAACTGGCGTTCTCCTGTAATTACAGGAAAGGTGTTCCGCAGGATGCAGGTTGGTATTTATCTGCCATGTATTATGAACCTAAATAGGTTGACTGTGTTGTAGTGTATGTTCACCACCAGAGCACGCCCCCTGCGTTGTTGCAAGGGTCTTCATCTTCAAAACCCCTGGAGGCCATCTGCCACTGTGAACACCTCAACCTTGCAGTTGAGTAGCATCTAATTCAGATCCCTTTGGGGGCAACAGAAACTCAAACTAATGTCTAAAGTCTCTTATTAAATCAGCTTTTCCCCTGGGATCTGTCTTCAGTCTCCTTTCACAATCAGTCTAGAGTTGTCTTCTCCAGCTCTGGAGTGAGCACTGGCCCCCTCAGGCTGAATTCCTGAGGTGTGTCATAGAATATCAGGGTTGGAAGGGACCTCAGGAAGTCATCTAGTCCAACTCCTTGTTCAGAGCAGGACCAGTCCCCAACTAAATCATCCCAGCCAGGGCTTTGTCAAGCCTGACCTTAAAAACCTCTAAGGAAGGAGATTCCACCACCTCCCTAGGTAACGCATTTCAGTGTTTCACCACCCTCCTAGCGAAAAAGTTTTTCCTAATATTGAACCTAAACTTCCCCCACTGCAACTTTAGACCATTACTCCTCGTTCTGTCATCTGCTACCACTGAGAACAGTCTAGATCCATCCTCTTTGGAACCCCCTTTCAGGTAGTTGAAATCAGCTATCAAATCCCCCCTCATTCTTCTCTTCCGCAGACTAAACAATCCCAGTTCCCTCAGCCTCTCCTCATAAGTCATGTGTTCCAGACCCTTAATCATTTTTGTTGCCCTCCGCTGGACTCTTTCCAATTTTTCCACATCCTTCTTGTAGTGTGGGGCCCAAAACTGGACACAGTACTCCAGATGAGGCCTCACCAATGTCGAATAGAGGGGAACGATCACGTCCCTTGATCTGCTGGCAATGCCCCTATTTATACATCCCAAAATGCCTTTGGCCTTCTTGGCAAAAATGGCACACTGTTGACTCATATCCAGCTTCTCATCCACTGTAACCCCTAGGTCCTTTTCTGCAGAACTGCTGCCTAGCCATTCGGTCCCTAGTCTAGCGGTGCATGGTGTTTGTTCTTCTTTAATTGCTAGCTCAACTCCTTCACAAAACATTTTCTTCTTTTTGTGCTCCTCCCTTAAGACAGAACTCTCTCCCTTTTGTGAGGTCAGGAATGTATTAAGTTATTACATAATGTCTCCTAGTACTACCCCTCTGGATGAGAAGTAATTAATTAATTATGGCACAAGTACCGCAGACGTAATTTATTGGCTCATACCCTATCATGGGATCATGGAAAGGGCTATTAGCCATCACAAATTCTCTTCCATGTTTCTGTATTTTATTTTATTGTCTGGCAAATGGCCAATTTCAAACACAAGCAGAGTGAGGGGCTGTTTGTGGGGGGGGGTCACCTGATTGGGGTCTTCAATCCAAGAAGACTCTACAGTTCAGGGCTAGCCTGATTTCCCTTTTTTGACTTTGCTGAAGTTATACCTGCCACTGATTTGGTTGCGTATGATTGTTACAGCTCCAAAGTGTAACTGATTACTCCTTTCTTCTGTATGTAATTGGGCTGCACTCCAGTTTGAGGGTATGTCAACACCCTTTCCAGATATCAAGGTTTTGTAAATACACTTGTGTAACAAATTATATAACTGATGTGGGTTTTATGCTTCAAAGTTAAAATCTGTTTTCAGCTAAACTTACTGAAGTCAATGGGATTGAATGGGTGTAATTGACGATGGAATTGAAGATTTGTCTGCATGGTTCAGCAATGCACACCAAAGGGATGTGAATTCTAATGCACACCAATCTGTTGCACCTTAAGTGGCCTTTGTAGACCCTGACACTAAGGAACTTTTAGTCTGTACCAGCAGGGTCTACGTAGGCCAGTTAGTGTGCAACATGTTGGTGCGCATTAGAATTCACACCCCTTTAGTGCAGGTTGAAGCACTTTGTCGATAAGCCTTGAGTCCTTGAAGCCTTGCTTCAAAATCAATGTGTGTATGTTGTGAATGGAAATGTTTTTATGTTCCTGTATTAAAAGCCTTGATCCTCTCAATATCAAATTTTCTATTTTGTATTGCTAAGTTACTGAATTCATATCAGCCTGTTAAACTTGTACTAAAAAGTAGATTAGGCAATTAACAAGACAAAGTAGAGCTTCCACAAACCAACCAAAAACATATTAGAAAATATCCCAAGGATTCCAAAGCTCATTTTACGTATTAAAAAAGATATATCTATTTCAAAAGTCTGGTTAAACAAGACAAAATTTGGGTTACTTTGCCCCCTCATCTACTGTTTGCATTTCAGAGTTCACAGGTATGGGTTTATGAACTCAAATTATCCCCCATTGCTTCCTTTTTTTAACTACTCCATTTCTGCTGAACATACCAGATACTGTCTTATGTACCTAATTAATGTGTTAATATTCTAGCAAGGACATACCAGAAAATGCTGTAGAAAAAAGACATTGCACAGTCTGGGCAAACTCCATCAGTTTAATGTGGCCAATTCCATGCTTAATCCTTTCCTAGTCTTGCACGTATCACACGTTACATGGCTGAGCTGCTCTTTTTCTAACTTTCTTCAATTTCACAGTCAAATGCATTGCATCAGGTCCTGAGTAAGACAGACATACATCACCAGTGACTGAGCATGTTGAAGACAAAGCAAGTGAAAAAGTAGCATTGGGGCCTGAGGACTACCTGAATATTTTATGAACTATTGAGAGTCCAAATATCAGAGCTTGTGATTAAAGTATGGAAACCCTTCAGGTGTCCTTTTGTGTTTTTTCACTGTGTTACTTTGATAAACAATGCTTTTAAAATGCATCTTTTCAATCTCCTTGAAAAAAATGTGTTTTTAGTGATTTTAAATTTAACACACACCAATAATTCCCTGAGACCTTCCAAACAGCAAAGAGCTTGACCAGCCTCCTTAAGTACTATGAATACGGAGCAATTTCAAAGGCATTACTTGACGGGAAAGTTGTGGGTGATTTTTGGTAAAACAAGTTTATTACTGAGTTCCTATTCATTTGATAAAGAATCCTCTTTTGTACTGAGTGACTCAGGTGGAAAAATCTACTCTAGGTGAGCATATATGGGAAACTGGAATATTGATCCTGATCATGGACCTTCTGTAACAGGAGACAGGAGAAAAAGTGGGCCTGATTTTTTACTTCCTTGCATTTGGTGGTGGAACTCGTATCTGTTCAAAGTAGGTGCAAAAATTACAAAATCAAAATGATGGCATTTTTCATTTATGTTGTGAAGGAGAATCAAGCCTGTTGTGTTTATATAAAACAAGTATCGAACACCAGGTCTACCTGGCATACTCAGACTCTACAGAATCTAGTTCTTCATTGTTTTGTGAAGTGAACCTTCAAAATGTGAAGTGAAGTACACTGTTGTCTTCTTTAGTCTGCAGATAATGCTAAATCAATGACTCTGGGACACATGAACTCAACAGCTCCTATTAATCTAATTGGCAGTGTTGAGCCTGAAGACTGGTAGTAGCCTTTTATGTGTCATCATTTAGTTATTTCATTGGTGATGATTTTATCAGATGGGATGAGTTAGCAGGAAGGAAGAGTGTAAGCAGAGACAGGGTGGGCTCCACCCTGACATCTGGTGGTGAGGTGTGGCAAGTTGTGGAAAAGAACTTCAGGGGCTGATCTCATTTGCATAGGCACACCCACCCCGCCTAGAATGAGGCCATAACTGCCCAAATGGTCACTTTGGCTGCTGTGGGATCCCCAGTGTCTCTGTTATTGGGGCGGGAAGAATAAATTGTTAGTACCCTGATTATGGGAACTGTGCTTGGAACTGTACTTGGCCTTTTTGTTATGATGGAGGACTCACCATCAACTGAGTAGCACTCACTAGGCAAGGGACATGGGTTCCAAAACTCTGTGAATTGAGAGAGACTTGAGACAGGTATTAGTGCCTGGTGGTGTAGGCCCCTTTGTGAGGGCCTGAAGCACCAATTGCACCTCTGTCTCTCTCCACTGTGGAATGTCAGAGCTAATTTTGGGTCTATTAAGAGTTTTGTTACAGGTACTGTGCTGAATTCACTTCAGCCTTATAGTGCACCAGCACTAAGGCTACCACTACTATGAGCTGAAATCACTGAGCACTGTGTCAAGTAGTGGGGAGCCGGAAGATCTAGTGTGCAGTGGAGCCGGTCGTGAGACAGCGGTGTGTTCGTGAGACGGCGGTGTGTTCATGAGACGGCGAGCTGAGCGGAGCCGGTCGTGAGACAGCGGTGTGTTCGTGAGACGGCGAGCTGAGCGGAGCCGGTCGTGAGACGGTGAGCTGTGCAGAGCGGAGCCGGTCGTGAGACGGCGAGCTGTGCAGAGCGGAGCCGGTCGTGGTGGAGCGGAGCAGAGCCCTGTGGGGCAGTCAGCTTCAGGACACGTAAGGTGCCCCTTACCTCTTTCCCCCACACCCAGGCACATTTTAGCCAGATTGGGGAGTAACACTCTGCAGGTGAACTTTTGAACTCCGGGGCTGGACTTTTTTTTGGACTTTGGGTGATTTGTGGATTGCTGGACTCAAGAGACGTTTGGGTTCTGGGACTCAAGAGCCTGAGGGAAAGGATGTGGCCCAATTTTTCTGGGGTGGGTCAGTGTTCATGGTTTGGTTAATGAACACTAGTTGTGGTGTTTCCCCAATTTAATGCTGATGTTGTTTGCCTCATGTTATTAAAGATTCTCTACTACACCAAGACTCTGTGCTTGCGAGAGGGGAAGTATTGCCTCCTTGAGGCACCCAGGGGGTGTGTAAGATTTTCCCAGGTCACTGGGTGGGGGCTCGAGCCAGTTTTGCATTTGCTTTAATGAGAGGGAACCCCTGTGTACTGAACCCGGCCCTTGCTGCCATCCACTTGGCCTGGCAGAAGGGTTACAAGAGGAATTGGAAGCTGATGTACCAAGGGAAATGGAGAGGTAGACAAGAGGAGTGATAGAAATGTAGAGATGTGGAAGAAACAGAGAAGAAGGAGGGGGAAAGAGAAAAAGAGAAAAAACACCAGGCAGAAACAGTGGTGATCCTGAAGGTGAGAATATATTGCCCCCCATCCAGTAATGCTAAGTGCAGCTTTACATACAGACCATGATCTTTGTGCAAATTTTCCACTGCCAGCTGCAGGCCCTTCATTTATGCCCTGGATCATGGACCATAATTAAAAAGAGAATTAAGTTGGACCATTGGCTCATTTCCTGAAAGGCCAGATTGCCAGGTGAGGCTTTTCTGTGATGCTCAGAGCAGTGCTAATGGTCTTCAGATGAAAAAAAGAGCTGATACACTGAAGGATGTTTGTGACTGGAGGGGAATTAAAAGAGAAAGATAAAAATCTTGGAAGAAGCCTGAAAAAAGGTATTTTCAATCCCTATTAAATTGAGTTTAGAAATATGTATACCGGCTGTGCATTGGAAATAAAGTACTAAAATATTTTAATGGCCACTAAATTGACATTTATCAGACTCAGTGTAATTTAATGTTTAAAACCTTGGGGTTTTTTTGTGGGGGAAGTCCATTGGGCAATCAAACAGAAACGTTTGAAAGAAAAAATCCCCACACACTTCAGGTAATAATCATATGGACTATCACCCAGCATAATTTCATCCTGAACCAATGAATGACTGATTTCTTTATATCTGTTTAATAAATATTATTTCCTGTGAGTTAGTATTAGAAATGGGAGAATTAAGTGTGTTAAACTGTGGTATTACCAGCTTGCTTTTGGAGATTTAGCAAAAGTCTGAGTATCTGATTTAATGTCAAGTAGCAGAACCGTCAGTATAAACAAAGTTATACAAATTTGGAAGTCATTTCCAAAAAAGAGAGAGGAAGTAGATGTCATATATGGAATAAATCAAACCACTATAGAAAGACATATACATATATTTTTTTTAATGTGTCCTCAAGAATTTCAAGGAAAGGATTATCTGCTAACAAGGGCTGGCGAGAAAAAAAATTCCTTCTTGTGAACAAATTAGAGCTTTAAAATTTGGTTTTGCTCCACATCAGTGTGAAATCAAGTTGATCTTCTGAAATTTTTCACAAAAATGCACAATAGAGTCCCAGACACAACAACCATTGCAGAATCACCAAAAACCCAATGATTAGGACACTCACTTGGGAAGTGGGAGACATAAGTTCCAGTCCCTGCTCTTCTTAATTTATACTAGGGACTGGAGCAGGTCTCTCACTTCCCAGTCTGTGTCTCTCCAGAAAGTGAGTCTCTTTCTCTCTCCAGAAAGTCTATCCCAGACATGAGGGAGTGTTGTTGAACCCAGTATGTTTCCACAAAGAAAAAGAATGCTTTGGACAAATTGGTATATTACAATGGGGAAAAAATGTTTCTTCGACAAATTCCCGCCCAGGTCTACTCTTAGGCCATAAAGAAATGAATCATTTGTATGATTGGCCTCCATTTCTTTTTTCCTTCTTCATATGAAATCTCATCTTAATCAATTGCAAACTGAGAGACAAAATGGTTGTAACATCTTCCCCAGGACCTTTTGTTAATTTTGTAAGCTCCAAAGAGAATTATTATTGTCTCATATTTATTTAAACAATAGTTCTGGTAGATTAAATTAATGGCTTATGATGATAACCTACTGCAATATTAATGTGACACAAATGCTAAGCATGCTACTGCTAACCAAAACTTTCATAGTTAAATACAGATAATTAAATTGCTGATGTAGAAATATCTGTCTTTTGTGTGCTTGGAATCAATTATAAAAGAGTCAGTTTTTAACTTATTTCAGTCTTGCGTTTACCTGTCTATTTTTCTCAGAACATAGATGCTGACTTGATTCATTCCAGGCTAATTGCTTTGTAGCTTCAACCAGGTGCTATTTGAACTTAACTTTGATGATGCTGGTGTGTGTCTGTGTGTGTAATAATTAATACAGATGCTCACATCTATTGACTGTGGAATTTATTTTTTTCACTATTTTTCTTCTGTGTCAACAGGCACCTGAGATATTTCTGACATTTCAAGTAAATCTTACCTATTTCTTCATTCCCTTTAAATGTCCATTTCCACAATATATCATTTTGATTGTAGCATGGAGTTAATGGTCCTAAGAACACAAGTGTTAATTGTAAGTCTACTGAAATCAATGGAGTAACACCAGTCAGAGGAGAACTGGCCCCATTGGCTCTTGCTGGCTTTTAGTCTGTTCCCAGGAGGACTGGTTGCCTGTCTGTCAGTGACTGTGTAATACAAGTTATACTAGGAAAAATTAAAACTAGTAGTGGGCAATTTTTTTCAGATTAATAGTTGATTTGCCAAAATGTGCAGTTTTGGATAGATCTGCAACTATTTGTGAAGACATGAATTCAACAAAGAGATTCATAAAGGAAAACAAAATCAGGCTAGATTTATAAAATGCGATGGTGTGGGGGCAGGGCTGGAACCTGCATGTCTTCCCCAGCTGTGCATCCTAATCAGTGGACTCTACAGTCTCTCTCTCTCTGACCAAATAACTAATCAAGTATTTCACACAAAGTGGAACAAATTCAACAGGAGAGAAACCTTAGGATATCCTGAAGCCTGGTGATTAAAGCACACACCTGAGAGAAATGAAACTTGAGTTGAAGTTCTTGATCCAGAGTGGAGATTCAAACCAAGGTGTGCTATATCCCAGATGAGCATCTTAACCAGTGGACTAAAGGTTATGTGTCCCCTTCATCTCGGTTTTGGAATGAACCCCTTCATTTCCTTTGGTCTTATTATAAACAACAGAAATTCAACATTTGGTTTTGAATCAAACCAAATGTTTCATTCAACTGCTGGAGAACAATGTAATTAGTTATTGATCCAGCTCTGCTTCCCAGTTTCCCATTATAAGACAGCCTATCTTTGGTCCAAGTGCCAGGAGCCCCATGCATTTTTTCCCTTCCACTCTTTAAGTGTTTTATAGTGGTGGACGCTCCTAACCTTTAACTGGTATTATCAGCTGTGAAGATGTCCCTATTATTAACACCACCAATCACTCTCACAGCTTTGTATGATGGAAAGCTATCTCCAGATAGTAGCAGGAGATTTGAAATTCCCTTCCTAGGTTCACAAGAATGAAGTGTGAACTTTGGAAGTTATGCCTGAGCTACGCCAATGGGGTGTTAGCCCATCTGAAGCTAGACCCATGAGCTTTTTCAACCGCCATTCCACCTCTTCTTTTCTACATTTGGCTAGATTCTGTATAATTTCCGGTTCTTATAGAGGGGGTCCAGTTCCATCTAACACATACATAAGGTACAATAAGGAGTTATCTTTGACCTGGTTCTTCATTCTTTTGTAAAGGTTTATCCATGGTGAAAAGACTAGAATATACTGAGTGGTATTGCTCTATTGCAGTGTATATAATAAAATGCATTAGTTCCTGGGATAAACTTTACTGAATTATTTCAATACGTCTGAAACTGTTAGAATGATTTTGTAATCATTAACAGTCACATAATCCAGTGCAGCTGTATTTCATAAATTGGAGATGCCACAGAATTTAGCTTTAACATGCCACATAGCGCAAGCATTCTTGATGGTAACCTGTATATCTAATCACTGCTCCTGCTTCCCTATTCTCAGCTCTCAGTTTTTGATTCTCTAGAGAACAGTTAAAGGAAGATAAAGATGGTTTAATCCACCGTATATTAACTTTGACTCCTTCTTAGCAAAAATTGTTTTTGTGATTGCTTTATTTTCTTCTCCTTCTTGCAAAGCAAACAGAAGAAATAGAAGATGAACTGGTACAATTTTTTGTAGGTTTCTTATCTGTTCTTCTCCTTCTTCTTCTCGTGCCACGTTTCTGCCCTACAACACATTAGAGATCAATACTCTGCACTGAAATGAAGTTATGAACACCCTGTCATGAGAAGTCAGCTGCAGGCTCCTGTCCTTTGCTGTTTTGCTTAATGGACAAACTCTTTTGCTTTCTTTAGCTTCAAAAAAGTTCACTGACTGGTCTTAGTATAGCTATTTCCTTCCCCCAGCCCCATGAAAAACAAAGAAACAAACAAAAAAAGACTGCTCCTCACTACAGTACATTGATGGTCTTTTGGGGTAATAAACATGTTCTGTGAAGCTCCAAGATGGTTTTTTTGTACATATAAATCAGGCTACAATAAATCATTCTTTTTGGTGGAGGGTATAGATATGTACCATATCATTTATTAATAAATCATATGATTTGCTCTCTCAATGCCTGTGGGATTCTGGCTTGAGTGTCCACCTCAAGTATATACTTTAGATGACATATGTCAAAATAGATTGCTGTTAGAAACTAGAATGGAAATCTACCATACAAAATAAATAGTAATAATAATTAGGGCTCCATGTCTGTCACAGAAGTCACAGATTCTGTGACTTTCTGCGACCTCTGTGACTTCTAAAGGTGCAGGTGGGGCTGGGGGCAGTGTGGCTGACCCCAGAGCCACCCAGGCAGCTGGCTCTGGGGCCAGCTACTTAGGTGGTCCCTGGGACAACCACACCAGCCGCGGTTCGCAGACCTGGGCAGCTGTTGCCACTGGCCCCAGGCATGTCATCCCCAGCAGAACCCCTATTCCCTGCCCCCCCGATTTAATCACAGGTATTTTTAGTATAAGTCACGGACAGTCATGGGCTGTGAATTTTTGTTTATTGCCTGTGGCCTGTCAGTGACTTTTACTAAAAATACCCATGACTAAATCATAGCCTCAATAATAATAATAGTTTTTAAAAATATACAATATAGGCTGGCAAACTGATGAGCTGCTGCTCATCAAATTTCCTTTTATTTCAATTTGATTTCATTTGTGATAATGAAGCCTTATTTCATAATCCCTGTAAAGTCCTAACTCTTATGATTGTCAGTAGTTCATTCAGCTGTTATCGGTTGGCTGCCCAAAGTTCTGGACATTGAACAGAATAAATATTGTCCTAGATAAACACTTCTGTTTTTCTGACCTGCATTTAGAAAAGATGGTTAAACCTTCAGTGGGCAACTTTTTTCCAGTTGGCTTTCCAACAATTTTCTCTATAGCCTCTGGTTGGATGGTGTTTAAATGAACAATGCATTTTTACTTATCTAAATTGTAAAAAAAAATAACTGCATGGAATAAAATTGGACCACATTCGCCATTATTAATGTAGCTCACCAGAACCATCTCAAAGGCATGAACAGCAATTTTTCTTCCAAGAAATAGTCATGTTCCCCTCTGATTGAATTCTTATTATGTCTCTGCAAATACTGGATGCTCGTGCATCTTGTGATTGCAACACTCATGACAATAGTGCCGAGCTGTGCAGGCTCCATGCTTCTGTCCGAGGTGGTGGACAGTGAGGAGGGTCACATGGGTTCACATTTTTTTTTTAAAGTATGAAAATTATGGGAGATAGATGTCATTATAGGATGGAGACAGTTGAATCCTGAAAAGTTGACCCCTTCCTCCCATTCACCCCTGCATGATTCATTTTTCCCCACCACACATTGCCACAACTTTCCAAAAGACAGTGTGATGGACTGTTGCAGATTGTACACTGGTATACCAACTCATTGTGCATCTCACTGTGCATTTATACAAGCACTCCTGGTGAATACACACAGCAGTGACTCAAGGAGCCAAGTATGCGCATTGCCGCACACACACACACACACACACACACACACACACACACACACACACACACACTAACTGTGGTGGCTTTATGCCAGCATAATTTGCATCAACCACAGTTTGTAGTGTAGACATGATCTTTGTTGGATGTTGGCAAACATGAACCCCGTACTTGGCCTTAGGCATTGGGGTGAGTGTGTTTCTACACTTTTATTATTATTATTTATCCCTTGTTATGAGATATAATGTGACATAACATGATGTGACACTGAAACCAAAGGAGCCAAGGTTTTATTATTCATCAGATACACTTTAGCTCTTATTGTCTGTCCTATTTTTGTGAATATTTGATGGTTCAGGAATGCACTTAATTCCAAACCCAAGCATTTGAAGGGACACTTATTTCAGCATGCGTATTTACAATGATTACTTTGATTTTATTCTCTAATCTGTATATATTTGAAAGTAAATAAATAGAGATGGGAGCACGCTGCAAAAAGGTTATGCAAATATTCATTAGAATTTTGTAAACACATTCACTTCAACTGGGTCTGTAACCTTTTATGTTTCTGTGAACATTTGCGTGAGTTAGTTTTACCAGCACAAATATTAATGAAAGTCCAATTTTTAAGGTTGCATTTTAAAGTGCTGAAGGAATGCAACATTTCAATTAATTGTATTTACACCAGACATATTATTCTTAGAATTAAAGTTATCCAGTCAGGGAACAGAAACAATACCAGGTGATTTACATGACCAAGTACAGCTGTCATACAGCTTGCGTTTTGGTTTGAGAATTCCAAAGAGCAGGCCATACAATAAAGGAAATTCACCAATTATAGGTTTTAGAACATGTCAATTTATTCACAGTAATTATTGACACAGATTCTCAAGAGGTATTTAGGTGCCTAATTCTCATTGCATTCTGTGACATTTCCCTCCAGTGTTATCTGGACAGGTGATCTGCTAGGTCACTCCAATCTTTGACTCTGGGAGTCAGCCTTACCCTGCTCTGCTGTGAGAACCCCCACTCCTGGGTTATTCACACACAGCCTCTGGCATGTAAACTGCTCCCAGCTACTTGCAACCAAATGACACAAGCCAGTATCTCTGGTCTCAGACCCAACCCTAGGAACCTCCATCTTGCAAAGTCCAGTTATGCCCACTGGACGCTGCAAACTTATATAAATTCATCAATTTAACAAAGAAATTGATATGTACCAGGCTTGTGATCCGAAGGGAGTCTCTGTCATGCTTCAAACCAAACACACTGCTTCAGGTAGAATAAACATGTCAAAGATAGAAAGAAGGAGCAGGAGGACCCAGAGGTGGACTGAGTAAATTGAGTTCTTTATTGCAGTACTTATTCCCCTATATCCAATCATCAAGTAAGCCCCAAATTAGTCACATCTAAACCTGGGGTCGGCAACCTTCAGCAAGTGGTAATCCGCTAGCGGGCCATTAGACATTTTGTTTACCTTGACCGTCCTGCGTCACTCTACTTCCCGCAGCTCCCATTGGCCGGGAACGGTAAACCACGGCTACTGGGAGCTGCAGGGGGGCCTTGCCTGCAGAGGGTCAATGTCAGCAAAATGTCTCATGGCCCACCAGCAGATTACCCTGATGGGCTGTGTGCTGAAGGTTGCTGGCCCCTGGTCTGAACCATCCAAGACAGATGGCTATTCAGCCATTACCGGGTATTCTTTCTGTTCCCTCACTATATAAATAATTCTAAGAATAAAGTTACTGGTGTGAATAGTGTTAATTTAAATGTTACCCAGCTCCTCTTTAGGAAGAGCCCCCCCCCCCCCCCCCGGTCTCTGTCCCTCCTGGCTCCTCTTTAGGAAGAGACCCGCCCCCCATCTCTGTCCCTCCTGACTGGGTTTTTTCCAGGCTGCACAGTTCCCTGCCCACACTCTTAATTCTTCAGAAATCCAGAACACCTAAACAAGCCAGCAGCTGCACTTTGCTTTCTCTCTGAAGAGCTGTAATTGCCAACAGTTATAAGTTACCACACAGCCCTTTATAAAAAAGTATTCTTAAGGTGAAGGCATTAGAGAGAAAAGCATATTAAAACCAATAAAAGAACCAACACACACACTGAAAAGCTTACCAATGGCCACCCAAACTCTACCAAGGGCTCTGGTAAGAGTCAATCCTTTAAACCCCACACACTTTTTTTTCTCCCTTCTGTGGTTTCAAGTTCGTAACAGATTTAGCTCAGAACCAGCACCCAGTGAATAGTTAAGTCTTTCTGTTAAAGAGTTTGGGCCTTTGATCTCCAATCTCCAGGAACAGGTGATCAACAACAATGGATTCCTCCTCCAAGTATAGCTTCAGAAGGCTGTTTTTTGCATAACCAGAGGTGGGCATTTGCATTCACCTCCCCTTTGAGGGATTCCATAAAAAAATTCCCATCCACACTACACAAACCATCCATTTAATACAATGCACTCCAAATATATTTAAATATAATTCAATAGGGCAATTTCCTTGGAAAGCTTTGTCTGTCACAGGGCAGGGCCCAATCTGGTAGGTGTGATCAGACATTGTCTATATCTATACAAAACTGAGAATGATAATCTCCCTTTATAACCTTTGGCCCTGGGGTTAGGTACTCATCCAGGATATGGGAGAGCCCAAGTTCAAATTTCCCCGTTTCCTGATTAGGAGAAGGGATCTGAATGGGAATCTGCCACCTCTTAAGGTGCATATCCTAACTCCGGGCTATGGGATAGTTTAATGTGGGGATCTCTCATATCAAAGTTGTTCCACTTTAATTAAATATTAATTGGGCCATAGAGTGAAAGTTATGCTGTAGTTAATTGGTTAGCGCACTAATCTGAGAGGTAACAGATCACTGTTCAAGTTATTGCTCATCAGGAAGAGGGAGGACATGCAATGGTAGTCTCCCACATCCCAGGTGAGTACCCTGACCATGGGATTAATGGTTATAAGAGAGCCCCTCCTCCAGTTTTGTGTGGAACTAAGCAGCCTCTGAGCATGCCTACTGGATTGGGCTCCAACATGCAAATAAGTGGCCGAATACCTATCTTCCCTGTAATGATTTTGGGGTTCATTAAATAACGAACTAGTAAATGAGAAAAGAACAAAACTTTAATAAAACAAACT
The DNA here is from genome assembly GCF_965140285.1 of Lepidochelys kempii. Classification (NCBI taxonomy): domain Eukaryota; kingdom Metazoa; phylum Chordata; order Testudines; family Cheloniidae; genus Lepidochelys; species Lepidochelys kempii. The sequence goes on from NC_136380.1 coordinate 88,087,167, forward strand.
GGAGAGTGTCTCTGGTAAACTGTTGCACACACCCATGCAGTGATTCCAACCCCAGCCTCCATGGCACATCTCCAAAGCCCTATGTTTATAAAACTGTCCCTTATGAGGGAACATTTCTAAATTATAATATTCTATATACATATCTCTACAATCCCCTGGTTAGTGTATTGAAAGCAGAGATAAGCCTGTGCTGTAGGGAGGTCCCTAATTGCCAAATGCCATGAGAGGGCAGACCCTTCTCCTGAGCATCTCCCATTGGTTAGCTTAGGTATCTTCCCACCTAGTATGCTTGGATTTCTGGATACCATTGTGAGGCACATATCCCCAGGTTTTGTAACTCAGGTTTTGTAGATTTCAGTGTTGTTCCTATGATTTCCTAGGTGCCTAAAAGTTAAATTTTGGAATGTTCAGTGCTGTAATACTTAAATCCCCCAGTCTCCACACTAAGTTAAAGTTTGCACTTTTCCCTGTGATAAGACAAATGTGAGTGTGACAAACAAGAGGGCAAGGATCATAGAGGGAAAGGGTGACAAAATAAATTAGCACGGTTACCTAGGTTAGGTATTGCATGTAATGCACTTCAAGGTTTTCATAAATCCTGCCAAGTTTCTTTGTGTGTAAATCCTACTTCTGGAGTATCAAATTGAGGACTGCATTAGAAGCTTTCCAAATGTCTGAAGACTTCATTTATATAAAATAAAACTAACTGTATCTCCTCACATACTTAATATGATAGTATAGCCAAAGATTGCTTGAACCCAGCATTTAATGCCCCCTGCTAATATGTGCATTCTCTGTGGTCTCCAGAGTTTCATACTAAATTCAGAGGGGTCTGTGTGCTGCAGAGTAGAATTTCTGGATCACAATTTAGTCAACTCACTTGTACCTCAAAGTAAGAGGGATCAACTGTAGGGCATAGATTGGAAAAAATACAAGAAAACAATTGTAACTTCTGAGTTCTTAGATTTTTTCTTCATTTAATCTCTAATTTTTGAGAAAAAAAATGTATTAGCCCCATTTGAAAGAAAAAAAATGTAATTTAAATGTGGACTGTAAAAGCATTTGAAATCTCTGCCTTTATCAGTACCACAGTAAAGAGACAAAAAATGAAAACCAATGTTTCATTAAAAGGAAGAGTTATTCATCAGAATAATAAAGGAGAGCATTATTTTTTCAACATCTGGCATTCAACCATGTAAATTAGGAAGAAATAATGTAAATGAGAATCAATAAGAGGAAGAAGACTCTAAGAAGTCTTTACATATTTTAAAGCAAGAAACTTTCAGTGTAAAGGCACTTAAAAAAGCAACCTAGCTATTGCCCTATTGATTTCTTTTAAACCATGTTAAAGACAAACAATCACTATTGTATTAATTACATAGTAAAATAATGCCCTTCCCTGATATCTTTTCCCCCAGCAATGCAAGATACTGATGTACAGTTGCAGGTACAGAATATGGTTAATACTGAGTAATTATATAGCATGTTCTTAACAGACCCTAATGTAGCATCTTTTCTGTCAGTAGAAAACAGTTTCTTTTTTAACAACGTGGAGTGAATATAGTTCTTGTGAAAAGCATGACAAAGAGAATGGAGACTGGAGTCTAGTGAATAAGAACAGAATGGGCAGTAGCAGTGCAAGTTTCCCAATGGTGTTCGCCAGTGTGCTTCATCCCTGAACTGGATATACTGCCGTTGAGAGGCTACAGGTTTCTAAGTCTCCATTTTCATTCAGTCCTCATCAGTCCTGCAGAGTCTGCTAAAAAGGTTACTGATTAATGTTGTTCATGAAGATGGGTCTAGTCATGTGACCTACCTGTTCACTAGGATCTTGGAGAAGACCTCATTTCACATAGGCCATTGGGTATTTATGAAGGACAATGGATCAGCGTTCATGACACATCCCCCATAAGTTCCCAGCTGGTCTGCCATTTGGAGAAATGGATGATCCAACTAGCAGATCAAATTCAGGGATTACCATGAATCTCAGTCAACTGATCAAACAGGTTCAAGACTATGATTTTCTCATCATAGGTCCAGCACTTAAGGTCCTCCAGCTGAATGTTCCAAGTGAGAACTTATTGGTATTCTGGCAAAGGAAGTTCTAGATGACCTCATTCGTCTACAAGAAACTAACATCATGCTGAATGAAATACATTGGGTAAGGTCATTAGTTTCAAACTGTTAAGTTACGATCTTCATGTGAAAGCAGCAAAGAGTCCTGTGGCACCTTATAGACTAACAGACGTATTGGTGCATAAGCTCCATGTGAAACATGGTTGAACTATGTACCTCCATAGTGATATATTGGATTCTGTCCATATTGAATCTTCATCCTTTTGCGACAATTGAAGTTGGTGGGTGTCAAATCACAAATATATATACGCCACCAGGTGAAACATGGGGTCCACAAGTTCTCCCAAGGCTTACGCATCTGACAGCTTATGTTGGTGACTCTAATAGTCATCGCAGTGAGTGGGCTTATGTGACTGCAGACCCAAACAGTGAACAACTGTTGGAGTAGGCAACAAATAATGATCTCGTTCTGATCCATGATCCTAAGCAGCATAGTACTTTCCATTCAGCATATTGCAATAGGGACCACTACCCAGACCTGTGCTGGGTCACATCTTTGGCCAATCATCCGCAGCCAGCGGCATGTACTGTACTTAATGAATTTCCACATAGCTAGTTTCGTCTCTTGTTGATTCTGATAGGAATGTGTTTTCAGATTATAAGGAGCATACTAAAACCTAAATGGAATGTCTTGAAGGCAGATTGCAGCTCCTTTACAGAGTACTTAGAATGGAGCATCATAACCATCCCATTAAACATCACTGTGGTGGAAGATGCAAACTGTCATTTCTGTTGTACCATTTTTAAAGCTGGAAGTTCCACACATTTTCCAACCGATATACATTTCATCTTTGAACAAGGATCCTGCAGACTTCCTAAGGCAGTATGAGCAGTCAGGTGATCTGGAGATTGAGGACCATCTTATAGAATTGTTGGATACTACTTGCCGGGCTCAATGGGAGGAAGTGACAGTGGTGCTTGACTTTACGCGGTCAAGCCAGAAAAGCTGGAGCTTAGTTTGTCAACTAGGTGCGGCCCAGTGTCCATGCGCATGAAGCAAGCTGGCAGTTACTCCAAATCAGATTGCCAATCATCTGTTGAAGGTTGCCAAAGCTCCTGTTGACAGAGTTGTCAAATGATAGGTACGTGACGAGTAGTGGTGTTTCTTAAGGAATAATCCAGACAATAGTATGATAGAGCCTTTCACTAGTCTGGAATTGAATAAAGTATGGAATAATTTAAAAATGAGTGCAGCACCTAGATATGATAGAATTGCACCTGAATTTATGAAACATCTGGGTCCTTGTTTTTGGGAATTGCTCGTTTGGTTTTTCAACAGAGTTCTGCAGAAATCCACACTGCTTAGAATCTGACACCAAGTGAAGGTCATTGGCTTGCTGAAACCTGGGAAAGACCCACATTTTCCTTTGAGCTACAGACCAGTTTCACTTCTAAGTGTCTGCTTTAAGATGCTTGAGTATCTGATTTTGCAAAGAATTTCAGCATCTGTGGAAGGCATGCTGGCACCAGAGCAATGTAGTTTTCACCGTGTCGTAGTACATGTGATCAAATGCTGGCACTTACAACTTTAATCAAAAATGGATTCCAATATAAATTGAAGACTGGTTCTGTTTTCTTTAACCTGACCACAGCATAGGGTACAATTTGGCTTATGGGCCTTCCAGTGAAATTGTCTAGCACTATGTCAGGTTGGTTAGTATGTGCAATGGGTCTGTTTTTGAGAAATCTCCATTTCCCTATCCATATTGATGATAGAATAAGTTACTGGAGGGACCAGAAAAACTGCTTCTCATAAGGATCAGTATTATCTCCAAAGTTATTCAACTTATATTCAAGTTACCTATCATATACCAGGTCTTGCAAGTTTGTTTATATATGTCTCTGCACTTAGTTACACTCTTTTGACATACCTGAGCGTGTTCTGAATGTAGATATGGCAGCTATGGTCGATTATTGTTGGTGGTGGCACCTAATACCAAGTGGAAGTAAGACTGTGTTGAGTGTCTTCCACTTATATCATGCACAGGTGGGCAGAAAGCTGAACATATTTCTCAGTGGTCAGAGAATAAAGCATGTCTCTTGATATCCAAGATGCTCCATTATAGTTATGGTTCTGACAGTGATTATATCATAAACCCAATTTGTAATGGATTTTTATCTCAGATATAAAAATCCACTCTAGGCTTATACTTGGCATGTAAATTCTCGAAGACAAATTGTTTTGGAATCATAAGATTTTTTTTTATTTAAGAAATATTTTTTATAAAAATAGCAAATGCCTTTGGGTGGTTCTACAACTAAAATGGCACTATTTTAAATTAAATTGTATAACTATAGATATTAATATAGACTAGGCCCTTCTAATACTGGAAAAATATAAATTTCTCATAACCCTAACCACTGACTCAGGGACATATAAATATTCACAGCTGACACATATACACAGGTTAAAAGAAGAATATGTTGTTTGTTTGGCTGAGGCAAAGTATGGAAGCAAAATTAAGGTTGTGTATCTGTACTGTGAAGGAGATTAATGTGTGTAGCATGTTTCCTTATCTGCTGGAGGCCGAAAGAAGTTTAGATTGAAGTTGTGGAATCTGTCAGTAAAAGTGTGCTTTGGTGATATGAAGGTACCCTAATTAAGAAGTGTCCCATAATTTGTCACTTCCTTTCTGTTAGATTATTTTGGGAGGGATGTCACACTTACCAACCTTAATCCTGTTTTAACAAGATGTTGTTTATGGATTAACTCAGTTTAATCCTCTCATACAAAGATGAGTATATACCTGTATATGCTATGTTACTTCAGTGATTTTTTTTTTTTTTTGCCTTTTTTTGTTCCTGGCTCATTTGTTTTCATGCATAGCAAAGGACACAAAATCAGTCTCAACAGTGACTGTTTCATTATCAGTATTATGCTCATAGCTCTCAGAAGCACAGTAGGTGCTATCCCATGGAAGCAGGTGTAGATTTGAGTGGGTGCCATTACTATAATAGTTCAGAAGTGTGCTTGAAGTGAATACTGATCAGCAACCTCAGAGCCCCGGCTGGCTTTAAATCCACTTGTATAAAAAAAATGAAATGCTTGAAGTCATCTGGGGCTCTTCTACTTCCTATGACAAGAAAAATAACCTTGCTTCAGCCAGAACTTTCTGGCTGTGCACTTGTCACTTTAAATCTCAGAAAACCATTAACTGTGTTTTACACAGGTGCCAAATATCACTCACTTCGCATTGTCAACTATTTTTACCTAAATTCAGCGTATGGTACTAATGTGTTATATTTTTTTTTGTTTCACACCTATTACATTGATACCATAAGAATGGTAATATGTTGGCAGTATTATGCTTCCTGATACAGTTTAATCTGACCTCTTGCCTCATACTGGTGATTTCTCAGGGTATGTATACAGTACAAAATTAGGTCTATTTTATTTAAGTCAACACTGAGCCTCTGATTTAAGCAAGTCGATTCTGCATGTCCCCACTATGCACATTGTATCAGTGGCGCGCATCCTCACAAGAAGGGCTTGCAGCAACTCACGGAGCACTGCACTGTTGGTTGCAATCCCACAGTGCATGGAGACACATGTAATGTTGGGTTGGGCTTGCAATGCCTCCTGTGTGGTTATGGGAACATGGCACTAGCCTCCCATGATGCACTTCCCTACTTCCCTCCCTCCCTGAAATCAACAGCAAACAAACCAAGCCTTTTTTGCTCCTTTTTTTTTTTAAGTCTGGGTTACCCACGCAGACGCCATAGCATGGCAAGCATGATTCTCACTCAGATGTACACTTTTGTTGTGAGCATTACAAACACCTCATGCCTTATCCTGCAGTATTTGCTCAACTGAAGCAGCAGCCGCCACACAGAACAATGTGATGCCACACAAGCAGCCCTGCTGGAAGCCATGGAGTGGATCAATTTGCATATGCTGGCGACAATTGCACATCACCTTGACATGGTGGAGCACCACTACCGGCCCCAGGAAACAAGCACTGACTGGTGGGACTGCACAGTTATGCAGCTATGGGATAAAGAGTAGTGGCTGCAGAACATTTGAATGCATAAAACCACTTTCATGGAACTGTGCAAAGAGCTTTCCCCAGCAAGGAAGCGCAGCAGTAGTAATATGAGAGCTGCTCTGACAGTTGAGAAGTGAGGGACAATAGCGCTGTGGAAGCTTGCAATTCCAGACTGCTACCAGACAGTGGGGAATCAATTCGGAGTAGGTAAATCTATTATGGGGTCTGCTGTGATCCAAGTTGCCAGGGCAATCAATAGACTTCTGCTAAGAAGGGTAGTGACTCTGGAAAACATGCAGGACATAGTGGATGGTTTTGCCACAGTGGGGTTCCCTAACTGTGCTGGGGCGATAGACAGAACACATATCCCTATCTTGGTACCAGACCACCTTGCCAAAGAGTACATAAACCAAAAGGGGTACTTCTCAATGGTGTTTCAAGTGCTGGTGGATCACAGGGACATTTCACCAATTAGAGATGGTCAGGAAAGGTGCATGATGTGCACATCTTTAGGAACTTTGATCTGTTCAGAAAACTGCAAGCAGGAACTTTCTTTCCAGAGTGCAAAATAACCGTTAGTGATGTTGAAATACCAATCATGATTCTAGGAGACCCAACCGACCCCTTGCTCCCATGGCTTATGAAGCCATACACAGGCAGCCTGCATAGCAGTAAGGAGAGGTTCAACTGTAGGCTGAGCAAGTGCAGAATGGTGGTGGAATGTGGCTTTGATGTTTAAAAGCCCACTTGTGTAGTTTGTTTACTAGGTTTCAGAGTAACAGCCGTGTTAGTCTGTATTCACAAAAAGAAAAGGAGTACTTGTGGCACCTTAGAGACTAACCAATTTATTTGAGCATGAGCTTTCGTGAGCTCACTTCATCGGATGCATACCGTGGAAACTGCAGCAGACATTATATACACACAGAGATCATGAAACATAACCTCTTCCCACCCCACTGTCCTGCTGGTAATGGCTTATCTAAAGTGATCATCAAGTTGGGCCATTTCCAGCTCAAATCCAGGTTTTCTCACCCTCCACCCCCCCCACACACAAACTCACTCTCCTGCTGGTAATAGCCCATCCAAAGTGACAACTCTCTTCACAATGTGCATGATAATCAAGGTGGGCCATTTCCTACACAAATCCAGGTTCTCTCACCCCCCTCCAAAAACCACACACACAAACTCACTCTCCTGCTGGTAATAGCTCATCCAAAGTGACCACTCTCCCTACAATGTGCATGATAATCAAGGTGGGCCATTTCCTACACAAATCCAGGTTCTCTCACCCACCTCACCCTCCTCCAAAAACCACACACACAAACTCACTATCCTGCTGGTAATAGCTCATCCAAAGTGACCACTCTCCCTACAATGTGCATGATAATCAAGGTGGGCCATTTCCAGCACAAATCCAGGTTTTCTCACCCCCCCCCACTTTTTTTCCTGGGGACACACACACACAAACTCACTCAGCAGGAGAGTGAGTTTGTGTGTGTGTGTGTCCCTGGGAAAAAAAAAGGGGGGGGGTGAGAGCCTGGATTTGTGCTGGACATGGCCCACCTTGATTACCATGCACATTGTAGGGAGAGTGGTCACATTGGATAAGCTATTACCAGCAGGAGAGTGAGTTTGTGTGTGTGGTTTTTGGAGAGGGGTGAAGGGGTGAGAGAACCTGGATTTGTGCAGGAAATGGCCCACCTTGATTATCATGCACATTGTGAAGAGAGTTGTCACTTCGGATGGGCTATTACCAGCAGGAGAGTGAGTTTGTGGGGGGGGGTGGAGGGTGAGAAAACCTGGATTTGAGCTGGAAATGGCCTAACTTGATGATCACTTTAGATAAGCTATTACCAGCAGGACAGTGGGGTGGGAGGAGGTATTGTTTCATGATCTCTGTGTGTATATAATGTCTGCTGCAGTTTCCACGGTATGCATCCGATGAAGTGAGCTGTAGCTCACAAAAGCTCATGCTCAAATAAATTGGTTAGTCTCTAAGGTGCCACAAGTACTCCTTTTCTTTTTGTTTACTAGATTATACCTCAGTGAAAGCGATACCCCCATTGTTGTTGCTGTGTGCTCCATAATATCTGTAAAACAAAAGGAGAAAAGTTTCCTGTGGGATGGCGGGCTGAGGCAGATTGCCTGGAAGCCAATTTTGAGCAGCCAGACACCAGGGCAATAAGAAAAGCACATTGAGGCATGTAAGTCTCTGTGAGGCTTTGAAAACTAGTTTTATCAATGACCCACAGTAATGTCATACTTCTGTGTGTTGTTCCTTACCAAGCTGTCCCCTTCATTGCATGTACTCCCCTGTAAATACACCCCCATTAACCACAGTGTGCTGAATGAATACAAAGTCTTTTCTCCTCAATCCATTATTTTTTATTATGCTCACAAACATTGAGAGACAGCAAAGAAAAGTAATATAAGCTGGGGCAAAAGGGCTGATAAAACTGGTGGGGGGAGAAACAAACAGTTTGCTTATAGTTGCACTGCAGTAACAATCAAATGTATGGGAAGGGCACTTTCTGGTCCTTGTACCCTCCCCTGGAGTTGAGTGCAAGGGATACTGGACTTCCCACATCACCCACCCTACATCCTAGGATATCTGGAAGAGGAGGATGTGGAACTTGGTGACGATGGCAGCAGGTTCAGCATAGGCTGCACAGAGACTCTAAAGTCCAGCTGTCTTTCTTGAACCTCAACCAGATGCCTGAACATTTCTGATTGCTCCCTCATAATCCACACCATCTCATCCTGCATGTCACACTTGTATTCTCTGCATGCTCTCCTGTCCTCGTGGTCATTGTGCAGGCTCTCTGACAGTGCAATCCTCCATGTGCTGAGCTCCATCTTGTCACACTCAGAGACATGCATCAACTCATTGAACATGTCCTCCCAAATCTTCTTTTTCTGCCTTCTAATCTGGGAAAGTCTCTGTCCTCGCGTGGAGGATGCACTGATGGACAAAGATTCAGCTGCAAAGAATATAAAGCACAAGGGTAGCATTGACAGTGCATATATTGTTTCTGGTGCAAGGTTAAATCTTTTTTATAAAAGAACCAGCCCTCAGTGCACTTCCCTGAAAGCCACAACATAAGCAGAACCCCTGGCTACTGCAAGAATCAGTTTGCTTCTATAGCCCTGGTGAGTAAAAAGGCCATGAGGCATGGGCAAGAGGTCTTGTGCTACAGCTTTTGTTAAGACATCCTTGGGATCAATGGTTGCAACCTCAGCACAACTCACTTTCCCATTGCAACCTGGATGGTGCTTGAGGACAGGCACCAGGTTGGGGTGGAAGGGAGATGAACAGGAAGCACCATCGCACACTCCCATTTTAAATGCTGGCTGCAATACACAGTGATCCCTTCCAGCCACAACCAGGACACGCTCAGGAAAGCGTGGTTGTGTGACCCAGAATTCACCAAACAGGGGTGGATTTTATGGCTTAACTTTGAAGTCATAGTGCATGGTGTGGTTTCACTTAGAGTGCATCCCTTATGCATACCTCAGCTATCTAGAATTCCCAGTTTTCTAACATGTCCCCTGGTGGCAATGAATTACACTGAAAATTATTTTAGTTATACAAAAGCTTAATTAGCCAAATGTAGTCAACTTCCCATGACATATGGGTAGCAGAGGTTGTTGTGTAGTCATGATAATATGAAAATTGTATGCAGTGTTCTTGTAGCCATGTCAGACCAAGTATACTAGAGGGACAAGGTGGATGAGGCAATATCTTTTACTGGACCCACTTCTGTTGGTGAGAGAGACAAGCTTTCAAGCTTATGCAGAGATCTTCTTCAGGACTGGGAAAACAGCTCAGAATGTCACAGCTAAATACACCCCTACACCTACCTCCCCCGCAAATCTTTCCTTTCCTCCCTATGTCTGGAGGAGTCATAACAGAGTTTTTCACCTTGAATGGTCCCTCAAAATATGTGTTAACTCTTTATGCTAAACAATCCACTCCACTGTTCTGTCCAGACAGGAGGAGGGTCTGGGGCTCCCCAGAGCAGCCTGGGCTCCCTGGGCAGCTTTTATGACATCCTTTTATGACAACCTTCTGGCCTGGCCAGTGGGTGTGGCCTCAGGGGAAGATGAGGAGCAGAGGGCAGTGCCCCAGGGCAAGGGGGGCTAAGGTCCATCTCAGCACCCCACCAGGAAGAGGCTGGTGCCACTAACAGGAACTGTGCTTTGCGGTGGGGGAGCATCAGCTACCTGCTGCTGCCACTGCCTGAGGCTATTACACCTATGTAAAAAAGCAGATGTGCATGGCCCTACCATTTTTAAAAGTGGAGATCCCTGACCCCTCTCGGTTCCAGTGCCCCTGGGCTCCGGGATTGTGCCCAGGGGCCTAATAAAGCTTAATCTGCATCTGAATTCAATATAATGAGAGACAATAGAAATGTGCCCAAGAACATCTGTAACATAGATCAACCCACAAAAAAAAGGAAGGTGATGGCCCGTATGTGAAAAGATGTGAGATTTTGAATAAGCATTGATTTAAAAGTTGATAGCAATGACCATGACTTGAATTAAGATATTGAGAGGGATGAGTGAATGGAGAAGAGAAGCATATTCAATGACCTAAATCACTAAATACAGTCCATGGGTGATGTATAGACATATTAAAACTTTAAATTTTCACTTTAATATTTTGTAGAATAAACAGATATTCATTGAATTTGAAAAACATCTTCATTAGAAAAAAATCACATTAATTTTAGGAACTTTGTTTCTCTCCCAGTGCAAATCTTATCAAAGGCTCAGACACCACTGATGTATTTCCTTGTGGATTTCAGACATACCAACCACCACGATGCTTTTCTGCCCTTGATTACATATCCTTCTTTTCCCATTTTGTACTGTACACAATTCCAAAGTGATTTCCCCCTTATAAAGACACTTCAGATATTACAGGTACCTCAAATTTTAGATCATCAGAGTTAGAGACTGACCAAGACTGAGAACATCTGGGGCAGGAATCATTAAAGTTTGTGAATATTCACAGCCAAAAGATTGAAATTCTTTCATCTGTTGCTTTAGATTAGTTAAAAAATCATTAGGTATAGAATACCTGGCCATCTCAGGCTCAAGGTAGTTTTAATGTAGGCAATGTAAACTTTTGGATTATTTCAATCTGTAGGCCATCTCAAAATGTAGCTCACCTAAATAGGAGTTCATCTCAAACGTTGGATGATCTCAATCTCTTGGCTGTTTATCCTGAACATAGTTTTAAGATTACTGAACACATTTTCTTCAGAGTTGGTTTGTTCTGTAGATCTCCTTCAGACTTAGAAATCAGTGTAAATTTTAAGATTACGAGCCTGATTCTCTAGTACCCCTAAATAGTGTTTACACAGAGTTGAGAAGGAGTCCAAGGCCTTGTGGAACAAAATAGCATGTGATCATGTAATTAAAGACTATCTCATAATACATGGACAAACTTAATTCTGTCATTTCTGAATTTAAGTGCATTTTCCTTTATGAGTACAGCTCCCTGGTGTTATCTAGCAGCTCTGCGTTCTTGGGGAACCAGGGCATATTACCCAGTCTGTCTGACTCACAAAAGACCTTCTCTCTCCCCGCCCCCCCAAGCCTCTTCTTGAATCAAATCTGCATCAGAAGAAAGACTTAGGCCCTGTCTACACTGGCAAGTTTCTGCGCAATAAAGCAGCTTTCTGTGCTGTAACTCTCAAGGTGTTCACACTGTCAAGCCGCTTAGTGCGCAGAAACTGTGCAGTTGTAGTGCTCTAAAAAAACCACCCCGACAAGAGGCGTAGAGCTTTCTGCCCCGGAGCTACAGCACTGCGGTGCCAGTGTAGACACCCTGGTCGATTACAGCATGGTGATTGGCCTCTGGGAGGTGTCCCACAATGCCTGTTCTTGCCTCTCTGGTCATTGGTTTGAACTCTACTGCCCTGCCCTCAGATGACCAGCTGTCAGTCCCACCCAGTACATTCCTTCCTGTTTGCTCAGTGATACGTGCATTGGTCTCAGCGCTTCTTTCCAGGTGGTCATGCCTGCTCCACACACAGGCGATCCCCCACTTGGAGCAATGCGGAGCTGCTGGACCTCATCAGCATTTGGGGAGAGGAGGCTGTCCAGCCCCAGCTGCGCTCCAGCCACAGGAATTATGATACCTATGGACAGATTTCACAATGCATGATAGAAAGGGGCCATGACAGGGACACATTGCTGTGCAGGGTAAATGTGAAGGAGCTGTGGAACACTTACCACAAGGCACGGGATTCTACAAAGAGCTGGACACGATACGTGGTGGCAACCCCACCTCCACCGTGATGGCCCCTGTGGATACTTTGTTGGCTCATGTGCCAGTCGAGAGAATACTGAGCCAGGAGGAGGAAATCTTGGACGAAGAGAGGGAGGGAGACCCAGAGGCAGAGGATGACTTGGAGGCCAGACATGCATGCAGGCTTGTCTCCTACTGCATGCCTAGTCTGAACAATGGAACAGGATGTTGATAGACTCCCTCACTTCACGGGAATCTGCCTCAGAGATTTCGAGAAAACCCTTGTGGAGATACTGGGCAATCCACTGCTGCAGGTTCCTCGGCAGAGCTGCTTTGTTTCTTGCCCCATTAACGGTAACTTTCCCAAGCCACTGTGCCATCACGGGGGTTGAGGGGTGGACCATTGCTGCACACAGGCAAGCTGCATAGGGGCCAGGGCGGAAGCCGCAGGCTTAGAGAAGACCCTCCCTTGATTCCCTGCTCACCCTCAGCAGCGAGATATCTTCCATAATGATCACATCCTGAGGAAAGTGTGGGGACAGGAATAATTATCAGGCCCCTCCTACAGTGCTGGCTGTCCCCAAAAGCCATGTGCCCAGTGTACAGCAGGGTCTGGGAAGAGTGATTTCCCCTGCCCCTGCGGCTACTCATCATTTTGGGGGTCTTGTGGCTCACATGTGCTTGCCTGGGGTCAGCCAGTTAGTGACAGGTGTTTCAGTACTGGCTGTGTTTTAAAGCACTGAATCAGTGTTGTCTGTGTTGCAAACAATACTGCTTCTGTAAATTGTTGCATTTAAACTTCACAGAGATGACGTTGGGAGCCCAGCCTCCCTCTTTATTATCAGTGGCAGAACGGCTGTGCAGAATTAGAAAGCATCCAAGAAGAACTAAGGAGGACTTTCTGCATGAGGTTATGATGCACTCCATCACCGAGAAAAAGAAATTGAAGGAGTGTCAGGACAGCGAAAAGAGGGACTGAAAGGAGAACACGGCACACCAGAAAGAAGCCATGGAGCGGCTTTTAAACGTTATGGAGCACCAAGCTCCAGGCGATACTAGCTCTTCAAATCGAGCAATTCTGCGCCCGCCCTCCCCTGCAGCCACTGTCGCAAAGCTCTTTCCCATGCGCTCCACACACACCTCCAACACACTTTTAACAACCTCCTGGCTCCACTCTCTACCTGCAGCATTCCACGCCTCCATCCTCACAGTCCAGCACTGGGGACTTCCACTACCCACTGCATTCAACAGCCATCCCTCTGCAGTTTGGCCCTACTGCAGTACAGCACCCACTGCATTGTACTCCAAAGGCAAAGGTTGCTTATGATCCCTGGACATAGACAAATCTGTAGCCACCCTGGGACCCCTCCTTCTCTTAAGACATTCCCTTCCTTCTATCCCCCTCCCTGCTGATGAATGTTTTCATTTGACTCTCTTCAGTTGTCTTTTAATAAAAGATTTTTGTTGGTTTGAAAGCAATCTTTATTCTATAAGTGAAAGCAAAAAGAGCACTGCAAAGCAACACACAATAATATTAAGCCCCCTTAGAATCATAGAATCATAGAATATCAGGGTTGGAAGGGATCTCAGGAGGTCATCTAGTCCAACCCCCTGCTCAAAGCAGGACCAATCCCCAATTAAATCATCCCAGACAGGGCTTTGTCAAGCCTGACCTTAAAAACTTCTAAGGAAGGAGATTCTACTACCTCCCTAGGTAACGCATTCCAGTGTTTCACCACCCTCCTAGTGAAAAAAGTTTTTCCTTCTCGCATCATGTGCACCAATCACATCCTAGCATTACAAGCACTGCAATCTCGAGCATGGCAACAAATATTCGTGGCTTTCAGATTCAAATTGCTGCCTCAAGGAATCCCTGATCCTCATGGCCCTGTGCTGTGTCCCTCTCTGGCTGTTCAAACTCAGCCTCCAGGCGCTGAGCCTCTGCGATCCAGCCCTGAGTGAAGCTTTCACTCTTCCCTTCACAAATATTATGGAGCATACAACATGCAGCTATAAGCATAGGTCATGTCCAGCTTCCCATACAGGCATTGCCAACGGGCTTTTAAATGGCCAAATGCACATTCAACAGTCATTCTGCACTTGCTCAGCCTGTTGCAGAACCACTCCTTGCTGCTGTCAAGTTGCCCCATGTATGGCTTCATAAGCCACGGCATTAAGGGGTAGGCGGGGTCTCCCAGAATCACAATGGGCATTTTGACTTCCCCAACAGTGATCTTCTGGTCTGGGAAGAAAGTCCCTGCTTGCAGATTCCTGAACAGGCCAGTGTTCTGAAAGCTGCATGTGTCATGCACCTTTCCGGAGCAGCCTGTGTTAATGTCTGTGAAATGCCCAGAGTGATCCACAAGTGCCCGGAGAACCATAGAGAAATACTCCTTGTGATCAGTGTACTCGGTGGCCAAAATTAGAATGTGTGTGCCATCTATCGCCCCTCCGCAGTTAGGGAAGCCCATATGTGCAAATCCATCCACAATGTCATGCACATTGCCCAAAACCATGGTCTTTCAGAGCAGGATGTGATTAATGGTCCTGCACACTTCCATCAACACAACTCCAGCAGTCGACTTTCCCACTCCGAACTGGTTAACAACTGATCAGTAGCAGTCTGGAGTAGCAAGCTTCCACAGTGCAATCACCATGCGCTTATCCAGTGACAGGGCATCTCTCCTTCTCGTGTCTGTGCATCGCAGGGCTGGGGTGAGCTCATCACACAGTCCCATGAATGTGGCTTTCCTCATGCAAAAGTTCTGCAGCCGCTGCTCGTCATCCCAGATGTGCATCACAATGTGATCCCACCACTCAGTGCTTGTTTCCTGAGCCCAAAAGCGGTGTTCCACTGTGGTCAGGACCTCCATGAATGCCACAAGCAATCTCGTGTCATAGCTACTACGCATGGTGAGATCAATATCACAATCCTCTTGCCTTTGTAGTTTAAGGAATAACTCCACTGCCACTCGTGACGTGTTGGTCAGAGCAAGCAGCATTCTGGTCAGCAGTTTGGGATCCATTCCTGCAGCCCAAAAGAGACAGGATATGCGGTACACAAACCGTTGAAAGATGGCGCCAAATGCGGACAGAAGCACAGGGATTACTGGGATGTGAAGCAATGTATCATGGGGCATTGGGACAGGATCCAGGATGCCCCGCAACTCATAACAGCAAAAGAGAAAGAGGTCCTCTGTGGGATAGCTGCCCAGAGTGCACCACTCCAAATAGTGCTGCAAGTGGGAACACACTATTGCGCAGGCAGCTGTCAGTGTGAACACACAACAGCAGTTTTCCTTCGGCGCTCTCTGAGCGGTGCTGTAACTGCCGGCGCTGTAGCTTTGCCAGTGTAGACGTGCCCTTACAAAAAGCAATGAAAAGGCAGTGGAAGACACACCTAAACCCCTGGGATAAGAATGACAGAATTAAGGAAACTCCCCTTGCCTCATTTGCATAGAAGATGGGACAAGGACGCATCTCCATTAGCATACAGAATGGAGAACCAGAGGTGTCAAGGCAAGAACCACACAGAACTCTGGGACCAGAAAAGCAGGGAAGCATTGCAAGATGGGGGATCTCTGCTCCAGATGTTAATGAACCCCTGCCTGCACACACACCCAACTCAGTAGCACCCTGTTTTTTTTCTTTAGTTTCCTCTTTCACTCTGTAGCAATGCTCCTCGTACCTAAGCTAAAAGATCCCTGCAGCCCCCCCCAAATCCTGTGGAGTTTGCTCATCAAGTAGGTTACTACCAGAACAATTGTAACATGAAAGTGGGGATAGAGATATGCAGATAGACATATGAGGGTGGCAGCTTGGAAGTGCTGCTTGACCCAGCCTGCTCAGGCATGCTCTCTTCCAGTCCATTGCCCAAGGCATATGAGGGTGACAGCTTGGAGGTGCTGTTCAACCCAGCCTGCTGAGCCCAGGGACATATAAGGGGTCAGCTTGGGAGTGCTGATTAACCCGGTCCTCTCAGACATGCTCTGTTAATGTGGTGTGTGTGTGTGTTCATCTGCTTCTGGGGCTGGAAGAACCCAGCCCTAGGGAACCTAGGTCCTGCAGAACTGTTCCACTGGGAGGGAACTTGCAGCAGGGAGAAGTAGAGCTCCATATGAGAACACAAAGCAGTACATTGATAGAAGTACAGAAGCCCCATCCCGCCCAGAAGAATAATCCTAATAAATGAGCAAAGTAACGGGAAAACTGGTAACATTGACCAGGCTACATCTTACAGGATCCTCTACCCTTACTGTGGCTGAGGTGCTGTGGTGAATCATTGGACTCTTACATTATGCCCCATGGTGATGTCAATGGGTGAACACTTAATCACACTAAGGAGTCCAACTCTGAAATAAAAGATTACGAAACATCATTAATTTCCTTGAAATGAATTCCACACTCTTAAAGAATCAGTCTGGCATGTAGTTTTTTAAAATGGGAGAAAACATGAATCCGCTGAAAAACTGAGACACTAACACAGTATTTCAAATTTTCTACCTTGTTTGAATGAAAAAAATAAATGTGCGGTAGATACACAGTTTTTAGCTTGTCACTCAAACATTTTTAGTTCTGAGAACAAATTCGTGTAGAGACTCATTATCTTTGACTTGTATAGCATATGTGTTTTCTTGTTGCAGACAATATACCTGCAAAACGAATGGTATGGTATACTTTCCAAATGGGTCGAACAATTTCAACACTAGTCAGTCTAGCAATACAAAAGCTTAGCTGAATAAAAATCATGGACCTTTTAAACAAACCAGAATCGAACAATTCCCTTGATAACTATTTCTGTTCTTAATTATGCTTGTTAGGTTCTTATTCCATTTAGTGACTCATTAAAATATAATCAAGCACTTACATTAGTACATGCAGACTGTCACAACAATGATCATTTCCTCTGCTTGTGCAAATAAAGGGAAGGAATTCTCTCCGTTGTGTTGTGCCACATACACAGCATTACTCCTTTCCTGGGACACCAAAATAACTCCTCCCTCAGAACTGTGAGGTTGCATGTCACAGTATTTTGGACTGGATTAGGAGAAGGTGAGGAAAGGGGTAAACGTGACTCAGACTTGCATTAATAGAGATGATCAGGTGCGAATGCTGGCTGAAGTAGTTATTTAATGCCTGGTAGGCTCCCTTGCAGATCCCACAGTATAGCCACTGGGAGTGAGGGACATAGCCAGTGGCAGCACAGTTCCTTCATGAGACTTGTCGCCAAGGCACTCCATGGCCTAGTGAAAAAGTCAGCTTTCTGTGGGGATACTTCTGCATCCTATGGAATGGGATTGCTGAGATTGGACGGCTACATCCTCAGCACATCCCTTCCCACCTTGAGGGTATACTTTCATGAAAAGATAAGAGTTCATGGATCTTCTTTGCCCTTTCCCCCCATCCCTAACCAACGGTTTTACCAGGAAGGTGGTGATGTATTTTCAGGTTTGTTTTTAAATAATTTGTTCTTCTCTGCTGAAGATAGGAGCTGTAAAGTAAGTTGTCTTTTAAATAACCAGTCCCTCCAACAGAATCTAACAATTCCTTGTCCTGAATAAAAGCATAGCACACCCTTTTACATGACAGCATTTTCTTTTCATTTCATAAAAAGAAAAGGAGTACTTGTGGCACCTTAGAGACTAACCAATTTATTTGAGCATAAGCTTTCATGAGCCACAGCTCACTTCATCGGATGCATACTGTGGAAAATACAGAAGATGTTTTTATACACACAAACCATGAAAAAATGGGTGTTTATCACTACAAAAGGTTTTCTCTCCCCACTGCCACCTACTCTCCTGCTGGTAATAGCTTATGTAAAGTGATCACTCTCCTTACAATGTGTATGATAATCAAGGTGGGCCATTTCCAGCACAAATCCAGGTTTTCTCCCACCCCACCCCCCAACACACAAACCCACTCTCCTGTTACCAGAGCTGGGTAAAACAAACAAGAAAACATAAAAATAAACTGGAGTCACTTACAGAGATCCTATTACAGGGATACTTGCCCACATATCTATTCAGGGGACACCATCACAGGGCCTAATAACATCAGCCACACCATCAAAGGCTCATTCACCTGCACATCCACCAATGTGATGTATGCCATCATGTGCCAGCAATGCCCCTCTGCCATGTACATTGGGCAAACTGGACAGTCTCTACGTAAAAGCATAAATGGACACAAATCAGATGTCAAGAATTATAACATTCAAAAACCAGTCAGAGAACACTTCAATCTCTCTGGTCACTCGATTTCTGATCTCAAAGTGACTATCCTTCAACCAAAACAATTAGAAAACAGACTCCAAAGAGAGACTGCTGAATTGGAATTAATTTGCAAATTGGATACAATTAATTTAGGCTTGAATAGAGACTGGGAATGGTTGAGTCATTATAAAAAGTAACCTATTTCCCCTTGCTTATTCCTTCACTCACCCCCCCGCACTGTTCCTCAGACATTCTTGTTAAACCCTGGATTTGTGCTGGAAATGGCCCACCTTGATTATCATACACATTGTAAGGAGAGTGATCACTTTAGATAAGCTATGACCAACAGGAGAGTGGGTTTGTGTGGGGGGGGGGGGAGAAAGAGAGAAAACCTGGATTTGTGCTGGAAATGGCTCACCTTGATTATCATACACATTGTAAGGAGAGTGATCACTTTAGATAAGCTATGACCAACAGGAGAGTGGGTTTGTGTGTGGGGGGGGGGGGAAGAGAGAAAACCTGGATTTGTGTTGGAAATGGCCCACCTTGATTATCATACACATTGTAAGGAGAGTGATCACTTTACATAAGCTATTACCAGCAGGAGAGTAGGTGGCGGGGGGGAGAGAAAATCTTTTGTAGTGATAAACACCCATTTTTCCATGGTTTGTGTGTATAAAAACATCTTTGGTATTTTCCACAGTATGCATCCGATGAAGTGAGCTGTAGCTCTCGAAAGCTTATGCTCAAATAAATTGGTTAGTCTCTAAGGTGCCACAAGTACTCCTTTTCTTTTTGCAAATACAGACTAACGTGGCTGTTACTCTGAAACTTTTCATTTCATGAATTTCTTATTTCCACCATGGAATTCATAGGGAAAAATGCTGACTGTATTTAATCTGTTATAGAGTTTTGTTTGTTTGTTTTAAATAGCATTGGAAAGGAAGAAAAAGCCTTATACATAGTGTCTAATAGTAATTTAAAAACAACATTAGACTAGTTATTTGATAACACGTTTACTGTAAAAGGCTTCAGGCAGCTTCTAGTCACAACACACTGGTAAAAACAGAAACATGTTTGTGACACTACACTCATATTCATCCTAGTAATATTATTATGGTATGATTATGGCATTATTATTATGCACATTCTACAAGATGGGTTATGTAAGGTTTCATTGGAAAAGTTATGATTTGCTGAACACAATTATCCTATTTGTGTACATGTTTCATTTTTGTATCTAAAGTTATGAATATTGACTATGTATTTGTATTTCAAATGTAGTTACACCTGGGTGACACCCACTAGGCAAGATGCTTCCAGTCTAGGCAGCTGGTTGTGAAGTGCCTATTCGGAGTTATGAGCTATTAGGAAAAAACAATAGGTTTTAGGAGAAGCTTATTTCCCCACCTGATGAGTCTTCCTGAGAATGCTCCAGACAGTCTGTTAGTAATGGTTGCTATGACTCAGCAGGCCATGCAAGGGCATGTGACCAGACCACATGACATTGATCTCCATTTTGGGTACCTGTATTTTTCACAACCTGGGCTTGGAACTGTTTTTGAAAGAAAGGGTTTGCACCATATATTAAAGATATATAAGGCATCATCTATTGTTCTTTGCTCCCCCCACAACTGAACATCTCAGAGAAGCTCAGAAAGAAAAGGACTTGGAATGGGGTTGGGGATCGCAAGTGGCAGTAAAAAGCAAGTGCAGCTTGTGACTTGAGACTCTGCAAGCCTGCTTATATCATCAGTCAGGGTTAGAAACTGCTAAATCATATCCAATCTTTCTAGTACTTTAGACTTAGTTTGTAGTATTGTTTATTTACTAGGTAATCTGCTTTGATCTGTTTGCTGTTACTTACAATCACTTAAAATCTATCTTTTTGTAGTTAATAAACTTGCTTTATATTTTAATCTAAACCAGTATGCCTTTGACTGAAGTGTCTGGGGAAAATCTCAGCCTGGCTAACACAAGTGTATTGTGCATATTCTTCTCCACATTGAGGGAGAGGTGAACCGAGTAATAAATTTGTAGTGGGTGGGGTTTTGACCAGGACAGGATGGTACAGCTCTGAGGCCCTAGGCTGAGAAGCTGGGGTTATTTTGGCTGCAGCCTCTCTATTGTGGGTTCGTGCAGTGGCTGGCCAAAGCCTGCATGTAACTGTAGCTGGGTGTGTCCCTGCCTGTGCGAAAACTGGGGGGAGTGTAGAACTGGGAGCTGTCTACAGCTTATGACAGCAACACAGTGTGAGAGGGAGCCCAAACTGGTGACTCAGAGGGCTCAGTGGAACCCCAGTTCCAGGCAGCACACCAGAAGGAACCCATCACAATGTTATTTTAGTTGTGGGAAACAACCAAAGGACACTTCTAATAATACCTCTGTAACTCACTAGTAAATATGTATTACTGCTATCCCTTTGTGCTGAGTATATGAGTTGAACAGCATGGGAGACAAATAACAGGAATTTTGGCAGCCCAGGGAGAATACCAAAAATTCTCTCTTGGTTCTCCTGAAATGGAATTTTTTCAGTCCCCCCCTTCCCCACGATGGAGAAAAAAAACCTGGGGTTTTTGAACTTTCTTCCTTATTTATGTTTGGGTTTTTTTGTTTGTTTTTTTTCAAAAATTTGCAATTTTTCATGGGCGAGAAAGACTGTATTCCTACCAGCTCTACTA
Organism: Lepidochelys kempii; assembly: GCF_965140285.1. Lineage (NCBI taxonomy): Eukaryota > Metazoa > Chordata > Testudines > Cheloniidae > Lepidochelys > Lepidochelys kempii. The sequence goes on from NC_136380.1 coordinate 88,108,444, forward strand.
ACAACACTTACAGAGTAGATGGGTGAATATTGATAGTTGTGTTGGAAGAAGTGAATTTTAAAGAGGCATTTTAAAGAAAAGAGGTTAATTGTTCTTTTAACAGAGAGCTGGAAGGAAGCTCTGGGGAACACTTCAGTTGGAAGGGGAGATTTTTCAGAAAGCTTTGAGCATGTGAAAAGGGATAATGAAAGTTCAGATAATATTTGCCTCTGGCAGGTTCTTCCCATGAAAACTGCTTTGAATATTTTTCTTAATAAGTAGCTTCCAGTAGTGGAATGTTTTCTTTATAGGAAATCATCATTCACTAAGCACAGAGTAAATATGAACTCACACAAAGTCTTTCCCAGTTTTTTATCATCTTCAGACACAGACAATTCTAACCTATCACAGAAGTGTCACAAGATTTAGCACTTGACTAATAAATGAAGAATAATTCTGAATTCATAATTAAATCAATCCTCAACTAATTTTTTCCCCAGGGCAATAGATTATCATAAGTGCATAACTATTAGAGGTTTTTCTGAAGCACCTCATCAAGTTAATGTCTGCATGATTTCTCAACAGAGTAGTTATCTCGCTTGCTTTATTGTGCCCAACTAGAAGGTGACTTATTAGAATTTAAAAAAAAACAACCCTCTCCTACAGAATTCCTTCAGTACCTTGCCACTTACTCTCCCAAATGGCCACCCTTGATCCTGGAGGCTGCAGTTTTCATCTGTCCTCCAATGCCTGCCCTTCTCCCCATAGGGCACTATCACTTTTCCTTACTCTGGCTTCTGTCTTGCACTCCCTGTCTCCCCCCTATCTGTCCCACAGTCATACAAACTGAAAGGCTCTTTCCAAGCTGTCAGTTGCCACACCCTCTATTTCCCTGCTTTAGAACAGCACCTGTAGTGACTTCTGCATTGGAATGTGGGCTGTAGAAGGCTGTCAAATTACTGTTTCCTGTCCCTCATCTCCTGACAGGCACATGAGTGACTCCATCCTTACCTCAACTCCTGCGATGCTTCCCTCTAAGCAACCAGAGGGAGAAGGACATGGCACTCATTGGAACTTCATTTTGGCTTTCATTTCCTTGTTCCATCCCTATACCTCCACTCTTTGCCACATACATACTCTTCTGGGCTCCCAATCTTAGCAGAGACCATGGAGTGTGAGTTTCCATAAAGTAAATGTAATAACTCAGAGTTTTTATTTGTGTAGAAATTCTGAGGTCAGCCAGTATCTCATCATCAGTACTTCTGCCACAACAGTATAATCAGGAGAGAGAAAAGCAGAACTTCTACAAGCACAAACTTCAACATCAGCCTTTCAGAGCCACCCTAGAGCAGTAGGATCAGTAAAAAGGATAAAGGTCTTTTTGTAGAAATAGGGATGCCTTCTCTCGGACATGCCAGGGTTTCAGTAAGTTGATGTGGTAGATTTGCTCTGGCCTTCGGTGGTCTGGTTGTCTGACCTTATAGTCCACTTCCCCAATGGCTTTCACTCTCTCATATGGTCCATGCCAGCTGGCTAGGAGTTTGCTTTCTGCTGTCGGTACTAGCACCATTACCTGTTCTCCTGGCTGAAATCTCCGTACTTTCACCCGACAGTTGTAATATGTCTGCTGGGCCTCTTGTGCTTTTTCCAAATGTTCTCGTACTATAGGGGTTACTTGAGTTATTCACTCTCTTATCTGTGTCATGTGCTCAATGACATTCTTTCCTGGGTTGGGTTGTTCTTCCCAATCTTCCTTGGCAATATCTAATATTTCATGTGGCTGGTGTCTGTATACTAGTTCAAAGGGAGAGAAACCAGTAGACACCTGGGGGACTTCCCATATAGCAAACATTAGATACGATAGAAGGGTATCTCAGTCTTTTCCGTCCTGGGCTACCACCTTCCAGATCATACTTTTAAGGGTACGATTAAACCACTCGACCAGTCCATCTGTTTGTGGATGGTAGACTGAGGTCTGTATGGACTGGATGCGGAGTAGGGTACATAAGTCTTTTATTAATTTTGACATGAATGGGGTTCCTTGGTCTGTCAGGATCTCCTTAGGGATGCCTACTCTGGCAAAAACCTGGAGTAGTTCTTTTGCTACTTTGTCATTGCCTTGGATGTAGGGTTTCTTAAAGGAATGGCTTCTGGATACTGTGTGGCATAGTCAAGGATGACTAGTACATTTTGGTGGCCCCGAGCCGATCTTTCCAGTAGGACCATTATGTCCATTGCTATCCTCTCGAAAGGGACTTCAATAATAGGTGAAGGTACTAATGGGGCCCGCAAGTGAGGTCGGGGCTATGCAACTGGCATTCAGGCAGGAGGCCCAATAGCGCTGGACCTCTGCATGTATTCCTAGCCAATAAAACCTTCTTAGGACTCTATCCAGTGTCTTGTCTACTCCTAGATGTCCCCCAGATAAATAACTGTGAACTAACTCTAGTACTGCCCTTGTGTGTTTCTGTGGCACTAAGAGTTGCTCTACTTCTTCCCTCGTATTTGCGCTATCCTGTACAACAGATCGCATTTGAGCGCATAATACGGCCTTGGGCTTTTGGTCTTTCCTTCCATGGGTATGCCATTTGCTTCCACTACCTTCTTCCTCACATTTGCATATAGCAGGTCTTTGGCTTGGTCCTGCCTGAAATTCTCATGTGCGGTACCAATCTGACCTAATTCCAGGGGGCCTGTTTCTACTCAGCCCCCTGGGTTGCCCCTACTAGGGCTAGGAACCACATCCGAGTCCTCACTGGCCTGAATTATCTCCTGGCCTCATGAATGGGTTCGTCTACCAACAAGGGAGATTTTCTGGTTCTCTGCTAGAATCCTGGCCCCTAATCTTTTATCTGCCCTCCTTTCCCACCTAGACTTTTGGGGGGTTTCCGAGGGATGAGAATAACTCTGGGGCAAATTCGGAAAACATTGGGGTGAGGCTATCTGTAGTTGCCTCCGTCTCAGACCAGGGGTTGCTACCCTCCCCTGGCTTTATTGGGGGGAGTAAGCTCTCAAACCCAGGGAAGTCCCTACCAATTAAGACAGGGTAGAGGAGCCTGGGGACCACCCCTGCAGTTACCTTGGCAGTATACCCCTGGATCTCAATCCGTACTGGGATTGTGGGGTAGAAATTTATGGTGCCATGAACGCACGTTACCCCTGTGTTTTTGGCACGGGTTAGTTGGTCTTGCCCCACCAACTTCCCCGAGACCAGTGTGACAGCACTCCCAGAATTTACTAATGCTATGGTTTTGATTCCATTCATTTTTACTGATCTTGTTTACCCACACGAGGTCATTGCAACCCCTACCAGGCTGGTTAGGCCACATTGCTCCCCGGGATCCCCCCAGATTACATTGCATAGGCTCTTCCCTGTTGGGGCATTGGGCTGCTATATGCCCCAAATCCCCACACTTCTAACACCGCCCCCTTATTCCGGTTGCCGCCCTCTTCCTGCGGCTATTTGGCCGTCCTCCCGAGCCCTCTATTCCCAAACCCCCAGGTCCCTTCTTGGCCTCGGGCCATTCCCTGGGGTCTTTCCTCCCAGTTATGGTTCTCCTGGAGTTCTCAACAGTCCGGGGCCTTGGGTTTGGGACTGGCTTCCTGGTTTGCAGTGTCTCACCCCCTGGGGTATGGAACAGTTCGCGGGCTGCCAGCTGTCTTTCCACGAGGGAGACCAACTCATCATAGGTGGAGGTTTCATTCTGGCCAACCCAAGCCTGGAGGCCTGGTAGTCGCCCCCTCATATACCTGTCCAGTACCAGGAGCTTCAACATCTTCTCAGAGCTGAGGGCCTCAGGGCGCAGCCATTTCCGGGTCGGGTGGATCAGGTCAATCAATTGCGATCGGGGTGTCTTGTCCTCCATATACTGTCACTCATGGAACCTCTGGGTTCGCAATGCCTTTGTTACTCTGGATCTGGCCAGGATCTCTGCCTTCAGCTGGGAGTAATCTGCTGCAGTCTCCGTGGCCATATCATAGTAGACTTTCTGGGCCTCCCCAAACAGGAACGGAGTGAGGATACCAGACCACTGATCTCAGGGCCAGGCCTCCCACAGGGCTGCTCTTTCAAAAGCCAGGAGATATGCCTCCACATCCTCCTCCTGTGTCATTTTCTGTAGGCAGTGGCTGGCTCATATGGTCCGGGTCCCATCGCAGTTGCGGTTCAGCTCCATAAGGGCCTCCATCTGGTTCATCAGCTCTTGCAGCAGGGCTCAGTCCTGGGCAGCCTGACTCATCAACAGACGATTAGTCTCTTGCTGCATCCGAGTTGCCTCCTGTTGGGCGGGTGCTTGGACCTGGATAGCCTCCTGCTGGGCTGTGGTGGCTTGTATTAGGGCCTTGACCACGTTGTCCATCTTAGGGATGGGAAGGTTTTGGCTAACCCTGGTTTGAGTCCCCAGTGCATAGAGCCCACCGCTAACACCACGTGTGGCAAATTGCCAGCACTACTTTGATGGGTCTCACACTTTCTCTTCTTGTAGAGGGTTCAGGGCACCATTTCTCACCTCTGAACTGGGGTATTAACTGCCCCGCTAGTGTCCTAGAGAAGGGGAGTGGAGAGGGAGAGACCCTGGCCCGCTCTGTACTCCGGGTCCCAGCCCAGGGGCCCTAGGAATTTCAGTAAACCACTAGAACTAGAGGTTTCTTGCCCTGGACTACTTCCCTCTCCTACCCTTCAGCTTGTGGGGCTTCCTGCCCTCCCTCTGCACAAACCAGGTGTCCCTTTACTTCGGGTCCTGGTCTTCTTAGCCCACCGCAGCAGGTCTCCAAACTCTCCTCTGCTTCCCTCCAAACTGCTCTCTGCTCCAACACCAATCCACTCTGCTTCAACTCCTTCCCTCGTCTGATTGAAGAGGGGGAGGGGAGAGGGGGTGTTTAATTAGGTGACTGGTTTCAGGTGCTTTAATTGGCTTCAGGTGCTCTAATTAATCTATAGCAAACTTCCTTCCCTCTCCAGGGAAGAAAGCTCCCTTCTAGCTGTCTCCTGCTGCCCTATGGCCTGGGCTTTCCTTGCTTTTTGCCCCTGCTTTAGTCGTCCCCCCCACCGCGAAAGGGCCAGACGCTTTTTCTTCGTTTTGTTTTTTTGTTGTTGTTGCCATTCCAGTGCTGGTCGGCTGCCAGCTTGCCTGCCAGCCCCCCCACACCTGCCCTCGGATGCTACTATTGTTTCAGTTGCAACCCCCGGTGGAGGGGGGAGGACTGCTGACCCGCTCCCCGGAGGAGGGGAGTGGACGCCCCAGACCCAACCATTTTGCTGTTTGTTTGTGGACCCGCAATTAATCATCTTCTTATCTTAGCTTGGCATTTTTGGAATGCTCCACAAAGACCAGGAGAGAAGACAGCTGACAGAGACATCGCCCGGGGAAGCTACAAATCATTGTGGAGGGGGCCGTAAGACTGAGTAACTTTTGAACTGTACTCTCGTGTGGGGGGAGTTTGACTGCATCTTAACTGCGTTTGTAGGGGCACAGGGGGTGTGGCACGGAGCTGCCCCCCGATCCATCGGTGCCCCCCCCAACACTACTACAACTGTCACGGCCCCCCCGCTGTCCGTCCCTGCTGGCAACCTGCTGTCTGCCTCTAGCCTCAACTGCTTGCTTTGAATTCCATTGTCCGGACCAGACACAACAGCCGACCAAAAGAGACTCTGGATAAACACGCGTGGGTCCGCGTTCCCCCGCCTGCACCCCCGGACTGCCCACCCCACAGTTTGCCCCTACTACCTGACTCCAACTCCTGTTTCCTTCCTCTGTCCAGTCTGACCCATTTGCCCCCCCCCGCCTACAGCCCAACAGGGAGAAGTGGTTAATCTGCTTACCTCTCCCTCTGGTGTCTTCCCGTCTCTCCCTGCTCACGATGGCGGGGAATGAGAGAGGGGTCCTCAGTTGTCCCTCCCCCACCTACCCCCCTGCCCAACTCCCAAGCCCCCCTCCCCGCCACTGCTGCCAAAACACCTGCCACCGCCCCCGCTGGTGCATTGGCAGCCGGAGGCACCGGGGCGAATATTACCGCTGCTACGCCCACCGCCCCCCCAGATTCTAGGAAAGCCCCCCCAGTTAGCCAGAAATGCCAGGGTGCGAAGAAGGGGAAGGGCCCCGCCACAACCACCAAGCCCTCCATGGCAGAGGCTTCCCCCACCGCCGTGGCCTCAAAATTGACCATGGCGTCCCTCCCTGCTGTTCCCTTCACCAGCTCTGCGAGCGTCCCTCCCCCAGCCCCCAGGGCATATGCCCAGGCAGTGGCAGCCCCCCCGGGCCTGCCGCTTCATCATCTCGCCCACCCACTGCCTCCGCTACCATCAATAGTGGCCGAGAACCCTTTCCCACTATGACCAGGAAACATGGCATCAGTTGCCATGGTGCCCGCCTCGCCCCACGTGGAGACATACGTGCAGGCGTTGGCGAGGGTGGTAGGACCCAGGGCCATTGTGGCAGCCTCCAAAATGTAGGGGAAGGTTGTCTTTTTCTTAGCATCGGAGGCTGCCGCCCAGGAGGCGGTGGAGAAGGGCCTGGTGGTGGAGGGGGTATTTGTCCCCCTGGAGCCACTAGAAGACCTGGGTGTCCTCCTAGTCCTGACCTCCGTCCCTCCTTTTCTACCCAATGCCGCTCTGTTACCCGCTCTCTCCACCCGTTTCCGTCTCTCCCGTTGGGCTGCAAGGACCCCACCCTCCGTCATGTCCTTTCGTTCCGCCGGCAAGTGCAGCTTTTACCGCCACTGCCAGTGCATGACGGAGAGGCGCTTGAGGGGTCCTTCCTAGTCCCCTACCAGGGAGCCCGCTATCGGGTCTACTATTCCACAGGAGAGGTCCGGTGCTACCTCTGCTGATCAACGGGGCATGTCAGAAGAGACTGCCCCTTGGCCCTGTGGGGAGGGGAACCCGAGTCCCCCGAGACCTTGCAGAATATCGGCTCCGTCGTTGCCGACACCCCTGGCCGCCCAAGATCTGAAACCACCTCTCCCCCTGCTCGATCCACTGCTGCTCCTGCCCGGACCCAAGAGACACCCCCCCTACAACGCCCAGACGAGCGAGGGAGCCCCGCCCTTGTTGTTAACAATCCAGCAGAGCCTATGGAGGAGGGTGCAGCAAAGGTATTACCGGGCATAGGAGAGGGCCTGCCCCAAGGAGAACCGCCCCCTCATGTTGCCTCACCGTTACCCCCCTGGGCCTGTGAACCATCGCCTCTGCCCCCCGACACGACCCCTGCTAACCAGCCCCCAGACGATGATATGGAGGGCTGGACCCTAGTCCAAGGAAAGCGAGGCAAGCGGAAAGCTCCAACTCTGCTGCACCCAGCCAATGCGGAGGCCCCCTCGAAGACCAGGAAGGGAGGCACTGACACTGAGCCTTCCACTATGCCCACAAGTGAGATCCATCCGCCAGTGTCAGGAGGGGAGACAAAATAGCACTGGAAGGTAGAATCTCCCCTCCACGGGAGACCCTCCCCTCCGAGACCCCTGAGGAAGCCCCTTCTGCCCGAATATCACCCGAACCCCCTGCGAACCCCGAAGTGACCGTCGTAGTGGGCTCCAGAGGGGAGTCCCCTGGGGTGGCAGAAGACGACCTTTCCTCCATGTATGAGGAGATCGAGGCCCTAGGTTTGACCCCAGCAGTTGACTGGGGTCAAATGACCTTCTGCTGGCTGGCCTCGATCTGGGCATCCTTACCCCAGACCCCCTTTCCCCATGCTCCCTCCCCATAACCGCCTTCCCGGTCGAGCACCCTGCAGAAGGTGGTCCACCACCTGAAGCCATGGCTACCAAATCCACCACAGAGCCTGCGCCTAGCATCACTGGGAGCCCCCTCCCCACCCCCTTAAACCTCAAATCTGTTCGGGAGGCACCACCTCTTAGCTGCTTACCTCCCGAAGCCCAGAGCCTTGCCTCTGCCCCGCCCCTACCCCTACCCCTGTCCCTGCCCAATCCACCTCCTCCTGCAATGCTATTGCCGCCCCTGGGGTTATTTCTTTCCCGTTTTTTATGGATCCCCCCCAAGGAGCAGTCTTTGCATTTTCCTGCCGTGACCCATTAGGAGCTGCAATTTTCCCTCCGCTATCCTTTTCTACCCCAAGGCTTGAGACGGACCTAAGAACTTTAGCCTGTCAGATGCCCCATTGGTGGTCTGCACCCTGCCTGCCCACCTCAGCGGAACACGAGGCTGCACCAAGAGCCCCACCAGGGAATAACCAGGAAATCACAACCCCCCCCCCATGAGCTGCGAAAAGCGTTGTGACAGTTTTTAGAAGACATCCGTGGCTCCTGCAACAGGGTACAGCTAGCTCTCCAGCTATGGGGGGACTTTGATCACATCCTCCAGGCCACAAGGGCCCTTATAAAGGAGGGTAAAGGGAAAGGAAGGTACGGTGCCCTGGCCTACGGGCTGGCCCGCAGCTTCCGTGATGATTTACTCACTTACGGGATGGGTCACGGATTGTTGTGCGACCCGCCGGGGGCTGCAAACACCCCTGCCAACAAGGAACCCCCACCCCCCCAGCCCTCCGCATGACGCCCCTCATTATTGCAACTTTGAACACCAGGGGCTGTAGGATGGCTCTCCGCAGGTCCCAGGTACTCTCTTACTTTTGGGAAGGGGAGGTACTCTGTGCTTTTCCTGCAGGAGACCCATACGGATCCGACCGCCGAGGACAGCTGGCGGCTGGAGTGGGGGGACGGGGTCTACTTCAGCCACTTCACGATTTGACAAGCTGGAGTGGCGACCCTGTTCTCCCCCAACCTACGGCCCGAGGTGCTAGGGGTCACTGAGGCCATGCCGGGACACCTGTTGCATCTCCGAGTCTGTATGGAGGGGCTCGTGGTCAACCTCGTCAACATCTATGCCCCGGCAACGAGCCCGAAGTGGCCGCAATTCTACCAGCGGGTGTCCGATTTCCTCAGCACCCTAGATTCTCACGAGTGCTTTGTCCTGGGAGGGGACTTTAACACCACCCTCGAGGAACAGGACCACTCAGGAGCCGAGCTGAGCCCGGCCGCTGTGAACATTGTCCGAGAAATAGTTGAACATCACTCCCTAGTAGACGTCTGGCATGACCACCACCCAGATGACACTGCCACGTTCACCTTTGTCTGGGTGGAGGCCCATAGGTCACACCACTCTTGGTTGGACCGTATTTATTTATTCCGTTTCCATCTTTCACAGACCCACTCCTCCAACATTCGGCCAGCCCCATTTTCCGACCATCATCTAGCCACCATAACTGCCTCCTTCCGTGCAGAGAGGCCAGGGCCAGCCTATTGGCACTTTAACAACAGCCTGTTGGAGGACGAGAGCTTCGTGACGTCCTTCCGGGAGTTTTGGCTGGCCTGGCGAGAGCAGCGGCGTGCCTTTCCCTCGGTGCGGCGATGGTGGGATCTAGGGAAGGTGCGCGCCAAGCTCTTCTGCCGTGACTACACCCAGGGAACCAGTCGATGGAGAAATGCAGCGATAGAGCAGTTGGAACGGCAGGTCTTAGAGATGGAGAGGCATCTGGCCGCCAGCCCCGAGGAACCGTTCCTCTGCAGAGCGTGCCGGGAGAAGTGGGAGGAGCTCTAGGCCCTAGAGGACTATCGGGCCCGAGGTGCCTTTGTTCGATCCCGCATCCGTCTCCTTCGGGAGATGGATCGCGGCTCCCGTTTCTTCTACGCCCTGGAGAAAACGAGGGGGGCCAAGAAACATGTCACCTGCCTTCTAGCAGAAGATGGCGCCCCCCTCACAGATCTGGTGGAGATGTGTGGGAGGGCCCGTGACTTCTACACAAGCCTTTTCTCCCCGGATCCGACCAATCCTGGCGCTTGCGGGGTGCTCTGGGAGGAACTCCCCATGGTCAGCGTGGGTGACCGAGACCGACTAGAGCTAACTCTCACCCTGGCCGAGTTCTCGGAAGCCCTCCATCTCATGCCCACCAATAAATCTCCGGGCATGGACGGGCTGACTGTGGAGTTCTACTGTGCGTTCTGGGACATACTTGGCCCAGACCTAGCCACTGTCTGGGCTGAGTCTTTGCAGGGTGGGGTCCTCTCTCTTTCGTGCAGGCGAGAGGTGCTCGTCTTGTTGCCGAAGAAGGGGGACCTCCGCAATTTACGAAATTGGCGTCCCGTCTTGCTCCTTAGCACAGATTACAAAATCGTAGCAAAAGCAATCTCGCTGCAGCTAGGGTCCATGATGGCGGACGTGATCCACCCAGACCAGACCTATACTGTCCCAGGTCGCAGCATTTTTGAGAACCTATTTCTAGTCCGAGATCTTTTGGAACTCGGGCGTAGAGACGGTCTGTCGTTCACCCTCCTGTCTCTTTATCAGGAGAAGGCGTTTGATAGAGTGGACCATGGGTACCTCCTGGGCACTCTGCAGGCGTTTGGATTTGGACCTCAGTTTGTGAGATTTCTCCAGGTGCTGTACACTTCCGCGGAGTGTCTGGTTAGGCTCAACTGGACCCTGACCGAACCGGTCAGCTTCGGGCTAGGAGTACGGCAGGGGTGCCCCCCTCTCGGGCCAGCTGTACACTCTGTACACTCCTTCCTCTGTCTCCTCTGCAGGAGGTTGACGGGGTTGGTGCTGCGGGAGCCAGACTTGCTGCTGGTCCTGTCGGCGTATGCCGATGTCGTACACCTCGTGGTCCAGGACCTGGGGGACTTGGCGCGGGTGGAGGCTTGCCAGGCCACCTATTCGGCAGCCTCCTCTGCCCGAGTCAACTGGGTCAAGAGCTCTGGCTTGGCGGTGGGGGACTGGCGGCAGGTGAGCTCCCTCCTGCCCACGCTTCAGACCATCTGGTGGAGCGCGGGCCCACTGCTCTACCTAGGCGTTTACCTTTCTGCAACGCACCCTTCTCTGCCAGAGAACTGGCAAAATTTAGAAGGCGGGGTGATAGAGCGGATCCGGAAATGGACGGGGCTACTCCGATGTCTCTCCTTCCGAGGGAGAGCACTGGTGCTTAACCAACCAGTCCTATCCATGCTCTGGTACCAGCTCAACACCCTGGTCCCGGCCCCAGGTTTCCTGACCAACCTCCGGACATCGATTCTAGAGTTCTTTTGGTCAGGAACGCACTGGGCCCCTGTTGGGGTTCTTCATCTACCCCTGAAGGAAGGAGGGCAGGGCCCGAAGTGTCTGCACACTCAGGTACGTGTCTTCCGCCTCCAGGCCCTGCAGAGGCTCCTTTATAGTGCAGGTAGTTCGATGTGGAGCATATTGGCGCACGCCTTCCTGAGCCATTTCCAAGGGCTCCGATACAACTGGCAGCTCTTTTATCTTTGTCCGAGAGGTTTTCCGTTAGACTTCTCTGGCCTGCCGGTGTTCTACCAGGACCTCCTCCGGACCTGGAAACTGTTTCTAACAACCAGGTCCGTGGCGGCCACCGTGGGAGCAGATCTCCTCACGGAGCCCCTGCTACACAACCCCCAGCTCCGTGTGCAGGTGGCGGAGTCCCGCTCGTTGCTCCAGAGTTTGGTCCTGGCAGAAGTCACGAGAGTCGGAGACCTCCTGGACTACGACTGGGGAGACTGGCTGGATCCTGTGATGCTCGCTCGGTGCATGGGGCTTTATAGACCTTGTACCCCCCGGCGCGTACTTCAGGAGGTGAAGGCCACCTTGACGCCCGCTGCTCGGGCTTATCTCAACCGAGCCCTGCGCGAGGGCGCACCCCGCCCACCCTCTACCTCAGGCCCACCGGACCTTTCAATTGGGCCCCTACCCCGTAGATCCCAACAAACCCCTCACCCTTTCACTGCGAGCCGGCTGCATGAACTGCAGCCGGTCAGCTTCCAAATTGCGCCATGGAAATATCTATACACACTTGCACTTCACACCCTTCACGCCCACACCCTGGGGTCCTGCCCCGATACAAAGTGGCGGGACATCCTGCCACCTTTAGAGGGTGGGCAACCGCGGTGGGCCAGCCTGTATTCCACCTTGGTCCCGAGGCCCGTCAGGGACATTAGTTGGTATCTCCTTCACAGAGCTGTGAGCATGGGCGTGTTCTTGAAATGGTTCACCCCCATCCCGGATACTTGCCCTTTTTGCAATGTGAGGGAAACCCTGGCGCACGTATATTTGGAGTGTGCCAGGCTGCAGCCCCTTTTCTGGCTCCTTACAAATATTTTATTATGCTTTTGTCTACACTTTTCCCCTCACCTTTTTATCTACACACTCCTCATCCATGGCCCCACAAAATCGCGAGATCTCCTGGTTAACCTCCTCCTAGTCCTAGCTAAAACAGACATTTATAAAACCGGAGAGAGGAGGTTGGCTAATGAAGCATCCTGCAATTGTAGGGCCGTTTTCCGATCCTCAGTACATTCTCGTATCCGGGCGGAGTTCCTCTGGCATCCACCGACTCCCTTGACACCTTCGAGGAGTGGTGGGCGCTGTCCGAGGTTCTCTGCTCGGTGACCCCGTCCGGTTCCCTCCGTCTGACCCTTTGATTGAGGGGAAGAGTGAGAGACCCCAGCCCCAGCCGTTGCCACTGTGGATACCATCATTACTGTCACCTAGGAGGGGTCCTATCACACGTGGTGTACATTCCCCACCCCCGCAAACCGCCCACCCCACAGCCATGCCAATCTTGTTGGGCACTCTCAGGAGAGGAATAATCGGTGACACTGGCCGTGGCACTAGGTAACTCGAGGGGGTGGAAGACCATGAGTGTCGAGGAAGCCCCCCATCTCTGGGCCCAGGCTAGCCTGAACACTTCTCCCTCCTGAAGGCTGCTATGTTATACCTTGTGTTTGCTTTTGTTGCATAGTTTTGCTTTATCCTTTTTGGTGATTCCTTGTAAGTGTTACACTAATAAAAAACCCCCTCCTGCAAAAAAAAAAAACCCTCCTGCTGCTGCCCTCTGGCCTGGGCTTTCCTTGCTTTTTGTCCCTGCTTTGAGCTTCCCCCCGGACTGGGCCAGACGCTCTCCCCTTTCTTTTCTTTTTGTTGTTTTTTTTTCTTTCTCTGCTGTTGCTAGAGTGCTGGCCAGCTGCCGGCCGGTTGTTAGCCACTCCCCCCTGCCCGCCCTGCCGGCCCTCAGACGCTGCTGCTGCTCCAGCTGAAACACGCCCCCTCCGAGAGAGGGGGGGCCTGCCGGCCCGCTTCTCCGGAGGGGGAGAGTGGAAGGACCCAGTCCCCAGACCCAGCCACTTGCTGTTTGTCTGCGGACCCGTCTTCGGTCGAGAGCACTCTTATCACTTGCTCCGGCATTTCTGGAATGCAAAAAAGAAACCCAGAACAGACAGAGCAAAAGCCATCCACTGGAGGAACACCGCTCGGGGAATCTACAAATCGCCTTGGAGGGGGCTTAAGACTCGGTAATTTTCGAACTGTGCTCTTGTGTGGGGGGAAGCCTTGACTGTGTCTTAATTTTGTTTGTAGGGACACAGGGGATGTGGCACGGAGATGCCCCCCCATCCATCTGTGCCCTCCCCCCCACACACACTACTATCCTCATCACTTCCCCCTTCATCATCATTGCTGGCTGTCTAACATCTGCCTCTGGATTTAGCTGCTTGCCCTGATTCCACCATGTGGGCCAGAAGCACCAGCCAACCAAACAGGACTCTCTGGACAAGCGTATGGTGGTTCATGTGCCCACCCCTGAACTGCCCATCCCATAGTCTGTCCCTTTTTTCCTGACCCCAACTCCAGTTAACCACCTGCCACCGCCCCCACTGGGCCATCGGCAATGGAGGGCACCGGTGTGACCGCCGCCACTGCTATGTCCATCACCTCCCCAGACTCTAGGGGAGCCCCCCCAGCCGGCGGGAAAGACCAGGACAAGAAGAAGGGGAAGGGCTCCACTAAAACCACCAGGCCCTCCATGGCAGGGCCCACCCCCACTGCTACGGCCCCGCCACTGACCACGGCATCCCTCCCCACTGCCCCCTACACCGCCTCATCATCTCTCCTGCCCACTGCCTCCATCAACAGTGGTCAGGGCCCCTTCCCCACCATGACAAGGAAGCACAGTGTCCAACGTCTCCTGGTGCCCGCCTCGCCCCACGTGGAGACCTACGTGCGGGCATTGGCGAGGGTGGTGGGGCCCTTGGCCATTGTGGAGGCCTCCAAAATGTATGGGAAGGTCGTCTTCTTCTTAGCATTGGATATTGACGCCCAGGAGGCAGTGGAGAGGGGCCTGGCGGTGGGGGGGGTGTTTGTCCCCCTAGAGCCGCTAGAGGACCTGGGCGTCCACCTGGTCCTGACCTCTGTCCCTCCTTTTCTCCCCAATGCTGCCGTGCTACCCACCCTTTCCACCCTGGGGAAACCTGTTTCTGTTATCAGCCCTCTCATGTTGGGCTGCAAGGACCCCACCCTCCATCACATTTTTTCCTTCCGCCAGCAAGTGCAACTTTTACTGCCATTGGCGGCATCTGATGGAGTGGCGCTCAAAGGGTCCTTCCAAGGCCCTCACCAGGGGGCCCATTACCGTGTGTACTTTTCCATGGGGGAAGCCCGGTGCTACTTCTGCCAGGCGTCAGGGCATGTCCGGAGGGACTGCCCCTTAGCCCGGCAAGGAGGGGCACCTGGGATCCCCGAGACCCGACAGGACATCGGCCCTATCATTGTCGATGCCCCTGGCCACCCGGTATCCGAACCCGCCACCCCCCCCTTTGTACCACCGCTACTCCCTCTCAGGCCCAAGGGGCACCCCCCCTACAACGCCCAGACGATTGAGAGAGCCCCACCCTCACTGCTGATGATATAGCGGGGCCTATGGAGGAGGGTGTGACAGAGATACCACCAGGCAGGGGAGAGAGCCTGCCCCAGGGAGAATCCTCCCTCCCTTATGCTGCCCCACCATTCCCCCCCAAGTTCCTGAGCCATCGCCTTTACCCCCTGACACGACCCCTGCTAACCAGCCCCCAGATGATGCTATGGAGGCCTGGGGCCTAGTACAGGGGAAGCGAGGCAAGCGGAAGGCTTGAGCTGCGCCTCATCTACCCGAGGTGGAGGCCCCCCAGAAGACTAGGAAGGGGGGCACGGATGCCGAACCTTCTGCTTTGCCCACAAGTGCGTCCCATCCACCGGTGTCAGCCGGGAAAGATGTGGTAGCACCAGAGGGTAGTGTTTCCCCTCCACGGGAGACCCTCCCCTCTGAGACCCTTGAGGAAGCCCCTCTTGTTCTGACACTACCCAAAGCCCCCGTGAACCCCGAGGCAACCGTCATGGCGGGTGCCAGTGGGGAGAACCCCGGGGCGGCAGAAAGTGTCCTCTCCTCCATGTTCGAGGAGATCAAGGCCCTAGATCTGACCCCCATCACCCAGGGGGAGGATGACCTTTTGCCAGCAAATCTCTATCTGGGCGACCTCACTCCACCCCTCTTTTCCCCATGCTCCCTCCCCTTAACTGCTGCTTCCGCTCCCACTTCCGAGGAGCCCCGGACTCCTCCACCAACCCGGCCGCTGATGGCACCCCGCTGACGACCACCGAGCCTGCTCAGGTGACAGCCGGCACCACGCCGCCGGGACACGAGTTGCCAGGGGCACCCCCCGTTGGTGAGGACTAATCGACTTCCTTCCTGGGCGGAGACCCAACAGAAGATAATCCACCACCTGATGCTGTGGCCGCTAAATCCACCATAGAGCCCGTGCCTGGTATCACTGAGAGCTTCCTCCCCACCCCCTTAACCCTCGAGCCTGATCGGGAGGTGCCACCATCCAGCTGCTTGCCGCCCGAAACCCAGAACCTCACCTCTGCCCTGTCCCTACCCCTACCCCTATCCAGTCTACCTCCTGCGATGTTATCGCCGCTCCTGGGGCTGTCTCCTTCTCTTTCCCAACTGATGACCCCCAGGGAGCAGCCTTTGTGTTCTGCCCCAACCCATTAGGGGCTTCTATTTTCCCTCCACCACCCCTATCACCCCAGGTCTTGAGGCGAGCCTAGAAGCTCCAGCCGATCAGGCACCCCGTCGGGGGTCCGCACCCTGCTTGCCCATTTTAGTGGGCCACGGGGCTGCACCAAGGGCCACGCCAGGGAATAACCAGGAAACCGTAACCCCACCCCCTCATGAGCTGCAAGGAGAGCTGCGGAAGTTTTTAGAGGATGTCCGTGGATCCCGCAACAAGGTACAACTTGCTCTCCAGCGATGGGGGGAATTTTCTCGAATCCTCCGGGCCACACGGGCACTCATGGGGGAAGGTAAAGGGATGGGGAAGCAGGATGCCGTGGTCTACTTCCATGACCAATTACTCACCTACGAGATGGGTCACGGACTGTTGCGCAGCCCGCTGGGGGATGCGAGCTTCTCTGCCAGTAAGGATCCCCCCCAGCCTCCCCATGACACCTCTCACCATTGCAACGTTGAACACCCAGGGTTGTAGGATGGCTTTCCACAGGTCCCAGGTGCTCTCCTTCCTTCTGGAGGGAGGGTACTCTGTGGTTTTCCCGCAGGAGACCCATACGGATCCGACCGCCGAAGACAGTTGGTGGCTGGAGTGGGGGGACAGGGTCTACTTTAGCCATGCCACGCGTGTTTTGGGACGTCCTTGGCCCAGAACTAGTCACCGTCTGGGCCGAGTCGCTGCAGAGCGGGGTCCTCCCTTTTTCGTGCAGGCGAGCTGTGCTCGCCTTATTGCCGAAGAAGGGGGACCTCCGCGATTTACGAAATTAGAGTCCCTTCGCTCCTCAGTACGGACTACAAAATCGTAGCGAAAGCAATCTCGCTGCGGCTAGGGTCTGTGCTGGCGGATGTGATCCACCTAGACCAGACCCACACTGTCCCGGACCGCAGTATCTTTGATAACCTATTTCTGGTTCAGGAACTTTGGGAACTCGGGCGGAGAGATGGTCTGTCGTTCGCGCTCCTGTCCCTAAATCAGGAGAAGGCGTTTGATAGGGTGGACCATGGGAACCTCCTGAACACTCTGCGGGCGTTTGGCTTTGGACCCCAGTTTGTGGGTTTTCTCCGGGTGCTGTACGCTTCCACAGAGTATCTGGTTAAGCTCAACTGGACCCTAACCAAACCAGTCAGCTTTGGGCAAGGAGAACGGCAGGGGTGCCCCCTCTCGGGCCAGCTGTACGCTCTGGCGATTGAGCCCTTCCTCTGTCTCCTCTGCAGGAGGTTGACAGGGTTGGTGCTGCGGGAGCCGGAGCTGCGGCTAGTCCTGTCGGCGTACACTGATGACGTGCTGCTTGTGATCCAGGACCCCGGCGACTTGGCGCGGGTGGAGGCTTGCCAGGCCATCTATTCGGCAGCCTCCTCCGCCCGGGTCAACTGGGTCAAGTAGGAGGCTGGTAGGAGACTGGCGGCAGGCGAGCTCCCTCCCACCCATACTTCAGACCATCCGGTGGAGCACGGATCCGCTGCTCTACCTCAGCATTTACCTTTCCACCACGCATCCCTCTCCGCTGGAGAACTGGGAAAATTTAGAGGGCGTGGTGATAGAGCGGCTCCAGAAATGGACGGGACTACTCCAATGTCTCTCCCTCCGAGGGAGAGCACTGGTGCTTAATCAGCTAGTCCTGTCCATGCTCTGGTACCGGCTCAACACCCTGGTCCCAGCTCTGGGTTTCCTGACCAACCTCCGGACATCGATTCTGGGGTTCTTTTGGTCAGGAATGCACTGGGCCCCTGTAGGAGTTTTTCATCTACCCCTGAAGGAAGGAGAACAGGGCCTGAAGTGTCTACACACTCAGGTCCACGTCTTCCGCCTCCAGGCCCTACAGAGGCTCCTCTATTGTGCAGTCAGTTCGGTGTGGAGCACACTGGAGCACACCATCCTGCGCCTCATCCGAAGGCTCTGATATGACTGGCAGCTCTTTTATCTCTGTCCGGGAGGTCTTCCACGAGACCACTCTGGGCTGCTGGTCTTCTACCATGACCTCCTCTGGACTTGGAAACTGTTTTTAATGACCAGGTCCGTGGCAGCCACCGAGGGGGTAGATCTCTTAACACAGCCCCTGCTACACAGCCTCCAGCTCCGTGTGCAGGTGGCGGAGTCCCGCTCTGTGCGCCAGAGCTTGATCCTGGCAGAAGTCACGAGAGTCGGAGACCTCCTGGACTACGACTGGGGAGACTGGCTGGATCCCCTGACGCTCGCCCGGCGCATGGGGCTCTCCAGACCTCGTACCCCTCGGCACATTCTTCAGGAGATGAAGGCTGCTTTGCCGCCCGCTGCTTGAGCTTACCTCAACTGGGTGCTGCTTGAGGGCACAGCCCGCTCACCCTGTACCCCAGGCCCGCCGGACCTTTTAATTGGACCCCTGCCCCGCAGACCCAATCGACCCCCTCACCCCTTTACTGCGAGCCTGCTGCATGAACTGCAGCCGGTACGCTTCCAAACCGCACCAAGGAAACATCTATACACGCTCGTGCTCCACACCCTTCACGCCCTCACCATAGAATCATAGAATATCAGGGTTGGAAGGGACCTCAGGAGGTCATCTAGTCCAACCCCCTGCTCAAAAGCAGGACCCATCCCCAATTAAATCATCCCAGCAAGGGCTTTGTCAAGCCTGACCTTAAAAACTTCTAAGGAAGGAGATACCACCACCTCCCTAGGCAACGCATTCCAGTGTTTCACCACCCTCCTAGTGAAAAAGTTTTTCCTAATATCCAACCTAAACCCCCCCCACTGCAACTTGAGACCATTACTCCTTGTCCTGTCCTCTTCCACCACTGAGAATAGTCTAGAACCATCCTCTCTGGAACCACCTCTCAGGTAGTTGAAAGCAGCTATCAAATCCCCCCTCATTCTTCTCTTCCGCAGACTAAACAATCCCAGTTCCCTCAGCCTCTCCTCATAAGTCATGTGTTCCAGACCCCTAATCAGACCAGAACCCTAGTGTTCCGCCCCGACACAAAGTGGCAAAACCTTCTGCGACCTTTGGAGGTTGAGCAGCCCCAGTGGGCCAGCCTATATTCCACCTTGGTTCCGAGGCCCATCAGGGACATCATTTGGCGGCTCCTTCACGGAGCTGTGAGCACGGGCACGTACTTGGCGCGGTTCACCCCCATCCCAGATATTTGTCCCTTTTCTGGTGTGAGGGAAACCCTGGCGCACATATATTTGGAGTGTGCCAGGCTGCAGCCCCTGTTTCGGCTCCTCACAAATCTTCTATTATGTATTTGGTTGCATTTTTCCCCTCACCTTTTTATTTATGCACTCCCCATCCGTGGCCTCACAAAGTCACGGGATCTCCTAGTTAACCTCCTCCTGGTCCTAGCTAAAACAGCCATCTATAAAAGCAGGGAGAGGAAGTTGACCAATGGAGTTTCCTGTGACTGTGGGGCCGTTTTCCGATCCTCGGTCCGTTCACGTATCCGGGCAGAGTTCCTCTGGGCACCGTCCACCGACTCCCTTGATGCTTTTGAGGAGCGGTGGGCGCTGTCCAAGGTTCTCTGCTTGGTGTCCCCGTCCAGTTCCCTTTGTTTGGCCCTTTGATTGGGGGAGAGAGTAAGGGACCCCAGCCCCAGCCATTGCTGCTGCGGAAACCACCACCTGAGAGGGGTCCTTTCACACGTGGGTACACGTGCCCCACTCCCCCCCCCCCGGATTGTCCATCCTACAGCTTGCCCCTCTTGTTGGGTGCTTTCAAAGGAGGAAATTGTTGGTGACACTGGGCATGGCGCCAGGTAACTCGAGGGGATGGCAGACCTTGAGATTCGATGAAGCCCCCTCACTCTGGGCCACCAGGTAACTCAGAAGGGTGGAAGACCACGAGAGTCGAAGAAGCCCCCCACTCTGGGTCCAGGCAAGCTTGAACACTTCCCTCCCCTGAAGCTAATGAGAAAACAATTGTGATTGGTTGCTGTGTTACACATTGCATATGCTGTTTTTGCTTTGTAAGTGTGTTATGCAAATAAAAACACCTTTTTTGCTTAAAAAAAAAAATACACTCTCCTGCTTCCCTCTGGCCATGCTGTATCACACACCCAATTTGTCATCTTTCCCTTTCCCAGGCAGAACCACATCAGCACTTCCAACAGTTGAAATCCAGGGTCATGAACGGTGTTCCCTCTATTTTTTCCCCACGCATGTGCGAAATGAATTTAGTTCATTTATCCATAACAAAATTAATGTGGTGGGGGTGTGGCCAAGGGGTTCAGAGTGTAGGAGGGGGGTCAGGGCTGGTGCAGAGAGTTGAAGTGTATGGGGGGTGAGGACTCCAGCTGGGGGTGTGGGCTCTGGGGTGGGGCAGGGGATGAGGGATTTGGGGTTCAGGCTGCCCTGGGGCTATAGCAGAGAGAGAGAGGATCCCCCTCCCATCTCTCTCTCCCCCCACAGCAGCACCTGGGCTGGCGGGGAGAGACACCTCTCCCCACTGCAGAAGCTCTGGGTCTGGATCTGCAGGATAGGCCCCTCTCCCCCGGCAGTGGCAGGTTCGGGCTGGGGCTGGGTTGGGGTCCCTCTCCCACAGCTGCCTCAGGGCCTGGCCAGGTTGGGGACAGGGAAGGGGCACCTCTCCCCTGGCCGCGGCAGGTCTATCCACAGTCCAGGGCTCTGGTGACAGTTCAGAAACATTCTGTTACAGGTGCTGTTGTGGTTTTAAATAATAATGGGGGGGGAATATTTTGAAATAGATAATTGAAATGACATATGTCAAGGTTCCTCCCCCACTCTGAACTCTAGGGTACAGATGTGGGGACCTGCATGAAAAACCTCCTAAGCTTATCTTTACCAGCTTAGGTCAAAACTTCCCCAAGGTACAAAATATTCCACTCGTTGTCCTTGGACTGGCCGCTACCACCACCAAACTAATACTGGTTACTGGGGAAGAGCTGTTTGGACGCGTCCTTCCCCCCAAAATACTTCCCAAAACCTTGCACCCCACTTCCTGGACAAGGTTTGGTAAAAAGCCTCACCAATTTGCCTAGGTGACTACAGACCCAGACCCTTGGATCTTAAGAACAATGAACAATCCTCCCAACACTTGCACCCCCCCTTTCCTGGGAAATGTTGGATAAAAAGCCTCACCAATTTGCATAGGTGACCACAGACCCAAACCCTTGGATCTGAGAACAATGAAAAAGCATTCAGTTTTTTACAAGAAGACTTTTAATAAAAAATAGAAGTAAATAGAAATAAAGAAATCCCCCCTGTAAAATCAGGATGGTAGATATCTTACAGGGTAATTAGATTCAAAAACATAGAGAACCCCTCTAGGCAAAACCTTAAGTTACAAAAAAGATACACAGACAGAAATAGTTATTCTATTCAGCACAATTCTTTTCTCAGCCATTTAAAGAAATCATAATCTAACACATACCTAGCTAGATTACTTACTAAAAGTTCTAAGACTCCATTCCTGGTCTATCCCTGGCAGAAACCAGCAACAGACAGACACAGACCCTTTGTTTCTCTCCCTCCTCCCAGCTTTTGAAAGTATCTTGTCTCCTCATTGGTCATTTTGGTCAGGTGCCAGCGAGGTTACCTTTAGCTTCTTAACCCTTTACAGGTGAGAGGAGCTTTCCCCTGGCCAGGAGGGATTTCAAAGGGGTTTACCTTCCCTTTATATTTATGACAACATACTACTCAGTTTATACCAATGTTATAAACATGTATTTAGCATATTGGCCTTATTGCTAGGCTTCAAAGGAACGAAAATGCCCCCTTCTTTCAAGAAGACCTCAGTCTTCTACATAAATCAATTGTTAGATTTAGAAACACCACCACCACTGTGGCTAAAAGATAGCACTAAGCACAATGTTTAAATTACGTTCAAGCCTTTTTTCCCCACTTTGACTGAATATCGTTTGCTTGTTACTTGGCAAAGCTTTCTATCTTTCTGAGGTTTGCCTCTGCCCCTTTAATATTAGGGTTGTATTTACAGAAAAGGATATCGTGGTACAGTGATGGTGCAACTCCAGAAGGAAACATATTTCAGTTTCATGCATGACTGGTTGTATAGGTTAACTTTTTAAACAGCAGTTTAAAACTATTTTAGAAAGTAGTAACAACTGTGATAAGTAAAGCTGAGTCAGTAAATGCTTTGTGCAGATTAGTAGGGGGTTGTGTGTGTGTGTGTGAGAGAGAGAGAGACTGGAGTTCTTTTAGTTTAATAAAATATGCTGTATACTCTCCAAACTGCTTATGACCAGTGTCTGTATTCTGATTTTTAATTCATTAAAATATGCATTAAGTTTAAACAGAAATTAGTTTCAGTGACTTAATCGCTGCAACTATGTTTTTTTTTTAAATAGAGACTTTCAGATATTTTAAGTGAATGCATTTTAGAAATTAAATGGCATGTGTGCAGCTTTTAAAATCATTTTAGAAATTATAATCTTGTTTGCGTATCTCGGTCTGCCAAACAGCAGGTCATGCTGTGTAGTTTCCTTCTACACAGACAGAGGGCACAGTGTCTCCTCTGAGTAAGAGCTCTTTAATTTTGTTTCCTACATCACACACAATACAGCCTGGTGAATCTAACTGTATAGAGATTTTTTCCATTTTCAATTAAATTATTCACAATAAATGAGTATTTTTCCCCCTCTTTAGTCTTCAAAAATTAGTGGCAAAGATGGTAATTGCCCCATATTTATGGCTTATACACTAAGGTATTATAAAAGCAGTTTATGCACCACAGATGTGCCTCCTTATGGTCAGATGCAATGTAGTAGCTTTCTCCCCTTATGGTGCCTCCTGCCAACAGTCGCTCCATTTCTGCAATGGTCTCTTTTCTCATAACTTGTCCTTGCATCCTGGTCATGATTTAGTCCATCCCTTCTGGGGTAACAGAAAGCCCAACAAAAAACAGTCCAATGTCCTCACAAGACTGTCTTTGGCCACACCTCTGGGCCCCTGGTCCTCACACACTTGCCTCAGGGCTTTTTAATGTCCTTATCCCCTTCTCCAGACTCATGACACCTTGCTAGTGGCAGACAGGTGAACCCAGGTGCACACAATACTCCAGTTCCAGCTCTGTGACCCCATAATCAGCAACCAAGGTTAGTGCAGTCCCACTTCTTCCTGCTGTTTCCCCGAGCTCCTTCCTACCCAGCCTTTCTCAGGCTTTCTTTTAGGGCTATAACCCCAGAGCTTATTCTCTCCCTCTCCCCACAGACTTATTCATTCTCCTCACTACCACCTCTCTATTCCCAGAGAGTGACTGTAGACTTCCTTCTTAGTGTCCCCCTCATCCCATTATTTTTATGTCAAAATCTGTCTTGACTGAATAATTTATAGCCACCACCAACTGTAATCCCTCAATACTCAGTGATTAACATCATTTTGCTCTGCCCTGGTTCTTTCAGGCAACGTAGCTATGCCTTTTGAATAATACTCCATTTCTCCGATGTGTTTACTAAATGATATAGGGTTTTTTTTTTTACTTTAAGACATTATTATTCTTCAAAAAGCTTTCCCCTTTCTTTATAAAAGCCCTTAGATGCCCACAAAAAGTGGTCAGTTGTTTCATCCACTTTACAGAGTGCACAGAGTCCATTTTTCTGTCTGTTTGAAAAAAATATTTTTGCTCAAACCACGATGGCCGGCTCATGCTCTAAACAAAAGCATTTTATTTGTCCTCTCCAGGCCCTGAAGTATGTCGTAGTCCTAAACTCTCGGGCACAATTTAAAAAAAATCTTCCTCTTTTTCCTTTAATCCAAAATTTTACCAGTTTTCTTTTAAAATTTTCTATATTATTTTTGAATTTGTGTTTACTCAAGGGTATTATATGTCAGTCCTTCCATTTCTTTACAACATTTTTAGCTGCTTTGTCCACCATTTCATTCCCTTTCATCCCAATACGTGCTTGGATCCAAGATAATGCTACGTGTATTCCCACCTGCACTAACTCTGTTACTAGAAATATAATTTCATCAATTAAATAACTTCTGCATACTGAAGCACCATTTTTATTGTCATAAAGCCTGAGATCGAATTTAAAAAAAAAATCACTGCTACTGTTGGGCACACATCCCAGATCCATTTTTACGCTAGACTCATTGCTACCAGTTTGGCTGTCACAACACCTACAGATAGTCTTCTGGATGCATTAGTTCCCAGTTTTGGTATACAAAGTGCAATCCCCTAATCTTCCTGTTTTGTTTTTTTCCTGTTTTGGACCCATCTGTATATATTTGGCAAAACCCTCTCCACTGTTGATCCATACACTGGCACATTTACATTTTAACACATACTGTCTCTTTTATACCCTTACGTTTATAAAATATATCTAAATCCACATTTGGACATGAAACTTTCCATCCATAACTACTTTTCTCATGACAAAAAGTTGTGACTTCAGCTTTTCTGGTCTTTTCAGCTCCCGCATCCACACGTTAAATCAAACAGCATGTGAAGTTACGACATCATGAAGCCATCTGTAGCGAGCATATAGGTGTTATAGTAAATGCATCACACACAATTTGTAATGCCTCACCTTGTATGAAATCTAATTTTTAAAGTTATGATTTTGATTCTTACCCAAAAGCTTGAAAGCCATAGTCAATTCTGGTCTATTTAAGGTTCTGTATACCACCAGCAGTGTTTTCTTATCTACCCCCTGCCCCCAATTAGTTCCAGCAAGAATGTTAAGCAGGTTAATCCTTCCTATACATTTATCTTTAGAATAGTTTATATGATCTTTCCAAAGTAACTTAGTATCAGAAATTACTCGTAAGAATTTGAACCTTTTAACTCTATTTGGTCCCCATACAGATATAGTTTACACTCCTTTGTAGCTTTCCTTTTTGTAAAGATCAATCCTTTGGTTTTAGCAATGGAGAACATGAAACCCCATTCACTTCCACTATCAGAGGTCTCTTCTAATGCTTTGTTAATGCTTTTTTTTTTTTTTTTTGCCATTTCAATATTCCTGCTCCTTCCCACAGAGCATGATCATCTGCAAATATAGTGATACCTACCCAAACACTTACTAGCTTTGGGAGATGATTTATCATAATATTAAATAAGGTTGGGCTGATAACAATTCCCTGTGGTATACCATTTTTAATATTTGGCATAACTTTCCCAACTCTGACCTGCATGGTTGTTTTACTGAAAAAAAAAGTCTCTAATCCACACCATGAGTTCTTTCCCTCATGCCTAGTGCACATAATTTGTACAGTAAGCCTTCCCTCCACAGCATGCCATATGACTTTTCAATATATAGAAAGTAGGGCTGTCAATTAATTGCAGTTAACTCATGCGATTAATGAAAAAATAATTGTGATTAAAAAAATTAATCATGAGAAATCACAGTTTTAATCGCACTGTTGAGCAGTAGAAACCCAATTGAAATGTATTAAATATTTTGGATGTTTTTCTACATTTTCAAATATATTGACTTCAGTTACAACACAGAATACAAACTGCACAGTGCTCATTTTATACTATTATTTCTGATTACAAATATTTGCACTGTAAAAATGATAAAAGAAATATTTTTCAAATCACCTCATACAAGTACTGTAGTGCAATCTCTTTATTCTGAAAATGCAATTTACAAATGTAGATTATTTTTGTTAAATAACTGCACTCAAAAGCAAAACAGTGTAAAACTTTAGAGTCAACAAGTCCACTCAGTCCTGCTTCTTGTTCAGCCAACTGCTAAGACAAACAAGTTTGTTTACATTTACAGGAGATAATGCTGCCCACTTGTTATTTACAATGTCCCCTGAAAGTGAGAACAGGCATTTGCATGGGACTTTTGTAGCCAGCATTTGTATGCCCCTTCATGCTTTGGCCACCATTCCAGAGGACATGCTTCCATGCTGATGACGCTCGTTAAAAAAAAATGATGTGTTAATTAAATTTGTGACAGAGCTTCTTGGGTGAAAATTGTATGCCTCCTCTGTTTTACTTGCATTCTGCCATATATTTCATGTTATAGCAGTCTCAGGTGATGACCCAGCACATGTTGTTCATTTTAAGAGCACTTTCACTGCAGATTTGAGAAAACACAAAGAAGGTACCCATGTGAGATTTCGAAGAACAGATATAGCAATCAATCCAAGTGCCAATCTGTAGTGCCTTCCAAAATCTGACAGGGACGAGGTGTGGAGAATGCTTTCAGATGTTTTAAAAGAGCAACACTCTGATGCAGAAACTACAGAACCCAAACCACCAAAAAAGAAAATCAATCTTCTGTTGGGGACCTCTGACTTGGATGATGAAAATGAACATGCATTTGGTCTGCACTGTTTTGAATAGTTATCGAGCAGAACCCGTCATCAACATTGATGCATGTCCTCTGGAATGGTGATTGAAACATGAAGGAACATATGAACCTTTAGAGCATCTGGCATGTAAATGTCTTGCGACGCTGGCTATGACAGTGCCTTGTGAACACCTGTTCTCACTTTCAGGTGATATTGTAAATAAGCTGGCAGCATTATCTCCTGCAAATGTAAACAAATTTGTTTATCTGAGCAATTGGCTGAACAAGAAGTAGGATTGAGTGGACTTGTAGGCTCTAAAGTTTTGCATTGTTTTATTTTTGAATGAAGTTATTTTGTGTACATAATTCTAAATTTGCAAGTTCAACTTGCATGATAAAGAGATTGCACTACAGTACTTGTAATGGGGGAATTGAAAAATACTATTTCTTTTGTTTTTTACAGTGCAAATATTTGTAATAAAAATAAATATAAAGTGAGCACTGTACATTTTGTATTCTGTGTTCTAATTGAAATCAATATATTTGAAAATGTAGAAAACATTCAAAATATTTAAATAGTTTTCTATTGTTTAACAGCGTGATCAATCGCATGTTTAATCATGATATTTTTAAATCTCTTGATAGCCCTAATAGAAAGACATCTATCAGGAAACTCTTGTGCCTCATATTTTTTTGTACTTCAGTTTCTAATTTAGCAATATGATCTATAGTGTACCTTCCTCTCCTAAAACCTATCTGCATCTTATCTGAAATGCCGTACTGTGTTAAATAATTCCAAAATAGCTCTCTCTGAAAGCAGTTTGAGGGTTCTCTAAACATTGTTACATGTATTATCTTTACCTGATGATGTATTCTTGCTGATATTAATAGTTTTCTCAAATTCTTGCAAACAAACCATTCATTCTTTAGAGTATCTTCCTGTTTACCTCCACTACATAATAAATCATAATCTCTTCAATGAATTGTCTTTTAATTTGGTGGAAAACTTCACTTTGGTTTTCATTATTACTCACTCTTTAGAAGATTTTCTGCTAAACCTTTTTCTTTCTCATTATCAGAATTTCTAACTATTGTGAGTCCCAATAACAGCTGGGATATGTCTTAGTCTGAATTCCATTCATTCTTCTAAATTGCCTGTATATTTTGGATATCTTGGCATGTTTGTTTACTCCCCCTTGGCACTTCCTCCAATTCTCTTTTTTTGATTATATATATATATATGTACTATTGCCTTACTATTTTGTACTTCATTAGATCTTCACTATTCATTTTTTATTATTATTTTTAATAGGCTTTGTTCCTTTCTTTAACTGCCATTTGCACGCCTCATTCCACCACAGAAGTGAGTTTTTAGTTTTGGGGTACCTCAATATCCTAAATTTGGCTACAGTAGATGCTGCTATTAATCCCTTATTTACATCATCATTAAATTCTCCATCATCATTCACACAATATTTATTCACAAATTCAGTACATATACAGTAAATAACTCACAGTTAGCTTTCTTGACATTCCAGGTGGGTAATTTTCCCCATTATCTTTAACCTTAATTATTACTTTTCAAGGGGAAGATATAAGGAAATTATCACTCCTCATTCTTCTTCTTTACCTATTTCCCAGTTGCATTTACTTGCAATATCAGCTTTTATAATTCCCAGGTCTAGGTAGGAAAAATCTACTATCTTCTGCATTAAGTCTCAGTGGGTGCCATCATTTAAAACCACTAGATTGTTTTCATCAAAAAAACTTCTGTAATCATGCACAATTTTTATCAAAAAGAAAAAAGAAAAGGAGTACTTGTGGCACCTTAGAGACTAACCAATTTATTTGAGCATAAGCTTTCGTGAGCTACAGCTCACTTCATCGGATGCATACTGTGGAAAGTGTAGAAGATCTTTTTATACACACAAAGCATGAAAAACAACCTCCCCCCACCCCGCTCTCCTGCTGGTAATAGCTTATCTAAAGTGATCACTTTTTATCATTTGTCTTACTTCCCCATAATTTATTATGACTATTTAGATCACTGCATATATGATTTTTTTAGCAGTCTTCACAATTTCTTGTACACCAAACTTTCTAATTTTTCGCATGGGTTATAAATATTATAAATCCTTAAAGAAATATTTCTCTTCTGCAATGGGATCGCAACAGCAGTATATTCTAGGCATACTTCTTCATTCTCTACTGCTATGTAGTTTAATCTTTCCCTTTTGAAAGTACAAAAGCCACCTCCTTCTCTTCCTAGTTTTTGCTCTTGCCCAAAGGCAACATATCCTGGAATTTTCAAAGCAAGCTTTTTAACCACACAGATTTCCTGGATACATATAACATCTGGTTTAGCTTTCATTTCCAGGATATTGTCTTTTAGTTCTTGACAATATGCTGACAGACAGTGCGCATTTCAACAAAAGATTGAGATCCCCAGACTAGTAATATATCAATGTTAAATTTATTCAAAATTGCATGAATATAGTCCATTGACAAATTGCTAATATTACAAGTATTTTTCTGTTGCTATTGCAATTATTTTATTTTTTTCTGATTTTTTTTTTTCAGTTTTCGATGTACAATTTTTCACTTCTATCACAAATGCAATAAACCTTTCCTTTTCATTACTATATATCAGATATTCCTTCCATGGTGTTTATCATATTCTTTATGGATTGAAACTGTGTCTGCAGTTCCCCCTTTCCTGTGCTGATTGTCTCTTCGTACAGTCATAAGGTTAGAAGGGACTGCAAGGGTCTTCCTTGTCTAGATGATGACTTGAAAGACTCCTTACAGCTTCCACAAAAGATATGTTATTAACAGGTTTTGTCTTTTGCATTTCTTTAGCTTGCCTTTCAGCAATACACCCTCTATCTGCTGAGCTATGATTGTTGTAGGAGCAGCAGTGATCTGTATAACCTACAGGTTCAAAAGGTCTGTTACACCTTCCCTCCCCCCTCCCTTTTTGTCTCCTCTCCCTCCTTGAATACCTGTCAAGTGGCTTTCCCCCTCCCTCCTCCCTCCTGGAATGCTTGAGGGATGAATGGGCTGCTTGAACAGCTGGAAGATCAAAAGAGCTCCCAGGTAGACAAGGTGTCTGGAACTCTGATTAGGCAGCGATCACACACCCAATGCATGGACACTGCTCCAGGTGGAGTGTGACCAATCAGATGCGGCCAAGTCATCTCTAGTTGCAGGCCATGAGGAGCAGGTCCTTAAAAGGGGAAGGGGCCATGTGATCAGGAGTGCACTCATGAGATTGTACCTCCCATGAAGGCCCTTTGCCTGGATCATGTTGCATTCCATCATGCCTGGGGAAGACTTACCTTCATTGCTGAGCTTTGGGACACTTACCTTAAAGGATCCTGACATCTCCAATTCCATGCCTGTCCTGGGACCATGAGTGTGACTCTGCCCCCCCGCCCCTCCTCCCCCCAGCCTTTTGAGCTTAGCTGTCAATATAATAAAGGTGCTGCTTTCTTTCAAACTCTGGTGGGTCATTAGTCCTCCCTAAGCTTACCGGCCGGCTCAATTTTGGGTAACAATGATTACCACCCCAGTTACTACATTTAACTTCTGGTCCTTTTATATATATTTTTTTTCCATAAGAATGTTCTCCCCTACATATATGACATAATGTTTTCCCTTTACAATCAGCTGCTACATGCCCATACTGTTGACAGTTCTAATATATAGCTTGCTTCTGAACATCTGAAACTCTAATGCTATTTTCTCAGAGTCCCTCCCTTCAATGTAATCAGTACAGCTGTTGGTGGCTTGCATTCTCCTCCTCTCTTCCTCATTAGTTACTTACTAACACTTTATCTTTTCCTATGCTTTTGATTATTTCAGCTCCAACGCTACTCCATATATTATCCTCTTATTTCACTCAAACACTTTGGTAGCTAGCAGCTTATATAACTTTCCCTAGCATTTTAATTTTTAGTAGTTTGTCATTATTGTACTTTTCATTTTTATATTCAACTAAAAGCCCCCCACATCTCACACCCTCCTAGTTTAGTTACCCCCCTCTTTTTTTTAATCCAGTCAGCTGCTTTCACAGGGTTAGTATCATCTCATCTTATATCTTTGGCTAGGGATCTTAGAATTGTAATATTTTGTTTTTTCTTCTTTAGCTCTGCTTTTCACTAATATCATCATCTGTTTCTACTCTTTTCTTTCTCCCCTCCTCCCCCAATATCCATTCTCCCTCTTTAATAGATTTACCTTCAGTTTCCAGAGTGATTTCATTTCGGGGGTGGGGTGTTATACATTCCTCCATCTCCTACCAGCACCCAACTCCCTTCTGCTACAACTTCTCTCTTTACATTCATAGAATCATAGAATATCAGGGTTGGAAGGGACCCCAGGAGATCATCTAGTCCAACCCCCTGCTCAAAGCAGGACCAATCCCCAACTAGATCATCCCAGACAGGGCTTTGTCAAGCCTGACCTCAAAAATATCTAAGGAAGGAGATTCCACAACCTCCCTAGGTAAACATTCCAGTGTTTCACCACCCTCCTAGTGAAAGTTTTTCCTAATATCCAACCTAAATCTCCCCCACTGCAACTTGAGACCATTACTCCTTGTTCTGTCATCAGCTACCATTGAGAACAGTCTAGATCCATCCTCTTTAGAACCCCCTTTCAGGTAGTTGAAAGCAGCTATCAAATCCCCCTTCATTCTTCTCTTCTGCAGACTAAACAATCCCAGTTCCCTCAGCCTCTCCTCATAACTCATGTGTTCCACACCCCTAATCATTTTTGTTGCCCTCCGCTGGACTCTTTCCAATTTTTCCACATACTTCTTGTAGTGTAGGGCCCAAAACTGCACACAGTACTCCAGATGAGGCTTCACCAGTGTTGAATAGAGGGGAACGATCATGTCCCTCGATCTGCTGGCAATGCCCCTACTTATACATCCCAAAATGCCATTGGCCTTCTTGGCAACAAGGGCACACTGTTGACTCATATCCAGCTTCTCGTCCCCTGAAACACCTAGGTCCTTTTCTGCAGAACTGCTGCCGAGCCATTCGGTCCCTAGTCTGTAGCAGTGCATGGGATTCTTCCGTCCTAAGTGCAGGACTCTGCACTTGTCCTTGTTCAACCTCATCAGATTTCTTTTGGCCCGAATCCTCTAATTTGTCTATTGCCCTCTGTATCCTATCCCTACCCTCCAGCGTATCTACCTCTCCTCCCAGTTTAGTGTCATCTGCAAACTTGGCAAACTTGCTGAGGGTGCAATCCACACCACCCTCCAGATCATTTATGAAGATATTGAACAAAACCGGCCCCAGGACCGACTTTTGGGGCACTTCCCTTGATACCAGCTGCCAACTAGACATGGAGCCATTGATCACTACCTGCTGAGCCCAACAATCTAGCCAACTTTCTATCCACCTTATAGTCCATTCATCCCCATACTTCTTTAACTTGCTGGCAAGAATACTGTGGGAGACAGTGTCAAAAGCTTTGCTAAAGTCAAGGAACAACTATATCCACCGCTTTCCCCTCATACACAGAGCCAGTTATCTCATCATAGAAGGCAACTAGATTAGTCAGGCATGACTTACTCTTGGTGAATCCATGCTGACTGTACCTGATCACTTTCCTCTCCTCTAAGTGCTTCAGAATTGATTCCTTGAGGACCTGCTCCATGATTTTTCCAGGGACTGAGGTAAGGCTGACTGGCCTGTAGTTCCCAGGATCTTCCTTCTTCCCTTTTTTAAAGATGGGCACTACATTAGCCTTTTTCCATTAACACATTAACTAGCCTGTTGCTGCCCAGCTAGGCTTCCTGATCAGTTAAGCCTGGTCTCCCTCCAGGTGCAGCCAGGTAATATAATTGGCCACTAAGATTCACATTAACCAATTTATGGCCTGTATGAGGTATACAACCCACCACAGGCATCATTTCATTTTACTAACCGTGTTTGTTGCTAGGCTGCAGTGTTATCTTTCCAGATCCTTGCTCTTGGTTCAGAATTTTAGCTACTGTAGCTATGTTGTACTTGCAAAATGGGTTGGTTGGTGTATCAAGGTGGTCTGTCTCCTGTAGAAGTTCTTGGATCCAGGAACAGACAACCCCTGTTCCATGACATAGATTTTTAAGGGAAAAGGTGTTCAAGGAAGCAGCAGGTGAATTGGGGAAAGTGTGTGGGGATATATGTTAATCAGGTGACTGGTCTCTGTTTATCAAGCTGATACTACAACTACCTCTGGAACATGATAAAACCCATATGTTAGGTTACTCACAGGAGGAAAGAGGGTAGATAGCCAGGAAAGAATAACCGTAAGGAAGTATTGGGTCAGGAGAGAGGCTCCCTTGAATAGGAACCAGAAGGAAGACTGGTGGGCTTGGGATTATAGCCCAGCTTCAAGAAGGAGGTCTGGGACTCCCTGAACCAAGGGGATTTTATGTGTAAGTCCTAGGACCAAGGGAAGAGCTATGACATTGGACTGTGACCATAGAAGTGTCCAATTCTTTTTAATCTTTCTAAATTCTTGGCCTCAGAGACATCCTCAGAGTTGCCATCCCTTTGGGTTTTCCCCATAAGATTTTCCATACCCTTCTATATATCTTCAGGGACAAGCTCTGGAAATCCACTGTCCTTTCCTCTTGAAGCAAATGAGGAAATAAAAACCCAGTCCCTCAGCCTGTTTAGCTAACAGAAGTGAGCTCTGGTGAAGAACTTGGTTGGGGAGTAGCTGTGGTTCGGGGTTTTTACCATCTGTCATAAATATAAAGGGAAGGGTAAACTCCTTTGAAATCCCTCCTGGCCAGGGGAAAGCTCCTCTCACCTGTAAAGGGTTAAGAAGCTAAAGGTAACCTCGCTGGCACCTGACCAAAATGACCAATGAGGAGACAAGATACTTTCAAAAGCTGGGAGGAGGGAGAGAAAAAAAGGATCTGTGTCTGTCTGTATGCTGGTCTTTACCGGGGATAGACCAGGAATGGAGTCTTAGAACTTTTAGTAAGTAATCTAGCTAGGTATGTGTTAGATTATGATTTCTTTAAATGGCTGAGAAAAGAATTGTGCTGAATAGAATAACTATTTCTGTCTGTGTATCTTTTTTGTAACTTAAGGTTTTGCCTAGAGGGGTTCTCTATGTTTTTGAATCTAATTACCCTGTAAGATATCTACCATCCTGATTTTACAGGGGGGATTTCTTTATTTCTATTTACTTCTATTTTTTATTAAAAGTCTTCTTGTAAAAAACTGAATGCTTTTTCATTGTTCTCAGATCCAAGGGTTTGGGTCTGTGGTCACCTATGCAAATTGGTGAGGCTTTTTATCCAACATTTCCCAGGAAAGGGGGGGTGCAAGTGTTGGGAGGATTGTTCATTGTTCTTAAGATCCAAGGGTCTGGGTCTGTAGTCACCTAGGCAAATTGGTGAGACTTTTTACCAAACCTTGTCCAGGAAGTGGGGTGCAAGGTTTTGGGAAGTATTTTGGGGGGAAGGACGCGTCCAAACAGTTCTTCCCCAGTAACCAGTATTAGTTTGGTGGTGGTAGCGGCCAGTCCAAGGACAACGGGTGGAATATTTTGTACCTTGGGGAAGTTTTGACCTAAGCTGGTAAAGATAAGCTTAGGAGGTTTTTCATGCAGGTCCCCACATCTGTACCCTAGAGTTCAGAGTGGGGGAGGAACCTTGACAGACTGTAACTTGGATATGGGTGTACTGAGGAAGCCTGCTGGAATCACAGCACAACCCCCTGTAGGGCAGCTTAACCAAGGGAACGGAAGTCTGAGTCCAGGGACCAGAACATGAGGATATCTGCTCCTGGGAAAGACTGTCAAGAGAGGCTGGGCAATTGTGGGACTGGCAGAGCTCCTTGGCTTGGAGAGAATTGGAAACCTGAAGCCTTGAAATAATCGTGACTTGGAGGCCACAAGAAGGAAGGGTTTGTGCCTGAAAGGGCCAAAAGGGGGGCGTTATTTTATAAAGACTTAATAAATTAGACCTCCCAAGAAGGAGAATATTACTTTAAATATTCTAGGTTGTGAATGTTTTGGGGAGAACAAGGAGGAAACTGAGGGCAAGTTGTTAGCAGAGCCATGCTAGGCTATGAAGGGGTATTTTCTGAGATAGCACCTTTCCCCCGAGAGCTTTTGTAAATATCACCAGGCTACATTGTGAAATAATTTGGAGTTTGGTCCTAAGCCCAGTGAAATAAAGAGTCTTCACAGATGTCAGTCTGTTTTGAATCAATCTCCAAGTAAGAAATTTCTCATGGCTTCATTAGGATTTTTGTTTGATCAGAGAAATGGAGTACTTGCCCCACTGTTCTTGGCATAGCCGCTATCCCAGAAGCTGTAGGTTAAGAGCAGTAGTCACATTTGGTGTAGTAGCTGGGTTGGTGAAAAGTTAATATAGCATGTTTGGAAACCAATTGTAGAAAGGACACTTGATCATAGCGAGTGTGTGTGTGGTTGTGGTGGGGAGCCATCAAAATGACAGTTCATACAATCTATTCACAGCAAGAAAAGATATTAAACAGGCAAATACTATACTATATATTTACAAATATTTAATAGTCTTACTGACTTCAATAGGACCACTTCAATAGGGAGAAACTTGACCAGAATTTGGCTCAATCTGTGGTGCTCCCAACCCTTTATTATTGCCCACTGATGAGGTGCACCCCGACAAAATACAATATTAATTATTTAGTCCATACAGTTCAATGCATATATACTGTGCACAGGGATGAGTTCTACTGTTATGATACAAATAGCTGTTGTTTTGTAGTATGTATTAATCTTACAACATCCATTAATGGTTTTAGACATTTAAAATAATTTACAAGTATATCACTTTCAGAATCCCCTGAAGAAGTATGCTCTTGTTTGCATATCTCATTCTGACATTTGTAATTCAAAATTTATATATATATTCAGGATGTGGCTTGGAATGTATTTAGATGCATAGATTTAAAAAATTGGAGTTCTACTTATTGTAGTTTAACTCACTAATAGTCTTAGTGCTGCATTTATAATCTACTTATCCCCTGTATATGTCTTATTAGATTTCTTTTCCCCATGAATAAAATTCATATTTCTAACAATAAAACTGAGTAAGCTGTGTAGGTGAGACTGAGACAGTTTTGTCTATTAAATGGCATAAACAATCTGATTGGATTAAATGGGATAATATTGTCCAAAAATTAAAGTTTCTTTCCCACCATGGAAATGTCTCTGGAGAAATTGTATTGTGAAGTTTTATATAACACAAATAGTTTCTCTATAGAGGAATGTATTGTGTCTCTGTTAGAAAGGTGATATGCAATGGAGGTTACCATGGTAGTCCTATTTTTTCTGAGAGAAAAGTTGTCTTTTCCTTTATTTAAAAAAAAAAACAAAACACAAAAATACCCAAGCAGTGTGGATCCAAATACTGGTCTGAGTTGTTAGAACACCCAACTCTTGTTAGGAAACCAAAATTAGTGCTCCAAGTTCTCACAAAATTCCGCTCTGTATGACAAGTGAATCTGAAATAGCACCCTAAATATTTATTTGTTTTGTATATACGTCTTTCTTCTCTGATAGTCAGGATCTTGCCCAATCATGTTGGTGCATCACCTCTAACTTCTTTAAAGACTATGCAGTATACTGTAGGCACGTCTATACTGCAATAAAACACCCATTGCTGGCCTGGGTCAGCTGACTCAGGCTGGCAGGGCTTGGGCTCTGGGGATTTAAAATTTCAGTGTAGTGGTTTGGGCTACAGTCCAGGCTCTGGAACACTCTAGGTTAGCTTCCCCACCTGCACCACCCGCAGCTGTGTGGCAGGCTTTTTATCACTGTATTTGCATACCCTGGAAAATCTCTTTATCAATAACAGGCTCAGCTGCTATCTGTTTCGGTTACACAGAGCACGCATGCGGCTACTGCAGGGGGAACTCTTTTTCTTCTACTTCTCTATAGTCTATTAAACCCTGACTCTTGCCTCTGTCAGTGCTCATAGTTAGGCACATATGAACAGTGTAAAAAGAAAAGGAGTACTTGTGGCACCTTAGAGACTAACAAATTTATTTGAGCATAAGCTTTTGTGAGCTATAGCTCACTGTAGCTCACGAAAGCTTATGCTCAAATAAATTTGTTAGTCTCTAAGGTGCCACAAGTACTCCTTTTTCTTTTTGCGAATACAGACTAACACGGCTGCTACTCTGAAAGCTGTCATTAACAGTGTAGTTATCACAATACAATGCCACAACTGGCTGCTTCACATTTTCATTGGGGTGTTTTTCACATTTTGAAAACCCTGAGGACTTTGAAACTGGGGTGAGGGGTAATTATGTATCTCAACACTTCACATGCAATCTATCATGTTTCCTATTTCTAAACCTGCAGAGTGAGTGTGCTAAGGAAAGAAACATGGAGCAGATATTCAGCTGGTATAAATTGTCATTGTTACATTGAAATCTTTTGGCATAATTGTCCACTGAAGTCACTACTTATGTAGCTTAATGAATTTTCTTTCCTTTAGAATAAGAATAAAGGAGTTGGAGGCGCAAGTGGTGTTCTCGTCCATCCTCCCCGTGGAAGGAAAAGGCCTAGGTAGGGAGCGTCGAATCGTGGAAGTCAACGAATGGCTACGCAGATGGTGTCGGAGAGAAGGCTTTGGTTTCTTTGACCATGGGATGGTGTTCCATGAAGGAGGAGTGCTGGGTAGAGACGGGCTCCATCTTACGAAGAGAGGGAAGAGCATCTTTGCCAGCAGGCTGGCTAACCTAGTGAGGAGGGCTTTAAACTAGGTTCACCGGGGGAAGGAGACCAAAGCCCTGAGGTAAGTGGGAAAGCGGGATACCGGGAGGAAGCACAGGCAGGAATGTCTGTGAGGGGAGGGCTCCTGCCTCATACTGGCAATGAGGGGCGATCAACAGGTTATCTCAAGTGCTTATATACAAATGCACAAAGCCTTGGAAACAAGCAGGGAGAACTGGAGGTCCTGGTGATGTCAAGGAACTATGACGTGATCGAAATAACAGAGACTTGGTGGGATAACTCATATGACTGGAGTACTGTCATGGATGGTTATAAACTGTTCAGGAAGGACAGGCAGGGCAGAAAAGGTGGGGGAGTAGCACTGTATGTAAGGGAGCAGTATGACTGCTCAGAGCTCCGGTACGAAACTGCAGAAAAACCTGAGTGTCTCTGGATTAAGTTTAGAAGTGTGTGCAACAAGAGTGATGTAGTGGTGGGAGTCTGCTATAGACCACCGGACCAGGGGGATGAGGTGGATGAGGCTTTCTTCCGGCAGCTCACGGAAGCTACTAGATCGCATGCCCTGATTCTCATGGGTGACTTTAATTTTCCTGATATCTGCTGGGAGAGCAATACAGCGGTGCATAGACAATCCAGGAAGTTTTTGGAAAGCGTAGGGGACAATTTCCTGGCGCAAGTGCTAGAGGAGCCAACTAGGGGGGGTGCTTTTCTTGACCTGCTGCTCACAAACCGGGTAGAATTAGTGGGGGAAGCAAAAGTGGATGGGAATCTGGGAGGCAGTGACCATGAGTTGGTTGAGTTCAGGATCCTGACGCAGGGAACAAAGGTAAGCAGCAGGATACGGACCCTGGACTTCAGGAAAGCAGACTTCGACTCCCTCAGGGAACGGATGGCCAGGATCCCCTGGGGGACTAACTTGAAGGGGAAAGGAGTCCAGGAGAGCTGGCTGTATTTCAAGGAATGCCTGTTGAGGTTACAGGGACAAACCATCCCGATGAGTCGAAAGAACAGTAAATATGGCAGGCGACCAACTTGGCTTAATGGTGAAATCCTAGCGGATCTTAAACATAAAAAAGAAGCTTACAAGAAGTGGAAGGTTGGACATATGACCAGGGAAGAGTATAAAAATATTGCTCGGGCATGTAGGAATGTTATCAGGAGGGCCAAATCGCACCTGGAGCTGCAGCTAGCCAGAGATGTCAAGAGTAACAAGAAGGGTTTCTTCAGGTATGTTGGCAACAAGAAGAAAGCCAAGGAATGTGTGGGCCCCTTACTGAATGAGGGAGGCAACCTAGTGACAGAGGATGTGGAAAAAGCTAATGTACTCAATGCTTTTTTTGCCTCTGTTTTCACTAACAAGGTCAGCTCCCAGACTGCTGCGCTGGGCATCACAAAATGCGGAAGAGATGGCCAGCCCTCTGTGGAGATAGAGGCGGTTAGGGACTATTTAGAAAAGCTGGACGTGCACAAGTCCATGGGGCCGGACGAGTTGCATCCGAGAGTGCTGAAGGAATTGGCGGCTGTGATTGCAGAGCCACTGGCCATTATCTTTGAAAACTCGTGGCGAACCGGGGAAGTCCCGGATGACTGGAAAAAGGCTAATGTAGTGCCAATCTTTAAAAAAGGGAAGAAGGAAGATCCTGGGAACTACAGGCCAGTCAGCCTCACCTCAGTCCCTGGAAAAATCATGGAGCAGGTCCTCAAAGAATCAATCCTGAAGCACTTGCATGAGAGGAAAGTGATCAGGAACAGCCAGCATGGATTCACCAAGGGAAGGTCATGCCTGACTAATCTAATCGCCTTTTATGATGAGATTACTGGTTCTGTGGATGAAGGGAAAGCAGTGGATGTATTGTTTCTTGACTTTAGCAAAGCTTTTGACACGGTCTCCCATAGTATTCTTGTCAGCAAGTTAAGGAAGTATGGGCTGGATGAATGCACTATAAGGTGGGTAGAAAGCTGGCTAAATTGTCGGGCTCAACGGGTAGTGATCAATGGCTCCATGTCTAGTTGGCAGCCGGTATCAAGTGGAGTGCCCCAAGGGTCGGTCCTGGGGCCGGATTTATTCAATATCTTCATAAATGATCTGGAAGATGGTGTGGATTGCACTCTCAGCAAATTTGCGGATGATACTAAACTGGGAGGAGTGGTAGATACGCTGGAGGGGAGGGATAGGATACAGAAGGACCTAGACCAATTGGAAGATTGGGCCAAAAGGAATCTGATGAGGTTCAATAAGGATAAGTGCAGGGTCCTGCACTTAGGACGGAAGAACCCAATGCACAGCTACAGACTAGGGACCGAATGGCTAGGCAGCAGTTCTGCAGAAAAGGACCTAGGGGTGACAGTGGACGAGAAGCTGGATATGAGTCAGCAGTGTGCCCTTGTTGCCAAGAAGGCCAATGGCATTTTGGGATGTATAAGTAGGGGCATAGCGAGCAGATCGAGGGACGTGATCGTTCCCCTCTATTCGACATTGGTGAGGCCTCATCTGGAGTACTGTGTCCAGTTTTGGGCCCCACACTTCAAGAAGGATGTGGATAAATTGGAGAGAGTCCAGCGAAGGGCAACAAAAATGATTAGGGGACTGGAACACATGAGTTATGAGGAGAGGCTGAGGGAGCTGGGATTGTTTAGCCTGCAGAAGAGAAGAATGAGGGGGGATTTGATAGCTGCTTTCAACTACCTGAAAGGGGGTTCCAAAGAGGATGGCTCTAGACTGTTCTCAATGGTAGCAGATGACAGAACGAGGAGTAATGGTCTCAAGTTGCAGTGGGGGAGGTTTAGATTGGATATTAGGAAAAACTTTTTCACTAAGAGGGTGGTGAAACACTGGAATGCGTTACCTAGGGAGGTGGTAGAATCTCCTTCCTTAGAGGTTTTTAAGGTCAGGCTTGACAAAGCCCTGGCTGGGATGATTTAACTGGGAATTGGTCCTGCTTTGAGCAGGGGGTTGGACTAGATGACCTTCTGGGGTCCCTTCCAACCCTGATATTCTATGATTCTATGATTCTATGATTCATAGTTGGATCAATGAAATTGAATAAGCTGTGTGGCTGAGATATGGCTTTTTCTATTGCTAAGCGCAAACACAGTTTGGGGTGTGTATATACAATCCATTAAAAGCATAATGCTTTCTCTGTTTAAGTTCTGAATCAGCATCCATTTAAGTTATTGAAGTCTTTTCCTGTGAAAGAATATACTAGTTAACGCTTCCATGCTGTTTTACTTGTTTATGAGGGGCAGTGTGATTTAGTAGATAGCATACTAGCCTAGGTATTCTGAGACCTGTGTTCTAGTCATGGTTTGGCTGCTGGGTAACCTTGGGCTAACCACTCCCCATCTGTTAAACAGAGATAATGATATTGATAAGAGTTGGATGAAATTTCTTGGATAAATAGTTTATCTAAATAATAGTTTCAGTTGACCTGGAACTATTCATGAACTTGACATGGATTCATTCTATAGCGGGTAGTTATGGCACATGTCTAAGAGGTGCAAGATCCAACTTAAAGTGCTTGCCTCGAATGAATGTTAAATTAGTTATGCAAAGTAGAACAGATTCAATAGGAGAGATTTCACAAAGCCTACCAGAGTATCCCATAGTGCAGTGGTTAGGACACTCTTCTCTACATCAAATAGAGGGAGAACTGAACCTGTGTCTTCTCCCGCCTACCCCCGTAAGTGTTCTCACCACTGCAGTAAATGATACAAGGAGATGAATAACACCTCCTCCTATGTTGTGAAACTAGCACTTTACAAATGCTTGAAAAAAATCCATTTCGGGTTGAAACCCAAAATAGATTTTATTTGCTGAATTTTTTAACAATTTTTAGATTCAATTTGACCTGAACCCAATGTATATTTTCCAAAATTGTCAACAAACTGAAAAATTAGCTATTTGCCCAGCTCTAATGCTTTACAAAGTGGATCATATTGTACCCTACTGGTGAAAAGTGCTATCTATCACTATTCGGGGGGGGAGGGATAGCTCAGTGGTTTGAGCATTGGCCTGCTAAACCCAGGGTTGTGAGTTCAATCCTTGAGGGGGCCATTTAGGGAACTGGGGTAAAAACTGGGGATTGGTCCTGCTTTAAGCAGGGGGTTGGACTAGATGACCTCCTGAGGTCCCTTCCAACCCTGATATTCTATGATTCTATGATCACAGAGCTAGATATTAAAGATTGTGTTATCAAAATAACAAAACTTTAAAATGACAACTCCGCAAAATAATTTTCTTGTTGTACTCTTGTTTACAAAAACTGAAATGATTATGCAATATTGCAAAAGTGTTCAACTGCAGAATAAGCAATTCAACCCTCCCCTCCCCAAATCTCTGAGTTCTTATCACCCCCATGACTTATTAATGTCCCACAATTATAAACTAAATCCAGATTAATGCTATCTGTCACCACAAGCATATTGTTTTGAAAAGAACACAACATGAAATTGTCTGGAAAAATTTAATTATCATAAATATAAAATATTTTTTACAGGAGGTATTTAAAGCTCAAATATCTCTTTGAATAAAAGACAAGAATCAGGAAATGAGTGGGTCAGGGATGGCAGTCGTTCTCCTCACACGATATTTGCAGACAGGATGTTACCAGCTATACACACCACTGGCTACAAAACCACAAGTATGACTTATAACACTATCTGCAAGCACAGATTAAAGCTAAAGCAAGTTCTTGAGCTCTTTGCAGTATGAGTCATAGTGTTCAAGGCCAGAAGGGATGACTACATCATCTAATCTGACTTCCTCCACACCACAGGCCCCCAACACAACCCAGTATCCACACATTGAACCCAACCACCAAAATTAAACCAAAATATTATAGCCCACAGGAGACTAATATTTTTTATGTACCAAAGGTAGAGAGTAGCGGGGATAGAGCTGCAACAATGCCTGAGGCCTCTGCAATGGCAGAGAACTGATTAATTGAGAGAGATCCAAATATGATGGGATCCTCATGGTACAACCTGCAACTGGGGTACTGCTGTGCCCCTTTAACTCTCCAGCCAAGGCTGTGTCTCACAGGGCTTTGCCAGTGACAAGCAGCACTCCCCTCCAGATGCTGTTATCACTCAGCGCAACAACATGTGGAGCTCCACACCCATATAGATTTCATGAATTCTCCCAAAGCCACTCACAAATCACACAGCGAAAGGCACCAGCCAATTCCCACCAGCTCCCCAGCTTTGCAACCCAGAGCTGTACTGTCTTGCTCTGGTCAGAAGACAGACCAATGTAAATTTATTACCCAGTCTGCCCTTCCCTCAATGTGAAGAGGACATGTACCAGCCTTTGTACCTGAAATGAGATTTCCCAAGAAATTCAAGCAAACCACACTGTTTTAGGTAAAATATAAAACAGATTTACTAACTACAGAAAGATAGATTCTAAGTAGTAGGTATAAAAGGTCAGGGATAGTTACCAAAGAAAATAAAAGATAAGTGCACAATCTAAATCTGGTTTGCCTTCTTTGTATGTCATTAGCAAATTTACAGCATATTTCAGTAACAAACATACAGCAAAATCTCATAACTTCATACACACTAAAGGTATACATACTTGGACAGAACAATGGGTTTCAGGAGATCATGACCTTTCATATATCTTATATCATATGCTTTGTATGAAATATTGAAACTGCATATGAATGATGCGGGGGGGCTCGTGGCTCTAGCTGCGGGAGGAGATGTGTGCAGACGGGGCAGAGCCAGAGTCTGGCCTCTCGAAAGGGGGGCTCCACTTGCCGCATATGCTTAGAGCCTTGGCCCTTCCTGCCCTATATCCCATCTCCAACCGTGGGTATCCTTGATCACTCAGAGAAAGGAGATTTTTTTTTTTTTTTTAAAGAAAAAAA
This sequence comes from Lepidochelys kempii, assembly GCF_965140285.1. Lineage (NCBI taxonomy): Eukaryota > Metazoa > Chordata > Testudines > Cheloniidae > Lepidochelys > Lepidochelys kempii. The sequence continues at coordinate 88,151,057 of NC_136380.1, forward strand.
CTCCCAGGATACAGTGGGGAAAACAAAAAGAAAAGGAGTACTTGTGGCACCTTAGAGACTAACCAATTTATTAGAGCATAAGCTTTCGTGAGCTACAGCTCACTTCCCATCCCTTATTGTCAGTGGTGGGCAACCTGTGGCTTACTTCCTGCAGCTCCCATTGGCTGGGAATGGCGAACCACAGCCACTGGGAGCTGCAGGCAGCCATGCCTGTGGACGGTCAATGTAAACACTATCTTATGGCCTGCCTGCAGATTACCCTGATGGACAGCAGGTTGCCCACCACTGGTTCCTGTTCTCACCAGGTGGCTGGCTGAAACCCCAAAGCATGAGTTTTAGGAACATAAGATATAAAGCAGAAGTGAATTTGAGGTCTGTTGAACGTTACCATCACTTCATACAATTGCACTCATCAGTTCATCCAGCTCTTTCTTAAATCTAATTAAGCTGTTTACCCCCACACCTCCTATTTGGAGGTGTTTCAGAATCTCACCCCTCTGATGATTAGATATCTTCTTCTAATTTTCAGCCTGAATTTCTTCATGGCTAATTTAAATCCGTTTGTTCTTGTGCCAACATTTTCTTTTAGCTTAAATATCTCTTCAGTCCCTGACAGTTACCACCTGTTGTATTTACAGAGTAATCACAGCCTCTCTCCGAGTTCCTTTTGCTACATTAAACAAGCTGACATCTTCTAGTCTCCTCTCAAAAGGTAGGCTCTCTATTCCCCTGATCATCCTAGCAGCTCTCCTCTGCACGTGCTTCAGTTTAAATTCAACTTTTTTTCAACGTGCATGACAATATTCCACATGAGGTCCTACCAGCGCAGTGCCTTGTATATATGATTTCCTATTCCTTTAACGTGTTTAGAATTAATTGTGCAAAAATGGTTTTAAGCACCAGTTCATAGTAAATGGAGTATGAAAAATATAATGGGCCTATAAGATATTTCTCCAAGTCCCAAACTTCAGGGGTTAACACTGCATAACATATTATAGCTTGTTTAAAAACCTTAGGCTTAAATCTTGCAAATATTTATGCAAGTGTATAACTTTGCACACATGGACCCTAATTCAGCAAAACTCTTAAGTGTGTGCTTCAATCCTGAAAAAGTCAATGGAATTTAATAACACAATTAAAGGGCTTGCTGAATCAAGAACAGGGGGACTGGTTCAAAACCCACTGAAATAAAAGGAAAAATGTAAGAACATAAGAGAGCCACACATTCACTTCAGCTGGCTTTAGATCAGACTCTAGAATAGTTCCATTGACGTCAATGGAGCAACACATTTGTACAAAGTTGTGCGTATAAATAATTGAAGATTTTGAGAATATAGCATGAATGCATTTAACAAGATGTGATGCAACCAGGTAAGAAATGATGGTGAAGGAATGGCATTTTGTGTTTTATTTCTATGCCTTGTTGAAGACCAAAGTGAGAGAGTTTTGAATAAAGTACTAGAATGAAAATGCAAATTAAAGATAACCAGATTGTCAAGCTTTGAAACTTCTGAATCCGCCAGTGTTTAGTTCCAGAGAGAAGTAGGACTTCACTTTGCTGATAAAATTTTGCCCTTCCATCTAACATTTGCCATAAATGAAATCTTAGACCAGAATCTTCATTTTATTTTTTACCACTCTAACAAATGCTTAATTGCAATAGACATAAAAAATAATATAGAACTTTATGGGCCTTTTCTTCACTGTGAAATTTCAATATCTTCCCAGTGTGGTTAGGATTAACTGCTGATAGGTATTTCATCTAGTGTTTCCATTATCATATTCAAAGGAACTACTAAATTATTGTTGGTGTAACTCTGTTGTCTTCATCTGAAATACAGTAGAGATGAATTAGACCGAGTGACTAATTTTTTGGCAACAGATAATAAGAGAGAAGCAGCTTTTACAATGGGAAAGGGGAAGTTTTATGTATGTAGAATGTAGATTTCCTACTCCTTTCTGAATTCCTTGAGACAATATCAAATTTATATTACTAAACAGTAAGTCCGGTTTGAATACATAATGATGATTCTGAATTATAACTTCAATAATTGGATTATGTTGACTGGAAGAAGGAAAAAATGAAAGGGAAAACAAGCTTTCTTTGTGGAAATTTGTGAGACCACTAGACCAAAGGGTAAAGGGACAATTTAAACCCTTCAAAAATAGTCTCATGATAACGATTTTCTCAGTGCTTCTAGGAACCAAGTTTGAGCTAAAGATTTCACTTAATCTCTCTGCAATTTGTTCCATTTTTTTTAAAGGTGTATCACTTTCAGAGACAGAGTTTTCTTGGAACGAGGTGTTTGAACAACTAGAGCATTTTAGTAGCAGAAAAGCTAAAGGCCTGGAAGAAAATATCCAAGAAGAGTTCAGGAGGTGCTACAAAAACAAAGCAACTGATCAATTAAAAAATTATCATGATTCTGTGGTTCTTAAGGAGGTATCTTTTTTTAGGCTATTTTGCACAAGTACATGAAGCAGTACTAGCAGGGATGGATTATGGCATTGTGAAGCCATAAGAAGAAAAGGAGTACTTGTGGCACCTTAGAGACTAATAAATTCATTAGTCTCTAAGGTTCCACAAGTACTCCTTTTCTTTTTACAGATACAGACTAACACAGCTGCTACTCTGAGGCCCTAAACTATGTCAAGTGTAAGGGGCCCCATACCATAAAAAAATTATTTATTTTCACAGAAACGACATTGAACATATAAACATGAAAGTTTTATATTTGCATATATACAAAAGTGAAGTTGTAAAAATAGAATAATAATCTAACCAAATATGTCTTGCAATATGCCTGTTTGCATTATAAAATAGTTTCAAATTAACATATTTTCATCTATGATTTCTTAATAGGTAGATATGAAAACTTTATATCTACAGTAACACAAAAGCAGTTACAGTTACACAGAGCAGCTTACTTAATGGAAGCAGTACAACCTGCAGTATGTCTATTGGTACATCATGTTAATTTTAACACTGAAATTTAAAACATATTCTTTTGTGATTTTTGGAGAGCAAAGTCATTGATGATGTCCTCAGATGATAAACTACAGAGTCTGTCACTTTCAATGCACAGAATGTTTAGGGCAGATAGCTTTTCTTGCATCATTTTCTAGGCAGACATCTCTCTTCGCGTTTGCTTCTCTATCTCCCCAAGGACCATTAATTAATCTCAAGCAAATACCTTGGACACACAGAGTGACAACAAGCCATATGTGCAAAAGAAAAAAGACTGGTAATCTCTAGACAGGCATTGAAAAAGCGAGGAAAAACTAGCCTATATTCAAGCAAATATAATGAATATTATAGGCTTTAATACCTTATAAATCAAATATGCACATAGTTTGAAATAAGTTGGTCACCAAGTACTCTGAATATTTTGATATATATGTATGTCTTCCATCACTTCTCTCAAAACTCTTTTATTTATCCTTTCATCAGCACTCTCTGATATTTTCTGTGAAGGTTCCCAAAACTGATGGAGAGAAGCAAACAAAAATGTATCCTCCCCAATATCCACTTGATCCAAGTTCATCAGATAATCACCTGCAAACTCAATCATGTGAAGCATGGATAGCGCATGAAGCAGAAATCAGCGTGCACGCTAAAATACACAATTGTTCGTACGTACATATCAAAAGAAGAAAGAACACATGAACACTTAAGAAAACAAAGAAAAACAGGAGTGAAGGCACTATATGACTGAGCGTGGTGGACTGTAAACAAAAGATGGCAGCCTTCCAGCTATTACCAGCCAAGGGTGACACTACACATGATCTCACTCCCGTGCCAAGTCCCATATGAATATGAGCTTGGCAGGATTGCTTCATGACACTACCATCTCCAAGCTCACATTTTTCCTGATTTTTATCGGCGATGAGATTATTTACTTAAATAAGTTATGAAAAACATGGTCAGAATTTTACTAGTAGCAGTTGGCCAAAAATGCTGCCTTAAGAGACTGATAGCAGATGTACTCATATAAATATTAATTTTACAAGTGCAATTATCATTTTTTCTCAGCTCTGGCCTCCCACCTGTCAATAATGAACAATTAGTGAAGGGTAAGGGTAGGGTAAGGGCATTTGTGTAGCCAGATGTGTATATTTTTGTCATATTTGAACAAAAATGTCTATATTTAGAGAATCTTCTTTTCCCCATATCTCCTTTTATTTATTAACAGATTTTGATAAAATTTGAAATGGAGTACTCTTTATCTTTTTTAGAGGCCCCTCCTATTTCAAGGACCTAAACTGTAATTTAGTTATTTTATGCCTTAATCCAGCTCTGAGTACTAGTCATAGAAATGGTGTGGAATCATAGAAAAATAAGCCTATTGCAGAGAAGATCAAAACCGGCTAATCTTCCATTGACTTTGGTAGACTGTTAATCTGCACAAAATAAAGATTGCAACATCAGACTCAAAATATATAATATTTGTGTGAAAGGGCTTGTATATCCAGAATCCTCCCAGTAAGCAGAAGAAAGGATTAACTATTTCTATTCAAGGAGAGAGAAACCCTACTGCACCCAGAGGCCTCTATACATTCTGTCAATCATGGAGCAGACACCTAGACCTCATTAAGGGTGGATATAAAAAGAGAATCATGGCAGTAAAGGGAGCCCTTTGTAATTAGAGATTTTTCTACTTGCATGGGAGCAGCTTCTTAGGGCCAATGACTTCCAGCAAAAGACTTTTGAGTTTCTCCACTGAGGCATGAAAGACTGCTTTGCCTGAGAAGGGCAAAGGACTATTGAGTTCCTGCACAAAAGAGAAAATGTCTGTTACCTTTGTAGCCTTCTCAGCAGAGTAAAGCTGAATCACAGAAATGGGGTAAATGAGGTACGGCTGTTCTTGAATGACAGATGGGTAGGTTGTCTGGGAAATAATTATTTTTCCTATGAACTGTAGATGAACATGAAATAGTTCTTGTAAAAATATTTTGGATCAAAAAACAAACGTCTTGGTTGCTGAAAACGCAAAACACTTTAGAATTTAAAAAAAAACACATTTTGCTAAAATTTCTACTTTTTATATATAAAAAAGGACATTATTTCACTAGCTATATGCACGAAGTAAATGAACACTCACTAGATTTTTTAAAAAAATCATTTCTTTCTTATGCCTGTGTGTTCAACATAGTGCCCATCTTTAAAATTAAGTTTAAGACTTATCCTGGAATCTTGTCTACCTCAGTTGTTGTAGCCAAAATTTCATCTAAACTTATGCTTATGTCTGGTTTACCTGGAAATCAGCTTGACAAATAAAATGTTTGTTTCCCAGTGATAAGAAACAAAAATCACAGGCCCAGGTAATCATGTGGGACTGTTAGAAGTATTTACAGAATCTTTAGAATAACTTTTAGAATTGAAGCTTTTATCCATTTTATCAGTAACTTTTACCTGATCATAGAGAAAAGTAACCAAAGACTCAAACCATCTAAGGACTAACTTTTCAAACTGACATGGATTAAGCATGAATTTTAATTTTAGCAGATATCCGCCCTTATGTATTCACTTGAATCCAGTTATAAAGTTTTGATTGAACCATCTAGCTGGAGAAATCTTGTTCACCTTTCTCATAAAATAGTTCATTTCCATCAGATTCTCATTTTATTTACACTGGTATAAAACTCAAAGTAATACTACTGGCTCAAAATGGACTTGAAGAGAAATTGAGAATGATAGCAAGACAAGGTGAACTGGTGAGTGCAAAATTATAGTGAAGGGGGGTCAATTAGGGATGAGGGAAACTTTCATGTTGAATGACCTGGAGATGATTATCATTCATGCTTGCACTAAATGCCCTCTTTTAAATGAATTGCTGTAATCTCTTCCCTTGCTCTTGATAGCTGAGAAAGATCACTCTAGTTTTTCAACAGCACAAACTACTAGACTCCAATATGACTGTGGACTCTAACCCCATATTACGTTCTTTCCAAAGAAAGCTCTCTGTCCACTTGGCTACTGTGTCCAAGCTGAAACTCAAGCTGAATTATTTAATTGCTGTAACTCAAGTGACATTGGTTACTATTGATGATAAAATACTGCTGTCCCACCTTGTAAACATAGCAAGGGTTAATAGAAATGACCTAGAGCAGCTCCAATCTTTTTTTTCTCAGACCTTACCAAAACTTATATCATAGGTAATGTCTTGCTTGCCTTTAGAGTCTCATTAGCCTTGCACCCCTACAGAAAAGTAAGGCTCTACTCATTCACAGTAACACTTGGAGGCCCAAACTACCAATAAAAATAACTTCTGTTTCCTGGAACAAAGGAATGCTCCCTCCATGTATGCCCTATGGTTTGAGCAGGGAGAAGGCAATTCCTGTGATATCCACCCACACACTCTGACTGTTGTAGCTGGGCAGGAACACAGATGGAGTAAGTTCCATTCGCTGAAAAAGAAATTGGGTAGAAACTCATAAATGTTCCTCTCCATGGAAATCTTTAGTGTAAGCAGTGTCAGGATGAGCTCCACCCTGACATCTGGTGGTGAGGTGTGGCAAGTTGTGGAAAAGAACTTCAGGGGCCGATCTCATTTGCATAGGCACACCCACCACGCCTAGAATGAGACCATAGCTGCCCAAATGGTCACTTTGGCTGCTGTGGGATCCCCAGTGTCTCTGTTATTGGGGCAGGAAGAATAAATTGTTATTACCCTGATTATGGGAACTGTGCTTGGAACTGTACGTGGCCTTTTGTTACGATGGAGGGATTCACCATCATCTAAGTAGCACTCGCTAGGCAAGGGTCATGGGTTCCAAAACTGTGTGAATGGAGAGAGGCTGGGGACAAGTATTAATACTTGGTGGCATGGGCCCCTTGGTGAGGGCCTTACATGCTGATTGCACTTCCTCCTCTCTCCACTGTGGAATATCAGAGCTAATTTTGATTTCATTAGAAGTCTAGTTATAGGCTGCTGAGCTCACTTTGGGCTGACAGTGCGCCAGCACTGGGGCTCCCCTACTATAAGCTGAATTCACCTAAGAGCTGAAATCACTGAGTGTTGTGTTAAGTAGTGGGGGAGCCTGAAGATATATTGTGGAGCAGTTTGCGGGACGGCTGGTGAAGCAGTTCGACACGGAGCAGTGTGTGGATGGCAGGAGCTGCTTGTGGGCTGTGGAGCTGAATGAAGGAGTTTGTGGGGCGGCTGGCGGAGCGGAGCGCAGCTGAGCGAAGGAGTTCGTGGGGCGGCTGGCGGAGCGGAGCGCAGCTGAGTGAAGGAGTTCGTGGGGCGGCTGGCGGAGCGGAGGACAGCTGAGCGAAGGAGTTCGTGGGGCAGCTGGCGGAGCGGAGCGCAGCTGAGCGAAGGAGTTCGTGGGGTGGCTGGCGGAGCGGAGTGCAGCTGCGCGAAGGAGTTCGTGGGGCGGCTGGTGGAGCGGAGTGCAGCTGCGCGAAGGAGTTTTGTGGGGCGGCTGGCGGAGCGGAGCGGAGCGGAGCGCCGCTATGGAGCTATGGGGCGGTCAGCTTCAGATCACGTAAGGTGCCTCTTACCCCCGTCCCATTTCCACCCAGGTTGGGAGGTAAAGCTCCGCCGATAAGCTTTCGAACTCTGGGGCTGCCCTGACCAGGGACAGAGACTTTTGGGGCATTGGACTTTTGGGGTTGCTGGACTCAAGAACCAAAGGGAAAAGGGCATGCCCCAATTTGCCTGGGGTGGGGTTGTTTTTGCTCATGGGTTGTGTTATGAATCCGGTTGGTGGTGTTTCCCCAACATAATGCCACATTGTTTCTCTCTGTTATTAAAAGACTTTTGCTACACTCAGACTATGTGCTTGCGAGAGGGGAAGTATTGCCTCTTGGAGGCGCCCAGCGGGGGTGGTATATATTTGTCCCAGGTCACTGGGTGGGGGCTCGAGCCGGTTTGCATTGTGTTATTGGAATGGAACACCTAGATATTGAACCCGACCCTTGTTGCTGCCAACTCTGACGGGCAGAAGGGTTACATTAGTAAAAGGCAAAAGATTTATACGTTCTGAAGAGAAACCAGAGTAAGGAGGGCAGGAGCACAGAGCTTGGAGGAGGAATTTTGACTTGGACACACAACTCCTGCAGAATGCCTACTGGGAAGTTCAGCTCTCTGCCACTCCCAACAAAGGGTTTTGCTTTAAAGGCACATGTAATCCATACCAGGTTTCAAGTATGTTTGTAATGGTGAGAGTAAATGACTGACTTTTTAAATCTCAAATATCTATCTGACAATCTGTCTGTACCTTTTGAAAATTTGGTAAGCTATGATGACAAAATTGTATCCCTGATCAGAAACAAGCAGTAGGATTGGACTGTTCACATTTTAGTTTGTGTTGTTTTCATTATTGATCTGCTCTATACTGAAACTGTTCTTGTTTCCAATGAACTACGTTCTGAATGGGGATAGGGGCTTTGTATAACAAACATCAAGTAGAAATCATGAATAGCTTTTTATAGGGAAAATTGCTGAGACATTTAGAACAGAATTTAATTTCATTTGGTTATGTGCAAAATTACTGTACTGTGGATGCAAAGCATAACATTCCACAAGCACTTAGATCAATTTCACACATTAACAGTTGTTGAAATGTGTTTGAGATGAGGCCAGATTGAGAAGCTGCTGATCCAACATGCACAGCGGAATGGCAATGGAAAAAAACACTAGTTTATCTCCAATTCTCCAACCCACCTAAATTCTAATTAAATTTTGTAAAGTTGATAAGGAAAGAATGTTTGGACCTTGTCATCAGAAAATCCAGAATGAATTAAAGAAATTTCCTGCCAACTTTTGGTAGGTCACTTTTTTAAAAGTAGCAGCACCCTAGAAAAGAAAAAAATATCTTTCACAAGACGCATCCATATCTTGTCAGCCCTGATAAGCACAGGACATAATTCCAGTCATGTACTAATGAAGATGATGTAGTCACAATTAACAAACTTTGTGTAGCAGGTTTCCTGGAAGAAAATTGCTTCCCTGATTGCACACTTATACCTGAAATAATCAGCTAATGAAGGGAACTTCACTGCAACAGTGGTGGGGAAAGAATGGCTTTGTGTAGCTGACTATCTATAGTTAATGTATTGAGAGTGCCTTTTTTCCAGGGACTAATAAGGATGTATATTTTAAATGTTTCATAATAGTGTATGAGAGCCTGTTAAACAACTTTTGGATTATTATAAATTTAATTGAGCTATGAATAAGCTCTGAAGAATCCAATGCACCGCTACAGAGTAGGGACCAAATAGCTAGGTAGCAGTTCTGCAGAAAGGACCTAGGGGTGACAGTGGACGAGAAGCTGGATATGAGCCAACAGAGTGCCCTTGTTGCCAAGAAGGCCAATGGCATTTTGGGATGCATAAGTAGGGGCATTGCCAGCAGATCGAGGGACATCATTGTTTCCCTCTATTCGACACTGGTGAGGCCTCATCTGGAGTACTGTGTCCAGTTTTGGGCCCCACACTACAAGAAGGATGTGGAAAAATTGGAAAGAGTCCAGCGGAGGGCAACAAAAATGATTAGGGGATTGGAACACATGACTTATGAGGAGAGGCTGAGGGAACTGGGATTGTTTAGTCTACGGAAAAGAAGAATGAGGGGGGGATTTGATAGCTGCTTTCAACTACCTGAAAGGGGGTTCCAAAGAGGATGGCTCTAGACTGTTCTCAGTGGTAGCACATGACAGAACAAGGAGTAATGGTCTCAAGTTGCAGTGGGGGAGATTTAGGTTGGATATTAGGAAAAACTTTTTCACTGGGAGGGTAGTGAAACACTGGAATGCGTTACATAGGGAGGTAGTGGAATCTCCTTCCTTAGAAGTTTTTAAGGTCAGGCTTGACAAAGCCCTGTCTGGGATGATTTAATTGGGGATCGGTCCTGCTTTGAGCAGGGGGTTGGACTAGATGACCTCCTGAGGTCCCTTCCAACTCTGATATTCTATGATTCTATGATTTTAAGTATTTACTCAAGTCAGGACACAAAATAGCAAAATTTCCACAACAGATTGGTGGAGGGTCAAACATTAGATTAGATTCACTTTACTGCATCTCTTGAGTCAACGTAAATTCTTCTAATTTTCCAAAGAGTACAGGACAGAGTTTTAGAATTGCACCATAATGAGGTCCAGTCTTCTATATCTCTCCTAAAATTCCCTTTCCTTTATTTAATAAAATAAGTTTCAATTTTCCTTTAGTCGAAAACATGCATGATTTTGCCATATAATGAGTTGAATTTTATCTATTGTTTACGAACTCATTCTTGCAGTTAAAAGAAGAGTTGGGGAGAAATTCTCTCAAATATTTTTGTGGTTATTTTAAATGTTACTTTCATTTTCACCTGCCTCTTTGGAGATAAACTGCACTTCTTGCACAACTAAGATTTATTGTCTAGTAGTATTGTTACTTTACCAATCAAGACTTTATCAAATACACTAAGGAATTCACACTATGAGAGGAAGAGGGTGGATAGAGAGAGAAAGGGATTAATATGCAAATAGTAATAACACCTCTACTTAGGTAATTTATTTAAGTTGCTCTTGCTTACAATTTTGGCTGCACAAGGCAATGAATGAGCCCCTTATGAAAACTTTTCAACTCAGTTTTACACAGGGAATCCCACTAGTATTGCCAGCTATCTCCCTCACATCTATAATCTTCTCATCCCTGCCCCCCAACCCAACAAACAAACAAAACCCTGTCAAAACTTTACTTCCACTTTCTCCTCAGAGGTCTTCCCTGGCTAATAGGAAGGGCACATGCCCCATGGCTTGTGTGTGTGTGTGTGTGTGACGATTGAGTGGGTTTCTCTTTGCTGTTGGAAGTGATTTGAAGTTATTGGATTTCTCATGAGCATTTGACATTGTTTTGCCACAGTGGGACTGCTTAAATTTAGCCTGCGATGTATATGCAAGTTTGGGGAGGGGAAGAGGTGGTCTGCAGTAGGTGCAGTGTTTGCACATTTGTAGTTTAGTCCCACTTCCCTCTCCTCCTCCTACTCAAGTGCTCTTGATGCGGCTGACAATGTAGGTAGTCCACAGTACTAATGAGAGACATTTACAGAAGTTCTCCTTACATCAACTGCTATGGCAATAGAAGATGAACCTATGGTACGACAGATGAGAGCAGCAGCTTGCTCTTTTCAGCCTAAGAGCAATGAGTATATTAATGAGTGGCACTGGCCTTGACATTTGAGAATGCTTGTGAAACAATCATCTGGCTCCCTTCTCCCTCCTGCCCCCAAATTGTGATGACTCTCATATGGCTTCTGCAAAAGAAACTCCTGACCCAACCCAATGGAATGTGTACAAACTAGTGGATAAAGAAACATTAGTTCATATAATTAATTTGGACATTCAAAAAGCCTTTGGCAGAATTGTTCACAAAGAGCACTTGCAGAGTACCTGATCAAAGTAATGGCTAAGAGATGGGAAATTAAATAAGGAATAAATGGTTAATATTTTCTTCATAGAAAGAAGTTAACAGTGGGATTCCCAAAGGATCCAGTGACACTTAGTGATCTCCTCCTTTTCTAGATCATTAAAGTTTTGGTGATAATTATTTAGTTTAGTCAAGACTAAATAAAACAGTGAGGTACCTAATAAAATTAGGCAAATAGGAAGCATGATGGCAGACAAAATTTTGTGTAGATCAGTGATTCCCCAACCTTTTATTTTTTATGACCCCTCCTTACCTGTAATGGACATTGTCCATATACCCACTGGGAGCCAGGGCCAGAAGTGGGGCCAAGATTGGAGTAGGAGCTAGGGCTAGGGCTGCAGCTGGAGTCAGGACAGGAGCCACAGTGGGAGGGGGTTGGGGGCATGTCCGGGAGCGGAGCCAGAATGGAGCTGGGCCAGAGTGCAGCTGGGTGATACTCCCTTCCCCGGCCCTGTGTATGTTCCTCTCCACGTCCCTTGGGGAGCGCACCCCACAGTTTGGGAACCACTGATGTAAAGTAATACACAATGGAAGAAGAACTTGAACCAGTTGATGGGTCCTAAATTAACTGCAACTGCTCAGGAAGAAGAGCTGAGTCCCAGGGGACAACTCAGCAAAGACCTCTGTCCAGTGCCCAGTAGTAAGGAGAGAATGTTAGAAATACAGTACAGTTTCTGATTAGATGATCACATACTCTTTTTTTCACATTGTCCTTGACTCATTCACTGTGTAGGGATGGTTATGGACTGGATGAGATTAGGCTATGGAGGACTAATGATGTCTCCAGTGCAGAAGATAGATGGTGTGTAATGAAAAGCGTATGTTTAACTTTAAGCCCATGCTTATGTCTCATTTATACTAATGTAACGATGCTGGTTCTGGCGGGACCCAATTGAGAGCGCCAATTCAGGGCAAATTTCTTAAAGCAGGGCAGTTACAGCCCAAGGCTGGGGTTTTTACACCTCTAAGGCAAACCAAACCAGCCAAACAGAGCAGACTTTGGTCTCACCCCAGTGGCTGACCACAAGTCACACAAGAAATTCCCTTAGACACTCCAGTTTCCCAGTATCTCCACCAGTGCCACTCGTTATGGGGATAAATGGTTATGAAAACCAATACTCCGGTAAAAGAAAAAAAGGTTCTCTCAATCCCAAAGGACCAAGCCCCAGACCCAGGTCAATATACAAATCAGGTCTTACGAACAAATCACGCTGTTGCCAATCCTTTAGAATCTAAAATCTAAAGGTTTATTCATAAAAGGAAAGAAATATAGATGAGAGCTAGAATTGGTTAAATGGAATCAATTACATACAGTCATGGCAAAGTTCTTGGTTTAAGCTTGCAGCAGTGATGGAATAAACTGCAGGTTCAAATCAAGGCTGTGGAGTACATCCACAGCTGGGATGGGTCTTTCAGTCCTTCGTTCAAAGCTTCGGTGTAGCAAAGTCCCTCCAGAGGAAAGAAGCAGGACTGAAGACAAGATGGAGGAGCTGCAGCAGCTTTTTATATTCTCTTGCCATGTGGTCTTTTTTTCCTTGTTCCAAAGACAAGCTGCCCATCACATGGCATGGCAAAACCTCAGAGTTCTGTCCATAGGCATGTCCCTGCATACCTTGCTGAGTCACAAGGCGGGTCTGCCTTCTCTCAGTGGGTCAATTGTATGTCTGATGGTCCTTAATGGGCCATCAAGCAGGCTAGGCAGAGCTGACACCAACTTCTCTGGGGTGTCAACCAGAAGCATAGCACAAGTTTGAACTACAGACAGTATAGAGCCAATATTCATAACGTCAACTATAAAAATGATACACACATATAGACAGCTTAATCATAATCAGCAAACCATAACTTTGTCTTAGACACCTCATTTGACCTCTTTTATATAAGATTTCGTGCCACTACAGGACCTTGGATGCAACAATGATCTATACGGTCCCAGATTATGTCAATAACGTCACAACTAATGGGATGGATAAAGATGGACTTAAATATCTGCTGAAGTGCTCTGCTCAGTTGAGGCTTCAGATTACGTGTTGCAGAGTGGAGAATCATCCCCCACCCAGTCTTCTGTGGGGTAAGTAGTACAGTTCACTACTGCACCTCATTCTTAAGTGGTATATTTACATATGGCTTGCCTATTGAGTGAAATGTGATTAGAAGTTCTCAGACAAATAGAAAGTTAACTATGAGAAAAATGAAACCCAAGGTTTTATTTGAGGACTAAATAATAGTGTGATGGATCTACTTCTTGTATAGGCATTTGTCTCTGTATAGTTTGTATTATTTGCATTTGTTCTCAGAGCATTCTAAATGTCATACCGAATTGTAAATTCACAAGGAATGCAATAGAGTACTTCAGAATTTATCTTAAATCTGAATGTATTATTCTTGTTGATAGTACATAAGGAAATATAGAAACATTTGCTGAAGAGGAATAATTTGGAATTTGCATGGCAAATCATAATTCTCATGTGAAATGGAAAAGCCCCAGGCTTCCTGCCAGTGTTTTTTTGTTTGTTTGTTTTAAGAAACCCAGGAAACCTACAGATTTCCCTTGAAAATACAGTATGTATGTTTTCATAAACCATATGCTTAGGGAGGGAAAGCTATTTTATGTTTTGCACCACAAATAAGTAATTTAAATCAATCTCAGTCTTTCAGTACAGTTCCCAGTGCTGTATAATGCAAAATTGGATAGTGAATGGTACATTTTAACCTGGATTCTTTTTGAAGATAATAATCTTTATATTCTCTGGTTCTTATTTCCAAACTCCCAACACAGTATTTCACTCTCTGCTTCCAGGATTCTAGATTAGTGTCTTTATTCCAGGCCTCAGGCATCAGCATACCATGTTCTTTTCTACCAGTTCCTCTCCCTCAGCCCCACATGTTACGTACTATAGTTAACGTTGTCTGCATGCCTTAATCTTACATTTCCATACTTAACATCTCTAGATTTCTTTAAAGTGTAACCTTAACTCTGAATTTATTAGGACATAAATGCTTGTTTTATAACTACAACATCCTTGTAACATTATTTTTCACCCTAAATAACCCATATGTCCTATCAACCATAACTCTATATTAATGTAGTTTTTGTCTGGGAATTTTCATGATTTACCGCTTCTCTGAATCACCATAGCAGCACAGAGCAGCCGTAATGTATGCCAGTTTTTCCTTGTTTCCTTCCTTTGTGAGTAGATCTTGTGTAATATGTAGTTATTACAATTTGAAATACTAGGATTAATTGTCATTTATGGAAGATACCAAACCCGAAAGCTTATCTGTTAATACAGGCTAGTGTACAAAATTTTGCTTTAAAGAAACTCCTGAAAAATAAACATTGAGTTATAATGAATAACTACACCAAATGACCAAGTTAAAAACAATCTGTAAATGTGGACTATGCATAACGTTTTGGTGAGTTTTAATTATATGGTAAGTTTGAAAAGTCAATTATTACTGAGATATTCTGAGACAATGAAAAGCTTGATGCCAAGTACCAAAGTTCTTAAATCCATTATTTTTTTAAAAAATAGTTCATAGGTATAATATATTGATAAAGTCTCAAAAAATTTATTCTGTGCCCAAAGAGTAAGTGTGATATTCTGCATTCTTTGAATAAATATGAAAGGGGATCAATTTTAATAATCAGTCAAGGTTCCAGTTATATTTCAGCTTTAAAGTCTATAAAACTAGATTTGCTGATATTAGAATGAAATCTAATGAATTGAATCCTTTTTAAATAGAATCCAGGGAGTGTTAGTTTACTAATTTAATGCTAGGTTCTTTTCAGGTCAACTTTGCATTTGAACAGGATTTCTCACATCCGAACACTTGGTCCTGTGTGAATTAGTAAATTGTTGATTGGTTAAGAAAAAACACATCAGTACTAAAATCAACAGTTCACAATCGATATTCTAGGCAAATACTGAACACACAATATGGTCTTGCAAGCAATTGTCACAGACTAGGGTCACAGAATCAGCACGATACAATAGCTCTTTGCAACTACCTGGAGGTTCTGCTCAAAGGACAAATGGAATTAAAAGTATGAAAGAACTGGCCAAGGGAAACTGAGACTTCTATTAGGCTATGAAGTAGTGTCCCAAAAGTAGTAGTAGAAGTGCTTAAAATGCAGTTCTAGTATAAAAAGTGTTTCCAAAAGGCTATCTATATAGTTCCATTTTTGTTTTCCCGTAACTTCGATGTCATATAAATTCAGCTATTGTGCAAAAGGATGGCTTGTCTAGCTGACCTCACCACAAAATCAACCAACAATTAAAAAGTCAAGATTAATTCTTTATGGCCCATACATCACCAAGAAAAGGCTGAACCATACTTGGAATTATTAACCCAACCTAAAAAATTGATATCATGTTCCTATACCCGTATTAGCGCTAATAGGCATTAAAAGTTACCTACACTAATTACAGTGGTAGAGTTTCATTCTTAACTTTGAACTTACTCAGATTTGTGGATCTGAACTAGATCTGTAAAAATGGCATTTTCTGCATTGGAAAAATGTGATCTCTAGCCAGATCCTCAGTTGGTATAAATCATTATAATGCCATCATCTTCAGTAGTGTTAGAACAGCTTCTAGCAGCACTTCTGTGTCTGTTCTAACTATTGAGCACCAAATCATATCTGCTTTCTTTAGAGACAAAAAATGTACTTTCTGTTTAATCAGTGTTGGTATTGCAGAGCCCGTAGTTGTTGTAGAGTACGCCTGGATTCTCCTCTTCTTTGAATGCATTGTCAACAACATTGTTAATTAAGTGCAATTTGCAAGAATCTTTTCTTCCTCTGGTAGAATTTGACCTGCAGAATTTGAATTACTCGTGATGTATGAGATAGGGGGAAGATCGACAGTTAAGGAAAAAGTATGTTTTACTTGCAAATTGGAACTTCACTATAAGCAAAGCAGCTACCTGTCTGGGTTTTGTTTGTTTGTTTGTTTCTGTTCATTTTTGGCTGGGTTATCTATCCACTTATTTCAAGAGATTTTCCCCAGTTTTATCTGCTTCATTCTGGGAGCCTCCTGTATTTGTTATTTGTGAGAAAGTGTTCCTCATTGCTTCATATAGTGGATTTCACAGATGCAGAGAATGGATTCAAGGGGGTCTTTCAGGAGCAGATGAGCAGTGTGGATGAGGCACTGCCAGACCACTAAGAGAAGTTGGAGGAGACTCTGGCACCTGGCAAATGATTTAGAAGAGAAAACAAGACACAGGAATGTAATACCCTATTGTTGTAATTAAAAGTGTACGGTACTTAGCACATCTATTGAACTTTCTCCAAGGTAAACCCATAGGTGAAACTATTTTTCTGGTTGCATGCAACATGCATTCTCACACTTGCTAAACTAGAGTTTTTAATTTAAACTCTAGAGCTGATTATGTAGTTCACTGAACTAGAGAGCCTGCATCAAAAGGAGTGGTAAAGAGGCAGGGAGTGAAAAATACAAGATGAGGATGTGGAAAGTGAGATTGAAACTGAAGTGTGAATGAGAGATGGTGAAGATGGAGAGTGGACAGGGTTTCAATAAGGAAAGACAAAATACCACAATGAATAGAGGATGAGGAGTTAAATAAGGAATAACAAAGATTATAGGGATGGGAAAATGTGACAGAATATATTTCTGTGTTCACAGCCTGCACACTATTGTAATAACGTTTGTTCAATGTATGCCTTGTGCAATACCATTTAGAAACCCATATCTTGTTGATCAATAATATCATGCGTATAGCAATATTATATGTAAAGTTATGAACATAAACTGAAATCATGACTGAAATATGTTTAAGTCTAGGGAGTGTTTAAACCATTTTCTCAGAGACAGAGGGCAAGATAACATTTCAACCAGGTGTCAACAAGGCTAATGAGCCATTACCTGCTAAGTGGACTTCTTTGGCAAGGAAGGGGGCAGGGACAAAAATCTACCTTTTAGCAAAGAAACAGCATGGAATTTCTTTCTTCACCAGACTGTCTGTCACCTTGTTCCAGTCTGGAAATGCTTCTCAAAGGGGGGACAGAACTATAAAAGAAAGAGATAGACACCTCATCTCTACCTGCCCATCTCATTCTCTGCACTTGAGAAGACACAAGGAAACAGCTGTTGGATTTTGGGGGAGGGGTCCTGACCTCAAAAGTTTGGTCAATAATCTTCTGGAGCATGTGGAGAGGAAGTTTCTTAAGTAGATACTAATAAATATTCTATCTTTAACTTTCTTGTAACCATTTCTGACGCTTATTCCTCATTACTTGTATTCACTTAAAATTCATCTATCTGTAGTCAATAAACTTGTTTTACTGTTTTAGATAATCTGGTATGTTCACATTGGAGTGTCTGGGTATCTTAAATAATAAATTGGCATAATATTCCTTTAAGGGAATAATGGACAATATATTTGTACTGTCCAGGAGACTGGGCAGTACAGGACATAGGTACATTTCTGGGTGAAGACCTAGGACTGGGGAGGTGGGGGGGAGTGTTGGGGTCAACCTGCAGCATAACCACAGCTGGTGAGAGCCAAGGTATAGTTGGCTGGTTGCAGCACACACAGGCATAGCTGGGAGTAACTTACATGCTGGAGGCTGTTTGTGAACAGTCCAGGTTTGAGGCTGCTTGCTGCAGTAAAGCATTGTAAGGACACACCAGGTTACAGTGCCGCTCATGAGTTCGGATTGTGTCCCAGTGTGTCACAGGATGATTTAAGAAACATGGCAGCAGGCTCTAATAATAAGGCAAAGGACAGCCAGGTGGGAATGAGGAGAGGGGGAAAGAGGGAAACTATTATCAGCAATGTCAGGGACGGAAGTGGAAAGCCCAGTAGCCACAGAAGCGGTAGCAGAATAGGTGATCATGGCTAAGGCCTGGTCTACACTATGTGGGGGGGATCAATCTAAGATACACAACTTCAGCTATGAGAATAGCGTAGCTGAAGTCGACTTAGAATCACTTCCTTCGCTTCCTTGCAGCGCGGGATCGACGGCCGCCGCTCCCCTGTTGACTCTGCTTCCGCCTCTCGCCCTGGTGGAGTTCTGGAGTCGACAGCAGAGTGAGTGGGGATCTATTTATCACATCTACACTAGACGCGGTAAATCGATCCCCAATAGATCGATCACTACCCGCCGATCCGGCAGGTAGTGTAGACGTGGCCTGTGGCAGCAGTACCAGGAAGAGAAAACAGCTCAGCAAGTCACAGAATCAGCATGATACAATAGCTTTTTGGAGAGAACATAGGGGATCCTTCCAACTACAGCAGCACCAGAGAAAGAGCTCAGAAGGGATGCCCTCTTTACATCCTTATGGTTAGGGCCAGATGTTCAACTGCTATATTTCAGTATTATGCCAAGTATCAGAGGGCTAGCCATGTTAGTCTGTATCCACAAAAACAAAGATGAGTCCAGTGGCACCTTAAAGACTAATAGATTTGTTTGGGCATAAGGTTTCATGGGTAAAAAAAACCACTTATTCAGTTTTTCTAATAGACCTGTGATGACTTGCACTAGCTGAAAGCCTGACCCATGACTTCACAGAGGGGGAAAAGTTGTGATTTGGCATAATTCGGTTTCCCCTGGCTTTCTAGTTGGCTGACTTCAGAATTTCCTTTTTCTATTGCTAGAAATGCCACACAAGGAATGTACTCTTCTGATCACTACTGTCTTAAATGGAAATGCCTTATGCTACTGCCCTTTCCTTTTCAAGTTAAAATGCTATCTTTCATTGAGCTGATCTATTTTTTAGTAGACAGCTATGGGAAATCCTATTATATCATACATTTATTATAATCATATTGGTCTCTAAGTTAAATGGACCTAAGTTCACCCTTTATCAAATCTTTAAAGGTAGAGTATTTTCAGTTTGTTTCCATAGTTGAAGGACTCTTTTGGGTCCTTAAAACTTTGTGATCTGGCTCCAGAGTGCATCGGGGATGAACATGGGTGGCAAGTTTGTAGAAATTTTGGTGGTGCCCAGAACCCGCCCCCCAACTCTCCCCCCAAACTCCACCCCACCTGCCTAAGGCTCTGGGAGGGAGTTTGGGCGGGGGGAGGAGGTCTGGGGTGCAGGTCCTGGGCTGGGGATTAGGGTGCAGGAGAGGTGCAGGGTGCAGGCTCTGGGATGGAGTTTGGGTGCTGGGTGCAGGCTCCAGGCTGGGGCAGGGGGTGGGGGTACATGAGGGGGTGAGGGGTGCAGGCTCTGGGAGGGAGTTTGGGGGCAGGAGGGGGAGTGTGGGAAAGGGGAGGGGGTGCATGCTCTGGGAGGGAGTTTGGGGTTAGGAGTGGGTGCAGGGATGAGGGCTGTGGGGCTGAGGATGAGGGGTTTGGGGTTTGGGAGGGGGCTCAGGGCTAGGGCAGAGAGTTGGGATGTGGGGTGAGGGCTGTGGGGCTGAGAGGTTCATGATGCAGGAGGGGGCTCAGGGCTGTGGCAGAGGATTAGGGTGCCGGGGGGGTGAGGGATCTGGCTGGGACTGGGGTTGAGTGTTTGGGGCATTGGAGAGGCTCAAGGCTAGGGAAGAAGGGCAGGGTAAGGGCAGCCTACCCTGCCATTAGGGGATGCGGGGCACGAGGGCCCTGGGGCATCAGACAGCATTTGATGCCAGGAGCTGTTGTAGTGTAGGATATCGCTCCGCATAGGAATGTGCTACACTGGCAGCACAAGCAGGCACAGGAGAGGTGCACGTCACTTTCTTTCAGGCAAGGGTGCGGTGGGGTGGGGGGGAGATGCACGGTGTGGGAGGGTGGCAGGCGGGGCCGGGGCCTGCTCCAGGCAGGGCCAGGGGGAGAGACCCAGCTCCAAACTTTGGTGGAGCAGGGCCCCCAGCCCTGAATATTCCTGGAGCCCGGCACCACAAAAGAATATAACTCGCCACCCATGGGGGTGAACGGACTTTAGATTCCTCTCCACTGCACATTAAACATTGCTTTGCAATTGAAAAGCGATCTCTTTCCTTCCATTTCAAGTTATCTAACTTTATTTTTCTTCCTGTTCCAGATTCATTTGTTTGGCACTGAATTAAAAATCCCTATGACAGGGATTTTTCCCTATTAAAAAGCATGACAGAGCCTAAGGTACAGTGATGATATAATGTCATCCCAATTAAATTTCCATTCATTTTTTTGTAGCATCAGTGTTCCTGACAGATGTAAATACAATTAGGGATGTAACACCTAATTTCTGAAATACAACAAACAAAAAAAATGTGCATGGTTACCAGCTATGGTCCACGCACCCTGTAACTGACTACAAATATAAAGTAGTTGTCGCCCCCCCCCCCCCTTTCGAGTCATTTAATCAGCTGTGCACAGGGTCTTTCTTTAAAATACTGACATTTTGGAAATGAACTGAATAGAGATGATCAAAGTTTTACTAGCGGGACCAATCCTGAATAGCATCAGTGAGAAAAAAACATAATCTGTCAATGAAGCTAGGAAAAAAGCAAATTAACACATACACATTAATTAATGATCTGGTTATAAAACAGTGATGTCCCTTTGGTTAGATCAGATCTTATCTTGGGTTAAAATGTATTTTTATTAATTAATAAGATATTACAGCATAAAATGTGTTGCATTCAGTTCTGTGCATTCAAAAGTCTTACAATATGCTGCTTTAAAAAAAAGTAATCTAGGATGGAAATTATGTGCTTAGCTTTGCTCCTATCAGAATAAATAGCAAAACTACAACTGAAGTCAGTTGAAACAGATTGCATGATCTTGGAACATTTTTCATATGGAGGTGCCCCTCTAAACAATCTGTGGCCTGTGATGTTAGTTTGTTCACTTTTCTCACTTTTTGTGACTTCCTAAATACTTGGAAATATTGGGAGGACCACCCTTACTGTTGGAGGCTTGTAGATCTTTATCATTTTCAGCTGGAAAAAACAAAGTGGGTGACGGTGGGAGAATGACCTTGAAGCTGAGATACGAGTCTCAATATACCTTAGCTTCATAATGATGTGACCTACATGATCTATGATGGTTTCCTTTTTATTTACTTATGGTTTGCACTGAAAAGCATTAATTTTAATAAAAGAATACAAAGAGAGAGAACTCAGGTATATCGGGTGGACTCTAGATCCCTACTATTCCCTTTATATTTCTTGCCTCTTAAAGCATCAGGTGTTCTATAGGAACTATGTTTAAGGTTTGCAAGGTAACAGATTTCTTCATCACACTTCAATAATTATGTAAAGCATTACATACTGTGCTTCAGAAACTTGTAATCATCAAAAGACAAAGCAGTAACAATGGATATGATTTCTTTTTAAGCTGAAAATCTTTTCTTTTACTTTCAATTCACCTGAAGCTCTCCGGCACGATTGTGTGCAATATAGTGTTCATCATAATAACTATACAATATATAATCATGATATGCAATTCATTACATTAACTCTGGATATTCTAGATATCCACATTAATGTCCAATCCCATTTTTATATCTTGCTAGATTCATTACCTAAACAATATCCTATGGCAATGAGTTTAAAAGTTTTAATGGTGAATTATGAGGAAAATATTTCCTGTTATCAGTTTTGAATTTTCCCCTTTTCTAATGTTTATAAATTAGATCAGGAGCTAATGTTCTCTCTAACTTCTCTATACCATTAATTATTTTATATATTTTTATCATGTCCCCTCTTATTCTTCTCCTTTCTTAGGTAAATAATCTCAATCTTTTCAATCCCAGACAGTGGGGAATCAGGCCTATAAATGTGTGTATCCATTTTTCTTTAGATTTTTTGTTTTGTTTAATAATGCGGGTGGTTTTAAAAAAATGACCATTTTAATATGCACATAGGGCCTGGTCCAAAGTGCACTAAAGCAAATGGAAACACTCCTATTGATTTCCTAGGTCTTTCTATAGCATTCAGCCACTGCTTTGAGATTTTTCGATAGCTTTAAATACATCTTTAATACTAATGCTTCCTGTCTAACACTAATCTTAACTTACAAGAGCTAATGCTGTACAATCTATTTCATGAGTTTCAAAGTATATTCATTGGAGTTGGAATGGTGATGACATGCCCGTCTAACCATGGGCTCAAAACCTTCATCAGCTTGCCATGTCAGTGTTCCTTGATGAAAATACTGCCTATGAAACTCAAGCATGCTGTATATAATAGCTATTTTCATGTCCATCTGTTAGTGTGGCACTGTGCCTGTTTAGATGTTAGGCCAGTATTTACAGGACATGGGTGCTAGCCAAAGATATGTATGGAAGTGCAGCCTGCAGAACGCTCAAAGTGCCACTTCCTGCCAAAAGATCCTCCTGTTTGCAAATAATGCCAGCTTAAAGTCACATGCTTCATTACATGGGTAGACAGATGTAGACACTTGTGGGCATTTTACAATCAATTAATGTCTTTCTACTATATCAAACACCATATTTCAATATATATTATGTCTGTTTCAGCGCGTCTAGTTTTTACAAGGTGAACTAAAGATTGCATGACCTTGTTAATCAGTGTCGATCATAGATCTCCTGCCATATAGGCTATTCAGTTTTTTAATGATGTTCTTCAGCAAAGTTTAAAAATGAGACACTTTAGGAACAGGAAAAAATCATCTAGCCCTACATTCCTGCTATTATTTCTCAATCTTTCTTCAGTTTTCCACACTTCTACTTTTCATGGTTGGCATTTTTTTGTAGCAGTTCATCTGTTTTGGTTTCTTGGAATATCTTTCTCAAGGTTAATTGGAACCTTCATTTTGTGTACATAACTGGCCTGTGTAAGTACCTATTACAAATAGGAGAAAGGGGAAGGGAAAACAACAGTAAAATACTCATGTTGTATTATGTCTTGTCTTAAATTAGTTGGAATAGGGACCTTTGCAACAGGGACCATACCTTCCTGTCTTTGCACTTTGCACAGGGATGCCTGATCCTGAATGGGGCCTTTGGGTGTTATCACAAGACTAATAAACAATCATGCTCCTGGTGCTATTGTTTCAAGTATTCCATTGGATCAGCTGACATTCAGAAAGTTATTCTTCAAAGTACTAAGGGATAAAAACATTTTACAAATTTGGCTTAAATTATGAAGAAGCTGAGAAGTCATAGGAAACACCTTTCCTTATCAACGTGCATCCAAGATATTGCTAAATCTTGCAGGTTTTTCCTGTCTCTAAAAGTCTTTTGTTTTTTTCTCCATCCTTACTGCTGAAACCTTGGTGCATGCTTTGGGTCATCTCTCAAAGTCAATGGGAATTTTGCCTAAGTAATGACTGAAGGATTAGGCCTCCAGTGCTGTCTACATATACGTACTAGTGTGTTTCTTAAATGTATGAGCATTTCACAAATTTTGTCAAGAATCCAATAATCCATAGGTTTGAAGTGAAGAAACAGAACATTCACTTACCCTGGATTTCAGCAGGAATTCATTATTACAATACATGTGCAAAGAGTAAACTAACTATTTTACAAGCCAAAAGAGGAAAAAGGGGGAGAGAAAAGCACACACAGCCATCAGGAAATTGGTTTTACATTAGAAGGCAAGACCTGTTTTAGGTGAATACATAATTAATGCCAACAATTTGTATGCCACTCAGAAACCATAATCTGAGCCCAGTTATAAGCACAATTTATTTGTATCTAAAGTCCAAATCTCTGAAGACTATAAAGCTTGTGTGCGTGCACATGTATGTTTAGAGATGATGTAGTCATTGGGTGGTGGGGTTATAAGCAGCAAATAAACAGTCTTTGTAAAGACTTTTGTTGCCAGAAAAGTACTATATGTGTTTATTGGGATCCTCAGTGAGGAGAGGTAAACACATTTAGTGGAGGAAATGCAGATGCAGCACATTTATGTTCTATATTGGCAGAAAGTCCCCTACAAACTGCACATTGTTTCTGAAAGCATAATACCAGTGATTTTTAGTTGCTGCTGTTGTCTATCTCCTACTTCTTATATTCCTAAATATAAATGTATATTCCCTTGTCTCAGTCAGTATATGCATTAAGTGTTCATGATTTCATAAATATTCCCCGTAACCCAAACCCCACTGGTTGTTAGTCAATAAGGTGGAGACATTTCAACAGATCTGAAACTTTTCAAAGTTCCCCTGCCAAATTAAAAAAAAACAAAAAACAAAATAAAATAAAATAAAAATCCCCTGTTTTAAATAGATTCTAACCAGCTTTGCTGGTACTGATGCTAGATTGGGTGTTCATTGAGGTTCCTGGCCACAGATGGTCTGCAGACTTCAGTTTGAATGGAGTATTGATACTCAATGACTAAATATTAACTCCCTTCCCCTAGAAGAAAAAACAATGTCTTTGATTTGGTAGCATTAAGTAAGTCTTTTAAGAATAATCTTTCTAAGAGGAAAAAAATATGAAGGTTTAAACTGCAACATCTGTGCTAATTTAATAAATCAAACCTAATAATAAAAAAGCTTCTTTTACAGTCCATCCCATTTTACATTGAGCCAAAACCTTCTTCCCATGTACAGCAACTAAATTCCAATTGATGGGTTCAGTGGGAGCAGGGTCTCAGCTATTTGTGAAGATATTTTGCTAGTGACATTGTCCTGGGTCCTGAAAACTGCATTAAAGAAAGGTAAATCTATGGAAATAGGACTTAAAATATAAATCAAAATCTATTTTTAGTGATAAATAGTCCCTTGTGAAGGAGCTCTGCCCTCTTGATCTTGCTGATTGTGATAAGAAAACACTTTTACACTGTCAAACAATCCAGTTAGTACCAAATAATTGGCTTAGGATCTCTTATTGTCACTTGTAAGTGTGTGTAGGGATTGAGACAAAACTACCTCCAGTATGTTATAGCACATTAAAAGCCACAAGTGAATTAAATGGGAAATTACTTAAAAAGCATCTATCCATGACATAAGACTACATTTTGAATTCTTGATCAACTATCTTTCCACGAAATGTTACCACTAATGTATCCTCTGTTAGTTTTGCAAAGTTATGATTGTGAAGGGGTGGGGTGGTCCAAACTAATATATCAGTAATTGACTCCTACTACCCAGACTCTCTATCCCTGGGAATCAGTTGAGATAGGCTAGGTGGTGGTTACATAATTAGTGGGTGGGCTTGTGGTAATATTGTAATAGCCATTTCATTCAACACAAACAGTTCACATCTTATAAGAATGTATTTAATTGAAGTGATTGCTTGACATATGGAAAGAGGCAGTTAAAAATCTAAGGAAAACAAAGCAATTACAGAAGGACTATGGGATTGTATTTTGCGCTGTCTTTGTTTCTATTTACAAAAGGAAAAAAGGTCTTCCTTACAGTCATTATGGATGCATTAGCTATAGCTGAGGTGAGCTATAGTTGAGACAGAACATGAGAGCCATAGTAATATAGAGTCATGATATAAGTCATAGTAATATAGTCATGAGAGTCATATAGTATAGTCATATAATAGTCATATAATAGTATAGTCATATAGTATAGTCATAGTCATGAGAGTCATAGTAATATAGAGTCACTTTATGATGGAAAAATCAGCTAATATTTAAAGGGGAAATTGAATAGTGCACATATTGTATTTAAAGGTAAAAGGTAATTTTGTCAGGAAAGGAAAGTGAAAACATATATTTCGATTTTCTCCTGTACCTCCAGTGTTAGAGGTCCATGCTGGGGATTTGAAGGTTCAGGGTTCAGACTCTGGTTATCTATATGTGGGAATCTTATGGCTCATGATAATCCCTTCTAACCTTAAAATCTATGGGTGAAATCCTGACCCTGTTGAACCTCACTGGGAGTTTTATTTCTGATAATCAAAAGGGCCACACCACTATAAACCTTTTGTCATTGAAATATTAAAGTATTACTACTCTCTCTTTTTTTAATGCTGTCAGGCATCATTAAAGAAGGCGTGCACCTCCCCCCCCCGTTAATGTTCTCCGTAGTCTATGCTTGCTACCTAAACAGAAGATGGGGAGCAGAAGTATGCAATCCAGAGCAGACAGTGTATACTGTTTGTTCACTTTTTGTGCTTTCAGTAATAAGCTCAGAATGAGATAAAAAGGAAATAAAATATTGTTATTTTGAAAGAAAAAGAATCTTATGCAAAGGGCAGGCTTGCTTCATAAAAAGTAAGGAATGCAACAAAACTAATAAACATTATTGGTGGAAATGCTACATCTTTTAATTTCAAGCAGCTTTGGGTGAGAGTGCCAAGACTCATGTACATAAATATATATCCCATCAAAAGCATAAACTTCCTTTAAAAATAGAAAATATATATATATATATATATCAAATTACACAGCTGAGACTTGTTAAGGCACCATTGTAACTTGCATTCTACTGTTCCGTTGTGTGTGTGCAATTTGAATATAATGTGGGCTTAAGAGTTAAACGTGGATTGTTCCCCTGACATTCATCAGATCACTTGATGATTGTTACACTTCTGAAAAAAAACACACCTTCCTAAGAAAACACAGGCACACATGAATATTTAATACTGATTTTATTAGACATTGAAAGGAAATAGCTATTTAATAATGAACAGACGTTTCCCTTAGGACTCTGGTTTTTTTTTAACACAACTTTTACGTAAATATTTCAGACCATACTTTACATCCTAAAAGGAAACAATTAAAAATACAAAGGTGTCATAAGTGGAGTTGGGGAAAAAAAATTGTACACAACTTTTTTAACCAAAAAATGCAGATTCAGGTTGACTGAACTATTTTGCAAATGTGTCAATTCCGGCTAATTGTTTCAATAACAAAAAAAATCAGAAACGTTGGAATGGTTGATTTTTACACTAACAAAACACTTATTTCTGGCAAGATTCACAAGGGAATTTAGTCAGAACAACCTTTCCCTAAAAGCCTATGGGTAAGGTATTCACCTTGGATGTGGGAGACCCAAGTTTGACTCCCCTTTCTGGAGCAGGGACTAGAACATAGGTCTCCCCCATCCTAGGTGATTGCTATAATCACGAGGCTAGAGTCCACCTCATGCCTCCTCTATCCCATGCTAGAAAGGAAAGTGATCCCTTGATGTCTTCAAATCAAGATCAGACGCCTTTTGGAAGATACACTGTAGTGAAATATGAGGTATTGGGCTTAATGTGATATTCTATGGCCTCTGTTTGTTTAGTAAGTCAAACTAAATAATAATAATGGTCCCTTCTGCCTTTATAACCTATGAATTTTCAGAAGTGATGAACACCCACAATTTAATTTCAAGCCAGTGGAATATATGGATGATCACCATTTCTAAAAATCAAGCAGTAGGTGTGTGAAATTGGTCATCCACTGTTAGTGAATGCTTTTAAAACTTTGGTCTAAGTAACAGCCAGGAAGTTCCAACATCCCTATAACAAAAATATCCGAATTAACTCTGAAAGTGAGTTTTAAATACTCTTAAATAATTTAGGCTACAGGAGAGTCTTATTTCTGCTTTTATATTATGGAAGAGCCATGGAAACTGAAGAATTGTCTTTTGGTTTTGTTTTCCTCCCCTGAAGTAGCAGAACAGGGTAGAGGTCATATTTAGATGATTAAACTTTTTTTTTTCTTATCTCTCTGCTGTTAATTCAGTGTTTTCTTTTAATATTTTTTCAAGCAGGTACTCAGACAATTTGCATATTTGACTGAGTTTGTGATTAGTTGACATGCAAGTAACAGAGAAAAGTGATTATATACATTTAATGGTCTTCCCCCACCCCCCCGTTCAAGCTTCCTGGCTCAGACTTGGCTTCAGTCTGAACAAAGTTGAGTCCTTTCCCCTGTTCTCAGACACTTCTGAGTAGTATGAAGTGGAGTTAGCTAAGTGATTCTTACTATTTATGTTGATAATCAATATATGTATTTGAAAGTGAGCTATGGAAATTGTGCTATATTTTCAATAATGTGATTCATTAATTAGCAGTAAATATATACTTAAACCAAGCTGCCCATCGTGTTTGTATACAGTTCCTTAAAATATAGCTTAACTTAATTAATAACAAGTATTTTTGATCCAGCATGTTCCCTTGTTAATTAGAATTTTAAACTTCTGTAGTTTTCAACTGTGTCAAATTATATGCTCTGGGTAAATAAATTACATACGTGCCAACATTCTTAAATTAACATAACAAGGAAATCACAAACTTCTTCTCTGAAGACCTTTTGCTTTCTGCAATTGTAACTCATCCTGGGCACCATTCTTCCTCATTGCAAAATATATATTCCACTGAAAACTGTTTGGAGTATATTTTAATCCATCAGGCCCTGGAGTGGATTGTATCACCTCCATCTGTTCCTCTACTATCCCATTTTAACAACATTTTACTTGACTTCTGGTAAATTTATTTTTATTTTAATACAATTCAGTATAGTAAAAATAACATGTGTAGTGGCCCAAACAACATCCTAATGCATAGCCAGAAGGACCTTTATATGGTAAATGAATAATACAACAGCATCAGTAGATGTTACCAATTTAAGTTACTTATTTAGTATGCTTATTGCGACAAAGCTCCATATGCTGCACATAGCAGAACATCATCATCAAAAGTTAGACTGGATTGGACTGATTTGCATTGTTAAAATAAGAATGTTAGTTGTTTTCCCTAAAGGATCATTAGTTGTAGGAGAAGAAAATGCAATTCCTACTTCATCTGCTTCTCCAAATCTGCACCTGATTCATCAACTGTTCTACTCTTTACTACTATTACTCCTTTATTATTGCTGCCGAGATTTTAGCATATGTCCTTGACTTTAATCTGCTTCCTTCAAAGCAAAGGAAACTTTCCTCCCCCTGCCCAGACTGAGAATGTTGTTTCTAGATGATGGAGGTGGCCTCTTTTTTGCTCGTTTTGTCTTTTCTCATCACACCATCCAAAGTTTGAGAGAACGAATAGGTGCACTTCCGTGGACTTTTGGAAACCATACTTCTTGGTTTATGGACTTCCAGAAAACATTTAATTACCTTCAAATTAAATTTCTTGTAACCTAAATTTTAACTTTTTGAATACCAATAAACAACTGTAGAGAATCTGGAATATTTAGTAATATAGGGCCCATTGCTGTGACCCTTAGTTTTGTGGATCAGCCTCCCATTGCTGTCAATAGGGCTACTTTGTTCAGGGATTTCAGTATCTGGACAATACTTGGGAACAGACCTGAGAGAGAGAGAGAGATGCTGTATCCAAAAGCTGGTAGAGTTGGAGAATATACCTATATTGTAATTTATGTTGCAACAAATGGACCTGGACCACTGACCTTGAGGTTTTAGTTTTGCAACATGGACAGCAGCCTTATTGATGTGAACTGCCTGGTGATTTGCACCAAAAACTGATAGGATGAAATCTAGGATCCACTGAAGTCAATAGAAAAGCTACAATTTACTTCAATAGGGTCAGAATTTATTCCATCAAAGTTATCCAGGGACTATGACTCACATTACCATACTTACCTTCCTTCCCAGTGCAGGGGTGCAGAACAGTGGCAACATAATGTTCTTGCACAGGATTTATCATCACTTCAAACATACTGAAGCAGAAGTCATTTACAGTCAGTGCATGTCTACCAGAACTTTTAAAATAAAGCCAGGTGAATCACAGTGTTAAAAGTAGTCACATAAAAGATGGAATTTATAATAAAAGGTGTCAGTTTGGTCTCTTTCCAAGCACATGGTCTGCAGAGAACATGATGAATATTTAAATTCCTTGTGGGAGTTAACAGCTCTTGGGAATACTTTTGAACCAGACTGAAAGTTGTTTAATATTTTACTTGAAGGACTGGAAGATGTTGAAAATAGGTGATTATATTCTTTGCAGCTGAATTAAAGCCATGTGTGCCTATCTTATTATAAAGAGTTCAAACACCCCACAGTGTGCTGCATGTAAATGCAGGTAAGCTCTGCCATTTGTAAATTAGATTTGTCATTTTTGAATTATTTTTATTATGCAATACAAATTTTAAACAGGTGTATCATTTATAATTGGCTGACTTGTTATATTTCCATTCCAATATAGCATGTTTTGCTCTCAGTAGAGTTAATAGTGGTATGAAAAGATAGAGCACACATCCATAGTGCTGCATGGATAGAACATAATCTGTAGATCAATTGCCAATGTTTTTGTTAATAAATAAGTGTTCTGCTCCTGAGAAATGGAAATTGTGTGCTCAAAACTTCTCCTTCCTTTGCAGAGTGATTAAATCCCAAATATCAAATTTACGTATTCTGGCAGATCGCCTCTCCTGCTTTCCTGACTTTTCTTCAGACTTGTACATACAGGTTTCCAAATTGTGTTCTATAGAGCATTTCCTGGTGGCTGATGGAGAACTATGTAAACCCAACAGTTTTCTTCCTTTGTTTGTTAATCCACATTAAACACTAAAATACTTTCCTAATTTTTCATGAAAGTAATTTCTGCAGTTTCCACAGGGATGTAATTTTATTGCAGAGGAGAGGAAATCCAAGACAAGATCTCCATTAAGATGTGCACCATCACATACAGTTCTGTGAACCCTGCTCTAGAAAATATCAAAAAGGCTTAACATGTTCCTCACATTCTTGGATGAAATTAAGAATACTACTCATCAGACTTCCGAACCTACCAGTTAAAAGAAGGGACAAATTATATCCGACAAAGCAAGATGGTAAAACAAAGACGTTATATATATATATATATATATATATATATATATATATATTGTGACAAAGTCCGATTTGACAGTTCTGGAAGTATATCTGTCTTAGAATGGTTAATGCCCTTTTCCTTATGAACTGAAAGTTTTACCTCAAGTTAATTAGACACCCGAGTCTAAGGGCAATCTGTGACCTTTAAAAACCTCTTCTAGTGAGAGAAAGGGGAGGGAGGAATGGGAAACAAGCTGCAGTCGGATTTTGTGCAGTTGAGGGAGAGGGGAGCTTCTCTGTACTCCATCTGGAATTAGGAAATGCAAGTTTAATGCGTGTTTAAAGAAGCCCTTGGTCTTATCCTGTAAATACTGTATATAAACCAATGTTTACTAAACATCTGAAGTGGTTCTGATTTAACTCAGACCCGCTCTAGCCCTAAGGGAGAAACACTGAGCCCTGACATGCGGAAAGAGGTGAGGTGTCACAATATGCATATGTGAATGCACTGTATGGTCCACAGTCTAAACAACCCTGGTTATATGTAAGTAAATAATGTGTTCTCTGTTTCCTTTTTAAAGTCAGTTCAGACTTCTTCTGAATAAGAAGCTTGAAAGCAATACAACCACATTAAAGTCTATTCATGGCCCTCCCCCTGTGCCTCCCTCTCCCCTATGAATGGCCACCGAGACCGCTCATGTACAGAAACTATTCCACCATATCCATCTTTTCAGCTGAACTTTTTCAACGATGTGGCCCTCTTTGGCTGCTTACATCTATATTCCTTATAGAGTTTACATAGATCACTGGAAAAAAAAAAACTTTCACTTAATTTGCCTATACAGTGCCTAACACAAAGCCCCTTGATCTCCCATTTGGATGCTATCATGCTATCACAAAATAAAGTACAGTGGCCGCTACTTACAATGTGTAAAATAACATAGACATGTTTGGAAATGGAAGATAAAGAATGAGAGTGAGTGTGGCTGGTCCCTCCCTGGGTATGAAAGGCACAGGGAGAGGCATGCCAAACTCTGGATTTTGCTTCAGGGAAGGATATAGGTTGAGAGTGAGGCCATCATCCTGCTTTTCCCTAGACACTACTCTCCAGTATAGCTTCTTAGATATAAAGTTGTTTTTATGATGAATTCTCCCCAGAGGTATAGCTGTTGCTCCGGTGTGAACATCCTGGGAGCCTCCAGGTGGAATTTCTAGGTGAATCAGCCAGAACTGTTTCTGGAGTCACCCAGGCAACCTGGCTTCTTCTTTCTAGTGTGCCTCTGGCTGCAAAGAGCAGAATCTACTTCAAATGGAGCAATCTATGTAAAGGCTACTCAAACAGTGGACTTGATTCAAAGACCATTGAAGTCAAAAGGCTTTCACTGACTGATGTAGGGGGGCTTTGGAGTAGACCTAATGTGCACCTAATCTTGCTCTTACAAGTAAAACTGACTGAAGATGACACTATTGTATTTTGTGGAAATGTTTGAGACATGAAAACTTGTTTTCATTCCAATGAGAAATGAAAACAACCCCTACCCCCCTGCTCTGTCCGATTTATAGCTGAGATATTTTTTTTTCATCCCAGTTCACACTGATTAGACAGAGCAGAGACTTGCAGCTGGATTTCCTACCTCCAAGGCCAGTGCCCTAACCACCAGGCTATACAGTGAGTCCCTGGATCTGGAAATTATCATCCAAATGATTTGGAATGGATGCAATAGCATATTTTGCCAACATTTCATCTCTGTGTAAACACTGTGATCAGCTCTGCTTAGAAGTAATTGTTAGACATGAAAGTAGTTCTACTG
Organism: Lepidochelys kempii; assembly: GCF_965140285.1. NCBI lineage: Eukaryota > Metazoa > Chordata > Testudines > Cheloniidae > Lepidochelys > Lepidochelys kempii. The sequence continues at coordinate 88,183,842 of NC_136380.1, forward strand.
ACATCAGGGGGGGTCTATAACAAAATTGTTTATCAATAAATGAATATCAGGCTATATCTTCTCAAATTTAAGTCACATATATCCCAAGAGGGGAAACAAGAAATTCTTTTAAAATAAATAAAATGAAATCCAATTATGCCCTAAGGAGCGTTCACATTCAATGCATTGTTCTTTTTCTTTTTGCCTTAAAGCCTCTCCTCATCATTTGACATGATACACCACTGACTTAGCACTGTTAGTGCCAGAAGGACAATATATTAGCTTCTTAGTGAAAGCAGCCGCAGTATCAGTTTGACATATTTACTTTTCTGAAATATATGCTGTCCTCTAGCACATTGTACATAGTCAGACTTACTCTGCAGTTATCAACCACACTTCAAATTTGTTGTTTTGCAAATGCATTCTGAATAAGTGCTAGGAGAAGGACAGGTTAGATGTGACAGCAGTATTAGGCATAATAGGCCATGCTATTTATTTGTACACGACTCCTGTGCGGTTAGTTATTTACTGCTATCTATGTAGATTCTGCCATAGAAAGGGCTAAACCTATGCCAGGGCTGAATCCCAGTAGCTCAAATGGCAGCTACAGTGCTTCTTGTGTTAGGAATTAAAACCAAATTAAACTGCCTTCCCCTCCCGACTTGAGGCAGCTGAACCAACACCTGCTAACTCAGTGGATATTTTCAGCTGAAAAATATGCAATAATATTTTACTGCAGGAAAATGTATTCCAATGACTGGTTTCTTTCTCACTTAAAAAGGGATGAAATGATCTAATTTCAAAATTTGTGAGGAAAAATCCCTTATGATGCAGACACTTCATATGCTAAATTTCAGCCAAAAGCAAATTTTTATGGCCAAGTTATATATGATGACAAAGCCTCAAATTTAGCATCACTTCTAGCTGTTGCTATAACTGCACTTGAGGTTTATATAAAAGATGATCTTGTCACATGGTAAAACATTAAAATACTTAATATTATAACATATCTCCTACTATAATCATTCAGTGTCATTTCTTGAAGCTACTAGAGTGTCTTATTTAGGACAAGTAGCTTGTAGAGAAAACTGTGAAGCTGACTGTAGTGTTTTCCCCATGATATGTGGTCCTGATGATATTGTCTGTAAGGTTGAAAGGATTCTTTTTTCATGGAGCAAATTAGATTTCTAGCTCTGCAAATTCAGTCTTATTGTAATTAGAATATAGGACTTATGTATGAAAGCTAATACAATTATGTAACCCAATTTTGTCCAGGATTTGTGTGGGCTTTTAGCCACACTGCTTGCACAGCAATTAATGTAAATGGCAGCAGAATGGCTCAGATTCCTAATAGTTCTTTGAAAATATTGTCTGTGGCTAAAATTCAGCTGTCAGAGGTTGATTAGAGGAATGTGTGTGGTTGATTTAGTGTTTTTGGAAGTCAAGCAACACTGAATCTATTTTTAAAGAGATATGGCCAGCTAAGACTACAATAGAAAACAATAATTAGAATAAACACCAACATTTATTTCAAAGGGACTACTCATCTTGCCTAAAGTTAAGCATGTGAATAAGTCTTTGGAGGTTTACCCCTTTGGATACCATGGTAATGGGGGCTACCTAATACAACAGAGAGAGACATGAAAAGGTTCTGGAAGTGATTTGGAATAAGCTCATCTTGGATTTCTAGGCAAGAAGTTTCTGTTCTGTTTGCTTTGCTGCCTTGTTTCCCTAAGGCTACGTCTATGCTGCACACCTCTTGATGTGGTTTTTCAGGTATGTGTAGCCAGGGGTGCTGGAACAATTTGTACAGTGGGAGTGTTGAAAGCAATGGAACCAAACCATTAACCCTACATATCATGGAAACTACTTCAAGCCAGGGGATGCGACAGAACCCTTAGTTCTAGCACCTATGTGTGTAGCTACACACTGCAGTGAAAAGCAGGCTGAGTCCACGCTGCAATGTGTAGCTGGGGGGGGGGGGGGGGGGGGGAAGGGGGAAGGGGGGAAGCAGGGGGTGCTGACAGAGCCTTTCTCATTGCTGGAGTCTTTCACTGTGAACTTACTTTGAATGGCTTTCCCTATTTCTTGGATCAGGAAGGAATTTCACACTTGATTTCTTCTACTTAGTTTTGACTGCACTAGTAGTAAATTTTTGTTCAAATAAGCTTTCAGCTTCCTTGGGGATGCTGGGCAATTATGCATTCATACCTTACACACCTTAGAAGTTTTAGTTCTAACTTTTGTTTGTTTGTTCTGGGGGGCAGGGTTGACAATGAAGCACTAGCCAATCAGGCAGCTAAATAAAGACCTCATGGTGGTCACTCCTACGGATCTTAAACTTACTAATATCTGTAGGACAGGACCTCACCACTGAAAACAGGCAATTTGTCTGCATGAGGGCTCACCCTACCACATTGGGGCACTGTTAGTGCATAGGTAACCGCTGGCTGGGATTTAACCAGCATTGGCTCTGGTACCTCAGCAGTGCAGACATCCTCTGCATCTTGGTTTGGATTGGCTCCATTTGTTAATAGAAGCTGTAGCTGCAGTCATAGTTCAGGGCAACTGCTCCTATATTCCCCCTTCTGTGGTACAGCAAGGGCACCCACACTTAGACATCTCCACCCAGGAGGTGAGAGATGAAGAGCGGGAAGCCTATCTCTCTCCATCCTGACCAGGATATTTCCAGGTTGAACAGTTCCTTGCCTTCACTGTGGTGTTCAAAGGGTGAGTTCTTGCACAGAAGGAGGAGTTTTATTTGCATATGCCCCCCCGCCAGCCTTCCTGGAAAACCCACTTAACTTTGAAAGGGTCACATTGTTTCAAATCGTCCTTTGAAACTCATAACCTTTCCCAGGGTTTTACATTAGTCAAGTCTCCTCCTCAGGAATGTTATGTACAATCCCACAATAATACATAAATATTGGCATTTTGAATACAATTTACTCCTAAAATAATTAAATTTAATTCAATAAGATTTCAAGAGGGATATTGCAGGAAATTGCCACATCTGTCAAAGTGGGTTTGAGTCATCACCTGCATCCAGTCCTTCCCCTCCCCTAGAAATGTGGGGAAAGAATGGCATGCTGAAAGTTGACTGGAAAGGTTTTCACCTGTCCTAACAAATTTAAAGATTTAACAATGGGATGAGTAAGCAAAGTCACACATCAAGGAATTCAGGCCTTACTTACAGAATGATGGGACTGTATCCTGGAAATGAGTATCTAACCATATCACTTTGTAATCCTTTGAGAAGATTTTAAAGGTCATAGTGAACAAACAACTGAACACAAGCTGAGACTGGTGGAAACATTCTTTACCACATGATGCTGTGTGTGGCAAAAAGGCTAAAGTATAAAGTGGGTAGCAGTGAGTCTGAGTGGGGAAGTAATTTACCTCTGTATAGGGCATTGATAACACCAGTACTAGAATAGCACCTATGGTTCTGGTGTCAAGCTTTTAAAGGGGATGTTAAAAAATTAGAGGGTGAAGAGAAGACTTTCAAAAACACCATACAGTGAGAGAATTCAAGAGCCAAATTTCTTTAGGTTATCAAAAAGTTTGAGAGATTACTTGATTTTAGAGAATAAGCACCTTCAGGGGGAGAAAATACCAATTACTAAAGAGCTCTTCAGTGTAGTGGAAAAAGGCATAACAAGAACCAACAATGGCTGGAAACTGAAGTCAGATAAACTCAAATAGGAAAAAAGGTGCAATATTTTACAGTGAGAGTGATTAAACCATCGGAGAATCCACCATTTCGCTTGGTAGTTGGTTCCATCTCTTGATGTCTTCAAATCAAGATTGGATGTCTTTTGGAAGATATGATTTTGTCAGATACAAGTTGTTGGGCTCAGGCTAAGAGAAACTGGATATAATTCTGTGGCTTGTGGTATGCAAGGGGTCAGACTAGTTAACGTAATGATGCCTCTGGCCTTAAAATATAAACCTATGAAAGTGAAACAGTTTCAAACCTGGTATATTGCTTCATCTATATTTGAAGGAAATGTAACATATCACTGAAAATTTGGCAGAAAATGTGTAAACTTACAGACTGTCTTGGGAAAAAGCAGAACATTCGTGGTGGTGTGAATATGCCTGACTTGAGGAGGAAATAAGAAAATACAATAAAATTAAGAATTGTTCTAATTATGATTAAATTGACTAATGCACATCAGAGGAAGGACATGGTAGGGTTCTCAGTCTGTGTATTGAGCCAAATTCCCATTCCTCATTAAATTAACTTAGAACTAGCTAATTATAACTGTATTTCTACCTCTGACACTTTCTGATCTGTCATCAGCAAGAATAGCAACAATATATGTAAAATATACAGTATTTCTAAAATGAGATGTCAAGTATGGAGTGAGGAAAAAGTATATTTGGCTTGTCTAGAAAGGTTAAAAAGAGTTGACATCAACCAGTGTTTACAGAAGCCACTAGAAAAATAGTATATTTAGTATAATGCCTCCAAGATCCTGAAGACATGATTTCCCAACATTTACTGCTATAGTTATTCTAGTAAACAACAAGAGGAACAAAATATTTTAGCTGTTCGGGTTTTAGGGCCCTTTAATTAAATTGATATCTGTATTTCCTTCTTTAACAACTAATATGTTATGTAAAAGCAAATTCTTGCTGTGCTGAGGATGTAGGGGAGGCATTTATGGAGAATCAGCTACTTTCACCAAGGGAAATAGTTGTTTGTTTGTTTTTTTTCTAGATCAAGCATGTGATGTACTGGATGAGCAACATGGAGAACCTGGTATTTCCTTTCCTGTACTGTTCCTGTCTGTAATTAAACCCAGGATGTCATTATCTAGAGTTACCATGATTTTTTTTTTAAATAAGTATAGGTTATTGTAATAAAATGAAACCAAAAAAAGCTTAAAAGCTTTTCTAAAGCATCTTACACCATAAGAAATAAGTGAACTCCATTCTGTGGCCATGGGTATTGAGTTCAAATACTGCTACTGTGTGTCAAGTACTTTAGGTTCTCCTTTTATATTTAATGATGAGCCTCTCTGTTGGGCCCCCAGGAATGTCTACACAGGGATAAAAGACCTGTGGCATGGCCGTGGCTGGCTTGGATCATCTGCCTCGGGTTTGTGGGGCTCAGACTGTAGAGTTAAAAAATTCTGGGTAGATGCTTGGGCTGGAGCCCAAGCCCTGGGACCTTCCACCCTTGCAGGGTCCAAATGTCTACACAGCAATTTCCTCCCCCATCCCCATAGCCTGAGCTCCACAAGCCCAAGTCGGCTGACCTTGACCAGACACAGGTTTTTCATCCCTGTGTAGACATAGCCACAATGTTCTGTGACACTCACTTCAGTCTAATATACAGTGGAACTTAAACTGCTCCACATCCCAGCTTCAAGATCCATTGGGCATTAAAGTTTTCACAGTGAATAGGTGGCACTGGAGGTTTTAGACTGCGCTGAAGAGGAAATTCTGCCACAAAGCCCTGTGATTGCTGTGTACCAGAGCAAAATTCTGTGAGTAACTGGCAACACTATTTGCATGTTTTTCCATTCTTTTCATGATACTGTAAAAGTACGTTTTTTTATTATTATTACTTAGTTGTATTTGTTGCCTTCTGTATTAAATTAATAAAACCTTTCTGTCTGAGGGTATGTCTACACTATAAAATTAGGTCAATATTAAAGAAGTCGATTTTTAGAAATCGATTTTATACAGTTGATTGTTTATGTCCCCACTAAGCACATTAAGTCAGCGGAATGCGTCCTCACTACCGTGGCTAGCATCGACTTACAGAGCGGTGCACTGTGGGTAGCTAGCCCACAGTTCCCGCAGTCTCCGCCGCCCATTGGAATTCTGGGTTAAGCTGATGCCTGATGGGGCAAAAACATTGTCACAGGTGGTTTCAGGTACATGTCATCAGTCTCCCCTCCCTCCCTCCCTCCTTCCATGAAAGCAACTGCAGACAATCATTTTGCGCCTTTTTTCCTGAGTTACCCATGCAGACCCCATAGCTCGGCAAGCATGGAGCCCGCTCAGCTCACCGCTGCTGTTGTGAGCATTGTAAACACCTCGCCATTATCCTGGAGAATATGCACAACTGGGCTAAGAGACACAGCCCAAGGAGGATTTTGAGGAGGACATGGACACAGATGTTCCTGAAAGCACAGGCTGTGTCAATTGGGACATCATGGCGGCAGTGGGGCTGGTTGATACACCGGAACACCGATTCTGGACCAGGCAAACAAGCACAGACTGGTGCGACTGCATAGTGTTGCATGTAAGGGATAATTCACAATGGCTGCAAAACTTTAACACGCGTAAGGCCACTTTCCTGGAACTCTGTGAGTTGCTTTCCCTGACCCTGAAGTGCAGGAATACCAAGATGAGAGCTGCCCTGACAGTTGAGAAGCGAGTGGCGATAGCCCTGTGGAAGCTTGCAACAGCTGACTGCTACTGGTCAGTTGGGAATCAATTTGGAGTGGGCAAGTCTACTGTGGGGGCTGCTGTGATCCAAGTAGCCAATGCAATCATTGACGTTCTGTTATCAAGGGTAGTGACTCTGGGAAATATGCAGGTCATAGTGGATGGCTTTGATGCAACGGGATTCCCTAACTGTGGTGGGGCGATAAATGGAACTCATATCCCCATCTTGGCACCGGACCACCTTGCCAACCAGTACGTGAACCACAAGGGGTACTTCTAACATGGTCTCTACAAATGCATAACACCCCAAGCTGGGTCTTCCTTCTTTATACACACACACTCTTTGGGTGTGCTGCAATATGAAGCCTATTGACAAATGGTTGTCTAATCTCATGATCTTTGAAGCTGACTTAGAGCATGTATAAATTATGCTATGATCAAGTACAGAAGTAGAGTATGAGTTCTTTAAGCAAAACACAAACAAAAATGCTTTAGTCATAGGGCTGCTTTTCAGTAGACTTCTGTCATGTATCTTCCTCATACCTCCAGTCTTCTTAAATACAATGCTGAGACTCTGAATAGACTTTCCAGTTCAGGGCAAGGTAGGAATGGAAGTACAGACACATATAAGTGAATCCCTCATTCAGACTTACAATTCCTAATTCTGACAAAAAGTTTACATATTGTGTGACTATACACAAGCTCTTATTTTGGCTGGTAGCCTAAAAAAACAACAACAAAAAAACAGTTGTATGAACTTACCTGAGGGCCTTGGTGTTACTTCCTCTTTTACTCAGGCTCTCATATTCTCCCGACAGCTCTTTTAAACAAATGTTTTAGTATACACAAAGCTATTAGAATACTTGTGATCCTCTAGGTATCTTTATTTTCATCCAAAGAACTATCTTCAAAGCATGCAAATATGATCTTAGTTCTTTTTTCCTTGAAAGGGGTCTCATTCATGGGCTGCAAAATCACTGAAATAAGCTGTTGTGGTGGAAAAGTCTGAGCTAGTATTCCCTAGAAACTAGATTTCTGTCTCCCTAAACCCACTTTGTCACCATCTTTCCCTAGAGTATTATAGTCTTGTTCCCTTGTGAGCTCAATGAATAAAATAATTCCTCACCATCATATAACCTTCTAATGTGTCATAATGATGCAACATTATGACTAAGGCTAAGATTTTGTCATGAATATTTTTAGTAAAAGTCACAGACAGATCATAGGCAATAAAGAAAAATTCACTGAAGCCAGTGACCTGTCCCTGATTTTTACTAAAAATATCCACGATAAAATGCGAAGGGACTGGGCAGCTGTGGGGAGGCTGGGAGCTCTGGGGCCACAACCACCGGTGGGGGCTCAGAACTCCAGGGTCCCCCTGCCACCAGTGGCAGGGGGAAGCTTCAGGGTCCCCTTACCTCCTCCCCAGTGGCAGAGAGCTGAGTATCCCCCTGCCACCATCACAGTGGATAGCTGTGGGGGTCCTCCTTCCCCATGGTGGTGGCCAAAGAGCTTCCAGGGACCCCCTGCTGGTGCAGCTGGCAGGGAGCTGCAGGGATCCGTCTGTCCCCTGCAGCAGTTGGGAGCTACAGGGTAAATCCCCCTAGCCGCACCTGCAGCAGCGGCTGGGAGCTGAGGGGTATCCCTGCTGCCCATGGCAGGTGAGAGCTTGTGGGCCCACTGCCTCAGGCAGCAGAGGTACCTCAAAGCTTCCTGTCACTATGGGAGGCAGCTCTCAGCTGCCAGGGCTGAAGTCACAGAGGTCTTTGGAAGTCACGGAATCTGTGACTTCCACAACTTCTGTGACAAAACTGTAGCCTTAATTATGACTCATTAGAATCTGAGTAGAAGTAACTAGCATGAGGGGTTTTTTTTCTTCCAGAGAAGTTTCAGAAATTTTACTTTTGTTTCTTCAAAGAGAGGCTTCCTTCAGACTTAGAAATGAATTTGTTCTGCCAGAAAAACTGTCCAATTGTGAAGTGAAAATGGTTTCTTAGGGTATGTCTACACTATGGAATAAGGTCGAATTTATAGAAGTCGTTTTTTTAGAAATCGGTTTTATATATTTGAGTGTGTGTGTCCCCACAGAAAATGCTCTAAGGCATTAAGTGCATTAACTCGGCGGAGTGCTTCCACAGTACCGAGGCTAGCGTCGACTTCCGGAGCGTTGCACTGTGGGTGGCTATCCCACAGTTCCCGCAGTCTCCGCTGCCCATTGGAATTCTTGGTTGAGATCCCAATGCCTGATGGGGCTAAAACATTGTCGCGGGTGGTTCTGGGTACATATCATCAGGCCCCCCTCCCTCCCTCCCTCTCTCCGTGAAAGGAAGGGCAGACAATTGTTTTGCGCCTTTTTTCCTGAATTACCTGTGCAGACGCCATACCACGGCAAGCATGGAGCCTGCTCAGGTAACCATCACCGTATATCTCCTGGGTGCTGGCAGACGCGGTACAGCATTGCTACACAGTAGCAGCAACCTATTGCCTTCTGGCAGCAGACGGTGCAATACGACTGGTAGCCGTCTTCGTCGTGTCCGAGGTGCTCCTGGCCACGTCGGCTGGGAGCGCCTGGGCAGACATGGGCGCAGGGACTAAATTTGGAGTGACTTGACCAGGTCATTCTCTTTAGTCCTGCAGTCAGTCCTATTGAACCATCTTATGGTGAGCAGGCAGGCGACACGGATTGCTAGCAGTCGTACTGTACCATCTTCTGCCGAGCAGGCAAGAGATGAGGATGGCTAGCAGTCGTACTGTACCATCTTTTGCCGAGCAGCCATGAGATGTGGATGGCATGCAGTCCTTCTGCACCGTCTGCTGCCAGCCAAAGATGTAAAAGATAGATGGAGTGGATCAAAACAAGAAATAGACCAGACTTGTTTTGTACTCATTTGCTTCCCCCCCTCCCCTGTCTAGGGGACTCATTCCTCTAGGTCACACTGCAGTCACTCACAGAGAAGGTGCAGCGAGGTAAATCTAGCCATGTATCAATCAGAGGCCAGGCTAATCTCCTTGCTCCAATAAGAACGATAACTTAGGTGCACCATTTCTTATTGGAACCCTCCGTGAAGTCCTGCCTGAAATACTCCTTGATGTAAAGCCACCCCCTTTGTTGATTTTAGCTCCCTGAAGCCAACCCTGTAAGCCGTGTCCGCAGTCACCCCTCCCTGAGTCAGAGCAACGGCAAACAATCGTGCATCTGAGTTGAGAGTGCTGTCCAGAGCGGTCACAATGGAGCACTCTGGGATATCTCCCGGAGGCCAATACCATCGAATTGTGTCCACAGTACCCCAAATTCGAGCCAGCAAGGCCAATTTAAGCGCTAATCCACTTGTCAGGGGTGGAGTAAGGAAATCGATTTTAAGAGCCCTTTAAGTCGAAATAAAGGGCTTCATCGTGTGGATGGGTGCAGGTTTACATCGATTTAATGCTGCTAAATTCAACCTAAAGTTCTAGTGTAGACCAGGGCTGAGTCACAGCCCTTGAGCTTACAAAACTTTTCTGGAGGCTCAGGGAGCTTTCAGAACCTGTTGCTTTGTTTTTCATGGTTTTATTTTTTTAAGTTGTTTTGGGTCTTTTCTGTGATGTAATTTTGAAATGTAAATAAACCTGTTTCTAAACATTGTTATAGCTCGGATTTAATTCTAGTTTAATTCTAACTTCCTAGATATATAGGAGCAATCATAGAATAATGGAATCATAGAAGATTAGGGTTGGAAGAGACCTCAGGAGGTCATCTAGTCCAACCCCCTGCTCAAATGCTGGTTTTGTGAACTAAACCCAAAGGAAACCTTCCCCAGGAGCTATATGGGGGTTGCGAAGTCCAGAATCCTCCTCCTTACCCCACAGCCAATTTACAATTAGGACGGAGATAATTTATGTAAACATGTTGCATCCACCATTACAGGTCATGGGGAGAAGTGTATGCAGCCCATGTTTCCATCCCAATTTTTTTTTGTCCCAGTGGATCTGTGTGTGAATATTTAGGGAAATTTGTCCATGTACAGCTTATTAATTCTGTTTGATACTATGTTTATTTGTGTCAGATTTGAAGACTCCATTTTGAATGTGGGATTTGTTTGCCTTCCCTGTCCTTTTGTCTCCATGTTGGACTGGAATTCTAAGGGGAGGTAGCAAAGGGCTAATAATAGGTGGCTGCTAAACCTTAAGAACATAAGAATTGCCATACTGGGTCAGACCCAGTATCCTGTCTACCGACAGTGTCCAATGCTAGGGGCCCCAGGGGGAGTGAACCTAACAGATAATGATCAAATTATCTCTCTCCTGTTATCCACCTCCACCCTCTGACAAACAGAAGCTAGGGACACCATTCCTTACCCATCCTGGCTAATAGCCATTAATGGACTTAACCTCCGTGACTTTATCTAGTTCTCTTTTAAACCCTGTTATAGTCCTAGCCTTCACAACCTCCTCAGACAAGGAGTTCCATAGGTTGACTGTGTGCTGAGTGAAGAAGAACTTCCTTTTATTTGTTTTAAATCTGCTACCCATTAATTTCATTTGGTGGCCCCTAGTTCTTATATTATGGGAACAAGTAAATAACTTTTCCTTATTCACTTTCGCCACTCCACTCATGATTTTATATACCTCTGTGATATCCCCCCTTAGTCTCCTCTTTCCCAAGCTGAAAAGTCCTAGCCTCTTTAATCTCTCCTCATATGGGACCCATTCCAAACCCCTAATCATTTTAGGTGCCCTTTTCTGAACCTTTTGTAATGCCAGTATATCTTTTTTTGAGATGAGGGGACCACATCTGTATGCAGTAGTCAAGATGTGGGCATACCATGGATTTATATAAGGAAAATATGATATTCTCCATCTTATTCTCTATCCCTTTTTTAATGATTCCTAACATCCCGTTTGCTTTTTTGATTGCTGCTGCACACTGTGTGGAAGTCTTCAGAGAACTATCCACGATGACTCCAAGGTCTTTCTCCTGATTAGTTATAGCTAAATTAGCCCTCATCATATTGTATGTATAGCTGGGGTTATTTTTTCCAATGTGCATTACTTTACATTTATCCACATTAAATTTCATTTGCCATTTTGTTGCCAATCACTTAGTTTTGTGAGATCATTTTGAAGTTCTTCACAGTCTGCTTTGGTCTTAACTTTCTTGAGCAGTTTAGTATCATCTGCAAACTTTGCCACCTCACTGTTTACCCCTTTCTCCAGATTGTTTATGAATAAGTTGAACAGGATTGGTCCTAGGACTCACCCTTGGGGAACACCACTAAGTTACCCCTCTCCATTCTGAAAATTTACCATTGATTCCTACCCTTTGTTCCCTGTCTTTTAACCAGTTCTCAATCCATGAAAGGATCTTCCCTCTTATCCCATGACAACTTAATTTATGTAAGAGCCTTTGGTGAGGGACCTTGTCAAAGGCTTTCTGGAAATCTAAGTACACTATGTCCACTGAATCCCCCCTGTTCACATGTTTTTTGACCCCCTCAAAGAACTCTTATAGATTAGTAAGACAGGATCTCCCTTTACAGAAACGATGTTGACTTTTGCTCAACAATTTATTTCTTCTATTTGTCTGACAATTTTATTCTTTATTATTGTTTCAACTAATTTGCCCGGTACCAACATTAGACTTACCAGTCTGTAACTGCCAGGATCACCTCTAGAGCCCGTCTTAAATATTGGTGCTACATTAGCTATCTTTCAGTCATTGGATACAGTAGCTGATTTAAAGGACAGGTCACAAACCATAGTTAATAGTTCCGCAATTTCACATTTGAGTTCTTTCAGAACTCTTGAGTGAATGCCATCTGGTCCCGGTGACTTGTTACTGTTAAGTTTCTCAATTAATTCCAAAACCTCCTCTAGTGGCACTTCAATCTGCGACAATTCCTATGATTTGTCACCGGCAAAAGATGGTTCAGGTTTGGGAATCTCCCTAACATCCTCAGCCATGAAGACTGAAGCAAAGAATCTATTTAGTTTCTCTGTGATGACTTTGTCGTCTTTAAGTGCTTCTTTTGTATCTCGATCGTCCAGGGGCCCCACTGGTTGTTTAGCAGGCTTCCTGCTTCTGATGTACTTTAAAAATATTTTGTTATTACCTTTTGAGTTTTTGGCTAGCTGTTCTTCAGACTCCTTTTTGGATTTTCTTATTACATTTTTACATTTAATTTGGCAGTGTTTATGCTCCTTTCCATTTAGCTCACTAGGATTTGACTTCCACTTTTTAAAATATGCCTTTTTATCTCTCACTGCTTCTTTTATATGGTTATTAAGCCACAATGGCTCTTTTTTAGTTCTTTTACTGTGTTTTTTAATTTTGGGTATACATTTAAGTTGAGCCTCTATTATGGTGTCTTTGAAAAGTGTCCATGCAGCTTGCAGGGATTTCACTATAGTCACTGTACCTTTTAATTTCTGTTTAACTAACCTCCTCATTTTTGCACAGTTCCCCTGTCTGAATTTAAATGCCACAGTGTTGGGCTTTCCACCACAGGAATGTTAAATGTTGTTATATTATGGTCACTATTTCCAAGAGGTCCTGTTATAGTTATCTCTTGGACCAGATCCTATGCTCCACTCAGGACTAAGTCGAGGGCTGCCTCTCCCCTTGTGGGTTCCTGTACCAGCTGCTTCAAGAAGCAGTCATTTAAAGTATCGAGAAATTTTGTCTCTGCATTTCGTCCTGAGGTGACATGCACCCAGTCAATATGGGGATAATTGAAATCCCCCACTATTGTTGAGTTTTTTTTATTTTGATAGCCTCTCTAATTTCTCTTAGCATTTCATCGTTACTATCACTGTCCTGGTCAGGTGGTCGATAATAGATCCCTACTGTTATATTCTTATTAGAGCATGGAATTACTATCCATAGAGCATGGAATTACTATCCATAGAGATTCTGTGGAACCTTGATATTCCTCTATTCAAATAGAAATGCCCTAGACAAAAGGCTGGCTTCTACCAAGGGAAACTGGTTTATCAGAGAAGAAATCATTTGGCAACAGTCACCCGGTAGGGATCTGTGAGCACCAGTTGAGGCTGATCAGGAGGGTACATAACAGAGGAGACTGGAAAGTTATAAAAGGGCAGAAGCTACTGAACTCTGGTTCTTTGGCCATTTTTCACCAGCTCAAGATGAGGAGAGCTACCGAAGAACCCTGATAAGGCTTTCCTGACCACAAATAGACCATCAAGGCCTCTGAAGGGAAAGGTGAGTTAATGAGGGGTATTTTGTTCAGGGTGTTTTCTAAATTATCTGTAACATTGTGTGCTTCATTTACAAAGTAAAGAGCAACTGATTTAGAAACTATTTAATAGATTCTAAGGACAGACGGGAACATTGTGGCCATCTAGTCTGACCTCCTGTATAGCATGGACCCTAGACCTTCCCCAAAATAATTCCTAGAATAGATCTTCAAAAAAATAAATCCAATATTGATTTAAAAATTGTCAGTGATGGAGAATCCACCATGACCCTTATGAATTGTTGCAATGGTTAATTGCTCTCACTGTTAAAAATGTATGCCTTATTTGTAGTCTGACTTTGTCTAGCTTCAACTTCCAGCCACTGGGTCATATGATACCTTTCTCTGCTACACTTCAGAGCCAATTATTATTAAATATTTGCTCCCCCTATAGGTACTTATGGACTGTAATTAAATCATCCCTTAACCTTCTCTTTGTTAAGGTAAATAGATTGAGCACCTTGAGTCTCTCACTATGAGTCTTTTTTTTTAATCCTTTATTCATTTTTGTGGCTCTTCTCTGAAGCTGTCTCTCTTTGCTTCTGCAGCTTTCACATGTCCAAGAAGAACTAAACCGTAAATCAAATGGCTCACACCTCTAGTGGGATTCTGGGAAATGTGTAAGAGGACCAGGTGTGGCAGAAATATTAGTTTGAGGGCCTAAGTAGTTGGACCACAAGGTCCCTACTGCAAAGAAGTGTGTTAGACAGATCTGTACCTGGAATCTGTTCCTAGACAGCCAAAGTCAGAGACAGTGCCTAAATTCTACCCAGACCCAGAAAGCTAGGGGCACACGGATTCAGTGTTTGGATTCACTCAAAGCCAGTGTCCAAGCAGGAGGGGATGCTCCACTACATCTCCGAGACCATGGTGTACCTCAGTCATGTCCTTGATATTCTGTGTGCTTTCTTGCATGAAGAGTTGCCATTGAACTCAAATCCACTGCACCCTCACAGGTTCCCAGAGCTCAGGCTTTGGCCTGAACCTGGACATCTACATTGCAATTTTATAGCCGCACAGCCCAAGCCCCACAATTCTGAGCCAGCTGACATGGTCCAGCTGCAGGTGTTCTATTGCAGTGTAGGCACCCATTTATTATTCAGCACATAGCTTCGTGGATTAGTCCAGACAAGACTGCAAATGGCATCCTAGCTAAAAGGTGAAAGTAGAATAACTACTTATTCTATTACTTATCACACCCTGAGATTTCACACTAATTTTTTTTGTTACTAGATGTATGTAGAGAATGTCCTTTTCATGTTTGGAAATAGATAAAGACAGGTGGAATGCCAAATAAACTGGTACAGTAAGAGCTGGAGGGAATAGAAAATGGAAAAGAATGACTCCCCATAGTCAGTGAAACAGAAGTAAGGTTGTTAAATGCTTGAATAAGGAAAACTAAGATTTGGCTCCCTGATGATACTTCCAAAAACCACATCTCACTCATGATTACCTACATACCGTTACATAAATGCTATTTGCTCTTGATAAATATGGCAGGCAGTGTCAAGAAAAAACTGCTAAGAGTACTGTACTGCATCCGAAGAAGTGAGCTGTAGCTCACGAAAGCTTATGATCAAATAAATGTGTTAGTCTCTAAGATGCCACAAGTACTGCTGTTCTTTTTGTGGACACAGACTAACACGGCTGCTACTCTGAAACCTGTACTGGGTCTGTATACAATACATTATTATGGATATGCCTAGAAGTTCGTCTACATCAGCTCACACTTTGTTAATATTACAAATGGCACCCTGTCGTGTCATTGATTTTTTATCACAAGGTCTATGCATTGCTGCTCTGATTGGATGTAAACTCAGATTATTTTCCCTAAAATTCACGAGCATGAACTGCTTTGGAACTAGCACTGGCTGACATGGAAGTATTCTGTTGTTTTCATTCCTCCTTTTTCACTAAATATTTGGGGTGGGGTTTTAAAATAGAGCCTAAGTGACTTAGGAGCCCATGTCCCATTAATCTTTTGTGGAAATTGTGCTCCTAAGTCACTTAGGAGCTCTTGAAAATCACATCCATTGTCTTTACTACTTTGCTTGTGCCTGATCTTCTCTACTCCATTACTAATCCTCCATTCTATTTCTTAAGAAATATTTTTTTCTATAGAATTTAAAATAAAGTTTAAGTCTCTATCTTATTGCTATTGGGACTCTTAGTCTACAATATAAATAACATAGTTCCATGCTTTGGAGATCTTAGTCTTATAACAATTTAGGGTAATAATCTTTTGGCTACACAAAGAAAGCAAACATTATTTTACTTAGATAACAATACCTGAGTTGATACTGCTATATTTTTCTTCTCTGCGTGTAGTGACTTCTGCATAAATGGCTGAATATAAGGGTACTCCATGGCAAATATAAAACATCAAACCTTAAAATGTACTGATTTTTTAATAGGAAAAAAGGCAAGTAGGGATAGCCCAGAAAAGCAGAGTGCAGTCAGAAGAAAAGAAATGTATTGACAAAACGAAAATGGGGAAGTGAGAGGGAATACAATTCAAAGGGAATCTTCAACCCTAGTTAAATCCCTTTTAATAAAATGTAAAGATGAGGCTAACAGAGCAATATCCCTGGAATTTGGTTAGTCTCATTGACTTTAAATATTCTGATTTATTTAAAGGTATAGCTGAGAGTTCAGAACTTACTGAAGATTCTATTAGAAGGCAGGGGTTATTTTTAGATGATACACACATCACTGACTTCTGTCTGTTATTTTCTCTAGAAGTGAAAGGAAACAGAAATTCACAATAAACATAAAATAGGTGCAAAACAACATGAACCTGCTTGGATGGTACTTGATCTATAGTCAGCAAGCATATGTCATTCCCATCTTGAACTTAATGGGAGTTTTGCATGAGTAGAGACTGCAAAGATAGTTTTACATTTAAACTGGTAGTTGGTGCAGCAGTTTTGGGTCTCCAAGATTAATCAAGTACATTAAATAAGGATTTCAGGAATGGACCCAATTTACTTCTCACTGAGAAAGATGAAGCTTTTAGGAAAGAATATTTTCTTTCTAAAAGAGCATGACCAATAGTGAATGGGGGAAATTATGTAGTGCTGAAAGTGACATTTTTTTATAGCAGTTTGCTGGATTAAAAAAGTTGGAACAGTTAAAACCATTAATAACCTTTGTTGTAGGTAGCTATGCAAACTAAGACAATGTTATAAGGTCATCAAATTTCACAGATCTGGGCAAAGCAATGAGTCAAGAAGCAACTTTTCTCATATACAGCTTTGAATAATTGGGTAGGTATAGTGTTAAAGTACAAGGAACTTCACGCATCTCTGATTCTTCAGGTAGTGGCCTCCTGCTAAAGTCTGGATGCGGAAATTAAAGATCCATGGTTTGGCCTACTGTGATTGCTTCTATGTGTCTGGGGTATAAGGAGAGACTAAATTTTGTCTTTTGCAAACGTAGAAAGCTTTAAAGCAGATGCCATATGTATTTAGCTCCTTAGGTTTGGGAAGTTTAGATTTGGAGAAATGGTGGTGATTCTTTGTAGGCTTACAGGTCTACATTCTGAGAGGACCTGGTGTAGCCTTGTAGGGATGATGAGCAAATAAGAGGTTCCCCTCTCACTCTCTCTCTCTTAAACTGATGCAAAAAAACCACTCACAGCTCCAGGTGTTATGCAGAGTACATAGGATTGCTTACTCCTGCTCTCTTGTCCCCATCTCCATCTTTCCAGGGAACAGGACTCCAGAAATGGCCAGGGAGGAGGTGAGTCTATAGCCGAGACAACCCCTTTCCCTGCAAGGCAGGACTGATACACTGGGGTGAGCAAACTGTCCATTTTAGGGCTTGTTTAAATTAGAGAATTTTACTCTGAACATAACTGTGAACATCAGAGCCGAGTTTACATACAGTTAGTTGACACAGTGCTGAAAGGGAAGGCACCATTATTTCACCCAACACAACTTGTTCACAATAGTATTCAAACACAATGCAATTTTGTATTGTACATAAACCCTTGTAGATGGAACAGATTACTCCCTCCTTCAGTGAACAAGGAGCAAGCTCTTTGAAGCACAATCTCTCTGGTGTTCTGCCTGAGGCTATACAACTCTGCACTTCCCATACTCAGGGCTGTGACTTAACGACACAATTGAGTCTATTGTATTGACATTATTATGGCTTATTACTCAGTGATGAGTCTTGCTACACACAACTTCTGTTTTTTCTCCTTGGAGGCCCAGCACAAAAGATCTAAGATCATATCACCTCACTTTTATAGGATGAGAGGTAACAGTGGTTTGGACTAAACTTAGTACAGTATCTGGGGAAAACTGCATTTTAACTAGTGAGAACACAGTAACCTTCTGTTGAATACTGACAGATTCCATAATAGTACTTTCTGTTTAACACTCCTCAGCCTGACTCTGTATGCCCACACAGATTCTGTGGTAGAGCTTGTCTGGGATGCAAATCTCAAAAAGTTTGGAACCAAAATTACTGTCAGAGTCACAAAAATCAAAGAGATCTGTGTTCTGTCTTGTTAACTATTTACCACACTAGGTTTTTTTTGTTTTGTTTTGTTTTGTTTTGCATGAGTTTTACATTTAGAAAATATTTCTTAGTTCCCCTATTCTCACCGTGGGAACAGATCATATCGGAGTTGAAATGAAAGAAGCCTTTATTTGAACTAATTGGCATAAAGTTATCTAATATACATGCAGAGACAAACACTTATTTGGCCCTTTTATTAAGGGAAAGTTTTTTCCATTGAGAAATCAGATGGCAAGGATATATCAGATGAAGGGGTAAGGCAAAATCTGCTAGGAAGCTATAGGAGTTACCAAACATGATGCACAATTAATAGTTTTTATCCAGCACTTACTCATGGATTTTACATGAAAGCCCCTATCTAAAAAATCACAAAAAAGATGATAGAGAGAGAAGCTAAAAGCTATAAACCTGGGAGGACATTTCTCTTTTTTTTTATTGCAAACCTTACTGATTAAAACAAGGTTGGCATATTTCTTAAACCCCCTTCAACAAGTCGTGCTGACTGTCCTTAATCCTTGTACTGATGTCCACTTCCTCTGAATTCCCTCATTCTGTGTAGCCTAATTCTGGTTTTTCCTTCTCTGTGTCTCTACACCATGGGGGCCCCAGTACCCTCTACTCTGGACCACCTGCACTATAATGGAGTGTGATTATTTTGCCATCATTTTTTGTAAGTGAAGCACAACATTTTAGAAAACAGAACTCGAGTGTGTGTGCATGTTAATGCATTTCACAGATATGGTATGGCTGTGTCACAACTTCCCTGCCAAGTGCATATTATCCCACATCACAGGCACAGAAAGGCAGAGAGGTTCAGTGACTTGCCCAAGGTTCTACAGCAAACAGTTGTCAGTGCCAGTACTGGACCCCGAGTTTCATGACTCCTAGTCTTGTGCTTTCTCCAGTAGAGCCTGCTACCTTCCCTATAAAGATATTATCTCCATGTTTTCCCAGACTGTATTACTTCCGCTCTTCGAAAAACATGGTCAGTTAAATGTCATGGCAGTAATGTCCCTCAGTTCCCTGAGGTGTGCTCAGTGTGTGCTTCTATTAACTTAGGTGTGCACAGTTATGTCCATCTAGCTATGAAAGTCTGACTCATTATCTCTCCAAAATGGAACTGCTTTTCCTGCCTCCTAATCTCCCTCCTCCACCTCATTATCTTTGTTTCTGCCTCTTTCTCCATATATCATCTCTTTTCAAAGCCTGTTGTTTTGGCTGTCAAATATAGAAAATGCAACCATTTCATTACCCTTTGCCACTCTTCAGTCATCTCTTGCCTTGATTACGGCATCATCTCCGTCTCTAACCTCCTTGCTTCTCACCTATTCCCCCTCAACTCCTCCATAATCATCAAAATACTCTCTTTTTACTCAGATACTGAGAATGCCTAACAATCTTTTTCAGGGCATCAAAACTATTCATAAATCCAGGTCAAACTTAGCAAAAATATTTGCAAAAATCTATATATTTTATTTTCAGGCATTTTGACTTTTCCCTTTGAAATGTTTCATCCTGACTTTTTGTTAGTATAAAAATAGAGGGGAAATAACCCAGAATAGGGACAAAAATAGCTTTGATTCCAGCTGAACCAATTTCTATTTTCAGTTTAGCCCCTGAACCAAAACAATCAATTATTTACTCAGCTCTACTAATGATGCACTTACATACCTGAGCGGCCACTCCCTCCCCATGATATATTACTCCAGTTGGGATCAGCAGAGGTATTTTAGCTGAAACCCTCTGAGTACAAATGACAAGGAGCTGCTCACAGGACATTCCCTGGGGGTACACTGGGCCTTGGGAATATGGTCCAAAGTAGTCTGAATCTGATGACCTTCATGGCATGCTGCAAAGCTCATATATTTTTCTTCAGGGTTTTGGAAATGAAGGAGGAGCTTTAAAGTTGGTCGATTGTTGGAAAGGGAGGGTAGTTTTCTATTACTATTTACCTGGGTTGCTGGTTACTGAGTCTATTGAATGACACTGTTATATTTTAGTTATGTTGTAGTGGTGTTTTTGATGTGGTATGTTTAAGTTATACTAAAAGTGTCAAGAGCTTCTGCATAGAAGCTTTATGTAATGTGTATAAATACAAATAATAACATCAGTGCAATGTGAATAATGCAGGTACAGGGAAAATACTGGGGAATGTTCACTTCATGCTTGTCCGAGCTTTTAACTCCAGTTTCCTTTCAGTTGTATATTTGAATTCATCTACAACCCTAAGCCATACACAACAAATGGACCTGAACAATGACCTCAAGATGGCACTGCACAGGAACGGGGCACTTCCATGATTGTTCTGGGAAGCCACTGCAATGTGGATATGAAAGGATTGGTTGCTATAAAGCAGAGGGAGAAGGGAGACTCAAGGGCCCTTATTAAAAATAAGAAGACCCAACATAGGTCCAAGGTAAGAATTTAAAAAAAAAAGTTTACAGAATTCAGCAATACTTTGGATAGAACTTGAATATTAAAGAGTATTCTGTTAAGAAAAAAAAAATCTGCCCTGGTATGTCAAATCTTTTCTGCTTTTTTCTTCTCCTGTCTCTTATTAACAAAGACATTTTTAAGAAAACATGTTTTTTGTTTTATAAGAGTTACTTTGTTTCTTCCACTTATTTCTCCATTTGAAGTCACAATCCTATTCTATTGCGGACATCATATTGACAGACTAACTCATTTTGATGACACAAAAGGGGGACCAAGAAGGAAATAGGGAGAGGGAGCAGATACATACTTTAAAATGAAAATCCTGTTTTTATTTTCTGGCTGAATAAAAGAAAAAGAGAGAGAGAGAGAGAGAGAGAGAGAGAGATCCATAAAATGTAATCCATAGTAGTAGGAATGTTGTCTAATTAGAATTCTTGCTCTAAGTTTTGCATGAGATGTGAGTGTATTTAACCACTCTGTTGCCGATTCTCCATTCTAACTCATACCGTTGTGAAATCAATGCAGTATTGGAACAAACCTGGTATATTTAATGATATAGGAAGTGTTTGGCAGACAAATATTCAGAAGCAGGATCTACTTACATAAAAAAAAAAATCCTCAAAACCCAACAACAAATTAGGACCTAATGTGACAGCTCTTAATAGGAGCTTTTCCAGAATAAACAGTGCAGGTTCAGGTTCCAAATGAACAAACCAGGACATCTGGAACTCTTGAATTGCTGGATAGAGGTGGCTGGGAATCTTTCAATATAACATTTTTTCATCGGAAAATACCCATTTGTCAAAGCTCAAATGTTTTGACTTTAGCAGAACTTTTTATCAGGAAGGATTTTTTTGAGAGTAGGATGGAATTAAGAGTGAGACCTACCCCAGAATATCAGGTGGTTAGGGCATGCACCTGGGATGTGGATGACCCAGGTTCAAACCTCTTTTCTGCCTGATTCACATTCCAGTGATTACATTCCATCTGGTTATTCCGGGGTGCAGGAGGTCTCTCATTCCCCCCACCAAAAAAAAATTCAAAAGGTCTCAAGTTTTGGGGGGGAGGGATAGCTCAGTGGTTTGAACATTGGCCTGCTAAACCCAGGGTTGTGAATTGAATCCTTGAGGGGGCCATTTAGGGATCTGGGGCAAAAATTGGGGATTGGTCCTGCTTCAAGCAGGGGGTTGGACTAGATGACCTCCTGAGGTCCCTTCCAACCCTGACTTCTATGATTCTATGATAAGTTAATTCTGTATAAGAATAAACATATTTCAAAATCTGGAAGATTCTCACAGAACTTTTCAGAGTAGCAGCCATGTTAGTCTGTATTCGCAAAAAGAAAAGGAGTACTTGTGGCCCCTTAGAAACTAATAAATTTATTTGAGCATAAGCTTTCATGAGCTACAGCTCACTTCATCCGATGCTCAAATAAATTTGAGCTTATTTATGCTCAAATAAATTTGTTAGTCTCTAAGGTGCCACAAGCACTCCTTTTCTTTTCACAGAATTTTGAAATTCCTGTTTTCTGGTCAGTCCAGTTGCTGTTTGTTATCAATTCTAAGTGAAGTCAGTGGGAATTAAAAGCACTCTGTTACTTGTAGTATTCCTTCATAGTTAGAAAAATGTATAATACAGATCAATTGAAGCAAATCCCTTTGGGGGATGAAAGTACGAGCAAATGAAAACAGGGGGTTATATTGGATTTCCATACGTAACCATAAATATAGCATTTGCTGCTGCAGACACTGTAATACTTGAAATGAAAAAGTGTTAGAAGCAAATACAGCTGTAGTCCATGCACCTATCTGCTAGAGGCTAATGTATTCTTAGCATTTGCTCGGTCAGATTTATTTGAAGTCAGCTGATAAGCATATGCAAGCCTTGGAGGGACAGCGTTTGCACTGAAGATCTAAATGCGGAAGATTTATCTTCTCAAAGCAGGTTAGCAAAATATGACCACTTCTCCATCCCCCGTATGCAGAGATGTGTCAGATCTATATCAATACATTTACATTTGTGCAAGGTTTCTGTGTCATTATTTCCCCTCAAAACTTTAGCCCTCAGATGACTCTAAACATGCCAAGACGTCCAGATAACCTCTGGATTTCCTACTTTCTGATTAATTTCAACTGTTCAAAATTTATGAGATCTAGGACAAAAGATTGTCTTGCTTGTTTTTGTGTTCCTATGTTTATTGAATCAGCCAAAAGTTTGTTATCTTTGTTTGGAATTTTAATTAACTTTTTTTTCTTACTACTTTTACACATTATAACAAGTCTCCTACCCAAAGATATAATTGCTTTTGACATATCAAAACCACAATCATACAAATCAGAATAAAAGCAGCAATGTCTCTTTGCCACCAAAACCTGAAAATGAGCAACCAAAAGGTAACAATCAATCCCAGATTTTATCCTACCATACACACAAATACCAGATCTTATCATGGCAAACCCTCTCCAAAAGCCGAGGAAAATTAGTAGACTTCAACACAACTTGAATGGAAACAGATTCAAGCTAACTTGGATCAAATGAATTTGTTTTGAGTGCAAGTCAAAACAATGATTTGCTGAACCAACAAGCTGTTGGAAGAATGTTGTTGTTGTCATTATCATGTGGTAAATTATGATTTGGGGCTGAGTGTATGTGACAGCCTAAAAGTAGTTTGTCCATATAACAATATAGATGTCAATGTACTGGAAATAGTGGAATCATACTTCTATGTCAGATCATAGGGATAGCCTTTTAAAGGCAATTAGACACTTAAGGATTAAGGTAGGCTTTTAGGGGCCTAGTGGGATATTCAAAAGTGCATAATTCCCACTGAAATCAGGGTACACTAGCTTCTAGACTAAGTGCCTAGACTACCCCTGTATTTTCTTCTGCCACATTTTTCATTTCAAACGCTATGGTGTTTATAGCAGCAATTGCTATAGTTAAAATTACATATGGAGTTACAATATAACCCCCGGTTTCAGAGTAACAGCCGTGTTAGTCTGTATTCACAAAAAGAAAAGGAGTACTTGTGGCACCTTAGAGACTAACCAATTTATTTGAGCATGAGCTTTCGTGAGCCACAGCTCACTTCATCAGATGCATGCCATGGAAACTGCAGCAGAATTTATATATACACAGAGAATATGAAAAAATACCTCCTCCCACCCCATTGTCCAGCTGGTAATAGCTTATCTAAAGTGATCATCAGGTGGGCCATTTCCAGCACAAATCCAGGTTTTCTCACCCTCCACCCCCACACACAAATTCACTGAATATGGTCACTTTGGATGAGCTATTACCAGCAGGATTGTGAGTTTGTGTGTGTGGTTTTTGGGAGGGGGGTAAGGGGGTGAGAGAACCTGGATTTGTGCAGGAAATGGCCCAACTTTATTATCATGCACATTGTGTAAAGAGTTGTCACTTTGGATGGGCTATCACCAGCAGGAGAGTGAATTTGTGTGGGGGGGTGGAGGGTATGAAAACCTGGATTTGTGCTGGAAATGGCCCACCTGATGATCACTTTAGATAAGCTATTACCAGCTGGACAATGGGGTGGGAGGAGGTATTTTTTCATATTCTCTGTGTATATATAAAGTCTGCTGCAGTTTCCACGGCATGCATCTGATGAAGTGAGCTGTGGCTCACGAAAGCTCATGCTCAAATAAATTGGTTAGTCTCTAAGGTGCCACAAGTACTCCTTTTCTTTTTGCGAATATAACCCCCTTGTTTTCCACTTGCTCATACTTTTTGTTAAAAATGTCTTCCTTGAAATCAATGTGAGCTAGGTACCTAGTGAAATTTTCAAAAACCCATAGGCACCTGCAAGCATTTTTAGGCAAATAAATATATTTTAAAATCTGTCCCTTATCACCTAATCCTGTAATGAGCTCCATGTGGCTAGAGTTAGAAATAGATAAACTTCAGTGGGGCTCCACATAAGCAACGGGATCCTCCTGCACAGAGCTCATTTCTGGACCAGGTCCTTCGGCACTATTTCTCCCCCTATCAACATATTCTGATTGTGAAGATACAGTCTTGCAAGTGACTAATGCAGGAGGAGGATTCATGTCTGTTTTCACTTCGGGCCTTTCTCACCATCCACAAAGCGCACATAAAACAGTCATAGTCCTTACCATTATATGGAGTTACTGCCTAGTGATTGCTGTGACTTCTTTAATATCTAGAAGGGAGAGGGAGATGTTCCTCTAACAAAAAACAAACACTGTTTTTTGACAATTCAATGACATAATGGGTGGTTCTGTAACTTTAAGGAATCACTGAGCGGATGCTTTTTACTTACAAATGATCAGTTATTGCTAATTGTCTTAACTAATTAGAACTACAACTTTACTGAATACTTTATAAGTCTAGCTTAGAACTATAGATTTTGCCGGAGAGTAGAGCTGCTTTTTTTTTTTTTTTTTAGATAAGCACATCTTATTGACCAAAATGGAAAACTAATCAAATATTTAGGCAGGGAGTAGGAAAGAGAAATTTAATAAAAGGACGTTAAAACTAGGATGTTGGGGAGAGAAAAAGGAAAAGGAAACGAGCAGAGAATGAAAGAAAAAGAAATACTGGATATATGTCCCTTGAGTCTCAAAAGGTATCTGGCAAAGTGATTTGGGACAACAGTCATAATGATAATTTGTGATATTAGTGGACTCCTTCAGATGTGCTCAAAACTGTTTGAATTCCACAGCCACAGTCCCCGCCTGGTTCCTGATAAGAGTTCAAGCATATAGCACCACCTATTCTTAAGTTTTTGCGACACTTCTCATTATAAGATTGTCTTCAGTTGCTTAAAACTTTACCAAACTTTAATCAATCGGGCTGAAATTTTCTGTGCCAGGAGCCTGCCTGAGGCTTCCCCCTCCCCAGCTAAAATAGTCTGGCTATTTCCAAGAACAATGTTAGTGGAAAAAATACATGCATTTAGCTCATTGAGAAGCAGTAGCGTGCCCATGCTGTGAAGCAGCCACTTGAAATTTGGCATGCCCTGGTATCAGGGATGCACATCTTGATTTTCTGTGAAAGATCACCCAAATTTGGCTCAGTTATAAATTTCCAGAAATTTCAGTTCACACTTGCCCACCTTAATTACGCACATTGTAGGGAGAATGGTCACTTTGGATGAGCTATTACCAGCAGGATAGTGAGTTTGTGTGTGTGGTTTTTGGGAGGGGGGTGAGGGGGTGAGAGAACCTGGATTTGTGCAGGAAATGGCCCAACTTTATTATCATGCACGTTGTGTAAAGAGTTGTCACTTTGGATGGGCTATCACCAGCAGGAGAGTGAATCTGTGTGGGGGGGTGGAGGGTGAGAAAACCTGGATTTGTGCTGGAAATGGCCCACCTGATGATCACTTTAGATAAGCTATTACCAGCTGGACAGTGGGGTGGGAGGAGGTATTTTTTCATATTCTCTGTGTATATATAAAGTCTGCTACAGTTTCCACGGCATGCATCTGATGAAGTGAGCTGTAGCTCACGAAAGCTCATGCTCAAATAAATTGGTTAGTCTCTAAGGTGCCACAAGTACTCCTTTTCAACTTGCTCAGCAGAGACTTGTAAGTTTGGCAACTGAAGACTTCATCTTCATTGGGCATGCTCCTTCCTCTCAGCTCCGATGTGCTGATTGAACCGTGCATGTATCATCCTCACAAAGCAGCTAAGAATGCTCCAGCCTGGGACTGAAAGGGCTAAGCAGGACTTTCCGTGCAATTGCTTCTTTTGGCTGTGAAAGGCTGGTGTGACACCTGCTCTAAGGAATGTGTATCTCCTGTGTTATCAATGCTCCCTCTGCTGGCATCCAGACTGTATAGAAGAGGAGGAAGAAACCACACTGGAATGTACTGGGGTGAGGAAAAGAGGGGAGATGCGGGGATAGGAGGTGAGGTTTGGGGGAGAAAGAAGGGAATGAACAGAGATAGGGTAGGAGAGGAGGAGGATGAAGGAATAAACCAGGATGGGGATGGGTAGGTAGGGATGGTGCATAGGAGTTGAGAAGAATGGCCAGTCATCTCTACTCATGGCATCAACAATCCAAACACACTGGCTTAAGTAAAACAATAAAACTCATTTATTAATTACAGAATGATAGATTTTAAGTGAAAGCAAGCAACGAGGCATAAAAGTCAGAATTGTTTATGAAGAAATAAAAGGTAGAACACAAAATACCTAACTTAAAAAGAACTAAGTGAACTTAAAGCAAAAGGATTTCTCTCAACATATGTTCATAGTAGTTGGGCGGATTCCTTCAGCCAGGACCACCCCCCAGTTCACAAATGCTTCCTTTATCTATCTTTCACGTATTGTTGATGCCATGAGTACAGATGAGGGGAGAGGGGTGATTTGGGGCCTGTGTTTCTCATTTTTATATCTTTTCCTCCTCTTTGAGAATCATCTTCAGCTGGTGTTCAGGCAACAGCAAAACAGTTCCTTTGCCAAGATATATTTTTTTCACTCACACCCTTCTTCCTGCCAAAGAATAGGTGCTTAACCAGGTCATAGTTCATTTGATTATGTTGACATCTGGCTGAGGTGTTGGCTTGACTTTTGTGTCTGGAGAACTGGTCTGAAGCTGTTTGCCCAGACTTGGAACATGCCTTATATAGTAGAAATTTATAACTCTACGTACAATGTTGCCAAACATATTTCATTAGGACAATAATGTTCAGCAGATTATGAGTTTTCAAAATCTCATGATTCATATTTTGTACAAAATTGATAAAGAATTGTAAAAAAGATGAACATGAGAGTATAGACTGTCACAGTGTTACACCATGATAAAAAGGTTATTTAATGGCAGAAAAGATAATACTACTGTTTGTGAAAAAGGAAAGAAAGAAAGAAAGAAAGAAAGAAAGAAAGAAAGAAAGAAAGAAAGAAAGAAAGAAAGAAAGAAAGAAAGAAAGAAAGAAAGAAAGAAAGAAAGAAAGAAAGAAAGAGAAAGAAAACAGGGAATTTATTTAAATTGGACTGTATTCCACCTACATACAGTAACATTAAATATCTGAAGAATATATATAATAAAAACAATTTGAATACACACACACTAAGTGTTCTTTAAATGCAATACTCTAAATAAAAATATATCTAAATTACTAAATGTACAGGCTATTAACTTGTTGTTGTTATTATTATTATTATTTATTTATTTATTAGTTGAAGCTTCCCCTTTTCCCAAACCTCTCACTGGTACTATCTAATGCCTAAGTTAGTCTTTGAGCCTCAAGTGCCTCTCATAACTTCCTGAAGAGATGGACTTGACTCTGGTGATGTTTGCTTGCAGCGGTGCACAATAGACAAGACTCAGGAGGTCTGAAGGACCTTTGGTTCGCCTGCTCTGGATGTCCAGGACCATATAAATCAATGATAGGAGATGACCAGATCTGACGATCAGGAACATACAGGAACAGATGCTCAGGAACATGCTATAAAAGACGGACTAATTTGACCAGCCAGCTTTAGACTGATGAGACCCTCTCCTTCATGTCTGTCTATCCTGCCCAACTTAGCCCCTCCGCTCACTTTGTTTCTCGCAATCCCAGTTTCCCTCCATCCTTCTGGCTGCTCTCTCTCCACATCCCTGTTGCTCTCAATTTACTCACAGACTCTATTTCTCTGGCTCTACCTTGCCTTCCTCTGTGCCTCAATTGTCCCCCTCTTCTCCAGCTTTCACTTCCCCTTCCTCTGCGAAGAGGGGACAACTCTTCCCACTATCTCATAGGGAGGGGCTACCTCCTCTCCATAGAACAATGATAGTGCATTCACCCTGAACACAACCTAAATCATATATCCCCATACAGTGTCAAGTCTCTTTATCATATTCACACTAGATACATAAGGGGACTGAAAAAGAGCCATTGGGGTGGAGTGAGAGAGAGTGACCAAAAGCACCTCTGTATTCATTCTCTATACACTTTTGTAATAAACTTTGTACAAAATGTGCCTTGTGTGGTATCATATGAAAACTAATGACTGACTGGTCAACAATATCATGGTGAAATGTATGTAACAACATTATATTTAAATATATGAAAACCCGTTTCCCCTTCCCCCCAATGTTCTTAGAACATTTCAAAACCAAACACTTCTGCCAGACAGAAGTATCCTGAATGAAGAAATGTGTGTTTATTTATATTTACATATAAGTGGTAAACAGGGTCCTTGAAATAGCAGAGAGAAGAAATGGCAGGAGACAAAGCAAATTTGCATTTCAGCAAACACAGGTGAGAAGAAAACACCTGGATCCTCCTTCACCATGATATTCCACAAAGTCTGCTTTACAGTTTGAATAAACTTTGCTTTGAGGGGTAACCCTCAGAAGAATCTACTTCAAAGGTTAACTGTACTATAAAAGAAAGGGGCATAAAACCCCAAATGCTTGCGCTCTTTCTTTCTCTCGGTCTCATCTAAGATGACAAAGGAACCAGGCCTTTGACTTTGGGGGGAAATCTTGACCTGAGAATTTAGTCAGCCATGTTGCTGGGAATATGTGGGAAGGATTTTACCTTGAACCAAGTCTAGCTTGTTAAGAGTAAACCACTAGGTTGCATTTTACTTTTATTTCTCTTGTAACCCTTTATTACTCTAGTCTTGAGGAACAGCAACAAGATGAGAAAGACTTAATAGAATTATTAATGAAAACAGTGAAACAGCTAAAGAGTAACTGAAGCTACACATTGCTATCATTATCACAAAGTCCCCATTAGGCAATGCAGTGACACCTAAACTAAACTTGGCAACACCTTCCTTGTCTATTAAAAAACCATCAACAATACTCTAAAAAGCTTTGACTCCATAAATCTTTGAAATGAAGTATTTTTCCAGTTGCTCACCTATAGTGCCATACATGCCCATATAGCCTCTTCAAAGGCCATATATAAACGAAAGGTCTTGTATCTGCAGCTTGAATTATTGTTGTGAAGATGGGGAGATGGTTGATTAATGTTTGGTCACAGATCCCTGGCTTCAATTTCCCATGAAGTTCATGGGGAACCCTAAACAGCATTTGCACAAACCATGACAGATGAGGATACTTGCTGAACAGACCATGGAACATATAACAACTCAATGCCCAATTCACAAATATGAAGGAGGCATCACCACAATACACTTTTCTACTCCAGACACAGTTATCTATCTTAACCATCTGAATGTAAAATTATAGTTGTTGCTCTACATTTATATCAGCCATATGATGAAGAAGAAGATCTGCAGCTTCTGTGCTAGAAAAAAGATGTAGATTGGATGTGTTTGTATTGATTATATCAATACCTATCAAACAGCAATAATGGTGTTTACATTCTACTGGAATTTTTCTCTGCCCAGTTCTTCAGTAAAAGTAAATTAATCAGTTCCATCTCAGTGGTTTACTGGGACAATTCTGAAATACCATGTTTCAAAACTGGATTTGATGCAGGTTCTTCAATCTCATCCTCTGGAATGGGAAATACTGTGTTCACTGTTCTCCAGTCTATTACATGACTTTTATGCCAGAATAATGCAATTGATTGATCAACAAAATCAACGGTTATGCTGGTGTAATGGAGTGAAGAATCAGGCCTTATATATTCAAGTTCTGAGGCTAAGGAAAGGAGAGAGCAGCTTGCTTTGCTAAGTGAGAATCCCTATTGTTAATTAAAGAAGACTGCTGCTGGATTCAGAAGAATGAAAGACTGTGATAGGGTTGAGATGCTGGTTGACCTCGTGGGGGAGAAGAGAATAAATGAATTTTCAGGGATTAAAGGGAAATATGGAGAAGACTCAATTAAAATAAAATAAAATCACGAGAATCCAATCTTCAAAGATAGTGCTGAGTGCACGTCATTTCAGCTGAAGTCAGTGGGAGTTTTGGATGCTCAGGCAGTACTCAACACTTCATAGAGCCAGGCCATTATTTTGTCTGAAAGGGCCCTAAAGTCTGAAAGGTTTTGGAGTTTGATGGAAGCTGAATTTTAACAGTCATACTGATATTCCTCTGCCGGGATTAATGTATTTATATTTGTGAAACTGCATTCTAAGCTAAATAGGGCAATTTCAGAGATCATTTCAGAAGCATCAGCATTCTGTTCATATGTATAAAGACAGGGAACTTTTGGAATTATTATGCTGGCAAAGTTTTTGTAATCATTAAGAGTATTACTGAAATGTAGATGCCAATTTCAAACGACTACAATAAGTGAGGGGAATTAAAAAAAAGTATCTTGCCAAACAACTTTTTATCGGGGGTCAGTTGAATTGAAATATTTACAGCACCTGTCACTTACAAAACCTTGACACTATTTAATATCTCATTCCTGATTTTACTGTAAATTACACTGAGCCCAGAATTAAAATATAATTGAAGGTGTCCTTGCCTGGCTGCTAAAGCTTAGTCTGAAACTCAGTTATCTATTATTGCAAAATACACAAGGTTATTTAATGATAATTTTTATAGATAATTAAAGAAAGGCAGCAAAGAGAAAGAAGCATGAATGGCTTCACTATGTATAAATCATTACTCTCCTGTATATAACCTGCTAAGTTTGCTATTCATAAACTACATGGTTGATGAAGGTGTTTGAGAAGTGTGTTTGCGGGAGTTGAGATATGCAAAAATAAATTAAACATTTTGTCACAAAGTTTTCGTTTATATCTACTTAGCAATATATGTAGTACTTGAGGTACTGTTTCTCTCTGTGAATGGCTCCTTAGTTTGTCTCTGATGAGTTGCAACAAGGAATTCACAAAATGAGGATGGCTGCAATTGACAAGTATCTGTTACTTTATTCATAAATTCCTAGGCCATAAGGAATCATTGTGACCATGTAGTCTGACCTCCTGTAGCCAGACAACTTCCCCAAAATAATTCACAGACACTTAATCCAGTGGTATTTGCACACCCATAACAAAGAAAAGATTCATTCTAATATTGCATACAAATCTGTTAAAATAGCTTGTTTTGTTTTGAATGGTGTATACCACACACAGCACCAAATTTTGACCAAGGTACATCTGCACAATCTCAGTAAAGTAACAGGCTTGTGTGAATGTAACTGAATTTGTCCCAAAGAGTAAATGTGTTTGTGTGTGGGAGAAATAACAACAACCAGTGAGTAACTAATATTTACAAAAATAATTTATTTTATATACGATCATAAATAGTATGGACACTTAACTTGTGCATAAAGGTGCAATTCAGTCCTGGTAGTGGGCCACCATAAAACCTTTGCATGACTTAACTCTTACTTGAAGATTTCAGTGATGCATGACAGGTTATGTGCTGGCCCTCTCTGTGGGAGTGAATTTCACCATGAACTGAGTGACAAACTAGTAAAAAAAAAAAATTGATCTCAACATATGGCTATTCTTTGCCAGTGTTAACTTTGATATTAAGTCATGTGAAGCTTTATTTTTGGTTGTATTACAATTCTGGATTAATTCTAATCTGCAGGGGATAATTACGTGTAATTTATTTTAAAATGTAAAAAAAAAAAAAAAAAAAAAAGAGTTTACATCCAAAAATCTCCCACTACAATGTGTGGAAAATCCACTCCTCTGACATACATTGCTAGAGTGCACCAGACCTAAGTCTAATGCTATTCAAAAGTCAAAAGCAACGCCTTTCTAGTGGCTGTTCACAAGCCTGATTAAAAAACAAATAAGTTTCCCTTTAGGCATTGTAACATTATTGTGTTTATTTCTTGTCTTGCAGCATATAATATTATGTCTCTGAATAATGAGTAGTAAAGGTCAGTTGAATGTAATACTTTAAGGGTGTGCCATGAATGAACAGTGAATTCTGTACTTCCCCCAAATATGGAGATGTCTTAAATTCTTTAAAGGTGATGGAAACAGGTTTCATAATTGCTTCTGAAAGGGCCGTCACTAGCAGCATGAAAGACATACAACTGCATTTATAACAGAAAAGAGAATATTTTAAGGTGGATCAAAACAGTGGACTAAAATCTGATTAGTAGACATATTTCACATGGAGAAGGTTGCATTTGGAACTGTACAAAACTTAGTGGCATTGCTTCCCTTAGGCGACTCTAAATCCAATTTTTAAGTGGAATACTGTAACTCACTTTTTCTTTATATGATTTCATTATTTAGTGCACTTCTGATAGTGCTATAGTGTGGCTGTTAAATTGTTCAGTAAACTGATGCTGCTTTGAAGTCCGCTCCAAGATTGTGCACTATGCAGACTGGAACACCAGAGAACCTCCGAGATGAATTCTTCAGGTATGACTCATTGATGCCTTGCACCTGGTGTTATTATTTACACCTGTGCAAAGTAGCAAAACTCACCACTTACTTTGAACAGGTGTAAATAATTACAAGGTGTAAGGCAGTGGAGAATCTGGAAGGGCTATTGCTTTAGCACCTGTATAAGGCACATAGATATGAGATTTATTATATTTTGAATCTACTCACTTTCACAAGTGAGCAGCATCCCAGATATCCAAAGACGGAGCCTCAAGGGGCTTCACTTAAGACCTGGTCTGCCACTGGGTTAGAGTGTAGGATATGTGGATCTATGTGCCACAGTGAAAGGTGGGCTGCGTTCACACTCATTGCTGCGTGTAACCACATGTGGCAGTAAAAGGCTGTGGGGCAGCATGACACTACACTGCTAAACATAGCTGAGTAAACATGAGAGGTGCAGCTTAGGCATGTAGAGAGCTGTTTAGGCTATATATCCTAGGATTCAGATGTGAAGGGCATTTTACTCATCTAAGCACTGTGTCTCACTGTCTACACTGCAATTTATACCAATACAGGCTGGGCATGCAGTGTCTGTACTCTCCACACTGCTCTAAAGTGTAGGCATACCCTAAAGCTCCTGCATACATTTATTCTGGTTTCTACAGGGATGGGCTCGTATTCTCCTCCCACATTTGGATTCAAATTAATCTGAAATCTCAAAGCAAAACTCACTCAGATTATGGGTTTATTTTCTTTAATATTGTCATAAATATAAAGGGAAGGGTAAACCCCTTTGAAATCCCTCCTGGCCAGGGGAAAGCTCCTCTCACCTGTAAAGGGTTAAGAAGCTAAAGGTAACCTCACTGGCACCTGACCAAAATGACCAATGAGGAGACAAGATACTTTCAAAAGCTGGGAGGAGGGAGAGAAACAAAGGGTCTGTGTGTCTGTCTGTCTGTAGTCTTCTTTGTCGGGGATAGACCAGGAATGGAGTCTTAGAACTTTTAGTAAGTAATCTAGCTAGGTATGTGTTAGATTATGATTTCTTTAAATGGCTGAGAAAAGAATTGTGCTGAATAGAATAACTATTTCTGTCTGTGTATCTTTTTTGTAACTTAAGGTTTGCCTAGAGGGGTTCTCTATGTTTTTGAATCTAATTACCCTATAAGATATCTACCATCCTGATTTTACAGGGGGGATTTCTTTATTTCTATTTACTTCTATTTTTATTAAAAGTCTTCTTGTAAGAAACTGAATGCTTGTTCATTGTTCTCAGATCCAAGGGTTTGGGTCTGTGGTCACCTATGCAAATTGGTGAGGCTTTTTATCCAACATTTCCCAGGAAAGGGGGGGTGCAAGTGTTGGGAGGATTATTCATTGTTCTTAAGATCCAAGGGTCTGGGTCTGTAGTCACCTAGGCAAATTGGTGAGTCTTTTTACCAAACCTTGTCCAGGAAGTGGGGTGCAAGGTTTTGGGAAGTATTTTGGGGGGAAGGACTTGTCCAAACAGCTCTTCCCCAGTAACCAGTAGTAGTTTGGTGGTGGTAGCGGCCAGTCCAAGGACAACGGGTGGAATATTTTGTACCTTGGGGAAGTTTTGACCTAAGCTGGTAAAGATAAGCTTAGGAGGTTTTTCATGCAGGTCTCCACATCTGTACCCTAGAGTTCAGAGTGGGGGAGGAACCTTGACAAATATGGATTTTCATTTTTAATGGTAGAGACAGGGATCACTGAAGAATTTCAGTAAGTGGACAGTCTTAATAAGTAGATGGGACTGTATATGATACCAAGAGGGAAACTTAGAGGGTGATATTGTGGAGATGGATTGTTAGTTGCAGATAAGTGGCAAGGAAACTGGCAGCAGAATAGTTCCAGGTTGGGGCACTGATGTGGTTGATAAAGAATGAGAGAGAGAAATTTCACTTTGAGAGATAGTTACAGTTCAGGGGAGGCAAGAGTGGAAGGGGTGGGGGGCTAAGGAAAAGATGACTACGCCTACCATCACATTCTCAGTGCAAGTGCCTTGAGAGCTGAAGCAAAGAAGCTGAAATGTGTTTCTGAAACTCAAGCCTTCATCTGCCTCATCGTGACTATCACAACGATTCAGAATAGTGACATAGTTATTGTCACACCCTCTGGTACGATGCAATGAATCAAGATTGGATTTTAACCTTGGGATTTTCTTGCTTGGTCATTTGTTGCTGCAACTGTACAGACATAGAGAGAGAAAGAATTTTAAATTTCAAAGAGCCTTTCTTGTACTTCAGAATAGCGGAAGATAATAAATCTTAAGATAACAGCATCACAGTTTCAGATAGCTACAGAAAAGCTTTGGTTTGGTTTAACTTTAACAAAAGAACAGCTATATCCTTCTGTTTATATCTTTTGATCTTATCAGTTTGATTTTCAGGAATCTTTGCCTTTGGAAAACATACTGATTTAAGTTCTGCTTTCATGAACCTTATGTAGTCAATTACATTTGTGCAAATGGAACATGGGTATAAAATGTCACCAGATGATACTGCTCCACACACTTAAATCAGTGATAGCATTTTACACCATCTTAATGCAGAAGAAAATGACTACATAATATGGTAGTCAGTGCAGCAGTTTCAAATAATTTGACCAGATATTGTCTCCTCTCATTGAAAGGTTATATGATGTCAAACAATGATGAAAGAAGCAATACCATGCATGGGCCAGAATAGGGATATACTCTACCTGATTCTCACTATTCCTACAACACAACAGACAGTGAGTACTGGTCAATGTGACCCTATTTCTGACCCCACACTCAAAAGATAAATACATACATTCAATGACAAAATATTTGCAAAATATTAAGAGGGTTCACTTCTGCTACTCTTACTCATGTTGAGTTGTACCTAGCAATGCAAAGTAGATGAATGGGAATAGTTGTGGAGCAAACTACTAATCAACAGAAGTAAGCACAGAAGTCTGCTGAAAACAAAACAAAACAAAACAAACTTTCTAAACGTGCATCATAACCTGTAGAGAAGAGTTTCACTTATGTATGAGGAATCAAAAATTATCTACAGTATGAACACTCATGGGCACTGTAGAAGAACCTAAATTGCAAGTATGTAGAACAGGCTTCACCATATAACCTTATGTACATAATATAAATCTCAACCATTCATTACTAAAATAAAATAACCCTCAAATGCATATTACATGATCTGGAAATATATTAATTTATTAATATATTGTTAAAATATCAATTTAAAACCCTTCATCACTACATACAATAAAATATTTCAGTAGTTTGGTTGCAAAAACAAAGACCTACAATAGAAAATGGCTAGGTTGCAAAGGAAAATATTTTGCAACTTTAACTATTACATTCACTAATAAATGATTGCATAACTCTTCTTTTCTGATACCTATATTCTTCCCCATTCAGAAGTAAAATTACAGGCTTTCTGTGATGCAACACTCCAAACATTCTTAGAAATTTATTCAGCTTTTCTCAGCATATAGTCTGCTGTTTAATTCACTTTTTAATTCTTTCTCCACACGTTTCTGGACATTTTTTGAAGCGTTTGTTCTTAATGTAAGATATGTTTCACGGTTGTCCTTTTTAAAATTTTGTTCAATTTGACTTACACTTAAAGCCTATGTTTTCACTGTCAACATGTGTTACTATGTATTTATACACATTAGATTTATACACATTTGCCGTGTGTCAGCCCAATTACATGGAAGAAAGTCTCTTTGAATTTTCCATGCTCCTTGCTTTGAATATTTCTTAACACCCAAATTTGACCTCTGGTAATTTCTTACAATACTGTCAATATGTCTAGGTGATTTATTAGTTAGAGATCAGAAGAGTTCTAGACAATGACTGCTGTGGGACTGCAATCAAACTCTTCATCAGTTAAACATATTTCCTTTATCTTGCTTTCTGACTTGTGTTCAGACTGGAATATCTATTATCCCACTTCATCTTGAGGGTTGCAAAAACATTTCCCATCTCCTGACCCATAAAGTATCTGCATAAACGTTTAAGTGGTGACCTTAGAGACACCTTAGAGACTAACAAATTTATTTGGGCATAAGCTTTATTGGGCTAAAGACCACTTCATCGGATGTATGCAGTGTAAAATACAGTAGGAAGATATATATACACAGAGAACATGAAAAAATGGGTGTTGCCATAGCAAGTATAACGAGACTAATCAATTAAGGTGGGCTTTTATCAGCAGGAGAAAAAAAACTTTTGTAGTGATAGTCAGGATGGCCCATTTCCAACAGTTGACAAGAAGGTGTGAGTAACAAAAGGGGAAAAATTAGCATGGGGAAATAGTTTTTACTTTGTGTAATGACCCATTCACTCCCAGTTTTTATTCAAGCCTAATTTAATGGTGTCCAGTTTGCAAATTAATTCTAATTCTGAAGTTTCTCATTGGAGTCTGTTTTTTGAAATTTTTTTGTTGGAGTATTGTGACTTTTAGGTCAGTAATTGAGTGACCAGAGAGGTTGAAGTGTTCTCTGACTGGTTTTTGAATGTTATAATTCTTGACATCTGATTTGTGTTCATTTATTCTTTTGCATAGAGACTGTCCTGGGAAGTGGCCTGGGCTGAGGGATGTGCTGGCCGCACTTCCTGCAGCCCCCATTGGCCTGGAGCAGTGAACCGTAGCCAGTGGAAACCGTGATAGGCCGAACCTGCAAACGCAGCAGGTAAACAAACTGGCCCGGCCCTCCAAGGGCTTTCCCTGAACAAGCAGCGGCCCTAGTTTGAGAACCAATGGTCTACACTACAGATCTATTTCAGTATAACTATGTCACTCTAGGGTGTGAAAAATCCACACCCCTGAGTGATGTAGTTAGACCGACCTAACATGCTGTGTAGACATAGGGTAACCATATTTCCCTATGCTGAATATGGTACACCTGGTAAAATTAGTCGTATTCATGTGAGCTCAATGGCAATCTATCAGAACTATGCAGTAGAAATGTTCAAATTAACATCAAGTTGACTGAGCCCCCTGTTAAGAAGAAATACTGTGTAGTTGGATCCTTTTTATTTGCCTTATCTTCAAGGCTTTAGGGTTCATACAGGGAGAGGTGATACACACACACACTCCCGTACACCTCTCTCACACAGATGGGGGTGACCGACCGACCCGACTTTCCCTGTCTGGCACTCTCCACCCTCCATGCCTGGCTGGACCCTCGGGACAAACCCGCCTCTCCTGATACCTGGCGCTGTGTCTTCCCAAGGCTCTAACGGGGGTTGTTAAGGAGCCCAGAGAGGGGAAAAACAATGACAAAGACGGCCTTTCAGGTACCCACTTCAAAGAACTTAAAACAACAATGTCTGGGCCATAAACTGTGGGAAGAACCTACCTGGCTGTCTCCATCCAAATTATGATGACTTTCTCTTCCCAAGGCTTAGACTGATATCAAAAGACCCTGAGGGGTTAAAAAGATGCCCCTGGTCAAAGGGTGGGGTGCGGGGGACAGTCAGCTCAGCTGGAAGCTGAGCGGAACACAGAGTCAGCACACATTCTGACTGATATTCAGGGTTTGTTGCCAAGTACCTGTAACCTGGTGTCCCAAGATAACAGCGGGCACCAAGGCTAAATCATGTCTGCCAAGGAGCTTGAGAAGAATGCCAAGCATAGGTAAGAAAATGTTTGCACAGGTCTCTTTGTTGTACTTAAATTTACTCCTCTAAGCCCTGTGTACCATTCAGGCAAAATAAATAATACTTTGTTCTGCAGAAATTGCTTCCTGGTCACTGCATGCTATTACAGATCACAGATCCCTGAAGAACTCTGGCAGCATCCAAGACCAGTTAAGCCTGCTAGGTAGCACAGTTGGCAGCTAGGGAGGTGTAACCAGAGACCCAGTCAGAGAGTGGATAGGTTGTGGTATCCCACCCCAAAGAGAAGTGGAAACATGGGTCCAACACTTGAAAGGGGTACACTCAGGAGACTGGTAAAGGGTCTCAGAAGGGAAAGCAGGGTGCCCATGCACCCTGACAAGACTGTACTCCACTCTACTGATATTAGTACAACTTGTGCATTTATCACATTCATTGAAACTTTATGTACTCAGGGAAATTTCTAAATATTTGCATTTGAACTTGTTTGATTTAACTTCTTTCAATGCCCAGAAATAAATCATGCCTCTCCCATGATACTTGTTGACTTTCTTTTCTTTTCATTCTTTTACTAATGTTGTTATCCTCTCGAGTATTGTATCCTCAATCTAGGTTGACATATTTATAACTAGAGCTGATAAATACATTACCAGGGTTTAAAACTTTTTTTCTTCTATTCACTTTGACTTTGCTTCTTTCTATACTATAACATCTGAGGGTTTTATAAATGTTTAGCATTCTGAAAAATATGTTTTGGGAAGTCTAGCTGTAACAATATAGTGTGTTAGCTTGGTGCCTTTGTGTCTTTACTTATTATCAGTAACAACTTACTATAAGAAATCTGTTTTTTCCTTCTTTCTTTGTACCCAAATTATCTATTTCATTGAATTTCATAGATTTATGGAATACAGCAATATGCAACTTGTATGTACATGGCTGGGGTACACATGGAAAGGTTTAAACAGTGCTGAAGAGGGCATCCTGAAAGCAGTTGATTACAAGCTATGTTTGTAGGCATAGACCCTCAGTTTTAGAAAGGTATATGGCAAAACTAACTACTGCATTTTACAGCACACTGTAATGTGTTTGCTATGAACCTGAATATAATAAAATAATGTAATCAATAATGGATTTGGGAAGAAGAATATAACCTTTAAATCTATTTCCGCCGCCCCCCCCCCCCAGTGTGAGCACTGTAGGCTGTGTCAATAGATTAATACATGTAGGATCCCCATCATTGTTGCAAGACTTTGAAATTCTATGGGAACCCCATGATATCTTTCAATGCTATTTTTTACCACATGCTTTCTGTATCTTACAGATGAAATTTCCATCAACAGTGCAGGTCTGCAGCAGATATCACTCCCTGTGAGTCATTTTAAATCTACATTTGCAGTCACTGTTTTAAGTCTGACTTGACTTTTCTGCAGTATTTCAGTGATATTTAAGACATCTAATTTCCCTCACTACATCCAGGACATAACTTCCCAATTACAAGATAGCAGATGGATCTCAGTCCAGACTTCCTAAAGATCTGGGGAAGTTTATGTTGCAGTTGTCAGGCAGAGATCAGGCTGAATTGAAGCACTGAATATTAGTTCAGTTGATCAAGGGCCATCAGACAAGATGGGATGAAATATTACATTTTTCTTCCCAAATCTATTTTGGATTGCATTTTTAGTTTGATCATAACCAGTGCTGGTGCAAAAAACACATAACATGAAAAGTGCTATAAATTATTATATCTTTAGTATTGTTATTTATCATGGTATTGTCATTTATCACTAGCAAGATGGGACTGTTTTTTTTTTTCCCCCCAGAACCAGCCATTGCTTTCCAGCTGAGAGAGAACTCACTGCAATGGGACATGGCACACTTCTCTCTTCCCACAATAAACTTGACAAACAGTAGCATTAGGCCAGAAAAGTTTTTTTTTTCCACCACACAACTTCAGACTGTTGTTCTGTCTAGGCCTGATTCTACCTCCAGCACTGATCCTTGCCTTATTCTCAAAGTAAAATTAAAACTTCTATACGGAACTTTGCCAGTTGTGAAATATCATACATGTGGGTTGGTTCCTTCCTGATGGCTCCTAATAACAGCTGTGATGGGGCAAGGCCAGATGGCTATAGAAAAGTAGTGGGAGATAGATATATTAGCTCCAGGCTAAACAGGTTAAGTGAAATGGAAGCTGCTCTAGGTCAATTAAGACACCTGGGGCCAATTAAGAACTTTCCAGAAGGCAGGGAGAATGCTAGGTTGATTCGGACACTGAAGCCAATCAGGGGCTGGCTAAAACTAGTTAAAAGCCTCCCAGCCAGTCAGGTAGGTGTGCATGTCAGGAGCTGTGGAAGGAAGTTGTGCTGTTGGAGAGGCTGAGTAGTGCACACCATATCAGGCACAAGGAAGGAGGCGCTGAGGTAAGGGTGAAGTGGAGCTTGAGGAAGTGAGGGCTGCTATGGGCGAAGTAGCCCAGGGAATTGTACTTGTCCATTTCCAAAAGGTCAGCTACCATAGCTGATACTATTAGGGTCCCTGGGCTGGAGCCCGGAGTAGAGGGTGGGCCCGGGCTCCCCCCCCCCACCCCACCTTTGCCCCCTGATTAATCACTGAGACTGGGAGGCAACAGAGACTGTGCAAGGAAGGATAACTTCTCCTCACCTCCCTTGCTGGCTTATGATGAAAATGGCTCAATAGACTGTGACCCTTGTCTCTAGAGAAAGAAGGGTTACATGGAGGGTCACAGTGAGCCTCTGAGGCTAGCGAAATCCGCCAGGAAATGCGGGATTCACGGAGGCAAGGACAGAACTTTATCACACAGCTTATACCTAGAAATATAACATTTGATTGCAGTATCTCTCTCTAATGCTATTCATCTCTATGCCTTGCTGGCTCACCTGCCATTGTGATATATGGTGATGTATTAGTATGTATACCTGCAGATACTACTAACTGTAGAACAAAAAGGTTTCCCATTCTTCCTAGGAATAGACTTTCCCAGTTACCACTTCTGATGTGAGAATGATAATACCTTTATATGTGTAACCATTCTGTAACCTCTAAGACTTCACAATTCTCATTATGCTGCACACCAGGCCATTCAGAAATCCCTAGTGATAACACTTGGTTCCTTCTGCTCCAAAAGTGGAGTTCAATATTACTTGAGCTCAAGTAGAATCTATATTAGTTTTAAACAATATAAAGCCTATGACTGACAGTTACACAGTTCTGATTCAGTCCAGCTGAAGGCAGACGTACATATATACACACATATCAGTTTGTTATCATGCACATCAAGGATAACAATACAGGTAACTCCATGGTTTCAGTGCAGAAAGGTAGCATATTAATTTTTGTCACAAGACCAATGTCTCCTGCTTTAAGAATAAATGTGCTGCCTTTGCCTCAGCTTTGTGTAGCTGAAGGAGGCTATTCCCTTGTCAGGCTCAGTTCCAGCATTGTTATCACAACTAAACTACAAAAGTATAAGCTATTGCAAAAGTGTCTAAATATTACACTGTCTTGAATC
Source organism: Lepidochelys kempii (assembly GCF_965140285.1). NCBI lineage: Eukaryota > Metazoa > Chordata > Testudines > Cheloniidae > Lepidochelys > Lepidochelys kempii. The sequence continues at coordinate 88,225,782 of NC_136380.1, forward strand.
ATTATTTAATTATTCCTTACAAGAAGTTCTAATTGATCATTTTGTCACATACACCTATGTGTCTAATAACCTGATACTCTATCTTAATTTATTTAGGACTAAATTGCAAAGTCATAGAAATGTACAGCTTGAAGGGACCTCCAGAGGTCACCTAGTCCAGGCCTCTGAGAAGACACAGGACCAATAAACCTAGACCATCCCTTTCTCAAGACTGAACATACCCAGTTTTTTAACCTTTTCTTGTTTGTCAGGTTTTCAATCTTTTTATCATATTGGTTGCTTTCCTCTGAAATCTGTGCAGTTTGTTTATATCTTTCCCATGTCTTACACACAGACTCCTGTTAATACACACCAGAATGATAATAGCCTTTTTTTACATCTGCATCATTTTGTTATCTAATACTCAATTTGTGATCCACTATGACTCCCAGATACTGTTCAGCAGGGATACTGCAGAGCCAGTTATTCCCCATTTTTGTTTTGTGCATTTGATTTTTCTTTCCTAAGTAGAGTACTTTGCACTTGTCTTTATTGAATTTCCTCTTGTTGATTTCACACCAACTGTCTACTTTGTCCAGGTCATTTTGAATTCTAATACTGCCCTACAAAGTGCTTGCAATCATTCCCAGTTTGGTGTCATCTAAAACTTTTATAAACATATTCTCCATTCCATTATCTAAGTCAGTGGTTCTCAAACTAGGGCCGCTGCTTGTTCAGGGAAAGCCCCTGGCAGGCCGGGCCGGTTTGTTTACCTGCTGCGTCCACAGGTTCGGCCGATCACGGCTCCCACTGGACACAGTCTGCTGCTCCAGGCCAATGGGGCTGCGGGAAGTGGCGCGGGCAGAGGGATGTGCTGGCCGCCCTTCCTGCAGCCTCCATTGGCCTGGCGAACCGCGGTCAGTGGGAGCCCCGAACCTGTGGACGCGGCAGCTAAACAAACTGGCCCGGCCTGGCAGGGGCTTTCCCTGAATAAGCAGCAGCCTTAGTTTGAGAACCACTGATCTAAGTCACTAAAGAAAATGTTGAAAGTATCAGAACCATGGCAGTCCCCCCATGGGATCCCACTAGGTGTGGGATCAGCAACCTTTGGCATGTGGCCCGCCAGGGTAAGCCCCCTGGTGGGCCGGACTGGCTTGTTTATCTGTCGCGTCCGCAGGTTTGACTGATTGCTCCCACCAGCCCGGCCTACCACGGGACTTACCCTGGCAGGCCGCGTGCCAAAGGTTGTTGATCCCTGCACTAGATAAATCCTCCCATTTTGACAATGAACCATCAATAATTCCTCTTTGAGTATTGTTTTTCAACTAGTTTTTCAGTCACCTATGTTTAAAAATGTGTAATTAACCCTTCAAAATTACCAATGTAGTACAAATAAAAATAGGTTTTTGCACTTATACCAAAAGGACCACATTTTCATATTAGGTGCTTTGACCATAGGTATCTCTGTATTCACACCCTACACTCTATTGCAAAAATATTTGTACAAAATATGTTTTGTAGGGTATCATATGAAAGTTATTAACATGCTGATTATTAATATCATTGTAAACTGCATGTGTTAATGTTATATATGAAGTTATGAATTCTCCCTGTATTATTTTCAGAGTGGTAGCCGTGTTAGTCTGTATCAGCAAAAAGAAGTTGCTATGGCAACACACATTTTTTCATGTTCTCTGTATATATATGTTCCTACTGTATTTTCCACTGCATGCATCTAATGAAGCGGACTTTAGCCCACAAAAGCTTATGCCCAAATAAATGTGTTAGTCTATAAGGTGACACAAGTACTCCTCATTCTTTCTCTGTATTATGTTACTAGAATATGTTTATACAAGACAGACAAGCCTAGTAAAGGTGATCAACAGGTTTGTCCTAGACAAAGGAATGTAGGTTTACTTCAATTCACCTGTGATCAATAAACAAAGCCACCAAGATAAACCAGTGGGGGTTAACCTGGTCCTGAACTTGACAGACAGAATTAACATGGTTCCTATACTCCAGAGAGTCAAAGGAGACTGAATCTTCAGGAGGCCTTCCTGACTTGTAAGACAAAGATATCCTTTTGGGAATATAAGGAACAGAGAGAGACTCCATCTTTTTCTTTCATCCTAGGAGACAAAGAAATCAACTGATATGATCTCTGTGATACATTCTGGCCAGACTGACCAGTAAAAAGCTGAAAAGGAAACTTGTGTGTGAGAGAAACCATCTTGACCTAAGACTGTATCATGCTAGATTAAGTCTTAGACTTTTAGATGAGTGTTTTCACTTGTATTTGCTTGTAACCAGCTCTGCCGTTCATCTTTTTCACTAGGTAACAAACACTTAATCCATGATTATTTTGTTAATAAACTTGTTTTTATTTTTACTATAAACCAATTCAGTGCTGTGTTTTGAAGGGAAAGGTGTTTTTTTTTTTTACCTAGTTACATTAATAGGGTATGAGGTACTAGCTCTTTAACAGAGCAGTAAACTTAATAAGGGCTGTGCATTGAAGAGAAACATCTCTGAGAAGCTTGGGGCTGGAATTCACTGATTGTTACCTGTTAGGTGAGGTCTGTGCTGGGAGAGGTTGGAGGAGTTTGATAATGAAGAAGACAGCCTGATGTGGCAGGGAGCTGACACGCTGTCTAATCACCAGCAAAATTCACTCTTGCTGAGGCAGAGAGGTAACACAGTGGCTCGCAGCTCTGGGTATCGCCAGAAGCGTGTTACTCATGCTTGGGACAAAAGGAAAAAAAAACATAGATAGATAGATATAGATATGGGATAACCCTTACAAAAGCTTTGTGAGTGAGTTCATCTTGGATAAATACACAATTTAAGAGTTTCTCATTAAGTTTTGTTGCCTTCTGATTATGACTGAGTGGGATTTACTGTATGAGAAGAATTTTTTCTTGTAATTTTGACACTGAGAATAATCAGAACTGGAAAATTCAAAGAAATTAGGAAAATATGTAAAAGGTTAACTATGATCTCCAATTACAGCTGTGATACATTGGAAAAATGGAGCTGTCAACATCAAGAATGAAATCTATGTGTGAAGTTTTCTCAACGAATGGCTCAGAAATCTGGAACTCAGTCATGGAAGAGATCAGGTTGACCATGAACTTCAGAGCAAAATGCAAAATTCTCTCTTTGACCCTAAGCCTATTCACAAGTACAACACCCACAACTCATCAAAAATAAAATACATTAAAGAGATGTAGAGTTGTATGTCATGTGTGTATTGTATCCTTTATTTGTTTGGGAAGCACAGAAATACAACCAGTTTAGTGCTACTGGATACTACAGCTATAAATACCACAGGGAAAGGCTTATTTAAGAAGGCTACATGTGATTATCCAAGCTGGAATTCAGCTAGACCCAGTGGCTCATGCAAACACATTCATGAGTTATCAGTAACTTTTATATCTCATTTTAAAGATGGGCCTCTCAAGGAGTCTAGTGTCCCCTACCACTACACTGTGACATTGGACAAGTACTGGCTCATGGGGAAAGAATGGCACAGTCTATTGTGGAAGTAATAACAGGACCATGTTTGATTAGTTTGCAAGATAATGTATTCACAAAAGAGGTGATATGGTTCTATCATGTGCTGCTCAGGTTACATTTGAGGTTTTGCCAAAGGTTCAGTTTAGTTCTTATTTCATTAGAAAAGAACTAGCTTATCCATCTCATATATAAAACAAACTTTCTAAAAGCCTATCCAGTATGTGACTTTAAGGCATTTCAAATGGTAAACTTTAAAATGTTTCTTCCTCCAGAATAATGTGCCTCGTAATCCGTGTTAGCTATTCCCCAAAAGCAACCAATGCCTTTGGCCATGAGAGTACTTACTTAATTAAAAATTAATTCTGTGGGGAATACATACTGCTGAACAAATATTTCTCCAGCTAATCATCAGATAGGTTAAGGGGAAGCTAGGCTATTCTGATGTGCATACGTCTGTATGAAAGTACATTAGAAAATAAGAATTTCCTTGGAAAAAAAACATACTATGTTTGCCTTTTTGCCTTCTATGTGAAAAAATAAAAAACAAATGTATGTTAGACAAGCTAAAACATCTTAAATGATCATGAGCAAATGTTATTTGATTAAAAATATGAATAAAAAATATCCCAAACATATTTTCCATACTCGCATGTACAAACCATGGAGGACTCTAATCTAAACAAAAGGAACAATAATTGGATGAGAATTTAACATGGTGTATAATGTATATATCCCTAGCAAGTAGCTGTGCAAAAATACTCTTAGCTTAATCTTGCACACTTGCTTACACGTATCATTAATGCCCTAAAATATGGGATCTGGCTCTGCCTCTGAGCACCAGTGGGGATCCACTGATAGTGGAAGCAGAAGCCTAACATTGGAATTGCATGGTTTCATTTGGCCTTATGTAGAATATGGTAAATGTCTTACAGATAATGACTGTGGCAGTGAAGAACAGCAGTTGAATACTGTGAAAGGTGAAAAAAAGTTCCTGAGGGCTAAGAGTAATATGCACATTCAAAGGAAACATTTTGCCTCAGACTATTTTTTTTTAACTGCTGCTTCGGTTGATGATACATCTACATCTCATACACATTGTGATTGTTTCATTTCAGTAGGATTGCCTGGGTATAACTGAGGGTAGAATTTGGCTCATAATTTAGAACAGCAGTTGGCATTGCTGAGCCTTTTGCTTGAGGCAGTCAGCTGTCTTTAAAGTGATGTTATATCTGTGACACTGTCAATGTGGGAGCCTAATGTTACAAAGTATAAACCAGACTCCAACTGGCTTTAATAAATTAAGAGTTAAAAGGAAAAACTTAAATATCTTAAGTAAACATTTTGTTCAGTGTTTCCTTAATAGTTTAAACAAAGAAGCAAAAAGTAAGTTATTATAATCATTTTTATAACAGAAATGATCAAGACAGAATATATGGATCTGAATAATGAATACCTCCAAATTTTAGGGAGTTTGGCTCTACCCAAAAGCTCAGATCCAACCTGTACTGAGATTTTACAGGAGAAAATAAATTGCTTCATGTACAAAGCATGATATCAATATTAGCATAAAGTACATAAAACGATGCAAGGAATATTTGTTGGTGGTGGTTGTTTGTATTGCTATTGCACAAAGTGCACTGATAAGGCTAGGTGCTGCATATGGAATATGGAACAAAAAGACAATCTAAGTAATAACATTACATTCAAAGATATTGTACTATTGATATGCCATGATCTATCTATACTTAGAGTATATTAGATTGAGAAAAAAGTGTATTGGAGAGAGAAGGAAGTGAAGAGACAATGAAGGAAGGAATAAAGGAGAATAATAATCTTGGTAGTATTCAGTCATATGCTCTGGCACATTAAAAACCAGACTGTGAACTTAATTCACATTGGTGGGTGCTTACTCATACAATTTGTCCCAGTGAAGTCCATGAACGTTTCTGTCGTATACAATGCTACTTAGTATGAGTAAGGGTGGCAGAATCCGGCCTTTAGAATCTTGTCTTTCTGTCTAGGGAAAGATAGAAATCCAGATAATATTTATTTATTTTGTAGAGAAAAGCCTCAACTCTATCTTACAATTCAAGGTGCAGTATGGATTCCAAAATACATTAGAAAAACTTCAGATGGCTTAAGATTTATCTTTGTCCTATTCTGTATGTCACTGCATTTGTACTGTGTTACTTTCTGACTTCATCTCACAGAACAAATGTGTATATTCAAAATCTACATTGATAATGGATTGTGATTTTCAAATATATAGCCCATTTTGGAGGACACTAAGTTAAACCCACCTTTAAGACTTCTCAAAGCCCTGGTCTACACTAGGGAGGAGGATCAATCTAAGTTATGCAACTTCAACTATGTGAATAACGTAGCTGAAATCGACGTACTTAGATCAACTTACCATGGTGTCTTCACCACGGTGAGTCGACTGCTGCTGCTCCCCCGTTGACTCTGCCTGAACTCTTGTGGCGCTGGAGTACAGGACTCGACGGGAAAGTGTTCGGGGGTCGATTTATCTAGTCTAGACACGATAAATTGATCCCCCCTGGATCGATCACTGCCTGCCAATTCAGCAGGTAGTGAAGACATAACCAAAGTGAAGAAGCTAGTAAAAATGGCAGACAAATGATGAAATAACACTTGAAATATGTGTTATTATATTATATTATAATATAATTATATATATATATATATATATATTATAATATTATATAAGATATATTATAAAAATATATTATAAATATATTATAAATATTAGATATTATATATATATTATATATATTATAAATATATACATATATTATATTATAATATTAATAACACTTGAAATATGTGAAAGATGGGTGTGTTTTACATTTAGTAATAAAACATGGCTGCAGATAATTAGGATCCAATTCAATCATATGTTTTATACTAGTCCAATATTTTAATCAATGAAAATAATGCTCAGCTGAGGCTTCCTTGAAATATTATATTGTAAACATATGTGGCAGCCCTGGGTCCTGTGGAGGAATATTCTGTTCACAAGTAGTACTTACAAGTAGTTCCTTTAATGTCAGTGAAGTTACTCGTGTAAAATGAGCAGGATTTAGCTTGAAAGCTCAGCTAATTAAGAAACTCATTCTCCATCTTAAATTATGTGGCCATGCAGGATTTATTTGACAGCATGTTTGTCTGACAGAACAAAGATTATTTGGCTGCTGTTTCACCTGCACTTTTGAGCAATAATCTCAATAATATTATTTTTTTTTAAAGTTGAGGGATAAGAAATAGGGGAAATAGTGGAGTTTTGATGTAGATTGAAATTATTTAAAACATGGCAGATAACACCATAGGACATCCTAAGGTCTACTTTAGGACATAATGCAGTTGGCAATCTGTGTTGTGGTAGTCTTTAGGGAGATAGCACACTGCTTTTAGTATGGGAAGTAGTTCAATGCACTATAAATAGAATTCCTTTGTAAAATTCATTAGAAAAGAAGTGGTTGCCATTCTAAGGAGACAATAAATGTGTTAGTTGCACAATTATTCCTGTATAAATTTGCATTATATATATGCTTCACTCAGTCTCTAGATTACACTGTAGTTTGGGATATATCCCCCTGTCCCCCTTTTGTGGCACAAATATAGCTAATACTTCTCAGAATGATGCTGAGAAATATGATTAGGGAATATTAAATCAAAATATTCTATTAAAATCAAATTAGGAAGATTACTAAACTGATTGAATTCAAGAAAATAACATTAAATTGCCACAATGACCTTAGATAATTGTTTGCATAGTTCTTTGGAGAAATTTTGTTGTATAATAGCTAAGTCTTATTTTCACTGATAGTATTAACCTAGGAATATTATTGTTAGGTCATAGCATGCTGAAAGTCTATTTTGGAGGAAGTAAACAAGCTTGGAGCCAGCAGAATGTTATAGTATCACACTGCATTGTCAGGAGATGAGGTTTTATCAATGTGATGACATAATAAGGTATTGGTGCATTGTACGGTGGCTTCCTAATGGAACATTATAATTTTAGAATGCAAATGTTGTAACATTATGATTAACAAGCTTGTTCTGTTGCTACAAATTTGAAAACATGTAGTCGGAGTTTGCCATCTGAACTGTTTCCTTACTTTGTTTTCAGTGAGAAAGCACTGAACTACACTTCTCCTTTGGATGCTAGTAACAACTATTATTAAGACCACCTCACACTTCCCATTTTAACCATGTGATCAATTGTTTATAACATTGCCAAACCCTAACCCGTGTTGGGCTGAAATGTTCCAGGTTTGATCTTTGCCTCAGGTTGATTTTTTACATTTTAGTGAAAAAACAAAAACAAGTAGTCATTTTTGAGAAAAATGTTCGAGAGAAAATAGCATTAAAACTTTCTCATTTCTTTGACCATCTCTTGTGTCTAGCACCTCAGAGGTTTGGAGCAGAACTTTGAAATGTAGCAGGAGGATATGTCTGGGAGCAAAGAGAGCCTTTAGATGTCTCTATGTCTGATGTGATCCCCAAAACATCACATCTTCCTCCACCCAAGTACTATTCATTCCCAGTGCCAGCTACAGAACTTCCCTTTTCTCCACTTCCACTACTTGGCCAATGGAGCAGCTTCTTTGTTCAGCCTGGAGACTTATCTAAAAATGCACTATATGTCTAGCCGTTATCCAGAGAGAAAATATCTGTCAAAGACAGGAAATATCATTGAAGCTCCACTGTCTTGCCCTAATCTATGGGGAAGGGAGAGAACAACTCCCAGCCACAGAACCATGAGTCACTGAAATAAGATGCTTAGGTTTGACACAGCCAAAGATCTGAAGAGACTCCAGCCATCCCTGTTTTGTCTGTCTCATTTAGTGCATGTCCTTTTGCCTTAACTGTGATCTGTGTTGTAGTCCTTCGTGTCTTGTATCATACGTCAGACTATATTTACGGGATGATATCATATCTCCAGTTACCACAGAATATTATGTAATTCAGTGCTTGGATGATAATGAAACAAACAAAACAGATGCCTATTTTTCAGGAGTGAGAGGGCATTTTCTGAAATGTGATCATTTTGTACATAATTTAAGTTTCTGCTGAATTTCTGGTTGCAGAGGTGATCTTTAGAAACATGAGCCAAGTGTGAATCAGTACAGTGCTGTTTTACTGAGTCAGCACACCAACCACTCCAGTGCTTCAGCTCTTGCTCCTAAACAGCAGCAGAATGATCAAGGCTGCCATCAGTTTCACTGCTGTAATGGAGAATACTGTGGGCAGTGGTGAAACTGGCAAGAATCATTTCCGTTTCAGGCTCCTTGTTGTCAAAGTGATGGGAAGAAACAAAGGTAGTTGCTGGAGTCATTCCTTGGACCCAGTACAGAGCCTGGGGTAAGACGAAGAGTAATGGAGGCATTTGTTTTTTGTTTTTTTTTGCTAGAGTAAATCCTACTTCCATTTATGGTGGTGGTGGTGGTGGAGTTCTAATCATACTTCCCCTTCCCATTCCACCCCCGTCCCCCAGGCTGGTTCTGAGTTTCTACATGTAGAAGTGTGTTCTCTCTTCTCTTGTAGTAAATGAAAAATACACTAAAATAGATTTTTTTAACATTTTAAGATATAATCATTAAGGACAACAGAGCCTAGAGATATCAGAGTTGGCATCAAGGCACCTGCATCCATCACAGAATTACGTCTCTCATGAAGTGTCATTCCAAAGGGGATCTCCCGTCCCTGTAGCTCAGCTCACTTGCTCCTCAATTAGTTCACCAATTTCTCATATTCTCATGTGGATCCACCTTCCATCCTTCCCCCTCTCTCTCTCTATCTCTCTCCTAATAAGGTACTAATCCTACATGCTGTTAGATGCAGGTGGGTCCCTGTGGAGCCTCACAGAAGTCAATAGGATCAGGCAATGCAGAATTGCTTGCAGGATCAGGGCCTTTGATCAGGAGTACAAGTGAGGTGAGGCTCCTTACACTCTCCCTTCCTTTATCCTCCCATGAAAAGCAGAAAAAAAAGATACAATCTGGCCTTGACATATTAATTATATAAAGCACATTCAAATTAGAGAAGCATTCTTTTCTGTGCCAGATTGCTGCTCATGTTGCAGGGCACATGTCAATGACAGGATCTGTTCAATATATGGTCTTAAAGTAATAGCCATGTCTAATTAGTAATTCAACCCCAGCTCTAGCCTAGCTCTTCACAAAAGCTGCTGTATGTTATAGATATATTTGACATTCTTGGCCAGCATACTAATCTGTGCTGATGAATCTGTGCTGATTCATAGAAGAGGAACAGCATCTATATGAATAATTTTAAATTTAAAACAGAATAGAGCCCATTATTATAAAGATATTTCAACTTCTGTGTTTTAATCATAAATTTCCAGATTCACACCCTCCAGGTGAAATCTATATTTGATTTAACTTCATAGGACAAGGTATCTTTGCTCGTTGAACAAAAATACTTTAAAAAATCACTATGAAAGTTTTTAGCTGAATTCATTATCTTTTGGAGTGTGGTATCTAATGCTTTACAATAGCCTTTCTCTACAGTTTTCCAAGTTACATTTCATTCCCTTTGATGTCTGTGCTGTGGCAGAGCTGAAATGCAGAACCTGCAAAATGGAAAAGAATTAAAATCTAAAAGCACACATTAGGTTGTGGCCACCATTATCTTCACATGAAAGGGTCTTTGTCTGGCTAGCTGGAAGAAAAAGGGGAAATGCCCTTTAAAGGGGTCCCTTAAAAAGGGTGTTGAGAAGAGAGAACATTTACGGTGATGCACCCCTTTCACCTCATGTAAGGGGCGGGTGATGGGGTCCCAGCAGCAGAACGACTGGGACCTAGCTGGGGATTATTTGGAAATGATTAAGGAAAGGATGATGCCTACACTGTACAATTGGTTGTTGGGTTGTCCCAGATATTTTAAGTGAATAACATTGTGGCCTAATTAAACCACATCCATTGCCTCCTGTCTTCTTTATGGCATGGCCGGACAATGACTGACTCTGCGATTCCTGTTACTTTTTTAGTTAGGGCCTGATCCAACAGCCCTTCCCCACAACATTCATATTATAATTAATGGGAATTGTTAATGTATAAGTAATGCAGAATATATGGGAGTACTGGAATTTAAGGCTTGTGTTTTATTTATTTTATTAAATTCATAGTCCTTTAGTATTTAAAGAAATTTGTATAACTTTACTCACCTTCTTTTTAAAGTGTATTGTGCCTGTTGGTCATTCTGTGATTCCTCCTGAAATTCTTTGTTTATTTTTTCAGTTTAAATGTAATGACTTTTAATTCTGGCCTGTCCAGCAACCTCGGATAGGAACTATGTTACATTTTGTAATAGCCCTTAACTATCTTGAATTGTTTCACTCATGTTGTTACCTGGGGTTCCCCAAACCCAAAGCTCTCAGTAACTTTATTCTCTGTGAGGTGGTATCAGGACAAACCAAGGGAGACATTGTGCTGACACAAATAAATCAAAAGCAAGTACTTTCACTGAAAGCCAGCACTTTCTTAGTCTCCAGCACTCTCACCAGAATTCCTTTACTCAAAGTCTCTGCTTTATTTAGTCCCAAGCACATACAAACACAATGTGTTATAGAGCATCCCAAACTAGTAGTTACCCTACAAGTCTGGAGTGGTCTTAGGGTGATTCAGACAGCAGATTTCCAGTGGCCGGCCTTCTGTCTGTGGCTCAAGATCCACAAAGCGATCCACTTGTCCCAAACCCAAAATTCCCCTCTTATACCCAAAAAGTTACAAAGACATATCAATCAAAAGTGCAACATAGTTGACCAAACAAAATCAACTGTTAGGCAAAAGCAGGAGTTACAAAAACATGTCATTAAAAAAATAATAATTTTTAAAAAATGTTAAGCAAGCAGTTTTGAGCTATTCATCTGGCAGCTATATTTCCCCATAATGGCAGTCCTAAACTATATCCAGACGTCCTGTTTTTTTCACAGATGTTTACCCCAGCAGGTCAGAGAGAGCGTAGAGTCAAATTCATGTCATGTGATAGCTGCCTACCTCTCCTGCCTCGCCTTAGTTATGCAAAGTTCCTGCAAAAGCCTACTACATGGCTAAATGCAACAAGCAGAATAATTGATAGTCCATTCCAATAATTGGCAGTGGCTTGGACACTTGGCTGGTTGCTAAAATGCCCCTCTACAATGTCACTTTTATTAACCATCATCATCATTTCAAAATTAGAGCGGGAGAAAATAAAAAGCACGACAGAATTTTCATTTCCCAGGAAATGTCAATATTTTGAAATTTGGGTTTCTCCTGATTTGGAACAGAAAGTTAATCTTAATTATTTGCAAAACAAAATATTCTAAAATATTTCATTTTGATAAGGTTGAACAGGTTTAATATATGCTATTATGTATTAATATAACATGAAAATTGAAATGATCAATCTGAAACAAGATGAAAAAATCTAAATGAAATATTTTGATTGTTTCTTGCGAAAATTTCTATAAAATCAATATGTTCTCATGAAGCATTTTGATTTTGTCAAATCAGCATTTTCTGAGGAAAAACTGTTCCATTTGGAAATTTTCAATCAGCTCTGCTCTCAATGTCTCCTCATGTATTGTATGTATCAACTTAGTTACTCCTTGTTGTACTGTGGAAAACATAGTCACATATTTAGGGTGATCAAAACTAGACACTTTACTCCAGATCTGGCTGCTACTTCATAAAGAGGTAGCATAGCATCCTTATATTTATATATTTCATCTCTCTTGATAAAAGTCAACATCCTTTTGTGCTGATGCCTCACCTGCATACTTGACCAGGTTGTAGAATACTGAGTTTTTCAGTACATGTAGATCCTTTTTCTATCTCTGCGTGTAACTGTTTTGTCTATTACTAAATAAAAAACCAATACCTAAAAGTATTAGTCCCAGTGTGGAGCCCTGTGGAACTTCATTCCTCACCAAGTATCAAGAAGTATACATAACTTTATTTCCAACCTTCTGTCTTCCAATTAACCAATTCCTCATTCATCAACAATTATTATCTGACTACTATTTAGAGAGCGTATACAACAAATTTCACTATATGAAGCTGTCAAAAAGCTTTCTAAAGATTGAGTTATATTAAATATATTGGTTTCTGTTTACCCAGACTGTTAGTTATTACATTAAAAGAGTAATCTAATTTGTCCAACACAATTTACCTTTCAAACATTCATAATGACTCTTGCTTATTAAATTGTCCTTTTCTAAATATATCCTTTAGATATGCATGCTGTAAATATCACTTCAATAACGTCTCCCATCAGCTGCATTTCAGCAAAGCACTTAACCGCTTGCTTAAGTCCCATTATCTCCAATGGAACATTTAAAGAATAACAGACTTAATCACAAGTCCTAAGTGATTTGTTGAATCAGGACTACAGCTGTTTGATTTACAGGTCTATAATAGCCAGCCTCTTTTCTGGAAGAAGGAATCTGAATTACACATTTTTAGGAAGGTAACTGAGGTGGGGAGGGAGAGAGAACATTGTTTACTTTCTTAAAAGAAGAATGGAACTAAGATTTCAGGAAGGAGGCACACCCACTCTCTGAAAATCAGGCCTCTTTAGGTGTCATAAATTAACATTGAAACACCAAAAATAACTAAAAGCGGCAAAGAGTCCTGTGGCATCTTATAGACTAACAGACGTACTGGAGCATAAGCTTTCGTGGGTGAATAGCCACTTCGTCAGATGCATATACTGGACTCCACATGGACTCCTCCTGAGGGTCGAAACGACAGTCTGTACCTATACATAGAATGAAGAAAAGGAGTACTCGTGGCACCTTAGAGACTAACAAATTTATTTGAGTATAAGCTTTCGTGAGCTACAGCTTACTTCATCGGATGCGGCTGCTACTCTGAAATCTATACATAGAATGTTTCCGCTGACGTGCACAGGCAGAAATTGCGGAAAAACCACATAGCTTGCTTCATAATCTCAGGGCCGCCTGGGGGGCGGGGAGGGCGGAGGAAGTGGATCAATTTGCCCCAGGCCCCCGGGTCCCACAGAATACTACAGTATTGCAACTTTTTTTTATGGAAGGGGCCCCCAAAACTGCTTTGCCCCAGACCCCCTGAATCCCCTGGGTGGCACTGCATAACCTAAGTCGTGCAGAACGCAATGCCATCCACAGCCCCAGAAACAACCCTGACATTATAATCAAAGAGGCTGATAAAGGAGGTGCTGTTATCATCATGAACAGGTCTGACTACCAAAAGGAGGCTGCCAGACAACTCTCCAATACCAAATTCTATAGGCCACTTTCCTCAGATCCCACTGAGGAATACATTAAGAAACTGTACCATCTACTCAGGACACTCCATACACTAACACAGGAACAAATCAACATACCCTTAGAGCCCCAAATAGGGCTATTCTATCTACTACCCAAGGTCCACAAACCCGGAAATCCTGGACGCCCCATCATCTCAGGCATTGGCACTCTCACTGAAGGACTGTTCGGATATGTGGACTCTCTATTCAGACCCTACGCCACCAGCGCTCCCAGCTATCTCTGTGACACCACTGATTTCCTGAGAAAACTACAGTGCATTGGTGATCTTCCAGAAAACACCATCCTAGCAACCATGGATGCACAGACTCTCTACACAAACATCCCACACACAGATGGAAAGAAGCTGTAAGAAACAGTGTCCCTGATGATGCCACAGCACAACTGGTTGCTGAGCTCTGTGACTTTATCCTCATGCACAATTATTTCAAATTTGGTGACAATATATACCTCCAGACCAGTGGCACCTCTATGGGCACACCGCATGGCCCCATAATATGCCAATATTTTTATGGCTGATCTGGAACAACGCTTCATCAGCTCTCGTCCACTCACGCCCCTTCTATACCTACGCTACATTGATGACATATTCATCATCTGGATCCATGGGAAGGAAACCCTGGAAGAATTCCACCATGATTTCAACAGCTTCCACCCCACCATCAACCTCAGCCTGGACCAATCTACACAGCAGGTCCACTTCCTAGACACCACGGTGCAAATAAGTGATGGTCACATTGACACCACCCTCTACCAAAAACCCTCTGACTATTTTGCCTACCTTCATGCCTCCAGCTTCCATCCCAGACACACCACACAATCCATTGTCTACAGCCAGGCGCTGAGGTACAACTGCATTTGCTCCAACCCCTCAGACAGAGACCAACACCTACAAGATCTTCACCAAGCATTCTCAAAACTACTATACCCACACAAGGAAATAAGGAAACAGATCAACAGAGCCAGATGTATATCCAGAAGCCTCCTGCTGTGAGACAAGCCCAAAAAAGAAACCAACAGAAATCCACTGGCCACCACATACAGTCTTCAGCTAAAACCTCTCCAACGCATCATCAGTGATCTTCAACCCATCCTGGACAATGATCCCTCACAGGCCTTGGGAGGCAGGCCAGTCCTCGCCCACAGACAGCCCACCAATCTGAAGCATATTCTCACCAGCAACTACACACCGCACCATAGTAACTCTAACTCAGGAACCAATCAATGCAACAAACCTCAATGCCAACTCTGCCGACATATCTACACCAGCGACACCATCACAGGACCTAACCAGACCAGCCACACCATCACCGGTTCATTCATCTGCATGTCCACCAATGTAATATACGCCATTGTGTGCCAGCAATGCCCCTCTGCTATTTACATTGGCCAAACTGGACAGTCCCTACATAAAAGGATAAATGGACACAAATCAGATATTAGGAATGGCAATATACAAAAACCTGTAGGAGAACACTTCAGTCTCTCTGGACACACAATAGCAGATTTAAAGATAGCCATCCTGAAGCAAAAAAATTTCAGGACCCCTCTAATACAAAAATAAGTAATTCCTTTTGAAAATCTTGGCCATATTTTGTATTATGCTTTATTGATTAGTTACAAAGAGTCAGTGAACAGAACATTGAGCCTGTTCCTCCTGATAGTTACCAGGCACTTACATTTCCCACTGAAATCAGGGATGGTTGTGAATATTCTGTACCTCTCAAGCTCTGAGCCTTCAAAATCAGTTACCCAACAGAATAGATTGTAGGGGATCATGGGTGTTGTATTTTACTAAAAAATTCATATACCAAAAACGTAAGCAATAGAAAAAAACCCTAGTATATGTTAGCAGTCGGGATCAATAGTGTTACTGTTGTGTAATGTTGTTGTAGCTGATGCTGCAGCGTTGTTACTGCTGCCAGTGTTACTGTTTTTGGAGCTGCAATGTCAGCTGCACTAGCAGACAGTGCAGCATATTCATTCAGCACACTTTGATGTTACTTATGAAGAAAGACCACAGGCTCAGTTTGGGGGCAAAAGTGCTCGGCTAGATTTATTATTGACGAAGCATGGTACTAGCGCCCCAGCTCAGTGGTTACAGGTACACGAACACATGCAAGCCTGTGACAGGGAGGAGTCAATGTGTTTATATAAAAAGAAAAGGAGTACTTGTGGCACCTTAGAGACTAACCAATTTATTTGAGCATAAGCTTTCGTGAGCTACAGCGAACACTTGGATTTTAAGAACAATGAAAAAGCAATCAGGTTCTTAAAAGAAGAATTTTAATAGAAGAAAAAGTAAAAGAATCACCTGTGTAAAATCAGGGTGGTAAATACCTTACAGGGTAATTATATTCGAAACATAGAGAATCCCTCTAGACAAAACCTTGGGTTACAAAAGGACACGAAAGCAGGAATATCCATTCCATTCAGCACAGCTTATTTTCTCAGACATTTAAACAAACATAATCTAATGCATATCTAGCTAGATTACTTACTAAGTTCTAAGACTCCATTCCTTTCTGTTCCTGGCAAAAGCATCACACAGACAGAGAGAACCTTTGTTTCTCCCACTTTTGAAAGTATCTTGTCTCCTCATTGGTCATTTTGATCAGGTGCCAGCGAGGTTATCCTAGCTTCTTAACCCTTTACAGGTGAAAGGGTTTTTCCTCTGGCCAGGAGGGATTTTAAAAGTGTTTACCCTTCCCTTTATATTTATGACACGCCCCCCAAATCACAGATAGGGTGAAACGCTGGCTGTGATTTCTTCCTGGAGCTCTAGGAGAAAATAGAGTTAATAAGACACATGCACCTCTAAATATACTACCAAGTATATAAAGACTAACAATATTTTCCACATCTCAAGGACGATTTTAACCAGTTGATTCTGGGAAACTTTCATGGGAGAGTGCATCAGCCACTTTGTTCGAAGCTCCTGAGATGTGTTGAATGTTGAAATCAAAATGTTGGAGAGCTAAACTCCACTGAAGAAGTTCTTTGTTATTTCCCGTGGTGGAATGAAGCCACTGTAGCACAGCATGGTCGGTTTGCAGGTGGAAACGCCGTCCCCAAACACATAGTTTTCCAGAGCGTAGACAATGGCATAACATTCTTTTTCACTGACTGACCAGTTGCTTTCCCTCTCAGACAGCTTCTTCCTGAGAAACACTACAGGGTGGAATTCTTGATCCGGTCCTTCCTGTATTAAAACTGCTCCCACATCACGCTCAGATGCATCTGTGGTTACTAGGAACAGTTTGTCAAAGTCTGGGGCCCTTAGTACAGGGTCAGACATGAGTGTCGCTTTAATCTGGTTAAAGGCCTTCTGACACTCTTTGGTCCACTGAATGGCGTTTGGCTGTTTCTTTTTGGTTAGGTCTGTCAGTGGGGCAGCGATTTGGCTGTATTGCGGTACAAATCACCTGTAATACCCGGCCAAGCCTAAGAAGGATTGAACCTGTTTCTTTGACTTTGGGACAAGCCACTTTTGGATAGCATCCACTTTGGCTTCTAGGGGGTTGATAGTTCCTTGATCCACCTGGTGTCCAAGGTAAGTCACTCTGTTTAGGCCTATTTGACACTTCTTAGCCTTAACAGTTAGTCCTGCCTCCCTTATGCACTTGAAGACTTTTTATACATATTCCAGGTGTTCTGCCCAGGAATCTGAAAATCTGGCCACATCGTCAAGGTAGGCAACTGCATATTTTCCTAATCCCGCTAGGAGACCATCTACAAGTCTTTGGACGGTGGCTGGTGCATTCCGCAGCCCGAAAGGGAGTACATTAAATTCATACAGCCCGAGATGTGTGATGAAGGCTGACCTTTCCTTGGCAGATTCATCTAGCGGTACCTGCCAGTACCCCTTGGTTAAGTCCAAGGTAGAGATGAACTGGGCCCGTCCCAGTTTCTCTAATAGTTCATCTGTGCATGGCATTGGATAGTTGTTGAGGCAAGTTACACCATTTAGCTTATGGTAGTCCACGCAAAAATGTATCTCCCCATCTGGTATGGGAACTAGAACCACTGGAGATGCCCATGCACTGCCAGAGGGGAGGATTACACCCATCTGTAACATATCCTGGATCTCCCGTTCTATAGCAGTTTTAGCTTGAGGAGACACCCGGTAAGGGTGGACCCTAATTGGGTGAGCATTACCTGTGTCAATGGAGTGGTATGCCCGTTCAGTCAGTCCTGGGGTGGCTGAGAACGTTGGTGCATAGCTAGTGCACAGCTCCTTGATCCGCTGTCGCTGCGTACGCCCAAGGGTCATGGAGAGGTTCACCTCTTCCACACCACCAGCACTTTTTCCTTCGTAATAGACACCTTCAGGCCACTCAGCGTCATCTCCTCCCTGGGCTGTAAACTGACAAACCTTTAATTCTTTGGAATGAAAGGGCTTTATAGAATTAATATGGTATACCTTAGGCTTTCGGTTGGAGGTGGGGAATGTTATGAGACAATTAACAGCTCCCAGGCACTCCTGGACTGTGAATGGCTCTTCCCACTACGCTTCCATTTTATGGGCCTGGAGCGCCTTTAAGACCATGACCGGGTGCTCTACTTTGAAGGAACGCTCTCTGGCATGTTTATCATTCCAGGCTTTTTGCTCTTTTTGAGCATCCTGTAAGTTTTCTTTAGCAAGGGCTAAAGAGGTTTGGAGGCTGTTTTGTAGATTGGTTACAAAGTCCAGAATGTTAGTTCCTAGAGAAGGTGTAAATCCCTCCCATTGCTGCTTCACCAACTGTAATGGCCCCTTAACCTCACGGCCATATACAAGTTCAAATGGGGAAAACCCTAAACTGGGATGTGGTACAGCTCTGCAGGCAAAGAACAACTGCTGCAACACTAGGTCCCAATCATTTGAGTACTAATTTACGAATGAACGTATCATGGCCCCCAAAGTTCCATTCAACTTCTCCACCATGCCATTTGTTTGATGGTGGTAAGGAGTGGCAACCAAGTGATTTACCCCATGAGCTTCCCAAAGGTTTTTCATAGTTCCTGCCAGAACATTAGTTCCTGCATCTGTGAGGATGTCGGAGGGCCAACATACGCTGGCAAAAGTGTATGTTAGTGCCTGGCACACACTTTTAGCCCTGATGTTGCTTAGAGCTACTGCTTCCGGCCATCGGGTGGCAAAATCCATAAAAGTCAGTATGTACTGCTTTCCTCTGGGTGTCTTTTTTGGAAAAGGACCCAGAATATCCACAGCTACTCGCTGAAATGGAACTTCAATGATGGGGAGTGGCTGGAGAGGGGCTTTGACCTGGTCTTGGGATTTTCCCACTTTTTGGCATACATCACAAGACTGGACATGGAAGAAACATCCTTGCCCATTCCCTCCCAGTGGAATGACCCCCCCAAAACGGTCTTTGGTCCTGTTCACCCCAGTATGGCCACTAGGATGATTGTGGGCTAAGCTCAAGAGCTTGACCCGGTACTTAGTTGGAACTACCACCTGTCTCTGAGGATGCCAGTCTTCCTGGTGTCCACCAGAAAGAGTTTCCTTGTATAAAAGTCCTCTTTCTACAACAAACCTGGATCGATTAGAAGAGCTGAGAGGCGGTGGGTTGCTCCGTGCCGCCGTCCAAGCTCTCTGGAGGCTTTCATCTGCTTCCTGTTTGGTCTGGAACTGTTTCCTTGATGCTGGAGACATCAGTTCCACATTGGATTGTGGACCTATGCTTGTTCTCTCTGGAAGCGATGTAGGGGATGGGGCCATTTCCATTGACTGTGAACCGCTCTCCGCTGGTGCACTGTGTTGGGATTCAGGCTCCGGCTGAGCCTCTTGTGTAGGGTTATCAGCAGCTGCCGGTTAAGGTTCAGGGGGCCCTTTGGTGTTGGGGTTGCAAGTACTGGATTCACTGCTGGGAATGGGTCCAGTGCTAGTTGTTCCGCTGGTTCCGGTTTTGTGACTGTCTCTGTCTGGGTCTCTGGGACAAGATCCACTACTGCTGTTGCAGACGTTGGCCTGGGGTCCGGGTCCATCACCTCTGACCAGGTCCTGGTAGAAGTTTCCGGAACAGAGCTAGGCATGACAGCTTGTTTAGCCTGGCTGCAGGTGACCATTTCCACCCTCTTGGTTAGCTTCACACGATTGGCCAGGTCTTCCCCCAACAGCATGGGGATGGGATAATCATCATAGACTGCAAAAGTCCACGTTTCTGACCAGCCCTTGTACTGGACAGGCAACTTGGCTGTAGGCAAATTGAGAGAGTTGGACTTGAAGGGTTGAATAGTCACTTGGATCTCTGGGTTGATTAAACTGGGGTCCACTAAGGAAGCATGGATAGCCGACACTTGTGCTCCGGTGTCCCTCCACGCGATGACCGTTTCCCCCTCCCACACTCATAGTTTCCCTCCGCTCCAAGGGTATCTGGGAGGTATCTGGGCCTGAGGACCTCTGGTGTGATTCCGGTGCAATGAACTATAATCTGTTGGGGTTCTTGGGGCAGTTGGCCTTTACATGCCCCGGCTCTTTACATTTAAAACATCGTCCAGCTGACGGGTCACTGGGGCGAGGTGGGTTGCTGGAGAATGGTGTGGCAGGATGATAAGGTGTCTGGAGGGTTCCCTGGGGGGTAGTTGGGGCCTTGGGCTGCCCCTGGTAGTAGGGGGTGGTCTGAGGTTGTCCCTTCTGGTATCCGCTCCAACTGTGATCAGTTTTTTTTTTCTTTTCTGCCACCTCCACCCATTTGGCTCCAATCTCCCCCGCCTCGATTACAGTTTTGGGCTTCCCATCTAAGATGTATCCTTCTATTTCCTCAGGAACACCCTCTAAGAACTGCTCCATTTGCATTAAGAAGGGCAAATCTTCTGGAGATGTAACACTTGCTCCTGATATCCAGGCATCCCAATGTTTCACAATGTGATAGGCATGTCGGGTAAATGACACGTCTGGTTTCCATCTTAGGGTTCTGAATTGCTGACAGGAATGCTCGGGTGTTAGCCCCATTCTGACTCTCGCCTTGGTTTTAAACAGTTCATACTGGTTCATGTGTTCCTTTGGCATTTCAGCCTCCACCTTAGCTAAGGGTCCACTGAGCTGCGGCCTCAACTTTACCATGTATTGTTCTGTAGAGATGCTCTACCCAAGGCAGGCCCTTTCAAAGTTTTCTAAGAAGGCCTCGGTATCATCGCCTGCCTTGTAGGTGGGGAACTTTCTGGGATGGGAAGTGGTACCTGGAGAAGGATTGCTAGGGTTTGTTGGTATATTCTGCTGAGCCTTTGCCTTCTCCATCTCCAGTGCATGCTTCCTCTCTTTTTCCTTCTCCTCCAGTTCTTTTTCCTTGCCTCCATTTCTTTTTCCCTTGCCTCCATTTCTCTCCTGTGGGCAGCCTCCATTTCTTTTTTTTTTTTGGCCGCTTGTGCATCCACCTCCATCTGTCTGAGTTCTACCTGTCTTTCATGTTCCTTTTGTCTTTCCTCAGCCTCAAATCTGGCTAATTCCAGCTTCTGTTGAACAGTGCAGTCTGTCATCCTAACCTGTCTGTTTTTAACTAACTTTACACCCGAGAGTTAGAAAGAAAACAAAACAAAAACTTTGGCTTGTAAAATTTTGCTGTGCTGTCTGGATACCTATGTTCTCTGATACTGATTGTCAGCCTACAGAAAAATTCTTAAAAAAACCCTAACACCTTTGTCTCCAGGTAAATAGGCAGAAAACCCCTCTAGTTGCTCTTAGGAAAAAAAAACAAAAACAAAACTTCTTCAGGTCTGTGAAGACTTATGCATTTCCCTGCAGGAGGTTAACAACCCTGCCTTTAGGTAGAGAAAACTCCAGCTCACAAAAGACAATTCCCTTTTGTCTCTGCTCTGGCCCCCAAGCAGAGAGCAAAAAACAAAACAAAACAAAAACCTCTAACTGCTTTCAGCCGAAAACCTGATTTCCAGCAGCCCAAAGGAAAAAAAAAATTCCTTTTAAAATCTGTGCTTCTGGTTCAAAAAATCTCAAACTGATTTCAAAATGATTTCAAGTTAATCCCACCACTCTGCCACCATGACAAGTTTCCTTCCCCACTCTGAACTCTAGGTTACAGATGTGGGCACCTGCATGAAAACCTCTTAAGCTTATTTTTACCAGCTTAGGTTAAAACTTCCCAAGGTACAAACTATTTTCCTTTTTCCTTTGGACTTTATTGCTGCCACCACCAAGCATCTAACAGATATATAACCGGGAAAGAGCCCGCTTGGAAACGTCCTTCCCCCCAAAATACTCCCCAAACTCTACTGCCCCTTTCCTGGGGAAGGCTTGATAAAAATCCTCACCAATTTGCATAGGTGAACACAGACCCAAACCCTTGGATCTTAAGAACAATGAAAAAGCAATCAGGTTCTTAAAAGAAGAATTTTAATAGAAGAAAAAGTAAAAGAATCACCTCTGTAAAATCAGGATGGTAAATATCTTACAGGGTAATTAGATTCAAAACATAGAGAATCCCTCTAGGCAAAACCTTAGGTTACAAAAAGACACAAAAGCAGGAATATCCATTCCATTCAGCACAGCTTATTTTCTCAGACATTTAAACAAACAGAATCTAATGCATATTTAGCTAGATTACTTACTAAGTTCTCAGACTCCATTCCTTTCTGTTCCCGGCAAGAGCATCATACAGACAGAGAGAGCCTTTGTTTCTCCCCCTTTTGAAAGTATCTTGTCTCCTCATTGGTCATTTTGGTCAGGTATCAGCGAGGTTATCCTAGCTTCTTAACCCTTTACAGGTGAAAGGGTTTTTCCTCTGGCCAGGAGGGATTTTAAAGGTGTTTACCCTTCCCTTTATATTTATGACACACCTACACACTCACACAGGAGGAGAGTTACCGGAGACAGCAGAAGAAGCTCAGAAGCAGAAGCACAGTAGATCTGGTGTGTCCGCCTGCGGTCACGGATCTGGGCCGGCGAGCAGGTCAAGAAGCAGGGGGCTTGTGTGCATGCCTTCTTCCTTTTATTGGAACTGGGCAGCTCCTGTCACATACACTGAGTTTCCCTTCTGTGTCCATCACCGAGAAGCATTCCCAGGCCTCGTTCCTCTCATGCATACCAGGTTCTTCTTTTCTTTACAGCACCTCATGATTGCCTTCTCAGGGCAGATTACATCAGACACACTTGTCTCCAGGGCTCTATTCTCCTTGCAGTTACAAATCTTACAATCGTATTGTACTGGATTGAACAGAGGCTTTACATAACAGTAATTAGCCTTTGGTTTAAAGTCCTTGGAATAATTTGATTCACTTGAAACATATAGTCGGCATACTCCAATAGTCTACTATATGTCAGATATCACAGTGTTTCCATACTTGCTTGCAAGTTGGGATATGCTGACTTTTGAAAGGCAACTTACTGTTAAGATTAAACTTCATAAATCATTCTAAGGTGATCCCAAAAACCAAACAGAAACATTTAATAATTATTAAAATAACTAATAATAACATATTATTTTATAAATAGAAACTAATTAGTATTATTAATAATAAATAATTATAATGATAAACATATTAATAACCAACATAAGATTTTACCTCTCCCAACATAGCTATAAAAAAGAAGGGACTTTGTCATTTTAATATTCGCAAAGGACCATTTATCTTTTATGGTGAATATTAAATAATAATAAATAAATTAGATAATAATGCCAAGCAAATATTTTGTTTTAAATTGAAATAACTAGCGAAGTGTTGAACTTTACTGCTCATTCACATTGCTTTTTGTTGCATCCTATACTATCCCATCCCATCTCATGTAATTCATCTGTAAATTTTGTAGAAATTAAAGACTCCTCAGGAAAAGCATCTAGTCTCCTTATTTGGCATTAAAGTCTGCAGCACACATTAGTTGCACATTTAATAATAATCAGATATTCCAGTGCTATAACCACTGTGTAGAAAGAAATGTTTGAATTATCCGACTTATTATTGCTTCCCTGTCTTGCCAGCATTACCTTGATTTTATCGAGATTGAATTTCAACCACGTAGCCTTAATCTATGTCCCAATTTCATTCAGATAGTACAAATGAGGTTTTACTCCCTAATGCCAGGTGAAACATAAAACAGCTACTTCCTCTGCAGTGTAACTGAATTTTACCATTGTGTAAATAAGTCCTGTGCTGCCTCTTGTACAGCGTGAATAGAGAATATAATGCTCTCTATACAGTAACAGTTCATACTGTTCATACTGGACACATATAGTGACCTTATTCTGTTTCTTTGCATTAAGAGAAGGGAAATGAAACTTTGTTTAGAAATCATTAGGCTTCTTCTAACAGTCACAGCACTACATAAAGAAATGTTTCCGAAAAGAGGTTTTTGCAGAGATTGCAGTGACTTTCAGTGTATTGAGGTATGAATTCCTGGGGTCACAAGTGATTTTAATAAAATCTCCCTAAAATTGTGTAGAATCATGATACCTATCCTGTTTTATATAGCAATAACTTGAACTCTGCTATGCTATAGGAAACTTGACAAGTACATTTTTTCCTAATGCAGGTTCTTCTGCTGAAACTTACAACTTCTGAATAAATAAAATAAACTTTGGGACTAGAAAGAGATATGGCCTACCCAGAGAGGTCAGAGGAAAGTTGGACAAGTTTGGGGGTTCAGATGCACATAAGTATTTGACGCTGACAAGAAGATCAAAGTCGCAGTGAGCACTTGCTTTTGGTTCCTTTCTTACTAGATACTGCATTGAACCTGGATGTAGTTTGACTGCTACCAGTATAACAAACGTTCCCTCTAATCCTCACATTGAGTAAAATAATTTCAGTCACTCACTCTGCTGGATAGATGTGATATTCTGATTTGAACCCTGAAGAACTGCTGGTAGCACACAGACAAGATGGCCAGGCTCTGAGCCTGTCAGCCAAAGGTTCATATTTGGTAGCTCAAGCCACATAAGAATTGGCCACCCATTTAAGCTAGTCAATGGTCTCTAGACAACCATACTACCAAAATACCTGCTTAGCAGAAACATCATCATGCTTCCATTAAACAAGGGACACAGACTCCAGTGTACATTTGGGACTCAAAATATCAATAGAACCTGCAGGGGTTGGCCCACTACTAGCCCCTGAATCCAAACCCTGATCAACCAGCTTCAAGAGGTCTCCTCAAGCCTTACCTTGTGAAGTTTGCGTAGCCTGGATTATTAGTACTCATTTGTCTACCTTCTGAAAATTTTAAAACTGTAATGAGTATCTCCATTTGATTTTTATCTTGTATAGCAGAAATACCAAGAAAGATTCATCTTGTATTGCAAATGAAAAACAACATTGCCTATATGAGGGAACTGTAAGACAGAGGTACCCTTGCAGCTCCAAAGGTAACAGTTAATATTTGAACCCAAAGCAGGCCTGAAAATCTTTTCACACTTCTTGGTTTGAATTTTGTCTCTGTTTAACGCAGGGGACTTTGAAAGGTCAGTTGGATTTGATCAAATATTTTCAGACTTAGTAGATGAAATATTTAAAAATGAGACCATTGTCAATTCTTTCCTGGGAATCTCTTGATTTAAAAATTTAGAGTTTAACAACAAAATTATGCCCATTATTCAGTATAACCTGATGCTTAGAGACAGGGCTTCCTTGGGATGCCAACAATCTGAGACAGCAGTGCTGTAGGAGCTGACTATAGGCCAATGCAAGTTGCTGCATTGGCTTCCCAACACATAGGCTTTGCAGCCAGTACGGCCTCTGAGACATGGCCTGTCCACTTTTAAGGAGGGGCATAGGGGAAAAAGAGGTGCCAGCTGGCCTGTCTGTTTTTTCTACTCTCTTTTCAGCTGCAGGCCAAGAGATGTAATTTGTGGCCAGATGGTTGCTATAACTAGCAACTAAACATGTAATGGCTGGGAGCATGCTGAAGCTCACTGAGTTCTATTCCTTGTTACCCCACTCTTGCTGGTTGGATTTGGGCTAGTCATTATGCGCTTCAGTTTCTCCAATTGTAAAGTGGCGATGTTGATATTTAGGTACTTTTGTGAAAATGTTCTGTGTGGGTGCTAGGCATATGTGGGCAAACAGTATGGCTGGAAATACTAAGATCAGTAGAACCCTGCTTACCCAACCCTCTGTTATCTGGCTGACTGTATTAACCGAACAACCAGCGCACACAGGTCCAGAAGTGGGTGATCCCTCTAATGGCCACTAGATGGCACTTCAAGCTGATACTTCCCTATTCTCTGGATCAGTGATGGGCAACCTGCGGCCTGTGGCCACAAGCACTCCGTCAGGGTAATTCACTGGTGGGCCAAGAGACAGTTTGTTTACATTGACTGTCCGCATGCACGGCCACCCGCAGCTCCCATTGGCCGGGAACGGTGAACTGTGGCCACTGGGAGCTGCGAGCGGCCGTGCCAATGGATGGTCAATGTAAATAAACTGGCTCTTGGACTGCCAGTGGATTATCCTGATGGGCCACGTTCAGCTGCGGGCTGCAGATTACACACCACTGCTCTAGATAATCTGTTTTTTTTTTTTTTTTTTTTCTGATTTGGCCCTGGTCCCAGTTCAAATCGTATAAATGGGTTTCTACTGTAGTTATTTACTGGAGTTCTTTTTCTAAGTTTTTCTACATTCCAATTTTTGCTATCTAATGTCTCCAGCCCAGAGTGTACATGCTGTAAACGCTAGGATAAAACATCTTGCTAGTGTCAACACATTTCACTTTCAGCAAAGGCTTTGTCTTTATTAGAAAAGTACTCGTGGAAGTTACCAATATTAGCTAAATCAATATTAATGTTTAACCCAGTTTAAATCTGTCTATATTACTGGTCTGCGCCAATTAAACTAGATCAGTTTTGAAATCCTTTTCCTTAAATTGATGTACTTAACTAGGTGTGACCCAGCCATAAGCAATTTACACCTGATACATGAATCTCCATTGTATTGCACCTTGTGTAATCCCATCAAGGATGAGTGCAGAACACTCTCATTCTGATTTTGTAGGGTATGTTAAGATATAGATATTCAGGCCTGTCTGTAAAGGCCTATACTCTAAGAATTTAGGTGTATTCTTATCACTTAGGTAGTTATAGAGGTATAAAAGGGAGAATGAAAATCATTATCTGACTGTATAAGGCCTTTTCTCACTGTGACAGTCTGAGGCCCTGTTCTTAAGCTAAGATCTTTGGCTAAACAGCAGAGGCAGCCATAAGCTGGGAAGCCAACGGTCACATCCTTACATTCCAAACTAGTCTAATTGAAATAAGGTGCTATTGGGCTGTTAGGAATACAATCCTGTCCTGATAATGCCTATCACCTCCAGAGAAAGGGAAGTGCCTAGAAAATGTAAAAGGAAACTTAGTTTGATAGCATCCTGTCTGGCAAGAACTCACTTATCAATAGCTGAGGTGTGAAATCCTCATTTCTGTGTTGTTCTATCATTGTAGTCCCCATTTCCCTATTGTTTGTCTGTATAATCTCTGTCTGGTTCTAGGATTATTTCTGTCTGCTGTACAATTAATTTTGCTAATTAAGGTGGTGGGATATAATTGGTTACGTAATTATGTTACAATATGTTAGGATTGTTTAGTTAAATTTCAGGAAAATGATTGGTTAAGGTATAGCTAAGAAGAACTCAAGTTTTACTATATAGTCTGAAGTCAATCAGGAAGTAAGGGGGGGGAACGGGAACAGGGAATGGGGGTGGGGAAATTGGAATCATGTTTTGCTAAGAGGGGGCAGGAATGGGAACAGGGACACAGGTAAGGCTCTGTAATGTCAGAGCTGGGAAGGGGGACACTAAGGAAGGAAACTGGAATCATGCTTGCTGGAAGTTCACCCCAATAAACATTGAATTGTTTGCACCTTTGGACTTCGGGTATTGTTGCTCTCTGTTCATGCGAGAAGGACCAGGGAAGTAAGCGGGTGAAGGAATAAGCCCCCACTTCATATGGATGTAAATAATTACAGCATACACAGTGTAGTGACAACTCAAGCTCATGGATTCTAAATCCTTTTTGTCTGTGGCAGAAGAATTTACCTGTAGTATATCTAGTTATTCCAGAAACGGAAGCTGATTGTTTAGTATGCAAAATGATAAAGTATTCATCTTTCTGCATCTGAGAGAAGCTCTGTTATCTCAAGCTCTGTTATCTCTGAAACCAAATAAATAAATAAATCCCATTCTGTTTTATTGTAATTTTGCTGCAAAGGATGCAGATCAGCATTTTGAGAAGTCACACCATTTTAGCAGTATGACTTCAGGAGAAGAAATTTTTGCATTAATGGGAAATAGATCACACTTTTAAAAGCTTTAATTGATTAAATATTAAGCATACTGCTGTTCTAAAGACAACTACTATAGTCAACATTTTAAAGCTAGGCTCCCCAATCCTTAGGTAAGTACTTAAATAACTTCTGGGACCGCTGCTGTCATCCGTGAGTTTGTAAATATTATTGCTCGTGAGATTTCTTCAGGTAATTCCTACAGTACCTCAGGGTGAATAGCATCCGTCCTCATGGATTTGAATTCATTTAAATTGGTCAGAAGATCTCTGATGTGTTCTTTACTTATCCCAATCTGCCTCCCTTCCCCTTTATTGTCTATGGTAACTTCACTAGTCGTCCAGTTACTTGTTGTTTTTTTGGGGTTTTTTTTTTAGACAACTGAATCAAAGCAGGCTCTGAGCAGCTCTGCCTTCCTATCATCTGCCATTACCAGCTCACCTTCTCTATTGAGCAGCGTACTTACACCATCCTTGAGAGTTCTTTTTTGTCTGATATATTTGAAGAACCCTTTCTTGTTGTGTCTAACATCCCATGCCAGCTGTAATTCATTCTTTGCCTTGGCTTTCCTGATTTTGTCCCTACAAGCTTGCGCTATTCCCATGTAACCTTACTTGGTGACATGCCCCTCTTTCCATTTCCTGTATGTATTAATTTTGGTTTTTCGGTAGCTAAAAACTGCTTGTGCAGTCACATTGGCCTCCTGTGGCTATTTTTCTCATTCCTCTGTGTTGGAATATGCAGGACAGGGGCCTTAATAGCCAATATTGGTAACATTTGGGGGCTAGATGCAAAGTTGACTCATCTTGAGGAAGAGGTATAGCTTATAGTGGGCTTCAGTGGAAAGAACACTGGACTAAGAGTTAGGAGAACCAATCCTGACTCTGCCACTGGCTTCCAATGGAACCTAGCATAAGTCACTTTGCCTCTTTTTCTCTTAGGATCAATATAGTGATTGTTACCCTCTGGCATATACTTGTTCTGGGGGAAGAGACACCAGTTTTCTTCAATATAAGGCAGCATACTGTAACAGAGGCCATAAAAAAATGATGGCATCTTGGGAAGGCTAATGTAAAGTGCATACCTTTTTGGATTAAAAACTTGCATTTTTAGTAATACAGTATCCCCCTTGCATGGAAATTTTAAAGTTCTTTGCTGGATGGAAAGCATTTAAAATTAATATTCCAGATCAAACTGTATGTTTTCCTTCCCATTTGATTTGTAATACATAAAAAACTTTTTGGTAGTGGTTGCTGGATTGTTCATTGTTTACAGAAATAGCTTCCTGGAGTTCACGCAGTTCACAGGCAAAATGGATAAGCTCAACTCTTGAACAGGTTGTTGTAGGGTGGAAACAAATGGAGTCTGACTCTAGTTTTTAAAAGATGTTGCTGCACAACTTCCCTACGTACATATTTGGTTAATCATTTTGGAACTAATCAACAACAATAAAACTGAACTTGTTTCTAAATCACCTGGAAATAATAGAGGCTATTGTGTTATATATCCATAAATGCTAGGTTTTGCTTTTATGACATGCAGTTCTAACCAATTGGTGAGACAAATGAAGAATATTAAACTACTGCAATTATGATCTAAATATACTTCTATAATTAGTTTACATCAGTTGACTGCTCCCTTTCAGGAATTAAGTAAAGACAGAGAGCATGGCTACACAAACCCACTGTTTGGATTAGGAGGTGTGAATAACAATGCACACCAAAATACTGTGCTGTAACATCCCTATGTGGACAATTCAGGCAGAAACTAAAAGGTTCCTACTTTAATGACTGTAGTCCTGTTTGAAAAGGATTACATTAAGGTGAAGTAGGAACCTTTTAGTTTGTGTCCACATGGGGGTATTAGAGAACAATGAGTGATTTGGTAAACCTTGCTGTTCACACTCCTGTAGTCCAAACTATGGGGCAGGGTAGATAGGCCCAGAAACTCATTAAGGGTCAGATTGTGGCCAGTGTGCTGTGGTGAACAAGGTGGGTGGCCACAACACAAGGTGGCCTTCCTCCCCACTATTCTTTGTGCTCCTGCACAAATCGTATGTATAGTCCTCCTTGGAGATTGTGCACTCTGTGTGTGATTGGTTGGGGGGAAGGTAAGGGTGTTAGGGCAGATCAGTAATCTGACATAATGCATATGTACCCTGTTATAGGATTTGACACTCCTGGAGGGAGTTGGGCCTGATCCTGCATTGCAGTACACCTTGTATAGCCATTTATACCTGTACAAAGTGGGTATGAGTTGCTACCAGATCAGAATAGTAGTGTTGTGCAACAATTTCATAGTCATGCTAATGACTACACTTTATGTAAGGCAGTGGTGTTCCAGGCAGAACAGCTAGAACACATGCAGAGTCTGAGAACCGAGAAACACTGAACTATAGGACTAAAGAATTGGAGGATTCTAGCACTTAAAGGCTCTAGAATTTAAGCTATCTGACAGCAGGACACCCCTATACAGAAACAGTAAGACTGTAAGGCAGTGGTGGGCAACCTGAGGGCTGCGGGCCACACGCGGCCCGTAGGTTGCCCACTACTGCTGTAAGGGAAATGATAAAACTTTTAGGAAGTTGGGGATTTGAAGATCATAGTCTGTTATGCTTTATTTTTGGTTCTGGATAATTAAAGTTTGATCTTCTTAAAACACAGAATGGAAGAGATGGAAATATATATGCGATAAAGAAATAAGATTATATATTAACAATATCTGCTGATTTCCAGAGTAATGTATCTTGATCTGAATTCTAATTTTAATACTTTTGGTTTTGACTCTCTTCCATCTATTAAGGTTCAAGATCAAGGTGCAGTATTTCAGCATATTTGCTTCTATTAGCAAAGGATTCTTAACTTTTCTAAGCTA
Source organism: Lepidochelys kempii (assembly GCF_965140285.1). Classification (NCBI taxonomy): domain Eukaryota; kingdom Metazoa; phylum Chordata; order Testudines; family Cheloniidae; genus Lepidochelys; species Lepidochelys kempii. The sequence goes on from NC_136380.1 coordinate 88,256,707, forward strand.
CAAGAAATAGACAGAATCAACCCTTTGAAAGGTTACACCACATCAATTATAGCAGTTTCTTCGAGTATAAGAAAGACAGATAATGGTCTCTGTTTTCTAATTATAAACATCTGTACCTGTTGAGAAGATACTGTTTTAAATCCCAAAGCAGTCATTTCAGACAAAAATTAGCATACTTAGACTCAACCTGGAGGTGATTTTTGTCCTATGTTTTTTTTCTTCATAAACGTTCAGAAAAAAAATGTATTTGCCTGTTTAAATGTAAAGGTTTACAAAACAAAGGGAAACAAGCTCACTTGGCTTGAACTCCAGTGAATTTAATATATCCCTGTATCTATAAATTAGACTATTAGCCCATAATGGATGAATCCTTTCTAATATTTTTAAACAACAAAATTAAAACAGCCAAGTTGTTCCATTAGAGGTTTTAGGAGTGCTAGTGGCAATGTAGGATGCAGGCCTGTATTTTCACCTGAGACAGTATTTTGGGGTTTGCTTGCCTGTTTAATTCTTTTTGATACATATACATTGTACACACATATTCGTAACAAAGGGATTCTTACTAAGGACAAAGATGCAGTGTATGTTGCTTTTGCCTAAGCCAGATGGGTTTGTTAGTATAATGGGAACAGATACTTGCTTAATGGTACAAACCTTTCCTACAAGCTAAGGGCTTGTCTGCTTGGGGATGTTAGTGCACAGCAAGCTAGGGTGTGAATTTACAGCACATTAGCAACTCCTCGCTAACTACCAATGTGGACAGTCCTGTTGTACTAAAGAGCTTTCAGGTGGCTTAGTGTAGTAGAGTTTAGTATGTAAGGCCAAGTATATACTACTAAGTTTTGTCAGCATTGCTATGTCAGCCAGGGTGTGTGGAAAAAAACACATACCCTATCTGATATACCTATGCTGGCAAAAGCCCCAGTATATACTACATCTATGCAGAGTATAATGGACCTGACTGGGCCTGATTCATTTCCATGGCTGTTTGCTGGCAGAAGTGTCATGATCCTCCTAAATCAGTGTCACAGGCCAGGGGATACAGAATAGGCAGTCCAGTCTACCATCTTCCCAAGGCCAGTGAAGTTACTGAACTAGCAATCTTATTCTTGGGAACACCAGAGGCCTCCCCCTCTGTTCATCTATCTGTCAGTCTTGATGACGTTCATGATTTTATCATGAATGCTGCAGTATTTCGTGCTGCTGGGGCTCTGTTATTATGAAAGAAGTTCAGCTTTCATTTAAAAAAAAAGTAAATTTCTAGCCCTTGTTTGTATTTTTTGTAACCATTAATTTTAGGACAATCTCATGCTTTCAGGGGGTAGGCTCCTAATTCTGAATACTTGCAAGGCTCAGCATTGCTGTCTTGAATTCGAAGAAAGCTCTGTGATGGAATTTACAAACCCCTCACTAAGGCCAAGGCCAGGGAAAGGCTAGAGCAGGGCTGGACAGAGAATGTTGTGTCCCTCAGGTACTGCCAAGCATGCTTCTGGGGAAAGGAGCAGTATAAAAAGAGGTCCAGTAGCCCAGGCCAGTGTAGGAGGAAATAAGCCATTCCTAGAAGGAGAAGGATCTTTTATAGAGGTGGTTTGGCTGTGAATCTTTCCCCAACTCCTTGGAGAGCCCCCGAGATAGGGAGAACCATGTGTGAAGCACCAGAGTGTTGTTTGAATCAGCCCTGAAGTTGTGGGGGTTTGGAAAAAAGGACTATAATCAAACAAAAGCCATGCCCAAAATTGAGGCATTAGGTGGGGTACGAAGTGGCCCAGGGGAAGGTGAACAGGAGGTGGGTCAAGGGTAGGAAAATCCATGCTGTCACACTTTCATGGCTCTGAGCCAGGATCCAATGGAGAGGGTGGGCTTGGATCCACATACACACTCCAGATTCCCCTCTGCCCAGCTCTGGGATGGGAAGGCGTGGGGATCTACCAGCAAATAAGTTGAGTCAGCTGACACCTGGTCAGAGGTCCCTGACAAATTAAATTGAAAGAGAGAGTAGACTAGCAGGCCCTGACCACTAGGTCAGCTGACTGGACAGACCACCAAACTGCAGGCTCCAATCACTGTGGCATGTGTGTATTTTTCTTAGGAAGTCCCATAGCATCCTCACACAGATTCTTCTTCAGCTGAGTGAACAGCAGTCACCTTGGTAAGAGATGGAAAAGAGTTATTGTGACCTAAAGTGTAGTTAAAAAATGGCAACAGAAAGTAGAACCTCTCTGATCCCTCCCCTCCCAAACACCAACATACACATTGAAGGAGCTCATATTGTTTTCTCCATCTCCTAAAATAAAGGAAAGCAAAGAAAGAGTCTTCCTGTACAAAAAAAAACAGGATGGGGATTGGAAAAGGAGTCGGATTCACTATGGTGGCTTTCAACTGAGCTTTCAGTGATCAGGGAGGAAACTCACCATCTCTCCATAAAAACAACAACAAAAAATCCAACCCCAAACAAACAAACAAAAGTCTGAGGTCAAGCAGCAGTTCAGCATGGAAGGCAAGGTAGTTTATTTCCATGCATTCCTGCCCTTAAGAGTACAACCTGTATACAATCCTAATGGTTGATTTGATTGGGCGGGGGAGGTGTTGGGTCGTGAAGGCAAAAGGAGTGGACACCTATACAGAGACTTGCTTTCAATGTACCACAATCTGTTTCCTCTGGAAAACTGGACCTTTCACATGCAAAACATCTATACTATGACCTTGGACTTGTGCGACTTGGAATGCTGTAGAGATGCTATGCTAGACCAGCACCTAAGATTCTCACTTGGATAATTGGCTCCTTAATTGATAGTTCTGATTTTAATGTCTACAATCAAAGGTATTGCCTGGCTGCTTTAATGTATTTTGGGGAAAGTGAGGCTCAAAAATCCAATCTGACATCCACTGACAGTCTGACATCTAATGAAGGATATCTTAGGTAACAAACTTTGAACTGGTGTCAGAAACAGAGGATTTCTTCAATCTGTTAATTCACTTGGAATAATTCATTATCTACTGTACACCTGTCACCTTTGACAGTGGCACAGAAGTCAGATATGATTTTAGGACATTCAAAAAGAACTGCTAACAACTATCTCTGTCTTACTGCTTGCACCTAGATGAATGTTTTGTTTCTGTGATTTGCTGCCCACATGTAGAGCAAATGGGCAGTATATTTGTTTCTGTACATTTGTTTTGTTGTATTGTTCATGAAATCACAATGTGGTGTAGCATGTATCATATCTGCTAGATATTTTAAGTACTTAGTAATTTTCTATATTGGATTCAAAGCTTTGCAGGTTACTAACATTTTGATAGTCTTAAAGCAGTGTACAGTGGGTAGTGTAGTGACCATTTTAATGAATATATATACATTTCTTAGCTAGTCACAGATATCTATAGTCCAAATGCTGTTCTGTTAAACTGGCATAAATCTGGTATAGCTCAGCTGAAAGTAACAAGTCCTCAAAATTCCTACTCATGAAAATGAGAGCAGAATTTGGCATAAAGTGTCCTCAAGAGAAGTCCTATTAATATCTTGCAGGCCACTTCTCATTTCTCTCTGCAGCATTATTGATTTGTCAAAAACACAGGCTTCAAAAGCTTGAAATGCACCTACTGAGATTGGAAAAATCTGCCCTCGGTAGTCCTATCAAAGTCACAGAGCCAGAGCGTACTGTCATCCAGACCATTGTAAGTCTGGAATTTGCCACTGACTTCAGTGTAATTACTCCAGATTTTTAGTTAGATAACCTATCCAGATTCTGCCCTTAGTGAGGGAAATGACAACAAGAATTGTCCATGTGAGCCCAATTCATCTCTGGTGTAAGCTCAATAGTTTTAATGGAGTTAAAACAGAAACATCCATGATCCTCTCAAACCCTAATTTGGCAAGATACTGAAGCATGTCAGCATTTGCATTGAAGTAAATGAGACTACTGTTATACTTAAATTAGGAATGTATTTATATACCTTGTGACTCAAGCCCTAACTATATTGCATATATGCTGTAATAGCTGATATGGTTACTATTCCAGCTATGAATATTCCTGATATTGAAAAACTGTTAAAGCAAAGACATTGATTATATAAAGTATAGTTAAAATAATTGTTTTTTTCTTTCATGCCTTTACATGACAGCACTTTGGTTCACTGTTTCAGAAGCCTGAATGCATGTATGAAGTTTCACTTCAAAATCTTAGGCAGGGAGAAGTAGTAGGTTACATTTTGCTTTGAAAGAGGTGTTGTGAGCAACATAGATTTTGTAACACTGAATAACAGCCAATTCTCTGGCAAATGTTTTCGATGAAACCACTCTTATTCTGAGTCCCATTGGAATAGCATGTACTAGCAGCTGTGAGTGAGTGACTGACAGAGTGAAGTAAAGAAATAGTAGGCTCATTATTTGGTCATGAAATATTGACTATTCTCAGCTGAGATTTTCCTAGGTTGTACTGATGTAGCAGTGAATGTTCTTATGGAAAGAAAAAACTGTTAGCAGTGCAAACAAGCTAATGCACCTGAATTATGAACACCGGCACGTTAGTTAGCCTAGAACTGGGCATTCAGTAGAAGAAGATCTGGCCTTTTTGGGTCAAACTTTGTGTAGTTTCAGAATGTTTCCATTAAGGATTAACCTCAAATGTATTTCACATCAAATTAGAGATGAAGAAGTCAGTACTACAGCTGTTAGTGGGTGTCATAAATATAAAGGGAAGGGTAAACCCCTTTGAAATCCCTCCTGGCCAGGGGAAAGCTCCTCTCACCTGGAAAGGGTTAAGAAGCTAAAGGTAACCTCGCTGGCACCTGACCAAAATGACCAATGAGGAGACAAGATACTTTCAAAAGCTGGGAGGAGGGAGAGAAACAAAGGGTCTGTGTCTGTCTGTAGTCGTCTTGGCCGGGGACAGAACAGGAATGGAGTCTTAGAACTTTTAGTAAGTAATCTAGCTAGGTATGTGTTAGATTATGATTTCTTTAAATGGCTGAGAAAAGAATTGTGCTGAATAGAATAACTATTTCTGTCTGTGTATCTTTTTTGTAACTTAAGGTTTTGCCTAGAGGGGTTCTCCATGTTTTTTGAATCTAATTACCCTGTAAGATATCTACCATCCTGATTTTACAGGGGGGATTTCTTTATTTCTATTTACTTCTATTTTTTATTAAAAGTCTTCTTGTAAAACACTGAATGCTTTTACATTGTTCTCAGATCCAAGGGTTTGGGTCTGTGGTCACCTATGCAAATTGGTGAGGCTTTTTATCCAACATTTCCCAGGAAAGGGGGAGTGCAAGTGTTGAGAGGATTGTTCATTGTTCTTAAGATCCAAGGGTCTGGGTCTGTAGTCACCTACGCAAATTGGTGAGGCTTTTTACCAAACCTTGTCCAGGAAGTGGGGTGCAAGGTTTTGGGGAGTATTTTGGGGGGAAGGACGCATCCAAACAGCTCTTCCCCAGTAACCAGTATTAGTTTGGTGGTGGTAGCGGCCAGTCCAAGGATAACGGGGGTAATATTTTGTACCTTGGGGAAGTTTTGACCTAAGCTGGTAAAGATAAGCTTAGGAGGTTTTTCATGCAGGTCCCCACATCTGTACCCTAGAGTTCAGAGTGGGGGAGGAACCTTGACAGTGGGTTTTTTGGGTTGGCATGTGTGTAAGGGAATTAAAGAATAAGGTTTTTAGACTGTCCTTTTCTTATATCCAATTTTGAAAATCTATTGAGTGCTTGGATGGCTTAAAAGATTGGTAATAAGATACAGAATGCTTTACAAATGGCTCAGGTAGATAATGGTATTTAACAGACACTTATTGTCCTATGTGAAATAAGTTGTGATCCCATACTACTTCCTAGCTGGCAGGTATCTATATCTCAGAAACTATTGCCCCTACTAAGACCATTTGGCATTTCTGTTTTCGGCCTTAGTAAGAGAGGTCCAGTATTGAAGAGGCACTCAGAGTACTGCATGTTACCCTTTCACAACCACCCAAGGTCCTTCCAAGACTGGCCAAGGGCAAATGCCAGTAAAGAAGCAAACTGTGAGGAAAGATGTTTGACAAGTTCGCAGTGCTGCTGTCTGTGCTGTTTTGTACTTGCTAGGTGGACAGGTTCATTCACAAGAGCTGTCAATCAGACACTTGCAAGCAGTAAACTCTTGCCACTTTCACTTGAAGCTTTAGTCCTGCAAATCACTGTTGATCTTTATGTCAGACTTTGTATTCCTTCAGAAAGTCTTCGATTAACTGTTGTCTAAGCACTAGGCAGCAGATATTTTTTTTAAACTTTTCACTCTAATAGAAAAGTTCTGTCAGTGATTTTGTCAGATCATTTTCTTTGCAGGACTCTGTGGTTTTGTCTTGAGTGTTCCTGCCCTGCATTGATGCACAAGGAAAGAGAGAGACTGTGAGTAGCCCCTGCGTAGAGGCCAGACATGATCCTTTTTAGGAACATAGGTCATACGCCTTTCTAGTGCCCCCATGAATGCTAGCTATCTGAAACTAGGATAGTGGGCAATGGTCCTGGCTTTGTCTCTTTTCATAGCTGGCCAGGCATTGGAGAGGAATGCATGCTGTACCCCTTAAAAGTGAGCCAGCACAGCATGTGCACCTGGGAATTCAGCCAGAAAACATCACAGTCTCAACCAGAATTACTTCTCTGAGTTTTTGCTGCCCCACATGCGTGAGAGGAGCTCTCGGTAAACATCCACAAAACAACCTCATTGACCTGCTTCAAACAGCTCCATGAAACTATTTTTTGCCATGATGGCTAACAAAAAACACACAAACAAATAAAATACATAAATGACAATGCTGCTGGTGTGAAAAGATTACTGCCTATCCTTGTGTTACCCCATCTGTCTGTCTGCCTCTTTCTGTTTTTTTGTTTGTTTGTTTGTTTTGTTTTCTCTTGTCTTATACTTAGATTGTGAGCTTTTGGAGGCAGGGAACATCTTTTGTTCTGTGTTTGTACAGCACCCAGAACAGTGGTGTCCTGGTCCATGACTAGGGCTCGTAGTGCTCTGGTAATACTCATATATCCTCTGCACCCTCTCCTGCATGGACTTTAACTTAAGTCACAACCAGGCCCTCTCTCTTTAAAACTCTGCAACATACTTAACCATGTTTTCCTTGTCAGATAAATTTAAAATATATTTTTGCTCTCCCTGTCAACAAAGTCTTGTGTTGTAAAATGAACTTGGGAAGCAGTGACAGTATAAAAGGTAAGCAGCTGCTGATTTGTTTAAAAGGGGAAAAATGTCCAAGATATTAGAGTGCAAAATTATTTCTGTTCAGGCACAATGAAGTCTTTTTTTGAGTTTACTAAGAATTTTTGTATGGATACCAGGAGTTCTAAATACATAGAGACAGGTTTCAGAGGAACAGCCGTGTTAGTCTGTATTCGCAAAAAGAAAAGGAGTACTTGTGGTTAGTCTCTAAGGTGCCACAAGTACTCCTTTTCTTTTTGTAAATACATAGAGTATATTTAAATGGTTCAGAAGCCAAGAATAAGGCATTATTTGCACAATCATACTGATACAGATTTTGGACTACATTAAAATTTAGTTGTAAATTGCCTGAATATTTTATTTATTCAATAGACTGAATGTGTTTGTGGTAATGAAGCAAAAGACACTATGGTTTGTAAAGAATAAAGGATCTGCTATGTCTTTAACCCATTGGCGTGAGAGTGAGGAAATTCAGAAATAGTGCTATTCAAGCACAATCACATTTTTACTCTTTGCAAACTCTGCTGTCTTTAGTGAAGTTGTCCATTTCCACTATTCAGTGTGGAGTGAGGTGAGACAATGTCCCCATGGGGTTGGCTAATGCTCTTAGTAGGGCTAGCTCAGTGGAGTCCCTGAAATCAGGTGCATACAATTATTATGACTATGAATGGCACCTCCAGAAATTGGAGAAGGTTCTGTGAGTTCAGCACTTCTTCCAGGTCTTCACCCATACACCAGATCGCAGTGCTTCTATTATTTTCAAAAAAGTTTGTTATTCTTTGACAGGTTTACAAAAATAGGGCCCAGTTCTGCACTCTTTTATTGGAAATTTTGCCTGCATTAGGAGTACAGGCTTGATCTTTCAGTGGATGAAGGAAACCGGAGATCTACAGATTTGAATTTGATTAATGTATTTGAAACTGTTATCAAATCATGAAAAGTTAACTTAATATGGATTGGGTTGGAATGCTTCCGTATTCCTTGATTATTGCAACATCCTTCTTTCTGGCTTTGACAATTGCAATCTTATGCATTCAAAATGCACTTTCCTAGCTTGTCACTTTGACCATGTCACCCCTCTCTTTGAATCCCTCCACTGGCTCCATCTATCAAATCAAACATAAGATGCTTGTTTTCACTTTCAAGGTCCTTAATTGTCAATCCCCACTGTTAGGGGGCTTATTCCTTCATCCACTTACTTCCCTCGTCCTTTTCTCATGAACAGAGAGCAACAATACCCAAAGTCCAAAGGTGCAAACAATTCAATGTTTATTGGGGTGAACTTCCAGTAAGCATGATTCCAGTTTCCTTTCTTAGTGTCCCCCTTCCCAGCTCTGACACCACAGAGCCTTACACCTGTGTCCCTGTTCCCATTCCTGCCCTTAGCAAAACATGATTCCAATTTCCCCACCCCCATTCCCTGTTCCCATTCCCCCCTCCCTTACTTCCTGATTGACTTCAGACTATATAGTATAACTTGAGTTCCTCTTAGCTATACCTTAACCAATCATTTTACTGAAATTTAACTAACCAATCCTAACAAATCATAACATGATTATGTAACCAATTATATCCCACCACCTTAATTAGTTTACACCCAGCAAAATTAATTATACAGCCGACAGAAACAATCACAGAACCAGACGGAGATTATACGGACAAACAATAGCAAAGTGGGAACTATAATGACCAAAACAATACAGAAGTGAGGATTTCACATCCCAGCTATTGATAAGTGAGTTCTTGCCAGACAGGATGCTATCAAACTAAGTTTCCTTTTACATCTTCTAGGCACTTCCCTTTCTCTGGAGGTGATAGGCACTATCAGGACAGGATTGTATTCCTAACAGGCCAATAGCACCTTATTTCAGTGTGACTAGTTTGGAATGTGAGGATGTGATCCGTCGCTTCCCAGCTTATGGCTGCCTCTGCTGCTTAGCCAAAGATCTTAGCCTAAGCACAGGGCCTCAGACTGTCACAGTAAGAGAAGGACCTTACACCGGCAGACAGTGATTTTGATTCTTTCTTTTATACCCCTAACTAGCCAAGTGATAAGAATACACCTAAATTCTTAGAGTACAGGCCTTTACAGACAGGCCTGAATATCTCTATCCTAACACCCACCCTGCCCATTATCTCTCATTCACTATCTAGCTGTCAATGCTAGCCTCTCATCAGCCCATTCATAGCAACCCTCCATTGCCCACTTGTTGAAGTTTCAAACAAGCACCTTCATGCTTTCTCACATGCTGATCCAAATGCTTGGGAATTGCTCCCCATAATGGCCTGAAAACTGCCTCATTATCCACCTTCAAATACCTCCTCAAACCTGTCAATTGTTGTGATGCCTACAAAAAATTTGGCAGTGGTTAGACTGCTAGTGTGCTGACAGCACAGCCTATCATACTGATTAATACTGTCTCATTGCTCATTGTTTCCTTGTACTCCCCTGTCTGTCTTTATCCATCTATTGTCTCTTGTCTTTATACTTGAATTGTAAGCCCCTTTGGGCAGGGGTCAGCTTTCTGTTCTGTGTTTGTAAAGTTCTGAGCACAATGGGGTTCTAGTCCTTGACTAGGGCCTCTAGACACTATGGTAATACAAACAAAATAAAAATAATAATAATAATTAACAACAACAACAAAAATAATGGGTTTCAGAGTAGCAGCCGTGTTAGTCTGTATTCGCAAAAAGAAAAGGAGTACTAGTGGCAGCTTAGAGACTAACCAATTTATTTGAGCATAAGCTTTCGTGAGCTACAGCTCACTTCATCGGATGCATTCAATGAAGTGAACTGTAGCTCACGAAAGCTTATGCTCAAATAAATTGGTTAGTCTCTAAGCTGCCACTAGTACTCCTTTTCTTTTAACAAAAATAATGTTTCAATGCAGGCTAAAAGGTAGTTGAAAGGCTTAAAGTAGAGATCATGAAAAAGTATAATGGAGGAATATATCTAACGGGGATCCTACAACAGACTTATTTAACATCTTCATGAATGACCTAACCCCTGATCCTGCACCTGACATTAGGAAGCTCTGGGTAGGCATAGCAGTCTTCCTCTGCACTAGCAATTGCATGGTCAGGTCCTTGGAATACTAATGAAATTCACAGATGATGTATATTAGGAGTTGCAAATATTACTGAGAACAGAAAAAAATTGTACAAATTGATCTACTGAGATTAGAAACAAGTCAGGAAATAGCAAAATGAGGCTAAATCAGGAAAAGTATAAACATATACAGCTTGGAACAATCTTAAACAAAGATATTCAATGGATGGGACAAAGTGGGTCTATTAATAAGAGTTTGAGCCTGCACAGTTGAAGTCAATGGGAACAGAATTGGATCCTAAAGGCTTGATTCTGCAAAATACTGAGTATTCTGGCAGAGATCCAGGAAACCATTTAAGTATGTGCTTAACTTTCAACACATTAGTAGACCTATTTGACTGGCTGGGTATGTAGCTACAGTTTTCAGCACTTTCAAGGAGTGAGCCTGAAATAAGGAGGCCACTAAAATTAATGATGTCTAAAAAATGCCAGGGAAAACTCAACTTTTGAAGAAACAGATGAGGAAATACTTGTGGAACTTGAACATATAGAAATAAATGTAGCTGGATGTTATATGTCACCAATGTCTGGCTAACAGTGGCAATTATTTTTAAATTGTGAATCACTAGATTGGCACCAAAAGATTAGAAAAGCAAATGTGGGAGGTCATCGGGGCCCAGACGGAGAGACAAATGAGAGATTCAGAGTTTTACATGTGTAGTTTTGATAAGTGATCAATACAGGTGGGAAATGACAGAACAACAGAAAACTGAAGTGTGTAAACTCTAAAAATGTGGAAGAATTTATTAATAGTGTGGTAGATGGTGGCAATCATGTAATGCAATGAAATTAAGAAAGGGGAAGTTTTAACTGAGTATTAGCAAAACTTCCTCAGAAAACATACTAGAAATGTATAATGGAAATAATCCTCTATTGGCTGAGACTGAGTAACTTCCTAGTTCTTTTCCATCTCTAATTCTGTGATTCTGTAACATCTTCTGGTTTCAGACTCACATTCTATGAAAATAAAATAGGTATCTACTGTATTTGGCTTAAACTTTTAAATCAAAAGCCGCCAAACTTTGCCAAGTAGCTATAAATGCATTTTAATAACTTTGCTAGTTTTGTTTTTCAAAGTGAATTCCATAAAAAAATGCTACATTCAAATACTAGTAAATCTAATTTAAACCAAGAAAAGCAGGAAATTCAAAGTTAAGAATATAACTGATGTCATTATAGCCTTGTCTTTCACTGTATTTATGTGAGTTAAGAACTGAATGCCAATCTGACCTTTGTCTCCTGACTCCTGATTAAGTCTGATCATTACTCTTATCTGAAAGGAGAAGATTTTATAATTTAATAAATGCATATTACTGAAATTTGACAGTCATAAATGTAGCATTGAATAAGTGAATTTAGTTCCTTCCTGTATGTTTAAAAAATACCCTCTATTCAGACTTTAGTTACAGTGTCTGTAACAATCCCATTTATGAAGTGTTGGCAAATTAAAACATGATTCATTAACTGTAGAAAATAGCTACATATTAGTAAAGGTTATTTCAAGACTCTTGTATTCCTGGTGCACTATTGCAAATGTAGATCAAAGTCAAAGCTCAAAGATTAAAGAAACAATCAGAGCTTTGTGCATTCATATCCTTCATTATGACACAAAAGATACTAAAGCCATACAGCTTAATTTGCTCCTTTATTTACTCTTCTGATCCCCATGTTGTGCTGAAAAAGTCAGATTAAATGCAGGCAGCTATGTGTAAAGCTGCAGAAGCTATCCGTACTAGCACAACAAAGAAAGGGGTGGGGGAAGTACTGGAATTCTGCTTTTGCTGTAAACATTAAATGGAAGTGGTTGGGCCTAGGGTGGTCAGAGGAAGGGAGAAGATTTGACAAGAAGTTGCAGTGAATCAGCTGATATAATGGGTGTCTGACATCAGAAATGGATTTGTTTTTTAGTACCCAAATCCTGAGATTTTTAAACCATTTTAAACCATGAGTAGTTAAGAAGCACTCAAAGACCTGCTGTAAATAGTGTGTTCAACTTAGAGTTTTCTTTTAGATTTTAACAGTTGACATCTGTTCCCTTCAGTATTTACAGTGAAAGAGCAGTTACAAGGTGGTACGTTGGTGACATATTATGTCCCCAGATGACAAGCAGTGGCAGCACTGTGTCAGCCTAAGGTAGCAAACAGACATTGTTTCCTAATTAAACAAATGGTAAACAGAAGTGACAACTGCCATTTTACGAGGGGAGTGCACCTGTTATCTCCAAATAAGATGGAAGTTGCTGTTGTTTTCTCCACCATCAGTAGTTAAAAATACATTCAGAGCTGCAATAACAGGTGTAAATGAGATGCAGGTAGGCTTTGCCCTTTAGGCAACAAAATCTGGATTTTTTTTTTTAAATCTGTTTACTGAAGATTTTCCATATTGATATAAACAATGCAAAAAAAAAAAACAACTGGAAAAAAAAGTATAACATGCTGTGAATGGATGCAATGCACAGAGGATAAAAGCAGCCTTGGTCTCCAACCTATGGATAAATAACAAATGTTGTTTATTTACAGTAGTGTCCACTCTGTGCTAGGTGCTTTTCAAACAAGGCAGATGGACATTCTCTGTTCCCAGCAGATCACAATTTAAGGACAAATAAATACAAGCACTTTTGTTACAAATCCCAGCATTTTCAAGACACCTGTAAGCCTCAGATTTTAACTAATAATATATAAAACCTGAGGCTTTAAAGACAAAATGAGCACCTCTGCAGCTGATTGTTGGTTTTTTTTTTTAACCCAATTTTTCTAAAGTAGTGAGTGTAGCGGTTCCCTCTGTGACCATGGGGGAAATATGAGAAGAATTTATGGGGCTGGGGAAAATTAATTGTAAATTCCACAGGTACAATAGGATGTTCCATGTCAGTATAGCATACCCCCTCACACACACACTAGTAATAAAAAGGATTTTCCATAGCTCCCTGGGTTAAACACTTCTTTTATGATATATAGGAGACTGCACAAGAGCAGGGGCACAAAGTAGGGTATGGCAGAAAGCTGTGTTATGTACAGTGAGAGTTGCTTGAAGACTCTGGGGTGGATGAGATCCAGGAAGTATAGCTGCCTTGGAGGAGAGAAGTCTGCAATTCCTGAAGATGTTGCATCCAGGAGTGAGCCAGGCCCAGAAGTAAGGGGAATATGAGAGACCCTCAAGTGTCCAACCCACAGCATCCCTGCAGCAAAGCCAGGGCCTGAGAAGGCGGCCTGGGACTTACAAGGAACAGACTGTGAACTGCCCTGACATTCCAGAGACACTGTTTGTGATGTTCCCTACCACAGAGCGGGTTGATGTGTTTCCTTTAACCTTTCCCAGTTTTCCTTATTCTTTTTAAAATTAATTGTTGATTAAATAACTTGCATTTGCTTTAACTTGTATGTAATGGTCAGTGAGTCAGAGAAGTGTCCAGTGCAGAGAGAGTAGGCCGGAGTGGGGACACTCTAGCCCCTATCCTAGGTGACCACAGCAGGGTTGGGGGGCGAGCCTTGTTGGAATTACGAGGACTCTGCCAGACAGGAGAGTGGAAGGGGAGTCCTCAAGGGCAGGGAGGCCACTGGGTAAAGGAAGTGGGAGCGAGGACTCAGATCCTTTCACTAGCCCACTTCACTGGGGTAGTGCAGTAGCCAGGAAAGTTCCCCACAAAAGCGGGACTATTCCCCCGCTCACACAGAGCAAGGGAAGGAAATTAAGAAAAGAACGGAGAGAGGGAGGAGTGAGAGTAGAACTTAACATGGAAGTCTAACAGCCTATTCACTGGTCTTATTTGCAAAATCTAGTTTCTCTTACATGCTAATAGTTTCCTGTCTTGGAGTGAATATGAAATGGGTACATGCACTTTAAAAAAAAAAGTCCTATTCCCACAACTCTTTCTATCTTGCTGTTAATATTCTTACACTCTATGCACAGTGAAAATAACTGAATCATGGCCACTTCAGATCTTGCTTGCTGAGCATGATTGGACCATGGCCTTGTGAGGTTGTGAGAGGGAGGGAAACTCCAGACATAATAGTCTCAGGGCAGGAGAGAATGCAGTAAGGATTTTTTCCCCAGTTTTCTAAGGGAATAATTTGCTGACTTTGCTCCATAAGGGCTCCAAATCTCTGAGTCATGGAGAACAAGATGGAACCCCAAAGAAAGAACATCTTGGGGAAGAGTGTCTGCCAGTAGAAGGAGGGAAAATTGTGTGAGAAAAATCCTGGCTGCAAATTGGTTGAAACCTGCCTTCCTGATGGGGCAGACACCCATTTTACACACTGATGGTGAGCACATCACGTAATATATTTACATGACAGAAAGGATCAACTGAAATGCTGCGTCAGGAGCAGGAAGAAACATTTGGCTCATTGTGGCCAGTGGTGGAGTACAGAATCTTGAGACTAATTGCTGTCCAAAAATGGGTACCTTGCCAGTAAGGTTTTCTAAAGCAGGCACTGATATTTGTTCCTTAAGGAAGCACATATTTAGGTTCAGGTAGATTTTGATAAACTACAAAGGGCCTAATATGGATGGTCAGCACCTTGTAAAATCAGGTAACATATTTGGATGCCTACATATGGATTCAGAAATCTAAATTTTAGGCACCCAAGTCTGAAAATATTCATTTTTCATGATGAGTTAAAGAAATCAGGGCTACTATCTCCGAGCTTAAAAGCCACTTTTTTTCAATAGATAGGGAATCTCCTTTTAAAACTCGTATACTGCTTGTTTTCCACTTTGTGAATATCAGTAGAGTCACACTCAACCTCAGAATTTCTGAACAAACAACAGTAGAGTTCAAGGATCAAGTCCCAACCTTTCAGGTTCAGTTCAAGGATTAGACTATTAAATGAAAATCAAGTAAATCAGAACTTGAATATTAAGTTAGCAGAGACAACTTCTGGAGCTGGTGTAATGTCATTTTGAGGCTCTGTGGAGAGATCCTCAAAATTTCACATTTCAGGAAAGATGTGGAAAAATTGGCGAAACGCCAGAGAAAAGCAACAAAAATTATTAAAGGTTTAGAAAACATGACCTATGAGGGAAGATTGAAAAATTGGGTTTGTTTAGTCCAGAGAAAAGAAGACTGAGAGGGTACATGATAACAGTTTTCAAGCACATAAAAGGTTGTTACAAGCAGGAGGGAGAAAAATTGTTCTTCTTAACCTGTGAGAATAGCACAAGAAGCAATGGGCTTAAATTGCAACAAGGGTGCTTTAGGTTGGACATTAGGAAAAACTTCCTAACTGTCAGGGTGGTTAAGAACTGGAGTAAATTTCCTAGGGAGGTTGTGGAATCTCTATCATTGGGGATTTTTAAGAGCAGGTTAGACAAACACCTGTCAGGGATGGTCTAGGTAATACTTAGTCCTGCCTTGAGTGCAGGGATTGAACTAGAAGACCTCTTGGGGTCCCTACTAGTCCTATGATTCTATGGCATGCATTCAGCTAAGAAGCAGATGTATGGTGAGTTGTGCTGTGAGTACATGTTCATACTCCATATATAAGTGGCAGGTTTCCATGGGACCTCACAGAGAAAAAAATGTGCTTAAAGAGGCTATAAATTACAAATAAATAAATAAAAATATAGTGTACTTACATTATAGGTTTATTTAATAAACACCAAACTTAATTACATGCTATTCATACACAAAATAAAATAATTAAATTAACTGCATCATAGAGAAAAATAAGCTTTGAAAATGTGCACAGTACTATTGGCTTGATCCAACTTATACTGAGGTCAGCAGCAGAGTTTCTGTTGACTTAATTTGGGTATTTGGACTATGCTCTGAGGCCTATCTGAACTGGCATGGACATCAGTGGGAGTTCTGTATAATTTGCCAATTACTGAGCCATACAATTACTTTTCATATAATATGCAGGTCTCAATATGCCAATGAAGCAAAGTATCTTCATAAATTCTGAAAGGTAGTATTTTGGTGAACGATTTACATGGTTATATATTTGTATATGAAAATGTGTGGTATTCTATGGTTTCCATTATTATTTTTGATTTGTATAAAGATGCATACTTACAGTTATTCCCTTAACATCTAAATGTATGTATTCGATTTTCTAATTTAGTCCATGGTTTGGAAATATCATCTGTATTTTAAAACAATCTTCTCCAAGTAAAATCTTAATTTGCTCATAAAAAAGTATGTGGCTCTGTAAAGGGGCTAGCTGGGGCTCAACCCTCTCTGGGGTGGCGGGGAGCCACACCAGCTCGCTACACACAATTGACTTTGGGGAATTTTTCCGGCCACCGGAGTCTCCCTTGGCAGCCCTTGCGGTAACTGGAACAAGCACCGTAGGCCTGGGCCCTGAGTCTGGGTGGGGCACCAAATAGTAGCTCAGCCCCTCAGACAGGGGCTGAGCAAATAGCTCCATGTTAGCAGGCCAGGCCCTGGGTGAGGGCGGGACAACAATCAGTCAGTAGCTCAGGCCCTCAGGCAGGGGCTGAGCAACACAGCATGTGTGAATTAGCCCAGGCCTCCAAGGACTTGGAAGAGGGGGAGACTGCCACCCACGAGTTGGGTGGCAGGGGGGACGCAGGCCCACCCACTCCACTGCGCCCCAGCCCGGGGCCCTAGCAGCGGCAAATGACCTGCTGTTGGGTCAGCGGGGATCCTGACCACAACACGCTGACATGGGCTCTGGCAGAGTTACAGCCAGACTAGGGTCGGCTGCCCCCGAGCTGCTTCCTAACTCCCCTCCTTCTGGTACCTGGGTCACGGCGATGTTCTCCGGGGGGTGCAGCACCATGGGGTCCTCGGGGTAGTCGGCAAGCGGCAGGCCCGGTAACTCCCTTGGATAGCGGGCGCAGGGCAGGTCAGGCCAGTTTTGGCGTGGACCTGGGGCCGCGGGGTTTTCCCAGTCGCGGGCTAGGCTGGCTGCATCTGGCCTCCCCGGCAGCTGGCCCACCTTTCTACTTCCGGGTGGCCACCTGCCCCTCTGAGGGGCGGTCTCAGAGCTTTCTGGCTCTTCCCACTGTGGTGTCTGGAAGGGCTCGATCCTCTCCGGGGTGGTGGGGAGCCACACTGCCTCGCTACAGGCCCTATGAATACAACTTACCCAACAGTCCACCACCTGACACAATGACTCTGCCCACTCATTAGCTGAAATTGCTGAGTACCATAAGCCAGACCTCATTCCATTCTGGTCTACCTCTTGGGTCTGAAGACCCTCGTCTCCATTGGATATACTCTGAGTCAGTTGAAGCTGTCTCTAATAAAGCAATTAATTCTGGACCAGCTCAAGAATAAAATTAGTGCTGATTCATTTCCCCAAATATGCTTCCCCCATTCCATCAGGTTACACTACTTACACCACACTAATTTATTGTGGATCCCTCCTTCCTGTAAATGAATGTATACTAGACCTTGCTGCTGTGGTAGCAGGAGGGGGTAGCTGGGAGATTCTCTTCTAATCCCAGTAGGATTTTCCCCCAGCTCTGTTCTGTAGTAATATGGGGCTGAGTTCCCTTTTGCCTGAACTGGTCTCCCTGTTCAGAAGAGCGATCAGAATGCTGATAAAGGCTTGACTAGCCTGATAAGCCGTGATGGAAGTTGTTCAGCCCCACTGAGTGGGGGTTACAACCTCACCCCACTCTGAGGGCCCTCTACTCTTAATTGTAGCAGGTAGGTTCCTGTCAATAGCCACACTCCTGCCATTTCCTGTAGTAGATTTAGAACAACATTCTGTTCACATGTGTAAGGTTTTCTTTACAACCATAAGGGCAAGATTGAAGTCTACATTCTGCAGAAGTCGATAACACTTGCCCAGGGATGATTCCTGTTTCGAGACTTATAAGTCAATGTTGATTATTTGTACAGTATATAGTTTTTCTTAGTAGTCATATTATCCTTTAGCATTATAAAAATGGTACAAGTCCTGTGAACTGAAAATATATCAAATACTGTTGAAAAGGATTATGTGTTCTGTAATAGCTATGTACCTAAAATATAATATTTCTATATAATATACATGTCCTATGTTTCATAAACTATATTTACTTCTTCATGCTAAATATTTAAATATTTTGGACTTCAGCCAGTTTCATAGAATCATAAATGATGCACATAATTAAGCATTCACATTACATTTTAATATATTAATTACAACTCTGGATTGCCAAAACCAATCCATTTAATCTGATAGGATGGTGGGATCTAAAATAGATATGCAACATTGCTTACCTGCCTCTTCTGAGGCTGTTTAGGTCTTTCCACACAAAGTTAAATAACATTTTTAAATGTTACAATATTTAAACTTCAAAACACTTTACAGGGAATCAGGAGTACAGCTGAGTGAATGGGAATGGGTGAAAGGTGATGGATCACTTGATGATTGCCTGTTCTGTTCATTCCCTCTAGGGCACCTGGCATTGTCCGCTGTTGGAAGACAGGATACTGGGCTAAATGGACCTTTGGTCTGACCCAATATGTCTGTTCCTATGTTCTTATGAGTGAATAACTATTTTTTTAAGTTGGGGATGAACCAAAAAATCCTCCCTAATTTTTTCTTTGAAGTGGCTGAAACAAACCATTATGACTTTTCAAAACAAAACAAACAAAATCACCGAAAACTATTCCCCGAATTTGACTTGAATTCAGTGAATAGTTTTGGTGCTTCCAAAATGCATTTTTCATCAAATGTACTACAGTATAACCTCAGAGTTACAAGTACCAGAGTTACACAATGACCAGTCAACCACACCTGACTGAAAGGGGACATGATAGCAGTTTTAAAGTACATAAACGGTTGTTACAAGGCGGAAAAAGAAAAAAAAATATTCTCTGTAACCTATGAGAATAGCACAAGAAGCAATGGGCTTAAATTGCTGCCAAGGCAGTTTAGGTTGGACATTATGAAAAACTTCCTAACTGTCAGGGTGGTTAAGAACTGGAATAAATTGCCTAGGGAGGTTGTGGAATCTCCATCACTGGGGATTTTTAAGAGCAGGTGTCAAGGCTGATTCCCCACTCTGGCACTTTGAGTGCAAAAGGTGGGGGCCTGCAAGGATTTTTAAAAATTAATACTTGCCACTGTAGGCTTGTATTAAACTCCCAAGGTTAGAGCTTTTTTCTGATCTTGGCTTAGTAAACGCTGCTACCACCCAAATGCAAATCCCCTTTTGGGAACCCAGGAAGGCGCACTTGGGAATTCCTTCCTGTGGGGTACCCTCAAGCCCTTTAATTCCTTCCTCTCTCCCCCAGAGAAGAGCTGAGAAAGAAAACAAAGGAAATTAGCTGTTGTCACCAGTAAATTAAACAACATATGCACAAACCTCGTTGGACACCAAAATCCAATCCTGTTCTTAAAAAAAGGTAAATTTTATTAAAAACAAAAAGAAAGAAAATTCATCTGGAACTTAGGCTTTTGCTAGATTTTAAAAAAGCAATTGCAAAAATTAAGCACCCAAAATAGCTTTCTTGGGGGTTCAGCTTAAAGGTTACAAGCAAACAAAAGCATCTGGAGTTATCACAGAGGAGTCCACTAGCCATAAGAAATAAACAGAAATAAACCTAATCGCATCTTTCTAAACATTCCTGATCTACTTACACATTTGGGGGTTCCAAATAAGTAGTTCTAGGTATGATCTTATGATCTGTGATCAAACTGGCTTACAGCTTCTCATAGCATAACTGCTCCCTGTTCCCCTCTTTCCTGGAGAACCACAACAGACACATCGGGGAAGTTTTTTCTCCCATTTAAAAAAGTTCTATCTTTCTCTTTGGCTCTTTTGGTCAGGTGCCCACTCCCTTTCCTTTACCTGGGGGAATTTTTAAACTCTTTACAGGTAAAGCAAGCAGAGAACAGCCACCAAGAGGGACTTATAGCTAACTGGCTGGGTGTCAATAAAAAAAGAGCTACTTCCCACGCCCCTTCATTTATCACAGCAGGTTAGAAAAACACCTGTCAGGGATGGTCTAGAAAATACTTAGTCCTGCCATGAGTGCAGGGGACAGGATGAGATGACCTCTCGAGGTCCCTTCCAGTCCTGTGATTCTATGATTGTAGCTTGCACCTATATCTAAGTAATAGTAGTGTGTGTTTTTGTATGGAGACCTTCTGTGAGCTGCTAAATTTCACTCTGTATCCGACAAGATTACTGTGCTGCACTTACAATCTTTGTTGTTTTGTTCTGTTTTAAGTTAGCTGCTTTATCAAGGAAATACAAGTGACTGACTTTTGTGCTTCTTTTTTTCTTTATTTTTTGAAAGAGAGTTAATGGGAAGCTAGTGCTCTTTTCATGTCAAGAATGTCATCCAATGTATCTCAGTACTTTAAGCCTGCAGCTCTGGACTGAAGTTGCTGCTGGTGACTTGTGCAATCCTCAGGGTGGGGGGGGAGGGGAAATTTCCAGTGCAACAGGGATCCAGACATTCTTGTTGTCTGGCCCACGGATGTAGATGTTCACTGTCCATCAGACTGATCACTGATCTCACAACGTTCACAAAGAGATGTAAAACTAATCTAATTGCAATAGTTTTCTCTCAAAAGCCAGCCAAGATTTATTTTTTTTTTTTCATTTCTGAAGATGGTACAAGAGGGAAAAGGTATTTCATGCACTGTCCAGTAACATATCTGAGGAAGGAGTAAACAGTCTTTCAGAGCATCTGGGTATTTAGATAATTCTTGTTAAAAGCCAAGAGAGATAAGCAGCACATAGTAGATGATGATGATCTGTGATTTGTATGTCTTTTTCTGTATCCAAGGAATCAGAAAAGGATTGAAATAATGGTAATGCATATTAATGATTTGGAATTAAACTGGTGGAAAGGAGATTGAATTTAGATTTAAATGGCTGATGAAAGGTCAGCGTGATACCACTGTTTATTACACTGACTAACATTGTCTCACTGTTTCCTTGTGCTCTCTGGTCTGTATCTACCTAACGTTTTGGCCTGTGTTTAGATTTTAAGCTGTTTGGGGCTGTGATCATAGTCTTGTTCTGTGTTTGTACAGTGCTTATCACAATGGAGTCCTGATCCTTGACTAGGGAGGCTAGGCTCTATGCTAATAGTACTACTAATAATGAAATATTCCTTATTTTCTGATTTGAGACTACATATGCGTAATATGAAGAACTGTGCAGTAAAAAAGACAACACTTACAATACATGGTCACTTTCTAGTGATAACTGCACTTTAAAATAATATTCATTTTAAAACTAACCTGGGACAATTCAGAGACCTAAAAAAAGAGTATTATTTCCAGATGAACCATATTTTGTGACAAGTCTGAGTGCTAGCAACAAAACTGCAGATATCTGCTTCACGTTCACTGTATACTTCACTACAACTATTCTCCAAGACTGTTTCCAATTAAGAAACTTCAATTAGAAATAATTTCCAAAAGCTGTTGAGAAACTGCATGACAAATTTGATGGTAAATTGAAAACATGACTTTTACTAGTCTGAAGTAATTTTTATTTCATTTAATTTAATTACTCTCACACAATTTCAGCCTTCATGTTGCCCTGACTAAGAATCCCCTATAGAACATAGGGGGTGTGATCACAATGGGAGTATAATTATTCCGTAACAGTTTTGGTCATTTGGTATCAACATGACTGTTTGCTTTTATTATGGTTGTCTTGTACAGCTGTGAGAAGATAACAGGTTCCCTGTCTTCTTTTATGCTCTAATGCTGCAAATAGATCCAAACAGGCCTTTATGTATCCTATTGTACTACAAGAGTCTTAGCATGTATTTGAGAGCACTGGTTAAGCTAAAATTCTGTAGAACCTTCTATACTCTATTACACTTAAAAGCAAACAAGGCACTATGAAATAGTTTCATATCAATGGAACAGCATGAAAAGCTGGGATCTTTAAGAGTATACTGCTTTTCTTGCCTTGTGTTGAGTGACTTTTTAGCGTAGCCTGTTATGTAACAATCAAAGAGTGATACTGGTTTTGAGAATGCCCTTCATTAATCTTGCCTTCCAATTTTTCCTCCATGGATGACATTGGTTTTAATAAGAACAGTTCAAAGGTTGCAGTCAGGTGCTCACCATGTCAGTATTCTCGTCTTTTAATATGGCAGAAGATGGAGAAAATGTAAATTTTTTTTATTGAAAAGATTTGATCACAATTAGAGCTGTTGCATGGAAAAATTGCTAACCCCATGACAAATAAAAATAAATAAATAAAATCACTATTTTGATAGTTATACCAAAAAAAAAAAAAAAAGAAAACACTTTTGCATGTTCCATTCCAGTATTTATTTTATAGTGTGTAAAAGCATATTTCACTGAAATTAAACACATGAATATTTACTCCCAATTTTTACCATCCACATACATGAACATGCACAATTGTTCTCTGGAAGAGAGTGTAAAATTTCAGCCTTCCCCCAATTCATATATTTTTCAAAAATGCACAAAGAGTTTAGTGTTCTCAGGTGAACATTTGTAGGCCCCAAACTAACCATTCATATAACCCTACTCCTCATTTGCTTGAAATCATGGTGAGTGTAAAGTGTCCAATTATGTTCTCAAATACGACTCTGCAGCTTCTACTGAAGTTAGATATGAGCTGTCCTTGCAAATTAGATGGCAGAATTGGGTCCACAAGTTTTACACAAACACTATTATAGAACTTACAAAACTCTGCAAATATGGCAGATGAGATGGTGTGTGTGTGTGTGTGTGTGTGTAGAATTTCATGCCCCACTGTCCTTAATTTTCCATTGCTGTGGACATCCACCATGGTTAGTTTTCATCACTTAGGTGCACAAACTTGGAGTTATCCTCAAATACTTCTCTTTACACATCCAAATCTTGATGCTCCTCACTTCATGACATCTACTGCATTGGGCAGCACAGCCTGGGGAGGAGGTGACCAGCCCTCTGTGGAGAAAGAAGTGGTTCAGGACTATATAGAAAAGCTGGACAAGCACAAGTCCATGGGGCCAGATGCGCTGCATCCGAGAGTGCTAAAGGAGTTGGCAGATGTGATTGCAGAGCCATTGGCCATTATCTTTGAAAACTCATGGTGATCGGGGGAGGTCCTGGATGACTGGAAAAAGGCTAATGTAGTGCCCATCTTTAAAAAAGGGAAGAAGGGGGGATCCTGGGAACTACAGGCTAGTCAGCCTCACCTCAGTCCCTGGAAAAATCATGGAGCGGGTCCTCAAGGAATCAATTCTGAAGCACTTAGAGGAGAGGAAAGTGATCAGGAACAGTCAGCATGGATTCACCAAGGGCAAGTCATGCCTGACTAATCTAACTGTCTTCTATGATGAGATAACTGGCTCTCTGGATGAGGGGAAAGCAGTGGACCTGTTGTTCCTTGACTTTAGCAAAGCTTTTGACACGGTCTCCCACAGTATTCTTGCCAGCAAGTTAAAGAAGTATGGACTGGATGAATGGACTATAAGGTGGACAGAATGTTGGCTAGATTGTCAGGCTCAACGGGTAGTGATCAATGGCTCCATGTCTAGTTGGCAGCTGGTATCAAGTGGAGTGCCCCAAGGGTCGGTCCTGGGGCCGGTTTTGTTCAATATCTTCATAAATGATCTGGAGGATGGTGTGGATTGCACCCTCAGCAAGTTTGCAGATGACACTAAACTGGGAGGAGAGGTAGATACTCTGGAGGGTAGGGATAGGATACAGAGGGCCCTAGACAAATTAGAGGATTGGGCCAAAAGAAATCTGATGAGGTTCAACAAGGACAAGTGCAGAGTCCTGCACTTAGGACGGAAGAATCCCATGCACCGCTACAGACTAGGGACCAAATGGCTAGGCAGCAGTTCTGCAGAAAAGGACCTAGGGGTTACAGTGGACGAGAAGCTGGATATGAGTCCACAGTGTGCCGTTGTTGCCAAGAAGGCCAATGGCATTTTGGGATGTATATGTTCAGGCATTGCCAGCAGATTGAGGGATGTGATTGTTCCCCTCTATTCGACATTGGTGAGGCCTCATCTGGAGTACTGTGTCCAGTTTTGGGCCCCACACTACAAGAAGGATGTGGAAAAATTGGAAAGAGTCCAGCGGAGAGCAACAAAAATGATTAGGGGACTGGAACACATGAGTTATGAGGAGAGGCTGAGGGAACTGGGTATTTTTAGTCTATGGAAGAGAAGAATGAGGGGGGATTTGACAGCTGCTTTCAACTACCTGAAAGGGGATTCCAAAGAGTATGGATCTAGACTGTTCTCAGTGGTAGCAGATGACAGAACAAGTAGTAATGGTCTCAAGTTGCAAGTGGGGGAGGTTTAGGTTGGATATTAGGAAAAACTTTTTCACTAGGAGGGTGGTGAAACACTGGAATGCGTTACCTAGGGAGGTGGTGGAATCTCCTTTCTTAGATATTTTTGAGGTCAGGCTTGACAAAGCCCTGGCTGGGATGATTTAGTTGGGGATTGGTCCTGCTTTGAGCAGGGGGTTGGACTAGATGAGCTCCTGAGGTCCCTTCCAACCCTGATATTCTATGATTCTATGATCTCAGTAATTAGACCCTTCTTTCCTTTCTGACAGCTAAAACGTGTATCCACTCTCTAATCATCCCACACCTGCAACTTCTTGCTCCTCCCTCTGTCTGGCTTGCTTGACACCCTGAGTGGCCTCCTTCAGCCCTTTCCAAAAGACATGTTTGAATGATTTTCCTTTTCCATTGATCCAGCCATGCCACTCAGTCTCTCCCACTACTGACACTTTTTCTTGCCCATCATATCTAGTTGAATATCCTTGTCCTTATCCCCAGTGTTTTGCAGAGTGTAGCTCAATGGGTTTGCTTACCTCTATTCTATTCTCTGCTTTGCATTATATTCTGCTTTATTATATTTAACAGTAATGCAAGGAATCTATAGGCTTGTATCCTGTAAAACATTGGCTTCAGCAATTAGCATGATGCTCGAGGGCTACAAACTTTGGCATAGATAAACTTAGGTAACCCATACATTTTGGGGAACTGAAAGTCGAGTGTAGGAGGGATTTTTTTTCCATAATGACATCAGCCAGTCAACATGAACTGACACCAGCTTCTGGAAGGTTTTGGGTGGAACATCCAACCACAAGCATGCCATGGCAATGTATTGACATATATAAGGGGATGAAATCATAAATACACTAACCTATAGAAGACACCTTGACATTGGTAAGGGGAGGAAATACAAATAAGGAAGAGGGGAGAAACCCCTATTGAATATGCATTAGACATGGTAATGTCAGCATTACGTATTATAAAAGTGGCATCCCAGCCTGGGGGCAGGAGGGAAGAGAGATGTAGCCCAAGGGAGGGGCCAGGATGATAGCCACTGGTGCAGATGAGGAAGGTGATGGTGATGAGGAAAGTAATGGCTCACATTTCAGGTTGTTCTGCAAGGGATGGTGTGATTATGGATGTTCAGATGTACGTTCTGCATTATCTCTATCTACCTTACTGAATTAGAGTGTTTGTGACTTTGCTAAACATATTAATAAATTATGTATTTGTAAATAAAAAAGGGTTCCTATAGTGAGTGTTGTCAGGGTTCCCAACTATATAATAATTTGAATAATACTGGGCCTGAGCTTGGGACAAGAACCTGTCAACCCTCACAGTGATAACTGGGAATTTTATTCATACTCTATAGATCAGACTACAAGAGTACAACTCTAGCCTACACATCCAGTAATGTTTTTTTTTTTATTGTGTACCACCTCAACCCTTCTGCAGATGCCACCATCTGTTCCTTTTGATTTCTTTCTTTAATCTGGATGTTGTAACCTTAATAAAATCTTTTCTCTAGAGAGGCAAGGCAGGTGAGGTAATAACTTTTAGTATCCCAATAAGCTGGGACCAATAATGCTAACGGAGTGCCTCTAGGCACTTTGAAAACTCGTGGCGAACCGGGGAAGTCCCGGATGACTGGAAAAAGGCTAATGTAGTGCCAATCTTTAAAAAAGGGAAGAAGGAAGATCCTGGGAACTACAGGCCAGTCAGCCTCACCTCAGTCCCTGGAAAAATCATGGAGCAGGTCCTCAAAGAATCAATCCTGAAGCACTTGCATGAGAGGAAAGTGATCAGGAACAGCCAGCATGGATTCACCAAGGGAAGGTCATGCCTGACTAATCTAATCGCCTTTTATGATGAGATTACTGGTTCTGTGGATGAAGGGAAAGCAGTGGATGTATTGTTTCTTGACTTTAGTAAAGCTTTTGACACGGTCTCCCATAGTATTCTTGTCAGCAAGTTAAGGAAGTATGGGCTGGATGAATGCACTATAAGGTGGGTAGAAAGCTGGCTAAATTGTCGGGCTCAACGGGTAGTGATCAATGGCTCCATGTCTAGTTGGCAGCCGGTATCAAGTGGAGTGCCCCAAGGGTCGGTCCTGGGGCCGGTTTTATTCAATATCTTCATAAATGATCTGGAGGATGGTGTGGATTGCACTCTCAGCAAATTTGCGGATGATACTAAACTGGGAGGAGTGGTAGATACGCTGGAGGGGAGGGATAGGATGCAGAAGGACCTAGACCAATTGGAAGATTGGGCCAAAAGGAATCTGATGAGGTTCAATAAGGATAAGTGCAGGGTCCTGCACTTAGGACGGAAGAACCCAATGCACAGCTACAGACTAGGGACCGAATGGCTAGGCAGCAGTTCTGCGGAAAAGGACCTAGGGGTGACAGTGGACGAGAAGCTGGATATGAGTCAGCAGTGTGCCCTTGTTGCCAAGAAGGCCAATGGCATTTTGGGATGTATAAGTAGGGGCATAGCGAGCAGATCGAGGGATGTGATCGTTCCCCTCTATTCGACATTGGTGAGGCCTCATCTGGAGTACTGTGTCCAGTTTTGGGCCCCACACTTCAAGAAGGATGTGGATAAATTGGAGAGAGTCCAGCGAAGGGCAACAAAAATGATTAGGGGACTGGAACACATGAGTTATGAGGAGAGGCTGAGGGAGCTGGGATTGTTTAGCCTGCAGAAGAGAAGAATGAGGGGGGATTTGATAGCAGCTTTCAACTACCTGAAAGGGGGTTCCAAAGAGGATGGCTCTAGACTGTTCTCAATGGTAGCAGATGACAGAACGAGGAGTAATGGTCTCAAGTTGCAGTGGGGGAGGTTTAGATTGGATATTAGGAAAAACTTTTTCACTAGGAGGGTGGTGAAACACTGGAATGCGTTACCTAGGGAGGTGGTAGAATCTCCTTCCTTAGAGGTTTTTAAGGTCAGGCTTGACAAAGCCCTGGCTGGGATGATTTAACTGGGAATTGGTCCTGCTTTGAGCAGGGGGTTGGACTAGATGACCTTCTGGGGTCCCTTCCAAACCTGATATTCTATGATTCTATGATTCTATGATAGGCAGTAGGAAGTGACTCTAGAATTGTGTGATTTCATTATCCCCTTAACTATCTATAAACCACCATTTAGACTAGCACCACAGATTGAACTGGGGATTTCCAGTGCTTAAAGCATAACTCTCTACAGCTTGAGCTAAATAGCCCAGCTCTGTAACCACATAATCTGTGGATTGGACACAAAGGGAAATTCATAACACACACTGACCACTAGATTACAAGTGTGCTACACTGTTTCTTCTTGCTTGAACAGGTGTCACATTGTAAGGATCCACAATGACATGGATCCTTATCCTGCAGCATATTTTTTGGCAAGCTGAATGTTTTCCCTGCTGCTCTGTTTTTCGGTGGAGAGTATAGATTTGAGGTCACATGCTGGAAACCATCAACATTTTTAAATAACTTGAACTCTCCACAAGGAAATTGAGTTCCATTTTCAGATAAGGAGTTTAATAGAGTACCTGCACTTCTGTTTATTTATCAGGATTTGCAGGCTCTGCATGGCAAGTGTAATATCTCTAGGAAATGTGTTAAATAGTCAGCTGCTAGTAAGTATCTCTGTCCATTGTACTCACATAAATCTGCAGCTATCATAATTCATGAGTCATCAGGAAAGAGAGTTGATGTTAAAAGTTCTTTATTTTGAATTGGCTTTGAATCCTGCTTACAAACAGCCAAATGAGCAGTTGCGTGTGTTTTTGAATATACTGAATAATTAGAAGCCTCTGGGCCAGATTCACCCCAGCCATGACATTTTCTAGTGCAGACAAATTACACTTTCACTGAGAATTAGGGAATCTAAATGTTTGTTCAATATGACAAATCTGCATCTTATTCTTCTTTAATAGAAGGAACAATAGGAGGAGTGCATCACTCGCTTGGTTTATCAATCTTCACTCTAGCTCCATTACTCTTCATTCTCTACCTCTGCTTGCCCTTCTGACAGCACTTGTGATTACATTCTTTGAGTAGCCTTTACATTATAGGGGTTCATATTGTATCTCAGGAAGAACTTTACATAATCTGATTTCAAGAGGCCAAAGTCTCCACACTCATCATAATAGGTTTATATGTTCAATTGTTTCCATTATTCTTGCTTCACTACACCCTTCTAGCTATCAACCTTATGACTTCAGAATACAGAACATGAAAACTACCTATGCCTTGCCCTTTAATTCAGCATATGAAACAAATAGTCTTTGCATTTCAGTACTAACTACTAGAAACACTGATTCATCACTGATTGGCTGCCTCTGTGGCTGTGACATCTTTCTGTCACACACCAATCTGATATTAGAAAAACAGAAGCTTAATCATTTATATTTGTGCTGTATGCCTTTATAAGCACTTTTCAAGCAGATTCTCAGTTATTTTCACACTTGAAAAACTCTGAACATAAAATATCTTTCCTTATGAGTTATAGCACATTAGATGGGATGTTGGCTATTTTCTTAGAAGTGTGGCCCATTGCTGTCTGGTTGGACAATAATCATACTGTGCAACCTCATGTTTGTATCTGGTCCATAGTACAGATTTTGTACTTTAGAGACTCCTGTGATGGGTGGTATGGACCTGAGAGGTTGCCTTTGTGGTGCAGGTTTCCCCTATTACCTAGATTTCCTAATATCTTCTTTCTAATAATTTGCTGTTATACTAGGTATTCAGATTGGATTACTCTAAAGAAAATATGTTCTCTTATTAAATGGGATTTGTTCCTGAGCCTCATACCCCTTATGCTTGGTTCATTGGAAGCCATAACACAACACAAACTATTCCATTGAGTTGTCCTCATTTTCTAATGTCACTAGAACGTTAATATAACCAGTCCTACTATACAAAGTGTCCGAACACTAGCCCTAGCCCTAAGAAAGCATTACCTGTTAGTTAAAATGATGATTATACATGATAGATTACTAACACTGTACTGCAGATCCCTTCACATAAACTACATATTATCAACTGTGCAAGTTGCAGCATTTGTAAGTAACAGAGAATTAATGATCCCAGACTGGAAACAGATACCAGGAGGGTACAGATATGGTGAGATACTCTGACATGCACATACACTCTTGGGCTCTGCATGGACGTAAGTATATGTGCACAAATTCCCATCTTGCATGAATAAATCAGATGTTGTATGTGTGTATACATGTCCAATATATGCAAATGTGCACATTTGAACCTGCCAATTTTAACATTTGCGCCACGAAGCCCATTAGAAGCCCAGATGAACCAGAATGTAGATGAGAAAATGAGTTATGTTGTACAAAATACAGAGACATAGATTTCTTCACAATATTAAAAACTTCAGTCAACAGACAACACCAATAGTCTTGTAAGACTAACTTACAAGGTAGTATGAGAGGATGCAATAGTATCAA
The DNA here is from genome assembly GCF_965140285.1 of Lepidochelys kempii. Lineage (NCBI taxonomy): Eukaryota > Metazoa > Chordata > Testudines > Cheloniidae > Lepidochelys > Lepidochelys kempii. The sequence goes on from NC_136380.1 coordinate 88,286,668, forward strand.
CATAAAAGAAATACTTTTGTTATGGGGAGGAAGAGTTTATACTGATAGTTTTATACCACAATATCACATAGCTGTTCTAAGAAAGTACATTTATCCTTAAGGTGAAAGCATTACAGAGAAAATATATCAGAACAATAAGAGAATCAACATGCATGCTAATAAGCTTACCACAGACCATCCCTCAACTCCAACAAGGGCTCTGTTGTCAAGATGTCAGTCCTTCAAAACCCACAACTGAGTTTTCCCTGTGGGCCTTTGATATCCAGTCTCCAGGAAAAGGTAATCAGTAGAAAATCATGCTCTCCGATGGAGATGGGGTGGAGGCAGGGAATCTGCATTAACCTCTCTGTAGGGATGGCTGAGGAAAACCACTTATTGTCTATTGTCCCAAAAGTCTAGCTGGGCACATTTTCAATGTTGTCCTGTGAACTCCCTGGCCTTACATCTCCCATATCCGCCTATATAGAGGTTACATACAATCCCAGACTACAATAATACATAAACCATTCATGTAATATAGTGGACCCCAAAGATACTTAAACTTAATTCAGTAAGGTCTCCCAAGCATGTGGCAAGACAGTGTCATATCTGTCACACTGAACTCATGGGTAGCCCCACTTTAAATCAATGTGAGTAAGGGCAGCCCTCTACGAAAGATTTCTCATTGCCAGATAATGAGTACCCATAATGTCCTTAGGCATTCTAATACGCTCCATTAAATTTATTAAACAATGAAGAGATTGGCAAAGACAGTCTTATCTTGTGCTCTGAACCATATTTTTCATCTCAAGTGATTTGAGTGGGGGTTTTGTGTGTGTGTGTGTGTGTGTTTTGAAGCTTCTGTGGAAGAGCAACCTGGTAAATAAGACAGTCAAACTGAATTGCCCTTGAAAACAATTTTCCTGTAAAAGCATAAATAAGTCATGATTTATGTTTATGTCCCAGTAAAAATGTGGCTGTGTGCATAATAATAGAATGGCCACAGATTATAAAATATAGAAGCAGAAAATAATATATGCTACATTATTGGTTAAGAAAGCTCTAGCAGAGAACGGATGCATGGATTTCAAATATATCTCACAATGCAACTATGTCCATATGTTAGCATCATCTAAGTCGTCGAGAGTCAAGTTTTCTGGCATCCGATAATTTTGGGAGCCCAGTGAGAGACATCTAATACTTGGTTTTCAGAAGTGCCTAGTTCCCACAGCTCCAATTTACTTCACTGGGATTTTAGAGACCTGCACTCCTGCATATCAAGACACAAGGGTCTCAGAGTGGGCACTACAAAACTGAGACACACAAATCCTGGATACTTTTGAAAATTTAGATCTGACTCTCTTTGTGCCAATTTGTCCTTCCCTGAAAATGGAGCGGTTAACACAAACCTACCTCCCAGGAATGTTATATGTACTGTAGAGTGATAAATATTCTTGTTTTAATCATTATAGGATAGACATGTTTATAAAGATAAGATATCCAGGGGTGCCAGTAAGAAACTACTCTTTATTTCCAGGCCTCCATAATACGATGTGTGTCAGGGTTAAACATTTTGTACTCCTGTCCTATGGCAGGGGTCATTAGTCACTTCAGTAGACACTGTTGCAATGGCCCATCCCTTAGCACTCCTTTGTATACAGTTTTCAGAGTAGCAGCCGTGTTAGTCTGTATTCGCAAAAAGAAAAGGAGTACTTGTGACTAACAAATTAGTACGTAGAGACTAACAAATTTATTTGAGCATAAGCTTTCGTGAGCTACAACTCACTTCATTGGATGCATACAGTGAAACTCATGTTGACTGCCCTCTTAAGGGACTGACAAAACAGTCCGGTATAGGGTGGTGTTCATGTGACCATCGCTTATTAGTACTGTAGTGTCCAGGAAGTGGATCTCTTATGTGGACTGGTCCAAGCTGAGGTTGATGGTGGGATGGAAATTGTTGAAATCATGGTGCAATTCCTCAAGGGCTTCTTTTCCATGGGTCCAGATGATGAAGGTGTAGTGCAAGTAGAGTAGGGGCATTAGGGGACAAGAGCTGAGGAAGCACCACACACCAGAAACACTAACCCAGGAATCTATCCTTGCAACAAAGCCTGTTGCCAACTGTGTCCACATATCTATTCAGGGGTCACCATCATAGGGCCTAATCACATCAGCCACACTATCAGAGGTTCATTCACCCGCACATCTACCAATGTGATATATGCCATCATGTGCCAGCAATGCCCCTCTGCCATGTACATTGACCAAACTGGACAGTCTCTACGTAAAAGAATAAATGGACACAAATCAGACGTCAAGAATGATAACACTCAAAAACCAGTCGGAGAACACTTCAATCTCTCTGGTCACTCGATTACAGACCTAAAAGTCGCAATATTACAACAAAAAGCTTCCAAAACAGACTCTAATGAGAGACTGTGAATTGGAATTAATTCGCAAACTACACAGCATTTAATTAGGCTTGAAAAAAGACTGGGAGTGGATGTGTCATTACACAAAGTAAAACTATTCCCCCCACCCCGGCTGTTCCTCAGATGTTCTTGTCAACTGCTCGAAATGGCCCACCTTGATTTTCTCTCCTGCTAGTAATAGGTCACCTTACCTGATCAGTCTCGTTACAGTGTGTATGGTAACACCCTTTGTTTCATATTCTCTGTATATATAAAATCTCCCCACTATTTTTCCACTGCATGCATCTGATGAAGTGAGCTGTAGCTCACGAAAGCTTATGCTCAAATAAATTTGTTAGTCTCTAAGGTGCCACAAGTACACCTTTTTTTTTTTGCGGATACAGACTAACACAGCTGCTACTCTGTTCATGCAGAGCCAGCTGCTACCTTTTATTTCTCTCATTCAGACTCTGACCTTTTTTTTCTAACTTCTCTCCTTTCTTTTCATTTTATTATCCCATTTTGGTTATTAATTTGCTTTTTTCCTATCTTTCACGCTCTCTCCTCTACTGTTTTCTTTCCTCTTCCTCTTCTCTCTCTTTAATCCATACAGTCTTTCCTTCTCTACCTCTCCCCTTCAAATTCTTCCCTATTTATCTAATCTGTCTCCTGGTCCGCCATTCTCCACCCACATGTGCATATGGCTCCACTTCCCCTAAATCCCATCTGCCACTGTCTCTCTCTGGTTCTCCTCTATCCTTTCCCTAGCGCCCATTCTCTATCTTCCTTCTTAACAGACATTTCTGCTTCAAATATATGCACGCTGCACATTCTCATTCAGGGAGCTCTGTGTGCGCTGTGGTATGACTTGAAGCTGCTTTGGCCCAGCTATTTAGCTCCCTGATCATAGTGATGAACTTGAGTTTGGGAGGAGGCGAGCACATGGAGCACATTGCTGCAAAAAAAAAAGGGGGGCTGATTTCAATGGAAGTTGGGCAACTAGACACATTTGAGGGGGCCTAAATGGTAACATTTATGCCTGGAGTACTAAAAAAAGAAAAGGAGTACTTGTGGCACCTTAAAGACTAACAAATTTTTTTGAGAATAAGCTTTCGTGAGCTACAGCTGATGAAGTGAGCTGTAGCTAACAAAAGCTTATGCTCAGTTACATTTTTTAGTCTCTAAGGTGCCACAAGTACTCCTTTTCTTTTTGAGGATACAGACTAACACGCTGCTACTCTGAAACCTGCCTGGAGTACTGTTTGCAAAGGCAGAGGTGGTATTACTCCCTTCATTGAAAATGTATCCCTTCACATACATTGAATTACTGTAGGGCATGCCATAATTTTACTCATTTAGTTCATGACACCTGATATTACAACAAATCTATTTTAATTTCCTTTATGTAACAGTCCTCTGAATTATCTGTTAGAAGCTAAAGAAAGGTAGTAGGTTTTAGACCTAAATGACTACACTAAGTAAGTAAGTAAACCAACCACAGTTCTGAAAGAGAAATTTTTTGAAACACGTCCCTTGATTAAGCAATCTAGAAACTGGACAAAAAGATCAAATAATAGACCTGATGTGCTTGGGGATAATATATCTACATTTTTAACAAGCCAATTAAAAATCACCATGGATAGTTTTTTATGTTTCTGACACTCATAATAAATAAAGTCCATTGTTCTATCCAAGCAAATTGTAATCCAGGAGTGAAAGCAAAAGCAATTATTGCCCACATGTTAAAGCCTCCAAGAATGAAGCCAAAATTCTTTGATCTGACAGTTTGGAAAAGAGATCTCACTTTTTTAATATTCCTGGTTTTAAGCACTACAAAGCAAGAAGAAAATGTTTGGCACTTAAGAATTTTTGTCTAAGTTTCCAAAGAGATAATGTATCTAGCACATTGAAAGCCTCATACAATCAAAGAGATCTTAGTATAGAGTGCTACTGTAAATGAATGACTCAGTTTGTTAATCTGTTCCCTTTCTGCCCACCAGACTTGCCCTTCATCCCGTACTTAAATGATTCATGATGCACAGTGAGTCTGAAAAACAAAAAACAACAACAACAAAAACTGGGAAAGTCATACAATCAGGGCAACATGAAATAAAACTTGTCCAAGCATGAAAGTTAATATAGCTGTTGAAACACCAGTTAATACTGAGATCATGATCACTTGGCTTTCTTTGCTGGTGTATCTGTGAGAAGAGCTGAGGTTAGGCTATCTTAACACCATCAGTGGTTGTTAGAGTAGAAAGATAAAATAAAAACAAATCACAATTGTACATCCTTTATTTTTCCCTCCTTGTGCCAAAGAATGGGTTTCAGGTACATGCATAAATTAGAATTAAGATTCTAATGGTTTAGTGATTGAGCATTTTAATATTATTAAGGGAACACTTAGCTGTAAGGAGCTTTAATTTGAGCTCCCACTGTCTCACCTAATCAACATGGAAAACAAAAACATATTTTCAACATGCTGAGATAGAATAATAACAAAACTAGCACTTTCATAATTTAAAAATAATCATTGTGTAACAAGCTATTCAGTTTTGTTCATTATTTTAGATGTCAATTATTTATAATTGGTTTTGCATTAAGATTTGAAGCTATAAAATGGACAATGTTGCCTAAACTTTCAAGAATTCTGAGCATGTTATGGTGAGGGTAATATAGTAAACATATAGACTTAAATGGTATGGTAAGTGTTTTACCACAGATTTAGAAGGTATATACTATTAGCTTCCTTAAATACATAATACTTTGGGGGAATGTGATGGGAAAATAGTACTTCTAGTATATTTTAATTGTGCCTCTCCCCCCAAAAACTCAAATTGTTTATTTAATCTACATACTAAAAGGTTAAAAAATATTGATTTTGTTGGTCACAATTTACAACTGTGAAGAATGAGTAATTGTATCCCCTTTATATTTGTGGAAGCACAAAATAAAAATGGAAACATAATGTTAATCTGTTTTATAGAACATTCTAGCGAAAGTACCTGGACAAGCTAAACTCTGATACTGTTATGATTCAGGGAAATCACTTAATGAAAGGTATTCTCTAATAAAATAGTTAGGCCAGGCTTGATATTGGAATGTATGATATTCTCTTCTATATAGGTTCTTATACTGTACTCATCTTCATAATATCTGAGTGAGTTCCAGTGGTGCATTAAGCAAAGTGACTAATATCTGTCACGTGTTTGTTTTTCTCATTCTCTCCTCAGTGGAAGAAGTGTGTTTGGATTTTTTTAATATATCTATACACACACGCACATGTTTTTATATGTTTGTTAGAGAAGGCAAAATTATCATAAAATTAAATGATAAACCCAAGTTCTACCCTTCAAGCCAATGCACATTCTTTCTCATTTGTAGGTGTTTAATGTATTGGAGTAACCAATCTTGTCCTCTTAATTCTAGTTTGAGTCTCACTGAGAGCTCTGTTCAGTTATGTACGATTACCCCACATACCGTTTTTCAGTCATTGCTTCTCAGGATTGATTTCCCTCATCTTATAAGTATGACCTACATTTGTTGTTTTCAGGTGTATAACTTTACATTTGGCTGTATTAAAATGAATATTATTTGTTTGCATCAACCTTATAGTCCAAAGATGTCTACAGAATCACATTTTCCAGATTTATGGTAGTAGATCTCCACTGGTAATATGCAAAACTTGCTGACTTCTGGTTTCAATCAGTTTCCATTATTTTTTTTTAAAAGTTCCATTTTTCATCTCTTCTGTTTTACTATGTTTAGAATTTGTTGGAATCCAAAATGGCAAAAATTAAACTAGTAAATTGCATTAAGCTCTATGAATTGCATGTGACTTCATGAGATATCATAGGTACAGGTTTTAGTAGGCTATATTCAATACAGAAGAGCTATCAAGTAATCAGTTGTGAATAATTTCATTATAAGAATGAATTTAAACCATCATATTTGCCCTCAAATATATTGTATGTATCCAAATACTTCAACAACTTCATGTAACCAAAAATGACTCTCCAGGAACATGGCTGCTTTTATTTCCATTTTTTAAATAAAAGCTAAACAATTTCTTCTTGTTTTTAGGTTTAGATGCCCATATTTGGACAATATGCCTAAAATTCCCAATAGATTGAAATTTCTCCAACTTTTTTCCAATCTAGATTGGAAGTCAACTTCAGAAGCATCAATTGTAACAGACTTTTGCCAGAAATACTTCCATGACTGAGTTACCTCTGCTAATTAGCCAATAGATACTAAGTACCTTTTTTTTTACCTCATCAGATCCATGTATCAGTGGCTGAAAGTTTGTGATTTACATAGAAATTCATCCATGTCACCTCATCTCACCATGTCTCCACATCTCTCTATGCTATAGTTTACTTTGAAATGAGAATGTTTCATGAGAATATGTTTGTTTTGATTAAATTGTCAGGAAAAAGTTGCAATGAATCATTTCAACTTTCTTCTTTCTTTTCAAGAATGACAGTGTTTTATTTTGATACAGTCAAAACTGTTTTACTTTACTGTTTTGATTCATTTTAATATATCAAAATGTTAGTTTTCATACTATATATCTGATATGCAATGTTTTGATGCTATCAAAATGACATGTTCCAATAGTCCTGAATCAACATTTTTTTTTTAATTTTTGTTTCACAGAAAGTTTTGCAACTTTACCTTTTCATTCTGATTTGGAATGAGAACAAATGTTGAATGTCAGATTTCACCTGGAATGGAAATTCCATTTTGTAACCAATGCTACTCATTACATAACTGTTTATATAAATGGATGAAAACAAATTCTTGTACTTTTATTTTTATTGAGTACTATATCATTTCTAAATTACTGCTAATTGTATATGGAAGAGATGTTTTCTAGATGATTTGCAACACATATGATTTTGTTTTTGTCATTCTTTAAATCCATGTAGCTAGAGAATGAGGCTCCATATAAGTCTGTTGTTTCATATGACTGATTTCACTAGTTAGAAAAACAAAAGGTGACATCTAGAATCCATCCAGAGAATAAGATGCTATAACTTCCATCATAACTGATCAGTAGAGATGGTCCAACCAAGAGTCCTCTAATCTCCTTGGGGCTAGGATGCTCCTTACATGTTTATGCAGAGTCAAGCATGTTCTCATTGCTGAAATAACAGGTAATATTAATGTATCTACAAATCAATTGTACTATGTCTGTATGTAGCAAAGTACACAGAAATAGAATAAATCTGCCTGTAGTCATATCTTCCAATGTAAAATTATGTTTTTTTGTTTTGTTTTTGTTTGTATTTTATACAAATATTAAGTAAATGATGCTATACTTATGGTATGGAGACATCAGCAAAAAGTTTTTAAAAAAGTTTCTAAAAATGGAAAAACTTTAAATTTAGTAAGGATATTGATTTACATAAATTGTAGTCTATTCACTACTGCAGAATGCAATTACAAAATCAAGATTTTTTTAAATAAAAGGTATCCTCATTATCTGCTCTTGGATAACCTACTGTATAATTTAAATAACTAAACACAGAACAGCAAATATAGTAATAGGTATTTTCCAAGTAAGGGTTCAGTTTTAGTCTCTCCATAACTTTGAGGAAAAGTGCTTACATTCCACAAACGGGAGAATTCTTTTCCCCTTACATTAAATTATATAGCATTTTGGAGACTTACATCATGTCCATGAATCCAGATAATTCTCTCTGAATAAAGCTCTAAACCAGGGATGGGCAAACTTTTGGGCCCGAGGGGAAATTGTAGCCAGGGCTATGAATGTAGGACTGGGGCAGGGGGTGTGGGAGGGGATGTGCGGTGTGGAGAGGGGGTCAGGGCAAGGGGTTGGGGTGCAGAAGGATGTGGGGTGCAGGAGGAGGTTCAGACCACGGGGTTGGACTGCTGGAGGGGTGTGGGGTGCAGCAGGGGACTTAGGCAGAGGGTTGAGGGCTCAGGCAGGGGGTTGGGGTGCAGGAGGGGTGCAGCAGGGGGCTCAAGGCAGGGGGCTAGGGGACTCAGGGCAGGGGGTTGGGGTGTGGGGTGCAGGAGGGGTTTGGGGTGCAGGCTCCGTCCCGGCACCGCTTACTTCGAGTGGCTCCGGGATAGTATCAGTGTGCAGCGGGGCTAAGGCAGGCTCCTAGCCTGCCCTGGCCCTGTGTTGCTCCTGGAAGTGGCCAGCATGTCCAGCAGTGACTCCTGGGGGTGGGGTGGGGCAGGCGGCTCTGCCGCACGCTACCCTCACCTGTGGGTACCACCCCTGAATCTCCCATTGGCCAGGGTTCCCCTTCCTGGCCAATGGGAGCTGTGGGGGGCGATGCCTACAGACAAGGGCAGCACAGGGAGCCCTCTTTGTCTCTTCCTCCACACTCAGGGTTCTGCAGGGACATGGTGCTGGCTGCTTCCGGGAGTGGCACAGGGCCACAGCAGGCAGGGAGTCTGCCTTAGCCCCACTGTGCCACGGGGCTGGCAATCCTGTAATCCAGATAGAAAACACTGACGGGACCGGTCCGGTCCACGGGCCATAGCTTGCCCTCCCCTGCTCTAAACTGATAAAAATCACATAGGGCTAGGAAACCATATGCCATGGCTTAGTGTTGCCAACTGATTGTACACTCAAAATAGGGCCTTTACAAAAGAGTTATAATGAATATAACAATTACTTTTCTCTAGTTAAATTGTTAACATCTGTGCACAATTAAATTGTTGCATTAATACCTGCTGAGCCGACCCATTATATGGTGCTTAAGGGTTACGCCTGACATTCAGAGTTAACTTTGCTTTTTAGAGACTGCAATCAGCTTGTTTATAAGGAGAGCATGATCTTACTTTATAAAAATAGAATCTTCTACAAATTAATATTTTGAACAAATGCAATATGCAGACTTTCACTGCCACCGGATTAGGGAGGCTTTTTTTTTTTTTTTATCTGGTTCTCATTGCCTTTTTGGAGAGTAGCAAGGGCAAATGAAAAAAATATATATATACATTTTGTGTGATTTTATAGGAGGGAGAGGACACACTTTGGATATTGATGTTAAGGAAACAAAGAAGCTATTTGTATATCTAAAGTAATGGGAGTTTAGAAGCACTATGCAAATCATTGATTATTACAGTTCACCACAGAAGATGCTGCTTGCAAAGTGCTGTATTTTGCTTTATTCAGTGTGATCTCTTTGCATTGAAAGGTAGTATAGTACTGTGAAAGTTATAGCCCATGTATACTTATACAATATAGAATGGCAGTCTTTTCACAAAAGCCTTGATTCTAATCTAAATGCCGTGGGCACCCATCAGCACATATGTTACTTGAAAATATCTCTTACTATATGCATGTTGAATGACAGAAGTTTGTGTTTTCCATATTCTCTTTCTGCTGGTCTGGTAGTTTATTTGTAGAACATTGTGCTGACCAGTAGAAATCTGAACATGAGATTGCAGTGTGGTCCTTTGTTTTGGGGGAGAAGAGTTTGTAATCATGAGTCTAACAAGTTTAACTCCAAAATATGGGTGGTGGAGTAGAGAGAAAAGCATGTTTAATGGCTTTCAAACACCTGCTTGAGATATTTTAAGAATAACATTGACTGACCATCCAAGAAACCATCCCCATGCCTTTTTGTCAGTAAAACAGTCTTTACATGAAGGAGATGGTAGAGTACAAATAAACATTACCCTTTCCCCACAATTTTTAGCAGTCATTACAGAAGACAAAAGGTAGCAGGGCTGGAAATAAAGAGATAAGAAAACCATATGAAAATTGTGACTGCTTGGATGGGTTCATTATATTGAATTTTTCTTGCATATACTTTTTATAAAACTGCCTAAAGAAGACATTATTCCAAACACGTTACCACTGGCAGGTGAGTGATATTTACATAACATCACAAACAGCAAGTCCATTTCAGCCAGCCAGCCTCCCTGACTAGATGCTCCAGTATAGCTGAGCTGCAATCCATGCATTGCCAAGATAACTCTGCACATCCATCTGCTGTGATCTTGTGGCCCAAGAATGGCCATTTAGTCCCTGGTACAATGTAGAATTGCCTCAGGCTGCTAGATGTAACCTGGAGCAGCTCTAACATCCCACCAAGCTGCTTTGGGAGCCAGGAAGCATTGGAGCATAAAGGCAGTATGGCCAAGCGTTCTTTCTCCTGCAGTTGCCCCATATGCTGGATGCCTGGAGGGGTTTATTGTAGAGCCACTGCTACTTTTGGTTTTCACCAAGAAGGTTGGAAGCAATTGGACGGTTAACATAGTGAATGCCAGTGAAAATGTGGTAGGATCAGAATCTAAAATTGGGAAAGAACAAGTCAAAAATTACTTACATAAGTTAGATATCTTCAGATCACCAGGGCCTGATGAAATGCATCCTAGAATACTCGCAGAGGTGACTGAGGAGATATCTGAGCCATAAGCAATTATCTTTGAAAAGTCATGGAAGACGGGAGACATTCCAGAAGACTGGAAAAGGGCAAATATAGTGCCCATCTATAAAAAGGGAAATAAAGACAACCCGGGGAATTACAGACCAGTCAACTTAACTTCTGTACCCAGGAAGATAATGGAGCAAATAATTAAGCAATCTATTTGCAAATACCTAGAAGATAATAAGGTGATAAATAAAAGTCAGCATGGATTTGTCAAGAACAAATTATGTCAAGCCAATCTGATAGCTTTCTTTGACAGGGCAACAATCCTTGTGGATAGTGGGGGAAGCGGTAGATGTGGTATATCTTGACTTTAGTAAGGCTTTTGATACTGTCTCGCATGACCTTCTCATAAACGAACTAGGGAAATACAATCTAGATGGAGCTATTATAAGGTGGGTGCATAACTGGTTGGAAAAGCATTCCCAGAGAGTAGTTATCAGTGGCTCACAGTCATGCTGGAAGGGTATAGTGTGTGGTGTCCCACAGGGATTGGTTCTGGGTCTGGTTCTGTTCAATATCTTCATAAATGATTTAGATAATGGCATAGAGAGTACACTTATAAAGTTTGCAGACGATATCAAGCTAGGAGGGGTTGCAAGTGCTTTGGAGGATAGGATTAAAATTCAAGATGATCTGGTCAAACTGGAGAAATGGTCTGAAGTAAATAGGATGAAATTCAATAAGGACAAATGCAAAATACTCCACTTAGGACGGAACAATCAGCTGCACGCATACAAAATGGGAAATGACTGCCTAGGCAGGAGTACTGCAGAAAGGGATCTCAGGGTCATAGTAGATCACAAGCTAAATATGAGTCAACAACATAACACTGTTGCAAAAAAGTAAACATCATTCTAGGATGCGTTAGAAGGAGTATTCTAAGCAAGACACGAGAAGTAATTCTTCTGCTCTACTCCACAGTGATTTGGCCTCAACTGGAGTATTGTGTCCAGTTCTGGGTGCCACATTTCAGGAAAGATGTGGAAAAATTGGAGAAAGTCCAGAGAAGAGCAACAAAAATGATTAAAGGTCTAGAAAACATGACTTATGAGGGAAGATTGAAAAAAAAATGGGTTGTTTAGTCTTGAGAAGAGAAGCCTGAGAGGGGACATGATAGCAGTTTTCAAGTACATAAAAGGTTGTTATAAGGAGGAGGGAGAAAAATTGTTCTTCTTAACCTTGGAGGATAGGACAAGAAGCAGTGGTCTTAAATTGCAGCACGGGAGGTTTAGATTGGACATTAGGAAAAACTTCCTAACTGTCAGAGTGGTTAAATAGGCACTGGAATAAATTGCCTAGGGAGGTTGTGGAATCTCCATCACTGGGGATTTTTAAGAGGAGGTTGGACAAACATCTTTCAGGGATGGTCTAGATAATACTTAGTCCTGCCTTGAGTGCAGGGGACTGAACTCAATGACCTCTCGAGGTACCTTCCAGTTCTATGATTCTATGACTCATATGCACAGGAAATTCCCAGATAGCCAGCTAAGCTAGCATTATTGATGCTTTGTGCCATCACATCAATGCAATGCAACCACACCTGGTTTCGATCTCAGCTGAGTGGCTACTAATTCGGTGCTGAGACTGGGTGATACACCTTCAGAAGCTTCAGGTGGCCAGTCCTCCCTCTGCCACCACCACCAGAGAACTGTCTTCCTAATTTCCTTTACATTTTTCAGCACTGTATAAATATCAACTAAGTGTCTTGGAGGGGGAGGGTAAGGGTGAGTACTCTTCCCATGCCTAAGTGGCAGGAGTAGGGAAAATAATCTTTTCACTCCAGTTGCTCTGTAACTAACTCCAGGGTAGTGAAGCCTCCTAACTGCCAACTCAGTCATTAGGCAACTTGTGGCAGTCCCTAGTAAGAAAGCACTAGGGATTAGGGTCCTGATCCAAAATCAGCTGAACCAATAGTAAGATTCTTATTGACTTCAGTAGACTTTGTATCTGATTTTGTGCACAGTTTTAATCAGTGTGCATAAGAATAGTGAGGCTTCACTCCCTTGATGATTCATTACAACCCATTTGTAATTAGAGGTATATTTTTGCCCTCCCCTATTGGATGACTGAAGCATCATGCTCCTCCCTTTCTGTTAGTTAATATTTAGTTTTCTCTTTACTGGGGAACACTGTAGTAGTCATCTTTTCCCTAAAACATCAGCATAAATTAATTCCAGTCAGTCTTCTGCAGTTTGATTTCCAGAATTACAGTTCAAAATGTTCTAAATTCATGGACCACTTGGTCTTTGAACTAATAACTGGAATTTTTTTTACTTTCAATTTGGCTAGAAAATGTTCCTTACAGTTGCTTCCCTCCTGCTTGGCCTGAAATTGAGATACTTTTTGTGGATTGAGAAGGACTGTTCAGATGATAAGAATTGATTCAGCCCTCACACATGGTTCAACTTTTTTTTCAATTTTTCAATTTGACTTTGCTTTCCTTAATATTTATGCTTCCTTTCCATGTTTCAGTGGACCTATCTGGGTAGGCACCTGATACAACAAACAACCATATACTGACAACAGGATATGAAATGAAGCTGCTCAGTTTCCTGCTGTGTTACCACAGGAGCAAAAGTATCTATTTTTTTGCCCTTGCTGTCTGGACATCCACACTAACTCCAATTGGCACCAGGTGAATGCTCTTCCCCAAAAAACACACTGAGTGCATTTAGAACCTTGCTTTTGATTCAGACATGGTTTATTGCACTATGATCTGACCATTTTTTCCCCTGAAGATTTTCCCCGACCTTTTTTTCCCCTGGGATTTCTCTGCTACCTCATCTCGCCCTTTCATGGCTCCATGGTTATTTTATAAATACAAAATATAAGTAGACTATGTAATTTTCTTCCAAATCAGGTCAGTATCTAGCCTCAGTTTCTGGGAAGCTGCATATGACAAGTTTGTTCCTGATGTATTCCTCCAAACTCTTCCTTGTCTGAAAATTCATTCAAACTCATTGTAAATACTTCTTTTGATTCCCATTTGTTTCTTCTGGTGGAAACACATTGTTATTACTTATATTACTTCTGTGGACAAAGTATTCATCCAATTTTTCCTATAGTATTTTATTATCATCTTCCTTATCTTTACATTCAAATTGGGAGGATTTAAATATTAAGTCACATAAATACGAAAGACAGAGATCTGTTACAAAAGGTATAAGTAAGTCGCTGTACATTCTCTGACTTTACAGCCCTACTCCTGCAAACACTGACATGTGTGTAACTTCCAGCATATGAGTAGTTAGTGGGCAGATTCCTGATTCCATGTTACCTCTTGATTCTGACCTCCTTCCTGAAATATATGTAAAGGATCATACAGGTTTGTTCTTGTTCCTATTTAACTTCTGTGATCCTGCAACAGGTGTGGTGCTGTGTTCAGTCAGACTATTCCCTTAAATGGTTAAAATAATAACTTCTAATGGGTTAATTATTGGTATATTTTTGTAAACAAATCTCTCTCATTTTCCTTAGTACCATGCAGTGTTTGCTTATTATACCATATAAAATACAATCTGGTTCTTCTTATCATATGTGAATGTACCTCACGTGGTACGTGACCAGGATTCATCATTGAATTTGATCCGCTGGTTGGATCGTTAGCTTTCCTGGTCTCTAGCATCTGTCACTTTGTGTGTGTAAATCCATGCATGCGGTTTCACTGAAAACGCTTCTCCTTATAATGCACATAGGAACTTTTGATTCCAACTATAATTGCTGTAATATTACTGCTAATTGTCACACAGTAGCCCGGAAGGGCAGCCGCCTTTTGCTCATTGGGGATTAGAAGGAGTGGAGCGGACTAGCTGGTCCATCCTAGCATTCCATATAAAAGTTTCATCAATAAAAGTTATTACAAACTTCACCCATATGGGTTGATATGTAAAATGAATATATATATATATATATATATATATATATATATATATATATATATATATATATATATACACACACACACACACACACACATCTAATATTTATTGCAGTGGTAGTTGTATAACAAAAAGTCATTTTGAGTGTTAGACCACTTAATGTCTTCCCATACTGAAACTTTATTACTAAAAATAAAAAAGATCTGGTTTTCCTCTTATTTAGTTTATCCTTGGAGCCATAGGTTGAGCAATTAGGATTAATGATAAAATTACAGGTATCCCAGTGGAGGATTTTCAAATTAAATGATCGCTTTATGTTGACATCTTGTTTATATTTTAAGTGATCCAGAAAGTTCAATCAAGTCTTGGCTTGAAGTTGTTACTGAGTTTTCGTGTTTTCTGGGCATATTACTCATTGGTTTTAATTGGAGGCTGTCCCGGTGAGTGGATTCTAGTGGGGGCTCTTCTTTCCCTTTGTCTCTCCTCTCCTGGAAACATGATCAAATGAAGCAGATGCACATTCTTTTTTAAAGTAGACTTTAAATTAATTGTTGACTTAATTTAAAATGCACGTTCTGTATAAAGACTGTTTAAGAAAGTCTCCTTTCAATACAACTGGTAAAGACTGGAAGTCAAAATGACACTGATGCTTCAAATGACATCAACCACTAATATCCGCTTCACCTATAACTTTCTCTCCCTAATACATTTTTAAAGTCATACAGTAACTAGGTCTATAAAAATCAATGACCATTAATATTATGCCTGTAAATATGATGGAATAATATTTTTTTCACAATTATTGTATAATGATTGTTAGAAAATACAAATGGTGGTTTCTTGAAACAAAAATGGATTTTTAAAACAATAGAATTAACATTTCTCTTATTTCCTTTTGTGTGTCTCCCCTTCATCCTGTAGGTTTCTTAAAGATGCATAGATTCCAAGGCCAGAAGGGACCTTTGTGATTATCTAGTGTGATATCCTGTATAACACAGTACATAGAACTTCCCCAAAATAATTCCTAAAGAATATCTTTTAAAAAAATCCAATCATTATTTAAAAATTGATAGGGATGGAGAATCCACCACAATCCTTGGTAAATTGTTCTAATAATTAATTACCCTCATTGGCAAAAATGTACATCTCACCTCCAGTCTTAATTTGACTAGCTTCAACTTCCAGCCATTGGATAATGTGATTTCTTTTGTACAGGCTGAAATTGTGGAAAAGCAGTATCACTTGCCCGATAACCTCAGCCGTGCAGAACACAATGCCATCCACAGCCTCAGAAACAACTCTGACATCATAATCAAAAAGGCTGACAAAGGAGTGCTGTCATCATCATGAATAAGTCAGAATATGAACAAGAGGCTGCTAGGCAGCTCTCCAACACCGCCTTCTACAAGCCATTACCCTCTGATCCCTCTGAGGGTTACCAAAAGCAACTACAGCATTTGCTCAAGAAACTCCCTGAAAAAGCACAAGAACAAATCCGCACAGACACACCCCTGGAATCCCGACCTCGGGTATTCTATCTGCTACCCAAGATCCATAAACCTGGAAATCCTGGGCGCCCCATCATCTCAGGCATTGGCACCCTGACAGCAGGATTGTCTAGCTGTGTAGACTCCCTCCTCAGGGCCTATGCTACAGCACTCCCAGCTACCTTCAAGACACCACTGACTTCCTGAGAAAACTACAATCCATCGGTGATCTTCCCGATAACACCATCCTGGCCACTATGGATGTAGAAGCCCTCTACACCAACATTCCACACAAAGATGGACTACAAGCCGTCAGGAACAGTATCCCCGATAATATCACAGCAAACATGGTGGCTGAACTTTGTGACTTTGTCCTCTCCCATAACTATTTCACATTTGGGGACAATGTATACCTTCAAATCAGCAGCACTGCTATGGGTACCCGCATGGCCCACAGTATGCCAACATTTTTATGGCTGACTTAGAACGCTTCCTCAGCTCTCATCCCCTAATGCCCCTACTCTACTTGCGCTACATTGATGATATCTTCATCATCTGGACCCATGGAAAAGAAGCCCTTGAGGAATTCCACCATGATTTCAACAATTTTCATCCCACCATCAACCTCAGCCTGGACCAGTCCACACAAAAGATCCACTTCCTGGACACTACGGTGCTAATAAGCAATGATCACATAAACACCACCCTATACCAGAAACCTACTGACCTACTGACCGCTATGCCTACCTACATGCCTCCAGCTTTCATCCAGACCACACCACACGATCCATTGTCTACAGCCAAGCTCTACGATACAACCACATTTGCTCCAACCCCTCAGAGACTAACACCTACAAGATCTCTTTCAAGCGTTCTTACAACTACAATATCCACCTGCTGAAGTGAAGAAACAGATTGACAGAGCCAGAAGAGTACCCAGAAGTTACCTACTACAGGACAGGCTCAACAAAGAAAATAACAGAACGCCACTAGCAATCACCTTCAGCCCCCAACTAAAACCTCTCCAATGCATCATCAAGGATCTACAACCTTTCCTGAAGGACGACCCATCACTCTCACAGATCTCGGGAGACAGGCCAGTCCTTGCTTACAGACAGCCCCCAAACTTGAAGCAAATACTCACCAGCAACCACACAACAAAAATACTAACCCAGGAACCTATCCTTGCAACAAAGCACATTGCCAACTGTCTCCACATATCTATTCAGGGGACACCATCACAGGGCCTAATCACATCAGCCACACTGTCAGAGGCTCGTTCACCTGCACATCTACCAATGTGATATATGCCATCACGTGCCAGCAATGCCCCTCTGCCATGTACATTGGCCAAACTGGACAGTCTCTATGTAAAAGAATAAATGGACACAAATCAGACGTCAAGAATTATAACGTTCAAAAACCAGTCGGAGAACACTTCAATCTCTTTGGTCACTCGATTACAGACCAAAATGTGGCAATTCTTCAACAAAAAAATTTCAAAAACAGACTCCAACGAGAGACTGCTGAATACTCACCCCCCCCACCCCACCCCCCGCTGTTCCTCAGACGTTCTTGTCAACTGCTGGAAACGGCCCACCTTGATTATCACTACAAAAGGTCCCGCCCCCTGCTCTCTTTCTGGTAATAGCTAACCTTATCTGATCACTCTCGTTACAGTGCGTATGATAACACCCATTGTTTCATGTTCTCTGTGTATATAAATCTCCCCACTGTATTTTCCACTGAATGCATCCGATGAAACGAGCTGTAGCTCATGAAACCTTATGCTCAAATAAATTTGTTAGTCTCTAAGGTGCCACAAGTCCTCCTTTTCTTTTTGCAGATACAGACTAACACGGCTGCTACTCTGAAACCTTTCTCTGCTAGATTGAAGAGCCCATTATTAAATATCGGTTCCCCATGTAGATACCTATAGACTGTAATCAAGTCACAATAGATCACAAATCACAATAGATTGAGCTTTTTGGGTCTATCTCCAAGTTATCAACATGATTCTTGAATTATGGGCACTAGAACTGGACACAGTTTTCGAACAGTGGTTGCACTGGTGCCAAAAAAGAGAAAGTAATAACAAAAACAAAGAACCTTCCCTATTCCTAATCCAGATCCTCCTGTTTATGCATGCTGGGATTGCATTATTTCTTTTGGCTGCAGCATTACATTGGGAGCTCATATTCACCTGATTCTCCACCCAACCCACAAATCTTTTTCAAAGTCACTGCTTTCCAGGCTAGAGACAGCATTCTGTAAGTATGACCTACATGTTTTTGTTCCAAGATGTGTACCTTAACATGGAAATCTGCATGCTCCCGGAAACTCACTTTAGCAGGCAGCCTGTATGCTGCCCTAAGTGCAGAGACTGCAATTGTGAAAAGTCTTTGCATAGGATTGAAGGGAGGAGGAAGGTTCCTTGTACCCTTCCTGTTCAGGAACTTGCCATTGTCTGGCCTGCAAGCTTTTTAAAAGGTGAGGGCCTGATCCTACTTACATTCAAGTCAATAGAAACTTAGCCTTTGATGTCAGTGTAAGTAGAATCAAGTCTCTTGTGTGTGGGGACTCACTAATGAAGGATACAATCTGTTACGCATTTTAGAGTAATGAAATATGACAGTAATCAAAATCACTGGGATACAACTAATATTAGTAAACACGGAAATCTGCTGGGTTTTCTGGCCCCTTCTTAGTGCATCCAAATTGAATAATGGCAATAAATAATGTCCAGCACGACTGAGAAACACTATACTTTGTCTTTAAAATAAATAAATAAACTCCTCCAACTAATTTTTTTTTCATGTCTCACCAAAGCAAACCCTAAGAAGTGAGGAAAACAATAGGCAAGTAATTCACCAACCCGATAAGGATAGGATTTTTGAAACTCTTGTAAAGATTCTATCAAATCTAGAAAAAAGCCAACATGTTATTTTAAAATCAACTTTAGGCATGTTTTCTCACTGAACACTAAAGTGATTTCATTCCCATTAACCTTCAGCAGGAGTGTGCAAAAAGGGGTGCAAGCAGGGGCACAGGGCCTCCCAGTAATCAGGAGGGGAACAGAACTCCTCCAGCCCCAGGACTGAGGGTGCAGGAGGCAAAGAGCAAGTTCCTCTGGTCCTGGTGCCATGGTGGATAGACAAAGCAATCTTATTTGGCCCTCGAGAGGGGGTAGGGATACAGAATATGTCCATCAAAAAGCAGTCACATTTTTATTCCTGCTCACGCCCCTGAGTTTCAGTGACACCAAAATCACACATGTAAGTACATTAAAGAGTGAAAGTAACTGTTTTTTTTTTGTTTTGGGTTTGGTTTTTTTTCAGTTTGAAATTTCTTTCTGTATTTGATGAGCTTGTTTAAGGTCATGAGCTTGGATTTCACTTCACAGTAAATGTGCAGGGATATTTCACCTCTGATATCAGTGTGTTTACTAATGCAAACCAACTATTGTACAAATCTTGTTCCCATTAGAGAGCACTTATTCACTTGTTTAAAAACAATGAGGCAAACTAAAATAAGGTGCTACACAACATGAATGAGTGGCAGAAGTTGGCCTTATCATATTTGCCATTGAGGAATGAACGTTCTGCTTCCAGCTGTTATCCTGAATGTTTCTTAAACATGATCCTGAATGTTAAGAAGATACTCTGTATAATCTCAGGGAATTAGGAGGAGGGCTGGACTGTATGAATTGCACACAATCCATGGCAAGGGACAATGACCCAAGTGAAGCACCAAGGAGGGAGTTCCTTGGTGTGCAGAAATTGCATGCTCACTCATCATTTGTATAGTAAAGCTTATTCCTCTCTGGGGGGGCTGGCCAGCTCCAAAACATAGGGGCTGCAGGTGTGCGATCCACCATAGATATACAGAATTGATTGGGGGGCAATCGTTTTTTTTAATGTCCTTCACACCACTCATGTAGAGAGGCCAAGCAGAATTGATGGATCACTTGTAGAGTGAAGTGCAACTCAGCATGAATATAGGTATAGGAATCCGGCTCTGCAAAGTCAGGAAATGATCTGCCAGCACACACACACAACACAGGATCAGAGCAAGTACATAAGTGGCTTAAACCAATGTATGCGTGTACACTTAAACACAAAAAAAGAAGCTTACAAGAAGTGGAAGATTAGACAAATGACCAGGGAAGAGTATAAAAATATTGCTTGGGCATGCAGGAGTGAAATAAGGAAGGCCAAATCACACCTGGAGGTGCAGCTAGCAAGAGATGTTAAGAGTAACAAGAAGGGTTTCTTCAGGTATGTTAGCAACAAGAAGAAAGTCAAGGAAAGTGTGGGCCCCTTACTGAATGAAGGAGGCAACCTAGTGACAGAGGATGTGGACAAAGCTAATGTACTCAATGCTTTTTTTGCCTCTGTCTTCACGAACAAGGTCAGCTCCCAGACTGCTGCACTGGGCAGCATAGCACGGGGAGTAGGTGACCAGCCCTCTGTGAAGAAAGAAGTGGTTTGGGACTGTTTAGAAAAGCTGGACGACCACAAATCCATGGAGCCAGATGTGCTGCATCCAAGAGTGCTAAAGGAGTTGGCGGATGTGATTGCAGAGCCATTGGCCATTATCTTTGAAAACTCATGGCAATTGGGGGGGGGGGTCCCGGACGACTGGAAAAAGGCTAATGTAGAGCCCATCTTTAAGAAGGAGAAGGAGGAGGATCTACAGGAACTACAGGCCAGTCAGTCTCATCTCAGTCCCTGGAAAAATCATGGAGCAGGTCCTCAAGGAATCAATTCTGAAACACTTAGAGAGGAAAGTGATCAGGAACAGTCAGCATGGATTCACCAATGGCAAGTCATGCCTGACTAACCTAATTGCCTTCTATGATGAGATAACTGGATCTGTGGATGAGGGGAAAGCAGTGGACGTGTTGTTCCTTGCCTTTAGTAAAGCTTTTGACACCATCTCCCACAGTATTCTTGCCAGAAAGTTAAAGAAGTATGGACTGGATGAATGGACTATAGGGTGGATAGAAAGTTGGCTAGATTGTCAGGCTCAATGGGTAGTGATCAATGGCTCCATGTCTAGTTGGCAGCTGGTATCAAGTGGAGTGCCCCAAGGGTCGGACCTCGAGCAGGTTTTGTTCAATATCTTCATTAATGATCTGGATGATGGGATGATTGCACCCTCAGCAAGTATGCAGATGACACTAAACTGGGAGAAGAGGTAGATACACTGGAGGGTAGGGATAGGATACAGAGGGCCCTAGACAAATTAGAGGATTGGGCCAAAATAAATTTGATGAGTTCAACAAGGACAAGTGCAGAGTCCTGCACTTAGGACGGAAGAATCCCATGCACCACTACAGACTAGGGACCGAATGGCTCCGCAGCAGTTCTGCAGAAAAGGACATAGGGGTTACAGTGGATGAGAAGCTGAATATAAGTCAACAGTGTGCCGTTGTTGCCAAGAAGGCCAATGGCTTTTTGGGATGTATAAGTTGGGGCATTGCCAGCAGATCGAGGGATGTGATCATTCCCCTCTATTCGACATTGGTGAGGCCTCATCTGGAGTACTGTGTCCAGTTTTGGCCCCACACTACAAGAAGGATGTGAAAAAATTGGAAAACATCCAGCAAAGGGCAACAAAAATGATTAGGGGACTGGAACACATGACTTATGAGGAGAGGCCGAGGTTAACTGGGATTGTTTAGTCTGTGGAAGAGAAGAATGAGGCGGGATTTGATAGCTGCTTTCAACTACCTGAAAGGGGGTTCCAAAGAGGATGGATCTAGACTGTTCTCAGTGGTAGCAGATGACAGAATGAGGAGTAATGGTCTCAAGTTGCAGTGGGGGAGGTTTCAGTTGGATATTAGGAAAAACTTTTTCACTAGGAGGGTGGTGAAACACTGGAATGCGTTACCTAGGGAGGTGGTGGAATCTCCTTCCTTAGAAGTTTTTAAGGTCAGGCTTGACAAAGCCCTGGCTGGCATGATTTAGTTGGGGTTTTGTCCTGCTTTGAGCAGGGGGTTGGACTAGATGACCTCCTGAGGTCCCCTCCAACCCTGATATTCTGTGATTCTACACACACACACACACAGATTTGAGATCATATCATATTACTTAGCCTGAAGAGGCACCTTATTTTGGTAAAAACAAAAGGAGTACTTGTGGCACCTTAGAGAATAACCAATTTATTTGAGCATAAGCTTTCGTGAGCTATAGCTTACTTCATCGGATGCATACTGTGGAAAGTGTAGAAGATCTTTTTATACACACAAAGCATGAAAAAATACCTCCCCCCACCCCACTCTCCTGATGGTAATAGCTTATCTAAAGTGATCACTCTCCTTACAATTTGTATGATAATCAAGGTGGGCCATTTCCAGCACAAATCCAGGGTTTAACAAGAACGTCTCGGGGGGAGAAGGTAGGAAAAAACAAGGGGAAATACGTTACCTTGTATAATTACTTAGCCACTCCCAGTCTCTATTCAAGCCTAAGTTAATTGTATCCAATTTGCAAATTAATTCCAATTCAGCAGACTCTCGCTGGAGTCTGGATTTGAAGTTTTTCTGTTGTAATTTCGCATGGAAAATAATGAAGGGACAAGATTTATTATAAACATGGACTGGACTAGACGGGAAAAGAGGAATGCAATCTTTTGACATGGAGTTTCTTTTGAAAATGCCTATGGTGAGAACAAACAATTAGATTTCATCTAGGTCTGAATCTCTGATTATGCATGTATATATCTTCAGGGTTTGTCAAAGATGACAACATAAGATGTGACTCTCCAAACATTATGATAGAAATGGTTCAGTTATCAAACATATTAATGAAGACAAACAAAAACACTTATAAAGGGATCTGTCAGCTATATATCTGAGCCAGCTATATATTTACATAGTTTGATAACCCAGAGCATCATCATCATCCCAAGCTCATGCCTCATGGGATGCCTCCACTGAGAGCTTCTAATGAGTCACTTTGAGCAGTCTACTTTCATTTGCATCAGAAGTTTCCAAACTCTCTCAAAATACTCCCATGTTGTCTTCCAGCCTTCTGAGCGACATTTGATTTAAATGTGTATGTAGATGCACAGTGTTGCATAAAGCATCTCCATGTCCCCTGAAGGAAATATTATATCCGATCTTTGAGATTAATATCAAGTTTACAACTTTTAAAGCAATCCCGTGTCAATTTACTAAATGGATTTTCCTAACTGAATGATATTACCATCAAACTGCATTTCTGAAATAAAAGAACATAAATATTGGCTGGCTTGTTGAGATTTATAGTTTGCTGTAGTTGATGGATCCTGAATTTTAATGGTACTTATCCCCACCTTAATGTTGTATTAAACTACTTAGTCACTTAATGGCCCTTCTACTGATTCAAAGGCTTTATTTAAATACACTTTTATTTTCTTCTACCTTCCTTGTTTATAACATACTTTTATATCTATTTTAGGTACTAATATTGACTTTCATTAATATCTGTAGTATTTGAGATCCACACAATGTTTTATGTATTTATTCTTATAACACTCTTGAGTGGTAGATACTTTATCCCCTTTTTTTACAGATGGGCAGCTGAAGCACAGAGACAAAATGACTTGCCCAAAGTCACACAGGAAGTCAGTGGCAGAGCACTATTAATAAATAGATCTCCTGGGTACCAGACTGGCTCATTCTTCCTGCAGTCCAGTGTATTTGACGGTACAAGCAAAATGCATTTTTATAGCCAGTAAAACTAATTCAGTGAGAAATAAACTGTCCAGAATGCTATTGGAGTTATCAACATAAAAAATTGTGTATCTGTAAGTTAGTCGCTCAAAAAGAGTTTTTCAGCTTGCCTCATGGAGACACTTCATCTTAATGTTTTCACTGATCACTCTTCAGTAGTAATAGTATTAGACACACACTAATAACCAATGAAGGATATTAACAACTGTAACAATGTGTTAGTCACTAGAAGACTTCCAGGGTCTTGTCTTTATTTATTTTTTATCATTTACTAAACAGAAAGAGAAGGTTCAGTGCATTTACTAGTTAGCTCATTGTTGTACCAATAATATTACTGATAGAGTTTATCTCAACCTTTCGGTACCATGTAGATCAAAATTTTAGTTTTGGTGAAAATCTTCCCAAGCCCAGCCATGCTATAAGTGTGTATATATAGTGCATGTGTAGGCACAATATATTGGAGAAAAGTAAGTCTCTGACTAAACAAAATACTCAAAACAACTTAGGAATTCCAGAGACATTGCTATAGAAATGAAGGAGATGGAATTGGCATTGCAGAGATACGTGTGAGTTGTCTGTGCCAAATACTTGTCTCTCCTCTGCCATTGTTCCCACCAAAAAGAAGTATACTCTTTTCCCCTTCCGAAAATTTCTCTTAGGGTTTATGAAACTAATACCTATCTTGCTTCAACTGTGCCTGTCAAGCTCTGTCACTCAGCCAAATTCTGATAACATATGCCAAATTAGGGGCCTAATTTTTGATCAAATTATTGAAAATTGACACTTTATTAATCATCAACTTTAGCTGAAGACCAGAATCTGTCTTCACCAACACCTCAGAGCTAATTGAAGGTGAAACTTTTGGAACTGAGGTTGGACATCTCAACTGTGGGTTATACTTTACCCCAAAACTTTCCTGACTATTCTTCCCATGCCCACCATCACAAATATTAAGGGGCCCAAATCCTCACAGCCAGCTACCCTCCTCTCCCCAGGCCTTCATATTCCTAACATACACCAGTATTAGCCTACCTTCTTTTCCACGTAAAGTGGTCAGTGAAAGGATGCAGCTGACCCCTCCAACAAAGACCTTGTGATGGGGTGTTCACCTCTCTCTAACCTACAAAAGGTTAATGTGGTTCAAAAAGAGCTAAGAGCTAAGAGCTGATAGTGACTGTTGGGTTTGATGGGCAAGCTTTGACTGAGGGACTAGCTGAGCAAGAGCAGCTGAGGCTGATATAAATCCAGGAAGTGAGGACAGAAGAAGGCTGCCTGAGGCTGGCCAGGCTGGCTGTGTAGGCCAGGAGAGGCTGAGATCTGGGGCTTGGATGGGGTTTTCAGCCCCCTGGGATTGTTCTGGAGTCTCCAGGAATTAAAGATTAATCTTTAATTAAAGATTATGTCATGTGATGAAACTCCAGGAATATGTCCAACCAAAATTGGCAACTCTAGGCTTGGAACTCAGGGGCAGCTTTGGCTGGCTGCTGGCTGGCTGTACAGAGATGAAAATACAGGCTGCGAGAGAAAGGTTGAATGTTATGTTGGAAAACCAGGGAGAAAAAGCAACGGATGAGGAATAGCTTCAGATCAGGAAGAAAAAAAAATAGAAATATTTGTATCTGAAGAAAAGGCAGCAGACAGTGAAGGGAAAATAGAGAGTAAGGAAACGGATTGATGTCTTATAATTATCAAATGACTAGCCAAAAATGAAAAGATAGGAGATGTTAATCCCTTGAAAACAGTGGAATGGATTATGTGAGTGACAGAGATATGGTAAGAGCTAAATGAATGCAGGATGAAGATTTCTGAGTAGAATGTACACATAAGGAGCAGGCTGAGAAACTTCTTAAAACTACAGTTTTAGGGAAAATAAAAGTAATTTGCCAGCTACCTAAATTTATGACAGAAGAAAGAGGGGTAGTGTATGGGGCTCCCTTAGGCATGACTGAGGATGAAATTAAAAGGGGCATAGACGAGGACCAAATGCTGCTTGTTAAGTGACTGACTAACAGGAGAGGGGGAGAACATAAACCATCCAGATCTGTCCAACTAACATTTAAAGGTGAAATGCTACTCAATAGGGTTAATACAGGATATCAACTCTTCCGAGTGAAGCCATATACCCCACCCCTGTGAGATATTAAAAATGTCAAAGGTATGGGCATGTGGCAGCTGTCTGTAAGAGGAAAATGAGACATGGTAAATGCGGAGATCACTTATAAGAGGACTGTGTGGAAGGAACAGAACTAAAATGAAGCAACTGTGGGGATATACACAGTGCAGCATACAAAGGGGATGTGGTAGATGAATGAGCTAGAGAGATACAGAAAATAAAAAGTATCCATAAAATATTCTATGCAGAGGCTACCAAAAGATTCACAGCAGAATGTGGAGGAGGAGGAGGAAAGTGCTAATGAGGGAAAAGTGCTATTGTTGCAACAACACATGTTTCAGGGCAGGAAAGATAATAGAAGGGAGTAGATGAAGATGTACTGTTTGAAGGCAAGGAGAAATGTATAACATTAATGTGGAAGTGAATAATTGTGCTTTATAGACTAGAAAGAAGAAGACTGAAAGAATTAAAAATTTAACAAAAGTGTCAGAAAAGGATGTACATAGGGAATCTTGTGATAGATTCCCCAATTTTAAATTAAGGTAATAATGTAGTTAAAACAACATGGTTCTCACTCATTTATTTATTTATTTATTTATTTGAATGCCCATAGTGTAATAATACATGGTCAGAAATGAAAGAAAACTGTTTTTGAAATGGAAAACAAACCTGATGTGATATGTGTGCAAGAAACATGGTTACTGAGAAAATGTATGTTTAGACTTTCAGGATCGGATGTAATCAAATGTGACAGAGAAATAACCAGATTAGGAGGAGTCTGTATATTTATAAAGGAAAGTGTAGTTTTGTTGACATAGATGTAGTGAACTGTACTGAAGTTTTGTTGAGATTCCTCTGCAGGATAATAGTATCTTCGTACAAATCTATAATGTTTACAACTCATGTAAATAAACAACTCAACAATCTAGAACTAGAAGATGTGAGAGACCCAGACCAGTGGGGTACAGGAGTCTGGTCAAAGGCAAATATACTGGCCACTGGATGAATAGCTTTCTGTTCCCTGAGTGACCAGAGCAGGGGCTGCCCTAGAGCAATCAGGAACCTGCTAGAACCAATTAAGACAGGCAAGCTAATTAAGACACCTGGAGCCAATTAAAAACTCACTAGAATCATTTATGGCAGGCAGGATAATCAGGATGTCTGGTTTAAAAAGGACCTCCCATCAGTTAGTGGGGGGCGGGGGTGTGTGTGTGCAAGGAGCAGGGAGTGAGAAGGCATGCTGCTGGAGGACGGAAGAGTACAAGTGTGATCAGGCTTCAGGAGGAAGATCCTGCAGTGAGGATAAAGAAAGTGCTGGGGGAAGGCTATGAAGAGGTAGCTCCGGGAGTTGTAGCTGTCATGCAGCTGATACAAGGGACATTGTAGACAGCTGCTATCCACAGGGCCCTGGGCTGGAACCTGGTGTAGAGGGTGGGCCTGGTTTCCCCCCATCCCCCCAAACTCCTGGTTGGACACAGGAGGAGCTGACCTGGTCTGTGAGGAACACCAGAAGGGAAGGTCTAATTTGAAAAGGGATCTGATCTGTCCCCAACACACTAGGTGGGACACAGAGACTGCAGGGATTGTTCTCTGTTTCCCCCATCCTGGCCACTGATGAGGTTAGCTGAGTGAACGGCAGGTTTGAGCCTCTAGCAGAAGTGGCCAAACTGAGGGCTGCTATGAACCTCTGAGGAGAACAAATCCTCCAGAAAGTGCAGGACCAACCAAGGCAGAGGAGGAACATTTGTCACAAAGAGTTAGTTAAGGTTGTCAAATGACTATATATTATTTGTGGAGACCTTAATAGCCATAATGAACTATGGAGAAACAGAAGAACTGATTACAATGGCAAATTACAATTACAGTTCACTGGCATGCACAACCTGGTATTGCTCAATACTGGAGCACATACGCATTTTAAATCTGTGGATGGAATCTTTTCATGTTTAGATCTGGGAATTGCAATGAACAATATAGAAAGTAAATGCAACTGGAAAGTCTAAAAAGAAGATGGAGTAGGAAGTGATCACTTCCCTGTGCTAATTATTTATCAAAGTCAAGGTAATGTTGAAAACACTGAAGGAATTCCTACAAGAGGACTTAGAAAGGCGTGCTGGGGATTCTTTATGAGTAAGTGAGCCGAGTGTAAGTACTAATTGTTTAAATGATAATCTAGAGGAATTCAGTGATAATATAATAAAGGGAGTTGTAGTAGCAGCCAAACTACCTATATGCAAGTCATCCAATTGCCACAAACTCAGAAATCCAGTTCCCTGGTGGAATGAAGATTGTAATACAGCAATTAAAGAAAGAAATAAGGCATGCAAAAGCAATGAATAGCAAGGCCTTAAATTAACTATAAAAGATATAAAGCAGTGGCACAAAGAATTATTAAAAAAATCAAAGAGTTGAAGAAAGTATTGTGGAAAAATGAATAAATATTCCAAGGCTCCAGAGATATATGAACAAATTAAAAGAACGAATGAGATATGGAATAAAAACAAATATATACCTGGTCTAATAGTAAATAATGAAGCTGAAAATTCTAATTTAGAAAAAGCAGACATTTTAGCAAAAGAGTTCCAAAAAATTAGTAGTGATATAAATCAAAGTAGAGTTCTGTGAACAAAAAAGAATGTTTGGTGAAGAAAATTGCGAGCTCTTACATGTCTGGTTAGAATATACACACACACACCATGTCTGAGTAGAATATGAATATATATATATATATATTTCTCTCTCACACACACACTGAAAATTTCAGCATACACACACTTAAAAAATTATAGACAAAAATAAAATATACAGCCCCAGGTAAAGATAGCATATTAATGCAATGCTTAAGCACCTACTGGTTGGGAGCTTAGGAGTTTTACTGACATTATATAATAGCACATGGGCGGTGGGGAAAGAAATATTACAGGCTGAATAGAAGGAGGCTGTAGTTATACTGATAGGAAAACCTGGCAAATTATGCATAAGACCTTATGCATGTAGATCTATTGCCCTCACATTGTGTGTGGGCAAAATTATGGAAAGAATTATAAATGAGAGATTATTAGCATAGTTGGGAAAAAATGAAGTTATAAACTGTGTACAAAGTGGTTTCAGGAAAGGAAAATTCACAGTTGATCATATTGTATGTTTAGAAACAGAAATACAAAAAATCATGAGGAACAGAGTTTGATAGCTGTCTTTTTGGACACTGAAAAAGTGTACAGCATGCTATAGAGGGAAGGCTTTCTTTATAAGTTAGCAACAATTGGAATAAAGGAAGAACATTTTCGTGGATAAGCCACTTCTTAAGTGATAAAACCATAAAGTTAGAAGGGGGTGTCTTTGTTGAATATTTATCATGGCACCTCACACAGGAGTGTTATCAACCCAACCTTCTTTACTATTATGATTAATGATGTCCCAGAGATTGTATGGGCAGGAACAGGTATTTACTTTGTTTTCAGACAACTGTGCTATATGGGTCAAACACAGAAGACTTAAGATAGCTGTGGAGGGAATCAGTGAGGTGCTCCAGGGAGTTTCAGAATAGGGAGATTCTCGGGGCTTTAGGTTCTCACTTGCTAAACCAAAGGTAATGATTTTCCCAGAAAAGGAAGATTGAGAGAGAATGGAACCTATATTGCTATATAGAGAAATATATAGGCTGTTAAAAATTTTACATTCTTAGGAATTATGTTTGATAACAAAATAACGTGGAAGGGTCATATATCAAGACTACATGTAAAGATAGGATGAATCTGCTGAAAAGTATTGTTGGGAACAACTGGGGTGCAGATAAGAATGCATTGTTGATGCTGCATAGGGCATTAACCGTAGTAGTAGTAATAATAATAATTAATAACAGATCATGTCAATCTTTTAGTCAATCCCACATTTAAATCAATATGAAACAAATCTGCTAAATTCTGCTAATCGCTTATGATGTGAGCATTACGACTATGTTGTATGTGCTGCAGCTAGCAATTGGAGAAATGCCTATAATTTAAGGGATGAAATTGTTCGATTTAAACTTTTGGGCCAAGGTTAATGGAAATAGTGAAGATAAGAGAACTAAAAAAAATTATACAAGGACTGTTGGGAATTAAGTAGACAAGAAGTAACTGGGCACCACAAATTCTCAAGCTAAAAGGGTGACTAGAGGGTAAAAGACTTGGGTAAAAAGGAAGGTCTGGAAGAAATTAATCTTTTGTCATGGGAAGACAAACTATAGCTGGATTGTTGTCTCTCCAGTTGTGGATTTTGAATTTATACAATAAAATATGAGATTATACATGGCAAATAGTGTCAGCATTGCCAGATTTATACTGACTGCTGTAGAGATGACAACACAAGTAGATTGGGAACAGCCTTTTGTATCCCTGAATTTGGAATTAAGAGATCCATGACACTATCCAATTTTGTGGACATTAGGATGGCACATTATGATGGGCACTGTTGGCACTGAGCTGGGTAAGGGATGTATGCCCCAATATAACTGCTATCCTATCTGATTCTTTATCGGGTAAATGGTGACGAGAAAGGGAGCCTCAGAAATCAGGAATGAGTTAATGAAATATTGTTCTTAGCTGTAGAGATAGTGCAATTAGCTATCTAGCTAATATAACTATATATTAATAGTGTGGGATCAGGCATATGTCAGGATAGCAGGCAATGAAATGTCAGGAAAAAAAGCAATAAAAATGCATTAAAATGAAGTTGATGTAAAGATTCCTTTGAGTAAAACAGGTCTGCCAAAGTTTGATTAAGCGATAATTTAAGAAGGAATGGCAAGAAGTAGGGACAAAAGAGTAAAAAAACAAAAACAACAAAAAAAAAAAAGATGGAGGTTTTATGAAATATGTCCTAAAGTTGAGATAATGGTATATTTAATATCTATGATAGAAGAAAATGAAGTGTACTGACAGGTCACTGTGAATGGTAATTCATATTTACTAAACAAGCCCAAACATGGGTTGTACAACACATGCAAAGTCCAAGTTGAGAAGCCGCTATGGTAATGCAGAGAGAATTATACAGAAAGAAAGATTCCTTATGAAGAACTGATATGCCTCAAGGTGAATGAATATAGCCTGAAAGGATTGGTGAAAGAACTGGAAAAGTAGGGTCACAATTAAAAAAAAAAACAAAACACCTTACTTTTCTTTTTTAAGGATACAGGATGGTGTGAGAGGATTTAGATTTTTATGCATGTGAAAACTGTAGTAGGTGGTAGTCATAGCCTCAGATGCTGAGGCTGCTGCACCATAAAAAGAAAGGGAAAGAAAGAAAGGAGGAGGCTGCAGGATGGAACTCTGCACTCACTCTCTGGACATAGAGAAGGAAAGGCAGAAACCCAGAGAGAGAGTAACAGCCCTTGGATCCTAGCTCTGAAGGAAGGGTTTACCAAGAAGGGTGGTTGAACAAAAGCCTGATAGAAATGTAGTGGGAAAAAGCAGCAAGATTTGGGACTGTGCAAACCTTGGCTGCTGATTCGTGGGTCCATGGGTTGGAACCTGGAATAGTGGGCGGGCTTGGGTTCCCCTGCCTGCCAGTGGGGAAGTGGCATAGCTTTGAATTGGAGGATTCTGGGAATGATACCTGGACAGCCATTCCAGTGAGACTGATACCCCAGAAGAGGAAAACTACAGTACAGGATGGAGGGTCAAGCCATGAAGAAGGAGCATCCCGAGTCACAAAGGAAACTCCTGAAGTGTGAGAGGGGTCACAGCATAAATGAGAGACTGAAAGGGACATCAGACTGGACAGAGCTATTCTCCAGGCACAGCCTCAGTGGTGAGCAGAGAATCCGTGACAAACCTCCATTACATGGGACCTTTCAGCATCTCTAAGAGGTTCTAACTGGGGGCAAAGTAGTGACCCCCAATTCCAAACTCCTGCTAGTGCTAGAAGGAGCCCTTTTAGGACATCACTTTATTTCTCTCTTAATCTTGCTTTTCATTCTATACTCTCTGCTGACCAATTATTATTGCTATTATTTTTTCTGATTTGCTATTTTAAATGAGAAATGCCCAGACAAATTGTTAAAATACATGCTATCAGGAAAAGAGAGATCTAGCATTTGTCTGCAGGCAGCACAAGAGACAAGAATGAGACATACAAATTCCTCCTAGGGTGCTACAGCATTATTGTTCATAAAAATACACTTTAATGCTTAAAATTCTACCGTCATACCATGCTGAATGCAATGGATGGATCAATGCTCTCAGTTTTTCCATTTAATAGCAAGTGGGAACTTGAGCAAGAGGGTAAGTATTTACTGAAAATGAGCAGAATTGGCTTTTGACTTGACAAATCTTTGCTTCTTGACTAAAAAGATCTTAGCAGCAACTATTCCAATTAGCAAATATGTTTTATTGCATATTTGTTTTTTCCCCTTTTCAGTCAGCTTGCTTAGGAATTCTGTGGAAGGTGATGAACTTTAATATATGTAGATATTGTAAATTAAACAGGACACTATTTTTGTCTGCATTAGAATAATATACAACATCCCCCACAAAAAAACGTTGTGGCATATGTATCTTGAAGGAGCAACAACCACCTTTACTCTTGCCCTGTAGCTGAGCAAAAACAAAGTCAGGGCCATCATGGGTTGGATCAATTTGGATGACAAATCAGTTATATGGAGCTGGGGTAATCCGTGTGGTAACCAATTTATTTACAGAAATATACACAAAGTCCTGCTATCCTGAATAGACAACACACAGGCTTTTGCTGAAATCCCAACCCAGAGACTCCAGCCCAAGAAGCCACTGTCTCTTATCCTCTCCTTCATTTGTACGGCCCTTACAGATCTATAACCCAAACTGTCTCATGAATTGTAAGACAAAGGGTATGTCTATACTACCCGCCAAATCGGCGGGCAGCGATCAATCCAGCGGGGGTCGATTTATTGTGGCTAGTCTATATGCGATAAATCAACCCCCGAGCGCTTTCCCGTCGACTCTGGTACTTCACCAGAAGACACCGTGGTGAGTAGATCTAAATACGTTGACTTCAGCTACGTTATTATTTCTACAGAATGTTGTGAAGGCCAAGACTATAAAAGGGTTCAAAAAAGAATTACTTAAGTTCATGAAGGATAGGTCCATGAATGGGTATTAGCCAGGATTCACAGGCATGGTGTCCCTAGTATAAGGGGACTGTTGTCCCCTTACTAAAACTCAGTGGGGGTGTTTTGGTTGGCTAGCTCCCAGTACCAAAAGGGGAAAGGTAAATGGGAAATCAGGACCCTGAGACTGACAGTCCCCAGGGGCAATGGGGAGAGACCAATGTTCCAAGTCAGCCTGATTGACAGGGCAGGGAGGCTAATTGGGGAGTCAGAAGGCCAGGGTGGGTCCCATGCTCCGGGTGAGCTGGAATTTGCCTGGGTCAGACAGAGTGGGGCTGAGCTAAGAAGAGAGCAGGGGCCCAAGCTGAGCTGGGAAGCAGAGCCATGCCAGATCCAGAGGGGCCAGAAAAGCAGCCCATGGTTATAGTAGGTTAGAGCTGGGAGCAGAGTCACAGAAGCAGCCCAGAGAGCAGACCTGTCCTGAGGGGAGAGCTGCAGCCAAAGAACCAGGTGTGGTGAGCTACTGGGGCCAGTCAAGGGGGGATCCTGGGCAAAGGGCCCAGTACAGAAAGACACCCCCAGCCAAGGGTCCTTGCAGGCCAGACTGGGAGGGGGATCTAACTCGACTGGGGGCTGATGCTGGGAAGAAGGATCCCACCACCCAAAGCCCAGAGGTGTGTGGCCACCACCAGAGCAAGTGTCCAATCTGCAGAATCCCTGCAGCACAGCCAGGGCCTGAGAAGAAGGCCTGGACCCTACAAGGAACAGAGTAGGGCCTGCCCTGACATTCCAGAGACACTGTTTGTCATGTTCCCTGCCACAGAATGGGGTGATGTTTTCCTTTAACCTTTCCCATTTTTCTTATTATTTTTTAAAATTAATTGTTGATTAAACAACTTGTGTTTGCTTTAAATTCTATGTATCAGTGGGTCAGGGAAATTCCCAGGGCAGAGAGAGTACCCCAGAGTGGGGATACCCTAGCCCTTGTCCTAGGTGACCACAGCAGGGTTGGGGGGGTCAAGCCCCCCAGGAATCCTGGGCTCAGCCTTGTCAGGGTTATGACGACTCTGCCAGACAGGAGAGTGGAAGGGGAGTCCTCAAGGGCAGGAAGGACTCGGATCCTTTCTCTAGCCTACTTCAGCGGGGTAGTGCAGAAGCCAGGAAAGTTCCCCATAATAGTGGGACCATTCCCTGCTTACACTAGCATCTGTTTGCCAGAAGCTGGGATTGGGTGACAGGAAATGGATCACTTGATGATTACCTGTTCTGTTCATTCATTCTGGGGTGTCTGGCATTGGCCACTGACAGAAGACAGGGCACTGGGCTAGATGGACCTTTGGTCTGACCCAGTGTGGCCATTCTTATGTTCTTAATAATATTTAAGAGTTTGCATTTCAGTGTTTGAAGTGCTGTGTAAACATTAATCCCTACAACAACCTATTAAAGTACCTCTCTCCTCCTTCCTGGAAGGCACATCCCTCCTTCTTATCAGATGCAGAGCTTACCAAGCCAGTTTGTGCAACCCTTGTTAGTGAAGTGCAGTACTGTAGCAGTGCAGACCCACCACCACGGCCCCTTGCACTGGTCATGCTGGAAATTAGCTCTCTTGGACCACCAGGACACCTTTTCCTAGAGGTATCTCACTTGCCATTACTTCCACTTCTTCCACTATCTCTACCATCTGGATCCATGTCGCTCCTGGACCATGGCGTCCTCTTCAGGACATGGCCTTCCGGCTGTGCCCCAGCCCGCTGTCTCCCCCTTATGGGGGACAGGTGGTCCTCAGTCCTTCCACTTGCCTCAGCAGCCAACTACAGTCTCTATTCTAGCCCCTGGCTTCATGGGCAAACTGCAGTCTGGATTTAGGCCACTCTCCTTATTGGCAAGTAGGGGTAAAGGGTAGAGGGACCCAGGCCAGCCCACTACTCTGGGTCCTGGTCCAGGGACGCTATAGTTGGCAGCCACTTACTGTCCCCCTCTTATTCCCACTGTCTACTTTCCCTGGGCCATTTCCCCCAAAGCCCTAGCACCTTTCATGCCCTTCCTTCAGGGCCTCAGTCTGGTCATGGTCAGCCAAGAGCTCCTCTATTGCTCCGCTCCGCTACTCTGCCTGGCACTTCAGTATCTCTGGTGCTCCTCAGCAGACAGTCCTTCCCCTTTTCCCTGCAGGGAGAGACTGCCTCTTGTTCTGCTGAGCAGCCCTTTATATATGGGCTGCTCCAGCAAGCCTTCTCTTGATTGGCTCTCCCAATGAGCCATTTCCTGATTGGCAGGGTTCTGCACAGCATCTCCAAGGCTGTCTTAACCCTTCTCCTGCCAGTGTGGGGCAGCTGCCCCTCACAAGCACCCTCAGACATCCATGAAATCTGATCAGAGGACAGTCATCAGTGTTGGGAGGTATCATCTCTCTTTGGCCATAGCCACATGTGGGATCTTCTTGTTGGCTCCTGGTGTGAAGACTGGCTGCACATTGACTTTTACTTCATCCCTGATGCAGTAGGAATGGTGCACAAGAATTCCTAGAGCAAGACTATCCCCTAGGGGACTTACCTCTTCTATGGGAAGTTGCTGTAGGACAGGGGTGGGCAACCTCCGGCCCACGGGCCACATGCGGCCTGTCATGGTAATCCACTGGCAGTCTGCGAGACAGTGTTTACATTGACCCTCTTCAGGAATGGCCAACCACAGCTTCCAGTGGCCGTGGTTCACCATTCCCGGCCAATGAGAGCTGTGGAAGTGGCAGCCAGCACATGCCTGCAGCCCGCACCACTTTCCGCAGCTCACATTGGCCAGAAATGGCAAACTGCAGCCACTGGGAGCTGTGGGAGGCCATTCCTGCAGATGGTCAATGTAAACACTGTCTTGTGGCCTGCCAGAGGATTACCCTGATGGGCTGTGTGTGGCCCGTGGGCCGCAGATTGCCCACCACTGCTGTAGGCACTTTTAGAAGCCTCGGCTGAGAATTGCAAATACTTGGTGTTCAAATTTAAATCTGAATATTTTGCACTGTTATAATGATCGTTCTGGTACAGTTGCTGAAAGCTAGAAGAGCTGGTCTTTTGGAACCACTAAACCAAACATTACAGGCATCCCATAATCTGGAAGATATATCTGTTCAATGGACACTTTATACCTTCCATCAGAGTGACCTTTATTTTGTATTAAGAATGATAAAACAAGAAGGAACAAAAACAGAGTCTCTGTGAGACAGCACAGTGTTTGTGTGTCCCCTCTGTAACAGGTTGCCCTGCACTGAATATAAAAATAGCTGCCTGTCTAACAGCAGAGTTCTTAAAGGTAAAAAAACCCCAAAAACCCTATTGTCCACAGCTTCTTTGTTTTAAGAAATAAATCTTACATAGCTAATACATATCACAGGAATTAGAAATGGCAGGGCTAATCTCAAATTCCTTTAAGAACACTTTCCAACCCTTTTCCTTCTGAAGAAAGATTAAACCAATCACTAGAGCTAACAGCTTGCCCCTTATTGTTTCCTATAGATTACAGTTTATTCCCTTTCTTTCTTTAAATCACACAGGAGATGGTTTCTGATGTTTGAAAATGATAGCTACAGGACCCTCAATTTTGAGAAGCTTATGACTGAGAGACAGTGCTGCCAAGGACACTGCTGATGGCACTACAGCCAGTTTGAGAGGATCCAGCCCTGCATTTTTAGTCATAACAAAGCTTTTCTGTAAATTAGTTCCTACATATGTAAAATAGGATTACTTACACATATCTACCTTGCAGGTGTGGTGTAGTAATTGTGAAATACTGTAGAATTGCTACAGTTTTGAAGAATACACACTAAGCCCTCCAGAGACTCAGTGGACCCAACATCTCCAACTTATTTGTGACTTGCCTTTGCTGTTCCACTTTCCCAGCAAGAGGCTGATGATGACTTTGAAGATCCATGTCCACCATCCACAACCCTTCCTTTTTATTGCAAATAAATCAGTCCAGTTTGGGCGTACCCTAAACAATCCTCTTACAAACATTGCTAACTCTTCAAGTTGGACCTGGGTGCCTGGGTGTGATTTTGGTGGACAGGAATCTGTTATGTTTGGTGCCACTCAAAAAAACAACAACAACAAAAGTCATGGACCGCAATTAAAGTATGTAGAGCCTGGTTTTCTAAGCTAGAGTGCTGAACAGAGAGAACAATTCTTGAGTACTTGGAAAACATAAGTGTATGTGTAGATTTGAAAATGTTCTGTGACAAGGTAAGAAACCAAGGCATTTTGAATGGTATAATTTTCTTATTCAAAAATGAGTCATGTTCTCAGACCAGCAAATAAAATAGGCTGAGATCCCAACAGACCACGTTTGATTACCTGCCCAAAGTTGAACAAAAAGAGAGGCCTGGAATTTTTGTTGTTAGTCACTAAAGAGACACAGTCTGTGAGGATCTGAGTGCTACACTTAATGTATTTTGTCTCTGGAGAGAATCCTATCCTTTAACTTTTTGCTCAGAAAATAAGATGAGGGACAATGATACTAATGAAAATTTAAGAGACTGAACCTATCTTTTTGTAGCTGCTGTATGGGGATTTTGTATCTGTGTTAGTACAAAGAAAAAGTAACAGTAGTTTGATCTATATTTAGACAAATGTCTTTGCCTAACAGTGGATTGTGAAACTTACTGTTAAAAAATATTTATATTAGTAATTGCCTTCATTCTTTCTGAGTAGTGAAATAGGATATATAATCTTACCTGAGATAATTACTTGCAGAGACTTGAATGGGGTTTTCCACACTAAGGTATATGTAGTCAAATGGGCATTTTGCCAAAAAGGAGAGCTGAGCGTCTTCTGTATGAAATTGCTTTTTGGTTTGGAATAGCACTGTTACTTTTGAGCTAAATTTTGGCTGAGAGATTATTCAAGTAATACAATAATTTTACCCCACTTTCCCCCTCTTTCCATGCAAGGCCTGGCCACCATAACAGTCCGTGTGGTATGGCTAGTTTTGTTTAAGATAATATCAATGTCAATAGAATTAAATAGGTAAGATCTAAATATAGATCTAACCCAGTAAACATACATTGAAATGTCTCCAGGTAGCTTGATCTATTAAAAATTACTATGGCTCTTGCCAAAAAGACATTGTGTAATGAGTTATGAGACACAGAATGGGAGCATGTGCTTTCAATAGAAAAAGGAAATTTCCTTAGGAATTACTGGATGGCTTCTTCCTAACATTTCTTCATTTCAGTCACTTATAACTTATCTATATGCAGCATATTGAGGAGCAATGCATTGTTTCTCATTAGCATCACCTCATGAAGCATATGGTGACAGACCTAAAGTTGATATACTGCTACTGTAAGCAGGGATAAGAATGAGAATATTAGATATATAGAGATGTGTGAACACAGTAAAGAAGTAATAACAAATAGTCTTGCAAATAAAACCCACTGATTCACTTTATTGTTATTCATGACACTTTTATAGAAGCTTTAGAGGTGATCCTGGCAATTACAGACTGGTAAGTCTAACGTCGGTACCGGGCAAATTAGTTGAAACAATAGTAAAGAATAAAATTGTCAGACACATAGAAGAACATAAATTGTTGTGCAAAAGTCAACATCGTTTCTGTAAAGGGAGATCATGTCTTACTAATCTATTAGAGCTCTTTGAGGAGGTCAGCAAACATGTGGACAAGGGGAAATAGTGGACATAGTGTACTTAGATTTCCAGAAAGCCTTTGACAAGGTCCCTCACCAAAGGCTCTTACGTAAATTAAGTTGTCATGGGATAAGAGGGAAAATCCTTTCATGGATTGAGAACTGGTTAAAAGACAGGGAACAAAGGGTAGGAATAAATGGTAAATTTTCAGAATGGAGAGGGGTAACTAGTGGTGTTCCCCATGGGTCAGTCCTAGGACCAATCCTATTCAATTTATTCATAAATGATGTGGAGAAAGGGGTAAACAGTGAGGTGGCAAAGTTTGCAGATGATACTAAACTGCTCAAGACAGTTAAGACCAAAGCAGACTGTGAAGACCTTCAAAAAGATCTCACAAAACTAAGTGATTGGGTAACAAAATGGCAAATGAAATTTAATGTGGATAAATGTAAAGTAATGCACATTGGAAAAATAACCCCAATTATACATACAATATGATGGGGGCTAATTTAGCTACAACTAATCAGGAGAAAGACCTTGGAGTCATTGTGGATAGTTCTCTGAAGATGTCCACGCACTATGCAGCAGCAGTCAAAAAAGCAAATGGGATGTTAGGAATCATTAAAAAAGGGATAGAGAATAAGACGGAGAATATCTTATTGTCCTTATATAAATCCATGGTACGCCCACATCTTGAATACTGCGTACAGATGTGGTCCCCTCATCTCAAAAAAGATATACTGGCATTGGAAAAGGTTCAGAAAAGGGCAATGATTAGGAGTTTGGAACGGGTCCCATATGAGAAGAGATTAAAGAGGCTAGGACTTTTTAGCTTGGAAAAGAGGAGCCTAAGGAGGGATATGATAGAGGTATATAAAATCATGAGTGGTGTGGAGAAAGTGAATAAAGAAAAGTTATTTACTTGTTCCCATAATATAAGAACTAGGGGCCACCAAATAGAATTAATGGGTAGCAGGTTTAAAACAAATAAAAGGAAGTTCTTCTTCACTCAGCGCAAAGTCAACCTGTGGAACTCCTTGCCTGAGGAGGTTGTGAAGGCTAGGACTGTAACAGGGTTTAAAAGAGAACTGGATAAATTCATGGAGGTTAAGTCCGTTAATGGCTATTAGCCAGGATGGGTAAGGAATAATGTCCCTAGCCTCTGTTTGTCAGAAGGTGGAGATGAATGGCAGGAGAGAGATCACTTGATCATTACCCGTTAGGTTCTCTCCCTCTGGGGCCCCTCGGATTGGACACTGTCGGTAGACAGGTTACTGGGCTGGATGTACCTTTGGTCTGACCCAATATGGCCATTCTTATGTTCATTTTATTTGCTTATTTGTGGATATTTGGATGAAGGTACTTTATTCACAGCATTGTTCACAGAAAAAATAAGTGAATAAATGCTCTCAGATTATTTGCTTCCAAAGCGTTCTTGTGGGTATTTGGAAAAAAATCATGTTGTTGTTAGCACAATGAATGGATTAGACTAATGATTATGAATGTTTAAGGATAATCTGGGAATAAAAAAAACAAACTCCTCATTGGCATAGGTCTTCCAAATAAGAGCAGAAGTGTCACTTTTGTCCAATCACATGTTGCACATAGTGAATTAGGAATAGTAAATACACAAGCTATTCACAGAACAAGTTCTAATAATGAACATAATAAAAATGATTATTCACAGATAATCCATGAACAGAAAAAGGGATTAAGTTATTTCAATAAATTATTCACAATGAATGATTCAACAAGCTCTACTTTCATCTACATAAAACCATCATTTTCTTGGCCTTATTTGTGTTGTGTATAACAAATGTAAGTAATATTTGCAGAAGCATTTGGATTTGCAACTAGGAATGAATATATATGAGTGCCTTCTGAATTTTTGATAGTATCTGTTATATGTACCATCTGAGTAGCAGAATCACATTTGGTATTCTTGTTCTACATCCTTGGTATCCTATCTCTTGTTTAGAGAAGGCAGTTCATGAGCATCAGCTTATTTTCTACTGTAAATCACAAGTATGAATTATCAGTGATTCCAGCTGAATGTGTGTTTGTTACATTCATTCTTTAGATTAAGGAAAACAAAGAACACAAGTAAAGGCTCTGTAAGTAAATGTATGTAACTGGGATATCAGAGAAAACTATGTACAGCTACTACTGCACTCCCCTTCCTTCTTTCCTCCTCCACTTTTTGCTGAAGGAAAGGTTTTTCTTTGAGTGATTGCATGTGTCCATTCTACTTGAGGTATGGGCATACACAGTGCACTGAAGCCAGATATGTTTTTTTTTCCCCAAGGTGGTACCCATCTGGGTGATGCATGTGCTCTCCACATGCTCATGCTGCTAGCTGATGATATAAAGGGGTGGAGTTGCCCAGAATTTCTCGAACTTCTCACTGCCCATGGTAGTAGTCAAATAGTCAGAGTGCGTGTGCCTGTTTGCAGAATTTCTCCTCTTGTTTAGAGAAAAGCTCATTAAGCTTTGTAAATACTTAGTTTAGTTGTTTACAGATAGTGGTACTCATTTCCTTAATTTTTGTTTTATTTTTGCTGTTTGTTTTCAACTTGTACAAGTATCATTGGTGCTCAATACTAGTGCATTCCTAAATCCACAGATTTTAAACCCCACTCTGGCTGTAAGTAATCTATGCTAGTCAGTGAAACTGACTCCTGTTGTCTAAAGTGTTTTAAGTGAGGGCCATGTTTAGAATGAGTCTCAATTTCCAGGAGATTCAAAGCAAGGACCAAGAAATATAAGGGTGTGAGACTGTCACATTCTGTTGGAAACTGCCTAGAATCCTCCCTCGGAACCAGAGCATGAGGGGCTGTGCTCCATTTCAGAGCATTCCACCATGTATTGTGGAATTTCGGTTTTGGGCTTTTTGGGGCATCTAGTGGGGATCTTAAAAAGCTGCCAAATATTATTCACATTTTTTTTATTAAATCCTTCTTCCCAGCTTACTAAAAGTTGTTGTACATTCTCCATCACTCATAATTATAAAGCAAGTTTTATTGCTTTTCAAAAAAGATCTTCCCTAGTTCAAACAGAATTAAATCAGGCAAGTTCTATGGCCTGTGTTATTCAGCAGGTCAGAGGACATGATCACAATGGACCCTTCTCACTTTATTATGAATAAATCTATGAAAAAATAGATACTAATGTAAACAGTATTTTCATTTTCTGTTAAATTTCATGTTTCCTGAGTCTGTGTTCTTCCTATTATCTAATAATCACCATATAGTCCCTTCCTGGCTGCCAACTGAGTGCTAAGGCCTAAGAGTAGTGCAGAAACGCACTTTTATTTTTAAACTGGTGAAAATTGTACCTTACCCTAATGTGATAGTTGCCCCTTGAAAATCCCAAATTATGAGCAGCTAGGGTCAGAACTCCCAGTAGAGGCAGCCAAAGTGTCCCTGAAAAAATAAACTTGCAACTTCTATGCCAGGATTTAACAAGTTAAAACCTAGCTTTGTTGTCTGAGTGACAAACATGTCTGAAACTGTTGGGAACCATAATTTTTCTCTTGATTATTTTATAAATAATCGTGGAGACTAAGAGAGATAGGGAACGTGTTAAAACACTGTTGATATGCTAATTTGACTGCTGTCTTCAATGGAAGCGAGTGGTTTGATTTATTAACCCATGAAAGATGGAATATCAGAATAACTGAGACTGCATACTGGACACTGAGACTGGATTCCA
This sequence comes from Lepidochelys kempii, assembly GCF_965140285.1. Lineage (NCBI taxonomy): Eukaryota > Metazoa > Chordata > Testudines > Cheloniidae > Lepidochelys > Lepidochelys kempii. Next base: position 88,329,086 of record NC_136380.1, read on the forward strand.
TATTATTGGTTTGGTGTGCAGGTGTGTATGCTATGTAATGTAAGTGTACTGTTTTCATGACCACAATTCTAAGGATATACAAAATTTAAGTATATGCATATTTTAATGTGTGTTGAGCTGTAACTACATTTTGTCTTCTACACACAGGACACTAACATTTGTTCAACTGCAGAAATATTTCTAGTGAAGCTTAGAATCTCAACACTTCTTGGATGTAAACCAGCTATCCCTAGTCCCAGGTTTGCGTAATTGGACCTTAACTCTATAAAAGGCATGAGTGAAAATCAAGACACAGCAGCTACTTATTACATTTTTGGTCAAAAACTTCAGAGTTTGTCAGCCTAAAGTTAGGCTTCTAAATTCATATTTTATCCCCTTTCCTGAACTCTTTTTTTCAAAGAGCACCCTCTGGTCCAATTAATTAAAATAGAAATTATAGATACTCAGCCCCTCTTAAAATCAGACCACTTCTTTATACAGCCTAACTGTAGAATTAAGTACCTACTTTGGGATAACAAAATTTGAAAATCTGAGTCTAATCGGTGTCTGAAATAAAAAAACCCAGATGTTGTATTTTGTGGTGAGAGAACTTTATCTTTGTGTGTATGCTGGTGAAGCTACAGTATTTTTAGTACTTGGCTATCCTATTTCTGCAGGTCAGAATGTATCTCACCAACAGCTCAGGTAACATTAATTGAATTGCTTGTTAGTGGCAAGGCAAATGAGCTTTTATTTTTATTTTTAATCAAAGTAGTAGTAAATAGACACATGCTTATTAAATAACAAACATAATTGATAGCTTATTTTTTTCCTTCATCTCATTCAGAGCGGAAGGATGACTGTGTTTAAAGATATGGGAAGACAAAGGTTTTCATCAAATGACTTCCTCTGCAACGTTTCCTAAGGGAATAATTCTGCACTAGGAAATCTGGATTTCACAATACATATTTTCCCTCTCTATGTGCACCTTGTCCTGGAATTCTAATAAACAAGATCAAGAAGCTGGAAGAGGAGGTAAAAGATGTGGAAAGATTGTGTGAAAAGAGGAGGAATTAGCCTCAGGAGAAAGTCAGCATAAGCACAGTACAGTCACAGACTGTTGAAGCAATACAGGTAGCTCGCTATGTGTAGTGGGAGGTTTGCCAGAATATGTGCTACCATAGTTTTTTCCCCTCTGTTTCCACAGATGTCTTGTAATTTTGCTTCCCTCCACCTTATCCAGTGGAAGTAATATATTTGATTGTCTCAGGTAATTTGAATTATTCTAAACTCTTTTGGGACAGTGCATTTTAATCATAATATGCCAAATACTGCATAAAGAAACAGATGTTTCAGAAACAGAAACAGATTAATTAACTAATAAATAAATCTCATCCGATAAAGATATTTAGTTCTCTCCATGCCCTTGTCTTTAGTATAAAAAAAGGTGTGTTCTTACATCAAGTTAATTAACCTGACTTAATTAAGTTAAGGTAAAATCCTACTGAAGATAAGGCAGTTTGTACTTAAAGACTCTTTTCATTTTGGTCTAAATCTTTTATTTCCTTCTCTTTTCTTCTTTTTTTAAGAAACCAAACCAGAAACCATAAATGTTAAACATTTTGGGAAATGAATGTCATGTGACTTCCTGGAGTGACAGGGAGAGGGGCAGACCTTATGTTCCCTGCCCCAAATGATGCATGAAAAACTCAACTGGTACAAATCAGCAGTATTCTATCCCCTAGACAGGAACCTATATGAGAGATAACATGGACCTAGGGAAAAGGATGCTAAAAGCCTGACTTGAATTGTTTGCTTTAAACTGTAAATTCATATACAGTTACAAATATCTGTGTATCTTTACTAATTAGTCTTTACTCAAACCCCTATTGATAAAGGAAACCCTGTTGTCCATAACCCCCTCTGCAGTAAGGAGGGTTATCTGTCAATGCATATTTTACGACCTGACATGGTAACATTGGAGAAAGCATGTATCCAAAAGCCCACAAGAGGATCCAGAGGACATACAGAGACAAGTACAATCTCACCAAAAATGCTGCTATTTACAGTTTGAAAGTAATCAGCATTACAGTGCTAATTCCTGTACTCAATAGATTATACCACATACATGACAATATCAAGTACCCATTATGTGGACCAAGCAATGGACCTAACCCCAACCTCACTTTCACTGACTTTATACGCATGTAACTCTGCTGTCAAGGGGACTACGACAGATTTATATTAGTATGAATTGAGAATCAAGCCCATCATGAGGATAAATAATGAAGAGTAAATGGAAGAATTTGATCAGAAGTGTTAATATTGGATAGCGTTTTAGCTGAATGGGAGTGATAAATAGCAGTTCTAGCTGTTGATTTACATTCATAGTTTGTTACCATGGTGTGTTTTGCCTAAAACTATTTCTGTTCTATAATTGTTTACTCAGTCAAAATGTATCAGTAAATGTGTCTCATCCAATAGAAACTACATAGGACCAGATATAGATATACTGATGTCCATCCCCCCACCTAATTTACTGCACCATGTGAAAATATTGCAGAGGTTTCCAAATAGTGGACAGGGCACAAAGCAGTGAAATTGAAGGAAGTTTCACACACAGCTTAATTTTCTTGTTTCGTTGGTTCTTCCAGAGTAAATCAGATGTGTAAATATTCAGTGTGTTGCCCACTTGTTATGTTTAGGACTTCCAATTTAGCTGCTGATTCAGGAAATTGCTTAAGCACAAGCACAAGTGTTTTTTTCCTGACTCTGGATGAATTAATCACATGCCTAAGTGTGGTCAACCTGATTCAAGATAAGCATTTGCAAAGTGCTTTAATGAATGGGGATGCTTCCTTTAACCACAGCCTTAGTTTAGTCAGAAAGACTGCAAAATTTTGAAGCTTTATTTAAACACACGCACAGACATACAAAACCACCATGTTTTGCAAAATGCAGGGGTCTTTACTGAGATTAGGAGAGAAAAAGAAGAGAAAGCTGTCTCTTTGTATAATATCTCCATTTCCCCACTTTAGATGGAATGTGGAGTTGGAATTTATATGGTTATTTGTTCATGAAAATATGAATAGCTATCACTTTGCTACTGCTGCAAAAGCAAAATTGAACTGACATCAGGAAAAAGCTGTTCCTTACTTCCTTCACTATTCTCAAACATAAAGTATTGTCAAATGTGATTTTTTTATTATTATTATTTGAAAGAGAGTGGGAGGTTAACAGAATACAAATATGGTCTCTGATGGCTAAGAAGTAAACAAGATAACAACATGCAGAAAGAAACATTCTACACTGGAAAAAAGAGAAGGAGTACTTGTGGCACCTTAGAGACTAATCAATTTATTTGAGCATTTGCTTTTGTGAGCTACAGCTCACTTCATTCGATGCATACTGTGGAAAATACAGAAGACATTTTTACATACACAAACCATGAAAAAAGGGGTGTTTACCACGACAAAAGGTTTTCTCTCCCCCCACTCCACTCTCCTGCTGGTAATAGCTTATCTAAAGTGATCACTCTCCCTACAATGTGTATGATTATCAAGGTGGGCCATTTCCAGCATAAATCCAGGTTTTCTCCCCACCCCCCGCACAAACCCACTCTCCTGTTGGCAACAGCTTATCTAATGTGATCACTCTCCTTACAATGTGTATGATAATCAAGGTGGGCCACTTCCAGCACAAATCCAGGGTTTAACAAGAACATCTGAGAAAGGGGGGGGAGGGGTAGGAAAAAACAAGGGGAAATAGGTTACCTTGCATAATGACTTAGCCACTCCCAGTCTCTATTCAAGCCTAAGTTAATTGTATCCAATTTGCAAATGAATTCCAATTCAGCAGTCTCTCACTGGAATCTGGATTTGAAGTTTTTCTGTTCTAATATCGCAACTTTCATGTCTGTAATCGCGTGACCAGAGAGATTGAAGTGTTCTCCGACTGGTTTATGAATGTTATAATTCTTGACATCTGATCTGTGTCCAATTATTCTTTTGCGGAGAGACTGTCCAGTTTGACCAATGTACATGGCAGAGGGGCATTGCTGGCACATGATGGCATATATCACATTGGTAGATGTGCAGGTGAACGAGCCTCTGATAGTGTGGCTGATGTTATTAGGCCCTGTGATGGTGTCCCCTGAATAGATATGTGGGCACAGTTGACAAGGGGCTTTGTTGCAAGGATAGGTTCCTGGGTTAGTGGTTCTGTTGTGTGGTATGTGGTTGCTGGTGAGTATTTGCTTCAGGCTGGGGGGCTGTCTGTAGGCAAGGACTGGCCTGTCTCCCAAGATTTGTGAGAGTGTTGGGTCATCCTTCAGGATAGGTTGTAGATCCTTGACAATGCGTTGGAGGGGTTTTAGTTGGGGGCTGAAGGTGACGGCTAGTGGCGTTCTGTTATTTTCTTTGTTAGGCCTGCCATGTAGTAGGTGACTTCTGGGAACTCTTCTGGCTCTATCAATCTGTTTCTTCACTTCCGCAGGTGGGTATTATAGTTGTAAGAATGCTTGATAGAGATCTTGTTGGTGTTTGTCTCTGTCTGAGAAGTTGGAGCAAATGCGGTTGTATAGCAGAGCTTGGCTGTAGACAATAGATCATGTGGTGTGGTCAGGGTGAAAGCTGGAGGCATATAGGTAGGAATAGCGGTCAGTAGGTTTCCGGTATAGGGTGGTGTTTATGTGACCATCGTTTATTAGCACTGTAGTGTCCAGGAAGTGGATCTCTTGTGTGGACTGGACCAGGCTGAGGTTGATGGTGGGATGGAAATTGTTGAAATCATGGTGGAGTTCCTCAAGGGCTTCTTTTCCATGGGTCCAGATGATGAAGATGTCATCAATATAGCGCAAGTACAGTAGGGGCGTTAGGGGACGAGAGCTGAGGAAGCGTTGTTCTAAGTCAGCCATAAAAATGTTGGCATACTGTGGGGCCATGCGGGTACCCATAGCAGTGGCGCTGATTTGAAGGTATACATTGTCCCCAAATGTAAAATAGTTAGGGGTAAGGACAAAGTCATAAAGTTCAGCCACCAGGTTAGCCGTGACATTATTGGGAATAGTGTTCTTGACGGCTTGTAGTCCATCTTTGTGTGGAATGTTGGTGTAGAGGGCTTCTACATCCATAGTGGCCAGGATGGTGTTTTCAGGAAGATCACCGATGGATTGTAGTTTTCTCAGGAAGTCAGTGGTGTCTCGAAGGTATGGGAGTGCTGGTAGCATAGGGCCTGAGGAGGGAGTCTACATAGCCAGAAAATCCTGCTGTCAGGGTGCCAATGCCTGAGATGATGGGGTGCCCAGGATTTCCAGGTTTATGGATCTTGGGTAGTAGATAGAATATCCCAGGTCAGGGTTCCAGGGGTGTGTCTGTGCGGATTTGATCTTGTGCTTTTTCAGGGAGTTTCTTGAGCAAATGCTGTAGTTTCTTTTGGTAACTCTCAGTGGGATCAGAGGGTAATGGCTTGTAGAAAGTGGTGTTGGAGAGCTGCCGAGCAGCCTCTTGTTCATATTCCGACCTATTCATGATGACAACAGCACCTCCTTTGTCAGCCTTTTAGATTATGATGTCAGAACTGTTTCTGAGGCTGTGGATGGCATTGCGTTCCTCATGGCTGAGGTTGTGGGGCAAGTGATGCTGCTTTTCCACAATTTCAGCACGTGCATGTCGGCGGAACCACTCAATGTAGAAGTCCAATCTGCTGTCTCGACCTTCAGGAGGGGTCCACCTAGAATCCTTCTTTTTGTAGTGTTGGTAGGGAGGTCTCTGTTGATTAGTATGTTGTTCAGAGGTGTGTTGGAAATATTCCTTGAGTCGGAGATGTCGAAAATAGGATTCTAGGTCACCACAGAACTGTATCATGTTCGTGGGGGTGGAGGGGTAGAAGGAGAGACCCCAAGATAGGACATCTGCTTCTGCTGGGCTAAGAGTATAGTTGGATAGGTTAACAATATTGCTGGGTGGATTGAGGGAACCATTGCTGTGGCCCCTTGTGGCATGTAGTAGTTTAGGAAGTTTAGTGTCCTTTTTCTTTTGTAGAGAAGCAAAGTGTGTGTTGTAAATGGCTTGTCTAGTTTTAGTAAAGTCCAGCCATGAGGAAGTTTGTGTGGAAAGTTGTTTTTTTTAATGAGAATGATCACTTTAGATAAGCTATTACCAGCAGGAGAGTGGGGTGGGGGAAAGAAAACCTTTTGTAGTGATAAACACCCATCTTTTCATGGTTTGTGTGTATAAAAACATCTTCTGTATTTTCCACAGTATGCATCCGATGAAGTGAGCTGTAGCTCACGAAAGCTTATGCTCAAATAAATTGGTTAGTCTCTAAGGTGCCACAAGTACTCCTTTTCTTTTTGCGTATACAGACTAACACAGCTGTTACTCTGAAACCTGTAATTCTACATTGGGAAGCTATCTACCCTTACAAGAAAGTAAACATAACAGAAGTTGACAGTACACTCTCACACATGGCTTTTTTTTAAGTCTGTCTTTTAGAAGGAGAAAATATTGAACAGAATACAAGAGTTTTCTAAGAACTTTTTCTTGTCTAGCTGGAAACAGTTTCCTATGTTTCAAAGAGCAGAATAGTGCTCACTGTCATGTTATCCTTCCTCAACATAGAATCCTGTCCAAGTGAAATGAGGCAGAATCCTCCAAGTCAGAAGATATAGCAAATGGCACAGTTAAAATACAAAATCTGTGGAGAGTTTGAGATCAAACCAAAGTTGAAGCAATGATTTAAAATTATTCTGCTTTGCTCTGACTTGACTTTAATTTGCCATTGTCAGGGTTCCCTCCCCACTCTGAACTCTGGGGTACAGATGTGGGGACCCACATGAAAGACCCCCTAAGCTTAATTCTACCACCTTAGGTTAAAAACTGCCCCGAGGCACAAATTCTTCCTTGTCCTTGGATGGTATCGCTGCCACCACCAAGTGAGTTAGACAAAGATTCAGGAGAAGGACAACTTGGAGTTCCTGTTTCCCCAAAATATCATCCCAAGCCCCTTCACCGCCTTTCCTGGGGAGGCTTGAGAATAAACAAGGTGAGCACAGACCAGACCCTTGGGTTTTTAGGACACTAAAAACCCCAATCAAATTCTTAAAAACAGAACTTTATTATTTAAAAAAAAAGTAAAAGAAGCACCTCTGTAAAATCAGGATGGAAGGTAATTTTACAGGGTAATAAGATTTAAAACACAGAGGATTCCCCTCTAGGCAAAACTTTAAAGTTACAAAAAACAGGAATAAACCTTCCTCTTACCATAGGGAAAATTCACAAGCTAAAACAAAAGATACTGTAACATATTTCCTTGCTATTACTTACTATTTCTGTAATGTTAGATGTATCATTCAGTAGGAGCTGGATTACTTGCTTGGTCTCTTTGTCTTGGAGAGAACAACAAAGAGAGCACAAACAAAAACCTTTTCCCCCACCCCTCCAGATTTGAAAGTATCGTCTTTCCCCATTGGTCCTTCTCGTCAGGAGCCAACTAGGTTAATGGAACTGATTAACCCTTTACAGGTAAAGGAGGGATTTTATGCTGCCCTTAGCTGTATGTTTATGACAGCCATCCTGTGTATTTATTGTCAAAGTTCTCCCAAACCAATGTCTCATCGGGCTGATGTGATTAAGGCACATAAGGGAGTAATGCGGCTAGCATCATATCTGGCCACCTTTCACTGCCTTACCACAATATATCAGGTACTCATTTTGCAGCTGGGTGAACTGGAGATGACCCAAGCCTCAAGCCCATGATATTCACGTTTATAATCAAGTACTCTTACCACTCAGCCACCATATCTTGTGTGACATACACACCCACTCACTCTCAAATTAGACTGGCAAACTGAATTTATTCTTCTCTTTTTTTTTCTCCATCAGCAGGCGGCCTCTTTCTTCTCCCTCTTCCTGTAAAGTACCAGAGCCACTCTCTTCATCTTCCCAAGGTGATAGTGTGTCACTTTTCACCTGCATCCAGCTTAATGTTCATTCTCTTCCTGACCCTGTATGTGTGCTGTACTTCTCTCCTGCTGGTTCACAGCTCAACGGTCAGAGAGAGAAACTAGCAGGTAGTGCAAGATGGGGATTGAGAAGGATCCTGGGCAAATCTGGATTTATCTGAGACAAGAGATCTGATTAGTGCACTGTGATGTTGTCAGAATGGCAAATAACCTCCCTGATTGCCACCTGGGAGCTAGGCTTAAAGTGCAACTCTGCTCTGAGGGGTTACTGTCTATAATCACTGGTGTTTGGTTCCTTGTTTTTCATCTCCATACAACTGTTCTCAGTTTATAATATAAAACTTTGTTTGTTTTCCCCTAACCACCATCCCTGTAACCTTACTTGGGTTTTAAAAGTACTTCTTGCATGCCATCAAATCTAATAAAAGCTGAGATACACTCTCAGTTACACTTGGATGACTCCACTGTCTTCAAATCATGCCCTCAGTGACAATTGTGCAAGCCCCATTGCCTTCAGTGAGTTTGCACAGGTATAACTGGTTGCAGCATAGTAAAAAATTCTATTGGTGATGCACAGAAAGGCAACAAACCACGCTCACTCAATCTTAGTTCTGTTGGCTTAACAATGCCAACCAACTATAGGGGAATAACTATAGGTCACCTTTATACCACTATAACTGCATTCACACTAGAGCTTATGTCTGTAAATAAAACATATCCCCAACTGAAACAGTAATGCTGATAAAACTTTTAAGTATAGACCAAACCTGATTGCCTTGCAACTCATTTCATTTACTAATGTGTGATGGATTGTGTCTATGGAAAAGGACTGCGGTGGAGGATGTTTATTCATCAGTGTAGGTCTTGTCCACAAATTAAGGACTCACAAAAGTACTTATTATTTGTTAATAAGACTGAAGAGGGGGAAAAAATAAAAGAAACAGACCCTACTAAACACCCTTAACTTCATAATGCTTTACTAAAGCTAATGAATAAAACAAGTCAGTTGGGGTTATTAAATTTAATGGTTCAAATTTAATGGGTTTTGTTTGTTTTGCATAATACAACTGTTCATGTCAAAGAGGAAGAATAGTCTTGTGGTTAAGCCACTGGACTGGGATTGTTCTTGTCTTTGCCAGAGGCTTTCTGTGTGACCTTGGGCAAGTCACTTAGGACAATATTTTCAAAAATGGCCTCTGAATTTGAGTCCCTATTTTGTTTTGAGTGCAAAGATCTGTACCCTGCTTTGAGTATTCATGACTAAGGCAAGTCTGCTAATAAAATGCTGATACCCGTACTTAAAAATTTAAATAGGAGGAAATGACAGCAAGGACATCCCAGCTGATCTTAACAGCTATGACAAAATATGCAATAGGGTGAGAAGTGGTATTTCAAAACATGCTATCTTTCCAACAACAGTGACAAAAGTTAGGCAACATAAAAAGGGCATTCTGAAGAACATTACAGGCTTTGCAGTGGTAGAACTGGTACCAGAATGAATAACTGGATCATTAAGATGAGAATGGTCATAGGGTGAACTGCATATTTTGTAGTGCTGTCCATGTTGTTCTTTTCATTCTATTTGAAACAATGGAATATTGGCTGCTTAGAAACTTTTTTTAAAGAGCATGGAACATTTTGGTAATGGAAACAATGCAATATTGTGCAAGTAATCAAAGTTTTATGTTAGCAGGTCTCATGTTAAAAAATGATAGGAGTGAACTCAAGGCAGCCAAACTGGCATTTTAGCACATTTAGTCCCAGTAGTTTTGTAAGTGACCTCATTAACATATTAGTATATGGACTTGTGTATCTTGGAGAACATTGGAATTTCACTGAATATAGTGAAATCTCAGGCTGGTCACATATACCATTTTTTTTTAACCTTTTCCTTGGATCAGTCCTTGCTAAGTGAGCTACACTGAGCTAGACAAACACAATATATTTGTTTTAACCTTAAATTGTGTTGGTATTAAACAATAATAAATAAATTACATTAAAATAACAATAAAGGTATTCAGAATCATTACAAAATATGACCTGGTTGGTCTTGAATGTACTGTATTGGAAAATCTATTAAGCAGTGCTTCCTTCTCTTCTATTTGCCCACAAATTCCATTACGTTTTCAGTTATTTTATCTAAAATAGAAATTAGGTTCATAGGCCACAAATTATTTGGGTCACCTATCTCTCCTTATATACTCAAGCCGCATTAGTCTTCCTCCAGTGCTTTGGCACCTCACCTGATTTCTGAAACATATTAAATATTTATTGCTATAGGTTCGTCAGTTTCTTCAGCCAGTTCCTTCAGAACCCTTGGGACTCATTCCATCTGGTTCTGGAAACTTGTGTTCATTAAGTTAGCTAAGAGAACTTTTATCGTTTCCTTTCTATAGATTAGTTCTATACTTTTCTTTTTTGTTTCTTGAATTTGGCTCCTCGTGCATCTCTATTCCTGTCTCCCTCTTCTTAAAAACATAATTACTAGCAGCTCCATCTCATCTCAACTCTGTTTTCCTCTTGCCTTTCTTTTCATTTGCAGATAAATAATCCCCTACATTTCTTTCACTGCATTAGGCCCCAGTACTTCTCAAGGGTCCACTATAATGATACGCTGGACCTGTGAGAAATCCCACTGATTTTAATGGGGCTCCCTATAGACCCATTGATGGCAATAATGGATCTCCAGGAAGGATAATGGATTCCTTAGTCAACAGAATTTTGTTGCAGGGAAACATGAACAAAAATACAAATGTTAGAGGGGGCAATGCAGATAAAACAAACTAGCAAGAGAGAAGCTTGGGCAACTAGAGAGACTTGGAAGGAGGTAAAGAAATGAAGTTGTGAAATGCCTTGAAAGTGAAGAGAAACTGATTTTGTTCTGCTCCATATCCCAATAGTTGTTATATAGCAGATTTGAACTGTAAAAGTGATTTGATTTCATTTATTTTATAATTATCCATAAGGTTTGATTTGCATTTCCACTATTATGACCTACTGTTCCAGATTTTCCTGATTTCTTCGCATATAGAGTCTCATAAAATATAGCATGGTTTTGTTATTCCCTGTGGAGAGTGAATGATCTTTTCCTTTAGCAATGTGCAAGATAAGCACCCAGCAAATTATCCTGACTGTCCTTGTGTCTGTCCACCAGTTATTAGTCACAATGATGGTCATAGTAACTCAGTCACAGTCATAATTGTGGATATTCAATAGCACTTAGAGGCCCCATTTGAGAATAGGGTCCCATTGTGCTTGGCACTGTAAAATCAGAGAATAGAAAACAGTCCCTGAGGCAAAGAGCTTACAAGTACAACTGGTTGGAAATTTTCTAATGCAACTTCTTCTGTCAGAAAAAGCAAATTTGTCAAAACCAAAACATTCTGTGTGAAAGTTTAGATTTGTATGATTTTTTTGGTAGAATCCAGGCTGATTTTCTTCCAGTTCACCTGCCTGTCTCCCTGGCTTCTTGGCCTTCCAGCTGCTGGGCTGTACAGAACCTGGGCAGGCTAAAAGGATACCTGGATTCCAGGCTTCCTATCTCTACAACAGCCCATCTAGCTGGGAAGCACAGGCTACTGGTCAGAATTGGGAGCTGATTGAAATTGATATTTATTTTCTTGATAAAAAGTCAAGAAAGACTAACAACAAATAAACAATTTGTCAAAAGTACAAAACTTTGCAATTTCTCCCTGCTTTCCCCTGCCACAGCCAATCTCCGGCACTCTCAATGGCCACAAACAGTGGCCTCTTTCTACATCTTGTAGAAAAAAAAAACTTTTCAGCCTTAGTCTGGAAGAAGAAAGGGCAGGGGCAATGGCTGAATGTCTACCCCTGGATGTTTCTCACCCTCTGGAGTGAGTGGATGTGTCCCAGACATATCCCTAGGAGAAGAGGGCAATCCCTATCAACTCACCATTTGATAAACACATTATTATTATTATAACTATTTTATTTCTTATTTAATTATAGCTGGCTTTGGTAGTTAGGGTTACCTGACTCTTTCTATGATAAGATTCTGTTTCAGTTGCTTATAACTTTGCCAAAATTTAATTGTTCAGGCTGAAATTTTCCGTATTAGATGTCTACCTCAGTCTGAACTTTTCTGGAAAGTTTAAACAGAAATGATTCTTAAATATTAAGTTAAAATATATTATTTTGCCCATGGTTTTTAAAAAAAATCAATCTTACAACTGTTTTGTTGAGATACTCTAGCACTCCCATATACTCGAGCAGGGACTTGAATTGTTGAAGGGGTGTCACCCTGGAAGAATGTGCTTTTTGCTGCATCTGTGGGGAAAACACCCAAATTTGGCAAAGATCTAAGTTCACATATGCTCAGTAGTCACTTGTTAGAGCTAAATTCTGACATTCTGTCATCACTGAGAATTCTCCAAACCAGGGCTGACCATGACCTTTCTTGAAATTGCTGCTGTATGTTGCTGTAGTATGAGACATGAAAACTGAACACAGAGGGTCTGTCTCTCTTGTATTGTCAATGTTCCCCTGGTTGACACCCAAGCAGAGATGAAAGTAAGCCGGTACGCCCCTGTACAGTGTACCGGTAAGAGCCGGTGCGCCATACCAGGACCGGCTTTCAGAGGGGACAATTTAAAGCCCTGGGGTAGTGGCAGTGGGGCTGTGGCAGGGATTTAAAGGGCCCCGGAGCTCCAGCTGCTGCTACCCCCCCGCTTCCGGGGCTCTTTAAATCCTGGCCTGAGCCCTGGGGTAGCGGCGGCGGGGCTCTGGCAGGGATTTAAAGGGCCCCAGAGCAGGAGCAGCAGCTGGAGCTCCGGGGCCCTTTAAATCCTGGCCTGAGCCCTGCTGCCCGAGCCCCAGGGTGTGGGGTGGGGCTCTGGTGGGGATTTAAAGAGCCCCAGAGCTCCAGCCACCCCTACTTCCCCTGCCCTTTAAATCCCCGCCGGAGCCCTGCTGTCAAAGCCCTGGGGTAGCGGCGGTGGGGCTCCGGTGGGCATTTAAAGGGCCAGAGCGGTAGCGGCGGCTGGAGCCCTGGAGCCCTTTAAATCCCTGATGGAGCCTGGCCACCGCTACCCCAGGGCTCGGGCAGCAGGGCTCCAGCGGGGATTTAAAGGGCTCGGGGCTCCGGCAGCTGCTACCACAGCAGAGCCCCAGGCCCTTTAAAGCTCTGCCAGAGCCCAGAGCCCCGTGGTAGCGGTGGCAGCTGGGAGCCCCCAGGGCTCCTCAGTGATTTAAAGGGCCCAGGGATTTAAGGCCATGCCTCTTCCGGTTGAGGCCACGCCCCCTGCTCAGGACTCTGGCGTACCGGTAAGTCCTCTAACTTACTTTCACCCCTGCACCCAAGAAATATGGAGGAGGAAGAATCCTGACTGAACTGGAGAGGAAACAAAAGCTGGCTATGTGAAGGTATGCAGGGGTCCTGTTCGCAAAAATCATGTGATCACATACTTAAAGAGACTTTATTACAATGCTATACACACGGGGGGCAAATAAAGGTTCCATTGGCAACTGAAACTCTGACATTGCCTAATGCTTGACTTTCCAGACTTTATATTATTTTCATATAGCTTTGTTTGTGTGTGTGTGTGTGTGTATACACACACAGTATCAGAGATCAGAGCTTCATTATGTTAGGTGCTATACAAACACCAAGTTAGAGACAGTCCTGCCCTGAAGAGCTAGAAGTCTAAATAGACAAGAAAAGCTAGTAGTAGAAAGTGAAACAGAAGCACAGAGAGGTTCCATAACTTGCCAAAAGTTCCAACAGGTCATTTTCAAAGCTGGTAGTGGAATCTTGTTCTCCTCACTCTCAGTTAGTTATCTTATCTGATGGATTGTCCTGCCCTTATAATATTTAACAGGCAATTGATTGTTTATTTTAGTACATTTTTAAAGCTTCATGTATGTATAATTACTGATGTGCAGGGAAACTCCCTCGTCTGGATTTAATCCAGACTCCCTTGTTTGGATTAAATGTTAGACAATGTATGCTCTATTATTTTAGTGAAATAATATACATTGTTTAACTTTGAGATAGCTTTATGAACTCTCACGGCAGAACTCTGCACATATGTATCTCCAAAAATAATATGACAGAGATTTCAGAATAGCAGCCGTGTTAGTCTGTATTCGCAAAAAGAAAAGGAGTACTTGTGGAACCTTAGAGACTAACAAATTTATTTGAGCATAAGCTTTCGTGAACTGGTATTACTCTCCTGATGGTAATAGCTCACCTTAAGTGATCACTCTCGTTACAGTATGTATGGTAACACCCATTGTTACATGTTCTCTATGTATATAAATATCCCCACTGTATTTTCCACTGAATGCATCCGATGAAGTGCGCTGTAGCTCATGAAAGCTTATGCTTAAATAAATTTGTTAGTCTCTAAGGCGCCACAAGTACTCCTTTTCTTTATGACAGAGGTTGTTTCCCCCAATTCTGATTCATTCGAGGAGTGATCATTCTGATGGCTGTGAATGACAGAAGCCAGAGGCATTCTTGGACAAGGTTTAAGGGGTAATGAAACATGGTCTACACACTGTGCATATACTTCACCTAACCTGGAAATGGTAGCAATGTACCCCTTTCAGTAGATTAGTTTTATTTAGAGTAATCTGCAGAACATTTAGAGGAGCTTGCACACTGGGTACTTCTACCTGGAATATATGGGGATATTTATATTCTTTCACAGCATTAATGCAAACCCTTTAGAAGAAAATTACTTCTAAAACTAAACTGGGAGGAGAGGTAGATACGCTGGAGGGTAGAGATAGGATACAGAGGGACCTAGACAAATTGGAGGATTGGGCCAAAAGAAATCTGAGGAGGTTCAACAAGGACAAGTGCAGAGTCCTGCACTTAGGATGGAAGAATCCAATGCACCGCTACAGACTAGGGACCGAATGGCTCCGCAGCAGTTCTGCAGAAAAGGACCTAGATGTTACAGTGGACGAGAAGCTGGATATGAGTCAACAGTGTGCCCTTGTTGCCAAGAAGGCCAATGGCATTTTGGGATGTATAAGTAGGGGCATTGCCAGCAGATCGAGGGACATGATCGTTCCCCTCTATTCGACACTGTTGAGGCCTCATCTGAAGTACTGTGTCCAGTTTTGGGCCCCACACTACAAGAAGGATGTGGAAAAATTGGAAAGAGTCCAGTGGAGGGCAACAAAAATGATTAGGGGTCTGGAACACATGAGTTATGAGGAGAGGCTGAGGGAACTGGGGATGTTTAGTCTACGGAAGAGAAGAATTTGGGGGGATTTGATAGCTGCTTTCAACTACCTGAAAGGAGGTTCCAAAGAGGATGGCTCTAGACTGTTCTCAGTGGTAGCAGATGACAGAACAAGGAGTAATGGTCTCAAGTTGCAGTGGGGGAGATTTAGGTTGGATATTAGGAAAAACTTTTTCACTAGGAGGGTGGTGAAACACTGGAATGTGTTACCTAGGGAGGTGGTGGAATCTCCTTCCTTAGAAGTTTTTAAGGTCAGTCTTGACAAAGCCCTGTCTGGGATGATTTAATTGGGGATCAGTCCTGCTTTGAGCATGGGGTTGGACTAGAAGAGCTCCTGAGGTCCCTTCCAACCCTGATATTCTATGATTCTATACTTGTTGAGCCAAGCTTTAGGCCCTAAGTGAGGAAATTCAATATGAACACTTTTATTGCATTCCCAGATGACACCATCAAGACTGACACTTTTCTTTCATAGTTATGAGTTAGAAATTTTAATTTCCTGGCTTATCTGTCTGTTTTACATCCTTACTCTATTTACATCATCAAATTTTATCTTTAATTGCATTCTGTATAGTTACTTTTCAGTCATTTCTCAGATAACATGTCCCTCAGCAATAGCTGTTCATGCTTGATTATCATTGTGTGTAATTACCCAATGAACTTTAACTTGGTTACTTGACCCGTTAATACAGAAGAGGGAAAAAGATAATGATCTCATTGTTGATTAGAGAGAAACAAATGAATAATATTATTGTATGACTTAGAAAGTGGAAATGCAAGTCTTTAATTAGAAATCATCTGTGTGTGTTGCTCAGCTCCTAAGCCTCTTTTTAAGATTGTCTTATTTGGTTGTAACACCGCCATTGCACAAAAGACGCAGATAAGTGCCATACAGGCATAAATCTAATATAAGAATAAAGGTGTTTGTGTGAGGGACAGGGGAATTTTAATTATGTAAAGACAAATGAAATCACTATTAAAAATATTTTACTTATCTTAACAGTACATGATCATGCTCTTTCTCTAATAGTGACCCCACACATGGAGAGTGAGAGCTGTTTGCATTAATGATCATTTTGTACTTTATTATTAAGTTCAGGTAAATTTTAGCAATATTTATTGTTGGTGTTAAACACCAGACCTCATTAAACAATTGCCAGTACATAATAGGGAAATGGAAAGGAGAGTGTTAGTTCTTTATCCAATGTACCCCACAGATAGAACCTAAATTATATATGAACATGTCTGCTTGCCCATCAGGCGGCTCAGCAACTTGATAATCCCCCTTTCAACACATCTTACTCTTGTTCAAAAAGTGGCTTCCATTCCTGGAGCAACACTCTTCTGAAATCATCCTTCTGCTATGGGAATGGGGCAAATCAAGAGAGTGGGGCATTGCATATACCAATGTCAACCATGGTCAACTTTTTGTAGAAGTTTGTAGAAGTTTTAGTTTGTTTATTTTTGTATGTTTAATAAATATCTGATTCATAATATAAATATTGTTGGTGGTCTTTTGAGTACACATGACAAAATACAAGTACACTGTAAGCCAGCTTGTATATTGGCACATGTCTCTCAGGATGAATATCTGCAGCGAAAAGCTTATGGGAATAGTCATGCTTTGTCAAACATAGACAATAGCCATCCTAAGAGGAGGGAGGGGGAGTGATATTCTGATCCCATGCCCTTTACAAACAGGAGGAAAGCAAACAATATTACATTACCTTATCATGACAAAAGATTTTGAAGTAATACAGAAATAAGTGCCATATATGTTGCACTTGGATAATAGGTGAACTTGGATGTGCCATAATAACTTATTACCTGGATCAGAATTCAGAGTATCTGTGATATCAAATAGGTCCCAAAGGAACCCTGAGAACTACTCTAAACTGGACAGCAACAGTTGTCCAACTGTGTATCAATGTATTATATAATGTTTTGTAACCAGTGGACAAAGGGGAACCTTATTTTGCTCCTGAGCCATCCTGCTAATTTGAAGATGAAGGTAGGTACGTGATACGTTTATAGATGTGAATGTTTTGCATAGGAATGGGTGAAGCTTGTGAAGTTGCAGGTTTTTGTAAACCTCTCAAAGTATTCTGTGAGTTCACAGTACTAGTCTGAGTTGTCAAACTTTTGATTCCTGTAATTGTAAAAACTTTTCCTCCTATGGAGATTCAACTTAAATTTTTTTTTTTTGTAGCTAAACACCAGACAAAGCGCACCATTAAAAGTAAGCAGTGGAAGTGGTACAAATATACTTCTGGGTTTGTTTGTTTTTTTCTATATTTTCTCTCTCACCACTCTCTGCTCTTTTTATCACACTTTCTTTTGTTTGTTTTGTTTTTACTCTGCTTCCCTCATTGCTTCATTTCACAGTCCATTCTAAGTGGTATGAATACTCAGTAATGATGAACTTCTGAGCCATCTTTAAAGCTTATATGGCTTTAAAATTAGGCAAACTGATTCTTAAATTTATAGCAACTAAATAATTTAACATTTAATATCAGTTCAAAACCTCAGAGGAAATAATTCCAATACTCTGGCTTCACTGAAACAGGTAGCAGTTTTAAATTAGTACAAGATGGTGGGACTGCTTAAGGGGATGGTGAAGAAAGCCATCCTATTCTTTCCACCTGTAAACTGGGGAGCACACGGCAGTGCCTGGATAGTACTGTCAGTAGCACTACTGGGTCTTGTCATGTCTTTGCTCTCTACACAACATTAAGAATATGAAGAAACCCCACAGCCATAGTTGTGTGCCCTGAATAACTGTTTTAGTAACTATATACAAACATACAGGCCTAGCCATGAACGTGCACCATTGCTGTGTTAGCATCTAGCAGTGTTTTCGTCAACAGAGCATACAGAGACCCATTAGAAAGCTCCCAAACTATTTAAAGGGATAGTATGCAATCCCTATACATGTCACCCTTAAATAAGCTGTCTAGGGGTTGTCTGTGGCTTCACAATGATGCTGATAGGGCTGAGTAGGCCAGGTGGGCCCAAACAGCCAATTAGGCTGCACGATGGGGGAATTAAGTGTGAGAGGAAGCTCACCTGAGCAGAGGTGAGCTGGGCTAGTATAAACCCAGGAAGCTAGTAGCAAAAAAGGCTGCTGGGAGGAATTTTGTGGTCAGCCTCTATTTAGTAGAGAGGGAAGGAAGGAACCTAGGAAACAAATAGGCCCTTGGGGTCTTGGTCTGGAGGGAAGGACATATCCTGAAGAGAACAGGGTGAAGAAGAAAGCCTATGGATAAGTGAGTAAGCAGCAAGGTTGGGAACCAAATAAACCTTAGCTACGTGTTGTAGGGTCTCTGAGCCAGAACCCAGAGTAGAGGACTGGCCTGGGTTCCCCTACCTGCCACCGGGAAACTAGTACTGGTGGAAAAGTGAACTGGAAGAGTGCCTGAGTCACTGCAGGAGTGACAGGGTCAGGGCACTAGGCATGAAGGCTGCTGGATGCCCCTTGTACATAAGAGACTTTGAAGGACTCTACCCCAGAAGGGGGGAATGCTGAGTGACTTGGCTGGAGGGCTGAGTCATGAAGAGTCACCTGCAGCTCCTGGAGTGAGAGAGAGGGGCTGTGGAGCAAGAGAAAGAGAGAGACGATGTGCAACTACAAGAAGGGATATCAGCCTCATGGAACTAATCCCCAGAATGGCCAGGAGGAGGTGCCATATCAGCAGTGCATAACGCACCGCATTCCATGGTCTCACCACCCTGGCCTATGCAGGCAGACGTGCAGACTACAGCACCTGTTACCATGCTTCTCCCAGCATTCTAGAAATTATTTGTATAATACCTCCACCTACTGTCAATTGGATTGTGGGATTCCTCCTATTCCCCAATGCAGTTCAGCCTCAGTGGCCTGGTCTTCATTAGGAGAAAAGGTATTTTCTTGACTCAGGTTAACTAGAGGTAAAACCCTAGTGCAGACGAAGCAGTTTGTAGTTGTCACATGAGTTGGCAGGTTGATCTACAGACTAGTGTGCCACATAGATTTTAACTTGACCTTCCAGCTCATGTGACAACTGCAAACTGCCTTGTCTGTGTTACAGTTTTATCTTCTGTTAATTAACCTGAGTTAGGTAACTTGCATTAAGAACACACCTGTTTTTCCTAATAAAGACAAGGCCATAAAAGACAAAATAGAGCCTTATGTGTTTTTATCTTGTTAGCTCCAGATTTCTGTTCTCTTTTTTTCACACTGAATAATTCCTTACTATATGAATAGCTGCTGATGAAATAAGGAATTATTAAGGAATAATAATAATATAATAATATATTATATTATATTATAATAATATATTATTATATTAAATAATAATAAGGAATAATAATATTTAATAAAGAATAATAATAAATAAGGAATTATTCAAGGTACAGGTGAAACAGTCTGGCCTGGAACGTAAGATTGTAACATGCTAATTCGTTGTCTGTTTCCCCATTCCCTTATTCTGGTGGGGAGAAGTAATCTGCCACTTAACCAGCAAAACTGGTTACATGCCCAAATCTTTAAATAAATTAGAAAACATAATTCTATTAATGCATCAAAATTCTACTCCATTCCCTCATTTTAGGCCACTTCCAGGTATAATGAGCTGAGATGAGCTGACCATACCAGCCTGTAAACAAAGGTTGATACATGTACAATGTTGCAGACCTGATTCACCTCTATGTTATCATTTAGCACCACTAACTCATTTGATTTCCTATGTGAGGACTGTACTACTTGTGTAATATTGCTCCTGTAATTGCCCTAGATTTCATTTTTCTCCATTTCCTGTACAGTCCTGAACACAGTATTTGTGCTCTATAAATCGTGCAATCAAAGTAATGTACAGTGAATTCAGAAACCAACTAAGAATTAAAATAAGTATTTGAGAAGACCCAGTGTAAATACTGCCAGTGCCCTTAATCTCATCCTAAAATAGCAGTAGTTACTTGTCCAGGAGCATTTCCTCTGTAATTACTTGAGCCTTACTAATCCTTCTCACTATATTAATAACTTTTTTTTCCCTACCAGCATGCCTTTCTGGGGTTGGCCCGCTCAAGTTGACAGAGACAAACACCTGCAATCCTGCAGTGATATTTTTGAAAATGGCAGCGGCTTCCTGTATATTTCTCTCTTCTTTCTTTTAAGTTATATCCTGTTAAGTTTTCCCTTAGTTCTGGTTTTTGTTTTATTTCCGAGGAGGTAATGAATTTTCAGATCTGTCATTTATTGAGAAGATATGATTAAAAAAAGAATCCACCCCACATATGATTACATTCCTCTTGATGGTCATTTAGAAAACTAATGTATTCATACGCTGCTTTCTCTGCCTTTTGGGAATCCCAGCATTTTACAGATTCTCAATACCTGGTTGAATTCCCCAATGTGTTTGACATTAAATATACAGTGCCAGGCATTTGGAATTTACAGTCTCTAAGTCCCCTTGAAGTTAAATGAACTAATCACATGAGATATGGCTTCAGGATAACACACTAATTTGCGTGTACACATGACAAATATAAAGCAATGTTTGTGTCTCCAGTAAAATATGTTTACTTGTAGTATATTATTGAGACTAAATTCATCTGTGGGGTCTCTAGCGTTTCAGGCAGAGTATAGTTCAGGGTAAACAAGTTAGATGAAGCTAGAACTTGAGTTTGGAGAAGGCCAGAAAACGTGAATGTGCGACAGGACATGGATCACTTGATGATTATGTTGTTCTGTTCATTCCCTCTGAGGCACCAGGCACTAGCCACTGTCGGCAGACAGGATACTGGGCTAGATGAACCTTCAGTCTGACCAGTGTGGCCGATCGTATGTTCTTGTGCTGTTTGTTTGTTCTGTACATGTAGCTGTTTTCTTCAATAAATATCTCCCGTTCAAGATGTGCAATGATTCTATGTATTGTGACACCTAGGCCCAAGTGTAAAATGGCTTCTGTGAGGGAGTTTTCAGTGTATTGAATTAGGATTAGAACTATATAAATAATTCTATTATCTATCTATCTGTATGTATCCATCTATCCAGAGTGTCTATTGATTTTAAAAATATTTATCTCTGTGGTATTAACTGCTGTACACAGTCGAAAAAAACAGTAAGAACTACACAATGATCAGTTAGGTGGTCTGTCAATAAGTTTTTGGTTTCCAGCTGAAGAGACGCTAAGTGTACCTGACTGGCATTTAAAGAAATGAATTACCATGTGAATAAGGCTCAATGGAAGGGTTAATTTTTTTTTTTCTGATTTCAGTAGGCAATAAACAAGCAATTGTTACTTTCTCTCTTATACTCTTTTAATCTATCAGATAGTCACTTTACTTGTGTTTGTCATTTATTATTGAAACAGAGCTTTAATAAATAATTTACCAACCTAATTACAACTAAGCTCCATGTTCTTATTACATTTACCCTGTGAACTGAGCAATTTTAGGTTTATTTATTTGAATTTTAATAACTATCTCAGGATGAAATACCTCAAAATAGAGCACTCTTTTTTTGTTTTTAATTTCCTTGCTAAATGTATTTGTCTGGATGATACTGAAGACAGCATGTTCCTGTCTGGCTAAAGTGGTAACATCAGGTGGCTAAAATATTTCAGAAGCCAACTCTGAGTGTTCAAAAATCATAAGTCAATCCGCCAAAATAATAATAATCATTTTTTATTTATTTTAAGTAATGATAAATGTTGGGTGCTTTTTATTTGCCTGCTGCTTTTAAGCATTTAGTGACCACTTGCTTCATATGTTCAAGCTTTTCTCGGTAGGTGTGAGAGAGAAAAACTTAGTTTTCATGGAAAAAAAAGGAGTACTTGTGGGCACCTTAGAGACTAACAAATTTATTTGAGCATAAGCTTTCATGAGCTACAGCTCACTTCATTCAGTGGAAAATACAGTGGGGAGATTTATATACACAGAGAACATGAAACAAGGGGTGTTACCATACACACTGTAAGGAGAGTGATCAGGTAAGATGAGCTGTTACCAGCAGGAAAGCGGGGGAGGGAAACTTTTTGTAGTGATAATCAAGGTGGGCCATTTCCAGCAGTTGACAAGAATGTCTGAGGAACAGCGGGGGGGGGGGGGGGGGGGGGGGGGGCGGAGGGAGAAGATAAACATGGGGAAATAGTTTTACTTTGTGTAATGGCCCATCCACTCCCAGTCTTTATTCAAGCCTAAATTAATGGTATCCAGTTTGCAAATTAATTCCAATTCAGCAGTCTCTCGTTGGAGTCTGGTTTTGAAGTTTTTTGTTGAAGAATTACCACTTTTAGGTCTGTAATCGAGTGACCAAAGAGATTGAAGTGTTCTCCAACTGGTTTTTGAATGTTATAATTCTTGACGTCTGATAAATGGACACAAATGCACACAAATGCTAACACAGCTGCTACTCTGAAACCTATCATTAGTTTTCATGAGAATCTCAACTTTCATTAAAAAGGTCACATGAATCTGGGTGCTGGGATTTTAAGAAAAACACCAAATATTGAGAAAGAAGACAGAAAATAAAATATATTCCATTTGCATCTTATGGTATTAACTTGCAATTTGCAATAAACCTTTCAAAATACTCCATTATGCTAAAGAAATAATACAGTAACACTATCAGTAAACTGACTGCAGTACTTTGGCCCATTACAGTTGAATACTTATTTGATATCAGGGAAAGGGCATGCAATAATGAGGCTTTCAAGTATTCCATGACTGCAAAGCTCAGATTACCATGGCATCTGCCCTATGCCACAGAATCTGTTCCCTCTATCAGAAATTATATTCCAAAAAAGATTTTGGTTCTTTCCAGGGTGACTAACATTGCTCTTTCTGGAGTTTACACTTGCCTTATTTTTGTCTCTCCCCCACAATAAGCATTACTTGCAGATGATTGATTGGAGCTTTAAAAAAAATCAAAACACTCTGCCTCTTTCTGTGACTTCTAGTCAAAGTGTTTTGAATCTTGCTTTCTTCTCTGTGCCAACTAGGGTGACCAGATAGCAAATGTGAAAAATCAGGACGGGTAGGGGGTAATAGGCGCGTATATAAGAAAAAAGCCCTGAATATCAGAACTGTCCCTATAATATCGGGACATCTGGTCACTCTAGTGCCAACACCCACAAATGCCTGAAGAAAAGGAGTTGGCATTTATATATCTATTATTGTGTAGCAGTAACAGCATCATAATTATGGTTGTGTTACAGGTTTCCTTTTACAGGACTCTGGAAAGAAAAAAAAAAGGACTGAGATCCCTTTTACAAAAAATCTGAAACATTTTGGGCTCTGTGTTTTGCTATGCATGTTGTCTTTTGTGTGCTGATTGCAACACTATAAGTTACACTTGGGTAACGTTTGTTTATGGAGTACTTTTTTTAAAAATATATACTTGTACTGTTGTCTAGAAATGATATAAAATTAAACAGATTTGAATATCTTGATTCAGGTAGGGATAGGGTCCAGAGTGACATAGACAAATTGAAGGATTGGGCTAAAAGAAATCTAATGAGGTTCAACAAAGACAATTGCAGAGTCCTGCACTTAGGATGGAAGGATACCATGCACTGCCACAGGCATGGGAACGACTGGCTAAGCTGTAGTTCTGCAGAAAAGGACCTGGGGATTACAGTGGACGAGAAACTGGATATGAGTCAGCAGCGTGCCCTTGTTGCCAAGAAGGCTAACTGCATATTGGGCTGCATTAGTAGGAGCATTGCCAGCAGACCAAGGGAAGTGATTATTCCCCTCTATTCAGCACTTGTGAGGCCACATATTGTGTTCAGTTTTGGGACCCCCACTACAGAAAGGATTTGAACAAATTGGAGAGAGTCCAGTGGAGGGCAAAGGAAATGATTAGGGGGCTGGGGCACATGACTTATGAGGAGAGGCTGCGGGAACTGGGCTTATTTAGTTTGCAGAAGAGAGGAGTGAGGGGGAATTTGATAGCAGCCTTTAACTACCTGAAGGGGGTTTCCAAAGAGGATGGAGCTAGGCTGTTCTCAGTGGTGGCAGATGACAGAACAAAGAACAATGGTCTCAAGTTGCAGTGGGCGAGGTCTAGGTTGGATATTAGGAAACACTGTTTCACTAGGAGAGTGGTGAAACACTGGAATGGTTTACGTAGAGAGGTGGTGGAATCTCCATCCTTACAGGTTTTTAAGGTGTGGCTTGACAAAGCCCTGGCTGGGATGATTTAGTTGGGGTTGGTCTTGCTTTGAGCAGGGGGTTGGACTAGATCAGTGGTTCTCAAACTTTTGTACTGGTGACCCCTTTCAAATAGCAAGCCTCTGAGTGTGACCCCCCTCCCTTATAAATGAAAAACCCTTTAAAATATATTTAATAACATTGTAAATGCTGAAGGAAAAGCAGGGTTTGGGGTGGAGACTGACAGATTGCGATCCCCCATGTAATAAACTTGCGACTCCCTGAGGGCTCCCAATCCCAGTTTGAGAACCCCTGGACTAGATGAAAAATGGAAAATCAGCAAATGGAAAATAAGCAAAATTCAGAAATCAATTTTTTCCTACAGAACTTTTAGTTTTAAAAAAATGCATTTTCTTCAAAAATCACTTTAAGGGGAAGTTCCTCACCAGCTCTACCTATGAACTAGCTTGTTCTATCTAATCTTTCTGGTCACAGCTCTGGCAGCTGCTCATTTTGCCCTGCTTCTGTTTGACAGCATGGGTTCATTTAATCACCCCTACAATTCTGACACCAATGTAACATCAGGGCTATTGGAAGGAATGAGATGAGACCATACTGTTTACAAATCTAACATTTTTAATGCATCTGAAGGCCTTACCCTCCTTTAGAGCTGGCAAATACCACCACCCACCCAACTTTTTTCAATTCCCATTCTTTAAGCCTCTCTTTCAAACCACACACACCTGCAACCTAGCCATTAGGGGAGGGGAAGCCCATTAAAGTATCAACAGAGTAGCACATCTTACTGTCCCACAGTCCATCTATTTGGGCTGCTGTAACATTGCTGAGGTCACCATTATGGTTTTGTGTGAGTGTGAGTTTGATGATGGTGGAGTATGAATTACTTTTCCGTATCGGTTGGAACAGGAAGTGAAAGCCCTATGGAGTATTAGGGTGATAGTGCATAACATGCTGTCAATATGAATGGGGCAAAGAATTTAGGGAGACTTCATCCTTAACTTCTTAATTCCATGTTTTTTAAGATTTTATCATTGTAAGGTATATCTTGAGGTAACCTTAACTGTCACTAAATGTAATGTTTGTTTAACATGAAAAAAAGGTTGGAAGGGTTATTAATCATCCTTCTTCAGGGCATAAAGAGACCTTTATCTTTTGGAGTTGGAAAGAAACTGCCCTGATAGGCAGTTTATTCTACAGCTTCCCAGCTTGAGCTATCACATCTTCCCCTGAAGCAATTGATATGGACCATTTGTCTGATACAGGATGGCAATTTCTATGTTCTGGTATTAGCAATGGTAAAAACTAACGTTACATTCTTAGTTGAACTATAGTCTATTGTTGGAGATCTTCTAACGTTGCCTGAGAGTGCAAGATCCCTTTTTTAGTATAGATATTTGAGGGAGTATGTCTGGAAGAGTGCAATTAAGTTTAGGAGCTGGGTGTTTCTGCATGATAAGAAAATAGTGTCAGAACATACACACACATACCAAATTCTCAGCTGTGATTAGCTCATGCTCAGTGCAGCTGAGTTACACTGGGAAAAAAAGTTGGCTGTAGGCTGCCTTTCAGACTCCCAAGCATGAGTCTGCAGCACACCTAAAATGGCCCCCAATGTAACATAGAGCCTCCAGAATGATACTGTAAATTGCAACAGTTTGCAAGAGCCCATAAAATATCTGAGGATTTGAACCACTGTCTTTGCTCTAATCATCTAATTACCATCTAAATATTGAAGAGAGGATGCTTTAGCAACTCTCACTTTTTTTTATTATTCTCATAAGATTTGGTGTAACAAGAAAGTGTTCTTTTTTTCCCCCACAGAATGCAATGGTATATTCCCAAACATTATTCCTTATTCTGCTACTGCTATAATCTCCTAGCTTCTATTATTACTGTTTCTGACACCTCACTGAATGAAGGATGACATTCCTCCCAGAGGAGAAGTTCCTCACAAGTCTCTTCACTAAACTTCACTTTAAAAATTATGTCGAATTGTGTAGCGAACACTTGTGAATATCAACTCTGGTGATTAGGTGCATTCTTGGGTGAAATAGTTCATGTTTGTACAGCACTTCTGGAATTAAAAATTGTTTAGTAATATCATTGTCTTAATTCTGAGTGTAGCCTCCCCAACATGCTTGTAACAGCAGCAACCAAAGTCATTCTGCAGTTAACTAGTCCTCAAGTTACTTGTGTGATGGAATTTTGAGAACTTTCTGAAGAAATTTATTATTACAGCCAGTGACAAATACAATAAAATTTGCTACAGCTTTGAAAGACATTGCTATACATTTAATATGAACCACAATATTCAGAATTGATACCTTCCTCCCACTTCATAGAAAACTAAATGCCATTCATAAAATAACTGACTAATTGGAAAATATATGCACACTACTGCTTTCTGCAGTACCATTACAATATGTAAAATTGCTATGATTCTTATTATTCAGCATATTAATGGCTTTACTTTACATATTTTCCTGTACTTGTACATAATGGATAGTGTACCCTATGGTGAAAATATAGATTGAATAGCCATGTGCCTGCAGCCTTCTTGCAGACCTAGCAGGTTTTTGATTGGCTATGACAGGTTTGGGGAAATGACCGTTTCAGACAGGGCACAATGAAGCAGAAAATAGGCAGATGCTGTAAATTGCATAATTAGTATAAAGAAAATTCATCTGCCATTTATAGTACATAAGATAAACTGATGGGATGCTGACTGTTTCAGGCTAATTTAATGACAACCTCTAACCATCTGGATAGAAAGTTGTATTTTGCGAAGGCCTAATGCTGACCCACATAAGTTGATCTAAAAACAGTTGGAAAGTTTTAATAATGGATTATACATCAAAGCAAGAACTCATTACTGTTACAAGCCATGAAATATTTATTTTTAATCTGACAGTTCTACAACTGCTAAACAATAAGATTACACTGTGAAGCAGCATATATAATAAATGACTACTTTAGCTCAGTAAATGCATAGCTTTCTGGGTGCCATGCTTTCACATGCTGGCTGTGTGAATCTGTGGGAAGCAAGCTCTTCTCATACACCTCTAAGTGCTCTAGCACCAGATCTCCCTGTGTTGGGGTGTCCTCCCCATATGAGCCCTGAATTAGGAGAGATGGGCCCGTTTCATCTGCAAATAGGGGGAGATTTAGGCTGTGTGGAAGGTGCTAATTAGAAGGAAGCTCACCTGTGAGGGAACAGGCAGGACTAATCTATGAAGCCAAGAGGCTAGTATCACTGTGGGAGGCAGTAAGGAGAAAGCTTGTGGACTCTTTTCCTGAGGTAAGGGAGAAGGAAGGGAAACAGGAACCCATGACGAAGGCCAAAGAGAAAGGGATCTGACTAGGAAGCCTGGAGAATGAAAAGCTTGGAAAATCATGGTGGGAAGTAGTACAGGGGTGAAAGCAGTAAAGTAGATGTATCCATAGACCTTCACTGATCTTTACAGAGCCCTGGGCTGGAACCCAGTGTTAAGGACAGGCTTGGCTTCCTCTACCATCCACTGAAGAGTGGTGTGGCTTAGGGCAGTGAATGCACAGACTGTGAAAGTGACATAGTCAGGGCAGCTGGAGTGAGGACTACCTGATGCTGTTTCTTCCGAGAGACTTGGAACGACTGCCTCAGAAGAGGAAAACACAAAGTGAGTTAGCTGGCCAAAGGGCTGAGTCATAAAGCAGCTGCAACTCGATGAGCGGGAGGGGCACTGCAACAGGGAAAGAGAAGAAAGGGGGTACTGAACCAGCCAGACCTAATCCCAGTATTGCAGGAAGGAGGCACCACCCAGTAGTGAGAAGAACACCCTGTTACACTCCCCCACACTCTATGCTATTTGCCTGTAATGTTTGCAAAGTCAGTTATCTTGGGACCCAGCTGCCTTGAAGTGTTCTTTCCATCTTGCATGTCATCATCAAAAATAAAGATCCTACAAACCAAATTATGTCCTCAGGGACATCTATGTCACTTAAAATTTTTAAGTACATCAGAAGCAAGAATCCTGCTAAACAACCAGTGGGGCCACTGGATGATCAAGATGCTAAAGGAGCACTCAAGGATGAATTGTGGAGAAACTAAATAAATTCTTTACCAATCTTCATATCTGAGGATGTGACAGAGATTCCCAAACCTGAGCCATTCTTTTTAGATGGCAAATCTGAGGAACTGCCCCAGACTGAGGTGTCATTAGAGGAGGTTTTGGAACAAATTGATAAACTAAACAGTAATAAGTCACCAGGACCAGATGGTATTCACTCAAGAGTTCTGAAGGAAATCAAATGTGAAATTGCAGAACTATTAACTGTAGTCTGTAACCTATCATATCTGGGACTATTCAGCATAGAAAAGAGACTATGAAGGGAGGATATGATTGAGGTCTATAAAATCATGACTGGTGTGGAGAAAGTAAATAAGGAAGTGTTATTTACTCCTTCTCATAACACAAGAACTAGTGGTCACCAAATGAAATGAGTAGGCAGCAGGTTTAAAACAAACAACAGGAAGTATTTCTTCACACAACACACAGTCAACCTGTGGAACACCTTGCCAGAGGATATTGTAAAGGCTAAGATTATAACAGTGTTCCAAAAAGAACTAGATAAATGCATGGAGGATAGGTCCATCAATGACTATTATCCAGGGTGGGCAGGGATGGTGTCCCTAACCTCTGTTTTTCAGAAGCTGGGAATGAACGATGGGATGGATCACTTGATGATTACCTGTTCTGTTCATTCTCTCCGGGCACGTGGCATTGGCCACTGTTGAAAGACAGGATACTGGGCTAGATGGAACTTTGGTCTGACCCAGTATGACTTTCAAAGGGTTCAGACAGTTGTCAAGGAAAGCATAATTTGGTAAAAATGGGATAACATAACTTGGCTAGCAGAATCTGTTTTAATGGTAGTAATGATGGAGATGGAAAGAAACCAGCCTGACTCTCAGAGCCCAGGGCTGGCAGGTAGGAAACACACATGAGCAAATTTGATGCAGACTCGGTGAGACAATGTACGCACACGATCACACGATCCCATTTTACAGAGCTACTGTTCTGAATAGAACTACGCCTTAAAATGTTGTTGGATTGCAGTGATGTCAGCTGCCCTGGGGAAAGCCTGTGCTGGTGTTCTCATGAGCAGTGCTCTCTAGCACTCTGTATTGCATGGGTGTGATGCACTTATGATTATTTTTATGGTTCCGCTGCTTTCTTGTTTACCACTAATTTTCACACTGGCCAAATGGTGTGCAGCTCCATGTGACACTGAGAAAACTATTTAATGAGATACCTTGCATAATTATAAAACATCCATATGCATCAGTTTTAGGCTGTGGTCACCACACTCTTTCCCAAGTAGTGTCTGTGGGTGGTGAGGAGAGGGAAGGACATAGATCTGCATAAAACTTGTCAGGTGTGGATATGGTATCTGGTGGTGGGAGCAGACCGTGTTTGAGGGCTGCTAATGCTCATGCTTTTGGGGCAATAATATTAAAGGCAGAACTGTGAGTAACTCCTACAGCTAACATTGCCTAACACTTTCTGTTGCAATACTGACTTCATTTCCTTATAACTTTGCCAAATCTTAATAGTTCTGGATGAAATTTTCCATGCCTGGCCTCTGATTTTGCAAAGTGTCAACAAAAACAAGGCTAACATACATTGTTTTGCCTCTAGCAATGTATTTGCATAACTCACTCGAAAGGTCTAGAGCCTTCATGCTTTACAGTAGGGATGGAAAATTGGGTGGGTGGGCAGGGGGGAGGGGTGTATCCAGGCCTTAAGCGATGCCTTTTGCTGTTTAAAAAATCACCCATATCTGGCAAAGTTGTAAGTCTCTAAAAACTGCCATTCCCACATGTTCAAAAGAGGTTAGGGACTGTCAGCAAAAGTCTCAAAAGACTCTTTCTCCACTGAGTGTGCTCCATCCGGCAGTTTCAGGGACTGAAGAGGCGTTTTCCTGAAATTGCTCTTCCTGGCTGCATGTGGCTGCTGTGGCACCAAACACCAGAACTAAGAGCAGGAAAGCATACTTTTGTATGCTCCCAAAGCCCCTACCCTGGACATCAAGACAGTGTGGAAGAGAAGGACAAAGCAGACTGACTTAACTGTAGATATGGTGAGGGAGAAGAGTAGGCTACAGGGTGCAATCTGTGCAGGACAGGTGGGAGGAGACAGTAGAAGAGGGGGCAGTTGGGAGGAAAAAGAGCAGAGAGCAGGGAAAGAAAGTGGCCGGATGTGCTAGTGGACAGGGCAGAAGGCACACTAATGGAAGCAGGTGTGGAAAGGGGTAAACTGTTTCATGCTCTCTTACTCCTCCCACAACCCCATCCCACCCCCTTTAGAGTGACCACCTTTGCTGCATGGGAATAAAGGAAAATCACGCACAAAAAAGGGACAATGCTTTATTTTAAGATACCCTTTAGGGAAACACCATTTCCCTGAGTATATCATGTATTTTTCCTCTAAAATGTATACTTTTACTGCCCTCAACTACACAATAAGATTATCATGATCTTCAATTTAACATTAAAAATTATCAAAGGGTGTGCCTTAAAATAAGTGACAGGAGGTCACCCTAGCCCTCAGCATTCAAAAAACCAAAACCCAACAAAAAGCCTCGCAGACTGCTACTTTCTCATTGATTACAGTGGTAGAAGGGACTTTTGTGATCATAGAGTCTGACCTCCTGTATAGCACAGGGCATAGGACTTCCCCATAAATCCTAGAGCATATCTTTCAGAAAAAAAAATCCAGTCTTGATTTAAATATGTTCATTGATGAAGAATTCACCATAACCTCTGATAAATTGTTTCAATGGTTAATTAACTTCACTGACAAAACGTACACCTTAATTCCAATCTGAATTTGTCTAGTTTCAGCTCTCAGACATTGGATTGTGTTATACCTTTCTCTGCTAGATTGAAGAGCCAGTTATTAAATATTTGTTCCCCAGGAAGGTACTCTATAGACTGTAATAAATCACCCCTTAACCTTCTCTTTGTAAGATAAATAGATAAACTCAAAGAGCTTAATCAATATAAATTATGTTTTCTAATCCTTGAATCATTCTTGTGTCTATTTTCTGAACCCTCTTCAGTTTATATTCTTCTTGAATTGTGGGCACCAGGCCTGGACATTGTATTCCAGCGGCAGTTTCATCAATGCCGAATACCAAGGTAATATAACCTCTCTATAGCTATTCGAGATTCCCCTGCTTGTGTATCCCAGGATTTCATTAGCTCTTTTGCCACAGCATCACATTGGGAACTCATGTTCAGTTGATTATCCACCATAACGCCCAATTTTTTTTCAGGTTTCAGAGTAACAGCCGTGTTAGTCTGTATTCGCAAAAAGAAAAGGAGTACTTGTGGCACCTTAGAGACTAACCAATTTATTTGAGCATGAGCTTTCGTGAGCTACATCCGATGAAGTGAGCTGTAGCTCACGAAAGCTCATGCTCAAATGAATTTTTTTTCAGAGTCACTGCTTCCCAAGCTAGAGTCCCCCATCCTGTAATTATGACCTATATCCTTTGTTCCTAGATGTATACATTTAGACGTAGCCATATTAAAACTCACATGGTTTACTTGCACCCAGTTAGCTAAGTGATCCATATAACTCTGTATCAGTGACCTGTCCTCTTAATTACTTACCTCTTCCACCAACTCTTGTGTCACATGAAAACTTGATCAGTGATTTTATCTTTTCCTTTGGGTCATTGATAAATGTTAAATAGCATAGGCCAAGAACTGATCCCTGTGGGTCCCTACTGGGGAAACACACACTTGATGACAATTCCCCATTAGCAATTTTACTTTGAGACCTATCAATTAGCCAGCTTTTAATCCATTTACTGCGTGCCGATTTCATTATATATTCTAGTTTTCGTAATAAAAATGTTGTGCTGTACCAAGTCATAAATGACAGGAAGATATTGATACCTTTAATTCTTTATTAATGAAGTCCCATATCAGCTGCTCAAACATCTTGCCCAGGATCAATTGTCAGAATGACAGGCCTATAACTACCTGTCTCATCCCATTTACCCTTTTTAAAAAAATTGATACAATATTAACTTTCTTCCAGTCTTCTGGAACTTCCCAATGCTACAAGTCTTATTTAATATCAACATTAAAAGACCAGTGGTCGCCTCATCCAGATCCTTTAAAACTCTTAGATGAAAGTTATCTGGATCTGCTAAATTAAAAAAGCTTTAGTAGCTTCTGATAAACATCCTCCAGAGACACTAGTGCAATGAAAAAGAGTTATCCTCACCATATGATGAGACAGTATCATCTGTTTTTTCTGCATATACAAAAAATAAATACTTATTGAATACTTCTGTCTTTACTGCATTATCATTGACAATTCTACCATTTCTGTCTAGTGATGGATGGATATCATTGTCAGGATTATTTTTGTTGCTAATATATTTTTTTTTTAAATCCTTGTCTTTAATTCTGTTGGCCTGCCTCTGGTTCCCATTGGCTTCTATAGTCTTCCCTGTCATTCCTAGGTCCCACAAACCTATGTTTTGCCTGGTGACAGGCATAGGCTCCTGCCTTCCCCCCGCTCTCTCACCACTGCTCCAATGCACATGTAGAGTGGAATAAATTACCGTCACTCACTAGTGAAAAATGTCACATGAAAAATATCACATAAAGCTACACAACATTTGACAGTTATGCTCCGGCTACAGGGCACAGTTCTAATCCCAGCTTTTCTACTGACTGGTATAATAATTCTGTGCACATCACAGTCCTTATTAAGCACCCTTCCCTAAGGGGCAAGCAAGCTGCATTTTCTCCCACATTTTCAAATGGTCTAATAGGTCACACAAGGTCATTCTTCCCAGAGATGGAAATAGAGCCCATGTTTCTCTTGGGGCAAACCTAAGTTTCATCTGCTCAGACATTCAGAATAAATATGCCAAATCTATGTGACTGACTGTACCATCTGTGACCACAAGACCACATTCCTCTCCAGATCCTTCAATAGAACCCAGGGTTCCTTAGTCCCAGCTTTCCTTTGCCACTGAAAAAGTGGGTGACTCATCCTCCTTCACTGCTGGTGCCCATAGGGGCTAAAAGCCTGCTACTGCTGTCAGTTACCCTATTAGCTCAAGTGGTAGTGGTCAGTCTTATGGATCTAAAAGTTTCTACCCTGCTAATAATCAATGGTGCTGTCACTGTGGTTATACATGACTGAATTCCTTCTCTTTCCGTTTTTTTTTAATGCAGGAAATGAACATAGCTAGCTATATGTTGAAAGCTTAAGCACTCAAAAGTTAGGAAACACTAGAATTAAGATTGCTCATGCAACCTTATTTTTGCCACTTTGTGTGCTAAGCTTATGCTACAGTATTTAATTAACATGATCACATACTAGATTTTTCCATAGGAGATCCCTGCCTCATTCAATGCACTGATAAGACAAAGCTCATTGAATGGGTCAATATTCTAAAGGTATTTATCTTCCAGGTTAGCCTTTAATAGACTAAATTAAAGAGCGCTGTTTTTTAGTTCTTAAGAGTCAGTCTTTTCCCAAGCTTTGTATACTCACTGTTTACTCCATGATCTCTGATGCTAATAATATTTGGAAAAAGAAAAGGAGTACTTGTGGCACCTTAGAGACTAACACATTTATTTGAGCATAAGCTTTCGTGAGCTGAAGCTTATGCTCAAATAATTTTTTTAGTCTCTAAGGTGTCACAAGTACTTCTTTTCATTTTGCGAATACAGACGAACATGGCTGCTACTCTGAAACCTAATAATATTGGGGTTTTTAATATAGCATTTTTCTCCTTTCTCAGGTGTATTTTATTGTATTCAATTAATCCTCTGTCAGTTGTACACTGCAGCAGATAATTAGATTAATCTTTATGGGACGGCGGGGAATGGAAGTAAAGGATTTTTGGAAGGGGTGAAAAAGCGTAGCGGATGGTTTTTTGTTTGAGGGAGCAATACAGATTGGTTTAGGGGAGGGGAAGGGCAGTATTTTTTCCATAGAATGTTATATGCATCACTGACTAAGGGAAATCTTTTTTGCAGAAATCATTTGTTAACATTTTGCTAGCACATCACTCTCTTCATATGAGTCCTCCTTCACCTCTGCCCCTCTCACAGCTCCATGTAGCATCCAGGCATCTACCTCAGCCACAGCAGGCAAGGTAGAAGTATGGAGGTGGAGGGAGATAGAGAAATAGAGAGAGGGAGCAAAAATTGTAAGGTAAACAGAGTACAAGAAAGGGAAGGGGAAAACTTTACTTACCCATTCTCAGAGGTCTCCATCCTCCACTGGTGGTTAGTCAATATCTGACTTTTATAAATGCCATTACATAACCAGGTATTTTGGGCCAGGTTAGCATTCAGAAAACTTGTAAAATTTGAATTCAGTGCAGTATACTGTAGTTTGCACTTGTTTAAAAACAAGCAGTCTTCTTCTTTAGTATGCAATAAGAAGCTGTTTCCAGAAACCCACACTTCGTATTGTACATAAGATCAGAATTTAAAATTAGGAAACATATGCAACATTCTCTGTGGTTATGCATATGCTTACACATGCCTGGTGTCAGCGGAGCACACTAAGTTTTACACAGGTTAGCTTCATAAATAATGCACCAGTTCAGACAGCCTGTTCAGATTCCAATTCACACCTATCTGATACCATTGTCAGTACACAAATATATCAAAATAAATCAATCAGTATCAGTATCTATGACAGTGAAAACTGTGATATATTTTATCTTAATTGATCTGAATTCTCCGTGCTATACGATCCTACTTTCATTTTCTGCTCTCAAACCTCACAAGGTAAACAATGTAATATCTATTATAATGTAACATTGCTTCTAGCTAGATCATCTGTGGCAATGTAACTTTGGATTTCTGAATCAAAAAGCATGTCTCTCTTGAATGGGAGCTAAAGAGAAAGGCCTAACAGGTTGGAAGCAGTATGCAAGGCATAAACTTGTATATTTGGAATAGCCGCTAGAAGGGTACAAATTCCCTAACTCCATGGGTTACATGATTATTCCAAAGTTTTACTTTGTAATCTTCTATAAAGTACTAAGATCACACAGGTAAAAATCACACTAATTTTTTAGTCCTTATTACAATATCACAGAATCATAAAATCATAGAAGATTAGGATTGGAAGAGACTCGGAAGGTCATCTAGTCTGACCCTCTGCTCAAAGCAGGACCAACCTGAACTAAATCATCCCAGCCAGGGATTTGTCAAGGCTTTGCCTTAAAAACCTCTAAGGATGGAGATTCCACCACCTCCCTAGGTAACCCATTCCAGTGCTTCATCACCCTCCTCTTAAAATAGTGTTTCCTAATATCCAACCTAGCCCTTCCCCACTGCAGCTTGAGACCATTGCTCCTTGTTCTGTCATCTGCCACCACTCAGAACATCCTGGCTCCATCCTCTTTGGAACCCCCCTTCAGGGGGGTTGAAGGCTACTATCAAATCCCCCCTCACTCTTCTCTTCTGCAGAATAAAGAAGCCCAGTTCCCTCAGCCTCTCCTCGTAAATCATGTGCCCCAGGCCCCTTGTCATTTTTGTTGCTCTCCATTGGACTCTCCAATTTGTCCAAATCCTTTCTGTAGTGGGGGGTCCAAAACTGGACGCAAAACTCCAGGTGTGGTCTCACCAGTGCCAAGTAGAGGGGAATAATTACTTTCCTCCATCTGCTGGCAATGCTCCTACTAATACAGCCCAATATACCATTAGCCTTCTTGGAAACAAGGGCACACTGCTGACTCATATCCAGCTTCTCATCCACTGTAATACCCAGGTGCTTTTTTGCAGAGCTGCTGCTTAGCCAATCAGTCCCCAGACTGTAGTGGTGCACGGGATTCTTCTGTCCTAAGTGCAGGACTCTGCACTTGTCCTTCTTGAACCTCATCAGATTTCTTTTGGCCCAACACTCCAATTTATCTTGGTCACTCTGGACCTTATCCCTACCCTCCAGCGTATCTACCTCTCCGCCCATTTTAGTGTCATCTGTGAACTTCCTGAGGATGCAATTAATCCCATCATCCAGATCATTAATAAAGATGTTGAACAAAACCTGGCCCCAGGACTGACCCCTGGGGTACTCTGCTTGATACCGGCTGCCAACTAGACATTGAACTGTTGATCACTACCCATTGAGCATGACAATCTAGCAGCTTTCTATCCACCTTATAGTCCATTCATCCAATCCAATTTTTTTTTTAATTTGCTGGCAAGAATACTGTGGGACATTGTATCAAAACCTGTGCTAAAATCCAGATATATCATGCCCACTGCTTTCCTTATAACCACAGAGCCAATTATCTCAGCATGGAAGGCAATCAGGTTTGTCAGGCATGACTTGCCCTTGGAGAATCCATGTTGACTGTTTCTGATCAGCTTCCTCTCCTCCAAGTGCTTCAAAATGGATTCCTTGAGGACCTGCTCAATGATTTCTCCCAGGACTGAGGTGAGGCTGACTGGTCTGTAGTTCCCCGGGTTCTCCTTCTTAACTTTTTAAAAGATGAGCAACATATATGACTTACGAGGAGAGGCTGAGGGAACTGGGTTTGTTTATTCTGCAGAAGAGAAGAGTGAGGGGGGATTTGATAGTAGCCTTCAACCCCCCTGAAGGGGGGTTCCAAAGAGGGTGGAGCTAGGCTGTTCTGAGTGGTGGCAGATGACAGAACAAGGAGCAACGGTCTCAAGCTGCCTTCGGGGAGGTCTAGGTTGGATATTAGGAAACATTATTTTACTAGGAGGGTGGTGAAGCACTGGAATGGGTCACCTAGGGTGGTGATGGAATCCTCATCCTGAGAGGTTTTTAAGGCAAAGCCTTGACAAATCCCTGCCTGGGATGATTTAGTTGGGGTTGGTCCTGCTTTGAGCAGGGGGTTGCACTAGATGACCTCCTGAGGTCTCTGCCAACCCTAATATTCTATGATTCTATGATATAATTATTACATTTTCTCAGATGGGTCACACAATTTGTAGAAAGAATATAAATTTTCTATTAAACTCTATAGGGTTTTTTTGTTGTTGTTCTGGAAGGGTTGTGAGACTAGGCCTCAGCTGAGGAGGATGTCAATTTATGATACATCTCTGTCACCACATTGGCAGCAAATTGATGCGGAACTGTTCTGGGCAGTACATTATTTTATTAAATTGGAATGCTTCCATTAAATCCTGGTAACCAGCACATCCCACTATTAAGACCTATATTCCCTCTTCACCAGTGGTTCTCAAAGCCAGTCCGCCATTTGTTCAGGGAAAGCCCCTGATGTGCCGGACCAGTTTGTTTACCTGCTGCATTCTCAGGTTCGGCCGATCACGGCTCCCACTGGCTGTGGTTCACCTCTCCAGGCCAATGGGGGCTGCGGGAAGTGGCATGGTCAAGGGACGTGCTGGCCGCCCTTTCCGCAGCCCCCATTGGCCTGAAGCAATGAACCACAGCCAGTGGGAGCTGCGATCAGCTGAATCTGTGGACACGGCAGGTAAACAAACCAGTCCAGCACGCCAGGGGCTTTCCCTGAACAAGCAGCAGACCGGCTTTGGGAACCACTGCTCTACACAGATAACACCTCTTGCATTTGGGGTGGCCTCTCTCAACACAAGAACAAGAACCTGCCCTTTCATGAAAAAGGAAATCCTGGAAGCTCTAAGATATACCCAAGCCACCACTCTTGCCTGTGGTCCTTGGTCTTCATGGCTAGTGAAAGAAAGCTGAAATCGCTTAGGAATTCTACTAACAGAAATAATTAGAACTCATCAAATTTTGACAATCTTTTCATTAAAAAATTCATTTAATCAAAACCAAAATATTTTGCTGGAATGTACTTGAGTCCCGGGGAGAGATAAATACTCCTAGAGTAGCGAATAACTGGATTAATAGGTCACTCACTGGGTATGCGGGAAACCCACATTTAAGTCCATGCCCTGAATTAGTCAGAGCAGAGATTTGAACCTGTTTCTCCAACATACCCAGTGAGTGGCCTAACCACTGAGCTGTTAGGTATCCTAGGGTGGCCCTTTCTTTAATTTTTTCATGTAAAAATTCAAAAATATAGCTTTCAATCCAATATGGAACAAAAATAAATTCAAAATTTCATTTTTGGCAAAACGGAATGCTTGTTTTCTGGCTAGCCCCAGAAATCATCACCTATTTCTTTGAAGCAGAATCTACCACCCCCTTTCACAGAGTAATCCAAACAATGATAAAGAAAAGGTCACTCAGCACTGTCAATTTCATATGCTGCCACTCTGACCAACCTTCCATTTCTGAAGCTCATGAAGAACTATCTCAATTTCTGCCACTACTTATTTCCAACATCTTTCCCAATCACTGTTAAGACCAGGACATAGAATAGAGACTGCATTAGAGATTACAATTTGAGCCCATATTTATTTTAAACCTGTTTTATTTCCATGTATTTACCTCCATTAAGCAATATTGTCCTTTTCTCCTGCTCGTCTTTCTTTCTTTCTTTCTTTCTTTCTTTCTTTCTTTCTTTCTTTCTTTCTTTCTTTCTTTCTTTCTTTCTTTCTTTCTTTCTTTCTTATGCACCTAAAAATATACTCTGTCCTTATGGGGTCAGGACTAAGTTAAACTTCTGGTGGAGTTCTGCTGCTTCTCTTCCACATTAAAATTTAAATAATAGCAAAATTTCTTTCTTTCTACAGATCTGTAATCAGTTTGCCCAGGGAAAGAAAGTCAAGGTTGGATTTCCTAATCCAAAAATCAAGAAATGGTGGCCTACAAGTTTATATTTACTCAAATTCATAATCTGGTTCTGGATGCAGGCTTCAGATTTCTGGTGGAAGGGAGGGAAGTGTAGCAAATCAGGGTGTTGTCTTTGGGGCTT
Organism: Lepidochelys kempii; assembly: GCF_965140285.1. Lineage (NCBI taxonomy): Eukaryota > Metazoa > Chordata > Testudines > Cheloniidae > Lepidochelys > Lepidochelys kempii. Next base: position 88,368,263 of record NC_136380.1, read on the forward strand.
ATCTCTATACCTAAACAGAATCTGTACAAAAGGTTCTGGAACTGTCAGCCATATCTTACGGTAAGAGTGTTGCTTTCATTCAATCCTGTTAGCAGAACAAATGTTTCCCTCCATGCTCTAATGCCCATGCACAAAGCTCACTGTAAGTCATCACTAAAATAATTATTCCAGTTCTCCAGGTTTTTTATTCTTCCCATTGTCTGACATGAGATTTATGTCACATAGTCTTGTGATATATGCATTAAAATCTATGTGTGACTCTTTACAAATTTACATTTTGGAAATGTAAAATCTGTGAGACGAGGGAAAACAAGATCACATTCCTAAAGTACAAATAATATCCCTTCAATAAAAAGGCTCTCTTTGGAATAGCATTTTTAATTTCTTCAGTGGAAACACCTCATAAACTATCCTCAAGTGCTCTTGGCACATTTTTTCTCTCACTTTTAAATCATAGGTCTAGAGAGCATTTCAGTCCTGTTTCTTTATTGACCGTGTACAGATTCTGTCAGTAAACTGCTGCAGAGAGAATTATTGAACGACAAGCTTTAATGAGAAGTTCCAAGTTGTTTTAATGAATTTTGTTCTTTGCTTTGTTTTACTGTTTTTTCTGAGCACTAGTATGAAAATAAATGGGAGAACACAATCAGCACCATTTTGCCTCTACTCCTTCATTTATCTTAACCCTTTACTTTGCTCATAGAATTGTTTTGAGCAAATTTTAAGTATGTTTAAAAGAAAAATGGTATTCATAATCTCACTTGAATGCCCCAAGAAAGAAAATTCAGAGATAGAATGGTGTATCTTAATATCACAACGCCTCACTAGTTTTTCTTTTATTCCATCTCTGACTCACTGTATGATGTAAACAGAGAATAAGGGTCCATTCTGCACTTCTTTCTAAATCAGTGCTCCCACTGAAGCCAATGGGAGATTTGAAAAATGAAAAACTCCAATGTTAGAAATCAGCGGTGACTTGCTTGAAGACATTAGATTTGCAAAGGTGTAAAACTGAGAGATTATAGGTTTCAGAGTAGCAGCCGTGTTAGTCTGTATTCACAAAAAGAAAATGATACTAGTGGCAACTTAGAGACTAACAAATTTATTTGAGCATAAGCTTTCGTGAGCTACAGGCCACTTCATTGGGTGCATTCAGTGGGATACTGTTCCTGACGGCTTGTAGTCCATCTTTGTGTGAAATGTTGGTGCAGAGGGCTTCTACATCCATAGTGGCCAGGATGGTGTTTTCAGGAAGATCACCAATGGATTGTAGTTTCCTCAGGAAGTCAGTGATGTCTCAAAGATAGCTGGGAGTGCTGGTAGCGTAGGGCCTGAGGAGGGAGTCTACATAGCCAGACAATCCTGCTGTCAGGGTGCCAATGCCTGAGATGATGGGGTGTCCAGGATTTCCAGGTTTCTGGATCTTGGATAGCAAATAGAATATCCCAGGTCAGGGTTCCAGGGGTGTGTCTGTACGGATTTGTTCTTGTGCTTTTTCAGGAAGTTTCTTGAGCAAATGCTGTAGTTTCTTTTGGTAACCCTCAGTGGGATCGGAGGGTAATGGCCACTGAATGCATCCGATGAAGTGAGCTGTAGCTCACAAAAGTTTATGCTCAAATAAATTTGTTAGTCTCTAAGGTGCCACAAGTACTCCTTTTCTTTTTGAGAGATTATAAAGTCCCAAATCACTAACAAGTCAGTCCCCTCCCTTCATCATAATAACTCTTACCATCTAATACAAACAGACATTCTTCTCTTTTGTTACTCTTTAAAAATAGTCTCCTTCCTACCCTTATATACATCGTGACCAAAAAAGTAGAAAACTCTCAGACTTCTTCTGTGTTAATGAGCACTGGCCTGTCAAGGGAGCCTGGGATCTGCCTTGTTATTTTTCACTGTTAGTTGGTGATTGACAGTGGGAACACAGTGAGCTACAGGGGGGAAAACAACAACTCTTGTGTATAAGATAGATGTAGGTATATAAATAAAAAAGAAAGAGGTTTATTTTTATAGATATGATTAAACTTGAAGTATTTAAACCATGATCTGAGGATTTCAATAGCTCAGACATAGGTGAGAGGTTTATCGCAGGAGTGGGTGGGTGAGATTCTGTGGCCTGCATTGTGCAGGAGGTCAGACTAGATGATCAGAATGGTCACTTCTGACCTTAATATCTATGAATCTATGAAACTTTTAAAACATCTTCCAATTTTGCAACCATAAATTTGGGTCCATAATTTGCAAAAGTATTTTACTGAACTGTGGTCCATGTATGTCAATCAATTGAAGATCTAATTGCTATCAGTTTTCTACATAATTATACCTACAATTGAAGGGGAAGCAAAATTGCAGTCAAACATTTGGACTGGGATGGGCAGCTATCAAGAGGTGATAGGATAGCTTAAGTTAAGGATGAGAATGTTGTTGTTGTTTTTCTACCAATCCCCTCTTTCCATTCTATATAACTTTGGCAGTAGAGGTAGATTGTTGTATTATAACTGGATTATTAATTCTAGAAAAATATTGCACTTCTATCCTGCTATAAAAACTTATTTTTGATCTGGAGTTACATAGGTAAGTGTCCAAAATGTTTATATTTGAAAAGAAAACATAAATGTCTTTGAGATTAATTCTTTCAATGATTAGTCTTAATCTAAGAACAAGATGATCTCCCAAGAGCCACCAGATAGTTGAAAGCCTGAAATGTTGGGTTTTAGCTTTGACTGCATCATTCTGAGGACTTGATAGTCTGATATCCAGTTCATTTAATTTCAGTGCTAAGTGAAAGGGAAAAATAGATTGATTTTGAATAAAAGATACTGGGAGATCAATTGCAAATGTTCCAGGTAGAAAGTTACCCATGCCACAGGTTGTTGTAAAATCCAGGCTTAAGCCACTTGCTTGGATGAACTGAAGCCGTATAATATCTTCACTGGGAGGAAGGAAGGAGGAAGAATGAAACATTTTGTTGGCCACACCGCTAACAGTTCCCTGGTGTAAAATAGTTGAGGAAAGAACTCAAGAAAAGTCTGAATTAGTATAAAAAGCAGTGTGTGGCAACCAATCAAAACCAAAGCCTTTGTGTTTGACCTGGAAAAACACTAATCTCAAAGCTAAAGCTTCTAATTCAAACCTCCTTGCAAGGGGAAGCAAAAAAAAAAAAATAGCTACAGTATAGCTGGCAACTTTATAAATTATGCCAGTCTTTGTCTTTAAATAGGATGATGTCTAAAATTTTAAAGAAAAAAGTCAATCCTTCAAAAAAGGACACTAAATTTAGACAAGACTCAAGCAAGTGCAACAAACTGTGGCAATATGTAAAATAGTAGAGATAGGAAAGGCTTACAAAATTATAATTGTGCAATTATACATGATGGACTTGTCTTTATGGCTCAAGAGGGTGTGCACATACATTGTTTTAAAATGTATACAGGTTGCTTAAAAAACAAAGGTCTTTTTTGGTAAATCTTGGCGTGGGGTCCAAGTATTTGGGACTGAGGAAGATGGGACGGTATGTGAGAATAGGAGGAGAGGACTTTTGGGGTGGCAAAGGGTGGGAGAGGGGAAGATACTGCAATAAGGATCAGATATGTGAGAGAAGATCTAGTTTTTCAAATGTATTCTCAATTTACTGAGTGGTTTCGCTTGTCAGTTGAAGAGTATATACAACATAACAACTAATTCAAACACTGTGGAAGGAATTCTCCAGATGAATCCCCTCATTGAGTTTTCCTTTCCCCAGTGCTGTGGTGATCTGAAACAAGTCCCCCCCCCACACACACACACACACACACTCCTTACACAGAAGGCCACAGCATCCAAACTTGAATCTGGTAGATCATGGGGGATCCACAGGACCATTCACACCAAAATCCTCTAACCAAACTGTGACAGGTTCCCTGTAGGGTGCCACCTGGAACTGGGATACAACTGGGCCTCCTAACCCACCAGCGTGGGGTTCCTTTTACACTGCACTGCTGTGACAAGCTGCAAATACCTCTCTAGCCTGCACTTTCATCAGCATATATACAGGTAGGGACACAGCCAGCTGCAGTTACATGCAGGCTCTCTGACCAGCTCCTGCATGGGAAGGCTACAGCTAGAGCAAATACTAACTCCTTAGTCATGCACCCCCTCTGGAGTATAACTCCAAACTATACTATAGAATCTTAGAAAATCAGGGTTGGAAGGGACATCAGGAGGTCATCTAGTCCAACCCCCTGCTCAAAGAAGGACCAATCCCCAACTAAATCATCCCAGACAGGACTTTGTCAAGCCTGACCTTAAAATCCTCTAAGGAAGGAGATTCCACCACTTCCCTAGGTAACCCATTCCAGTGTTTCACCACCCTCCGAGTGAAAAAGTTTTTCCTAATATCCAACCGAAACCTCCCTCATTGTAACTTGAGACCATTACTCTTTGTTCTGTCATCTGCTACCACTGAGAACAGTCTAGATCCATCCTCTTTGGAACCCCCTTTCAGGTAGTTGAAAGCAGTTATCAAATCCCCCCTCATTCTTCTCTTCTGTAGACTAAATAATCCCAGTTCCCTCAGGCTCTCCTCATAAATCATGTACTCCCCTCCTCTGGACTCTTTCCAATTTTTCCACATCCTTCTTGTAGTGTGAGGCCCAAAACTGGACACACTACTACAGATGAGGCCTCACCAATGCCGAATAGAAGGGAATGGTCACATCCTTTGATCTGCTGGCAATCTACTTATACAGCCCAATATGCTGTTAGTCTTCTTGGCAACAAGGGCACACTGTTGATTCATATCCAGCTTCTCATCCACTGTAACCCCAGGTCCTTTTCTGCAGAAGTGCTGCCTAGCCACTTGGTCTCTAGTCTGTAGCAGTGCATGGGATTCTTCCATCCTAAGTGCAGGACTCTGCACTTATCCTTGTTGAACCTCATCAGATTTCTTTTGGCCCAATTCTCTAATTTGTCTAGATCCCTCTGTATCCTATCCCTATCCAGCATATCTACCTCTCCTCCCAGTTTAGTGTCATCTGCAAACTTGCTGAGGGTGCAATTCATGCCATCCTCCAGATCATTAGTGAAGCTATTGAACAAAACTGGCCGCAGGACCGACCCTTGGGACACTCTGCTTGATACCGGCTGCCAACTAGACATGGAGCCATTGATCACTACCTGCTGAGCCTGATGATCTAGCCAGCTTTCTAGCCACCTTATAGTCCATTCATCCATCCCATACTTCTTTAAGTTGCTGGCAAGAATACTGTGGGAGACCATATTAAAAGCTTTGCTAACGTCAAGGAATAACACATCCATTGCTTTCCCTTCATCCACAGAGCCAGTTATCTCATCATAGAAAGCTATTAGGTTAGTCAGGCATGCTTAGTGAATCCATGCTGACTGTTCCTGATCACTTTCCTCTCCTCAAAGTGCTTCAAAATTGATTACTTGAGGACCTATTCCATGATTTTTCCAGGGACTGAGGTGAGGCTGATTGGCCTGTATTCCTCGGATCCTCCTTGTTCCCTTTTTTAAAGATGGGCACTACATTCGCCTTTTTCCAGTCATCCAGGACCTCTCCCGATCACCATGGGTTTTTAAAGATAATGGCCAATGGCTCTGCAATCACATCTGCCAACTCCTTTTGCACCCTCAGATCCAGCGCATCTGGCCCCATGGACTTGTGCTCATCCAGCTTTTCTAAATAGTCCTGAACCACTTCTTTCTCCACAGAGGGCTGGTCACCTCCACCTTCTTGCAAAGTTCTGTGTTCCCTTTTCTGGGTTGCCTGAAAACATTTGTGTGTGTAACATTGTTAACATAATGCAGCTATCAATATCTTTAATGTTTATGTGTCTTGGCATTTAGCCACTAATGCCATGAGGTGGTGTGCCCCAGTTTCCCTTTCCAAACAGCAGACTAGGTTTGTTATGCTTACCCTGCTATGCCAAGCTCTAAGCTAGGTATTAGCTGACAAGCAGTATCATTATAGGACTTCCTGGATACCACTCCTAGCATATTTAAAAGCTTTTTACAAGTATTATGCATGTTACACCTTTGCAAAGGATTTACCATCAGTACCAAATTCTTTGTTACAAAGTTTACCATTAACAACAAACTTTGCATCAGAATCAAGAGTACTGGCAAATCTTTTATTACAAGTAGCCGTTTCCAAGTATTTTCATCATACCACACCTTTGGTTTGGACCAGGAGTTCTCAAACTGGGGGTTGGGACCCCTCCAGGGGGTTGTGAGGTTATTACATGGGGGGTCACGAGCTGTCAGCCTCCACTCTAAACCCCACTTTGCCTCCAGCATTTATAATGGTGTTAAATATATAAAAAAGTGTTTTTAATTTATCAGGCTGGGGGGTCGCACTCAGAGACTTGCTAGGTGAAAGGGATCACCAATACAAAAGTTTGAGAACTGCTGGTTTAGACCAGGGACCCCCAACGTGGTACCCGCAGGTGCCATGGTGCCTGCCGGGGCATTTTTGTGTGCCTGCAGGACACCCTGCTGCCGAAATGCCGCCAAGAAGCGTTACCATTCCTTGGCAACATTTCGGCAGCACCACCTCTTCCCGCTGCCACTTCTCTGCGGTGGCATTTCAGTGGCGGGGCGTTCGTCACCTACCACAGTCTTCTGGGAATAGCAATATGCTATTCCCATAAGAACGGTTGGGGACCACTGGTTTAGACAATCTGGTTTCTCTAATACTCATTGTGTTTTTCATCTCCTCCCTGAACCACAGCATGTGTTCATATACTGGTCTTTTTTCCCCTTCAGTGTTTTGTCCAAGTAGAGGTTTTGTCTTCAGTAGAGGTTTTCAGTTTATGTAGGTCTTAGGTGTTTTGGAGAGGTAAGGATGTGAGGGGACCTTGCATGGTGGCCAGCCCTCTGTGGGGCTGGGTTACAAACCCAGGCCTACAAACCCTCTCCCATTATCCACAGAAGTAAGTTCTGAAATATTCTGTTACCACAGTCCAGGCTAAACAATACATGGTTTATTTATTTATTTTATTAACTGTGGCTAAGCAATCTTGCTATGTACTGCATTTATATTAAACCACTCTCATTTAATAAGTTATTCTTTAAATATATTTTGATAATGACTTATTCTCATGACATCATTTTGCATTATTTCTGAAGATAAGAACGCATTTATAAATAGAGCAGGAAAAAATGTACTCAATGAAAAGTGACAATCATTCTTTAAGCCCAATTTTGCCATTGATAGACATGACACCTGACCTGTGGTCTGAGTAACCATAAACATTTACCATTCACAAAAGACAGTTAATATGACAGTTTCAGCACAGCTTGCTACACCTGAAATTACAATCCAACCATGGCTACCATCCAATCAACTCTCTGAAGAGCAATTAGAAAATGTTCCCCAAGGCTTTTCCTACTCATATTACAGTCTCTGAGAGGCAGATAAACTTAAAAGCCAAAAGTTGACAAGTATTTTGAATTACCAGTGGAATTGTTAAAGGAGAGATTAAAGTTATTTAGTATATTATGAATTTCTATACTTACAATAGTAGTAGTATTTTTAAATTTAATCTTAAATTAGAATGTACTGGCTTTATAGATCTTGGTTAATTTTTTAAACTAGATTCTTCTTATGGTATTTGCTTTCTGATTAATGGTCCTTCTCAGTCTAAACTTCAATTTAAGAAAAAATTGTTTTATAGGATCTTCTAAAAGTTGTCAAATAAAATTATTGGGATCCTTTCCATACGGAACAAAGTAATAAATTACATTGTATCTAAGATTACAAATGAGGATTAGCATAATTGAGCTTCATCTTGGTACAGCTGCACCACAATTTTCTTCAAACCTGCATATACAGTCTTCTTTCAACCCTGTTAGTAAGATGTGGACTTGAGAAGTCTGTGTGCTTCAGAATGTCTGTGAATCAGGTGATCTCTTATAAGGACTGTATTTAATCCTTGTGAAAATTAGAAGTTCCTAACGAGAGAGTACACTGTTTTTATTTTGAGTGTTGTGGTGCAGGGGAAAAGAGAAGGACAAATTTAGGGGGAGATAAGAAAGAGCTAGGACTTTAATATTATGAAGTTTTAAAACCTTTTGAAAAGTAACTAGAGAAAAATTCTAGAATAGCCAGTCCTTTCAAAGCTAGTCCTATGGAGTATAGGCTCTCAAGAATTCTTGAATAAAATGTATTTGAAGTTGATAAACCAAATTATTTTTGAGATATGACATGGCAAGAAACTATTTGAATTTTCAAAAAATAAAAAATAAAGAACAATATTGTCCCCTAAGTGTAATCTCTAATAAAAGTCTAAATATCTCCAAATGTCTCTCGATATGTTTCTCTAGACAAAGAATATATATGCAAAATGTGCAAATACAGAGGACTTTTTGTGGGGGAGGGATCTAGAAATGTTGGTAACAAAATAGTCCTACAGTGTAAATGTGGTTGCATATTTAACTGAAGCAATGGTTTTGTAAAATGTAGAAAATCATAACTCAGTTACAGTATTTTAGATATAGAAATGGAGTTTATAATGAAGGCAAATAAAAAAAGCAAAATTTTAATTTCAGATGTCTGCACATGAACAAGGAGAAATGTTAAACACTTCATTTCTGATGGGAAAATTACTGGTAGTTTTCATCACAAGTAAACCCCGTAGGTGCCCTTTAACATCCCTTGATCCCTGCAAAAGCCAAGTATTCTGTTGGGAAAAAACTATGATGTTTCTGTGACGGGTTGGATCACAGAAACCCCCTTGGGGCTGCCAACTGATGTGCCAAGACTATTTCTGCCCCTGCTTTCCTGCCCTGGCAGCTTGGGACTTCAGTTCCCTGCCTGGTTTGAGCCAGACCCGCTAGCCTTCTGCAAACCCAGACCCAGGTCTGAACCACATCCCCTAACAGCTGTAGGCTTAATTGAAAGCAGCTTAGGAAGTGTTCCCATCTTTAGCACTCAGATGCTCAACTCCCAATGGGGTCCAAACCCCAAATAAATACATTTTACCCTGTATAAAGCTTATGCAGGGTAAACTCATAAATTGTTCACCCTCATAACACTGATAGAGATATATGCACAGCTGCCCCCCCCCCAGGTATTAATACATACTCTGGGTTAATTAATAAGTAAAAATTGATTTTATTAAATACAGAAAGTAGGATTTAAGTGGTTCCAAGTAGTAGCAGACAGAACAAAGTGAATTACCAAGCAAAATAAAATAGAACACGCAACTCTATGTCTAATACAGTAAGAAAACTGAATGCAGATAAAAACCTCACCCTCAGAGGAATTCCAGTAAGCTTCCTTTCACAGACTAGTCTCCTTCTAGTCTGGGTCCAGCAATCACTAACACCCCCTGTAGTTACTGTCCTTTGTTCCAGTTTATTTCAGGTATCCTTCGGGGTGTAGAGGCTCTCTCTTTAGCTAGCTAAAGACAAAATGGAGGGGTCTCCCAGGGGTTTAAATAGACTTTCTCTTGTGGGTGGATACCCCTCCCTCCCCCGTGTAGAATTCCAGCTACAAGATGGAGTTCTGGAGTCACATGGGCAAGTCACACGTTCATGCAAGACTCAGAACTTACAGGTAGGAGCTATGGTTCACATGCTAGCTTGAATGTCCTCATGTCGACTTCTTATTTGGATTGGAGACCTCCAAGATCCATTGTCTGTTAATTGCTTCTTGACTGGGCACTTAACTTGCACATTCCTTTCTCAAGAAGCTGACCAAATGCCTTACTAAGGCTATTTAAAATCAAACAAGTATACGGACAATATTCATAACTTTGAATACAACAATGACACATGCATACAAATAGGATGAATATATTCAGTAGTTCATAACCTTTACATAGATTTGTTACATTGCATATGTAGCATAAACATATTCCAGTTATGTCATATATATACATTCATAAGCATATTATTGGGTGCACTGTCACAGTTTCCTTCTCAATATCTAAATATGGTGTTAGTTAATTCTACTGTTTTTTGTTAAAAGGGGAATGCTCTTTCCATTAACAAGAAATCGCTTGTGTGAGTCAACAAATATGTATCTATCAAGACTTCCAGTAAAGCATTTATGCCTTTGGAGGCTCTCATAATGATCATATATTTTTTAAAAAAATAGCTTGTTTTCAAATGTAATGCAAATTTTCACTAATAACATATCTGTATGTTTTGATTAGCATCATTTATGAGCACTGTACACATGCTTTCAAATTTGATATATAAATGGCTATTTCACAGGCAGAAAGTAGGAGTTGTTAGTTCCATAATTACTAGTGTTTGCTAGAAATCTTCCATTTTCAACATTTATTAATTCCTATGCCATATCACTTTATCTTAAAAGTAAGACAGATGCAAAATAATGTCTTATTTTATGTGCTTCAATCCTCCTATTGTCATTGCTCAATTAAATCAGCATGGATTGAGTGTATAGAGGAGTATATCTGGAATTCTCCATTTATTTTTTTTATAGCAGGTAACTTTGTGGCACTCAAATGCAAGTAATAAGTCTCTGAGGTGTTGAAAACACACTCTGTTGTTACTGAATGAAAACCTGAAAAATATCTTTAAGGGATCATTGTATTACTCTAAAGTCATAATTGAAAAAATAAATATAAAACAGAAACTTAAAAAAAATCCATGTATCACTGAATAAGGATGAATGGGGGAAAAAAGGAAAACACAGGACACAATGGGATGTGAAAAAAATGTTTGCATGAAATAATTGATCTAGATAAAAAATCTAAAAATTCTGAAAAAAAAAGAACAGGATGTGGTGGCAGGAGAAAGAAAAAGAACAAGGAAATAGAAGGGAAACAGATAAAATGCAACAGTGGGAATGAAACAAGGGGACCATTAAAGTCAGTGGAACATCAGATCATAGATGAGACTATATCTTCAGGATTACTGAAAATTTAATTTACCATAGTTATTTATATAAGATATTAGTGACCAGGATGTGCTATGTACTGTCTAGATATATAGGAAAATGGTCACTGCCCTGCAGAATTTACAAAGGTATGAGGAAAAGAGATACAACATACAGCCACAGGGGATAAGGTTATGAATGATTCACACATGTGGTTTGTTCTGTTTTCTGTTTCATTAATTTGTTCTTGAGAGTGATCACAAAATGCCTCTGTGTCAGCCATTGCAAGAAAATTAAAATACCAGAATGCATAAAGGAGAAGATATGTTGGAAATATTACCTACTATGAAATAAGAGGACTTTTACTGCTTTTTGGGAATCAGGCTATTTTGATTTGAGGAGATACATCCTGATGACTTAACAAAAGCAATTGTGAATAGAAATAATAAGCTGTAGCAAAATATGTCCTATTTCAGGACAAGTTTAACGCTGTTTCGAAAGACTTTATAGACAGGAACAGAGAAAATAATGGAAATTACATTTATTGTAAATAATAATAATAATTAATATAATAATTAGTAATAATAAAGAGTTGAAGGTTAGGCGGATTCTACTTATGCATCAGTGGGCCCAGTACACACATGCATGACTGTCTGCCAGAGCACCAGTAGAAGCACAGATGACAAGACTTGGTTTCTCTGAAACATTTTAATATACTCAAAAAGAAAAGGAGTACTTGTGGCACCTTAGAGACTAACCAATTTATTTGAGCATAAGCTTTCGTGAGCTACATCCGATTAAGTGAGCTGTAGCTCATGAAACCTTATGCTCAAATAAATTGGTTAGTCTCTAAGGTGCCACAAGTCCTTTCTTTTCGCAGATACAGACTAACACGGCTACTACTCTGAAACCTGTCATTATAATATACTGTTATAAATAAATTTCAGTTAATGGTTCAAAATCAGTCAAAGCAGAATCAACTCCACTGCAACCACCTTGCTATAGCTGTAGGTACTTACAGGCGTGTCAAGAAGGATGGGTTTTGCACACTGTTTTAAGACTTCCCCTTCTGTAGAAAATTGTCCAAAATTTTAGAGGAGATGGAATATTTTGATGGATGTTGCTTTTTAGAACTTCTCCCTATAGTCATGGGTTATGGATATGTAGAATAAGCAGCTAAGAAATCATAGGGTGACATTTTATTTAGGAATTACCTTGACTTCATTGTGACATTACCCAGGGTTCATCTGGACTGATAGCTGCTGTATATCCTCAATTCTCCAACCCAGGGTGCCTTTTACACTGCTTCACTGTGAGAGTAATCACTCCTGGTCTGTTTACACACAGTCTCCAACATATAAATTAATCCCAGTAGAGCGAGCCACTTTTGAATTACACTGCAGGGCAAAACCAGCAAACTCGCAGTCCCAGACTTCCTCCAGAAATGTACATTTTATAGGGCCCAGCTCTCTCCTTCTGGAAAATAGAAGTTCATAGAAAGTCCATCATTTATTAATAGAAAATAATATGCACAAACCCTATTATCTCAAATGAAGTTTCCCAAATACTACAATCCAAACACATGCATAAAATAATAAAACCAGTTTATTAATTATAGAAGAGAGATTTTAAGTGATTACAAATAATGAGGAATAAAATTCAGAATTTGTTATAAAGAAATAAAAAGTACAACACCTAGCAAAATGGTCTACACTGGGGGGGGGCATCAATCTAAGTTACACAACGTCAGCTACGTAAATAACGTAGCTGAAGTTAAATTACTTAGATCAACTTATCGTGGTGTCTTCACTGAGGTGAGTCAACTGCTGCCACTCCCCCGTCGACTCTGCCTGCGCCTCTCACAGTGGTGGAGTACAGGAGTCGATGGGAGAGCGCTCGGGGATTGACTTATCGTATCTAGACCAGACGCGATAAATCGACCCCAGCTGCATCGATTGCTGCCTGCCAATCCAATGGGTAGTGTAGACATACCCTTAAGAAAAAAAATATGTCAAGGGGTGACTTGAGGAATGTATAAGTTACCTACATGGAGAACAGATGTTTGATAGAAGCTTCTTCAGTCTGGCATAAAAAGAAATAACAAGATACAGTGGCTGAAAGATGATGCAACATAAATTCACACTAGAAATAAGACAAAACTTTTTAAGTGAGGGTAATTAACCATTGGAACAACTTAATTTTTTCATCTCTGAATTTTTTAAAGTCATGACTAGATGTTTTTCTAAAATATATTCTCTAGTTCAAACAAAAATTTAAATAAAGGGAATTCCTTTGGCCTGTCCAACTAGATGATCACTATGGCCCCTTCTGCATTTATAATCTACATTGGTGAACTGAACATTTTTGGAGCCTGATTCACTTCAGTGGATCTCTGTAAGTTTCTGCCAATTGCAGGATCAGGGCTTAGACTACAAGGTCTTCTTGAGCAGGAACTGCCTCTTAGATATTTGACAGCTCCCATTGCAACATGGCACTGATCTTGCTTGGGGCCTCTGGTCAGAACTTCTATAATACAGATGCACAATAACAAGAATAAAAATAATTTTACTTTGAAATTTCAAGGAAATGCAAAACTTCTGGAGCATGAAATTGCTCAATACAAAAGGTAAGAACATGATAACGTTTCAAAGGTTGTGTCAGCGTTGCTAAAAAGAAGTTACAATTCTTTACCCTCTTGCATGAGGTTTCCTTTTGAAGGTCTTGAGCTGCTGGAGCTTAATGTTTGTTTCTGCTCTCCAGTTTCTGTAGTAGGAACACAGGGAAATCTGTCTGTCTTTCTCTTGCCTCTTTTTTAGGAAATAGAAAGAAATGATTTATTTAAATTAAATCCCTGCCCATGAGAGTCTCTTTCATGTTGCTCTTCCCTTGCCTCTCCCACCCCCATGTGAATTTTCTCAGGTATAAAATACCTTTGTTGCACTTGACTCACTGCTATTTAGTTTAAACCTTTGTCCCTTTTGTTCTCTGTTGGAGAGACATGATAAAAGAGGTATGAAATACAGTATTTCAAGTGCGTTTTAATCGCCTAGATTCTTTCAGTCTGCTATCTCTCTTCCTTCTCTCTCCTCCCCTGCTTTCCTCACCCAACTCTTTTGAACTTTTTTTTTTTACTCAGAAGTCAGAAGGTGGGGGGGGGGGGGAGTAGAAGTGATTTTCAATCCCCAATACCATAGCAGCCTGATATTTCTAAATTGTGCCAAAAAAAATGTGATCATAGTCTCACCTACATCCCTCCAAATCCTATGAGCTTAAACCTGGTGTCTGAGCACTTTTGCTGGAAGCATAAGTACTGGGACTTTACCTGGTGCCTGCAGATGTGTGCAAATTGGCAAAAAGAATTCATAAAGCTTGTTTTACTTAGGACTGGTCTACACTATGGGGCGGCAGATCCATCTAAGTTACACAACTTCAGATACGTGAATAACGTAGCTGAAGTTGACATACTTAGATCTACTTTCCATGGTGTCTTCACTGCAGTGTGTCAATGGGAGAGCATCTTCCATTGATTCCTCTTGCGCTTCTCACTGAGCTGGAATACTGCAGTTGACACTAGACACGATAAATCGACCTCCGCTGGATTGATCGCTGCCCATTGATCCAGCTGGTTGTGTAGATAAGCCCTTACACAAAGCAAATGACAGTGTAACTATGCATATGTAGATTTTTTTAATCTAGTCTTTTAAGGTTATCAACTGCTCATACTGCCTTTGCAAAACAGTATCCAGGAGTGACAATTTTTGATATGTTTGTGCAGTTTCTTCCTGCTACTAAAATGATATTTCAGAGATTTTGGGGTTGATCCTATATGCCCAATCTAGCACAAACTGCCATGCACTTCAATGAGAGATTTGCAGGAATAAGACCTGTAAAATGGGCCCCTCAGTGACCAGGCATTTAGGGCCCAGTCCTCCTGCTGTTGATTTCAGTGACTAAAACTCCCTTAGACTTCAGAGTAGCCTCAGGCTCTTGGGAGAGCAGGGAAAAGTAAACTTATGCAGGGATGCTGGAACAATTTGCATAATGGGGGTGCTGAGAGCCATTGAACCAAATTGTAAACCCCATATATGATGGAAACCACTTCAAGCCAGGGGGTGATGTCCCACTCCTAGTTCCAGCACATATGAACCTAGGTGATCTGAAGGAGAGATAAAAGGATTCTTGGGAGTCAGAAAATCACATATTATTTTCTATAATTTAGAATTTGTGGAAATAAATGCTCCACTTTACACAGTTTTAAATTTGAATATTGTCTCATTCAAATTGTGGATTTAAGATGAATCTTATTTTTTTTAAAATAATTTTGTGTGTAAAGTGAGACTATTTTCATTTGGATTGAACAAGTGTTTGAGCACTTTTGGTTTTTTAGTGCAAAAGTATACAAAAATTCTGTTTTGAGACAAATTCCTGAGTCTAATTTCATGAATATACTGCAAATATAAACATAAATTTCAACATTTTTGCAACAACAACAAAAATCCAGTTTTTCCCCGCTTCTTAACTTATTAACTTCTTAACGTTTATGTTAGAAAAATATTGACTGTTTCTGTTTTAACATCATTGTATATTTCTCATTGTTAGGGTGATCAATTGTATTTGAATAATTTTTTAAGAACTTCTGGTACCATTATGGAGCCAATACAACCATTGCAGGTTGGAAAGCATTCTTTCCTGGCTCATGCCTCATCAACAGAATTGTTAACCTACATTCTGACTACAAGTTCCTAATGGTCGTGGTTCAGAAATTGAAAAGAAAACAGTTTCACTTTAAGATCTGAACTTTAGTTTGCAGGGCTAGCAATTAAGTGAAAAACAAACATTATTTTTTCTGTAAAATGAGCAAATTCAAAGTGGAGTCAGCAAGAGACAATACAAACCATGCTCCATAATGTCATATTTACAATTTGTTTATCATTGTACCTTAACATTGAACTCAGGTGAAATAGCTGACTAATTCAATATATTGCCATACCTTTTTGATACCCTTGTAGAAACCTCAATTATCTTCTTGATAATTTCCAGTATCTCAATGGTGATTCTGAGTAACTTACATTCTTTGACATACTGGAGAACTAGCATGTTCACAGGGTGTTCCATGAGGAACACCATATCACTTGTCAACCTGCACGTAAAGAAGGGAGTTAGCTGAAGCATAAATGTGATACACTTTATAATACAAATGTGTTTTCCCACAGCTGCATGAGAGATATCTTAAGGTTTTATATGAATTATGTCCATCTGGATTCTAAAATAACATGAAACTTTGCCTTAGATGTTAACCATTAATCTTCTCTTAATAATGACTTTACCAGCTTTAAAAAAATGAAGGAATATCAAATGCATGCAGTGTAGGGAAAAACTGGAGAAGATCTTGTAGCTAATGCATAATAATTTTTAATAGGTAAGTTATACAAGGATAATTTGTCAAGTTAATAGTCTTTAATAACTCCAAACATACTATCAGATTATATACTCTAAATACAATGCATGATTATTATTTTGTGTATAAAATTTAACATTCTTTGTTCCTTAGATTAAATAGAAGGCTACTTAGCTTGCAATTAAATTGGATACCAAGTGAGAGCCTTTGTTGGCTAAACTGACACCCCTTAAGAGCAATTCTTCCTTGTAATGTAAATCTCAGACTATCAATACAACTGGGAAGGGGAAGCATTTGTGGTTTCCTGTGTCATGTTCTGTTATCTGACTATGGCGGAAGAAGGAAAGGACACACTGGATGTGATTTAATTAGGCTACAACTTTATTATTAACTGTTTGGGAGTACCTGGCAGATAAAACTACACAGTGTCACTAATTCCATGATAATTTCAATATATATCCAGAAGGCTTCCATTGGCTTTCCCTCTTACCCATCCTGGTCCCCTGTCCACCCACTTCTGGGACCGTACTTTCCCCCATGCCCTCCCCCCAAATGAGGGTTAAAATTGGTTATAAAGGTGGGGGGCTCCCTACTGTGCCAGTCGTAGGAGCCCTGAATTGCCCCCTCCCCCCATATCCACTCCTTCAGAAAAGACTCATTTAAATCCTTTGCCAAACCACTTATCTGATTGCTGTATTCCATCCCTGTGGAGTACCTGCACTGGAGATCCGCCCCACGTCAGCATAATGAGTTGTGAAATCATAGTCTAACTCCTGTTTCATGTTTCTCGCAACTAACACGCCATCCTCCGCACCCGCCCCCCGCAAACCTGTTATGCGGAAGATGAAAAAAAACCCACTTAACCTAAGAGAATCTGACAGGGAGCAAAAAATTCCTTCCCAGCCCTCAGAGAGAGGAGCAACTAGCGCAATGGCCACAGCAGATCCTGACCAGGTATTTTGCCACTGCCATGGGTGGGAGGGTGGGTGCTGCTCCTCCTGGACAAGGTGAAAGAGGGCTTTTCCTGCCTGGCATGTATGTATATACTTATCCCTCTCTTCCTGTCACCTGGAGGGGATGGGTCAATGTCCCCAAGCTGATCTGCTCTGTGGTTGCTGCAAAATCACTCTGTGTGCCTCTACATCATCCTCCAGCAAGGCAGACAATGCTCCTGCTCCCCTGCTTAATCTGTGGTGTGGTCATTCTCTTTTGTTTTAGGTAGGTTCCTATACTGCACTCACCACGCTAGTATCTGAAACGCATTCATATGCAGAGTTTTGTGGGGGAGAAGCATTTAGCTGCTTAACTTCTTGTTCTCCGCCTACCTTCTCTCATGACTTTGTCTGCTCTTAGCAATTTAGTGCACACTGATAGTTTGGTAGAAACATCCTTAGACCTTACATGTACATGTGTGTAAAATTTCTACATGCACATATTTGCTTCTATATTTAGGGGAGACGTCTTAGGGGAGACAATTTCTGTACTTGAATGTATTTTTTATTCACACTTAGGGTTTGTATATATTGAGAATTGTTAAAACCAGTCCTGTCTGCTGCTTCAGGGTAGACTGCAAAGTTGCCTTTGATATGAGCAAAATGTTGCTTTAGTGACCTAATTAGGTAAACTTGTTTATAACCACTGTCAAGGGCAAAGGGGGATGTTTTTAACACGGGGTGTGCTTATATTGAAGGACTACAGATCTACAAAATGTACTTCCAAAAGGCAATTTGGAAAAAAAAAAAAGATTGCAAAGCCCCCAAAAGCCCTCATGCAGAGAAACAGGTCAAAGTGACCTGGCTCAAGTAAGCACAATTACAGCGTAATATGAAAATAGCAAGGGACACCAAAGCTATGCTATTTAAACTTCATGCATGCATAGTGTATGAGTTACATAAGATACTTGTTCATAATGCTTAATGGTGTTTGGAAGAGAACTAATGAATATGCAATTTGGATGTGTATAATATGTGGGAGATTGTAAAGGGCAGTTGGGAGTTTCATAGGAATAATCCATTGTGACATTGCTTTTTTCTTGTGTCTATCAATTCTCACTTTAATAGGAATTGTAATCACAAGGAAAGCTTTTGATTAAAATAAAGTTTTGAATTAATAAACCCAAGTATCTTGAATCTGCATATGTGGTATTCTCACCCAACATACACAAATTGAGATCACTGAAAATTGGGCATTCTGGAGAGTGCGTGTATAGTTTTCTCTTAAAGGGTAATTTTATTTAATTTATGTGTTACTGTTGGAGGCCTTGTTTGCTGCCTTGTTTGTTGTATGCCTTGTTTACCTGCCAGAAGCCTTTGTTAAAAATAAACTAATAAGGCATACATTAAAATATTGGCCACACATACTGCATCTGATGGGGGAAGGGACATGCTGCTTCAATCACTCTCTCTGCATCAAGTGGAAAATGTTTACGTATCCTGAGTCTTTATGAGATCATTGATCTGATCAAACCCAAAGTCTTTTAGTACCAGTTTTAGGTGCAGGATGCACAGATATCGCCCTAGAATGCTGTGTCAAATGAGGCATCTGTGCAAGCCAGCTTCAAAAGTACACTACCATACAAAAATTCTTGTTCCCTTTTAATTTACTCCTGTCATAAATATAGAATCATAGAATCATAGAATATCAGGGTTGGAAGGGACCTCAGGAGGTCATCTAGTCCAACCCCCTGCTCAAAAGCAGGACCCATCCCCAATTAAATCATCCCACCCAGGGCTTTGTCAAGCCTGACCTTAAAAACTTCTAAGGAAGGAGATTCCACCACCTCCCTAGGCAACGCATTCCAGTGTTTCACCACCCTTCTAGTGAAAAAGTTTTTCCTAATATCCAACCTAAACCTCCCCCACTGCAACTTGAGACCATTACTCCTTCTCCTGTCCTCTTCCACCACTGAGAATAGTCTAGAACCATCCTCTCTGGAACCACCTCTCAGGTAGTTGAAAGCAGCTATCAAATCCCCCTCATTCTTCTCTTCCGCAGACTAAACAATCCCAGTTCTCTCAGCCTCTTCTCATAAGTCATGTGTTCTGACCCCTAATCATTTTTGTTGCCCTTCGCTGGACTCTTTCCAATTTATCCACATCCTTCTTGTAGTGTGGGGCCCAAAACTGGACACAGTACTCCAGATGAGGCCTCACCAATGTCGGATAGAGGGGAACGATCACGTCCCTCGATCTGCTCGCTATCCCCCTACTTATACATCCCAAAATGCCATTGGCCTTCTTGGCAACAAGGGCACACTGCTGACTCATATCCAGCTTCTCGTCCACTGTCACCCATAGGTCCTTTTCCGCAGAACTGCTGCCTAGCCATTCGGTCCCTAGTCTGTAGCTGTGCATTGGGTTCTTCCGTCCTAAGTGCAGGACCCTGCACTTATCCTTATTGAACCTTATCAGATTTCTTTTGGCCCAATCCTCCAATTTGTCTAGGTCCCTCTGTATCCTATCCCTGCCCTCCAGCGTATCTACCACTCCTCCCAGTTTAGTATCATCCGCAAATTTGCTGAGAATGCAATCCACACCATCCTCCAGATCATTTATGAAGATATTGAACAAAACCGGCCCCAGGACCGACCCCTGGGGCACTCCACTTGACACCGGCTGCCAACTAGACATGGAGCCATTGATCACTACCCGTTGAGCCCGATAATCTAGCCAACTTTCTACCCACCTTATAGTGCATTCATCCAGCCCATACTTCTTTAACTTGCTGACAAGAATACTGTGGGAGACAGTGTCAAAAGCTTTGCTAAAGTCAAGATACAATACATCCACTGCTTTCCCTTCATCCACAGAACCAGTAATCTCATCATAGAAGGCGATTAGATTCGTCAGGCATGACCTTCCCTTGGTGAATTCATGCTGACTGTTCCTGATCACTTTCCTCTCATGTAAGTGCTTCAGGATTGATTCTTTGAGGACCTGCTCCATGATTTTTCCAGGGACTGAGGTGAGGCTGACTGGCCTGTAGTTCCCAGGATCCTCCTTCTTCCCTTTTTTAAAGATTGGCACTACATTAGCCTTTTTCCAGTCATCCGGGACTTCCCCCGTTCACCACGAGTTTTCAAAGATAATGGCCAATGGCTCTGCAATCACAGCCGCCAGTTCCTTTATCACTGTCGGATGCAACTCGTCCGGCCCCATGGACTTGTGCACGTCCAGCTTTTCTAAATAGTCCCTAACCACCTCTTTCTCCACAGAGGGTTGGCCATCTGTTCCCCATGTTGTGATGCCCAGCGCAGCAGTCTGGGAGCTGACCTTGTTCGTGAAGACAGAGGCAAAAAAAGCATTGAGTACATTAGCTTTTTCCACATCCTCTGTCACTAGGTTGCCTCCCTCATTCAGTAAGGGGCCCACACTTTCCTTGGCTTTCTTCTTGTTGCCAACATACCTGAAGAAACCCTTCTTGTTACTCTTAACATCTCTTGCTAGCTGCAGCTCCAGGTGCAATTTGGCCCTCCTAATTTCATTCCTACATGCCCGAGCAATATTTTTATACTCCTCCCTGGTCATATGTCCAACCTTCCACTTCTTGTAAGCTTCTTTTTTATATTTAAGATCCGCTAGGATTTCACCGTTAAGCCAAGCTGGTTGCCTGCCATATTTACTATTCTTTCGACACATCAGGATGGTTTGTCTCTGTAACCTCAACAGGGATTCCTTGAAATACAGCCAGCTCTCCTGGACTCCTTTCCCCTTCATGTTAGTCCCCCAGGGGATCCTACCCATCTGTTCCCTGAGGGAGTCAAAGTCTGCTTTCCTGAAGTCCAGGGTCCGTATTCTGCTGCTTACCTTTCTTCCCTGTGTCAGGATCCTGAACTCAACCAACTCATGGTCACTGCCTCCCAGATTCCCATCCACTTTTGCTTCCCCTACTAATTCTTCCCGGTTTGTGAGCAGCAGGTCAAGAATAGCCCCTCCCCCCCAGTTGGCTCCTCTAGCACTTGCACCAGGAAATATGTCCCCTATAAAGGGAAGGGTAAGCACCTTTCTGTATACAGTGCTATAAAATCCCTCCTGGCCAGAGGCAAAATCCTTTCACCTGTAAAGGGTTAACAAGCTAAGGTAACCCGGGTGGCACCTGACCCAAAATGGCCAATGTGGGGACAAGATTCTTTCAGATCTGGAGGGGGGGAACAAAGGGTTTGGTCTGTCTGTGTGATGCTTTTGCCAGGAACAGATCAAGAATGTAGTCTTACAACTCCTGCAAAGTTAGTAAGTAATCTAGCTATAAAATGTGTTAGATTTTCTTTTGTTTAATGGCTTGTAAAATAAGCTGTGCTGGAGGGAATGTATATTCCTGTTTTTGTGTCTTTTTGTAACTTAAGGTTTTGCCTCGAGGGATTCTCTGTGTTTTGAATCTGATTACCCTGTAAAGTATTTACCATCCTGATTTTACAGAGGTGATTCTTTTACCTTTTCTTTAAATAAAATTATTCTTTTAAGAACCTGATTGATTTTTCATTGTTCTTAAGATCCAAGGTTTTGGGTCTGTATTCACCTGTACCAATTGGTGAGGATTATTATCAAGCCTTCTCCAGGAAAGGGATTGTAGGGCTTGGCAGGGATATTTTGTGGGAAGAGGTCTCCAAGTGATCTCTTTCCTTGTTCTTTGTTTAAAATTCTTGATGGTGGCAGCATACTGTCAAGGACAAGGCAAAGTTTGTACCTTGGGGAAGTTTTTAACCTAAACTGGTAAGAATAAGCTTGGGGGGGGGGGTCTTTCATGCAGTTCCCCACATCTGTACCCTAGAGTTCAGGGTGGGGAAGGAACCTTGACAACTCCCTATATCAAATTTTATAGGGAGCTAGCAGACTGCAAAGAGAAACTGGGTAGGATCCTATATCTGCAGTTGTTCTCTCTTTGTAAACAGTACCCTGAAGAAGATCATACAAAAGGAAATTGGTTAAGATTCTTGGCTACTCCAAGGTGGTTTACTTCAGTATCAAGCTCTTTGGGGACCTCGCTAATTTGCTGTCTCCTATGAGGGTAAAAAAATTGAATGGGATAAGAGACAGCCAAATAAAACTGATTAGAATCCTACTCATTTTCTTTTGTAATCTACCATCCTTCTTAGACAGTTTGTCCTCGATGGCCATGTCCACACAAAGAAAATTCATTAGAAAAATTCCCTAGTATAATGTAGTCAAGACTCTTGTACCTATGCCTATTTTTGTTAACATGTCATTTAGGCTTGGGGAGGGACAGATCTCACCCACTCTGGCTCCTTTATGCTGACTAAAGGGACCAGAGAGGCATAAAGGTGCTTTAAGCCTTATATCTGGCTGAGGGAGGAATGATCCAGTGTAGGAATAGCAAGAGATAGCTCTAAGAAGGCAGTGAAGTAGACCAGTTCCCACCTGTCAGCTGGGTTGTGAGCTCCAAAAGGTGGCCTGTCAGGCTACGCAGCTAATAAAAGGGAAGAAGGAGTAGTTTGGCTCCTACTCGCCTTATCAACAGTAGCTCCCACTGAATTTAACTATCACCAAACTCTTTTCTCTTCTCTTACTGGTGATTCTGCAAGAATTACTGCTGCTCCAGGCCTGAAGTAACCTCAGAGTTCCCAAGAAGGGGAACAAATAGGGATCTGAATCTGATGTAGCCTAATAGAGAGAATGGATAGTTCACTGAGGTCCTTGCCTTTTCTGGGCCTGAGGGACTTGGATATACAGAGGGGCTGAGTAGCTGCTTTCAGCATCATATCATGCTGGCTAAACTGTCCAGAATATCAGCCAGGTCCGCTACACTCAACTCCCCATTATGGTAGGATGAGCACAGCAAAGACCTTACGAAGAGCCACAGGCAGAAGAAAAAAATGCCATCTTGGATAAAGACTATTGTGTATCCTCGCTCCAAATGCTACAAGGCAAGCCAGCCTCTGACTCATAAATTATCTAAGCACTTGTGCAGGGGGGTCTCAAACTGGGGGTCGGGACCCCTCAGGGGGTCGCAAGGTTATTACATGGGGGGGTCGTGAGCTGTCAGCCTCCACCCCAAACTCCGCTTTGCCTCCAGCATTTATGATGGTGTTAAAAATATTTAAAAGAGTTTTTAATTTATAAGGGGGGGGAAGGGTCACACTCAGAGGCTTGCTATGTGAAAGGGGTCACCAGTACAAACTTTTGAGAACCACTGCACTTGTGCAATGCTGGGTGTGATGGGTGACCCTGACCCTTGCAGAAGTACAATTTTTATTGAAGCAGGAGATTTGATTATACTTAACAATAGCTTAGTAAGAGGAAGATGTTTACCTTCTTAAATTTCCATGGGTTGAAGTCAGTATTGTTCAGTTATTAATCATTTATTGTTGGTGATTCTAGGATTTGAACACTTGTTAAAATGAGATTTAAAAGCTACATTTTATAATAATTTAGAGACAAGTGTTTTGTGAGATTTTAGAAATTGCTTGTGTCCTATAAAAACCATTTTTTGGTGCTTATTTATACAAACAAACTTTGAAAAGAAAATGAATTTTACACAGCTAACACAAAATAAAATGGCTTTCTAGTGGGAACAATTAAGAATAATCAGAATGCATTGAAAGGGTAATTGGTAACCAGATGAGTACTTTCTACTAAGGATGGGACAGGTGCAGATGTCCCTGCCTAGGAGGAAACACGGCCATCTGTATGTACAACAGCTTCATTGCTACTTGACAGCTTCCTTCTGAAATCTGTGCAGCTGAGTTTGGAGTAAATTGAACTAAGTCACTTTTCATATACATCAGTCATTTATTTGTACTGGAGTGTCACAGATTATGTTTTGTTCTATTTCTTCAGACATCATTGGTAATTTTGTTCCACTTTCAAGCACAAGAATGCTAGGCCTTGGGCCTGGTGACTTTTAAAAAGGATTTAAAATTACATCATACCATCTGTTTGGAGTCATAGTGCCTAAACACTTAAGGATACGGAATTCACATGAACAAATATAATTCATTAGAGCATGCATGCAGGGACCACACATTACAGTTGAAATTGCTGAGTTCCCACACCAATTCCAGTACAAATCTCTTAGAGGAAAACTTACATGCTTGTTCAGCCTCCAATGATGGGGATTCCACAACCTCCCTTGGAAGCCTTTTCTAGTACTTAGTTATCCTTATAGTTAGAAAGCCACTTATTCTACATTTTGCAGTTGTTCATTTGATTTTTCCTTCCTAAGTAAAGTACTTCGCATTTGTCTTTATTTAAATTCATCTTCTTGATTTTAGACCAATTCTCCAATTTGTCAAAGTAGTTTTTAATTCTAATCCTGCCCAAAGCCCTCACATCTTGGTGCCATTTACACATTTTATAAGCATACTCCCCCCTTCATTATCCAAATAATTAATAAAAATATTAAATAGCATGGGACCCAGGACTGACCCCTTCTGGATTCCACTGGATACATTGCCTCAGTTTTACAGTGAACCATTGATACTCTTTGAGTATGATCATTCAGCCAGTTGTGCACACACCCAAAAGCAATTTCATCTAAACCACATTTCCCTAGTTTCCCTAGTTTGCTTATGAGAATGCCATGTGGGACTGTGTCCAAAGCCTTACTAAACTCAAGATATATCAGGTCCCTTTCCTGCCCAGGTGCAAATTCATAAAATCCAGGACCTTGAGATCATTGGCAAGGGCTCTCCACCCCTGAACTATGATACTGCCCCACTGTGACCGAATGCACCCTGTATTCACACCCTATACCCATTGTAATAATCTTTGTACACAATATGCCTTCTGAAGTATCATTTGAAAACTAATAAATCACTTGGCAATAATATCATGCTGAAATGTATGTAGCAACATTATATGTAAAGTTATGAATCCCTCCTGTATGGTGGTGTTAGCACATGTTGCAATCCACATAGCCCTGACTAGGCAGAAGATGTTAAATAGGTCTATCTTAAACAAAGGAATGTGTGTTTACCTCCGCTTATATATAAGTAGTAAGCAAAGTCTTTGGAACAGCAAGAGGGAGTAAATAATTTTCTCAAGGACAAAGAATAAGCTGATGCAACTCGCTCAGGAAAACGAATTTCAATGGGTAACTAGACTACAAAAGTGAGGGGCAAAACAGTTTCTTTCTTTCTTATATATGAAGACAAAGGAATCAGACCTTTGACTTTGGTAGGGGTCCTGACCTCAGAATTTGGTCAACAATGTTGCTGGGAATACATGGTAGGGATTTTACCTTGAATCAAGTCTTGTCTGTTAAGTTTTAAATATTGGAAAGCTTTTTATCTTTATGTGTCTTGTAACCATTTCTGACTTTAATTCTTATCCTTGTACTTACTTAAAATCTATCACTTTGTAGCTAAATAAACTTGTTTCATTTTTTAATCTAAACTAATCCAGTTTAAACTAAACTGTTTGGTAACTCCAGTTAAAGTAGCAAACTATTGCATATTGACCCCTTAGAACCTCTAATATCTCAACTGTCAGGGAGAGGGCTGGACAGTGCAGTACACATTTTTTGGGGGAAAAATCAGTCTTGGGGATCACCTAAAATGTGTTGGGGGTCACCCTTCAGTTAGAAACTAAGGCAGGTGGTAGCCAGAGCGTGGTTGGTCTGTTGCTGACAGGCTGCTGGGGTCAGAACTTCTGGTTCAGGGCTGTAGCTATACACAGACACTCAGGGTGTGACTGGCATGCTGTTTGGCTGTGAGTGTCCCAGGTTGGGAGCTACAGAAGCAAAGCATTATAAGGCACCCAAGGTTGCAAGGCAGGTAGAGACACAACCCCTCACTGGTCGGGATTGCACCATGGAATGTGATGTCCATCTGGAATGGTGGTGTCAGTCGGGGTACCTTATTATCACAGGTGGGCAACAACAGTTGCACTCATTATTGCCAATAGAAATAGTAGCAGAGGTCTCGCTGCCCATGAGATCTGGGCAAAGTAGTAGCTGGGATGTTTCCACCTGGATGGGTGGGATGGGACAACTCTGCCACTCACAGAGTCTTCTTTCAGAGTAGCGTGGGCACCATACCCACAGTAGTGGGTCTCAGAACTAACATCCTGTTCAGGTGCTTGGGGGGCAGGGTTGCACCTCTTAGAAATATTGGTTATAGAATCATAGAATCATAGAATATCAGGGTTGGAAGGGATCTCAGGAGGTCATCTAGTCCAACCCCCTGCTCAAAGCAGGACCAATCCCCAACTAAATCGTCCCAGCCAGGGCTTTGTCAAGCCTGACCTTAAAAACTTTTAAGGAAGGTGTCATAAATATAAAGGGAAGGGTAAACACCTTTAAAATCCCTCCTGCCAGAGGAAAAATCCTTTCACCTGTAAAGGGTTAAGAAGCTAGGATAACCTTGCTGGCACCTGACCAAAATGACCAATGAGGAGACAAGATACTTTCAAAAGCTGGGAGGAGGGAGAAAAACAAAGGGTCTGGGTCTGTCTGGGTGATAATTTTGCTGGGGACAGAACAGGAATGGAGTCTGAGAACTTAGTAAGTAATCTAGCTAGATATGTGTTAGATTATGATTTCTTTAAATGGCTGAGAAAATAAGCTGTGCTGAATAGAATGGATATTCCTGTCTGTGTGTCTTTTTGTAACTTAAGGTTTTGCCTAGAGGGATTCTCTATGTTTTGAATCTAATTACCCTGTAAGGTATTTACCATCCTGATTTTACAGAGGTGATTCTTTTTATTGTTACTTCTATTAAAATTCTTCTTTTCAAGAACTGAATGCTTTTTTCATTGTTCTTAAGATCCAAGGGTTTGGGTCTGTGGTCACCTATGCAAATTGGTGAGGATTTTTACCAAACCTTCCCCAGGAAGTGGGTTGGAAGGGTTGGGAGGATTTTGAGGGGAAAGACATTTCCAAAAAACGCTTTCCTAATAAAATAAACCCAGATAAACGTTTGGTGGTGGCAGTGGAAGTCCAAGGGCAAAGGGTAAAATAGTTTGTACCTTGGGGAAACTTTAACCTAAGCTGGTAAAAGTAAGCTTAGGAGGTATTCATGCAGGTGTCCACATCCAGAGTTCAGAGTGGGGAAGGAACCTTGACAGAAGGAGATTCCACCACCTCCTTAGGTAACGCACTCCAGTGTTTCACCACCCTCCCAGTAAAAAAGATTTTCCTAATATCCAACCTAAACCTCCCCCATTGCAACTTGAGACCATTACTCCTTGTTCTGTCATCTGCTACCACTGAAAACAGTCTAGAGCCATCCTCTTTGGAACCACTTTTCAGGATCACTATCAAATCCCCCCTCATTCTTCTCTTCTGCAGGCTAAACAATCCCAGTTCCCTCAACCTCTCATCATAAGTCATGTGTTCCAGTCCCCTAATCATTTTTGTTGCCCTCCGCTGGACGTGTTCCAATTTTTCCACATCCTTCTTGTAGTATGGGGCCCAAAACTGGACACAGTACTCCAGATGAGGCCTCACCAATGTCGAATAGAGGGGAACAATCACGTCCCTCGATCTGCTGCAATGCCCCTACTTATACAGCCCAAAATGCCATTGGCCTTCTTGGCAACAACGGCACACTGTTGACTCATACCCAGCTTCTCGTCCACTGTAACCCCTAAGTCCTTTTCTGCAGAACTGCTGCCGAGCCATTCGGTCCCTAGTCTGAAGCGGTGCATTGAATTCTTCCGTCCTAAGTGCAGGAATATGCACTTGTCCTTGTTGAACCTCATCAGATTTATTTTGGCCCAATCCTCTAATTTGTCTAGGGCCCTCTGAATCCTATCCCTAGCCTCCAGCGTATCTACCTCTCCTCCCAGTTTAGTGTCATCTGCAAACTTGCTGAGGGTGCAATCCACACCATCCTCCAGATCATTTATGAAGATATTGAACAAAACCGGCCCCTGGACCGACCCTTGGGGCACTCCACTTGATACCGGCTGCCAACTAGACATGGAGCTATTGATCACTACCCATTGAGCCTGATGATCTAGCCAGCTTTCTATCTACCTTATAGTCCATTCATCCAGCCCATACTTCTTTAATTTGCTGGCAAGAATAGTGTGGGAGACCGTGTCAAAAGCTTTGCTAAAGTCAAAGACTAACACATCCACTGCTTTCCCCTCATCCACAGAGCCAGTTATCTCATCATAGAAGGCAATTAGATTAGTCAGGCATGACCTGCCATTGGTGAATCCATGCTGACTGTTCCTGATCACTTTCCTCTCATGTAAGTGCTTCAGGATTGATTCCTTGAGGACCTGCTCGATGGTTTTTCCAGGGACTGAGATGAGGCTGACTGGCCTGTAGTTCCCAGGCTCCTCCTTCTTCCCTTTTTTAAAGATGGGCACTTCTTTAGCCTTTTTTCAGTCGTCCGGGACTTCTCCCGATCACCATAAGTTTTCAAAGATAATGGCCAATGGCTCTGCAATCACATCCGCCAACTCCTTCAGCACTCTCAGATGGAACGCATCTGGCCCCATGGACTTGTGCTCGTCCAGCTTTTCTAAACAGTCCCGAACCACTTCTTTCTCCACAGAGGGCTGCTCACCTCCTCCCCATGCTGTGCTGCCCAGTGCAGTACTCTGGGAGCTGACCTTGTTCGTGAAGACAGAGGCAAAAACAGCATTGAGTACATTAGCTTTTTCCACATCCTCTGTCACTAGGTTACCTCCCTCATTCAGGAAGGGGCCCACACTTTCCTTGACTTTCTTCTTGTTGCTAACATACCTGAAGAAACCCTTCTTGTTACTCTTAACATCTCTTGCTAGCTGCACCTCCAGGTGTGATTTGGCCTTCCTTATTTCACTCCTGCATGCCCGAGCAATATTTTTATAATCTTCCCTGGTCATTTGTCCAGTCTTCCACTTCTTGTAAACTTCTTTTTTTGTGTTTAAGATCAGCAAGGATTTCACTGTGAAGCCAAGCTGGTTGCCTGCCATATATACTATTCTTTCTACACATCAGGATGTTTTTTCCCTGTAACCTCAATAAGGATTATTTAAAATACAGCCAGCTCTCCTGGACTCCTTTCCCCCTCATGTTATTCTCCCAGAGGATCCTTCCCATCTGTTCCCTGAGGGAGTCAAAGTCTGCTTTTCTGAAGTCCAGTGTCCATATTCTGCTGCTCTCCTTTCTTCCCTGTGTCAGGATGGATGTGTTATGGATGTCTGCAGACTCAGGCAGATGTCACTGAATTGGTTATACTTTTCTTTTCTTTTCAAGCTTTTCTTTTCAACCATGAGGGCAGAAAAATAGTGGGTTTTCCTCTAGAAGATGAACTAATCACATGACTCCAGGACCCAGGGAACTAGGGATAGGTTATAGTGCCTATGCCTTATCTAGCTCTGTTCCTACTCTGGGGATCGTATGTTGACTACCAATGTCCCGTCCGTCCCTCCCCCACCACACACACACACACAAACATCAACCCATTTCTGAAGGACATCAGATGAGGAAGTCCCTGATTCTACCCTTTCCCTTCTTGCTCCTCATCCTGCCCTACTACATTGGCTGCAGGAATTCCTTGCTGATAGCCTTATTCAAAGTAACTATCTGAATGTGTATAAAGTACTCAGAGCATTGCTGCTTTACAGAGCTAGACAGAAAGCAGAATTTTGCATCATGTGGGAAATTCTGACATTTTGAAATTTCCCTTTGTTCTGAATCAGGACAAAAAAATGAAATTTCAAAATGCCCAGCAGAACAAACTATCCAAAATTTTTCATTATGGAAACTTCAAGATATAGGTATTATAACACCATCTACCCCACATTCATCATTTTTATATGGTTATACTTTTTGTAAAAGTAGGTCTTGTGAGGCATCATTTGAAAATGCATAATATAATGAACATCATTGTCCTGTTAAAATGTGTGTATCAACAGTGTACATGGAGCTATGAGATTTTACTTATGATTGTTACTGAAATATGCTGTAGTTTTGGGTACCATCCTCAGGCCATTTTCTCAAAGAAAAAGGCACATTGGCACACCGACTAGGTGCTAAATGTCAGTGACCTGCTTAACTGGAAATTCACCAGCAGTGATGTCGTAAACAATAAATTTACAAGTCACCTGAAGGATGGTTGGTGTTAGGATATAGATATTCAGGCCTGTCTGTAAAGGCCTATACTCTAAGAATTTAGGTGTATTCTTATCACTTGGCTAATTATAGAGGTATAAAAGAAGAATCAAAATCACTGTCTGCTGGTGTAAGGGCCTTCTCTTACTGTGACAGTCTGAGGCCCTGTTCTTAGGCTAAGGCCTTTGGCTAAGCAGCAGAGGCAGCCATAAGCTGGGAAGCGAACGGTCACATCCTCACATTCCAAACTAGTCACACTGAAATAAGGTGCTATTCGACTGTTAGGAAAACAATCCTGTCCTGATAATTCCTATCACCTCCAGAGAAAGGGAAGTGCCTAGAAAATGTAAAAGGAAACTTAGTTTGATAGCATCCTGTCTGGCAAGAACTCACTTATCAATAGCTGGGATGTGAAATCCTCACTTCTGTATTGTCTTGTCATTATAGTTCCCACTTTGCTATTGTTTGTCTGTATAATCTCTGTCTGGTTCTGTGATTGTTCCTGTCTGCTGTATAATTAATTTTGCTGGGTGTAAACTAATTGAGGTGGTGGGATATAATTGGTTACATAATCGTGTTACAATATGTTAGGATTGGTTAGTTAAATTTCAGGAAAATGATTGGTTAAGGTATAGCAAAGCAGAACTCAAGTTTTACTATATAATCTGTAGTCAATGAGGAAGTGTGGGAGTGGGTGGGGGTGGGCATGTGGGTGTGTGAGATGGGAACAGGGAATGGGGGTAAGAAAATTGGAATCATGTTTTGCTAAAGGGGGAGATGGGAACAGGGAATGGGGGTAAGAAAATTGGAATCATGTTTTGCTAAAGGGGGAAATGGGAACAGGGAATGGGAGTAAGGAAGTTGGAATCATGTTTGGCTATGGGTAGGAATGGGAACAGGGACACAGGTGTAAGGCTCTGTGGTGTCAGAGCTGGGAAGGAGGATACTAAGGAAGGAAACTGGAATCATGCTTGCTGGAAGTTCACCCCAATAAACATTGAATTGTTTGCACCTTTGGACTTCGGGTATTGTTGATCTCTGTTCATGCGAGAAGGACCAGGGAAGTAAGTGGGTGAAGGAATAAGCCCCCTAACAGTTGGCAACTGATGTACACCATGGAAGTGCCTGCTCCCATGATCCAGCAAAGACTTTTCCAGGACAAATGGTCATATTATAAAAAGAAGAGACAGTGGCCTCCTCATCACCTTGCCTCTCTCATCTCTACTCACGGCAGGAAGATCACTTGAAAGACAAAGGTGTATCATTGAACTAGGCAGAGTTGTCCTGGCCTGGAGGATTTCCAGCCAGTACAGACTGTGGAAAGCTTTTGGATGTGAGAAACCTTTTTGCTTATTAGCTTTGGTAAAGTTTAGGAAATAGCTTGTGTGTTTATCTTTTTATTTCTTTTGTAACCAACTCTGTCTTATATACCTTATCACTTATAATCACTTAAAATCTATCTTTCTCAAGTTAATAAACTTGTTTTACTGTTTTCTCTAAACCAATGCATTTGATTGACATGTTTGGGAAATCTCCATTCAGGTCAATCGATCTGGGACATATTAATTACCCTTTGCTGGAATGACAAACTAATTTATGAGCTTATATGGTCCAGTGGGCTACTGAATGGTACAAGATACACATTTCTGGGTGGAAAGGCTGGGGCTGAGGGATATGCTGGCGTCACCCTTTATCTATTCACAAATGACTGGGCATAACATTCATGTACTCAGATGGCAGTGACTTTGCATGCTGGCGGCTGAGAGTGATCAGGGTCTGGAGAGGTTTGTTCAGTAGCAAAACAATGCAAAAGATATCCCAGGCTGGAGAACTAGGGGTATTCAGCACTTCAGGGTACACCCTAGGGAATGACACAAATACCTATGCTCATTATTTAATATTTGCTTGTAGTAGTGCCCACAATGTACTGTGCGATTCCTAGATATATAACGGGGGATGATCCCTGCTCTGAGGAGCTCACCAATGAAGGACAATTTAAACAAGTAGACAGGCCAGTGGAATGGGCCATTCATATGAATGCCAGCTGACTCCACTACATGCAGCATGGTAAAAATTACCCTTTAAAAAGTACTTAGTGGTGCAGGCACCACACAACCTAACAAGCACAGCTGGTCTGCAGTAAGCGTCCTGATTGGCTACATCACCTAATTGGTAGGAAGTGTCAGTAGACCACCTCTAAAGCTGAGCAGCAACACCAGAGTGGTGGCTGCTCAAAGCATTTGCTCATGGGTGTGATAGCTTCTGTGCTTTTTCCCAGTCTTGCCCCTGTCCTGCCTCACTCCAGATAATCCTGCTCATACCACTAGATATGACTCTCCATGTCCTGGTCTCTGACAGTCTGCATGGTAAAACAAAATGCTAGCAGTGTGTTGATGTACCTGCAGATCAAGCATGACCATAACTTTTCTGGAACAACTATTTCTAATTAAAATGGCCCTGTGCCTGAGAAATTCACTAAAATATTCACTCTGTCCTTTCTTGCTGTAACAAGGACTCTAGTTGGCTGCTACCACTGCATGAGTTTTTTGATGGATGCACAGTGGTCTGCTGACATAACTGCAAGCTGTCGGAAATTCACTGGCCATTTTAATAACTTGGCTTGCATCCCAGCTGTGTTACCAGCTCTGCTTGCCGTTAAAAATATACTTAAAATCATCTCAATATTTGTCATAGGACTGGGGGAAGGGCACCATCTCTCTATCTTCACAATTCAGTCTGTATCAGTGATAATGAGTTTGAAACTAAAATTCCCACTTCATCAGCTGCAGCATTCACTGTGCACTTCCATCTCTTACACTTCAGTCTTCAGTAATGGGGGAGGGGGAAAAACGGTGTTAAAGAAATTAGAAACTGCTCCTGCTGAGAAGCATTTTGGGTCAGCTGTTTGAATCTATTAAGTTTTGGTTTATGAAAAATATGCAGACTAAAGCAACTCCACTAGATTTGCTGGATGATTCAAATTCAGTGAAGTTCATACCCCTCAGTCAGTATTTCAGGCTATCTGCCGACCCAGGAAGATGACATACTTCACACAATATTAACTTTTGAAAAGTTTTTCTTTGCAACCGGGGGAAGGAGGGGAGTGTGTGTGTGTGTGTGTGTGTGTGAAAGTTACCTTTTAATTTAACAAAAGTCTGCTTTTTTTTAAATTTTTATAGCAAAGTCCAGACTCTAGATTCTATATGTTCAGACCATCAATACAAGTTCTTAGTCCATTGACTATTTATTTGTGGAAGCACAATTGTATTCATCTGCACACACACACACAAAATTCTGCCTTGAAGGTCTCATAAGGTCAATAATTATTCACATTGCTGTTTGACAAATATTGCTTGCACTAGTTGAATAATGAAAATTGCTATTCACCGCATCCCCCACCAAACTTCCCATTTATACAATCACCAGCAATTAATAATAACGTTGAATCTTTCTCAGAGTAAGCACATCATCTCAGCAATAAACTATAACCTTGTAGATCCCAACAATAAAATATGCAGAAGAAGTGGCTTAATTAAGTAAATTTCCAAATCTGACAAGTCAATAAGCAATAAAATGGGGGATGGGGAACAGCCTGCTTTCCTAAAACTCAAAGAATGGATGCAAAGGAAAAATATGTTGGCATATACTTCATTTACTCATTATTATGTTCAGCTGCTACTGCTAAATCCCCCACCCCCCTAGGAGATTAGGAGTGAGCCCTTAGATCTGATTTTTCAAAATACAGTTGATAAATTATGATACTAAAAGTGTTAAAGTGAGACCATTCAGCAGATTCTGCCCATGGGTATCCACCTTCTCAAAGTTTGCTTTAATGGTGACTGAAAAAGAAAAACAACCTCACAACCTCATCAACCTCAGCCTAAAATCTCCCCTTAAACTTGGTTATGCTAAGAGTTTCCTGCAGGACCTTCTTGTTTCTGCTCCTGGTAAGTTATGTCCTCTTCTCTTATGTCCTTGTGAAGTAATTGAACTGCACATGACACAGTGAGTCAACAAAATTTACTCAGCAGATTTATGCACGGTTGCAACTTCTGCTATCAGAATAGCTCAGTGGGAGGTTCCAACTAACTTTTGTGAATCATAGAATATCAGGATTGGAATGGACCTTAGGAGGTCATCTAGTCTAACCCCCTGCTCAAAGCAAAGCCAATCCCCAATTTTTGGCCCAAATCCCCAAATGGCCCCTCAAGGATTGAACTCACAACCCTGGGTTTAACAGGCTAATGCTTAAACCACCGAGCCATCTCTCCCCCCATTGTGTCATCACTGATCCTGATAAATTTATGCTTGGGCACTCTGTTTGTATCAGATGTGGATCTTAGTTGGGTTTAATCCATCTCAGTATATGAAAGAAATATGAGTAAATATGACAAAGTACAAGATCAGAATAGTGTAAGGAAATGTATAACTGTCAATCACAAAAGCTAATTGAATAGCCCACCAACTATAGCTAAACTGCACTTCACAAACAACTGCCTATAAAAACAACAAAAAAAAACATAACAACAAAAACGCAGAGTCAATGATTCACAGAATAATTTGCTAGCAGTATGAAATGCCTCCAAGCGAGGTAACGGAAGACTAATAGCTTAATATAGAAAACAAGAGGATACCTTACAGGGATAGCCCTGAAGCATTATTTAGCAACAAAAATGGAGCAGACATTGTTGGAGCTAAGAGATATCTCTAAGTATGAAGATATAAAGTGGCAGGCTTATAAGGTCAGAAAAGCTGGCAACTTAATGTGGAAACATCTGACTCCAGAAAACACCCAGTCTGAGGTGAAAAAACACAAACCTTAGATGTCTTCCTAATGTTGCATATTAAAGCAAACAAAACCAAGTTCTGTAAAGTATGTAGAACTAAAAAGCATTTTTAATTGTATTATGCTAGGTACTAATATTGTGTATGTACATTCAAGATTGGTTATAGCTGTGAGATGAGTAAACAAATAATGTTGCACATACAGCAGAACCAGAATCTCCTGCATTTAATGGTATTTAATTTAAACATAAAATAATGTATAGAAAGACATACCATTATATAGCACTTTGCACCTAAAAAAAAGAAGTCACATTCCCTGTCCTATGGAATATGCAATCAAAGACCGCAATCCAGCAAAGGCTTCTTTCTGAGAATAAGGGTCTTTCCAAGTGAATCACTTTGCAAAATCAGGCCTGAAGACATAGTTTTTAAATCTAGTTTATAGAGATGGTTGCAAAAATCAACATTTGAAACTTTTTGGTGACAAAAAGGACATAACTGGGGGAGAGAAAAAATGGAAGCAAATTACCATTTTTTTCTCAACCAGTTAAAGAACATAAGAACATAAGAATGGCCATACTGGGTCAGACCAAAGTCCATCCAGCCCAGTATCCTGTCTACCAACAGTTGCCAATGCCAGGTGCCCCAGAGGGAGTGAATCCTAACAGGTAATGATCAAGTGATCTCTCTGCTGCCATCCATCTCAATACTCTGACAAAAGAGGCTAGGGACACCATTACTTACCCATCCTGGCTAATAGCCATTAATAAACTTAACCTCCATGAATTTATCTAGTTCTCTTTTAAACCCTGTTATAGTCCTAGCCTTCACAACCTCCTCAGGCAAGGAGTTCCACAGGTTGACTGTGAGCTGAGTGAAGAAGAACTTCTTTTTATTTGTTTTAAACCTGCTACCCATTAATTCTATTTGGTGGCCCCTAGTTCTTATATTATGGGAACAAGTAAATAACTTTTCTTTATTCACTTTCTCCACACCACTCATGATTTTATATACCTCTATCATATCCCTCCTCAGGCTCCTCTTTTCCAAGCTGAAAAGTCCAAGCCTCTTTAATCTCTCCTCATATGGGACCCCTTCCAAACCCCTAATCATTTTAGTTGCCCTTTTCTGAACCTTTTCCAATGCCAGTATATCTTTTCTGAGATGAAGGGACCACATCTGTATGCAGTATTCAAGATATGGGAGTACCATGGATTTATATAAGAGCAATAAGATATTTTCTGTCTTATTCTCTATCCTTTTTTAATGATTCCTAACATCCCGTTTGCTTTTTTGACTGCTGCTGCATACTGCGTGGACATCTTCAGAGAACTATCCACGATGACTCCAAGATCTTTCTTCTTATTAGTTGTAGCTAAATTAGCCCCCATCATATTGTATGTATAATTGGGGTTATTTTTCCAATATGCATTACTTTACATTTATCCACATTACATTTCATTTGCCATTTTGTTGCCCAATCTCTTAGTTTTGTGAGATCTTTTTGAAGTTCTTCACAGTCTGCTTTGGTCTTAACTATGTTGAGCAGTTTAGTATCATCTGCAAACTTTGCCACCTCGCTGGTTATCCCTTTCTCCAGATCATTTATGAATAGGTTGAATAGGATTGGTCTAAGGACTGACCCTTGAGGAACACCACTAGTTACCCCTCTCCATTCTGAAAATTTACCATTGATTCCTACCCTTTGTTCCCTGTCTTTTAACCAGTTCTCAATCCATGAAAGGATCTTCCCTCTTATCCCATAGAACTTAATTTACATAAGAGCCTTTGGTGAGGGACATTGTCAAAAGCTTTCTGGAAATCTAAGTACACTATGTTCACTGTATCCCCCTTGTCCACATGTTTTGTTGACCCCCTTAAAGAACTCTAATAGATTAGTAAGACATGATCTCCCTAGTTGTGCTATAATTTAAGAACAATGGCTTCCTGAAAGTTTGAAAAATTAATCTTTACATACAAACATTCTTTAAATACACAAAAATTATGTGAAAATGTTTTCCTGTATATGAAAATGCAAGCATCTGTGCCATAATACAGGGAGAAAGGGAAATGTTTAAGGCTCCATTTATTGTGCTATATTAATAGGTTTGATTGTTACTCTTACCCAGCCTTGAATGTACGGTAGAGAATTTTGCAGAAGAGGAAATTATGATTCTCTCTAGACAGTGTCCCAAAGTCCCTCTTTCCTAACAATAAATTCAATCATTGAAAGAGACTGATTCAAGAATAGCACAATTGATGTACAGAACCAGCCTCTTATTTTTAAGCAGATGCTTGCCAGTCTTTGCATGACATGCAACGTCCCTAATGCCAAAGAACAGTGGGCAATCTGTTCTTGACTTTTTGATGATGATCAGCTAGTCGTTTATCTTATTCCTTAATTATTAGGGGTGGGCAAAGTGGTTTGGATTTAAAAAAAAAAATCAACCTGTAACTCTGACCAAAATAGAAACAAATCCCAAATGTTTTATTGACATTTAACAAATTTCTGGAAGCAAAAATACCTAAAGAAAAGCTATTTTTATACAATTTTCAGCCCAGTTGATATCAGGAGGTGGTGAAAATCACACAAAACTGTTAATATCCAGTTTCCTGAATCATTCACCCAAAGGTTTATGTGAATTTTGACTTACACAAACCTTCAAATCTCTTGTAAGGTTTCCTTATCAGTACTTGTACTATATCAAATGACTTTTAGACTGAAATGTCTCTGGAACTAATATACTGTACTTTTACAGTTATTATTCTGGTAGCACTGCTAGCATTTTGTTAGGAAAGGAGACTACTGCAAAGAAAACTAGGGCACTGTTGCTAAGTGCACTCCAACTTTAGTTATGTTTATTTAAAAAAATCCATATAACTGGATGATATTTCACACTGACATTTTGAACTTCCAGACAACTGCCCAAAAGATTACTGTCCAGACATGTTAATTAAGAGATATAAGTAAGACTTCCTCATGGATATATATATATATATATATATATATATATAAATTTTTACCTTTTTTCTGACAGTCTGACTCCTCTCTTGAAAAAAAATATTTGTTGTATGTGTGTTTGTTTGTTTGATTTGCTCTTCAAGAGACAGATATTTTTTAAAAAAGAGTAGCTGCACATTTTCACAGGCAAAGATTGTGCACCATTCAGCCCTTCACTTTTGCAAGCAATTTCCAGAAATGAACTTACAAGTGGGCAGAGTTGACCACTTGTATAACTCAGCATCCAATTTGTAAATGCAGTTTCACACACTAACTGAGCATGCAATTGGCAGACATGTTATGTGCCTAAACCTTTTAAAAATCTGGCCCAGAGTACTGAAGCATAATCTTGAAAAAGATCAAAATCTTGCCACGAGTAACTGCTCTGAGGTGATAGGACCACACATTATTCTTATATTCTCTTGCTTCTGGGCTTCCTCCCTTGCCTCAGATTCCTTCCTTTGGATCCACTAATGAGCATTTCTTATACAAGTAGGTTGGAGATTCTTTGCTTCTTTTGTTCCTCCCTGAAAAAAACCTTGAAAATGGGGTTATCTTAATGTAAAAGGAGAAAGGAAACTTTTATGCACCAGCATGAAAAGACAGAATTCTAGCAATATTCTTTATAGTTATTTCCAGGAGTGGTGAAACAAATTGTGTGGTGGGGGTGCTGTGAGCCATTGACCCAAACTGTAAACCCTGTATATAATGGAAACCACTTCAAGCCAGGGGGTGTGACAGCTGGTATAAATCTACATAAATGCATTGATTCTGTTGGCGACATTGATTTATATCAGCTAAGGCTCTGGACCTCGCTTCTTGTTATTAGGCAATTTAT
The DNA here is from genome assembly GCF_965140285.1 of Lepidochelys kempii. Classification (NCBI taxonomy): domain Eukaryota; kingdom Metazoa; phylum Chordata; order Testudines; family Cheloniidae; genus Lepidochelys; species Lepidochelys kempii. The sequence continues at coordinate 88,407,141 of NC_136380.1, forward strand.
GATTCATTTTCATGAGATATTTTATATGTATTTTTAAAGCTTTCCTTTAATTATATCTCTGAATAAGATCTCTGTGTGAGCTGGAAAGTTTGTCTGTCTCCAATAGATGTTGGTCCAATAAAAGATATTACCTCACCCACCTTGTGTCTCTAATCTGGAATCTCTCTAAAATACTTTGTTCTCTCACAAACGGGCTTATATATGTGGAATGAAAGTCTGGCTCCACTGAAGTCAATGGCCAAACTCCCAGGGTTTCATATCTGGTACCCAAGTATCTAGATATTAAATTTGCCTCTCAGAGGTGTCAAACCTGCTAAGCCACAACTTTGAAACAGTCTAATTTCTAATGCTTTCAAAAGAGAAAGATGATTCTTTCAATACTGCTGTATGATGGAGTCAAACAAGGCACTTGCTGAGAAGTATATTTAAAATGGTAGCTTCCAACTATTTACTTACTGAAGACACTGAGACTATGATAGGTATTTGAATATTTTCTTATACACACACACATACACATATCTATATACACTAAATATTTATTTTAGCTCTAAGGTAGAAGTAGCCACTGGGAATTTCCTTTAAGTTTACTTGTTTGGAAATATTCTCTTTTTAGCCTTCCTTTCTCATCAGCAAAACCCCATCCAGAGTCCATTCAAGCCCCTATATATATATATATATATATATCAGCAAAACCCCATCCAGAGTCCATTCAAGCCCCTATATATATATATATATATAGGGGCTTGAATGGACTCTGGATGGGGTTTTGCTGATGATGAAAGGAAGGCTAAAAAGAGACTATATATATATATATATATATATATGAAAGGAACATTTGAAGGTACTAAGATTGTGACTAGTATTTAAATATTTTCTTAAATATACTCTTATTTACGATCTTCCTTTCCAAAATCAAATCGCACACCCCATTCCTACATTCACATTTGTGGTTAAATTATATATATATTTATCATACTTTATAAAGTTATAAAGTATTATATATATTTATGAAGTTTATATATATAAACTTCATAAATATATATATATATATGTATATAATTTATATATATATGTATATATATAAACATACATATATACATATATATGTATAAATTATATATATATATATATATATATATATATATATATATATATATATATATGTTTATAAAGTTTTCCATTAACATTCCATTGAAATCTGTCATTTTATGATTTTTTTGTGTAGCACCCAGATGTGTTAAAAAATCACTGACAATTAAGTGGATAAAATACTAATTTTATTTTCACTGAGTCTCTCCCAATTTTCTTCTGCATATTCCCAGCTACAATCCTCTTTGTATCTATGATTAACAAGGTCATATTTAAAATAAAGAAAATCCCTTCCCTCTACCAGAATATTCCCTCTACCATTGTCTTTTCCAGCTTATGTCCATAAAAATATTTCACAGAAAATCCAACCACTCCGATTACTTCCCCTTCAGAACAATGAATGGGAGACTGTTTCTGGACAGAGGATGCTCGGTAATGATGCTGACAGTTTAAGCAGCTGAAGTAATTTGAACAGATCAGTGGAGCAAAGACAACTCTCTAACTGGCCCTTATTTGTTCAATTTTGTCCCAAATTTACTTTCGTGCACATTTGATGTCCCATCTCTTTGATTGCTCAGAATAATTCAAAATAGAATTAAAGAATCATGAAACTGAGAGTTATTTGCACTGAAGGACATAATCTTGCAGTATTTTAAATTTCCTGTATACATGTGTTGTCTGCCACACATTCGTTCTTTGTCACACTTTATTTCCTAAATTTTGTCTTTAGTAGGTTGAGAGAGACGCAGAGAAAGAAAGTTGGATGGGAATCTAAGTAGTAAAGTGTTAGACTTGACCTCAGTACATATTTGGGGACATCAGTACAAGAAAGATGTAGACACAACTGAAGCAAATTGAGGGGACAAAAAGAACAAATGTGATTTACTGTCAAGGTGTTGGAGTGACTGATTTCTAAAAAAATGATTACAATGTTTATGTATAACCCAGCTAATTGATGACTGAGGGAGAGGCTATCATTACTATTTACAAGTATCTCAAGGATTTCAACAGAGGGAGAAGAAGTGTTCAGATTGCTCCAGGGGTATATAAACAATGGGATTAAAACTGTGCAAATGAAAATCTTGGTTTACTATCAGGAAAAAAAAAATGTAACAATGATGTCTACTGGACTGCAGACCAGTATTCTCATGGGAATAGTAGAAGCTACACAAACTGAGTTATTTTCAAACTGAACTGAATAAAGTAAGGGAGAACACCCTGAAGTGAAAAGCTCACGAAAGCTCATGCTCAAATAAATTGGTTAGTCTCTAAGGTGCCGCAAGTACTCCTTTTCTTTTTGCGAATCCTGCATTGTCAGTGAGATGGACAAAAGGATCTTTTTCCCTCCCCAGTCTCTATGATTGCATAATTAATTATTTTTCTCCTTTAATAAAGTCATCCGGGTAGAAATGATTGCTAAACTTCCTTGGAGATAACATTATTCCTGATTCCACAACTGATATCTACAGGGCTGTTACTTTAAAAATGTGCATGCACATAATAGAAGTCCTCAGATATTACCACACCATTGAGTTCAAGATGTTCATCTCTTTTAAAGGTTATTTTCCACAAAAGCATATTTTGCAAACAATTAGTTTTCTAAAGTTATTCTTGGCAGTCTTGGAAGAAGCGATTCTGCAGTGGTGGTAATGTCTTTTCTGATATGGTGATCAAATGTATTCAATAATGCTTTAAAAGACATATTTTTTATGTTTCTGATCACAGGAAACAGAGACACTATCTTGGATTCCTTGTCTGATAGAATTAAGTGGCTTTCCTAGCACTCTACAAAATCCTGCTGGAGGCTCCCAGAGATTGCCATGGTCTTCATGTGATTATAATATTAATGTTAATGTAATAATTAATGTAACACAATAATAATATTAATATTCATAGTCCACCAAGTCCACATATAGGAGTTGGATTTTGCTACAGAGATAGGAAAATAGAAACAAAATTTAAATTCTGGTGTTTGTAATCTATCAATGTAATTGCCTTGTTGAATAGAGATGGGATTTCTCAGATGGTTAATGATGAGCATGTGTTTAGGTGATTTGCTGACACTGGGCCTAAGTTGGGAAAGATAATCTATGGTTTGGTGTTTTCCATTTTAAGTTTTTACATCTCTATGGTCAAAGGAAAAATGAGTTTGTGGAACTAGGGGAGAATGAGCTACAATTTTCATCCAGGGTTAAAACTGAGATTAAACATGGTATTTTTATCTTTCATTGTGAGCATTTGGAATGCAGTGTAGAAGAATGTGACTTGTTTTTGAAATCTCTACCTCTTTTTCCTAATACCCACCCTTCTAACAACATCACTTCAGTGTAAACCTGACAGCAGTAATTATTCAAATTATGGGCCAGATCCTCAGTTGGTGTATGTCAGCATAGCTCCATTGACTCAGTAGAATTATGCATATTTAGACCAACAGAAGATCTAGCCCTATGAGCTCTGCGGTTTTCCTGCTTGGAAAGGGCTTAATTTTGCTTAAATATCCAGGAAACCTTTGACATTCCTAACATGGTGTAGCACTTACACACATAATGGAGTCATTTAAAAACCCATGTTGTGCAAACAAATCTCTCTGCAAATCTTATGACATCTTCTCTCTTGCCTACTCCTCATTTATTAGCTAATTATCCATAGACTGTGGCATTTTGAGAAACACGCTCAAGAGGATTTTGTTTCATTCTATCTAATTTGACACAAGATTAACTATTTTTAGGTGTGGTAATGTTAAAAATAGCCATTGCTTCGTATTGTTGAAAAGTGAATGTAGAAATACATTTAGCTAACTGCAGAGATGATGACATTGGGGTTAACTGAGGATTCAGTAGCTACGTGGATAGTTTTGGTTAGATCCGCTACATGTATACTTTGACATAGTTCCATTGATTTCAAGGAGGGCGTGCTGGTTCACAGCAACTGAGGATCCAGCTAAAGATGCTTTACTTGAAAAAAGAAATGGAGCAAAATGTAGTTTAGGAAAAGTTGGGGAAAACTGCTGATATTTGTCAAAAATGCACTGGTGATCCATTTTTTATGCATAAGCATATTTCTTTTTAATTTTCCTAGAAATGCTCTATTTGAAGACATCTGTGAATTCAGATTATATAAGCTTTTTCAACTGAATTCATGAAAAATTAAAACCAATGAATATTGTAGTTATGTTCATCTTCCTGGCTTTTATTTCTCAACTACACAAGCTTGTCAATATTGCACTTTTTTTTTCTTTTAGAAATATACTTTAATAAAAATAATAATATGGCAGACATATCTCATTTCAAACTAAGTAGCTTGAGGGTAGATCTACTCTGTAAACTGAAGTATGATCCCAGCTTGGGTAGACATACCTGCACTTGAAGGCCTCAAAATATCAGCGTAGATGTGGCGATATAGGCTTCAGAAAAACATTCACTGGCCCCAGCATGTTTGTACAGGCCATGCTAAAACCTATGCTACCACATCTACCCTGCTATTACTAGCCATATAATCGCATGTAAACTCCTCCAAGTTTTTATATAGTCCATGATGATTTAAGGTTTAAAAAAACAGTGGACTCTCTTTGAAGAAAAATACTCATTTTAGTTCAGAGGTAGCCTTGTATTTATGGATCAAGTACTGGACTGGGAATTAGGTGACGTGTTCTATTCCCAACTCGGTCATTGACATGCTTTTTAACCTGGGTCAAGTCACTTCACCACTCTGTTCCTCTGATTCCCATCCTACTCTGAGTCAGTCTTATCTGTTTAGATTGTAAGCCATTCAGGGTAGGTAGGGACTGTCTTTTACAGTGTGCTTGTACAGCACCTACCAACATGGAGCTTCATTCTCATTTGGGGCTTTTGGGTACTATAATAATAATAATAATTAATAATTGTGATAGATGGTGCTTACTGGAAAAGTAGGCCCTCAAGATTCTAAACCCCTGAGATGGCATGGGAGAAAAGTGATACTGATTAGTGTTCACATGTAGCTGCAGTTTGGGCGAAGCTATTGGCTTTCAGATATCCTGAGAACCCTCAGCTCCATTTGAGTTCATTTGGGGTTCTGGGACCTTAATACTTCGGAAAATCAGGCCCATCTATGAGAATATCTTGGACAGGCCTCATCCTTCAAACATTTAATAACTTTATTTGGGTGAGTTGTGGACCTCCCCTATTCATATTGAAGGGTGTGGGCTGTCGTAAGCAACCTTACCAGCAGTACTCACCCCATAATCTCACAAAGGATACTATATTAAGATGGGATCTGCTTGAGGTGACTGGGCACTTTGAGTCAAGCAACCTTGTACTGGAGAGGGTGGGAAGGGCTGGGTACACATCTCCTTTTCCATGAAACCACTTCTTTGGTGGTGATCCTCTATTTTAAGGTGTCCTTGCATTGGAGATCTGTTGCCAAAGAGTGGCCTGAGGGCCACGGCAGATATTGCAACCACATATAGCGTCTTTGGTACAATATTGTATTTTGTGTTTAAAGCATGCATAAAAACTTCAAAACACCATGATACTCATTATACTCAGATAGTGCAGACAGTATGAGATGTAAAATATTCATTGCCCTTTGAATCAATACAGGTGATGTGTATTTCTGTGTTCCTGGCCCACCGAGTGGTGAAGGGTTTTTTTTGCAGAATCTGGAATCACAGTCGGAGGGAGGGGATTAATGCAAAATCCCAGTGCAGGCTTTGAAGCCTGACCTCCTGGGGAATAGCAGGAGGGACTGGTTTTGCCTGATTTTAGGGGGTGGAAGACAAAACAGAATTTATGGTTACAAAGGGCTAAATTTAAACAGACCCAGGACCTTCTTTCTGATCAGGGGATGGACAGTTACTTTTTGTCCAAAGGGGCACCACTCCTACTGAAGAGCAGGAAAGACTTTAACCTGCCAGAATGCCCACTCAACCGATGGACAATTTCTGGTATACTTAGGAATCATGTAGAATCTTTTATTGTTTTTATGTGTTTTCTCTGTGATTCTTTTGTTCTTGAAATAAATGTGCTTTGCCTCGTGGTCTGTGTGGTCACTTGTAACAATTAGCAATACACTGTTTGTAGCCCTGGGAGAGAAAGCACAGCACAGAGGCTGGCTGGGGATAGCACAGTGGAAGGGGACTGTGCAACCTTAAAAAACCCCAGTCAGAAAGGCAGGGGACAAAAAGGTCCCTGTTCAGAGACAGATGATTCCTGACTGAGCATTCCTGGAGTGGACCATGCAGGGAGTGATAAACATGCAGTTACCCTGCAGGGGCCTTGTTACTAGGATTCCAGAACCAATAAAGAAGCATGGGCAAATCTGTCTGATCACTTTACATTTTGTGAATATTTTGATTGCCTGAGATTATTGTGAAATGCCTTGAAGCTATTAACTGATAACTAAATTTGTAAATTAAGTGAGTAGCATTCAGTGCACAAAGAGTCTGCTAACAAGACCTTCAATGTCATTTACTGATGCAGTTCTAGTTTTCTTCCAGCTGTTTAGTCTTGAAATGTATCTCTAGTAGAGCCTAGAGCATTATCTGGCTACTAGTATAGACTGTGGTTTTAACTGATGGTAAATAAGGATAATTGAAAATAGATTCTCAATTCATGGAGGATTTATTGAAATTTTTAGATTAAAAATGGCAGGATGCCAGCTATTTCTCAAATTATAATAGAATTTATCCCTTTGTTCTGTCAGTTGTCTCCATAGAATCCTTCCCATTAAATAAAGTCCAATGTGATATACAGCATTTGATATATTTTAGACTAGCTGTTGAAACCCTCTCTATCCACAAGACGAATGGACATTAGCATGTTTTACTATGACAGACCAACTTGGTAGAATGAACGATATCAGAATCTTCAAAAGAGTTTCTGAATGAGGAAGTTCAAATCTTGCTCTACAAATTCATAATGCTACTCTTTCCATTACAAGACTTTGTTTTGACATTCATAAATAATTAGAGTCAGGGGAACAGCTTTAAAATATAAACAGTGCAAGATCCTCAGCTGGTATAAACTGGAAATCTGTTAATACACAGGAGCCAAGCATCTGGCACAGAGAGTGTATTTGCTCTAGATTTGATTCTAACATTTGTACTTTTCATGCAATATTTTTATTTTAAATCAAGTTCTTAAGCATTGGGTATTATGGATCCAAAATGTTACACACACGTAGTTTTGTGTTTGACATTTTGGATCCATAATACCTAAAGCCTAGAATTAGTTTTTGTTGTTGTTTGTTTTGTGGACATCAGCGATATTGGGTGGAGATATATATGGTTTTAGTTTTCCTCAACATACAGACTTATTAGTGTTAGTGGGATTGTTATGTATCTATAGCAGTACTTTATTCTGGAACCTAATTAAAGTTTTGTAATCCACTCTATCCAATATGAATGCCCATAAAGTTCGGGTGATTTAAACAAGGTCAGTAAATATACCAAAGCTAGTTATTTTAAAACCTCCATAGTTGAAGCCTGCTTACATTAGCAGTAAAACTACTTTTGAGAGTTTATAATGGTAATTTTGGAAAAAAAAATGAATTTATTGTTGTGCTGGATTGATTGCACTGAAGTTCAATTTTCACAGAGAGTTATAATGTGGACAAAAAAGTTATAATATGAGCTGTATCTACATAGGCTACCCCACACTTCGTTGATACAGAGCCAAAGCTTGAAGCTCTTGGGCTGAGAATGTAGCCCAATCTTCATGATTTTTCAATTGTTTTATGGTTACCCTGGTGGTATGCAGACATGCCAAACCTGCAAACAAAACGCAGAAATTGGGTTTGTTTTTTGGATTAATTGGCTTGTGAGTTGCTTGTTTGCTAGTTTTTGGCTTGTACCTTGTTGCTTGTTTGGCTTGTAGCTTGCTACTTGTTGTAGCTTGTTTCTTCTTTTTTTTTTATTGGCTCTCAGCAAGCAGAGGCAAACGGGGAAATGGGGGGCAAGCAGGGGTAATGGGGGGAGAGAGAGTCAGGGGTGCATAGTGGGCCCACCACAGTCCCAGACTGCATGCCAGTGGGATCTAGTCACATACAGTGTTGTGGTTCTTAGGGATTGCTTTGTTTTGGCCTTGTTTTGGAATGGGATTAGCTTGATTTTTGACTTATTGTGAAAGTCGGAGTGCTTATTTACCACATGAAAGTTGGCAACTGTGGTGGTATGTCTGTGCATCAGTTCTACTAATGATTTTTGTAGCATGGATGTCTATCTATTAGGAACTAGACTGAGACCCACTAACTCATTTAACAAACTGCCAGATGATGATGATGATGACGACGACGATGACGACAATGATTCAATCATTTCTAGTTTGTTCTAGATTTGAACCACCAATAATTTAAGGAAAGGCTTCATGTTACATTCCTAGTTGTTTAGTCCTTTAGGTACTATATATTATATTAGCACTATTACTACAGCAGCAGAAGACATGCCAAGAGGCATTAAATGGATACCCTTCTCATCGCTTGAAGAGAGATGATCTCGCTCTCCTATCACATACACAACACCATATACAAGAATACAAGAATACAACAACTCGACTCAATGCATTCAGCCAGCAAATTGGACTGAAAATCATCCACAATAAGCCAGATATCATGATCTTTAATATTGCCTCACCATCATGAGTATGGATAGATTATTATACTCCCACCAGTGTAGAAACATTCATATACTTCAGCAGCACCATCAACCGGGATGGTGGAACAAGTCAGGACATCTGGAACAAAATCAGTAAATCCAGGAACACCTTCAGGAGCTTAAATGCAGTCCAGAAATCATCAAAATATAACACCAAAACCAAACTCAACATTTATCAGAGCTGCGTACTTTCAACATTACTTTATAGTGCAGAATGCTGGAGAATGAGAAAGTATGACATGTCCAAACTGTCTTCATTCCATACAACCTGCCTCAGAAAAATGCTCTGTCTCTTTTGGCCCAGAACAATCTCAAACCAAGATCTCCTGACACAGTGCAGCCAAGAGGACATGAGCACCATCATTGCCAGGGGGCGTTGGAGACGGATTGGCCATATGCTTCTAATGGAAATTGATTCCATCACCAGAGTAGCAATAAGATGGACTCCTCAAGGCAAGTGAAAATGAGACTGCCCGAAAACAACATGGTGAAGAGCTGTGGAAGCTGAGCTGAAAAACCTGGGGCAGAGCTGGGGAACCATTGAAAGACTTGCCAGAAACAGACAGGAGTGGAGGAGCTTTGTTGCTGCCCTAAACACCAGAGTCTTAATGGGAACATGATGATGATGACTACTAATAATGATGATTTCTATATTGCCCAAATGTGATATGCATTTCACACAGATGAAAGGAAACAGCTCCCTGTTCTGAACCGTTAATAATCTAAATGCTTAGCATACAGACAAGAGAATGGAAAGAACAATGCAGCACAAGACAATTTATATGAGGAAAAAACAGCCATTTTTCTTTTTCTTTTAAAACCTGTGGCTATTTTGCTATTTTCTCCCCTTCTTAGTATAAGCCAAATAGACTGACTCTTTTCGAAAAAAAATCTTGATGTATCTACCTGGGTATTTATAGGGATACCTTTACTGTAGGATCTGACTGCCTGTAGCCTTAAGGCCTGATGTAAAGTTCATTGAAATCAATGGAAAGACTCTAATTGATTTCAGTGCATTTTCAATCAAGCCCCTAATATCCAGCTGCTGTGGTGCCTACCTTTTGTTGTGAAAAAGGCTAATATCATCCTGGAATATGTTGACAAGAGTGTCATGTGTAAGATGCAGGAGGTAACTCTCCCACTCTACGCACCACTGGTGAGGCTTAGCACTTGTGGGGCTTCAGCTAGAGTACTGTGCCCCATGCTGAGCGCCACACTTTAGGAAGGTTGTGGGCAAATTGGAGAAAGTACAAAGGAGAGCAACAAAAATGATACAAGGTGAATAAAACCTTACCTATGAGGAAAGGTTATACAAACTGGGCATGTTTAGCCTTGAGAAAAGAAGACTGAGGGAGACCTAATAGTCTTCAGATATGTTAAGGGCTGTTACACAGAAGATGGTGACCGATTGTTCTCTATTTCAACTGGAGGTAGTAAAATGAGTAATGGGCTTAATCTGCAGCAAGGGAGATTTAGGTCAGATATGAGGAACAACTTGCTATGTAAGTGTAGTTTAGCTCTGGAATAGACTTTCAAGGGAGGTTGTGAAATCCCCATAGTTGGAGGTTTATAAAAACAGGTTGAATAAAATCCCAACAGGAATGGTCTAAGTTTGTTTGGACCTGCCACAGTACAGGCATCTGATCGCTTCTCAAGATCCTTTCCAGCCCTACATTTCTATGATTCTATTGCATAGTTTTAACATGTATCCCAGAGAACATTTTCATTAAAAAAAATTCTGATCACCACCCAAAACAGACCTAAGACTCTCAGAATGTCTCCTTGCCACAGACAACAACATGCAGCAGCTCTTCTTACATTCCCTAATGGAAGGGAGCTGATCATTTTACTTCATTGGTCAGAGGCAGGGGGCTGGTATCCTGTTTTTTCCTGTTGCCCAAACAAACTTAGTTCCTTCTTTCACTCTGAGGTTAGGAGGAAAGCCAGATTCCTAGTCCTGGAGGCTGTAATGAGGGGTTGGGAGGACAGGAACCTGGTGGTCTGTTCCCTGAAGCATTATGATCTTTGAAGATCCTAAATATAACATTAAAAAGAATGATTGTGGCATGTTAAAAAGCTTTTTATAGTAAAAACTTTTGTTTGCAGCACTAATTTTCAAATAGTCAATGCTGTAAAGCTATTTAAAGAGTGAGCTATCTAACTGATGAGCAATATGTTTTCCATTTAAATAATGGGTATTAAACAGATAAAATCTCTCCTTTTTTTTTTCTTGTGTTCATAACAAGTTTTGAAAGAGAGATGCAACTAGAGCTGAGGTTTACTGTGTCAAAAGCTTGCATTTTTTATGATTGAAATCATTACATCCAAACTTCAAAGACTTCTCCATATTTCACTCTGTGCTCTAATGGAAGCACTCTACATGGTAAAGATTAGTAGGGGGAACATAGAATTTAAGCTCACAGCATCTAAATTTCCATATTAATACACAAGATGAAACAGTGTTTTGGAACACTACCAAAGGGTTTTTTTTTTTCCAAATCATTTATTTCTATTTTGTTTGATCAACATGAAAGTTACACACACATTCAGGCTTTTAAAATGCAACATGAACCACATTGTTTCTCTTTTCATTCTAACTCAATCTCCATTTGAACACTTGGGTCATTTCCCTGCACTGTCTTATTAAATAAGCATCTACTGACAATACCCAATCCTGTTACAAGCATCTGTATTCTTCAAAGCCAAAGAAGGTCATGAATCTTGGCTCAATGGGAGGACAAGATAATATGCAGAAAAGCAAGCCTGTCAGGTTGTCCCACTCTTACGCATTACTGATCCTCCCATGTGTTTTTCCATCTATGCTACTCTGTCCCCACCCAAAAAAAAAAAAAAAAAAAGAAAGCTACACAACTAAACTAAGCTATTTTTAACTGCATCCTACCATTGTGGAGTTCTTAAAAATTACTTTTAAAACTCTCCACAGATTTATTTTATTTTGTTTAGAACTACTGAATAGAATCTTACTGCTGGGATGAATCTCTATTAAATCCTATCAGACGATTCAAAAAACTTACAGAATGGTTTTCCTTTTTTATGAAATTCTTTAGAACTTCACTATGAAAGTCACATCCCATGATGATACACTATGTTTTCCTTCTTCCTTGGTAACACGGGCACAGAACATATTTCTACAGCTCTATCTTTGCTAACTGATGAGGACAGCCTCCCAGAATTTTCCACCTCCACAGTGTGATTGCAGTCAAGGACCAGACTTTCATGCACAGAATTAGAATGTTTATCATATTTTTTCTAACAGTTGAACAGATGTATGCTTTTCTCACTTATGTTGGGATTTGGGAGCTCTTCCTTTTTTTCTGGGCAATGAGAGCCTTTTTGGCTATGTTAAAGGGCATTTTTGGAGGCTCTCATTGTTCCTCCTCTTCTGTGCAGATTGACACACCACACAACATGGAAGAGAAACCCAAGAAGGTAAAAAAAAAGAAATCTTCATCTTGCCACTCTCTGCTGCCTGCCAGCCTTGAAAATGATCACCACGTAGGTGCATGGTATGAGATCACACATATACACACACAGAACAGCTGGGGCAGTTGCCTACACAGAATACTACTGTCAAAAGGTCAGAACAGTCAGGAGTTTGTCAGCCTTCCTCTTATTAAGTGATGATGTCACTGGATTCCAGAAGAAGTCATTTGCAGTGCATAAAAACAACTGTTATTGGTCCTACAAAATCCATAAACTATGGTACTATGCTACTGGTCCTTTATCCATTGACCTATTATTTACATATATCAGTCCAATCACTATCCCTTTCAGCCATGATCCCTTCATCCTCATCATTGAATATGAACATGTCTCAGAGCCTTATAAGATGGATGCTCATGCATCTAAATAGAAAAGCATGTGCCTCTCCCACGCTCCCTATTCCAGTGCTTGTCCTCCAGCCTTCCATAAACAGACTTCAGCATGGGGATTCATGTCTCCCCTTCTTTTCTTCTTCAATGGGCAGATCCCAAGCAGAATATCAGCACAATTCTGCAAACTAATAAAACATGATGTTCTGCTACACAGTCCTTGTCTATTTGTGGATCCTGCCTGGAGGAGAATTATTGGTAAATACTAATAAACATTGATTTCATTGTACCCACACACACAAATGGACAAAAATATCTCCATTGATAGTAACAGAAATGGACAGATAGGCAAGGTAGGAAAATTGCTGCTTGAGAAAATATTAGTTTGATTTACGGATATTTATTTTCTATGCTTAGGTGCTGAAGTTGGCCAAATGGAATAGTTGCCTTGGAATTTTAATGAACTTTTTGCTGGGCAACCAGTAGCTAAATAGATCTGATGGGACAACACATCAGGTCACAAAAGAACATTTGGGACCTCAATACTTTCCTAGATCCTGTTGAATATGGAAGTTTAATATTTTAATTTCTGTTTGTTGAAGACCTGTTCTGGTTGGTCTGTGTCATAAATATAAAGGGAAGGGCAAACCCCTTTAAAATCCCTCCTGGCCAGAGGAAAACTCCTCTCACCTGTAAAGGGTTAAGAAGCTAAAGGTAACCTCGCTGGCACCTGACCAAAATGACCAATGAGGAGACAAGATACTTTCAAAAGCTGGAAGGAGGGAGAGAAACAAAGGGTCGCTGTCTGTCTATATGCTGTTTCTGCTGGGGATAGACCAGGAATGGAGTCTTAGAACTTTTAGTAAGTAATCTAGCTAGGTATGTGTTAGATTATGATTTCTTTAAATGGCTGAGAAAATAACTGTGCTGAATAGAATAACTATTTCTGTCTGTGTATCTTTTTTGTAACTTAAGGTTTTGCCTAGAGGGGTTCTCTATGTTTTTGAATCTAATTACCCTGTAAGATATCTACCATCCTGATTTTACAGAGGTGATTTCTTTACTTCTATTTACTTCTATTTCTATTAAAAGTCTTCTTGTAAGAAAGCTGAATGCTTTTTCATTGTTCTCAGATCCAAGGGTTTGGGTCTGTGGTCACCTATGCAAATTGGTGAGGCTTTTTATCTAACATTTCCCAGGAAAGGGGGGGGTGCAAGTGTTGGGAGGATTGTTCATTGTTCTTAAGATCCAAGGGTCTGGGTCTGTAGTCACCTAGGCAAATTGGTGAGGCTTTTTACCAAACCTTGTCCAGGAAGTGGGGTGCAAGGTTTTGGGAAGTATTTTGGGGGGAAAGACATTTCCAAACAGCTCTTCCCCAGTAACCAGTATTTGTTTGGTGGTGGTAGCGGCCAATCGAAGGACAAGGGGTGGAGTATTTTGTACTTTGGGGAAGTTTTGACCTAAGCTGGTAAAGATAAGCTTAGGAGGTTTTTCATGCAGGTCCCCACATCTATACCCTAGAGTTCAGAGTGGGAAAGAAACCTTGACAGTCTGTCATTTGGGAATTTCCAATTATCGGAAAAGAATCTAGAAACAAAAAAGGAGCCAAATACCCCTCCCACCTTATGTTTTGGGGTATTTTGTTGTTTGGACTTTTCTGACTTGGCTATGCAAGTTGCTATTCAAAGGAATGTTACTTTGTATCAGTTTTGTGCTCAGTAAAAAACTTCTTTACAGAGATTATGTGTGCGTTATTCTGTGTTGTACAAAATATGAAAGAAAAACTCCCTACATTTTGAATTCATATCTCGCTCTATTTTAGGTTTGATTCATATTTGGAACTAAATACAGAGTCGCCTAAATTTCCATTGCCATGGATGTTCAGGAGGAAACATGCTTGGTCCATTTAAATTAGAGCTCAAATATGATGCACAGTATCAGATATGAACATGATTGCTGTGTTGATGGCATTACAGTTGATTTCATATGGCAGGTTAAAAAGGACAACAAAGACTTTTGCAAGAAGCACCAAATTAAAACTGAGAAACTGTTTTTCTGTCTACTCTACATGGGGTAACTTTAAATTAGGTTCTGAACATCCAACTTTAGTGTTGTGGAACTTTGACAAAGTGAATAATCTCCTAAATGGTTGTAATTATCTGCAGATACAAACAGACAGTATTGATTTTGAAGTTGGAGCATCTCTGTTCAGAGATTCTTCAGTGTGAAAGCAGACGATAAAAAAAAAATACCTTTACTGAAACTCTGCTGCCCTTACTCATGTTGAGTAGGATGACACCTTTCTGCAAGTGATCATAGTGAGATTTATAGGTTCACTCATGCTTTTCAACATTGGTAAAGGGGGCAAAATCAGGTGATTAATATTGTGATTTAAAAGACCAGACCAAATACTGCCCTAATGTACCCCTATGCAATAGCAATGACTCAAAGGCTTTCACTCAATAACTGAGAGGACAACTTGGTCATTTGTGTAACCACATAAATATGTGAATGTATGAGAATTTCAACAGAAGTCTAATAAAATGATATTATATAAAGAATAACATTCATATTTTCCTGGGTTGCTTCAGTATGATTCTGCTCTGAGTTACAAATCATAGAATTATAGAATATCAGGGTTGGAAGGGACCTCAGGAGGTCATCTAGTCCAACCCCCTGCTCAAAGCAGGACCAAACCCCAACTAAATCATCCCAGCCAGGGCTTGGTCAAGCCTGTCCTTAAAAAATTCTAAGGCAGGAGATTCTACCACCTCCCTAGGTAACTCCTTCCAGTGTTTCACCACCCTCCTAGTGAAAAAGTTTTTCCTAATATCCAAACTAAACCTCCCCCACTGAAACTTGAGACCATTACTCCTCGTTCTGTCATCTGCTACCACTGAGAACAGTCTAGAACCTTTCTCTTTGGATCCCCCTTCCAGGTAGTTGAAAGCAGCTATCAAATCCCCCCTCATTCTTCTCGTCCGCAGATGAAACAATCCCAGTTCCCTCAGCCTCTCATCATAAGTCATGTGTTCCAGTCCCCTAATCATTTTTGTTGCCTTCCGCTGGACATTTTCCAATTTTTCCACATCCTTCTTTTAGTGTGGGACCCAAAACTGGACACAGTACTCCAGATGAGGCCTCACCAATTTCGAATAGAGGGGAATGACCACTTCCCTCGATCTGCTGGCAATGCCCCTACTTACACATCCCAAAATGCCATTGGCCTTCTTGACAACAAGGGCACACTGTTGACTCATATCCAGTGTCTCGTCCACTGTAACCCCTAAGTCCCTTTCTGCAGAGTTGCTGCCTAGCCATTCGATCCCTAGTCTGTAGCGGTGCGTGGGATTCTTCCATCCTAAGTGCAGGACTCTGCACTTGTCCTTGTTGAACCTCATCAGATTTCTTTTGGCCCAATCCTCTAATTTGTCTAGGGCCCTCTGAATCCTATCCCTATCCTCCAGGGTATCTACCTCTCCTCCCAGTTTAGTGTCATCCGCAAACTTGCTGAGGGTGCAATCTGCACCATCCTCCAGATCATTAATGAAGATATTGAACAAAACCGGCCCCAGGACCGACCCTTGGGGCACTCCAGTTGATACCAGCTGCCAACTAGACATGGAGCCATTGGTCACTACCTGTTGAGCCCGACAATCTAGCCAGCTTTCTATCCACCTTATCATCCATTCATCCAGCCCATACTTCTTTAACTTACTGGCAAGAGTACTATGGGAGACCGTGTCAAAAGCTTTGCTAAAATCAAGGAACAACATGTCCACTGCTTTCAATGTTCATCAGAGGTAACTCTCTTGAAGTCAGTGCTGTTACATTAGTATAAAAAGTGTGAATTGAGAATCAGGCCCTTTGTACATTATTCTCAATAACCCATTGACATATTTTCAAGCAGTAGTTAAAGTCTCCTGTGAACATCATCGCTGGTCCACAGACCAGTTCAATTTATTTATTTATTTTTAAGGCTTGAAACATTTTTGAAATGTCTCATTATGAATCAGTAAAAGGTCAATTGCAAAAAAAAATAATGAGGCAGATATGTCTGGCCTATATTTTATTATTATTACTTGCACGGCAGATAAGCATTTAAAAAAATGTGGATTTTTTTTTGTCATACTTATCAACTTGCAAATATGACATTTCAGCTGAGTAAAGCCAATCATGTTGTCCTATAGAAACTTGTACCAAAATGGATAAATGAAACCCTTTCCTTTAGGAATTCTTTATAATATTTTCCCTTTTTTTAAAAAAATAAATAAATCCCAGCCTGTATAACAGCAGGTAAACCACTTATGAAAAATGTGTTTTGCTTCATAGAAACCAAATTGGTGCTAGATCACTGCAGGGACTGTAAACTGAGGAAGTAGAAAAATAAGCTATTATTAAGAATTACATGACATCAAATTCTACTCCAAGATTTTGAAAACTGACCAGTGTTTTTGGGTGGCTCAGTTTTTGGTTGCCCAACCTTAGACATCTTAAGTGATGGCTCTGACTCTCTCTGTGACCTTGGCCAAGTTGTTTATCGTTTGCATTCCTCAATTTCCCCAATGTATAAACTGAGCTGCAAATGAGAACAGAATAAAAGTTTTCTTTCTCACTCCTGTGCCCTGTTTACTGGGCTACTCAGCTTCAAAGAATGATTATATATGGTTATAATCTGTTTCTGACATGTCCGCAAAGCTGATGTGCATGTCTAGTCTCCGATATTGACTCAAACATTGTTTCTGAATCATGTTTAAATGTTGTTTGGCTTTGTCCATTGTGGCTGGTCAAAACTGTGTTAAATCATGGTTCATCTTTAGTAGTTTTTCAAAACCAGGGCCCCAGGATGACTTGGAGAGGGGAGAGTTCATATAATAGTCAAGTCAATTAATTCTTTGTGAGCAGGCCTATTAGTGTTTGGGTGAAGACAGAAATCTCAAGGGAAAAAAAGTCCTTGCCAGTGTAAAAGAAGGGATGACTCAAGGATTTGTAATGGGATATTATATCTTTCATCTGTAAACTGCCGGTTTGAGTTAATCCCCGGTCAGTAGTGACTGCAAGTTGCTGCCATTTGGTGGCCTATTAAAAATGTGTTTGGTTATCAGAGTCTGAGTTTGGTTCCCAGAGCGTGATTATCCATATTACAAAAATGATTACTACACTTGGTACTAACTGCTAGTGTGACTGGGAGTCGCAGTAGAGAGTGTGAGAGCTGGATGGGCATGGAGACCAGATTATTGTCTCACCTTTAGAAGT
Source organism: Lepidochelys kempii (assembly GCF_965140285.1). Taxonomy (NCBI): domain Eukaryota; kingdom Metazoa; phylum Chordata; order Testudines; family Cheloniidae; genus Lepidochelys; species Lepidochelys kempii. The sequence continues at coordinate 88,424,949 of NC_136380.1, forward strand.
GATTCCTCCTGCTTGAGCATCCTGGGGTTTACAAGAAAAAAGCTTGTATTTCTATAACCTATGCTGTTGAATACTTGTTCTGGGGCTAGTGAGTACTTAGTTCATCTTGCCTGTGGATCCAGCACCTTTCCTGAACCCTAAATACACTCATACACGGGAATGTGCATGAGGAAAAGGATGGCTCCTAACTGTGATGGAGTGATATAGCCAAGAGGCAGCCTGTGAGTGTACTTGGAGTTCAGAACCATCCTAATTGCAGGTTTGAGGTTGGGAGAGGCTTTAATGGGTCTAAAACTTACTGTGAGAAAATGAAATAAATTTAGAGCCAAGTGCAGGGGTTAACCAGCAGTGAAAAGTTCCTGTGATGAAATGTTCACCCACATCTGCTGAAAAAGGGTTAATGAGGGTCTGAGGCCAATTAACCTGTCTGCTCGCCCCTGGAGGGTGGGACAGACCTAATGGGGGGGGAGGGGGGGAGAGAAACCCATCTGGAGGAAGAGCAAGTCTTGTTGCCTTACAGAGCAGGGTGATCCAGAGGAGAGGAGGTAGAGCATTCCCTCTTTCTGGGAAGCAGCCTGAGAAGCAAAGCATACAGGGGTGAGTCAAAAGCCTGACTGGAAGTAGGGGCCCTGAAAAGCAGTAGCCTGCCCATACCTCTGACTGAGGGGAGGAGTGAGCCCCTGAGCCATGAGCTTGATCAAGACACAGAAGCCTGTGGTTAGAAAGGAGGGCAGTACAGAATAGCAGAGGTATGCCTGTGACAAGATGGCTTCCAGCTGAGCCCAACCAGACTGAATGGTTTGGTTTGGTTGGTTTACCTTTCCTTTGGACTTTGGTAAAGGACTCTGGCCCCAGAACGGGTAGGTTTCTGCAAAGTTGTGTGGCCAAAGGGCCGGGACATACTTACACCTTGAATACAGCTGCAATGCTACATCCAGCCAGGACCTGGTGTATTGGGTGGCAATAGTAGTGCAGCCCCATACAGATTATTGAAAGACAATTTTCTACAGAAAGGCTTGTGATTTAATCATTTTTGAAGCAGAGTAGCCCAATAGGCAGGGAACAGGAGTAAAAAACTTAGATTCTATTTCCAGCTCTGTCTCTGATTCTCTTTGTGACCTTGGACAAGTTGCTTAATCTCTGAATGCCTCAATTCCCTATGTATAAAATGGCTTAATGATGCTTGCTGGTGTGTTGTAAAGCACTATAAATCTACACATGAATTGCATTAGATAAGTGCCAGGTATAATTATTACTTGATTTGTGGCCCATTGATGCTACTGAAGTCCGAGAGAGACTTTAAGGTTAAAGAAACAAACATCAGTTTGACATAGTACTTGCACCTTACTTAAAATAACCTCATGTGAACAAGAAGAAAGCAATCCATTTGCTAAGGGAGATAGTTCTATAGTACTGAAAATAAATGTGCACTATTGTGTCTAAAGAAAGCTGAATACAACACTATGTAGCAGGAAACTATCGTTCAGCATTGTGCTAACTTGACGGTGGAAGTTTCTTCTGCGTTAGTAAGTAGGCACTGGAGCCATCAAGACTTGGCTGGCTACATCTTCTCAAAGAGGAGAATGACCTGATAGTGAAGCCTGTGAGTTTTAGAGAAGATTGACTTTATAGTGAAGGTAGTCTTGTGTAGCTGGCAACACACAGTGATTTCCTGCTAGATATGTTCTTTGGGACTCTGTTTATCAGTAATTTAGAGACGCTATTGGGAAGCAGGACAACTTAAGCTTTAAAAATGCCAGTGGCAAGATTTTAATATCCATTGGAAAGGAAAATGTGACCAAGAAGAAGACAGCTGCTGATTACTAGAAATGGGCCAAATTATTGATCTTAATCAAATTCAGGCAATGTGGTTAAAAGCTTGGTCTGAACTCTAGTATTACTGGGTTCACATCTTGCTTAGGAAGGACTGAAAAAGATTAGTGGTGGGGGGAAATAAAAGAAGAAATTTTGTGCGTGCATTCACGTGCATACTCATACAAGGTGAGGATCTTCTTACTCTAGTTTTCACTAAGGGAAACTGCATTTGTTGTGGTGAAGTTCCCTTTTTACTCAGTTTGAGTGACTGTGGATACTGGGCCTGATGGTCCTCAATCTTCAGAAAGACTATATTTTTGTTTAGATTTAAAAATGTGTTTAAACAGAGTTACCTTGAGGGAAACAAGACATGAATTTAAATCACAAAAAAAGTGTTTAGTAAACATAAGCTCTTATTGCAACCCCCCGCAAAAAAAATAGTCCAATTACTTCATAAAACCTAAAAGTCCATGAGGTTCATTCATTTGTATTTTTTACCCCCTATCAAAATTAAGTTGGTGTGATATGCAGGGCAACTGTGAGTCTTTTTTGCTGTTGTCTGGGGTGATTTTTGAGAAGCAGGTTTGCTCCAAAGATCAAGAGGCAATTTGATCTTTGATTAAATTTAAAAGGAAAGCTGCAAGGCTCTATGCTGCTCTGTGAGGTAACTGCAAATTACAGATCAAGCAGCAGTGTGGTGCCCCTTAAACACATTGAAAGGAAGATATAATTCCCTGTGAACTAAAGTTATATGAAAACACTATCAAAGTACAGATGTCCAATTATAATGGCTTTTCTGAACCTTTGAGCTATCCCTTGTGCCTGCAGTTTCTCTGCACTAGAGAAATAGCACATATGTGTTAATATGTTAGATGTTTAAGGAAATGTTGTTAAGTTCTTAGAGTTTAATGTTATTCCAGTGAGCTGCAGAGCAAAATATGTGATTATTATATTCTGAGTAACTTTTCACTTTTATTCATTGTGACAAGGTTCCTGCTCTACCTTGGTGGGTCTTCCACTTATTGGTGGATTTGCTCATCTTGGAGCTTCACGGCAGCCCTCAGCTTGGCCATTTTTCTGAACCCACAGTCCAGGTTGACTCCTCCTGTGTCTAACCAGGAGTTGGGAGGATTTTGGGGGAAACCGGGCCTGCCCTCTACTCCGGGTTCCAGCCCAGGACCCTGTGGAATGCAGCTGTCTAGAGTGCCTCCTGGAACAGCTGTGTGATGGCTACAACTCCCTGGGCTACTTTCCCATGGTCTCCTCCCAACACCTTCTTTATCCTCACCACAGGACCTTCGTCCTGATATCTGCTAATGCTTGTTCACCTCAGTCCTTCAATAGTCCACATTCTCACTCTCAGCTCCTGTCAAGGTTCCTTCCGCACTCTGAACTCTAGGGTACAGATATGGGGACCTGCATGAAAACCTCCTAAGCTTACTTTTACCAGTTTAGGTTAAAACTGCCCCAAGGTACAAAATTATTTTACACTTGGATTTCCACTGCCACCACCAAACTTTATCTGGGTTTACTGGGAAACGTGGTTTGGACATGTCTTTCCCCTCAAAGTCCTCCCAACCCTTGCACCCCACTTTCTGGGGAAGGTTTGGTAAAAATCCTCACCAATTTCCATAGGTTACCACAGACCCCAACCCTTGGATCTGAGAACAATGAAAAAGCATTCAGTTTTCTTACAAGAAGACTTTTAATAGAAGTAAAGGAATCACCTCTGTAAAATCAGGATGGTAGATACCTTACAGGGTAATTAGATTCAAAACATAGAGAATCCCTCTAGGCAAAACCTTAAGTTACAAAAAAGTCACACAGACAGGAATAGTCATTCTATTCAGCACAGCTCTTTTCTCAGCCATGTAAAGAAATCATAATCTAAGGCATACCTAGCTAGATTACTTCCTAAAAGTTCTAAGACTCCATTCCTGTTCTGTCTCCAGCAAAAGAAGCATACAGACAGCCCCAGACCCTTTGTTTCTCTCCCTCCTCCCAGCTTTTGAAAGTATCTTGTCTCCTCATTGGTCATTTTGGTCAGGTGCCAGCGAGGTTACCATTAGCTTCTTAACCCTTTACAGGTGAGAGGATTTTTCCTCTGGCCAGGAGGGATTTTAAAGGGATTTACCTTCCCTTTATATTTATGACAGCTCCTAGTGCCTTTTGCTCCCAGCTCCTCACACGCACCACAAACTGAAATGAGCTCCTTTTTAAACCCAGGTGCCCTGATTAGCCTGCCTTAATTGATTCTAGCACCTTCTTGATTAGAACACCTGCAGCCAATCAGCCTGTCTGTCTTAATTGTCTCCAGAAGGTTCTTGATTATTCTGGAACCTTCTCTGTTGGGAAACGGAACGTCCTTTGCTTGCTCCTCAGCTATCTGCTTTCTATTCTTTCCTAGAGCCCCCTGGCCTGAATTTTTCGTACTTTTTGAACATGCCTTAGTCGCCCCACCCCACCAGGCCAGATGCTTTTTTTGCTTTGTTTTGATTCTTTGGGTTTTTTTTTCCGTCTATGTGCTGGTCGGCCCTTAGCTTGCCGCCAGAACCCCCCCCCCCGCCCCACCGACGCCTGCTTTCGGGCATAGCTATTTGCCTCAGCTGAGCCTCCTGGAGGAGGTGGGGGAAGATTGCCGATTTTGCTGTCCGGAGGGGGGAGTGCAAACCCCCAGACCCAGCCGTTTTGCTGGCAGCTCGGACTTTACAACATTCTCAGCATGCCGGAAGCCTTGGAACACAGCCAACACAGCTGGAGAAGAAGATTTCAGAAGACAGGAGAAATAATCCAGGAGAGCTATAAATCATCGTGAAGGGGGCCATAAGACTGAGTAATTTTCTGAATTATACTCTCATGGGGGGGAGTTTGACTGTGGTTACTTGCGTTTGTGGTGGCACAGGGGGTGTGGTGTGGAGACCCCCCCCTCCCCGATCCATCGGTGCCGCTAACTCCCCACCCCTACTACAACTGTCACGGCCCCCCCCCGCGCCATCTGTCCCTGCTGGCAACCTGCCATCTCCCTTCGGATCCAGCTGTTCGCTTTGAACTTTGCCTTTCGGACCGGACATAACAGCCGACCAACCGAGACTCTTTGGACAAATGTGTGTGGGTCTGTACCCCACCCCGGATTGCTTATCCCACAGCTTGCCCCTATTACTGGACCCCGATTTTGTTCCCCCCCCAGTCCAACCCCCCTCGGCATTCCCCCCCGCCGCCTGCAGCCCAGCGGGGAGGAGCGGTTACTTTGCTTCCCCCTCCTCTCCTCCTCCTTCCGGTGTCTCCCCGTCTCTCCCTGCTCACAATGGCGGGGAATAAGAGGAGCGAGGCCCCTTCAACAAAATCAGTTGTCCCTCCCCCACCACCTCCCATGCCCGACCCCCAAGGTCCTCCCCCCACCACTATTGTTAAGATACTTGCCACCCCCCCCCCCGCTGGGGCACCGGCAGCAGGAGGCACCGGGATGATCACTGCTGCTGCTGCGCCCAACGCCCCCCCAGATTCTAGGACCACCCCCAGCTGGCCGGAAGGGCCAGGGCGGGATGAAAGGAAAGGGCCCCGCTAAAACCACTAAGCCCTCCATGGCAGGGGCTGCCCCCACCGCTGTGGCCTCGTCATCAGCCGTGGCGCCCCTCCCTGCGTTTCCCTCCACCGGCTCTGTGATTGTCCCTCCCCCGGCCCCCAGGACATATGCCCGGGCGGTGACGGGCTCCCCCCTGCCTGCCGCCTCGTCATCTCGCCCCCCCCCCGCCTCCGCCACCATCACCAGCAGCCAGGGCCCTTTCCCCGCCTTGACCAGGAGGCACGGTGTCCATTGCCTCCTGGTGCCCGCCTCGCCCCACGTGGAGACATACGTGCAGGCATTGGCGAAGGTGGTAGGACCCACGGCTATTGTGGCGGCCTCCAAGATGTATGGGAAGGTCGTTTTTTTCTTAGCTTCGGAGGCTGCCGCCCAGGAGGCGGTGGAGAGGGGCCTGGCGGTGGGGGGGCTGTTTGTCCCCCCAGAGCCACTAGAATACCTGGGCATTCGCCTTGTCCTCACCTCCGTTCCTCCCTTCCTACCCGATGTTGCCCTGTTACCCGCTCTCTCCACTCTCGGGAAACTTGTATCTGTCATCAGCCCTCTCCCGTTGGGTTGCAAGGACCCCACCCTCCATCACATCCTTTCGTTCCGCTGGCAAGTGCAGCTTCTACTGCCGGCAGGGGCGCGTGATGGAGAGGTGCTCGAGGAGTCCTTCCTAGTCCCCTACCAGGAAGCCCGCTATCGGGTCTTTTACTCCACCGGAGAGGCCCGGTGCTAGTTCTGCCGCTCAGTGGGGCATGTCCGCAGAGACTGCCCTCTGGCTCAGGGGGGAGGGGCACCCAAAACCCCCGAGACCCGGCAGGACATCTGCCCCATCGCTGCTGACGCCCCTGGCTGCCCGGCACCTGAAACCAACCCTCCTCCTACTTGACCCATCGCTGCTCCCTTCTGGGCCCAAGAGATACCTTCCCTACAACGCCCGGGCGAGCAAGGGAATTCCACCCTTGCTAGTACCAATCCAGCAGAGCCTATAGAGGAGGGTGTGGCACAGATATTACCGGGTATAGGAAAGGGCCCGCCCCAAGGAGAAACCCCCGCCCCTCATGCTGCCTCACCGCTACCCCCCCGAACCTCTGAACCATCAGCTCCGCCCCCCGACATGACCCCTGCTAACCAACCCCCAGATGACGCTATGGAGGGCTGGACCCTAGTCCAGGGGAAGCGAGGCAAGCGGAAGGCTCGAGCTCTGCTGCACCCATCCAATGCGGAAGTCCCCCGGAAGACCAGGAAGAGAGGCACTGATATTGAGCCTTTCGCTATGACCACGAGTGAGATCCATCCGCTGGTGTCGGGAGGGGAAGACGGACTGGCATTGGAGGGCAGAATCCCCCCTCCACAGGAGACCCTCCCCTCCGAGACTCCTGAGGACACCCCTTCTGCCTGGATACCACCTGGACCCCGAGGCGATCGTTGAGTCGGGCCCTAGAGGAGAGTCCTCCAGGGTAGCAGGAGCTGGCCTCTCCCCCGTGTATGCGGAGATTAAAGCCCTAGATTTGACCCCGGTCACCCAGGGAGGGGATGATCTCCTGCCGGCTGGCCTCGAGCTGGGCAACCTTACCCCAGCCCCTCTTTCCCCATGCTCCCTCCCCCTAATTGCCTTCCCGGGCGAGCACCCTGCAGAAGGTGGTCCACCACCTGATGCCATGGCCGCTAAGACCACCATGGAGCCAGTGCCTAGCATTATTGGGAGCCCCCTCCCTTACCCCTTAACCCTTGACTCTGCTCAGGAGGCACTTTCCTTTAGCTGCTTGCCTCCTGAACCCCAGATCCTTACCCCTGACCCTGCCCCCACCCCTGTCCCTGCCCAAGTCCCCTCCTGCAATGCTAATGCCACCCCTGGGGTTATTTCCTTCCCGCCTTTTGCAGATTCCCCCCAGGGAGCAGTCTTTGCACTTTCTAGTTGTGACCCATTAGGAGTTGCAATTTTTTCCCTGCCATCCCCCTCCACCCCAAGGCGTGAAATGAATTTAATAACCCCAGCCTGTCAGACACCCCGTCGGTGATCCACACCCTGTTTACCCGCCTTAGCGGACCACGAGGCTGTATTAAGAGTTCCCACCAGGGAACACCCCGGAAATTGTAACCCCACCCTCCCATGAGCTGCGGCATGCACTACGGAAGTTCCTAGAACACACCTGTGGCGCCCGCAATAGGGTACAGCTGGCTCTTCAGCTATGGGGGGACTTTGACCAAATCCTCCAGGCCAGAAAGGCCCTTATAAAGGAGGGCAGGGGGCAAGGAAGGCGCGGTGCTGTGGCCTACGAGAGAGCCCCTGGCTTCCGAAATGATCTACTCATCCACGGGATGGGTCACGGGTTGCTGCACAACCTGCCGGGGGCCCTGAACACCCCCACCAACAAGAAACCCCCACCCCCCAAGCCCTCCACATGACGCCTCTTATTATTGCGATCCTGAATACCAGGGGCTGTTGGATGGCTCTCCGCAGGTCCCAGGTGCTCTCTTACCTTCGGGAAGGGGGGTACTCTGTAGTTTTCCTGCAGGAAACCATACGGACCCGGTCGCCGAGGACAGGTGGCGGCTGGAGTTGCGGGGACGGGGTACCCTTTAGCCACTTCATGACTTGGCAAGCTGGAGTGGTGACCCTGTTCTCCCCCAACCTACGGCCTGAAGTGCTAGGGGTCACTGAGGCCGTGCCGGGCCTCCTGCTGCACCTTCGAGTCCGTATGGAGGGGCTCGTGGTCAATCTTGTTAATATCTGTGCACCGCAAATGAGCTCCAGGCGGCCACAATTTTATCAGCGGGTGTCCGACTTTCTCGGCACCCTGGATTCGCACGAGTTCCTGGTCCTAGGAGGGGACTTTAACACCGAGCCGAGGGGCCGAGCCGAGCCCGGCCGCCGCGAATATTCTCCAAGGGATAGTTGAACATCACTCCCTAGTGGACGTCTGGCGTGACCATCACCCAGATGACACTTCCACGTTCACCTTTGTCCGGGTGGAGGCCCGTCGGTCACACCACTCTCGGTTGGACCGTATTTACTTATCCCGTTTCCATCTTTCACAGGCCCACTCCTCCGCCATTCGGCAGGCCCCATTGTCCGATCAGCATTTAGTCACCGTAACGGTCTCCCTCCTTGCAGAGAGACCAGGGCCGGCCTATTGGCATTTTAATAACAGCCTGTTGGAAGACGAGAGCTTTGTGATGTCCTTCCAGGAGTTTTGGCTGGCCTGCTGAGAGCAGTGGCATGCTTTTCCCTCGGTGCGGCGATGGTGGGATCTCGGGAAGGTGCGCGCCAAGCTCTTCTGCTGTGACTACACTCGGGGCACCAGCCGACGGTGAAATGTGGCGATAGAGCAGTTGGAATGGGAGGTCTTAGAGATGGAGAGGTGCCTGGCCGCCAACCCCGAGGACCCGTCCCTCTGCGGAGCGTGCCGGGAGAAGCGGGAGGAGCTCCGGGCCCTCGAGGACCACCAGGCCGAGGTGCCTTCGTTTCGTCCCGCATCCGCCTCCTTCGGGAGATGGACTGTGGCTCCCGCTTCTTCTATGCCCTGGGGAAAATGAGGGGGGCCAAGAAACACGTAACCTGCCTTCTTGCGGAAGACGGCACCCCCCTCACGGATCCGGAGGAGATGTGTGAGAGGGCCTGTGACTTCTACACAAGCCTTTTCTCTCCTGATCCGACCGATCCTGGCGCTTGCGGCATGCCCTGGGAGGAACTCCCCACAGTCAGCGTGGGCGACCGAGACCGACTAGAGCTGTCTCTCACCCTGGCCGAGTTCTAGGAAGCCCTCCGTCGCATGCCCACCAATAAATCTCCGGGCATGGGCGGGCTGACCGTGGAGTTTTACCGCGCGTTCTGGGACATCCTCGGCCCAGACCTAATCACCGTCTGGGCTGAGTCCTTGCAGAGCGGGGTCCTCCCTCTGTCGTGCAGGCGAGTGGTGCTCGCCTTGTTGCCAAAGAAGGGGGACCTCCGCGATTTACTAAACTGGCGTCCCGTCTCACTCCTTAGCACGGATTACAAAATCGTAGTGAAAGCAATCTCGCTGTGGCTAGGGTCCGTGATGGCGGACGTGATCCACTGAGAACAGACCTATACTGTCCCGGGTCGCAGCATTTTTGACAACCTCTTTCTAGTCCGAGACCTTTTGGAACTCGGGCAGAGAGATGGTCTGTCGTTCGCCCTCCTGTCTCTTGATCAGGAAAAGGCGTTCGATAGAGTAGACCATGGGTACCTCCTGAGCACTCTGCAGGCATTTGGATTCGGACCTCAGTTTGTGAGTTTTCTCTGGTGCTGTGTGCCTCCGCAGAGTGTTTGGTTAGGCTCAACTGGACCCTCACCGAACTGGTCAGCTTCGGGCAAGGAGTGCGGCAGGGGTGCCCCCGTTCGGGCCAGCTATACGCTCTGGCGATCGAGCCTTTCCTCTGTCTCCTCTCCAGGAGGTTGACAGGATTGGTGCTGCGGGAGCCAGAGCTGCGGCTAGTCCTGTCAGCGTACGCCGATGACGTACACCTCGAGGTCCAGGACCCGGGCGACTTGGCGCGAGTGGAGGCATGCCAGGCCATCTATTTGGCAGCCTCCTCCGCCCGAGTCAACTGGGTCAAGAGCTCTGGCTTGGCGGTAGGGGACTGGCGGCAGGTAAGCTCCCTCCCACCCGCGCTTCAGACCATCCGGTGGAGTGCGGGTCCACTGCTCTATCTCGGCGTTTACCTTTCCGCCACGCACCCTTCCCTGCCAGAGAACTGGCAAAATTTAGAGGGCGGGGTGATAGAGCGGGTCCGGAAATGGACAAGGCTACTCAGATGTCTCTCCCTCTGAGGGAGAGCGCTGGTGCTTAACCAACTAGTCCTGTCCATGCTCTGGTACCGGCTCAACACCCTGGCCCCGGCCCCGGGTTGCCTGACCCACCTCTGGAGATTGATTCTAGAGGTCTTTTGGTCAGGAATGCACTCGGCCCCTGTTGGAGTTCTTCATTTACCCCGAAGGAAGGAGGGCAGGGCCTGAAGTGTCTGTATACTCAGGTCCGCGTTTCCGCCTCCAGGCCCTGCAGAGGCTCCTTTATAGTGCAGGTAGTTCGACGTGGAGCATATTGGCGCATGCCTTTCTGCGCCGCTTCCAAGGGCTCCGATACGACCGGCAGCTCTTTTATCTTTGTCCAAGAGGTTTTCCGCGAGACCTCTCCGGGCTGCCGGTCTTCTACTAGGACCTCCTTCGGACCTAGAAACTGTTTCTAACGACCAGGTCTGTGGCGGCCACCATGGGAGCAGATCTCCTCACGGAGCCCCTGCTACACAACCCCCAGCTCTGTGTGCAGGTGGCGGAGTCTCACTCGGTGCGCCAGAGGTTGGTCCTGGCGGAAGTCACGAGGGTTGGAGACCTCCTGGACTACGACTGGAGAGACTGGCTGGATCCCCTGATGCTCGCTCGGTGCATGGGGCTCTCCAGCCCTCGTACCCCCCCGGCGCGTACTTCAGGAGGTCAAGGCCGCCTTGACCCCTGCTGCTCGGGCTTATGTCAACTGAGCCTTGCGCGAGGGCACACCCCGCCCATCCTCTACCCCAGGCCTGCTAGACCTTTCCATTGGGCCCCTACCCTGCCGATCCCAACAAACCCTCTCCCTTTCACTGCAAGCCGGCTGCATGAACTGCAGCTGGTCAGTTTTCAAATCGCAGCACAGAAATATTTATACACACTTACGCTTCACCCCCTTCACGTCCACACCCTGGTGTCCTGCCCCGATACAAAATGGCGGAACCTCCTGCCACCTTTGGAGGGTGAGCAACCTCGATGGGCCAGCCTGTATTCCACCTTGGTCCCGAGACCCGTTGGGGACATCAGTTGGCGGCTCCTTCACGGAGCTGTGAGCACGGGCGTGTTTCTGATACGGTTTACCCCATCCCAGATACTTGCCTTTTTTGTAATGTGAGGGAAACCCTGGCACACGTATATTTAGAGTGTGCCAGATTGCAGCCCCTTTTTTGGCTCCTCACAAATATTCTATTGCGCTTTTGGCTTCATTTCTCCCTTCACCTTTTTATCTATACACTTCCCATCCATGGCCCCACAAAGTTGCGGGATCTTCTGGTTAACCTCCTCCTAGCCTAGGCTAAAACATCCATTTATAAAACCAGAGAGGGGAGGTTGGCCCATGAAGCGTCCTGCGATTGTAGGGCCTTTTTCTGATCCTCAGTACATTCACGTATCCGGGCGAAGTTCCTCTGGGCGGCGTCCACCAACTCCCTTGACGCCTTTGAGGAGCGGTGGGCGCTGTCCGGGGTTCTCTGCTCGGTGACCCAGTCCGGTTCCCTCCGTCTGACCCTTTGATTGAGGGGAAGAGAGAGAGATGCCAGCCCCAGCCATTGCCGCTGTGGATACCATCATTACTGTCATCAGGAGAGGTCCTATAATACATGGGTGTCTACCCCCCCAACCCTAAACCGCCCACCCCGCAGCCATGCCCATCTTGCCGGGCACTCTCAGGAGAGGGATAATCGGTGACACTGGGCGCGGCACTAGGTAACTCAGGAGGGTGGAAGACCACGAGTGTCAAGGAAGCCCCCCAGTTCTGGGCCCAGGCTAGCCTGAACACTTCTCTCTCCTGAAAGCTGCTGTGTTATACCGTCTGTTTGCGTTGTTTTGTTGCATAGTTTGTTTTGTTTTCTTTGGTAATTCTTTGTAAGTGTTACAAATAAAATTCTTTTCTGTTTCAAAAAAAACAAACAAAAACCTTCCCTGTTACCTTACCCAGGGAAAAAGGACCTACTTAGCCTGCTTCCTGCTGCTGCCCTCTGGCCTGGGCTTTCCTTGCTTTTTGCCCCTGCTTTCGGCTTCCCCCGTGACTGGGCCAGACACTCTCCCCTCTTTCTTTTCATTGCTTTTTTTCTTTTTCTGCTGTTGCTAGAATGCTGGCCAGCTGCCGGCCGGCTATTAGCCCCTGCCTGCCCCTGGCCCACCCTCGGATGCTGCTGCCGCTCCAGCTGAACCCCCCCACCCCCCGAGAGAGGGGATCCCTGCCAGCCTGCTTCCCTGGAGAGGGGGAGTGGAAGGACCCAGCCCCCAGACCCAGCCGCTTGCTGTTCGTCTGCGGACCCATCTCCGGTCGAGAGGACTCTTATCACTTGCTCAGACATTTCTGGAATGCTGCTGCTGCAAAAAAGAAAGCCCGGAACAGACAGAGAAAAAGCCGTCCACCGGAGGAACACCGCCCGGGGAATCTATAAATCGCTGTAGAGGGGCCCTAAGACTGAGTAACTTTTGAACTGTGCTCTCATGTGGGGGGAGGTCTTGACTGTGTCTTAACTGTGTTTGTAGGGACACAAGGGGTGTGGCACGGAGCTGCCCCCTGATCCATCTGTGTCCTCCCAACCCCCACAATACGATCTTCACCCCCCCACTCCACCATCTTTGCTGGCTGTCTAACATCTGCCTCTGGACTCAGCTGCTCACTCTGATTCCACCGCGTGAGCAAGAAGCACCAGCCAACCAAACAGGACTCTCTGGACAAGTGTACGGTGGTTCATGTGCCCCTCCCCGCGAATTGTCCACCCCACAGCTTGTCCCTTTCTACCTGACCCCATCTCCTGTTAATCACCCGCCACCACCCCTGCTGGGGCATCCGCAATGGAGGGCACCAGGGTGACCTCCGCCACTGCCATACCCATCGCCTCCCCAGACTCTAGGGAAGCCCCCCCAGCCGGTGGGAAAGGCCAGGGCAAGAAGAAGGAGAAGGGACCCACTAAAACCACCGGGCCTTTCATGGCAGGGCCCACCCCCACTGCTGCGGCCCCGCCACCGACCACGGCATCCTCCCCCGCTGTCCCCTCCACCAGCTCTGCGGATGTCCTTCCCTCAGCCCCCAGGATGTATGCCCGGGTGGCGGAAGCCCCCGCGCCTGCCGCCTTGTCATCTCTCCTGCCCACCACCTCCGCACCATCAATAGCGGCCAGGGCCCTTTCCCCACCATGACAAGGAAGCACGGTGTCCAATGCCTCCTGGTGCCCACCTCGCCCCACGTGGAGACCTACGTGCGGGTGTTGGCGAGGGTGGTGGGGACCTCGGCCATTGTGGCGGCCTCCAAAATGTACGGGAAGGTCATCTTCTTCTTAGCATCAGAAGCTGCTGCCCAGGAAGCACTGGAGAGGGGCCTGGAGGTGGAGGGGGGGTGTCTGTCCTCCTAGAGCCACTAGAGGACCTGGGTGTCCACCTGGTCCTGACCTCTGTCCCTCCTTTTCTCCCCAATGCTGCCCTGCTACCCGCCCTCTACACCCCGGGGAAACCTGTTTCTGTTATCAACCCTCTCCCATTGAGCTGCAAAGACCCCACCCTCCGTCACATTTTTTTTCTTCCGCCGGCAAGTGCAACTTTTACTGCCATTGGCGGCGCGTGATGGAGTGGTACTTGAAGGGTCCTTCCTAGTCCCCCATCATGGGGCCCGTTACTGGGTGTACTTTCCCACGAGGGAAGCCCGGTGCTACCTCTGCCGGACTTCGGGGCACGTCCGGAAGGACTGCCCCTTAGCCCGGCAAAGAGGGGCAATCTGGGATCCCCGAGACCCGGCAGGACATCGGCCCTGTCATTGCTGACACCCCTAGCTGCCCGCCCCCCTCCTCCTCTTCGGATCACCGCTACTCCCGCTCAGGCCCAAGGGGCACCTCCCCCACAACGCCCAGAGGAGTGAGAGAGCCCCGCCCTCGCTGCTGACAATCTAGCGGGGCCTATGGAGGAGGGTGTGGCAGAGATACCACCAGGCATGGGAGAGAGCGTGCCCCAGGAAGAATCCTCCCTCCCTTATGCTGCCCCACCGTTCCCCTGCTCCAAGTCCCTGAGCCATCGCCTTTACCCCCTGACATGACCCCTGCTAACCAGCCCCCAGATGATGCCATGGAGGGCTGGGCCCTAGTCCAGTGGAAATGAGGCAAGCGGAAGGCTTGAGCTCCACCTCATCTACCCGAGGCGGAGGCCCCCGGGAATACCAGGAAGGGGGGCACTGATGCTGAGCCTTCCGCTTTGCCCACTAGTGCGTCCCATCCACCAGTGTCAGCCGGGAAAGACGCGGCAGCCCCGGAGGGTAGTGTCTCCCCTCCACGGGAGACCCTCCCCTCCAAGACCCTCGAGGAAGCCCCTTCTGTCCTGATGCTACCCAAAGCCCCCGTGAACCCCGAGGCAACCGTCGTGGCGGGTGCTGGCGGGGAGAACCCCGGGGCGGCAGAAAGTGTCCTCTCCTCCATGTTCGAGGAGATGGAGGCCTTAGATCTGACCCCGGTTGCCCAGGGGAGGACGACCTTTTGCCAGCAAATCTCAATCTGGGTGACCTCACTTCACCCCTCTTTTCCCCATGCTCCCTCCCCTTAACTGCTGCTTCCACTCCCACCTCCGATGAGCCCCTGGACTCCTCCACCGACCCAGCCGCTGATGGCACCCAGCTGATGACCACCGAGCCTGCTCAGGTGACAGCTGGTGCCACATGGCTGGGACATGAGTCGCCGGGGCACCCCCCCCTTGGTGCGGAGCAATCGACTTCCTTCCCAGGCGGGGGCCCTACAGAAGATAATCCACCTCCTGATGCTGTGGCTGCTAAATCCACCACAGAGCACGTGCCCAGTGTCACTGAGAGCTCCCTCCCCACCCCCTTAACCCTTGAGCCTGATCGGGAGGTGCCACCATCCAGCTGCTTGCCTCCCGAAACCCGGAACCTCACCTCTGCCCCTGCCCCTGCCCCTACCCCTATCCAATTTACCTCCTGCAATGTCATTGCCACCCCCGGGGCTGTCTGCTTCCCTTTCCCAACTGATGACCCCCAGGGAGCAGCCTTTGTTTTCTCCTGCCCCGACCCATTAGGAGCTGCTATTTTCCCTCCACCGCCCTCTATTGCCCCAGAGCTTGAGGCGGGCCTAGAACCTCCAGCCCATCAGGCACCCTGTCGGGGATCCTCACCCTGCTTGTCCATTTTAGTGGACCACAGGGCTGCACCAAGGGCCACGCTGGGGAACAACCGGGAAACCATAACCCCACCCCCCCATGAGCTGCGAGGAGAGCTGCGGAAGTTTTTAGAGGATGTCCATGGCTCCCGCAACAAGGTACAACTTGATCTCCATCAACGGGGGGACTTATCTCAAATCCTCCAGGACACCAGGTCCCTCATGGGGGAAGGTAAAGAGACAGGGAAGCAGGATGCTGCGGCCTACTGGCGGGTCTGCATCTTCAGTGAACAATTACTCACCTATGGGATGGGTCACGGACTGCTGTGCGGCCCGCTGGGGGATGCAAGCGTCCCTGCCAGTGAGGACCCCCCCGACTCTCCCCATGACACCTCTCACCATTGCAACGTTGAACACCCAGGGTTGTAGGATGGCTTTCCACAGGTCCCAGGTGCTGTACTTCCTTCTGGAGGGAGGGTACTCTGTGGTTTTCCTGCAAGAGACCCATATGGACCCAACCACCGAAAACAGTTGACAGCTGGAGTGGGGGGACAGGGTCTACTTTAGCCATGCCACGGTTCGACTGGCTGGAGTGGCGATCCTGTTCTCCCCCGACCTACGGCCCAAGGTGCTAGGGGTCGCCGAGGCTGTGCCGGGTCGCCTGCTGCATCTCTGAGTCTGTAAGGAGGGGCTCATGGTTAACCTCGTTAACGTCTATGCCCAGACATCGGGCCCGGAGTGGCTGCAATTCTACCAGTGGGTGTCCACCTTCCTTGGCACCTTAGATTCTCATGAGTGCCTGGTCCTGGGAGGGGACTGTAATACCACCCTCGAGGAACAGGGCCGCTCAGGGACAGAGCAGAGCCCGGCTGCAGTGGACACCCTCTGGGAGATAGTTGAACATCACTCCCTAGTGGACATCTGGCGCGACCACCATCCGGATGACACTTCCACCTTCACCTTTGTCCAGCTGGAAGCCCATCAGTCGAGCCACTCCCGGTTGGACCATATTTATTTATCACGCTTCCATCTCTCACGAGCTCACTCCTCCAGCATTCGGCTGGCCCCATTTTCTGACCATCATCTAGCCACCGTGACAGCCTCCCTCTGTGCAGAGAGGCCGGGACCCAGCCTGTTGGCATTTTAACAACAGCCTGTTGGAGGATGAGGGCTTCGTGACATCCTTCTGGGAATTCTGGCTGGCCTGGTGAGGGCAGCGGCGTGCCTTTCCCTCGGCGCGGCGATGGTGGGACCTGGGGAAGGTGCGCGCCCAGCTTTTCTGCCGCGACTACACCCGGGGCACCAGCCGATGGAGAAATGCGGCGATAGAGCAGTTGGAATGGGAGGTCTTAGAGCTGGAGAAGCGTCTGGCTGCCAGCCCCGAGGACCAGCTCCTCTTCGGACCGTGCCAGGAGAAGCAGGAGGAACTCCGGGCCCTCGAGAACCATCGGGCCCGGGGCGCCTTTGTTCAATCCCACATCCGCCTCCTTCGGGAGATGGATCGTGGCTCCCGCTTCTTCTATGCCCTGGAGAAAATGAGAGGGGGGCAAGAAACACGTCACCTGCCTCCTGGCAGAAGACAGCAGCCCCCTCACGGAACCGGTGGAGATGTGCGGAAGGGCACGAGCCTTCTACGCAAGTCTTTTCTCCCCGGATCCGACTGACCCTGGCGCTTGCAGAGTGCTCTGGGAGGAGCTCCCTACGGTCAGCGCAAGCAACCGAGACTGGCTAGAGTTGCCTCTCACTCTGGCCGAGTTGTTGGAAGCCCTCCATTATATGCCCACTAATAAGTCTCCAGGCATGGACGGGCTGACTGTGGAGTTCTACCTCATGTTTTGGGACATCCTCGGCCCAGACCTAGTCACCGTCTGGGCCAAGTCTCTGCAGAGCGGGGTCCTCTCTCTTTCGTGCAGGCGAGCTGTGCTTGCCTTACTGCCGAAGAAGGGGGACCTCCGCGATTTATGAAATTGGTGTCCCGTCTCGCTCCTCAGCACGGACTACAAAATCGTAGCGAAAGCAATCTTGCTGCGGCTAGGGTCTGTGCTGGAGGACGTGATCCACCCAGACCAGACCTAAACCATCCCGGACCGCAGTATTTTTGATAACCTATTTCTGGTTCGGGACCTTTTGGAACTCGGACATACAGATGGTCTGTCGTTCACCCTCCTGTCCCTAGATCAGGAGGAGTCTTTTGATAGGGTGGACCACGGGTACCTCCTGAGCACTCTGCGGGCGTTTGGCTTCAGATCCGAGTTTGTGGGTTTTCTCCGGGTGCTGTACACTTCCACAGAGTGTCTGGTTAAGCTCAACTGGACCCTGACCAAACCGGTCAACTTCGGGTGAGGAGTACAGCAGGGGTGCCCCCTCTCGGGCCAGCTGTATGCTCTGGCGATTGAGCCCTTCCTCTGTCTCCTCCGCAGGAGGTTGACAGGGTTGGTGCTGTGGGAGCCAGAGCTGCGGCTTGTCCTGTCGGCGTACGCCGATGACGTTCTCCTCGTGGTCCAGGACCCAGGCGACTTGGTGCGGGTGGAGGCTTGCCAGGCCATCTATTCGGCAGCCTCCTCTGCCCAGGTCAACTGGGTCAAGAGCTCTGGCTTGGCGATAGGAGACTGGAGGCAGGCGAGCTCCCTCCCACCCGCGCTTCAGACCGTCTGGTGGAGCGCAGGTCCACTGCTCTACCTCGGCGTTTACCTTTCTGCCACGCATCCGTCTCCTCTGGAGAACTGGGAAAACTTAGAGGGTGGGATGATACAGCGGCTCCAGAAATGGACGGGACTACTCCGATGTCTCTCCCTCCGAGGGAGAGCGCTGGTGCTTAACCAACTAGTCCTGTCCATGCTCTGGTACCGGCTCAACACCCTGGTCCCAGCCCTGGGTTTCCTGACCAACCTCCGGACATCAATTCTGGGGTTCTTTTGGTCAGGAATGCACTGGGCCCCTGTAGGAGTTCTTCATCTACCCCTAAAAGAAGGACAGGGCCTGAAGTGTCTGCACACTCAGGTCCGCGTCTTCCGCCTCCAGGCCCTACAGAGGCTCCTTTATGGTGCAGGCAGTTCGGCGTGGAGCATACTGGCGCATGCCATCCTGCATCGCATCCGAGGGCTCTGATATGACCGACAGCTCTTTTATCTCTGTCCAGGCGGTCTTCCGCGAGACCTTTCCAGGCTGCCGGTCTTCTACCAGGACCTCCTCCGGACTTGGACATTGTTTTTAACGACCAGGTCCATGGCGGCCACCGAGGGGACAGATCTCCTCGTGGAGCCCCTGCTACACAACCCCCAGCTCTGTGTGCAGGTGGCGGAGTCCCGCTCGGTGTGCCAGAGCTTGTTCCTGGAAGAAGTCACGAGAGTCGGAGACCTCCTGGACTATGACCGGGGAGGCTGGCTGGATCCCCTGATGCTCGCTCGGCGCATGGGGCTCTCCAGACCTCGTACCCCCCAACGCGTACTTCAGGAGGTGAAGGCCACTTTGCTGCCCGCTGCTCGAGCTTACCTTGATCGGGTCCTGCTTGAGGGCACGCCCCGCCCACCCTCTACCCCAGGCCCGCCGGACCTTTTAATTGGACCCCTGCCCCGTAGACCCAATTGACCCTCTCATCCCTTTACGGCAAGCCGGCTGCATGAACATGCTTCCAAACCGCACCAAGGAAACATCTATACACACTCGTGTTCCACACCCTTCACCCCCTCACCCTAGTGTCCTGGCCCGACACAAAATAACGAGACTTTCTGCCACCTTTGGAGGGTGAGCAGCCCCAGTGGACCAGCCTATATTCCACCTTGGTTCCGAGGCCCGTTGGGGACATTAGTTGGTGACTCCTTCACAGAGCTGTGAGCACAGGCATGTACTTGGTGCGGTTCACCCCCATCTTAGATACTTGTCCCTTTTGCAATGTGAGGGAAACCCTGGTGTACGTATATTTGGAGTGCGCCAGACTGCAGCCCCTATTCCGGCTCCTCACAAATCTTTTATTACGTTTTTGATTGCATTTTTCCCCTCACCTTTTTATTTATGCACTCCCCATCCGTGGCCTCACAAAGTCGCAGGATCTCCTAGTTAACCTCCTCCTGGCCCTGGCTAAAATGGCCATCTATAAAACCAGAGAGAAGAGGTTGGCTGATGGAGTTTCCTGTGACTGTGGGGCCGTTTTCCGATCCTCGGTCCGTTTACGTATCTGGGCGGAGTTCCTCTGGGCGGCGTCCACTGACTCCCTTGATGCTTTTGAGGAGTGGTGGGCACTGTCCGAGGTTCTCTGCTTGGTGTCCCCGTCCAGCTCCCTTTGTTTCAACCCTTTGATTGGGGGAGAGAGTAAGGGACCCCAGCTCCAGCCATTGCTGCTGCAGACACCACCACCTTAAAGGAGTCCTTTCACACATGGGTGCACGTGCTCCCCCCTCCGGGTTATCCACCCCACAGCCTGCCCCTTTGTTGCGTGCTTTCAGAGGAAGGAATTGTTGGTGACACTCGGGCGTGGTGCCAGGTAGCTCGAGGGGGTGGCAGACCTTGAGAGTCGATGAAGCCCCCTCGCTCTGGGCTACCAGGTAACTCAGAAGGGTGGAAGACCACGAGAGTCGAAGAAGCCCCCCACTCTGGGTCCAGGCAAGCTTGAACACTTCTCTCCCCTGAAGCTAATGAGAAAACAATTGTGATTGGTTGCTGTGTTACACATTGCATATGCTGTTGTTTTGTTTTGTAAGTGTGTTATGCAAATAAAAATACCTTTTTTGCTTAAAAAAAAATTACTCTCCTATAGCCATCTGGCCTGACCCTGTCACATCATGTTAAAACACAGCTTTAAATATTTTGTTAAATGTATAGCAATAAAAGTAATGGTCATCTGCTGCCCAGGAGTTAGTGTTTTCCATTCGGACCTTCTGTCTTCAGTCAATGTTTTCTGAAAATTTCATCTTCTAGTCATGACACTTTCCATGTGTGGTCCCTGTATGAAGGTGAATATTTGTTTGTCTGTTGAAATTGTGAGCAAAAACAGTATGGAGTATGAAAAGGCTTGAGAAATATATATTTCTCATCTATAAAAGGTACTGTGCTCTATCTTTGAACAGAGGCTCAAAACAGCTAGGTGTAGGAAACTCTTAACCATGGATGATTAATATTTTCTCAACAGGTTTTTAAAATATACATTTTTAACATTAGTCTAAATCTTGTCCTATTGAAAACTATTCATACTAGTTGACACATTTGGTGTTTTGCTCCATAAATTTGTTACGCTATTATAGGGGATGGGGAACAGACCCAACCCCCCCTCCCCCCTCAAAAAAAACCCAAACAAAAACAAAAAACAAAGAAAAAAAAACCCTCTGAGATCTTGCAATGCACACGAAACTTAAGAATGGCAAATATGCCATGTCAAAAACGTAACTGAAAAATGAAACACTAGTGAAATCAATGTATTGCTTCTAAGTCACTGAAAGCTTTTCTGGTGACAGCAATAACAAAACCAGACCTTTGTAATAGATCTTGTAATGATAGAAATAGAGATGAAAAAAAAATTCAGACAAGCTAGCAGAGCTTCAAAGATCCCTGGTTCATCATAGGATTGCTAGTACATTGCCACTGTTAGTCTTCATTACTGATCCATCATTTATACTGCTAGAGTAATCGCACCCTCAGAGCACATTGATGGCTGTATCTCAGATACGACATGAGAAATGTTACAAAAGCTGTAATTTAAAGTAAAAAGGATACAGAAGGGTAGGATGCTTTCTGGAGCACTGTCAGTCCCGCAGAACACAATACATTCAAGCACAGGAAGGAGCGGGGGACACCATCTTGGTAAATAGTGTGTGGCATTTGTAGTTGATTCACCAGTGCATTGACCCAGAGTTATATTGGTGTAAGTCGACTGAAAATGTTACACTGATGTAAAAGTGGAGGAAGACTGGTGAATCAGGACACACGTATTATACAGAAAAATGCATAAAAAGAAATTTGATCAGCTAATTAAAGCAAACAAGCTGTAATACTTATGCTACATGTGGTGGTGTATTATGAATATTATAACATGTCCCAGATCACAGAAACAATATCAAATATGAGTTCTTGTTTATTATGACAGAGGAGTAATCAGCTTGTAATCAAAACTAAATATAAAGTGGTGTGAGGTCTGACAGATTAGACTAAAGCTATTATAAATAATTTGGCACATTAACTTTTTGTGTGTTGTTACAAAAGATTTCAGCATTCTTGGCACTAGGGATGATGCTGGTGTAATTCAATTGACCTCAGTAGACTTATGGAGTTATATGTGTGTAAAAGTGTAACAGAGGGGAGAATCAGGAGCGAGTAATGTAAACTCAAAGTGCTAGATTCTGCTCTCAATTATACCAATGTAAACTTGGAGTAGTTGCACTAAAATAAATTCTTACTCCAGATTAACACTTGTGTTACTGAAAGCAAACCTGACTGAAAAACTCTTCTGTATAGCTGATGAGCAAAAGGTTGTGATTTTAGTTTCTGAAATTCAAAATGAAAATCAGTGTTTATTTTGGTCTGGGCTCATATTATCCAAACCCCACTGCCCAGCATTAATTCTGGGTAATTCAGCTTTCCAGTGACATGATACTGATCTTTTTAGCTACACTACTACACTGAACACAATAACTGCTGATCAGTCACCCCACAACAACCAGTTTCAACATGTTGCTGCCATTCATTTTTCTGGTTAGAAACTGATGCATTATTGTAATGCCTGTAGTTTGTAGTAGTGTTTTCTGGAATCTTACAGCAGTTATTGGGAGAACAGAGTGTGTTTAGACACTTTCTGGAGGAAATGGAACTGCTCACGATAAATGTGAATACTCACAAGCTGCAAAGGTGCTCTCTCCTCCTTGATGCCTTCTTAAAGGCTGTTTCAAAACTGTTGTCTCATTTTTCAAATCAAAGCATCTGAAACAATACCACTTAGTCTGCTTTGTTTGAGTCAAACAGCTTAGTCTGCTTTGTTGAGTTAGATGCTTTGGAAGTTCTTAAAGCCTGAACCCAAGTACTCTTTGGATGTGGTGGGGTGTTTGTTTGTTCCCCCCCCCCCCCCCCGCTTTACCCATATAAAACAGGCAGCATCTATTCTACTAAAAGAAAAATCTGGACCTCTTTTGCACTGCTGCCTGTGGAGGAAGACATAGGAAGTCTTTCTTCTCAGCATCAGATTAACACCAGAGCAGAATTGCAGTTCAGCATTCAAGAGAGACAGATGGGAGACTATCTACTTACATAACAAAGCTGCTATTAAAATGCCAGTTTTTATCTACACTTACCAGGCAGTGACATCTGAGAAACTAGAATTGCACAGAAAGGGAGTGACTTCTCAGGTCACATTGGGTAGCTATGCAACTACTGATTAGTAAGAGTGACTACTATGTTTTTCATCCACAGTATAAGCATGTGTACTATGTGTGGATTACAAAATGCAATAGATCTTTCCAGAGGGAGACAGTCAGTTCTCTGTTCTTTTCTTTGGTTTTGCAACTGGCTTCAAACTTTGAGCATGCTGCCAGGATTTTCTATTGCTCCAGTTATTTGGGGAATGTTTTAGTGAAGTGAAGTCTTTCCCAGAATGTGTAGTGAGTGTTAGATTCATCCTTGTGTAGTCCCTTCCCAGAGGTGTGGTTTCCTTGCTGGTGCTTGCTGTTTGGAGTGGCTTCTCCCTTCTCCTCACATGGGTTCGGTCCTGGGTTCTTTTTTGTGACACCTCATACCTCTATCCTCACTGTGTCTGAGACTCAAGGGGTGATGTCCCTTGGGAAAATGAATAATGTTACTACTGCTGGAAAGGAGCATACAACCCAGTACGCACAAGAAACAAGTAAGTACATCAATACAAATCCCAGAAGAGAAATGACACCCACCCAAAATAACAATAAAACCAGGGAAATTATTGAAAGAAGGAAAACAGGTTGTGGGGAAGGAAAGGGTTAAGGTTAACTAATAGAAAATGTCCAACACATTTCCCACTTCCCACAACTCTTCCCAATCCCTCTCCCTTCCCAGGCAGATGGTAAGTAGAGGGCAAGTCCCTAGATGAGTGCTGCAGTGTTGTCCTCTTATAGTGTCTTCACTCCTGGGTGAGTAAGGGTGCCTCAGTTCTCTCTGGTCTGGAGTCCTGTGAAGGTCTCAGCTGGCTCTCAGCAGGCAGCACTGGGTTGAACCTCTACCACTACGGATGCTGGTCTCTGCAGGGCTGGAACTGCCTGACCGATCCTCTAGATCTCACAGTAGTTTAAAGACTCCTTTTATCAGAAAGTCCCTGACTGATCTGATTCTCTCTCATCTTCCAAACACAAAGCTCAAAAGTAAAATTAAAACTAGACTCTTCTCAATCTTCCCCAGGACTGAGAGGTTGGAGATGATCAAATGATAGTGAGCTGTAAAAGAAGTTGTCCAGCATTGAGCATTGATTTTAAAAGAGACTGGGTTATAGCTTATTTTAAGGTATTTGATGAAACCCTCTTTGTGAGGGAGGCAGTGGCTTCTTCCATTTTTTGGGGATGTAATCAGGATGGCACCCTGCATGTGTGTATGCTGCTCTCAACAGCAGGACAACTTACTTTCATGTCCTCTGCCATGCCTTCCTCAAGTCCACCCAGGCCTCTTGGAGCCAGCCTCTTGTACAGTAGCAGAGGGGAGATAATGTCACCTACGCTGTCCACACCCTTCGCTATTCACCCAACCTTACTCAGCTACTAGTGGGGGAGGAAGCATTTTTCCCAAATTGTTTCGTGTAATCTTTCAGGCTAGCTAAAGAGGAGTATGTGGATGACTGTATAATGATTTGTAGTGTATTTTAATGTGTTACAAATCTTTTACTTCCATATCATGTCATTGTTCATCAGAAACTTCAGCAAGAATATAGGCATTACTTCTACTGCATGAGTAATTTTATCTCTCACCTTTACATACATTGAGCAGCATTCGTGTAAGTCACTCAATCTATAATGATACTTTGAACATCTCCAACCCCTATGATTTGTTATTTTTAACTTCTAATCAGTTTTACTTAGTGCATATAAAAATGCTTTGATTACTTGATCACATACACTGAGATTTTTCTAAGGATCAAAATTTGATCAAATCAAAGC
Organism: Lepidochelys kempii; assembly: GCF_965140285.1. Classification (NCBI taxonomy): domain Eukaryota; kingdom Metazoa; phylum Chordata; order Testudines; family Cheloniidae; genus Lepidochelys; species Lepidochelys kempii. Next base: position 88,449,321 of record NC_136380.1, read on the forward strand.
CTTACTTCACTAGCATACAAAGAAATACTTCTCAGTGAGCAGTATATTTACCCTCCAAAAATCAGGAAATAAAGTTAAGGTCCAAATACAATTATAATTCTGTCCCTTTGTGCATATGCATTCTTTAATTACATGATCAGGTACAATTTGTGAAATGCAATATAAAATTATATTTTTTCTACTACCTTAGATAATGTGTAGGTTCTTATATTTATTTGATTCTTGTATACTGACCCTAGATTTAGTGTCATAATGGTTAAATATTACTTGATTGGATTAGACTCTTTTCATAAATTCTTTTCTCTCTAAGCTGTGTATTTTAATAGGGCTCTGTGACAGTCTATACCAAGCATTTGATGCCCCCTTGCTGGAGCTCCTCCTCACCCCTGACAGGTTGGCACACCCATCCATACGAAGGTGCCCTGCTGGAAGGGAAGAATGGGTGTTGCCTAGAGATGCCTCCCATGATCAGTGCAGGCAGAATTGACAAGAGTTGGTCTTCTGGGACCTAGAACAGCCTGGAGCATGCAAAGGCCAATCAGACCTAGGTAAAAAGCGCTGGCTACTTCTATTGGGGGCCAGTTCTGAGTGAAGTCTGAGCAGGTAGGGAAGGTTCTCCTTGTCCTAACCCAAGTCAGGGGTCTCACCTAGCCAATACTTGCCTTGAAGATATATGAAGGACCAGTGTTTATATTCTGGACTTCAAATCTGAATTTAAAATAGCCTCCTAAATATTATTTTTTCTGTTAACCCTGGAAAACAATTGGGACCGAGAGCTGACATGGCCATAGGACTAAGCCACGGAGGCAGCAGATTATTGTTTAACCAGGACACAAGGGGGTGCTAGAGAGGAATAGTCATTTCACCAGATCTCAACAGAAGGGGTGCTCTGGTAGTGAGTGCATACTCTCACAGCTTCAATTCAGAAGAGCTTCCCTGTTCAGAAAAGCACTTAAACATAAGTACTCTTCTTAATAGGCTGGGGATGCATGTGTGCTTAAATAGTTTTCTGAATTGGGGTCTTACTCAGCAGCCATGTACTACCAATTTTAAATTCAGCAGTTGCATGTGCAACCATAATTTAGTTATTTTGTGACTTAATTCTTACATGTGCTGCCTTACCAGTCTTTCCAATTAGTTTTTTGACAGATTTTTTTAAGTGGATTTTGATTTTAAGTATGAAACTTTTACCAGGCTAAACAACAGAATGCCCCATCTAGGCCTTATTTCTTATGAGGGCCACAGAACATAGCTTCTTTCCTTCAAACCTACACCGGTAGTTATGCATTTTGTATTTTAAAAGGTACACAGAAAATGAAGGAAGTGGTCCTGTGTAGCCCTAACACACTCATTGCACACAGTTACTAAATTTAAGACTATGTAGCTAATTTAGCCAAGCACCCACATGCAGCACAGCTTGTTTTCCCCTCTGACGGTTGCTTAAAAATGCTAAAGAATCACCATAATTGTGATGCAGGTGTGCAAACTATAATCTGAGTGCTCAGAAGTTGGTCACATCTAAAATGAGATTTGCCACAACACGTATGTAATTTAGTCTTCTTAAATCAGGAAAAGCTTTAATTCTTTTGCTACAGTTTTATCATAGTTCCTGCCAACACATCTTTCATTCTATATTAAGTCCTAGTTCTAAACACTTCTAGTGGGGTAAATCTGCCTCCTTTTATTGTGTCTACAACAGTTGCCCTTTCCTCTCTCTTTACAGCAAAACTTTCTTCCACAGTCTCTTTTAATTTCTTGACTAGACTGCTGTAAACTCTTCTCAAGAACTGGGGAGATACCAATCCCTGCAGCCTGTCCAAAAAAAATTCCACCACTTCATCTTCCACTCACACTGTTTTAACTATCATGCCTTCCTTTTTGAATCTCTTCACAGATCTCAATTTTTTTTGCATAGAAATGTCCAGCTTAATTGTCTCTTACATTCAGAGATCTCCTCCAAGACATGGCAACTCAGCTTCTGACTCATGTTTGCAGCTTGAGTTCAAGCCTATAGGGCAGTCTGGGGTTGAACTTGATCTACTAACCTGACTGAAAAGCCAATTTGCCATGCTTTCACTGCTATTTTAACTTGAATTAGCTAACCTGAGTTAAGAATACACCTTCTTTAGCCGTGTAGACATCCTTACTCATGTAAGTAGTCCTTACTCCCACAAGCAAGCCCACTGATTTCAAACAGTGTATTCGTAAGTCCAAGAACAACTTCATATGATTAAGAGTTTACATAATACGGCCCTTAGTTTATAATTTACTTGGGGAAAGTTTGCCTGTTACAAAATGCTGTAAGGCACTATATTTGTAATGACAATACAGCAGGAACTCACTAATTCACACTGATGTTATGGAGACCCATTTGACATTGCTAACTCATGCAAACTGGTAAGTGAATAAACATGGCAAAAAAAATCAAGCTACTGCAGCATAAACTGTTCTGTAGTCATTTATACTGACAAAAGTACTTCACTGGTAGACTGTGATGTAACATAATTAAAATTAAATTACTATTTTTTTTAAAGTAATGACACATTAGTAATATAGACATGTTAAATTGTTGAATCTTTCCTGTGAAATGGGGTGAGAAGGCAAATGATTTCATGAGATTTACTTGGTTTGCAGTTCAGTGGAAGACTTAGTGTGGTTCTATTATACAGTAATATTTGTGCTAGTCATGTATACTATACTACCAATAAAAGTGCACCTGAATTGTCAGGAACCTAAGGATAAAAATATCCATACATTTAACAATATGGGGACAAATTCTCTGTGAGGAAAATTTGTTCCACATTCTTTAGGGTCTTGCATCTTCTATTTAAATATCAAAGAGGAAATGTGACATGAGAAACAATGGATAAGACACTGAAGTGAGAAGAGGGAATAATGTTTGGTTATAGATTAACTAATTGCATGCAGTTGAAGGAAATGCAACAGATCTAATCTACCTGGATTTCAGTAAGGGATGTGATACAGTTCCACATGGGAATTTTTTAGTTCAGTTGGAGACAATGGGGATTAATATGAGAATTGAAAGGTGGATAAGGAACTGGTTAAAGGGGAGACTACTACGGGTCGTACTGAAAGGTGAACTGTCAGGCTGGAAGAAGGTTACTAGTGGAGTTCCTCAGGGATTGGTTTTGGAACCAATCTTCATTAACATTTTTATTACTGATCTTGGCACAAAAAGTGTACGAATAAAATTTGTGGATGACAAAAATTTGGGAGGTATTGCCAATATGAAGGAGGATCAGCATATCAGAGAAGAAGATGTGGAAGACCTTCAAAACTGGAGTAATAGAAATGGGATGAAATTTAAAAGTGCGAAATGGAAGGTCATGCATTTAGGGATTAACAACTTTTTTTCCCCCCATAAACTGGGGATTTATCAGTTGGAAATGACAGAGGTTGAGAAAGACCTGGGTGTATTGGTTGATCACAGGGAGACCGAGCCCCCAATGTGATGCAGCAGTGAAAAAAGGCTAATGTAGCCCTAAGATGCATCAGACAAATCATTTCCAGGAGAGATAGGGAAGTATTAGTACTATTATACAAGACACTGCTGGGACCCCCATCTGGAATATTGTGTGCAATTCTGGCTTCCCATGGCTAAGAAAGGTGAATTCTAACTGGAACTGCAGAAAAGGGCTACTAGGATGATCTGAAGAATGGAAAATCTACCTTATGATAGGAAATTCAAAGAGTTTAGCTTATTTAGCCTAACCAAAGGAAGGCTGAGGGGAGATATGATTGCTCTCTCTAAGTACATCAGAGAGATAAATACCAGAGAGGGATGGGAATTATTTAAGTTAAGTGCCAATGTGGACACAAGAACAAATGGATATAAACTGGCCATCAATAGGTTTAGTCCTGAAATTAGATGAATGTTTCTACTGATAAGAGGAGTGAAGTTCTGCAGCTGTCTTCCAAGGGGAGCAGTGGGGCAAAAAACCTAACTGGCTTCAAGACAGGACTTGATGATTTAATGGGGGGCATGGTATGATGAAACTGCCTACAATGGTGCTACTGCTAGTAGCAAATATGCCCAACATGGTGATGGAACAGTAGATGGGGATGGCTCTGTGTTACTACAGTTAATTCTTTCCTAGAAAGAATTTTCCTGGCTGGTGAGCTTGCCTAAACACCCAGGGTCCAATTGATCACCATATATGGGGTGGGAAAGAAATTTTCACCTGGGTCAGATTGGCAGGGACCTTGGCTTTGGAAGAGGAGGGCTGCCTTCCCCTCCAGCATAGGGCAAAGTCACTTACAGATTTAAACTAGTGTAAGTGATGGAGTCTCTGTAATTTGAAGTCCTCAAATCAGGGTTTAAAGATTTCTTCAGTAACTTGGCCAGCTGTTATGGTTCAATTACAGGAGTGGGTGGGTCAGGTTCTGTGGCCTGCAATGTGCAGGTGGTCAGACTAGATGATCATGATGGTCTCTTCTGGCCTTGAAGTCTGAGTCTATAAGTCTGTGGAAGCCCCTGTGCTGCCTGTGTACTATTGATTTGCACTTTAACCCCGAACAACCTTCACACGACACGATAATAGGTGTTTTTCATGTTCTTTATTCTCACTGTGTTCATCTTGGGCCTCATTCTTGGAGCAGTACAGGTAAAAGTTTCAAAATTAGGAATGTTTTCATGATTTATTTTAAGGAAATTTGAGCAACTAAATACTTTCTCTCACACAGGGTTCTTCAGTGAAGGGGGAAAAAATTGTTGCCTGCAGAGATACAGATGCTTTTAGAGTAAATGTACAATGGCAGTTAAGAACAGCAATGTTTGCAAAGGTTCCAGCTGCCTTCTCGATTTCCAGTAAATTATACAATCTTCTCTTGAATCTACATATTTATTATTATGAAAGTGTTCTTCTACTATTATAAATGCATTGCCTATGTCCTCATAGTGCCATTACACTCCCAGCAGGTGAGGCTGAAGCAATGCATTTGAACAATACCCCGTGGACCAAATTTATTCCTCATACAGTTCTATGTAGCTATGCCAGGGATTAATATGCTCTCATATATAACCAAAGAGGGGTTTCTGCTAAGGGAGTTATGGCACTGAGGAGCTGAAGAAATCCTGTCTAAATCCAAGATTCAGCATTAAGAGCCTTCTACCCTACAATTTAAATAATGCTCTACCTGAGGTTAGTAAACTTCATCTGTCTGCTGGTGGCATAAGAGCTAGGGTGCCAATATAAATGACTAGCTGAGCTCACTTCATATTATTTGGAAGTCCGCAAAAGCAGCTTGTGGAGTTAATCTCCATTTTAAAGTAAAATAAAATGTGTCAACTGAAATACATCTGCATTAATCAATTTCCGATTGGATGATTATCTATGAATGCTAGTAACATGTTGTGTTGATGTAGAGCAGGGATCAGCAATCTTTGGCACTCGGCCCATCATGGAAATCCGCTGGTGGGCCGGGACAGTTTGTTTACCTGTAGTGTTTACAGGTTTGGTCAATCACAGCTCCCACTGGCCTTGGTTCACAGTTCCAGGCCATTGGAGGCTGCGGGATGTGATGGCTAACACATCCCTCAGCCCGCGCTGCTTCCCGCAGCCCCCATTGGCCTGGAACAGCAAACCGCGGCCAGTGGGAGCTGTGATTGGCCGAACCTGCGGACGCTGCAGGTAAACAAACCGTCCCAGCCCGCCAGCTGATTTCCCTGATGGGCCACATGCCAAAGGCTGCCGATCCCTGATATAGAGGATTGTTAGTATTAGGGTTTTTTTTTCTATATGTTGTATACATTTTTATATATTTTGATGTATGATCACATGATAAACCCCACAGTGGCCTTGCAAGGGTTAATGGACTCAGTCAGCCTCACCCCAATACACCTGTACTTGCTGTCAGGCTTGGAAGGGGTGAATAAAAGGGGAGTGGACTGATGGCTGGGAAGGAGAGCAGACCTCTTATTCTTTCTCCATGTGAGAAGGCAGGACTAGACCTGGATGCATCCAGAGACTGCTGATTACTAGAGCTTCCTGAGAGAAGGTAGGCCTGGCATGTATTATTATGGTTGCTTTTCTGCATGAGATTACTTGCTTTTCTACCTGGGTCCTTCGTCTGGTCCAGATAAGACTGCTTGCAGGTGGTGTGCATGTGTGGAGGAGTGGTCACCCTCAGTAAGCATCTGTGGATTTTGCATGCTATTGCAATGCACACTAATTTGATCAAGTTCCCCAGTTACAGATTACTATCCTGCATATCTATTTATAGTTTTACATGACATGTATTTAGCTGAGAAAGTTTGTCTTAAGAAGAATATCTGTTAAGATACACTGGAGATGGTAGATACAATCAAGCTGTGTCCCAGCAGAGACTTATAGTGATTATTTCGACTGTGCTATAGGTTTCGATAACACTTCATGGATTCATAAGGCAAAATCCCTACCCTGAAAAGTTCAAAATCTGGTTGAATAAGGCCTTATGAAGGGGTGACATTAGATAAGGGAAGGATGTTTGATTTTGTTTAATTCAATTGTGAGTCATTAATGACTCAACAGATAAATCTGTGAGCTTTTCAGGCAAAGTTGTATTTCTCTATATTAACAGGTTTCAGAGTAACAGCCGTGTTAGTCTGTATTCGCAAAAAGAAAAGGAGTACTTGTGGCACCTTAGAGACTAACCAATTTATTTGAGCATGAGCATCTGATGAAGTGAGCTGTAGCTCACGAAAGCTCATGCTCAAATAAATTGGTTAGTCTCTAAGGTGCCACAAGTCCTCCTGTTCTTTGCTCTATATTGTACCATCAGTTTTCAAAGCAAAAAATTCCCATTAGATCAACTAAATTACAGATAAATATCACTGGCATAATATGGCTCTTCATTAGAAAAAAAATCATAGGACTGGAAGGGATCCCAAGAAATCATCTAATCCAATCCCCTGCACTCATGGCAGAACTAAGTATTATCTAGACCATCCCTGAAAGGGTGTTGTCTAACCTGCTCTTAAAAAGTCTCCAGTGATGGAGATTCCACAACCTCCCTAAGCAATTTATCCCAGTGCTTAACCACCCTGACAGGAAGTTTTTTCCGAATGTCCAACCTAAACCACCCTTACTGCAATTTAAGCCCATTACTTCTTGTCCTATTCTTGGAAGTTAAGAAGAACAATTCTTCTCCCTCCTCCTTATAACAAACTTTTATGTATTTAAAAACTGTTATCATGTCCCCTCTCAGTCTGCTGTTCTCCATACTAAACAAATGCATTTTTTTCAGTCTTCCCTGATAGGTATGTTTTCTAGACCTTTAATAATTTTAGTTCCTCTTCTCTGGACTTTCTCCATTTTTTTCCACATCTTTCCTGAAATGTGGTTCTTAGAACTGGAAACAATACTCTTGTTGAGGCCTAATCAGTGCAGAATAGAGCAGAATTTCTTCTTGTGTCTTGCTTAAAATACTCCTGCTAATACATCCCAGAATGGTATTTGCTTTTTTGCAACGTTGTTACACTGTTCATGCATATTTAGCTTGTGATCCACTATGACCCCCAGAACCCTTTCCACAGTGCTCCTTCCTAGTCATTTCCTATTTTGTTTGTGTGCAACTGCTTGTTCCTTCCTACGTGAAGTACTTTGCATTTGTCCTTATGTAATTTCATGCTATTTACTTGAGACCATTTCTCCAGTTTTTCCATATTTTGAATTTGAATCCTATCCTCCAAAGCACTTGCAACGCCTCCCAGCATCACTCTAAGAGAAATGGAGAATATTCTATACTCCAACAACTGAGCTGCATTTGTGAATGTCATAACTCTGAATTTAGGTTAGTGTAAAGAACTGCAGAATTTGGCCCATGTCTCTTCTGGGGCTATTTATTCTTAACATTTTCCTTTGTATATGTATGATCCTGCCTGTAAAAGATTTACCTGAGTAAGGACTGCAGGATTGAGTGTATAAATTGTACATGGACAATTTATTATGGCAATGCCTGCTTGGAGGTATGAAACAAGATGCTGATTTTCACTTAAAGGAGGTAGGAGATGGAAGTTAGTTGAATCACTATAGTTAAGGATCTGTTAACATTTCTGTTATAAATGTGTATTTAACATTTTGTATCCTATCAATAACTCTGGGCTAAAACCTGACACAAATCTTGGCCTAGAACAGTGGTTCCCAAACTTGTTCCATCGCTTGTGCAGGGAAAGCCCCTGGCAGCCTGGGCCAGTTTGTTTACCTGCTGCATCCGCAGGTTCGGCCGATCACGGCTCCCAGTGGCTGTGGTTCGCTGCTCCAGGCCAATGGGAGCTGCTAAAAGTGGCGGCCAGTACGTCCCTCGGCCCGCGCCACTTCCAGCAGCTCCCATTGGCCTGGAGCAGCGAACCATGGCCACTGGGAGCTGCGATTGGCTGAACCTGCGGAAGCGGCAGGTAAACAAACTGGCTCAGCCCAGCAGGGGCTTTCCCAGCACAAACGGCAGAATAAGATTGGGAATGACTGGCCTAGAATGAAACATTTTTAAGTGATTTGATTTTTATTTATTTAGGAAGAAAAAACTTGTATTGAGAGGATTCATGGCCAGAGAAACTGATACTCTCTGTCAATAATAGCATAGGCAACTTCAGTGCCTCACCCACGTATTTCAACCATATAATTGAAAATTCAATAGTAGACAGGAAAGGGTAACTTTTTCCATCCTTGGATCACCTGCTGATGATTTCAACTTGTTCCAGTTTTGATGATGGTTACTTCCACGTGCATAACTCTTTGCTAGTAGGCCACCAACTCCGTTCACACAGATAGACAATGAGCAGATTGTGTACTCAGGCCTTTTGGAATTGAATGGGAGATATCTGGAGGTGAAAGTCTCTGTTACTAATCTTCAGAATTATCTAGTCAATGAAGGAATTATCCATGTTTAAAAACTTACTACAACCTTAACTATGACTTCAGTACCACTCTGCCATCATGTTAAAGGTTGGATACAAAACCACAGTTTAAGCATTTGAGAGCATGAGTCTGCTAAACTTAATTTACACAAGTAATTTCCACCCTCAAGTACTCCCTTTGAAATTTAATGAAGTTGAAGTGTTAGGCAGCATGCTACCAAAATCTTGGCACAATGAAGAGAAAATAAGATTCCTAGATAATGTTCCTTCTTGACTGAGGTGTGTTTTTGTGGCATCAGTCCTGAATACACTTACATGTGTAAAGTTACTTATGGATGTAACTAGTCAGGTTGTTGCTCAGTTGGATTCCTTGTGTCTATCAAGTTACTCAAGGACATTATTGTAAGATCTTAGCCTTAAATTGTAACCTCCTCAGGCTGCTGTTGATGATAATGATGATATACTTATGTGTGTTTTGGCACTGCAGAAACAGACAAAGCAGGGACAGTTGCACTGTGGGGAGTAGGGAAATGGGACCTACCTGGGGCCAAACACCCCCCAGCACCTCTCTGTACTGAGATCTGTTAAGTAGAAATGCCCTTCCCCTCCACCCCCCATACTGTGGAGGGACTAGGAATCAGGTGGTGCCTTCAATCCTCCTCTCCCCACATATGTGTCCTAAAACAGGAGGGAGTTGTCTGGACTGTCCCTGCCCTAAGATAACTGGCTGTTTTCTCCAGCCCTCCCCTTCCTTCATTCCCCTCTGTAGTCTGTCATTTTGCTATAGATATATTGGCACATGCTAAATAAGGTACAGGTATTGATTAAGGCAGTATAAGCCTCAAGCCTATAGAATAGCAATGTAGCCAAACTAAGGCCTAAAAGAATTGACATATTCAACTAACCAGTAAGTGACCCTATATAACAAGATGTCACAAGACAAAGTGCTGTTATAAGCAAGTATTGCTAAACTGCTGACTAGTAGCCACAAGATACCAGTTTATACTATCTTTAGATATTTAAAGTTCAGAAGATCAGCAGATGTCCAGCCACAAGATTACCATGATAACTTCTTGATGTAAAAAGGCTTAGTAACCTATGAGAGAAAGGCACCCCAATATTAGTAGGGTGAGGAAATATAGATAAGGAAAAGGGGCTGAAACCCCTCTGAATATGTGTAAGCATTGTCAGGATGAGCTCCACCCTGACATCTGGTGGTGAGGTGTGGCAAGTTGTGGAAAAGAACTTCAGGGGCTGATCTTATTTGCATAGGCACACCCACCCCACCTAGAATGAGGCCATAACTGCCCAAATGGTCACTTTGGCTGCTGTGGGATCCCCAGTGTCTCTGTTATTGGGGCAGGAAGAATAAATTGTTATTACCCTGATTATGGGAATCAAAGACAGTGGAACTGTACTTGGCCTTTTGTTATGATGGAGGGACTCGCCATCAACTAAGTAGCACTCGTTAGGCAAGGGACATGGGTTCCAAAACTCTGTGAATTGAGAGAAGCTGGGGATAGGTATTAATACTTGGTGGTATGGGCCTCCCTGGTGAGGGTCTTACATGCTAATTGTACTTCCTCCTCTCTCCACTGTGGAATATCAGAGCTAATTTTGATTCTATTAGGAGTCTAGTTACAGGCTGCTGAGCTGAATTCACTTTGGGCTAATGGTGCACCCAGCACTGAGGCTCCCCTACTACAAGCTGAAATCACAAAAGAGCTAAACTTACTTAGAGCTGAAATCACTGAGTGTTGTGTTAAGTAGTGGGGGAGCCTGAAGATATATGGTGGAGCGGTTTGTGGGACGGCGAGCAGAGCGGCTTGTGGAGCAGAGCAGTTTGTCGGATGCCTAGATCAGCTCATGGGGTGGCTGGCATAGCGGAGCCCCATGGAGAGGTGGGGCCATCAGCTTTGGACCACGTAAGATGCCCCTTAAACCACGCCCCCATCTCCACCCAGGTTCGGAGTTAAAACTCTGCAGATAAACTTTCGAACTCTGGGGCTGCCCTGACCAGGGACAGAGACTTTTGGGGCATTGGACTTTTGGGACTTTGGGTTGCTGGACTCAAGAACCAAAGGGAAAGGACACGCCCCAATTTGCTTGGGGTGGGTTTTTTTGCTCATGGGTTGTGTTATGAATCCTGTTGGTGGTGTTTCCCCAACATAATGCCACATTGTTTCTCTCTGTTATTAAAAGGCTTTTTGCTACATTCAGACTATGTGCCTGCGAGAGGGGAAGTATTGCCTCTTGGAGGCGCCCAGCAGGGGTGGTATATATTTGTCCCAAGTCACTGGGTGGGGGCTCAAGCCAGTTTTGCATTGTGTTATTGGAACGGAACCCCTAGATACTGAATCCGGCCCTTGTTGCTGCCAACACTGACAGGCAGAAGGGTTATATATGCATTAGGCATAGTAGGTATTGGCATATAAAAGATGGGCCCAGACACTCCAGGGAGACTTCCTGGAACATGCCCTGGGTCATCTTACCTACAATGGGGCCTCACAAAGGGTGGTGTCAGTATGCAAGTTGTAGATGTTTTGTATTATCTCTGTCTACTTTGCTACATTGTAGTTTTTGGGACATTGCTGATTGTGCTATCAAAACTATTTGAAATTGAGAAGTTCTCCCCTAAGTGTAAGTGTTCCCATCTTCCACCACGTACACTGGGGTCCTCACTTTCAGACTAACAGTAATTCTGTGTCCTATCTAGAGGCACCTGAATTCTGTCAAACCATTTCATGTTAAATGAGGATCTCTAAACAATACCTAACCAATAGATAAGGCAACACCCCCATCAGTCTCTTCACCTGAGATTTACTCCACCTGTTTCCCCCTTCTGTATGCCTTTCTTTTCAATGTCACCTCTCCCATCTCTTTTCTTTCCATTTAGTCTATTTCCTGCTAACTATTGCCCCTCCCACCCACCCCAAAAAGAGAAAACTACACTTGTGGAATTATCATGCTATTTGCTGCCATCACATTGTTCAGTCTGCTTGTGTGTTCTACCCTGTGTCTGTCTTGCCTAGTTAGACCAGGGCTGGGCAAACTACACCCAGGGAACCACATCCAGCCCTTCAGACATTTTAATCTGGCCCTTGAACTCCTGACGGGGAGTGGGGTCTGGGGCTTGCCCTGCTCGTCACATGCTGTGGCTCCCAGAAGCAGCGGCATGTCCCCCCTTTGGCTCCTATGCATAGGGGCAGCCAGGGGACTCTGCACAATACCCCTGCCCCAAGTGATGCCCCCACAGCTCCCATTGCTGGGGAACTATGAGCATTCATGGCCCACCATACAATTTCCATACCCAAATGTGGCCCTCGGGCCAAAAAGTTTGCCCACCCCTGAATTAGTCTGTAAACTCGTCGGGCATGGGACGGTTCACTACTGTCTTTTGTAGTGTTGGTCCTCAGGCATTACTGTAATAAACATGATCAATAACATATTAGAGCATAAAGGTTCACTGGCATGAATTTCAGACGACCACATTATTCATGAGTATCAAGTAAGTCATTAGGTTATCTCAAATGAATGCCAATTACATGATGTAGGGTTTTTTGTTTGCTCTGTCAACATTTGCCAGCATTGACCACATTTGAAGTTAACGCTGTCCCCTTTATTAAGAATAGGAGATAACTATGGTGATTATTAATTTTTGGCAAATATGTCTTTTTATTGACTTCTTCTGTATGACATGTTACCAGTTTAAAAAATAACTATTGGAGAAATGCATAAGGGAGTTTTGAAAATTATATTTGTGTAAGCCCTCTGCCTATTAAGCCAGACCACCTTATTTGCTATGATTCCACTCTACAAGCTTTTGAGCAAGAGTAAAATTATAACTAAAACCTTTAGCTAATTTTTAAAATATCTTGTGTCAATCATATGACCAGTTAGTCTGTTGTCTTATGATGTAAATGGACTAGAAACAAAGGTGTATCCCTTTGGAAAGTGGGGATTCTTGGTTTTGTAATGGTTCAAAGCTCCTCTTTCTAGCCCTCATTCTTCATAAGATATTGAACTTTTGAACAAGTTACAGGTCAAAGACTGAAAATGGCTTGTTCAGGACCTCTAATTGGTGTCATTTTGGAGGTTTGGGGAATGTTTCCTGAAATTCCGTAATCACTTTGCCTCAGTTGTTGGTTATTTTAATGGCAGCAGTTCACATGTTTGAAATGGATTCTTGGTCAGAGTGCATGAGAGATGGTCAGAGATGCTCAATAAGGGGCTAGATCCTACCAACGGCACACCAGGTAATGCTACCACATGGATGGGATCTGAAACCGCATCAAACATGGTGTTATGATCCTGCTGGTATCGATCCTTAACTCTACCTAGTACAGAGCACTATGCGTATGTGGCTACCACAGGAGGTGACCACTCGTTCCCAACTTTCCAGGAATGAGTGAAGTCATGCATGATCACACTCCCTGTGATCCTGAAGGGAAATTGCCATCTGCCTACTTCATCTGCAAGCACAGGACACTCCACACAGACGGGGAACCAATATCTGGATTATGAGTATCCTGGTACCAAACACAGGCAGCCCTTCTGGAGATGGAGCATGTCTGAAAGCTGGCCAGCCCATGGAGTCTCACCTCAGTGATCCAGAAAGCTGACCCAACAAAGCTGACAGCCAGACAATAGACCGCAGCCCCTCCTTGCACTGTTGAAGAGCTATGTGCTGCTCTGTACAAGGGCCTACCACATAGATCACTTGCCGCAACACAGGGTGCCCAGCTGACAGGAGTCAGTATGCTCAGTAGTACCTTGAGAGATCCACATGGGACCAAGACCAAGCTCTAGATTCAAATATATCATGTAATTAATCATTAATCTCCATACTATATGCATAGTTATCACCAGCACATGAGTTATGTGAGGTAACCCATTGATAAGTGTATTAGAAGTCCTCCTCTCTGTGCTGATTCACATATAAGTTATTACAGCCCCCAGCTCCCAAGCCTTGGCTTTCTAGCTCAAGCTGTTGTAGCTTATGCCTTTTAGATCTGGAAGTGCCCAGTGTGTTACTGGAAGATTTCTATTCAATTATATTAAGCCAATGATGTTTGTTTACAAATGCTGCTTTTAATTCAAAATCTTTTATTATTAATTCATCTATTTGGAAATGGATAGGGATCTCTTTAATAGTTTTAACGAAGTAAATGCTAATGGGAATATTGTGATCATGGGAGACTTTAACTTCCCAGATATAGACTGGAGACAAGCGCTAGTAATAATAATAGAGCTCAGATTTTCCTGGATGCGACAGCTGATGGATTCCTTCACCAACTAGTAGCTGAACCAACTAGAGGGGATGCCATTTTAGATTTGGTTTTTGTGAGTAGTGAGGACCTCATAGAAGAAATGGTTGTAGGGGACAACCTTGGTTCGAGCGATCATGAGCTAATTCAGTTCAAAGGTTTTTTGATTTCAAAAGGGCTAACTTTAAAAATTTAAGGAAATTAGTTAGGGAAGTGGATTGGACTAAAGAACTTGTGGATCCAAAGGAGGAGGAGGCCTGGAATTACTTCAAGTAAGGGTTGCAGAAACTATCAGAAGCCTGCATCCCAAGAAAGGGGAAAAAAACTCATAGGCAGGAGTTGTAGACCTAGCTGGATGAGCAAGCATTTCAGAGAGGTGATTAAGAAAAAGCAGAAAGTCTACAAGGAGTGGAAGATTGGAGGGATCAGCAAGGAAAACTACATTTTTGAGGTTAGAACATGTAGGGATAAAGTGAGAAAGGCTAAAAAGTCAAGTAGAGGTGGACTTTGCAAAGGGAATTAAAACCAATAGTAAAAGGTTCTATAGCCATATAAATAAGAAGAAAACAAAGAAAGAAGAAGTGGGACCGCTAAACGCTGAGGATGAAGTGGAGGTTAAGGATAATTTAGGCATAGCCCAATATCTAAACAAATACTTTACCTCAGTCTTTAATGAGGCTAATGAGGAGCTGAGGGATAATGGTAGAATGACAAATGGGAATGAGGATATCGAGGTAGATATTACCACACCCGAGGTAGAAGCCAAACTCTAACAGCTTAATGTGACTAAATCAGGGGGCCCAGACAATCTTCATCCAAGAATATTAAAGGAACTGGCACATGAAATTGCAAGCCCATTAGCAAGATTTTTTAATGAATCTGTAAACTCAGGGGTTGTACAGTATGACTGGAGAATTGCTAACATAGTTCCTATTTTTAAGAAAGGGATAAAATGTGATCTGGGTAACTACAGGCCTGTTAGTTTGACATCTGTAGGATGCAAGGTCTTGGAAAAAAGTTTGAAGGAGGAAGTAGTTAAGGACATTGAGGTCAATGGTATTTGGGACAAAATACAACATGGTTTTACAAAATGTAGATTGTGCCAAACCAACCTGATCTCCTTCTTTGAGAAGGTAACAGAATTTTTAGACAAAGGAAAGGAAGTGAATCTAATTTACCTCGATTTCAGTAAGGCATTTGATATGTTTCCACATGGGGAATTATTAGCTAAATTGGAAAATATGGGGATCAATATGAAAATTGAAAGGTGGATAAGGAACTGGTTAAAGGGTAGACTACAATGGATCATACTGAAAGGTGAACTGTCAGGTTGGAAGGGGGTTACTATTGGAGTTCCTCAAGGATTGGTTTTGGGACCAATCTTATTTAATCTTTTTATTACTAACCTTGGCACAAAAAGCAGGAACATGCTATAAAGTTGGCAGATGACAAAAAAGCTGGGAGGTATTGGCAATACAGAGAAGGACTGAGATATCATACAGGAAGATCTGGATGACCTTGTAAACTGGAGTAATAGTAATAGGATGAAATATAATGAAAAGTGCAAGGTCATGCATTTATGGATTAATAACAAGAATTTTTGTTATAAACTGGGGATGCATCACTTGGAATTAACAGAGGAGGAGAAGGACCTCTGAGTATTGGTTGATCACAGGATGACTGTGAGCTGCCAATGTGATATGGCTGTGAAAAAAGTTAATGCAGTCTTGGGATGCATCAGGCGAGGTATTTCCAGTAGAGATAAGGAGGTGTTAGTACCGTTATACACAGCAATGGTGAAACCTCATCTCAAATATTGTGTGCAGTTCTGGTCTCCCATGTTTAAGAAGGATGAATTCAAACTGGGATGATCTGAGGAATGGAAAACCTGTCTTTATGAAAGGAGACTCAAAGAGCTTGGCTTGCTTAGCCTAACCAAAAGAAGGCTGAGGGGAGATATGATTGCTCTCTATAAATATATCAGGGGGATAAATACCAGGGAGAGAGATGAATTATTTAAGCTCAGTATCAATGTGGACTCAAGAACAAGTGGATATAAATTGGCCATCAGGAAGTTTACACTTGAAATTAGATGAAGGTTTCTAACCATCAGAGGAGTGAAGTTCTGGAATAGCCCTCCAAGGGAAGCAATGGAGGCAAACGACATACCTTGCTTCAAGACTAAGCTTGATAAGTTTATGGAGGAGATGGTATGATGGGAAAGCCTAATTTTGGCAATTAATTGATCTTTGACTATTAGCGGTAAATATGCCCAATGGCCTGTGATGGGACGCTAGATAGGGTGGGATCTGAGTTACTACAAAGAATTTTTTCCTGGCTGTCTGGCTGGTGAGTCTTGCCCACATGCTCAGGGTTTAGTTGATCTCCATATTTGGGGTCAGGAAGGAATTTTCCTCCAGGGCAGATTGGCAGAGGCCCTCAAGGTTTTTCGCCTTGCTCTGTAGCATGGGGCACGGGTCACTTGCTGGAGGATTCTCTGCACCTTGAAGTCTTTAAACCACAATTTGAGGACTTCAGTAGCTCAGACATAGGTCAGGAGTTTGTTACAGGAGTGGGTGGGTGATATTCTGTGGCCTGTGTTGTCCAGGAGGTCAGACTAGATGATCATAATGGTCCCTTCTGACTTTAAAATCTATGATTCTATGATTCTGGTAATTAAGGTTGTGGCCTCTCTAAAGGAATTTCCAGGAAAAGCCACAATTAGCTAGCTTCCCTTGAAAGGACATGGATACAGACCTCCAATCAAGATCAGGGAAAACAAGCAGTAAATTCTTTGAAACTAACATATTTATTTAGAAGTGAATACAGTAAAAGTAGAGATAAAAGTTATAATTAAAAAGGG
The DNA here is from genome assembly GCF_965140285.1 of Lepidochelys kempii. Classification (NCBI taxonomy): domain Eukaryota; kingdom Metazoa; phylum Chordata; order Testudines; family Cheloniidae; genus Lepidochelys; species Lepidochelys kempii. The sequence continues at coordinate 88,466,305 of NC_136380.1, forward strand.
AATGAAGTGGCACAGCAAATAAAGACACACTATACCATGTAACTCTATAACAATATAATCATTCACTTAATACTTTATAACTTATAACAATATATCAATAAGACTTAACTATTTACAATAACATGCAACGAATGCTGACCAGGCAATTATTGAATGGGTAGTGGAAGATCTCACTCAGACCGTAGACACCCAGTTTTATTTACAAGCGAAATCCATACACTCTTGGATGGTAAATAAAGGAAGGTTTAAACTTACAGAGGCTTTAAAATTCCTTCTGAACCTTCTGCTATGTCTGGGGTTGGAGTACGATGGCCGTCAATGGAGATCTCACTGTGTCTGCAGCTGCTGGTGTGGAGTGGCTGCCTGCTACTGTTGAGGTAAAACGACTTCTCAGGTAGAAGAGATGGAAGCCCGCTTGGGAGTGGCTGCATTGGCTTCCTGCTGGCTGGGTATCAGAAGCAGCCATTGCCTGGGACAGCCTCAGAACTCTGGGTGGGCTGCTGCAATAGCTGCTTTTCAGGCAGTTCTCAGCTTTGCAGAGTTCCAATGCTGCTTTTTAACTAGCTTCTTCTGTATAGGCATCTGCCTAGAGGTGTCTGGTAGTGTTCCGCTCTCTTGCTCTTCCCTGTGCCCTACAGAGCTTTAGCCTGCCAGCTGTCGTCCTTATATACAATTTGCTCTCCCAAGTTCAGCCGATGATCTTTCTGTAGCTACGTCCATTCCATACAGTTCTATGGGGCAAGGTAATTTAAACAGCTAAAGCAAAAATCTCTCACTACAAATTCAGTCCTAAGTTGTGCTGGCCAAGATGGTGGCTGTCACCTGTATGGAGATTTAAGCCTTTATTCTGCTAACATTAACATGTGCTTAACTTTATACATGTGAGCAGGCTCACCAAAGTAATTAAGTTTCTCTGTGCTTAACTTTACACCCTGATAGATGGGAGCCTTAATCATTTAACTGTGATTTTTATGTATCGGGCTTGTATAAAACCAGTAAGAATTTAACATGGTTTTGATATGAGCGTGAAAGTTGAACAGGGATGGTAAGCAATGATCGTAAAGGGGAAAAGGAAATTGTTTCCATTACAAATGACTAAATCTGAGCTCACTGATTTTGATTTTTTTTTTTAGTATACTTGATAAATCAGAATTCTCCACCACAACTTGTGATTAAAAGCTTTTTATATACTCTTTGATCTTTTTGTGTGTTTTCTTTGATGCTGTGACGTCTTGGGGTACAATCCAAACTGGGGGAGGCTATCACCACTTCCCTGCAACCTGGGGTTCCTTACAGTGCCTTGCTGAAGTAACTCCCACCTTGGTTGCTCAAAACAGCCTTCCAGACTACCAGCTACACCCCAATTGTCTGTGTGTAATTGCAAACTTCCAGCCACACTTGGGTTACACTCTAGCTCAGAGAGGGGCAACCTTTGGCATGTGTCCTGTCAGGGTAAGCCCCCTGGTGGGCCAGGCCAGTTTGTTTACCTGCCGCGTCTGCAGGTTCGGCCAATTGCAGCTTCCACTGGCCACAGTTTGCTGTTCCAGGCCAATGGGAGCTGAGGGAAGCAGCACAGACCGAGGGATGTGCTGGCTGCCGCTTCCCGCAGCCCCCATTGTCCTGTGATTGGCCGAACCTGCAGATGCGGCAGGTAAACAAACCACCCCAGCCCGCTAGGAGGCTTACCCTGGCGGGTTGCGTGCCAAACGTTGCCAATCCCTGCTCTAGCTTTTACAAGCCTTGGTTACTTCTGCAGGGTGACCCCAAAACACTTCAAGTCCCAGAATTTCCTCCAGAAATGGATGTCCTGTACTGCCCAGCCCTCTCTTGGACAGGTCAAATATATTATAAATATAATATTCCTTTAAGGGAATAAAACATGACAAGTTGCCACCCTACATTGAGTTATCCAGATGCTTTAATTTAAAAATATTTGATATAACAAAAAAGTTTATTAACCACAAAGACACATTTTAAGTTAGTACAAGCACTGTGGTTTAAGAATCAGAAATTTTTACAAGGAAAATAAAGATAAAGTGTTCTAGTACCTAATATAATAAACTATTTTGAATTTAAGGCAAAGTTGCTCACCACATTCTTCCAACAGCATAACTGACCAAACTCTTCAGGTTAAGACCTGCCTCCCCTCCCATCCAATGGTTGCTTCATTGTCTTCTCAGGTGCAAACAGTGATTTGGATAGGGAATATGAGTGGTGTCTTAGGGTGTCTGCCCCTTGTTTTTAAAGTTTGCTCTCTCTTGAAAAGCACTTCCAGCTGAGAACCAGGAGACAGTCTGTGTGGAAGGATGTTCCCTCCTGACTTTTTTTTTTTCACCTGTTTGAACTTGCTTTTTTTTCCCCCCTTCCCCCTTTCTGCTTGATGAGACTGTTTACTTCTTAAATGCAAATTAAGACAAGAATACACTCTTGTTCAAGACAGTTCTGTTTGACCAATGTGGTGCTATGTGAGTCTGAATATGTATTTTTAACATGATACAGAGGAAATATATAACTTTAGGCATAAAGCTGCAACACACACTTTAGCATGATATTACTGATCAGCAAGTTATGAGTTTCCAAAGGATACCTCACAAGGCATATCTTGAACAAAGATTATTAAAATAGTGTATCGGGTATGCGTACAGATTCTGTCACAGATGCATCATGCATTTCAGTTTTATGAAAGATATTTTAGAGTTTAAGGCCAGAAGAGACTACCGGACCTCCTGTACAACACAGGCCATCAACAAAATTAGACCAAGGTATTACTGAACTCAAAATTAGACCAAAGTATTACAGCCCACAGGAGACTAAACTGCTATGTGACACTGGCAGGGAATTCCTTAAGTGAGATATACTCAGGTAATCCTGGCAAGTGACCTTCACCACATCCTGCAGAGGAAGGTGAAAAACCTTTAAGGTAACCATCAATTTGACCTGGGCAAAAATTCCTTTGACACCACATATGGTTAGACTTTTAGCATGTGAACAAGAACCAGCCAGCTAAGCACAAAAGAGAGAATGATCAGTGCTGCCTCAGAGAAGTGACCACATTCAGTGGCCTGTCTTCAACCATGTCCATCCTTGATGCTTCAGAGAAAGGAGATGACCAAAAAAAAAAAATCTTTCTACTCCTGTAGGTTGTTGGCTGAAACCGTGAAGTGTGAGCTTTTAAGAACATAAGACATAAACTAGCATTGAGTCCTAGGGCTTCTGAGCCCTACCCCCTATTATCACAAGCAACCCTATTACTAGGGCCATACCACAGTCACAGCCATGAAAAACTCATCGTGGACTGAATCTGGTCTTTTGTGTGCTTTTACCCTATACTATACACATTTCATGGGGGAGACCAGCATTTCTCAACTGGTGGTCCTGACCCAAAAGGGGATTGCAGGGAGCTCACAAAGTTATTTTAGGGGGGTTGTGGTATTGCCACACTTACTTCTGTGATGCCTCCAGAGCTGGATGGCCAGAGAGCAGCGGCTGTTGGCAAGGGGCCTAGCTCTGAAAGCCGCGCCCTGCCAGCAGCGGCACAGAAGTAATGGTGGCAATACCATACCATGCCATCCTTACTTCTGTTGCTGTTGGCAGTGACTCTGCCTTCAGAGCTGTGCTCCCAGTCAGCAGCCTTTGCTCTCCAGCTGCCTTGCTTGGAAGGCAGCGCTGCCGTCAGCAGCAGCATGGAAGTAAGCATAGCAGTACTGCAACCTCCCCCTACAATAACCTTGCGACCCCCACAACTCCTTTTTGCGTCAGGACCCCTACAATTACAACACTGTGAAATTTCAGATTTAAATAGCTGAAATCATGAAATTTACAATTTTTAAAATCCTATGACTGTGTCCTTTAGCTTACCCTTTTTACCCTTCCTGGTATTTACCCCAATGTATCTAGAGAGAGCAGTCATATTACCCCTCAGCCTTCTTTTTGCTAGGCTAAACAAGCCAATCTCTCCCAGTCTCCTCTCATAAGACAGGGTCTCCATTCGACTGATCATCCTAGTAGTTCTTTGTTGTACCTGTTCCGATCTGAATTAATCTTTCTTGAACACTGGTGGACAGAATTCGATTCAGTATTCTAAGTGAGGTCTTACCAGTGCCTTGTATAATGGCATCAATACTTTTCTATCTCTATTGGAAACCCCTCGCCTGGTTCATCCTGGGATTGTATTTGCCTCATTCACAGCCACATCACATTAGTAGCTCATAATCATCCTTTGATTGACCAGCTCACCCAGGTCTTTTTCCTCCTATGTTGCTTCCTATTTATGAGACCCCAGATTATAGCAGAAATTACTATTAGACCCTAAGTGACTCAGCTCTTCCTATGTAATAATCTGATCCTCTTCTGTGTTGACTATGCCCCCAAATTTGTATAATCAGCTAATTTCATTACAACACTCCTACCAAGGTCATTAATAAAAAAAAGGAATTAGATTGGTCTGAAAACCATTCTTTGAAGAATTCTACTAGTTACCTTCCACCAATAGTTCACCTTTCAGCATAACCTATTGCCTTCTCTCCTTTAGCCAGTTCCTTATCCACCTTATAATTCTTCCACTAATCACCATCTTCTCTACTTTAATAATTCCCCATGTGGTATCATGTCAAATGCTTTACAGAAGTCCAAGTATATTGGATTTGCTGAATTTCCCTTATTTAGAAAAATCATCTGTTGCCTCAAAGAAAGGAATCAAGTCGTTCTGGCACAGTCTACCTTTTGGTAAACCTATTCTGCAATATATCCATGTAACCCTTCTGCCAGGCCAAGTTGATAGCAGCAAGGGCCGGGTTCAGTACACAGGGGTTCCCTCTCATTAAAGCAAATGCAAAACTGGCTCGAGCCCCCACCCAGTGACCTGGGAAAATCTTACACACCCCCTGGGCGCCTCAAGGAGGCAATACTTCCCCTCTCGCAAGCACAGAGTCTTGGTGTAGTAGAGAATCTTTAATAACATGAGGCAAACAACATCAGCATTAAATTGGGGAAACACCACAACTAGTGTTCATTAACCAAACCATGAACACTGACCCACCCCAGAAAAATTGGGCCACATCCTTTCCCTCAGGCTCTTGAGTCCCAGAACCCAAACGTCTCTTGAGTCCAGCAATCCACAAATCACCCAAAGTCCAAAAAAAAAGTCCAGCCCCGGAGTTCAAAAGTTCACCTGCAAAGTGTTATTCCCCAATCTGGCTAAAATGTGCCTGAGTGTGGGGGAAAGAGGTAAGGGGCACCTTACGTGTCCTGAAGCTGACTGCCCCACAGGGCTTTGCTCCGCTCCACCACGACCGGCTCCGCTCTGCACAGCTCACCGTCTCACGACCGGCTCCGCTCAGCTCGCCGTCTCACGAACACACTGCTGTCTCACGACCGGCTCCGCTCAGCTCTCAGTGATTTCAGCTCTCAGTGATTTCAGCTCATAGTAGTGGTAGCCTTAGTGCTGGTGCACTATAAGGCTGAAGTGAATTCAGCACAGTACCTGTAACAAAACTCTTAATAGACCCAAAATTAGCTCTGACATTCCACAGTGGAGAGAGACAGAGGTGCAATTGGTGCTTCAGGCCCTCACAAAGGGGCCTACACCACCAGGCACTAATACCTGTCTCAAGTCTCTCTCAATTCACAGAGTTTTGGAACCCGTGTCCCTTGCCTAGTGAGTGCTACTCAGTTGATGGTGAGTCCTCCATCATAACAAAAAGGCCAAGTACAGTTCCAAGCACAGTTCCCATAATCAGGGTACTAACAATTTATTCTTCCCGCCCCAATAACAGAGACACTGGGGATCCCACAGCAGCCAAAGTGACGATTTGGGCAGTTATGGTCTCATTCTAGGCGGGGTGGGTGTGCCTATGCAAATGAGATCAGCCCCTGAAGTTCTTTTCCACAACTTGCCACACCTCACCACCCTGTCTCTGCTTACATCCACATTTTCTTTTAGATCACAGGGTTAGAAGGGACTGCAAGGGTCATCTAGTCTAAACTCCTGCCAAAATTCAGGATTTGTTGTGTCTAAACCACCCAAGACAGATGGCTATCCAGCTTCCTTTTTAAAACCTCAAGTGAAGAAGCTTCCACAACCTCCTGAGGCAGTCTGTTCCATTGTCCTACTGTTCTTACAGTTAGGAGGTTTTTTCCTGAGATTTACTCTAAATCTGCTAAGCTGTAGTTAGAACACATTGCCTCTTGTCCTGTCCTTCTCTTCATGTTTATTTATGGCAGCCTTTCAAGTATCTGAAGACCACTATCCTATTTCCTATCCCCTCCCCCCAAATCTCCTCCTTTTCAAACTAAACATACCCAGTTCTTTCACCCTTTGCTCCTACGGCTTGTGTTCTATCCCTTTGATCATCTAGGTCACTCATTTCTTGAGCCCTTTCAGTTTCTCTACATCCTTTTCTTTCTCTAAACTGGTGACCAAAATTAGACACAGTACTCCAACTGAGGCCTAACCTGAGGCGAGTAGAGTGGTGCTATAACCTCCCGTGACTTGCGTGTTATGCCTCTGTTTGATGCAACTTAATATTACATTTGCTTTCTTTGCAATGGCATCACATTGCTAACTCATGTTGCGGTTGTGGTCCACCACAAATCCCAGATCCTTCTCAGCAGTGCTGCTACCAAGCCAGTTATTCCCTATTCTGTATTTGTGCATTTGGTTTTTCTTTACTACGTGTAGCACCTTACATTTGTCATTGTTGAATTTCATTTTGTTGTCTATAGCCCAGTTCTCCAATTCATCAATGTTTCTCTGAATTGTAGCTCTATCCTCCAAACTGTTGGCAACTCCCCTAGCTTTGTATCATCTGCAAATTTGACAGGATGATCTCTATACCTACATCCAGGTTATTAATAAAGATGTTAAACAGCACTGGACCCAGAACAGATCTCTGTGGAACCCCACTTCAGAACTTAATTATTCTTTCCTTCTCAAGTTGTTCTAAAGCTGCACATACTACTGAGGTCAGACTAACAGTTCTGTAATTTCTCAGATCACTTTTGAACAGAAAGGAAAATATGAAAATACACTGGGAAAAGTGGTGAGGAAAAGGCACCGGAGAAACTTTTTTTTCCCAGAAATTCAGGTGATGATAGAGGAAAGGTTAGAATGGGCTGCTGCTTGTATCATTGATCAGAAATTGTACTCTTCAGTGAAAAGAATAAAAAAAAAATCAGATTATTTCTTTTGGCTAAAAGTGTGTGTAGTGTTGTTTTTTTCATCCTCTGTAAAGAAGAGTGAACATGAACTTGAATGTGAATGTCACATCCCTTCTCTGCTTTGATCATGGAATATCTATTGTTTGGCAAAGAGACTCAGTGTTGAAAGTCTGGGCAAAGGCTTTCTGCAGTAAGAGGAGCTGTATGCTCCTCTGTGAGGCAAACAGAAGGGCTTTTGTGCACAGTCGCATAAGCATTAAAATGGCAGATGCCTTAACGTTCAGCAGCTTAAAGTGATCAGTCTGAAACAGCATTCAGCAGCAGACATACAAGGCAGACTTCTAGATGTCAAAAGAAGAGATGTTTAGAATGATTAGTGTTCTGGGGTTCATGAAAAGCAGTCTCCATCTCATACTATGTAATCGTCCCTTTTCCTTCGTGTAGTGAAAGTTACCTCATTGCTTTCAATAACAGAAAAAATAAAGCTTTTGATTATAACATATGTCTTTCAGCCATTGACCAAACAATCTGAAAACTTAAATAAATGGAAATTAAAAAGGTGCTACTGAGTTAAATAGCATAAATCTGTCAACAGCCTGACCTTTTCTTTTTTTCAATTTAAAAGAATCTGAGGGAATAAAACAGTTTAAACATAATGGTTCACGTTTTTCCCTTGCATATATCCATTGAAACCACCAGGATTACACAAGGGATGAATTTGGCCAACAGATATTTCTATTTTTGTGTAGGAAATGTAGGGTTAGTGCCAATGTTATTAAAAATAGCCTCTGATTTGGATGCCTCAATTTTTGGCTATCCAATTTAAGGTGTCCCAGTTTGGGTATCATAGGCCACTGTTGAAAATTTTATTCCTTGTCTGTACTGAATTTTGTTTCACATTCAGCACACCCTCCCCTGACATTCTGATGTTCAAATTTGTCCAAATAATTATTTCAAATACTCATTATAAAGTGAAGAGTATCTCTCTAATATCAACATGACTATAACACTGCAAACAAGAAATTTTGTGGGAGTTTTAGTGAAATCTATATCAGCATTTGTTTTGAAATTGTTATCCAATTTTTTTGTTCATCAGAAATCTGGTTTAAATAAAAAAATGTATTAAACATGTACTAAAGATAAAAATCTTTTCTCTTCCCCCAAAATTATCCATTTTTAATGCTGTGAAATATAAACAACTTTGAAATGTTTTATGATTGGTCCAACTTCTACTTACACATTCTGATTTGATAGTATCTCCCCCCTCCTTTCTCTCCCCTAAGGTATAAATGACTCCATCATATTACACCTTCTGCAGAATTAGGTCCATTGGCCATGAGTCACCATTGACTTGCATCTTGGGTAGTTATTAACAAAGCGGACATAAAACTCTACCCTCTGATCTGGTATACTCCCTTTTCATATCAGGCACAGAGGGAATTGAATCTGCTTTCAAGTGAGTACTCTAAGCACTGGACTAAAAGTGACAAGGAGGCTGTCTTCTGCCTCTGTCCATTTTTGTGGTGGGATTGTTATATATACTTTGAGCGTGTCTACCAGATTGGGCCCCGAAAGCAAGGTAGATATGGGGATGCCTCGTTTGTGAATTCTGCTAGGTCTTAGGCATAAGTTAGGCAATGAGCTGCTGGGCAATATCAGAACTTATGTGACTGTATGTGTGCCCACCACTGAAGTTTGGGGATCTTGGGGACTTTAACTGTGGAAACGTAGGTGCCCAGAGACTTTAGGAGTGGGATTCACAAAGGTACTTAGGCTTCTATTGCCCACTGAAACTCTAGATGCTTACAGAGTTAAGTATCAGCTGAGCTCGGATTTTGAAAATGCCAATGTCATCTAAATGTTGACTTTAGGTGCCTAACTGCCTCTTTAGGCTTCTAAGTCCTTCTTCTGAATCTCTTCCAGAGACCCTATTGTAACTTATTCCCCAAATCAGAGATAAGTCAATGGAGAATACAAATGGAGAAAGAAATTGTAAAAACTAGACTTGCAGTGGGACAAATTAGACTGCTGTTGGCTTTAGGACTTCTATATATCTAAGAGATGTCAAGAAAAATTAACCAATAAATCTTTTATATTTGTCCCTTAAGGGAAACCATGATTAGCATACTTTAAGAAAATATTATGCATGAGCAATAATTATAAAGCCATAACCCTGCACACCCACACAGCACTGGGCTATCTTCGAAAAAACATTTGTAATTTAAACTAATTTTAATAAACAATTTTCAGTGGGCTTCTATGATTTCAATCAGGATTTAATTCAAATGTTCAAAGTAACTGAATCATTACCCAGGCAGCATTTTGCCCCTTGCAGAAGAGGTGGATTCATATAATTTAGACCTTGAGTCTCTAAATAATTATGTCACATAGTGGCCTAAAGAGACAAAAGGGCCTTAGGTCTGATTTTCAAACAGAACTCCCCATTACAGTTAATGGGAAAGATCTGCTTAAAAACTGATGGTGCAGCATGGCACAAAGTTAGCTGTTGAATACGACTTGGATCTGAAAAAAGAGTAGAAGATATAACACAGAGGCAAGAAATCTGTGGAATATAATCCTGATGACGGTCCTAAGTGTTGTGACATACCACTGTTTAGGTACGATGGTATCTTAAATCATGAGAATGTAGGACTTTCAAGATGGGGGTGGGGGATTTATATGGCTGATCAAGATTCCAATATCACATTAAAGAACTTGGCTCAAACCAAGAATTCAAGGTAAGGGAGAATAATTTTTGTCAACTATCTGGAGTGTTTACTTTGCCTTCAGGGTCTATTTTAGCTCTGAAGTTCAGTACTTCTTTTTATACACTTTCATAAGGTAAGCATGCAAAGAATATCCTGTGAAGTAGGATATATAATAGAGAGTTTAAAGTATGAGTATTGTCCTGGTTGTAGCTGAGTTATAGAAATCAATTGTGCATTCTCCTGTTTGGTGTAAGTACATTATATTACGTCTTTAATAAAGTATCTTAACTCTCCTGTGACGTAGGTTTCGTAACAGCCATTTTTCAAAGGGTTACTGTGAGGAACGTAGAAGTTCAGTGACTTGCCCAAGGTATCAGTGGGTCAATGGCAGACTTAGGAACAGAAGCTAGGAGACATTACTCATTCGCTCATCTGTTCTACTTGCCAAAACACACTGCCCTCCTGCAATATGCCAGAGGCAAATATGTTGGGCTTCACACTGGTTTTATGTACTGTAATTTCATTGACTTTAATGGTGTTATTCTACATTCACACCAATGTGAGGGCAGAATTGTTGCTTATGTAATTGCTGACCTATTATTTTCTTTGGGGAATATATTTTTAATTAAAAAAAAATCCCAAAAGACACAGCTGCTTTTTTTCTGTGCCAGAGAAGCAATCCCAATTGTTCTTATCATAAGAGCAGATGTGTTCCAAACATATAGCTCATGGAACTCACAGGCTTAGCCATGGTCTGGATGTTAGAAAGTTATGCTTATTAGTTGTGAGTCTTATGATAGAGGGTCTGTAAATACCTGCAGTCGTGGTGCAGACAGACAAGCTAATTTCCTATGGTTTTCATTGTAAAGTTGATCTGTTGTGGTGGAATTGTCTGTCAGACTGTAAGAGTCCATCTTCTCTATGTCAATGACAGTTCACTCAGTAAGCACGCTCCAATTCCATCCAACATAAACAGGGGATGAGAGCCATGTGCATGTGGGGAGTCCTGGCTTTGGTTTCACAGAAGGCAGAGGGATGCTGCCTGAGCCTGAAAATCTGTTCCACCAGGGTAAAATGCTACTTCAGGTTAATTTAACCAAAAAATAATCTGAATTTGTGCTCTGTGAATATTTCAACAAGTTGAGGATTGCTAGGAGGAAAAAAATATATTGCAAAACTTTGAAAGACAAATCAAAGCAAGGGAGGAAACTAGGGAGGGAGACTGATGTATTTGTTTCTTAACCTCCAAGAAATCTTTTAAAAAAATCACATTCTGGTCACATACCACAATGCTAATTTCAATATACTTTTGGCCAAAGATCCTTTTCTGTTTGTACATTAATGGATTTAAGGGTCAAGACTTGAGATGGGAGAATCTGAAATAATTCAGAAATTGGGATTGTTTCAGATAAACATCCCAAAGTTTGGATGCTTATTCAAGTATATCTGTATTATCAAAACAATCTCCAGCATTTCCTTATCAGCACAAAAACTGTGTGAACTTTCCTCATAAATCCACACACAACAAACCCTTATGTTCTGCTGCAAACCTTAGAAGGAGGTCCTGTGGCTGCTATCCTTTCTAGTACACAGCCTTCTCTCCAGGGGTGAGACCGTCATTTCCCTTACCAGTTGTGCTCAAGGAAATGCCTTCCATCTAGTCTCTTTTCTAGGGTAATTAGCTTTTGCTTCACTAGATTTTGTGGCTAATTGGTAGACCTGCTTCCCTACATCCTGAGATCTTTGAAGTGTGGCCAGTCAGCTAACTAGACCCCTTCAACACCATCACAGGTCTCGCCCCCATGCAGGAAGCTCAGAGTATTTTATTTAGCTGGCCACACTATTGGCAAAGTTATTTGATATGAAAAGGGCTGAAATAGGAGAACCCAGGAGAGTGCTTCCATATTCTTTTCTGTTCGTAGATTAATGGATTTGAGGGTCAAGACTTGGGCTGGAATAGGAGAACCCAGCAGGGTGCTTCCATATGCTGTTGCTATCAGACAACTAAAACAAAATCTTACTCTTACTGCAGAAGTACAGTTTCTGCTGAAGGGACACCAAAAAAGGCAGTGTTTACCTCATAGACTTTTGGCCTGTGTCAAGGTTCCTTCCCCACTCTGAACGCTAGGGTACAGATGTGGGGACCTGCATGAAAAACCTCCTAAGCTAATCTTTACCAGCTTAGGTCAAAATTTCCCCAAGGTACAAAATATTCCACCCTTTGTCCTTCGATTGGCTGCTACCACCACCAAACAAATACTGGTTACTGGGGAAGAGCTGTTTGGAAACGTCTTTCCCCCCAAAATACTTCCCAAAACCTTGCACCCCACTTCCTGGACAAGGTTTGGTAAAAAGCCTCACCAATTTGCCTAGGTGACTACAGACCCAGAACCTTGGATCTTAAGAACAATGACCAATCCTCCCAACACTTGCATGCCCCCCTTTCCTGGGAAATGTTGGATAAAAAGCCTCACCAATTTGCATAGGTGACCACAGACCCAAACCCTTGGATCTGAGAACAATGAAAAAGCATTCAGTTTTCTTACAAGAAGACTTTTAATAGAAATAGAAGTAAAGAAATCACCTCTGTAAAATCAGGATGGTAGATACCTTACAGGGTAATTAGATTCAAAACATAGAGAATCCCTCTACGCAAAACCTTAAGTTACAAAAAAGATACACAGACAGAAATAGTTATTCTATTCAGCACAATTCTTTTCTCAGCCATCTAAAGAAATCATAATCTAACACGTACCTAGCTAGATTACTTCCTAAAAGTTCTAAGACTCCATTCCTGGTCTATCCCCGGCAGAAACAGCATATAGACAGACACACAGACCCTTTGTTTCTCTCCCTCCTCCCAGCTTTTGAAAGTATCTTGTCTCCTCATTGGTCATTTTGGTCAGGTGCCAGGAAGGTTACCTTTAGCTTCTTAACCCTTTACAGGTGAGAGGAGCTTTCCCCTGGCCAGGAGGGATTTCAAAGGGGTTTACCCTTCCCTTTATATTTATGACAGTCTGAATGATAAAAGAAAAGAAAATTGGTAAACTGGATTAGTAATACTTTCCCTATTTTTTCTTTGATTATGTGTCTTTTTTCTACATTTTGGAGTGTTTAGATGAGCAAACCAGCATATAACTTGAGATTGGTTTGTGCTCAAATCGGAAAATCAGCAATTTAGTTGCTAAGTATTAGAAAACTATAGCACCTTCCCCATTCAACTTGTGTTTTAGTGTTCTGTCCCTCAGAATGCTTGTATATTTGTGACAAGTAGAACGGCCAATCTTTGATTTGGTGATATGGCTGGGTAAAACTTAATTCTGAGATCTGGGTGAGATTTAATTCTGAGATCCTGACCAAATTTGGTTTCCTGAGAACTCCTTTGTAAAAGTAGAGATGTAAATTCCAGTGTCCAGACCTTCCAATGTGTGCAATAACATTCTGAATATTATAAAGAGAACTGGAAAAAGGGGATCTGTGTAGTTTCATGTGGACAAGTTATGCAATGCAAGTAGCTTGATTTCTGTTTAAAAAAGGAGACATTGACTCAGCTGCTGTGAAAATAAGAGTCTAGGTTTAACTATGTATGGAGTTGTCTTAATTAGGCGTATACCCCTTCCTATTTTCTGGTTAGAGTGAATAAATACAGCATATCACTGTAGTATCTGAATGCATTTATTTATCACAACACTCCTGCAAAGTGTTGGGAAGTATCATTCCCATTTTACAGATGGGGAATGGAGGCACAGAGAGGCTAAAGTCACACAGGAACTCTGTGGTGGAAGCAAGAAATTAAACCAAGGTCTCCAAAGGCTTTGGCTAGTGTCCTAGCCCTTGGACCAGCCTTCTTCTTCTCCATAAGCTATTTTTTATCAGTAACAATCATTGGGAACAATCTTAATGTAAGCATTTTGTCACTGCCAATTAGCAGTATAATTGGGAACCAGGGTTTTACCTAGTACATTTTCACTTTTTTTAAGGTATGAAATTCCACTTGAGGCATATTGCAAGACTTGTATTATCTAACCTTTTTTAAAACAAGGAACTGTTTGCATTAACGTAGAGAATGCTTGTTACCATGCAGATCTGTATTAAAAGAAAAGTGAGGATACTACAGGAACCACACTGTACATTTTGCTGTAAATGATCCGATAATGTGCTCTGTTACTATGTCTGCATTTCATTAAATTAGATTTTTAATTGGCATGTCTGCACCAGCAAATTTGATAACTTTTCTCAGCTTGAAAAATAAAAACACAGATCTGCAACATGAAGGACAGTTGGGAACACTACTCCAACCTTCTAGATGTTTCGGCTGCATGTCTGTCTTCCCCAGAAGTAAGAAATAGTACCTGGTGGCCTTTCAAAACGGAGAATGCTCTTGCAGTTAAGGTCAGAGCCAGCGTTCAATGGAAACAAACTCATTTCTCGTGGTCCTGCAGCATAAGAACACTGCTTAGCCTTTCACAATGTAAACTTTTGCAAAATAGGTTCCTGTTAGCAACTTATTGTCACCCCACAAACATGCTTCTGAACTGTTACCATATCTGTCATCCTCCTATGCTTTTAATGTGAACAGTGATTATGCATCTGATGAAGTGAGCTGTAGCTCCCGAAAGCTTATGCTCAAATAAATTGGTTAGTCTCCAGGGTGCCACAAGTCCTCCTTTTCTTTTTGCGGATACAGGCTAACATGGCTGCTCCTCTGAAACCAGTGATCTAACAATTATTGAGGATCAGAAGAAAGAAAATATCGCTGACATCACTTGCTGTTTGACAATGGAGATATCATTCTTCATTTACAAGATTCTCCTGTATTCCAAACCAGCCAAGTGCTAGTTAAGATACTTTGGGTGTTTTGTAACATTTTTTTTTTATTCACTGGTTGTACTTGGTGCCCCATCCTGCATCTATTCTGTGTTTGAAAATCCTATTGACTTCAATGGAAGTTCTGTGAGTGATGCAGATGTGCAACTGGGAACTTAATTATTTAGTCAGGTACTTAAAGAGGAGAAGCCTCATTAGACGTTTATATTGGCCCTGGGCAAAACATCCCCTCTGTGGAGGTGGAAATATCTGTACATTAAGATGTGTTGAATCGTGATGGCAGCCTCAGTCTGATTAATGTTAGACAGGGATTTACAAATGGCCATAAAAGTTGGCACCACTGGCATTCACGTTGGAAGCCTCAGCGCTGAGGCTAAGGGCTGGGACAGGTGTGAAGATTAATCTACCCCAGGTATGGTGGGTCTGTTTCTTCTCTCATGTAAACTTGTACATGGGTGTAACTCCCTTGATTACTGTTTTACACCTGTTTTACGTTGATGTGAGAGTAGAATCAAACCCTTTGACTGTTGGCGTGGTTGGAGGCTCACTGGTCAATTGGTGCCTCGCTGTTGTTGCCCATTGCAAGTCTGAATCTTCACTGCCCTGCATCTTGTTCACTCATTTACCACAGTACAAAGTGGGTGAAAATGGTTACTTTTCAGGTATGGGAACATTTAACACCACTTTGCACAGCGTGTTCAAGGACTACACCAGGTGAAAGGCAGTGAGGAATCAGGCTCTCTGTATCAGTTCTCTAAATAAATGGGACTGTCAGTGTCCACAACTGTACATAATGAACCATTCAGGAACATTAAATTCACATTACACATTGTGAAATGCTGTGTCTCACCCCTATCAGGAGCAGCATTGTCACTTTGACTGATTAAGAGCCTCACACATAGAATAGCCTTCCCTGCTCATTTACTGTAGTTACAGTTTTAAAACTGACAGCGAGTTCCATAGTGATGATAATCATAAATTCTCCTCAGATTCTGTTTGTTCAGAAAAGTCTTTCAGACTCACTGAGGAATTTACTACATTCACCTATCAAGAACAAGAATGAAAAGTAAGCTGAGGAGGGCTCTCAAAGTGAACTGAATATGCATCTCATAAACTTTCTTTTATTTCAAGGAAGAAAATTGACTCAGAAGTCTAAGCTTGGTGCAGGAAGTGGAAAAAATAATGATTTTAATGTGTATAACATACAAAGCATTTCTATTAGCTGTGCATTTAACAGTGTAGTTGATTTCAGCTTGCTGGTGGGTTTAATTTCTGTTAGCACAACTAATTATTGCTTGGAAAGTGCTTTAAGACCCTTAGGTGGAAGACATTTTTTTTATTAATGGCAACAAATGTGTATTTTGATTACTCTGCTAAGCAGGAAACTACCATTTTCATTACCCTCCCCACTACCTTGCTGACCTATCACCCTCCAGGTAGGGCATGTGGTGCATCCCCTACCCCTAACCAGTAGAGGATCAGAGGGAGAGGAAATTAGGAAAGACTCTGACTCACAATGTAACCTCTTTTTTGCGGGAAGGTATAAGCCATGGGACAAGCTGGGAGCAGAACAGGGAAGCTGACTAGTGAAGTTGCTGAGAAACTGCATGGGGTGCAGGTTGTGACTGGTAGATGTTGTAACTGAATTCTGGTGCATGCAGTATTTGTAGAGGAGCAGCAGGGACTGGGCAGGGGCCCTAGAGCCAAAGGACTGCGCAGAGGGTTCTGAAGGAAACTCTTAGGGAGGTGGAACCAGCTGTAGCTCAGGCTCGCAAAGGGACAGGAGCCTGAAGGCTGTTGCAGCCAAAGTGCTGTAGACCCTGGCGATTAATCTGGGAAGTTCTCAGAGTGCTCTGACAAGGTGTTGGGCCACAAGAAAGGGCTACTATCCTTGTATAGGACAACTATATAAAGCCAGGGGACATGGAAAGCCTTGAAGCCTAGACTAGTGGTTGGAGCAGTCCAATATCAGGAGCCATGTAGGAAATGCTGCTTCAGCAATGGGACAACAAAGCAGAGTCCCCCTCACCCCCCAATGACACATGCTACAGACTAATCTGACCAGGAAACCTGTGTGTCTGGTTAGTTCCAAATATCTTTTTACATTCATTCCCATGCTTCCTTCCTGTAACCATCCAAAGACCCCAGACCACCAACACCCTTGCTTACCAGATGTCAGATGCTATAGATTGTGCCTCCAATACTTACAGTGTGCAACTCTTGCCACACTCTCTCTCATAACTTAGGTGGATGTGGGAGGTGGGGTCATAAGGAGCTGTTCCATCTAGGCTCTGGGGACTGAAGCAAACAACCTCCTAGGTGTTCCTGGAACCTGAACCAATGGCAGCTCCTGCCACTCTCTGCCTACATGGAGTTATTACATTTCTCCTTATTGTATTACTGTACACAATAGTGTGACAGCTTCATTTGTTAGATGCTGTTCTGTATAGATTTACTCACCTAACTACTCAATGTTGTTGCTAATTTGACTTTGCTACCAGTAAAGTTTTTAAGTGCTTCTCCTCAGGTGCTTCAGCTCAAAAGCCAAATAAGTTTTGTTTTACTGCTTACACACAAAGCAGGGCCAGAAGTGCAAAGTATTGTTATTTATCTTTAAAGGAATGCATGTGAGCTAGTAGACTGAACACAGACTCAGGCACTCAGAGTTGAAGTTTGGGTGAGTGTTTTTTTATTTTTGTGTTTTAATCCTGGTTCTGAAATTGACACCCTCTGTTCTGGGCAAGTCAGATGATTAACCGCCCTGCCTCCTCTGAGAAATGAAGATAATCCATACCTAAGGGTATTATGAAGATCAACTATTTAACATTTCAAAGTGCTTCACCAGTGCTAAATATTATTACTTAAAAAAATGAGAACTCAGGCCATGGTATTTTTCTTAACTGTTTCTCAGTCTTTCTTGTTTTCACTTACAGCCCTGAGGATCTTCTGCTTTATATCTTCACAAACAGTCTCCACACCTCTGACTCACATTGCAAGCATTTTCTTTCCATCACAGCAGGACTAGGTAGGAGTTTTTCAGAGTTTGTCAATGCTGATCCTCCCTTGGGGGAGACAGTTTTAAAATAGATGAGACATTCCCTCCCCTCTGCACTATCTGAGCTGCACTGTCAGTTTTAGCCATTTTTAGGCTTTTGGAGAACTAATGCTGTGACTGAAAATTAAACCTCAGGTTTCTTGGATAGCAATGCAGTACATTTCAAGCAGGCAATAGAACAAGCTCTATTTCTTCATTCCGATGCACAGCCTTGGAAAGCAGTTTCAATTTTTCGAGAAAGTCATACAATACCTGAAACTCAGAATTATTCATCATTGTATCACTAATGTCCTGCATGGAAATATCATTTATTTCTAGAAATATTTCATCCCCAGAGATGATGCTTCTGGAACAAGTTTAATTGCAGCAAACCATATGATGTTGCTCTGTCAGTACATCCTCATCTGGTGTAAGTCAATGGAGGAGCTACACTGATTTACACCAACTGATGATCTGGGCTTGAAAAATACAGAGCATTTTTAAGGCAAGAAGACGATGGGACTTGCTGGAGTCAATGCGCCTGATCTCACACCATCTTTATGCTGGTATAACTTCATTGACTTCCCTAGATTTGATCCTTATTTACACAGTGTGAGAGAGACCAGAAACAAGGCCAATGTTTTATGTGTGTTTCACTGTGTAAACTCAAAACATCAGAGACTGCCAATCCTTTACCTCAAGCTAATTCTACATTTCAGCAGTTTCCATAATAAACATTGGGCTGGTTAGTAATGTTCCTGCCTGAGCATGCAAGTTGGATGATGCAACCTTTCCTGATTTATTTTCAGTTCTATTAAAAAAAACCTAACAGTTGTTTTCATTTCTATGCTGTGCATTATTTGCCTAAATTGCAAACAAAATATTCTTGACTTATCATTTATTACAACAAAGTCTTTCCAAGGCAATGCCAGACAGCATCTGTCACAGGTAATGTTCTGTTTTGTAAGGTCTACCTGCTCTTTATAATAGTAAGAGCTAGGCAAATACTGCAAAATATTTTTTCCACTGAAATTTGTTAGAATTTTTTACAGAATTTATTTCAGCTGAGTTCAGGTTCCTTTTCTGTTCATTCTCCTCAGAAGTTCCAGAGAACTAGTTTACTGGCAGAAAAGTTAATTGAATCAGCAAATAAGCACAAATCCATCCTCTGTGCTTGATGCAAATGGCCAGGTCACATGATGTGGAGATGTACAAGGAGGAGGAATCCTCTCCCAACCACAGAGCATCTGTAATAACATACATGGGGTCTTTGTACACACCTGCCTCTGGGTTGAGGACAGGAGGATCTGTGCATCAATGTCCTTCCCCTGGTCTGCCAATGCCCCACCCCATGCACTGCCATACATTTCATTCCCCACCCAACATGGACCCCTCTATATCCAGGAGCAGAACTAAATATGTTCCGCTGTACTGCTACCCAGTGAAATTCTGGCAGAAGGTTTTGGATTTGCCCCATATTGCAAGTTTCTGCAAAAAAAAAAAAAAATCAGAAATAAGGTTCTTATTTATTGTTATGGTGGAAGGTATTACTGACTGCCACCAATTGAGGCTTTGATCAAGAAATCAACCACACACCCAGTTAATCAATGGATGTAATAGCCTCCCTTTATTCAATCTGAATGGAAGAAGCAATTACTCTTTTTTTATGGAGTAAGATATCTGGAGGCAAGCAAGTTACCACCCCCTGCACGAGGGTGCATGCAAAACCAATTGGAAGCTAAACTGTGTGGATCAAAAGGTTTCTAAGGGATTGATTGTGAATGAAAGAGCTAATGGTTTGATTGATTGCAGCTGTGTGTGTGTCAGAAAGGCAGCTGAAAAAGCACAGAGAAACCCAGAGTAGCCATGGTGAGCGTGGCTCTGGGAGGAAGTTTAAGAGATGGAGCTTCTTTTGGTCACAACAATTGCTCGGAAGGTTGACTTGTCTAAAAATCCAAGTAAATTGCCTGCAATTATTTGTCCTTAAGGTTTTAGGGAAACAGTATGATGTATCTTCTTTGGGCAGGGAGTAAGGGGGACAAAAAAGAAAGAAACAAAAACACACAACTACACCAAAGAAATACTTAACTCATATAATCAATTTCTCCTCCTAATAGAAACAACCCAGAAAGGCCTCAGATATTGGCTAATTGCTCCAGTGAAGGGGGCAACATTAAGTTTCTATAATTAGGGAAGAGAAAGATGCCATGTGACCTATGTGCCCTGTCAAACCAAAATTCTGACTATTGAGTGACTATATTGTAGAATCTTTACCCCCTGTACCTCTGTTTCTAATCTTTGCGATTTTGAAATACTAAATTCTTTGGGTAATTTTTGGCAATTCTGGTGGAAAGTGCTTGGCATACTGTGGGCACTACTGAAAATAAATAATAAAAATAATTTTGAATAATAAATTCAAGACAATCCATGATGCATTTGAAGACTGTTTGCAAGCACAAAGAGGTGATATTCACTAATACGTTATTCATTGCAGTAATTTGCCCAGATCTAAAAATAATTACACACAATGAGTTTTCTTTCTGTTTTTTACCTTTACTGTGCCTCTTGTTCTAATGGCTACTTTTTGCTGGGGTCTTAACTGGTTAAGGGTGAACAAAGAGCCACTTGAATGTCAGGAAGCTTCAAAGTCATGAATGGTGAGAATGCTGACAAGATGTGCTCTAGTTGTGTCCACTGATGAGTAATTCTATAGTCCCATTCCAAATTCCTGCCAATAAAACTTTCTCCATCTCTGCAGCATCTGGTATTTACATACATTTTGTTAATTATTTTAGATACATTCTTCAGAAACCAAAAATGGCTTCAGAGGTAACATCTTTCTTGTTATTTCCCACAGTGGAGGTTACAATAAGCTGGTTCACTATTGCTATTAGTTCTTTAGGTTGATCAGGAGCTGCTGAATATTCTCTAGAAGGCCCTTTTCTCTGGAACTTACTCTCTGTGAAATGCCACCAAAGCCCATTTTAGGTGAACTTGAGGAAACAGTACACCCTTAGCTGTTTGGCCAGGCCTCTATTTAGCAGATTAAATCACTGCTGCATTAGGGTACAAGGATTTTAATTTATGTGAATGATATTAGGTGCTATAAGGTGCACAAGTTCTAAGGCAACGAACAATACTTATACTTTTGAAAACAGTCCTTGACACAACGATCTTTTGTACAGTTTCATTTGTACTATGTTCTGGTGCTTGGATTTCTTTTATTTTGTTGCCTGATTTATTGATTTAGTTTGCCCAGTTAGTACTCTGTAATTTCGTATGTTCTTGTCCCAAGATCAGGCACAGTATTATCAGGCTTCCTGCTTTGGGAAGCCCAGGGGACACAGTAGTGACAACACTGATGCTCAAGGAAGACCTTTTGTAACTGTAAAAGTTCTATTATAATGATTAGTCCAATAAGTAAAACAATCCAAAAAAGTAAAATGACATAATAAACATTGTAAGAGCAAAGGACACCATTACAGGTGTATATACTTACTCTATCCTTGGGCAGAGCTGTAGAAGTTGAGACAGATCCTAGTCCAACTCTGGAATGCTGATGAACTCAGTCTGTACCTGAGACCAGATGTTTTATAGGTCTTGATGGACTCGTATGGTAAAGGAGGGAAGAGCTGTGCATACATATCTTAACTTCCTCACCCATATAACACTGACATAACATATTCTATATGTTAGTATATTTATTAGGTTAAGCTCATTAACATATACATCAATTGGATTACTACTTCTAACTGTCGTTAGGCATCTGCTGTTGCTCCAAAAATATTCTAAACTGGTACAAATTGTCTTCTTGCAGTTACCTACCAGCAGTTTGCAACACTTGTGATTATTACAAAATAAAGCCTTGTGTCATCTTGTGAATTAAGGTCAATGTTAGTTTACTTACGTATGCTAATTTGTGGACCAACTACTCCTACTCAATCTAAAAGGCCTTATACTTGTGCTAACTACTTAAACTGTTCTTGTATACCTAGGCCTATAGGCAGAAACACAAGAGATCATCAATCCCTTACCCTTTTATTTTATTACTACTAAATGGGCTATAATTTGCTTGTTTTTTATTGATGTATCACAAGATGAAAGTCAACTGGGCAGTGAACATTAAGTAAAGAAGCTCTCACCTGTGTTTGGTGCTCATATGTTAACAGCAGGATTGGACCCTTTTTCTCAAGCCCTTTTCATGATGTTTTGTACACAATGTGCTAGAGTAGTCAGTGTGCTGAAATTGTAATGATTTCTTGGCATCTGTAGGGATTCCCCCCCTCTCCCCCCTTAGACTTTACTTGCAGTGTTTGATTAGGCTGCCTCATTGTCACAGCATCAAGGAATAGAAATCATATGCTCTTCCATGTTTCAAGAGTTTGCTGTGAAATGCAATCTTTACATTATTCCCATCATAGAGATATTTAGCAAGTTAATGAAGAAAACACCACCAGCTGTTGTACATAATGCTTCCCTTTTACTGTCCAAATGGGGGGGGGGGGGGAAAGGAAAGGAATCTTTATTTGGATACTGTATATGATAAACCCTTATTCCAGGATTATTGTAATTGGCTGGGGGAAAAAAAAACACATCACTGCAGGCTTAAATTTAGAGTCAGTTTTGGTTTGCAAAATTAAAAACAAACACACTGTGCCAAGAATGTATGTACTAATGAATGCCAGAGTCTGAAGTCAGTCCACAGACAATTGTACGGCATAGAAGCCCTTTGGGGTATTGTTTTCTTTAGATTAGCTCCCCTTGCTGCTCAGTTATATTCCATGTGCTGGTGGCCAAGTGAAATTTACAAGATTCCTGATCTCTAAAATATTAGCTCTTTGAATGTCAGAAATTTTGGAAATTTTCACTTTTGCTCATCAAACAGAGAGCAGAACACATTGGAACAGAGAGCATCAGGATAGAGAGACATGCAGCAAAGATCAAAATGGAGTAGCTGGGAGACCAAGCAAAAACAGCAGGAGGACCTGGTGAAGAAGCAACAGTGAATAGAGGGAGTAGGGATAGCTTAGTTGATCATTAGAAGTATGCAACTGGTCTACTGTCTGGAATTTCTCTATTTTTCTGTTTACAGTTTTCATGAGTTACATTAGAGGCTTCAAGGATCAGGGGGTAGCCTTTTTAGTCTGTATCCACAAAAACAACAAGGAGTCCGGTGGCATCTTAAAGACTAACAGAATTATTAGGGCATAAGCTTTCGTGGGTAAAAAAAACACTTCTTCAGATCAAGTGGTTTTAGATGAATATGCAAAAGAGATTGTCTGTGTATTCATTCAACTTCTTTACACAATATTTGACATTCTGGGCAGGATAATTCTGAAGGTGACCCTTAGTTTCATCTCACTCAATAAGAGCTAGGGTTGGCAGGCGACCAGTTTTTGACTGGAACGTCCGCTCGAAAGGGACCTGGTGGCTTCGTTCAGTGGCACAGCGAGGGGCCAGGATTAAGGCAGGCTCGCTGCCTGCTATGTCTCTGCATGGATCCAAGAAGCAGCCACCAGGTCTCTGCAGCCCTGAGTACTGGCTCCACAGCTCCCATTGGCCAGGAACCGCAACCAATGGGAGCTGTGGGGCGGCGCCTGCAGGCACGAGGGCAGCGCATGGAGCTTCACTGGCTGCCCATGCACCTAGGGACCTGGTGGCCACTTCCTGGGAGCCACAGTAAGTGCCCCTGGGATCCCGCGCCCCCTCCTGCACTGCAACCCTCTGCCCCAGACTGGAGTCCCCTCCCACATGCAAACTTCCTCCTGGAGCCCACACTTCCTCCCACACTCCAACTTCTGCACCAGCCCTCAGCCCTCTTCTTCACTCCAAATGCCTCATCCCTGGCTCCACCCCACACCCCCAGCCAGAGCCCTCCCCCTCCCGATCCCCCACACCCCTGCCCCAGCCCAGTGAAAGTGAGTGTTTGTGAAGGAGACCGAGAAACAGAGGGAGAGGGGATGGAGTGAGACGGGCTGGGGGCCTGAGAAGGGATGGAGAAGGTGCAGGGCCTCAGGGGAGAGACAGGGGCAGGGGTGTTTGGTTTTGTGCAATTAGAAAGTTGGCAAACCTAATGAGAGCTCAGACATATGTAAATAGTGTCAGGATGAGCTCCACCTTGACATCTGGTGGTGAGGTGTGGCAAGTTGTGGAAAAGAACTTCAGGGGCTGATCTCATTTGCATAGGCACACCCACCCCGCCTAGAATGAGGCCATATCTGCCCAAATGGTCACTTTGGCTGCTGTGGGATCTCCAGTGTCTCTGTTATTGGGGCAGGAAGAATAAATTGTTATTACCCTGATTATGGGAACTGTGCTTGGCCTTTTGTTATGATGGAGGGACTCGCCATCAACTAAGTAGCACTCGCTAGGCAAGGGTCATAAGTTCCAAAACTCTGTGAATTGAGAGAGGCTGGGGACAAGTATTAATACTTGGTGGCATAGGCCCCCTGGTGAGGGCCTTACATGCTAATTGCACTTCCTCCTCTCTCCACTGTGGAATATCAGAGCTAATTTTGATTCCATTAGGAGTCTAGTTACAGGCTGTTGAGCTGAATTCACTTTGGGCTAATGGTGCACCAGCACTGAGGCTCCCCTACTACAAGCTGAATTCACCAAAGAGCTGAACTGACTAAAAGCTGAAATCACTGAGCGTTGTGTTAAGTGGTGGGGGAGCCTGAAGATATATTGTGGAGCAGTTTGTGGGACGGCTGGAGTGCCTTGTAGACAGGCTGGTGGAGCAGTTCATAGGACAGCGGGAGCTGCTTGCGGGACGTGGAGCGGAGCAGTTTGTGGACCGGCTGGTGGAGCAGCGGAGCTAAGCGAAGCAGTTCGTGGGGCGGCTGGCGGAGCGAAGGCCTATGGAGCTGTGGGGCGGTCAGCTTCAGATCATGTAAGGTGCCCGTTACCTCTCTCCGCCCCCGCATCTCCACCCAGGTTGGGAGGTAAAGCTCTGCAGATAAACTTTCGAACTCTGGGGCTGCCCTGACCAGAGTCAGAGACTTTTGGGTCACTGGACTTTTGGGACTTTGGGTGATTTGGGGTTGCTGGACTCAAGAACCAAAGGGAAAGGACATGCCCCAATTTGCTTGGGGTGGGTTTTTTTGCTCAGGGGTTGTGTTATGAATCCTGTTGGTGGTGTTTCCTCAACATAATGCCACATTGTTTCTCTCTGTTATTAAAAGGCTTTTTGCTACATTCAGACTATGTGCTTGCGAGAGGGGAAGTATTGCCTCTTGGAGGCGCCCAGCGGGGGTGGTATATATTTGTCCCAAGTCACTGGGTGGGGGCTCGAGCCGGTTTGCATTGTGTTATTGGAATGAATCCCCTAGATATTGAACCCGGCCCTTGTTGCTGCCAACTCTGACGGGCAGAAGGATTACACATACAAATAAACAAGAAAGTGAATGGTGATCTGAGCTGCAATACAAGGTAATTAAAAGTGAATCAACTTGATCTTGCCTGTATCTAAATTACTTTTATAATGGCAGAGATCAACTTTCTAAATAAAAAAAGAAACAACAACCTGTCAATGTTATACTCAGGCTTAATTAATTTTATTTTAAACTATTTTAAAATTGTTAAAATTCCTCAGTTATTTTCCATTACGAACTTTTTTTCTGAATTCTGTTTCTGACTTGTTTGCATGAACAAACAAGCTCTTGTTCACCAATTTTTAGTATGCAAAGTAAGGTAACAAAACACACAACGGTCTTTATTTGGTAAAAGTGTAAATGTTTTTTCTCTAAATCCCATTTATGCAATACTATATACAGCAATTAAATTTGGTGGAGAACAGGTCTAACATTTTTCACTGCAAAAAACTGAAGTATTATGTCAACCACTGATCCATTTATGACAGTAGTGTTGCATGTTCAATGCTTTCAACTCAAAAGCACTTGTAAAAGAATTGTGTAATAGCTACTTTACTGGGAAAAGGGGACAATTACATTGGCCTATTGGTGTAAAGTATCCTATCACATGACCATCCTGTACCAGGGGAAGTTATTTGATACCACTGTATTGTGTTAGGAATTTAATAGCTGCTCTACTTAATATATTAGCTTGTGCTCCAAGATTATATATCTTTGATTATGAAGGATTTTGTTCTGTAACACTATGGTTTTCACAAATTCATTATCTTCCCTTCCATTTGAGAGAACAAAGTTTGTTTGATTAAGAATGCTGCAGCAAAACTATGCTAGGATAATTTACATAGATTTAGTTTTCCAGTTTGTTCTGACTAATTTAATTATGAAGTTGTGTCAAGCACGGCACAGAAAACTTGTGATCATAAGTATTCCAATTCTTCCTCCCCAAAATGGCAAATGGCATCCATAAAGATGGATTTGGGGAGCCATGTCTAAGTTTGGGGAACAGGGCTTCAGTCATGTTTTCCTTTTATAACGACAAAGCAAATGCCACTCTAGATTTTGGTTCTGATTTATAAGAATAAGTATTATTTTATGCTTTCCAGGTTTCCCCTGCTTATTTGCGGTGGATTCAAGTTAATATAATCTGTTTCTTCCCTCTGCATGCACTTCAAATAATTCTTTCCTGGCTTCTAAGACCATGATGGGAATAAAAAATAAATAAAAATACATGCAGTCTACCCTCAATATTTACACGCTCTTATGTGTATTTTGGTAATCTCACTCCTCATAATCCCAGAATACTACACACAGGAGTGTGCAGGAAAAGACCTTTCTTACATGCTGTCAATTTTGGTGGCAGACAACAGGTCTGCTTCCTACTTTTGGTGCCTTCTGGTGTTATCTCCCTTCCCTCTCCTCCTGAGGGATACAGCCGGGGTCTCTCTTCTCATGCCCCTGCATACACAGTGCGGAATGGGGAGCAGAGATCTGTAGTTGGGGAACCTGGCCCCTAGAGAAGAAAAGGGAAAGCCTTTGGACTGGAAGACTGAACCCTGTCATGCAGGTGGAAAAGTGGATACCTTAAGTGTGGAGTTCAAGAAGAGAGATTTTGGGGTAAGGGTGCAAGAGGTCTTTGGACAGAAGGTGGATTCCCATGCAGCAAAACCATTTCCATAGTAGGGAGGCTATCCCCAACTTGAGAATCTTACTGCAGATCCACAATGGGAGCATTGCAATAACTAACATTTATGTACCTAGAAAATCACTGGAACAACAATAGGATCCACAAACACTCAGATAGGTGCTTAGGCTTCTCATATAATGCTTGTGCATAAGAATGTGATTCCCCAAAAACCAGCATGGTAGGTGGGAATTGCCAAAGATAGCCAATGGGAGATGCCAATGAGAGAGGTGTGTCCTAAACCCTTTTATGGAGATCAGTGCTTAGGTGCTTCCCTGCAGCCTGGACTTACCTCTGATTGCCGTTTTCTGATTACAGTCCATAGCTTGGAACCTCTTTTCTTGATGGTACCATCACCCACCTTATACTTTAGTCCAAAGGTTATGGCGCTCACCCAGGATGTAGGAGACCTAGATTCAAGTCCCTCCTCTGCCTGAGAAGGAGACAGGATTTGAATAGGGGTCTCCCACTACTCAAAGGCTCTAACTACTGAGCTAAAAGTTATCCTAATGGGGGTCTCCTTCAATCTCTCCTGCTGAAGCTATTCCACTATGTAGGAAGAGCTGTGTGTAATCCCTACTGTTTGTCTCTTTCACCAACAGAAGTTGGATCAATAAAATATATTCCTTTACCTACCTTATCTCTGTAAAAATAAGTAGTCATTGGAGCAGAGGAACTGGACCCTAGGTTTCCCACCTCCCAGATGGATGCCTTCACTACCAGCCTATAAAGTAAATTCTCTCTCTCTCTATTCCGTCTCCCTCAAAAACTGTTTAAATGGTGATGGGGTGGATTTGAGGACACACAATGGTGTTCGTGGACCTATGATTTAGCATGACTGGGATAAATTTAGCACAGAGGAGCTGAGAATGAGAGAGTTGGGAAGCAGGAAACAAGAGATTTGGAAAGTTGGCTGTAGTGATGTGGTTTGAAGTAACTGGGAGTTTGTTGAACAGGGTCTGGGTGGGGGAAGGTCTAAGTCAGAGGCTAGGAAGAGTCAGGGTGGCTGGAAGAGCCAAGCCTGAAAGGAAATATGAGAGTCCCCTCACACACACAGCCTGCAGAAAACAGAAGAGTGGCTTGGAAGGTATTGCGGGGACAGTTGTTACACACTTATCTTTTTCTTTTGGGATGTAGAGGGCTCAAGTGAGATCTCTCCAGAAAGTGAAACATCGCTTTTTTCACTTTCTGCTGTGGGAGTCTTAGGGACTTGATAAGGATCAGGCAACTAGCTCTGTTGTACTATGTCTGCATTTACCTTTTTACATTGACCTTTTATATTCTATAGCTTTTGGTATAAAACTCTTGCAGTGAAGTTAATGTCATGCAGAGGCATATACAAATATTTTAATAGAAAAGTATATTTCTAATCCTCTTAAGCCCATATGATTGTAATCATTGGACACACTAAGAGCTTTATATGGGAGATACATAAATCATGTCATATTCAGCAGAAAATATAATCCAATGGGAATTTCTGATCCTGACCCAAGGTTTCCTCCCGTCAGGCTCAGAAACAGTTATTCGTTTTTTCCCATCAATTAACTTCAGATCAGTAAATGTATATGCATTGTCTCTTGTGAGAAAGTTTTGTAGATTTTGATGATAATATAAACACCTAAAATTAGATCGGGATGTTTTGGTATCTGAGAGCCAAACCGAAGCTGGAATTTAACGTTAACAGTTGTTTCTGAGTTGGATATTTTATTTTTAATATTCCTGAGAGACACACACTCAAATTGCTCTACTCTCCTACCACATCCATCCTCCTTGAAAGAGAAAAGGGGGGAGGGGAACAGGAACATGTTACGCACAAACACTTCCCCAAACCTTTGTGAGACCCATGTAGGTTTACATCACTCCCAAGTTGTCTTCTTAAAAAAAAAGACACTTCTCAGGAACTGACAGACTGTTAGCCATATGTCCTTTTCTGTGCTGCTGTCTGGGCTGTAAATTCTATGCTCAAAGGAGATGAAAATGACAACAGCCAATAATTTGAAACTCAGGAGGTCTGGAACTTTAAAATATTAAATTTACCTCCACATGTAGATTGCTCCAAACGTTTCTGAAACTCTTCATTCTGGTCAGTTACTTAAGGTTTAAATAATTGACTTGTCTTGACAAAGATAACAGCTCAGGAAGTGGGCATGGTAGTTACTCTCCAGAATAGTTGCAGAGGAGCAGGAAGCACTTAATGTCTCAGACAACGTACACTTTACATAGAATCTTTTGTTTGAATCAAAGAACCCAAACAAAACACCTAGTTCCGTTGCCATTTGACTTGGATACTTATTACCTCCTGTGTCACAAAAGGAACTTTATTTACATGTGGATTATTTATTTTTAGTATAATAGTCTGTTATTTATATTATATTTAGCTAAATGTTTTAGCATCCTAGTCCAAACAGGAACAACAAAGAGTGAGAGCATTTGGGTGCATACATTTTAGCATAGAACATGATTCATGATGCTAGGCACAGCCATCACAAACAATGTGACTTCAACCTTGACAATACATTAATCAAGTTGTAAAAAAAATAAAAAATAAAAAATGCAGGAGTTCTGACTGGACAAGGAGAAACTAACCACAGAAACCTCTTTCAATCACATTATTTAGTTTCTGTGTCTGTTGTTAAAAGCAACAGAAAGGAATATATGAGATTTAATATTCTCCAACTCATAAAAGAGGAGGGGAGGCCATAAGGAAGTTAAATGGGTATTTCAGTGCTGTCCAGGTCACCTTGATAGTTTCATAATATCACTATATAGAAATAAATGTGAAATGGTTTTTATTTTCTCAACTAGTGTGTGTGCTCAAATGGTATGTAATGTTAATGCAGTTGACTCTATAGGGACAAAAACAATGAAAGAGAGAGTACTCCTGATAACTTTATCAGCACAGTGATAGTGAAATGTTGCTGCATTGGTACTCTGCTGTTCTTAAATGTCTCTGTCAAAGGCTAATATATTCCTCTGCTTTATGTCCATGCAGGTTACTGGAGAAAACACAAACAGCACACTGCAGTGTGTCATATTTCATATTAGCTGTCTGTGGACTAGACAGTGGTTGGATCTAATGCAGCAACAGAAAGGCTCACGCTCTATCTTGTGTGGCCACGTTATACTTGTCTCTGGACACATGTGATTGGGAAAAAGGAAAGGACTTTTTGCCCAACGCTAACCCCTGTGAGCAAGCAGGCAAGTAGTCATGACTCTGCCTCCCAAATTGTCAGCAGTTGGAGATGTTTGCTTATAATTAGTGAGTGTGTTGTACCCTCTTTATAGATGTAGCCAATTACTAAGTATATCCCCCTTTTCCTACTTTCACCATTCCACTTTCTTTGACACTCTTAGATTTGAAAACTATTCTTTTGCTCCTCCACTCATTACCAGGTGTACTATTTTTTAAAGACTGTATGCAATCTTGTTACTAGAACAAAAAAAACATACTTTGACAAGCATTTAAGATTCAATTCTATGCAGAAAAGTAACTGTGAACATATTTTTGGGGATGGGGAGGGTTCATGTCTGTCTCAGTGGTTCCATTTTAAATTCGCTCAATTTACATAGAAAAAATAGTTTCCACCCCCCGTCCTTCATACTCAATCTGGCTCAGAGAATCAAACATTGGGTTCTCATCATGACTGACATTGATTCTGCAGCCCAAATGCCAATGACTATCTGCTGTGGCTGTCCTCCTTCCACCCCCATACCCCCGAATCCCTTTTTCATCTCCATTAATGGCCTGATTTAATACCCAGTGAAGCCAAAAATAATGGAAAGACTCCTATTGATTTCCAGTGGCCTTTGGCCTGAAGTGCCTGCTCTTCATTCTTATCTTCTAGTTCCTGCACAGATTCCTTCTCATATCTCTGTTCTAAGTTCTTCCCTCTATTTGTAATCCCTTAACTTCTCCAGTGTCTCCTTCCTAACTTTGTGCCTTCTATGGCCTTCACCTTTTCTTACTTTCAGAACATTTTCCATACCAGTGAACAACTCAATTCAAGTTCCTCCTTAAAATATAGTTCCATGAAGCCTGTCAAGAAAGACCTCTGAATTCCCCACACCACCTCAAACTCTTTCTTGTGTTCATGATTTAGGAACCTGTGTTGGAATGGTTAGGGATGAGGATGAGGAAGGATGGATGAGGAAGGCACCAATGTTCAGGACAAGTCCTACTTCTCTGGCCCTGTCAATCATGGATGGTAGGCAGGAGGCCTTTAAAAAATTGGAAACTACAGTCAGCTAGAGAAAAGAGACCATCCTAAGCAGGAAATGGCTAGAGTGACTGCTGAAGCTTCAGGGGGATCTCCCATCCAGGAGTTCTTCAACCTTATGGGGGAGTATTGCAAACTTCAACGGTAAGCCTGCAAGAGTGAACCAGATTCAACTACCTAGCCAGAAAGATTCCTAGAAAACCACTACACAGGCAGCCCCAGAGTAAGAAGGTACTGCATGCCTTTTCCCCTTTGAGTTGGCTCTGGGAAGAAGGTGCACTGGAATACTTATTTTCCTTTTCATTCCCCTCATTGATAGAGACATAAAAAGGCCTGCAAAGTGTGCAGTCCCCCTTGCAAGGAATAAGAACCTGGGGCCTGAATATAAGCTACCCAGTGTGGATAACTGGCATGGCCAGGGTCTCCCACCATCTGGGAGAAAAATCTAGGAGGGATTTTTTATGAAACCATTCCATTTTTGTGCCAGACGTGTTAGCACCTTATGTGAAGAATCATAATATATATGTACAGCACTGATAACACAGTTGAAACTCAGTAAATAATAGCAAATGGTTAAATATGTGGGTGAGACATAAAATGGTTTCAGGACTGGTTATTACCATTTTATCCTACAATATTTCAGGATATGCTAAAATGGCAAACAAGTTAAAATGAACAATGTAGTAGTGACAAAGATATTTGTTTAAGCTCTATAGAAGTTTATTTACCTTAGACATTTTGGTCAGCCCTCCCAACATCACTGGAGCACTAATTTTATCCAAAGAGGTTAACTGGAGATCAAAGTTCAAACTTAAAAAGCACCATGTGGAATGATTTTAAATACACTTGAAGCACTGTCTTGGGGGTATCAAGCTAATTTGTTATTAATCAAGATGGCTGATTTGCTGTGCTTATTTTCTCTACAAAGAAATGCAGATCATAAACATTATCCAAATCTAACTAGTGGAGCATAGTTTGAAGGATTTAGGTTCTTCCTGCTGCATATAGAAAAGTCACATTTCATGTTCCAAAAGGAATGTGAGTTACCAACTGTCATAAATATAAAGGGAAGGGTAAACCCCTTTGAAATCCCTCCTGGCCAGGGGAAAGCTCCTCTCACCTGTAAAGGGTTAAGAAGCTAAAGGTAACCTCGCTGGCACCTGACCAAAATGACCAATGAGGAGACAAGATACTTTCAAAAGCTGGGAGGAGGGAGAGAAACAAAGGGCCTGTGTCTGTCTATATGCTGGTTTCTACCGGGGATAGACCAGGAATGGAGTCTTAGAACTTTTAGTAAGTAATCTAGCTAGGTATGTGTTAGATTATGATTTCTTTAAATGGCTGAGAAAAGGATTGTGCTGAATAGAATAACTATTTCTGTCTGTGTATCTTAAGGTTTTGCCTAGAGGGGTTCTCTATGTTTTTGAATCTAATTACCCTGTAAGGTATCTACCATCCTGATTTTATAGGGGGGATTTCTTCATTTCTATTTACTTCTATTTTTATTAAAAATCTTTTAAGAAACTGAATGCTTTTTCATTGTTCTCAGATCCAAGGGTTTGGGTCTGTGGTCACCTATGCAAATTGGTGAGGCTTTTTATCCAACATTTCCCAGGAAAGTGGGGGTGCAAGTGTTGGGAGGATTATTCATTGTTCTTAAGATCCAAGGGTCTGGGTCTGTAGTCACCTAGGCAAATTGGTGAGGCTTTTTACCAAACCTTGTCCAGGAAGTGGGGTGCAAGGTTTTGGGAAGTATTTTGGGGGGAAGGACGCGTCCAAACAGCTCTTCCCCAGTAACCAGTATTAGTTTGGTGGTGGTAGTGGCCAGTCCAAGGACAACGGGTGGAATATTTTGTACCTTGGGGAAGTTTTGACCTAAGCTGGTAAAGATAAGCTTAGGAGGTTTTTCATGCAGGTCCCCACATCTGTACCCTAGAGTTCAGAGTGGGGGAGGAACCTTGACACCAACATGTACTAATTGCCCTTTGTTACTGTGTTCAATAGTGAGTTCATTTGACCAACCAAATGTATTTTATTGATTTGGATTTTTACTCTCCTACTGTAAAAGCATTCAATTCTGTAGGTACTATTGACTATCTTTATAAAGTATACAGTAATAAATATACAGATCAGTCATTAACCAGAAATAACCCAGCAATAACATAAATATAACTAATTAACCTCGCTACCAATACTCCTCAGCCCTACCCAGATGATGGGAGTGCCACTCTAAGAACAAGGAGCAGGGTGGGTTGGATAGGGGGTGCTGTCCCAGGAGGGAGTGGGGGGTCCTGGGAGGGGGTGGACAGGGAGCAGGGGTGGGTTGGATAGGGGGTGGGGTCCTGGGGGGGCAGATAGGGATGAGGGTCCCAGGAGGGGGCAGTCAGGGGACAATGAGTATGTGGGGGTTTGGTGGTTTGGGGGTTCCTGGGGGGTCTGCCAGGGGGTGGGGATGTGGATAGGGGTCAGGGCAGTCAGGGGACAGGGAGTGGGGGGGCTGGAGGGGAGTTGGGTCCTGGGGGGGCAGTTAGGGGGCAGGAAGTGGGAGAGGGCAGATAGGGGTCGGGGGCCAGGCTATTTGCAGAGGCACAGCCTTCCCTACCTGGCCCTCCATACAGTTTTGCAACCCTGATGTGACCCTCAGGCAAAAAGTTTGCCCACCCTTGTCCTAGATGCAGTATAGAAATAGGTTGCTAGGAGCCACTAAGCCTGTTGATTATGAACCTGTGTTGTCTGAGAACCTGGGTCATCCTGGATATATAGCTGATCAGAGGGGTTTTTTTCTGCTTGATTTAAGGGCTGTGTAAATATGTCCGCTACATTATAATACATGCCTCACTTGAACAAGACAGGGAAATTCAGAAATAAGACATTATTGCCTTATATGAAACCATCTGTTATGTCTAGGTATATTACAGTAACAGTTTAGCTTATGTACCATGTGGTACACATCTCCATATAACAAGGAACTTGCAGGTCAAGGATGAATTCCCTTTTAATTCCTTATTTTCATATTGAAAAATGCAGTAAGATTGATGTGAAATAGTACAATTTCAGTTAATTCTGAATATCCTTGCTTACTTCTTTGTCTGGTTTGTTACATCACTAATATTTGTGACTATTGATTGATCCCATAAATCTTCTCTTTATTACTCAATGTGTTAAATGATCATTAGTACGCAGTAAATTCTTTATTATTATATTATTATGATTATTATTTCAGAGAAGCCCTAAAGAAGCTATTACCCTTCTTTTATCACATGGAATGTTTATCCTCAACAATGCTTATTATTCAAACACAAGGATCAAAATCACATATTCATGCTGACATGCTCTAGACGTACCAAATAATAACAAAAAAAGATCTGACAATAAAATCCCCTCCTGTGTTACTTCAAAAGAGACTGGTGGCCTAATTTTTTGCACAGCATGCTCTTATGCTCTTTTCCAGAAAAGGAAGAAAATCTTGGAGAGATGAGAATGGTAGATAGGTGCTTTTGTCAGCAACACTTAGCAAAGCAAAACTAGGGAATCCTAACAAGCACAAAGAGAAAGAAAAAGCACAATGTTATAATCCTTATAAAGGCATAAAGCTTAGAAGTAATGGCTGACATTTTATTGTCTTTTTCTTTACAGCACCAAGGTTTTCTTTATTGTCTTTTGCAATGAGTTTTCATCATATTTAAACTTTGGCAAATCTATATGCACATACTTTATCTTTTCAACATGCCACAAAGTTTATCCTCTCCTTTGTAATAAACCAGTTATAATTTCCATTGGGATTACAAATGAAGTATTGTACTGAAGTACTGAAATATTTTTATTTCCTCTGTTCTGATGATTTTCCCTAACTAATCCTTTCTTGTTTTGTTTGCTTGCTTGCTTAAGGTTGCCCTTCTCTAAATAGAACATATTTAATGTATTATTCAGTGTATGTCCCTGTAAACATTATTCCATGTTGCTCATTTGAAATATACCAGTTACCTTTCCACTATTTCTAGTGATAGCCACCCGTCAAAAAAAAAACAAAACATGCACAGTGACATTTAATTTTGCTTTTGTCTTTCAGATGAAAGGTAGAAAAACTACACTTAACAAAAACAGAAGTCTTTAGGTTTACAGATGTTGGCATACTCAGATCTCACACAGAGAGCTTTTGCTGTCTGATGTTTCTAAAGCTATATTATGTCTGTATATCAAACATATAATACATTCATATTTTTTTAAAAAAGCTTCTCTCCTTTAGTTGCCCCAGCATGTACTGATGTGCCTCTGAGTTGGCTACAGAATATAAACAGCATGTTCCTGATGACTTATTTTAATCTAAAATTATAGTATATTAGTAAAACCTTCCTAGGAACTCTCTCTAGGATTCTGCTGACATTTTTAAATGGGCTTTGTTGCTTGTGTAAAAAGTAAAACCAGTATTGTTGGGTTTTTCTTCTGCTAAATATCCTTCTAATCCATTTGAAAATAGTTTAACCCATATTGCAGTCCTGAGGGGGGCAGAAGACAGGAAAGCAGTTAGGTGCAGAAGAGTTTGCATATTACTTGCACCAGAGGTGAACGGCTGAATAGTACCCAGCTCTTGCTGGTGTCAGAGATTGCTAATAATTATTCAGTTACTGTATGTACTGCTGATATTTGAGATGCAGTGGCATATCAATGAATGAAAGCAGTTTCTGGAGGGAAAAGGAATACCATGAAGTGTTGGAAAGATAAACGCAAGCCACATCAGTATGATTGAGTTAGCACCTTCACATATATTAGAGACTTGGATAGTGTTGAAAAAAGAAAGAAAGATCTAGTCATCACACAGAGGTATTTCAAACTCTTTTTTGATGTTTTTACGAGCCTAATGGTCTTAGTGACACCACATAAGACTTACATGGAAATATTTTTAAAATACATATCAGATCTGTATGCAAAAATGTGCATGCAACTGTGCATCTATTGTTGTGTACTCCGTTATGACTTTACAGAAATCAGATAGTTGCATGCACACACTGTTAACTACTTATTACTCAAGTAGATCAGTAGCCATCTGGGTCTCCAGATGACTCTGGACACTGAGGTTGGGGGCCACCCGAGTGATGTCAGGCTGAAAAACTTTCCCTCTCCTGTACTTGTTGGCATTTAGAGACCAGATTGGAATTGTTCAAGAATCTCAAAGGTCAAGGCAGGTAGAGCTCATTAGGCAACATCTCCCCACAGCTTGATGTATTAAACAGGAATGAGAACTGACTGGCAGGAAGAGGGACTGACTTTGTTATTGAGAAAACAACAAGGAGTCCGTGGCACCTTAAAGATTGACAGATTTATTTGGGCATAAGCTTTCATGGGCTAGACCCCACTTCATCGGATGCACTGGGTTCTAGCCCACGAAAGCTTATGCCGAAATCAATCTGTTAGACTTTAAGGTGCCACCAGACTCCTTGTTGTTTTTGTGGATACAGACTAACACACTACCCCCTGATACTTGTTTCTGAGAAGGCAGTCTGAGAGGACCATTGTGTGGGCTTGAAAAAGCCCATGCTCTGACCCTATATGTTAGCTCATGCCAACACTGTAATAGCATGTGGATCTTGGGAATTTGTTTATTGTGTTTGTAATTTGGCCCAAAGTTCACATAGCAACCTACAATTTTATTGAAGGTAGGGTTTCTAGTCTCAGTGATCACCAGGGTCTTAGTACTGAGCAGTAGAATCATAGTAAAAGAGAAAGGGTGGCCTTATGCTTAAGGCCCTAGTCTAGATTTCAGAAGATCTGGCTTCAAGTATTGTCTCTGCCACAGACTTCCTCTATGAGCTTGTGCAAGCCCCTTAAACTCTCTGCCTCAGTCCCTCCCCCCCAAGATGGGGATGATACTTGCTTTCTAGTCCTCCTCCACTTTATTTGCCTTGCCCATTCTGTAAACTGTTCTTGCCAAAGACTGTCGTTTACTGCATGTTTGTACAGTACCTAATACAATGGAGCCTCAATTCCACTTGGGCCCTTTAGGTGCTATTGTCCAACAAATAGAATCAAGTTAAATGCTCATATTCTTTTATAGATGTTGAGAAATACAAGGTTATCATTGACCCTGGGAGTAGAGATTAGACTAATTAAAGCCAATGACAACGTTTACAGAGAAATATCCATTAACCATTTTTAAATGGTTTAAAAATGAGTGAACCCTGTAATGGCAACCCATTCATACAGAGCTAAGGGAAAGAGAAGGTTCTCTGAGATTTTCAGATCACTAAAGGTAACATGTCATATTTGACTCACTCAATACAAGGGCCTTATAGAAACAAGAAAGGCAGCTTTGAACAAGACAGTCTTAACGGAAGTACAAAGCTTTCCCAACCTCACCACACCACAAAAACAAATAAAATTAACAGCTCTAAAAGGATTTTCCCTGAAGAACTTAATCTGGGGCAGCTGCAATAATTTGTCATACCCTGACAAGTGAAGCTTTATACTTGTAGACTCAATGTCAGTAACATCAGAGTTACTAATTTATAATCTGATCTGGCAATCTGATCCACCCAGCCAGATTCCTGAGCCTGCGCAGAGCCCCATTCACCAGCTTGTGGCACTGGGATCTTAGAGTAGCTATGGCTATATAAAGGGGAGGAGAATTTGCTTTACCACATTCAACTACTCCATGCACACAAGGTGAATATGTAATGTCATTGTCTATCTAAAGTGAGCATTTTACTATATTGGGTATAGTATCTGTTAGGGGGCTTATTCCTTCACCCACTTACTTTCCTGGTCCTTCTCGCATGAACAGGACTAGGAAAAGTTTCTCTCTCGTCTACCTTCTAGCTTTCTTCTCCCCTCGCTGCCGTTTCTTTTGTTCTCATTCTACTGACTTTCTCTTCTTTCCCCAATTTCCTTACCCAAATGTCTAGACCCTACACAAGGCTACAGCAGCACTCAAGCCCTGTGATGCACCTCTGTCCTGAAGGGGTGATATCTGGAGCATGTTAGACGATAAGTATAGAGGTCTCTATACCCTTGTGCATTGTAAGGCTCTGCACCAGTGCTGAATAGGTGACAGGGCTGTTAAGAGTAGGTTGTGGTTATTGAATTCATGTTTTTTGAGATCCAGTGGCCCTAAGTTCTTGTCTAAGGTTGTGCAGAAAGCACTACTCCAGCTCCTTTGAGCGGGGACCTTATATTTTTGTGTTACTCCAGTACCTAGAAGAATGGGGTTTTGATCCTCATTGCAGCATCTGTGTATTACTGCAACACAAATAGCAAATAGTCATGCAATTTATTCCAGTCCTCTCAGCCAGTCTTTGCTATAAGAACATCATTCCTCCACCATTGCCCCTCTCCTCTGGTGATGTCCCTCAGCCAGCTAGTGTGACAACCCCCATCTTTGCTAACACATCAGTATTTGAAATAGGGACTTCCGGAACTGAAAGCATATGTCTCTACAGCTTGAGCTAATGAGTCAATCAGCTAAAAAGCTAGAAAAGACCCATAGCCTTGGTGGGTCAGGCATTGAAGGGGACATATGGCACACACTGACCAGCAGGTGACACAAGAACAACTGTCAGTTAGTTCCCCATTCATATTCACTTTTTCACTTCTGGCCTCTTTCCACTGCTTGCTACTCCTGCTCCCCTATCACTGTCTGCCTGTCTATCTTCTTGGCTCTCTCCTATTCACCTTTGCTCTCCAGATCCACAGTTTCCCATTATTTCCCTCCTAGTCTCCACTACTCAGGAATTCCCCTTCAAGCAAACATCATTCCTGCCTCTGTGCAATCTACTGCCCAGCTGTTGCTACTACCCTGAATTCTGATTTTTTTTAAAAAAGAAAACAGGAAGGAGTGGTTTAAAAATGAGTGAACCCTGTAATGGCAACCTATCTTGCGTACCTTTCCATACCTCATTTCCAATGTAACTTTAAGGAAAACTTCACTTAGTCTTAAGAAACCTTAAAAACAAAGTTTGTCCTTGTGATTTCCATCTGATACTATGACAATTAAAAGACTATCACAGCCAAAAGGAAATTTTGAATAATGAGAAGGCTGAGTGTGCCATTAGTGAGAGCTATTTTATTTACTCTTTGTGTAATTGGAAAACCTCATCCTTCTGTAAAATGAAATAGTTTATGTATTTACTCTTATGATTTGATCAAATCATTTTTAGTGACCTAAATTAATCTAACTTGTCTGATGTCTTTAAAAATTAAGCATTTCAACTGTGCATGAACATTTTTCAAGCTGTGATTGGTGGAAATGTTAAACAAGTGTGCCTTTTTTGTTACCATTTTTTTTTCTTGATTAGAAGCAATCAGCTTCCTGATGTTTGTCTGAAGAACATAGAAAATAATTTGTAAATAAGACCACATGATCCAACATAGCAAGGAAAACAGGACCTTGTGCAATTTAATTGTAAACTTGTTGCAAACTATTTTAAAACGTCCACTATGTACGGAATCTGTGTTTAAATCTTAATTTGGGTCAAAAAAGCTACTGGATAGTCTTTCAATCACTTTTTGCCTCAAGCACAACAACTACTTTGTTCTCATTTTTTCCCAAAACAACAAAACAATCCCCACTAGTAATTTACATACAATTTATAGTAAAATGTTCTTTCCTGTGCTCTCAAAAATTTCAGCTCTTTGAAATGGGATATCATTTTCCTCATAAATCAAAAGAAAAAAAGAAATAACTAATTTAATTCTCAGAAAAATCTTTCTGATGGAGAGTAAATAAAAACTGCATTAGCTACTCTGAAATAACTGTAAAATGAATGCACCCCAAATAATGTTACTCACAGAGAGAGAGAGGAAAAGATCAAACCACAGAACTGTTGAACTAGAACAAAACATCAAACTGATCCAAATGAAGAGAAACCATAGGCTACTGAGACAACGGAGGGATTGAAAACAAGATTGCTGTGTGGTGATCTCACCATGAGGATGATTTAGGCCTTATCAAACCTGGATTTGTGCTAGAAATGGCCCAACTTGATTATCATACACATTGTAAGGAGAATGATCACTTTAGATAAGCTATTACCAGCAAGAGAGTGGGGTGGGAGGAGGTATTTTTTCATGCTTTGTGTGTATATAAAAAGATCTTCTACACTTTCCACAGTATGCATCCGATGAAGTGAGCTGTAGCTCACGAAAGCTTATGCTCAAATAAATTTGTTAGTCTCTAAGGTGCCACAAGTACTCCTTTTCTTTTTGCGAATACAGACTAACACGACTGTTACTCTGAAACCTGTACTCTATCAGGGTAAGTCGACCTAAGTTACACTACTCCAGCTATGTGAATAATATAACTGGTGTCAACGTAGCTTTGGTTGACTTATTACTGTGTCTACACCACTCTGTGTCAGTGGGAGATGCTCTCCCATTGACTTACTTTACTCCTCTCGTTCCAGTGGAGTATTGTAGAGAGAGTGTTCTGCGGTCGATTTACCGGGTTGACCCCCCACTGCATCATCGATCCCCGGTAACTGTAGACATGACCTTAGTGTATTATTTGGTCTATTATGTAGTGTATTATTTGTATTATTTGTGCAAGTCTTGCCCTTGCCTCCGTGGTAGCAGAGAATCCCAAGCAGAAGAAAGGGGACATTCTGCTGATCCATAGGGACAACAATTGGGATAGGCTACATGCATCATCCTTTTATGTTAGCATGAATGGGATGGTTGAGGGGAAAAGCATATGTAACCCACTGGCAATTGTGTATTACATATTTTCTCACTGATCAATCCCCAAAGGTAGGAATTTGTTACAGCCCCCGGCTACAGAGGCTGTTTCTTTGGCTCAAATTGTAAAAGTTTCTCCACTTAGCTCTGGAGGTATGTGGTTCAGGCTCTAGTGTGTCAGCCAAGATAGCCAGTGTCACACATTAACCAGCTAGGCAGGGACTGAGATGCAGAACAGCTCTGCAGACACAACACAGCCTGATGCACAGGGTTTCCCCACCACCATCCCCCTTCACACACACACACCTGGCCCAGCTGGGTACTGGCAAGTTTAAGCTTTGGTTATAAGAATAAATACAACAATCCTCTTGCCAGTACAGACTGTGGTCCCCAAATGCTATAACAGATGAAAGATTGTTCTCAGTCCCATCTATACTATAGAGCCAGGTACTTGATAACTTGTGTGAAGGACGCATAACAGGAACTCAATGCCAAAATTTAGACTAGTACAAAAGTTAACTGCATTTCAAATGAGAGATAAGAGGCACTGGTGTATAGAAGTAGTCACTCCAATCTTATCTTGTTTTCTCCCAGTTGAGTGGTTTGAAACAAGGCTAAATAGTTCTTGACATTAGTGTTCAGGGTGATTCTGCCTGTACAACTGAATAATTCTACAGTTCATCTGTTCATTGCCTGACAGGGCAACAAGGCAAATAAACAGCTACAGTTTTCCCTTAGCTCATTCTAAAGGGCATTTGCAGTCTCAGAGTTATTTATCTGTAATAGTTGGACAAAAGAGCTCTCCCCAGTGTAACGCAAAGTAAAACTATGATAGTCATTCTGATGCAATCTATCCT
This sequence comes from Lepidochelys kempii, assembly GCF_965140285.1. NCBI lineage: Eukaryota > Metazoa > Chordata > Testudines > Cheloniidae > Lepidochelys > Lepidochelys kempii. The sequence continues at coordinate 88,507,826 of NC_136380.1, forward strand.
CATAACAGATTTTTTTTAAAAGAAGTTTGTTCAAAATCAACCAGAGGCTTCAGCCATATCAAATAATTGCCATCACATAAAATCTAAAATCTGCTTTTAAAGTCTAATCTTTAATTTACCCTTAACAATTTCTAAACTATCCATTAAAAAGTCTACAACATTCCTCGGGAGAAAAAATCCAATAAAACTGTTCTTGATTTTTCCTTTAAGTTACTTTTAGAGTTTTAATGGACATCCTCAGCGGACATAATTATTGAGAATTTTACATTAATAGACTTTAAATGGATATTCTGAACAGAGAGAATTATCAAGAATATTGCATTAATTAACATCAGCCTTTTTATGGTGTTTTAATGTATAGCTTCAGAGTGGTTGGTCAGAAACAATTTAAGGCCATTTCAGGCTTTTTTGTAGCAAATACATTCTCATTTCCTGTGCATTTCCTGTATATGGCTTAGAGCAAGCATAAAATATTCAGTCTTGTCTGTTTCAGAAACATAGGCACAGCTGTTGGCATGAGATGGGATATGAGTAGATGTGCAAAAGGCAGGAGTTTCCAGATATGGGCACAGGAGTTATTGATACAGATCTATGTATCAATGTGCAGCAGGGATTTAAGTCCTATGTGTGGTATGTAAAGTATTCCTTTACTATGACATGGAAAGAATTGTAGACAGTACTAGAAATGTCATTATGGATAAGTTTCAGAGTAGCAGCTGTATTAGTCTGTATCCACAAAAAGAAAAGGAGTACTTGTGGCACCTTAGCGACTAACTAATTTATTTGAGCATAAGTTTTTGTGAGCTACAGCATCCAATGAAGTGAGCTGTAGCTCACAAAAACTTATGCTCAAATAAATTGGTTAGTCTCTAAGGTGCCACAAGTACTCCTTTTCTTATTATGGATAAGTGTTTCTATCATGGGGGGGGGCATGAAGAACAAGGCTTATTCTGTTCCACCACCCCAACTGGGAAAACTGTCACTGATGTGTTTTCTTATGTCAGGAGAGTGCTATTTGAAGCCAACTCCTCTCACTGGATTTCACAACATCTTGAGTGAACGGCGAGCAAGGATTACTGACAGGGCTAAATATCTGATGTGGCATCCACTGACTGGCAAAAGGGGACAATTCAGTCTCAGGTTCTTCAGATAATCAGAAAAGCCAAATGGAGACCGGGTGTGATATAAGTTGGTACTGCAATTTGGCATTTTTCTTCCCTAAAATATCCCAGTAGGGATGGGACAAAAGAAAAAAAGAGGAAATGGTGGAGGAATAAAGGAGACTATGTAGACCAGAGAAAGCCTAAGCAACACTATAATTGTTAAAGGAAGAGATAAGAACATGCATAATTACCAAAAGTATTAAAAATTGTATCTCTTCTGGTCATGCCCTGTGGGGCACTCCACTTATCACCTCCACCCAACTTGTTTTTGTTTTTGTTTTTTTCCTAAGGGATTGTATGTTTCTATACTTGTATAGTACCCAATGCAATGAAGCATAAGAACATAAGAATGGCTATACTGGGTCAGACCAAAAGTCCATCCAGCCCAGTATCCTGTCTGCCAACAGTGGCCAATACCAGGTGCCCCAGAGGGAGTGAACCTAACAGGTAATGATCTCTCTCCTGCCATCCATCTCCATACTCTGACAAACACTCTCACAGAGGCTAGGGACACCATTCCTTACCCATCCTGACTAATAAACTCATGGAGGTTAAATCCATTAATGGCTATCTAGTTCTCTTTTAAACCCTGTTATAGTCCTAGCCTTCACAACCTCCCCAGGCAAGGAGTTCCACAGGTTGACTGCGATGAGTGAAGAACTTCCTTTTATTTGTTTTAAACCTGCTACCCATTAATTCCATTTGGTGGCCCCTAGTTCTTATATTATGGGAACAAGTAAATAACTTTTTGTTATTCACTTTCTCCACACCACTCATGATTTTATATACCTCTATCATATATCTCCTTAGTCTCCTCTTTTCCAAGCTGAAAAGTCCTAGCCTCTTTAATCTCTCCTCATATGAATCATAGAATATAGGGTCAGAAGGGACCTCAGGAGGTCATCTAGTCCAACCCTCTGCTCAAAGCAGGACCAATCCCTAACTAAATCATCCAATTTTTTTTTCTTTTTGCCCCAGATCCCAAAATGGCCCCTCAAGGATTGAGCTCACAACCCTGGGTTTAGCAGGCCAATGCTCAAACCACTGAGCTATCCCTCCCCATAAATAAAAGCATTCAGAATTTTTGCTAAAAAAATGTCCTGTTAAAAAACACCTGGGTTAGAACATTCAACTAGCCCTAGAAGCTACATGAAGATCCCCAAAACATAAGGCTTCAGGGTACAAAACAGTCATTGGCTCCTAACCTTCATATTCCATGGAAGATTATTTTTAAATAATCATATTAGATTCTAACCTTTGCTCTTGCTTTGGTTAATGAAATGCCTTTGTCTCTACTGATGATCTATGAATGAGATTTGTACTTGCCGCAGAGCAGCATGTCCGCTGCATTAATGCGAGATAATGGTAGCCCAACGACTTGTTTTGTTTTCAGCTCTTTGTTTATTCATAATATTCAGAAGTCAGAGACTGGTGCAACCATCATTACCTGCTGAAATCCTGTGAAGATTTTACATTTGAACCAGCTACTGATGCTGACCTACAAAGAACCCTTTGTATTAAAAAGTTTTAAAAATGTAATTCAGAAGGTTATGTTACCAAAGGAAAGTTTGACAGAGTTATGCCTCTAAGATGTGCAATGGACTACATATTTTTCAGCAAGGCATAGTTATTTTATACATGTTTTGTGGAGCTGAGTTTGTCTGATTGATTTGTTTTTATTGCTGTTGGAGTGAAATTATTGAATGCGGTTGCTTTGATTTCTCCAAAGGAGTAAGTTCCAAAATATTTTTTTATTGCAAATAGAAAAAAAATAGTACAAGTATTGTTTTTTATTTCTGTTTTGAACAATTTTTGGGCTGACAGATTTGTTTGTTGGAAATGTGAATGCTGCTGAAAGAAATTAAATTGAATAAATTGGTTTTTTGACTGGAGTTAAATAATTGAAAAGTCTCCCCCTTTAGTTCCAAATATACATACAATTGAATTTTAGATGGATTTTAGACAGTGTAAAAACATAGCTTTAGCTGAAGCAAATGGAAGTGTTTTGTTTTTAGTTTTGGACTCAGATTTTAAAGCTATTTATGTAAAATTCATGACTGTACAATACGGCTATGTACAATTCTATATACCACTTACACACCATTTATAGGTCAATATCTGCAATCCTTACTCAGACAACAGTAGACGTAAATGGGAATGTTGCTTGATAAGAACTGCATGATTTGGCTTTACAGGATTAAACAGTATTTAAAGGGCTGTACACGCTCTCCTCTAGCACTGGAAAGTTATTCACATACTGTGACGATGAGAGCATAGGAATTGCCATATTGTGATGCTTTCCAGGGGTACCCAGTGTCATGAGGCACCTCTCTAACACATGCCTTTAGTGTGATCAGATATTATCTGTGCCTGCTGTGGATCAGCTCCATGACTCCACCAACATCTGGCAACACAAGCACTGCCTTCCAGCCCTCCACAGGTCTTGCTCTTGTATAGGTTAGTGAAAGACACACATACCAAACCCTCAGTCCTCCAGGTATCTCTCTAGAGTGCCCAGCCCCTGTTCCTCTGAACACTCGCAGAACTCTCCAATTTGCTACTTCAAAGGAAACAGTACACACCAGTTGCTTAGCACACAACACTTAGATATGTTTATAGTGAAAACAAGAAAATGCTTATTATCAAAAGAAGAAACTCAAAGCATAGTAAGTAAGAATATTGGAAACAAATGGTTACATAAAAACAAAATCATAACACACTTTTTATATCCTAAACTTAACTCACAAGGCATTCTCTGTTTTTTCAGTGTTAGCTTATCCCAAGTTCTTTCCCGAACATTTTCAACCAGGGTGGCTGAGATTCCCCCTTTCATAAGATCAAGTTTGCAGGCAGCTTGTCTTCACAGATTGGAGGATTTCAGGGCGTCTCTATACTCTCAGGGTATATCTACACAGGGATAAAAAATCTGCAGATGGCCCAAGTCAGCTGACTTGGGCTCAGGCTGCAGGGCTGAAAAAATTCCTGTGTAGATGTTCAGGCTTGAGCTCCAGCTCTGGGACCCTGCAAGGTCCCAGAGCTCGGGCTCCAACCTGACACTGAATGTCTGTACAGCAATGTTTTTTTTTTTTTTTAGCCCCGCAGTCCAAGTCCCATGAGTCCAAATCAGCTGACCTGGGTCAGCCTCAGCCACCACGTTGCGGGTCTTTTGTCCCGATGTAGACATACCCATTGATATACCAGATCAGAGCTTTGATGTTCATTTGAAAATAGTTTCCCCTCTTCCATGCTGTTTACCTCTTTCTGTTATTTTTCTTCTGAAGTCTTTTCAAGCTCTTCATTAGCATTTGACAAAGTATGTTAATAGATTCCTATTGTAAGATGCACAATACACAATTGTCTACCAGGGAAATATGTGTCTCCCACCTCCTGTGTGGAAAAGTTTGTCTCAGTGCTACCTTTGAGTGACCTGCTTTTCACTACAAGGACTAGAGAACATAATTTGCAGGGGTATATACATTACTTCTCTTGACATACATCTCACAATGATTATGATGACCAATGTGACCCTGTACCCCTGTGGCCTCTGCCAGTTGGCATCAGAAAGTCTATTGGAGCATACATGATCAGAACAGTGATCCAAATGTTGAAATTGGAACAAAATGTTTCATTTAAGCCAAAATGAGTTTCTGGGGGGATTTCATTTTGCAGAAACTTCAGAACTTTTGGTTTCATTCTGTTTCAGAATGGGGAAAAATCTTCAAACTCATAGAATTTTCCAAAAAACTGAAAATCCAGTTCTATTGCTGTTCACAAACAAATTCAATAACAAATGAGTTCCATACCTCAAGAAAAGCAATACCTAGTAGCTGTCCTGTCATTATACTGCACTGCATTGAGCCTGTTGTTGTCTGCCTACAGGTATAATCCACAATAGAGTTCTTCAGATCTGTAATTCTGAGTGGGTGCAGCTCCATGAGTAGCAACACTGATGAAAGCTGTAATGTAAAGACAGGGTTTAGATGAGTTCAGCTATTTTTATCATTATGCCATCTCACCTCCTGATAGGGTTAAATAGCACGGTGGTAAAAAGGCCTGAGCCCTGTTCACTTACAGCCTCACCACTCCTGCCACCAGTAGCCCTGCATCAGTGGTGTATTGTGGGTCCTAAATGTGCCAGTGGAGATGAATTAAACAGAGAGCTGGAGACCAGATGTGGGAAGAAACATCACAGAGAGAGAAAAGGGAGAGAGAGATTGTCAGAGTCTTGGAGCGCTGTATCCCAGAATCAGGGCCTGGATCAATTATTTCTTCTGATCTGACCTCATTCCCCCTCCACTCCTTTTTGTATCAAATGCCTCAAACTGGAATTCCACACAGTATTGTGGCAGAAGGTAACTACTGTTTCTTGCCACTTAGTGTCTGTGGGCCTGTGAATATCTCCTGTCATCACCACCAAAAGGGTGAGAAACATTTCACTGTAATGAAAATTGATAATTAGAAAAATCCTTTTTCCCCTCTACTCCTTTCAAAAAAAGTGCTCACTGGTCACCCACAAAGGTTGTGACACCTAACTTGCAGGCACTGGAACAATGGGAGCCACAAAGCATGAGTTTGGCACCCGAGCTTCCTGAACAATACTGAATAAGGAGAAAGAGGCACCTTAGAATGGGATCCACAAAAGCCAGCATGCTAGATGGTCGTGGGTGTGCCCTCCTTATAACATATTTCCCTCTGTGTGGGATACTCTGGTTAAATTTCCCCCTCTGATCGACTAGGAGTATCACAATTACAGGGCAACAGTACCTGTAACGCCCCCCCCCCCCCCCCCCGCCATGATCCCTCAAAGACACTAATTTAAAGGTTTCCAGCTCCCAGGTGTTACCTTTATTGGGCAAAGACCTGCATCTCACTTCCTTCTGACTGAGATTTTTAAGGCTGCTGAGCTCTCTGAGATACACAGTGACATCTCTAGTAGCCATTCTTTCTAAAAGGCTAGTGCCTGTTCTTTGTTTTCTCCCCAATAGCCTGGAATAAGAAGGAAGGCCCTACAGCCATACCTGCTCAGTCTCCTGACAGCCTAAGGAGTCTGCTTGGCTGCATGACAGACTGCCCAGCCTCATTGGCTGAAGAAGCTAGCAGGCTGTTCTTAAGCCCAGTAGCCATAGGTGCCAACTTCCGCCCTGCCCGGTGGGTGCTTGACCCCTCCCTTGCCGTGCCCCCATGCCACCCCCTCCCCAAAGTACCCTCACCCATTCCACCCCCTTCCATCAAGTCCCCGCCCTGCCTCTTCTCTGCCTCCTCCCTGAGTGTGCCGTGTCCCTGCTCCTCCCCCTCCCTCCCGGAAAGTCCTAAGCACCACCAAACAGCTGTTAGGCAGTGGGGGGAGTGGCGGGGGCAGGAAGCGCTGGGAGAGAGGGGGAGGAGTGGGGATGCAGTGTGCTCAGGGGGGTGGGGAGATGGAGGAGAGGCGGGGGGAGCTTGGCTGCTGGTGGATGCAGAGCACCCCCTAATTTTTCTCCATGGGTGCTCCAGCCTCAGAGCACCCATAGAGTCGGTGCCGATGCCAGCAGCAACTCACTGCTACTCAATGTACATGCATGCTCTCCTCAGTCCAAGAGTCCTGCTCCTGTTTTGATCCTCCACTGTTTCAGCCTTGACCCTGCTTTACACCCACTCATGCTCCAGTCCTATCCTAACCTTTCTCCTACCTTCTCTGACTCTAGGTAACCTAATTTTGACCCTTGGCTCTGGCATTAGGACTCTGAACACTAGGCCTGACTGCCTATCACCCACTCCCCTAACAGACCACCCAGCTCCTCTAAGCTTCTAAGGACTATTGTTCTTAAAGTAAAAACATTGTAAAAAAAAAAGCATATAAGAACTATAAAAGAACCTACATGCATGCATACTAAAAAGCTTACCAGACGTCACCCTCAACTCTAACATAGGGCTCTGGTAGGTGTCAGTCCGTCAAACTCCACCACTGCATTTTTCCTGTGATTATATGTTCATGTCATAAATATAAAGGGAAGGGTAACCACCTTTCTATATACAGAAAGATAAAATCCCTCCTGGCCAGAGGCAAAACCCTTTCACCTGTAAAGGGTTAAGAAGCTAAGATAACCTCTCTGGCACCTGACCAAAATGACCAATGAGGAGACAAGATACTTTCAAAGGGGGGGGGGGGGGACAGAGGGTCTGTCTGTCTGTGTGATGCTTTTGCCAGGACCAGGTCAGGAATGCTCTTCAGAACTCCTGTAAAAAGTTAGTAAACAATCTAGCTAGAAATGCGTTTGATTTTTTGTTTAATGGATTGTAAATTAGCTGTGCTGAATGGAATGTATATTCCTGGTTTTGTGTCTTTTTGTAACTTAAGGTTTTGCCTAGAGGGATTCTCTATGTTTTGAATCTGATTACCCTGTAAGGTATTTACCATCCTGATTTTACAGAGGTGATTCTTTTATTTTTTCTTTAATTAAAATTCTTCTTTTAAGAACCTGATTGATTTTTCATTGTTCTGAAGATCCAAGGGTTTGGGTCTGTGTTCACCTATGCAAATTGGTGAGGATTTTTATCAAGCCTTCCCCAAGAAAGGGGGAGTAGGACTTGGGGGGAATATTTTAGGGGGAAGATGTCTCCAAGTGGGCTCTTTCCTTGTTCTTTGTTTAACACGCTTGGTGGTGGCAGCATAGGGCTCAAGGACAAGGCAAAGTGTGCACCTTGAGGAAGTTTTTAACCTGAGCTGGTAAGAATAAGCTTAGGGGGTCTTTCATGCAGGTCCCCACATCTGTACCCTAGAGTTCAGAGTGGAGAAGGAACCTTGACAGTTCATATCAATTTTTAAATCAGGATTCAGGAAGATCTGCTCTGGGAATTGTTTTGGGGAAGTTATATGGCCTGTGTTATACAGGAGGGCAGACTAGATGACTACAATGATTCTTTCTGGCCTTGGCATCTATGGGTGAATCAATGTTTCAATCAGGAGCCAAGACCAAAGGCCCCAAATTAGTTTAAGAATCCAGTTTGAACCAGAACATGTGAGCCTTCCAGGGAGGTGGTACCTCTCTGGAAGTGTTAGAACCTCAATTATTTGCCTAAGTCATCCCCTACCCTTTTGACTTCCTGGAGGAGCTGTGATAAGACTCCCCTTGTGGAGTGCATATAATGTCTGGCCCACAATGATACATAAACCCTAATCATTACCTTAATCTTTTCAGTGTTTGTTTGAGGGTTTGTAATTCATTCTCTTGCTCATTATAATTTAAGCAATGGGACAAAGAATAATAATATCTAAACAAACAAAATGTAGAACCTAAAAAAGTCAGCATAGACACTATATGGTCTTTCACAGACTACCTTGGATGTAATAATTCTGATGTGTGTGTCTCCACTAAGATCAGAGAAATTGCACTATATGAATTAATTGCCAAGATGACTGTATCAGGAATGGGAAATGGCACAAATTGAACCTATTCCTGTTGTTATTATTTTAAGATTGTAATATTAGATACCATAATAAGGACAGATTGAAGGCAGAGATGTGAAAAGAATAAACAGCAATAGAATGAGATCCCATCTGGGGGGACATAAAGATTAAAAATGAATTATAGTTTAACACAAGGATGGATTAGCTAGAACTTGTTGTGAAAATGAATTATTTTGGGCCAATTCTATGAGGATAATTAGGGAAAAGTGTTTTAACAGATACTTCAAATATATAAAATGGTAAAATTTATCTTCCAGAACTGATGTAAAACACTTTATTTTGGAATATTCTCCTTGTTGGAATGTTTTTCTGCAAAGTTAAGAGGTCTTTTGAAAGTTGGGGAAAAAACACATTTTTTTCTCTCTCACACGTCCCCGAGGACTATGTACCAAAGTTCTGCTCAAAATTACAGAGCACAAAACTCCAGAGCAAACAGGTGTAGCTATTACTTCAGGGCAGAAGAAGGTGACTTTTGGGGTGCAGGTTATCTTTAACAGCACTATTTCTTGAAAGAAGGTGTATTGAGAAGTTTTAATGCTATACCTGGTCTGAACACCATTAGGGCCTGTGCTCAGTCTGATCTCTTGTGACAAGGAATTTCACAGCCGTGTCTTCTCACTGGCCACGTTTTGTTCACTTATTTCTAGTAGTAACCTGGGTCTATTCAGGTGCACTGATGTTACAGTGTAGATATCTTTGCTTAAAGACTGAGCCCTGGTCTAAACTACAAGCATAAGAAGCTCTCCCATCTTCACTAAGGTCTACAGTAGTCTTGTTGTACCAGTGCTGCTGCAGCACTGTTTAAGTGTAGACAAGCACTGAATACTGTAAGTTTAGGGAGGATACATTATATTATTCACACATAACAGAGAAGGTTCGTCCTTACTTTAAGTTTGAAAACTCAACTTTACGTTAGAAGTTGATATTGGTGCCTCTATCATATGCAATCTATATATTAGGGTGATATTAAGTTTACAAATTTATACCCCATAAAGTCAAAAGTGGAAAGTTTAAGGGTTTTGCGTTAAGATTAAATCACACATATTGGACATACTGCAATCTGAAATATATATGTTTAACTAAAAAGAAAAGGAGTACTTGTGGCACCTTAGAGACTAACCAATTTATTTGAGCATAAGCGTTCATGAGCTACAGCTCACTTCATCGGATGCATAAAGTGGAAAATACAGTGAGGAGATTTATATACACACAGGCCACTGGTAACTGAAAAGTACTGTAAAAGTTTGAGGGGCTTTTTAATCGGTTTGTCTGAGGAATATGCACAGTTACAGGCTAGTTTTTTTTTATATTATTCAAATCATTCTACTATTACTTAATTATAAGTAATTATCAGTGCCAGTTGAGATTAAGCAAAGTGGACAAAATTTCTCCCTCAGTGGTTTTAATTAAATTATTCCAGGCATGAACCTGAAAACAAATTATTTTCTGATTCTTAAATGGTTATGAAGGACAGGAACTAAAGTAACAATTGTGTCTTGCTTCTATTGTGCAAAAGAAGGGTTTAAAAAAATACTTAGGGTTGACCAGATTTGTCATTGTAACAAACAAATGATGGCTACCTATTTGTAGAATTAAATAAATAGAAAAGACTACCTGTGGTTAGCTAGGAATGTTTTGATACTAGATGCAACACACACAATGAATTTGCAAACTAAATAGTTGCTGGTGTGACCCATCCTGTGGAACATAATCATGCACAGGTCAGAGCAAAAGAAGTTTCCTCATTCTATCCCTGAAACATATAGGAGCTAAAAGAAATTTGTACTGTAGGAGTTTAACCATGCCTAATTTGTGTGACCTTATTTTTTGTACCATGGAACAGCTACTTAAAATTTAGAATGTCTTTAATTCTCAGTTTCATAAAGATTATGAAGAAGAACCTGTATGATTTATTAATTTAGCATTAGTGAAGAAGCTACTAATATAAAATATTATTTAAATCTGATTATTACAATACTGATTTATCACAAAATCTACAAGGTTCCTGTTATGTTTGCTTAGTATACTTGTACGTTTTCAGTTATGCAGGACCAATCTCTGCATGTCATCATAAATAACTAAGAATCAGCTTTTCATTCTCAGTGCTAACAAAAACTACATAGAAAGCACCTAATTGTCATGCATTAGATTAAGCTTGCAATGCTAATAGCTAGAGCTATTATACATATTTTATGCAAAGCATCTTAGTATGACATTACCATTATAAATTTAACCCCTTGAAAATCACTAGAAACAAAACTTAATGGGATCTATCCTCAGCATGAAGATGGAGTACATAGGAATGACTATACAGGGTCAGACTAATGGTCCTGTTATCCCTGCAACTTGTCTTCCAACAATGGCCAACACCAGCTGCTTCAAAGGGAAGTAATAGAATGGGGCAATTAGTGAGTGATCCATCCGTTCATCCAGCCCCAGCTTCTGGCAGTCAGAGATTTTGGGACACTCAGAGCATGAGGTTGTGTCCCTGACCATCTTAGCTAAGACATACTTATCTAATTCTATTTTGAGTCCAGTTACAGTTTTGGCATTTACAACATCACCTGAAAATAATTTCCACCAGTTGACTATGCATTGTGTGAAGAAATACTTCCTTTTGTTTGTTTTAAACCTACCTATTAATTTCACTAACCCCTGGTTCTTGTGTTATGTGAAGGCATAATTTACAATTCTTTATTCATTTTCTCCATACAATTAATGATACCATCCCTGCTTGGTTGTCTATTTTCTAAAATGAACAGTCCCAGCATTTTAAACTCTCCTAAAATGGAAGCTGCTCCATACTTCTAATAATTTTTGTTGCCCTTCTCTGATGGGGTGACCAGAACTGCACACAGTATTCAAGGTGAATTTATATTGTAGCATTATGATATTTTCTGTCTTATTGTTTACCACCTTTCCTCATAGTCCCTAACATGGTTAGCTTTTTTTGACTGCCACAGCACATTGAGCGGATGTTTTCAGAGAACTATCCACACTGACTCTAAGATCTTTCTCTTGAGTGGTAACAGCTAATGTAGACCCCACCATTTTGTATGTATAGTTGGGATTGTGTTTTCTAATATGCATTACTTTGCATTTATCAACACTGAATTTCATCTGCCATTTTGTTGCCCAGTCTCCCAGTTTTGTGACATCCCTTTGTGACTCTTTATAGTCAGCCTTGGACTTAACTACCTTGAGTAATTTTATATTCTCTGCAATCGTTGCCACCTCACTGTTTACCCCTTTTTTCAAGATCATTTATGAATATTTTGAACAGGACTGGTCCCAGTTCAGATCATTGGCCGACCCTGATATTTACCTCTCTTCACTATGAAGACAGACCATTTACTCCTACCCTTTCCTTCCTATCTTTTAACCAGTGACTGATCCAGGAGAGAGGACTTTCTTTTAACCAGTGACTGATCCATGAGAGAGGACTTTCCCTCTTTCTCCCATGACTGCTTACTTTGCTTAGGAGACTTTGGTGTGGAATTTTTTGAAAGGCTATTTGAAAGTCCAAGTATACCATAGCCACTAAATCACCCTTATCCACATGTTTGTTGACACCCCTGAAACAATTCTAATAGATTGGTGAGGCACAATTTTCCTTTACAAAAGCTGTGTTGACTTTTCCTAAGAATATATCATGTTCATCTATGTGTCTGGTAATTTATGAGTAGAAATTTGTGTCAGCCTGAAAGAGCTTTGCTATAGTAAAAAAGTCTCCAGATCATATGGACATTCATTGCAAAGAGTTGCATGGTGCTAAAATATAGCCACCTTTCTTGAGTCCTTCAAAATAAAAAAAAAAAACAGATCAGACAGCTACTGATACATATTAGACAAACAGACCCACAACTGTCTCTGGGATCTGCTAATCTGTGAGGTTCGGAGGCAGGAGGGGCAATTTTAGATTTAAGAAAAAAATTGGAAAACTTGTAATTGTGAAAATTATGAAATAAAAATATTGTGGAAAATCTTTGTAGAGTCACAGTTGAAAGAGAAAAAACTCTTTACTATGGACATGAAAGCCTGGATCGACAAAGGAACATAGGTGTTATGACACTAATGATTGAAATATTTAACTTTTTAGGCCCCTAGAAAATCCCAGGAACACCTTGTGATCAGCAAAGCCTGAGTTACGCACCAAGATGGCTATAAAATTAATGGGGAACAATAGGAATCTTGTATTGTGATCCACAAAAGCCATTGTGCAGGCCAGGGAGCTACCTAAGAGTGGGAGATGCTGAGGAGAGGGATGTGTTGTAAGTCCTGCCCCATTCTAGGAGAGAAACACCTAAGTCAAGGCTGCAGGGAAGACCCTATCTCTGCTTGTAATCCACAAATAGAACCCCTCTCCCAGAGTCAGGTGGCTTAGGCACCCTATTTTGGTCCTTGTGAGAATGAGTTAGGCATCTGCCTAACACCACACACAAACGGAGAAGGTGGTAGTGGTGGCAGCAGCACCCACCTTATAACATCTAACAGCAGGTTCAATTATCCGAGGAGGCAGTGGCAAGATTTGAACAAAGGGACACTACCTCCATCAGTGCTCTAACCACAGATCTATGGGATAGTCTGATGGGGACTCCCTCAGTGTCTCCTCTTGAAGCTGTTCCACTTTGGATAAATAACTTAAGAGTGATCAAAGCAGCGGCACTAGATCCTGGATCTCCCCTCTTGGTGCCTAATCACAGGACAACAGTGTCATTCTCTCTTACTGTCTGGTCCAATGACTCTTTAAATATTTATACACAGTGGAGCAGTTTCAACAGGAAAGACTGAGGGAATGCCCCATCAGAATATCTCATAGTTGGAGTGTTGCCCTGAGAGATATAGGAGAGTCCTCTTCAAATCTTTTTTCCCCCTCAGGCAGAGGGAGGGACTTGAACCTGGATCTCCTACCACTCCAGTGAGTGCGCTAACCATTAGGCAACAAGGTTTTGAATGGGATCTACTCCAGTAGGCAGGTTCTGAGGATTTTGATTGGATTGGGCCCCACAGACAAGCTCCGAGTTTGTGAATCATTTGGGCGTTTAGGTGGAATATAGGCATCCAGATGTCTAGATGAGGCACCAGTGCATGTGCCCAGAGGCAGAAACTTAGGCACCTACAAGTTAGGCAGGAGTTTTGTGAAATACAATGGAACCTAAACCCCAGACTTAGATGCTGAGGTACCTTTATCAAAGGGGTAGTCATGTTAGTCTGTATCCACAAAAACAATGAGAACTCCGGTGGCACCTTAAAGACTAACAGATTTGCCCAAATAAATCTGTTAGTCTTTAAGGTGCCACTGGTCTCCTCATTGTTTTTGTAGGCGCCTTTGTAAATCTGAGCCAAAGTGGCTTCAGGCTGGGAGATACTGTACACCAAGTTCCCAAACTTGGTTTGCGGCTTGTTCAGGGTAAGCCCCTGGCAGGCCATGAGATGCTTTGTTTACCTGAGCTTCTGCAGGTACGGCCACTCACAGCTCCTGCCAGTCCACCGCTTCCTGCAGATCCCATTGGCTGGGAATGGTGAACTGTGGCCACTGGGAGCTGTGAGTGGCCATACCTGCGGACGCTCAGGTAAACAAAGTGTCTCGCGGCCCACCCAGGAGCTTACACTGAACAAGCCATGAACCAAATTTGGGAACCCGTGCTCCACACTAAGCCACAAAGCCTGAGTTTGCTTGGACTTTGTAATGTTGTCTGCTGCTACTGCCCTGTTGTCTATAGAAGATGACACAGGTTTGTCTCCTAATGTTAATGACTTTATATTTACCTGCAGCCTGGTATATATACTTGTCTCTCTCAATGCTTGCAATATATATTTTATGAGCAATATAAGTGAGGAGTCTGACATGTTTTTTTTGGTTTCTATCTGCCAATGGGGTAATAATGATTCACCCATCCTACCCTGCCACACACACATAAAGTGCTTTGTTTTTTTTGTTTTTTGTTTTCCCCCCATGTTTTATACCCCAGTTCAGGAAGGTACTAACTTTGTGTGTGCCGAACTTTAAGAATGTGAGAAGTCCCATTGTTTAAGGACCTCACCAGATCAAGATTGTAGTTACAAGAGAGGACACATTATACCTAGGTATTTACACTATACTCATCAGTGTGGTATTCATTTATATCATTCCTCCCCCTGCCATATTAGAGGAATTCATTTTTATATACTGCCAAATGCAGCAACTACCCAGGTATAGTCTTGCTTTTTTTTCAGTTTTCCTCTGAATATTCCTACCCTTGGAAAACATCAACCAGATGCAGCCAGGAGGTGGAACCTTCCAGTAGCAGTGCTTTCAAGGAGCACCTTGCCCCGCTCCTACATGCCATAGCACTTGAGCACGTCCAGGGGGCATGGCCATAGGAGGTACTGCCCCCCCGGTACAGCCCCCCCCCAGCTCCCATTTGCTGGCTCCCAGCCAATGGGAGTGTAGAGCCAGTGCTCGAGGCGGGGGCAGTGCACAGAAGCCTGCTGGCCCCCCTGCCTAAAAGCCAGACCCGCTGTTGGCCACTTCCAGGGTGCAGCACAGTGTCAGAACAGGTAGAAACTAGCCTGCCTTAGCTGGGCAGCGCCGCCGACGGGACTTTTAATGTCCCGGTCAACGGTGCTGACCAGAGCAACCCAGTGCCTTACATGCCATGACTCAGTACTGGGTTGTGACCCCCAACTTTGAAAAATCCTGACTTATGGCATCATTTGATACTTTCGGTACAGTCTCAAGATGGGTGACATCTGCAAAAACTCTATGAAAGAATGTGTGATAATATTAATCTTCTCTTCCATTTGGTATGAGATAAAAATATATAGGACTTGCCCTTTGAAAGGGATGGCCTATTTTAGTTAAAAAAATTATGAGACACTGGAAAAGTTGAGAGAGACTCTGCCCATAGCAAGATCTTAAGGTCTTTTGTCTTCTTCTAGAAGGAAGACATCTGTACCTGTTTCAGAGTAGCAGCCGTGTTAGTCTGTATCCGCAAAAAGAACAGGAGTACTTGTGGCACCTTAGAGACTAACAAATTTATTTGAGCATAAGCTTTCGTGGGCTAAAACCCACTTCATTGGATGCATGCAGTGGAAAATACAGTAGGAAGATAGATAGATAGATAGATAGATAGATACACACAGAACATGAAACACTGGGTGTTATCATACACACTATAACAAGAGTGATCAGTTAAGGTGAGCTATTACCAGCAGGAGAGGAAAAACAAAACAAAAAAAAAACCCTTGTGTAGTGATAATCAAGATGGGCCATTTCCAGCAGTTGACAAGAACATGTGAGGAACAGTAGGGGGGAAAAATAAAATATTTCCCCTCCCCCCACTGGTCCTCACACATTCTTATCAACTGCTGGAAATGTCCCATCTTGATTATCACTGCAAAAGGTGGTGTTGTTTTTTTTTCTCTCCTGCTGGCAATCACAGGCAATAAGCCTTATCTTCATCTAATCATAGTTAAGAGGAAGAGGAGACAGTATTACTACCATCAGCACCTTCAACAGCAGACACCTTCACAAAAAACAAAAACTTCATGTGAGAATAAAGGATTTCTCAGTCATATCCTTCATACTGAATTTCAGGCCACAGGTTTGACTTGTTATTTGAGAGCTTCTAACCAGTCTTGGAAGAACTCATCTACAATTCTGGAGTCCACCTGTCCAAATTTTACTATGCATGGACAATTATCACCATGGACAAATGTGTCTCCCCTCTCCCATCCCTTTTCAGTGGCCTTTCCCACAAGCATCTGTTAAGAGCTGAAGTACAGGCTGTACTCAGCATGGAATCTATAGCACAAATATCTTTAAACTTCAGAAACAAAGTGTTCTATTACTATTACTTTCTAATCCCCCCAGAAGAACTGACAGATTGATTTTAGATCTCAAAGTTCTAAACGGATACATCATAAAGTTTCTGTTCAGGATGCTGTCACTGACTTTAATCATCACTGTCCCTGTCTACTCTAGATTGGTTCGGGGATCTGAACTTCAAAAATGCATATTTTCATATTCCTCTAAAATTATCACACCTCAGAAATTATCACACTTTTTATTCTGGTTCAGACTACTTCCAATACAGAGTCTTACCCTTCGGCCTTTCCATCACTCCCAGCTTTTAACCAAATTTCTGACTCCAGTAGCAGTGCATTTAAATAAGAGAGTGATTTTCATCTTCCTTATCTGATAATAGAGTGTTAAAGAGCCAATCTAAAGAGGAATAAGAAGAAGCCATTAACATGACCTCTTCTTTTTGAAGCTGTGGGTCTCCTTATAAACAGAGAGAAATCCCTGTTTATTCTATCTCAAAAGATTCTTTTCATTGAACCAAGCATTGACTTTGTGAGGGGAAGGGCTTTTTTCCTGGAAGAGAGATTGCTGAAAATAATTTATCATAAAGATACTGATGCTACAATACTTGACATTTATAACATATGTGACTCCATACAACAGACTCAGGATGAAGCCACTTCAAAACTAGTTTTTTTTAAGTAGGGAACAGTATTCTAAAAATATTCACACTGCTGAAAGAAATTTGATGTTGTCTAATGCGGTGGCTGCAGCCACAAAATTTCTTAAAGGTGTATTATTCAACCCATCTCCGATTCTAATAGTGACCACAGATAGTTGGGGGGCCGTTTGAACTTCAACAAAACTCTATTACACATAAACTTGTTAGAACTGCAAGCTATGTGTTTGGCTCCCAAGGCTTTTCTTCCTCAGATATGGAATACAATGATCCAGTTGGCCACAGACAACATGTCTGGAGTATATTATATAAACAAGCAAGATGGATCTCATCTGTCCCAGATATGCCATGAGGTAATAAAGCTTTGGGACTGGTGCATTGTATTTAACATTTACCCAATTACTTTAAATGTGGTGGGTGGACATCTCAGCAGGGACTCTTTACAGATTCACAAGTAGTATTTAAAGGATTCAGAACATCTTCAGTCACTGGAGGTTTGCAGACATAGATCTTTTCCCCCACCAGACTCAATATGAAATGTTGAGCGTGTTTGGACTGATAGTCATTAACAGATGTGTTCCTTTTAGACCGGAGAATGGGTCTCATGTATTTATTTCCTCCTAATTCCCAAAGTTCTGAAGAAAATAAAGCAAAATTTGGAAGATTCTAGTTCCTTCAACATGGCTAAAACAACAGTGAGACACCAAATTTTCCTCTTCTCCTATTGCATGTACAAGTAGTTTCCATTGCCAATGGACTTACTATCTCAACAAGAGGGAAAGGTTCTCCACTCATATCCTCAATTATTATACCTAGCAAGATGGGTGATAGGACTTTGATGATTTTAGAAAGGTCATGTTCCCTGAAGATGCAACAAGCCATCTACCAGGAAAAGTTATGGCTCTAAATGAAAAAGATTTGTTGGAGAGCAGCTGATAGGAATATTGATCCAGTTTCAGCCCCTATACAGCTGAACTTAGTAATATATGTTACATTTAAAGACAATGTTATCTGTACCTTCTATTATTTTTTATCTGGAAGCAATAGCAGCAGGCCATACTCACATTGTATTAATTCATTTTCTCACACAAGCAGGTGAAAAACTTTTTAATAGTTTATTGACCCTTTATTCCCTAGTTCATTACCCGGTCTCTGCATGGAATTTGAATTTGATTTTAACATACCTCCTGTCTTCCCCATTTAAACCTTTACTGGATTGTTCTTTGTTTCACATTCTATAAAGATGTTTTTTATAACAGCAATCACTTCAGCTAGAAGTTTTAGTGAGCTGCAAACACTAGTGGCACATCCTTCCTACACCATTTTTCATAGACTGGTTCTTAGATCACATCCTAAATTCCTTCCAAAGGTAGTCTTGGAGTTCCATGTTAACCAAAGTATCAATTTACTTGTGTGTGTTTTTTTTTTCCCCCAAGCCTCCATACAGATAAACTAGACTGTGTGTCTTAGATGCAAAGAAGGTGCTTTCATGTCACCTAGAGATACAATTAAGGTCTATAGGTCTTCTAAGTTATTTATTTCATATATTGGTATTTCAAAAGGTCTGGCCATTTCAGTTCAGTCCTTATTCAGCTGGTTCAGGCTTAGAAATATGTTATAGAGAAGTTTTGCTCTCCTCTCTGGGTTTTCTTAGAGCCCATTCTGCCAGAGGAGTGACTACATCTGTTGCATTCTAGAAACACATTTGCCTTATTGAAATATGCAGGGTTGCTACATGGAGTACAATTGCTACATGGAGTACACTTTTACAAAACATTATGTATTGGATTTGCATCCAGATCTAATACTAGGTTTGGCAGAATGAATCTTCAGTCATTATTCAGTGAAGACTCTGCTCTCTCTTTCATCTGCGGTACTGCTTGTCAAACTATTCCAAGAGTGGGAATATGCAGGGAACTTGACATGCCGCAGACTTCAGTGGTGCTCTTACCCTGTACCACATTTCTGTCAGACATCTCTGTAATCTTGATGTAAAGTGTGGACCAAACTGATATAATACCACTAATTTCAGTGGCGTTATCCTGAGTTGAATTATCTGTTCATTTATCCAGCAGGTAAGGATTCTGAAACTGCTGTAGGCCTTTTCATTTCCTTTTTCCAAACAGAAAGCAAAAGAAATACAAGTTAATCTTGATTTGTCACTTCACCAGGATACTGTTTGTATTGCACCAAGGAATTTTCTAAACCTGATACATTACCACTGGTGCAACTTTCATGAACATACATTTTACCTATGTTAATTTAAAAATTGATGTTCATTACGTAGGAACTCTGTTCACAGGACCAATCATGCCAAAGAGGGATACCCACTGGGTGTATTAAAGCAAAGAATAGTACATGTAACCTACTCCTGAAGAGAAGCTGGGCACTGGACAGAAACATAGTTGAAACAGTGTAATTTTAAGGCACTGTAGGGGTTTTTTTTATGTTGTTTCCCCTGAGATAAAGATAAAGGATAGATGCTGCTGGCACAGTTACATTTTAGCAGAACACAGTATGGTATAGCTAGTATATTTCATCCTAAGGCTTACATTTTTGTTGACAGGCTCTAAGGATGCCCTTATATTTATATTAATGTAAGTAATATTTGTTTTCTGAATATACTGAGTTCTAGAAATAGAAACATAAGGGTTTGGACTACTCTTGTCAAAGACAGAGGATTTGCAGGAGAGTTGGAGTCCTCTGAACAAGCCTATAGTGTCTGTACAGCAGAGCCAGTTTCATGAGATTTAATGCAGCTAAATTAGAAATGAAGCTTGCAGAGCATCCTTGGAGAGTACTTGCAAAAAACATATTTTTTCCCAAATAATATATTGTTATGGCTCAGTGATGAGGGTTTCATTTTATTTCCTATGGAAATCAGAGTCAATGATTTTTTTTGTAAGTTCAGAATGTGACAGGGTCTGGATGCAAGTGCCTTAGTGTCCATGAAGCCTCTTCGAGCATGAATACCAAAGGAAAGATAAAATCACTGAAATAAAAATGTTTGTTTTTTCTACATATTTTAGTGGTTGTTAAAAATGAACCATTTTTTTAAAGTAGTATTCCAAGCTTAACAAACTATAACTGAGGCACACAACACATGCTGTATTTTATTTCTTACCAACTTTACTCCCTTTACACAAATGGAACTTTATTTTCTAATAACTGGTCATCTTCACACACACTCTACCTAGTTGGAATGCATAATTGTGGAGCAGTAATTGTTCATATAAATTATGAATGTTGTGGATCATTTTGGGAATTTCTGGTTGAGCTGCTAGCGCACAGACCTGGCATTTTCTAATCTCAACACTGTCACTGATTGACCATGTGATCTTGGATATCTCCTTTAATTTACTTTGCTTTCAAGCTGTTTGCCAGCAGCAAAGATGCTATCTCAGTGTCTGTCACACCATTCTGCTGCAGCACAAGACCCCCAAAAATTGCATGAAAGAAAAGAACAAAATACCAGGGAGGAAATATGGTTGTCCAAGTAATTAAAGAAAAATTGCATATAAACAAAAACACCTTTTGATTATTTTGTCCCATGATCTTATACCCTTAAATGTCCCTTAAAGGTTCTTTGCCCCATCATATCTATCATGTAGGCTTCTTTTTACTGACTGTAAGGGAAGGAAGTGGTGGGCATACGGAAAATAATAAGAGGGGAAGAGAGGTGGAAAATATGGAGTGAGGAAAGACGTGCCGAAAAAAGACCGTAGGAAAGTATACAAGACTTTCTTAATAAAATACTTCCATTATCTGACAGCCTATTTTGTTTCTCATCTTTTTTCTTCTCTTTCTTTTTAAAGGTTACTATTTTTAAACACCATTGTAAAATAACCTTGGAGTCATTCCTATTAACTGGGTAATAACAATATCATAAGTTAATAAACTTTGCACCTGAAAAAAAAGTAGAGCTTTTTGGTTAAAGAGTTGATTTAGCTCAGGTTATGGTTATCACCTTGTAAATAGTACCCTCAAGTTTTCATTACAATAAAATTAATATTATACATTTGCTTAGTCTAGGAAGAGTATTATTTAATAAAATTCACCATCATAATGACTAGCTACTGCATTAGAATTCAAATCTCCAGTAGCCTGTTTGCTGCAGTTCTGTTTTTAGTATCTCATTACTTGGAATTATGCAGTCAGAATAGTTTTATGATAACTAATAGAGCAAGTTACAGGAGTCTGGATCAGTTATGCACAATATCTTTCAGAGACTCTTGCCACTGAAGTTGCTATCTCTATTTATTGAGAACTGCTGTATTAAATACAGAAACAAGGTGTTGCTATACATTTTGGACGTGGAGTGACATTTTCCAAACAAAAACAATGGGACCTGATTATCCACTTCCTTACTTCTTGTACTGTCACTTACCCCAGCACAAAGTGAGTGCAAAATCACTCGCATTCTGATTTGTTAGTATTTTACAATCTCTTTGAACTCATTTTTCACAAGTGTAAATGAATATGTGAGGTACAAGGCAGTGGGGAATCAGCCCACTACTTTCAATGAGATACCTATAGATTTATGTACTGATCTTCAAAGCACCCTCAATACCTTTTTCCCTCCAAAATATTTGGGATATGAACGCAGAGTAACATTTGAAAAGCAAGTTTGTTTTGTTTTGGTCCCCCCCCCCCCGGATTGTAAAGTGACTTATTATTATAAACTATAAATGAAAGGCAGGCCGTATTTGGCTTACGAATCAGAATCTGAAATCAAATGACAGTACCATAAAGATATCTGCAGTATTATTGTTGGCATTATATAATATATATCCGTGTGGCATCAATTTGTGTACAGCCTTGTGAATAACTCATTTTTTATATCTCGCTACAGTTTATTTCTGGTCTACTTGTTTCCTGTGCATAGACATTTTTATTATGTTACAATATTATTGATCATATCCTGATTAGATGCAATGCTAGCAGTTTAATCCCACTGAAATTTTAGGACCAAATACTGATCCTTCGGCAAAGCCCCTGTAAAGTGGGCTCTACACAGTTTACACACAGAGTGGCATCACTGTGTAAGAACATCTGGTTCTCTGAAAATTTGTCACTACAGGCCAAATGGGCACATTGTGGTGTAAGAGGAGCTGTGCTCATGGACTTTAATGGAGCTTTGCCCACGTACATTACCTGAAGATCTAGCCATATATATATAGTAAGTAGAGTTGGTCAAATAACAGATACACTTGTTGGCAAATAACTAATGAATAATTGCTATAATTTTGCAACTAACTATTCAACCAGCTCTGAGGGGAAGTATGTATTCTATGATGCAAGTGGATTGTAGCTAGTGCAGCATGGAGAAATAGCTGTGATATACATTTAAAAATAAATTTTAAAATGTAAAAAGATTGTTGTGGCAATACCCTTCTGGTTTATCCAACTTTCATTCTATTCACTGTTAGTGCCCAATAAGCAGCCCTAAGTCTAGATGCATGGAATCATGGGCTCTCCACTTCAACACATTTTGTAGTGATGAAGAAAGAAGAACTGAGCCACAACAAGGGCTGCAACTCTCATTTTTAACCATCCCCATCCTATCTAGATCTCATCCGATATCATCTTTGTGAGGGAATAATGATGCTTGTGACCCACAGTTTACATCCATTCTCTATACTTAACTCTGTACTCCTGCTCCTAAATGGGCAAAATTCTTTCCTCTTACTCTGATATTGCTAACCATGTAGTATGTGCTGCATGAACCAGAACAGGACTGGATCCTGTCTTGCGCATTTTCTTATCTGGGAAGTTTTTTTACTGGGATCTGGTATGGATGTTCTATGAGTAGCCCCATTTCTCCTGGTGGTACCATTGAACCAACTGGTCCTGGTGACAGTAATCAACTGAAAGCATCGCCATTGGCATGCTGATGTACAGCCTTATAAACTATTTTATACTTATAAGCAACTAATATGCAATCCCAATGCTGTTACAGAGCCTCTGCCATGGTTAGCACCCCCTTATTTTCACTGAAGAATCCCACCAGTGGTTTGTGATCTGTCAAAAGGGTAAAAGGTTTCCCATATAAGTATTGGTGGAATATTTTTATGCCAAAAAAAACCAAACAAACAGTGAGGCTTTCTCTGACTGGGAGTAATCCCATTCCGGTTTATGCAGGTCCTAGAAATCCAGTTGGTCTTTCTCTAACATCTCTCATTTTATGGGACAATATTTCCCCCATCCCATATGATGAAGCATTGGAGGACAGGATTAATTCTTTGCCTGGGTCAAAATGAACAAGGAGCTTTGAGGATTTTAGTAGCATTTTAGACTTTCTTGTTTCTTCCCTGGATGCAAAGGGGTCAAAAGACATGTAAAGGTTTTTAAAGGGATGAAACATTTGGATGAAACCTATAATAGTAATTTAACATACCTAACTAGGCTCTGAGCTCAGTGGTATTCTGTGTTGGAGCTTGTTGGAGTGCTGGAGCTTGTTCAACAGCGAGGACCTTGGCAGACCTTTTAATCACCTTCTCCAGCATTGAAACACATTCAAGATCATTCTGCCAGTGATGAGGATATAGTCAATCCTCACTATAGCTCCTAGAATACCTTGCAATAAAATTTCCATAGCTCTGAAAAATTTCCAGGTGCTACTGATATTCCATATGGTGATCTATTGTATTGCTATAAGTCTTGTCAGTTTTTGGTGAATTTTTTACAGTCTTTCTCCAGTCTTATCTGCCGGTATGCCTGTGATATGTTCAGCTTACTGAATTTTTGACCTCCACTTAGAACCTCGAGCAAATCTTTTGATCACCAAATGGGATAATTGCCGAGCTTAGTGACTTGTTACTTTATAAACCCCAAAGATATGGATGGTCTTGTTGGGTGGTTTTATCACTGGCACTAGAGGGGGTAGCCTATTCTGAAAATTGCACAGGTGAAATGATGACCTTCTTTTTTAACCTGTCCAATTCAGTCTCTTTTTGTTCTCTGACAGCATAAAATATATAGACTGTCCTCCAATCCTGAAAATAAACCTTGTCCATTACCCCCCCCCCCACACACACACACACAAACACACACACACACACACACCTCTTCCAGGTCCCTAACCCTTCTTAAAAGAATTATGGGATGAGCATCCAGAACTTCCTGGAGTTGTGGGTATTTTTACCTGGGTCTAATGTAAATATTTCTTCATAATTCAGTTTATTTCTTTCAAATGATCTCTGCCTAACAAATTTTACCTTTTTCCTCAGATAACTAAGACTGGTAAATTGTTTTTTTGTTTGTTTGTTTGTTTGTTTTGTTTTTTTGCTTTTATATTTTACAGGAATTACCACTGAACTTAGTACCTGGATAGGTTCTCCGGTGAGGTATGCAGGGTCATTCCTGCCTTCACTTGTGACCTCACACCTATTTGGTATAGCATATTCATTAATCACTATAGCTGAAGCCCCATATCTATTTCCATGTGTACTTACTGATTGTTTAACTCTACTGTTACTTTGTAAGATCCCAATTTCTTCCCTGTTATGCAGCACATAGTGGCAATGTCTACACTGCAATTAAAAACCCACAGTTGGCTCATACAAGCTGACTTGGCCTGTGGGGGTTGGGCTACAGGGCTGTTTAATGGCAGTGTAGATGTTCAGTCTCAGGCTGGAGACTGAGCTCTGGGATCCTCCCACCCCCAGGATCCTAGAGCCTGGGCCCCAGCTGAAGCCTGAAAGTATACACCACAATTAAACAGTCCCTTAGCCCGGGCCCCACAACCCTGAGTCATCTGATATGGACCAGCTGTGGATATCTAATTGCAGTGTAGATATACCAGTGTGTGCCTCCTTCTCTGTCTCGTCCTTCCCCACTTCAGGAAAAACACCCTCTGCTTCCTTCCTCTTTCTCTGTAATTACGGGGTTTCACTGCTTGGCTTTAATATGCTGTTCCTTATGCATTTCCTGGCTAAGTGTCCAACCTTGAGGCATTTATGACACTGGACCATTTTATGTTTACATAAAATGTTTTTATTATGCCAGAGCAGAAGTTCCCTTCAGGAGCCTGAACCCCTTTTTGTTGGCTTTTCATTTTGTTTATAGAATCAGTTTGATTACCCTTGTAGTCTAAATGCAAATCTTGTAATTTTTTCACTGCTACTTCTATAGCTGTTGCCAATTCTATTGCTTTGGGCCAGGTTAAGTTTCCTTTTGCCAGTAACTATCTTTGATTTTTTTTTTCATCATAAATAGCACAAACAAATATGTCTCACAGCATATCCTTTAGGACATTTCCAAATGAACAATATTCAGTTAGCTTTTTAAGCTTAGCCATTTACAGTGATACAGATTCTCCTTGCCTCCTCATCCGATGATAAAACTTAAAACATGACACAATACTGCTGGGCTTTGGAGTATAGTGCTCAGTTAAGATCCTTTGCAGTGCTTCTAAACCTTTCTCTCCTGGTTTCAGAAGTTGTAATGAAGTCCTTAAAAGGGAGTAGGCTTTACTGACACAGAGATATTACTTTATGTTTGTCCTCATCTCTAAACTAATTTGCCAGAAAATAGTGGCCCAACCTTTCTATATATTGTTGCCAATCTTCATTTTCTGCATTAAAATCATGAATTTTCCCAACAGATGCCATTCTTATTTTTTTTTCTTCTTTGCCTGTTTTGTATAGGGACTCCCATGGAGTACAATAACACTATGTGTACTTCCAGCTACTGCAGGCTAACACACATACTCCTTTTTGTTGGAAGTACACACTCAAAATGGTGGTGCAACCCCGCCAACAAATGGGAAGTCAGGTCAAAGGCCCATAATACTCTGAGTTACTTAGTTAATCCCATTTTACTACATAAACTATAGGACAAAAGCAGATGTTGAGAATGGAAAAGAATTCAGGTATGTGTGTTTATTGCTGTGCGCTTCAATTAATTAATCTTTTTTATTCTTTTCTCTAAGGGGTCCTCCATCCCAAGAGATCTCCTGCGTGGACTACTACAAGCATCTATTCTTTTCCATCCTCAGTGTATATGTGACACCAATGTGCCCACATTGTAAAGAGGCTTGCACTGCAGTGCCATCAACATGCGGAAGACACTCAGGTGTACGTCTATATCACATCCAGATAGTTCATCCTGTCAATTCTCTGTATCTAGTTGAGCTTGGGGCCTGGCTAAGAACTTGATGGCTAACCCTGAAGCCATAGAAGGCTATGATGCTTGCTGACTAGGAAAAATATTCAGAAGAGCAGGCAGATGTGACACCTTTTTCCTCAACAGAAGGTTTTTTTGTGTGTTTGCTTTTTCAACTTTGTGCATCTTACTAACAAATCTGAAGAATGCAGCTGCATCCCTGGCTGAGTGGCATATAGGTGCTCTTTCCCCTCTCTATCTGAGTAGGAGATTGAACTTTCCTTTCGGATCTAGATTTTGCTACAGTTATCCATGGCTTTGATATCTCCTCAGTGGAGTATGCTTTGTGAAGCACTTAGGAACATGACTTATTGTAGAACATGAATGCCCCTCATTTGCCTAGTGGTGCCTTTCACAGGAAGCACATGACAGCTAATTTCCAGGACATTGATTTAGTATTTGTTGCAGAGAACAGTTCAAGGTATTCATTTTAATTTATAGAGCTATACATGGTTTGGAACCAGATTATCTTTCTCCTTGTGTAATCTCAAGCATCTCTGCTCATCTGCCATTGTATCACAGTCTCCAGCATTAAAAGGAGGAGGAAAGTGGGAAGCTATATTCAGGGGGAGGCCTGGAATGTGCTCCCTGCACTGGTTTTACAAGACCAAGTGTTATGATGTGGCAGAATGAGATCTGTATGTTCAGTTGTATATCTTCATGTCTAGTTTGTAAATACGTTTTGTATTGTATATTCCAGTTTGCATCATACTGCACTGACAATATATGTAAAATAATTTAAGGAGATAACACAATTTTAAGAAATAGGCACATGAAGACAGTTAAGGTTCAAGAAAGATGTGGACAAATTGGAGAAAGTCCAGATGAAGGCAACAAACATGATTAAAGGTATAGAAAACTTGACCTCTGAGGAAAGATTGAAACGACTGGGTTTGTTTAGTCTGGAAAAGAGAAGACTGAGGGGGGACATGGTAACAGTCTTCAAGTATGTAAAAGGCTGTTATAAAGAGGAGGTTGGTAAATTGTTCCCCTTAATCACTGAGGACAGGACAAGAAGCAATGGGTTTAAATTGCAGCAAAGGAGATTTAGATTAGACATTAAGAAAAACTTCCTAACTGTAAGGGTAGTTAAGTACTGGAACAAATTACCTAGGGAGTAGTGGAATCTCTGTTAATTGGAGGTTTTTTAGATAAGTAACTGTTAGGAATGGTCTAGATAATACTTGGTCCTGCCTTAGTGCAGGGGACTGGACTACCTGACCTATCAAGGTCTCTTTCAGTCTGACATTTGTATGACATTTGTACGATTCTATGACTTGGTGTTGAACCTTAAGGCCAGACTCTTCAAGAGGTGCAAAGTGTCTGGAAACTGACAGCAACTGGCCAGCAGAGAATTCCCCTATTGTGGGGAACTGTCTATAGGCATACATGTGCTGCTCCGAGCCCTGCACATCCATTAGTCCATCCTGCCCAGTTTAACGAGCAGGTTGTGGAAGGGAAATGGCTTTGTGGGTGCAGGCAGGGGGAGTCGCAGAGCCCTGTTACATCACAGCATCCAAGTGTAGTTTAGGGCCCACCTTTAAGGACTTGTCAGCAAAAGAACTGGGTAGGAAATGGAGAGGAAAACCTTCCAAAAGGATCTGATTCCATACAAACAAATGGCCAAACGTCCAGGTTCAATCAAAAAAGGTGCAGAGAACTCTGGCCCCCAGTCACATACTTAATTCTACGTACGCAGTTATTCCCAGTCCAGCAAAGCACTTAAAGATCTCAGCTCTTTATCACATCAATAGAAATTAAGGGCATTCTGCCCATCACAATATCTGACCCCAACAAAATAGAACACATAGGAGGTAATCTTGATACCATATACATCTGTGGTGTAACTTCTTTGATGCAAGTAGTTCCATTGATATCAAATTTGAGATTTGCCAGAACCAAGACCCCAGATGTCAACATCCCCAAAATGTAGGAAGTTTGAAATCTGGAGCCATTTTCAAATCTTGCAGCTTCAGCCGGTATCCATTAATACTATATTTTTAATATCTAGATCTCTA
Source organism: Lepidochelys kempii (assembly GCF_965140285.1). Taxonomy (NCBI): domain Eukaryota; kingdom Metazoa; phylum Chordata; order Testudines; family Cheloniidae; genus Lepidochelys; species Lepidochelys kempii. The sequence continues at coordinate 88,536,084 of NC_136380.1, forward strand.
TTTAAACAAATTGTTTAAGATTGATCACCCCTCACTTTGAAGCCAATATTAAAGTCTGAGTCCTGGGGGTTCTGTGTTTCTCTTGCTATGGTTACTTACATCACTGACACAGTGCGAATTCTCACCCTACTCTTGTTATTAATTATGTCATTAACTGTTGCAGGAAAAAACACAGGCTTATGGATGGCCTGAATTCAAGTCCTGGCAATTAAAAAACCTTTGATTCAACTTTAAAATGCATGTAGTTTTATTTTTTAGGCATACACATGTATTCTATCAATGAATGGTAATCTTAAACAGGTTTTTAAAATTAGTTTTCAAAAGCATTTCAGTGAATCTTTAAATGATACACAAAACCTTATCTTTGAAATTTAACTTTTAAAAATCACATTTAAGAAGCTTATTTTCATCTCTAAAAAGCTTTAATTGAACATGGAAACTCCTATGTTTTAGCATAGATTCCAAAGTACATTTTCTTGTCCTGATTGTTCAATCATCTGTGAGAAACTTTTCGTTTGTGTTGAATTGCTTTTGGATAATGGAATGATGTACTATTAAAAACTCAGAACAAGAGAATGATTTAGTCATTTTAACAGAATGAACTCTTATTAACTCAGAAACAGAATTCTGACTCTATTTTTTATTAAATTTATAAGGTAAGTATGTTAATAAAGAGGGTTACATTAATTTTTTAAAAGCTCCTTGAAATTGAAATGTTCAGAAATTAATTATGTACTGCAGAACTTAGTGGAATTAGTTGCCAAATATTTGTGTACCTGCATGTATGGGTTGGTTACTTTTAACTGTCTTTCTTGGAACAGGTTTCAGAGTAACAGCCGTGTTAGTCTGTATTCGCAAAAAGAAAAGGAGTACTTGTGGCACCTTAGAGACTAACCAATTTATTTGAGCATGAGCTTTCGTGAGCTACAGCTCACTTCATCGGATGGAACGTTATGTTCTTCATTTGCCTTTTTTTTTCTAATATACAGAAAGAGAGAGAGAGAGAGATTCAGGATTTAAAAAATTCAAAGGCATTAAAGTGACTTAGGAGTCCATATGGTATTGATTTTTCAAAGGGACCTAGGAGTCCAACTCACTTGGGCACTTTTGAAAATGTTATTTATTCTTCCTTTTTTCCTGGAATTTTATTCTGGTACCTATTTTAGGTTTTATTGTTAGTCTGCTTTTTCTGTCCCGCAGTCTCTTTGTTGTGTTACTTTCTACTTACTATTTACATCTGGCTGCTGTAGTTCTGGGTGACATGTCTCCTAATCAGATTTTAGATTCCTTCTTGGTTGGATGCTATGAAATGACTGACTGAAACAGGAGGCAGCAAAACTGTTTCTTCGATGTGCATATTTTGAAACAAATACATTATTATATTAGTCATTCTGTAAATTCACAACGGATACACACTCTTTATCATGAAGCGTTATCTATGTGTGTGATAAATTTGTAGGCGAATATCAGTGCTCTTAAAAATTCTGGCCTCAGGTACACAAAATGCCTGACCTGAAGCCCATTCAAGACTGTGGAAAAGCTCCTATTGACTTCAGTGGGATTTGCACCAAGCCCACAGTGCTAAAATTCACTAGGAATGTTTTCCCACATAACTTTATAAATGCACTTTATCCTGTTATGGTCCCACTGTACACAAGGAGAGTTAGAAACAAAACATAGATACACTTACACATTACCCCACTGTGTAGATGAGCCCTAAAACACGAGAACCAAAAACTGAGAGATGCATTGCATGCTGCTACCTAAGACAGAGGTACAACTCAACCCACTTTGCTCCGGACTGGCTCTTTTGAAGACTGATTGCTGAGGCCCCAGATCACAGGCTTCCCTCAGAGCCTGCTACCCTGCAAGCAGCACCAGAAAAACACTTAGCATTTAAAGTGACATTTTGTAACTGTAACTCAGTTTTCAATATAGCACAAACTCTAACCTGCATCTTTACTTATGTGTTCCTCAGTGAGGTGACTATGGCTTCCTGAGTATTTGGACAATGCAAAGCAGTACCCAGTTATTGAGTGTTGTTGCAATCATGATAATGTTAATCAGTAATCAATTGTGTTATTTATATTCTTGGATACTCTTGGTATGGTTATGTAAAATACCCTAGTCACTGGATGAGTCTCACTTTTGACCTAAGAAAACATTTGAATTAAGATCTCCTGAGGTGTAACTCCTGTCTCCATAGACCATACATCTAATTGGGGAAGATCTACAGTGAATTGCCACTGCTGGGAGAAGACGAGGCAAATCAGATTTCCCCCAATTTTTGGCTTGTATTGAAAGCAGACTGGAAGTGGTAAGAGAGAGTGTAGTGTGGCAAGCTTCTTAACTATTGTCTTCTGAAGTTGTCATGGAGAAGGGAAAGCAACTGACAGGTCCTTCAGAGTAACCCACTGGCTCTGTGCCTCTCTCTTTCCCTCTACTGGAGGCCCCTAGTATTACAAGCAGTACTCCATGGGAGGTAGCAAACTGCCCACCATCCTCACCTCAGCATGCATATTGGGAGCGTCAATTGCACTACTTGACCAATAGTCTCTAGGTAAGTGTGATTGAGGCCCCGGGAGCAAAGCCACTAGTGTAAAAGAGGCAATAATAGCAGAGAAGAGGAAGAAGAAGGGTGCAGGGGAAATGGAAAAAAAAGATAATTTATCAGATTAGTCCATCCCTACTGCTAAGACTTGTGTCCATGGCTTCTTTATATTTTGCTACAATGACTGCAACCTCCTCTGTTCTGACCTCCATTCTTTTCACCTGCCCAGATGAGGTGGGGCACTGCCCCACCCCCATACCAGATTGGGCTACAACAGGCCAGAGCGGCTGCACAATGTGGCAATCAATTAGGGAGGGCCTGTTAGAGAGCCAATCAGGGCCAGTATTACAGCCAGCCAATCAGGGCTAGGCTAGGCCCTATATAAAGGCTGCCCAGGAAGGGAGCAGGCAGTCTCTCCCAGACCTTCAAGGGAGAAGGTCTGTCTCCTGAGTGAAGAAGACAAGCACCCAGGATAGCACAGTGCTGGGCAGGCTTGGGGGGAGCTGAGGAGAGCTCCAGCCCAATACCTACCAGGCTGCAGGCCCTGATAGAAGGGCCTACAAGGTGCAAGGGGGCCGAAGGGGAAGTGGCCCAGGGAGGAGAGGTGGACAAGGGGAGTAAAGGAGGGCAGGGAGGCTGCTGCCAGAGTGTCCCTGGGTCGGGACCCAGAGTAGAGGGCAGGCCTGGGTCCCCCCCTTGTGCTACACCTGGCTGTTAGGAGTGGCCATAGCGGACTGCACCCGACCCCTGATAGAAGGGGTTAGACTCTGGGGATGTGGTTGGCCACGGTGGCGAGGGTGAGGAGAAAAGATTGCTGTTAAGCCCGCCCTCCCTTCCCCCTGGAAGAGGGCGAGTGTGGACTTGGGGGCACTGCCCCAGGGCAGTGTCCGGAAGAGGACGCCGCGAGCTGGGAGCAACGCGGGTCGAGAAGCCAATCGAGGGTGAGAGACGGATGGGACACCCCCGGCAGAGGGCACTCCACATGAACTGAGCTAATTCCCAGAGTGAACAGCAGGAGGCTCTGTGGTGGTGTGTCCCAGCCCCGTCACACCAGACCATTCAAAATATCACTGCAACTATCAGCTTTTTTCTCATTACTCCAACCTTTGTCTCCACTTTCAGCCTCAACTCTCTCTCTGCATCAGATTCCATCAAGGGAAGAAGATATCTCATTTTCATTCTAAAAAATGTGTGTTTGTTTTTCAAGAGCTTTGTTCCTTTTTCTAATTTTTCTGTGGTCTTCTTTTCTCTGCATACAGACCCCCATCATATTGTTTCTACTGTTTAATATCCTAAAAGCATCTAAAGGCCTCATTCAGAGTTGTGTTAAGCACTGTACATATATAAAGACAGACATAATTAGTCTTTGCCACAAATTCTGTATTGATCTTCTTTATCTAGTTTTATCCTAACTAGGTAAAATGGTATTCCTCTCAATTAGACTGCAAGATGTTCAGAGCAGGGACCCACCCTGCATACTTCTCTGTACATTGCCATGCACATATGGAGCTCTATATAAAATAAAATCAACAGTTCACCTGTAAATATAGGACCAGATTCTGTGAATGTGTTGGGAGAGAATAAGGAGTTCTCTTCTGCTCTGTGGAGTGATGGCTCTACACCATGCTTCAATATCCACTGTGCCTAAATGAAGTCATAAAGACTTTAGATAATTCTTTGTGCATAGGTCCAGATTCTGCCATCTTAACTGTCATTGAATAATACTTTACTCTCAGGGTTGTGCCATTGGTAAGGTCCTTCTCCACACATGTATGAGGCTGCAACGGAGATCACTTTTTTTTTTTTTTTTTTTGCTTGATAACTGCTAAGAGAGTTTTGACTCTTAAAGTAAAGATCCATCTGAGACATCTGTAGGAAGTATTGTACTGTATCATCAGAAGCTAACTGTTGCATGAATAATAAAAATTCCCTGCTTCTCATGGATGTTTGAAGTGTCAATTATTTACATAATTTTTTTTGGCTACATATATGCTTCTGAATTTCTTGTACTAACCACTGAAGAATTTTGTGGCATTTTGTTCTGAATTTCCAGGAAAACAAGTGAATTGGAAGAGAAAAAAGTAAACATTGGAAATGAAAGCTTGAGTTTGTTGACACTTCATAAGCAATTGATGACTTTGCTCTATTAAAGCTTTATGTAGTTGCTTCCAGAGTATGGAGAAATACTACAGAGAACTTAAAAAGAGGCAGCACATGGGAACTTCTCAATAATGAGAACATAAAAGACTGGTATAGCAAGATACAGCACTGAAATACTTAATAACTGATATCCTAGCAGTAGAAATTTTGGATCCTGCACTCTGTGCTACTGCAGAGATATTGGATTTCAATGGAACATAGCAGCACTGCTGTTTTCCCTGTCAGACTTCCAAATAAAATATCAAAGGTCCTGGAAGTTACCTTGTGGTGAAATAAATGTCAGATCTCTGTGAGGAAAGACTGCAAATCTGGGGAAGCCAGGTGAGTAAATGTGATTAACTCCACAGCACAAGCTTTCTAAATATCTTAAATAAGTTTTACACTATAAATAACAGTACGGTGCACTGCTTGTGCTCAGAGCAAATTATCAGTAGAAAGGCTATCCATTACTGACTACCAAGCAAATTTTATTACAGCAGCTTTCAGCTTTTTCTTGCACAATCACCAGTAGCTATATTTTTGCTCCTTGCAGCTATAGTATTATACATTCAATTATTCTTCTGTCAATCAAATCAAATGGCACCACCACCTCAGTTGTATAGTAAAAGCCTCTTGCACCCTAGTTTTATTCTGACTGTTTCATAAAGTGCCAGCTACAATGTACGCACTATTGCCGTCTCCTGCACAGAATCAGAGCTTCCCAGCTGTGTGCTGTAGGCCTTCTACTGCCACAGCTAAAACAATGAGGTTTTGGTGCAGGAGGATCTGAATTTTATTTCTGCTGTCGCCATGAAATTCCAAGTGGACAGATTGTGCAACATATTAACAACTGGGATATTCCAAAGTAGGTGTAGGTTTGTTACATAATTAATGGTAAAACTAAGTGTTGGAGGATGCATCTGCTTTAACAACATATGTCAGGAATCAGGCAATTAGATGTGAAGGGAAAATTTTAAATCTAGCCTCTGAAATTGTGCAAGCAGATTTTTGCAAACATGCCTGTTTCTGTGCCCAGAATCTGCATTTGAATGCACAGAATGTTTGTTGCAACAGAATATTCTTGAGGTTAATACTTCCCTATTTACTTTATTTTTTAATAAAGTGGAGCAGTCTCTCATCTAGCTAGACAAATCGGAGTGCTGATATTCCCAAATCCAATGCAAGTCATAAATAATTAGTTTACAACAATACACCACTTAAAATATTATTGTAGTGCTCTCAAGCATGTATATAGAACACAGAATAATTATTGGCGCCAACGATCAGCCTGGACAGATGAATTAAGAGCTTACTTAAATTTTCATCCTGAAAAGTTAAGGTAACCATTTCAAATGTTTGCATGCTTCTGCACTTAATGGTTTTGGCTGGTACTACATGTACCAGTACTAAAATACTGCAGAAAAAGCTGTTAACTTGGTTTTATGTTTCTGGCCTGGACAGAACTGGGACACAATGAGTTTGGCAAAAACTGTGGGCCTTTTTAGAACTTCCCCAATCCTATTTCCAGGTAAAATTGTTAAACTTTGGATGAGCCATCTGGGTTTTTTTGTGTGTGGGTTTTTTTTGTTTGTTTTTTGTTTTGGATACATATCCAAATGGAACCAAACTTTAAAATCCAGGCATTAACAATGATATTTCCAGGAGGGAACAAATGAATATGTAATGTTTCTGTCAAAACTTCTCAAACTTCCCTGAGAAAAATCAGTGAGAATGTTTCAGGTAAAGCTCATTGCCAGGGGATGTTGTGAAGGCTAAAAGTTAACTAGGTTAAAAAAAGAATTAGATAAATTCATGGACGATAGGTCTATCAATGGCTCTTAGCCAAGCTAGTAAAAAACACAGACCCATTCTCCGGGTGTCCCTAAACCTCTGATTCTCAGAAGCAGGGACTAAATGACAGGGGATGGATTACTTGAAAATTGCCCTCTTCTGTTCGGAAGCATCTGGCACTGATCACTGTCACAGACAGAATAATAGGCTAAATGGACCATTGGTTTAACCCAGTATGGGTATTCTTATGAATTAGTCCTTTCTCAGATATGTTGAATAGTCTTGGATTCCAGATTAAAATATTAGATAAGAGAAATCCAGTTACTGTTTGCCTGCTGCTTCACATTCTGCATATTCCTGTGGTATTCATAGCTTGTTTAAAGATTAGGGCCCTTATCCTGCAGTGACATCTTTTTTTGGGTGGACCTAGGTGATTATACTGAGATGCTCTGTATGCAGTTCAGCTCTATATCATCACAATAATCTGCCCACATGAATGCCATTGTAGGATGGAAGCTGCAGATTTTTATTTTTAAATATCCCAAGCCGAACATCCCAAAATGTAACCCAAGCCAATTAGAACTGAAAATTATCTGATAGCTGTTCAGTGGCCTATATGCAATTGGTTTGATGGTCTCAGTCCAGATACTATTAGAGAAGGACAAGGCATATGTGATCAAATCATGAATATCCATCATACCATTGAAAAATGCAGGGAGTATAGTCACCCATTGATCATATGTTTCATTGACTACTCCAAAGATACTGTCTGTCATGATCAACTCTGGAGGATATTGGGTGGCGTGGGGATTCCAAAACCTCTCCCACTGAACCTATTGCAAGTCTCTCCTGTTAACACTAGACCACAGCAGTGGGTGACAGCAAGTGGCTTTCTATTGGGCACGGTGTGAAACAAGGCTGCGTTCTTTTCACCAGTCTTTTCAACATATACGCCAAATTTATTATGAGACAAGCCCTGAATGTTTTTGATTAAAGAGAAGGTGCTCAGATTTCCATTGTTGGGTGCTTCCGATACGCTGATATATGATTGATTAATTTTAATGATAATGCTGATTATAATGATAATGATATACGATATGCTGATCTGATATATGATTATGTGATGATATGCTGATGATACAACACTGTTTGCTGCAAGCATTAGTGCAATTCAACAACCATTGGAGTCTGTGAAAACAGAGAATGAAAACTATTCCTGAATGTAGCAAAACCAAAATGCATGTGCATTGCCATGATCAATAATAGGATGCAAGCAGACATCATGATTAACAGTCAAGCTATAGAGGCAGTAGATTAATTATCTGGGATTATACATATTCAACAAAAGAGGTTGCTCTGAAGAAATAGGAAGAAGACTAGGATGGCTTGCTCAGCCATGGCCTCTGTTACAAAGTGTGGGAAAACCATGGTCTCTTGAAACGTGCAAAGGCTTGACTTTTCAGCTTTTTTTTTTTCATAGTGATTTATGGATGTGAAGCCTGGGAAACACAAGTTGCTTACAAGAAGAAAATTGAAGCCTTTGAGAAGTGGTGCTGGCATAGACTCCTGCATATCTCCTGGACAGGAAAGAAGATGAAAGCTTAAGTGAGAAGTATGATTGGAGAGAAGCAGACTCTGCTGCCAGAAACAAACAGGTGCAAATTTATGTACTTTGGTCACATGCACAGAGATGGAAATAACCTTGAAAGTTGTCATGGGAGGAATGGTGACGGGTCACTGAAGTCGGGGCAACCAGTGAGGAGATGGATAGATGGTGTGTGGCAGATCACTGGGAAGACAACTGCTGAGTGTGCAAAACTAGCAATGGATCAACAAGACTTCAGAAAATTCTGCCATGATGTCACCAGTATTCAGACATGAATGAATAGACTTTTCTACTACTGTTACTACTATTGCATCATTACACTATGGTTCAGTTATGTACTAAAGGGCTAAAAGTAAGTGCATTTGAAACGCACCCATCTCCTGGGTGTGGTTTTCTGGCCCATCTAGTGGCACTGAGACCACTTAGAGAGAGATTAATGAGTGTGCTCTATAGCATTAGCTAACAGGCATATGGCTTTTAGCTCATGCAGTAGAGGCTCATACATTTAGCTCCAGAGGTCGCAGATTCAATCGCCGAAGACCGAGATCTGTCTGAGTTATAGAGTATTAAGTGAACAAAATCAAAATAAATTTAGATGCTGAAGCTGACACAGGAATAGACATACAAATATTGATCCTGAAACTGTAGCTCTTACTCACACAAAACCACCATTAACGTCAAGGAGAGAATCGTTAGTGTACAGGCTGCAGGATCAGGGTCAGTGTCAGAAACTCCTAACTTCTTTTCTAAACTGTAATGTAAAAAATTCATTAGGACTGGGGATTCAGTTCTAAAAAGTGTTGACACTTATCTGAACTTTATCCAAACCAGATAAGCTGTGCTGTCTGCATAATTTGGCTGGATTTCTCATAGATTAGGCTCTCTTGTGAAATTCCTAGTCACTGTTTCCACTTGGACTGGAAATACTACAAGCAATTACTTATTTTTAATTTATGTAGGAGAAGACTGGGGACCTGCTTCTTATACTAAGGCCTCTCTATATTGCCAAAACTATGTACAGGGGTTTAGTGTGAGATTCAGGGCCTGAGACTTCGTACCTCTTGGAGCAGCCCAAGGAAGGAATTGTGATTCTCAGAGAGGCTCTTTTTCTCCAGGTGAAAAGCATAATCTACTGATATTAAACAGTCACAGATTAATTGTCTTTATCCCTGTCCTCTGGCAGAGCTACACTGGCCAGTGCATTATTGGGGAAGGCGGAGAGGGAACAAAGGTTCCTTCCATTCCCTGCCTACCTTTGTAGGGGGAGAGTAGCAGTTCTGAGAGCCTGTTCTGCCTGCCAGGTGCAGATTGGTAATGTGATTAAGCCACATCCTGGGGCCTTTCACCTTTCTACTCCACTGAATAGTATGGCAACAGGAAGTCAGCATCTGGCCCTTTATTTATTTTCATAGTGCCTGAAAGCATGGTAGGCACTTTGGAAACCATGAGCCTGATAACATGGCTTTCTGGGCACAGGGCCAAAATTATAGCCTGTTTTCCTCTGAGAAAATTACTGGGGCCTGGGGAAGACCTGTGAGAGGGAGCTAAGGAAGCAATATGAGAAAAGGGCTTGGGAGGATGCCCAAGAGGCAGACAAGAAAGTAAGGAAACTTGTGGAGAGTATATATATGTAAATAACTTCTGGTGAGTGCTCCACTAAGGAGCTAAGTTTATGAATGTATGTTGGAGCAGTAGTTCATTTGGATGCTTTCAGACTTCCATTTCCTCAGAAGTGGTCATGTTTATTTTGGCTTAAGGACTAAAACACCTAGTGATTGAGGGAAACTGAGACATGGCTGCATCTGAGAATAGAAAACTTGCCACAGGCATTTCACAGAACAAGTGAAAACACATAGGTACTCCCTACTTCAAGGATTTTATAAATCCAAATTGAAAGGGTAACATACAGCAGTGGAGGGTGAGGAAGGACAAGTGCAACAACCTTGGTATAGGTCTGTACACTTCAATTAAAAATGAGTTATAAAATGTATGTGGATAATTGGTTAGAACTGCTTTTCTAACTATATTTTAGCACATCTGCTTTCAGCTCCAACCAAAACTAGGAAGTGTTGTTGAGACAATAGTTTGCCAAATAAGGTCTGGATTGCAACTGACTTCGAAAGTGTGACTGATTTCAGTGCGACTTGTGTGTCTAACTGCTTGCCAATGGGACTGACCCAAAATAAACAGCTATAATTAAGGCAAAAGTAACTTTAAAACAATCTTAAGTTTTCCAGACTACATGGAAAAATGTTTATTGTTTCAGGTGCATGCTTCGATTGGCTCTTATTTTATCCAAGCTACTTTATCCATCCCAAGTTTTAAAACTGATTTCTATAGTCTAGGGATCCTGGCCATTAAGGGAAATTTGGAACAGTATACATGAAACTGGGAGGGGAGGGAAAAAAAGCTATCCAACTTGTTCTCATTTCAAAGTTGATAAGCAATCTTTCTGTACTTGTGAGAGGTTATTTTAATAGTATGCAGGAGTAGGACTAGAGAATACATTACAGAGGGAAGCATATCCAAGAGAACATACAAACTAACTACTGGAAAGAAAAGTGAAATGGACTAAGAGGAAAAATATAAACATGACAAGGTGAATTAAAAAGACTGACAGAAACAAAGTAATTAAAATCAAACCTCAATCAAGCTCCAAAACCATGTGTGCTGATACATGTCCAGACTTAATTGCTGTCTCCAAGAAGGTGGTCTTCAAATGAAAGAATAACAAACTGAATTACCCTGACAGAAACATTATCTGAATTTAGTTTACAAGATTTTGTATCCCTCATTTGGGTGGAGGGAAGGAGAGGAATTGCCAATTTTGATGCTGCCTGCCTATCCAAATATCAATCTATCTCCTTCCTTTCTTTTGTTTTCAGGATGCTTCAGCATGCTGCCTTCTCAGGCTGGCTTGATTCCTCACCTCCAACTTTCCCTTTGATGCCCTCAGTTCTGTCTTCTCTTCACTCTGCTGAAACTGCCTTTACCAGGATCTCTTATGGTACAGAGGCCAATATTTTTAAACATGATTAGTAATTTGGGGTGCCTCGGTGTTGGGGAACCCAACTTTGAGGCTTTGATGCTGTCAGAATGAATGAGAGGCACTTTAGGGAAGAGAGGAGAGAGATAAACAAGCTTATGTAATGTTTAGGACACATCAAATCTTTTTGTTCATGTTTTCAATATGGCTGTGTGCATGAATCTCATATTTAAAAATGCATGTGTTCCTGACTGAGGGAGAAAGACTTATAAGCCATATTTGTTATTGGCTGCATAGTTCATTCTCAATTCTCTCTTGTAACACTCATCAAGTAATTTTTTGGGCATGCACATGACTATTTCTGAATATTTTTTGATTGTGCCAGGTTCCTGGCCAGCAAGTTATAAGAAGCTGGTGTTTTTCCCGTTTCACATAATACGCAGAGTTTTCCATATAGCTGCCAAGTGAATGGATTTCATCCTCTGGTCTCCTGGCATCATTTCCTTTACATCCTGGTATCATTCACCAACCATTCACCAGTCATTGATTGCATAAACCTATGCAGTTCTATTTATGTCTCTGATTTGATTCAGATGCCCATAATAAGAGTGATTTGGCCTCCTAATTCTCCCCTGCTCCAGCCCCCAAAATAAAATCCTTGTGCCTTCATGTTTTTAGAGTTATGTCTACACTACAAACTTATATCAGTATACCAACTTTACTCAGGGGTGTGAAAAATCTACACCCCTGAGTGATGTCATTATACCAATTTAACTCCCGGTATAGAGCGTGCTTCTCCCATTGACATAGCTATAGCCTCTCAAGGAGGTGGAGTAACTGCTCCGACAAGAGAAGTTCAGTTGGCATAGCAGCGTCTTCACGAAAGCACTACAGCCACACAGCTGCACCGCTACAGTCTCACCGACAAGTTGAGCTTTTCCCGGAATAATTGTGCAAATATTTTTGCGATTAAAAGACTTTGAACTGGCTCATGAAGAATGTGGGATGCATCTGTATTATGTTTGAATGTTTTATATAGATGTCTGTGGACTTGGTGGTTATTGTGGTATGGCTGGCTCTAGGAAATCCTAAGGGTTTATTCCAGTATCGAGGAACCCAGTAATGGCTAATTCACTTTCATGATGTTCAAATGGACAGGACAGTTCATGTACTGGTGGAAGACTACCTCTGACCCCCTCTCACATAAACCAGGATCAGGAGCCCTGCTCAAAACCTCAGGAAATTTGTTTGGGAAGGAACTCTTGAACAAAGAAACTTTGAAATAGATAAAAGACTGCCTCTGACCTGAGGGAGAGACACACTGATGGTGGGGGTAGTCAAGAGGGACCTCCTTAAACTGGCAAGGAAATCTACATTTAGGTAAGATGAGGCATGTGTAGGCTTTTTGTTATTTTAACCCTTTTTTCCCTCTATGTCCCTATGGAAAAATAAATAATACTTATTTTGAAGTGTCCTATGTCACTGCAATTTCACACTGGTCACAAGTTCACAGAAAGAAGCTTGTAACACGGGACAAAGCTGTCTGAACCTACTGAGGTAATACGGTTGTACACAGGCAGTACTGTCACCAAATCAGCACAGTCTAAAAGTGTGTTGAATTATGGGATTCCACTCTGAGAGAACTGCACCTTTCGATCTGTCCCTTGGATGGGGGCACAGTTACAAAGGTACAGCTGTCCCCTAAATGGTAACAGATTCCTTTTTACAAAAAAACGGATACGTGCCATGTCCTTCTGTCCTAGTTAAATCATATTACATCATAAAACATGTATGCTTTACTGATGACCTCCAGGCAAATTCACTGGGTTTTTTTTAATCCATGAACAATGTTGAAAAAACAGTGATTATCGCATTATACATGCTGATTGAGATAAATTAGACAATTTATGTAGATGAAATTTTAACACTGATCTATGCACAAGGTAGTCGTCAAGGCAGGATTAGTAAATTATTTAAGAAATGGCCATCTGAAAACTGGATATGACTTTCTGACATTGAATGTGCTGGAGAAATGGAAACCAGGCGGACGGAGAAAAGTCAGACTATATTGATTCATACAGAATACAATAGATTTAAACAAGTAAATCAGTGTGAACTGGAACAATTACATGGCTCAGTAATAAACAAAAGGAAGTGGTAGGACCGGCTCTAGGCACAGCAAAGCAAGCACATGCTTGGGGCGGCACAATTCCAGGGGTGGCATTCCGGCCCTCCCTTTTTTTTTTTTTTTTTTGCTTGGGCATTAAGTCAGGCTTTCTTTAACCTTTGAAGTCAATGTGACACTACAGTGAGAAAGTGATTCATAGGGCTGCAGAATTTAATTATATTCAGATTAAAACTGAGACATATATCCAGTATTATCACAGAGCAGCATGCACCATCTAAAAGATAAATGGTCAAAATAATTATTTAAATGTAATGTTTCAATTAAGGAGTTACTGCACAATATGTAAATTGCAATTAGTTCATAATGTCTAAATGTTAGTATCCATTTGCAGTGCCTTTTAAAAATACTGTTTAAATACTTATTAAATCATATTCCTTTTGGATAATCAACATATAGCTATCTTATTAAAACTAAATGAAATATATGCCAATGGACCAAATTTCTGCCATCCGTTACAACTATGCAAAGCTTAAATGAAGACAGAGTTTCACCCAAGATATTTAATGAAAAGTGTTAGCTTTCATTTATGGCACTTTGTAAATAACTTGTTTTGTAATACCTGTTATATATTAGGTGACTGTAAATATGATACTTTTTCTGATTTTAATATAGTTCATTTTTCTAGTTGTCAATATTCAAATATATAAGATTCTGATCAATCAACCCCATTGACAGAATAGTTATATGAAGACAATAACATGATTTTATGAGAACTCTAGTGACTTGTTATCTGAGAAAGCATACGAAATTTTGGGTAAAACTTATAAAAGGAAAGCAGAATATTTTGATTTAAAGAAGCTTCTGTCTCCTTTTTTATTATATTTGGGAGGCACAAGAACAAAAGCAGTCTCTCTTTGCCCTCAGTTACTTGTACATTTGTTTCAGACAGCCTCTCTAAAAGGTTATTTCTTTGTGTATAAATATCCATAAGTTTTAGGAAGATTGAATGGAGCTGTCTTTGGAATTTCTCAGAAGTATTACTTTAAACCTTAGAGCTGTACTGTCATCTACTAGTCCCAGACTAGAGTCCTATATCACTTCACTGGGACCTCTTGGTGGTAGAAGGATCAGAGCCAATAGGTGATGAACAAAATTAGCTTGGGCCCATGTTGCTCTTGGACAATGTGAGACATTTTGTGTTCTATGCTAGAGAATGAGCAAGCAAGAACCAAACCCATATCTCAGGTATGGTTTTGCCAAGCATTACTACTCACCTGAGATCATTCATCCATAATGCACCTAATCACTGTGGTGTTTAGGTATCATTAAAGATTGGTCTGTATCATCCCCATATTTGGTAAACTACCAGAAATGCTGCAAAATCACCTCTTTTCTCTGACATTTGCCAAAGTTTTCAGGGAATTTATTTTTATTTTGTTAAGTATTTGTAATAATTAACTGAACTGCCCATGTATGACATTTTGGAAAATATAAAGGGTAAATTGTCAGCTGAATAAATTAGTGTACCTCCACTGAGAATCTCATTCAATATTTTGCCATTGTGTAATCTATAAATAAGCCCCTGAGCCTTCAAATAGGTAATATGGAGAAATAAAACAATACCTGCATTGCTGAAAATGCTTATGTTGTAGTAGAGATCTATTTTTAGAATATTTTTCATATAGAAAATGTCATTCTTAAGCAAAACTTTTTCTGTTTTTCAGTAGACTGCGTTTACATGTATGAACTCTCAGGCATGCAACCATGGCAAGCTACCCACCTCTTTATTCCAACATACCTTTTGCATCCATTCTCCATCTTTATTATGGTGGCAGTAAAAAAACTAGGTATTCAGAAAGACAAAGTATTGCCTCCCCAAAGGGCATGTATTGCAGATGGTTTGTCTTTGGCAAACACAACTGTACATGATTTGGCAAATAAGTATGTGACTTTCTGTTTGCCAACTAGCCTGCTGTAGCCTGATATTTTTGGACAATGCCTATAATACTGCATATGGCAAGGAGAGAGAACCTTTTTCTCTCTCAATTAAACCCAATGCTCGCATTTTTTAAAAGAAATAGTTACATAATATGGATAAAAGAAGAGGAATGCCTCCCACATGTTAATACAAAATAATATAGAAGATAAGTAAGGATAGTCAAAAACCTTCTGATGGAAAGTTTTTCTGTTTGAAAATGCTGATTCATTGAAATATTAAGGAGAATGTCAGTGTTGATGAAATTTTGTTTAGAAAAAAAAAATGAAGCATTTGATAAGGTCAAATCATCACTGGAAGCATAGAATTGTAGGACAGGAAGGGGCCTAGGGAGGTCATCTAGTCCAGTCCCCTGCACTCATGGTAGGAGTAAGTATTATCTAGACCATCCCTGACAGGCTAGACCAGAACACTTTCCAGATTTGACATGTATTGCATTGTCTTGTGCAAGTTCAGAAAGAGCCATGTAAATGTAATGTTCTGCTGCACTGCCAAGTGATGAATGAAAGAGCATAAAAACAAAGCATTTGTCTTTGTGCAGAATTCTGCCCCAAAAAGAATGAACAAATACAGTAGGAAATTCAAACCTGTGTTTAATTTTGCTGAAATATGCTTTAAGTCATAAACAAGATACTCTTTAGTTCTTCATTTTGTTTTCCAAAATAAGTTCCAACAAGCTAAAAAAAGAGAGTAGAAAGTCTCTGCATTTCTAGTATCTTATTAAGCAATATTTGGTCATTAAAATAAGTATTTGAAATTTAAGTTTTTCCCTTGACATTTGCCAGTTTGTACCATTAAAGGTGGTACTTTTTAATGCAAAAGTACAGCCATAATGTTAATTGTTATTAATAAGGCAACTACCAACAGCTAAGGCAATAAAAAATAATTTAGAGAGAGGAGTTTTTCCCCCAAAAAGGCTACATAAATTCTCTCTTGACACAAATTGAAGGTATCACCACACTATGTTAACAGGTTTTAAATAACAAATCATTTTACCCAAAGGGTATGAATAATTTCCACACAAAATTGGCCCTTAGAAAATGTCAGAACCATTTACAGTGATTAATGAAAAAAGCACTTTTTGTACTCATAATATTTTACAATGCCAATTGCTTCAGTATGTTTCAATAAATCAGCTATGCAAACTCCCTTTTTCTGGAACATGGAATGTTGCTGTTTGCCTTATCCACCAAATCTAAAACGGCAGCTTTGAAAGAACAGATTTTACAAAACCACCCAGAAGGCAAATACAGTAGTATAGTAGTTTGTCTTGCTGAACAATAACAGAGCTGGGGAAAACATGAGATATAGATCTAGAGAAAAACCCATATCACTATAGCGATAAATTAATGAATACTTGCAATACACCATTAACCTTCCCCATAGGTTCCTTATATAGCATAGGTTGAAATTTCAGACACCATTTCTTATTTCAAACATTACAGTGATGGGTTTTTTTTTAAGTTCTGAATCAAGATTACTATTCAAGCTCTAGCTGATTATCCTGAAGAAAAATCATGTGAAGAATGATTCTCTGGTTTACTGGTAGTTGCAGCACTAAATTAAGATTGATTGTAGTTCTGTGAAGTAGACATGTTGCTCTACCTGAGGACTTAACGACACTCTTCCAAAGTCACAGCTGTGCAGTGTGCACATATTTACATAGGTAAAATTGAAAGATTACTGCATTTATAATAAACCTCTGTTTACTTGTTTAAAATTGTCCACTCTGGAGTTCCTTGAACCTTCCTTTGAAACATTTTGTATTGGTCATTCTCAGAGAGAGGACACTCGACTAGTTGGGATGCTTATTTGATCTGGTATGGCAAGTTCTATATTGTTATGATGGTATGGCTCAGGAATCTTTGTCCCTTCAGTGATCTAAGCAGATCTCCATCTTAATTATGGGAAATTCTAAGTCAGATTCTCTGCCATGATCACTTACCTAATAGACCAACTGCTAGCTGGGAATAACCAGAGCACAGCATGTTCCAGCTGTGCCCTGTATCTTCTATTTCCCTACATGCACTGCATGAAGATCCTACAGCTCTTACACATACAACCAGTCTCACTGAAGACTTGCCTGCTTATGTATATAAGAACTGATCATGCAAGTAAGGATTTGACCTATTGGGTCCCATAATATTTGCCATAGTTGATCAGAACAGAGCAAGCAACTTATTCTACTGTCCATCCTTGTGAATAACTCTATTTACTTCAGTGGGATGAATATCTATGTGTGTACTTATGTAGTCCCCATTACTATAATAAGAGTGCATAAGCATAAATAAGGGGTACAGGAAAAGGAAGGAGGCCACATTCTTCCCCACAGCAATATATTACCAGTTGAACAATAATATACAGTTCAGCAGTGCAAGGGGGTAGAATCTTTCATGATGTCAGCAAATGAGCAGCTTACTGAGTATGATGTTTTATTACCCTTATTATCTTTGATTTTATAGCTACACAGTTATTGGTCAGCACTTTTTAAAATCCAACACTTTTTGGGATGCTGAGCTTCTGTGTCAGTGAACCCAACAGATGTGCCCTGTATAAAAGCACATATTTTTAGTTGTTCTAAATGAACATCCTTTAAGTCTCAAGTGATCCTCTCCTCATAATATGGGGGTACCCCCCCCCAACAGAATCATGAGATTTAAAAGCAATCATGGTTTGTTTGTTTTTTAATTGCCTTCTGGATTTTGTGTCTTGGTTCATATTTTCAGGCTTTCTCTGCAGCCATGAGAGCTGTTTAATGAAAGCTGAGATTTTCATGACTTTGGGAGATGAGGCTTTAAGAAAATAATATTAATCTTAACAATAAAATTGTTAGAGCTGGCTATATTACAGCCCCTTTTCTCTAAAGAGTAGAGAAACTGAAACCCCTATCCGCAAATTGACATAGGCATCTCAATGCCTGTAGTTTTAGATGCCTTGAAAATAACGGATCCAGAAAGCCAGAGATAGGTTCCCTATACAATAAATGGGGAGTGATAGGGATCCACCTTTAGAATGGGATCCACAAAACCCAGCACATGAGAGATGCTGATGAGAGGGCTATGTCCTAAGCCGTTCTCATGGAGTTTGGTGCCTATCTCTTCTTGGGATCCACAGCTGGGACCTCCTCTCCTGGAGTCAGGCTGCTTAGGCATCTAAGTCATTTTGTGTGAGAATGGCTTAGGTGTCAGCCTAACACCTCTTGGGAGGGAGGAGCCTCCTTGATAGCCTTTAGCCCAGGGGTTATGGTGCTTAAACTCACTCAGGATGTGGGAGATCTCAGTTTAATTCCCCCTTCTGCCTGATGAGAAGAGATTTGAACAGGGATTCCCCACCTCTCAGCTGAGCACCTAACCCTGACAATATAGTCATTTTCACTCTTTCTGTGGCCTAATTCATATGTAATAAGTGGAATGGTTTCAACAGAAGATCTAGAATATCCTATAGTTTACTGGTTAAGAATGCTGGCCTGAGAGGTAGCCTGAGAGCTCTGTTCAAATCCTTTCTACCTCTTATGCTCTAATAAATTGGTTAGTCTCTAAGGTGCCACAAGTACTCCTTTTCTTTTTGCGAATACAGACTAACACGGCTGTTACTCTGAAATCAGGCAAAGAGAGTAATTGACCAGGGTCTCCCACATTCTGGGTGAGTGCCCTACTCATTGGGCTAAAGGTTACAAGGAAGTCCCCCTCCCCTCTCTGTTGTGCGTAGAGCTAGGTGTGCTCAGACCAGGACCCATAGATGATATAGGCTGAGGAACACCTAATGCCACCTGGTATGAGATTGCCCTGAGGCTTGGGTGTGAAAGAGGCATCCAGGCAATTATCTGAGGCAGCAGTGCAGATGCCCAGAGTCGGAAACATAGGTGCTTATAGAACTTTTACAATGAAAATTTAGGTGCCTAGAGGTATAGGTTGCAGCTGAGTGGGGATTTTATACATTTCACAAAACTGGGACTTAGGCACTTAAGTCCCTATTGGATCTGGTCCTCGGATGCCATTTCAGGCATATCAAGGGGAGGACAAACACATTGCTAACAATTCCCTCTTCTTTTAACCAAGGAAATGTGAGCACTGGTGTCTTGGATGAGTACAAACTGCCATAGAAACACAGATGGAAAGAGACAATTTCTAAGATAAGCAAGGTCCAAAACATTATGAATTAATAATTTTTAAAATAACAGCTTAAATTTCCTCAAGAAATCAACGCAGAATATGGGGCACAGGTGTAATCTGCTTGCTGTGGAAAATACTGCTTAACAGGCTGACAGTCTCACTCCGAACTAGCTATAATTTGCAAATTATCTTTGAGCACATCACATTATTCTAATAGTGAGGTTAGAAAGGCATGGATAATAGGAGCCAGGATACTAACCCCTGCCATGTGACATAGAACTGGGGTCAGAAAGTAAAGATAATTTCCTACCAATACTCTGATCTCACACATTCATTATGTAGTGTCAGAATAATATGTAATTATCAGTAAAAAGAAAACAGATGAAGCGACCTGAATTCTCCAGTCTAGAAAGAGATGATTGCAATGCTTCTAAACTTTCTTGGAAGTAAGTGGTGCTGCACAGAGATCAGAGCTACTGAAATCCTTCAACCTGCTGCACATGGCAGGCTCAGTGATTGGAAGTATATCATACATTCATGTGAGAGCACGAGCTTAGCCATTTTGATGTTTACTTCTTCCTCCAAATGATTAATAAGAATATTAAGTGAGCATAGTTTTAGTACAACCCCAGGGTAATTGACTTAAATAATTTCTCATTCAGAGGAGCAGCCATTAACTAAGATCACTTAACTAATTCTTATGCTGCCTTTTGACCTTTCTCCCATGTCTGTTTATTTTCTAAAGTATTCTTTTTTATGAGGGACATTATCTGAAAAGCTTTTTTGAAAACCCAAATAAATTACGTCCACTGGGTAACCCTTATTTGCCATTTCACTGACTTTTTCAAAGAACACTAAAAGGCTCGAGGCATGGGGCTAGATCCTCTGCTGATGTTCTTCAATGGAGCTGCACTGATTTACATCAGCTGAGTTCACCCATGGTTTTCCTTTGCAGGAACAATGTTCTTTTCAGCTAATCAGTTTACTGTGAAACTCTGTCAAGTTTTGTCCTATTCAGTCTTTAATTAGGAACTCAAACTATGCTTATAACTATGTAAAAGGTGATGCAGAAGTACTGCAATGCAAACAAGTTTTCAGGGGGAGGATGGTGCAGCTGGAGCTGCACCATAGTTAAGGTTGTTGTGTTACAGAATTCAGTACAACAGAAGCTTTAAACCTTTTATATTGTAAAAATCTCATTGAAATGGCCAAAACCAAACCATAGAATATAAACTCTGAGCGCTATTTTAATGTTTCGTGGTCATCTGATGAAAAATGAGCTGTTTCAGAGACAATACTAAAAGTTTAAAAATTGCTCCTTTGAGCAATTTTCATTGGATTGTCTCATTTTTCTTGTAATAATTTTGCAAGAAAATTAAAACACTGTGGGCCAAGTCCTCTGGCCATATTGCTGCTGCATTACTAGACTATCAGTTGTATATTGGCAGTATTTGTCTTTTCAGCATTTCATAACATTTTAACCATGACAAAAATATATTGCATTATACACACTATCACTCAATGAGAGAATTCCTCACCAAATACTCTGTACTTACGTGATGGTCACCTGAAATGGGAATGAGCAAACCAGGAGTTCAAATTTTTCCTCTTCTAATTGCTGTTTAAATTCCCTTGCAGTTTTCTATAAAGAGTTGAGGACACTCCTCCCCTCTAAGTTAGCAGACAGCTTATTCAAGATCATTTAAGAACCCATATCTCTAACACTAGAAACCCCACTCTTAGCCTTTGCATTACACCGCCTTTCAGTGATTCAGCCAGTATACATTATCCTATCTCTAACCACCATAAACCAAACTCCTCTCCCAGAGCCAAGGATAGTCACCAGCATTCTGACAAGTAAGTAGTTGTGTATGAATGTGTCAAGTCCTTCAACTGTGGTGGTCTAGACGGGGGTTAGCAATTACTCCTAGGTATCTTAAGACCAATGGGTTCATACTCTGCTACCTGTCTATGTGAGGGGATGCTATGGCTGCATATGACTCACACAGTGAGAAGACTGATTTTAAAAGCATTTTGTATGTAAAAACTATGATCTCATAATAAGGGAATAAAGCATCAAAATGCACATTGCAGCCATTTCCCGCATATTTTGCTTTTGTAACCCACTGGCCACTGTCCCAAACATGTAGGAAGAATGACAAAACGAGAGGGATATCATTTCATTAGACTGCAATGTTATTCATGTAATTTATCTGAGAAATAACTCACAGACAGTGCAGGTCATTATTCATTCCCAGCTACTGGGGAAGGGCAGCCATTAGCCCTCCACCCTGGTTCACCCTCCAAACCTGGTGCCAGCCTATTGTTGGGACACTCAATGCCTTCCCATTGTAGGGTGATGGGCCTGAGGAACAGGGTTGTCTTCTCTCAGTATCAGGCATTAGGAACCCCTATCCCATTCCCTACCTTGTTTAGCGAATATCTTCCCCTAAGCCTACTTCCAATTCCAATTAATCAGGGAACCAGACCTTCTATGGAATGAGTACTTGCACTGGACACTTCTCCCCAGGAGGCATGGGAACAGAGGTTGCTGTAGAAAACACTACAACCCCCATAACTTCAAAGCGTGTTTCTGCACTGCAATGTAAACCCAAGGTTAGTGGGATTCAAGTTAGCAGACTTTGGGCAGAGAACTCAGTGTTTGAGCATCTACACTGATTGTCAACCCTAGGTTAAGCATTTTCTAACCTGGATTTGAACCTAGGGCTCTGGTGTCTACACTGCAGCATGCAGACTGTTGTCAAACCAACCATATCTCAGACTCCCTAGTGCCCTTCTGAGATGTGGCCACTCTAGCCTTTTGACTGTGGTGAACTATGGGAAAACTAGACGTCCTGTCCAGCAAATTATAGGAAATTTGAGCAGCCTGCCAACATGTCCTGCAGAGCAATCATTTTGTTCTGTGTGCCCCGGCAACATGATGGAGGTGCCATTTGAAGAACTTCTTTCACTTGCGCTTTCACTCCTGTTTCAGGAAACTGGCATAGTGTCCGTGAGATGCTGGTGGACATTTTGGCTGCATTTTCTGACCCACCAAAGGCAACTGATGGAGCTTATCACAGGGCTGGAGGAGGAAGAGGAGGACACAGACATGGCAGACTTAAACTGGCTGATGCTGCTTAGGACACTCAGGCCTTGTCTACAATACCAGGGTAATCGACCTATGTGAATAACACAGCTGGGGTCAAAGTAGCTTAGGCTGACTTACTGCAGTGTCTTCACTGCGCTGCATCAATGGACCGGAGTCGACCGGATAGTGCTCTGCAGTCTTTACTAGACACACTAAATTGACTCCCGCTGCACTGATTGCAGCAGCATCAATCCCTGGTAAGTGTAAATATGGCCTCAGTATAGCCGCTGGTGCCCACTAAGTAGGCTGGTGTTTCTGGAGCTGGGCTACAAGCACAGACTAGTGTGACCATGTTGTCTTGCAGACCTGGGATGACCAACAATGGATCCAGAACTTTTGTATGACGAAAGCCACATTTCTGGAGCTGTGTCTGCAGTTTGTGCTGACCCTTCATGTACAGACACTCACATGAGGGCAGCCTGGCCTGTCCAGAAATGGGTTGCCATAACCACCTGAAACTTGCTACACCAAGATTGTTCCAGATCCATTGCCAACCAGTTTGGTGTTGGAAAATCGACTGTGGGTAAAGTGATGGGTGAGATTTCTGAGGCAATCAGGTGTGTGGTTTACCCCAAGGTAGTGGGCATGAAAGATTTTCCTGAAGTAACTGCTGGCTTTGAGAAAATGTAGTTTCCAAACTTTGCTGGGATCATTGATGGGATTCATGATCATAGTTTGTCTTCCTCAAGGAGTGCATGAGTACATAAATCACAAAGGTTACTACTCCACTGTTATGAAGGTACTTGCGGAACCACAGAGATCTATTTATGAATGTCAGCGTGGGTTCAGCGTGCACTGAAAAAGCACACATGCATATTATTGGACAACATTTCAAACCCGAATTGAATTTGGGACACATTATTTTGTCACTGATTGACTACATGTACTACATTTAACTGAAAATAGATTAGATTTGTGAATGGAACACATTTCCACCTCCCCTCCCCCATTCACTGTTTCCTGGTGGCCCAATAAACCACTGAGTGATTACAGAGTGTCATTCTTACAGGCATGGGAATGTAAGGTTAATATTTTTAAGAAAAAGGAATTCCCTAGCAAAGCTCTGTCCTTTCCAGTAAAAAGAAATCACTTTCAAGGCATTTTTACTGTTTACATTTCCCGGGTGCCATTTTGAATTCCACATGGTATGTAGAGGAGAGGGAGAGAGTGAGCAGGGAGATACCAAGGCACTGGCATACAACCCACGATTAGTAGAATCATGCTGCAAGCCTAGGCTTCTAATAAATTTTGCATTGGTTCATAGAAAGGAAATCCCTCCCATTCCTATGTTAATAAGCAGTAAAATAGAGCCAGAAAATTACCAGGCTATTGGGATGGCTTCTGTCCCTTCTGTGTTTGCTGCATGTTCCACAGCTGATTGTTCCTTGGAGGGGACAGCAAATAGCTCCTCTGAGTACAGTCCCAGAATGTGCTTTAGTTCCTCCTGGAGCAAAGCTTCCTCTGGAACAGTCTTTTCATTGATCTCACTCGAAGCCTGCTGCTGTCTCCCAGGCTGAATTCTGGGGGCAGCAGGTCATCATCCCAGCTAACCAGGTCATCATGCACTACAGTTGGCTCCATACTCAGCATAGTACCCAGTCAAACGCCTCATAAAATGGGCATGACATTGTTGAGTTGTCCAAAGTGCAGTTCTGGTCCCTGATTTTCTGATACTTGGTCTTCAGCTGTTTAATCCACTCCCCGCACTGGTTAACAGTCTGGTAAATTTGCAACACTAACAGCTTTTTCATTATTTCATGGTACTCTTACTAATATTTACTATGCTGGTCTCGAACCAGAGAGTCACCACAATTCAGCTGTGCTTTCGTATCCATAAAGCAGTCTCCATTACAAACACAGAAGGTTCTCCAAAGGTGTCTTTGTAGGCTGGTATTCAGAAACCAATGGAAGAGTTAAATACTGAGCTGCTGCAGTACAACAAGAGGGGTTGCTTCCATTTCCCTGGAGCCAATTGGCAATTCTTGGGTTTCCTAGGACCCGAGTCTGGGGTGGAAGGTAGGGCAGGGAGCTGTGTCTACTTTTCAGAGCAATAGGGCTTGAGTTCTGGGTTGACTCAGGCTCTAACCCTCCAGCCCTGCAGGGTCATAGGACCCTGGGTCCAAGCCTGGGTGTGAGAGATTTGTATGTAGATGGAAGCTGGGTTTGGCCATCAGCCTGAGTCTGATCCTTGGCTTACATTGCCATATAGACATATCCAAAAGCTTTATTTGGTCAAGCATGAGGAGTGGCTCCTTTAAGGATTCCTTCCTTCAGTATGGGAGCAGGGCAGGAAGGGGAAGGTTTCATCTGAACTGGGGATTGTCTGGAGGGTCTCAGGTAAATCATTGGTCCCCTGCAGACCACAGAGAGGGTATACATACCCTCACCTGCCCAAAAAAACCTGCTATCACTGCTGGATCAGCAGGTGAAAAGAGGCAGCAGAGGAATGCTCGTTCCATGGTTATACATGACCACAGGGGAGCCCCCCCATCCGGGATGTGGGGGTACCCAGGGTGACCAGCAGCATCCCAGTGAGAACTAGCTGAAGTTACCCCAGGATCATAGCACAGGCAGCTAGGGCAGCAGTAGTGATGATGGATGGCCAGGGACAGGACCTAGAGCAGACGACTAGTTTTTCCTTTGTGGAGACTTCTCCTTTGACACATTTTGTTTGTCTAACCCACTGGTCAGAGTGTGTTACGTTTCTCCCTTTGTGCATAACCTACAGAGCATGTGAGTCTGACAATGCTTAGCTTGAGAACCTGGGTTATTTGCAAAAGCTTTAAAGACTCATACTTCCAGCTCAAAAGAACAGTGATATATGGGGGGGGGGTCATCAGGCTTTGCATTAGATGCTATTTTTATAAAGTTGGGGGTACATATGCTATGTGGTATTTGTCAGAGATGGAAGTGCAAATGTTATGGAGCATTGGAGAGTACCACAGTGGTAGACTTTCTAAAGGTGGGAAGATGTTTTAAGGGTATGTAGTGAGGCGGTGTGGTGCCCCACCACCCCGCCAAGGGAAGAACCTCCCCAGACACCAAAGGGGGTGGAGCCAGTGGATCCTGCGCCCGCCCCTCAGAGGTCAAGGCACAGGACAGGAAGTAGAAAAGCCCAACCCCAGAGCTCAGTGAGGAGACAGCAGATGGAGAGGCCAGACGCCAGTGGCCTGGCTCCAGCTTGGAAGACCCAGGCAAGCCGCAGCTGACCTGAGGACCTGCCAGACTGGCCAATGCCTGATGCTGACCGACACCCAGAGGAGCTGCCGAGCCTACCCCCTGCCAGCTACCCAGAGAAGCTGACAAGTCTATCCCTTGCCGGCCACCCAGAGGAGCCCATGGCGCTGGAACCCTCTGAGGACGCCACCCTGACCCAGGTACCCTACGAGAGAGAGTCCAGAAGTAGCCCGGGGGCAGCCGACCCCAGTCTGGCTGCAGCACTGCCGGAGCCAATGTCAATGTGTTGCGGCCAGGATCCCCGCTGACATAGCAGCGGGTCTTTGACCGCTGCTAGGGCCCCGGGCTGGGAGGCAGTGGAGTGGGTGGGCCTGCGTCCCCCATGCCTCCCACCTCACGGGTGGCAGTCTCCCCCTCCCCCAGGTTGCTAAAGCTAGGGCCTGGGCTTATACTGAACTATTGGCTCAGCCTCTGCCTAAGGGCCTGAGCCCCGTGACTGTTTCTTTGCTACCCTGCCCAAACCCAGGGCCTGGGCTTGTATTGAACTGCTTGCAGGACCCAGCCTGAAGGTCTAGGCCATAGACTGGGTATTCCCCAACCCAGCCGAGAGTGTAGTGAGGCAGTGTGGTGCCCCACCACCCCACCAAGGGATGAGCCCCAGCTGAGTTCCCTTACAGGGTGTTTTAAAGTTTTGGGTGGATGCAGTTTTTTCAGCCACAAACTTAACTGCCACTAGAGGTAGGTTTTGTTTACTAGTTTATCTTTATTTGAATTAGGCACATATTAGAACTAACTACAAACCCTGTGTATCTTGCAGATGTTAGCTATCTTTTGGTATAAGCAGATATTCCATTTACCAATTTTATATTTTGAATATATATTTCACAAAGATGCTTTTCACAAAGTATAAGGATCAATGAGAGTAATTACATTAGATGGTTCAGTTATGTCGTTTATGTAGCAGTGGCATGCAATCATTCTACCAGTATTGAATTTTGAATTAAGTATCCTAAAATGGATAGCCAACACAAAATGTCACTGTTGATGACAAACTTGGAATGTCATTCTTACAACAGCAATATAAACAATGCCCTTCAGACATTCTCTAATTCCATCCTCTGCAGATAAACAACAGTAGTGTGAGCCCTTCATAAAACAACAGCAACAACAAAACCTACACATTTCCTGTCCTGTTTCAAGTTACTTCCATTTCACAATTTGCTTGAGTTCCGTAAGTGGATGACAATTAAATACTACCCATGTACAGATCCCTGGACAATTTGGCCTTTCATTGACAAAGAATATTCCCTTAAAATGCTGTATATGAAGTTTTTGAAAATATTCTCCTTTTTAGGGCATCAAAAACAATAAGAGAGTGAGAGAGTTACATTTTTATAAAGTCTGTGATCCAGATTCTGCCCTTCTTTGGTGAAGGGGTACCTGGTACTATGAGTGATGCCATTGACTCAATGTATGTAAATGTACCAGATCTAACCCTAAACATATTTTGGGGTGGGGGGGGGCGTTCATATTTATATAGTGGGCCCTATCTTCTTTAAGGATGTTTATTGGATGCTCAGATACCATAGGATGAGTCCAGTATAATATATTATGGATTGATAAATAGATACCTCTAGCTGTTAAGATAGGCCACTTGCCTATTTCAGAGAAATTATTTTCATATTTATAATTCCATCCCCATCTATAGTAAGGACATAAACAGCTGTATTACTGCAATGATCTTTTAGGGCAGAAGGGTAGACTGTATCCTCCAAAATGGTTCTTGTTTGACTGGTTGCTAAGGGGAGAATAGGAAAGATAATATCTGCACCTTCCCCTGGGAAACCTGTAATTCTTGAAGTAGAAAGGAACCCATTCATTCACAAAAAGCATTACCTGTGCTTTGGTTTTGAATATTTATTTTGAATATTTCTTACTCTACTTCCCTCTGAATTAATTATCCTCCTTGCAAGTGGAAATTGCTATCACACCAAGCAAAACCTTTCCATAAACTTGATAAAACACTTGATAGATTTTATAAGTGCCCAAAGATGAATGGTGAAGGTGCCTGCCAAGATGAACTCCCTTGAAGAAGGTCTTATTGTACTTCAGGATTTAAAGAAACATAAAAGCACATAATTTTTATCTTCAACTTGTAAAACTGCGTAGTTCTGTTTCTTCTAAGTCTTTCTGGGAATTTTGTCTCTTCAGCATGAAATACTTTACAGAATTAACAAAAAGGTAGGCAAAAGACAAATTCTATGATTAATTAGAGAAAAAAAATGTTCACTTGGCCGTGGGTATGACTGGGCCTAACTTTTAATAAGAATAAAGCAACTGGCTTTTGGCACAATAAAATGAAACTTTAATGAAGCAAAGCAGAGGTCACAGCAAAGAGATTTTCAGAATCTTTCTCCAAGCCTTCATGTTGGTATACAGAATAATTCTCTCTTTTAATTGCCTGTATTATAGCAGATGTTAGTATTTCAGTCTGTAATACCTATGTTAGGTACTAAGGTGACTTGAATATCAGATTGAAGAAATTATCAGTATTGGTAGGGAACTGTATGGCCGGTGGAAACAAAATACTTGCTATTTTTATTCTATTTGATAATAACAACAATTAAAAAGTGCCCGAGTTTTGAAGCCAATGGGAGTTTTGGACTTTTAGAAAAAGCCAATGGGCTTTTAGACACCTATGATGACATAATTTGTTCCATAGGCCTCAGTTCAGTAAAGAGTTCCACACAAGGGGACCCAGAACCTATGCACAGCTCTATCAGAATGTAATATAACCAACAAATCAATTAGCTATAGCACTTCCACAGAAGGATTGATTTAAAACCAAACCATCCTGAACATACTTGCCATGACAGCACCATAAGATATGGGTCATGTATTCAAGCTTCTCTCTTGATTTTGCTCGGTAATAATTGTATTCTAGTTTTTGTTCTTAATTTCAGCTGGTCTTTCCAGCATTTCATTTCCACAGCTCGGCATGACTACCATACAATGGCAAGAAACTCCTAAGCAGGCACAGACTAGGACAGACAGGATTGAAACAGTACCTTCAGGTGGCCTTTTATTCTCCTTTTATTAAAAAACCAACTCTTGTCCTTTCCTGCATGCAACCTAAACGCTAATGAAATTATGTCGCTTTCCACTTTCTGAAAATAGTATGAGAAAAAAATTAAATGATTTCACATCTGATCAACATTGGCCCCCACCTCAGCTTTTGTAAACTGTCATAGCCCCCCAGAAGTCAATCAGGAGGATGGGCTGGTGGTTAGGGTGCTAGCCTCGAGCTCAGCAGAGCTGTGTTTAATTGACGGCTCTGTCACGGTTCCTCCCCCACTCTGAACTCTAGGGTACAGATGTGGGGACCTGCATGAAAAACCTCCTAAGCTTATCTTTACCAGCTTAGGTCAAAACTTCCCCAAGGTACAAAATATTACCCCCGTTATCCTTGGACTGGCCGCTACCACCACCAAACTAATACTGGTTACTGGGGAAGAGCTGTTTGGACGCGTCCTTCCCCCCAAAATACTTCCCAAAACCTTGCACCCCACTTCCTGGACAAGGTTTGGTAAAAAGCCTCACCAATTTGCATAGGTGACCACAGACCCAAACCCTTAGATCTGAAAACAATGAAAAAGCATTCAGTGTTTTACAAGAAGACTTTTAATAAAAAATAGAAGTAAATAGAAATAAAGAAATCCCCCCTGTAAAATCAGGATGGTAGATATCTTACAGGGTAATTAGATTCAAAAACATAGAGAACCCCTCTAGGCAAAACCTTAAGTTACAAAAAAGATACACAGACAGAAATAGTTATTCTATTCAGCACAATTCTTTTCTCAGCCATTTAAAGAAATCATAATCTAACACATACCTAGCTAGATTACTTACTAAAAGTTCTAAGACTCCATTCCTGGTCTGTCCCCGGCCAAGACGACTACAGACAGACCCAGACCCTTTGTTTCTCTCCCTCCTCCCAGCTTTTGAAAGTATCTTGTCTCCTCATTGGTCATTTTGGTCAGGTGCCAGCGAGGTTACCTTTAGCTTCTTAACCCTTTACAGGTGAGAGGAGCTTTCCCCTGGCCAGGAGGGATTTCAAAGGGGTTTACCCTTCCCTTTATTTTTATGACAGGCTCTGTAACAAATTTCCTGTGCGTCTTGGGCCTTTCACTTAGCTTTTCTGTGCCTCTTTCCCCTATTTTACAATGGTGTGCCTGTGTGTAATAGTACTTACTCTTCCCACCCCCCCATCCAAGTTTGATGTGAGAATAAATACATTAAATATTATGAGATGCTCAGATATTAAGGTAATGGGGTCCATATAAATGCTTAAGATTGATAACCTTTTACTTGTACCAACTGAGAATCGGGAACACAATATTTAAAAATAAAACTAGAGAGCTATACTGAACACTGAATTCCAGTTCATTTTTTACATGAAAGGGTGTCTTAATATGACTAGTTTCTTAGCCAAACCATATGGAGTCCATCCCATTGAAACAATCAGTTGATTCCAGCTGTTTCCTCAAAAGTTGCCTCGCATAGATGGTTTCAGCTTTAGGAGATTTAGCTACATAGGTTTGAGCAAAGAATGTACATGCTGTGTCTGATGGCGAAAAAGTGAACAAATAATTCCCAGTGCCAAAGCTAGTCTGAGACTATATAATGCAGTAAGTCAAATGTTTCTGCTTTCACTTAGAGAAATGAGGGTAATTAAGTTGACTGCAGAGAAATAATAGGTCCTGATTCATAATAAAGTATAAATCAAAAGAGTACTAGGTACTAATTAAACCTCTCCTATGCTACTACATATGCATTTCAGACTCCATTACTTATCCTGTATTGTGGTGGATTTGGTTCTGATCCAAAACATTACCTGCTACTGTTTTAGGGTCATATTGTTTCCCATACTCCAGTAAGGTGATTGGGATCCAGCACATCCATTTGGGAATCCAGAAAATAGGTGAGGCACCTCTACCTCATCATTTGTTTTCCCCCTTCTCCCAGTCCCATGGATATCTGTCTATGGACACTGCCTTCTGTAGTTTATAAGAAGTGAGTTGAGTATGGGAGGAAGGGATAGCCACTCCATGAGATGACTAATCCATTTCCCCAACACACACACACACATTCAGAAAATTCATAGTTTAATAACTTGCTTGGGTTTTACATCTGTGTCTACCTGAGGGGATTTCTAGGGTCAATGTCAGGACTGGAGGAGCCCCTAGTAGAATGAATGATTGTTTCCATAGGGGGCAGAGAAAGAGCTGGGGATGGAGGAACTTTGGAGGTATAGGAACTTCCCTTGTATTGTCCTGGCCTCTGGTGGTTTTGTGTGTGTAACACTCCTTATCCCCAAATTGGTTATGCAGGGAGCAAACCTTTCCCTTTCTCCAGAGGGAAGAATATTTAGGAAATTACTCAAGCGGAACATTGTGGAATATCCTTTATTCTACATGGAGTAAACATTTTGGTTCCTAAATAATTTTCTGCAAATGCCATGGCAAACTATATACTGTCAAATCTACAAGTCATAAAACACAAGGACATTTCCCAAGCAAGGTATTTTCCTTAATTGAATCAAAATGCTTCATTTTAACTGTTTTGGTTGCTAGTTCACATATGGTAAGCATCTGCTACTAACTAGCCCAAACTTTGGTTATTGCATATAGTTAGGCTAGCAAGTAGGCAAATACTTACCCAACCCTGGCTTATACTCTGATTATTGGAAAGAGTCCAGCAGAGGGCAACAAAAATGATTAGGGGGCTGGAGCACATGACTTATGAGAAGAGTATAAGCCAGGGTTGGGTAAGTATTTGCCTACTTGCTAGCCTAACTTATGTATTGGATGATATGTATTTTTTTAACTTCTTGAAATTCGTATTTGTTGGCCTGTAATTGAAGATCAGATGGTAAAAGGAGAATATTAATTTACACCTTCAAATATTAAAGATCACTTATGGTCAGAAAGGTAGCTAGGTAAAGAGGGCACCCCTTATTCGTCTGATCTGTTCCTTCTGTATATCCAGAAACATACACGCTACCTCTCCTAACAACAATCCTGCTACTATTGCAGGGCCAATATTGTGTACTTGGGGTGAATGTATTGGGCTCCTTTCTGGCTCATGCACCAACAGAATTGTTGAGCAAGTTCCTATTACAAGTTCATTATTACTGGTGATGAGGTATAAAACTGAAAGAGCCCAGCTTGACTTACAGTTCTCATGGTGAGTTTGCAAGATTGGCACTTAAGAAAATAATTCTTTTACCGTTAAACTGAGCAAATTTCAAGGACAATACACATAGAATCCCAAGAAGCCATTTTAATCACTTTTCAGAAATACAACCTTCTAAAATCTTGGGAATCTTTCTTTGATCCTGGCCAGTTGGTGATATAAATGACCTTGGATGCAAATGTTTCAAACCCCTCTCCAGAAAGGTTATATAAATGTGCAATGTGTCACTTCTAGAAAGTAATTCTTTAGTCAGTTCCTTTTACACAAATTTTCTTTAGCTTCTATGATAGTGAAGACATCATCTAGTGAACCTGCAACACAAGTGGACAGCATAGACAAGTTTTAAGATGGCATTGACTGAAATTACATCATTGTTGCTCTCTCAAAGCAAAAGGCAAACTCTTCCTTCCCATATTGGCACCAGAGCTCACCGTAAAAGAGAGGAGTTTTCTGTGGATTGTTAGGGGAGCAGAGTTTCCCTCCAAAAAAAGATAGGGGCTCTCAAGTTCTCTAGCCCCTGGCTCTTGGGCAAATTGCCAGAGACCAGGGCCATCCATATTGAGGTTCTGTGCCTCCTTATGCTCTCCTAGCTTTTCATTGTCCCCTTTGCTTCCCTGACAGTGCTGCTCTGTATGAGTCATGTTGACAGACTGCTCCTGCAACCAGATGATCAAGACCTCCAATGAAGGAGTTCAGAGGAGTGAACATACAAACAAATATTGATTGCATCACTGTTAGCTATTGATCAGTATCTAAGGCGAGGGACAGCAAAGTGCAGAGACCTCCTAACTGCAAACCCTGCCATGAGCTGCCTGGCTTCAGCTCTTTCCTATCTCAGTATCTTGGTTCCTGTGGAAGGGTTTCCAGGAAGTTTAGAGGAGGGTCATGATTTTGCAGAAATGAAACTTCTTCCTTCCTCAGCCCCCATGTAGGGAAGCCAGTAAATTTTCATCTTCTCTATCTCTAGTGGCAGTAGTGATAGTTACACACTGAAGTGCTATTGCCCTGCTGGACGGTTAGTAACTCTGCATCCCTCACAGCAAATAGACAGTTGAACAGAAATGTCTGCTATGTATTAAAAAAAACCAAAGGATTAAGACATTTTCACCTGCAACTTCTGATATTATTATGGAGCTATACAATGACTTTTTCCTAAACTTTTCTTTTCCTATCTGCAGTAGATGTGTCTTCTCCTAAGATTGTGCATTTACTTTTCAGTTTTAAGAAGTGAGAATATTCAAAGATGGATGCTTCTCTTGACTTTTCACAGATCCAGGTCTGTAACTAGAACATTTTCTGGTTAACCTTTAGAAAACAAATGAACAGGAGGAAATGGAGTGTATTATTGGACGTACCAAGCCTCTGAAGTTAAAAAGCATAGTCTAAGCTTTGATCCAATTCCAAATGAGCTTTGAATAAAGTAGTAAGTAAGTAATTGATATGCTATTGATGAGAGTTATGATGTGGCTGAGCAGCAGCAGTAGGTTGAAGAAGAGAGCATGGTGTGTTAAATTGATGCACAAACATTTTACCTTTAACAAAGAGAACATGAATCTCCTACTTCTCCTGTTCACCCACAACTAGATTTTCCAGCCCTCTGGGATTAAAGACTGGACATATTCCTGGAGGTTTCATCACATGACAACCAAAATTGGCAGTGCTACTCCCAGCACAACCCACCACACAGTTATCACCACGTGATAGGCAGTCTGTTTAAGAGAGGCCCAGGGCAGAAATTGCGAGTGTTGCAGTTCAGGAGTCAGTTTCAACAGCAGACCTAGGCAGGGAAAGTTGAACACACAGTTCTCTGACACAACTCAAAAACTGAATACAATTCTTAACACATGTAGCTGATTACCAGGAGTCACTAATATCACAGCTGTGTTATGTGGCTGATGTTCTGCAGTTGCAATTCCAATGACTGTCAAGCCCTGTCGGACCTAGAGCTTCCGAGACCCTGGAGACTGCAATACTACTAGCTGCGACCAGAGTACTCTGGTTCTGTAGCAGATGGGCTTCAAGCAGAAGAAAGGAGGCATGTAAAAGGGAATACAGGCAGGAGTGAGGCTAGTCCCAAAGCGTACATCCACACTGCAGTTAGACCCTCACGACTGGTCCATGCTAGCTGACTTGGGTTCTCAGGACTCAGGTGGTGTACAACTGTTTAAGTTCATTGTAAACGTTCCAGCTTGAGCTGCAGGGTAAGCTCTGGGACCCTCCCACTTTGCAGGGTCCTGGACTCCAGCCCAAGTCTGGAAGTCTACACTGCAGTTAAACAGCCCTGCAGCCTGAGCCTCACAAGCCTGTCCACTGGCACAGGCCAGCCGTGGGTGTATAATTGGAGACATATCCTCAGAGGCTGTATATAGGGTGACCAGATAGTAAGTGTGAAAAATTGGGATGGGGGTAGGGAGTAATTGGCAACTATATAAGAAAAAGCCCCAAATATCGGGACTGTCCCTATAAATTTGGGACATCTGGTGACCCTAACCATATATATGGTAGAGCTGTCTGCACATATTCCCTGCTACATCTGTTAAAGAATAATGGGGCTGGGCTGCAGTGTCTGAGCTACAGAGGAAGGTTCTGTGCCTGGTAGTGGTGGATGTTACAGGTTGAGGGAAAGGATTTTGAGTCTGAACTTGGCTATTCTGAGCCTGGGACCGTCAGCTCAAGAGAGGTTTCAGGCAGTGGGGAGTAAAACTCTGGAGAATTGTAAGTAGGAAGAGGAGGAGTCCTCTTTCTGAAAGATAGATGCATATGTGGCAGTTAGGGAGGGTGAGTTGGGAAAAAGATGGGTTGTGCTGGCAGAGTGGAATTCAGGGGAAATGGGGGCTTTTAGTGAACTGACACCATGTGGAGTGAGAGAGGTTGGGACTAGGAGAAAGCAGCAAAGGGGCCACAGAGGGATAAATACTGTTTTGTTTCACCTTGCCCTTTGATGTAAGGTTCCCAGGTTTCCACTCTGAAAGGGGGAGGGTATATGAGAAAGGAAAGCGGTTTTTCCGGCTTCCCCAGCAACTTGCCTTACTGCCACAAAAACACTTTCCTGTATCACCTCTGAGCACCTCTGAGCATCCCAGTTCTTTCCTTTGAAAATCGGATCAACTTGCAGGGTTAGGGTGTAGATTGCTATGTGCAACCCCATATCTTAGTTTGTGTACTAGACACTGCTTATTCTTAGTTTCTCTTAGTTTCACATGGAACTCAGAGAGGTTTTGAAATTATACTCCTTTCCTGCTGAGTTGGGCCTTGTGGTGATTTATTTTCCCAAGTCTTGCAGTCCACAGGTCAACCTGGCTCTAATTGATTGATTTTAGGTTTTTATTTTTATTTTTTTTGTTGGGTTTATTAGGTTTAGGTTTATTAGGTTTTTTGTTGTTTTTTTAGGTTTATTTTCTCTTTATTTTTTTCCCCCATATATTGATAACAATGTATCAGCAGAGTTCTGTGAAGGGAATTTGGTTCCCTTTGTTAGCTGGATGGCTGGTATTGAATCATCAGAGTAAAAAATATTGCAGTCATGTATAAAAAGTGTATTTAAAATAATTCTTTATGACAGAGTGATGAATTCCCTATCTTTTTTCGAAAGTATTTAGAAACCAGAGAATTTTCAGACTCTGACAATAATAAGATCAAGCAGATTTGGGGTCTAGCGTGTTTATAAAAAACCTTTAAAAAACTCTATGTATTTAATTTCTGACAGCAGCTGCTTCAGTTTCAACAAGGCATGCATCAAGGGCTGGTGATGACTGTGCCAGCAGTTACAGCCTAACCACTGAACAACAGCAAGTTTAGTATGACATATGAACTTGGTGAACAGCTTGATACAACGATAACTTAAATTTACATCTGTCACATTTCCATCTAAAAGGTGGGGAAAAACTCTAACAGTATGACCCAAAGAATACCAGTTAACTTACTAAAAGATTGTTTGCTAATATAGACCTTCACAGTAATCTAACTATCTAAAAGTATCAAAAAATGGAATGGAACAACAATGTACTTGGAGTGGCATGCTATTCCATACTCTTTCATTGTCTCTCTCATACTTTGCACAGCAAAGTGTGACCTCAGATAGTATCTCTTTCATGTCACTTGTATGAGAGCAAAATACAGAATACAGACGCTGAGGGATACAGGTCATAGAGTCATACCCTTTTCTGGTATAAATCGGCATATCTCCTCAAGCCCATAGATCTTTTCCTTCTTTATATTCTATCAGTTCATCTAGTACCTCCTCCTGCCAAGGCAGGACTGATTTATTTTTGTTGTTATTTATAGTACATTAAGTACTTAAGTACAATCTTCTGAAGTCCAGCAATTGTGTTTCCATCAATACCCTAGGGAGACTAATCTATAGCCTACTAGATGTTGCAATCAGGATGTTTTCCTAATACTCACTATTCTCCGCCCCCCGCCCTGGCTAAGAATTATCCCAAATAATTCCTCTCACTTCTTGGTATTTACTTCCTTTAAATGTTTATAGATGGTTATTATGATTTCCTGCCCCTTCACCACCATCTTTCTCACTTAGCCAAACTATACTTCTTTAGCTCTTTTATTCTTTCTCCAACCATAAACCAATTCTACTAGCCCCATAGTTATAAAAATTATTTCTCTTCTCTGAACTACCTCCAGGTTTTTAATCTCATTTTAATTAGAAAGACTGAAATACTATTCAGCATTCCAGGTGTGATCACCCTAGAGATGAATGGGAGAGTCTATTTCTTTCATTGCTCTGATGCGAGTCTACTATGGATACAGATCAAACTCTATTATCCTATTTTCTGTCATAGGTGTATTCACCTAAAGTTTTCAGTAATCTAAGAGATCCTGTCCCTGAAATCATGTGGCTTCAGGAAAAGTTGGTGACGTAATTGCAGTCAAAGGATTTCAAATTGTCCAAGAGAAGATGGAGTCCCGGTAGTGGCCAAAACAGACAGTATTGGCACTATTTTATTATTCTTTAGAAAGAGTCTACTTACAAAATGCTACTATCTTAAAAAAACTTAGTGTTTTCAGTGGTATTCTGAATCTGTATAAGGTAGACTCTTTCAATGCAATATGGTTCTTCGGTGCAAGCCATTTTGGAGAACAAAATTAGGTTTACAAACATTGGCAGAGGTACAGCTACTGAAAACACTTCTCATAGCACATGTATTCTTCTTTATTTCGAGTTTGTTATTATATTAAGTGATTCTTATTATAAAATATTCCCTATTTTAACTGAATTTTGTTTTATACTTTCACTTCTCCTGTCCTTTACACTATGACCCTTTTCACTTCATCGCTTTTCCTAGAAATTGGTCTGACAAAATCATACACCAGGGATTGTTAGCTGTGACATTTGTCCTACATTTCAATTTTCTACCTTCCCCCTCTTCCTACTCCACAGGCTGTAAATGGCACAAACAAAGGAAACATGTGCACATCAGAGTTCTACCAATGTCCTATGCAGGACTGAAAAGTTTCTGACACTTTTGATTATGACCTTGTCATAAATTCTCAGCTACGACATTTTTGTTTTAGCAAAATCTATTTATGTTATGTGAAAAAAGCTGAGATAATTGATTCTTGATTAAGATTGATTTCATCATACCAGAAGCCACTATAGTTATTCATTGTACTCTATTTTCAGGACATATAATTATTACCAATGTTTAAATGCTAGATCAGAGCCCCAAAACTGAGCAGTAAATCTGAAACTCTAGTTTAAAGATGTTACCATTAACACACATACATCAAAATATATCAAAAACATGCTCAGATCTTGGTACAGATTATGGTCTCTGAAAGATGAAAAAGGACTGTAAAGATGGATTTAAGGAACATTCCTCCCTGAATAGGGTATATCATGGGGTGATGATAAATAAAGAAGAGGATGGGGCATGAGTATACTGCAATCTTTACTTGTATAACGGGCCCTGAGGCAATTTAGAATAACCTAAAGCAGCCTTAGCTTGTGCCAGGGACTGCATTGGCCTCTGGCTTTCCCTGGGGGGAAATGTTAAAATGATTATAAACCAGCTTTGCTCCTGTGCACTGAATAGAGCTCTGATGTACATGAGCATCTGGGCTGTAGTTTTCACCATAAATATTTGGAAGAAATACATGAAATGGCCTGGACTACTTTTTTGATCAAATCCTTAGCCATTTCCTCATCTCCTCTCAAATTGTATCTCCTTTTTCTATTATCTCCAACTCCTCAAGTTCCCAAGTGTCACTGCTCATCTTCTCATATATCTAAAGGAAAGATCACAGACTCCTTGTGCTATGGGCTCCCCATTCCATTCAAGAGCCAGTTCTTGTTTTTAAAATCCTCCATGAACATCAGTCTATTTCTTGCTTTGAGCTCAATTCAATCCCAACTGAACTCAATGGGAGTTAGTTCAGGCCCTATTCTCTTACATGCTCCTTCCAGTTCTCTAGCACTGGCTTCCCATTTGTCCCTTCACATGATCTCATCGCTATTGCTGCAAGAGCTTTCTCCTCTGTAGCTTCTAGTCATCTTCTACAGTCTTCTTGCCACCATAAAATCTTCATTTCTTTCCAAATCTCATCTCAAATTGTATTTTGCTGTCTTCCTTATATTCATATTTCCCCCTCTATTTCTATTTTAACTTTGTAACTATTTAGTTCTGTGCGATGCGGTGCACAAATCCCACACTGAGAAACAAGGGCTCATTTTGGGCTCAGCCAGCACCACCACACCTGCAGCAAATGCTCCATCTGCTGGAGGAATTAAAAGGTAGCAAATTACCCCAGTTCGGGGGTAGTGCTGAAGGTGAGCGAACCTGCAGCCCACAGCTCCAGCAGAGCAGAGCAAAACCTACAGGCTCTGATGCAGCTGCCCAAAGGGGTCCTCTGTTAGGAAAGGAGGACCCTCTGAAGAGACAAGAAAGACAGAAGTGTTCTGTGGCCCTGGACAGTGGTGACTCCCTCTTGCTTCCTTGGGATTTGGATTTTCCCATCAGGCGAAGGTCTTGGACTGAGGTGACCCCGGGGGGGGGGGGGGGGGGAAGATGAGAGGAAGAAGCCCACAGAGGACGACCTTAAGTAGTCATGGTTGCCAGGTTCCTGGTAGCTAAAAGAGCCCTGGGTCAGAGCCTGGTAGAGTGGGAGGGCCCAGGATCCCCTTCCCAGAACCCCCTTGGCAGTCTGGGGTTCTGGCTGTGACCACTAGTCATGCTTCCCAACCAGACACTGAGTGGAGACCATTACATTCTGTAAAACAGTTTTTTTGTGAAAGTCTCTGTAAAACAAAGCGACCTTGTATTTCCATGCATTTGTTGTATGGGTAACCCAGGTAACTAAATATGCTTCCCACGCAGTGCTCTGCTCTAGGTTGCCTTCCTAGAATTATCCATTGCAAATGGCAAGGCAGTGACAGTGCTGAAACTTCTATTTATTAAGCTGATTGTTTCACTGTTTACCCCATCTTTTTTAGCCACCTGTTATCTCATTACATAAAACACCTCTATTTGTATTTAATTATGTTTAAATTATGTCATTTTTGCAAAGGTTTGTAAACTGTAAAGATTTACAGTGTTGCAAAGGTTTGTATGCTATAAGAAATTACAGAATGAAGTTTGCCCATACAACCTTAAATCAGCATCATTTGTGTGTATGCATTATGATATAATCCTTAATTACATGCTCACAAACATTTTATTTTTTCCCCAAAAGACACTTACCCCATTCAGTGCTCAGGGTGGAAGGTGCTCACTGAATAGTTATCATTCTCTGAAATGACAGAAACATTTTAGCTGAAACTTCCCCAAAAATCTGCCTTAGGCAGACACTCTGCATGGAAAATTCCATCTTAAATGGTTTTAAAATGACAATGTTATAAGCAAATGAAAACATAGTCTTATAAAGGGAAGCGTAGGGCAACCTTAACTTTATCACTGGTGGTCTCTTTGTGGCAGGCACTGTTTTTATTGTTATTGTTTATGATATGTGTATACAGTACCACACAATGGGGCCCTGACCCTTGATTGGGGGACTCTGCCTGCTAACATATTAGGAAGAGTAAGAAATAATTTCAGATATGGTCACATCTCTTCTTAATTTTAAACCTAATTTCTAGATTACCAACCTGATTTACTGTCTTGTTTAATAAAACCTATCACTTACCTTGTTCTGCGTTCCACACTAATCCTGCTTCACAGATCAGTCATCCAGGATTGTTGTAACACAGATGACAGCAAGGACATCACCTTATGTCTGTCTGGCAACCCCTTCCACTAGCTCAGATAATAAGTCTTTTCATCACTCTGACATCTGGGACTTCAGCCTCAGGAGAGCAAGCAGCCACCTCTGAGTGTTTTATTCAGGGCCTTGGTGGCAAGGTTAATTACGTGTATTCTAAAGGCAAGATCTTTTGCCACACTGGACCTTTTATTTATTTGAGTAGAGACTTGCTACTCATTGAGCAGTCCTTGGCCACTTGTGATCTCCTGCCTGGTCTTTCATAGTCCGATCAAAAGGTCTAGAAAGGCCAGCAGAGGTGTGCACTTTCCCTGAATTCCACAATGGGAGCTGATCTATACAATAAAGAAATCTGTGTTTTAACCATTGCATTAAGGACTTTGCTTCAGATTTGTCGTACACCAACAGTGGGCAACCTGTGGGCCACACACATCCCATCAGTGTAATCTGCTGGCAGGCTGCAAGACAGTTGGTTTACATTGACCATCCACAGCTCCCAAATTTCAGGTGTATATAATGTTTAATATTAATAAGGTTGTCATATAATTTAAATAAAAACAAATCAGCTGTTTCAGAGTTAGTAGATTCTTCTGCTACTAATGATCTAGATATAAGAGTAAACTTCCAATCCCTACATCTTCTGTTGTGTGAAAAATTTCTCTTTAAAGTAGCAAAATTATGCCAGATGAAACATTTACCTAATAATCAGACTTTTGAATCCAGTCTAACCTTTCAGAATTAAAAAATTCTCCTTCCCATAATTTAAATATTAAAACTGCAACATGTGCTAAGCTATTTGTCAACTAGCTCTAACAATCTCTATTAAACATAGTATTATGTATCCTTCTAATAAATCGTTTCAGAGTAGCAGCCGTGTTAGTCTGTATCCGCAAAAAGAACAGGAGTACTTG
This sequence comes from Lepidochelys kempii, assembly GCF_965140285.1. NCBI lineage: Eukaryota > Metazoa > Chordata > Testudines > Cheloniidae > Lepidochelys > Lepidochelys kempii. The sequence continues at coordinate 88,577,101 of NC_136380.1, forward strand.
TGGCACCTTAGAGATGAACACATGTATTTGAGCATAAGCTTTCATGGGCTACAGCTCACTTCATCGGATTCATGCAGTGAGAATTTTTCCATGGCTTCTAGGGAAGCAGGAGCCAGTCATAAAATACATCTTATTTCCCCTCCTTCTTTGCAATAATTTGATGTCAGTAGTTCTGAGTGATCTTTTCACTTGTATATGGGAAGAAATATCTACTTTTGAGGGAAAATATGCAGACATAAAATAACAAAAAATAAATTGTAATTGAATTGAAGACATTATGCCCATCAGTACAAATACAAACCAGATAAAGGAATCAAGAGTAAATACGTAGTGGAAACGAAGCATAACATTTTAAAACGACACTAAGGGCCCAATTCTGCTATCTTTAGTTATAAGAAAAGGAGTACTTGTGGCACCTTAGAGACTAACCAATTTATTTGAGCATGAGCTTTTGTGAGCTACAGCTCACTTCATCGGATGCATACTGTGGAAACTGCAGAATCATAGAATCATAGAATATCAGGGTTGGAAGGGACCTCAGGAGGTCATCTAGTCCAACCCCCTGCTCAAAGCAGGACCAACCCCCAATTAAATCATCCCAGACAAGGCTTTGTCAAGCCTGACCTTAAAAACTTCTAAGGAAGGAGATTCTACCACCTCCCTAGGCAACGCATTCCAGTGTTTCACCGCCCTCCTAGTGAAAAAGTTTTTCCTAATATCCAACCTAAACTTCCCCCACTGCAACTTGAGACCATTACTCCTTGTCCTGTCCTCTTCTACCACTGAGAATAGTCTAGAACCATCCTCTCTGGAACCACCTCTCAGGTAGTTGAAAGCAGCTATCAAATCCCGCCTCATTCTTCTCTTCTGCAGACTAAACAATCCCAGTTCTCTCAGCCTCTCCTCATAAGTCATGTGTTCCAGACCCCTAATCGTTTTTGTTGCCCTTCGCTGGACTCTCTCCAATTTATCCACATCCTTCTTCTGGTGTGGGGCCCAGAAGACATTATATACACAGAGACCATGAAATAATACCTCTTCCCACCCCACTCTCCTGCTGGTAATAGCTTATCTAAAGTGATCATCAAGTTGGGCCATTTCCAGCACAAATCCAGGTTTTCTCACCCTCCCCCCCCCCCCACACACACACACAAACTCACTCTCCTGCTGGTAATAGCCCATCCAAAGTGACCACTCTCTTTAAAATGTGTATGATAATCAAGGTGAGCTGTTTCCAGCACAAATCCAGGTTTTCTCACCCCCCCACCCCCTTTTTTCAAAAAAAACACACACACAAAAACTCACTCTCCTGCTGGTAATAGCTTATCCAAAGTGATTGGATAAGGTTTGGATAAGATTGGATAAGCTATTACCAGCAGGAGAGTGAGTTTTTGTGTGTGTTTTTTTGAAAAAAGGGGGTGGGAGGGTGAGAACCTGGATTTGTGCTGGAAATGGCCCACCTTGATTATCATACACATTTTAAATATATATATTTATATATATATATCCTTCCTCTTTTTGTGTTTTGGAATATTGTTTGGGGTTTATGCAAACTATGTGCCACTGCTCTGTGTAGATCATAAAACAATGATCATGTTTTTTTCTAAGACTACATAATGTCCATATATTTGTAAAAGATCATCGGTGAATGAAAATCAACATAACCGCAAAGAAACATTTGACTTTTTTGTAGTTACCATATTTTGTAAGACCATACTGTACCGTAATTTGTAAATTTATCTGGCATGTATATAAGCTAGAGAAATGACATTATTGCTCAGTTACAGTGACTGAATTTCATCAGTAACCTCACACTCTTACAAATATTTCTAAGATGAACATATATCGCACTGTCCTCAAAATTTCCTTAGGGGTGAACACAAGCTGTGGTCTGTCTTCATACTGCAGAAGTAAATATGTGACCCTAAGAACCACTCAATGCCAATTGGCAAAATGTTCGCTGTTCTGCCAGCAACTCCTATCAAGCCTGACAAATTTAGTCCGCCAGCACATGGCTGTCATAGTACTTATCTATAAAAAAAAGACAATGTAAGGTATCAAGTAAAAACTGTTGATGCACTGACCATTAATATCACTGTCAAGCGTATGTGTGGAATTATGTATACCTACTAATATGAGGCTTTAAAGTCTGTAACCAAAGAAAGAGAAACAGGTTCCTTCCAGACAGGAGGGAAGTATGATGGCATGTGAAAGGGCCAATTAGTGTGATAGGCCACACATGAGGGGCTTAGGCTGGAGAAATAACTCTTGGTGAAAGATGAAGCTCAGCTGAGCAGGTGTGGGGTGGGCCAGTATAAAGCAAGGAAGCTGCCAACAGAAATGGCTGCTACAGAGGAAGTCTGTAGCCCTTCTCTATGTATTAGAGAGGGGGAAATGGACCTAGGGAACCCATGGAATGGGTTGTAGCCCGGCCCTTAAGTAACAGCATCTAGAAGCGAGAAAGATTGAGAAGAAATCCTGGGGGAGGCAGAGTAGGAAGTAGACCAAGGAGAGAGTGGCAAAGTTGGGGATTGAGCTGGGCTGGAACCTGATGTAGTCAGCATGCTTGGGTTCTCCTGCCAGTCATGAATACAGTAGCATTGCCTGGACAGTTAGTCCAGTGAGACTCTCTCTTGTTACCTGCGGTTTTCTGATCCTGAAACTATGGTAACTAGCCTTTTGTTTTCAGGACGTAAGTCAAAGGGGACTCAGCTCCTCTTCTCATAAATGTCTGGTTTCAGAGTAGCAGCCGTGTTAGTCTGTATTCGCAAAAAGAAAAGGAGTACTAGTGGCACCTTAGAGACTAACCAATTTATTTGAGCATAAGCTTTCGTGAGCTACAGCTCACTTCATGGGATGCATTCAGTGGAAAATACAGTGAGGAGATTTATATACACACAGAACATGAAAAAATGGGTGTTATCATACACACTGTAAGGACAGTGATCACTCAAGATGAGCTATTACCAGCAGGAAAGCGGGAGGGGGAGTGGGGGGGGGAAGAAAACCTTTTGTAGTGATAATCAAGGTGGGTCATTTCCAGTAGTTAACAGGAACGTCTGAGGAATAGTGGGGGGAGGGGGGGCGGGAATTTGCAAACTGGATACAATTAACTTAGTCTTGAATAGAGACTGGGAGTGGATGTGTCATTACACAAAGTAAAACTATTTCCCGATGTTTATTCCCCCCCCCCCGACTGTTCCTCAGAGGTTCCTGTTAACTGCTGGAAATGACCCACCTTGATTATCACTACAAAAGGTTTTCTACCCCCCCCTCCTACACCCCCCCCCTCCTGCTGGTAATAGCTCATCTTGAGTGATCACTCTCCTTACAGTGTGTATGATAACACCCAATTTTTCATGTTTTGTGTGTATATAAATCTCCACACTGTATTTTCCACTGAATGCATCCGATGAAGTGAGTGTAGCTCACGAAAGTTTATGCTCAAATAAATTGGTTAGTCTCTAAGGTTCACTAGTACTCCTTTTCTTTTTTCATAAATGACTGGTGCTCACAAGAGTGCTTTCACCCCCAAATCTTGCTTTTTATTGAATCTAAAGCACACAGCTAAAATAACAATAGTCTAGATCACCCCAGAGTTACCCAAAGTCTGAGATGGTATCAAGTAGCCAGCAGCGGGGTTCCAGTGGCCAGTCTTTCTCCTAGACACTAGGGAGTTGGATGTCTGTCTCCTAGCTCATCGAAAACCTCTCTGAACTTATCCAAATTGAACATTCTCACTAATTTTTTGTATAAGTTGCTCAGAAGAAAGCATATAATTTATAGTAACCACTAATGGACTAACAATTTCCCTAGCATCAGCAAAGATGTTTAGTTGTCAGCAAAGCAATTCCCAGAAAGAAACTCATGCTCATAGACACACAGATCCATGGTCAGCTATTCACACTTCCTCCCATTCTCATGAATCTGTCACTTTATGTATTCTTATTAGTGACACTGTAGCTGTGCAGCTGTTTTGTCTATGCAAGCAAAGCCAAATTATTTCTGACTACATGGTGTTTTCACTTCCAAATATTGGAGTCTGAGTACACAAAATGGCTGCAGTTATGTCAAGTCCAGTTTTCTCTCAGTATGCCCCAGAAGGAGAAACCCTATAGTGACCTAGCCAAAGGGCTGAGTTACAAAGAGAAGAGGGGCCTCAGAGTGAAAGAAAGCGCAATGGGTTGAGACACCACAAGGGGAGGCATTGGACCTGGAAGAGAGCTATTCCCCGGAACAATGCCCTGTTTTCCATTTTACCCCCTTGGCAGAGGGGGGTGATTAATGAAGTAATGGATCCTGGATTGACTGAAAACCAGCAAGCGCTACAGAAAGACTTTGAGGGTGAAAAACTGCATTAGATAAGGGTTGTAGAATGTTAAGTTTTAGTCTCTAGAAAGAGTATTTTTTTAAATTTATTTGAACCATTTCTGTGTCCAGTATTTTACTTTATACTCACTTGAATCTGTGAATCTCTGTTTTTGCTAATAGCTAATATTAGTTTCCACCATAAATAGTTACAGTGCTATGTTATAAAGGACGTGATCCTGAATTGTACCTTTCCAGCAGTGTATACACTCTCTCTTTGAGGACAGTTTACCTGGTAATTACTGTGAGTGTCCAGTGACAGGGACTGGATGCTACAGGGGAACACTCTATAAAGGGTTTTGGGGACTAGTGTACCCCAAGGATTAACTTGCAAGGCAAAGCAAGGTCTGGCAGAGTCCTGAGGAGTTGGTTTAGGTGGCTAACTAACTATCAGGGAACTGACACACAGTTTAGAACCATCAAGTCTCTCTCTCTCTCTCAGGTGAGGGGAATAACGTGGTGATCTACATTCCTGGATGTCCTGAGAAAGACTCACAAAAGGCCCTATAGAGAGTAGGCTCTGTGGGTGCTGTTCAACAGAAGCTCCAGTAATTTCCTGAACTGCAAAGGCTCTACCCTATTTAAAAAAAAATGGACACCTTTAATATTCCCCGTGAGTTATCATTTTTGGTAATGCATAGTTAGGACGATCATATATAGGAGTTGGGCCCAGTGGCGAGGGAAATTAGTACTAACATGAGCTGTTGTCACTTATCTGGCTATATTACATTCTAGCTACCAAAGGAGTTGAATGGCTTAAAAAAACATGTCCCTTTTTCATAGCTCCTGAACAGTCAGGGAGGGGATAAACTCAAGATAACTCCCTTCCTCATTCTCCTAATGTTGAGTAATGAGAGTACCAATGCAGCATCGATACTAAGGATGTAAGAGGCAAAAAACAAAAACAAAAACAAAAAAAAAAAACCCTCAATTTGCTTTGGCATACCCCAGATCAGATTTGCAGTTCTGGAAATTAAAATATCCTTTTGCCTTGTAACTGGAGAAAACATGTTGTTGAAGCAATTAAGGGAGAAATGTATTGCTATGCAGGGGGCCTACACAAGACTCTTCTGTGTCATTTAATCCCCAGAAGGAGGCATTGTGGTCCAGTGAATAGAGAATGGGACTGGCAGAGGTCAAGAAGTGGTAGTTCCATTATCAGTTCTGCTACTGACCTGCTGTATGACCATGGGCCTGAATTTCCCTATCTGTTAAATGTGGATAATGATAGTTGCCCATCTTTGTAAAGAGTTTTGAGATCTATGGAAGCAAAATGCTACTATTGATGCAGAAGGGCCTTGGGCAGGACTTCTGCCCCCATGGGATTTTCACCCTAAGGTTTAATCCTGATAAGGAAAAGTAGTCATATTTAGGTCACAGTCAGCTAACAAGAGCCAGCTAATCCTGACCTAAACTCTACCACTTTTCCCAGTCAGCATGAAGTCTAAAAGATAGATTGATTCCTGTTTATACTGGTGTGATCTAACCATAGGACCTACTGTGGTGGGAAGTCTATCGATGGAGTGTTTGCAATGACACAAAACAACAATATCTGCCTGTTTGGTAGAGGGCTAATGAAGCCCAAATATTGGGTGGGGATGGTAAGGGAGGGAACGTGGTCAGGGTAGGATGACAGTATTCATTCACTCATTAAGCTTATCCCTACAGTAGCCTCCACCAGCCACCTATTAAAGCTGCCCTCCCTGGTATAACTCTCTCAGCACAGAAGGCCTAGGACACAGAAGGTCTCTCTGGCATGGGAAAGTCCAAATGACACCATCTTACATAAGCTAGAGTGACTCTAGCCATCGATGAATGAACAAATCTCACAGTATCATTTTTAGAGTAGTTGACTATTATTACAGTGTAAGGCTGAAGTTTTTCATTCTGACACAAGAAACAAATGCTAGCTCTCTGAGCCTAATTTGGATTTTCATTTTCTGCTGTCTTTTATGGTTGAACATTGTTTAGTTTTAAGTGACCTTTTCAGTTTAATTTAAACATTTATGCATAAAGGAATTAATGCTCATTCAAAGGATACAGTCTCTTTATAGTATTCAGAATGTATTTGTTTATGGAGAGTAAAAAGCATCCATTTATCAGAGCAAAGAGGTCCTACTGTGGAACACATCATTCTGTAGAATTTTAATGTTAGCCTGCCCTCTGAACAAACAATGTGAGCAACATCTTTTTTCATTTCTTTCAAGGTTTCATGACAAGGCAAATATGGCTACAGCAAGTGTAGATCTAACAAGAGATGTCTTACCTGATAATAGTCCAATGTGGTAATCTTGAGCACTGTAAAACATTTTCAGATTAAAGCTGGATAACCTATCTAATGTTGACATGTCTCAATTTTATCACTTTCAGAGTCATCTATACATAACGAATAAGAAAAAGAGAAAGAAAGAGATAATGATGGTGAAAAATAAGGAAAGATGGCTTCAATTTTTCTTATCATAGCTAACTAAAAACCATGTGAGTTAGGTGGAAAGCAGATGATGATGATGATGATAATAATATGAAAAAATGATAAAGAAAAAAATATCTGAACAAGAACAAAATCAGGGGATGTAGATGTTTAGTAGCATGCAAGCTTGAGAAAGGGAGTGATATCAGACTGACATTGCTTGAAAACATCAGCTAGAACACAGATGAAATTGTTGAAATATTCCCTAAAGTGTGTTTAAGATGCAGTGTTACTAACCCAGTGATTCTCAAACTAGGGGCTCCGCTTGTTTAGGGAAAGCCCCTGGCAGGCCAGGCCGGTTTGTTTACCTGCCGCGTCCGCAGGTTCAGCCGATCGCGGCTCCCACTGGCCATGGTTCACCGCTCCAGGCCAATGGGGGCTGCAGGAAGTGGCTGCCAGCACATTCCTCAGCCCGCACCGCTTCCCACAGACCCCATTGGCTTGGAGCGGTGAACCGCAGCCAGTTGGAGTCACGATCAGCCGAACCTGCAGACGCAGCAGGTAAACAAACTGGCCTGGCCCACCCGGGGCTTTCTCTGAATAAGAGGCAGCCCTAGTTTGAGAATCTCTGTACTAACCTGACCCCAACTTAACATTTTAAAATAAATCATGCTTTATCAAGCACATTTCATCCCAAAGCACTTCACAAGTTTTTATTGGTAAACATTTCAAAAGCTCTAAAGACACTTAAAAACTTAGGTTGCAATGAAAGTCAATGTAACTTAACTTTAATTTTCTAGTCCAGTGGTTCCCAAACTTGTTCTGCCGCTTGTGCAGGGAAAGCCCCTGTCGCACCGGGCTAGGTTATTTACCTGCCGCGTCCACATGTTCGGCCGATCACAGCTCCCAGTGGCTGCGGTTCGCTGCTACAGGCCAATGGGAGCTGCTGGAAGTGGCAGCCCGTATGTCCCTCAGCCCACGCTGCTTCCAGGAGATCCCATAGAATATCAGGGTTGGAAGGGACCCCAGAAGGTCATCTAGTCCAACCCCCTGCTCGAAGCAGGACCAATTCCCAGTTAAATCATTCCAGCCAGGGCTTTGTCAAGCCTGACCTTAAAAACTTCTAAGGAAGGAGATTCCACCACCTCCCTAGGTAACGCATTCCAGTGTTTCACCACCCTCTTAGTGAAAAAGTTTTTCCTAATATCCAATCTAAACCTCCCCCACTGCAACTTGAGACCATTACTCCTCGTTCTGTCATCTGCTACCATTGAGAACAGTCTAGAGCCATCCTCTTTGGAACCCCCTTTCAGGTACTTGAAAGCAGCTATCAAATCCCCCCTCATTCTTCTCTTCTGCAGGCTAAACAATCCCAGCTCCCTCAGCCTCTCCTCATAAGTCATGTGTTCCAGACCCCTAATCATTTTTGTTGCCCTTCGCTGGACTCTCTCCAATTTATCCACATCCTTCTTGTAGTGTGGGGCCCAAAACTGGACACAGTACTCCAGATGAGGCCTCACCAATGTCGAATAGAGGGGAACGATCACGTCCCTCGATCTGCTCGCTATGCCCCTACTTATACATCCCAAAATGCCATTGGCCTTCTTGGCAACAAGGGCACACTGCTGACTCATATCCAGCTTCTCGTCCACTGTCACCCCTAGGTCCTCTTCTGCAGAACTGCTGCCTAGCCATTCGGTCCCTAGTCTGTAGCTGTGCATTGGGTTCTTCCGTCCTAAGTGCAGGACCCTGCACTTATCCTTATTGAACCTCATCAGATTTCTTTTGGCCCAATCCTCCAATTTGTCTAGGTCCTTCTGTATCCTATCTCTCCCCTCCAGCGTATCTACCACTCCTCCCAGTTTAGTATCATCCACAAATTTGCTGAGAGTGCAATCCACACCATCCTCCAGATCATTTATGAAGATATTGAACAAAACCGGCCCCAGGACCGACCCTTGGGGCACTCCACTTGATACCGGCTGCCAACTAGACATGGAGCCATTGATCACTACCCGTTGAGCCCGACAATCTAGCCAGCTTTCTACCCACCTTATAGTGCATTCATCCAGCCCATACTTCCTTAACTTGCTGACAAGAATACTGTGGGAGACTGTGTCAAAAGCTTTGCTGAAGTCAAGAAACAATACATCCACTGCTTTCCTTTCATCCACAGAACCCGTAATCTCATCGTAAAAGGCAATTAGATTAGTCAGGCATGACCTTCCCTTGGTGAATCCATGCTGGCTGTTCCTGATCACTTTCCTCTCATGCAAGTGCTTCAGGATTGATTCTTTGAGGACCTGCTCCATGATTTTTCCAGGGCCTGAGGTGAGGCTGACTGGTCTGTAGTTACCAGGATCCTCCTCCTTCCCTTTTTTAAAGATTGGCACTACATTAGCCTTTTTCCAGTCATCCGGGACTTCCCCCGTTCCCCATGAGTTTTCAAAGATAATGGCCAATGGCTCTGCAATCACAGCCGCCAATTCCTTCAGCACTCTCGGATGCAACTCGTCCGGCCCCATGGACTTGTGCACGTCCAGCTTTTCTAAATAGTCCCTAACCACCTCTATCTCCACAGAGGGCTGGCCATCTCTTCCCCATTTTGTGATGCCCAGCGCAGCAGTCTGGGAGCTGACCTTGTTAGTGAAAACAGAGGCAAAAAAAGCATTGAGTACATTAGCTTTTTCCACATCCTCTGTCACTAGGTTGCCTCCCTCATTCAGTAAGTGGCCCACACTTTCCTTGGCTTTCTTCTTGTTGCCAACATACCTGAAGAAACCCTTCTTGTTACTCTTAACATCTCTGGCTAGCTGCAGCTCCAGGTGCGATTTGGCCCTCCTGATATCATTCCTACATGCCCGAGCAATATTTTTATACTCTTCCCTGGTCATATGTCCAACCTTCCACTTCTTGTAAGCTTATTTTTTATGTTTAAGATCCGCTAGGATTTCACCATTAAGCCAAGCTGGTCGCCTGCCATATTTACTATTCTTTCGACTCATCGGGATGGTTTGTTCCTGTAACCTCAACAGGGATTCCTTGAAATACAGCCAGCTCTCCTGGACTCCTTTCCCCTTCAAGTTAGTCCCCCAGGGGATCCTGGCCATCCGTTCCCTGAGGGAGTCGAAGTCTGCTTTTCTGAAGTCCAGGGTCCGTATCCTGCTGCTTACCTTTCTTCCCTGTGTCAGGATCCTGAACTCAACCAACTCATGGTCACTGCCTCCCAGATTCCCATCCACTTTTGCTTCCCCCACTAATTCTACCCGGTTTGTGAGCAGCAGGTCAAGAAAAGCGCCCCCCCCCCAGTTGGCTCCTCTAGCACTTGCGCCAGGAAATTGTCCCCTACGCTTTCCAAAAACTTCCTGGATTGTCTATGCACCGCTGTATTGCTCTCCCAGCAGATATCAGGAAAATAAAAGTCACCCATGAGAATCAGGGCATGCGATCTAGTAGCTTCCGTGAGCTGCCGGAAGAAAGCCTCATCTACCTCATCCCCCTGGTCCGGTGGTCTATAGCAGACTCCCACCACTACATCACTCTTGTTGCACACACTTCTAAACTTAATCCAGAGACACTCAGGTTTTTCTGCAGTTTCGTACCGGAGCTCTGAGCAGTCATATTGCTCCCTTACATACAGTGCTACTCCCCCACCTTTTCTTCCCTGCCTGTCCTTCCTGAACAGTTTATAACCATCCATGACAGTACTCCAATCATGCGAGTTATCCCACCAAGTCTCTGTTATTCCTATCACGTCATAGTTCCTTGACATCACCAGGACCTCCAGTTCTCCCTGCTTGTTTCCAAGGCTTTGTGCATTTGTATATAAGCACTTGAAATAACCTGTTGATCGCCCCTCATTCCCAGTATGAAGCAGGAGCCCTCCCCTCACAGACATTCCTGCCTGTGCTTCCTCCCGGTATCCCGCTTTCCCACTTACCTCAGGGCTTTGGTCTCCTTCCCCCGGTGAACCTAGTTTAAAGCCCTCCTCACTAGGTTAGCCAGCCTGCTGGCAAAGATGCTCTTCCCTCTCTTCGTAAGATGGAGCCCGTCTCTGCCCAGCACTCCTCCTTCATGGAACACCATCCCATGGTCAAAGAATCCAAAGCCTTCTCTCTGACACCACCTGCGTAGCCATTCGTTGACTTCCACGATTCGACGGTCCCTACCTAGGCCTTTTCCTTCCACGGGGAGGATGGACGAGAACACCACTTGCGCCTCCAACTCCTTTATCCTTCTTCCTAGAGCCACATAGTCCGCAGCGAACTGGAAGCAGCGAACCGTGGCCACTGGGAGCCGCGATCGGCCGAACCTGCGGACGCGGCTGGTAAACAAACTGGCCTGGCCTGACAGGGGCTTTCCCTGCACAAGCGGTGGAACAAGTTTGGGAACCACTGCTCTAGTCATTTACACACTGTATGTGCATGGAACCCTACTGAACTGCAAAGGCTAATGGAGTAGAGTTAGCAATCAGCCTGGCTTTGAATCATGGAAGAAGTGGGTTCTCCTGAGGATAGACTTGAAAGGGGAGAGGGTAGCAGGTAGTGTCCTAAATGTTCCACTGCTACTTTTATGTAACTTTTTTTTCTTTTTAAAATTGGCTTATTTATCTGCAAAAAACAGTTCAGCCAAAACTTTTCCTTCTCTTAACTCCTCCCTTCTTTCCTTCTGTGTCCATATAACTTGGCATGCCACATGCCTTTCTGGGCTCTGAGGGAGGCAATATAGCTAGGATACAGAAAAGGCAGCTTGTTCACCTTTCAACAGTGTTTCTTTCTTACCCTCCAAGCTCTAATGGGTACTCTTAAAAGTACATATTTTTTCAACTCATACATATATTACCAATTAAGTCTCCATGTTTCTGTGTCTGTACTTAAGAACTGTTACCCACAATGTATAGATGAGTAAATAAAGGTTTAGTGACTGGCCCAAGGTCACACAGCAAGCCGTCAGAAACAGAAATTAGAAGCCAGGTCTCCTGCCTAGTCCACTGTATCAGGGTCCTTGATCAAATCACTTAACAGTTGCATGTTGAATACCTCATGGAAACTCTATACGACATGTGCTTCATTCGCCCATCATCTGAGGCTATAATCCCAAAGGAGAGAAGCTGGACAATCATTCCTTCAACAACAGATTACACAAAGTAGGCCATTTTTTCTCCTAATGTTACTGCACAGTTGGAGTTATACTATACTAGGAATTAGTTTGGCCCAACATGTGACTTTTGGAAATTGTACGTGTACACTGTGGAATCTTCCTGGGTGCTACCACAGTACTAACCTCACTTCTCCCTGAACCATGGGGTTCATTTACTCATATGGGGCCAGATCCTCAGCTAATGTAAGTCAACATAGCTTCACTGAACTCAGTGGAGCTATGACACTTTACACCAGCTGCAGATCTGGAGAGTGTTCATCATCTGACAGGTAGGTCAACTTGTTCTGAGATGGATTGTCTCTTCCACAGTGAACCTTGAGTCAAAACACACAGATGCCATTATATAGAAAGCTGTTTTGCATTAAGTCACTGCAGTTAGCTACCTGATTATTTTTAGAATGTAATAAACAGGGGGAAATGGTCACATTTCAACCTTAACTATAGTAATTGCTGATTATAATAATAATTCACACAGCACCATGTAGGTACTTCGAAAGGGAAGGGCAGCAATCAGGCAGATGTTGTGAGGACCATATGTTTCACCACACAACATGGTGAGAAATGGAAGCTGTAGATAGGAACTTCAAGGTAATGGATTTTAAAGATTTTTATCAGGAAAAAAAACCCATATACAATAAATTGCTTGGAACTCAATTCTTCAACCACAAAATAATGAAGGACTGAGTTCACACTACTAGGTTTTGAACCAGTATTTTTTTTTTTTTTTTTTTTTAGTATTTCATATCTGGTACCAGGGCAACTAATTTGCTCTTTGATCTGCAGAATCAAAGCTCATAAGCAGTTTTTGAGACTTTGTTTTATTTTTATTAAATAAAAAATACCTTCAACTTGGTGAAGTGCTGCTGATTTCAAAAACATGAAAAAATGGAAGGGCTGTAATTTTTACTAATTCATGACATTTAGAAAAAAATGGACCTGCACATTTTTAGTGAAGTTTAATAGGAAGAAGACCTCTTGCTGTCTCACCTCTTATTTATTGTGTCTAGTCCTACGGACAATACATTTCCTCATTTCTCAGTAGGCTTTTCAGAGAAAAACCTGCTAACACTAGCTTCACTTTGATTTTGCCACATACAAGACATGTATTTTTAACATCAAATAGAGCATTGCACTCTCCCAGGAGCATAGCAGAGAATTAATTGTGACTTGGTAACAGTCCTTTGCTCTGAGGGATGAAAGGGAATAATGTGTTACACCCCTTGCTGCGGAGCAGTGTACTTTCCTCTCCCTTTCAACTCCATCCAGTCAGTGAAAGGTTCAGTGACAGGATCAAAGGTTCCCCCCAATACCTGCCCATCTTCACCCTGTACTTCCTTGATACTCGATGAACAGCTTTTGTTTGACCTCTTCTTCCCCCCCCCCCACCCCCCGGCCAGCCAGAATTGCCATCTGAGTACTGTTTACTCAGCTGAACAATAGAATAAATAATGATGAAGCAGATTATTCGCCTGCATAGCCAAGTAAAGGTGGTGACAATCTAGTCCTTAATGTAATATCAGATACAATAATTTCCCTCTACATTCACATCCTTATCTACAATAATTAATTTGAAGTGTGACCATCTAAACAAAGCACATTTTACATATTTAGCTACAAAACAGAGGGCTAATGCAGGATTCTGCCTACTGTGTCCTCAGATTTAATTTAAACACCAAATCCTGGCTGCAGATCTGTTGCGTATTCATTCCAACCTGGGGATTTTCAGGAAATTCAAGCAAAGGAAATGAATTCTGACATTGGATTATAGGTATATTCATTAGTATTTCTACAGGCGAAGAGAAGCTGGCGGGATGGTAAAAAATGAGCAGTGGAGATTATAAAGCATATTTGATCACATTCTTCTTGTTTCCCCCCTAGTCCTTTAAATACTGCATAATATTATATTGCTTAATTGGAGAATCAGTGAATTTGCATGTATTTGTGGCTTATATACCATGGTAGCACACATCAGGGTGGAAAAAAATCAATTTAAAAATAGATTTTTGATTTTCAATCAGATTTTTTTGTTTAAATTAAATATGGGTTTTTTTAAACAAACCTATGTTAAGACCTAATTTTACTATTAGCTATTAAAATTATTTAAATTAACTTTAAAAAGTACATGTTTGCTACCAAACTTTAAGGAAAGTGCAACCACTTTGTAGGTGGAAGTCACTGGGTAAGCAACTGGAACCAGGGTTTTTTGAAGCACTAAACAAATTTTTGGCATTTGTAGACTCTTCTTCAGGTGTAGAGAGAATATTTTCTTCATTTCAGTTTATTGATCTAGTTTAGTTCAATGACTAATTCATTGAAAATTAAAAAAACCAAACAAAAACACTGGGAGCTGAACAAGCAGGAACACTTATTTTCCTCTTCCCATCTCTGAATAAACTCCAGGGTTGAAAGGATGAAATCTTCTGGTTCTAAAATCTTGAAGTGCATAGTGACCAAAAATAATCAGTTCAATTCACTAACTATAGTTAACATTTCCTTTGTTTAATGAGAGACAAGGTGGGTGGGATAATATCTTTTACTGGACTAACTTCTTTGGTGGAAGAGAAAAGCTTTCAAACTTCACAGAGCTCTTCTTCAGGTTTCAAAAATGTAACTGGAGTGCAGCAGATAAATACAAGATGGGATAGATTGTAAAGCATAAGGCAGTAGTTCCCAAACTTGTTCCGCCGCTTGTGCAGGGAAAGCCCCTGGCTGGCCGGGCCGGTTTGCTTACCTGCCAAGTCCGTAGGTTTCAGCTGATCGCGGCTCCCAATGGCTGTGGTTCACTGTTCCAGGCCAATGGGAGCTGCTGGAAGCGGCAGCGAGTACGTCCCTCAGCCCGCGCTGCTTCTAGCAGCTCCCATTGGCCTGGAACAGCGAACCGCGGCCACTGGGAGCCATGATCGGCCGAACCTGCGGACACAGTAGGTAAACAAACCAGCCCGGTACACCAGGGGCTTTCCCTGCACAAGCAGCGGAACAAGTTTGGGAACCACTGGCATAAGGGGTTAACACATATAGCAAGAAACCACTGAAAATGAAGAGTGCAATTAACACCTTTGCAGTCAGAGGCCAGAGGCGGGTTAGTAGATTACAAATTGTTGCAATGAGCCCTAAAACCAGTGTCTTTGTTGAGACTGTTTTTTAGTGTCTAGCAAAGCTATGAATTTAAATGTCCATGCTCATTTTTTGAAGGTGTCTTGCAGGTTTCCTTTCAGGAGAAGGACTGATAGGTCTGATATGGAGTGCTCACTTTGTGGAAAATGTTTGCCCATTGGTGATAGGGTGTTTATTGTCATTGTCATTTTTCTGTGTGAATTCATTTGAGAGCATAGAGATTGTCTAGTTTCACCCACATTGTTGTTGTTGAGATATTTGATGGACTGGATGAGGTACACAATATACTGGATCTTGAAAGGTGTGTTGTGGGACGTATTGATCATCATAGCAGAAGAAATATGTCTGCAGGTTTTTCATCTGTTTTTTTTTTTCTGGCAGGGTCCCGTGCCACTTTGAGTTCATATGTCTTTGTCTGTGAGGAGCTTGCTTCTGATGATGAGCTTGGTGAAGCTGGGGGAGAGAGGGTTGTTGAAGGCCAGAAGAGGCGGTTGAGGAATAAAATATTTTAGGATGTGATCTCTATCAAGTATGAGTTTAATTGTTTGATGATACACCCTATGGGTTCTAGTGTGGAGTGATAGATGACAACTAGGGGTATGTGGTCCAGTGTTTTTTTTCTTTTTCCTGCCTCTATTGAAGCTGGTTCTCAGTGTGTATCTGGATGTCCCATTCCATGATGAAATCTACTTTTCTGATGGAGTGCCCTTGTTTGGTGAAGGTGGTTTTAAATTTGTTAAGGTGTGTTGACTTTCTCCTTGGAGCATATTCTGTGGTATCTGAGTACGTGGCTGCATATATCAGCTTTTGTCCATTCTACTAATAATATGTGTTTACCGTTTAAGTGGAAACAATTCAGTCTTCTTCAGAAATATAATAGATTGACTTGAATAGAAAAGATATAATAGTGATAGAAAAGTGATGCATTGCTCTCTCAGATGGAGGCAAAACAAATAGTCCTTCATCTTGGCCATTCATCCTGTCTACCTTGCTGATCTATAAATTGGACTAGGAAATATTCAAAGGATCAGAAAACTAAGAAGCAAGAAACTTCTTGGCTCACGAGACACGTTATTTTAAAGAATAAGAATAAGCACTAAGTCTTATTGCTTTCTCTCTCTCCTGCAATGTACAAGATAAACCACATACCTAAGAGTGCTTTAAGTACAGGGGCACAAGCATGACACAACCTATCGGTCTTCATTATCATTATTATTGGAACAACTTTGGGAAGACCTTCAAAATTCATGGAGCTGAGAATATGACATGTAGTAATGTACTTGTGGTACACAAAGAGGTTAAAGGAGGGGAGGTGGAGACAAAGGTACACAAATGCACCTTTTCTTTGAGTGTATGTCTGCATAATTTTCCTCCACTGCTCAGAGTACACAGTGCAGAGAGAAAACTCATTTAGTAAGTCAGATGACTTGTACTTTTAAAATAGATTCTTTTCATGCTGTTTAAGCTTTGGACAATACTCGTGTCTTAAACAACTTGAATAATGCTGTCTGACTATTTTTGGGGAAAACAAAAAAACACTTTCATCAGGCTGACAGTTTTGCAAAAACTGACAAATAATTTTTCTGTGCAGAATTTTTGAAATACTATGTTTTGATGGCTAAGCTTAGATGTTTTAGATTGAGGGCGCTTCTTGCTCCGAGGGACAGTGTTAACCTTAACATGTTTTCCTCTTTTTTTTTAGTTTGCTTTGTTTCTAAAAGCACCTTAGATAGTGAAAAATAACTTCTGTTTGCATGTCAACTTTTTTTATCACCAATTTGGCAGCTTGTTTTACTTTTAGTTTTTCCATTTGTGGTTTTCAAAGTAGAGGCCGGGGTATTGACATCCTGTTTCTATTTCCTGCTCACATGCATGCCCACAGTCACATCATTACACAGGTTTCCAGACCACTGCTCTTGGAGCACCATTTTATTTACATATCAAAAAAACAAAAGCTGCATTTGATCGTGTTTGCCCTGCAGAAATGTGAATTTTAATTGGCCAAATTCTCTCTTCAGATTCTAATGTAGCTACCCAATGCTCATTGGTTGAATATTACATAATAGACATCTCTGCATCCTTTTTACATTGGCTGGCTATAGTGCCCCATTCATTTTAAACAGGCATCATTGGTTTTTAAAGCATTTTGACCGTGTAGTCCCTGGCTAAATTCAAAACCTTCTTCATGAGTTCTGCATGCACTGAAGTGTATTGGGACACACTAAGAAGAAGGATGGGCATTTGGTTTGGGGATTAGGATTTGGGAGGCCTATTTGTGACAGATGCAATGCACACAAGCATATCTTGAGATTATATTTAAGTTTGTTTATATGTTTGAGCCAGCCCTTGAACATACGAAATCTTCAAAGTATATAATACTGAGATAGGCCAGATGATATGGGCCCACAAAATATTCACAGGCCTTTGCATCAATAAGTGTTATGTATTTGTGTGTTCCTGGCACACTGGGGGAGTTTCTGGTGGAATCTAGAATCGTTAGGGATTAATTAATGAAAAATGCCAAAGCTTGTTATGCAGATACTCAGCATTTTGAGGCTTAATTACCTGAGACAAGGTGGTAGGCTCTACAGTAAGGAAATCCCTCCTTTCTTCCCCCTGAAAATGTCCATTTTGTTTCATCTTCATTTTAAACAGGCATGATTGTTTTTAAAGCATTTTGCCAATGTAGTCCCAGCTACATGCAAAACCTCCTTCATGAGTTTAGCACTGGAATGTGTACAGACACAATACAAAGAAGGATGAGCTGATTATATCCCTAATGGGACACTATTTCTTATTTTTTAAAAATTGAAACAATCCTGGAAAATGCATAAAATATAGATGTTTTCACTCAGTCATGTTGGTGAGGAACTTGGAGTTTTGTAAAATTAGCCTGTTTCCCATGAATTCATAGATTACAAGGCCAGAAAAGACCACTGTGAACAGCTAGTCTGACCTCCTGAATAGCACAGACCATAGATCTGCCCCAAAATAATTCTTAAAGCATATTATTAAGAAAAATATCCAATCTTGATTTTGAAATTGTCCATGATAGAGACTCCAACCTGGTAAATTGATCCAATGGTTAATTACTCTCATTGTTAAAAATGTATGCCTTATTTCCCATCTGGATTTGTCTACCTTCAACTTCCAGCCATTGGATCATGTTGCACCTTTCTCTGATAGATTGAAGAGTCCATTATTATGTATTTTTTCCTCATGTAGATACTTAGACAGTAAAAAGGTCACCACTTAACCTTCTTTTATTAACCTAAATACATTGAGCTTCATGAGTGTATCATTATAAGGCATGGTTTTTAAACCTTTAATCATTCTCATGAGTTTTCTCTGAACCTTCTCCAATTTATCAATGTCTTTCTCAAATTGTGGACACCAGAACAGGATACAGTACTCCAGCAGCAGTCACACCAGTGCCAAGTATAGTAAAATAACTTCTTTACTCCTACTTGAGATTCCCCTGTTATGTTTCCAAGAATTGCATTAGTCCTTGGGACCACAGCTTCACAGTGGGAGCTCATGTTTGACTGATTATCCACAATGACCTCCAAATCTTTTTCAGAGTCACTGCTTCTCAAGATAAGAGTCCTCCATCATGTATGTGTGGTCCACATTCTTTGTTCATAGATGTGTCAGTGCTGATTTTATGTCTTATTTCTTCCAGGTCTCTAATAAAGAAGTTAAACAGTGTAGAGCCAATAATTGATGTCTGTGGGACCTCACCAGAAATCAGTTCAGTGATGATTCCCTATTTACAATTACATTTTGTGAGCTACCAGTTACCTAGCTTTTTTTATATATATATCTTTGTAGTTTTTTAATAAAAATGTCATACAGTACTAAGTCAAAGTACATTATATCAACACTACTACTTTACCAACCAAACTAAAAAAAAAGAGTTTTACAGGATATATTTTCCATAAACCCATGTTGATTGGAGTTAATTATATTATCCTCCTTTAAGACTTCATTAGCTGAGTCCAAAATCAGCAGCTCGACAACCTTGCCCAGGACCAATGTCAAACTGACAGACTTATAATTACCTACTCATCCCATTTATACTTTCTAAATATTGGCACAGCATTAGCTTTCTTCTGGTACTTCCCGGTATACCAAGATTTATTGAAAATCAACATTAATTGTCTAGTGAACTCTTGAGACAGCTCTTTTAAAACTGTTGGATGCAAGTTAACTGGACCTGCAGATTTAAAAATGTTTAACTTTAGGAGCTGCTGTTTAACATCCTTCTGAGATACTAGTGGAATAGAAAGAGTGTTGTCATATGATATGACTACTTCATCTTGTTTTTGTTTCCCTTAATGTAGAACAGAAACATTTATTATATACTTCTGCCTTTTCTGCATTATTCTTGATAATTCTACCATTTCCATTTAGTAATGGATCAATACCACTGTCAGGATTCTTTTTAGAACTTTTTGGTTCCTAATATAATGTAAAAAAAACCAAACAAACAAACAAAAAAACCTTATCATCCTTAACTATGCTACCCAGAGTGCCCTTTCTGCTTGTGTCCCTTATCAATGTTCTATAATTCGTAACTTCTGATTTATATTCATTATTATCAACTTCCATGTGGTGTGTGTGTGTGTGTATGTATGTGTGTATATATATATATATATATATATATATATATATACACACACATACACACCTGCCTTCATTTCCCCTTTAAACCTGGTTGATTTTTCCCCCCCACTAATATGGCCTTCTTTCTCAATTGTGGCCATTTTTGCATCAAGTTAAGTGTTCTTAAACAATTTTGAATTTTTCACATGATTAAATTCTTCCTCCTAGATTATTTGATTCACAATTGTTTTCAGCTTTGTGAAATCTGGCCTTTTAAAGCACAAAGTTATGGTCACTTGTACCTAAATTACCATTTATTTTTAGTTCTGTGTTCAGTTCCTCTTTATCACTCAAAGATAAGGTCTAATATAGGATTGGTCCCATGTTGGATAGAGCACTTTTTGAGTTAGATATTTTTTTTCTCTAGACTATTTAGTCTCATAGACTTTAAGAACAGAAGGGACAATCATGATAATCTAATCTGATCTTCTGCACATTGGAGGGCTCAGAACTTCACCTACCAACTCCTGTAATTGAACCTTTACCACTGGCTGAGTTACTGAAGTCCCCAAATCATGATTTGAAGACATCAAGTTACAGAGAGTCCACCATTTACACTAGTTTAAACCTGCAAGTGACCCAGGCCCCATGCTACAGGGGAAGGCAAAACATCACTAGTCAATTAAAAGCAGCAAAGAGTCCTGTGGCACTTTATAGACTAGCAGAGTATTGAGCATAAGCTTTTGTGGGTGATCCGACGAAGTGGGTGTTCATCCACGAAAGCTTATGCTCCAATACATCTGTTAGTCTATAATGTGCCACGGGACTCTTTGCCGCTTTTACAGATCCAGACTAACACAGCTACCCCTCTGATACTAGTCAATTAGAAATTCCAAGAATGTTTTGATAGTGTGTCAAGGTTCCTCCCCCACTCTGAACTCTAGGGTACAGATGTGGGGACCTGCATGAAAAACCTCCTAAGCTTATCTTTACCAGCTTAGGTCAAAACTTCCCCAAGGTACAAAATATTACCCCCGTTATCCTTGGACTGGCCGCTACCACCACCAAACTAATACTGGTTACTGGGGAAGAGCTGTTTGGACGCGTCCTTCCCCCCAAAATACTTCCCAAAACCTTGCACCCCACTTCCTGGACAAGGTTTGGTAAAAAGCCTCACCAATTTGCCTAGGTGACTACAGACCCAGACCCTTGGATCTTAAGAACAATGAACAATCCTCCCAACACTTGCACCCCCCCTTTCCTGGGAAATGTTGGATAAAAAGCCTCACCAATTTGCATAGGTGACCACAGACCCAAACCCTTGGATCTGAGAACAATGAAAAAGCATTCAGTGTTTTACAAGAAGACTTTTAATAAAAAATAGAAGTAAATAGAAATAAAGAAATCCCCCCTGTAAAATCAGGATGGTAGATATCTTACAGGGTAATTAGATTCAAAAACATAGAGAACCCCTCTAGGCAAAACCTTAAGTTACAAAAAAGATACACAGACAGAAATAGTTATTCTATTCAGCACAATTCTTTTCTCAGCCATTTAAAGAAATCATAATCTAACACATACCTAGCTAGATTACTTACTAAAAGTTCTAAGGCTCCATTCCTGGTCTATCCCTGGCAGAAACCAGCATACAGACAGACACAGACCCTTTGTTTCTCTCCCTCCTCCCAGCTTTTGAAAGTATCTTGTCTCCTCATTGGTCATTTTGGTCAGGTGCCAGCGAGGTTACCTTTAGCTTCTTAACCCTTTACAGGTGAGAGGAGCTTTCCCCTGGCCAGGAGGGATTTCAAAGGGGTTTACCCTTCCCTTTATATTTATGACATAGTGGCATTAGCTTCAAGGGGGTTATATTTTATTTACATAGGTAAAAATAGTCTTGATTTCTTTAAAGTTGTTTTTAGTTAAATATTAATGATCTAGATTCCAGTCTGAGGTCAAATGTGAGTGGTTGATTTACTGTATTTGGTGCTGGATTTGGTCCATAAAGGAAAATCCTTCCAGCCACTCTCTGCAGTCCCTTTGTCATTTGCCATTTTTGAATAAAACTGTATTTCATAACATGAACTGGTCTTCTTTTAGCATCATACACAGTTATTTCCATATGATATGATCCTCATTCACATTAAAGAGAGGAATGTACAATTCTAGAGCCTTGAGATTTTTATCTCACCCATGAGAAGAGAGTGCCTTTATCACAGGAAAATACTACTTTTCCAAGGAATTAACACTGAAGAGCAGGAAACCACATACAGGATAAAGTGGAATGTTTAAGGCTTCCAACTATATAACCTACCCACAAAGCCAGCTTCAACTGTTGCAAACATTATTTCCTGTAACCTTATGAACACTTTTTTAAAAGGAGGCTTGCTATCTACACAAGTGTCCACATATATATTTGCACAGTTGCCTTGGTATTTGCACATGTAATCGCTTCAGGAAATAACTGGGAGATGCATCAATTGAGTATTTGCACACATAGTCACTCAATTTGCATGCAGGCCTTGACACTTCTTTCTTTAAAAAAATAGGACAAACTTTAAAGAGTGGAAACTGCTGGGTTCTGGGCAATCTTGCTTTTCATGAGTCACTGAGCCAAACTCAGCTCTTAAATGAATGGGCACAAGTCCTACTGAAATCAATGTTGTGTCTGTTTACACAAGGATTGAATTTAGCTGTGGGGCCAGATTATGATACGCAGACATTCATTCCCTAATACTTTAAGATACAAGAATTCCCACAGATTTAATTGACCCATTAGGGAAATCTTTTGAGATGTAAAAGAGTAAGACTACTTATGAAGTAAAATACCCATCATAAGAAAAGGTATCACGGTTTGACCCTGTTCACAAAAGTGTTTTGCTTCCTATACAGTGTTATAATAGAATTTCTCATCTTATAAAACTTAGTATATGAAAAAATTTATCCTATTGCATGCAGCTCACATTACTCTCTTATTGCTTGATATTCCCCCCCCCCAACCTTTACTCACATTTAAGTCTTCACTCTGCATGTAGTCCTAAAAACATGAAGGGGAATAAAGATGGAGTATGTACTACTAAATATGAGTAAGAGTGACAGAACTGGTCTCTTAACTTTAGCACACAGTGTGTAAAATCCCGATCCTATTCAAGTCATTGGCAAAATTCCCACTAACTTTAATGGATTTCACCCAGTATGTCTAGGTTCCCTAGGCATCAATTAGGCAAGCTATCTGGCGATCTCTCTTCATGCTAAGGCTCCATTTATATTTAGGCACCATTTCCTCCAGCTCCCATTAGCCAGGAACGGCGAACCACGGCCACTGGGAGCTGGGAGTGGACGTACCTGTGGATGCTCAGGTAAACAAAGCATCTCACGGCTCAGCGGGGGCTTACCCTGAACAAGCCACGAATCAAGTTTGGGAACCACTGCTCTAGAAGGAGATTTGGAATGTACAACCATTCCTGAGATTTAGATGCCAAAACAAACATTGTGGAGATTATGGTAAGTGGTTTTACTCATAATTATAAAAGCTGCAAACACTTAGAAAAAGTAGGTGTGTGATAAATGAAAGGGGTAGTGGGGTAGCTCCCTTTTCTGGACACCCAGCCAGCCAGTTAGCTATAAATCCTTCTTGGTAGTTGTTCTCTACTTGCTTTACCTGTAAAGGGTCTACAAGTCTCCCTGCATAGGTAAAAAGAAGAGAGTGGGCCCCTGACCAAAAGGGCCAATGGGAAGTCTAGAACTTTTTAAAATGGGGGGGGGACGAATTCCCCTTTGATTGTCTGTGTTGTTCTCCCAGATTGCAGAGACAGGGCTGGAACTATGCTGTAAAGCTTTGGGCCAGGTATCAAAAATCACTAGCTCATACCAAGAAACTACTAACTTGAAACCCCAGATATGTAAGTAGATCAGGAAATGTCTAGGAAGATGCAATTAGGTTTGTCATAAAAATAAAGGTAAGGGTAACCATCTTTCTGTATACCATGCTATAAAATCCCTCCTGGCCAGAGGCAAAACCCTTTCACCTGTAAAGGGTTAAGAAGCTAAGATAACCTCACTGGCACCTGACCAAAATGACAAATGAGGAGACAAGATACTTTCAGATTGGGATGGTGGGGAATAAAGGGTCTGTCTCTGTGTGTGATGCTTTTGCCGGGAACAGATCAGAAATGCAGTCTCAGAAACTCTGTTAAATTAGTAAGTAATCTAGCTAGAAATGCATTAGATTTCCCTTTGTTTAATGGCTGGTAAAATAGGTTGTGCTGAATGGAATGTATATTCCTGTTTTTGTGTCTTTTTGTAACTTAAGGTTTTGCCTAGAGGGATTCTCTATGTTTTGAATTGGATTCCCTGTAAGGTATTTACCATCCTGATTTTACAGAGGTGATTCTTTTATCTTTTCTTTAATTAAAATTCTTCTTTTAAGAACCTGATTGATTTTTCATTGCCCTTAAGATCCAAGGGTTTGGGTCTGTGTTCACCTATGCAAATTGGTGAGGATATTATTATCAAGCCTTTCCCAGGAAAGGGGGTGTAGGGCTTGGGGGGATATTTTTGGGGAAGACGTCTCCAAGTGGGCTCTTTCCCTGTTCTTTGTTTAAATTGCTTGGTGGTGGCAGCATACTGTTCAAGGACAAGGCAAAGTTTGTTCCTTGGGGAAGTTTTAACCTAAGTTGGTAAGAATAAGCTTAGGGGGTCTTTCATGCATGTCTCCACATATGTACCCTAGAGTTCAGAGTGGGGAAGAAACCTTCACAAGGTTTATCTCTCATTACTTTATGGCTTGTGGAATCCTCTGTGCTAATCCCAGATGCTTTTGTTTTGCTTGTAACCTTTAAACTGGAGCTCAAGGGAGCTAACTTGATGCTTAATCCTTTTAATTGTGTGGTTTTTTTTTAAATCTAGCAAAAAACCTAAGTTCCAAATGTATTTTCTTTCTTTTTGTTTTTAATAAAACTTTCCTTTGTTTAAGAACAGGATTGGATTTTTGTGTCCTAAGAAGTTTGTGCATATGTTGCATAATTAGCTGGTGGCAACAGCTGATTTTCTTTTTCTTTCTCAGCTCTTCCCTGGAGGGGAGGTGAAACAGCTTGAGGGTACCCCACAGGAAGGAATTCCCAAGTGCGCTTTCCTGGTTCTAAAAGGGGTTTTTGCACTTGGGTGCTGGCAGCATTTATCCATCCAAGGTCAGAAAAAATCTGTAATCTTGGGAGTTTAATAGAAGCCTGGAGTGGCCAGTATTAATTTTTAGAATCCTTGAGGGCCCCCGCCTTCTGCACTTGAAGTGCCAGAGTGGGGAATCAGCCTTGACATGGTGGCAGAGCGGTGGGATCATTTTGAACCAGAAGCACAGAACTCAGGATTTTAAAAGGACACATTTTGCCTTTTGGCAGCCTGCAAAGCCAGGGAGGTTGTTGTTTTTTCCCTTTTTTCTTTTCTTTTCTTTGCTGCCTGAGGGGGAACATGCATGCAAGGGTTTCAGTTTGCCAAGCCAGGGAGTCCAACATGCAGTTTATTTTTTTTCTCTAGCTTCGTGGCAACAAAATAGCTAGTCTAGACTAGGGCTGCACTGTGCATGAGGTTGCAGTCGGGCACTGAAAAAATAGAGTAACCAGTCTTCCCAAAGCAGCACACCACCAGCTATCCAACCATCCAGCTCCATGACAGAAATGCAGGGAGGGGATGGGGAACTGGGACTTTCCCAGAAGGAAAGGGTCAGCCCCCACTAACCTGAGATCCCAGGGCCAAGATGGAGGGATGCCGGGCCGAGTTCTAACTGCAGAAGAAAGGAATTTCTTCCTAAACATGAAGTGCCTGGAAGCAGAGGAGAAGCACTTGGAGGCGGAAGCAGCGGCAAAGCACTTGGAAGCAGAGGAGAAGAGGAGAGAGACAAAATGCTTGGAGGTGGAGCTGAAGTGCTTGGAGTTGGAAAAGGCTGAGCTGGGTCAACCAGGTAACCCTAACAGTCCTTCTCCAGGTACCACTCCCTATTCCAAAAAAATCCCCACATACAAGGTAGGCAATGATCCAGAGGCCTTCTTAGAAGATTTTGAAAGGGCCTGCCTTAGGTACAGCATCCCTCCCAACCAGTATATGGTGGAGCTGAGGCCACAACTCAGTGGACTCTTAGCAGAGGTGGCAGCTGAAATGCCTAAAGAACAAATGAACAAGTACAAACTTTTTCAACAAAAGGCTAGAATTAGGATGGGGCTAACACCCGAGCATGCCTGCCAGTGGTTCAGAGCCCTAAGGTGGAACCCAGGTATGGCATTTTCCCAGCACGTCGACCACATTGTGAAAAAAATTGGGAGGCCTGGATATCAGGAGCAAATGTTAAGTCTCTGGAAGATCTATCTCTCCTAATGCAAATGGAGCAGTTCCTAGAAGGTGTTCCTGAGGAAATAGAAAAGTACATCCTAGATGGAAAGCCCAAAACTGTAATCGAGGCGGGGGAGATCGGAGCCAAATGGGTGGATGTGGTGGAGAAGAAGAAAGCTAGTAACAGTTGGTGTGGATACCAGAAGGGGCAACCTGAGTCGACACCCCACAATCAGAGTCAGGCCAAGGCCCCACCTCACAAGGAAGAGCCCTCCGCACAGCCAGACGAACCCCAGATGCCTTCTCATCCCACTACCCTCAAGCCTTTTCAGTACCCCACAGGAAGGAATTCCCAAGTGCGCCTTCTTGGGTTCTCAAAGGGGTTTTTGCACTTGGGTGCTGGCAGCATCTACCCATCCAAGGTCAGAAAAAAACCTGTTACCGTGGGAGTTTCATAGAAGCCAGTATTAATTTTTAGAACCCTTGCGGAGCCCCACCTTCTGCACTTGAAGTGCCAGAGTGGGGAATTAGCTTTGACATGGTGGAAAAGAACATAGTTATATGAGCTGTAGATTAAAAAAAAGATATTTTCCTTCTTATGACTGAAAGGACAATATAATTTTAAATTGATGAAAGAACACGTCCATTTAGGGAGTTATGACCTTCTCTTGCAATTTGTGGAAGAAATGGAGACACTTATTTAGCATACTGACAACTATGTACTAAGGCTAGTCATCTTACTTTAAGTCAGAGATTTTCAGAATCCTTGATTTCGGATCACTGTTAAAAAAGAAAGCAAAAATTCTAATAACTCTCGCTTATTAGGGCTAGCGCTCAGCTCATTGGATAATCAGGGTCTTGGACAGTGAGCTCTTCCAGCACAAGTCCTATGTCTTCCTGTAGTTTTGTTTCATGGCTAGCACAATGGATTTGTGATCCTTACTGGAACTTTTAGGCACTACTGCATTAAAAGTAAATGGTATTACTGTTTCCCTTCAATTCAATGGAAGTGGGGTGGGAGGAGACAAAGGTAATTCAACATAGAGACTGTAGGTATAAATCAACTAAAGTCATAAATTCAGAAGCTGTGGTGAAATCATCCTAGGAACATGATTTCAACTTCTGTGATGCACAAAAGAACTGAGCCAAACTTGAATGAGGTTGCTATTTAAGTACATTATACTATAGAGCAGTGGTTCCCAAACTTGTTCTGCCACTTGTGCAGGGAAAGCCCCTGCTGGGCCGCGCTGGTTGGTTTACTTGCTGAGTCCGCAGGTTCGGCCGATTGCGGCTCCCAGTGGTTGCGGTTCACTGCTCCAGGCCAATGGGAGCTGCTGGAAGCAGTGCAGGTCAAGGGACTTCCAGCTGTTCCCATTGGCTTAGAGCAGCGAACCATGTCCACTGGGAGCCAAGATTGGCCGAACCTGCGGACTTGGCAGGTAAACCAACCGGCGTGGCCCACCAAGGGCTTTCCCTGCACAAGCGGCGGAACAAGTTTGGGAACCACTGCTGTAGAGCTAGGTGAGTAATTGTTTCTTTGTTTTCTGTTTGGCCAGCAAACCAAACAACCAGGGGAAATGTTTGAAATTTGTTAGGAAATTAGAAATTCATGACTGCCTGTAGATGTTTTATCGGATTATAATATTTAGCTCATGGGTTAGGGTATTTGCCTGAGGTATGGGTGATCCATGTTTCATGGTGATCCATGGGTGATCCATGACTCCCCACTCTGAGGCAGGAACTTGGACTCAGATCATTTTCCTTTCTAGGTAAGTGCTTTTACCAGCGGGCTATAGGTTATTCAGGGAGAGCTTGTACTCAATCTGTACTTTGTATTAATATTGAAATAGTAATTCTGACAGAGAGGGAGAGAGAGCAAGTGCAACAGCTCTGTAGCCTAGTGACTAAGGCATTCACCTGTGGGATAGGAGATGTGAATGCAGAGCTACTTTCTCCCTGATCCACACAGTTTCCTGGCCCTGAAACTTTTCCCCAACTGAAACCATCAGATCAGTTTTTCTAATAGTGCTAAAACAATCCAAACATCTTTTGTTCATCAACAAAACAAAACAAAACCAAAAAAAGAAAAAACAACAAATATTTGCCTGAAAAAAAATGTGCCCAGCTGTACTTAGAACACTCTCAGCACTTAACAATTAATAAATGATAATATTAATATATTTCAGGGGTGGGCAAACTTTTTGACCCGAGTGCCACATCTCCATATTGACATTTTATGGCAGGCCATGAATGCTCATGAAATTGTAGGTTGCAGTTGGGAATGTGGTGAAGGCTTCAGCTGTGGGTGTGGGTTCTGGGGTGGGGCTGGGGATGAGGGTTTTGGGGTGCAGGAGGGTGCTCTGGGCTGGGACCGAGGGGTTTGGAGGGTGAAAGGGGGATCAGGGCTGGGGCATGGTGGTCAGGGGTGCAGGCTCTGGGTGGCATTTACTTCAAACAGTTCCCAGAAGCACTGGCATGTCTCTTCTCCAGCTCCTAAGCAGAGGTGCAGCCAGGAGGCTCTGTGTGCTGCCCCATCCACAGGCACTGCCCCTGCAGCTCCCATTGGCCACAATTACCAGGCAATGGGAGCTGCAGGGGCAGTGTGTGGAGCCCCCCGTCTGCCCCCACTCATAGGAGGCTGACACTGAACTGCTTCCTCCACAGCACTTCCAGCTGGGAGACGAGAGAGTGTGGGTATGGAAGCTGAGTCCCCTCCAAGGCAGGGTTACCAGACTGGCATTACTTTTAAACTTTTTGTGAACTTCTGTTTTCTGGGAGGCTGCAGGCTGAACGTAAAGATTGCTGTGTCTATTAGCTGGTGGCCAGATGCTACAGTGAACAGAAATTAACAGAGGCCCCTATCTAGTGGCTGGATTTGCTGTATGTGTTCTGGATATTATTACAATATCTGAGATTTGAGCTAGGATGCATATTTTACAAACACTTAACACAAGTCAGATACTCTTCTCATGTAGATAATCCTGCTCACTTCAATGGGTGTACTCAGAAGCTACTCCGGTATATGGGATTGGCACCATTGTGTCTAGGGAGGCTCAGATCGGAGTTTGTTTCAGATGGGATCACTCAGTGAACGTCTTCTCCATCTTATATTTGCTTTTTTGCTTGAGTTACTGTTAGTAACTGATAATGACAATCAGGCAGTCATGCAACCAATTTATGGTAGAAAAAACTATACAGTAATAGTTAACAAAGTGGAACCAAAAAGCTTATATATATGTATGGTTTAAAGCTTCTATCCCAAAACTAAATAAGCAGTCATAGATTCAATAGTTTCTTACTGTAATTTGATACCTTTGGCAAACCATTTGCACTTAACAATCACTAAAGCAGGTAGGCATTGAGTTATACCTGCATATGGTAAGATTGGTGCATGCATGGGCATCTTCAGACTTGCACAGTTCTAGGTAAGGAGCTTACAGAATAACAAGTCTGATCCAATGCTGCAAATTTTGCTTTGTGGAAAGGATGAGATTTTGATTAGACAGGCTGCTGGGAAAAGTTGTGGTACTTTTCCAAAGCTTGTTGTCTGAATTTAATTTGTCTGTGAAACTTTTTTGGTATACACAGGCTAATGAAACCATAATATTCATGACCACTGGTTCACATTTAAAATTATTACTGATAACTTTAAAAATTTGGAGTCTTATTTAAAAAGCAATATATATAGTGCAATATATGCAATGTGCAACAGTTAGTTGCTTTCTTGAAGATGCTAACGATACATATGTTAAGCATCTCCATGAAAGCAACTAACTGGGGGACATTTACAGGCCATTTTATAATAACATTTAATTAAAAGCTTAATAATAACAAACTTTTTCAGTTACCCTTTTTGCCACAGAAAAAAAATCTTCATTATGAAGTCTGTTTGATCTTTTTGGGGTCAGTTTACATCCGCATATTAAAAAAAAATGCTGCATTCCAGAGTAGAGATACAATTCGACTAGTAATCTTTTATGCTTGAGGCCAGGGAAGTGGTATCAAGCTTGGTTTTGAGACTGGATCAAGAGCAGTCGCTGTAACTTGAAAAAGGAAAACAGACAAAAGGCTTTAAAGAATAGAAATGCTGAAATCCCTAACTCTAACTCAGACTCTCTGTTGACAGCAGCATCTGTTTCCCTGTTAATGGTCCGGCTGGATTGCATCCAGCCAACATATCCACTATTAATTTAAACCTGTCCAAAGGTTTCAAACTTCCCAGTGGACTCGTCTGAGACACTTCCAAAGCAATCTGAATTATTTTCAAATAATAAAGTGTAATAACTTTTCATTATGATGATATTAGTGTGTTGTATGATAACAAATCATTCATTTTAAAATGAGATTCTTGAAGGTGAGAGATTAAAAAATGGGCTAAATTCTACACTCATCACTCAGTCTGAACTCCCACTGAAAACACAAAATAGTAAGGACTACAAAATTCACCAAATAATTCATTGTAAAATCCCTCTGATTAAGAGAATGCTGGTCTAAATTTTAGAAGTGACTACTGACTTTGGATGCCGAATCTGAGACTCTTTAAAGCAGCCTGATTTCTCAGAGTGCTGAGCAGCCACCTCTGAAAATCAGGCCTCCATAAGGCGGCTCAAATTGAGCACCCAAAAATCAAGACACCCAAACTCACTCGTCTTTTGATTTTAATTTGGACTTTGTACCCTCAGAGAAGTAGATCTATAGAAATTTCACTTTTATAACTGTATGCAAATTGTAGAATAAAGGTTGGCTACTAATGAGATTTAAGCACCTCACACTTTTTCAGTTTAAGGCAGCATCCTTTGGAGCACAGACTCCCGCTCCCGTGTTTGAAAAGGCTATGGAATTTTACAATGTTACAAATTGCATTAAAATATCTGCTAACCTTCCCTGTGAAAGAAAGCAGCTTGCATGACTGCAGGTCAACCTGCCTAAATGCTGAATAAACTGGTTTGTATTAATCTCCGGTGATCCATACAAGGCAAGGACCAGCTGACTGTTGATCAATGCACTCAGTTCATAGCCCAGCACCATTATGGAACTACCAGACCTGTTATGGCTTGTGAAATGGGTGGAGGGGAACACAAGATTGCAGTATTAACAGACATACACAGCCCTATGTAGAAATGCATGGCTACAGATCAATGGTGGACAACCTGCAGCCCATTAGGGTAATTGGCTGGAGGGCCGCCAGACAGTTTGTTTACATTTTCACGGCCACCCGCAGCTCCCAGTAGCCGCAGTTCGGCATTCCCGTCCAATGGGAGCAGCGCAGGCTGCAGGGACATGCTGGCCATGGCTTCCTGCAGCGCCCATTGGCTGGGAACGACAAACGACAGCCACTGGGAGCTGCGGGCAGCTGTGCAAATGTAAATAAACTGTCTGGCGGCCCACCAGCGGATTACCGTGATGGGCCTGCCGGCTGCCCACCACTGCTATAGATGGATGACTCCAAAGGAGATAGATGAGACAGAGGGTCTAAAATACTAGTCTTACTCCACTGCTCACTGTGATTTTTCTGAACTTGCACTGCTGAGACAATGTTCCTTGTCAGTGACTGATAAGTACATTCTTTCTGGATAAGACCATTCTACAGATAAAGAGGGACTTTTGTCACAGGGAAATGAGCAGGCAACTGGTGATGGTTGATATTTAACATGGTTCCCTGTCTTATTGGAAAAGCCGAGATGAGGTAATAAATGTAAGTTAGGATGTGGATGGGTAGTTCTTCGGTATTTTGGTCTCCCGATATCAGTAAATATGATGGAAAACTAGGGAATTGAAATATTAGCTTGGAAAACCTGCTAGCTAACGTTAATGCTTATACACTATCTAATGAACTTTTTACTGGGTTCAGAGATTCAAATAACCAGCAGCTCTGATCTTACATCAGGTTAATCAGGGTGGAAATTTTGGAGGTATGGGAAGGAAGAAATCAAGGAGGCATTTTACTTGAGTTGTGAATCTGTACTCTAGTTGTGACACCTGTCAAATTCCTTTCTGGCTTGATTTGGTTTGTATCTTTCACATGCCACGCTTTGCCATCTCTGATCATTAGAAACCTATTTATAAATAATAATAAACAGTAAACGTTTCGTTCCTGATTACCAGGAGAATATTTCTGTATTATATTGTAATAAAATGAAGTACATAACTACAGGAGGCGTATCACACAGAGGTCACTGTGTCAGAGAGGTTGTGATTTTTTTTTATGTAAGGTTTTTATTATATACTTAATGATCATTGAAGAAGTTGTTGTATGGATGGTCTTAGAGACTGAAGACTTCTTGATTCTGTTAACTGAAGAGGTGCAGCACAGGCACTGGTAGTACAAGCTTCCTTGAATTTTCCTACCTCATGTGTCTCAAACCTGATCTGCTGGGGTAATATGCAGAGATGAGACGGGTTCAGTCTTCATTCCCTTCGATCTCTGTGTTAAGATTACCAACAAGATTTCAAAATAGCGCTAGTTGAGAAGGTAAAATAGCTATTGTGATGTAGTCATTTGTCCACTAGGGACTGGACTGAGACCACAACATTGTATTTGTAACAAGTTTGATTACTACC
This sequence comes from Lepidochelys kempii, assembly GCF_965140285.1. Taxonomy (NCBI): domain Eukaryota; kingdom Metazoa; phylum Chordata; order Testudines; family Cheloniidae; genus Lepidochelys; species Lepidochelys kempii. The sequence continues at coordinate 88,609,637 of NC_136380.1, forward strand.
AACTTTTGGCTGCATTTGAACAGGTGACATGGAGGATCTGCACTTCTCCAAAAAATTTTCAGAACAAAATCATTCTTTCATCCTAATAAGATGTTTCTGTAGAATGTGGTACAATGTAGTGATATTACATTTTGAAGTGCTGATGACAAAACACAAATATCAACAGGCGTCTGCCCAAAACGGAACATAGAAAATGATGATTTGGTCAGCTGAGGTTGCTGACTGAACTATTTGTCCCACTCTGTGTCTTCTTGATCAAAAAAAGACCCAATGTCATAATCTCAACTCTTGTTTAAATTTAACCACATATATGCATGAGCCTTTACAACTCTGTCCCTGTAACTGATGATCAATTTCCTCCCAGAATTGCAGCTACAACTATGCTGCTCTGAAGACAAAGGGAATCTTGTTACTTCTTCCTCTGCTTTGAGCACAAAAATGCACATATGAGGGTCAGTGGCTTACATCTGTATTACTTATAGCAAAGAAAGGAACACATTTAGATGATAGCACAAAGAAAATGCTTTCAATAGACATCTTAAACCTTTGTAAGACAGACATCTCTTACTAGTGGTTTTATTTTCTTCTGCATTATTTCTTTGCTGTATTTTAAAAAATCTTTGTTTTGAAGCTCTCAGGGAAATTGACAGGATTGACAGGATCTAGGAGCACAAGTCCCACTGAAAGTCAATAGGACCTGTGCTCTTAAATCTCTTTGCAATTTTTTATTCCTCCCCTCTTATCTAAATAGATATTAGTGATGTGAGAAGCATGGAGGATTTTGGTTTTTTTTGAGGTGCGTTAACACCATTGTTTATGATTTGGGGTTTTAAGTGTGTCTTCATGGGAGTTTCATTTTGAGTTGCGAAAACTCCCATGTGAAAGTCAGACTGGTTGGCATAATTTTACCTCTAACACACCCAGAAGTCTTTCCTTATCTTGTTTCTTTTGGCTCAATACTGCATAAAAGCCAGAAAGATTCTGGTCCTATGTGACACTGCTATTATCATGGCCAAAATCAGCACCACTAATATCTTTCTGCACCACAGAACCACATCAATTCACTGTTGACTCCGGATGTATCCTTTGTTCCTATCATGGCTTTCAGATTAACATGAACTTTGACAGATGCAGCTATCTGACATTTTTGTAGCTATCAGAAATTTAGTTGCCTGTTTTGGAACGAGACATCAATGCTGAAGCTCAATGATCTCTGTTTTACCAGTCCCGTTGGACTATCTTTCAACATTGTCTCAAAATGCTATCTCTTTCTCAATAATCCTTTGAAGTCTTCTTGCATGAGCAGCCACCTCAGTTTCTGCTGTTCTTGGCTCTTTTCACCATTTAATAGATATAGATGAAAACCATTATATCCATGCAGAAATAATAAAATTGGAAGCTTGTATTGGTTGCATGGGTCGAGGCCTACCAATAATTTGTGCCAAAATCTTGAAACTTAGGCACATAACCCCATATTGAGGCTCTGGACCAAGTTGCCTGATTTTTTTTTTTTTCAGACGTGCCCAACTAACTTAACTGGCATTGACTTCACAGGGATTTGCAGACATATTGCACATATACTGTGGTACTGCCTATAAACTCCAATCATGGAATAGGGTTCTGTTGTGCTAGATTTTGTGCAAACACAGAACAAAGTGATGGCCCCTTCCCTGAAAAGCTGACAATTTTCATACAAGACAAGAGACAACAAGTGGACAAAACAGACAGGAGAGCAGAAGGTAACAGTGAGACAAAACTGGTCACCATGAAAACGCACACCAACTGCCTAAATGTTGTGGACATTTTTGTAAGCATGAGGAGCAGTATGGAAGAAAGCTCAAAGGTCTGAAAATTTAACTCAGGGGTGATGAATGCAGAACAGAGTTGGGTGAGTTGATATCTTGATCGTACTTGTGGCACCTTAGAAACTAACACATTTATTAGAGCATAAGCTTTCGTGAGCTGTAGCTCACGAAAGCTTATGCTCTAATAAATGTGTTAGTTTCTAAGGTGCCACAAGTACTCCTTTTCTTTTTACGGATACAGACTAACACGGCTGCTACTCTGAAACCTATCTTGATAGTATAGATGAAATGAGAGATAAGGCATGGGGATAGCCCATAACAGGCCTTGGATGTAGCTTGTGTTTGATATTATGGAGTAGGGGGAGCTAGTGGAGGGATGTGAAGAGAGGGGTGACATGATCAAAGTGATGAGCCAGGAAACTATCTTTACAGCGGTGTTTTGAATAGATATAATGGGCAATATTATGTTTTGTCAAAGTAAGAGAGAAAGAGGTTGCACTAGTCAAAATCATGAAGGACTGGACAAAATACTTGTGTGCATGGCAAGGAAAGGTGTTAGGCAGGTATCATTTGGCGTCTCTAAACGTCATTTGGCATCTCTAAACGTCACACCAATAATTCATGTGCACAAATATGGATTTAGGTGCTTAACTTTATTATTTTATCCTTAGCTTTTATATCCCCAATGATCTTGTAAGGAATTTTAAGGGGTTCATGCTAGATTTTTTGCCAAAAATAAAACTGAAGCTATAAGCTTGTCCCTACCTCACTGCTGACACAGAGATGGTATTTTTTCATACCTTTTGATATTGAAATTACAGATGTCAATTTAACATAGCCTCTTTTTGTGGGAAATTGAGCACAAGTGACATAACTGCCCATCTCAATCAAACGGGAGCAAAATCAACCATTCAAGGACAAAAAAAGACTTAGGTGACATCTACCGCGTTTCATAACAGAATTAAAACAATATTATGAAAATCACATTCTAAATGTCACTCCTAATTCAGCAGAAAACTTTGCTTCCATTTTTATCAAAATTTTTGAAGATCAAAAAAAAAATTATGTTTAACCTGGCTAGCTACATTCCTCTGTTTGAAACCAAACACATTTAGCATGATTTGGTGATTTCCAAACCAAAGGTTTACATAGTTCTAGTTCTCTCCTGAAAGAGGAAGTCTAGTTATTATGTTTATATTTTTCCTGGGCAGAACTGATCATGGTTAGTTGATGTCTTCTATGTTTGCAGTATGTGATTTATTGATAGCACTAACAGTGTTACTTATGGAATAGACTCAGTGAGATTATATAGGTACAATATAATAATGAAATATGTGGACCCTCAAGTGATAGTTGAAAAGTAATATTGTAAAGTAACCCAATCCATCCCTCCTTCATTTTGTTTATGATTGTTCAAATGAATTAAGTCAGGCTCTTCATTCAGTGAGATGTTCCACAGCATTCTACATCCTGAAAAGCTAGTAGAAATTCTTTATGAGTTAGCTGACTGGAATGTGATAATAACATAAGCTGTGTTTCATATCTTGACATGCCCCTTAAAAACCCAAATTATGATTTTGTGTATGTCTATTCATCCCTATCTTAGTAACAGCATCTTCTTGTAATTCTGCCAAAGGTGGTAAAAGCTGCAGAATCGCTTCTTTAATATGTGAAATCATAAAATGCTGCTGCTGATTGTAGTTATTACATTTTTTGTTATGAGGTAACTGAGAAGCAGATACATCTCCCTTGGCAGAATAAGAATGGTAGGCATTATCCAGAGTTTAATAAGTAAAAGATATAACAGAAGTACTGAGAGGAGTGTGGTTTCAGGACTTACGAAGTCAGAAGTGCAACAATAGTTTAGAATACAATGAGTAATCACCTCAGAAAAGGACAAGAAAATAAACATTTAGGCTTTTTACACTAGTGCAAATGCACAATTCATACTTTGGCTACTGCGTCTAAATTTTATGGGGAGATCACTGTATTCTTTATGATCATTTAATTTAATTACATTGAAACATTATCTGCCAGCTTCATTTACACAAGTTGAGGACCCTGTTTAGATGTTGTTAAGTGAATTAAAATCAAATACTAAAATCACTCCTGTAGGTACATACTTTCAGGCCACAAGTCAAAGTAAGAACAAAAGCATCCCTGACAGCATTGTCCAGGTGGTTTGCACTTTTCAGTGGATCCCCTGATGGCTGCTCATACTCCTGAGCAAGTCTTTGCACCTCAGCTTTCCATGCATCATTAAGACTTTCTCCCTTATGTTGCCTGACCCTTTTAAATGTTAATAATATTTGTATGGATTGCCAATTTATCAGAAGGTAATAAGGTATTTGTCCCAGAATCAGGCTGCACAGAACTAAAACTGAGGAGTTCAATATGCTGTCGGGAGCCGTGGGGTGTATGACAAGGACACTCACATTGAGGACAAAGTAAAGGCTTAGAGACTTTTATTAAAATCAGTGAAAAAGCCAGAAAAGTTCCAAGCCACATGAACAAATAAAAGTAATATGGTATTGGGGATATCTGTGCTATCATTTCTATAAGCTCTTCAGTTTACATACCTACACCCTTCCTTGAGGGCCTGGTGGTAAAAGACAAAGGACCAACCCTGTCTCTAGAATGCCAAAAAAATCTGATGGTCTGGATTCCTCAATGAGTTGAAGGGTCAAATGATGGAAAGCTAACAATGATGAAAAGCAGCTCGAAGCTTAAATGTGAACTCCAGGGGGAGGTTTGCCCTATTATAGGGCCTAAGCACCATCATGAATATTCATGCTAAGGCTCAGCGTTCCTCACCCACATAATATTTATTAATACAAATTAATGCCATTTTAGCTCATTATCATACCAGTCACTCATTGCTTAAGCTGGTTTACAGTTATTACTTCTGTGTTCCTGCGGTTGCCGTTCACTGTTAAGTTCCAGCTCCTGCCGTTGAGCAACCTAGCCCTAGTTCCCCAAAATCTGAGGGTAACTGTCAGACCACTTATCTATGCCAAAGGTCACAGGCCTACTATACTTTTGCTAAATTGCTTAAACTAATCTCTTACAGCAGTGGGGGGCGGGCCACCTCTGGCCACTGCTTCCCACTTCCTGGGAATGGCGAACCGTGGCCCATGGGAGCTGCGGGTGGCCATGCAAATGTCAACAAACTATCTAGCAGCCCACCAGAGGATTATCCTGTCAGGCTGCCGGCAGCCCACAGGCCACAGGTTGACCACCACTGTCTTACAGGATACAGGCCTGTAGGCTTCTGGTGTTACAGCTGAATATAATAAAGGCTAAGCTAGCTCCATGGGCTATACTTACTCTCACAAATACTGTACAAAACAAACCACAAAGCTATAATCCTAGGAAAGTTTTCTTCTGCAGGTTCAAACCTAGCTATGAGAAAGTTCCATCTTGTTTTCAGATGGCCTAATGTACACTCCACTATTATTCTGTATCTATTGAGGCAATAGTTAAATAGTCTTTTTTTTTTCTTCTGTGTAATTGGCTTGTAAATGGCTTGATAGCCAGGGAAGCAGAAGGTAAGATGGGTCCCCTCAAATAACCACACCAACCTCATCACCATTAATGTTCATAGTGATCCTGGGGGCAAACTCTCCATTATTGATTAAGTAAAGAGGTGTGAGATCCAAATCATAGACCTGTCCAGATCCACCCTGCCTTTATGTTTTTAAACGTGAACTTATGTCTAAACGTGGTGGCTGATTGGGTCTTGGAGCACCATGCAGAAATGTCCCCTTCTGTGCATAAATTCTGATGCCTGACACAGGGACAAATGTTAGGCACATGGATTCCATTAATTGCCCCAGTATGGTTTGGGAACCCCATGCATGCAAAGCCATCAATTATTTCCTGAGCATTACCAAGCTTTAGAATGCTGCTTTAACAGTACCTTTGTCATGGTAGCCCACACCTTCATGACAATGTCGCTAATAATCAATCTCCCCATGCTAAATTGATTGACAGTGGACCAGTAACAGTGGGGTGGCCAGCTTCCAGATAACAATGATGACTCACTTCTCAACAGGTATGGGACACTGCATGTTACCATGCTGCAGCTCCCAGGCTAATTCAGTGCAGATTTGTGTGGGGGAGGGAAAGTTACTTTCACCATCCTGTCACAACTGCTGCTCATACCAAGTCTACAGGAAAATTTTCTTTCAACAATCAATTGCAAATGATGCCATTGCAATATGTGAAAATGCTTCATATAGTAGCAGTTCCTCTTTGTCATCCTTCTCCTCCTCATTCACTGCTGCTGCTTTAGGAGCTGCTATTGTAGAAACACTGTCTGCTCAATGGTGTGACAGTTTAAGTCCAAAATCAAAGCCACCCCCACTGCTGAGACCTCATATAAAGTGCAAACAGCCTCATGTATTCAGAGCTGCCAGCATAGTGGTTCAAAGAATTTTTGCATCCGTGCTGGCTGACAGCAATTCAGAAATGGTCCTAGCTTGCCCAGAAAGAAAAGACTCATGAGACAGAGTGGAATCATGGGATTTTGATTCCCAAGTCCCAGAATTACATTGGCTTCAGTCTGGCTTCCACGATGCATCCCACAATGCACAGCTAGAAAAATCCCAGAATGCACAGAGCTCTGCAGTGAAGCAAAGGACTATGGGATACTGCCCAATAAACTGTATGCTTACTGCGCACCATGCCCCCACTGTGTGTACACAATGATGCAGATTGAAAGAGGGCTCGGCTGTCCTGTGTACTCTTACTGAGGCTTATATGCTGCACACGAACTACCGTTCATCCTCTCAGTGCAAACTAAACCTCCTCAGTAGGCAAATCTTATGTTTACTTCTCTATTTAACTCAGTCTAATATGACCACATTTTCAGTTATTGATATATAACCCATTTGAATAATGGCACTGCATAACTGAATTTTAAATATCAGTGAGGCTTTTGGAACCTGGGAGGATGGAGAAGCAGTTTGGGATTGTGGGATAAGTACAGTAGATGGATGTTTTTGCGCACATTTCAGGAGAGAAATAATGAAAAATGTTGGATCTTAGCGTGCCAGATTTAATTTTCAGAGTTAATGGTTCCTTGAGATGAAAGAGAGCTATTACTTCAAGCTCTGTGTAGGCTCTAGAAGACATCACTACACTGGTTTACAATTAGTCTACTCTTTTCTATTTTAACCACAAGGGCTAACATTATGATCATGATCCTGCAAAGATTTAAGCATGTGTTTAAGCATGTGAATGGTCCCTTCACTGGCACGATCACGGCCCTTATATGTAGCCACTGCATGGGGCCCACACTACATGGTGTTGACTGGAGATGCTGCGTGTCAAACCCACAGTAAGTGTAGACAAGGCCTCAGGCTAAGACTTCAGGTAGAGGGTAAAGCAAAGAGGTCTGATATTGAGATGCAAATGTACCCACAATACTGTGTCTACATTTGTGTGTGTAAGTACTACAATAGCATACATATATTGGATGACTTGAATTGCAAATAGCTAGTCAAAAATGCCTTTCTATTTCAGAGATATTCACTATGGGACATATATTGCAAAGCACTTAGTTATGTATGTATATTTTTCCCAGGTGTTGTTACTGGGTTGTAAATATCAACACTGTCAACTATTTCACTGCTGATCACTGTAGCTGAAACATCCAGTTAATCTGCATATCCCAAGGGTTCTTTTGCTTCAATGGCATTACTCGCACGAGGAAAATTACACTCATGCTATACATCCTGATCTAATGCCCATTGACATACATTGCAAAACATTCAATGGTTCAGGATAAGACCCTCTAGATACTTTGAAAGATTGGAGACTACTAGAGATGTTTTAATCTGTGTATGAGTATGTGTATTGCAATAAAAGCAATCTCCTTGGAACTAAAACTGAAAGTCATTTGCATGTTGCCAGTTATGGGTAGGCAAGCCTCTTAGTGTTCTGGGGGAGGGTAACCGGGCACAGACTCACCAGCGGTGCCTCCTGCTGGTTGTCTCGGGGGATTAGCATTCCAGCCTCCAGAGCGCCCGCTGTCAGCTGGTGTCCTGCCTTGCTGCTGGCTCCCATATCCCTCCCAGGACCCCAGTGCCCCTTTAACTGGGTGCTGCCCCGGCAGTATCCCCACAGTTCTGGGTCTCCACCTCCTAGGGGAACCTCCCACCCACTATCCCTACCTCACCTCAGTCATAGGCTCCTGCCAGCTAGCCCCCACTTCCTGGGGCAGACTGCAGTATGAGTCACTCATCACAGGCAAGGCTGGGTTTGGACCTGCTACCTCTGGCTACCCATGGGCTGCCCCCTGCAACCCCAGTATCTAATAGGCCTTATCAGGTCTACAGCCTGGTACTTTCCTAGGGTGGAGCTCCCCAGCTCCCTTGGCCTGTCCCCAGCCCTGCTCCCTTCCAGATACTTAGTTAAGCCCCTGCAACCAGGCCCTCTGCCTAGAGAGAGAGACACTCTCTGGGCTTCTGGCTCACAGCTTTTATAGAGCCAGCTGGGCCCTGATTGGGGCGTGGCCCCCAGCTGAGGCTGCTTCCCCAATCAGCCCCGCTGCCTTTCTCCTGCAACAGCCCTCTCTTGGGGCTGTTTTAAACCCCTCTGGGCCCAAGCACCCCACTACAGGGAGCAAATGGCATCTGTCATGTACTACATTCTCCACAAAGATATATTCTCTCTCAAAGGGGACACTGTTAGGTCGAGCTCTAAGGAATGACATGGCATGACTGCAAGTTGTATATGCCTGATGACATCCACCACTGGATGGTTGTCTCCTCTGTGAGCTCTGTGAGGCATAGTGCCAGATTGGTTTGTATTGGAAATTTTGCAGCTGCAGATGTTTGAGAGGCATTTAAGAAGTTTCTCAGATATTAAACACACTTGAAGATTCAAAGTAGACTTAGCTCTGGTCTACACCAGGGTGGGGGGATCGATCTAAGTTACGCAACTTCAGCTACGTGAATAATATAGCTGAAGTCAACGTACTTAGATCGACTTACCGTGGTGTCTTGACTTCAGTGAGTTGACTGCTGCCTCTCCCCCGTTGACTCTGCCTGTGCCTCTCATGGAGCTGGAGTACAGGAGTCGACGGGAGAGTGCTTGGGGGTCGATTTATCGCTTCTAGACTAGATGCGATAAATCGATCGCTGGATTGATTGCTGCCTGCCAATCCGGAGGGTAGTGTAGACATACCCTAAGTTAGGTAGGGGGGAGGATCAGAGTTAATTACTCTGTTTTCCACCAAAAAGTGTTCATGCTGATTGATTTAGATCTGTCTGCAGTCTTTGTTATCACTGACCAACTCACTTGCAGAGTCTAGCAAGGTTCTATGAAGTGAGTCTTTAGTGATTCAATCCTTCCTTTCCAAGAGATCCCAGATTTTTTTGTTGCTCTCGCTCCTTGAGGTCTCCTCTATCAGCATATCACTGAATCCACCCTCTGCACTCCTCCTCTTCAATGTGTCTTTTAAGCTGCTAAAGAGGAGACTGCAAGGTGCTTTTGGCCACACTGAAGTTTAGAATTTCAAGTATAGTACTCATGTCAAAAGAAAGAGATAAAAGTTTACCTGGTACTTACTACATAAACTCATGATGTCTTTATCAGTATAGAACACAGTTTTCACATAGGAAGTGATCACAGATTAAAGGCATGCAGCATAACGTCTATCCTCAATTTCTTTGGATGCAATGTTGTAGCTGTGTTGGTCCCAGGATGTTATAGACAAAAGCTGGGTGAGATAACATCTTTTACTGAAGCAACTTCTGTTGGTGGAAGAGAAAGGACCTGAAGAAAAGCTGTGTAAACTCAAAACCTTCTCTCTCTCACCAACAGAAGTTGGTTCAAAAAAACCTCACTGCCTCACCCACCTTATCTCACTTCATTTCTTTGTAATTCAGAATAGAAATCCATAGCTGGCATTTTACATGTGTGGAACAACAAATAGCACTTTTCTACATCTGTTTCCTTTATTATTTAGAGAGAAAAATCATAGGATTTTTCTCTCTAAATAATAGAGACTCAGACTCAAATTTACAACATATTGAATTTATAAAAAATAAAATACAAACTCTTACAGTTTCCCAGAAATGTAGCAGATCTTTTTGCTTTATTATGAATAAGTGCACCTGACAGTCAACAAGACCATCAAGGCAAAAAGCAATTAAATTATTATAAGAAATCAAAGCAAACTCTATTGGCACCGATACATGTTGGGCTGCCCAAAAATAATCATTCATTGTGTTTTTACAAACCCCAACCAGGTTCATTGCTTCTGCTTTCTAAGTTAATTGGAACAGGGTTTTCAAGCTTTCTGTTTTTGTAAAGTTCTAGAGTTTAAAAAGGCTTTGGAATCTGTTAAATAGCTTTAGCAAATAAAAGTTGCTTTCTCTAATAAATGGGGAGAGGAGGAGGAAAGTATTACTCTGTCTCATGTATTTTTCATGGCCAGCAAGACTTTTCAAGGTGACTAATGGATTTTTGGATCCCCAGCTTCAAACACAATAAAAGGGTCTGATTTTTCCAGTGGGTGGATGATCAGTACTTTTTGAAAACTGAGCCCCTTTAGGGTGTCTTAAGTTGGGCATTCAAATTTGTAAGTCACTTTTGAAAATCTTGGCCTGTATGTCCAAGCCATGTGTGACATTACACAGAAGCTATTAGTCTTGGGTTATCTATTCCCAGAGTCAGAAAATGGATTATAATTTCTAGTATCCTACTACAGAGAACTAAATTCCAAGGTCATTTTTACACCCATTGATTTATTCTTGTAGCCAAAGTGGAGAGAAGCTGACAGAAGATCATGTTGAGTACACTTTAACTATAGTCACGTATAATATTTTAGTTTCAAGTAATCTATTTTGGGTTGCACTGTTGAGAAATGGCATTGATGAAAAACTATTTACATGATGCCTTTAATATGAACTTGTATAGATTAGGATATGATAGGCAATGTTTTATGGATTGATGTTTAAAATGGTTTTAAATTGACAAACCATTGGAAGCTGTACTTGGTTGCTATTTTTATAATTAAGTGCATTTGGATTAAAGCAGGATTTGCAATTAGCCATGGCCCAAGGCCATTAATGTAATTACTGGGACATTTAAAATATATCAATGTCATGCCTGATGGCACAAAAGCAGAGTCACAGTTGTGGCACAATTAAGAACGAGAGTCTATGCAAAATGCTGCCAGACACTGTTAGCTGAAATCAGAACTAAAATAAACCCATTGTCTGATGCAGTTGTGGCCACTGCTTATTACCAGAAAAATCACCTGCAAAATAGAACTTCTTTTATCATTCTTTCTAACTCTAATACAATTTTATCTTTCCATGAGAGATTAAGTCACTGAAATATGGCAACTCTGATAATCTCCTCTTTAAACAATATAGTGTACAACAGAATGCAGAAAAAATCAAAATGTCAGCATATGTAGACAAAATATACTTTAATCTATTAGATTCCCCATAGGAACTGGCATAATAATACATATAAATGGCATTTAATGAAAGTTGGCGATTTATGTTAAAGAAAACGATTACATGCTCAGATCCCTTATTTGATACATTAGTAAAGTTACTGGTTGATGTGTCCAAATGTTTGATGGACAAGCAAAAGTAAAAATTATGTCCAAGATTTTTTAAAAGTGACTATTGATTTTGTGTACTTCAAGTCTGGGGTACCCAAATTGACACCTTACTGGGGTCTGATTGCTGAAAGGGCTAGGCAACCAGCTTCTGAAAACCAGCCCCATGTAAGTTGTTCAAGTTAGGCACTGTAACAGGCTGGCCTTGCCCTTGGGCTATACAGCCTGGGTCTAAGCCAGTCCTGATTGCCAGGTGAGCCCCAGCTGAGAGGAGTCAGGGATTTCAATATAAAAGTCAGCAGGAAACAGCAGGGAAGGGGTGTGGCTGAGAGAAGTAGCTTTGCTTGCCAGAGGCCTGGCAACAATTTAGGGAAGCCCAGGACAGGAGACTTTGTTGAGCTGGAACTGCTGAAAGAGTTTTTGTTTGTTTTGGTACTTTTGAGTTCTATTGTTGACAAGCTCTGTTGCAAGTCCAATGCATAGTGAATCAAAGGATTTTGGACTGAGAAGGCAACTGGAAACTTTGAGTTCTTAAAGGGACCCTGAGGAAGGGGACACTAAGGTGAGTAGCAGATATGGTGCTACAAGAACCCCAAAATTGTGATACGCAAAGCCACTAGTCACTCTTGAAACTATGACACCCTTTGAGGTTACCCAACGTGTCCTAGATAAAGCACTACCACCTGCATTGTAGAGCTTCATCTGTGTCCATCAGGGGAAGCCCTCTTCAGTTACCTGTTGTTGGGAATACAGACACTCTGCTCTGGGCTCCACAAGCCCCACTCTTTTCCTATGCAGACTAGCAATTTACACACCTAACTTTGTTGTATTTGAGTGCCTAGTCCCTTATTTTCTGGACACTTGCAATGTACACCAATTCTCTCCCACCATAGAACCAATGCACCTTAGCTTACCAATCTCACCTCAGTTCCACACTCTCGTTAACACAAGGCACTTAGACATATTTATAGTAAAACCAAATTGAAGTTTATTTATCCAAGCTTGAGACAGACTCAGATAAAAACAAGAATAAGGGTTTGGAAGCATAAGGTTACAAGTAAAAGAAGAAAATACAATGCAATCTATAGTCTGTCCTTATAAACAAGTTATTTCCCTGTCTAATAAGATATTTATCACCCAGTGGTCCGTCTTTAGAGTATTTCTCCAAATCAGAAAGCTGGGATCCACCTTTCATGAGACAGCTCTGCTGGCAGTCTCTTCTCTGTAATGGATGACATTTTGTGGCCTTTCTTCTTCCTTTGTATAGTTACAGACTATTGGCTCTTAGCCCTGGGAGGATCCTCTATTCAGATACTTTTCTTGGGATTCTTTTATCTTTGTAAATGCTCAAGCCTGCATCTGATCCAGACAGTAAATGGAAGGCTGGCTCTATGAATGTTCATTGTTCTCAATTTTGATTGAATCAGCTCCGAGATTCCCTGCCTAAGGTGATACGTTTCATTTCCAACAGTAACAAGTAGGATAATGTGTTCCAAAACTCTAACATTGTTTCCTGTACAAACATCTCACAATGACTGTGACAATCAGCTAGTTCTTAGCTTTTGACAGAGGCCACACATCGCCCCCTTCAATGAAATATTGATCATGGTCAGACATAGGGGTATTATACCTGTCTGGGGATGTCTGTGTAACACTTTTGTCTAGTGGTGTTGGTAGTTTAATGAAAATTGAAACATTCTGTAGAGTAGCTTCAATATTTTTATTTGTTTTTTTTATATGAAAAATGGTCACTGTTGTAGCTAGAATAAAGCACTTTCTCTGAGAAAATACGTAGAGTCCTGAGTTGAAGCAGGATAGAATTACACCATTCTCTACAACTCGAAAATGTTGCACCCAGGATAAATTTAGCTCAAAGAATTCAACAAAATCCAAAGAAACAAGACAGCTGGATTCAATTAGTGGAAATTCAGGACAACTGAAAGAAAAATAGGCACAGTTTAAGAAAAACACACGGAGGGAGGAGGAAGATGTGCTAATTTTTAAGACAACAAAAGGAGCCCTGATGTTATCCAGGTTACTCAAAGAGATGTAGCCCTAAAAGACAGAAGCACTTAACAAATGAATAGCGCGGGTGAGAAAAATAAGGGAGACATTGACAGGGTCACTGTAAGGGGGTGTGTGTGTAATATTTTGATTATATGTGAACTTATCATAGGGATTTTTGTTTTTAAATGAATCCTGTTGAAAATATAAAGAAAAAAATAGGAAACTGAAGTTATAACCAATTCAATTACATAGTAACACAGGGATTGCTGCATCAATTCAATGGTCCATCCATCTATCCATCGTATTTCTTGTGTGTCTGTCTCCTTCATATGTACACATTATCTAGAACAGTATCCTCTCTAATACCAGAGTACCAATACCAATGCTGAATACTTCAAGAGCAGATGTAAAAACATCATAATGCTCCTATATTTCCCTGGGTAAATATATTTTTGTGATCCTAGTAGTCAGCATTCGGAGGTGTCCGGATAAGAATCTCTTTTAATTGTATCCTCATCAGTATAACTGCAGCCTCCCTTCTTATTATTTGATATAAATGCTGACACTTTCTGAAACTGAATACAATAAGCCATTTGGCTGAGTAACGTCCTGTGGCATTGAGGTCTGTAGGTTAACTGTATTGCATAAAAATAGTATTATCTTTTATCTATGTGAAATGTATTGCCTTTTAATTTAATCCACTGACTTTTTTTATTATTTAAAAGGAGCGCAAAATAGGTTTTCCTTAAAACATGAATTGTTTTACATATGTGTTATAATCTCTTCTTACTCTTCTCATTTCAAAACAAAAAAATTGTCTTTTTAATCTCTCCTTGTCTCATTTCCCTTCTGAAGCTATCTTAATTCTAATAGCATTCATTAGCACTTTCTAGAAATTTGCTGTCTTCTATATCTTCTTTTTGTAAAATCAAATAAAATTTTAAAGTATAAATGAAATCCATACAGGCCAGATTCTATTATCTACTAACACCACTTCTAACTGCTGGAGAATTTCTAAGCACTGGGGAACATTGCTGGAAATAAGATGTCAGAGGCATCCCTCACCTGGGAGATGGTGTGCACAGGATGGGATGGGACCAGACTGAAGCAGAGCTCTGCAATGTCCAGAGTAGCATCTGGTTCCCTGTGGCTTTAATTTAGGGTAGGGACAAGTAGGTGGTGATTACAGAGCTATAATTTGTTCTCTGTGTCTGCCCTTTGTCACTGTATTCTTGTGACCCTTGGAGTCCCTCAATATCACCTGGCAAAGGAGACCCCATATAATGACCCACTTATTGCCCCAACACTTTAAGAAATCAAAGCAACTGTTGTCATACTTTGTATTGAAAAGATGTTGTGTAAATTATCATAAGCAAACTGGTAATATGCTGGTCTCTCAAATCTTTGTGTGATGTCTGTACAAAGTATTATAAATATATAACTTTAGTGCCCTTGTGGCAAAGATGGAGTCTGGTCTGTAGAGTGGCTCCAGCCAAGAAAACGTACGCACAGGAACACAACAGGGAAATTTCCTTCCAATCCCTCCAGAGTAAACACAAACACACACACACCAGAATAGTACAATGAATATAGGAAAGGGAAGTAGTTATTTTCAGAGGGATGAGTGGAGAAATACAGTAGGGGAAAAATAGAGGGAGCAGTAAAAGAGGGTCACATCCTATACAAAGACCCATCGGCCCAGAGGTACCACAATATAAAAGGATAAATGCAGAGGAATGCATCTCGGTTCAGAGTTTGGGAATCCTGGGCTGAGTTCCAGTCCAGTAGAGATTCTTGGGTGCTCCTGATCATCTTTAGCGCCAGTAAAGTTCTGGTGCCCTCTTCTGCTGCTCCCCACAAACCCTCACAGAACAAACACCTCTCTACTCAACTAGCTACAACCTCCCTCCTTGCTCCCAATGCAAAGTCACAAGCTCCAGTGATCACTGTCCCATACAGTTCTGGGTGATGGTGATATTGGATCTGGCTCTGGTTTGTCCTCCTCAGATGATTCCTTCCTAGTATGGTGCTCCTCCTGGCTCCTGTCCTGTGATGTTTGCAGTTGGCCACTCTGTTCTTCCCAGTCTTTGGGCTGGTTCTTGGCTGCTTTGCTGTGTAAGGGCCCAATTGTCTAGAGCAGGGGTTCCCAAACTTGGTTTGCAGCTTGTTCACGGTAAGCTCCTGGTGGGCCGTGAGACTCTTTGTTTACTTGAGCATCCACAGCTCCCAGTGGCCGCAGTTCGCCGTTCCCGGCTAATGGAAGCTGTGGGAAGCCTCAGGATGAAAAACTTCTGCCTCAGGATAAGGTTTAAAGGTGCACAGTCTTTAAACCCTAAGGAGTTACAAATGGATGCTGGAAATATGTTCTTTAAAAGTGTTTGGCTGGCAATGCAAAATTAAACTTTAAAAATGAAAAATGTAACTTTATTATTTCTTCCCACTCAGGCACAAAAGGACCTCAAAACAATCTGGGTACTCCCTAAAAGATAAATGGCTTTTCATGGGTAAAGTACTCCTCCCTGTGAACTTGTTATCCACTTGATTCGGATATTAGTACTTGCTCATTCAAAGTAGCAACAAAGGACATTAGAGGACTGGTCTAATGCTCCATACAGTTGCAGCTGGCTAAAGTATTCTTTTGTGCTTTCCGATCTAGAATATACATTGTGTTGATTTTTTTTTAATCTTTCAGATCTCTGAAATGTTTAAATAAATAGTTTAAATTTTTTGTTGTTGTTTATTATGATTATTTATTGCTTGTTTGTATTACTGTAGTCCCTAAGAGCCCCGGTCATGGAGAAGAACCCCATTGTGCTTGGACACTGTGCAAACAGAACAATAACACAGTGCCTGCCCCAAAGAGCTTAAAATCTGATAATAAGAGTGGAGATAACAGAGGGATACTGACAGACAGATGGGAAAGTACAAGGAGACAATATTGATTAGTATGATAGACAGTAGTCTCAGCACACCAGCAGCCTAGTTGTGATCAAGTTTTTTAGAGGTATCATTGAAAAGGAGAATTTTGAGGAGAATTTGGAAGGAATATAATGTTTTAGTTATGTTTAAGGGGAGATACTCGCAAGGGGAGGAAGCACAAAGACTGAGATTTGAAAATTTGACAAGTGGGCGATGGAGGGTGGATCAGACATCTCTATAGTGAATGAGAGATAAGTCAGTAGGAATAGGCATGAAAGACCTTGAAAGTAAAGACAAGTGGTTTATGTTTGATATGGTATAAAAAGGCAAGCCAGCAGAAGGAAGCAGAGACAGTTGATATATTCAAACTGATGACCTAGGAAAATAATCTTTGCAGCAACATTCTGCATACATATGAGTGAAGAAAGGTTGGATTCATCAACCTTTTCTCTGTCAGAGAGAATGACGTTGCAGTAATTGAGATGTGAAATGATGAGACCTTGGATGAGTTTTAGTTGAGTGAATGGATAGGAAAGACCATATCTTAAAGCTTTTCTGCAGAAAGACGCTTGAAGACTTGGACATAACTTGATGTGAAGTAATAGAGGTCTAAGTCGAAGATGACACTTTGGTTATGAGCCTGAGTGCTAGGTAGAAAGGTGGTACTGTCTACAGTGATTGAAAAAGGAGGCAGAAGGAAGGGATTGCAGGGTAGAGGGGAGATTAAAAGTTTTATCTTGAGCACATTGAGCTTGAGCTGGTTGTTACATATCAATTGGGAGAGGTTAGAGAGTCAGGCTGAGATTTTACTTTTGTCAGAAGAAGACAAGGAGCTGGAGTTGTATTTGATGTTGAGATTTCCCAGAGATAAGGTATAAATGTGACCAAGAACAGAGCCCTGAAGAACCCCACAGAAAGCTGGAGGGATGGGTAGGAGAATGCTGCTGGATACATTGAAAGATCTGTTAGAAAGGTTAGAAGTGAACCAGGAGAGGTTAGGGTCACAGAAGCCAAGGGAGGACAAACTTTAAGGAAGAGTGTGCCTGATTGTGTTGAAGGTGACTGACGAGTCAAGGACAATGAGGATGGAGTACTGGTTCTTAGTTTGTCGAGGAAGAGATCATTAGAGACTTTGGCAAGAGCTGTTTCAGGGTAAAGGCTGGAAGCCAGGTTGGAAAGGGTCTAGGTTGGAATTGGAGGAGAGGAACAATATGTTCAATAAGCTTAGAGATGAAAGGGAGTTGGGGCAGACTTCTACACAATGCAGAGCTTCATAATTGATACAGAGCCCTCACACACAGAACTACACAAACACAATTGATGTAGACCTCACATGTCTGATAGGCTATGCACACATTGCAGATCCCCACTCTCAGAAATAAATAAACACAAAGCCCTCCACCATTGATATCCCACACAAACACACCCCTGACAATTAATATGCATCCCTTCTCCCATGTCTGGGGGCGGGGGGAGCACTGCTTCCCAGTTTGCTCTGAGCTCCAATCCTGTGCTTTCAGGTCAGAAAAGAAGGGATCGCCAATTGCTTCATGTGTTGAGGTCCAGCTATCCACAAGCATGTGGAGAAGCACTGATTGGACAGCAGAGGTGACAAGATGGACAAGATGTCATTGGGCTCTTAGAGATGGGTGCTGCAGTGGAAAAGCCTGCTGTCTCTCTCCCTGAGATAAGGGAGATGCTCAAGTCCCTCATTATGCTGCAGTTTGAGCACATCCATGCATGACTCCCCCTGTAGGCAATACAGAATTCCCTTCCATGCCCTCCCCAAACTCCCCAGCCACATTCATCCCATGTTCCCAGTTCCTTCCAGTACCCCTTGCAGTCCACTCCTAGGGATTGGTTTCACAATGAATGCTGGAGTTACGCATAGCTGTGAGAGCCATAATAGAGAGACTGTTCCTCATTGCCATGTCCACTATTTGACAAAAAAAAAAGTTTTGTCCTGTTATTAAACTTTACTCTATGAAATAAAATGAGTTTTTTATTTGTGTCATAAACATATTGGTTGGTGCTAACATTCAAAGACAGTGGCTATAGGCAGGAATATTTGCTCAGCACAATTAACTCTCAGGAAGCAAGCACTATAGGGGTCATCCCATGCGGCAAGTAAACATTGCCTGGCAGAATGCATCACCAAAGACACATTACTGGGAATCATTGTCAGAATGGTCCTTCAAAGCCTCCCTGATTTCAAAAGCACCCTGCTGTGCCCCTGGTATTTGGCTGCTCAGAATCAGCAGCCAGCCAATCAACTTCAGCTCTCCACCGCTGGGGAAACTTTTCCACATTCACAGTGGCAGATTTGCCACTGGGCCAAGAAGGCCCATGCCCAGGACCAATTAGCGCCTCCCCTCGCCGCCAAATGGGTGCCCCCGTGCCTGAACCACTCCGCCCAGTGCTTCTGCTAGGGAGCAGGGTCAGGATGCTGGGGCTTGCCCCACTGTGCCCACCCAGTGCTCCTGCCGGGGAGTGGGGATGGCAAGCCCTTGCACCCTGATTACACTCCCTGTCAGGAGCACTGGGCGGAAAGGGGAAGCCCTTGCACTCTGACCTAGCTCCCCGGCAGGAGTGCGAGGCAGTGGAGTGGGAAGGGGAACTTTGTGTGGGAGGTTGGGGGGGGGGCACTTGCTCTGGCCCTGGGCCGCACAAACCCCTAATCCACCTCTGCCCCTTTGCTTCACAAATGTTATGCAGAGTACAGCAGGCTGCAATGACAATCTGAATATTATCCTCACTGAGGTGTAGCCTGCCACAAAGGGAGCATCAGCAACCTTTTAATCCACCAAAGGCACAATCAACAATCATTCAGCACCTGCTGAGCCTGTTGTTGAATCACTCCTTGCTGCTATCTAGGTTCTCATTGTAAGGCTTCATGAGCCTTGGGAGCAAAGGGCAGGGGATATGTTCAGCTGTGAGCTCAGACTGTCAGAACCGGGTCAGGTAAGGCTCTAGCTGTCAGTGCCTCCCTTCAGTCAGTGGAAACGCTCCTGGTGAGGATGTACACTGCCAACAGAAGGAGCATAGTATGACTGTGTATCACTACTTAAATTACTGTGGTTGCTGTATGTCGACTTAAGTTGACTTAATTTTGTAGAGTAGAGAAGGATTTAAGATACAGCGCTACAACGATGATCCTACATTGATGGTGGAGCTTCTTACTGTCTACACATGGGTGTAGGGGAGAGGTTGGTTATAACCACATTCCTCAGGAATGTGGCTTTTTCACACCTTTGAGCAACATAATTATACTGATATAGGTCTGTAGTGCACACTTGGACTAAGAAAGGAGGGTGTTTTCACCATTCTGAATATTGATGGTGACTGAAGGAAATAAACCCCACAAACACTTTTAGAATGAATGGAGTTCAAACTGAAGACCATCCAGAATTTGGAGGATGGTCTGGAGGCAGGAAGTTGTCCATGAATGCTGGATCCCTACCACATAACTAGGGGGTACACTGGAAAACTGTTCTAAGGCAATAAGTAACTCTTATTAGAAAAGGGATTCTATCTAATTTGAAAGTGTAAAGCCTGAGTTTGTGTGTTTGTTTGTTTTTTCTGTGTAACTTATACATGTTTGTGTAAGGGGACTGTTGCCCCCTTACTAACATTCAGTGGGGGTGTTTTAGTTGCTAGCTCCCAGTACTAAAAGGGGGAAGGGTCGATGGGGAATCAGGACCCTGAGACTGCCAGTCCCTAGGAGCAATGGGGAGAGAGGCCAATGCTCCAGGTCAGCCTGAATAACAGGGTGGGCAGGCTAATCAGGGAGTCAGGAGGCCAGGGAGGTCCCGTCCTCCATGTGAGCTGGAATTGCCTGGGTCAGACAGAGTGGGGCTGAGCTAAGGAGAAAGCAGGGGCCTAAGCTGAGCTGGGGTGCAGAGCTGTGCCAGATCCAGAGGGTCCAGAAAAGCAGCCCATGAAGCAGGTCAGTGCTAGGAGCAGAATCACAGAATCAGCCTGCCAAGCAGGCCTGAACTGGGAGCAGAGCTGCAGCAACCAGAGCCAGAGGGGCCAAAGAAGCAGCCCAGGGAGCTGGAGGCAGAGCAGCAGCAGCAGCAGCGCTGAGACAGAGCTGTGGAGCTGGGGCTGGAGCAGACTGGAGCTGGGTGCGGTGAGCAGCTGAGGAGAGCGAGGGGGACCACGGGCAGCAGGCCCAGCACAGGGAGACGCCTCAGCCAGGAGGCTCTGCAGGCCAGACTCGGAGGGGGATTGGAGGGGGCACGCTGGGAAGAAGGGCCCTGCCACCTAGAGCCTGAGAGCATGTGGCTACCACCAGAGCGAGTGTCCAACCCACAGCATCCCTACAGCACAGCCAGGGCCTGAGAAGGAGGCTTGGGACTTACAAGGAACAGACTCTGAACTGCCCTGACATTCCAGAGACACTGTTTGTGATGTTCCCTGCCACAGAGCGGGGTGTTTCCTTTAACTTTTCCCATTTTTCCTTCCTCTTTTTTAAATTGTTGATTAAATAACTTGCATTTGTATTAAATTGTATGTAATGGTCAGTGGGTCTGAGAAGTGTGCAGTGAAGAGAGAGTACCCCGGAGTGGGGACACCCTAGCCCCTGTCCTAGGTGTCCACAGCAGGGTTGGGGGTTGAGCCCCCCAGGAATCCTGGGCCCAGCCTTGTTGGGGTTAGAGGACTCTGCCAGACAGGAGAGTGGAAAAGGGGAGTCCCAAGGGCAGGGAGGCCTCTGGGTAAAGGAAGTGGGAGTAAGGACTCAGATCCTTTCGCTAGCCTACTTCACCAGGGTAGTGCAGAAGCCAGGAAAGTTCCCTACAATAGCAGGACTATTCCCCCGCTTACATTTGCTTTCCCATTATTTCATCTCTGAATCTGTGGTTTTTGTGCTAAATAAACATATTGTTTTTCTTCCTGCTAATTGTTCTCTGGTGTGCAAACTGTATGGGGGGTAATGCCAAAATAAGCTGATAAATATGGAGCTGGTTTCATGTCTATGGGAGTAATGAACCAAAGGGGAGATAGTCCAGGAATCTCGTAATTAAGAACTTGGGGAGGACGTATTTCGTAGACCCTGGACTAGAAGAGTTGTTGGTGTTACCCTGATAGGAGTATTGAGTGCCAGGTTGGCACCTTATGCTTGAGGGCAAACTACTGGAGTCAGAGCATTGAACCATAGCTGCACAGCACAAAGATCCCCAAAGTTACAGGGCAGGCAGGGCCAGAACTCTTACTGCCCTGGGTGGATCCCCAAAAAAATATCTCTCACATGCACACAATATATGTGTGTGGGGGGGGTTGTTTTGTTTTAAACTAATTCACTTCTACTGATTTATTTATTTATTTGTTTGTTTGTTCATGTGCTTGGTGTTTTGTTTCCATTATCTTTTAGTAAACAAGCTTTCCTACTAAGGATGAGGTTGAATAGCAATATAAGCTTCAATACTAATTTTTTTTTGTTGAAACCATAAAACCATTTGTGTGGATTTTAAATGGACTATCAGATTTTATATTCAAATATGCAGTTTAAAATTTGCACAGTTGGCTGTGTATGGGCAAGTTATCCAGTCATTTAACAGAAACATTACTATGTGATTTGTGCAACTAATCCAACACAGCACAAATTTTAAAATATAGCGATTCACAAAGAAGTGTTTGTAAGGCCTCCAGATCAAAAATTATCTGGTGAGGGAATTCATGAGTATTTCTGTACAACAATTTAACTTCAGGAGTTCTGCAATTAGTTTGCAGACACTTTAGGAAGAGAGAACCCACTTTACCTAGAAGTTATGAATTATCTGACCAGCTCTAAGTCTACAAACATGCAATATATTATTTTAGCATATTATTCATTTACAGTTAGCTTTATTTATTCATTGTATTATGTATTTTTCATTATAAAACCATTGTGGGTCATACACAAAGCCTGTGAAAGTCCATGGAATCTTTTCATGGACTTAGACTTTGGACCAGGTCCTGTTTCACTATATTTTAATAAGTTCTGTGATATGTTATGAACTGTTAATCACTGTTAAAATTGGGGAAAATGTAGTTTGATTTGTATGTCAACTACATTGTAATAACATCTAATTGGTGATTTAAGAGATTTAGTTGTTTATGTTTGCAGCTGGAATCTTTTTACTGAATGCAGGTGGAAGAATGCTGTTACTATGCAACTTTCTCTTTGAAACATCTGAATAACTCAGGGGGATATTAATAGAGAAAAATGGCTTTAATCAAATACAAAATGACTTGAAGATATTCTCCACACCAGAATTAAACAAAAATCTTTTTTGCTGTTTGAAAAAAAGTGGCTCGGGTTTGTTTTTCAGTTTGTTCATTTCACATCTGCCCATTTCCTGGCTTCAGATGGAGTTGATGTAGAATTGGAAGAATTCTAGTTACATATTTAATCCATCTAAAACCAAGAACCACCAAAAATCTTCAGTGCAAAACTGTTCTTATAGTATTTCCAAAACAGAAGTTCATTTATATATCTGAAATCTTGGCTGCTTATCCACACTAAGTTTCCTGTAAATATCCCTTGAGGTTCAAACATCACTGGTTTCTATTAGTCTAAATTCACCTCATTCCATGCATGAATCAGTGTACTCTGTATACAGTAGAGCATGATGAATAATTACAAATATTTTCCCTTAAATATCTGGTCTAATTTTTAAATTAATTTGCATTGGCAACGTCAAGGTACCCTTTTGTTCTCTATCTATGAGGATTTCAGTGCTATTGTTTATTGGCACAAATGTTCTTGGTAAGCACATTTTGAAGTGAATTTCTGTATTTGGATTAGATAGAACTACTTGTGTACATATCCAGTAAGAGCTTATATGAGTTCAAACCCTATATAGCTTATATGAGCAGTAACAACTAAGCTACACTTAACTAAAGTTAAGTAACTTAAGTTAAGTAACTAGTTGTTACTGCAACTAAAGTTACAACCCCTCATTTTTGTGGTTCATAACTTTCTTCTGAAAAATGCTATGAGCTGAATTTTTCTGTGTGTGGTCTCAGTTAAGAAATTATTTTCCTTTTAAAAGTACAGCAAAATCCTATTGTTGCAAGTGCCTAAAAAATAAAACCAAAAACTGTTATAGGTTCCAATCAGATTTTTTTTTTTTTTTTGGTCTGCATAACTCAACAAAGGCAACATGCATATTTTTAAAACTTAGCCTATTCCATGGATCTCAGATCTACAGAAATAAAGCTATTTTTGACCATTTCGTTCACATTTGAAATTGACAATATGGTCGAAGCATATAAATGACTGCACAGTATTTTCTTCACCCAATCTGTAAGGAGTTAGGGATTTATATGTACAATATATTTTCTTCTACAGTTTTCATACAATTGACCTCTTTGCTGAAGGAACTGCTTTTCATAACGATTGGCAAAATATCCAGCCAAGCACTTAAACATGTGATTAACTGTAAACTCAGGAGTAGCCCCACTGATTTCAGTGGGGCTAGTCATGTGCTTAAGTGCTTTGCTTGGATTGGGGTTTAAAGAGTGCATAATAAGCAATAGTGCCATTAGGAGATCAAACTGCAACCTAAAATTCTAACATACTAAAATATACACTATACTCCTGTTTCTTTTGCATCAGTTTTGTGGATAAATAGTGGACTTCATTTCACAAGGCTGTCACTCTGGTGCCATCAGAAGAACTAAAGTAACAAAAAAAATAGGTTTGCTCTTTGATCCCAACAGTGTGTATTTAACAAGCTTTCAACCAATAAAAAGGCAAGGAAAAGTCAGAATAGTATTTTTTTTAACAAAGAACTTGTTTCCAGAAGTCTACAGTTAAAAATATCAAACCTGAACATAATTATTTTATTTTCAAATGTGAAATCAACTCTGTTGCCGTCATATCCTGTCAGACATTTTATTTATTCTTCAGTGGGGATAAAAGAAAACATTTATGAGAGTGGACATTAAATTAAAGAGAAAGCACATATGGTGAAGATGTTATGGAGCATTGGCATTTAGAGAATAAATAAATCCTTAATGAACCAAATCTGCCATCTCCAATTACTGCTTTCTTTTTCTTCAGCTTCTGTCCTTACAGGCTCTGATGACACTCTTTTGTATGAAAGAAAATAACAGATATTTCCAATTGCCTGACTGTGAAATGTGTTTTGGGCGTTTTTGGTTACAAAATAGAATAGCTAATCAAAAATAGTATGGAGGAAGCTGTCATGCTTGAAAGCTTGAAGACTGGATCATTACTGAAATCTGGAATGTGTTCTGTCATAGGCTACCATGAACTAGCCAGGTATTTTTGCATATGGATGAGATGAAGCAGCAACAATATCTGTAGAAAGGGGTTACTCGTCATCACTGTGAGATCTCACCACAGGAGTCCCATAAGAACCTTTCTTTGTCTCACAGTTATTAAGAAAAAAGGATGGCTTTGTGATTCAAGTACAGGTGTAGGAATTAGAAGATGTGAGTCCCATATCTGGTGTTGTTACAGACTTTCTGCCTGACCATGAGCAAGTCACTTACACCCCCTGGTTCAGTTTCCCATCTGTAAGGTGACTGTGATATCCTCCTCATGTGGGTATTTTTAAATTTACCCCACCTTTGTTCATAAAGTGCTTTGTTATCCTCAGATGGAAGGTGCTATAAAAATGTAAACTGCTATTACTTAATAGGCCCATGAGAAATTGTGAATTGTTTTGAGGAAAAAAAAGTACATGCGTGTGCTGTGAAAAGGTAACATTTTCATTTTTACAACAAAATTTGCTACTATTATTACTATTTATTTGTTTGTATTGCAGTAGACCTACAAGGCCTCAATCGGGCCAATATCTTCCTCCTTCTTGTCTTTAAAACACATCTTCTGCAAAATGGTTTAACGGTGACCGTGTAGCAGGTACATTGGTAGCCATTAAAGTATTGTCCTTATACTGATATTATACTGTGGTACTGAACAGTTTAATCTATGTCCGTTCTTATTTAGGTTCTTACATTGCTTATGTCTGAGTTCACATCCTTAGCTGTTGTAAATCAGCACAGATCCGTTGACCTCAGTATAACGAAACCTAATTACACTATTTGAAGAAAGAGAATGGCAATTCTTCAACAAAAAAACTTCAAAACCAGACTCCAAGGAGAGACTGCTGAATTGGAATTAATTTGCAAACTGGATACAATTAACTTAGGCTTGAATAAAGACTGGGAGTGGATGGGTCATTACAAAGTAAAACTATTTCCCCATGTTTATTCCTCCCTGACACCCCCCCCCCCCCCGCTGTTCCTCAGACATTCTTGTCAACTGCTGGAAATGGCCCACCTTGATTATCACTACAAATGCCCCCCCCCGCCCCCCGCCCCCCGCCTGCTGGTAATAGCTCAGCTTACCTGATCATTCTCGTTACAGTGTGTATGGTAACACCCATGGTTTCATGTTCTCTGTGTATATAAATCTCCCCACTGTATTTTCCACTGAATGCATCCGATGAAGTGAGCTGTAGCTCACGAAAGCTTATGCTCAAATAAATTTGTTAGTCTCTAAGGTGCCACAAGTACTCCTTTTCTTTTTGCAGATACAGACTAACACAGCTGCTACTCTGAAACTAGCTGAAGAGCTAACCCAGTAACATTCTTCTGTTTTTTATGTGGGGATCTGGTAATGATCCTTATATTTAGGTTACTTAATATTTTCCATTGTAACTGATTTTTAGCAAAGATCGAATATGTTCTCTGTTTTCAGCTGGCATATGAAATTTGAAAGCCCACAGGATAAAGATGTGCTTTTTCTTTGTCCTATGATATTACATTCAGGTTCAGCTGAGTTACAAACTATTAGAAATCACTGATTTTATTCTCTTTATTTCTTATACCCAATTTAAAAAAAAAACCATGGTTATTAAGTTCAAATATCAACCACCTGAAGGTGATTAAATGCCAGATTTACAGTTGTCCAGGCAACCTTATTTCAGCCCCTTTATGTTCATGCATTATGCTACAGTATTAAATTATATTATCACATATACAATGACATCTCTATGTCATTTACTGCATAGGGTTGACACACACAGCGCAGAGTTTAGGTTGCATGCTTAACCATAAATCTGTCATTTCTTACATTTGAGTGCCTAAATGACAACTTAGGGTGTTTTTTTTTAATATGTGTTTTGTAGTACCACATAGTTTTGGAGCACAGAATATTGTTCCATATTATGGACCTCTTCAAGTGATCTACCTATCAAAGTGCTTCAAAATAATTCTTGAGATTAGTGGTCTTGGACAGCAATGATTCATTCTTTTGTGCTATGAAATTTTGATTCCAGGTGATACGCAAGCAGCCAAAGATAGAATTCTCACAGATCAATCTCTGAAGGAAGAAATGGGGAGGGTGAGAGGCAAAGACGATGACTTCCCCCTGAACATAAGCAGAATTGCTAGATTAGAAGCTAAAGTTACTGCAGACTAATTACAGGTTAAAAACAAAAAAACAAACAATGTTGTCTCGGCAAACTTGGATTTATTAATTAATATTAATTAAACATGTGTGTCCTTATTATTTTTACAGTTTTCCACTGTAGCCATGCTGCAACATGGATACTTTCTTGATCAGTGAACAAAAGTGAGGGAAAGTATGCTAATACAAGTATTGCCCAAATGCAGTAAAGATGGCGAGAGCAGTGTGATGCTTCCTTAGAGATACCCAGGCTTGAAAGGCAACTTCCTACCACATGCCTTCAGTGTGAGAAAGCTTTGTCTGTGCCTGCTGTGGGTCAGTGACCTAACTCCACAAACCTCTGGCAACACAAGCATTGCCTTCAAGCATCTGCAGGCCCCACTCTCTCTTTTCAGGTTAACAACGGGCACCCTTCTATCCCCAACTCCTCCAGTTGTCCCCTGGACTGCACAGCTGTCCCCTTGATCCACTGGAAACTCACAGAATTCCCAGATTTTCTGCTCCCAAGGGAATGGTGCACCCCAGCTTCCAGTTACATCGTAGAACTTGGCTCCACTTAACAGACAGCAAGCACATATCGGTTTAATTAACAAAGAACAGATATTCAAATACAGACAAGCAGAAATATTGGAAACAAAGGGTTACATATAAAATAAAGTTGTAACCCATATGCTAGAGCCTATATTAAAGTAACAAAATATGCTCATGTCATATAAAGCAAAAGTTCTCCAAAAATCCTTTCCGTGTATGACAGCCAGGCTTGGCTGTGAATTCTGATCATGAGACAAGAATGCTGTCCTCTTGCCTCCACAAAAGAAAGATGCAAAAATTGTCTCTGCCCTTGCAGCTGAAGTCCAAAATTCCATTGCCTGTGTTTGCAAACAGGATAATCACTGTTTAGGATCAACTCTGGAGACTTTGCAATCAGTTGATTAGTATTTTACTCAGAATGTAAATAGGCATTCACTTTGAAGTATACAGTACTCATGTTAGACAGACTGATAAATAAACACCTTCTGCCTTAAAGAAACTAATTTATCAGCTTCTGGTGAATGGCCCCCAACTCGCCTACATTAATAACATAATTTTCACTATACACATAACTCCTTACATATTATCTGTACATATATTTCACAATGATTATGAGGACCAGTGCAACCCAGTAGATACCTCACATGACACTCTTTTGTTAACCAATCTGTAGACACCAGAACTTTTATGTACATGAAAACTGTTATCATGTCCACCCTTAATCTTTTCTTCTCCAGACTAAACATAGCCATTTTTTCCAATTTTCATCATAGGTCATGTTTTCTAGACTTTAAATCATTTTTGTTTCTCTCCTCTTGACTTTCTCCAATTTGTCCATATCTTTCCTGAAATGTGGTGCCCAGAACTGGACACACTACTCTAGTTGAGGCCTTATCAGTATGAAAGATTTACTGCTTACAACACTCCTGCTGATACATCCCAGAATGATATTTTCTTTTATTGCAACAGTCTTACACTGTTCACTCATGGTTAGCTTGTGATCCACTATAACCCCAAGATCCCTTTCCACAGTACTCTTTCCTAGGCAGTGATTTTCTATTTTGTATATGTGCAACTGATTGTTCCTTCCTAAGTTTCTTCCTTCCTTTGCATTTGTCCTTATTGAATTTCATCCTGTTGACTTCAGACTATTTCTCCAGTTTGTTCAGATCATTTTGAATTTTAATCATATCCCCCAAAGCACTTCCAACCCCTCCCAGTTTGGTATCTTCCACAAAATTTATAAGTGTATTCTCTATGCCGTTATCTAAATAATTGATGAAGATATTGAACAGAACTAGGCCCAGAACTGATCCCACTTGATATGCCCTCCCAGCTTGATTCTGAACCACTGATAACTATTCTCTGGGAATGTTTTCCAACCGTTTATGTACCCACCTTATAAGAGCTTCATTTAGGTTGTATCACCTTCGTTCGTTTATGAGATGGTCATGCAACACAGTATCAAAAGCCTTACTGGGGTCAAGATATACCACATCCACTGCTTTCCCCTCTCCACAAGGCTTGTTACCGTGTCAAAGAAAGCTATTAAGTTGATTTGACACAATTTATTCTTGATACGTCTATGCTGACTGTTACTTACACCTTATTATCTTCTGGGTGTTTGCAAACTGATTGCTTCCAGCAGCTCCTATTAGCCTGCAGCAGCGAACCGTGGCCACTGGGAGCTGGGATCGGCCGAACCTGCAGATGCAGCAGGTAAACAAACCGGCCCGGCCCGCCAGGGGCTTTCCCTGCACCAGCAGTGGAACAAGTTTGGGAACCACTGCTATATACTATAGTATTAGGCAGTGTCCTTGCACACAGTGCAGCCTGCTTTGTTTTGAAGTGCAAAGCAAAAGAAAAGGGAAGGTGAAAGTTCCCCCAATGGACAGGAATGCTTAGGTGAAACAGAGCTGGCACAGCCCATGTAGCAACCAGATCGAAGAAAAACTAGGTTGCTAGCCCAGGACTGGTTTAGAGCCACCTTTGCTGCCTGCTCTCCTCAGCTTTTCTAAGTGTAAACTCAATGCAGCTGAGAATATGGCCCTTCAATATAGGCAGAGCTAGTAGTGATGCACATATTAAAAAACTCATGGTTCACATGTGCTCAGGATTGGCCTGTTATAGGCTCCCAAATAAATTCTCCAAATATTCTGTCTTCACGAAGCATCCCACAGAAAGCTCCTATGTGTCAAAGCCTGATCAATGTACTGTGCATGTATTATACTGTTCACTTAAGAATTCCCAGTTATCACTCTGAGGTTTGACAGGTTTTTCTCCCAATATCAGGCCCAGTATTATTAAAATTACTGTTCACTTGGGAGCCCCAATGTGCACAGTTGCAATACTCACACTTTAGGAACACTTCTATATTTGTAATAGTTTAGCAAAGTCACAAACACTCTAACCCAGCAGGGTAGATAGAGATACATCTGAACATCCATATACTGACGCCATCCCTGCAGAACAATTTGCAATGTTAACCATTATCTTCCTTATCACTGTCACCTTCCTCCTCATCACCAGTGCCCATCATCCTGGCATCTCCCAAGGACTACATCTCTCTCTCCTACTGCCCACAGGGTGGGATACAACTTTTATAGTATGTTAACCTCTTACGCTACTGCATTCAGTAGGGTATTCTCCCCTCTTCCTTATTTGTATTTTCTCACCCTACTAATACTTATTTGTATGTTCTCACCCTACTGTCCTTCCCCTGTATGTGAATATATTAATGATCTCAATTTATTATCGTATATTTCAGTTTGTTGCCATGGCACTCTTGTGGTCAGACATCTGCAGATGTTCCCATTATAAACCTGGTGTCAGCTCACGTGCCTGTGTTTGGCTGGTGTCATTATGGACAAACTTCCCCCTTAAACACTTTATTCCCAGTTCCCCAAAATTTAGGGGTGACCATTAAGCCATTTAATTGTGCCAAAGTTCATAGGCCTCAAGCATTATGCTAGCTGCCGAAGCCAATGTCTTACAGGATACAGGCCTGTTGGTTCCTTGTGTTACTGCTAAATAAAATAAATAATAAAGCTAGATCTCTGGGCTACAATGCTGACCTGACTCCATGCACCATCCCCATCAATTGACAATCTTTTCCAGACCAGAGCTGCAGGGGCAGCATTTTCTCCTCCTGACAGTAATGGCTACGATGCTGCTAGGCACCAGAACTGAGAATGGGGACAGTGTCTCTTCTTTGTTCTCATTACCCTTCCCTTCTCACACCTATATACTGTGGGAGAGAATGAGGAAACAGAGGTGTGAGGAGTCGGGGAAGAGAGAAGACAGGAATTATTGGTGAGGTGGGGAGCTGGGGCAACTGGGCAGGGACTCACTGGAGATTTACATGACGACTGAGACAGGGACAGTCTGGAGGGGGAAAGGATAGAAGGGGTCAGGCTTAGGGAAGGACAACAGGGAGGAAGAATTTGTACCCAATAGAGCACATTTCCTTCCAGACCTTGTAACTGTGTGAAAGGATTCCTGACTCCCAACATTCTTCTTCTCTCTAGCTGTAAAGCACGGACAAAATGTGTGGCACTTTCTCCGCTAGTGGATAGACCATGCAGAGGAATACAACCATGTACTACTACTAATTACTCCGTTAGCTCAAGTAATAGGAACATGAGTTTATGTTTACTGAGCCTCAGGTTTACTGCTCACTGAACTAACATAAACAGGAAGCATTGCAGAGGTGACCTTTTGAATCACTTACAATTTGCAAAAAGAAAAGGAGGACTTGTGTCATCTTAGAGACTAACAAATTTTTTTGAGCATAAGCATAAGTGAGCTACAGCTCACTTCATCTGATGAAGTGAGCTGTAGCTCACGAAAGCTTATGCTCAAATAAATTTGTTAGTCTCTAAGGTGCCACAAGTACTCCTTTTCTTTTTGCAGATACAGACTAACACGGCTGCTACTCTGAAACCTGTCATTACAATTTGCATAATTCTTATACAATTTGATGAAGAAGCAGCATTAATATCAGCCTCAGGAGAGACTAAACCATTCTATCCACCCTCCCAGGTACAGAGAATCTGATTCTTTTATATGCCAAAAATGGGAAGGTGGGAGTGGAGTATGAAGTGGAGAACAAAAACAATAGCTCAGTATGATTGGGCGGAAAATATTTCATATGTGTGGAATACAAGTTCTATTTCTAATAGGGTTAGAACACACTCAAATTTATGTTAGGGCTTGTCTTCAATGAGTTCATGGCAAACTGGGGCGTGAATCTACCCCACACTAGCCTGTGGTGCACTAACTGTCAGGGTGCACCCTGCTGTACGCATTAACAGCTTGTTAACATGCTTTGATCTAATCCCATTTCAAAGAGGACTAGATCAAAGTGTATTTATAAACTGTTAATGTATGACAGCAGGATCCACATGCACAGTTAGTCCCTGGCATACTAGTGTGGGCTACAAGCACACCCCAGCTTACTGCAAACTCAGGCCTGTAGCCCATTGGGCTAGCTTGCCCTTTTTCACTGCCTTGCCTTCGTTATATTTAGATGTTTTCATTATATTCAGCTGTAATGCAAGAAATCTACAGTATCCTATATCCTGTAAGACATTAGCTGAAACATAAACTAGCATAAGTGTCGTAAGTAGGCCGTAACCCTTGACATAGATCAATGGTTACCTTTAGATTTTAGGAACTAAGCAAAGCTTGCTCAATGGTGGGAGGTAGAATGTTCCAGTAAGTGTTACCACAAGGAACGTGGAAGTAATAACCAAAAATCCGCTTAAGAAAGATGTGACAAATATGATCATGAGCTGAAATTGTAATTCCATGTATCAATATACTAACCTATATAAGTTAGCCTACTCAACATTAGTAGGGCGAGGAAATACCAATAAGGAAAAAGGGGAAAACCCCTTCTGAATATGCATTAGATATATTGGTGTCCGCATAACATATTATGAAAGTTACATCTAACCCTGTAAGGGTAGGAGAGAGAGAGATTTAGCCCTTGGAAGGGGCCAGAATGATGGCTAATGGCAATGAGGAGGAAGGTGACGGTGAGGAGGAAGATAATGGCTAACATTTCAGGTCATTCTGCAAGGCATAGTATGAGTATATGGATATGCAGATGTACATTTAGTAGTCTTTCTATCTACCTTACTGAGTTAGAGTGTTTGTGACTCTGCTAAATATATTAATAAGCTGGCAACTCACAAAGTGATAACTGGGAATTCTTAGGTAATCAATATACATAATCTATAGACAAGGATACAGGTCTGATCTATGCTAAAAAAATAGGTTGACCCAGCTACATCACTCCGGGGTGGGAAAAATCCACACCCCTGAGCAATGTAGTTAAACTGACCTAGCCTCTAGTATAGAGAAATAATTCTTTTGTTGACTTAGCTACTGCCTCTTGGGCAGGGGTATTACCTATACCAGTGGGAGATCCCTGCCAGTCAGCGCAGATAGTGCCTACACTGAAATGCTATAATGACGCAGCTGCGCTCCACTATAGCATTTCAAGTGCAGACAAGCCCTGCTTGTTCATGTAGATAAGCCCTTGGTATGTATTGAGTAGTAAGAAGCTTTCCCCAAATGATAGCTTTATTTTATGTCCTAAACCAACTCATCTTTGATTACTTCACTGACAATATCACCAAGAAATTGAGAAATAAAGAGAGAACGGATAACATTTTGATAGAAGAGTCTAAAAACAATTTGATTTTTATATTCGAAAATGTCAGTGAATGTTAATAGAATTAATCCTTAATGTCCAAGTACTGGCAGATTATATAATAAAAGGAGCAGATAAGTAACAGTCCATCATAGTGCACAGAAAGTTTGGGCTTTAAGCAAATAGCAAAACATAATGAGTTAATTTCTTTGTAACTGAGTGATAAGCACTGGCATTATCACCTCTTCCCAGAATGATTAAAACAGCTGCAGCTCCTGTTGAAGCAACTGTGGATTTGGAACTCACTTTAAGAATTTACTGGAAATCACATATGATTTTACAGTAAACTGACACTGATGTAAATTCCTCCACAGTTTGTAGTGTTGTGTAGCCCTCTTGGTCCCAGGATATTAGAGAGACAAGGCAGGTGTGGTAATATCTTTTATTGGACCAACTTGTGTTTGTGAAAGAGACCGGATCTGAAGAAGAGCTCTGTGTAAGCTCGGAAGCTTGTCTGTCTCACCAATAGAAGTTGGTCCAATAAAAGATATTACCTCACCTGCCTTGTCTCTGTAAATTCATCCACCATACAATCATGCACACTTATTTTTACATTTTTAATATCTGGTGTTAGATGCTTATTGAATTGAATCCCACAAAAAAAAATTAGCCAGCTTTTGATAATCTCACAGCTGCATATCAAAGAATAAATAATTAATTGATATTTGGTGGGCCCTCTAACAGAAGTGGAGCTACTTGTTTGTAATTTTTCTTCACACCAAAATGTGTGAGGATTCTCAACTGGTGTAAATTGTATAGGAACAGAAAGGGGTGATATCCGTGGGTCCAGTTGCACGATCAAGTCCTACATAGGACTGCTAATGTGTCGGTGATTTGCCAAGGAATATTTTTTTATTGAGATAATATTGAGATATGTATACAAGAAAAAAATATTCCTTGCCATATATAGAAGCATTGTAAATAATAAACAAAACAAAAAACCTAATGTTGGTGCAGCTCTTTTGACAACAATAAAGGTAATGATGAAGTTCTCCATAAAAGCTGAGTGGTTACTGTTTCATGGAATTGATGATATATTGTAGGCTTGGTCTACACTTAAAATTTATATTGGCATAGGTGTTTTGGTCACAAGTGTGAAAAAAACAGTACCCTCAGTGACATAGCTATGCCAATAAGAAAACCCAGTTTAGATGCAGCTATACCAGCATATCTAACACCATGTGTGGAGGTGGTTTTCCAGAAAATCTCCTTCTGTTGGTGTACACTGCCTCTAGGCTAGAGGACTATGCCAGCATAACTATGCTGACATAGCTATGCCAGTATAGGCTCTGCAGTGTAGACCTAATTTTAGAAAGATTTTGAACATCTGGGCATGTTCATCTGCTAATTATTAATAATGAGGGGCATGGAAGGGAAATTCAGGGTGATGGCTGGTAGAATTAACAAACCTGTAAACTACCCATGTATGAAGTTGAAGGAAATATATGAGGAGACATATATTCATTTGCACATCTACTAATGTTATATATGCCATCATGTGCCAGCAATGCCCCTCTGCCATCTACATTGGCCAAACCGGACAGTCTCTACGTAAAAGAATAAATGGACACAAATCGGACATCAGGAATGGTAACATACAAAACCCAGTAGGAGAACACTTCAATCTTCCTGGACATTCTATAACAGATTTAAAAGTAGCCATACTTGAACAAAAAACCTTCAGAAACAGACTTCAAAGATTTCAGAGTAGCAGCCGTGTTAGTTTGTATCCGCAAAAAGAAAAGCAGTACTTGTGGCACCTTAGAGATTAACAAATGTATTTGAGCATAAGCTTTCGTGATGCATCCGATGAAGTGAGCTGTAGCTCAAGAAAGCTTATGCTCAAATAAATCTGTTAGTCTCTAAGGTGCCACAAGTACTCCTTTTCTTTTTGCAGACTTCAAAGAGAAACTGCAGAACTAAAATTCATTTGCAAATTTAACACCATTAATTTGGACTTGAATAGGGACTGGGAGTGGCTGGTTTACTACAAAAGCAGCTTTGCCTCTCCTGGAATTGACACCTCCTAATCAATTATTGGGAGTGGACAACATTCACCCTGATTGAATTGGCCCTGTCAACACTGGTTCTCCACTTGTAAGGTAACTCTCTTCTCTTCATGTGTCAGTATATAATGCCTGCATCTGTAATTTTCACTCCATGCATCTGAAGAAGTGTTTTTTTTCCTACAAAAGCTTATGCCCAAATAAATCTGTTTGTCTCTAAGGTGCCACCGGACTCCTTGTTATAAAGGAGGAGAGAAATAATACAGAATGTGCAGATAACCACTCTTTTGGATTACGAAAGTATGAGAGCTGTGGCTAAAAGCCAACAAACCTGAATAAAGATGCTGATGTGTCAAAAGGATATTTGCATTTCTTAAATTTGAAATGTTATGCTTTAGTGCAGTTTCATATATTATTCATTTCTTTAATGCGTTTGAAAACAATATTGTAGAGACCCAGATTGAACCAGGTAGAAAGGGGCAAGTTCTTGAAAAATAAATGGCTTCTCTTAAAAGTTAGCAGTATGGTTTTCTTTTTGGTTAAGCATTACAGTAAAGATCTACAGAATTAAAATTCATCTTTTATAGACATTTATTTCAATGTTAAATTATAAACATTAGATCTCATTAAGGACTTTTTTTCTTGTGAAAATTACAAAGTATTTGTTTTCATTTTCTTGAAATTTTTCTTTTAATTTTTTCAGGCTTTTTCAAAAAAACCCAGAAATGTGATGAAAACAGATACTTTCTGCAAAAATATCAATTTTAATTAAAATAAAAAGGTATTTTTCTCTAAAAAAATCACTTTGATGGAAATTTTTTATCTAATACTAATGGTACCTTATGCATAGAGATAAGCTTCTTATTTTTTTCCCCATAAGGATCTATGGCTTCACTGTTAATCGACAGCCAGTGGCATATTAAAATTTATGTACTGACAATTTTGGTAGCAGCTTCTCTGTGTACATAAAGACAGAGCTCTTTGGGCTTGATTTACATTTCATCTGTTGTATGGCTGGTATAACTATTGAGTTATGGAAATATCATGTTAAATCAGGCCCTTTATGTAGGGATCATAATCGTTAGCTAGATACTAAGCCATAAAGGCTGGGCTTTTCAAAATCCTTGGGGCATTTTTCTGAAACCTAATTCTCATTCATTTTAATAGGAATTTGGCTTCCAAATCCCATAGATAGCTTTGAAAATTCACAGCCAAAGCCTTCTGTGCAGTAATCTTTAGCTAGTATCTTTCCTCTGAATATGAAAATCTATACACAGTAGTTTAGAACCATAGCTCATGTTTCTGTGTGCATTAAATGCCAAATATGTACTGTAACCACCCCAATTCTAGCTGCCATCCTTACTTTTGATACAATTGTTTTGGTACACTAAACTCTTTCAGCTATTTTGATCCCACAGGAAAGCATGACAGATGGTCTGAGCAAGAGGCTCTATAAGCCTCTAGTCCTTGAAAGGTTCCTAATATAGAATAATAGAATCATAGGACTGGAGTGAAACTCAAGATGTCATCTAGTACAGTGGCTCTCAAACTCTCCAGACTACTGAACCCTTTTCAGGAGTCTCATTTGTCTTGTGTACCTCCAAGTTTCACCTCACTTAAAAATTACTTGCTTACAAAATCAGACATAAAAATACAAGTGTCACAACACACTATTACTGAAAAATTGCTTATTTTCTAATTTTTACCATATAAGTATAAAATAAATCAATTGGAATATAAATATTGTACTTACATTTCAGTGTATAGTATAAAGAGCAGTGTAAACAAATCATTGTCTGTATGAAATTTTAGTTTGTACTGACTTCATTAGTGCTTTTTATGTAGCCTGTTGTAAAACTAGGTGAGTTGATGTACCCCCTTGGAAGATAACTGTGTACTCCTGGTTGAGAACTTCTGACCTTCTACAGTCCCCTGCATTCATGGCAGGACTAGGTATTATTTAGACCATCCGTGACATGTGTTTTTCTAACCTAGTCTTAAAAATCTCCAGTGATGGAGATTCCACAATCTCCCTAGGCAATTTGTTTGAGTGCTTAACCACCCTGACAGTTAGGAAGTTTTTCCTCATTGTCCAACCTAAACTGCCCTTGCTGCAATTTAAGCCAATTGCTTCTTGTCCTATCCTCAGAGGTTAAGGAGAACAATTTTTCTCCCTCCTCCTTGTAACAACCTTTTATGTACTTGAAAACTGTTATCATGTCTCCTCTCAGTCTTCTCTTCTCCAGACTAAACAAACCCAAATTTTTCAATCTTCCCTCACAGGTCATGTTTTCTAGGTCTTAAATTATTTAGAATCATAGAATAGAATCATAGAATATCAGGGTTGGAAGGGACCTCAGGAGGTCATCTAGTCCAACCCCCTGCTCAAAAGCAGGACCCATCCCCAATTAAATCATCGCAGACAGGGCTTTGTCAAGCCTGACCTTAAAAACTTCTAAGGAAGGAGATTTCACCACCTCCCTAGGCAACGCATTCCAGTGTTTCACCACCCTCCTAGTGAAAAAGTTTTTCCTAATATCCAACCTAAACCTCCCCCGCTGCAACTTGAGACCATTACTCCTTGTCCTGTCCTCTTCCACCACTGAGAATAGTCTAGAACCATCCTCTCTGGAACTACCTCTCAGGTAGTTGAAAGCAGCTATCAAATCCCCCCTCATTCTTCTCTTCCGCAGACTAAACAATTCCAGTTCCCTCAGCCTCTCCTCATAACTCATGTGTTCCAGACCCCTAATCATTTTTGTTGCCCTTCGCTGGACTCTCTCCAATTTATCCACATCCTTCTTGTAGTGTGGGGCCCAAAACTGGACACAGTACTCCAGATGAGGCCTCGCCAATGTCAAATAGAGGGGGACGATCACGTCCCTCGATCTGCTCGCTATGCCCCTACTTATACATCCCAAAATGCCATTGGCCTTCTTGGCAACAAGGGCACACTGCTGACTCATATCCAGCTTCTCGTCCACTGTCACCCCTAGGTCCTTTTCCGCAGAACTGCTGCCTAGCCATTCGGTCCCTAGTCTGTAGCTGTGCATTGGGTTCTTCCGTCCTAAGTGCAGGACCCTGCACTTATCCTTATTGAACCTCATCAGATTTCTTTTGGCCCAATCCTCCAATTTGTCTAGGTCCCTCTGTATCCTATCCCTGCCCTCCAGCGTATCTACCACTCCTCCCAGTTTAGTATCATCCACAAATTTGCTGAGAGTGCAATCCACACCATCCTCCAGATCATTTATGAAGATATTGAACAAAACCGGCTCCAGGACCGACCCCTGGGGCACTCCACTTGACACTGGCTGCCAACTAGACATGGAGCCATTGATCACTATCCGTTGAGCCCAACAATCTAGCCAACTTTCTATCCACCTTATAGTGCATTCATCCAGCCCATACTTCTTTAACTTGCTGACAATTTGTATTGCTCTTCTCTGGACTCTCTCCAATTTGTCCACATCTTTTCTGAAATGTAGCACCCAGAACTGGACACACTACTCCACTTGAGGCCTAATCAGCATGGAGTAGAGCGGAAGAATTACTTCTCATGTCTTGCTTACAACACTCCTGCTAATACATCTCAGAATGATGTTCACTTTTTCTTGCAGTAGTGTTACATTGTTGACTCATATTTAGCTTTTGGTCCACTATGACCCCCAGATCCTTTTCTGCAGTATTCCTTCCTAGGCAGTCATTTCCCATTTTGCATGCGTGCAACTGATTGTTCCTTCCTAATTGGAGTTCTTTGCATTTCTCCTTATTGAATTTCATCCTATTTACTTCAGTCCATTTCTCCAGTTTGTCTAGATAATTTTGAATTTTAAACCTTTCCTCCAAAGCACTTGCAACCCCTCCCAGCTTGGTATTGTCCACAAACATTATAAGTATACTCCCTATGCCATTATCTAAATCAATGGTGGGCAATCTGCAGCCTGTGGGCCGCACATGGCCCATCAGGGTAATCGGCTGGCAGGCCACAAGACAGTTTGTTTACATTTTCATGGCTCCCCACAGCACCCAGTGGCTGTGGTTCACTGTTCCCGGCCAATGGGATCTGCGGGAAGTGGTGCGGACCACAGGGACATGGTGGCCACCACTTCCCGCAGCTCCCATTGGCCAGGAATGGCAAACTGCAGCCACTGGGAGCTGTGGGCAGCTATGCAAATGTAAACAAACTGTCTGGTGGCTTGCCAGCAGATTACCCTGATGGGCCGCAGATTGCCCATCACTGATCTAAATCATTGATAAAGATATTGAAGAAAACTCACAGTCGCCAACATTTCAAACTGCTGGGGGTTGATCACCTCCTGGCTCTTCCCCAGACCCTGCCCCCACTTCACCCCTTCCCCAAAGCCCCATCCCACCCCCCTCTTCATCCCTGCCCCACCTCTTCCTGTCCCTGCTCCGCCTCTGCCCTGCCTCTTCCCGCCCCCCCTCCACCTCCCCAAGCACACTGCGTCCTCACTCCTCTCCCCCCACCCCCGCAGACTCCTGCATGCCTCAAAACAGTTGTTTGTGGTGGGTGGGAGGCATAGGGAGTGAGGGGGAGGTGCTGATCATCAGGGCTTTCTGGTGGGCAGGAGGTGCTGAAGGGAGGGAGAGATTCTGATAGGGGGGTCTCCCAGTGGGTGCTAAGCACCCACCATTTTTTCCCCGTGGGTGCTCCATCATCCATTGAGTTGGCACATATGAGAGAAATGGATCCAGAACTGATCCCTGCAGAACTACACTCATTATGCCCTTCCAGCGAGACTGTGAACCACTAATAACTACTTTCTGGGAATGGTTTTTCAACCAATTATTAACCTACCATATAGTTGCTTCTTCTTCCTATGTATGTCTCCTTCTCTCTCCTACAACACATATAGACATAAAAGAGGATTATGTATATGCTGA
Source organism: Lepidochelys kempii (assembly GCF_965140285.1). Lineage (NCBI taxonomy): Eukaryota > Metazoa > Chordata > Testudines > Cheloniidae > Lepidochelys > Lepidochelys kempii. Next base: position 88,649,541 of record NC_136380.1, read on the forward strand.
CACAAAAGAAAGGATGCAAATACCTTACTGGCTAATTACAGCATACTTTGAAATCCAGCAAAGGACAGTGGTTTGATAGTTAAACATGGGTTTTGTCTTTGACTCTGCGGCTAACCTGCTGTGATGTTGGGCAAGGTACCTCAACTACTCTGTGCCTCTGTTTCTTCTCCCACCTTTTAACAATAATATTTGTATTACAGTATTTCCTGGAGGCACCAACTGACATCAAGGCCGATGTTGTTTATTTGGACTGTAAACTCCTGAAATCAGGGCTTGTTTCTTACTGTGTATTTTTACAGTGCCTAACACAATGGGGATTGATCTCACTTGAGGCTCTAAGCTGTACCTGAGGAATAATTTCTCACCATGCCCCTCATGGCCTATCCACTGGAATGGAAAAGGGCTAGACTAGTATCTCAGGACTCTGTGGGTTAGGTACTGTAACAGGGTTGGGCCAGATGGCTACTGGAGAGTGATAGAACACAGATATATTAGCCCCAGGTTAAGCAGGTCGCTTTTCCCTGGGTAACGTAACAGGGGCAGTTCCAGAACAATCAGAAACTTGCTGGAACCAATTAAGACAGGCTAATTAGGACACCTGGAGCCAATTAAGAAGCTGCTAGAATCAGTTAAGACAGGCAGGCTAATCAGGGCACCTGGTTTAAAAAGGACCTCACTTCCGTTAGTGAGGGGCGTGCAAGGAGCTGAGAGTGAGAGGGCATGCTGCTGGAGGACTGAGGAGTACAAATGCTATCTGGCATCAGGAGGAAGATCCTGTGGTGAGGATACAGAAGGTGTTGGGAGGAGGCCATGGGGAAGTAGCCCAGAGAGTTGTAGCTGTCACACAGCTGTTACACAAAACACTGTAGACAGCTGTGATCCACAGGGCCCTGGGCTGGAACCCGGAGTAGAGGGCAGGCCTGGGTTCCCCCCATATCCCCAACTCCCTATTGGATACAGGAGGAGTTGACCTGGACTGTGGGTCCCACCAGAGGAGAAGGTCCCTGGCGTGAACCTGACCCACTAGGTGGACCAGCAGAGACTGCAGGGATTGTTCTCCTTCCTTTTCCCCATCCTGGCCAGTGATGAGGTTAGCTGAGTGAACAGCAGGTTTGAGCCACTAGCAAAAGAGGCCAAACTGAGGGCTGCCGTGAATTTCTGAGGCAAGCAAATCTGCCAATAAGCGCAGGACCCACCAAGGCAGAGGAGGAACTTTGTCACCATACTCAAAATCAGGGCTTGATTAACATTTTGTGGGCCCCAATGCCTGGACCATGGCCTTGTCCCCCTTGCTCCGCCAACACTTCACCCTGAAGCCCCACCCCAGTTTGTCCTCTTCCCCCAAAGGCCCCACCCACTAGGGGGGAGGGATAGCTCAGTGGTTTGAGCATTGGCCTGCTAAACCCAGGGTTGTGAGTTCAATCCTTGAGGGGGCCATTTAGGGATCTGGGGCAAAAAAAAAAATGGAATTGCGCCTGCTTTGAGCAGGGGGTTGGACTAGATGATCTCCTGAGGTCCCTTCCAACTCTGATATTCTATGATTCTATGAAGTGAGGGTGGAGTGCAGGGGAAGGACCACAGTATGAGCACCAGGGCTCCTTCTGAGTCTGGGCCACTGGAGCCATTGTAAACCCAGTACTGCTCAAGATGCCCCTTGATGTCATACCTGGTTTAAAAGGAGCTTAAGTATTAGGCTGAAATCCTGGTCCCGCTGAAGTCAATAGCAAAAATTCCAGTAGGTCTTACTCAGCTGGGCTTGGCTCCACCTCTGGTATTTTGGACTCTTTCCTATGGTTGTGTTGGAGGCCACGTATCTCTTCAATTTATCTCTTCAATTTGATGGTCCATGTCCCCTGCTATGTAGTTTCTGTTTTGGGGGCTGACAGACTACAAAACTTTCCAGCATTTCTAAATGGCTATCAAAATATACCCTAAGCTGCTTTTGGCTCAGTGACCTCCGCCACTGTTCAAGCTGCTGATTCAACCTGACCTACCCTTCATACATTTCACCAGTATGTCAATATTCTAATTCTTAATTGAAAAGTCTGCCCAGGACCCAAAAGAAATGTTTAAAATGGGTTTTGTTTTGTTTTAAATCTTTTATTTATTTATTGAAATATTTTCATAATAACTTTTTTGTACTGCTTTCTAAAATAGAATAAATACATTGCTAATATATACTTTGGATCATGGATATTTACATTAAATAATATATAGATTGGAGAAAATAGCTAAAATAATAGGACTTTCAAACCTGAAATAGTAGAATTTGTGGAGCTTGGAATCTGAAAACATTTAAATGCCATTTGGTGATACTAAAAATCAACTACCCTTCCTATGCAGTTCATATCCTGCTGCTCTCAAACAGTCTTATTGACCTAGTTCCTGTTCCTGATCACCAGTGTCCTCTGGATATCATTTACTGTGCCTGATTGCTCTAGCTGTGGTTATCAATCTGTGGTCTGTGGAAAGGTGTGTGATCCATGGAGAGCTAGTTGGTCATACAGTGTTCATTGTGTCTTGTTCCTAGCTGTTCAGTTGCATTTAAAGGAAGCTAAAAATGCATTACAGCTTTTCCTATTATTTCTTTCTATGATTGTTTTTTGTTATTTTCAATCAATGTATTTTCAAATAAAGCTATTTTTTCTAAAAATACATCAATTTTGCTGAATTTTTTCAGTTTTCATTTAGGAAAACCTAATCAGAATGTTTTTGTTTTGGTTCTGTTCAACATTATTCTGCATCTGCCTGAGCTGTGATGGTGACTCATAGATGTTGTAGTTCAGGTGCTTCATGCCCATTTTACCTATGGGACAGGGTCCCTGGACCCATCATTCATGATCCGCTATGGTTCATCATGGGAGATATAGTTTGGCTATGGTGTAGTTATCACAAGAATGTAACTTGTTAATGAATGAGAGGTTCACTAGACAATCTCTCAGATTTTGGTCCTGCATTGGGAGGAAAACACCTGATAATTTCTGCCCAGATCACAAAGGGCCCAATACTTGGTAGCTGCTGAACTGGATACTTGCCACTCCGAGGATCACTTAGAGGTCACTGTGTGTATGTCTACACTGCAATGGAAGCCCAGGGTTAGTAGGACTTGAGTCAGCCTACCTGTGTTATGGAACACAGGACTTGAGCATCTATATTGTATTTTAACCCTACATTAAGACTTTTCTAACCTGTGCTTTAACCTAAGGGCTCTGGCATCTGCACTGCAATGAGCAAACCCAAGTAAAAGTGATCATATCCCCGAGTCTTTAGTGCCCCCTCCTTCCCCTCCGAAATGTGGCTCTGTAGCCCTAGGACCATGGTGCACTGCAGGAAAATTTGACTGACTGCTTTGCATATTACAAGAAGTTCAAACAACCCACCAACACAGCCTACCAAGCAGTCATTTTGGTCTATGTAGTCCCAGCTACCAGAGCCATCAACATGGAGGAGGCATCTTTTGGCAAATTTCTCCTGCTTGTGCTTTCACTCCTGCATCAGGAAGATGGCAGAGAATCTGTGAGGCACTGATGGACATGGTGATGGTATTTTCTGTCCCACCAAAGGTACCTTATGGATTTCATGATGGAACTGCAGGAGCATGCAGAGGAGGAGGAGTACCCTGGCATTGCAGACTTGCGTGGAAGATGCTGCTCAATGTAAGTGGCCTAAATGCTGATGCCTCCTACGTACACCACCGCTTTTGCTGCAGAGCCACACACACAGACTGGTGGGACCATATCATCATGCAGACCTGGAATGACCAGCAGTAGGTCCAGAACTTTCTCATGAAGAAAGCCATGTTTCTGGAGCGTTGTGAGCAGCTTGCACCCTCAAGTATAAAGAGACACATCTAAGGTCACCCTTGCTAGTCCAGAAGCTTGTTGCTATGAGTGTCTGGAAGCTGTCTATCCCAAACTGCTACAGGTCCATTGCCAACCAGTTTGGGGTTGGAAAGTTGATTGTGGGTAAAGTGGTGGTGGAGTTTTCTGTGCAGTCAGGCTTGTGGTTTACCCCAAGGTGGTGGGCATTAGATATTCTAGAGATAATTGCTGGTTTGTGGAGAATGGAGTTTTCAAATGGCCAGAGATATTGACAGGATTTATAGGACCATAGTTTGCTTTCCTCAATGAGCACATAAGTACATAAACTGCAAAGGGTACTTGTGAAGGGATGTACCCCCAGGGTGAAGTGTTTAAGTTGTTGGAACCACAGTGCCCCCTGACTATTCAGTTGGGTTGGCCTCTCCCCCTACTCTGCTGGTGACAAACAGCCAGCCTCTCCGGACCCTGTTATCACCCAACATGACAACAGACGGCTCCACCTGAGTTACCTGAGTGCTTTACCTAAGCCACTCATGGACCAAAAATGGAGGCACCAGCCAATTTCCCAGCTCCCCAGCCTTGCACCCTTACTGGAGTATAAATCCAGAATTATACCATCTTGTACCGCACAGAGATCTGTGCAGTTCAAGTTCATTAATGAGTGCTCCCCCATCTATGTGGGGGAAGATATGTTAATAGAGCTAAGATTCCCTAACACTTTACTGAAAAACACACTGGTTAACATAAAACATTAAACATGTTTATTAACTACAGAAGGATAGATTTTAAGTGACTATAAGGGATCACAAACAGATCAAAGCAGGTTACCTAGGAAATCAAACAAAATCACAATCTAAGACATTTACAAATTAGATAGGATTTGAATCAGAAATATCTCACTCTGACTGATGATACAAGCAGGCACACAGATTCTTGAGGCATGGGCTGCATCTGCTTTGCAGCCTGGGTTCCCCTTCTCTGTTCAAAGTCCTTTTTCTTGCAGAGGTTCTTTCAGGTGTTGAGTTGTGGGAGAGTGAAGACAAGTGACGATGTCACTCCCCATCTTTTATAGTTTCTTCCAGCTTGCTGTAAAGTCTATTCATGTGATGTGAGGGGTCCACCCCAATTGGCCAAACATTCTCCATTGTCTCCATGCTCCCTTCGAGGAAGCTTCCTTATACAGACTTCCTGTGTTAGTGGATTCTTCCCTTGATGGGTGTTGATGACAGCAATTAACACTGTCTGGCCACTCCATTGTTGTACCTGAAAGGCTGGTTTTGGGTTTCCACACTCATATCACACGTTAGTATCTCACACCTTCATACCTTCATACCAAATTTCATACCTTCACATATGATGATAGCACATACAATCCACCAAGATATTAATGTTTAGCAGATCAAGACTTTTAGAATGATATCTCACTAGGCAAAACATGTCATAATTACATCACCATGGTAAATATGGGGTGCTTTGGTGTGCAGAGTGTCACAGTACTACTCCATTGTTATTCAGGCACTAGTGGATCTCAGAGGCAGATTTATGAATGTCAATGTCGGCTATACAGGAAAAGTTCACGACAGAGTTTTTTGCCACTCAGGAGTCTACATTTGTGGACAGGCGGAGATATTATCCCACCAAATGGCATTGACATAAACAGTGTTACTGCCCCACTGTTATCCTGGGGGACTCAATGTACCACCTTTCACCATGGCTTATGAAACAATAACAGTACCCTAAGCCAGCAAGTGCATTTACCTCTGTGGGAGCTGGTTGCAACCAAGCAGCAGAACTCAGGGATGCTTTGTGTCTCACATTATAGCCTCTTATGGCCCAATGGAAGAGGGGGACTAATACCTTTATGAATGCGCTTGTGCGGGGAAGCTGGGGGCAGATCTATACTGAAAATGCTGTATTGGTGCAGCTTTGCTGTAGTAGCACTTAAGTGAAGATGCTTCTATGCCAACGGGAAAGCTTCTCCCACTGGCATAGTTAATTCAGCTCTGCAAGAGGAGGTAACTGATTATCAGCAAACTTCCTTATTGTTCACTTTTCTCCACCATATAGCTTCCAAATAAACACACACACAACACTAAAAAACACAACTCACCAATCTGATTTAATCCATAATTACACACTATGCACTAATATAGGGCATAGAAAATACACAGAACTAGGTAGTGCCCAGCTTCTTCGTATGCAAGTTGAGAAAGGGCACAAAATACACACACATCACCTGGGCACAACATCAGTTCGTGCATTCCTAGGGATTGTGCTTCCCCTGGCAACGAGACAGCCCAAAGGACCAACATCTATAAAGCATGACTGAGCCCATAACTTTCTAACTCTTATTTCTAGTTATTCTTAGCACAAAGTACCGTGTCAAACCAACAGACCCCAGTTGTCAGTGGGCAGGATTGAACCTGGGACTGCTGAAACGTAGTGTATGAGTCTCTACTGCATGAGGTAAAAGCCACAGAGCTCTTAAATAAGGCTGTAGCAGACTCATCAATCTCCAGAAGGTCCAGGTGTCACCAGAGGGGGACAGAGCACCCCACCAAGCAGGCATGGATTACATCGGCACTTGCTTCTGTGATGTTAAAGAAATCTCTCCATCTGGAATTCTTGGCTTCTCCACTCTTCATTCTGACCCTGCTTTATTACAGATTTCACCCATTGTTTCTTAACCACAGAACCAATTTTCATTTTATGATGAAATTGATGAATGGTATTTCCCTGGTGAATGGGAATGATTCCATTTTGGAAATCAAATGCTGCAGTGGTTTCCAGAACTGCAAACATATGGTGTGAAATTTAGAGATTCTGCTTATCAGCGAGAAGAATAAATAAGTTAGACTCTGAAGAATGGAAACCTAAAGGTAACATCAGCCTTTTCTACATATTTGAAATGCCTTCTGTACTAGAAAATTCTGAGTATGAACATACTGGAATCTCCTGAATTAGTTAATCTCTCTGTACAAATGTCTATGTTTAAGTGTATACAAACCAGAACAATCTTATGTAGACACTATATTTTAAGCACGGGGACGGGGAAGAGAGAAACTTCAGTTCAACTTGATGGGTAGTTTTAACTTTCCTATTTTCCCTGCAGGAATTGTTTCTGTCAATTGTAATTTCAAATGGATCGGAGCTTGTGCTATCACAAACTGCTTACTGAAAATGAGAACTGGTGGACATGAATACGCAAGTTGATTTTCTCTGAAAGGCTGCTTATATAAAACTGACAAAGGGAGAGGGGCGTGGTGAAGGAGATTTTCAACATCTCTCCCACAAACCTCTCCTCCCATGACTTCAGTGCATAAATCCCATTGACATTCAGTTGGATTTGTGCTCAGAGTCCCAAGTTGCATTGCAGCTTTTGAAAACTCCACACAAGGTGGAAGGACACTCTAGAGAAATAATTATCTGGACCTGGAAGATGTTGGAGGAGAGGAAGCAGTCTCAGGAATAAAAAGTGTTAGAGAGGAAATACCATTATTGTCTCTTTAAGGGCCTGAGGTCAGGAGCCTTTCAGTGAGGGTGAAGGTAAACCTCCCCTCTCGCCCAACCAATTGGTGATGAGTTAGGAGAAGGCAAACAGAATAAATGCTGCCTTTTTTCTCATGGCAGGGCAAACAGCAGTAAATATTAGCAAGGAATTAGTGAGCATTCTGTGGGCAAAATATGGAAAAGGTGGCACCTGAGGGAGAAGCTGGTGATGGCACCCATGATTGGCTAAGCCAGAGCTTAGACCTAAGGAGGAGAGCTGAGGACTCCTGCTTAAGGAAGGGCTGAAAAGGAGTAACCCTGAAAAGGAACTGGGAAGGACTCCAGAAACAAAGGCTGTTTACAAGAAAGAATAAACTGAAGGAAGCGGGTAGAGATTGCTAGCTGGATGGAGCCTGAGAAGATGAATGTCCCCGTGTGCATCTGAGTAAGCTCCTACTTATTCTTGTGGCTGCCATGAATGAATGGGACCCTTAGTAAGGGGAGTGTATGACAATCATTGGTCATGGGTGGTGGGTAGGGGAAAAGTGGTGAGAGGCTTTGGCCCATGACTGGGAGGTGAGTCCCCAGCCCTCCCATTTCACCAGGCGGTGACCGAAGGCCCTTTACGATTGCTGATAGCCCTGACAACTAGGTGCACTTAAGGCTGTCCTCCCTGGGACACTTCCTATCCCCCCCATAATTGTCCCAAGATTGCCAAGTTTGTTAAGGTGGTGTGAAGGGTGTCTGCTCACCACAAGACACCTCCTGGCAGCTGCATGGAGCATAGTAGCTCCCCCTCTCTCAGCACAGCAACTGCTTTCTCCTGCTACCTCTAGGCCTCTAGTCTTTGAAATCTAATTTGTTTATTCTTTCCTTAGACAAGTAGGTCCCCTGACTCGCAATTCATGAGTATGTAAGGTGCTGTGAACCTCAAGAGGGGAAATGTCCAAGGGCAGGAAAATGTGTTTATTCAACTCAGAGAAAGATAATTATCGTTTCTTAAAATCAAAGGTAATTTATTTTTTCTGTACTGAATTAAAGTAAATGTGCATCTGTCACAAACATTCTGTTACAGAGTCCTAAAAACACCTTTCCATGAATACAGAAAGTAAATAGGGAATGAAAATCTTTGGCTGATTGGTCAATACTGGAAAACATTCCCAACCCCATCCATACACCACAGGAAACACATTAGCAAAGACAATCTTTTCATAATATGAATAGTAGAAGAAATAAGTGAGCACATGCAATTTAAGTCAATTGGTTACAAAGGTATAAACCAGATTTAGCACTTGTACCCTCTTGTTTTGTGGGAACAGAAATGCAGCACACCCCAACAACATATTTATTTGGGTAACAACAACAAAATACACTTTTTAAGTCTTTGTTCCTCAGAAAGTGACCGTGATGTATGATGTATTCAAATGGTGTAAATAATCCTTCTAATGGAGGACTGTGCACAGAGCTGTGTCCAACATGCACGCTATGTAATGTCCTGCCTTCTTATACATTTAAAGAAATGTAGCCAAATCTTCCCTGACCTCAAACTAGTATTCTAGTTTCCCATTATCTTCAGAATACAGATCAAAGTCAACTTTATGTTTACAACCTTCTTTGGACTCTATCCAGCTTATCTTACAGATATTGTGTGTTTCTACACTTTCAGCATGATCTAGCATGATCCTCCCCTCTAGCACAGCTTTTTATTAATTCCATTACATTCAATGGGACTATTTGCATGAGTGAAATAATGCGTGTGCATAAGTGTTTGTGGGATCACAAACAATGATGCCCGAAGGATCCAATTTTGTAAAGCTTCCATGTATGGACCTTCCACTGAAGTCAATGCGAGCTTGAGGGCTGCTTTGCTATGTCAGCTGGAAACAGTCACCAAGGACCTGTCTGCCAACAAACATTGCGAGAGGGTAGAGCAGCAGCTATGTTCCTTTCCTATATCCTCTTCATGCCCTATGTCAAGATTACAGGGAGGGGCAATAGAAGAGCCAACATAGTTATCACTGTGATGTGGGATCCCCACCCACCAGACGAAGTTCCAACTGTGGAATTACTGGTCATTTCCTTTCCTGTTGCAGCACTTGAAGTACAAAATGAAGAGACCAAAGGAGTGAATCTGCCCCTTTCTCTGCTTTGTATCTTCTGTTTGCAAGTGGCATTACATATACAACATTTACTACCAGGAAAGGTGAGTGACAGCATTGTGTAACACCTAAAACTGCAACTTCTGTTGGAGGCTTCCTTCTGCTCACAGTTCATAACTTGTAAATTCTTGCAAAGAAATGGTCATTAAGCAGTTGACACACTTTAAAGTCTCAATTTTTCTTGCTACTGCAGTGCTTAGATTTTTCTTCCCAATTCTACCGTGAGGGAAACAGAAGGCATATTTTGTTCTGATGCACACAAGAAAGCTGACTCCTCACAGGCAGAAGGGAACAAAAATGTTAACTAACTCATTAGTGATAATTTTAAAGAAAATAATATATCATCCCTAGATTTCTCTACAGAGATCAGGAAAAATAAAGGCTAGAATTAGAAATTTGGGGATGAAGTTGGATGCTTTTGAACACAAAGAAGTTTTGCTCGTTTTTACCCAGATGTGTCTACAATGAGTGCTTCAGTACAGAGGCAAGAAAACTTGGCATGCCTTTTCATGCAGCAGCAGCCATAATGTTTTGAAGATGGAGGTGACAACGCTTGGCAGCCTTTGAAATGAGCCAGTTATAGATCTTTTTACATCTCCCAGTGGTGGTGACAAATTTGCACTTCCATGTACCATTGGGTGGCACTGCATGATGGAACTACGTGGAATTACTCTGGAGGGTGGCAGATGGTATTTACACTGCTTACCCTGCCCCATGTTTTCTTTTGGAGAAAACATCTGGAAATGGTGGTTGGGTTACTAGTGGAGCATTGCATGAAGTGGCTACCCTGGCCCCATCCCACTCCTGACCTACTTTTAGTGTTATATGTGCCAGATGTGGGTTGGCCCTCTCTAATGGAATGAGTGTAGTAAGACTCTTGTGCTGCTTAAGTACCCCACATCCATGCCTCTCTCCTAGCAGGGATTTGTCACTGGGAGTGCTGTCTCTTAAGTTATTCTAATAGATATTAATCAAACCGATAGGTCTGCTTTTTTAGTTGGTACCACAAGTGCTAAATCACAGTTTGCTCACCCTCAAGAAAAGGGTACTTCCTCTCACTAGGCTACACCTTTGACCTTAATAAGCAGATCAACCCTTTAGCCTGTGGTCTGAGGCGAAGCTAAGGCCAGAAAACATTTCTTTCAAAAATCAGAGTTTATCTGCCCAATAGACTTTGTAGCAGCTTAAATACGATAGGCGTGATTTTGTTCCCATATAACTCAGTGGGAAAAACTCATATTAACTTTAATAGTGCAGGAGCAAGCCCACTGTTTAGTAGGCTGTTTAAAATCACAGTAGCTCCTATATTGGGCTTTGAAACTATACCATTGCCAAGGCCATTTCTGAGTACTAAGAACGATCGTCAGCTGCTTTGCATATGAGACAAGACACCTAAGCCAGTGGTAATTTGGCTGGGCTGTATCCACAGTTATCAGGTGTTTTGATTCAGGTCCATCTCAACAAAAGTATTACATGTGGTTTAAAAGATTTTGGAAATCTATCATAATCCAAACAATGTAACTACATACCAATGAGAAGATAAATATTCATCTGAAAAGACCAGCACTATTTACCTATTTGCTTTTTTTACTTTTAAGTTCTCCTTGAATTTCTGGTCTTCAAGTGAATGGCTCACTTACAAAGTCAGTGTCTCCATTTATCTGTGAAAGACAAGTCTAGAAAAACACAGTGAATTTCAGATCTTTCAGCATAATTGTATCTTATATTTCATTGAAGAGACTTGGACTTCATAAAAGGAAAATCCACCTATCTGTAGACACACTGAATGAACTCAATAAATTGGTAATGTGGGATAATCAAGGTAAAATACTTAGTGATCTGTGTAGACATAGGGAGCCTTTAATGGAAATTAGTTCTAAATCACTTTCACTGCTTATTATTAAAGCATCAGTGTACAGATCTTAATCCTTAACAGGGCCCAGATATAAGTTGTGAAAGGTACCATAATTTGGTTCATTCTTGTTGAACTGAATAAAGGTGCCTCCCTGAACAGCATGAACCTCTCTCTCATCTAACACTATCCCCACTTTTAGAAGCATATACAAAGAAACCCACTTAAACTAATAACTATTTCAGGGTGAGAACAGAATGTAGATGTAAAATGCAGAATCATTGCATAAAACCCCCTACATTAAGAGAAAATTCAAGATGTACAGTTCAGCACTCCAATCTCAGGAAATGCTAAATTAAGGTTCTACCCTGTGTGTGTTCCTTGTGACGCAAAGCTTTTATCTACATGATCACTTGAGCAACTCTGCTGCTGTGTAAAAATACACATGTACCATCTTGCAATTCATTTTCTCTTAAATTAATTCCACTGTCATAATGCCCCCTTCCCAACTGAAGCCTCAGAGGTGGGTAGGTTTTTTCTGGGCCAGCAGTTCAAAGAAAACCCTTGGTTACTTTAAGGATTATATCCCTCTCTCTTCTTCATGGGTTTGAGGAAGGAGGCTCTCTGGCTGATTGGTTGGACAGAAGAAGCAGAAGAAGCTTGTTGGCTCCTGCACAAACAAGAGGAGAACTTAAAAGCCCTCTGTAATGGGTTTCCCAGGGCGCAACCTGGAACTGAGGTGCAGCTGAGCCCTCTGTCTTACCAACCTGGTCTCCATCTCAAACTGTTATGCTGTGACAAGCTGCAAACCCCTCCAGGTACTATATTTGTACAGACATCCACAGACAGGGGCATACCCAAATGAGTTACATGAATGCTTTCACGAGCCACTCATGAACTAAAAATAGAGAGGCTCCAGCCAATTCCCCACAGCTCTGCAGCCTAGGACCCCAGAACTGTACCATCTTGCCCTGGTCAGAAGCCTGACCAGTGTAAGTTTATTACCTAGTCTGTCCCACCCTTAATGTGCAGAGGACATACACAAGTTTTTGTACATTGAACAGATTTCCCAGGCAGTTCAAGCAAAACCCACTGTTTTAGGTAAAATATAAAACAAATGTATTAACTACAAAAAGATAGATTTTAAGTGATTACAAGTAGTAATTGTACTGATCAAAGTTGGTTACTTAAAAAAAATAAAAGTAAAATCACAATCTGAGTCCTATAAACTAGACAGGATTTGAATCAAGCAGTGTCTCACCCTGGTGGTATAGTTCCTTAATACAGGAGCTGGGATTCTCCTTTCCAGCCTTGGACTACCTCCCCAGTTCAGTCTTTGTCCTCCAGAAGTGTTTCCAGGTGTTGATTTGTGTGGGGAGAGAGGCCCCATGATGATGTTACTTCCCCCTTTTATAGCTTCTTCCAGCTTACTGGAAAGATCTTATTATTTTGCTATGATGGGAGTCAAGCAGTGTCCACTGTCTATGTGCTCCCTCTGAGAAGTCTTCATTATATACAGATCCTGTGATAGTCCTGGGTCATATGGATTCTCCTTCATGGGCCATGAATACTGTCTTGCTCCTCCATTGTTGTACTTGAAAGGCTGATGGTTGGTGTTTTCAACTTCACAACATGTTTTAGTAACACACAAAACTCCATAGTAGCAAAACTCCATAACTTCCCATACAATGATAACACATATGATCCAACAGGATATTAATATTCAACATATCAAGACTTTTAAAATGATACCTCTCAAGGCATACTTTGTACAAAACATATCATAATTATATGACAGTGGTGAATATAGGGTGCCAGGGTGTTGCTTTGGGATACAGAGTGTCACACCCTCCCCACTCCCTGGGGTGTCTTTATAGACCAGGAAGAAAATATCCATCTTTTCCTCACCCACCCTCATGGGCCTAGAGTAGGACTGGCTTTTGGGGGGGTTTGCTGTGGGCATCATGCTAGTCACCTTTTTGGAGCTGGGAAGAAATGTGTTACTCACTGCCAGATTGATCTGGGCAGCATGTTTTTTTGTTTGGTTGGGTTTTTGCATTCCACTTAGCAAACCAGGGAGCCAGTGGGTATGTTAGATTGTAAAATTCATTTTATCACAACTTGGCAGGGACCAGGATGGATATTTATTCACCAGGCATCTGGGACACTGATAAATTGGAATTGGAAGCAGATTAGGAGAAGGCATCTCCTAAAGAAGGTGGGAGATGGGATTGTGGCTCCTGATGTCTGGTACAGCAAGGAAACAACCCACTTTCCACAGCCTCTTAACTGTGTGGGGGAGAACAGTGGGGGCTCAGCAATTGTGCTGAGACCAGGTTAAAGGTGTGGGGAGCTGACTGCAGCCCAGGTAACCACATTCCTGGTGTCTTGTCTTTCCTCCTTTGGTGTCCAGGACAATGATATACAATACTGTTACTGCCTCAGACTTGTTTGAATAAGTTATTTTCTCTTTATGTACTGTAATATTTTGCCAGCAGCCATACACTATAGATTTCTCTTCAGTCTATATCATAGCTTCCCTTATGTGCAGTTATGAGACAATACACTACTTAGTGAACTTAGATGGCATGCCAGCAAACATTACTCTAGACTCTCTACTTAGAAATGATCTGGTACATTTGCTAAATATGGCTGGCTGTGTACTTATTCTTTTAAAGTCATTTACGAATGTTTTTCATATATGGCCAGATTCTGCTTCCATTGATGTCAATGGCAGAACTCCCACCAGCAACATGAGGAACAGGATTGAATCCCATAAACAGAGCTATACAATATATACTATGTATGAGTATCTAAGGTTGTAAGAAAAAATGTTGTTTTCAAATGTGTTACATCATGTTATTTAACAAGTATTTAAATACTGTATTATCATGCAGGTGCACAAGGGGGAAGTTTTTTTTTTTTCAGTCCTTCCCTTGCAACTTTGATGGTTTTGCACTGAATTTTTTTAAGAAAAATGTTGGGTAAAAAAAACTTAAAGCCATTATCCATGGTTACCAAGTACTGCTGACATTCAAAAAATTGGCAATAGCGTGTAAACTTCCTAATATGGGACTATTTAATTGATACTACCAGATAGTTCTGCCCACAAACTTTAGGAGTTGAGCAGAAGAGACATTCAGCCCCTAGTGTGGTGTGTGTATATGACAAAGGGGGAAGTGATCAGGGTGAGAGGAGGGAGACACTACTCAACTAAATCTCTATGAGGACAGTGGAAGAAATTTTGGCCTGAGCAATAGTGATAACCTTATTGTAATCCGTTGGTTTCCTCAGGATGGAATTATCAATATGAGAAGATACTTGTCATTTTCCAGTATAATACCCTTGTACTTGGTAAGTGTGGGTTTTCACAGACTCCAGTGGCTACAGTGAAAATGAACAATTCTATTGGGGGAATCAGGAAGACACCCAGAAATCATGGAAAATCTCCAAATTCCTGGATTTTCAGAGATTGTCAAGAGGTCTGGGTATGATAACTACATACTTTTTTTCATGTTTCCCATTACTAATTTCTCATGAGTTCTATGTATATTTAATTATTATTGTCAGATCTAAAAAGTTATCAGCCTCAGGAAGAGGGATGATAAGTTTCTTATTACTGGAATTGGGAGAGGTTTTGCAGCTGCTACAATATGAAGGTAATATGCCTCTAGACAACAGTTTACCACATATTGTATATTCCTTTTTGTTGCTGTTGTTGCAAAAGATCACATTAAAAGCAAAGATTGTGTCTCTTCAGGGTTTAATTTGATCTCTACTGAACCAGAACAAGTAAATTAATGTCTTAGACAACAGCATTGTGTGTGGGGGTGGAGGGGTGAGGGGGAAGTTTATCATTTAGAGGTTACACAATCTATTTCTTTTCTAGCATCATAATGTTCCTCAGTGGATGGGATTTGGGGGATAGTGTTATACCAATAAAATAAATACCAGCAGGATCTTACAAAAGGAGAAAAGCAAAATGCCACATTTATTGTGAATACAGAAAGAATCATAGTAAGCAGTTAGTTATAGCTATAACATTCCATTCCATTTCATGTTTATTCACACATTCATTCATACCCACACACACACAGGTTCTGCAAGGTTGTTATCATAGTTACCAGCCTTAGAGTTGCTCATGCCAAGCCACTGGCCAGGTGGCCTAGACATGAGGCGGGAGCAGGGCCTTGTCAGATGCTCATCTGATGCTCCTGGAAGTTGGTTTGCAGAGTCAACCCCAATGTTCTCACTTTCTATAGTCCATTCTTATAGGAATTTCTTCCTATGCCAGTCTATGGGAATTGCTTCATCATGCTGTTGCTGAATCAATCAGCGGATGGCACATTCCTGACAGCTCTGTGCTGCCAGATGTTATCTTGTTCTTTGGTTCTCCCATCCTTGAGGCTGTTGGGTGGATTCCAGTCTGCCCTCTGGGCTCCTTTGGTTATTTCCACTTGACACCTTCTTCATGCAATGGACACTGGATTCTTAGGCTGGCACCTCCCTGATCATTCAGTTATTATCTACACCAAACATCCATCCACATACATCCTCTATCTCTATTTTAATCACAATTGTTAACAAAGCAAGATGAATACAACAAAAGGGCGGGTTGTCTCTGGGTGCTGTTTCTGTTGTTACAGAGTATTGCTTTGCGTCTCTCTCTCTCTCTGTGTGAGTAGTTGTAGTTACAAAGAATTGCTTTGAGAACAGACTCTGTCTTAGAATGTACTAACACAATTAGCAGCTTGCAAGTTTCACACAGAGAGGGAAAGAAACAGTACCAAAAACCAAGAGACCTATTAATTAGTAATACCCTGGAATTTAAACTATGGGGAATCAAACTCATTTGTGATTTTAATACAGAACTTCTTTAATATGATCCAACAATGGAAGATCCTTCCTACTGTAACACACAAAAGAAACACAAGTAGCTGATAGGTATACATTTTAATAGTTTTTAGAAGCCTAAAGCACAATAATGCTGTGAACAGGCAATCCTGTAAAGAGCCATTCAACCTGAATTTAGCCTGAAGAACAGTCAGAAAGAACAAAGAGAACAAAAGAGAGTGAAAGAGCAAGCTTAGCACTTCACACAGTTAGTCATTATCCATGCTTCCTCCCAGCCTGGGGATTTCCCCAAAGGTGATTACCTCTAGCCTCACAGATGGAAAATACATTCCATTTTTTAGCGCTGGTGAAATTCTGTTTGCAAATAATTTGAAGTAGTAGCTACTTTCCTGTTTACTGGCTCCCTGCATTTTTTGTTTAATCAGAAGCCTCACAGCTACTCCAAAGTCTGTCTGAGACTATGTTCTGTATTACTCAGCCCTTCTGCTCATTGCTTTTTATGTTGGTATCTTTACATTGCTCCTAGAGCAGATTTCACTGTGTTGTTAAAAAGGGATTGAGACTTTAAACTAAATTTCTCTCTCCTAGAAAAAGAATATAATTGACTTTCTGTTCAACCGAACAAATCTATAACAGTAATCTTACCTATTGGCACATCGTTGTTGCCTGTCACTCTGTAGTTCCATGTAGTCTTTGAAAAGCTGCTTCATATATGAAGGAACATCACTCGTTCTTTTCCCTTAGACTGAATAGAACTTCAAAATGTTTGGCTATATAATGCATTGAAAAACTACTGGGGAAAAAAAAACATTCAGGGCTAGACTGGCAATACCCCACATAATTCTAGCTAATGTAAACCAGGGCACATAGTGCCCATTGGCATAAAATCCTTCAGGATGTGGGTTGTGTTATTTATCACTGACCAAAAGGTGGGTGGAGTTGGCCAGCAACTGGACTTAATATGCAGCATCACTCGGTAGCCTGCACTGATGAGACTTCTATAGAACCTTGATTGCATCTCAAAGCTGCCTCCCAGATACATAAACACATCCTGCCCTTTCTCACATCAAAGTGGAATTTGCAGTCCCGAGCAAGCAAGGAGGGATGAAGCAGTCAAAATGAGGACTAAATGGACCTTTATGAATGGAAGGCCACTTTGGGCCAGGAGCGGGTGACCACTACACTCCCCAACAACTGCCAGATGCCCAAATCCAGGAAAGCATCCCACATTTAGGAAGGCATTTAAGTTTATGCTTAAATCACATTGAAGTCAAATGTAAGGAAATCCAGATCTTTTGTTATGTACCAGATAAGTAACAGGTTTTTTTAGACACACCTTCAAAATGAGAATCTTTAACCACACACATTCGATAGATTTGATCCCATTAAGTTCTGTCCAATAAATAGTGCAGGTCCACAAATCTGGACTTCACTAGGTGGATAATATGCATCCTAAAAACACTAGAATATGAATTCTCACTAGGAAAGGGTTTTTCCCACTCCCCTTAATGAGGGAATTTTACAAGTTCTGCACTCACTCTGTTCTCTGCCATTTATTGATCCATTGCGACATTAATATTTTAACAAATATTTGAGATAATTTCAAATGTAAAGTTAATCATGATGGGGAGGGATAGCTCAGTGGTTTGCGCATTGGCCTGCTAAACCCAGGGTTGTGAGTTCAATCCCTGAGGGCGCCATTTAGGGATCTGGGGCAAAAATTGGGGATTGGTCCTGCTTTGAGCAGGGGATTGGACTAGATGACCTCCTGAGGTCCCTTCCAACCCTGTTATTCTATGAAGGCACATGGTTAAATGCTTTTCTGAACTGAAGTCTGGGTGATTGGGCTCCATAAAATAGGCTTTCACCTCTTCCCCTGGCTGATGTAGTACAAAGCCACCAGCATGTATCTGTAAACTTGGCCCAATTAATGTAAAGTGTGTGTAAAACAGTACTCAGAAAATAGTTACACCATGTGCAATGTGTTAGAAAATTAAGCCTGTAATAAACTCTCTACTTTGACAACATCTTTCTAACACCCACTTCATAATTAATTCTCATGTTTTCCAGGAGTTTCCAGTGAATTTGACAATCTCAGCTGCTTCTTCAGATAGCTTTACAGAGTGTGATACAGGTTTTGAACTTAGCTTGTCACATAGTATCACTAGACACTTCTAGTAACACCAAAGTGCTGGAGTGTAAAAGCCAAACTCATTCAGTTAGGATGTTATGTCTTCACTTTTATCATTGACTGTCAAACTCCAGCACATGGGACCTCTGAACTAGGTTCAGTTGAGCAGCTTAAAGTGTGTCCAGAAATATTGTTCATAGACTGAAAATTTGGGGAAATATGCCCATTTCTATAATGTGGAGGTGGAGACAGGTGTAACTTTAATAAATTAGTTTACAGTGGAAGATTTTTAATATAGAGCTTGTTCACTACAGCTGCCCAACATGCTTTCCATACCTTCTTTTCTTTATTTCCCTTTGTTGTTGTTT
Source organism: Lepidochelys kempii (assembly GCF_965140285.1). Taxonomy (NCBI): domain Eukaryota; kingdom Metazoa; phylum Chordata; order Testudines; family Cheloniidae; genus Lepidochelys; species Lepidochelys kempii. The sequence continues at coordinate 88,668,215 of NC_136380.1, forward strand.
TTTTTTAAAAGTTACATTTCAAAAGTAAAATAAAGTTTGTATTTGTAATGCCCAAAGGAAGAATAAAGGGACTATTCAAAAATACGTTAGCTTAACATGTGGGTTTCAAGAGCATCCTCAGTAATTTGGGAACACAAGTCCCATTGAAACTCACTTAGATGATTTTGAGCAGTCCACCATTCAACCCAGCAGTGAGTAAAACCTACAGACTGGGGAAACTGAGGTAAAATATTCCTTCAGAAGTATGTAGAAAGCTAAATAGCATCCAATACTATAAAAAGAACCCAACATCAAAAATACTCTTCCCCATATAATATGAAATAGTATCTTAATAAATAGTTAGCTCAGATGTATTTAAAATTCACTTATGTCAGATGGGAGGTTGAGCAGCAGGATGCACAGAGGCCAAAGATCAGCAGAATTAGCCTGAAATGATGAGATTTTATTTTTCTTATCTCCTCAGGCAATGGCAGTACAGTCGGTACAGATGCCATGCTCCTGTTGCCTGCTTCACTGCCACCAGTGCCCATGTGATCCCTGTGATGAGATTCACATAACATACAGGATATGTTATTGATGCTCTGAGCATACTGTCCTCCCTCCTGTATAGTATGTTCAAAGGGAAAAATGCCCCACAGATTAGCATATTCCCTGAATCCTTTTCTGGCTCATCTCATCTATTTTATTTCATCCATCATAGGTTGACTAGTCCTTAGTAGAAGCATTTTTCGCTCCTTGTGCACCATCACACTGAGGCTAAGCAAAGTCACAGTCCCTACACCAAGTGAGGCATAAGAGACAGTGCAGCTGCAATACTTTCCTCTATTTCTTCTGGGACATAATCCCTCCTACTCCCCTTGGCACTATAACTCTTCATTGCCTCAATATACAAAATGGAGAGGAATATATAGGCTTAAATTGACAGACTTATTTGTGAAGAAGAAGAAGAACAACAACAACAAACACCAAAAATGTAAATATTTGAGCACTATAGCACCATGCCTAAGGCATCAGAATTTCACTTCCTTAATTGCTAGAGGCCTACATTTCCATATGTCCCAGCAAGAACTCAGGCCCAGATCTTCAAAGGTATTTAGGCTCCTAACTCCCACTGATTTCAATACCTTTGAGGATCTGGCCTCAGTGTCTTATTTAAAAGAAATTCAGTGTTATTTAACAGCAATCACCTGGAGGGCACAAAATCTCTTGAGGACAGGAGGAATTGTAAGACCAAGGGCTTTATTTATTGTGCACCTCCCTATGTATGAAATATTTTCCTAGCATCATGGACTTTGTAATTTAAAAGATTAAAAGTGTTAACATTGGATTGTGATAGATAGCAACCTCAATGGAGAAGTCTTCTAAATAACTTTCAGTGACTGGAGCTGGCTGTTTCATTTTTGGACAAATTGTCATAAAATTTAAGGATTTAAATAGACAAAACCAGGCTTTGAAGCCAACACTCTGTTAGGATGAGTAAGTGAAGCGCATACCTCTGTTGGTGTGATGTTGCTACCGTGTGTCTGGCACCAGAACAAAAAAAATCTGCAGTGCATTGATATACTGTATTGAATCTATTTTCACAGCCAGACAGCTTAGAAAAATTATACACTTAGATCTACAGTATGGACCAAAATTGCTGGTCCACAGACTTTATGGAACTGAAGGATTTTGTTGGCTGGCATTACATTTTCATGCTTCTCTAGACTGTATTTCCTGAGCAATACACGTCCTTGTAAACCTCTGTCAGTTTCCCTTTTCACTACTGCACACAATTTTTCCATGGTATGTGTAAAAGCATACATATTTCTGAAAACTGACAAAAAGGGCTGTGCGTATTGGCAGATGATATTTAAAAAAAAAGAATGATGAATCCAGCTAAGTTTGGAATAATAAGCCATATTTTCCCCTCCATGCTGACACACTGGTGATGCTTTGTGTCTTAAAATAGAAGTCCCATGTGTACATCTGAGGGCAGAATTTAGAGCAGGCAAATGTGTAGGGCTAAAACAGGTAAACTCTCTAATTTTATCATAAGCCTGGCCAATCTTTTACTCTTGAAGCAGAAAGTATTGTCAGGAGTAGATTCACCTGAGAATGTACATGGGCAGAAACAATCTAGGTGACTTTTGGGACTTGTTTAAGTCAATGATAAAATGCTAATTGATTTAAATGGAATGGCAGCAGATTACACTCGTTTGAACTTTGTTGTCATATGCTCCAGTATGAACTAACATGTGGTGAGCACAAAGGTTCAAATAAATATTTATAATTCTGAAACAAAGTAGTGAATAGTGAAGCAGTAGAAAATAGTGCAAAACATTTTTCATATGAAAGTACTCTTTAAGTTTTATTTTCAGACATGTTTGCTAATAAGTAGCAGTGATTCTTTTTATAGTATCAGTAATTATGTCAAGGGTTTAAATTTCCTGTGCAGCTATACTAAAAGCATTTTTATTCAGTTTGCAAAATATGATTAAATGGAAAAAGGTCACATCTAGATGCAACAATAATTGGATATTTAGAGAAACACTTCTACTTTATCATATATTTTTTCTAGTCTTATTTCTGAGGCTTCACAAATCTTTCCTGTGTCTAGTTCTTTTCCTCTATAGATATTATTATACAGCCATTCCCAGCACCAGCTTTGTTATCTTTTCCCTGAACATACAATCGAAAGCCAATATTATTGCATATTCTTACCATGAAGTACCCAAGTAATTACAGGAAGGTATAAATACTTAGGACCATATTATGACTGTCCTTGTTCAACTATGCCATGTTTTTGTAGCCGTGTTGGTCCCAGGATATTAGACAACCCTATAGCTCAAGTCTGTCAACAGTACTGATATCTGCAGAAAGGACCAAAGGAGATCCTTTCACTTCTAATACTGCTATGCACAGGGTAGCCATAATGTGGCTGCCTTAATGACCTGAGTGTAAGTGTGGCTCAGGAGAGGCTGCTAGTGGAGAATCCTACTGTCCTTTCACACACACAACACTCGTTGACCACAGTTGAATTCTTCATGATTCTTCTTAATCATAGGATTAAGATCTACATGCTCTTTTAGGCAGGGCCTAGATTTTCCATGATTTTGCAGCAGTGGAATTTGCTCGAGAATCCACCCACTGTTGCAAAATTGTGCTCCAAAATTTGTTTGTTTATACCACTGATTATGGCCAGCACATTCAAAGTGGCCACTGATCTTGGGTATCCAACTTAAGACACCTTATTTCAAGTTGGGCACTCAAACTAAGATACCAGAAATCAGTGGCCACTTGTGAAAATTTGATTTTGTTTGTCTGTAACCTTGATGCTGTAAACAAAGTCTTGCAAATGTGAACTGAAAGCTGTAAACCAAAGACACTGCAGATGCACTACCTGTGCCATTGCTATTATGGGATTTCAAATTCTTCCAGATCTCTTTATCAGTTTAAACATGCCTGGCCACAGCTAATTCCTGGTAAATCAACAAGCTGTGCATTTGGTTTATAGTACACAAAGCTGGTGGTTGTGTTTCAGTAGAGATTTCAGAACTACTCCATACACTGTGAAAGAGAACACAAGGAAGAAACACAAGGAAGATCATCCTAAAACTCTCAAGACATGATTCTGCAAGCTCCTCCACGCCAGGGGATTTGTGTTTAGATGGAACCACATTGAGTTTAATTGGTCTCCAGGTGGGCAAGGAGTTATCTCCACATAGTTCTGATTGAAAGATAGGGACCTAAGAGGATAATCAAAACAGTGGTGGGGTTGGGTCATCCTGCCATCAGACATTGTACTTGATTTTTGTTTTTTGAAGGCTGTACTTGATTTTTGTTTTTATTTTTTCTATGCTATTCTTATCTTCACTATATCTTAACTGACCTTTCCCCAAAGAAGTTTCAGCTGAGTGGACTCTTAAACTTTTGATTCACTAAGATAAAATTCCTTTAGAAAGATTGACATTGTAGAGGTCAGCAGAAAGGTTCTGCACAGAAATCTGAACATCAGCCAACAGAAGGTCTTGACAATATGTTCAAATGCTGTGGAGAGTTTTCGTTTGGAGTGGGGGCAGGTTATTACCTTTTGAAGTTGTAAGATTTTTTAAAAAAAAATAACGTTGTGTAACTTTTAATAAATCCAGAGGAACTGGTAACATATCAAGCTAACCCAAAAGTGACTGGATTGAACAATGGTTTGTAAACTGCTGTTTTTGATTGTTGTGTTTTAGGGGAGAAGAACTAATGCAGAAAACCTTTTAAAAAAATCCTTATAATTTCTTCAAGTTATTCTTTGAAATTATTTTAAAATATTTGTGAATTATCATTGGAGAGGGATAGTACTGGTTCAACACGGAGCATAGATTGTAAGTTCCTTAGCAGGGCTCTCCCTTCTGTCCATTTCTTGTTACCTAATAAACTTGGGGGACACTGAATTAAACAATTAAAAGTAAGTAAATAAAAAAAGGCTGAGCACCAGGGCCTTGGATCTCTAATATGCTGAACACTTCCTGTGAGAGAAAGCTTGCTTGAAACTGCTATTAGGTTCTCAGTCTTACTAATGCATCCCCCTCCTGTAACACTCTACTGCTACTGTTCTGATGCTGGAATTTTCATCAGAAACTCACTGTTCAGTTTTCTGATGAAGATAAATTTCCACAAGTGACTGGGTCAAAAAAATCAAATCTGTTTCACTTGTAATCTAAAACAGATTTGAATCAAATTTCTCAGGAGTCTAAAGCATTTTAATTACATTAAATCATGATGTCTCCTTTTCTTTCTTTCTTTTTTTTTCTTCTTTTTTTTTTGCTTTATGCTTTTTTTACACAGTCCTTCATAAATAAAAACACTGAACTTTGGCACATTAGACTGTTTTACAATATGTCAATTATCTGTTAGTTTCCACAGTGGGTAACTTCGGTTAGAAAGAAAAAAAAAATGTTTCTACAGCTTTGACAAGATCTGACTTCATGAGCAGCTGGCATCTCTCTCTCTCTCTCTAATATTAATGTTATATTATTTCACAGCTACACCCAAAGACTTCCCATTACAATGGATGTGCAATTTATTAGGGCCAAATTCTGCCTCCTTACTCATGTGGAGTAGTAGCTTACTCGGTGAGCAGTGCCATTCACTTCAGTGAGACTACTGGGAGAGAAAGGTACTCTTCATCATAAGTAAGGATGCATAATCTATCTCCTAAAAATATATCTGTAGCACACCATGAATGAAAATGCATTTACCTTTTAAAAAACTCAGCAAGCTGCAACTTCATTTTGGTAATGCCTAGAGGTGACCTTGATGAAATATTAGCGTTCTTCTTTCTGAACAGAGCTCAGAAAGATTTCTCCCTCTATCATGGGAAAATACAAATACTGGGGAAAATATTAGGTATTTCTCCAAAAGCTATTCAGCTTTGGAATGCATAACAAAGCATAAAGCCCAGTAAGTGCAATTAATAGGTCAATCTCTCCATTTTCATCAACCATAAATATTGCCATATCTCATTCCCTGTTTACAAATCATTCTCTTTTCACTTTTGTGATTCATATTGTCCTTTAGGATCACAGATCTGTTCTCTTTCTAAGCCTCAGGTCAAGCATTATTTAATATTAGTGATCATAAAAGTTTTGCAGAAAACTAGGGGAGAGAGAAAGCTTATCAGTACTAACTAAAACGTCCAAGCTCATCATTTACCAGAGGTTATTATCAACGCTGCTGTGATTGATTTTATTCACTTCATTAATGGGCAGCTTCAAGCACCTGATTATCTAATAACTTGGGGGCAACAAAGTGCTATTTTTCATTCTTGTGCCTCCAAGAACTCTGAATTGTGATGTGTCAGTGCTATTTTCATTCATGCAATCAGTGTTATCTATAGCTACACTGTATCCTTTGTAGCTTTGAAGCAGTTTTCCAGATATCATGTAACATTTTCCCATCACAAAGAAATCATAAAACCATTCCTCTTCACTGGCTAGCTTGCTGTCCCAAATAGCATAGCAGTGCTACCCCAAAAAGCATAATTGGCATTCTAGCATATTGGGTTTTGTTGGGATTATGATGATCATGAAAAGGACTCCATTGTTAAGAGTACTTTCCCTTTTAGTTTGAGTTATTAATATGAGAAAGAGAACTCTTGAGAATGCTATGTCTCTGATGGGCTAGCACCGTCCTAATGGCTCTTCTGTATGTGAATGCTTATTATTGCTTCTGTCACACTGAGACAAGTCAAATGGGAATAAGGAGAGATTTGAGGAGAAACAAACCATAAATTTTGTGTGTGTATATGTATTGTATATATTAAACCAGGTGGTTTAACTCAGGCAAATGCATAGTCTGTTTTGTGGTATCTATTTTGAATACAGAGAGAAACCACTAATCCCTGTTATGGTTGACATAATGTCTCAACAAAAAACACTTCAGTTAAACATTGTAGAAACCCTCATGCAACTTAATTTATGGGTTTGTTTCAAATCTCTTCTTATTCCTATTTGATTTTTCTCAGTATGACAGCAGTGATACTGGAAATTCACATTCAGAAGCACCATTAGGATGGTGCTTTGGCCAGGAAATGGGATTTCCTCCTTGGAAGGAATGATGAGGTTGGGACCTTCTGTCAAGGAGAACTGGCCCTAGTTCTGCTGTCCTGACCATATTCCCTGGATTCATGCTAGCAAGATCAGACTGTAAGGAATTAAGCAGGACCTGGATTCACTGGAGCTTTTCCTATCTTGTACTGGCTGTGGCTCTGACTTTCAGGTGAATAACATGTTAAACCTCTGCTCCCAGAAGTCTTGTGGAAGTATTACAAGCTCATTAACCCACATCTTTCATGAGTCTAGCTCAGGGATTCCCAAACTTGGTTCATGGCTTGTTCAGGGTAAGCTGCTGGTGGGCCGTGAGACGCTTTGTTTACCTGAGCTTCCTCAGGTACAGCCGCTTGCAGCTCCCAGTGGCCACGGTTCGCCGTTCCTGGCCAATGGGAGCTACGGGAAGCAGTGCTGGCCAGGCCACCATTTCCTGCAGGTCCCATTGGCCGGGAATATCTAACTGCAGCTAATGGGAGCTTCGAGCAGCTGTACCTGCGGATGCTCTGGTAAACAAAGCGTCTCGCGGCCCACCAGGGACTTACCCTGAACAAGCCACGAACCAAGTTTGGGAAACCCTGGTCTAGCTTATCCTAAGATTAAAACAACTTTACTAACAAAACCTTACTGCTTGCTTATGATGAAAATGAATCTGCATGTTAAACCTTTCACTGCACTCTCCTCTCTGTTGCGTAGTAAATTCTGCACCCTGCCATAAGTTAGTGCAGTTATTTTTTGAAGTCAATATATGATGTATCCACATAAAATAGTACTAAATTCAGCTAATTATCCTTCAGTTTTGATAGTAGAAATTCATGGCACTGATAGCCTATGCTTTTAAGTCTGCAATTGCAGAAAAAATTAAAGTAAACATTTAAAGAATGAATTACTATGGTCCTGACTCTACTCTTTTTAATTTTTTTTCCCATTGACTTCAGTGGGAGAAGAAAAAGGCCTTGTGTTTGTTAAACCATAAAATAAACTACTCTGTCCACATGGAAAAAAAGAATGTTGGGAAATACTGTTGTACATCACAAAGCATGGTGCCAGTTCTCAAGATGTTTAATTTTAAAGTTGCATCTTCAGTAAACACTGCAATGTCACGAGACTTCACAGATGCAGCAGATCATTTTTAGATGTCCAACATCATGAAGAGTACTCAGCCTTCTGTGACTTGGATTCTGAAGATCCTGTCACATGTTACATGCTTGATTAACGGTATTTGCTCATATTGGCCTAAAATAAGTGAATATTCTTGAATGTAAATGAAATAAACAACAAATGTGACCTTAATGCTTACAGCTGGTGTTGTTAGCAGATGCTGGCAGTTCTGACTTGCATCCTCTGTGAAATATTCAGCTTCACATTTTACCCCTCAAATAATAAAAAGCCTTCTCATTTTTTCTTTGACTTTTTGAACATTTTAATTTGATGCATTAAGGAAGAATGATCCACCATTTCAGGAAATGCTATGCCTAGATTGTGCCCTTTGGCACCACCCTATCTAAGGGCATGTCTACACTACAAAGTTCAAGTCAACTTTATATAAGTCAACATCGATTCTCCAGATTAAGCAAGTCAATCTTCTCTGTCCACACCACGCTCATTGTGTAGGCAGAGTGTGTCCTCACTAGCAGCACTTGTATCGATGCATGGAGCACTGCACTGTGTGTAGCTATCCCACTGTGCAACTAGCTGAATGGGATTTTGGGTAGGGCTTGCAATACCTCAGGGGTCCAAAACACTGTCCTGGGTGGTAATGGGAACATGACCTTAGCCTCTAAGAATGAGGGGGGATTTGATAGCTGCTTTCAACTACCTGAAAGGGGGTTCCAAAGAGGATGGCTCTAGACTGTTCTCAATGGTAGCAGATGACAGAACGAGGAGTAATGGTCTCAAGTTGCAGTGGGGGAGGTTTAGATTGGATATTAGGAAAAACTTTTTCACTAAGAGGGTGGTGAAACACTGGAATGCGTTACCTAGGGAGGTGGTAGAATCTCCTTCCTTAGAGGTTTTTAAGGTCAGGCTTGACAAAGCCCTGGCTGGGATGATTTAACTGGGAATTGGTCCTGCTTCGAGCAGGGGGTTGGACTAGATGACCTTCTGGGGTCCCTTCCAACCCTGATATTCTATGATTCTATGATTCTATGATTCTCATGATGCACTTTCCTCCCTCCCTCCCTGATATCAACAGCAAACAAACCAAGCTTTTTCATGCCTTTTTATAAAAAGCCTGGGTTAGCCGCTGAGTATGCCACATCCGGAGAAGCATGGACCCGCTCAGCTGTGCACTCTTGTTGTGAGCCTTACAAACACTTTGTGCCTTATCCAGAGCTAAGTATTTCCAGAGCTAAGACAGGAGCCCCTGTGCAGAACATAGCAATGTCTCACAAGCAGCCCTGCTGCAAGCCACAGAGCAAAACAATTTGCAGTTGCTGGTTGCAGTTGCACATCAGCTGAATACAGCTGAGCACCGTTTCTGGTCCTGGAAACAAGCACCGAGTGTTGGGACAAATATATATATATATATATATATCCTTTCTGTATAATGCAATCCCTCCTGCCTTTTCCCCCTGCCTCTCCTTTCTATACACCTCTATACCAATATTCCAGTCATAGACTTATCCCACCAAAATCTTTGTGTTGCCAATTAAATCATAATTTAGCTTATGTACTTATACTGCCAGTTCTTCCTTTTTATTCCCCATGCTCCTTGCATTTGTGTATAGACATTTTCAGTGTTGATCAGATTCCCACACTGATTTCCTCCTTGTTACTTTGATCCTATTGTAATTTTCCATGTCTTCCCCCCACCCCACCCCCAACATCTAACCATCTGTTAAGGTTTTTATATTTACCTCTGAGCTTTTGTCACCTGCCCCCATTGAACCTAGTTTAAAGTCCTCCTCCTCGGCAAGTTGGTGCATGGTGTTATCTTCCTCTTCTTGGTCAGGTGGACTCTATCTCTTCCCAGAAAACCTTTTTTCCCAGAACAGCATCCCATGCTCAAAAAAGCTGAAGCCCTCCCAGTGACATCATATCCATGCATTCATCTCCAGGATGTACATGTCTCTGCCTAGGCCTTGACCCTCAACTGGGAGGATGGACAAAAACACAACCTGAACCCCTGACTCCTTCACCCTGGCTCCCAGCTCCCTGTAGTCACTGCTGATCTGCTCAGGGTTAGACCTGGCCGTATTATTAGTGACCATATGGATAAACAGCAGACGGTAGTGACCAGAGGGATAAATGAGCATTGACAACCTTTACGCAATATCTTGGACACAGGCTCCAGGCAGGCTGCACACATCCCAGGACATCATGCCCAATCCATAGATGGATGCCTCCATTCCCTTCAGAAGAGAGTTTCTGACCACCTACACCCTATGTCTCCTCCTCTCAGGTGCCATGGCAGTGAGCCTCCCAGGCTTGGGGGTGAGTGGCACCTCCTTCTCAGCCACTGGGATCCGGTCCTCACCTCCTGTTGTCAGTACAGCATAATGGCTTATAACCTCGATGGACAGATGACCAGAGTGGGGGATTTAGCATTGTCTACTGACCGAGGTGGCCTGGTGCTGTTGCAGTCGTTTGTAATCAGCTTACATCCTTCATACCAGATACCTCCATTGTGTCCGGTCCAAGTCCTGGTGCTCCTGGATGATGCTCAGATGCCACCTCCTCTGGCAGCTCTATTACCTGCTTCCCAAGAGACTACACCAACAGACACCTCTCACACCTGGTGGTTCCTCCTGCTTGGCTTTTGTTGGTGGGAATATGCTGGCCACGTTCTGAGCAAGTCAAGACCAGAACATAGGTGGAAGACTCCAGGATCCTGGTGCCTGTCTGGTGGGGACCCCCACAGGTGAAGGCAGAGGAAGAAATAACTGTGGTGTTGGTGATAAACCAATTTCCTCCCAGGGTGGGTTCTTCCTTGTAAAGTACTAAGGAAACAAAACAAAACTCAGCTGGCTAACTCCTTTTGTCTCCCAGCTGCCTTCGCCTCACCAGCCACATGTCTTACCAGCCAGTGAAAGCCTGTGTGTTTTCAAAGCCTAGGCCCCACACAAATAGTCATAAAAGTTAGAGGTGTTAAGGACGTTCACTGTAAGTCAGTTTTGTTTTCATTTAACAGCCTGATTCAAGTACTACTGAAAACAGTGGGAGTCTTTCCATTGATTTCACTGGGAGTTAGGGCCAGACCATCAGTTTGAAGCAGAATTCCCCATTGTAACTGATGGGGATTTCTATCTAAAAGCTGATAGCCCTACATGAACTCTCCTCATCTCTCTGACAATCCAGGATCAGTTAGTGACTAGACATGGATCCCTTGATTTTTTTAATGTAAAAATTATAAATAATCAAGATAGTAAGATTCCAATCTTTTTTTAAAAAGAAAGAGATGTAAGACATTTTTTAAAAAGCTGTTTTTTTCCTCTGACTTTTAACACTAACTTAAATTAACAAATTAAGATCAAAGTAAGTGACTTGACAGGACAAAGGTAGATGCTAAATTATATTTGCTTGGTATATTATGCCTGTATTTAGGATTTTCAGCACTTAAAAAGTGAAGACTGTTAAAATGGTGTTATATGTTTTTATTATTTAAACAGGGGGTACAATTCCAGAACTCAATGGAGCATCACATAATGGCTGCAATTCACCCCTTTGTAGAAAGCTAGTACAAGTCCTAAGCATCATACGAACTTAAGAATGGCCATACTGGGTCAGACTTAAAAGCCATCTAGCCCAGTATCCTGTCTTCCAGCAGTGGCCAATGCCAGATGCATCATATGGAATGAACAGAACAGGTAATCATCAAGTGATTTAAACTCTCAAAGGGGCTTAAGTTATGCACAGGCTTTGTGCTGGCCTTCTGAATGTATATATTTCACTCACTTAAAACTATTTACAAATTCATAGTATGTTCAGAGACTATTTTTATAAGTCTATAAGAATTTGAATGGATTAAGTAAAAAGATAATTGTCTACACAATACAATATGACTAAATACAGTATGTTATACTGCTAAACAGATCCAGTTAATAGTTAGCATTGAAACATTATGGGATTTGGCCTGATTAATTCATTATTCCAATGTGAACACACAGTATGTCTATAATTGTACATTTGTATGAAAGGATGCATGTAATAATCATAATTGATAATAATACCTAGCACTTACTTAGTATTCCACTTTCAAAAGTCTCTAAGCACATCAGCTAATCCCCATAATACCCTTATGAGGTTGATAAGTAAATATTACTCCTTTTTTACATAACTGCTGTCTATGCCCAAGATTCAGTAGTCCATCCCTATTCAGCGAAGCATTTGACATGTGCAAAAGCTTAATTTTCTTCAATGGGATATAAGCATATTCTTAAGATGTGCTTAAATATTTTACTGAGCTGGGGTCTATAACATAAGTCAAATCGTATATCCTGTTTAACCACTAGAAATGAAGATAACATCATTGTATGAAAATGGGCCTATTACAGAATCATTTAAATTACAGATGACTTAATTCTATGGTAATAGACACCTTAGATGGAATTGAGACTTTAAGAATACCCCGGTTCATTAAAATAGGACTGATTAAATGATTCCGTTAGTGTACCTATTAGAGTAGTTCAGCCTTGAGTATTTCCTATTATTGTAATTCCACACTTTCCCTCATCAGCATATTTCATTATCAAAGCATTCTTAGGGGTTTCGTTTTCTGATTATTAGACTTGGTTGGGAAATTTTTGGTGAAATATTTTTTCTGTAACATTTTGCAAATTTGTATCAATTTCAATGGGAAGGTTTCTCAGGTCCAGGGTTAATTTTTTGGGAGCGTGGAGAGAGAGAGCATTTGTGTGCATGTGCATGCATGCACACACACACACACACACACACACACATCCGAATAGCCAAGAGCTGAATGTTTAGCGTTCTCCCCCGAGATGTGGGAGCTCCAGGTTGAAGAATCAGGCAGAGTATGAAGTTGAAGCTGCATCTCCCATAACCCAGGTGAGTGTCCTAACGATTGGGCGACTGGCAATTCTGGGGTGGATCTCTCACTCTCCCTCTCTCCCTGGTCTCTTCATGAGAAATTGGTCTCACTCTTATTCCAATGTGGTATTAAAACAGACTTTGAAACCTTGACTTTTTTCTTGAAATGGAATTCTTGTTTTCCAGCCAGCCCTACTGATTACATAACATAATTTTTTGCTGTTGCCTCTCAGACCCATTCCTTATTCAGTCCTCACTGACCATGGAGAATAACTGATTGAAGTCCTTTCTATGAATCCCCTTTATGTATTTGAAGCAAGTTTTCCTTTCTCCTTTCCCCAGAATGAATGTGTCTACTGCTCTTAATGTTTCTTACCAGGGTGCATTTTTCCAAACCTTTTGTAACTTTTGTTGTTTTCTTCTGTGCAGTTTGCCTTTAACTTTTTTTAAAAAAAAAAATCTGCCCCAAATAGAACACAATGGCCGGCACAAAAAATAAAATTGCTACAGATTTTCTGGTTTTAATACTCCTGCTATATAACTCATTAAGATCTTTTTGTTTTCTTTTTGTTTTCTTTTTGCAACCACATTTTTCTGATTCATTTTCCATTTATCATCCAATACAGTGGATCTGGTTCTCCTCTCACTTGTCTATATCATGAGAAACTCCCCTGTGTAGCATCTTATTCTCTGAGTAGACCCATTGATCTCAATCTATTTGTGAAATAGAGTCCTGCTCAGTGTTATAGAATGCATTTCAATCTGATTTTATTTCATCAAACTATATGGCTACTTTTATTCATGGAGAATATAGTAATAAACAGGCATATGGTTACAGATTAATAAATCCCTACATGTGCTTTAATAACCTTACCTTCTTGTTCTCTTTCAACAGTGTTGTTTGTATATTCTCCCAGCAGTGCTGGGAATACTGTGTTCTCTTGACTGTGCCTTGAGGACCACTGCGTGTTTCTGAGGCAGCAGCAGAGCTCAGCACAAACAGTTTCAGCACTTTCTTTGAAACACAAATGGAAATCCACTTAAACACAGTTTTATGAAGGAGCTGGGAATACTCACATTTTCTATAAAAGCTAAGTTAAAGGAGCATCTGGCTTAAATTGACAAAAGCTAGTAAACCTAGAGATCAGACTTGCATTCCAGCATTTATTCCTTCTACTGTGCTGTTATGTTGCAATACATGCGGTATGATATAAAGGTTCACCCACTGTTCAGAAGCCCATGATATAGGACAAGGGCAGATGTATTATCTAGGCACATTGGGGTGAAATTAATTCTTCCCTACACAAAAGTAATTTATCTGGAGTATGAGATTCTGCAGTATTCTAGAGGAAATTAACATACACACAACCCATGAGCAGCCTGCCGGGATGCACCACAGTCCCTCCAGGTCCATTATCCCCTGTTCTGTCTCTAAGTGGCACCCTTGCACTGGTGTATTTGTGGGTAGAGAGGAGACCCCTTCTACAGAGTGGTGGGCTGCAGAGAACCCTCTGCATGGCCCCTGCACCTGCAGCTAATCCCCACAGCAATCCTGCCACAGGCCTGAGGTGGCGCTGAGGGGCTTAACGTGGCACTCTGCAACTGGATGAAATTCACGCAGTGATAAGAAAAAATGGATCTGTAAATCTAAATCTCAATGCCCATACTAACTCACTTCCTTTTAAAATGGTAGTTGAATAAAATAATTTTTCAGTTATAAATATTGTAAAGTGGACCCAAGGCAATATATCTGTTCAAGTCCGGTTGAGTATATGAGCTAAAATATTAACAGCAAATATTGGTCTGTTGGTTCAACAGACAAATACACGCCTGAATGTTGTCCACCCCATGAAAAGGCTAGAATCTGTTCAGATTTAAACTTTGCAAAAGTCAGGGTGAGGATCATGCCCCCTCATATCTGAGTCCTATGGCTGTCTTCCTTCAGGTTTCCCCACATGAAAAAGGGCTCAATTTTATGGCCTAGCTACAAAGATAGTGGGTATAGATGGAGATGAGTATGGATGAGTAAAAATGAGATGGAGTGTAAAAATTCCACGCTGCCCAGATAAGGGTTAAGGATCTGTTTTGGGCTAAACCAGTCAGACTCTTCCACATCTGCAGGGTATGTCAAGTCTGGTGGGAGGTTGTAAAAGGCAGCAACCCAGTTCACTTGGTGGTAGACTGAAGAGGCAGCAGACCTTCAGTCCTCTGATCATGGGGAGGACCTGGTGGAACGCTGCAGTTCCTCAGATGACCACAGCCTGTTGGCTCATCTCCTGAGTTAAAGGAGAGTCCCAACTCCAAACAGTCCTTAGACACCAATAATGGATATTTGCCTGTGAACCCTGAATGAGACTATGGCCCTTCAGAGATGCCCTGAAGGAAAACAGTCCTGCCACAACCTTAAGTGATTTCATTTGGGTTTAATAGTCCTTTTGAACTTTGACAGCCCTGGAAGTGGGTCAGCTTCTATGGACTCAGACAGAGGACTGAATCTACCCCAACAATGTTCACTTCCTGCATATAGAAAACCAGAGGTAGGGTGAGCTCAGGGTCCTATCACAACCCTACTGCAGAGATAGTGTGATTTGAATACATTACACTAGATTTGATGTGCTTAGCATAACTCAGTAGTGACACTTGGGTCATTACCCTTCTTCTTCATATGGCTGATATAGATTTAGATCAACAACTATAGTTTTACATTCAGATGGTTAAGCCAGATAATTGTGTCAGGCATAGCAGGGTATCGCTCTGATGCCTCTTTCATATTTGTGAATCAGGCATTGAGTTATTATATGTTCCATAGTCTGTTCTGAGTGACCACAGTTGCACACTGGAGAGTCTTTAATTTTCCATTTGTGGAGGAAGTATCCGCATCCTCCATTGTTTGTGCAGATGTGGTTTAGGGTTGCCCATGAGCACACTGACCTTGCATGACCATTTGAAGAAGGTAGCAATCAAGACAAAGACAAGGGTCAACCTGGTTCAGAAACTGGTATGCACAAGCTGGGGAGTATCAGCATCAGTATTACAGACATCAGTGTTGGCCTTTGCGTACTCCATAGTCGAGTACTGTGCCCTGATATTGACCAGAAGTAGCCACACTTGACTTATTGATATCCAGCTGAACACTGCAATGTGGTTTATCACTGGAAACCTCAAGCTGAACCCAACATGTTGGCTGCCAGTGCTGTCACACATTGCTCCACCATCCATTTTCTGTAATGCTGCAACTCTTTGGGTACTGCCCTACTCATATATATGAGCAAATAAAATGTGACAGGTTCTCTGAGAAGTGGAATTTTGGCTGCCGGAGAGGTTGCTATGAGGAATCTCTAAAGTTTTAGTGAGTTTGGATAAACTTCAGATAAGCAACCAATTGCAACCAAACCTTTTGGGGTAACCTATCAACAAATATTATGATACTTAATGAAATTAAACACTATAGAGGAAAAGTATGTTAAGCTCTGGTGGATCTAAAGGAGTCATTACAGCCTAACATATATCCATGCTGGGTTTGGAGATATTACAAAACCTACTGTCTTCTGCTAATGAGTAGCACTGGTTTGTGGCATTTACTGTGATCTTGCACAGTTTCTATTGAACTGGGAAAAAAACCCAAAAGAACTTTGTGACAGAGAAGGCATCAATTCCCAATTTGTACAGCTTTTCTATTCAATTAAAAGCAACATTGTATGTCTATCTATAGTCAGAAATAGTATTAGTCAGGTCTTTAATAATACTTAGCTCTTATAGAGCACTTTAGATTTCCAGTGCTGTACAAACAATAACCTATTAAACTTTGCAACACCCATGTGTGGTGTGACAGGGTCAGGCCAGATGGCTACAGGAGAGTGATCCTATTGGGATCCGGGAAGTGGGCAGGCTTTGCTAAAGGATCCCCCCAGCCTAAGAGGGGGATCCATAGGACCTGGACACCAAATAAATACGGGGGACAACTAATGAAATAACAGGAACAGGAGTGTGGTCAAAAGGTCAAACAAAGAGAACCAGACGGGGACACTCAGCAGAGAACCCCGGACAGCGCCCACTGCTCCTCAAAGGCGTCAAGGGAGTCAGTGGACGCCGCCCAGAGGAACTGTGCCCGGATACTTGAATGAACTGAGGATCGGAAATAGGCCCCACAGTCACAGGAGACTCCATCGGCCAACCTCCTCACTCTCACTCCTCACTCACTTTTATAGATGGCCATTTTAGCTAGGGCCAGGAGGAGGATGACCAGGAGATCCTGTGACTTTGTGGGGCCACGGATAGGGAGTGCGTAAATAAGAAGTTGAGGGGAAAAGTGCAACCAAAAATGTAATAAAATATTCGTGAGGAGCCGGGCTACAGCCTGGCACACTCCAGATATATGTGTGCCAGGGTTTCCCTCACGCCGCAAAAGGGGCAGGTGTCTGGGATAGAGGTGAACCACGCTAAGAACACACCCAGGCTCATGGCTCCATGAAGAAGCCGCCAACTGATATCCTCGGGACCAAGGTGGAATAGAGGCTGGCCCACCAGGGCTCCTCACCCTCCAAAAGTGGCAGGAGGTCCCGCCATTTTGTATCGGGGCGGGACACACTACAGGAGAGTGATAGAAGGCAGATATATTAGCTCCAGGTTAACTAGGTCCCTTTTCCCTGGGTAAGATAACAGGGAAGGTTCCAGAACAATCAGGAACCTTCTGGGGACAATTAAGACAGACAGGCTGATTAGAAGACGTGCAGCCAATCAAGAAGCTGCTAGAATCAATTAAGGCAGGCTAATCAGGGCACCTGGGTTTAAAAAGGAGCTCACTTCAGTTTGTGGTGCGTGTGTAAGGAGCTGGGAGCAAGAGTCACTAGGAGCTGAGAGTGAGAACACATACTCTTGGAGGACTGAGGAGTACAAGCATTATCAGACACCAGGAGGAAGGTCCTATTGCGAGGAGGCCATGGGGAAGTAGTCCAGGGAGTTGTAGGAGTCACACAGCTGTTCCAGGAGGCACTCTAGACAGCCGCATTCCACAGGGCCCTGGGCTGGAACCCGGAGTAGAGGACGGGCCCGGTTTCCACCCAAACCTCCCAACTCCTGCTCAGACACAGGAGGAATTGACCTAGATTGTGGGTTCATGAAAACGGCCAAACTGAGGGCTCCTGTGAAGCTCCAAGGTGAGCAAATCCGCCAATAAGCGCAAAACCCACCAAGATAGAGGAGGAACTTTGTTACAGTGGTTAAATAGGTAAATTCTGTATTTCATTCACCATTTAATAAATGTTTTGTATAATAATGAGAAAAGCAACACAGTATTTTAAAATTAGTAAAAACAGTAGTTGGTTTTCAGATATCAACAATTTGGCCATTAAACATTGGAGTCAATGGTGTCATTTTGCCAATAAAGTGTTACAAGGACCCGAAGCTGGCACATATGTTTTAATATATAATTATCCTTTGTACATCTGCAAGCTGTTACTTTTAGAAAACTCTACTGGGCAAGTATTCATTTCATCTCTTTTCATAACTCCTCTTCTTTAACTAAGGCAAAACAGATGTTTTGCAAATCTGTAAAATGTCTTTGCTTCAGCCTGGGAACTTTGAATGGCAAGGTTGAGTCCAATGAGACCAATGAGAATATTTTACAATTGAATTACGGAAGCTCCTGATAATAGGGATTTATATACTGGGAACTCTGACAGACCCTTAATTATAGCAGAGTTAGATTTTAGATCTTGGTTCCGCTTGAGGGATTTTATGATG
Source organism: Lepidochelys kempii (assembly GCF_965140285.1). Classification (NCBI taxonomy): domain Eukaryota; kingdom Metazoa; phylum Chordata; order Testudines; family Cheloniidae; genus Lepidochelys; species Lepidochelys kempii. The sequence continues at coordinate 88,686,523 of NC_136380.1, forward strand.
AAAAGTATGCTTTCTTTATTATGGAATAATAAAAAGAACCACTGCTTTTCCTATTATATCAGTTTTATTGTATAGTTGAATGCAACTCAACTGACTGAAATTCTCCACAGAAACTGTTTCTTCAGAATAGAATAGATAAATGATGAGTGAATGAACTCAAACCACATGAATAGCATGTGGTGAAATATGCTGACACTGATATCATTCTCGATTCCGATGTTAATAAAACCAGCACCTGAGTTACAACAGGTCACTCAGTATTCAGTTGATGGGGATCCATTTGCTAAAAAAGATTGGCATTTGTCAAGGTTTTTTATAAGATTTACTCTTCTGATCTAGTGCGGATTGAAGTACATGCAAAGACTCCTGTTTACTTCAATGTGCTTTGGCTCAAGTCCTTAATGTCTAACTATGACTTTGAAGTCCTCTTTTTCTCATTTTTTAACTTTATTTCCTCTGAGTGGGAGGCCAGGGTCAACATTCTTATTGGGAGTTCAATGCAAGGTAAGTTCTGATCTGGAGAGGGGAGGGGAGGTGTAAATCTAGGTGCTACCTAGCTGCAGTGTAAGCTAGGATTAAATGAAACACCATTGAATGCATTGAAGCCAATGGGAGTTTTCAGGTCTCACCAACTCCAAGTTTTACTTAATATGAGGTGTCTCAGTGGGAAGAATTCACCCCTGTACAGAGTACCACCACATGGTCTCTTGACCATTTAAGTCCATCTTAATCACTCTATCCCTTACATGATGATAAAGCCTTGTGGTGGCCCTCTCTACAGAAGTGTGTTTAACCCACTATCTATCAAACATCCTATCAAATCAAATCTCAAGCCAGTTAATCATCAGAACATAGGAACTGCCAGATTCAATCAGAGCTGAGGTCCATTCAATTCAGTATCCTGTCTCCAACAGTGGTTAGCACAGATGCTTTTGAGGAAGGTGCAAGAACCGTGCAGTAGGTGGGTGCGGGATAGTCTATCCTACACAATCATTCTGGTCTCTAATCATTAGAGATTGTCTTAAGTCATGAATCATGAGGTTTACTATCAATTCTAAAACTTATTAATATTAATTATTATCAGTCTGAATATTCTTGTTACCCATGTAAATGCCCAATCCCTTTTAAATCTTGCTTTTTTTTTTTTTTTTTTTTTTGGCCTCAATGCCTTTCTGTGGTAATGAGTATCCCTGTCTAACTGGTGTTTGTGATAAATTTCCTTTTATCAGTTTTGAATTTTCCATCTTTTTAAAATTTCATTGACTACCTTGTTGTTCTTGTGTTTTAAGGCAGGAAGAACAGATATCCCAAATCTACCTTCTCTAGACCATGTCCCCTTGTATCTCCTTTCTAAGATAAATAACCCCAGTCTTTTCAAATTCTCCGCATATGGGAATTTTTTCTTGTCCTTGATAATTTCTGTCTCCTTTCTCTGAACCCACATCTAATGATACAGTATCCTTTCTAAGATGCGGGGAACCATTACTGAACACAATATTCCAGGTGAGGTTGCAATATTGATTTCTGTAATGGTTTTATAGTATTCTTTATGCTTTTCCTTATCCATCCTAATATAATTTTAGGGTTTTTGTACAGCTGCACATTGAGCACAGGTCTTCATTGAGCTATGTATAGTGACATCCAGCTCCCTTTTCTGAGTTGACACAATTATTTTGTGTTGACACGATGATTTAACTGGGAATTGGTCCTGCTTCGAGCAGGGGGTTGGACTAGATGACCTTCTGGGGTCCCTTCCAACCCTGATATTCTATGATTCTATGATTCTATGATTTTAGGATCTTGTAAGGTGTATGAGTAGTTTATTTTCCCCACCAAATAAGTTCAAGGACAGTCTAAGCACACTTTACTTGAACAGATGCGTGAAATCCTTCAAGTACTTACTTCCAATCAACTATGGATAGTTTGTCTGTATGTAATTTCCCTACATACGCTTCACGAGTCAATATTTTAATTTGATTTCAATCAATTACCTCTGGAAACAAATATTAGTAGCAAATATCAGCTTTCTCTGCAGTAGCTCATGTTTAATCTTGATTCCTCATCTACTTTTCCTGTTCTCTGTTCAACCATAAGCAGTATATCATAAGCTAATTGTGGAACAACTGCTGTGCACTGCGGTATATATTAGCAGTAGAGAGTTAATGCAGACTATCTGACAGCATGAGCTAGTTCAGAAGTACTAAAATGATTGTCTGTCCTTTTTTAATCAACACACTGTCATAAAAACAACCGTTTGAGAGAGAGAGAGAGAGCACAAAAAATCATGGTTAATATTACGCTTGTTTAGTCCTCATACAATGTTATTTTTGATGTGGAATTTATAGCTTCCAAAGAACATGATGGTTGGAAACTGAAGTTTATTTTTTTCCTAAATGGGATTAGGCTAAGAATGTACAATGTATGCCAGCCAAGCACTTATTTAGTGGATTTGTACATCAACATTTTCAGGCATCTGAGAATGCTTGCAGTTAGGAGGTGTAGGGTTAAATTATATAATATATATACATAGGGCTGATGTCACTTCCTATTTTTAAGATTGCCTGAAACTTCCCCTTAATAAGACTCTGTTTTGAGGCGCTAATAACTTTGCCGAATCAAACTCTAACCATTTGGGCTGAAATTTTCCATGGTGGCTGTCCACCTCAGTCTGTATTATTAATTATTTTTATTATTTTATTAGTTATGTTAGTGTTTGGAAACTTTCAGCCAAAACTGGTCAGGTGTTTGCAAGAACAGGTTTTGGGGGAAACATATTTTTTTGCCTGTGTTCTGGAGACCTTTTAATTGAGAACCTCTATCTCTCCAGTGCTTTGCAGCAGGGATTTGAAATTTGGCAAGGGGTGGCCTTTATGCTGGGGATGTGCCTTTTGCCATTCCTACAAAAACCCACCCAGATTTGGCCAAGTTATAAACTTTTCAAAAAATCTACACTGCATACTGCTTATGGTATTGTGTAGAGTTCATACACCACACACACACCCATACTATGTGTATAAATAGTAGTGTAAACTGTGAGGTACTGCTTAGGAGAGCAAAGACATCCCTGACCCCTGTGGATATGTACCCTACATGGCTTTCTACATTCTTAAACAGTGCCCCCACTGCGTTCACTTCTATTTTTAGCTGTGTAATGTCCCACTGTTTCCCCGCTGTGGAGCCTTTCCCGGGTGCCTCCCTCCTGCCAGAGCCTTTCACTGACCTGCATAGCTATACACTGTGGTATGGACACAGCCCACTTATCACTGTGGCATGTAGACATACATACCCTACACACTGCAGCCAGTTGTTGCAGTGTAGCCTTGGTTAGCAACAACTTAGTTTCCCATTTTCCACATTTGAACTCAGACTTAAAAACACACACAATAACAAGTTGTTTTGCAAATAAGTGATGGGTGAACTTCTTGCATTCAGACACTGGAAATATTTATTTTTGTGCCTAATTCTTAGAAGTAGAACTGTATCTTCAGGGTGGGTTGTTGTTGTTGTTGTTTTGTTTTTGTTTTTAAATTTGTCTGACTTCAGACAAAATCAGAAATCTACATGCTGGTGAACATAGAGCCTTAAACATGTTTGGTGAAATGTATTCCTATCTAGAGGACCTGGGCCGTTGGGTTACAGAAGATGGTGAGATTCAACATGAGGTACAGTCCAGACTGGGGAGTACTGGAAGAGTGTAAAATAACATCTCAGACTTGAGCCTGACGAGCCACTGAGACTGAAAGCCCAATTATGTAGAACAGTGGTGCCTTCCACAATGCTGTGTGGCACAGAAGCCTGGGCAGTAAAGAGACAGCAGGTTCAACACTTAAAGGTGTTTGAAATGAGATGTCTTTGCACAATTCAAAGTGTTACATCAAGGGACAGGTTATGAAATGAAAACGTTAGGATGGACGTCAAAGTTTGTGATGTGCCTGACAAAATCCAAGAAGTGAAACTTCAGTGGGTGAGTGAAAAGGAACTGCTGAAGCTAGCATGGCAAGAGAGGGTGGTAGGAAAGATACACCGAAGAAGCAATGGATGGATTGCATGAAAGAAGATGGTAAGCTGGTGGGCCTTGGGCAGACAATTATGCATGCATGATGGCCCAACCCTAGATGATGGGGTAAGGGGGGGAAAGAAGAACAAAGAAGATCAGCAAAAGGCCTACGCACATCTTAAATCCTACATCAGTCTTCAAAATATGGCCGCCACCCTTTTGGAGTGAGGGAGCTAGGTAGGAACAGGCAGGGTTTGGGCAATGATCAGTCTCCACAGCACTGTATTACTTTCTTAGTCCCATAGAAAATCCTGGTGCAAGTTAACACTGACTTGATTAACAGGACTATGCTTGCATTCCCCTTCTGAAGGTTACAATGGATTTGGGGGCCCTGATCATTGGGAAGCCATTTGGAAGTACAGGTGCTACCGGAGCTGTTTGTCAGGTGCTCCAGGATTCAAATCCAAACCTGTCATGTGAGAGATTTACCCTCTGTGCGACTGTGGTGCAGGATTAGATGAGTGAACAGCAGCAAACACCCCATTGCCAAAGACTGTGCCTATTTACTCAGATGGATCAGATGACTAGAAGCAGATTGACTGAAAGTCACTGGGCACAAAACTTCCTGTTCCTTTCCCACCCCTTCTTTGTCTGAGGAATCAGTTGCGAAGGCTGGTGCTGCCAAGACCCCTGAGACTAAGTTCCTGCTTCTTAGCTTGCTCCTATACCTTTGATTGCTCCTATTCCTTGTTCCTGTTACCACGCTTTGTCCCCACTCCTGCTACTATGCCTTGCTCGTTCTTCCTGGTTCCTGCTGCCTTGCCTTGACCCTGCACTGATGACTCCATCTTTGACCTTTGGTGTAACTTCAGATTCTGGCTTGACCCTTCACATGACTTTGTATTCTGAAAGCTTATGCCCAAATAAATTTGTTAGTCTCTAAGGTGCCACAAGGACTCCTCGTTGTTTTTGATGATACAGACTAACACTGCTACCACTCTGAAACCTGTATTCTGACTCTGGCTTTGATCTTTGGTGTGACTTCCTCCTCTCCTGCAGCTCTGAACACTAGGTCAGATTTCCCCATTTACAGGCTGTTAGGATATAGATATTCAGGCCTGTCTGTAAAGGCCTATACTCTAAGAATTTAGGTATATTCTTACACTTAGCTAGTTATAAGGGGTATAAAAGAAAGAATCAAAATCACTGTCTGTCGGTGTAAGGGCCTTCTCTTACTCTGACAGTCTGAGGCCTTGTTTTTAGGCTAAGGCCTCTGGCTAAGTAGCAGAGGCAGCCATAAGCTGGGAAGTAAATGGTCACATCCTTACATTCCAAACTAGTCTCATTGAAATAAGGTGCTATTGGGCTGTTAGGAATACAATCCTGTCCTGATAATGCCTATCACCTCCAGAGAAGGGGAAGTGCCTAGAAGGTAAAAGGAAACTTAGTTTGATAGCATCCTGGCTGGAAAGAACTCACTTATCAATAGCTGGGATGTGACATCCTCACTTCTGTATTGTTTTGTCATTATAGTTCCCACTTTGCTATTGTTTGTCTATATAATCTCTGTCTGGTTCTGTGATTGTTTCTGTCTGCTGTATAATTAATTTTGCTGGGTGTAAACTAATTAAGGTGGTGGAATATAATTGGTTACATAATCATGTTACAATATGTTAGGATTGGTTAGTTAAATTTCAGTAAAATGATTGGTTAAGGTATAGCTAAGCAGAACTCAAGTTTTACTATATACTCTATAGTCAATCAGGAAGTAAGGGGTGGGGGGAATGGAAACAGGGAATGGGGGTAAGGAAATTAGAATCATGTTTTGCTAAGGGGGGAATGGGAACAGGGACACAGGTGTAAGGCTCTGTGGTGTCAGAGCTGGGAAGGAGGATACTAAGGAAGGACATTGGAATCATGCTTGCTGGAAGTTCACCCCAATAAACATCGAATTGTTTGCACCTTTGGACTTCGGGTATTGTTGTTCTCTGTTCATGCGAGAAGGACCAGGGAAATAAGTGGGTGAAGGAATAAGCCCCCTAACACAGGCCCTGACATGGTTCCATCGTGGTACAAATCCAGTCAGCCCTGCCTCCCGTCCCACATACACCACCACCACACACACCCACAAAATCATGAGTTTGGCTTAAAATTGTGAAAATTAAAAATAAATTTTTGGGCAGTATACATTTTTTGCCTTTTGGTTTCTTAGCTTTTAATGAGCACTCAGGACATGTCTTCAGACTGCTCTCCCCAACAATAAGGGCTAGAAACTAGGGCTGGAAATCTGATCCTCCCTTTTTTAATGAAAGATTATCTGAAATTCTCATGTCATCACTAGCTTCCAGGAGCTGGGGCTTTAAGAAAAACACCAAATGTCACAAGTCTGGTGATAAAGTCACTAGAGCTGGCCTGTCTCCAGTGCTGAAGCACAGAGCCTCCATGCAGATGAGAAATGTATCATGAGACATTCTTGAGACCAGCACAGTGAATTGTGTGGCTGCACCCTGCTATTTGCATGTGAGGGCAATCTTTCCCTTACTCCTGACGAAAGCCTGAGGGAGAAACTCAAACTAGAAGCTCACAGTTGCACTACAATTACATGAGTAATACCTGTTGGTTGGAATACAAGCTCTACTGTTATTCGCACATACAGAGTGTCTTCCTCTACATTTTAGAAAGCTGAGTACACTATAGACACTCAAAAAATATTAATAGCCAAAAATTGACCAATGCCCCATTTAGAATCATAGAACTATAGGGGTGAAAGGAACCTTCAGAGGTCATCAAAGCCAGCCCCTTGTGCTGAAGCAGGATCAAGTAAACCTAGACCATCCCTGACAGCTGTTTGTCCAACCTGTTCTTAAAAACATACAATGATGTGGATTCCACAACCTCCCTTGAACACTTATTTCAGAGCTTAACTACCCTTATTAGGAAAATCTTTCTAACTATGTCTAACCTCAATCTCCCTTGCTACAAAGTAAGCCCATTACTTCTTGTCCTATCTTCAGTGGACATGGAGAACAATTGATCAACATCCTTTTTTTTAGCAGCCCTTAACATATTTGAAGATTACTATCCATCCCCGCCCTCTCAGGCTTCTTTTCTCAAGACTAACTATGCCCAGTTTTTTTAACTTTTGCTCATAGGTCAGGCTTTCTAAATTTTTTTTTAATTTTTGTTGCTCTCCTCTGGACTTGAGCCAATTTGTACACATTTGTCCGATTGTATGGCACCCATAACTGGGCACAGTACTTCATCTGAGGCTTCACCAGTGTCTAGTAGAGTGGGACAATTACCTCCCACTTCTTACATATGATACTGCTGTTAATACAGCCCAGAATGATACTGGCCTTTTCACAGTTGAATCACACTATTGGTTCATATGCTATTTGTGATTCACTATAAGCCCCAGATCCTTTTCAGCAGTACTACCATGTAGCCAGTTGTTCCTTATTTTGTGGTTGTGCATTTGATTTTTTTTCCTTACTAAGTTTATTGTTTTCCACTTGCTTTTATTAAATTTCATCTTGTTGGTTTCAGATTTCCAATTTCAGGTTGCCAATTTATCAAGATCACTTTGAATTCTAATCTTGTCATCTGAGGAGCTTGCAACCCCTCCCAGGGTGGTATCATTTGCAAATTTTATAAGCATAATCTTCACTCCACTATCCAAGCTATGAATGAAAATATTTAATAGGGCCGGACCCAGGACTGACTCCTGTGAAACCCTATTAGATATGTCTTCCCATTTAGCGGGCAAATCATTGGTAACTAATCTGAGTACAGTCTTTCAACCTGTTGTGCACCCACCTTAAAATAATTTAATCTAGACTAAATCCCACTGGTTTGTTTATGAGAATATCATATGGCACTGTGTCAAAAGCCTCACTATAATCAAGATATAGCTTATCTACTGCTTCTCCCCTGTCCCCTCGGCCAGTAACCCTGTCACAAAAAGAAATTGGGTTGGTTTGGTATGATTTGTCCTAGACAAATCCCCGTTGGCTACTCCTTGAGGAAATCCCTAATCACATTCCTCTACCATATCCTCATAGAATATATGTTATCTGTTTAAGATAGTAGGAAACTGCTAACTTCTGAATACATAACTCATATTGATGTGAATAGGTGTTACATATGCACAATGGGGAAAGAGTAGAAGAGTAAGTATTCTGTGGAATTTGAACGTTTAGGCTTCATTCAGATGACTAATGGATGTAAACTCTATAGTACAGAGGAGAGGTCAGTCTATCTGACTCCATCCGATGAAGTGAGCTGTAGCTCACGAAAGCTTATGCTCAAATAAATTGGTTAGTCTCTAAGGTGCCACAAGTACTCCGTTTCTTTTTGCGAATAAGACTAACACAGCTGCTACTCTGAAACCAGTCTATCTTTAGTTTCAGAGGTAAGCAGATTAGTTATCCAAATGCCCATGCAAAAAATCTCAGTGAAAAGAAGAAGAAAATCTACAGCATAACCTGATGCATTACAATATTTATGCTATGTGAGTAATGATGGCATACTAAAACTACCAGGAAAATTCTTTGTCACATATTATAGGAGCATTAAAGAAGATTGGTTAGTTAAATGTAATTAATTGATACTTGGGGAATGCTATTATTAGTTTTTGTAGCCTTCAGAAGGCTACACTATAGAACACTAGATCCTACAATGACATGTGAAGGCATCCCTGGGAAAAATGAGATACTCACTCTTTAGAGAAAGATAATCCTTTACCTCTGCCTCATTCCTCATTCTTATAAAGAACCTGATTCTGCTACCCATATACTGAGTAGAATCAATGAGTCTACTAAAGGAGGAGCACATCAACGTAGGTTGAGTTGTACCTATGTGGCATAGCTAACTTCCTTCCTAACACAGTAAATCCTGCTGTGCCTTGTCTGCCCAACTGTGATGGATGTGAAGGATTCCAGTCTCATGGAGGCTGCTTCTTCTCTCCCAGCAGGTACAGTTTAGTGATATGTGTAGTTCAATTAAGGGACCAGGGGATTCCTTAATCTCTGCATGAATGCATAAGGCAGCTCATGACTGAGACCTATATAATTACAATATTACTGTTATGCATGAGATCATCAAAATACTCAGTAGTTTAAAAATGTTATATCATAGTTCAGTATATCACAAAACAAAGTATTATGAGCCAAATAGTTAGACATAGTTGAAGAAGGTAAATCTGCAAAAAACAAAACAAAACAAAACAAAAACATACCCAATTTTCCCCTCAAAAACTTTCATCTGTGCATAGGGAACTCAAATAACTGTGTGCCTAGTTTGCATGCAAAATTATCTGTACTTTGTGTGTTTGTGTGTGTAATATAAAATTGGGGTGCAATGCACTCATGTATTTGTGTGTGTGTGTGTGTATGTGTGTGCACGCTTGGAGATATAGGTCATAAAACTGAGAATTTGGCCACATACCTATTGTAGCATCCCCTGCAAAAGCAAGCAGCAGTTAAAAAGAGATACAGAATTGCACAGCATGAGAATAAAGGCAGTACATTCTAGGAAATTATACCATACTTTGGGTCCTGCTATAAGACTGAATTTTATAGCCTATATCCTTCTAATATTCTGAACAGAAACAGAAAAGCTACAACCTTGTTCAAATATCAAGCATGGTACTAAAATAGCGTATAGCGAGAATAAGGACATACAATAGCAACACAAGTGGAGAAATTTCTCAGTGGCTTGACAGTATTCAAAGGCTGGTGAATGACAAGGAGAACAATGTATGTCAGACATGGCTCGCATGACAAAAGTACAATGCTCAGAAAATGGTTGGTAACCAGTCTCTTCCCCTAATGCTGGGAATGAATAATTTAAGCAAGATATATGTTGATGTTCTTTGGCTTGCTTAAAGGTGATAGATGTGTTTTACCCAGGTTACAGGGGATTTTTTTGTAACAAAAAGGATGGATTTTGACCTTTGGATTTAGGCCCAATACTTTGATTGCTGTTACACTGACTTTCAAGAATTTCATGCTAGCTACCAAATCAAACTCCAAATTCAAACTTACGCAGGAATAAAAAAGTATTGTGAAACTGGATTTCCTTCCCTGTTTCATGTACACCATTGTACAACTTGATGGAGCGAGTTTTTTGTCAGAGTTATGTTAAGTAAAAACTTCCTCTGAAGCAGTTTTAGAATCATAGGGTTAGAAGGGACTGCAGGGGTCATCTAGTCTAATCCCCTGCCAAGATGCAGGATTTGTTGTGTCTAAACCATCCAAGACAGATGGCTATCCAGCCTCATTTTGAAAACCTCCAGTGAAGGAACTTCCACAGCCTCCTAGACAGTCTGTTTCATTGTCCTACTGTTCTTCCAGATAGGAAGTTTTTTTCCTGAGATTTAATCTAAATCTGTTATGCTGTAGTTTGAACCCATTGCATCTTGCCCTGCCCTTTGTGGCAAGAGAGAACAACTTTTCTCCATCTTTTTCATGGCAGCATTTCAAGTAATTGAAGACTGATATCGTACCCACCCCTAAATCTCCTCTTTTCCAAATTAAACATAGCCAATTCCTTCAGTCTTTGCTCATATGGCTTGCATTCCATCCCTTTGATCATCTTTGTTGCTTGCATCTGGATCCATTTCAGTTTGTCTACATCCTTTCTATACATTGGTGATGAAAAATGAACACAGTGCTACAGCTGAGGGCCTGACCAGTGCTGAGTAGAGCACTTAATGGTAGTTCCACGAAGTCTGCATTTCTCCAGTGGACCTATCAGAATGTCATGTGGGGCTATGTCAAAAGCCTTGCTGAAGTCCAGGTATATTATGTCCATCACATTCCCCCTATCCACCAAACCAGTTACCCTGTCAAGGAAGGAAATCAAACTGGTTTGGCATGATTTATTCTTAGTAAATCCATGCTTGGTAGTGATTACCCATTCATCCTCCAGTTATTTGCAAATTGAATGTTTTATATATTGCTCTAACATCTTCTCAGGTATTGAAGACAGGCTGACTGTCTATATTCCCTGGCTCCTCCTTTCCCCCCCTTTTTAAAAATATGCACTATGTTAGCCCTTCTCCAGTCTTCTGGTACCTGGCTTTGACAGGCAAGATTCCAGTTTTGATGTCCAATAACCTAATCCATTATGGTAAACCCTATGTTCTTTCTTGTGATTAGATGTAAGTGGAACTGAAGTCTCCAGTCTATATATAAACATCTATATTCATGTCCTGGAGGTGTAATTGTGTGAGTTCTGACTCTAGTTTTAACCTTGTGTAAATGGAGTTGCTTTAACAATTCTGTAGTATCCATTCAAGAAAACATGCAATAGATCATCATGTTGAAGTCCTTTCACGCCCTTAGGGAAAATTCAAAAGAAAATGAATACAAAACTGCATGCCAAGTACTCTTTAAAAGAATAGATTAACTAAAGGGAAAATGCTTATTGATTGGAAAAATATTAGTCAAATAATTCCATCTGTTCAGTGGTTGAGAGTAATTTTTTACTACTTTTTTTAAAAAAATTGTAGCATAATTAGGAGGTTGAATGATACTTGTGTACCATTTCTAATCTGAAATGGTTGAAGTTTATGGGTGTGATAAATGAAAGCTATTCTGGGTGCTTAATCCTTGTAGTTCCTCTTTTAAATTCTAGCAATAGCTTGAGTTCCCAGATGTATTTCTTTCTTTCTTTTTTTTTAGTTAATAAAATTTACCTTTTTTAAGAACAGAATTGGATTTTTGTGTCTTAGGAGGTTTGTGCACATGTTGTTTAATTAGCTGGTGGCAACAGCTGATCTCCTTTTTTTTCTTTCTCAGCTCTTCCCCGGGGGGTGGGGGTGGGTGAAAGGATTTGAGGGTACACCACAGAAAGGAATTCCCAAATGCACCTTCCTGGGCTCTCAAAGGGGTTCTGCACTTGGGTGGTGGCAGCATCTACCAATCCAAGGTTAGAGAAAAGCTGTAACTTTTGGAGATTAAAACAAGCCTGGAGTGGCCAGCATTAATTTTTAGAATCCTTGCAGGCCCCCACCTTCTGCACTCAAAGTGCCAGAGTGGGGAATTAGCCATGACAATCGGAGTACTCAAAATTCCTTCTTTATAAAAGAAAACCCTAACGAAACAAAACTTAGATTTCATTTTAAAAAAGAGGTCCTAATCCCCCTGCCATTGCTTTTTGATTTCAGAATATTTCTCTTTGTCCATCTTATGCTGCCAAAGTAGCAAATTTACCAAATTCTTAGTGTTGTCTATGTAATTTATATACAGTTTATATAAAGGAGGGATGGATTGTTGCCTGTACAGTTCTTCTAGCAAGTAAATGTAGGGCTTTGTTAGTACAAACAACATTTTATTCCCCAGCAATTAACAGTAAATAGTTTGTATTTTTCTTCCTTTCCAGTAAATGTTCCTTACTTAACCCTGAATCTCCAGTGCCTAGGTTCTCTTCCTCTTTAGAAATTGATCACTAACAGAACAAAAAAAGTTCATTATTGTCCAACTTTACTTGTAGTAACATTAGATATTTCATACTGACATTTTTAGTAGTATTCATTAATTTGCAATAGCCTTCATAGCTGAAGAAATATGCATTCAGAAATGATGTGTCATTGGGTTGCATCAAATAGCAAGGTTTTCCAGTGTCCACTCTGGAGACTTCCATTTCTTTGCAATAGAACGAGGTGTATTCCAGAGCATTTATGATGCCATTATAATTACTCTAATGGGTGATTGCACATCTGACTGTAGAGTTCCCACATCATTCATCTAAAGGAAATACCATACATGTATATTGCATGTACGTCATTACTCGTGCTTTGCTCTGTCGCTTAGCACAACTAGGAGAAACTGATTAGGGAAGCAAGAGATATCATGCCAAATTTAGCCTTACAATGCAACTCCACTTCAGTGAAGCCATTTCAGAGATGAATTTGTTTCATAGAATGGAAAAAAAATTCTTGACCCACTAGAAGCATTACTGCTAGTAACGGCAATTTCAAAGTAGAAGCCGCTCTTCACTGAGTGGATAAGGGCAAAAAGTTAGTATCCCATGTTCATATTTTGGCACCTAACTGACCTGACTTTCAAAAGTGCTAAGCACCTATCAACTTCCATTGTGATCACTGGAGATGCATCAGTTTATGCAGTTCCTGAATTTGTCCTTTAGCATTTACTATACCAGAACATATCATTCATTCATTTCCTAGTCTCTCTCAGCTATGTCTTCTATGATTTTGTTTAATTCTTTTCTGCTATTTTCAGTTGTGTGGTGCTTTAAGCATCTGTTCCTGCTTTCTCAGTACCATAAAGGCACCAGGCAGCCTGAGGGACCCACCATTTAGTCTCCATACTTAGTGATTAATCTATCAGTGTATCATAATTTCTGAAGCAGTAATAATGCAATAGGGCTGTATTACCTTCTGGTTAGTTATAGTTTAATATCTTACAATTTAATGTCAGATCATACAGTTGTATCTGTGCATATATATTGGTGCATATACTGTACACATTTATATTTTCTATATGACATTGTATCCTTAATGGCTGCACCATTGTATCCTTCAAAAATATAAATCAGTTCACTTTTGTTTTTGTTTTCCTTACAATTCAGCTAGGGCTGCCTGACTGATTTTATGGCCATCAAAATAGTCCTGCTGCTATTGAAATGCAGGCAACTCAATCATCCTCTTTTAAATCAACTTTCTCCTCTATCTCCCTCCCTAAAATGGCAGAGTGTAGAAAGTAAATAGAGCTGGGAATAGGCTTGATCATGCTATTTCCTACTTTAATACAGGAAATAGCATATGAATATTTTTCTCACATTATTTCCCAGCAGGAAAGCATGGAATTTTATATGTATTGGTCCATTTATCCTTCAAAGCCCAGCTAAAGGTTAGATTCCATTGTGATTCAAAGCTGATTATTATTTTGTTGGAACTGGTCTTCCTATCTCTAATAAGTTTTGCTGTATTAATGGATTAAAACTCACCAGTTCCAGAAAATTGCATGGAAAAGTCCAGGGGGCAGATCATGACCTAAAAATCCACACTTGGATTCTGCACATGGATTTCACCCTTCAGCCATGGAAGAGGAACTACTTTCCTCCATGATACCATTTTCCTTTTCCCAAACCTCTTTTCAGGGCTGGACTCTGTTTATGAAAGGGGGTGAGGAGCAGACAACTCCACATTGGGTAGGTGGAGCAATCTTGGGGAAGCATATCATCCTCCCACAGGCTTAGTGAAGATAGCAGTAGGCTGTTTTATTATTGCCTAGGAATCAGCCGGGTGCTATCTTCACTAAGCCTGTGGGAGGATGATATGCTTCCCCCAGATTGCTCCAACCACCACAGACCTCCCTTTTGGGGGGAATCCCTATTTAAAGAGCTTTGAGATAGCTCTCAGACCTCGTGGAGTTTCAGGTTGAATGGATTCAATGGAATCAACCTTCCAGGACTGTAGGGCCTAGCAGGAATTCAGAGCTGGTGCATATGCGAGGGACCTCTTCATGATTAGCCATGGTGTCCTACAAATAGTTCGTCCTGGGTTTTGGTGAGGCCCTGTAATTAATTGTGTCTCATATATCACCTCTTCCATAAACGAAACAACGTGGGAGAAATGATGTGAGGAGGAGCTCACAAAAGGGGATAATTCAGCCATATTAATTTGTGGTAAGAACTATACCCTTGTAAATACTCTGTAAATACTCTGATATTTTAACCTGAAATTATCTTTGCATAACCCTTCTGCCCAAGTGGAGCTGGCCCAGGTTCTTCGGGGTCCGCTGTGATCTCTGAATTATTTAGCTTTTAGGAGGGTTTTAAGTTTTGGAGTTTTTGCGGGGTGTTCAATTTTGCAACCTCGATTTTTGGTGCTTTTGTGCCAGTCCAAACTGGCTTTTTGTGGGTTTTTTCACTTTTTTAAAACACAATGGCTTTAGGGACGTGAAGCTCTGCTCCCCCCGCCCCTCCTCAACATCTTGCCTGTGACCTCTGCAGGTCAGTGTTAGGGGGCTTATTCCTTCACCCACTTACTTCCCTGGTCCTTCTCACATGAACAGAGAGCAACAATACCTGAAGTCCAAAGGTGCAAACAATTCAATGTTTATTCGGGTGAACTTCCAGCAAGCATGATTCCAGTTTCCTTCCTTAGTGTCCCCCTTCCCAGCTCTGACACCACAGAGCCTTACCTGTGTCCCTGTTCCCATTTCCCCCTTTAGCAAAACATGATTCCAATTTCCCCATCCACATTCCCTCTTCCCATTTCCACACACACACACACACACACACACACTTCCTGATTGACTGCAGAGTACATAGTAAAACTTGAGTTCTGCTTAGCTATACCTTAACCAATCATTTTACTGAAATTTAACTAACCAATCCTAACATATTGTAACATGATTATTTAACCAATTATATCCCACCACTTTAATTAGTTTACACCCAGCAAAATTAATTATACAGCAGACAGAAAGAATCACAGAACCAGACAGAGATTATACAGACAAACAATAGGGAAATGGGGACTACAGTGATAGAACAACAAAGAAATGAGGATTTCACATCCTAGCTATTGATAAGTGAGTTCTTGCCAGACAGGATGCTATCAAACTAAGTTTCCTTTTACATTTTCTAGGTACTTCCCTTTCTCTGGAGGCGATAGGCATTATCAGGACAGGATTGTATTCCTAACAGCACAATAGCACCTTCTTTCAATGTGACTAGTTTGGAATGTGAGGATGTGGCCGGTAGCTTCCCAGCTTATGGCTGCCTCTGCTGCTTAGCCAAAGGCCTTAGCCTAAGAACAGGGCTTCAGACTGTCAGAGTAAGAGAAGGACCTTACACCGACAGACAGTGATTTTGATTGTTTCTTTTATACCTCTATAACTAGCCAAGTGATAAGAATACACCTACATTCTTAGAGTATAGGCCTTTACAGACAGGCCTGAATATCTGTATCCTAACAGTCTGTCTCTTAGTGATTGTCATTTCTCAGTGATGTTCAGCTCTTAGCACACTGTCCCACCACAAATGATTTCAACTCTTTTGACGGAGCCTATTTAGCTCTATCTTTGAACAGTGGGGAAGAACAGGTTAAATCAGACTGGGGACCCTTAGGTAGAGTCCACACCTCCTAACTATGGCACCTGTCCCCACCCCTCTTGCTATCACAAGGGTCTGGCATTAGAGCCCCTGGCTTAATGACATCCTTTCAGCTGAGGGTGATCTCGTCATTCGGACAGGTTAAGCAGTGCTTAAGTTCTGCTCCTCTTTACTCATACAATAAAGACAACAACATTTCGCTATCCTTGCATTCAGTATTAAAGTCAATTGTAACCCAACACCAGCCAAAGTTGATCACTTTGAGCAACCCTGCTCCATCTGCTAGATTTCTAGGCATAGTAGGTGTGTTCATTTAAATAGAATTTGCTCCTGAAGGCTCTTCCCCTCTCAGCTAGCTGTCAGGGGAGAACTCATTCAGACCCTGCTTACATCTGTAAAAAACAATACTATTTTGTTTATAATTATTAGAAGGAGTTGTTGGGTTATAGTGGCTTTGGGTTTCCCCCTTTTCGCCTCCTACTTGAGGTTTCCAGTAATACTAAGGTCATATTTCCCTATTTCCTGATATGTTAAATATCTTAAACACAAATCCTAAAGTACATAGTAAATATTGTACTAGAAAGGCAGTGTGGAGTAGTGGTTAGATGGCATGAATGAGCCTAAGAAATAATAAAAATGGAACATCTATTAGGTTTCCTAATTTATTTATTATTATTTACAGTTAAGACATTAATACAGTGTCTTATTTTGAGTATCAATTACATCTCTGATGTTATATCACTGAGGTCAACAGAGTTACAAAAAGGGTGCATTTGATCCATTGTTAAAACTATATGTCCAATTTCCGTGTAATTTGCTTTTGTTACATGACCATTCTAGCCTTTGAATTTCTTGTAAAAGAATGACCCTTTGAGAAACTGAGAGGCGTGGGTGGTTTTTGTTTTTGTTTTTTCTCCATTTTATGATTAGAGCTCTTTCATGTTTAAAGTATATTTACAGGTTTAATCTGGAGAAAGTCATATTTACATAAAACTGCCATTACAAATTGAGCCGTTTATCGTGTTGACAATGGGAAGCATGGAATAATCTAAAAGGAATGTATCCTTTTAGTATTCTTCATTCGACAGCATGTTTTTTTGCCATTTTTACATTAAAAAATACAGTCTACATGAGAAATAGAATTTCCTGGTGGTTAAATAGCTAACATAACCACCAGAACATTTTAACAAATACCAGCTAAGTGACAACAGTCAACAAAAGAGGCCAAGTGCGGAGTCCAAGAAGTTTTCTAGAAATACCATGTAAGGTAGCAAAGTGTACTGTATGCAAAGTGTCCTTTTGTAACATACATAAAAAGTATGTTACAAAAGCACATTTTATACTTCTACATTTCTAGGCTATTTGGGAAAAGCCCAGTCTTCCTTGATATGGAGTTAAGAAACAATGAAGTGGAGACAGAGATGTTTAATGAGATGATGGAAATAATGGCTGCTGCAGCTGCAGTCATGACGATCTATTCATTTGACTAATGTCCATAATACAGTTGTTTCATTGAGATGCTGTGGGTACTTATCAGGTGGCACTTGAATCTTTATGTCCCAATCAAAAGTCTTTCCAAGTCCAATAAGAGTCTTTCCTTTGATTTGAATAGGTTTTGGCTCATGGTCTTATTTCTGACCAGTCCCTTCAAACTGGAGCTGTTCCTCTTTATGTTAATTTCCAAGCTATACACTGATTAGAGTTCCTTGCAGTGTGTCTGTGGACTTCTCCTTTCAGTTACTGTATTATGCTACTCATGCAATGGGAATATACTTGCTGTAGTCTAGACAGATACATCTATTTTTTTTTCTGGTGACATGCTGCAGACTGAGATTTACTTTTAAACTTTCAGACAATAAGATAACATAAACACCTCTAATGGAAATGTATACCAAATACATCAACCTTAGCAACTGATTTATTAGAATTAATGTTTATGAAGTCAAAAGCAATACTATTAAACAGACAGTTTTCATCCTAGGCTATGTTTATATGATCTCCAAAGTCATCCACTTCAAAGGCTAAATGAGTTCTTTGTAAGCAGAATATTAAGGCAGGCAAATCATTTCATTATCAGTCTATTACATCAATGCATCAGGATTTCTTCTGAATGCAGGCTGTTGATATTCCCCTGTCTTCTTTCCAGCTGGCAGTTTTTGGCACTCCACTGAATTTTACAGTTCATAGCAACTTCAACAGTAGAGGCCATTCATAATCTTACACTTTGAGAGTCTTTCATAAAGTGTAGGCCTACATGCCATACATACAAACAAATTCTCTCAGATTAGGGTTCCAATAATATTTTTGGCTAGCCATTAAAGGAATTTTATAATGTCATATCTCGTAATGCTTAGCAAATATTCAACTTATTCACATTTATAGGGTAAAAAAATCAGTGATATTTCCTGTTTAAAATTATATAAAATGTCTAATTTGGGTATTATGAACAGTGTGAATCCTTTACAATTGATGTAAATCTTTGAACATGTTTACTTCCTCAGTGTTGTACTCATTAATACAGCATCTCAAAATAAACAATTAATTCTTGCAGTATACAAAATCTAAAGCATGTTGCAATGTGTACATTACAGGATAGTTTCGTGTCCAAAAGTAAAGGAATGACATTTGCACTGAGGATGGTGGAACCCTTATAAAGCTCAGATTCAGGTTCTGATCTAGACCATGAAGTTAGGTGAATTTCCAAAATGCAAATCCGACCCAGACTTTACTTATGTTTTAGTGATAGGGAAAGGCCATTCTTGGTTAGCCACTTGCCCCATTCAGCTAGCTCTCCCCTTTGCCCTGAACACTGAGGTTAAATAAATTCTTCCTGGTCACCATCTGTACACTCCCTCACCCCGTCTGTGCTTTCAGAATGGGATGCTGAAGCATGGACTAATTTTGGCTTGTCACAGGGAAGCATAGAACTCATTCCCCTCTCCACCCCCCCACCCAAACCAGGAACTTCCAAGACTGTAGGCTTTTCACAGTTGTTTCCCTGCAGTTGATTTTCATAAGTGTGGCATATAAAATATTGTTACATTTACAATCTCTGTACTACACCTTAAATTTTGAGTGACTATGCTTGTCTACAGAGCAGCTGCCACTTATGCAAGGCATAGTAAAGTCATAGATCTTTAAGGCCAGAAGGGACCACCAAATCTAGTCTGAACTCTTCCTGTACGTAACAGGCTACCAGCACCCACACACTAAACCCAACAACCAAAATTAGACCACAGGGAGACAATAGGAAGGAGCAAAGTGTACCAATGCCCAAGGCCCCTGCAATGTTTAGGGAAACTATTAATTGAAAGACAGCAAGTGACCCAATGGTATCCTGCAGAGGAAGGCAAAAAAAAAAAACTTTAAGGTCCCTGTCAGTTTGACCTGGGAGAAAATTCCTTCTGCCCCCACAGATGGAGATTAGTTAGACCCTCAGCATTCAAAATGGTCATGGAAACTTAATTTGTGTCATTCTTGCTTTGTTGTCATTTAGGATGAAAGCATATAGCTGTTTTTGTTTTGTTTTGTTTCCATATGGAAAAAAGTAATATGGTCCAATCCTCCTTTCACTGAAATTAATGGTGAGACTTCCATTGGCTTCAATGGGGTCAGTATCAGGCCCATAGTGATACTGAGTATCAAACTAACCCAATTCTCAAAATTCAGGTTCAATCAGCTGACTTGAAATTGTCTGGTTTGGATGCACTTCCTTTTTGCCCTCTGATTGAAGTAATTTCCCTCCTCTGTTTTCATATATGTTGAATGTTAGTGAATTATTAGCATTAACCATATAAACCATTACCACAGAATCCAGTGTTACTTTTTTATTGATCAGGGTTGTTGTTTTTTTCTGAAGGTTTTTAATATTTTTCTTCCCAATATGTTTGCAGATAATAAAGGCAGTGTCAGGTCAATGGCAGCCTCCCTTCTGTTCACAATTTTTTTCCATTGTTGTGTTCCATTGTTCCATTTCTCCTGTTTCAAAATTCACATAAAAAGCATTGGGCTTTATTGTCTTAAAGGGACTCTCTGCAACACTGTTCTTCTTCTGCCTTCATTTAGGCACCTCCATCGTACCATCTTTGACCCCTGATCCTCAGACCCCTATCGTGAGACCTCTGCAGATTTAGAAATCTATTTGTGGGTAGGTGGGGATGCCATTTAAGTACATAATCAGATATAATCCCTTTAAAAGTAACGGGAGGCTATTTTAAATAGCATGTCATCTATTTTGGATTCAGATATAGCTGCTTGATGAGATAGAATCCAGAAGAAGGTAACTTTTAAAACCAAGACAAAATAGACCATAACAGAGGAAGCAAATGCTGGGATCAAATGTACAACCTCTGATTTCTAGTTTGAGAGAGGGCTGACTTGATAAATAGGGGAGTGGAAAGAAAAAGAAACCAAAACTTTTATGCAGAGTCTCTGGTGCAGGAATCTTGACAGGCCTCCTTATCAGTGATGGGGGATGAGCTGAGTATGGTACTTAGAGGGAAGAAATGATGTTAGACAAGAATCAGCATGGATTCAACCAATTAAATCTTTTGAGACAAATTTAGTGTCTTAACTAACCCACTAACACAGGGAATAGGTGGATCAAAGGCTTTTTTTCAGTATCTTATAGAAAACTCGTGGAACTATTTCCTTTATTTTCATGTGTCATATGCAATGAAAAAAAATCCAATTCACCATTTTGGAAATAACCAAAAATGTAATGCACATTAAAGAAAAAAAAATATTTAAGAGAAGCACTTTTTTGATCCTCAGACAAGTTATGTTCATCGCTAACCTTCAATAATGTATGTTTTATTTATTTATTTTCCTTATTTTTCCCTCCTTGAGTTTCATGCTATTTTGGATTATGCATACTTTTACTTGTCTTAAATTAGGCTCTGAGCCTTCTGCAAGTTTCACAAAATTGAAATCAATGTAATTTTGTGTGAGTACAGAGGTGTGTTTGGATGGAAGAGCTTACAGGATCAGAGATTTGGTTGTGAGCCTTTTAGTGCAAACATACTATTTTCTTATGTATTTCTGGCCATCATCCTGATTGGGTGTTCGCTTAATGTGATCAAACAACTTTGAAGAATGAGTAAACTCATAAAAAATCAATCTCTGTTTATGGATAATTTGCACCCAGAACAGAAGGGCTAAATTAATCGATTTGCTGCAAATAATTCACCCACCTCTAAAGTTGCAAGTCAGATGATTTAGAAAAATAATGCCATTATTAAAATATTTGTTATTTGAGGGGTAAATGAATATTGATAATTCTGTATGAATGGGAACATCTTTTATAATCCACACATTTACAGCATCCATGGATAACATAAAAACAGTCAAAAACACACAGAAAGTAAATGAAGTAAAAGGAATTGTGCAGATTATAATAATGAATGCATAGCTTTAGAACATAAGAGATACTGACAGCAAAAATCCTTAAGGTGTGATTAGTATGCAGGGATTCATAAAACAAATGTACTACCAAGTGAAGAAATGGAAGTGACTACAATCACAATATGAGTATCTCAGATTCCAGTGGAAGGGCCACGGTGAGGGCTGCCCCTTGCTGACACTCCATGAATGTTCCACTGAAGGAGCTGGGGCACCTAGAGATTCTTTTGAGCTGTGGGTATGTGATTTTGAAGAAAACAGGTGGGTTAGCAGGTGGGGAATTTGATATCTAGCTGATCATCTTTAAATTATCTCAGGTCCAAGACTAGCATCAGAGACTTTGTCTACACTTGCATTGGCATATAGGGTAAGTATAGCTACGTACCACAGTGAAAGGCAGACTGTGTCCATACTCGCTGAGGTGTGTAGCTACACATGGCTGTGATAGGTTCTGGCAGGTGGGAGGCAGTGGGGAAAGGCTCTGGTGGAGGGGGAGCTCCTGGAGCCTTTTCTCTGAAGCAGGGAAAGACTCTAGCAATGACAGTACACTACATCAAAATAGCAGCATAAATGTTGGAGGCACTGCTTGGGCATGTAAACAGGCTACTCTACTCACCTAAGCAATGCCTTACTATCTACTCTGCATTTATACCCATGCTAGCTGGGTGTGCAGTTTGTGTACTCTGTGTGCCACCATAAATGTAGACCTACCCAGAGCGGAAGAGAGATCAAGTGATTGGGGGGTTAGCCTGGGACTCCATAAATCCAGTTTCAATTCCCTGTTCTAATAGAGATTCTCTGTGTGACCTTGGCTAAATCATTTCATCCCTCTGCTTCCATTCCTCATCTGTAAAATGGAGTTAACAGTACAGTAGAACCTCAGAGTTATGAACACCTCAGGAATGGAGGTTGTTCATAACTCTGAAATGTCCATGACTCTGAACAAAATGTTATGGCTATTCTTTCGAAAGGTTACAACTGAATATTGACTTAATACAGCTTTAAAACTTTATTATGCAGAAGAAAAATGCTGCTTTTACCCATCTTAATTTCAATGAAACAAGCACAGAAACAGTTTCCTTACCTTTTCAGATCTTATTTTTAAAACTCTCCATTTATTTTTTATTAGTTTACATTTAACAAAGTACTGTATTTGCTTTTTTTGTTTCTGCTGTTGCCTGATTGTACTTCCAGTTCCAAATAAGGTGTGTGGTTGACAGGTCAGTCTGTAATTCTGATGTTTCTTACTCTGAGGTTCTACTGTACTTTTCTCTTGGAGGATATAAATGTATTTTTAAAAATGAGTTATTCAGATAGTACAGTAAGGAGGGCCATGTCCATTCCTGACATAGATGGGGTTTTGATGTCATGTCAGGGACCAAAGGGTCCCACCTAGAGAAGTGACAGTTGTATATATACTGGGGAAGAGGGGAGAAACAGGTGCAACATTAATGTTGGGGTCAGGGAGAAATACAGAAGACCATGGTTAGTGCCAGTGAATTTCTGAGTGCACTTGGTTTTTATGCCTCAGAACAGCACCTGGGGCATGTGGCAGTTGCCTAGAAATTTACTACCTGTCATGTTGTATTACTTCAGTAGAAATTAAAAGAGTTAAAATACTCTGATTTATGAGCTTGCTTCCACTGAGCTCCCCTAGCCCCTCTGCCCCCTGCACGTGTTGGGAGCAGAAAATATGCAGATCTGAGAGGTGGAGAGAGGAAACAGGGTCTCTGTATGGAGACCTTATACCTCCACCAAAGCTCTGGCCCTGTGATGATGTAGCTCCACTGGTATCACGCTGTCAGGGACCCTCCTGGTCACAGCTGTCCCAGGAAGATCCCTGCTGTGGCACAGGGACAGTGGAATTAGGGTGCATAGGGGAATAATGTGTATCCCTGTGACCAGCCCAGGCTTTCCCCAGCCTGTCCTATCACATGAGAACATACAAATATATGTAAACGTACTGCGATAGTACTGTATTATGGTAAGACCCCCGTTACTAACCTGCCCTTTGCTGTATACCTTGATTAGCAGGTTGTATGTGAGTAAACAAGATAATTCACTCCGCATTGACAGTTCTCCAGTGTTGGGTTCTTTTACACAGCAGCAAAAAAGTCACAAGTTTCCTTCTCTGCTATCCTTACCACATCTCTCTTACCCTGACAACTTACTCATCTCCAAATGACTAACTAGACTTATTGCCTCTAAGAAATTACAATTACAAGGGCCCCTGTGTATAATGCAATTATGTGGCTATTCAACTAGATGCATACTTTCTTTCTGGGGGGAAGGATTAAACATTTGCCATATAGAGGGGCTCTAGAATCTAAACTTTTTTTTTAAATCAGTTTTCAAAGCATGAACCAGATGCAAATGATGTGGTGATGTCTGACTCAATAGGCAGCCTGGAATAATAGCTCTAAAGATGTGTAAACTGCTCTTACTTTTCTCAACTTCATGTGGGCTCTCAAGCCCAATGACAATTACATTTCCACATAGTTAGCGCTGTCACTGCTGATTATGTCAGCAGAAACATTCAGCAATTATACTGTCTTGTTGTTGATTGTACTAGCAGGTATTTGGGATGGGGAGCAGGGAGACAGATAATTGCTATTGAGGATTAGTGGTGTTGAGAATGAGGCATTCAGAGCTCCATCTCATCAGAGCTACTTGCCCAAAATGTGGAAGGAGAGAAGGATGTATCATATCTCCTAAAACCTCAACTACTTCCTGGGTTCCAACCCCCCAAAAAGCTTCCCATGCTATCTTGGGTGCCAAAATCCCTAACTGATCCCTATCTAACTGAGAAAAAATTAAATTTTCCCCAACATATTCAATATGTAAGGGGACTGTTGCCCCCATACTAACATTCAGTGGGGGTGTTTTGGTTGGCTAGCTCCCAGTACTAAAAAGGGGGAAGGGTCGATGGGGAATCAGGACCCTGAGACTGACAGCCCCCAGGAACAATGGGGAGAGGCCAATGCTCCAAGTCAGCCTGAATGACAGGGCAGGCAGGCTAATCAGGGATTCAGGAGGCCAGGGATGTCCCGTCCTCCATGTGAGCTTGATTTGCCTAGGTCAGACAGAGTGGGGCCGAGCTAAGGAGAAAGCAGGGTCCCAAGCTAAGCTGGGGAGTAGAGCTGTGCCAGATCCAGAGAGAGCAGACCCTGTCCTGGGAGCAGAGCTGCAGCCCCAAGGCCAGAGGCACAGCCCAAAGAGAGCAGACCCTGTCCTGGAAGCAGAGCTGCAGCAACCAGAGCCAGAGGGGCCAGAAAAGCAGCCCAGGAAGCAGGTCAGTGCTGGGAGCAGAGTCACAGAAGCAGCCTGCAGAGCAGACCTGTCCTGGGGGAGCAGAGCTGCAGCAACCAGAGGGGCCAAAGAAGCAGCCCAGGGAGCTGGAGGCAGAGCAGCAGCAGCGCAGCGACAGAGTGGTGGAGCTGGGGCTGGAGCAGTCCGGAGCTGGGTGTGGTGAGCAGCTGGGTAGATCGAGGGGGACCCTGGGCAGCGGGCCCAGTACAGGGAGACGCCTCAGCCAAGGGGCTCTGCAGGCCAGGCTTGGATCATAACCCCGACAGGGCAGGGGCGATACTGAGCAGAAGGGTCCTACCACTTACAGCCTGAGAGCATGTGGCCACCACCAGAGCAAGTGTCCAACCCACAGCATCCCTGCAGCCCAGCCAGGGCCTGAGAAGAAGGCCTGAGACTTACAAGGAACAGACTGTGAACTGCCCTGACATTCCAGAGACACTGTTTGTGATGTTCCCTGCCACAGAGCGGGTTGATGTGTTTCCTTTAAACTTTCCCATTTTCCCTTATTCTTTTTAAAATTAATTGTTGATTAAATAACTTGCATTTCCTTTAACTTGTATGTAATAGCCAGTGGGTCAGAGAAGTGCCCAGTGCAGAGAGAGTACCCCCCAGAGTGGGGACACCCTAGCCCCTGTGCTAGGTGACCACAGCAGGGTTGGGGGTCGAGCCCCCCAGGAATCCTGGGCCCAACCTTGTTGGGGTTACAAGGACTCTGCCAGACAGGAGAGTGGAAGGGGAGTCCTCAAGGGCAGGGAGGCCACTGGGTAAAGGAAGTGGGAGCGAGGACTCAGATCCTTTCGCTAGCCTACTTCACCGGGGTAGTGCAGAAGCCAGGAAAGTTCCCCACAATAGTGGGACTATTCCCCTGCTTACAGATAGTTCAGTTAAAAGGTTTTGGTGTAAATCTCTGGTATGTCCCTTGTAAATGTGGGAGCAGAATGGAATCAAAAGAATATAACACAATACATTGGATGCTGGAGAGAGGCAATGGAGAAAAAAAAAAACAGTTAAGAGGAGTGGGAGGAAGAATCCAGGATCTCTGGTTTGTAATTTAGGACTAATATGCTGCTTGGGACAAGAGGCCTAGAAAATAGTGAACTGCCCCTTTTCCCCATGACTGATGATGCCCTAGTTATTCTGTTACTGCTGCTGCTCTCTGCTACCTTCATTTCCAAGAGAACAGACAGATAACAGTAACAAAACAAAACCACATCAAGAAGTGCTTCTGTAACCAATCATACATACAGAGAAATCAATGTTCATGGATAAGCTTTCCCAGCTGAATGGGCACAGGAATCTGGCCTCGTGTTTTTGAATCTTGGATTTAGAGAAATACATCTAGAACAATATTTTCAAAGCTGGGTGCTTAAAGTTATGTCCCTAAATCTATTGGTAAGGACTTAAGTAAAAGTGATCTGATTTTTTGGAGGTGCTGAGTACTCACAAACCCCACTGAGGTTAATGGGAATTAGAGATATAGGAAATCTTTGAAGATATGCTTCTTTTATTTAGGTGCCTTAATAGTGACTTAGAAACCTAACTGTACCCACTTAAAAAATATAAATAAAGTAAAATAAATAGCTTGGCCTTTTGCCTTAGGAGTTGTCAATACCACCCTAGCAATCAGCAAACCATTTCCAGTCACATGTAAGAATTGTTAACTACCCCAGATAATAGTTACTGTTGGTGTTTTTTTCACTTTTTGGACCTGGAAGCTGTTGGAACTATTATTAATAATATAGGATACTACCACAACCCCAATGTAACCGTAAATTTCTTTGTTAAATCTACAGGTCAAATGGCATTTCTACAATTGCTGTAAATATGTCTAAAAAGACTAAATAATAATCAATTTACTACATCCAAATAGTAACAAAACATTTATAAGCAGTTGATTAAAATATTTATAAAAGGGCTAATCCCAGGGGTGCCATATCGGTTGGCTGCAGCTTGGTGAGACAGGTATTAGCAATGAAACTTTCAAGCGTTCATCTTTTTGTAATTTTTAATAAACAAGTAATGCCATCGCTTGTTACTAACTATTAGATTTGGGCTGGTCTGGGGGGGTCATTGCTGGTTCCACACACACAATCCTTTATTATTGCCTAACCCGAATAATTGGGACTACTTTTTATCAGTTACCGTTCAGATCCAACTTTTCCAGCTAAGTCATATTCTTTCAAGGACTTTGTATGACTGCTGCAAAACCCCTTCACTTTACACACAAACTACAGAACATATTTTTAAAAATTAAACTAAGTTAAATTAACCCTTTTCTATCTTACAATGTTTATATATTATTTTGCTTCTAACCAGGTCCCCAAATATCCTGTAGCACTCTCGACTTTAATTCTGCACTAACATTTTTACACCACACTGGATTTTGCGCACACATTAGCACTCTGTTCTATGGCAGATGGATAATCCCACAGCTACTAGGAGAACGTCTAGGGAAACATTCAAAGCAGAGGTTTATGTTGAAGGAATTTTGAACATGAATAATAGATGAAACTACAATCTTTAATTTACTTTCCTTTGTTTGTGACTGCTTCCCCATTGCGTCCTGCCCTGTCTCAGAAAAAAACAACAACAAAAAACATTAGCTGTAATGTGGAGTGTTGGAGCACAAAAGCACTCAACTCTTTCCCTGTGAGTGCTGGGATAGGCCTTCTGACTTTTCCCTAGTTCAGGTAGGATGATAATCACGTCTCCTCCCCCTCCTTTTCCTCCTAGAAGCAAGAAAAGGCCATTTGATTCTACTTTACCTCCTCCTTACTGCTGGATCAAGGTGTGTGTGTGGGGGAGGGGACTTTCCTTCTTAACCTACTTCCTCCTTCACTTGGCTGCTGGGGTTGGTAGTGAGAGCTTAATTTCTATTCTTCTTAACCCTTTCCAATGGGGCATGACCACTGTGGTGTGTTTCTAAACTTTCAGATAATCCTGAGAGAGGGTCTGATGGACAGTATTATCGGGTGTCACTGCAGAGAGCAGTCATTCTCCATTGAGAAATATTTCTAGGTAATGTCTGAGCAGGAGTAAAACAAATCAAATTAACTGCTGCTCAGAATAAGTCTCCTCCAAATAATCTACAAAAGGAGAATATGAAGGCCTAGATACTGCTCTGTTACACCAGCGAAGGCAGTGGAATTGTTGGTGTGACCGAGAGTAGAACTTGGTGCTAAGGCTGCAAATTTAAGTGCTCAAAAGTCCAGAAATATCAAACTTAAAATTACACCTCTAAAATTTACTCTGCCCCTTTGTGTGTAATTATTACAATACATTACATTAGAATACCGGGTCAGAACGTCAGTTGGCACCAAACTGGCATATTTCCTGGGACTTCAATAGCAGAAAAAAGAAACAAAGAAAATGGTGTAAATTGGTTCCTCACTCTTCAATATTACTTACTTAGCCCTTACCCCCTTCAGAAAGTCTGCATTGAAGTGTTCTTTCTAGATTGCACATTGAATGAGGCAACAGAGATAACTGTATGTGATCAGGTAAATAAACACTGTCGGGACTAGATCCTCAGCTGGTGTAAATCAGTGTTCTCCCATTGGCTTCATTGGAATTCTGTTAATGGGCAGAAAGTGTGAAACTCACTCTTAAATCAGCTAGTTGAAATATGACCCTGTGAGTCAGATTCTCTTATAAGATTTCTATGACTGATGAGTTTGCATTGCTTTGTTGAGACTGGACATCAGTGTTAATATAAACCGGTGTCCTCAGGAGGGACTCTCTGTGGTCTGAAAGGGTGGATTCAATGTCCTTTACAATTATTTTTTCTCTGTTAGTTTCTTCCAATTTTGATTCATTTTTAAACATTGCTTTTTGCTGTTCCTGACAGCGGTGCCCACAGGGTCTTTTTTAAACACAGAAGCAGTCAATAATAAAGTGGAAATAGGAAATGGTGTGTCAAAGTGTGCATCTGTGTGACAGACCCAAATGTTGATGGCCCTGCTGAATGTTTCGCAAGCTGTCAGAGGTAGTTATGTTGTATGTCAGTAATGTGAAGCAACAGTCTTTATTTGAGGTAAGTTTTTTAACTAACCTGTAACATCTCTATTTGAAACGTACTGTGTAGAATGAAGTACTGAGAAAATTACATAGCAGCATTTCTTAAGCATCTTATATTATACTAGGTTGTCCTTTTTGTATCATCACTTTTGGAAATTAACCTTGAGTCCTAGTGGTTAGCAAATACCAGTAAATTTAAAGAAAAATCTTATTTCCAGAATCTGCCTTACTGATGTGGCCAAAGTGCGATTCTTTCCAGCTGACTGTGCTTTGTGATAATAGCAAAGGCAGGCTCAGACATAAGAGCGTGCCCCATAATGCCTTTCAGGGCTTAGGTGAAGGCTGTGCATTTATTGCTGTTTACTTTTTGTTTTTCCATCATATCTTCTTCCCACAAATTCAAAGGCAAACAGATGGTCTAAGGAGAGTTCATGGCTTAGTAGATAAAGAATCAACCTTTTATCGTCTAACCTAAAGCCATAGTTAAATGAGGTGTTTTTTTTGACAGCACTCTCCTTGAGAGTGAGTTGTCTCTTCATAAAAAGGAAGGCTTAAACCTGCTCTATCCTATAATATTTTTCAGTTTTCTGATTTACCATGTAAGAGGCTGATCCTGCTTTCCTTGCAGACATCAAGTCCTCATCATTAACCAACAGGAGAATATATGTGATGGCTTGTGGAGGAGTTGGTCAGTTTTTCATTCTCAGGAGAAGCCTTTAACTAAAAACAGAATATTACACTACAGTGGGAGGATAAAACAACATAGATGTCAGGCACAGATCAGCCACAGACATAACAGAATTTTTCCATATTACAGATTAGGAAAGTTTCTTCCCCACTTGCAAATGAAAGATGGGTTTCACTCTCCTCCACCACTCCAACTTGTCTTACTTCTATGCCAACAGTTAAAGAAGCTTGTAATACCTTTAAAAACCCACCCCAGGGTGTGAATAGACTGGATCTGCTGTGCTCTGTCTGACTTAAAGTTTTATACTGCTGTGCATCACTGTAGTATCTGAGCTCCTTCCAGTTAAAATGGATAGCAATGGCTAAGTCCTTAGTGGACTTAATGGAGTCTCTAGAACTTTTCCCATATTGGGCTTCTCTGCTTGGAGTAGTGTTTTGTGTCTTTTTTTGTTTGTGTAGTTAAAATGACTTGATGAATTTCAGGGCACCTTGCAATGCTCAGCCCCTTCCACAAGCATTTAAAAGAGGTGGGGTGGCATGGGGGAATTTGTGTGGGTTATTTTCAATTGCTATAGCAGGATGTATTTTTAAGTTATGTCAAGCACACCTAGTGTATACAGATAGATGCCCTTTTTTAATAAATTTATAAATGTATGTGAATAAATAAAATTTAATGTGTATAGGTTTGAATTCTATAAACCATTTACATTTATTTCAGGAAAGGCTCGACAATTTGAGGGACCTGGTATAAAATAAAATGGTTGGAAGTCTGAAACAGAGGCCTGTAGACTATTTCCTACACTTTGGGTAAGGGGATTTGGCAGCTTGGGAAGGGGGAATCATATCTCTTGTCCTCACCCTGATGAAGAGGGTGTCTGGACACTGCCATCTATGATCAGAGGAAATGTTGGGTCTTCAAGTTCACCCTTCAAGTTGTGCTGATGGAGGATGATTGTGGTGAATCAGCAGGTAGGGGAGGATAGAAGTGGATTCTGAGGGAACAGGCACTGAGAGAATAAGGCCTTCAAAGTTCAGAGACCTTTTTACCTCTGTTCAAGGCCACATTCACATATCTATGTCCAGCCCTGCTTTAGTTCTTCAGAATCATTATCTGTTTAAAATTCCTTCTTTGCCTTATAGTAGGCTTGGCTTTGTCAAGCTATGTCACCTCCACATTCAGGGGTGGATTAATCATGGGCCCCTAGGCTACTCCCTGGTTTAGACTATATTTTACTGCCTATGTTGCATCATGGAAATGACATTGATATTCCTGGGAACTTCAAATAAATCAGTTCTTTTGTCCTTCATTGTTCATAATTCTGTTACTGAAAGTATTTCAGAGACTTTCAGTTTCATTAAATCAATCTTTCTTTAAAAAAAACAAAACAAAACAGGATCTCATACTATGTGATGTCAAAAGAGATCCAGAGTTCATATTTGTTACTGCTGTTAGCAGTTTAACCTGTAGATAGAGCTCTCTTTCCTTCTGCTTGTGGATTACAGAAGCTATTAGTGACATAGATCCTTATTTTTCATGTGACCCATCATAGCAGAAAGAGAAAGTGGAAAATCAGGAAAAAATATTTTACTTGAAATGGAGGATTGAATTCTGATCTTAATTACACTAGTGTAAATCTGGAGTAATTCTATTGAAATGCGTGGACGAGTTCTGGATTTACAAAAGCATACACAAGAGCACAGTTTGTCACTGATGGTATAGAAGTAGATGTGAACAGCAATAAGGGCACCATTCTTTATGAGCAGGATGTTGAATGCAATATTATATATAAGTAAAAAATAAACCTCTACTAACAGACATTATAGTCTAGTGTTTTCTGTACTGCAACCAAGAGATTCTTCATTCCTGCTAGGAATAGGGGAGTCCCCAATCCATCTCTGCTCTCCCTGACTAATGAGGCATTGAAACCATTGTCATTAAAGAAGGAGCGATGTTTTCTTAGTTAAAAACACTGAAGTTATTTAAAGCACAGGAGTCAGGTGCCTTGAGGACGTTACTTTATCTGATAAGGGTGTTGGGAATAAACAAATTCTTTTCCTCTTATTAGAAATGAAAGGGGCTTCAGTGTAAATTTAAGAAATGTTAGAATCCATAAGGCCACCAGGGTGCTTAAAGTTAGGGTCATAAACCCAGCTAAGTCAAAGTCGCTTGATTTTCAAAAGTATAGGACACCTGCAGCTTCCATTGTCAGCAATAGGATGTGTGAGTGCTCAATGGTATCAGTTTGGTGTAACAAATGGAGAATCTGGCCCAGAAGGTCAAAATCTGCACTGATTTATACCACTCTCTCTTTCAGGATTTGCACAGAGTGTAATTCAGCCCAGATGTAGGCCTCGTACGTGTTTATATAGAGAGATTTTGTTTTACTTATTGAATTAAATTCTAAAACAAAAGTAAAATAAAAAATGTAAACCAGTCTAAATTAGTAAGCAAACCAGAATAGAAACCAAACAAAGCTACAAACACGCACGCAAAATCCAAAAAAAGAAAAGGAGGACTTGTGGCACCTTAGAGACTAACAAATTTATTTGAGCATAAGCTTTCGTGAGCTACAGCTCACTTCATCGGCATCTGATGAAGTGAGCTGTAGCTCATGAAAGCTGATGCTCAGATAAATTTGTTAGTCTCTAAGGTGCCACAAGTCCTCCTTTTCTTTGTGCGGATACAGAGTAACACAGCTGCTACTCTGAAACCTGACAAAATCCAAACTAATTCAGATCAATCAACTAAAGGTTAAACAAGAGAAATAGGTCTTTTATGATACTCTGAGACTCACCAGATTTGTCTC
Source organism: Lepidochelys kempii (assembly GCF_965140285.1). NCBI lineage: Eukaryota > Metazoa > Chordata > Testudines > Cheloniidae > Lepidochelys > Lepidochelys kempii. Next base: position 88,718,827 of record NC_136380.1, read on the forward strand.
TGGTGGACCACCAAGGGGAGGAAATTACAAAGATGAAGGCTTTCAACTGGTGAAGCCCTACCTTTGGCCCCAGAGAGTCTTACCTAGGTAACTGACATCATGACCATCGCATCTCAACTTAAGTGTCAAGTTAGACTATAAGGCCAAAGACAATTAGTAAAATAACTGGATCCCAGATTATGCAGTTCTTTCTCCTTAAATTGCACCCAGTATTGACTAGGAAGCCAGTGCAGAGATGTAAGTAGGGGTGTTACTTGCTTAGAGTTTACTGACTCATTTAAGAGTTAGGCCAGTGGTTCCCAAACTTGTTCCACTGCTTGTGCAGGGAAAGCCCCTGGCGGGCTGGCCGGTTTGTTTACTTGCCACGTCCACAGGTTCGGCCGATCGCGGCTCCTGGTGGCCGCAGTTCACATGTTCCAGGCCAATGGGAGCTGCTGGAAGTGGTGGCCAGTATGTCCCTCGGCCCGTGCCACTTCCAGCAGCTCCCATTGGCCTGGAGCAGCGAACCGCGGCCACTAGGAGCTGCGATAGGGCTGAACCTGTGGATGCGGAAGGTAATTAAACCGTCCCGGCCCGCCAGGGGCTTTCCCTTCACAAGTGGTGGAACAAGTTTGGGAACCACTGAGTTAGGCAATTGCATTCTCTACTGATTAAAGTTTTTGGTTGGGATACTTGATTGGTGGAAGGCTCAAAGGCTTTTATTGTAGGTTACTTTAAAAAAGGTTCAAAATCTCTCTGTAGTTAATCTGATACACAGATGAGAAATCCATGCTACAAAACCAAGTAAAATATAGTTAATAAAGCAGCAATGAAAGAGCAGCTGAGATCAAAAACCTTCTGCAGTTAGGGAATATTTTCAAATTCACCATCTGAGGCAGAAAAAGTCAAAAATATGAGTTTTTGGGGCATGCTACAAAGAGACTCACTGAAACCTGTTGAACTCCAACACATCTGCAGATGATAAACTGAAAGGTAAATTGCCAGGCACTGGTATTTCGGAAACCATTTTAGGGTCAGGCTAATACAAAATTGAGAAATACGTTCATCCTTAACTTAAATATAGTGAGAAGAGAAGATAAATATCATAGCATCAATAAAAATAAGTAGTTTGATCATAACACCAAATAACTCCCATGTGTTACTGGTATCCGGAAATTTGATATTTAACTAGGGAAGGCAGCTTAATAATTGTTATTGAACTTCACTATCGTAAAGAACACATGTAAACCAAATAATAGTAAAGTACTGAAGGATAGACATGTGAGTGCATGCCAAAATTCAAATTAGGAAAACATACACTATACAGGTTTTTTTAAAAAAAATCTAAATTAGTTCCATATAGTGTAAAACTCCAAAGTCTTGAAAGAGCTAACAATGGAATAATTCAAAATTATAGCACACCTGCAGCAACTCCTATAAAGTTAAAAAACCCTTGCCAATATAATGTTCCATTTCATCTCATAGTAATTATCTAAAACAGTCACTCGTTAGGCTGAGATTTTCCATTGTGGTGGCTGGGTTTTTGTTTTGTTGTTTTTAAAGTTTGGAACAAAATGTCTTCAGAGGCTTATGTGTTGAAGGGGAGTGAGAAACATCCTATTTCCATTTCAAAAAATTATACCCACTTTTATTCATTAATTAATTAATTTATTTTAAAAAGCTACGAACAATGGCTTTAATTTGAAAGTCAAAACTTGGGACCTATCTAAACTACTGGAACCATTGTATCAAAGGAACTCCCCCAGATTAAAAAGAAAGAGAAATCTCTCTATCTATCTCTCCCAGTCCCTCCTCCCCATAAGGTAGGAGTAAGAAGCCTGATTAGATTTTAATCGTTTGTGTATGTGACTAAGAAGACCTTACTGAGGGAAAGCACAATTCAAAGAGATAAATTGTATATTTAATTCAGACTGTGGTGAGGTTAGTACACATTCTTATCTGGCTAGTTAATTCCACTGTCTTATTTCAAGTCCTGTTGAAATTTTGTCTCCTGCACTTGCAAGTCTCCCCTATTTATCAACAGCTTCAGAGATCCAATGGAATGTAGCTGCCAGAGGAGGTCATGGCTGAAGAAGGAGAGGCAATCTCTCATCTTGCTAATTTACCAGTTCCATGAAGGGCTGTAAATATCAGGACAAAGACATTAATAAAACTCTGTATTTAATGAGTGCTCAGTGCAAAGTCAACCAGGGTCAAACATCTGTGGAGATAAGAATTGCTGGGAAGAGAGGCTGCTGTATTTTATGCCAGTATGAGTTTTTTCAGGATGCATGTGTCTTCATTTCTAGGTAGGGGCAGCAATAATCAAGCCTGAAAATCACAAATGCATGAATTATCATAGCCAAATATGTGTCTGCAGAATGGGCAATATCTTACAGCCGTTCACAGATCAGTATGTGCATTTTCTGCTTCCCAGCTCTTTGGGTGTCCAGTTGCACTAAGGAGTCCAAAAGACCCACAGAGCAGGACAGAAGCCTAATAGTGAGGGATGTTATACAGGAAGTAAATCCCCTGAAGTGATCTTCCCATCACCATTACCTCAGTCTTGCAGGCCTCAGCTTTAAGTAGGTGCTCTTTAACCAGTAAGGCACTAAGCAAGCCGGAAGATAGAGGAAATGTACAGCTAAGTGCCAGCTATGCCCTGCTGGCACTTCACCGTGCATCTCAGCAGCAACTCAAAATAGTTTCATATAAATGTTGAATAATATAGGAGAGAAAATTGAACCTTGTGGGATTCCAAAACTGATGTGGGGGGGTCTCTCAAGCTGGAGGAAAAGTTGCCCATAATGGCCTTGTGGCTTTGGTCTGAGAGGAAGAACTTTAGTTGTTTCAGTTCAACGTAAAGTCTGTAGGAGATGGAACAGGAGTATTTAATATAAAAAGGTATCAGATGCCCCAGAGAAGCCCACTAAGATGCGTATGAATGCAGTTTCTTTGTATGTGGATAGAAAGGATCATCCACCAGAGCAACAATTTCTGCCTCTGCACCATGCCCTGACTGAGACATTCGGGATTCTGATCCTGAAAGGTGGTGTTGGACAGCTTTTGCTAGCTTTTAGGCATAGGTCCTGAGTCTCCATTATCTTATACTTGTATGCTTATTTACACCTTTGCCAAGTGAATGTGACAACAATGTAAAATGCGGCAAAACAAGATTTGCATTGGTATTGTTTTGTACCCACTATTCTGCTTACTTTGCATGAGTGTAAATGATCATTGTAGATGCAAAACAATGATGAATTAGGTCCTCTGTTCATACATTTAGGACTGGGCCCCATTTATGTATAACTTAGACAAATGATGAATAGAAGGATATACTGTATCTCAAGAGCTCAAACATCAGTTATGAGAAATGTACAGAGTATCTGTCTACCTAGATACTCATATGGCCCTCATCACTGTAGTATATAAGCACCTCACAAACATTTGATTTCATTTTCACAATATCCCCATGAGATAGGGATGTAGTATCCGTACTGTGCAGAAGAGAATATGGCACAAAATAGATTAAGTGATTCGGCCAAGATTTTGCAGAAAGTTTATAGCTGAGACAGGAATTGAACCAAGTTTCAGAGCTCTATCCAATAGACCACTGATAATTAGAAATAATGGTTGAAAATTAAGAATAATTGAAGATATATACTATTAAGTATTCTAAATAAATACCCTAACAGTTAAGTCATTTGACTGTGGAACTATTTCTTAAGGGTACAGGTCTCATTGTTTGAAATATATAAAGCTAATCTGGACAGAGTTAGACCTAAACTTGTCATTACGACTTATGTTTTATGGAACAGTCCTTCACTGGTGATTTAAAATATCTCTCTGTCTGTAATTTATTATTTTAATATAAATGTTTTTAAAAGGTGTGATCTGATTGATACCAAACTAGCTAACCATTTTATGTCAGGATGTGGTCATAATGTCATAGGTTAGAACTTCTTAGTCATATCAACTCCCCCAAAGCAAAGGAAACAAAAGCAAATTGTTTTGTTTTTTCTATCTTCTTTTTAATTAATTTATTTTAATTTAAGAAGCCTTGGACTAGAGGCCTTAGGAACTTGAATATGCTAAAACCTACGGTATGCTTTTAACAGGAAACTGCATTTTCAATTTCAGCTTCAGCTTCTCTTTGTCTTTGAAGTATCCATGACTCTGGCTGAAGCCACTGTCAGCAATGAGAAAACAGCTGATTTTACAAATGTCTTAAATAAATCAGCAATGCTAGGCCAGAGAAAAGTCGCTACATAATTAAATAAGAGGAAGCATCGCTAGAAGTTAACATTTAACTTTTGGTTCAGGTGAATAAGTTAAAAAATCGGACGTTACACCTTGATCAAGGGCATTAAAGAGCATTCTTTTTCCCAGTGTTAATAGAGTGTAAATCCAAGAGGAAGTCTATGCTTCCACATCAGCACAAGAGGGCCTATGTTCCGTACAACAAGGGGAAAATGCTCAGTTCCTACCACCTTAATTCACTTGTAAGTCCACCAATTCTTTTAAAAAACCTGAAATTGGCAAAAGACGTTCCAAAAATCTTAATTCTTCTAACATCATCCTGCAGATGTAACTATTCTATAGGAATTAAGACAAAATGGTAAAAGTAAAATAATAGGATTTTTAAGCCCAGATTGTGCCACTCTTATTCATGTTTAGTCCTCCTTCCTGGTTTCAGCGGGACTACTTGCACAGAATGGTATTCATTCCCTTTTCACCAGGAGCTGGCTCCTCTAGCGTTGCAGCAGCTGAGAATTCCCTTTCATCAGGGGAATTGTCCCCATTGGGATTTGAACTTGTGCTGGGAATCTGTTCCTAATTGTTCTGCACTCTTCATTTATCTCCACAATATTAATTTGGTAATTGTTTTTAAAATATGTTAACTTCATTTACAGAAAAAAAAAGAAACCTGATTTCTCAATATATTGATATGACAGTAACCACTAGTTAGAGGATACTGACCCGTGGCATGTTAACCTTTAGTAAGTGTTGTCTGGGTCTGGTGGCTGGGTTCAGGAAATAATGACTACTGTTTTACAAGCAAACTTGTGTGTCAGTTCTATATTACAACTGAAAATCTCTTTTTCAGTGTATGTGTAGACTGTGGGAAACACTGATGTGCCAGCTACAAAGTTAGAACACTTTTTAGGTAAACTCTTGCTTATCTTCCTCCTTAACCGTCATTCATCGGAGATTTATATCTGAAGGTATTGACAGTGAAATGCTATCTGCCTTCTTTTTTCAGTTAGCATGAGGAGGAAAATATTATAAGAAAAAAGCACCATGTACTGTATATCAAAGGTTACTCAATTTTACGAGAGCTTCATGATTCCTCAGACATATAGCAACTATCTATAAGCCATTTAGTGGAGTTCTGGAGTCACAACTTCTTCTCCCATGTGTGATTTAAAGAATTGAAAGTGGGTAATACACAAGCCATACAAGAACTCAAAATATCCATGAAGAAACTAGATGCTCAAATAGATGTACTCCTTTTCTTTTTGCGAAGACAGACTAACACGGCTGTTACTCTGAAACCTGTCAAATAGATGTGTTATAAAGGTAGATTAAAGAGGAAGAGGCTAGAGCAGAAAGAAATGAGGTTCTGTGATAGACCCCATGATATGCAATACACAATCCCATCCCTAAAGAAACAGAGGATCTAGAGAATAGATTTGCGAGATCTAATTTTAGCATTATAGGCTGTACAGGCAGAATGGATGTGATACTTTTTAATTTGTCCATACCTTGCTGAAAAACTACTAATTGTGGTGACATTTCCTGATGTGCATAACGTATTTGTGTGGTCACTCACCACACCGACTTGCACTTTAAAATTAGCACCAAGCTGTGAAAAAACACAGCAAAAAAACTTAGTTTTCAGGACTGAAAAATAGTCCTAGAATATGCAATCCCAGAGAAATTGCTCATGCATTGGGTTGTTTATTCTCCTGGATGTTGGTACTGAGTTCAGCTGCAGAAGGTAGAGATTCATACCTCTTGCTGCTTTCCATTGACTTAAAATTCTAAAACTACCTTTTCCTTGTGATTTAAGATGCAGAAGTATAAGAGTAAACTAAAGAGTAAATTCTGAAATCTTGGATGTTCTGTTGTGCAACCCCCATGAGCTGAGTTGGAATGGACTAGTTTACATAGTTCACCACACCCAACACATTTTGTGAATTTCAATTATATATAGAATTTAAGTCCCATGCTCTAATACTGTGGAGACTGCTATGCAAAGTATGAATTTATCCTGAATTACTTTACTTCAATAGAGTTGAGAGATCTGGGACAATGTCAAAAATCTTCTTTAAGTGTGGAGCCAGTGTCTGATCTCACTTATATTGGTGTAAATCAACAATAACTTTGATGGGTTGAATAGAGCTACTCTGGATTCACATCAGGGTAACTGTGTCCAGAATCTGGTTCCTTTGGGTCTTCTCAAAATTGTAGTAGGGCCAGAAAAGTATGTAAGTTACTTTACTCTCTGATTGAAATGCTCTGTTGTCCACACAATTCTATCCATTGTGAAGACTGATCTAAATTTGGCTTGATTTTTAGGTGATTTTATTAACTCTCTGCTTCATATTAATTTGCACATTTTTTCATCTCTTTTTCATAGAAATGATGAATAGCTATGTCCTCCCTTTCACCATTTGATGGGTTTCTTCTTCCAGAATGATCTGCTTTATCAAAGATTTCCCTATACATATACTTAGGAAAGTATGTGTAAACTGAACTAAATTCATCATCTCTACTCTATGTGGGCAACTGCTCTTGTGTAATTTTAGGCGTGGATTTTTAATACACTTGATACTTTTGAGCCTGGTCCTCAGCTGGTGTAAGTTATTATCTCTGTGTTGATGTCAGTGGTACTATACTGATTAACAGCTCTGAGGATCTGGCCTACTGTTTGTAACGGAGCAGTGAACAAGGCATAAATCAAGCTTTTGAGTGATTTTAAATGCCAAAGGGAATGTCGAGGCTTTACATCTCCTGTAGAGCCATTTACTGTGGGTGTACTGCAACTCCATCAACATAATTCTTACTATATGACAAAAGAAAAGAAGATTCAACAAACCCACCATGTGAATAAACAAATTTCTTGAGGGAGTGAAAGATGTATGCAGATATTTTCTCCAACTTGCCATTGTCAGCACTTTGGGAATAAGGTTGAAGTGAATACATATTTGAAATTAATTTCAGAAGATGATTAAGAGTGTGAACTAATGCCTTGTGTTGAAAAAAGAGGGTTGTGCTTGGACACAAAGAGTGTTTCATCACTGTCTGTGAGCTGATATGTTTGATTTTTTTTCCCCTGGATTGTGAATAACTGAATCCTTTCTCATTGTTCTAGTATAATATATAAACAACAGCTTGATTGCAACAGCCAATGTGTTTATACGGCAGTTATCTACAGAGGGAACATTTCTCAGCATGGTATAATCTGAAAAAAATTGGTACATCCTTTTAAGTACATGCCCTATACCATGTTTAGATAGCAATTATCTCATGTATAAGCTCCCAGAGCTATGAACTCTTACACAGAGTTTATCCTTCTATAGCACACTGTAAAGGGAAAAAGCTGAAAAGGTTTGGAAGTTTGATACTTTAAAGTTCCTCATAGTTATATGCTTTTTCAAAATCTTAGCTGAAACAGAACAACTAAGATACTATCCTACCATCCACCAAAAGCATATGAGTGTCATTTGGAATATGTCAGTTATTTAGGGAAGAGGAGAAAGGAGGGGATACCACATAGCTGGGTGTGATAACTTGACTGCATGATGCTTTGCAGAAATGACTTCTTTGATAAAATTCAAAAAGGGGTCTGTCAAATTGGCATTTCTTCCAGCTTGGTCCATTGAACAAAATGAGGAGCAGCAACCTCTCTGATTCCAATGTACATAATATATTGAAGGATCTTTACTTCCAAATGAAGTTTACCTTGAGCCCTGCACTCTGTAGAATTCCCAACACATTATTTCATTCAGTGACCTGTTGAAGCAGAAGGTGCATGGGTTTTGTTTTGTTTTCTTGCATAGCTGAATGTGGGCAAGTGTTCCAGGAACTTTCATGTGTTTCTGCAGTCACTAGTAATGATAATAACCGATCTTGGAATAATAATAAAAGACACACAAGAATGAGGAAGTGCAGAGGAATCAACCTGGTAATGACTGCACTCAATTCATTTCTTCTTCTTTTGTTGGAGATTAGAAATATTTGGCTTTACTAGGAAAAAGTTATGTCAAGTATCAAGTCTTTTCCTATTCCCTGGTAAATCCTTGTCTGAACATAGTACACAGTTAAAATGGTAGGCTTGTTTCCTGAGTGGTTATACATGCAGGAGAGTGGGAAAAGAGTCGTTACAAGAATCCTTACCCCTCCCCTCCTTAAACTTGCGTACCTGCAGGAGAAACAGCTATGGTCTGAGTCCCTATGCTTTCTGAACACTGGTGTGGAGGATGAAGAGATCACAGATCCAGCAGCTGAGCTAGACTTCCCAAAGTTAGGTGGGGCTAAATATATATGGTGAGGAAGTACAGTAATGGGCAACACTCACTTCTACCCTTTTGTGTTGTTTGAGCTGATGGTGATATCTTTTTTTCTTGTCTTGTGACCTCTCACACAGCAAAAATTACCCTTAAGCATGAGAGTCCATAAATTGTCATTTACATCATTATTAGTCTTGCAATAAATAAGACTCCACAAAGGAATTTGCATGCTCTTATCCTGTTGATAAGTATTAGTACTTTTTCTTATTGTCTAAGTGTGCAGAGTTAACAGGATTTCCTCAGAAGTAGTAAAATTATAGTTCTGAAAAAATGATTCATCTCCTAACTGATTTCTGAAAGCATGGAAAGTAAAGCAGTGCAATTATTGTTGTTTTGTTTGTTTGTTTCTTTTGGTTCATTGCATGAACGAACAGTCAAAAATATTTTTCATTTTAAAGCAACCAGAAATAAATGTTTTTGAATTTTTCAGCAAACTGAAAAAGTAGAAAATGTTTTGGATTGAACAAAACATTCAACCCCAAATGAAACATTTCATTTAGTTCTTGATCTTTTCACCCTTTAAAAAATGAAAACAAAATAAAGTTTAAGCAAAAATATATTTTTAATTGAAAAATATATATGTTCCATTTTGAAAATACTGAAATGAAACTTTTTCATCTGCAGCAATCTGGTAAATTTGACATATGTTCATGAAATATTTCAGTTGAACAGAATCTGCAGATTTTTTCCTGGGGGGTAGCGGGGGGAAAGGTTGAAAAATCTTCACTCAGCTCTAATGGAAAGGGTAGATATCAGGCACAGGAAAACAATTTATGAAGTTAAACTTTAGCACCCAGTAACAATATTAAACACATGAGAATTGAAGACAGAAAACTATATAGTTATCAAAGGGCCAAAGTGTTCCTAAATTAGCTGTTTTCTGTTATTGCTGTCTGATAGAGATGGGTCCGAACCAAAATCCTGGATTGACTCTCAGATCCAAATGCTCCTGACGTTGGAGGATTTGAAATCAGGATATGAATTCTATGGTGTTTGTTATTTTGATATGTCTCTCTTTAGAATCTCACCTTATATAAATTGCCTTTCTTAACATTTCCTCTATCCTCCAACCATTTTAATTGTCCTTATATTCTCAGCCAGATATAAAATTCCAGTCTTCTATGTGAACCCTCTATGTGTTTTCTTATAACTCTTGAGCCTGTTTTGTTTTACTAATGCCTGACTAGCTACAACAGGGCTCATCCAGCTCATGTCACACTTCATTCAGAAAGCTCTTGAATGCCAGTCCCAGAGTCACTGGAGGAAAACTTATGGGATATATTGTACCACTTGAGACATCAGATGGAAAATGTGGAAAGTTTCAATCCCTTTGAACATCAGTGATGCTGCAGGCAGTGGGAAACAGAGATGAATAGGAATTAAATGCTTTTGCTTATCCAAGTTTTGTTCTGGGGTAAGGAAATTCAAGCCCTGGAGTCTTGTGCACCACCTGTACTTATAAATGACTCTTGTAAGTCAATTCAATCAAATATTTCTACACAGTAAGTATTGTCTATGTGTGGGTTTTAAAATAGACCTCCATGTTTTTTGTATAAGTCCTTTAAAGTTGTGGTAGTTAAGCTTTATTTTTCTAGGCAAAGAAGCCATGTAAAAGTTGGAGGATTCATGCTTATGTTGGAAATGATCTGTTAATTTTCAAGTCTTTTTTTATAATACTTCAGTCCTAGTTATCTTATGTTATGCTACTGGAGAAGGGAAACTGGTCCACATTTTTTCCTTGGGGATATAGCTGCTTTCTAAATTGGAAATTACAGATTAAATTGGCAGCTTCTTTGGATCTGATACTTTCCTACATTACTTGAGATGATACAGATTGTAACTAGGGCATTCATAATAGTTACAGTAACAATAAACTGGAAAGAACGAACTGATTGTCAAGAAAGTGTCTTGGCACCAGCCCATTATCCCTCCCGTTATCTTGCCGGAGACCCAGGTTTGGGAGTTCCCTCTATTGACTGATTAATAGAACTGCATTAATACCGATATCAGAACTGACACAATCTCCACCTCTCCCAGTTGAAAGGATTAAATGCTGTAAAGGTACATGGATGAGATAATGCAGAATAAGCAGGAAACAGCATCAACTTCAGAATGAAGAATCAACCCTTCCCCCATAACTATATAGGATGGAGGAAGGAAGTAATACAACTGTCATAAAAGTGGATTCTTTCCTGGGTATCTGGCTGGTGAATCTTGCCCATATGCTCAGGGTTCAGCTGATCGCCATATTTGGGGTCGGGAAGGAATTTTCCTCCAGGGCAGATTGGAAGAGGACCTGGAGGTTTTTCGCTTTCCTTTGTAGCATGGGGCACAGGTCACTTGCTGGAGGATTCTCTGCTCCTTGAAGTCATTAAACCACGATTTGAGGACTTCAATAGCTCAGACATAGATGAGAGGTTTATTGCAGGAGTGGGTGGTGAGATTCTGCGGCCTGCGTTGTGCAGGAGGTCAGACTAGATGATCATAATGGTCCCTTCTGACCTTAATATCTATGAATCTATGAATCATCATATCTTGCAAAATATATATTGGTTCTTTTGAAATTAGACAGATTGCATGATTCCTAAAGTATATATTTAGTGTCTTACGATGCAAATATGTTGTCATGACATATTTTAATAATGGAAATGTGCCAATTTCACAGTACTTCAAATGTGTAATCCATTTTATGGAATATTTGATTTTTTTTTCTCTTTTAATATGGGGTGACAGTATGGAAAGGCTGAGAACAAACAGCAAACATATCACTATATACAGTATAGGGGTTTGTCTTATTCTAAGTAATACATTCATCTTCCCGACATTGTCCTCTGCTACAAGAAGAAAAAAAGGCATGGCTGTATAAGTTACTGATTCACCTAAAGGATGTTGCTGAGAAAAGAACATGTCAGTGCTCACTGAAGATGCAGAGCCTATCAATGTGATATGTTGATTAATTCACTCACAAATACCATGCACATATTAGGAAGCTTACACAGACTTGAGTTTAGAGGACACCATAACTTCATTGTTAATGCCTGTAATGAAAGATCTCTGCAAGAGCATCACAGAACGTATAATGCACAGTCACACACAAGCCAATCTGCAAGCACTATAGGTGTACCTAAAGAAATCCAGCACATGCACCCTCTGTCTCTCTAGATTAGAATCTTGCATTTTCACATGCCAGTGGATGTTTACACATACAGATCATCCTGCTTTACACACAAATTCCCCATTTACTATGTGCTCCATTGTGAGGAGACTTTGGCCCAAAACCTCAGATGGTATTATAAAGCTGATATATACTGATATATCTCCATTGAAGTCAGCCAAACTATGTAGACTTACATCAGCTAATGAACTGGCCTGGAGCACTGATTATATTAAAGACAGTTGCAAGTACATCACAACAATTCATTTCAATTTGTCCATATCAGCAGTTGCAGTAGGTACCATTGGAGTACTTGCTTAATTGTAAATGGGCTAGTGATTAGGAAATTGAAAGGGGAGGTGGTCCATGAGACCTAATCTATTAACATGGAGTCCACATTATATAAATATTTGAAAATCCTTGGGCTATCAGAACAATAAGTGTTTAAGAAGAAAAATAGGTAAATACTATTCAAGATTAGGGATCTATGACAAAATATTTCCATAGAAAATCGTTGAAATTTATAAAAAGGCAATGTCAGAAAAATGTTGCAAGAGAACACAGCGTTTGATTTAAGGGAGTTTACTTCATCTATTTTGACATATGATGTTGACAGTTTGTGGTTTTAATGGTTATAAAGCTTTAATTATTTTTATCTTAGAGTCTACTTTCATTAAATAGAATTTATGTTATTCATTGAAATTATATTAAAAAAAGAAAAAAAACAAGTCTGCCAAGCCTATTTATAACAAAAGACATCACTGCTAATGAAAGAACAGGGCATTCACCAAAACAGACACACACTTATAGTTTCTATACTGTATCACCAGAGATGTACTCTTACTCAGCAAACCACCACACCACAGTGTGTTAGGTACAGCTACAGTTAGAAAAGCTCCATCACACACTTGACTGGCTTGAAGGTAAAAGACATGTCCAGTTTCTGTATTCCTATCCAAGATGGCACAATCGATTCTCCAAGATTATTGCCAATAATGCAGGCTTGCTTTAGAGTTGGTGAGGCATCACTCCCTGGAAAAGACATGCTTTGTCTCACTCTGCAGTTGCTCCCCTGCACCACTGTCTTTAAAATGGGTCTCATAAAGCACTAACGTGGTTGTTGAGGTGCACTAGTGTGCATGGAGGAATCCTTCATAGAGAATGAACTTCTTTTGGGACGTTCAGAGCCTGATTTTCCTTTCACATAGGCCATTTTTATCCCACTATAACTCCATTCCTTTGAATTATTCCTACTTTATATTAGTGTGAGAAGAAAATTAAGCCCATTGCAAATTTGCAAGACACTGCATGGGGCTGTATTCTATAGATTTCCAATAAAGTCAATAGAAGTTCTGGACAACATTTCAAAGCTGAGCATCTACATTTTCTCAACATCATGGGTAAAATCAATGCTATGGATTTCAATGGGTCAAGATTTCACCCCTTCTTTTCTGTTTTACATGTATTAAGATACAATACCAGGTCATTGGGATTAGCTTCTGTTGTACAATCTGAACCCTGATTAACACTTCATACAACTTCTGTTACAAACGTAAGAAAATTAAAGAGGGAGAAATTAAGAGAAATCGACACATGAAAACAATGTTCCAGGTGAGATTTGAAACTATATATGGAGAACTGATAAGATGTGGAGAGATGTGGACAATATCTGGTCCTAGTTGATGGGACGAAGCAGGGAGTGGGTGGAGAGAAATACAAAGAGGAAAAAAGGCAAAAAACCAAGCTACTTTGCCACCTACCCTCCAGTCTTGCAGTCTTCAGTGAGGCTTTCCACAAGCTAAAGGGTTCACCCACACTAATCTGTTTGCAGGGTTGGGGAAAAACAAGGGTAAATTTGAATATGTTCTTGGAACGATTTGGGATCCTGAATTGGGATGTTTTCAGAGTAGCAGCTGTGTTAGTCTGTATCCGCAAAAAGAAAAGGAGTACTTGTGGCACCTTAGAGACTAACAAATTTATTTGAGCATAAGCTTTCGTAAGCTACAGCAATGATGGCATACTTCTTTGTAGATGTCAGATCAAGTGACAAGCAATTTAGAGGAATCCAGGATTGGAGTGGCCTCTGCTTTACATATTTATAATGGGATATAGTTGGTATTATGGATGGCACACCATTATTCTCTTGTATTTGAACTACTGATTTAGGTACATGGATCACAGTGGATATTTGTTTACTTTTGTGCATGTAGATAATGCTTCAAAGTGTCACTGAAATTTAGAAAAGAGGAGGAAAAGAAATCAATAACAAATTGAGGAGGGTGGTTGTTGTTATTTGTTTGTTAAGTGTGTGTTTTGTTTTTTTTAAATTGTGGGTGGCATTTTGTCGCCTTCCTTTCCTCTCTTCCGCCTTAGTTTCAGTTAGCTGGCTGCCTAAGGGGTTAGAACTGTCAAATTAAGGGAGGAAAGTGTGAATTAAAAATGCATGTACATTTGGACGGGGCTTGAGGGAACAAAACTGTTCTTGCCAGAAGATAACAAGTAAGACTCAGGCTGCCTGGGGCTCTTTGTTTAGGCTCAACTAGGATTCTCTGAAGCAAACTAACCATAAATGCGTAGATACTCTGTGTGCAGGATAAGGTTGACTGAACCATTCACAAGGAAAAAAATCCCACCAATATATGAGTTGTTTGAGACTGCTGAGAAGAACTTGATCCTTGTTCCCCTAGTGCCAGTCCTCTAAAAATGAATATAGCCTTTCATCTAAGCCTTTCTCTTCTCTTTCCTGTGACAAGGCTCTCACACCTGGACATGTTTCAGAGTAACAGCCGTGTTAGTCTGTATTCGCAAAAAGAAAAGGAGTACTTGTGGCACCTTAGAGACTAACCAATTTATTTGAGCATGAGCTTTCGTGAGCTACAGCTCACTTCATGGTACTTCTCTGCCATTGAATACATTTTTCCCCAGTTTACTCCTGTGATGGGTTCAGTCACAGAGATCCCCTTGGGACTGTCATCTGATGTGCTGAAATTACCTCTGAGCCCATTTTTCCTGCCAGGTTGGAACTCCAGAACCCTGCCTTGTTGATTCAGGCATGCTAGCCTGCTGCAACACAGACCCAGGGTCTGGGCCACACCCCCAAAGCCACAGACTTTAACTAAAAACAGCTCAGCAGGTTACATGTCTCCAGCACCCAGACACCCAGCTCCCAATGGGATCCAAACCCCAAATAAATTTGTTTTACTCTGTATAAAGCTTATACAAGGTAAATTTGTAAATTGTTCACCCTCTTTATCGCTGATATAGAGATATGCACAGCTATTTGCTCCCTCAGGTATTAATCACTTACTCTGGGTTTATTAATAAACAAAAGTGATTTTATTAAGTATAAAGTATTAAGTATTAAGTATAAAAAGTAGGATTTCAAGTAAAAACAGACAGAAGAAAGTAAGTCACAAAAGCAAAATAAAATGAACTCGCAAGTCTAAGCCTAATACATTAAGAAACTGATTACAGGTAGTATCTCACTCTCAAAGATGTTCCAATAAGCTTCTTTCACAGACTAGACTCCTTCCTAGTCTGGGCCCAATCCTTTCCACTGGTACAGTCTTTGTTAGATCTAGCAGACATCTCAGGTGGTAAGCAGGGGTTTTCTCATGACTGGCCACCCTTTTTGTCCTGCTCCACCCTCTTTTATAGCTTTGGCACAAGGCAGGAATCTTTTGTCTCTCTGGGTCCCCACCCCTCCTTCTAAATGGAAAAGCACCAGATTTAAGATGGATTTCATTATCAGGTGACATGGTCACATGTCACTGTAAGATCCTTGCCTCCATTCCCCATGGGCTATCCCACACATACACAGGAAGGCTTTCAAATAACTAGGGTAATTTACAACTGATTGTTTCCGGAACACACTTAATGGCTTCCACTTAATATGTTTACATCAGTAATACAAGTTTATATCTTATTCCCCTAACTCCAGACATAGAAATAATACATGCAAACAAATAGGATGAACACACTCGATAGATTATAAGTTTGTAATGATACTGTACAAGAGACCTTTTGCATAAAGTATATTACAGTTACATCATATTCACATTCATAAACATATTTTCATAAAGCTGGTGTGATATGTCTTGTTAGTGT
The DNA here is from genome assembly GCF_965140285.1 of Lepidochelys kempii. Taxonomy (NCBI): domain Eukaryota; kingdom Metazoa; phylum Chordata; order Testudines; family Cheloniidae; genus Lepidochelys; species Lepidochelys kempii. The sequence continues at coordinate 88,734,643 of NC_136380.1, forward strand.
TTCTTGTCTAACAGGTGGGCTGCTAAACATTGATTTGGGCTGAAAATGGATTTTTTTCAGGTCTAACATAGGTGCCCAGCTTTGAAATCTTAAAGGTGAATCCTCAGGTGATGCAAATCTGTGTTGTTCCATTGAATTCAGTGGAACTATGCAGATTAAATTTACCCCTGCAAAATAGCATTGAGACAGAGAGAATGTCTCTTGATTAGAAAAGGAGAGTGTCAAGGTTCCTCCCCCACTCTGAACTCTAGGGTACAGATGTGGGGACCTGCATGAAAAACCTCCTAAGCTTATCTTTACCAGCTTAGGTCAAAACTTCCCCAAGGTACAAAATATTACCCCCGTTATCCTTGGACTGGCCGCTACCACCACCAAACTAATACTGGTTACTGGGGAAGAGCTGTTTGGACGCGTCCTTCCCCCCAAAATACTTCCCAAAACCTTGCACCCCACTTCCTGGACAAGGTTTGGTAAAAAGCCTCACCAATTTGCATAGGTGACCACAGACCCAAACCCTTGGATCTGAAAACAATGAAAAAGCATTCAGTGTTTTACAAGAAGACTTTTAATAAAAAATAGAAGTAAATAGAAATAAAGAAATCCCCCCTGTAAAATCAGGATGGTAGATATCTTACAGGGTAATTAGATTCAAAAACATAGAGAACCCCTCTAGGCAAAACCTTAAGTTACAAAAAGGATACACAGACAGAAATAGTTATTCTATTCAGCACAATTCTTTTCTCAGCCATTTAAAGAAATCATAATCTAACACATACCTAGCTAGATTACTTACTAAAAGTTCTAAGACTCCATTCCTGTTCTGTCCCCGGCCAAAACGACTACAGACAGACCCAGACCCTTTGTTTCTCTCCCTCCTCCCAGCTTTTGAAAGTATCTTGTCTCCTCATTGGTCATTTTGGTCAGGTGCCAGCGAGGTTACCTTTAGCTTCTTAACCCTTTCCAGGTGAGAGGAGCTTTCCCCTGGCCAGGAGGGATTTCAAAGGGGTTTACCCTTCCCTTTATATTTATGACAGAGAGTCAAACAAGACGTGAGTTACACTCCTAGCTCTGACACTGGCTTCACAAGTCAATAACAAACAAAATTATAAGACATGTTCAGTAACATAAAAAATATTCTTAATATGAGATTCCCAAAGTGCTTTAAAATGTGGGGAGTATTAGATATTTATGTTATAGATGGGAGAACTGAGGCACAGGAATTTAATGGCCAAACTAGCATCCTCTAGTTCAATTTTTAAATTAGTGGGCACATTTTGAAAATTTTGGTTTAATTTAGAGGGTTCAGTGAATTTACATTTGTCTCCAATAAATACCCTGCCTTTCAACTCTGCCTGTTTTTAATATATGTGTTTTTCAAGTATTTGAATAAATGAATATTTGTAGTGCATATTTGTATTTGTATTCATATTTGTATGAATATTTGTATTACAATGACTGGACACATACACGTTAGGTTACTTTTATAGGTAACCATTTTTATTTCCCATATTTCTTCTTTCATTTTAATCAGCTTTGACATCTAGCCAAAAATCACTGTATATCAGATTATATATGATTTATCATGATAGGAATCAAAGAAAGTACAATATTGTTCATTAAGCACCAATACTTAATGATTAAACTACTCAGTTGAAACTACGACCAATAATTCTATATTTCCAAAACACATAAGGAGAAGTGACAGCAGGAGCTAATCAGACTGCACAAAAAAGCCATACTAATGAGCTTCAGAAGTGCTGTTCTCCATTCTGTAGTGGATTATAAAAGATGCTTCTGTCACTTTAAATGAGAAGAGAGTTCATCTGATGGCAAATAATATCTTTTTGTGTCCAAGAGTAATGTTAAACACTGCAGAGGGATCCACATTTTGGCTGAAAAATCTCACAATATCCTTTGTGGGATCTATCTTAAAATTATATAGCAAATTCAATACTTTATTCAGTGTAGCCTAAAGGGATTATCTGGACATTTTTGTATAATGTGGTTCTTTCACCACAGTTTAGTATAGAGATACAATGTATGCATAGGATTCTTATGTAAAATCTCTACAGAAGGTCAAAGGCACTTTGCTTTATACTGTGAAATTGGTTAGGATTTCATGGCTTCAAAAGCTGCTTTTCATCTGCATCACACTTAGAAGACTGTGCTGAAGAGGGTTTTAAATGTTTCAGAGTTAGCTCACAGGAGATGCACCCTCACTTGCAGCACTTTCAATTCCAGACAGTTGTAGGCTTGAAAAATTTTTGTCCTATAGGTCAGTGTAAAAGCCAATTTTATATGCTCACTTGAGTCACCCATAAAGACAAGACAAGCTGATAGTTATGATCTTATTACCCTCCTACCCATCAATTCTGCAAATTATTAATAAAACCAGTATCATTAAGGCAGATTTACTCATGAGATCACAGCTTGGGTTGCTGCACTTATGGGCTTTTAGAAAGTCATTTGGTTTTATATGAAATTGCTATTTTTCTTCAACTCCACATTATTATTCCAAAATATATTTTAATTATATGGCAAAGCCCTATCTGTGTTAAGACAAAGAGTTTTGGAGGTTGTCAAATGTCTAGTCTTTGTTTGTCTTTCTACTTTTTCATTAGTTTCATATTTCAAAAAACTTTTGGCGTTTGGTACTTCAGAAGGGCTAAGGCATATGGCAACCATGACTCCTGGAAATGATGTAGAAAATTCCAGATGAAGCATATGTATTACAAATGGTATTGAACATCTTTCCTTTCAACTTTTATGGAATACTTTTCAATTTTTGAATTGGGGGGGATACTCAGTTCTGCATCAGTATTGCAGCACAGAGATACAGCAAGCTACTGGCTAGAGTTTCTGAAGAAATGCAAGCAAGCTTGTGCATGTTGGTTTTGTTAGGCTAAAAGATGGCTGCTGATAGTCATGACTAATGGCCAGGCTTCTAATGACTCCTGGAATGGGTGGGTGTAGGTTGCTAGGGGTGGGGCACATGAAAAGGTTTTTTGCTCCTCTCCCACTTTTATCTATTCTAGGGGATATTTCCATGTAGGTAGGTTTGCAACTCTTTGCAAACAGAGACTAATCATCTGTATCCCAAATTTTATTTTAAAATTAGCTCTTTGAGAGTTTTGGTGGACAATAAGTTTTAGTTCTCTTGCTTAGGAATATTTCTACTTCTGATGTAATGCACTATTAAGAGCACAGGGGAAGTGTTTCAAATTAATAGCAACTTCAATGATTTGTAGGCTCTTCAGCTCTACGAGAAGGGCCTTGAAAACAGATTCACATTTTAAAGGTCTCGTGACTAAAGCTATGTGAAATATCATGGAAAAAGTGAAAACCCTTGAATATGCCACGGTCATCACCTGTGCTGAACTGTCTGGGCAAGTACCAATGGGATCAATGTTGTGTGTGTTTGTCATTTTCCCCACTATCTGAATGACACAGAGTTTTGTTGAATTTTTGTGGTGGTGTTTTCAATTCTTAGCTGGGTTGGTTGATGCTGGCCATATGGCACTGGTTATGAGTTTCTCATTGGTTGGGCCTATCCCGTCTCTTCAGGAGGGTCATTAGAAATAATTTAGACATTATCTGGGCTATAGCTAAGTATCTCTCCAATGTACGTGTTCACTGATAACATAACACTCTGTTATGGATGGACAAGGTAGTATTAGTTTCTGATTATTTTTTTTTCTTCTGTTAAAGAGTTCAGATAGTTTGGATGCTTGGTTTGAAGTCTATATTTCCTGAATTTCTAACATTTGAAGATGTGGGTTATTTGTTTTGTTATATTGTTTCTGTTTTTTTTTTAACTCCAATGTTTTTGAAAAGCAATGACTTTACCTAGTGATTTTTACTTTTAGGTAGAGATTAAAATGTCTGACAACATCTGGGTCTTGTTGGATTCAGCTCTATTCATGGATGTCAGATAACACTACTTTTCCCATCTACTCTTGGCTCAGGGACTGTTTGAACACCTACCTATGGCGATACATTCCTTTATCACTCCATTATTAGACTACTATAATGCATGCTCCCTGGGTTTGACCCTAAAAGCCACTTAGAAAGAAAAAATAACTCATGACGATGTCCAGCTATTAATTATGACAGAGCACTGAGAACACATCATGCCGTTGGATCAAGCTGTAATGTGGCTGCCTCGCCATTTGTGAGTCCAATTTATGGACCTTGTCCCTGTCTACAAGGCTTTTAATAAACTGTGAGTCAGTTATCTTAGTGACTTCCTCTCCCTTTACATTCACGAAAGGCAACCAAGTTACACTGGAGCACTTTGGATTACAATCTAGACCTTGGACTGTCTTGACAAAGTATCTAAGCACTGATCCAGGAATGTATACAAGTCTATGCATAATTCTAAGCATGTGATTAGTCCCATTGATTTCAGTAGTTTTACTCACATGCTTATAATTCAACATGTGTTTAAGTGCTTTCTTGGACTGAAGCCAAAATACCTTTATAGGAAATATTTACCATCCATTGTATCAGAATGATGAAGCTTTCTCAGAAATGCTTTTGGAGATAACCAAATGTCATTAGGTTGGGAGCTACAGGAATAACTAAGGATTTCAATTTATCTTAGATTAGTTAGAGTATTCAATGAACATCAAGTGATTAAAAAGGAGTTAATTTTGTAGATTATCTATTTTTATAATACTTAGCATTAGGGAGAATGAGAATAATGCTTTAGATTTAAATTGGTTGAATATGGGACCTGAAGCCACTGTTTATGATAAATTGGGAAATGATGAGAAAAGTCTAATAATTTCCCAAATGTCAACTATTGGAGGGAATTTTGATTCTGAACAAATTAAACTTTTTTAAAAATATCAAAAATCCATAATATTTATTGGACATGTTTATTAGCAAGTGATAATACACAAAATCTTGGGGACTGGCTCAGAAGAAAATGTATAATGCTATGCAAAACTGAACATAAAACTTTGAAAAACAGTGTAGAGTAAGTGACAAGTTGTTTATGTTAATGATAAGCAAGAAGAGAGCTCTAGAAATTATAGGGAGCCATAAACTCCAGTCCTTTTTAGTTTTATAAGAGAAACCAAAAGTATAAAAATAATATTCAAAATGCAAAAAGACCGAATGAGGCACAGACTGCTAAAGAAACTTTTTGGATTTGTTTTGTTTGTTAATATCCCTGAGCATATTGGATGAATGAGTATGAAATTATTGATTACTGAAAAGAAATATTGGAAGATTTTGTTTCCTTTGCATCAGTGTTTGATAAGTAGACTATTGACAGGACAGTTGTGGATGTTACTATGACAGGAAAAGCTGGATAACATTTCAGAAACAAGTATGTGAATAAAATAAACACAAGTAAACTTAACAAAGTAACCCCAGGGACTAAGGGGCTATATGTGTGAATGAGGTGAGACTATGGATCAAACAGCTGAACTAGATTGCTGAAACCAGTAATTAGTTTTAAGGTGCTTTTTGATGCAGGTATACAAGGTAATGGGAAAAGAGCTAATATAATTCCAATATTTATAAAAATAAGTTCTTTATAAAAGAATGAAAACACACGTCTTTGGGGCCAGTTCTGTCAATCTTACTCCCCATGAGTAGTAAAATTATTTCATGAGAAGTGCCAGTAACATTATGGTTCTCTGAGCAGGAGCTGAGGCAGCAGCAAAATGAAGAGCTGACCAAACTAGATCTTGTTGTTGGCTTTGCTTTCTAAACCTCAGCTGGTGCTGAAGAGACAGCCATATGTCTAACCTCATTTTTGAGGCTGATTCAGATATTTCAGATACTTAGATCACTACCATTAAGTGCTCCTGCCATCACTTTTTTCATTTCAAAATGCCAAGAGTCTCATATCAGTGTCAGTTGGGTTAAATTTTACAATCTAAAATTTGGCAGCTGGGGTTGAGTCATGGCTCACATAGTCCTTCTGTGATGGCAGCAAGAGGGTTGTGAGTGTCTGGGTAGTGGTGCTGGCATCATCTGGATCTATGTTTTCCTTCTCCATTGTCTCTAAATGGTATCTGTGGCAGCAACTGTTAATACTAGCTCCTTCCTAGATGGTGATGAAATTTTTCAAATACTGTAGTTCCTAAATACTTATTTGCCACTGGAGTTGTTTTGGTGAACTGCACACAAGCTATGGCAGTGGAAGTTAACTCCACTAGTTTTATGAAGCCAGACTCCCTTGAAGCTGCTGATATGGTTGTAAAAGAGAATGGCTTCCTGAGGCTTTGGCTGCCTGCAATCCAGCAGACACCTTAAATGTACCACAAAATTTACGTGAGAGAGATATTAATTGTTAGGATGTGATTAGGGCAGTGTAAGTGCATAGATAGGTTGTGCATATCTTGTTCCCAAAGGTATGGGAGTTACAAATGTGCAACTAGCAAGGGAAAAAAGCAGTAAAGTGAATAACTATTTTAGAACTGTCAGAAAGGTTTTACTGTCATCCAGTAAGAATATGTTGACCTAGGATTAACGATATTTGGCTATACTGCCATACATTAAATACACTGCCACTGCTGCCAACCAGTGACATATAACCCCAGTGGGTGTTTTGTCTCTTCTCCTTTCGTTTGTGGCTATCTGTGCTCAGAAACAGACCAAAACAAACACCTTTACAGATTATATTTTTAATTTGGATGCATGCTGCTTTTTTGCATGGAACTGACAGCCCTGTGATATTAGTTCTCCTTTTAGTGCATATAACTGATAATCAGAGTAACTCATATTTTCCCCATCTTTCCAAACAGTGGTTTATATTCAGCTACTAGCTTTCTTGGGAGGGTGGGATTCCACTTGTATGAAGTTACTGGGATATGATAACTTAACACCAGATTCAGATGCTGTTTCTCTACATGTATAGAGAGATTCATGCCAAAAGCAACAATGTGAAAAAGAGAAAACACTTTCCTCTTCAGACATTTATATTGATTTCTGGTGACAGTTGTAGAGCCAAATAGAGTTGGAGGCCATTCAAAGGGCTTGATTTGCAAATAAGAAAAATGTCAAGTCAGGTGATGTCCTGCTAGGCAGAACAGTGTGAACATCAACATTCAGGATAGTGGGCTAACCTGCTTTTGCTTGCAAAGGTCATAGTAATTAAATATGAAGTTTGTCCACCTAAAATTGCGTATACTACTATGTGACCATCTTCATGATTGCATACATGTGTAGAAGAAACCATGAAATCAGCTTTTGTCCATTGCTACCACACACTTACCAAAGATATTTCCTAGATCAATCTACATAATCATGATGGGGTCTAATAGCCTTAACATCTATGAATCTCTTAAAAGTACAGGGAAATTTTGCTGTCTATAGCATAGTCTGATAAGTGTTTGAAAATCCCCACTTGGTGATCCTTGTATAATAAACATACTTACCTTTATGTAGCCTCAAAGCACATCATACATTAATGTTTACTAGTTAATGTTAAGTTGGCTGACTCCATCAAAATGAGAACGATTTTCAAAATAAAATGTTAAGAAATTGCACCAGACATAAGAATGGCCAGAGTGGGTCAGACCAATGGTTCATCTAGCCCAGTATCTCTCTTTTGACAGTGGCCAATGTGAGATGCTTCAAAGGGAATGAACAGAACAGGGAAATCAGCAAGTGATCCATCCCCCACCATCTAGTCCCAGCATCGGAAGTCAGAGGCTGAGGGCATGTCTACACAGCAAGAAAACCCGTGTGTCAGGTGCATAGCAGCTCACAGGGTTTAGGGGGCTCAGGCTGTAGGGATGTTTCTTTGCTGTGTAGATGTCTAAGCTTGGGCTAGAGCCAGGCTCTAGGACCTTGTGAGGAGGGAAGGTCCCAGAGTTCAGTCTCCAGCTAAGCCCAGAAGTCTACACAGCAATGAAACAGCCCTGCAACCTGAGCCCTGTGAGCTCGAATCTTTTGGCATGGGTCAGCTGCGGATTTTTCTTTGCTGTGTAGGTTAGGGATACCCAGAGCTTGGGGTTGCAGCCCTGAACATCACATCTAATAGCCATGGATTGACCTATTCTCTATGAACTTATTTATCAACGCTGAATTTCATCTGCCATTTCGTTGCCCAGTCATCCAGTTTTATGAGTTCCCTTTGTAACTCTTTTGAAGTCTGCTTTGAACTTAACTATCTTGAGTAATTTTGTAGCATCTGAAAACTTTGCCACCTCACTGTTCACCTCTTTATCCAGGTCATCATGAATATGCTGATTCACACTGGTTCCAATACAGATCTCTGGGGGACACCGCTATTTACCTCTTTCCATTCTGAAAACTGACCAATTACTCCTACCCTTTGTTTCCTGTCTTTTAACTGGTTACTTATCCATGAGAGGACCTTTCTATCCCATGACTGCTTACTTTGCTTAAGAGCCTTGTGAAAGGCTTTCTGAAAGTCCAAATATATTATATCCACTGGATCACCCTTGTCCACTTGTTTGTTTACCCCCTCAAAGAATTCCAATTGATTGGTGAAGCATGATTTTCCTTTACAAAAGCCATATTGACTCTTCCCTAACAAATCATGTTATCTATGTATCTGATAATCATTCTTTGCTATAGTTTCAACCAGTTTTCCTGGTACTGAATTTAGGCTTACAGGCCTATAATTGCCTAGATCACCTCTGGAGTCTTTTTTAAAAAAAAATGGTGTCACATTAGCTATCGCCCAATTATCTGGTACAGAAGCTAATTTAAGTGATAGGTTATATTCCAGATTTAGTAGTACTGCAATTTCATATTTAAGTTCCTTCAGAACTCTTGGGTGAAAACCATCTGGTCCTCATGATTTCGTACTGTTAAATTTATCAATTTGTTCCAAAAACTCTTCTACTGACATCTCAATCTGGGACAGTTGTACAGATTTATCACCTAAAAAGAATGGCTCAGGAATCTCTCAAACATCCTCAGCAGTGAAGACTGATGCAAAGAATTCATTTAGCTTCTCCATAATGGCCAATTAACTGGTCTCCCTTGAGTGCTTCTTTAGCATCTCAGTTGTTCCCACCATTTTTGTTGTTGTTCTCAGTTTCTGAGTCTTTTGCTAGTTGCTCTTCAGATTATTTTTTTGGCTTGCCTAATTTTACTTTTTTACATGACTTACTAGAATTTGTGTTTCCTTCTATTTTCCTCACCAGGGTTTGACTTCCAATTTTTAAATGAATCCTTTTTGCCTCTAACTGCTTAAAATAAAATAACTGCTCTGTTATTTAGCCATGTTGACATTTTTTTTGGTCATCTTACTTTTTTTTTTATTTGGGGTATACATTTAATTTGAGCCTCCATTATTAGGTTTTTTAAAAGCCTCCGTGCAGCTTGCAGGCATTTCACTCTTGTGACTATTTCTTTTAATTTCTGTTTAACTAGCTTCCTCGTTTTTGTGTAGTTCCTCTTTCTGAAGTTAAATGCTTATGTGGTGGACTTCTTTGGCATTTCTTCCCTCCCTCCCCCCACAGACCTACACAAAGATGTTATATTATGGTCATTAATACAGAGTAATTCCACTGTAATCACCTCTTGGAACACATCTTGTGCTCCACTTAGGACTAAATCAAGAATTCCTTCTCCCTTTGTGGGTTCCAGGACTAGCTGCTCCAAGAAGCAGTCATTAATGGTGTCTAGAAATAGAAAACATGATAAATGGGAGCAGATTAGGGCAGACTCCAGTTATAGCAGGGAAAAATAATATGATTGCCATAAGGCATAAGGCTTGTCATACAGCAAACACTTTATTTAAGTACCATCTGCCAGCTGAAGTCAACTGAGTTATAAACGTGCTTCTTGAAAGAAGCCCTAAATCTTTTGATAAAAACATTTATTATTCAGCTTTAGACAAAAGAGTTTCTGCTAAAGGCTTCTTCTCAAGTCCACAGAAACTGTTGGCTTTCAAGAAATGATGAGCTCATTTAAATACACTACTTTGATGTATCAATATTAATAACCTGTTACTACAATGCCATTTTACACTAATGATCACTGAAATTCTGTCCAGAGTGCATATGTTATCTATTAGTCTCTGCAACACGCTCATGTCTTTAAGCTAATAAGTATAGATCAAGAGAGAAAAATAGAAGTGTGTTTCATGTTTTCAGGTAGCTGGAAATTGTTTTGCCCACCGAGATTCCAGTGCATGGATCAAGTTTCAAATAGGATGACAGAGGACATGTGAGTGGGGAGCAGTTCCTTTCCTATAACCAGGGATTAAATAAATCAGTGAGTACTAAAGCTAAGGGAACCATATTAACCTTTGGTAGCATTTATGGGAAGTGAAAGTTTTTGAGATGAAACAAGTTTTTACAGTGCACTGATTCTTGGGCCTATTGGTGTCCTTGACCCTTTAAGGAGGATCATGCTGGGAAATATAATCCCCAGGAAGGATATTTGGGAGTTGTAGTCCCAGAGGGGTAACATGATCAAGAGGCTCATTTAAGTGTACCAGAATAATATAAGAAGTCTGGCTTGGCTAAAGAGTCTGTGGTGGAGGTGGGATCTAGGGGATATTCTTGAGCCACGTAGGAGTCTTGGGGAAACAGCCAAGAGAAACCTGTTAGCAGAATCTCCATAGACTCTTGGCCAAGGACTGTGAGATCACATAGGAAGTGACTTAGAGAAGAGCTTTTTGAGTGATTTTAATAGTTTAGGGCTCCTGGGCCAGAACCCAGAGTAGAGGAATTGAAAAGATTCCCCTGCACCTCAGCAGTGCCCAGGAGGAGGTAATCTGATTTTTCCACAAGAAGAGAAAAGGGAACTATGTCAAAGAGCTCTGTAAAAGGCCAAAAGGACTATTTAGCCCACAGAGAGCAGTGAGACTGTTTTGTTTGATCTGGACTTGCTTTGCTAATCTCTGGAAAGGAAAGATCATTTATATATGTTTGACAACAGAGCTGAACTCAAGATATTCTGTTCACCTGAGAGGGAAATGAAGGGAGCAATTATGTCTCCTTGACAGGAAGAAGTTACCAAGTGGTTAGCAAAATTATCTCCCTCCTTTTCTTCTTGACTTCCAGTACTTCTCTCTCCTTTTCTAGGCCTGCATATCTCCTGCTATTGCATATTAGGGTACATGCATATTTTACCTAAATCAAATTTGTATGAATTTATTCAGGCTCCCTTCTGTTTTTTTACAAAAGCAAGTCACCAGTCTGGAAACAGAAACAATCCCATGTGACTTAGTTGACCAAACATATAGTTCTAATATCAGACACTTGCCGTAGACTGTTGTAAATGATCCATGAACTGAAATGTTCACAAAACATTAATTAAATTAGAATAATGAACAAATTTGTGAAAATTATGATCTGTTCATGGATAACTTAGAAAGAAAAATGAGTTGAATTCAAGTACATTGTTTACTATGAATACCTAGTTCAATTAATCACTGGGCCAAGTTTCAAACTTGGACACATAAAGCTAGAGAATGAAATCTGGGATTGCTCTACATGATTCCCACCTGTTGTGGACATACTTAAAAAGTTGATTCCACTTCTAGAGTAATAACTGGTTTCAGTGATATCACTCGTATTTGGGAATACTGCTAGAACCAGTTAATACTCTGGAACAGAAAATAGCTTTTTAAGTTCAACCACTGGAAATGCCCTCTTTGTTCAGAGATCCTGAGTCTCTCCACTGATTTTAAGTGGAAGTTGTGATTGTTGAGCACCTCTGAAAATCAGGTCCTATTATGGCAGTGAAGTAAAACCTGTTTCTCCATTTTAGATGATATTCAACTTTACTATACAGCAAAGACTTACAAGTTTTATTCCATTTTCACAAGAGCGACCAACCAATCTTTGAACAGCTACAACAGAGATAAATTTAAGATTTTTATTTGAAATTTATAGTCTATTTCTTCTTTGGGGACCAAGAACAAATTTTAATAACTTTTTCTGTGTTTTGTGACATGGTATCTGCAATGTTCCTTATCTTTACGCTACAAGAAAGATATTCTGTATATTGTGTAGCTGAATGTGATTGTTAAGGGCAGGACTGAAGCAAAAAAAACATTAAATCAAACTTTAGAGAGGTTGTTCACTGGTTTACCATGACAGATAATCCCCCTCATTATGTTACTTTCTTTTGCTAAATTGCCCTGCTAACTTAACATTTGTTTTGAACTTAGCAGAATCAATTTCAACAAGCCAAAACCAGTTCTGCTTGCCATCTGTCTTACATACCAATTGCATGCAACCAATCACAGGAGTATTATGCAAGATACATTTTTTTTTTTTTTTACCATGATAGCAGTGTACTATCCATGTAAGCTCGGAGCTGGCAAGGAAACACCAACCTCATTTCATTTCATGTACATCACTAACTAGAATTCAGGTGATTAACTTTTGCCCTCCACATGCTAGATGTGAACTGGTAACCTAGAAATAAGAATCTTTCCCATTAATAATCTCCTGCTCCATCTACTCCCCTACTTCTCAGTAAAGTGACGTACTCTGTACAACAATAGCCAGACTGTGGTGAACCTTCTCCCAGTTTATAAAAAGGGTGTCTCCCTTTCACTGGAGCCATCTGGAATTATAGTTTTGTGCTTTATGAGAAAAAGTACTGCTCTGTTCCTAATTACAAGTGCTAGCTAATTCAGAGGAAGTGGGGTCAGCAGTGCAGCTGGTCATGAAGGGAATCCACTGAAAATGGTGGCACAGAGATAGTGCTCCCCAGCAGCTCCCAGAGACAGTTTTCTACTAGTTAACCACCATCCAACTACTGGGAATCCTTATGATCATGTCTGCACATGTCATCTGTTCATATATCCTTCCAGATACTTATCCAATTTCCCCACCAAGCCTTGTATTGAATTCCCTCTTCCCGATACCCTGATCATTATATAATATGATTTGCAGTTGGAACTTTTGAGGGAATTGTGATTTTTAGGTAAATGAAAAACAGTAAATATAAAGCCCTTCTCTGCTTATCATATTACAGAAATCTTTTGTCCCAAGAAAACTGGTTACGTGAGTAATCAGCTGCTGAGGGACTCAATTTTTTTTTGCCAAGTAAATATTTGCGAAGTGTATATGTATACCATCAGCATAATTAATTCTGCTGTCAAACCATGGCAGTACATTCCAAAGCGTCTTTTTATTCAGAATTAATTATCCTGCTCTTTGTCAATTCTGATTCATGTGCTATCAGATATTCTTAATGTTAAAGGTGGAGGGGGAGACTATATTATAAACAGAGTGTGACTTAAACATGTAGCTTTAAAATAAAATCTTTGTTGCTGCCAGCTCCACCTATAATACTCAGTTACCTGAAGAAGAAAAGCTTGCCTATAGTTCTAGAAGTTGTGTTTCTTTCAAAAGTTACTAGGGTTAAGTTGTTGTTTTGAATGTTTTAGGATTCAAAGAGGACCCCTAAACTTCAGAAAAAAGACCTAGAAAGTAGGTCAATGAATGTAACAGTAATGAGAACTGCTAGCAAGAGGGAGATTTCCTACAAAAGATATAAATACTTTTGTTTATTGGATAATCAACTCCCCAAAGCTTCTTCAAGTTTGTTTCACAGTTAGCTGCCATGTACTGTGGCTGATTGAATATGCTGGCCCTCACTAATTGATATAACTGCTATGAATTATTCAACATTGCTGTGATTTATTCGCAGAATGGAAATGTTCTTTTACTAGTGTTAAAAGATTCATTTAGTATTTTTAAGTAATAAAAGTAATGTATTTCTCTTTATAAAGCACGCTAAACTCTTGTGTGATGACTCTGGTTCTGGAACTACTAGAGGGTTTTTCATTTCCTCTCAAGCTAGCATGGCTTAAAGATAGTATGTACTGTGGGACATACAACTAAATAAGCAGGGGAGGGGAAGGTCAGGGCACAAAAAGTAATTATTCATGCCATATTGTGAGATAATTCCCTTACTGTAAATAACTTTAACAATCTTTATTTCAGTTTACATAATTTTCAATAGTAATTGGGTGGGATTACTACACTTTAAGGTAATTTTGGGACTAGAATGAGTCACGTCCTTTGAAATAACAATTGTCTGAGAGTTATGGGACACTTGTAAGTTAAGGAAAACTTCTAGAGGATTAAATATTTGTTTCCTACCAAGCTCTTATCTGTAAATCGGAATGGTCTTATTCACCATTGGTGAAGGACCTAGAAAGCAGATATCATCACTCTTATGTCAGATAGCTGTTGAAGGATTGCCTTCGGCATAAATGGTAGATCTCTGAGTTTATGGACAAAAGGATCCCCAATTCAAATGAGGGACAAAATGTCTTGAAATGTTTTCAAGAGGCTCTGTATGTTGCAGTACCACGACTGGGCATTTTTCATAAACTCTAGTGTGCAGTCCTTTTGGAGGCAGTTTGATATAACTGTATCCAGAACCTTTTCTAGCGTTACTCATATTTTCATAAAAGACGGGTGTGTTTTCTTATCTACCCTGCAGGTGTATTTGGAAGACTAATTTGTTATTGTTTGCAAATCACTTGGAAGATGAAAAGTCCTATACAGATGCTTGGTGGTGGTTGTATGGTGATGATGTGTTGATCTCCTTATAGCACTGTTTCAGCATACGACTTCTTGGAACTGCAGGAGGACTTGCATGGAGGTGTTAAACTGGAGTAATGAAGTGTCTTTTGGGGACGTGGGAAAACAATCAAAGCAGTTAATTATAGTATTTACTGTGAAGCAATAATTAATCTAGGTTTGTTTTTAATAAATATGGCTAATAATTAAAAGACAGACTGCCACTTCAGACCTGTATTAGCTATGCAGAGATATGCCTTTCCAGGCCACTGGTCTATCTCTTAGGCAATAAAAGAGAACCTGCTACTCAAGAGCTGTAGCATTCTGCTCATGGACTTAATTACCCTACCTCTTGCATCATAGACTCAAGTTCCCTATGGCTCATGAGTCTGAACACCTAGAGTTGGGTGCCAAGATTTACAAATGACACTGGTGTGGGGAGGGCAGAGACCTCTGTTTTCCTATGAAGTTACACATTGGATTCCATGGCTCTCTTCTGTGCTATTCAAGATCAGAAACAGTTCAGAAAAACCTCTCATCTGGTTCAATATAAGAAACTGCTGGGAGCTGCTGAATCTAATGCATCATGGTCACAATATGTTCACTTTCTAAAAGGAAGAGGAGATGCATTCTAGTTGTGTCGAATTTAGGCATTTTTGATGGATGAGGATAAAATAGGAGAAATGTTTTCCAGGTTCATCAGAGTTGTCCTACAAACAATAACACAACAAGCAATAGGACTGGTTCTTGTTTCAGTGAGACTGCAGGAGGAGTAACGTCCTCATTGAAAGCACACATGCCAGAACAGAGCCCAGTATAATTATTTATTGGCTTGTATCTTGTTTAGTGCAATGTTTGTAATAAGGTTTATCTTTGAATTTGGTCAGGGGAGTAGTCATGGAAGAAAAACCCTGCTGGAAGCAGACACTCCTGGAATGAAAGATTTGCTTTCTACAGTTCATGAGACTGTGCCATTCATCACAATGAAAAGACATCTCCCATCGCTCAGGGAAGCAGAAACTTTTTGTTACAGTTGACCTGAATTTCACTACAGATACGTTGGTGGAGAGAGGAGGGACACGTTAAAGTCACATTGATCTGTCAATTGGACCAAAAATGCATAAGGTGCTCCAAATATTGACTTGCAAATAAAATGATGGTAAGCAATCTATTTCATAAAATATTTGTGTACTGCCAACCTGAAAAACTTAAGTATGCACATACCCTCCAACTCAGGCCTTGACTTCCTGCACTTAACTACTGCAAGGAACCATAGTTCCTGCTTTTCAAAGTTCCTGATGATGGTACCTTTTGAGATTTTGCTATCTTTTTATTTTTTTTCTATGGGTCACAAACATATGTAAAAAAAGCACCTTTTTACTGTATTTGTTTTATATGAATGTACATAATCCTAACGGTAAGTTTCACTTTTCCTCTCTTTTTAAAACCACACTTCTACTTAGCAGATGTAAATTAAAGTCTCAATCTGCAGATCCTTATTCAAGATGCCAATATTGTTGTCTGTATACAAACTATAAGGCTGAACAAAAAGGGCCATATTTATAAATATATAAATACTCACATTGACAAGCAGTTACTAATGTGAGTGAGGGGTCATGTTCTGCTCCAAGCTTAGAATTTTGTGATAAAATGGTGATAGGTAAGAAATTCAAACTTCTTCCTAAAAAGAAAAGGAGTACTCGTGGCACCTTAGAGACTAACCGATTTATTTGAGCCTAAGCTTTCGTGAGCTACAGCTCACTTCACGATGAAGTGAGCTGTAGCTCACGAAAGCTTAGGCTCAAATAAATGGGTTAGTCTCTAAGGTGCCACAAGTACTCCTTTTCTTTTTGCGAATACAGACTAACACGGCTGCTACTCTGAAACTTCTTCCTGGTGCTGTATCATTGACTTTCTCTTCATGAAAAAGTGGAGGGGGAGGGGCAAATCTGCAGTTATTAAGGATCATAAATACAGGACAGAGTCCCAAGGACAAATTGGCCTTGATCTAGGTGCATAGGCTGTGTTTGGGAAGCTGCGAAGAGCTCTTCTGCCCCTTATGAATCCCACACATGGACAGGGAGTCTTCCTGCCATGCACCCTTAAGGGTACACATAGTTCCAGAGGAGATGGGAAGGAGGCTTAGCAGGCAATCAGCCAGGCATGCAAGCAGGGGTAGCAAGCTGCATGCTCCCTTTCACAATTAGGAGCTCAGAGGAGGATTATATCTGCCTAAGGCACAATCCTTCCCTGAACTGCCCAGGGCAGCTCCACACTACCCACAACACAAGAACTTGCTTAAATGGTACAGTTCAGCTCTCAGCATTAGCAAAGAATTTCTCTGCCTCTGCTGATTTGTGTCACTTCCTTACATTTATGTAAGAGCTTGTCTTCAGGATTAAATAACACATTGTATTGTGGCTGCACGGTCCTCTAATTTTGAAGAAAAAATTGTATTTGTAATGGATTATTATGCTTAAAAGTTGAACTTTTCTGCAAAACATATGGAAAGTATTCTTATCCTGCTAAAATATGCAATTTTAGATTTAGCTCACATACAGCAAAGAATTTGTTTTTACATACGTTGTTAGTTATATTTAAAAAAGACTTTAGTGTTAGAGTTCACACAAAAAATAGATATGACCTTGCAATTTATGTTGGTGGCAAAAACTTAGACAAGGAAGTCAATAAGCCCTATGTAGCTGTATTAGAGCAACTATGCACAGAATGCTGTGTGCTCCAATAGGCACACCTTGTTACTGTAAATTGATATTTGTATAAATAGCAAGTAATAGGACCCATGGCCCAAATTGAGATCCAGGATCATTGTGGTAGGTGCCGTACATACACATAGTTAGAGACAGTCCTTGTCTGTAAGAACTTATTATTATGTTCCTGGCATATCCACACAGAAATTAGATAAAAAACATGAATACACTTACTGGATGGTTACAACACAACACTGTGTTATTTCTTAGAATTCAGAACGATAACACACAGGAACCCACAAACAGACACAGAGAAGGCACAAGAAGACAGAAAGGCACAACTTACCCCACCCCACCCCCCATTTTCTAAGCTGGCACTTTTCAGAATGAGTGGAATAGCAGCACACTTTGCTACAGAGCCCCCTAGTTTGCAAGCAGGAGCAGAAAAGTCCCCTACTCTTAAAGCGATAGCTTGTAATCCTAACACTGTCCTCGATACCTTACGATCTACATAGACGAGACAGGGTTGGAAGAAAGGAAGTATTATCCCCATTTTATGGGGAGATTGAGACCCAGAGATCGAATGACTTGCCCAAGGTGTCAGAGGAGTTCTCTAGCAGATCCTGGGAATGAACCACATTTCCTGAGTCGCAGTCCAGAGCTTTAAGCGAAAGACAAAAATAACGTCAGTAATAGGAATAGTAACCTGTTCCACCTTGTATTTCACTGTGACTCTGAGTATGTTTCCCAGGCCTACAGAAGAGCTCTGTGTAAGCTCAAAAGCTTGTCTGTCTCACCAGCAGAATAAAAGATAGCACCTTGTTTCTCTAGTAACAGGAAGGGAATTCAGAGAAAGACAAAACAATGATTAAGAGGCAGAGGAATTGACTCATGAGAAAATAACTTGCTCAGAATAGCAAGACTTAGTTCCGAGACCTGAATCTTCAGAGAAACAAGAGCATGAAGAGATCACACAATACCCCATAAACTACAGCTGGTCATTTTACAGGGGACCAGGAAGATATTGGTGGTGGAACAAAGGGAAGACAAATTATCTTCCACTGCAATACATAAATTGGTATTCAAATTTATTACAGATCCTATCTACTTGTAGCACTTGGTAATGTGTTTCTTTTCTTTAATTCAGTTATGAAATTGAAAACATAATGAACCAGATTTTGATTTTGATTACACCCACCTAAATGCAAAACATCTCCACTGATTTTAGCACAAAGGTAATAGAGATCAGACTCTGACTCTGCAACATTTAGTTTGATTGGGAAGTTTAAGTGCCATAATATAATACATTCATTACATTTCAGAAACTGATTATAGAAGACTGATTCGTATTGTTCTGTGGATGATAAATCTTAAATTTCATTTGAACGTTATGAATCTTCAGTCCTTTCACAAAATTAACGCTAATTTATATTGTCTCTTTCTGTGTAAAGAGGAAATTGTGGCACATAATTAAAGAAAGAAATATTTTAATGGACTCCTAACCACTAATGAAGTTTATTGACAGGGTCATGAAATGTGTTGTTTTTCAAAATGAGACAACACTAATAAATGCAGGAGTAAAAGGTGTCCAATAACTCAGCATTAGAACCAGCACCAATCGGAACTCATTCCATTAAGATGATAGGAGGACATCAAAAATAAATCAGCTCAGGTACAGCAGTAAGGACAATGCAAATGACCTGGCAGTTTGCAGAAATACATCTCCCCCCACTGTGTCACTGAAAAATCCCATATTATAATGGTGCAATTATAGAGAAAATTCCCCTTTGTGAGTGCTGGCCCTCACTTAGTATGGTCTGCACTTGTGAAGGTATCTTCAGTTTCAGAATGGATACTTTCCTTTCAGTAGCAGCTGCTCAGTAGCTAATTTATGCATACCACAGCTTGGTAAGAAAATCTCCCTTTTCAGAAGTGGAATCGGTGAGAAAATGCAGCCTCCCTGCTATATAGTATTTTTTCCAGGAGAGGACTAAGGATTGGATCCAATATCAACTGAAGTCAATTGTAGTCATTTCACTGACTTGAGTGTGTTTACTGAATTGAACCCTTTAATCGCATTCCATCAGCCAAAGAAGAAAGTCTAAGGTGGTTATAAATTCCTGGTTGACCACTAATATGGAGCTGTCAGCAAGTGAATGAGGTTCCATACAGCCTAGCACTCCTACCTTACACCGTTGCAGGAGCACTCTCCTACAGACCATTTATCCAATGTAGTCTCCTTCGCTGCCCCACCAGGATAGAACAACCAAGTGGCAGAATTCCATTTTTTTTGTCAGCAGCCAGCCCCAAATTAATAATTCTCAGAGTAATTGGAGGGTTAGGGTTAAAATGGTGTGTTCCTTTACCAGGGGCCTACCCTGGGTGTCAATCAAACAGCGTGCCCAGAAAACTGAAGCAGGCTACACTCCTTGGATGGTAAGACTCACCTGCTCCTCAGTGTAGGGAGTTCTGCAACTCTAGAGACAGGAAATACATTTATACTTGCAGCTAAATCCTCATCTTGTGTAAATTATCAAAACTCCATTTTCTAATGGAACTACCCCAATGTATGCCATCTGAGGATCGGAATCTATAACTGCACTACTTCGTGGCTCAGAGAAGGTTTGGGAAGCTTTGCCCTTCCATGGTTATCTGACTCTTGCCCTGCATGCATTGGCTAAAATGAAGCCAGGATCCCCTCTGTGTGCAGAGCCCAGATGTCCACAGATACTTTCTGTTAGGGATCTGCTGTCACTTAGATTATGAGCTCTGGTTTTGTATTTAAAATATCTTGCAACCAAAGCTCTTGGATATCCACTTGACACCTATCTCTGAGAGAAAAAAACATTCCTAAGTAACTGCTCTCCACCCATTTTATGCTGCTGTGCGCAGTTTATCCTGGCTGAAGGTAGGGACACTTTATTTTGTTAAAATCTTTATTTCAATAGATAACTGTTCTTGTCCCTGAGGGAATCTCTCATTCAGATGGGTCGGTCTGTTTTCTTTCTAATTAGAAAATGTGACATTGCTGTCTCATGTCTCAAATGTTATCAGGAATGGCAGTTAGTCCCATTTCGTACCCTTGATTAGAATAACCTTCTCAGGATGATGAAGTGGCAGAATTAAGAGGAAATGTTATAGTTCCCCTCTCCTGCTGTACGTTTATATTTTTCAGTGAATTAGGCTTTCTGAAGAATCTTTCTGTTCGTAGATACTGTTGAGAGAACTTTTCCTGCACATTTATGGCTTTCTATCAATAATAACCACTGTAGGATGCTGGCATTGTTTTTCAGTATTTTTGCCTATCCTATCTGTCTTGGATTGAATGCACACTGCTTGCTGTTAGTATTGATATCTTTTATTTAAAAAAAATAAAATCTGTCAGTGAGTAAACTTCAATAGCTTTTTTCCATGAAGGATCAACTTCAAAGTGGGCTTTTCCAAAGCTGATCTGAAAGAAAAAAAACTCACTTACATTTACACCTATGTGTTTAAATCCAAACTTTTGGCACTTGTGCTGGTCTTTTATTGTATCCTAAAATGGGGAGGGTTTAGGAGATGATATAGATAATTAAACTGACAAATTTGTGTGCATTTGTGAATTGTTTGTAAGCTCTTTGCTGTTTAATATGCTGTGTACATTGGCAAAATGCATCTACAATGCTGACCCACTTGCAAAATAGTTCCCCAGCTATAGCTGTGTGGAATATTCAATTCAGAATTAAAATACTCTATGGGTAAATTTTTCAAAGGTACCTAAGTGCCATTTTCAAAAGTGTCTATTAGGACCACAAGTGCCTAAGTCACTTTTGAAACTGGGATTTAGATTTATATGCCTCTTAGGTGCTTTTTGAACAAGTATCACTCTGTTGATGTGTTTTCTTTTCTTTTTGAGTTTGCAGTTCTTTTGCAAAACTAAACTTCCATATCAGCAAGATTTTATTACTCCCCCTGCCATGATTTAGAGATCAGTAAAGGTTTCACTGTAACCTGTGGCAGTGCATTTTCAAACTAATCCACTGCACGATGAGAATATGAGGCTGCTAATAACACAACAAGGCACAGGCTAAAGTGTGTTTGTGGAAAGGGTTAAAAGAATTGCAAATAACAAACAAAACTCTACAATTCACAACCTGCTTGCAGAAAATTCACAAACAGAAAAGGTTTGTTTCTTGTAGTTCACCCAGCTCTTCTAAAAAGGCTTTGACTGAGAGAATAATGGGAACAATGTTGTTATGGGACCTGGAGAGCTCCCATACATGTTTCTTGAATTGAATGGAGATAGTTAGAATAATTTTAAAAGAAAATGAACATATAGGCTATATGCTCCAAATGATCTATATTTTTGGTTTGTAATGACTTTTTGCTTAATGCTTTAAATTACCTTAGACTAAAAAAGGTTGTTTTAAAAAAGTCAAAATCTAAACAAAACATTTTGAAATGATCAAAACTAAATGTTTCAGTTGATGCAAACTGATATTTTGTGTTTGTTCGCCAAAAAATTGAGGTTTTTTTACTGTTTGTCCTGACTTTGGATGGGAAAAATCTTGAAAATTCTTATGCATTGAAAATAACTTTTCCCAGTCCAACCAATTCCTGTGACTCTTTGAGTTAGATTTAGTAATGATCCCTTTAATAACAGGAAGCTATAGCACAGGAAGATAGGTAGGTCTAATGCTGCTGCAGCTGTGCTTTCTGTGAAACTGTGCAGGTGCTTGCCTAAACTATGCATGCTCTTTGATCCTGCTATAGTTTGCTGCAGTGTGCTGATGATGATCTCTTTTCTGTCTGTCTGCTTGACTTAAATATCATTGTAGCAACTGCTCCTCATTTAATGACAAGCTGACAAAAATGCTGGCGTTCAATTTATTGGCATTCTCATCTGCAGACTTAGGGCAATATGTGAAAAATAACAATCATTTTATTATCTTGTTGGCCAGTTGTCAAAACATATCTGTGTGAGCACTCACAGGTCAGCTTGCAAGAGGGAATTTGAGCACCGGGAAAGAGCTTGATACTATAGGAGCTGCAGTTCCATCAGAATGCCAACCTGCATGAGAAGATTCCAAAATCTGAAGGGCTTGATTCTGTTCTCTTGTATACTGATATAAATCGGGAGTGACTCCATTAAAAACAGTGGAGTTATCCCAGATGTAAAACCAGGGTTAATTAAAGCAGCATCAGCATGTAATTTGCTGTAGAAGTTGAGGAAGGCAGTGGGAAGGTGGCTGACTCTCTTTCCAAGGAGTTCAGACAGTAGGGTCAGTGTAACGCTTTCAGGGATTGACAGTGAATTTGCCTGTGAATCCTGCTTTGAACCATTTACAATGTAATGTTTTGGGAATCCCATTAGAAACCTTGGAAATGTCGAGGTCCAAAGCTTTTCACCTGTTCATATTCTTTCATGTGAAAAATAACCCATCTTCTCAAATTATACTGAAAAGTGAAGGGGATAAAGGGGGCGAAATTGCCTAGAACAGAATGCAAAAGCCCTTTAAGTGCTGGACCCTATGGGTATTCACTGGGAACACTACACACCAGGATACACCTGAAGGGTTCATGTAGAGTTCATGCACCTGGAAACATTCAGGGCACACCCTTAGTGTTGTGTAGGAGCAGTGCACACACTGCTCCGTCCAAGGACATGGACCATGGGAAGTTGCCCAGAGGACATGAACCGTGGGAAGCTTCCTTGGACTGGGCTCAAGGCCTGAGAACAAGGACTGTAGTAGATAGAGGCTGGTAAATAAGAATATTAATCAAAGTCATATTATTTCCTTTCTTGTGTCCTTTTGCGGTTGGAGTATATAATGCGCAGGGGGGAGAGAAATAAAAAAGAGGGTGGAAAAGCTGACAGGCAGAAGCCCGTCGGCAAACCAGCCTGCTTGCTTGCTTAAAGCCTTGTCCTGTCTTGTCTCTGAACCGCAACATACACCTATGACCGCTCTGCCACAAGACAGACTGTAACAATGGCTTCACCTGTATATCAGACAACTTTTACTCCACAGATGAACAGGAAGCGGTACTATGGTCCAGGACATCAGCCCACACAGGGCTTCCAGAGCCCCAGAGGTTCCTGCATCCCTGTGACCTCGTATTATGGAGTTAGGGATCAATGGTACCCCCACGGGCCCTGATTCCATACCCCTATGATCCCACCCACTGATCGTACTGGAGCTCTTGGGATCCATACGATCAAGTCCCAGCTCACAGCTTGCCGCAGAGATCACCTCCAAGCATAGGCACTGACTCCATGGGTGCTCCAGCCATGGAGAACCCACCGAAAAAAAATAGCAGGTGCTTAGCACACATCACCAGCCAAGCTCCCCAACATCCCCCAGCACCTCCTGCCTCCCAGTGGACCTGGTGATAAACTCCTCCCCCACCCTACCAGCACCTCCTGTTAAACAGCATGAAGGAGGCACTGGGAGGGAGGGGAAGGAGTGGTGACAGGAAGAGGTGGGATGGCATGAGGCCTTAGGGGAAGAGGTGGAGTGGGGGAGGGGCCCGGGCGGAGCATGGGTGGGAATAGGAGGTGTGGGGGTGGAGGCTTGGGCAAAGGGGTGGAGTGGGGGCACTCTTGGAGCTTGGGGGGGAGGTTGAGCATCGCCCAGGTAGAGAGGAAGTCAGCACCTATACCTCCAAGAGAGCATCCTTAGCTGTGTCCACACAGAATAAGAATAGGGCTCTTACATTTTAGAATTTAAAGTACCTGTGTCGCATTTTCGAAGCAGAGAATGCAGTCTATATACGTTTGCCCATCTCTGATGCATCAGTGAAAAATTGAGAAAAACAATGGCAATTATGTTGTGGATGGTTGATCATACAATAAACTTACTATGTACTTGCAAGTTATGTAATGAAAAAAGTCCAGCTGAACCAGTTCCTGCTTGCTTGTCTGGAGCAGGATCCTGTTGTATTCTTTTGACAGAAGTTGCCACCTCTCGATCACACAGCCCCACAAGTTCAAGTCTTTGCTGTAATAATATTTGGGGCCAAATGCTGTGTTGGTGCAAATCCACTTCACATGAGATACCCTAGCAGAAAATCTTGTCCATAGTGTCTCCCCAAAGTGGGGACCTCTAATAATTAAATCCATAGACCAATATTCAACAGATATAATAATAAAGTTGGTGATATTGTCACTGACCATAAAACTTCACTTAGATAGACCAAGATTCCAAATTCCCTGTGAGATTCCCTGTAGTTTGTTTGGAAAACTGAGGCAGAGAGATTAAGATTAAAATATCAACTCATTTTGGGTGCCCAACTTGAGACATCTAAGACTTGTTTTTACCTCTCTCAATATTTAGCATTTTTATACCACTGAATATGTTCAAAGCACAGCTCCAGGTGACTTCAGCTGCAGTCATAAGTGCTCAGGACTTCTGCAAATCAGACCTCAGGTGTTACATTGAGCACATAGGAAATGAGAAACACCCAATAAGTGATCAACTGTGAACATCTGGGTGTAAGTGACTTGCCCACCATCACACAGAAACTCTGTAGCAGAGGCAGGAGTAGAATCCAGTTCTCCAGGGTAGCGGTCAAGTGCCTTGATCATGAGATCATCCTTTCTCTTCCCGCAATCTCTTACTTCATTCACTATACATCTTCTATTTTTTGCAACGAATCAAACAAAGGTCTGATAGACAACAGTCTCATTTACTACACAACCCTGATTCATCCTCAGAGCACTGTCCATATTGTCCTTTGAATGAGGCACCAGTCCTCTGGAAAAAAATAGTATGTGATCATGACATTAAAGACTGTATCCTAATGCAGACAACCTTAATTGTGTCATTTCCCGATTTCTGAGTGCTTGATTTTGCAACATTAATGTTCCTTTAATGCAGCAATACTCAGACTGAAGCTTAGGAGCTGCAAGTGGCTCTTTAATGTGTCTCCTGTAGCTCTTTGCAGTACATATTAAAACACTGTGTGATTTAATTATTAACCAAGCTAAGTTATTAACCAATCAGGATGCTTTTACAATGTTATTAATCAATTGTAGAATACTTGGTCAGTCATTTTGCTGTGAGGATCTATGTATCTATATATCTATATATCTATATATATGTAAATGAAACAATGAATTCAGATTACTGTGCTCTTTTGGGAAATGTTGATTCCTAATTTGGATCACTGAGGTCTGAGTATCACTATTTTTAATGTTGTTTTAAAAACATAATTCAATACAAATACAATACTATGCAGATCAGAATGTATTAGAGTTTGAATGTTCTAATTTGAGTTTGGGAAATTAAAGTTCAGAAAACTTGCAGAAGAACCCACTTTTCAAAACATGAAAGTGAAACTTTTAGTTTAGTTAACAGTTACAATCTGAGCAACACATCCAGGGGCTTTCTAGATTCTCACAAAACACTCTAGCAACTGCTAAGAATGGAATAACCACTTAAATCATTTTAAATGATAGCCGTAAAAATATTACAGTCAGTGCATAATAGTACCTTTGTCAGTAATGCCAAGAAAATATATACCCAAGTAAATCAAAGTAACTTTCTACTCCACAGTCTCTCATTCTGGCTCCTGAACCTTTCTTTCAAAAGAGAGCTGAAAAGTGTTATGATCTATTTTGCTGAAGGTAAGTCACTCCACATTCTCACACAGCAGATATATTCTTTTATCACTGACTGCATCCCCAGCAGTGCTGAAAGGTGTTCCAAAGATTGATTTTTTAAGTGGGCACAAGATAACAAAAGGACCTCTTTGCCAAAAGTGCTTTGGTTCCTTCTGCTAAAAATGTAGAAGGTTCAATTATTGGCCACCTACAGGTTGTATCATAAGATATCATTCTAACATGGCGGACAAAGACTGATGTCTGATCAGAACTGCTATCAGCAACCACCACGTCAGCAGGTGAAATGAAAATATAATGGGCTTAACCACACAGTTAGACTAGCTACTAGCTAAGACAATGTCTCTCAAATTTCTCCTGCTTCCACCCCTGAAATATATAAAAAAGTCAAAGGACAAGGAGAAGCACTGTTTTCCTATTTCCTTTAACATTATATAGATGTATGTAACTTGCATTTTTTCATCCTGAATGATCCTATGTGCATACATAGGAATTGTTTCATCCTGTGGTGAAATGTAGTCTCTCATGTAAAGTGTACCAGGATGAATCAATGAACATGCAGCATACAAAACAAAGGCCTGATTCATCAACCTCTATCCTACTATTACACTGCTCAGCTAAGCGATTGCATATTAGGATTATGTTAGTGAAAAATAGTATATTAGAACTCTGCAAATAATTTGTTATTTTTTTTCCACTGAATTTCACTTCTTTTCTGTTCAGAATTGTCCATGAACAAATCACTTTCTTTTCTTGTCTGTATTAATTGTTTAGAACTGTTAAGTAATTTCTGCAAATAATTCTTTGCCTTTTGAGTATCCATGAGCAAGCCCAGGTCAGCATACAAAAGTATACCTTTTTTTTACTAAAGATGTGTTTTAAATTGATTTAGTTAGATGAGTCCAAACCTTTGTCTGGTTACTGTTATATCAGAAGAACAGAGTAGAATATGGTTCTGGAAAGTATCAAGAGGGTCTCTTCTGCAGGATGTTCAAAACAGGAGTCAAGGAAGGACATAACCAATCCTTGAGTGAGAGGCTGAGGCATAGTTCCCATGAAAGGTATACGGAGAAATAAGGCTTAGCCGACCAAGCTGTGTCTCTTATACATAGTCCATGTCATAATTTATTTCTAGCTTGAGAGGACATAGATTGTATAAGAAATGACTGTCTGCTTTCTTCACATCCTGATTAGAGATATGTATTCACACTCCTTTGCAGCATATATACTCATCCATTTGAGGAGAAATTACATGTTTAGTGTTTTCATCGAATCTGTCCCAAATTTTTAATATGATCTAATCTATCTATCTATCTATCTAATTTCCTTTTTGCTCAGCACTTCCTGAATGGAATTCTGTTTGTTTTGAAACTCACCTTCATCCTCTCCATACCCTGATTCCGAAGCTCCCACATACACTTGCCTAAACAAACTTGTATTTGTAGTTTGAGCGTGTGCGTTCATCTCCTTTCCTATTTTTATCCCAACAGCATTACCAAACCTGTTATCTGCAAAGAATTAAAGTAATTTAAGTCCTTAACATGCACAACCTACATTTATCCAGGTAACAATGAAAGTGAGTAATCTGGGGGGGCAGGGGGGAGTGGTAATTTTGCTTTAGGAAAAAGAAATCAAAATGGTAGATATTTCAATTGAAGCACAACATCTAATTTACATTTCATGGGACAGGTGAATGGTTTTGACCTAAGGTTGACTTCACATTTGCAAAATAAGAACAACAGTAGCTAGGGTATATGCAGTGTGGAATAAGATGCAGGCCATGGGCCCTTCATGTCTGAAATGGCTTGATGAGGACTCTCATTTCTCCTTATATAAATTCAAACTTTTAAAACTTAACTTTTTTGTGCAAGAGGAAAGAAATAACAATCCCATGGAAAAATTATTTCATGGCAAATCTGGGGAAAATATATCTGCTCAGCTAGCAATTCCTTCTGACTCCTAAAAGGGCAGCTGACTACATCCAAACACAAATCTCACTAATAACCTATCATTAAATACAATATCATTCATTGTTTGTTTAAACCCATTAAGTCTGCTCAATTCTACCACTTTATCTGGAAGTCCATTCCACCTATTCCCCACTTCATAAAATAGTATGTCCTTAAATTCTTCTTAGGTGGAGAAATTATTCTTCTAAGATGGAATACACCCTACTTCTTGCCTGTTCATCACTGTCAAATAGATCAACAAGTTACATTTTGTAATAACCCTTATCTAGATTAAATACTTCAGTCTTTTTTCTTCTCAGTCTACCTTTATTATTTAAATGTTGTTATGCTATCCTTTTACACAGAGCTGTTTTATTTCATTTGCAGCCTGATCCACAGCCCACTGAAGTCAATAGAATGGATTCCATTGACTTCAGTGGGCTTTGGATCAGGGTCTTAGCATAGTGTCAAGTGTTGAAAAAACATTTGAAAAAAGTTAAATTGGAGAAAGTACAAAGAAGAGCATCTAAGAGGATAAATATAATTCATTTTTTTCCATACAGGCTCTTCTACTACGCTCATTACTGTTGTATCAGAGCAGTCCCCTGAATGAAGAGATAGAAGGATTCAAATATAATCTTAGTTAAATCAATTGTTGTATATAAGCCTCTCCATTTCACTTAACACGTGAAATCCTTGCCCTACTGAAGTCAATGAGAGTTTTGCCAATAACTTCAATGGTTCAAGGATTTTCTCCCTTCATCTCAGTTTTTCTATGTTACACTCTTTCCAGTTCATCTGTATCTGTGTTCAACAAGGGTATGACCAAGATGTGATAGTGGACTGCTCCAAATGTGATAAATCAGTGCTTTTTAAAAGGATAGTACATATCCATATTCTGTCATGTAAAACATCTGTCAAAATTATTTTGAAAATCCTATTTTATTACAATTATTGGCTCCCCTCTATCTAGACTAAGTTATCAGAAATGTTTGTCTGTCACAAAACCATGCTGACTCTCTATGTATTTATACTTTAAACAAATTTATTCTTAAACTATCCATAAATATCCTCTCCATCTTTTTCCTAAAGAATTAGATTTACTCATGTGTTATCATCCACCTGTTTCATAGCACTATAAGAGATTAATGTGGCTTTTTAAATTCACGTTTATTCTTTACCCCTCATTTGATACTTCTGCAATATTAAAATATGTTTCTAACAATTCAGTAATTGTTAATTGATCAGATCTGTCCAACAAATGTAATCCACTATAATTCACAATTTTACCTTCTGTTGTCTTCTCCAAAATACTTGCTTACTAATTCACAGACACCTTTTCATTTTTCCTCATTTAGAGATTCATCCAACTGTCATTGATTGAAAATCATTACTCTGGAATATTTTTTAAAAAATCTCTTATTCTTTATCTTAATATCCTTAACTTCTTTCTTCACATTATTTCTGATTCATCCTTTGAACATTCTTTTTACTATACTGACCTATATTTCTTCTGATAAAATTAAAATAATATTATAGTCCTTAGATCCCTGAGATTCATAAATTGTGAGGGTATTTTTACTGTGATTTTGGATGGATTGTTGACAATTTTGAGATATATTGCATCAACCAGCTTTGAATTAATGACAAACAATATACTAGAACTTTATTTACAGTACTGTTATCTACCAATTCATAATACAAAGTACCTTAAATAAATTGGTAAATGTTTTCAGTAACTGATGTTTGTTGCATACTGCTGAAAACTTAAACCAAAGTATTATATGGATGTGATTAACTGCCAGATCATTATGACTACTGTTGCTACAGCTTTTAAATATTTTAAAGTCTTTATTTTATAGTGAAGACAATTCAGTGCTTTGTGGTCATTTGGAAGTACTGCAGATTGTTAAACAGCATTTGGGGTTTTTTTAGGTGTGGAAATCATATGTCTCCCTCAAGAAAAAGGAATAAATTGGAGAATTTCTGGGATAATTTATGACAAAGGTGAATGTGGCCTTGGCATTAACCTACAAGACAAAGAAATCAAAGCACAGGTTTATTATAGCAAATTAATGTTTTCCAGAGAACAAAAAGGATGACTTCACAAGTGAGCTTGTTAATACAATCATCCCACGTTAATATCAGTGAAATTAAAAAGTGCCCCCAGGGCTGTGGCTTTTAATGATATATGCGTTAAATTTCACTTTTTTTATCCTAATGTTCACTTTTTGTGTCACATTAAAACCTTCAGTTAAAAAGGTTGAAGTCATTGTTATTTTAGGGAAGCAAAAGAATGTGATTTGACTGTATTCATTGTAAAGATTTGTGACAGCATGGCAATGTGACTTTTATCTCTCCGTATGTCATTGATGACAGTACTTGAGAATCATATTTATATACATAGCATAATCCTCAAAATCTAGAGCTTTCTGAATAGTAAGGAGAGATGGTCTAAACTGGTTCTTTACCAGCAGAAATTAGAGTATGTCTGTCTGAAGATATAGTGTATGGATCTGGATTAGGATTGGGCTAGAATTCTGGTTGCATGGGAGAATCCAGGCTACGTGACAGATCTGATTCAGGTTTCAGAGTGGTAGCTGTGTTAGTCTGTATCAGCAGAAAGAACGAGGAGTACTTGTGGCACCTTAGAGACTAACAAAATTATTTGAGCGTAAGCTTTTGTGGGCTAAAGCCCACTTCATGAGATGCATGTAGTGGAAACTACAGTAGGAAGATAGATATATATACAGAGAACATGGCAAAATGGGGGTTGCCATACCAACTCTTAACGAGACCAATCGATTAAAGTGGGCTATTATCAGCAGGAGAAAAAAAATTTGTAGTGATAATTGTGATGGTCCACTTCAAACAGTTGACAAGAAGGTGTGAGTAACAGTAGGGGGCAAATTAGCATGGGGAAATAGTTTTTAGTTAGTGTAATGACTCGTCCACTCCCAGTCTTTATTCAAGCCTAATTTAGTGGTGTCCAGTTTGCAGATTAATTCCAGTTCTGCAGTAACATTGCTGTGCTGAGGATGTTCTGGCACAAGATGTCAGAAATCAATTGTACTCATGAGATCTCTTCTATTTCATGCCGAAATCAAAAAAAAAAAGCCACAGTTCTCCTGAGATTTTCATCTGCTCAGATTGGAAAATTCCAACTTTGAACGTGACTCAGAGCTAAAGCTGAGTTAGGCTTGGTTCTGGGGGATTCACTGGGCATGGAGGTGGGGAATATATTAGAGGTTCCACTTTGGGCACAGATTTTATAGAAAACTCCCTTTTCCTCACTTAGTCTCCTAAACAAAATATCTCTGTGTAGATAGATATTCAAAGATTTGTGATACAGCCATTTAGCATTGCCTTAAACTGCCAGTTCATCTTTGCAGGTATCTGACTGCACTGAACACTTCTGTCTATATCTTGTTGATTCAGCACAGTTAAGACAGCAAGAGCAGGACGAGTTGTTAAGGATTTTCTGGGGCATAACAAAGACATACTTTATAAACATTATTATTTATTATTATGCTTATTTTGTTTGAGTCATACGAGCTACACCATTCCCAGCATATTATAGTGGGATCAACCCCTTTGTTTGATAGGAGGGACTGAAGACAGTATAAATACAGCATGAAATAAATCCAGAACAATATATAGAATAGATGCTATATTTTCTGGAGGGTTTTATCCACACTCCATTACATTTCAGAAGATTTTTTTAAAAACTTTGCTGGCCAAAGGTACTATTATAGTACAGGGTCTTTGATGCACTTTTCTAGAAAAGTAAAGAAAATTTTCAGGTACTTTCAATCAATATATTGAATCTCTGGAGTATATGCTTAGCTACTGTGTGTGTAATAGGAAGATAATTCTGTTTCAAGGACTTAATGTAGCACAGAATTTAAAACAGGCAATGTCTATAAGAGAAGAGATACAAAACAAATAATTCCTGTACAGTGTGAAAATGGGATAATACTATTATTATTTTAAATAGTGCATTATGTCTGTTTAACAAATGAAATCAGTTAAGATGCTTTTAAAGCTATGTGAAACTTTTGTGATGAAACCTCAAATCAGGCAAAAGTTGCTTCGTCTGGTTTTGAGATTAGTTGTTAAGAGAAAGGTTTGCCAAAGTTGTGAAAATATTGAAGAAACCTACCCAAATTTTTGAGTGAAAGTGGATCAATACATGGTTTGGAACAATGGATGTTGCAACTCAAATACAAAAATAATTTGCCTGTCCTCAACTGAGCTTTCTTTCTTTCTTTCTTTCTTTCTTTCTTTCTTTCTTTCTTTCTTTCTTTCTTTCTTTCTTTCTTTCTTTCTTTCTTTCTTTCTTTCTTTCTTTCTTTCAAATTAAGTATAAAACCAAAGTTGTGCAAATTCATGAAGTGAAACAAACAAGCAAAAAAGAATCAGTCCCACTAACGCTTGTTAAGTAAAACTGTTGGATACTCTGTGATACCTTACAAAATATCACTAATGCCAAAAATCTCACATTACAAATAGAGAGTTAGCTGACCTGTATTACAAATCCTCTGGAATTTCTCCTGTGTTCTAAATCATATAACCTACTGTGTGCATCTCTTTCTGACATAAGGGTGTCAATGGCTTTCACATTTCTATAAATATTTAATTGAATCTTTGAAATATGCTGTCCTTCAGAGAACTCAGAGCAGTAAGAATTTATTTCACTCAGTCTATTCCATATCTTAGTGCACTGACTATTAATATTATCTGCTGTATCACCAAAATCATTGTAGAGCTGTTCAGCTATTGAAATGTGGTAGGATTTCCACCTGCCAGTTGACTTCTCTGTTTACACTCTTGGATAACCCTGGGAGTCTAGCCTATTCTCTTTAACAAAGGCTCGGTATCGTTTGCTAAATATGGGTATAATTGTCAGGCTGAACTGAAGTATAAATAAAGCTTCTCTTCAAAGATCTCTCACCACATGCCTCTCTAACTATTATTCCCTTATGTTACTTACTGCTTTGTTGGTTTAATTGAAACATTTCTTATACCCAGATGGCTTGTTAGCCTGGCATTAAGTACTTTGGTGGCAGACTAGACTTAAAATTTCCATACCAAGGTGTTGCTTGAAATGACTCACTGTTCACTGAATGCTTTTTACCACTTATGCTCCAGCCTTTGCAAATTTTGAAACACAGTTCTTTGAACATAGAGCCTCTAAGCCAAATTCGGGGTTTCATGTGTATGGCTAAGATCAGAATTCAGCACTCTAACTGTATGTAGGTCTTTACAATCCTTTGATGTTTTCTGAGTGAAATAGCCTTATGGTTCTTGACCTGATGTGTTCTCCTTACTCAGGCAAAACATCCATTTTACCTGGACTTCTGAGACTGTGCCCTGGGTATTTGGAAGTCATTGATCTTAACTATGTGGCACTTGGTTATACTTGATTTTCCTATGTATTTCCAGCAATAACATAACCTAGTAGCATGATATGGAAGCTAGTCATTCACTTACATACATTTTCCCATTAACCATTCCCTTGTTTAAAAGGTGTTGCAAGCTGTACTTGTAATGTAAGAATATATTATGCTAGATGAGAACGTTTGTGATTTCAATAAGCATCACTACACTATCTACTATAGGAGCTCATTCAGAATAGCACACAATCTGCTTCTAGACTATTAAGAGTTGAGGGTTTTACCATATGCCACTGGAAATTTAATTATCCCTAAATTTTCATGAAAGGCACAAAATCTGAATAGCAAGAACAGTCAAATTTCATGCTGATATTCAGCTAAGGAAACCTTACTCCAGCACTCTTCATTGGCCTGAGAGATGCTGTAAGAAGAGGGCAAAAGGAGATACTAGTGTTTATCTCACCTTCTCAAGAAGTGAAGATTTCTTGGTCAGATTTAGAAAGGCAAGCAAAAATTTTGTTCAACTGAGCACATGGAAGAAAATGTCTCACCTTTCTTGGCATCTAAGATGAGGGGAAGATTGGGCCAAACATAAATACTTGTTTTATATCAAACAGGTAGAGCCCATTAATTCCTTCTGATGGGCTCTATCTATATCCCCATTTGCACTAAAGGCCTCAGATTTGAAAAATAATCTGTGGTATACGTCCTCTGCTATAGAATGCACAGGGATAAATTCCACTTAGATTACTAGGAGTTGAAATTTGTGGACTATGTGATTAGAAAGGTCATCCCTATTCATGCAATGATGTCTTGGATATTAATTTATAGCACCTAAAGTTGAGCTAGGCATTACACAGGAAAATACATACCTTGATCTGAATATTCTCATCATTTAAATTTGGCAAATAGGAGTGACGAGCATAGGAAAAGGATAAGGATCAAGGCAATTTAGTTATGGAGTTACTTATCACAGGCATATATAGACATCACAAAGCATTTGCTAAAAAGAGAATGTACGTGGCTTATACTGTGGGCATTATGGAAAAGGGGCATTTAATGTATTGGGGCAGCATGAAAATAATGCATGGGGCTGCTGATGGGAGAAATGCATAATGGGACATCAGAGCTGGGATTACTGACAGGTCAGAGGAGATGGGAAGTTTAAGTTGTCATGGGATAAGAGAGAAGATCCTTTCATGGATTGAGAACTGGTTAAAAGACAGGGAACAAAGGGTAGGAATAAATGGTAAATTTTCAGAATGGAGAGGGGTAACTAGTGGTGTTCCCCAAGAGTCAGTCCTAGGACCAATCCTTTCAATTTCTTCATAAATTATCTGGAGAAAGGGGTAAACAGTGAGGTGGCAAAGTTTGCAGATGATACTAAACTGCTCAAGATAGTTAAGACCAAAACCGACTGTGAAGAACTTCAAAAAAGATCTCACAAAACTAGGTGGTTGGGCAACAAAATGGGAAATTTAATGTGGATGAATGTAAAGGAATGCACATTGGAAAAAAATAACCTCAACTATACACACAATATGATGCAGGCTAATTTAGCTACAACTAATCATAGAATCATAGAATATCAGGGTTGGAAGGGACCTCAGGAGGTCATCTAGTTCAACCCCCTGCTCAAAGCAGGACCAATCCCCAACTAAATCACCCCAGCCAGGGCTTTGTCAAGCCTGACCTTAAAAACTTCTAAGGAAGGAGATTCCACCACCTCCCTAGGCAACGCATTCCAGTGTTTCACCACCCTCCTAGTGAAAAAGTTTTTCCTACTATCCAACCAAAACCTTCCCCACTGCAACTTGAGACCATTACTCCTTGTTCTGTCATCTGCTACCAATGAGAACAGTCTAGATCCATCCTCTTTGGAACCCCCTTTCAGGTAGTTGAAAGCAGCTATCAAATCCCCCCTCATTCTTCTCTTCTGCAGACTAAACAATCCCAGTTCCCTCAGCCTCTCCTCATAAGTCATGTGTTCCAGTCCCCTAATCATTTTTCCCTCCGCTGGACTCTTTCCAATTTTTCCACATCCTTCTTGTAGTGTGGGGCCCAAAACTGGACACAGTACTCCAGATGAGGCCTCACCAATGTTGAATAGAGGGGAACGATCACGTCCCTCGATCTGCTGGCAATGCCCTACTTATACATCCCAAAATGCCATTGACCTTCTTGGCAACAACAGCACACAGTTGACTCATATCCAGCTTCTCGTTCACTGTAACCCCTAGGTCCTTTTCTGCAGAACTGCTGCCTAGCCATTTGGTCCCTAGTCTGTAGCGGTGCATGGGATTCTTCCATCCTAAGTGCAGGACTCTGCACTTGTCCTTGTTGAACCTCATCAGATTTCTTTTGGCCCAATCCTCTAATTTGTCTAGGGCCCTCTGTATCCTATCCCTACCCTCCAGCGTATCTACCTCTCCTCCCAATTTAGTGTCATCTGCAAACTTGCTGAGGGTGCAATCCACACCATCCTCCAGATCATCAATGAAGATATTGAACAAAACCGGCCCGAGGACCAACCCCTGGGGCGCTGCACTTGATACCTGCTGCCAACTAGACATGGAGCCATTGATCATTGCACGTTGAGCCTGACAATCTAGCCAACTTTCTATCCAACTTATAGTCCATTCATCCAGCCCATACTTCTTTAATTTTCTGGCAAGAATACTGTGGTAGAACATGTCAAAAGCCTTGCTAAAGTCAAGGAACAACATGTCCACTGCTTTCCCCTCATCCACAGAGCCAGTTATCTCATCATAGAAGGCAATTAGATTAGTCAGGCATGACTTGCCCTTGGTGAATCCATGCTGACTGTTCCTGATCACTTTCCTCTCCTCTAAGTGCTTCAGAATTGATTCCTTGAGGACCTGCTCCATGATTTTTCTAGGGACTGAGGTGAGGCTGACTGGCTTGTAGTTCCCAGGATCCTCCTTCTTCCCTTTTTTAAAGATGGGCACTACATTAGCCTTTTTCCAGTTGTCCGGGACTTCCCCCGATCACCATGAGTTTTCAAAGATAATGGCCAATGGGTCTGCAATCACATCCGCCACTCCTTTAGCACTCTAGGATGCAGCGCATCCGGCCCCATGGACTTGTGCTCATCCAACTTTTCTAAATAGTCCCGAACCACTTCTTTCTCCACAGAAGACTGGTCACCTCCTCCCCATGCTGTGCTGCCCAGTGCAGTAGTCTGGGAGCTGACCTTGTTTGTGAAGACATAGGCAAAAAAAGCATTGAGTACATTAGCTTTTTCCACATCCTCTGTCACTAGGTTGCCTTCCTCATTCAGTAACGGGCCCACACTTTCCTTGACTTTCTTCTTGTTGCTAACATACCAGAAAAAACCCTTCTTGTTACTCTTAACGTCTCTTGCTAGCTGCAACTCCAGGTGTGATTTGTCCTTCCTGATTTCACTCCTGCATGCCCAAGCAATATTTTTATACTCTTCCCTGGTCATTTTTCCAATCTTCCACTTCTTGTAAGCTTCTTTTTTGTGTTTAAGATCAGCAAGGATTTCACTGTTAAGCCAAGCTGGTTGCCTGCCATATTTACTATTCTTTCTACACATCAGGATGGTTTGTCCCTGTAACCTCAATAAGGATTCTTTAAAATACAGCCAGCTCTCCTGGACTCCTTTCCCCCTCATGTTATTCTGCCAGGGGATCCTGCACATCAGTTCCCTGAGGGAGTCAAAGTCTGCTTTTCTGAAGTCCAGGGTCCGTATTCTGCTGCTCTCCTTTCTTCCCTGTGTCAGGATCCTGAACTCGACCATCTCATGGTCACTGCCTCCCAGGTTCCCATCCACTTTAGCTTCCCCTACTAATTCTTCCTGGTTTGTGAGCAGCAGGTCAAGAAGAGCTCTGCCCCTAGTTTGTTCCTCCAGCACTTGCACCAGGAAATTGTCCCCTACACTTTCCAAAAACTTCCTGGATTATCTGTGCACCTCTGTATTGCTCTCCCAGCAGATATCAGGGTGATTGAAGTCTCCCATGAGAACCAGGGCCTGCGATCTAGTAACTTCTGTGAGTTGCCAGAAGAAAGCCTCGTCCACCTCATCCCCCTGGTACGGTGGTCTATAGCAGACTCCCACCATGACATCACCCTTGTTGCTCACAATTCTAAACTTAATCCAGAGACTCTCAGGTTTTTCTGCAGTTTCATACTTGAGCTCTGCGCAGTCATACTGCTCCCTTGCATACAATGCAACTCCCCCATCTTTTCTGCCCTGCCTGTCCTTCCTGAACAGTTTATATGCATCCATGACAGTACTCCAGTCATGTGAGTTATCCCACCGAGTCTCTGTTATTCCAATCACATCATAATTCCTTGACTGTGCCAGGACTTCCCGTTCTCCCTGCTTGTTTCCCAGGCTTCTTGCATTTGTGTATAGGCACTTGAGATAACTCTCTGATCATCCCTCTTTCTCAGTATGAGGCAGGAGCCCTCCCCTCTCGCATGCTTGTGCTTCCTCCTGGTTCCCACTTCCCCACTTACCTCAGGGCTTTGGTCTCCTTCCCCCCATGAACCTGGTTTAAAGCCCTCCTCACTAGGTTAGCCAGCCTGCTTGCGAAGATGCTCTTCCCTCTCTTTGTTAGGTGAAGCCCGTCTCTGCCTAGCACTCGTCCTTCTTGGAACACCATCCCATGGTCAAAGAATCCAAAGCCTTCTCTCTGACACCACCTGCGTAGCCATTCGTTGACTTCCACGATTCGACGGTCTCTACCCAGGCCTTTTCCTTCCACGGGGAAGATGGACAAGAATACCACTTGCACCTCAAACTCCTTTATCTTTCTTCCCAGAGCCACTTAGTCTGCAGTGATCCGCTCAAGGTCATTCTTGGCAGTATCATTGGTGCCCACGTGGAGAAGCAGGAAGGGGTAGCAATCCGAGGGCTTGATGAGTCTCGGCAGTCTCTCCGTCACATCGTGAATCCTAGCTTCTGCAAGCAGACTTCTTGGTTTTCCTGGTCAGGGCGGCAGATAGATGACTCAGTCCCCCTGAGGAGAGAGTCCCCAACCACCCGCCTCCTTCTCTTGCGAGCGGTGGTCATGGAACCCCCAACCCTAGGACAGTGCATCTCATGCCTTCCAATCGGTGGAGTCTCCTTCTGCTCCCTTCCCTCAGATGTATCATCCCATCCAGTCTCTGCACTAGTACCTGTGGAGAGAACTGAAAATGGTTGCTTACCTGAATCTGCGTTGCTGGTACATGGACGCTCCCCTTTCTTCTTCTGGAGGTCACATTCTGCCAAATTTCTTCACCGTCCTCCTGTCCCCACAGTGCAGCCTGCTCTGAATCTTCAGAGCATTGTGTCCGTAGAAGCATAACCTGACGTCTGTCCAGGAAATCTTCAGTTTCTCTTATGCAACGCAGGGTCAATACCTGTTGCTCCAGACCTTGAACTTTATTTTCCAATATGGAGACCAGCTTTCACTTTGTACAGACAAAGTCGCGTCTGTCCTGTGGAGGAAAGACAAACATGGCACATCCAGTGCAGGTCACAACAGCTGAACACTCCCCATCCATATTACCTTCCTTCTACGAGCTTCCTCAGGAGTTGTAGTAACTACTCAGAGAAGCCGGCAAGATGTAAGCTTCAGTGGGCTCTCCCCAGGCGAACTCCCAGGCAAACTCCCTCTGTTAGCCTCTCTGCTGTTCACTGCTCAGCTGGTTTGCAGCTGACTGGCTTTTTATAACAGTCAGGCCCACTCAAGGCTCACCTGGAACAAAGCACTCCCAATTCACACTTTTCAAACAACCAATCAAGCACACGGTAAAACTGTCAAACTGTCCCCACAACAGACACTCAGATACTCACCAACACAGCCTCCTTAATGCAGCCCTTAGCGTACCTCCTCTCAGGCAGATCCTAGGCAAACTCCCTCTGTTAGCCTCTCTGCTGTTCGCTGCTCAGGAAAGATATCTTGGAGTCATCGTGGATAGTTCTCTGAAGACGTCCACGCAGTGTGCAGCGGCAGTCTATAAAGCAAACAGGATGTTAGGAATCATTAAAAAAGGGATAGAGAATAAGACGGAGAATATCTTATTGTCCTTATATAAATCAATGGTACACCCACATCTTGAATACTGCATATAGATGTGGTCTCCACATCTCAAAAAAGATATACTGGCATTGGAAAAGTTTCAGAAAAGGGCAACTAAAATGATTAGGGGTTTGGAACGGGTCCCATATGAGGAGAGATTAAAGACGCTAGGATTTTTAACCTTGGAAAAGTTGACACCAAGGGGGGATATGATAGAGGTATATAAAAACATGAGTGGTGTGGAGAAAGTGAATAAGGAAAAGTTATTTACTTGTTCCCATAATATAAGAACTAGGGGCCACCAAATGAAATTAATGGGCAGCAGGTTTAAAACAAATAAAAGCAAGTTCTTTTTCACACAGCACACAGTCAACCTGTGGAACTCCCTGCCTGAGGAGGTTGTGGAGGCTAGGACTATAACAGGGTTTTAAAGAGAACTAGATAAATTCATGGAGGTTAAGTCCATTAATGGCTATTAGCCAGGATGGGTAAGGAATGGTGTCCCTAGCCTCTGTTTGTCAGAGGGTGGAGATGGATGGCAGGAGAGAGATCACTTGATCATTACCTGTTAGGTTCACTCCCTCTGAGGCACCTGGCATTGGCCACTGTTGGCAGACAGGATACTGGGCTGGATGGACCTTTGGTCTGATCGAGTTTGGCCATTCTTATGGTCTTATGGTCTTATGAAGCAATGTGAGGAAAGACAATGTTACATTAATGGGGTGGGACAGAATTATTATTTGTTTTTCAGCCAGACCAGGGCCCCACTCTGCTAGTCATGTCCTTAATGACAGTCTTTGCTCCAATATGCCACCTACCTACTTCACCAGGTGGTGAAACTTGATGAGGCCAGAGGTGAGATGCGAAGCCCCAGCAATGAGGGAGGGGCACACAGTGGGGGACATCAGGTGACTACTCCACTCCAGAAGTCTCGGCACCCATTGGCCAGCTGAGGGGGAGAAGGAGTGCTAACTGGCCAGCATTTCCCAGCTCGCAGGATTGAACCTGGAGTGGGGCATTGTGGAACTTCTTTCATCTCTATCCCAGAAGTCTCACGCTACCCATCCCAAACCAGGAATAGGAACCTGGCCTAGCAGATGTTGTGGGTCTAGCCAATTGTCTGTTTGGGGTCAGGAAGGAAGTTTTTCTCCTATGGGCCAATTGGCAGTGGACCAGGAAGTTCTTTGCCTTCCGTGCAGCATCTTCAAGTCACAGTGGGTTAAGTAGGAATGCTCTTAGCACCTAATTGAGGTACTTGGGTTGAATTTAATTTGTTGCAACTTGCAGCCAGTTTCCAGTGTGGTTAAAAAGATAAAATGAACAGTTTCCAGAGGTAAAAAACCTGGGATTTGGTGATGGGCTTTGGGCTCATGGGATAGGGTGAGACTTTGTGACCTTCATAAGCCAAGGTCAGACCTTGTGGTTCTCACAGACTGAGTTCCCAACTTTTCTGCACTCTCTGTCGCCCTTGTGTTGGGGAAGGTGCAAGAACTCAGAAAGAGCTGAGTTCTGTGGGTTGGTGGAGGAGAGCCTGCCCTGAGTTATGGGTTATATGCTAAGGAGGCCTATAATCCTCAGACTGGAACCAATTAATGTCTGGTGTAGGAGAATGTGGATGGGTAGCGCCCCTCACCTGTGCTAAAGGTTAATAGAAGTTGCAGCCTGCTGCTTAATTCCATGCATTAGTCTGTCTTCATTTTGATGTTGTAAGAGTTTACATTTCATATGATGTATTACTGTTAGTACATCGTAACTGTATTTTTAATAAACCAGAGGCATGAGTAAATACTTGTTGTTGTTAATGTAATAGCAATAGTAAGTAATTGCTATTTTTACTTTTCTTCCAGGAGGTGATTTGCAAAATATCTTTTTTTTCCCTTTGAGAGAAATAAACTATCCTCTTCCATTTTATCTTCCAAGTTGACTGCTACCTATCAACCTTTGTGTGATTGTCAACTGGCAGTATAGTGCACCAGTAGTCCCTGGATGCAAGTCTTAAATGGGCAAACATCAGCGAGCTCATGAGCTAGAAGGTGCAATATGGGATAGCTTTGGAATCTCTGGCAAACATCTTTCTTCAGCCTTTATTTACTTCAGCAGTTGTTAAACATGAACATGTAAGAATGGAATTTGGCCCAAATCACCCTTTCATATCATCCACAATTGGCAGATAC
This sequence comes from Lepidochelys kempii, assembly GCF_965140285.1. Lineage (NCBI taxonomy): Eukaryota > Metazoa > Chordata > Testudines > Cheloniidae > Lepidochelys > Lepidochelys kempii. The sequence continues at coordinate 88,776,017 of NC_136380.1, forward strand.
TTGACATATGTCTCCTCAGTCTTGACATGTCATATCATATACATCACCATTATATTTTCCAAAATATATTTCAAAGGACAACATAAAACAGACACAACTTCAAATTTCAACATTTATCTCCAGTATGTTTTTGACCTCTCAAATAAACATTTTTTACCTTAACATAAAGCAGAGAAATATAGTAACAGATCAATAAAGAAGCCAACTGGCATTAAGAATTGTATCTTTCTTTACTTTTAAAGCAGGTTAGGCCTAATACTTCCACACCAAGAACTTGCAGTGGCAGCATGATACCAGACAGAATTATCTACAACTTTCCCGTGGGTCTACAATTGTTCAGTGTCTTCAAATAATATTTTATTTTATTTGGGAAAAAGTGTCAGTGATATAGAGGCAAAGAAAAGAATGATATAGAAAAAGAGAATGTAGTAAGATATGTAATTAAGAAGGAAACAAAAAGGATACACAATAGCACTGTGACAGGGTTGGGCCAGATGGCTATAGGAGAGTAATTTTTTTTTTGAAGCAAAAGATGTTTTTATTTGTATAACACACTTCCAAAGTAAAAACAGCAGCATATGCAATGTGTAACACAGCAACCAATCACAATTGTTTTCTCATTAGCTTCAGGGGAGGGAAGTGTTCAAGCTTGCCTGGGCCCAGGATGGGGGGCTTCCTTGACTCTCGTGGTCTTCCACCCTGCCGAGTTACCTGGTGGCCCAGAGCAAGGGGGCTTCATCAACTCTCAAGGTCTGCCACCCCCTTGAGTTACCTGGCGCCACGCCCAGTGTCACCAACAATTCCCTCCTCTGAAAGCACCCAACAATAGGGGCAGGCTGTGGGGTGGACAATCTGGGGGGGGGGCATGTGCACCCATGTGTGAAAGGACCATTCTAAGGTGGTGGTGTCCGCAGCAGCAATGGCTGGGGCGGGGGTCCCTTACTCTCTCCCGAATCAAAGGGTCAGACAAAGGGACCCGGATGGGGACACTGAGCAGAACACCTCAGACAGTGCCCACCGCTCCTCAAAAGCATCAAGGGAGTCAGTGGACGCTGCCCAGAGGAACTCCGCCCGGATACGTAAACAGACTGAGGATTGGAAAATGGCCCCACAGTCACAGGAAACTCCATCGGCCAACCTCCTCTCTCTAGTTTTATAGATGGCCATTTTAGGAAGGGCCAGGAGGCGGTTAACTAGGAGATCCCGCGACTTTGTGAGGCCACGGATGGGGCGTGCATAAATAAAAAGGTGAGGGGAAAAATGCAACCAAAAACATAATAGGAGATTTCTGAGGAGCCGGAACAGGGGCTGCAGCCTGGTGCGCTCCAAATACATGTGTGCCAGGGTTTCCCTCACACCACAAAAGGGACAAGTATCTGGGATGGGGGTGAACCGCACCAAGTACGTGCCCGTGCTCACAGCTCCATGAAGGAGCCGCCAACTGATGTCCCCGACGGGCCTCGGAACCAAGGTGGAATATAGGCTGGCCCAACAGGGCTGCTCACCCTCCAAAGGTGGCGGAAGGTCTCGCCACTTTGTGTTGGGATGGGACACTAGGGTGAGGGTGTGAAGGGTGTGGAGCACGAGCGTGTATAGATGTTTCCTTGGTGCAGTTTGAAAGCGTACCGGCTGCAGTTCATGCAGCTGGCTCGCAGTGAAGTGGTGAGGGGGTCAATTGGGTCTGCGGGGCAGGGGTCCAATTAAAAGGTCCGGAGGACCTGGGGCAGAGGATGGGCGGGGCGTGCCCTCGAGCAGGACCCGGTCGAGGTAAGCTCGAGCAGCGGGCGGCAAAGCGGCCTTCACCTCCTAAAGTACGCACCGGGGGGTACAAGGTCTGGAGAGCCCCATGTGCCGGGCGAGCGTCAGGGGATCCAGACAGTCTCCCCGGTCGTAGTCCAGGAGGTCTCCGACTCTCGTGACTTCTGCCAGGATCAAGCTCTGGCGCACCGAGCGGGACTCCGCCACCTGCACACAGATCTGGGGGTTGTGTAGCAGGGGCTCCGCGAGGAGAACTACCCCCTCGGTGGCCGCCACGGACCTGGTCATTAAAAACAGTTTCCAAGTCCGGAGGAGGTCCTGGTAGAACACCGGCAGCCCGGAGAGATCTCGTGGAAGACCTCCCGGATGGAGATAAAAGAGCTGCCGCTCATATCGGAGCCCTCGGATGCAGTGCAGGATGGCATGCACCAGTGTGCGCCATGCCGAACTGCCTGCACCATAGAGGAACCTCTGTAGGGCCTGGAGGCGGAAGACACAGACCTGAGTGTGTAGACACTTCAGGCCCTGTCCTCCTTCCTTCAGGGGTAGATGAAGAACCCCTACAGGGGCCCAGTGTGTTCCTGACCAAAAGAACCCCAGAATCGATGTCCGGAAGTTGGTCAGAAAACCTGGGGCAGGGACCAGGGTGTTGAGCCAGTACCAGAGCATGGACAGGATTGGTTGATTAAGCACCAGCGCTCTCCCTCGGCAGGAGAGACATCAGAGTAGTACCGTCCATTTCCGGAGCCGCTCTATCACCCCGCCCCCTAAATTTTCCCAGTTCTCTGGCAGAGAGGGATGCGTGGCAGAAAGGTAAACCCTGAGGTAGAGCAGCGGACCTGTGCTCCACCGGATGGTCTGAAGCACGGGTGGGAGGGAGCTCGCCTGCCGCCAGTCTCCTACCGCCAAGCCAGACCTCTTGACCCAGTGTTGACCTGGGTGGAGGAGGCTGCCGAATAGATGGCCTGGCAAGCCTCCACCCGCGCCAAGTCGCCGGGGTCCTGGATCATGAGGAGCACGCCATCAGCATACGCCAACAGGACAAGCCGCAGCTCTGGCTCCCACAGCACCAACCCTTTCAACCTCCTACGGAGGAGATAGAGGAAGGGCTCTATCGCCAGAGTGTACAGCTGGCCGGAGAGGGGGCACCCCTGCCGTACTACTCGCCCGAAGATGACCGGTTCGGTCAGGGTCCAGTTGAGCTTAAACAGACACTCTGTGGAAGCGTACAGCACCCGGAGAAAACCCACAAACTGGGGTCCAAAGCCAAACACCTGCAGAGTGCTCAAGAGGTACCCATGGTCCACCCTATCGAACGCCTTCTCCTGATCTAGGCGCAGGAGGGCGAACGACTGACCGTCTCTATGCCCGAGTTCCATAAGGTCCCGAACCAGAAATAGTTTATCAAAGATACTGCGGTCCGGGACAGTGTAGGTCTGGTCTGGGTGGATCATGTCTGCCAGCACTGACCCTAGCCGCAGCGAGATTGCTTTCACTATGATTTTGTTGTCCGTGCTGAGGAGCGAGATGGGATGCCAATTTCGTAAACCGTGGAGGTCCCCCTTCTTTGGCAATAAGGCGAGCACAGATCACCTGCACGAAAGAGGGAGGACCCTGCTCTGCAGAGACTTGGCCCAGATGGTGACTAGGTCTAGGCTGAGGATGTCCCAAAACATGTGGTAGAACTCCACGGTCAGCCCGTCCATGCTTGGAGACTTATTAGTGGGCATACGATGGAGGGCTTCCAAGAACTCAGCCAGAGTGAGAGGCAACTCTAGCCGGTCTCGGTCACTCACGCTGACCGTAGGGAGCTCATCCCAAAGCACTCTGCAAGCGCTAGGGTCGGTTGGATCCGGGGAGAAAAGACTTGCGTAGAAGGCTTGGGCCATCCCGTACATCTCTGCCAGTTCCGTGAGGGGGGTGCCATCTTCTGCCAGGAGGCAGGTGATGTGTTTCTTGGCCCCCCTCATTTTCTCCAGGGCATAGAAGAAGCGGGAGCCGCGGTCCATCTCCCGAAAGAGGCGGATGCGGGATCGAACAAAGGCACCTCGGGCCCGGTGGTCCTCAAGGGCCCGGAGCTCCTCTCGCTTCTCCCGGCATGCTCTGCAGAGGAGCGGGTCTTCAGGGCTGGCGGCCAAACACTTCTCCAGCTCTAAGACCTCCCATTCCAACTGCTCTATCGCCGCATTTCTCCTTCGGCTGGTGCCCCGGGTGTAGTCGCGTCAGAAAAGCTGGGAGCGCACCTTCCCCAGCACCCACCGAGGGAAAGGCACGCCGCTGCCCTTGCCAGGCCATCCAGAATTCCTGGAAGGATGTCACGAAGCCCTCATCCCCCAACAGGCTGTTGTTAAAATGCCAATAGGCTGTCCCCGGCCTCTCTGCACAGAGGGAGGCTGTCACAGTGGCTAGGTGATGGTCAGAAAATGGGGCCAGCCAAATACTGGAGGAGTGGGCTCATGAGAGATGGAAGCATGATAAATAAATGCGGTCCAACCGGGAGTGGCTCGACTGATGGGCTTCTACCTGGACAAAGGTGAACGTGGAAGTGTCATCCGGGTGGTGGTCACGCCAGATGTCCACTAGGGAGTGATGTTCAACTATCTCCCGGACGGTGTCCACGGCGGCTGGGCTCTGCTCAGTGCCCGAGCAGTCTTGCTTCTTGAGGGTGGTATTAAAATCCCCTTCCAGGACCAGGCACTCATGAGAATCTAAGGTGCTGAGGAAGGCGGATGCCTGCTGATAGAATTGCAGCCACTCCGGCCCGACGTTGGGGCATAGATGTTAACGAGGTTAACCATGAGCCCCTCCATACGGACCCGGAGATGCAGCAGGCGACCCGGCACAGCCTTGGCGTCCTCTAGCTCCTTGGGCCGTAGGTCGGGGGAGAACAGAGTCAGCACTCCAGCCTGCTGAATCGTGGAATGGCTAAAGTAGACCCTGTCCCCCCACTCCAGCCACCAACTGTCTTCGGTGGTTGGATCCGTATGGGTCTCCTGCAGGAAAATCACAGATTACCCTCCTTCCAGAAGAAAGGACAGCACTTGGGACCTGTGGAGAGCCATCCTACAACCCCAGGTGTTCAATCTTGCAATAGTGAGAGGTGTCATGGGGGGGGGGGAGGGGGATCTTCACTGTCAGGGACGCTGGCATCCCCCAGCGGGCCACGCAACAATCCTTGACCCATCCCGTAGGTGAGTAATTGGTCACGGAAGACGCGGACCCACCAGTAAGCCGCAGCATCCTGCTTCCCCGTCCCTTTACCTTCCCCCATGAAGGCCCTTGTGGCCAGGAGGATTTGAAAAAAGTCCCCCCATCGCTGGAGAACAAGCTGTACCTTGTTGTGGGAGCCACAGACATCCTCTAAAAATTTCCGCAGCTCTCCTCGCAGCTCATGGCCGGGTGGGGTTACAGTTTTCCAGTTGTTCCCCGGCGGGGCCCTTGGTGCACTAAAATGGACAAGCAGGGTGCGGACCCCCGACGGGGTTCCTGATGGGCTGGATCTTCTAGGCCCGCCTCAAGCTCTGGGGTGATAGCCGGCAGTGGAGGCAAAATAGCAGCCCCTAATGGGTCGGGGCAGGAGAACACAAAGCCTGCTCCCTGGGGGGTCATCAGTTGGGAAAGGGAAGGAGACCGCCCCGGTGGCGGCAATGACATTGCAGGAGGTAAATTGGATAGGGGTAGGGGCAGGGGAGGGGCAGAGGCAAGGCTCTGGGTTTTGGGAGGCGAGCAGCTGGATAGTGGCGCATCCCGATCAGACTCGAGGGTTAAGGGGGTGCTGAGGGAGCTCTCAGTGATACCGGGCATGGTCTCTATGGTGGATTTAGCGGCCACAGAATCAGGAGGTGGATTATCTTCTGTTGGGCCCCCTCCCAGGAAGGAAATCGATTGCTCTGCACCAATGGCGGGTGCCCCTGGCAACTCGTGTCCCGGCCGCATGGCGCCGGCTGTCACCTGAGCAGGCTCAGTGGTCGTCAGCAGTGTGCCATCAGCGGCCGGGTTGATGGAGGAGTCCAGGGGCTCCTCAGAGGTGGGAGCAGAAGCAGCAGTGGAGGGGAGGGAGGATGGGGAAAAGAGGGGTGGAGTGAGGTCACCCAAATCGAGGTTTGCTGGCAAAAGGTCGTCCTCCCCCTGGGTGACCGGGATCAGATCTAGGGTCTTGATCTCCTCAAACATGGAGGAGAGGACACTTTTCATCACCCCGGGGTTCTCCCTGCTGGCACCCGCCACGACGGTTGCCTCGGGGTTCACGGGGGCTTTGGGTAGTGTCAAGGGGCTTCGTCTAGGGTCTCGGAGAGGAGGGTCTCCCGTGGAGGGGAGACACTACTTTCCGGTGCTACCACGTCTTTCCTGGCTGACACCAGTGGATGGGACGCACTCGTGGGCAAAACGGAGGGTTCGGCATCGGTGCCCCCCTTCCTGGTCTTCTGGGGGGCCTCCGCTTCGGGTAGATGAGGCGGAACTCGAGCCTTCCAATTGTCTTGCTTCCCCTGGACTAGGGCCCAGCCCTCCATGGCATCATCTGGTGGCTGGTTAGCAGGGGTCGTGTGAAGGGGTAAAGGCAATGGCTCAGGGACTTGGGCGGGGGATGGTGGGGCGGCATAAGGGAGGGAGGATTCTCCCTGGGGCAGGCTCTCTCCCATGCCTGGTGGTATCTCTGCCACACCCTCCTCCATAATCCCCACCAGATTGTCAGCAGCGAGGGCGGGGCTCTCCCGCTCGTCTGGGCATTGTAGGGGAGGTGCCCCTTGGCCCTGAGTGGGAGAAGTGATGGTCCGAAGAGGAGGGGGGGCGGGTTTGGGCATCGGGCAGCCAGAGGCGTCGGCAATGACGGGGCTGATGTCCTGCCGGGTCTCGGGGATCCCAGGAGCCCCTCCTTGCCGGGCTAAGGGGCAGTCCCTCCGGACATGCGCTGATGCCCAGCGGAGGTAGCACCGGGCTTCCCCCATGGAGAAATACACCCGGCAATGGGCCCCGTGGTGGGGGACTAGGAAGGACCCCTCGAGTGCCGCGCCACCGACAGCAGTATGCCGGCCGGAAGGAAAAGATGTGATGGAGGGTGGGGTCCTTGCAGCCCATGGGAGAGGGCTGATGACAGAAACAGATCTCTCCAGGGTGGAAAGGGTGGGTAACAGGGCAGCATTGGGGAGAAAAGGAGGGACAGAGGTCAGGACCAGGCAGACGCCCAGGTCCTCTAGCAGCTCTAGGGGGACAAACCCCACCGCCAGGCCCCTCTCCACTGCCTCCTGGGTGGCAGCCTCTAATGCTAAAAAGAAGACGACCTTCCCATACATTTTGGAGTCCACCACAATGGCCAAGGGCCCCACCACCCTCACCAATGCCCGCACGTACGTCTCCATGTGGGGCGAGGTGGGCACCAGGAGGCATCGGACACTGTGCTTCCTTGTCATGGTAGGGAAGGGGCCCTGGCCACTGCTGATGGTGGCGGAGGCAGTGGGCGGGAGAGATGACAAGGCAGCAGGCGGGGGGGGCTGCCCCGCCCGGGCATACATCCTGGGGGCTGAGGGAAGGACATCCGCAGAGCTGGTGGAGGGGACAGCAGGGGAGGATGCCGTGGTCAGTGGCGGGGCCGCAGCAGTGGGGGTGGCCCCTGCCATGGAGGGCCCGGTGGTTTTAGCAGGGCCCTTCCCCTTCTTCTTGCCCTGGCCTTTCCCGCTGGCTGGGGGGGCTCCCCTAGAGTCTGGGGAGGTGGTGGGCATGGCAGTGGCGGAGTGCCCTCCATTGCCGATGCCCTAGCGGGGGCGGTGGCAAATGTTAACAGGAGTTAGGGTCAGGTAAAAAGGACATGCTGTGGGATGGGCAGTTCAGTGGGGGGGCACATGAACCACCGTACGCTTGTTCAGAGAGTCCTGTTTGGTTGGCTGGTGCTTCTGGCCCACACAGTAGAATCAGGGTGAGCAGCTGAGTCCAGAGGCAGATGTTAAACAGCCAGCAATGACGATGGAGGGGGCAGTGATGAGGATAGTAGTGTGGGGGTTGGGAGGACACAGATGGATCGGGGGGGCAGCTCCGTGCCATACCCCCTGTGTCCCTACAAACACAGTTAAGACACAGTCAAGGCCTCCCCCGCAACGAGAGCACAGTTCAAAAGTTACTCAGTCTTAGGCCCCCTCCATGGCAATTTGTAGATTCCCCGGGAGGCGTTCCTCCGGTGGAATGCTTTTTCTCTGTCTGTTCCAGGTTTTCTTTTTCGCATTCCAGAAATGCCGGAGCAAGTGATAAGAGTCCTCTTAACCGGAGATGGGTCCTCAGACAAACAGCAAGCGGCTGGGTCTGGGGGCTGGGTCCTTCCACTCCTCCCCTCTGTGGAAGCAGGCCGGCAGCCCCCCCCCTCGGGGCGGGGGGGGGGGGGTTCAGCTGGAGTGGCAGCAGCGTCCGAGGGTGGATGGGGGAAGGGGGGGGGGGGCTAACAGCTGGCCGGCAGCTGGCCAGCACTCTAGCAACAGTAGAGAAAGAAAAAAAAAAGAAAGAAAAGAAAGCGGGGAGAGCGTCTGGCCTGGTCGGCGGGGAAGCCAAAATCAGGGGCAAAAAGCAAGGAAAGCCCAGGCCAGAGGGCAGCAGCAGGAGAGCAGGCTAAGTGGGTCCCTTTTCCCTGGGTAAGGTAACAGGGAAGGTTTTTTTTTGAAACAAAAAAGAATTTTATTGTGTAACGCTTGCAAAGAGTTACCAATGAAAACAAAACAAACTATGCAACAAAACAACACAAACAGAAGGTATAACACAGCAGCTTTCAGGAGGGAGAAGTGTTCAGGCTAGCCTGGGCCCAGAGCGGGGGGGGCTTCCTCGACACTCGTGGCCTTCCACCCTCCTGAGTTACTTAGTGGCCTAGAGCGGGGGGCTTCCTCTATACTCGTGGTCTTCCACCCCCTTGAGTTACCTAGTGCCGCGCCCAGTGTCACCGATTATCCCACTCATGAGAGTGCCCGGCAAGATGGGCATGACTGCGGTGTGGGCGGTTTAGGGGTGGGGGGGTAGACACCCACGTATTATAGGACCCCTCCTAGATGACAGTAATATTGGTATCCACAGCGGCAACGGCTGGGGCTGGCATCTCTCGCTCTTCCCCTCAATCAAAGGGTCAGACGGAGGGAACTGGACGGGGTTACCGAGCAGAGAACCCCGGACAGCGCCCACTGCTCCTCGAAGGCTTCAAGGGAGTCGGTGGACGCCGCCCAGAGGAACTCCACCCGGATACGTGAATGTACTGAGGATCGGAAAAAGGCCCTACAATCGCAGGACGCTTCATGGGCCAACCTCCCCTTTCTGGTTTTATAAATGGCTGTTTTAGCCAAGGCTAGGAGGAGGTTAACCAGGAGATCTTGTGATTTTGTGGGGCCATGGATGGGGAGTGTATAGATAAAAAGGTGAGGGGAGAAATGAAGCCAAAAGTGCAATAGAATATTTGTGAGGAGCCAGAAAAGAGGCTGCAATCTGGCACACTCTAGATATACGTGCACCAGGGTTTCCCTCACATTACAAAAAGGGCAAGTATCCAGGATGGGGGTAAACCGTGTCAGAAACACACCCGTGCTCACAGCTCTGTGAAGGAGCCACCAACTGATGTCCCCAACAGGACCAAGGTGGAATACAGGCTGGCCCACCGAGGTTGCTCACCCTCCAAAGGTGGCAGGAGGTCCTGCCACTTTGTATCGGGGTGGGACACCAGGGTGTGGGTGTGAAGTGTGAGTGTGTACAAATATTTCCGTGGTGCGATTTGAAAACTGACCGGCTGCAGTTCATGCAGCCGGCTTGCAGTGAAAAGGGTGAGGGGTTTGTTGGGATCGGCAGGGTAGGGGCCCAATGGAAAGATCCGGCGGGCCTGAGGTAGAGGATGGGCGGGGTGCACCCTCGCGCAAGGCTCGGTTGACATAAGCCCAAGCAGCGGGGGTCAAGTTGGCCTTCACCTACTGAAGTACACGCCGGGGGTACGAGGGCTGGAGAGCTCCATGCACCGAGCGAGCATCAGGGGATCCAGCCAGTCTCTCCGGTCGTAGTCCAGGAGGTCTCCGACCCTCGTGACTTCCTCCAGGACCAACCTCTGGCGCACCGAGCGGGACTCCGCCACCTGCACATGGAGTTGGAGATTGTGTAGCAAAGGCTCCGTGAGGAGGTCTGCTCCCACTGTGGCCGCCGTGGACCTGGTCATTAGAAATAGTTTCCAGGTCCGGAGGAGGTCCTAGTAGAAGACCGGCAGCCCGGAGAGGTCTCGCAGAAAACCTCTCGGACAAAAAGAGCATAAGAGCATAAAACATAAAAGAGCTGTCGGTCGTATCGGTGCCCTTGGAAGTGGTGCAGGAAGGCGTGCGCCAATATGCTCCACGTTGAACTACGTGCACTATAAAAGAGTCTCTGCAGGGCCTGGAGGCGGAAAACGTGGACCTGAGTGTACAGACACTTCAGGCCCTGCCCTCCTTCCTTCAGGGGTAAATGAAGAACTCCAACAAGGGCCCAGTGCATTCCTGACGAAAAGAACTCTAGAATCAATCTCTGGAGGTGGGTCAGGAAACCTGGGGCCGGGGCCAGGGTGTTGAGCCGGTACCAGAGCGTGGACAGTACTAGTTGGTTAAGCACCAGTGCTCTCCCTCGGAGGGAGAGACATCGGAGTAGCCTCGTCCATTTCCGGATCCGCTCTATCACCCCGCCCTCTAAATTTTGCCATTTCTCCGGCTGGGAAGGGTGCGTGGCGGAAAGGTAAATGCCGAGATAGAGCAGTGGACCCGCACTCCACCGGATGGTCTGAAGTACGGGTGGGAGGGAGCTTACCTGCATCCAGTCTCCCACCTCCAAGCCAGAGCTCTTGACCCAGTTGACTCGGGCGGAGGAGGCTGCCGAATAGATGGCCTGGCATTCCTCCACTCGCGCCAAGTCGCCCGGGTCTTGGACCACAAGGAGTACGTCATCGGCATACGCCGACAGGACCAGCCGCAGCTCCGGCTCCCACAGCACCAACCCTGTCAACCTCCTGCAGAGGAGACAGAGGAAAGGCTCGATCGCCAGAGCGTACAGCTGGCCCGAGAGGGGGCACCCCACCGCACTCCTCACCCGAAGCTGACCGGTTCGGTCAGGGTCCAGTTGAGCCTAACCAAACACTCCGCGGAGGCATACAGCACCCCGAGAAAACTCACAAACTGAGGTCCGAATCCAAACGCCTGCAGAGTGCTCAGGAGGTACCCATGGTCTACTCTATCGAACGCCTTCTCCAGATCAAGAGACAGGAGGGCGAATGACAGACCATCTCTCCGCCCGAGTTTCAAAAGGTCTCGGACTAGAAATAGGTTATCAAAAATGCTGCGACCCGGGACAGTGTAGGTCTGGTCTGGGTGGATCACGTCCACCATCATGGACCCTAGCCGCAGCGAGATTGCTTTTGCTACAATTTTGTAATCCGTGCTAAGGAGTGAGACGGGACACCAGTTTCGTAAATCGCGGAGGTCCCCCTTCTTTGGCAACAAGGCGAGCACCACTCGCCTGCACGACAGAGGGAGGACCCCGCTCTGCAAGGACTCAGCCCAGACGGTGACTAGGTCTGGGCCGAGGATGTCCCAGAATGCGCGATAAAACTCCACGGTCAGCTCGTCCATGCCCAGAGATTTATTGGTGGGCATGCGACGGAGGGCTTCCGAGAACTCGGCCAGGGTGAGAGGCAGCTCTAGCCGGTCTCGGTCGCCCACGCTGACTGTGGGGAGTTCCTCCCAGAGCACTCCGCAAGCGCCAGGATCGGTCGGATCCGGGGAGAAAAGGCTTGTGTAGAAGTCATGGGCCCTCCCACACATCTCCTCCAGATCCGTGAGGGGGGTGCCGTCTTCCGCAAGAAGGCAGGTGACGTGTTTCTTGGCCCCCCTCGTTTTCTCCAGAGCATAGAAGAAGCGGGAGCCGCGGTCCATCTCCCGAAGGAGGCGGATGCAGGACTGAACGAAGGCACCTCGGGCCTGGTGGTCCTCGAGGGCCCGGAGCTCCTCCCGCTTCTCCCGGCATGCTCCACAGAGGGACGGGTCCTCGGGATCGGCGGCCAGGCGCCTCTCCATCTCTAAGACCTCCCGTTCCAACTGCTCTATCGCTGCATTTCTCCCTTGGCTGGTGCCCCGAGTGTAGTCACAGCAGAAGAGCTTGGCGCGCACCTTCCCGAGATCCCACCATTGCCGCACCGAGGGAAAGGCACGCCACTGCTCTCGCCAGGCCAGCCAAAACTCCCGGAAGGACGTCACGAATCTCTCGTCCTCCAACAGGCTGTTGTTAAAGTGCCAATAGGCCGGCCAGCAGGAACGGACGGTGGGGGGCCGTGACAGTTGTAGTAATGGGGGGGGGGCACCGATGGATCGGGGGGCAGCTCCATGCCACACCCCCTGTGCCACCACAAACGCAATTAAACCACAGTCAAACTCCCCCCCACAAGAGTATAATTCAAAAAGTTACTCAGTCTTACAGCCCCCTCCACGATGATTTGTAGCTTCCCTGGGTGATTTCCTCTGTCTTTTATCTTCTTCTCCAGCTTTGTTGGCTGTGTACCAAGGCTTCCGGCAGGCCGAGAATGTTGCAGAGATAAGAAAAACTTCTGAGCTCACAGCAAAACAGCTGGGTCTGGGGGCTTCCACTCCCCCCTCTGGGTAGTGGGTCAGCAATCTTCCCCCCCTCCTCCAGGGGTTTCAGCTAAGGCAAATAGCTGCGCCCGAAAGCAGGCGTGGGGGGGCGGGTGCTGGCGGCAAGCTAAGGGCCGACCAGGACGTAGACGGAAAAAAAAAAAAAGAATCAAAACAAAGCAAAAAAAAAGCGTCTGGCCTGCTCGCGGGGGGACTAAGGCAGGTTCAAAAAGAAAGAAAAATCCAGGCCAGGGGGCTTTAGGAAAGAATAGAAAGCAGATAGCTGAAGAGCAAGCAATGGATGTTCCGTTTCCCAACAGGGGCGGTTCCAGAACAATCAGGAACCTTCTGGAGACAATTAAGACAGGCTGATTAGAACACCTGCAGCCAATCAAGAAGCTGCTAGAATCAGTGAAGGCAGGCTAATCAGGGCACCTGGGTTTTAAAAAGGAGCTCACTTCAGTTTGTGGTATGAGGAGCTGGGAGCAAGAGGCATGAGGAGCTGAGAGTGAGAACGTGGACTGTTGGAGGATTGAGGTGTACAAGCATTATCAGACACCAGGAGGAAGGTTCTATGGTGAGGATAAAGAAGGTGTTGGGAGGAGGCCATGGGGAAGTAGCCCAGGGAGTTGTAGCTGTCGCATAGCTGTTCCAGGAGGCACTCTAGACAGCTGCATTCCACAGGGCCCTGGGCTGGATCCTGGATCCTGGCCCGGGTTCCCCCCAAATCCTCCCAACTCCTGGTCAGACACAGGAGGAGTCGACCTGGACTGTGAATTCAGAAAAAACGGCCAAGCTGAGGGCTGCCATGAAGCTCCAAGGCAAGCAAATCTGCCAATAAGCGCAAGACCCACCAAGGTAGAGCAGGAACCTTGTCACAGCACACATTTACATCTGTCTTTTTCCATCACCTAAGTCCATTGACTTTTAGATCAAGGGAAAAGACAAAATTATTCTTTGCGGCTTTTGTCCAACAGAGTGAGGGCCAGGGATATTTAATTTTAACACATTTTGGTGTTGGGTTTATTTATTTTTAGTTAATGTTGATTGATTAATTGTGTATTGCTTTTGTCATTTTACATGTGTGTGAACACAACTACGTTGGGCCCATCTTTAAAAACTAACAATCGCATTCAATAATATAATGATAATATTAAATAATCTAGAAATAGCATAATGAAAATGCATTTAGACTTTGATCAGAGTGGTGTGAAGTAGGAATATGCAATCAGAAGATTGAGACAACTGAAACTGAATGTTTTCCTCAAGTAGCCTAGAGGACACTCAAAAGCAACCAGAGATATCTAATCAATCAGAATGCTGAATTGGCATAACAATGTAAAGTTTATTTTTCTCTAAGTGCTACAATAGCAAAAGTCCTTTCTATTGCTAGTCTTGAGATGGAATTCCTTAATTAAAAAAAACAAACAAACACAAGTTTATGGGGGTTCTTGTCATTAAAAAAGACAATATACAACATGGAATAGCTTTGGAATCTCTGGCAAACAACTTTCTGCAACCTCCCGGGTGTCTAATAACCTAGAGTGGGATTTGGATAAGTGCTTCCCACTGGCCTAACTGTGCTGCCACTGAAGTAAATTAAAAAAAGCTCCCACTGACTTCTGTAGAATAGTTAGGCCATAAACGAGAGTTTTGAAAATCCTCACTGTAAAGTGACAACTTGATCATGACTGTCTTTCTTCCAATGACATTATGCTTGTGGTGGATATCAAAGTGAGTGACTTAGACACATGAGAAATGCTTTAATCCATTCTTCTCTAGCTGTATGCACAAAAGCATGTAGAACAATCAGTAAATTATGACAGAGGATAATATATTTTTCCTTGAACTCAACATTTTTATTTTAATATGCTGTTTTTCATCTATTTCATCTTCCCGCTCCCACCAATTTAGATCCGAATTCTACAGGCATAATCTGCACCAAAAAGAACTTCCAACTCAGAGCTATATGAGCAACTAGTTCTAGTCTACTCCTTTCTGGTGTGGAATGTAAATAAAGCAATCTGGAACAGGTAAGCCAAACTGGATTTATTTTTCAGCACACTTACTGACAGCCTGCCTCAGGGCAGGGAGGGAAAAAATTTGGAAGATGATGCGAGGTGTCACATTCCTCTTCTTTAGCCCTGGCAGGAGTAGCCTGTGGCAGACAGATTACAGCACGTTGATTATGGAATGTTCCTAGTTTTAAATATTCTCGTTTGCTGCATGCAAAGGCTATGAAGTAGGGCTGATAAGTGTCCTATTATATTGTTATTAATAAATGAGACAGATTAGTAAAGGTTATAACATTATAGAAAGAGTTTAAAGAGTCTGTGTATTTGCATATTTTAAAGGGTAGCAGACAATATAACATTTTGAAAACTCTTAATTAACATTAGTGATGGAATAATAACATCGTGGGAAATAGATATCACAACTACAGCCAAATTGACTTGTCATTTTAAACCAATAAGAACAAAATGGTTTATGGCAGACAGGAAAAAAATGTTTTCATTACAGTAATGAGTAAATGCTTTAGATAATCTAAACCTATTTCAATGCATATTAATCATTGCATTTTTGGAGTTTTTGTCAGAGCTTTCTAATTATTTATAACTAAATTAATTAATGTAGATTTTTCTCTTGATTAATCGTTGCTGCAATTGGTGGTGGCGATCTCACTAGAAATGAAGAGTGGATTTCCTTACACTTAGTCATGGTGGGTTTTTTTTTTCTTTTTTTTTTTTTACATTAAGAGCCAGATTTTCAAAAAGCAGATTTCCAAGTGCTAAGGATCTACAACTGAAGGCAGATTTTTGAAAGAGCTCACCTCCCATTTAAACACCTAAATAATGGCCAAATTCTCTACAGCTCTCAGAACCTGGAGTTGCCATTATGACACTGATTTATTAGCAGATTAAAATAAAATAGCTCTCAGCACCTTTTAAGAACTTCTAAAAATCTTCTTTTAAGAACTTCTAAAAATTCTGCCCCAGGAGTCTGAATCTACATTATTTGCATAGGTTTCAGAGTAGCAGCCGCGTTAGTCTGTATTTGCAAAAAGAAAAGGAGTACTTGTGGCACCTTAGAGATTAACCAATTTATTGGTTATTGAGCTTATGCTCAAACAAATTGGTTAATCTCTAAGGTGCCACAAGTACTCCGTTTTATTTGCATAGGTGCTGGAACTAGGAGTGCTGGGGGCTTGAAGTAGTTTCCATTATATACAGGGTTTACAGTGTGGTTCAATGTCTCTTAACAGCCCCACTATACAAATTGTTCCAGCGTCCCTGTGTGTATCCAAAGTCCCATCTACTACTAATCAAAGAATTAGGTTCTAAAATGGGAAGAGTATGTTAACACTGCTGAAGTGTCAATTATATGCCACTTAGAAGAAGTATAGTGTAGGGGTTAGAACAAGGGACTTGGTTCAGCATTCGCAAGTCTTCATTGATTCTTTGTGTGGCCTTAGGTTTCCCTTGACTTTAATATAAGACTAAACCTTTTTTTAAGTGTTTTAAGTTCTTGTCATGGGAGTGATCTAATGACATAACAGGTCTCTTGCATCTCTAAATTCTGTGATACCATCATACATACTTACCTGTAAAGCTGGTTAAAAGTGGTGAAAATTCAAGTGAGATTTTTCTCCAGTTTGTTTTGCTGATTTCACAGATCTAAAAAGTTTTTTTGGGAGATGTGAGAGGGCATTAGCTATAGTACCCTGAGTTGCTAAGGTTGCTGCAACACTGGGAAGACTGCAGGCTTTCTTGAAGTCAGTTAATCTGTTCCTGTTGGGGATTACTGACAATTGGGTGGCAATTGCTGGGGCTGATGAGGCAATTGGCCCAGTAATTGGGATGATATTTTTTTTGGAAATAACAAGATGTAAAAAGGCACTCACAGGGTGAGCCTCTCGGGGTGGGGAGAGAGTTGTGTGAAACTTAACTCTCCTGCAATAAACCGGTGGTTCCTTCTGTTATGCATTGCAATTGAAGATTAAAAGCACACATGGTGGAAGGGAGATAGTCTGCAGGTGTTTGTGGCTAGGCTAGGTTAGGTGAAGGGGTACCCTGTGACAGGGGATATTGTATTGATGTAGCAATTTCAACCTGAAATGTAAGCATAAGTGCAGCAAATGGCAGTGCCAAAAATTCACTATTAGAGAGAAAAGTGGAAATTGCTCTTTGAAACTCTAGCTCCTCCCTCATAGCCGATGTAAACTGTGGTAGCTACACATCCAACTACAAAAGAGCCCTTGATTCTCAGTGTGATTGGATCCTCTAGCAATTCCAAATACAAGACACCCGAGGGAATCAATTTCAAATTGTATCGTTGTACTCTCCGTTAAATACGATGGGCACTCATCTTTAGCTGATAGAATACATATGACAACATAAGAAAAAATCCTGAATCCATTGTTTAAAAATTAAGATAGTCATAAGAATTAAAGAAATTATAGTGAAACAGCACCTGGTGTAGATTAAGCTGCTTAAAAAGCAAGATGCTGTGGATGGTGGTGAGTAAATACCTACCCTGTTGCATATGTATTTAGAAAGATGATACAGAATCTCTTGGAGAAAAGGTAGGGATGAGAGGTCAATGAGAAGCATTGTGGCTGCCCTTCTAATATATGCAAGGGATTGAGTGAAGTAAATTAGTGGCTTCATGAAAAGGAGCTATTGTTTGTTTCTCCTCTTACTTCAATACTGTGTTCTAACAAAGGAGAAGGGTGCTTATTCATAATGAAGTGAAAGCTGTGTAATCCAGGACTTTACCAACCGGAAAGCTCTATACACTGACATTTCTGATCTTAACTGAAAGTCCAATTTATAGTCCGGTTGGCGCAGGGTCGACAGGCTCCCTACCTGGCTCCGCATGGCTCCCTGGAAGTGGTGACATGTCCCTGCTGCTCCTAGGTGAAGGAATGGCCACGAGGGGTTCGGAGTGTGGGAGCGGGTTTGGGGTGTAGGAGGCAGTATGGGGTGCCAGATCCAGGCGGCACACACCTTGGGCAGCTCCCCGTGATTGGCAACATGTCCCTGCTATTCCTAGGCAGAGGTGTGGATAGGCAGTTCTGCCCCCACCCTGCCCCAAGCACTGGCTCTGCAGCTCCCATTGGCCAGGAACAACAGCCAATGGGAGCTGAGGGGGCAGTGCCTGTGGGCAGACGTGTGGCTAGCCCTCACCCTGCCCTAAGCGCCACTCTGAAGCTCCCATTGGGCGGCAACCACGGACAATAGGAGCTGCGGAGCCAGAGCTCATGGCAGGGGCAGAGCTGCCTAGCCATGCCTCATAGAATCATAGAATATCAGGGTTGGAAGGGACCTCAAGAGGTCATCTAGTCCAACCCTCTTCTCAAAGCAGGACCAAGCCCCAATTATTGCCCCAGATTCCTAAATGGCCCCCTCAAGGATTGAACTCACAACCCTGGGTTTAGCAGGCCAATGTTCAAACCACTGAGCTATCCCTCCCCCCCCCCCCAACCTAGAACAGTGGTTCCCAAACTGGAGTTCATGAACCTCTGGGAGTTCACAGAATGTTACAGGGAGTTCACCAGAAAAAATTCACTAATGGCGGCCAGAGGACCCCAGGCATTAGAGGCAGCAGGTGGGACCTGGTGGCAGGGCACACAGCTTGAGCCCCAGGAAGAGTGGGGCCGGGCAGTTGGGGCTGGCAGCCCAAGCTCTGACCCCGTCAGTGGGGGAGCTGCCCGCCCGAACCCCAGCGCTCCGAGCGGGGCTGGCAGCCTGAGCCCCAGAAAGAGCAGGGTTGGGCACTTGGGGCTGGTAGCCTGAGTCCCAGCGATCAGCAGGACCTGCAGCCCGAGCTCAGTGGAGCTCAGTTGACCGGGGCGGTCAATGGGGTCCAGCAACAGGAGCCCCACGAGTGAGAAGGAATTTTAAACTTAAATCCCTGGAAATATTCATTTTTAGGAGGAGGTTCACAAGGTTTCACAATTTAGTGAAAGGGGTTCGTGGGCTGTTAAAGTTTGGGAACCACTGACCTAGAAGCAGCAGGGACATGTTGCTGCTCACAGGGAGTCACCAGAGGTGAGCCCCACCCAAATCTGGCAACCCACATCCCCTCCCGTGCCCCAACCCCCTGCTCTGAGCCCCCTCCCATAGCTAAACTCCTTCCCTTACTTAACTGGATTTTTTTTACTTACTGACCCTCTCCCATTACCTCAATCTGCCGGATATCAATGCTTTTACTGTAATTAATTAATCATAAAAATATTTGAGGATAATTGAATAAGGATGAAATGTACTCCTCAAAGATCCAGGCAATTAATCGTGAGGAAATGCTCTTCCTTTGTGATACGTATGCTTCAGTACTACTGATTAAAAAGGTGGATGAGCAGGCAGAGAAGGGGTCCAAAAAGGTCTCTGCAGAGAAGCAGTCCATTACTATTTCCTTTATTTCTGATTTAGCATACACCTGACTGGTTAGAATATTTGGCTGACTCAGTTTGAATAAACTAGTTATGCTTTATAATACAGTGACTAATTTCGCTGTGATTATTCTTTCTGAATAACTACTCATGACTAATTAATACAACAGTAAGGTTGCTTTCATGACCGATTTATTATTATTATTACTCTGTTAGTTTTATACTTAATACATGTATTTTAATCAAAATATTATTATACTGTACATTGTATGTATCCTGTAACTACCCTCAGTGATGCAGCTACCCTTCCAGCTATATCAATTAGTGATAACTTCTGTTACCAAAATCATAGAAGCATAAAATTGTAGGACTAGAAAGGACCTTGAGAGGTCATCTAATCCAGTCCCCTGCACTCATGGCAGGACAAAGTATTATCTAGAACATCCCTGACAGATGCTTGCCCAATCTGCTTTTAAAAATCTCCCATGATGGAGATTCCACAGCCTCCCTAGGCAATTTATTCCAGTACTTAACTACCCTGAAAGGATGATTTTCCTAACATCCAATCTAAACCTCCCTGGTAGCAATTTAAGCCCATTCCTTCTTGTGCTATCCTCAGAGGTTAAGGAGAACATTTTTTTTTCTCCCTTCTCCTTGTAACAACCTTTTATGTACTTGAAAACTGTTATCATGTCCCTTCTCCAGATATGTCTACACTACAAACCTAAGTCGACCTAAACACAGCCAATGCAAGGGACACAATGTCTACACAGACACTATGTCACCCTAATTACAGTGACATAAGCCTTATACCTCTCATGGAGGTGAAGTTATTATGTCGGTATTGTAGGGCACTTACAATGGTGGAAGTGAATGTAGTGTAGACACTGACATAATTAGGTCAACATAAATGGCCTTATGTTGACCGAACTGTGTAGTGTAGATCAGCCCTAAGTTTTCTCTTCTCCTGACTAAACAAACCCATTTCATTTTCAATCTTCCCTCATAGATCATGTTTTCATATTTTTTTTTTTTGCTCTTCTCTGGACTTTCTCCAGTTTGTCCACATCTTTCCTGAAATGTGGTGCTCAGAACTGGACACAATACTCTTGTTGAGGCCTAATCAATGTGTAGAAGAGTGGAAGAATTACTTCTCAAATTCTACTTATAACACTCTTGCTAATCCATCCCAGATTGACATTTGCAATTTTTGCAAAAGTGTTACACTGTTGACTCATATTTATGTGATACACTATGACCCCCAGATACTTTTGTTCAGTACTCCTTCCTAAGCAGTCATTTCCCATTTTCTATTTGTGAAACTGATTATTCCTTCCTTCGCATTTGTCCTTACTGATTTTCATCCTATTTACTTCAGACTATTTTTCTAGACCATTTCAGATCAGTTTGTCCAGATCATTTTGAATGTTAATCCTAGCCTGCAAAGCACTTGGAACCCCTCTCAGTTTGGTATCATCCACAGACTTTATAAGTGTACTCTCTATGCCAGTGGTGGCCCATCAGGGTAATTTGCTGGCAGGCCACCAGACAGTTTGTTTACATTTTCATGGCCACTCGCAGCTCCCAGGGTTGTGTTTCCCTAATTTTTTTTATGAGGTCATGCAAGACCATATCAAACGCCTTACTAAAGTCAAGCTACACCACCTCTACCACTTCTCTCCTATCCACAAGACTTGTTACCCTGTCAAAGAAAACTAGTAGGTTGGTGTCAAGGTTCCATCTGGGGTACAGATGTGGGGACCTGCATGAAAGACCCCCTAAGCTTATCTCCACCATCTTAGGTTAAAAACTTCCCCAAGGCACAAAATATTTGTCCTTGTTCTAGGGTATGCTGCCACCACTAAGTGCTTTAACAAAGAACAAGGGAAAAGGACCACTTGGAGTTCCTTTTCCCCCAGATATCCCCCCCCAAGCCCTTACATCTCCCTTCCTGAGAAGGCTTGAGAATAAACAAGTTGAGCACAGACCAGCTTGGGTTTTTTAGGATCTTAAAAACTCAATCAGATTCTTCAAAAAAACCCAGAACTTTATTAGAAGAACAAAACAAAGATAAAAGAAACACTCTGTAAGATTAGAATGGAAGATAATCTCACAGGCAGTCAGATTCAAAACATAGAGAATCCCTCTAGACAAAACTTTAAGTTACAAAAAGACACAAAAACAGGAATACACATTCCCTCCAGCACAGTGAATTTACAAGCCAAAACAAAGAAAACCTAACGTGTTTTCTAACTAGATTACTTACTAACTTTAGAGGAGTTGGAGGGCTTGCATCCTTGATCTGTTCCCAACAAAGGTATCACACAGACAGACAAAAGCCTTTTTCCCTCGGTCCAGATTTGAAAGTATCTTGTCCCCTCATTGGTCATTTTGGGTCAGGTGCCAGAGAGGTTAACTTAGCTTCTTAACCCTTTACAGGTGAAAGGATTTTGCCTCTGGCCAGGAGGGATTTTATAGCACTGTATACAGAGGTGGTTACCCTTGCCTTTATATTTGACAGTTGACACGATTATATATATATATATATATATATATATATATATATATTTGACACGATTTGTTCTTGATAAATCCATACTAATTGTTACTTATAATCTATTATCTTCTAAGTGTTTGAAAAGTGATTATTTAATTATTTGCTCCATTATCTTAACCACTGTGTAATTAATAATTAATCATAACCATAGTGTAATTATAGTCACTATAGTGTAATACAGAGATTAACAAACCACACTGTGTAACTAATGTTCCGATAGTTCAAGCAGTGAAGCAACTTCTGCTTTGACAGTGTGAAGCACTGTCCAAAATATACTTATTCTGAACTTTTTTTAAGCAATTAAGACTGGTCCTCTTTCTAAAAAGAGATGCTTGATCTCAGCTAGAAGTTATGGGCTTTATGCAGGAATCACTGGTAAAATCTGATGGCCCATGTTATGCTGGAAATCACACTAGATTATCATAACAGTCCCTTCTGACCGTAAAATGTACTATGTCCTGTTCTCATTAAAGTCAATGGCAAAACTTCCATAGACTTTATTAGGTCCACGACTTAACCCTAGGAATCTGATTTTTTTCTCTGTAAGCTAGACTTTTGCCGTACATAGAATACATAGACTTTATATTAAGACATGACTTTCTAGAAAGTAAACTGTAGAACTAGCTGTTTATTTTATTCATTAAGATGGAGATGCTTATAATAGCTGAAAATGTTTAATCAGTCATCGAAGCCCATTATAAGTATATTTCTGTATCAGGTTGGTATAATTCTATCATTGCAGGAGTAAAAATAGTTTAATTTATTTTGCGTAAATAGTAAATAAGCAGAAAGAGCAACATCTGCATTATTTTTTTTCTTTTTTCTTTGAAGTCTGAGTGGTTCTAGTGTCAGTGGTTCCATTGTCATTGTTGCATGTTATGCAATACGGTCTTCCCTGCAATGAGAATACTTGATGACATAAATTCTGTGTTGGAAAATTGATATGGTGGACTTAATCAAAACGTTTAAAATTTGTCTAGCATAGAATCAAGGATGCTCAGGTTCAACTCTACTTCACTATGCACAGATATTTCAAGGATTATGCAAAATGAACAGCTGTGCTTGCATTCAGACAGTGAAAGTACATGTACACCATTAAAAAATTATGGTAATTTTTAGAGATGTCTACATACGTTTTATAAACCTAATCCAGTACTTGGGGACTTGCGTATGTGCTGTAAAAACATGATCTGCTTTGATATTAAAATTTGTCGCATAATCTTCAAGTTTATATGACTTCAATGTTATTCTTAATTATTTAGAGTTATCATTAATACATTCTGGCCCTGTCTCTTTTGTTTTCTAGACTGCAGTAATTAAATGTCAATTTAACTATTTACAATCTGTGTATTATATATATTTGTTTTATTTCTTCATGTATTCTCATATATTAGGAATATGACCAGGGATTTACCTTAGCCTTCATTTTAAAAAGCCTTGGATTTGTCGTCTTTTCTGAATTCCAACCTCTTTCTGACATGATACCTTGTTAATTATTGTAGATACTCTTGTATGCTTCTCCAACCTTTTGCTGCTCACTTTCACACAGGCAGTTATGATGGCTGTTTTCTTATCCATCTGTTCCTTGTCC
This sequence comes from Lepidochelys kempii, assembly GCF_965140285.1. Taxonomy (NCBI): domain Eukaryota; kingdom Metazoa; phylum Chordata; order Testudines; family Cheloniidae; genus Lepidochelys; species Lepidochelys kempii. Next base: position 88,798,909 of record NC_136380.1, read on the forward strand.
CCCTTCCCCTCCCCAAATATTTCGCCACCTCTACCAGCTGCTCTCTCTGAGTCTCTCATATGTCTCTCCTTCCTTTGTGCTCACAATGCCACTGTTGGATAAATAGCTTTACATGTCCACTAATGTAACTCCATTGACATCAGTGGACTACGCTGGTGAGAACAGAATCACACCTGTTATGGATACAGTCTCATCACGACAACCTCTGAACCGCTACAGTTGCTTTACCTGCTCACATAAATGTGCTCTTGAAACAAGCTGGAATTGCATTAGGAATAGTGTACAAGATTCCTGCTTTCATATAGGAAGCTTTCTATGGCATGAACAACCTCAATTTGGCAGGAAGATGATTAAAATTACTAAAAAGGCTTCTTGACAACTGAAATTTTTATGGACTCTCCCCCTTTTTAAATGTGGCTTTTGTATTTTCGACAATTTAATTCCAGTTGTGTCAATGTCGTAGATCAAACATGTAAAAACAAGGAAATACTGTTTCTTTATTGTTCCTTTACCTTATAAGCGAGTAAAAATGTGATTGGATAGGGTGTAATCATTATGTCATTCTACTTCAAGGTGCATTTCATGTTGCGTGTTTGTTTTCTTTTCTTGTTTAACATGTTATATTTTACTTGTGGCTTTAGATATGTATGGTAAGAGATAAATACCAATGATATTATTTAATATATGTAGGCTACATTGTTCTCTCAATTACTCCCAAGCCACCCCCATTGACATTAAAGGCAAAGTTTAACCCCATATATTAAAAAAAGAGAGAACTGAAAGGGGACCAGGCATACTCACCGTAAGCAAAAAGACAGTTGCAAAGGTGATTGATTCTTTAAGACAGACCAAGCACATTCTAAATTATAAGATCTGAAATGTTGACTCTTGACTTGGACTGGAACAAAGGCATTAAAATCACAACTGTGTGATCACTAGTTATCCGATCATATCAACAGTGGCAGTATTTCCAGGTTGCGTTGATAGGTGAAATATTGACATAATCCTTGTCTATAAGGCTGTTTGTCTCTGTCAGTACAGCATATACCAAAAGGCAGATTTAAATTGTTTTGCAACATGATTCAATAAAGTCAGATATATGGCTCACAACAAGACTACACATAATGTGAGCTTTAATTAGTACAGAACCTGTTATTAGTATAGCTATTGGGTCCCCCAAACTGTACTTCATGTCAAAACTCTCAGCATGACCCTCTCCAGCATTGGCCTTACACAATCACAGCCCTATGCTTATATTTTGTATAAGCAATGGCCCTGATGATGACCCACTATAGCAGTGGATTTGTGGTAAATAGAATACCTGAACCACAAGGTGGAAATAAATCCCCTGCTATTCAAAAATTTAGCGTACAGGCTCACCTGCATCATAGTATCAGCCAGATATTCAGTCTAAGATTAAACACACACATATGGCTTTAAATATTTTTTTAATACTAAATGAAGATATATATACATCTAGGAACAAAGACTGTAGTCCATACTTCCAGGATGAAGAACACTACTGTGGGAAGAAGTGACAGTGAAAAAGATTTGGGGATCATGATGGATGATCAGCTGAATATTAACATTTTGAAACTGTGGCCAAAAGGGCCAATGCAATCCTGTGATGCATAAACCGGGGAATCTCAAGCAGAAGTAGAGAGATTATTTTACCTCTATATTTGACACTGGTGCAACTGCTTCTGGAATATATGCCCAGTTCTGGTGCCCACAATTCAAGAAGGCTGTTGATAAATTGGAGAGGGTTAGGAGAAGAGCGACAGAAATGATTAAAGGATTAGAAAAAATTCTTTATAGTGATAGATTCAAACAGCTCAATCCATTTATCTTAACAAAGAGAAGGTTTAGGGGTGACTTGATTACAATCTTTAAGTACCTACAGGGCGAACAAATATTTAATAGTGCGACCTTCAATCCAGTACAGAAAGGTATAACATGATCCAATGGCTAGAAATGGAAGCAAGAAAAATTAAGACAGGAAATAATGTGTAATCTTTATGGTGAGAATAATTAAGCATTGGAATGATTTACCAAGGGTTGTGGTGGATTCTCCATCCCTGACAATTTTAAAATCAAGATTGACGTGTTTCTCAAAAATATGCTCTAGGGATTTGTGTTTTTAGAGACTGCCTGTCTCTCCATATTGTAGTTGTGTAAGTAAGGCCAGTGAAGACACTCAAGCTGGAGTCCCCTCTGTATATCTTCCATGAGGAAGATCATTGAAGCGTATTCCCTTCGTCTGAAATGGCCTGAATTTGTTGACTTACATAGCATGCTGCAAGGGCCATCTATTTAGCCTGTCTTTGGGGTACACAAGAGCAAAAAGCAGCTATGTCTTGTGCTCCTTACCAAGATTACAGCTAGATTGTACATCTGCAGCTTCCACAAAAAAGTAAAGTATGCTAAAAGAAAGGTTTGGTTTTTTTCAGGATAAAGAGGTGACACAAATGTGTGTTCAATTATAGGTATTGATATAACATCTGATTTACAGTAGCTGTTCTCTAAAGTGAATTCATACAGTTCCATGAAAATTAGGGACGTGTTTATGATTGTAGTTGTATTGTTAAGAAATGTTTATTTAGGACACTGGTTAAATACAGATAACAGAGTTACACAGAAAGATATAGATTGAAAACCTTGTAGTCTGATATATCTATAACCAAGATGTTATTGGCCCTGTATAGTTGGTGTTGAGTTACACAATTAAAGCAGTTAAGTAGAAACCCTCTGCAATTGTAATGTCTCACCTCTTCCCTTAGGAGTGTAAACACTACTATGCTTCTCGCTGGTTTCGCTACACAGCTGTGCATTGTTCTTCCTTCCACAAGGATCTAGTACTAGTTGCAGTATTGACCCAAACTCAGTTTTATGTTTTTTTTCCAAAAATGCCATGTGTGGGGGGTGGGAGAGTGGGAGGGTGTATAGTGGCTAATTCCTACCTCCACCATCTCCTGGTCCATGAAACCCCAGCCACACTGTAGCCCTGTAAAGAGTCTACCACCATTTTGGGAAGCAAAGAATGCATGTCAAAATTTCTGCTCTCTCTCTTTACCATGTTTCTCACCTAGTCACCCAATTTCCACTCTTTTGATCCCTTCTGTTTGGTGGAGGGAACATCCAGCTCAGCCACTATCAAATTACTCCTGCCCAAAGTAGCCTCTACTGCATTCTCATTCTCCTTAAACATATATGCTGCTGCCATATATACCACATGTTGTCCAAATGCAGGACGCAGTACAATGCCTCCTGCACTCAGGGAATGGAATGATGTTCTGAAGGTTATTGGATGGTGTCACAGCATTAGGATGTGAAGCAAGATGCAATCCTGCACTTTGGGAGCCTTGAAAATGCTACATATGGATACATGCATCTGTCCTTAATCTGCTCCTCACTGTATTTGAAGTACACCTGGAAAGTGCCCGGAATGGAAAACAGTAATGAAAAAACCCATATATTTAAAGTATGTTAAAAATGTACTTGAGACTATTCATGGATTTACAGTTTCCTCCTTAAGTAATTGGTTTCTCTTTGTTGAAAGTAGCTTCTGATACCTTGAAGATGGGAGATGCCTGGATAGTGCTAAAGCTAATTTCAACAGACACCAGAGTTTAGGATCTTTAGGGCTGAAGACTCCAGAATTATATCTGTAATTATCTGTAAATTGATTACAGTTATTCCTTTGGTCAATGCCTGTTCTGTATTATAGAGAAGGACTGAAGATGTGACTAATCATTTCTGAGCTCCTCAGCTGCTGGCCAACCATTCTTTTCTCACAAGTTGACAATTTTAGCCTTAAGTGTTTGTGGGATTGAGCCCTTTGTTATCCAATAAGATTTACCATCTGCTCATTTAATTGATGTGACATACTGTAGACACTAATATTTGTAATTATTAAGTGAAAACACACTACTTTGAACTGTAACAGATGGATATGAATCAAATAATATAAAATATATAAATGTGAAATACAAAATGTGAATTAAAAATCCCTCTTGGGTTCCTGGAAACCAAGCACTTTAGCTCTACTCTTACAGTATCAGATTCCCATGATGGAGTTCTAGCCCTGTGTTACGTGACTGGTTGCTTGTTTGTATTGCTTTAAGTAAAATTAATGCTTTTGAAAGCTCCTTGAATCACAATACCGGAAAATTAAACATTCTACCAACAGAACATTTACTAGTTGGGCAGCAATGTGGTGCTAGTTTCCCTGCTTAACCCTCTCTAAATTTCCCCTCCTTAAGAATATAAGTTCAACAAATTTAAATCACTGCTAGCTTGGTCAATGTTGAAGCAGGTGACCAAGTGCAGAGGTAAAAAATGGTAAAACTATCACCATTCCGCTGCAATATCCAATCCTAGTTTCAGCAGATTGCAAAAATACTCCACTAAAGCCCAAAACAGGCATATGTAAAGTAGATTTCATCCTATATTTTCACGAATTGTATTGTGTGCAGGGGTGAGGGATGAAGACTAATGAATAAAAGGGTCTGAGTCTGACTACAGTAACATCTAGTTGCAAAATAAAAACAAAACTACAGTTCTAATCTGAAGGATCCATATTTTACTAAAACAAGAAGGTGCTAAGGAAAGATACACAGAAACAAAGAGTAAAAACGAGAACAAGGCAGTTCAGAAAACTGAAGCTCCTTTACCCTTTCAAAAACTACACTAAATTTATAAGAAAAATACATGTATGAGGAAAAGGAAGATAGGTGTGAAGGCAACTCAAAATTCACTGATGTCCTATCATTGTAATTATAATTTGGAAAAGACTAGGATTAAGGAAATTGCAATATCTAGCATTTTTTTATTGACTTTGCTGACATATGATGGTAAGTAAAATTATGTTGCCCAAAGAAGTGATGTCTAAAATTTTACCATATCTTTCCAAAAACCTTTTCTGAGGATCACAAAGACAAGTCTGTCTGTCTCTGAAATGAAAAAAAAATGTTTAGTTCATTGTCATTAGTAGGAATGTATTGTGTCTTAAATTGGGAGACCTTGGGGGAAACAAACTGAAACAAACAAACTGCTTTTGAGAAAAAAACACATACTTGCCAAGTTGCGGAGCCTAGGGACAGTTTAAGTAAAATCAATCGACTCTAAAATTGAGAAAAAAGGGTAGCAAGAAATAAATTAATAATGATGCTTCATTTTCAAACCAGGACGAGCCAGGGGGCTTTGATTTCATCTGTCAAAGAAGTGAAGGATAATATATACCAACCATCAATAGAAATTACCGTGTTGTCACGTAGAAACTACAATAAGGCTAATATGAGGACCATCCCACAGAGGACTATAGAGCATTTAATTTTAACCAGATGAGGGCAACTGCACCTGTATTCTGTCTCTGCGGTTCCTGAAAGGCACCCATTCTTGGCTCCCAGCGCCTGAGCCATCACTTATAGGCGCCGACTCTTTGGGTGCTCCACGACTCAAATACCCACAAAAAATGTAAGGGGTGCTCAGGACCCATGAGCCAACAGTAGGTGACGGGATCACGTACATGGCGCACAGTGAAACAGGAAGGTGAAAAACATCCACTGGCAAAAACAAAAGTCAGCTCCTGAGCCATCGTCTCTTTAGGGTAGAGACATACCCTTCCAGATATGTTTTTTTTTTTCTGGGCTGCACAGTTCCCTCCCTAAACAGTGAAATTCCAGTGAGCCAGACTGCCTAAACAGACCAGCTTCTGTATTTTGGTTTCTCTTCAGAGGTAATGAACAGAGTAATTGCCTACAGATACAAGTTATTCATGATATTCTGGTTCTGAATCTGATACAGTAATGACGACAGAAGCAGAATACAGGTACAGTTGCATTGAATTGTGACATATATGGAAGCAGATTATTACGTGGATAGTCGGCCTGTGGTTGAACAAAATTCCAGAAGTCCATTCTAGTTTGGCACATTGTTCCATGTTGTCTTTTGAACCCCTGGGTCTCTCAAGTCCTAGGATAGTGTCTGGACTGTTTTCCCCTTTCCAGAGCAGGCGTGATGGAGACTTTGTGAAGAGGTAGCTTTCACTCTGATGGAGGGAGGGGACATCTTTGGTAGATTACCACTCCCTGAGACCCAAGGGAGAGTACAGAAGAATTTGTGTCTCTTTGAGTCATTCGCCCCCCTCCCCCCGGAATACTTATGAGGTGTACTGTTATGTGCTTCACTTATAATATATTGTCATGACAAAATCTAGCACGGGGTTTGCTGTAAAATAACTATATTTGTACGTTTCTACATGGGATGTATATTGTGTGCTCTGTCAACATTCATAATGTGCAGAACAAAACCAGGTGCGCTTTTGCATATTGTTTGACCTTCATTGTCTGTTTATATTCTTCTCTAGTTTCGGTTTTATTTTACATTCAAGCTATTTCTGTAATTCCTTTCTTACTAGTTTGGCAATTACTATAATATATAAACTTTTTTTCTCTTTTAATCCCAGAGCATCTTTGCAGACACAGGGAACAGTACAGCATCACTATTCATTCTTGTCCATTTCTTGTTCCTCCATTAAGCACAGCCTGGCCAGGAACCTATGCATGAAATGTTGCCATCAAGTTGGTGGTCAGCCTCTAAGTCAGACTGACCTTGTTTGTGTTTACATTATTTGTTTTGGCATCCTATCATCTGTTTGTCTTCTGCAATGTCCTAACCATCATAATCTTTTTGACTATAAACAATCTTGTACCCTGATTTAATATCCTATACTCCTTCTAACTTCTTCATTTTGTCTTACAATCATTCCACTTTACAATTGCCATCTTTTGACGAACTCTTATCTTCCTCCAGACTTCTGATGTCTGTATCATTTAATGCAGGAGCTTCCAGACTATAGACTGTTTGTACATTGGATTGATACATTTTCACTCTTTGGTATCAAACAGTTTTTTTATCAGTCCATAATTTCATCAATTTCTGTGACTTATAGCTAAAGCACACCTCATTTTAACCTCACCCTTGATGGTGCAGTCAGCAGTGATCTTCCACAAGTATTTAGCTCCTTTGTTTCACATTCAATATAAACAAGGGATTCAGAAATATATTCAGAATTGCACATGGTATTAATAGCAACATCTGTATTTGCAATGAGTGTATGAGAAGATGTGTCATAAATATAAAGGGAAGGGTAAACCCCTTTGAAATCCCTCCTGGCCAGGGGAAAGCTCCTCTCACCTGGAAAGGGTTAAGAAGCTAAAGGTAACCTCGCTGGCACCTGACCAAAATGACCAATGAGGAGACAAGATACTTTCAAAAGCTGGGAGGAGAGAGAGAAACAAAGGGTCTGTGTGTCTGTCTATATTCTGTCTTGGCCGGGGATAGACCAGGAATGGAGTCTTAGAACTTTTAGTAAGTAATCTAGCTAGGTATATGTTAGATTATGATTTCTTTAAATGGCTGAGAAAAGAACTGTGCTGAATAGAATAACTATTTCTGTCTGTGTATCTTTTGTGTAACTTAAGGTTTTGCCTAGAGGGGTTCTCTATGTTTTGAATCTAATTACCCTGTAAGGTATCTACCATCCTGATTTTACAGGGGGGATTTCTTTATTTCTATTTACTTCTATTTTTATTAAAAGTCTTCTTGTAAGAAAACTGAATGCTTTTTCATTGTTCTCAGATCCAAGGGTTTGGGTCTGTGGTCACCTATGCAAATTGGTGAGGCTTTTTATCTAACATTTCCCAGGAAAGGGGGGGTGCAAGTGTTGGGAGGATTGTTCATTGTTCTTAAGATCCAAGGGTCTGGGTCTGTAGTCACCTAGGCAAATTGGTGAGGCTTTTTAGTGGGGAGCAAGGTTTTGGGAAGTATTTTGGGGGGAAAGACGTGTCCAAACAGCTCTTCCCCAGTAACCAGTGTTAGTTTGGTGGTGGTAGTGGCCAATCCAAGGACAAAGGGTGGAATATTTTGTACCTTGGGGAAGTTTTGACCTAAGCTGGTAAAGATAAGCTTAGGAGGTTTTTCATGTAGGTCCCCACATCTGTACCCTAGAGTTCAGAGTGGGGGAGGAACCTTGACAAGATGAAATGCTGGAAGGACAGCAACTTTAATATTTGACAGCAAATGTATTCTGTGACAGAATGTAGCAGTATTATAGCAGTGGAAATCTTCTGCAGGATATTTCTGAGTTCAGATTTTTACAATTGTATGCTTCAAGCTGTAAGTCTCTGTGGTGCCTCATATGCAGAAAAACACATAGAGGGTTATGAGGAGTTGCACTTATCCTTACTTCTGAGGGAATTCTGCACCAAAAAATTAAAAATTCTGCACACATTTTAAAATTCTGCATATTTTATTTGCCAAAATAACACATTAACATGATATAATCACACCATTTTCAATTAATTTGGTAATTTATTTCAAAATACTTGTTAGTAAATAATTGAAAATGGTGTGATTTTGACAAATAAAATATGCAGAATTTTAATATTTTTAAACTTCTGATTCAGAATTCCCTCAAGAACACCAGGGTTCTGTGTGGTGCAATCTTGGTGGGCAGCTTGGTAAGGGGTCCAGGTGCAGTGGGTGGTGAATGTGGTTGCACAGGGACATGGTGTGGGGTTCTGGGTGCAGGGGGAATGGAACTCTGCAGGGGAGTCCAGGTGAAGTTGGTTAGGGCTCAGTGGGGGGTGGGGGGAGAGTGGAGCTTGGTGGCGTGGGGCTTAGGGTACACCTGGTTGGGGCACAGTGAGGTGGCGGTCCAGGTGGGGGGTTCCTGATGAAGGGGGAACTCGGGGGTTGGGGTTCTGTGTGCATGGGTGGAGAGAGTGGTCACTGTACAGGGAGCTGCTCCCCTGGTCCGCCCAACCCCTATTCATCCAGACTCCCTCGCACCCAACCCCCTCAGTCAGCCTCCCCCCCACAGCCGGAACCCCCACCCCACCGAGACTTACCGCAACCGCATCCAGTCCCCCCCATCACCAGCTGTACCCCCACATGGTGCACAGCTTCCTGCATCCAGGGGAAATACCTTGGGGTTGATCTGACCCAGCCCCACCTGCTCTGTGAAGGGAAGGGAAGGGGAAGGAAGAAATCCATCTACATCCTCCTCCTCCTCTTCCCCCCTCCACCCCAGCTGGGACTAATGTCATCCCCAAACCCCCCACTCCCAGTGATTTACCTTTCCCCAGGCTGCCCGACCAGACACATCTGAGCTGCTGGGTATGGGTGAGTGAGCACTGGTGCAGCTTCTCTTTGCTTCCTCACAAAAAAAATCTTCTGCAAAAATTAAAGAGAATCTGTGGGGGAAGGAGGAATTTTCTTCTGCACTGCAGTGGTGCACAATTATCCCAGGAGAAGGGGTTCCCAAACTTGGTTCGTGGCTTGTTCAGGGTAAGGCCCTGGCGGGCCGCAAGATGCTTTGTTTATCTGAGCATCTGTAGGTGTGGCCGCGGTTCACCATTGCCGGAGCTGTGTTGAGGGTGGCAGTTCTGATTCATGAAGGATTTCAAGATTTTGAAATTTGGCTTTGTTCCAAATTGGCACAAATTTTTGTTCTGAAAAGGCATCAGATTTTTTTTTAATTCTTCACAGAGAATTTAAATACAAAATGTAAAATATTGAAGTGAAAGTAATTTCAAAGCAAAAAAATTGAAATGTTTCATCATGAAAATGTCAAAACAGTGCATTTTGACATTAATAGAACCTTCTCCCACAGTTTTCTTCCAAAACAAATTTCTGGTGAAACAGACCCGATTTCTCAAAATATGTAGATTAACGAAACTGTATATTCCAATTGAACATGGTTCCCATTAAATTTCTCTGCTGCTCCAGTCCAATGGGGGCTGTGGGAAGCAGCGCAGGCTGAGGGATGTGCTGGCCACCCTTCCTGCAGCCCCCATTGGCCTGGAGCGGCGAACCACAGCCAATGGGAGCCACGATCGGCCAAACCTGCGGACGCGGCAGGTAAACAAACCAGCGCGGCCCGCCAGAGGCTTTCCCTGAACAAGCAGCGGACCAGCTTTGAGAACCACTGCTCTATAAAACCCTATATTATCAATTTTCTGGTCCCCATGTAGGCACTTATACACTGTGATCAAGTCACTTTTTATTTAGCTTATCAAAGAGATGGTTAGATACACTCATGGAGTTTAATTGCTATAAGGCATATTTTCTAATCTTTTAATTGTTCTCATAGCTCTTCTCTAAATCCTCTCTGAATTTTCAACATCCTTCTTGAAGTGTTAACATAAAAACAGGACACAGTATTCCAACGGTGGTTGCACCAGTGCTGAATATAGAAGTAATATAATGCCCCTAATCCTACCTGATATTTCCATATGTACATCCAAGGATTGCATTAACCTTTTTAGCCTCAGCACTGCACTGGGAGCTCATGTTCAGCTGATTATCCACCATGACTACAAGTCCTTTTTAAGAGTCCCTGCTTCCCACATTAGATTGTCCCATTCTGTAAGCATGATCTGCATTCTTTGTTCCCATATGTATGACGTTTTGGGTATGTCTACACTATGAAATTAGGTCAATTTTATAGCAGTCAATTTTTTGGAAGTGGTTTTATACAGTCAATTGTGCATGTCCCCACTAAGCTCAGTAAGTTGGTGGAGTGCATCCACAGTACCATGGCTAGTATCGACTTTCGGGGCAGTGCGCTGTAGGTAGCTATCCCACAGTCTCCACCACCCATGGGAATTCTGGGTTGAGTTCCCAATGCCTGATGGGGCAAAAACATTGTTGCGGGTGGTTTTGGTACATGTCAGTCGCCCCTCCCTCCGTGAAAGCAACGGCAGAAAAAAATTTTGTGGCTTTTTTCCTGGGTTAACCGTGCAGACACCATAGCACTGCAAGCGGGAGCCCACTCAGTTCACCATCACCACTGCTGTTGTGGGCAAGTCTACTGTGGGGGCTGCTGTGATCCAAATAGCCAATGCAATCATTGATGTTCTGTTATCAAGCGTAGTAACTCTGGGAAATGTGAGGGCCTTTTTAGATTTTAGATGCATCATATTCCTGTCCTTTGTCACTGGTGAAGAAATCTTGCAGATGTACATTCCACTTGCAACAGCTCCAGGGCTCTGGCTCTTTTTTCTTGGCCCCCCGCAGCAGCTCCTGGGTGTCTTCGCATCAATGGTGAACGGCTCCACCGCTTCTGCTGCAACTCTGCTGTCCTAATCTGCTGCAACTCAGCAGCAGATGGTGCAGTACGACTGCTAGCCGTCCTCATCAATGGTGTTTTGCTCGCTCCACCACTTCCGCTGCAACTCTACTATCCTGATCTGCTGCAAGCTGGAGGCTTCTGCCTCAGGCTGCTCTCCCAGCTAGCACACCGCACGGTCACACCTACCGCAGCCTAACCCTTGCTCCCATGGCTCATGAACCTGGACAGTAGTAAGGAGCAGTTCAACTATACGCTGAGCAAGTGCAGAATGATGGTAGAATGTGCCTTTGGATGTTTAAAAGCTTGCTGGTGCTGTTGGTCAGACCTCAGTGCACCCAACATTCCCATTGTTATTGCTGTTTGCTGTGTGCTCCATAATGTCTGTGAGAGTAAGGGGGAGACGTTTATGGTGGGGTGGGAGGTTGAGGCAAGTCACCTGGCGTCTGATTTTGAGCAGCCAGACACTGATTAGAAGAGCACAGCAAGGTGCGCTGTTCATCACAGAGACTTTGAAAACCAGTTTCATGACTGGCCAGGCTATGGTGTGACAGTTGTGTGTGTTTCTCCTTGATGCAAACCCACCGCCTTTGTTGATTGTAATTCCCTGTAAGCAAACCACCCTCCCCCCTTCGAAATAAAGTAACTATTGTTTTGAAACCATGCATTCTTTCTTTATTAATTTTTAAAAAATTGAGATAACGGACAAAGTAGCCGCGGGTGGTTTTGGGTACATGTTGTCAGTGACTATTCCCTCCCTCCCTCCGTGAAAACAACAGCAGACAATCATTTCTTGTCCTTTTTCCTGGATTGTGCATGCATATACCATAGCACTGCAAGCAGGAGCCCACTCTGATCACCGCTGCAGTTGTGAGCATTGTAAACACCTCACATTTGCCCTTGCAGATTTTGTCATATATATTGGCATTACGTCTTTTGGAACGGAGTTCTGATAGCACGGGTTCTCTCCCCATACAGCGATCAGATCCAGTTCCTCCCATTCGGTCCATGCTGGAGCTCTTTTGCGATTTTGGGACTGCATGGTCACCTGTGCTGATGAGCTTGCCACTCTGGCCAAACAGGAAATGAAATTCGAAAGCTCCCGGGCTTTTTCTGTGTACCTGACTAGTGCATCTGAGTTGAAAGTACTGTCCAGCATGGTCACAATGGAGCACTCTGGATAGCTCCTGGAGGCCAATACCGTCAAATTGCATCCACACTACCCCAAATTCGACCCAGCGATGTAGATTTTAGTGCTAATCCCCTCGTCACGGAGGAGTACACAAATCGATTTTAAGAGTCCTTTAAATTGAAAAAATGGCTTCATCGTGTGGACGGATGCAGGGTTCAATCGACCTAATGCTGCTAAATTCGACCTAAACTCGGAGTGTAGACCAGGGCTTTGTTTGGTCACAGAGAAGTGCATATTGTTTGCATACAATGAGCTTACCAGAAAATCCAAGTCCATTTGTATCAGTGACCTGTCCTCTTCATTCTTTACCACACACCCCAATATGTGTCATCTGCAAACTTAATAAATGATGATTTTGTCTTTTTCCTTGATAAATATATTAAATAGTATAGGGCCAAGAACTGGTCTCTGTCATACACCATTCAATGATGATTCCCTGTTTAAAGTTACATTTTGAGACACATAAGTTAGCCAGCTTTTCATCCATTTAATTTGTGCCATGTTGATTTTGTATAATCTATTTTTTTAAACCAGAATGTAATTTGAGAGAATTCAAATGTCTTTTAGAATCCTAAGGGCTACATTCATAAAAGGACCTGGGAACGTAAATCCTAGCATAAGTCCACACTGGGATTCACAATCCACCCCCAATTAACTGCTGTTTAACACTGGAGGTGCCTAAACTCTTTTGGGGTCTACATTTTTGCAGACATTTCCCTCAGAGCATAGGTTTCTGAATCTGTGCATGAACACTACAGCCCTTCAACAGGCAACTAGATGCCTAAGTCCCAGAGCAATTCACAAACCAGAAGAAGATAGGCCTTCCTCCACCTAACTCACCTGTAGGACCAAATCCAGTAAGCAGGCTCAGAGATTGCATATGTGATCAGGTCCCATAGGTGTGCTTGCACAAAATACTGGTGGGGTGAGAGGGAAGGAGGACTAAAATAACCCAATATCAGACGAGCCCATGGCCCAGTGGTTAAAGCACTCACCTAGTAGGTGACAGATATCTATTCAAATCCCTTGTCCCCCTCAGGTGGGGGACACACATCCTAGGTGAGTACCCTCACCTATGGGCTAAAAGTTATGAAGGAAGTCTGTGACACCATATAAAAAGGAAGGTGACCATCTGCACTAATTTTATCACCACTGTTACACAATTGTGATTAAATCTTGTACAAAACATAGCTTTTAAGTTATCATTGGAAAAGGTGTAACCTCTTGAACAATGCTATCTTGCTGAAATGTGTGTATCACCATTGTGTATGAAGTTATGACATTTTACTGCACACTTGTTAGTAAAAATGCTGTGTTTCTGGGTCATACTCACAAGACATATTTACATCAATACTAACCAGCCATGTGTTGATGGAACATTAAGGAGAATCAACTCTTACAGTGGGAGCCTTCCGAGGACACCTCAAAGAGCATGTGGACAGTGGATGCGCCATGACTCAGAAAGGCATATAGAACATGTGATGCGTAGCTCCATGTTTGAGCCACTACTTTTCCATTCACATGGACTTGGGGGGAGGGTATAAATTGGAGTCTATGACATCACCTCCTTGCCTCATTCCAGCCTCACATCTCTGATCTGTGCTTTCTTACAAGGGGACCTTTGAACAATGAACTGAGGAACACATCTTTTGGGTGAACCAGAGATTTATTGCAAGCTAGCAGTTTTAACATCACTGCTATTACCGTGATCTACAGACTCTGAAATCAACTATAATGCATATGATTCACTTTAACAATTTAATAACTCTCTTCTTTTCTACTTATTAATAAAACTTTAGTTTTAGTTTACTAGAAGATTGGCATCAGTGGTTTTTGGGGTTTTTTCTGGTGAGATCCTGAAGTACATTTTGACCTAGGGTGAGTGGCTGGCTCTCTGGAGCTGGAAGAACCTAATGTGTGATTAATTTTGGTTTTAATAGTCTTTCATCAGAATGTCTGGTTTGTCAGGGTGGAGCATGAGGGGCTAGAGGGCCTGAAGGGTCTGTCTACGCCTTCATAATAACTAATATAGTATTTTGGAAGCGTACATTTGTTACTGGCTTGATGAAATCTTATGATAGCATATACCATCTGTCCGGGGCACATGCCCTGTATTCTGGCAGTCTGACCTGAAATTGGCTCTCTTAGCTGTGTCTTATACCAGGCAGCGTGACAAGGTCCTCCTTCTCCCACCCTCCAACTTCTTGCAAAAGCAGAGTAGATAGTGAACACCAGGAGAAGTGTTGTGGCTGAGAATTTCAAACAGAGGGATGTGGCTGCCTGAAGCTTGTACTTTGGTGTCTGTTTCAGAGAAGGACAGAACATAGTGCCTACCCCTCAGCATGACATCTCCTATTGGCTAGTTTAGGCAGGGAGCCTCCTAAGCTACAGGCTTTTGTGAGTCCCATTGTAAGGCCCTATTTCCCTCCATTCATTGTATAAGGAGCCTAAGTGTTGAACATGGGCTTTGTAAATCCCAGTGATTTTCTAGGTGCCTAAAAGTTAGGTGTCAGAAAACATAACATTGCCATGCCTAACTTCAATACTTAGGCTCCTTAGCCCTAACTATACAACTTGAATGCTATTACATTTATCAACCAAACTCGTAATTGCATCAAAATAGATATCAAGTTATTCTGACAAGTTATAGTTTCCATAAACCCATGTTGACGAGCATTAATTATATTAATCAAATCCCATATCATCCATTACATTATTTTGCCTGGGATTACTATCAGGCTGACAGGCCTACAATTACCTGGGTCATTCCATTTACCCTTTCAAAATATTGCCACAATATTAAGTTTCTTCCAGTCCTCTGGAATTTTCCCCATATTTCCATGATTTATTAAAAATCAACATTCATGGTTAAAAGGCCTCCTGAACCAGCTTTTTGACTAGTCAGTTATTTTCAAGCAGGTAATGCTATTTTTAACATAGGATGCTTCTCCTTTAGCCCACTTCATCCTTCCTAAATAGGTTATAACCACACATTTTAAGATTCCAATCATGCAAATCATCCAGGTTTCAGGATTACATACTAGGTTGAATTGATGCTTATAAATGAGCAATTCCAGTTCCTCTTGCTTGTTAATCAGGCTCCTGGCACTGGTGTATAAGCAATTAAAGAATTTCCTCTCTTCATGTCTCTTGGTTCCTTGACTGATTCAATTCTTGAGATCTTGATCTTGTGCTAAATGAATGCTCTCTTGTTCCTTCTTTTCACTCTTCCCTTTCGTTGTCAGTTCAAACGGTCTCCAGACTTCTCTAGCCAGTGTCTCCCCTAGAAGGCTGGGTACCCATCTACTGAAATAGAGGCAATCCAAATTATACATGCCCCCTTTCATCATAGAAGGTGGCCCAAAAACTCCACAAAACCAAACCCCTCTAGTTTCCACCACTTACCCAACCAGCAATTCACTTGCAAAATCTTCTACCATAGAATCACAGAATCATAGAATATTAGGGTTGGAAGAGATCTCAGGAGGTCATCTAGTCCAACCCCCTGTTCAAAGCAGGACCAACACAAACTAAATCATCCCAGCCAGGGCTTTGTCAAGCCAGGCCTTAAAAACCCCTAAGGATGGATATTCCACCACCTCCCTAGGTAACCCATTCCAGTGCTTCACCACCCTCCTAGTGAAATAGTGTTTCCTAATATCCAACCTAGACCTCCCCGACTGCAACTTGAGACCATTGCTTCCTGTTTTGTCATCTTCCACCACTGAGAATAGCCTAGCTCCCTCCTCTTTGGAACCCCCCTTCAGGTAGTTGAAGGCTGCTATCAACTCCACCCCCCTCACTACTCTCTTCTCCTCAGTTCCCTCAGCCCCAGTTCCCTCAGCCTCTCCTCGTAAGTCACGTGCCCCAGCCCCCTAATCATTTTCATTGCCTCTGCTGAACTCTCTCTAATTTGTCCACATCCCTTCTGTAGTGGGGGGAACCAAAACTGGACACAATATTCTAGGTGTGGCCTCACCAGTTCTGAATAGAGGGGAATAATCACTTCCCTTGATCTGCTGGCAATGCTCCTACTCATACAGCCCAATATGCCATTGGCCTTCTTGGCAACAAGGGCACACTGCTGACTCAGATCCAGCTTCTCGTCCACTGTAATTCCCAGGTCCTTTTCTGTAGAACTGCTGCTTAGCCAGTCGATCCCCAGCCTGTAGCGGTGCATGAGATTCTTCCTTCCTAAGTCCAGGACTTTGCACTTGTCCTTGTTGAACGTCATAAGATTTCTTTTGGCCCACTCCTGCAATTTGGCCCACTCTGTATCCTATCCCTACCCTTCTTTTGGCCCACTCTGTACCCTATCCCTACCATCCATCGTTTCTACTTCACCCCACAGCTTAGTGTCATCTGCAAACTTGCTGAGGGTGCAATTCATCCCTTCATCCAGATCATTAATAAAGATGTTGAACAAAACTGGCCCCAGGACCAACCCCTGGAGCACTCTGCTTGATACCGACTGCCAACTAGACATCGAGTCATTGATCACTACCCGTTGAGCCCGACAATCTAGCCAGCTTTCTATCCACCTTCTAGTCCATTTATTCAATCCATGTTCTTTAACTTGCGGGCAAGATTACCGTGGGAGACCATATCAAAAGCTTTGCTAAAGTCATCTTTCTCCCTTTGCTCACAGAAGAGAAAGGATCTCTGAGAAGTTTACTTGGACATTTCTTTCCTTCTGCATCCTTCAGAGTTCTCTGAAGTCATCTGTCACCTGTGAGCTGTCACATGAAGCATTGTAGTTAGTGTCGGTATGCAACATCATCAGTGGAGCCTTGCCCTCAGACTTCGAAAGCTTATTCAATCTTGCAGTAACATCTCATGACTGTATTCATCATGTTTCAATAATGTTCTTTCAGTGTAGTTAGAGTGTGTGTGTTTGTGTCTGTATGCAAATTTAGTTTTCTAAATATCAGTTTTCCCCACTTGCCTCCTTGTTGCACCTACCCATCATTCTAGAAATTAAATATTACTATCACATCATAGTGCAGCTTTTTTGGACAAAAAGTGGCTGCAATGAAGACCATAACAAGGAAGGTAATTTGTACTTATGCATAATATACTAGCATTTATGAATCATATCCATCCATATTTGGAAGCAATGAACCAGGTAAGTAGGGCTGCTCAAAAATTGTAAGTGAGACAACATTTCTGTTAGAAAAGGTGGGTGGGTGGAGCGGGCGGGGCGGGGGAGTTTGACTGAAATCTTCACGTGTGGGGTGTTTGGGTTTTTGCTGTTTGGACAGCTCTACTGTTTAACATAATCACCCTCTTATTTCACTCAAATATGACAATATGAGCTTCAGTTTCAACCTTAAAGGACATTGGTTTGGTTGGATCCTGAACTCTTTGACATGGTGTAGATTTTATGTATGAGTTATGGGAAAAAAAATTGAAAAAGAATCCCCAAAAATGCTTAGGCTAGTTTATAAAAGCAGTGTTCTCATACTAAACACTTAACTGTACTAGTCAATTCATATTGCTGCCCACTGCTGTATATTTAATTCTTTGTCAGATACTAAATTTTCCCAACCAACAGCGGACGTCAGATCTGAAAATATACTACACATGTTCTTTAAATTCTACTAATACTACAGGTTTTTAGAATTCTGTCAACCTATTCTATTTTGCCTCACTTCTTAGGGTGATGTGTCACATTCCAGCACATTGTTATTTGAAGTAATGCCACTGTAATTCAATAGTGGAAATACACAACAAAATCCTAAAGTACTTTTTCAACTGAGAAACGCTTTGCCAGCATGAATAATGGCAGTGCAAGCTTATCAGATATGATTAACTGAATGTTTTCTTTCTTTTTCTTTATCCACAATTTATTTTTCTAGTTTTTGTATTTCACATTTAAACATCAGGAAGGGCAAAAGTCTGCCTTTCAGTGTGCATACATATCTCTCCTATTCACTACAGAAGGAGCCATGCGTACACTAAAAGGTAGAATTTGATCTTCTGGGCCCAATTCTGCCCTCAGATACTTCTGTCCTGCTTTTGGTAGGAATTTTGTTTGCAAATCTGAGAGCAGATATATGCTTAATGAATGCATTTAAAACCAACAAAACCAAAAATCCTTCGACTTTTATGGGAACTAATTATTGAAGGTGCAAATGATGGTACTTAGTTTGATATTTATCTGATTTAAGGGTACATCGGCCTAGGTGTCTATGTACTATTGTTTGTGCCCATGGCTGAATCAGGGTCAAAATTGATGGCAGAAAATAGCAAGACACATAGAGGATACTTAGAAATTTAGCTTTAAGTGTTTTAATAATGTATTCATGTTTTACTTAATAAGCGTGTTTGGTATTTTTTAGTGTTGGTTTTCTGTTTATTTAATGTATTCATTTAAAAGTATAATGACAGAATTCTTCAAGGTTAAATCCCTCCCCATTCACCAAACCTGAGTAGCCTGTTTTGCATAGTGGGACGTTCTCCAGAGGCAGGTTTGTAGGATTCACTTCTCTCCTGCTTAGCTGCAGAGTGGCTATGGAGCTGCTTTGCAGCCAGTACTACAGTTCAGTGACTGCAGTAGCCCCAATATTCCTGCATCCCACTTTGTGGCAAGCAGTAGTCCATGGATCCATGTTGCCTTAGATCCACCAGCCCCACGCTCCTTGATTTGAAGCATTAGGCAGGGAGCTTCCATGCATAGTGCAATATCAGGGTACTCAGGATTCTGATTCTGCTGCACCTGAGCTACTCCATGTTTATGGAGATGATGGCAGGATTTCCCTCTATATAACAAAATAACTGAAACACAAGTAACTCCTGTTTAACATGTAATTGGATACAAGGAGCACTTCATACAAGAGTGCTGCTTGCCTGTGAAACAGACAGCAAATTTAAGCACCTTTAGTTCAAATATGGTGCACCAAAACTATTCAAGCTTTTCAATAGACTTCCTCTGTGGTAAGAGTTCATTATCCTGACTTTCATTGTTGGACCATCTTTATATTTCATGGTCCATAAAGTATAGCTGTTGAAATACTTAACAGAGATAGGCACTGAATCCTTAAGGCTGGCTAGCAGTGCTGTTTGGTTTTACATATACCAATAGCTTAACATGAGTAAAGGTTGGCAGATTTCTTACATCCAAAGGCAAAATGTTTGGAGCGAATTGATTTGAATAAAATATTGTTTTGTTATGTGTAATCAGTGTATGGCTGAGCTTCACGGGGATCTCAGCCTCACAATTTAGGATTATTGTGAATGTTGTATGCCTCTTTTGTCCAGTCGTCTATCTCGTGTTGGTGGAGACTGACACAAAACAACAAACTGAGAATTGCTCCATTAGAGATATGTATGCAGTGTTGTGGTAGCCATGTCCGTCCCAGGATATTAGAGAGACAAGGTGGGTGAGGTAATATCTGTTATTGGACCAACTTTTGTTTGTTGAGAGAGACAAGCTTTCAAGCTAAACAGAGCTCTGAAGAAGAAGAAGAGCTCTGTGTAGCTCAAAACCTTGTCTCTTTCACCAGGAGAAGCTGGTCCCTCAAAGATGAAGTATTTCAGATACTCAGCCATTCCAGGAGAATTAAAGATGAAGGCAGAAGTCCTCTGTCTTACATGAATGTAGACTTTATTAGCTAAAAAGTTATTTTCCTGGGCCAGTCATCCATACTTATCCCTAAATGGAGATAAGTAACTGTCAGCCTAATTAGAATAAAAATGTGTACATCTGACCCAGTAAACAGCATGCTCTTTCTGAAGGCAAAACTCTTAGCTGCTTGAATGCAAGCAAGATTAAAGAGAAACACTTATGCACCTTGGAATGCATATCCTCTCTGTTCTTCTGTATTGGGGGAGGGGGAGAAACATCTGTTCAGCCCTTATGCCTTGAGAGATGTCACCCAGATTTTACCAAGTCACAGCAACACCAGGTTCACATAAATATGAAGTTGGAAGATATATTCTTCTCTTTATGTTTCAGACAACTCTTGGTATAATAGCAAAGGAAGTGGCAGTCCCACACACAAGCTGAAGACTTTGATGTACTACTTTCCTTGGGGGTAGAAATCTGGAGCTATCATGCACAGAAATTCCAAAGCATTTCTTTTATGAATTGGGCTATTAACATTACATAAAACTACATAGTAAAACTTTTAAATAATACATCACTTAGCTACCTTCAACCTTTCAGTATTGGAAAGCTTCAGCATCATCCCAATTAAATCTGCTATTGGGAAGTGCTATTTCTCATGTTTGCAGTTAGACAAATTCCGCCCTAAAGTAACTATTCCAAAGGTTCTCTCCAAAAGTCTTCAACCTCAATGGGTTAAAATACCCTGGTTAATGAGTTCTACTCTGACAATTATTCTGTCCGGATCAAATACTGCAAGTCGTTGCGTGTTGTGCTGAATTAATGAAGTTTGCGACAGATCTTTCTGTACGGATGAAGTTTTTCAAACTTCTTTGCCTATAGTCTGAAGCAAATTTTCCCCACAGAAATGAAAGGCTTCTGCTTTATTTCACTGCAGGGAGTGAATGTAAAGAGCATAGTAGGAAGTAAACAAAAGCAACAAAAAAGTGAAGGTGACATCTGAGGAGTAAGAGGCTTAATAGTCTATGACATTACCAGCCTCAGCAGAAAGGGCAGTATCAGCACCATGACAAGGGGCTAAGAGATGAATGAAGAGATGGCCCACATCTATGTAGTGTACAATAAGTGCCATTCCTTTTGAGGCTCACACACTCCATTTTTCCTCAAGGACTGCCACTTAGATTACTTACCACTGCAAGATTTATTCCAGTACATATCAGGCCATATCAAAGGAAAGAAGAATATATCACCCTCATTTGACTTCCAGAAATCACACTTCCCAGGAATCCTGGATGTTCAAATGACATCTTCAATGTCTGTTGATGGTGGGTGTTGGAATGCAGTGCACACATTGGAATTCAATTTTACCCAACACAGATAAAATTCATTATGATCTTTTCAGCTGCACAGCAAGGGATTCTATTTTCTGGAGTTAATAATAACTCAGTTTGTTTATTTTCAAACAGAGGAAATATTCTGTAGTTGTACAGCTGCTGCTGCTTTTATGAGTTTGAAATAAAGCATTTTGAGTTTTTCCATGCATTGTTCAGCTGTCAGAGGTTTTTTCTTATTCCCTCTTTGGTGGATCATTTAAAAATGACACAGAGCTTACTCTTTTCCTCCTTCTTCCTCAGTTACTAAAATTCTTTTCTTCTGTGCCAGAGGATGTGGGTTCAAATCATGCACTAAGACACTGCATTGAACCACAGTGATTTCCGTCCCTAAAAATAAAGTACCAGGGTGTGGAACAATGCAACTACTTGCTAGTCTCTTCTATTAATGATCTGAATAAAAAATGTACTCTCCCCCACACTGCCACCCAATTCCCTTCATGAATGAACTGTGTCAAATAAAGCAGACAGGCATAAGATTAGGATACCAGACCTATTTTGACTCAATTCAGCAACATCACAGTACCCAGCTATGAACAGCCACTCAGTAATGAAGGAAGCCACAGCCACTCCATACACAGTCTCACCTATATGATCTCTTCCAAATAGCAGACTTGCTTATCAACCCAGAAAGCCTTCAACCATTTGAACATTCTGTTACAGCTCTCTAAAGAACTTTCATTATATTTAGTTGAACATATGTCCAGATCAGAGAAGGGCTCAACCATTTTGAAGACCCCAAGTCAGGAGGTTCACCTATCCTAATAGAATTTGGTCTTCGCATGCACAGACAGGATGCTGGGAAGAATCAATGGGCCACCAAGTGCAAAATGGATCCATTATCCTTCATAGCTGGAAATCAAAATGTAAGAAAAGTACCTCTGACTTCTATTGATCAAGCCGATTCTCAAGAAACCATGTACATGCACAAAAACCTCTCAAACTACCAAGTCTCTGCCACTCCTTCCAGGGTCAATCATTTAAATGATGATGATTGATGATGATAAGCTGACATAGAACCTATACTCAGCATGCACCATGGGCTTTAGATTTTTCACAAGGACATAGCTTTCACAAGGATCATCACAGAGATAATCTTGCTGGCTCCAAATGAATGCTGATTGCACAAGGAAAGTAGTTGAAGGAGCTGGCTTAGACACTTATTTTGCCTGTCAGAGAAGGCAACCATACTCTGCTTATCAATACATCTTGTAGCCTTGGAATCAGTAATATTCCTGGACAAATAAAAAACAGAAATATTTTGGATAGAGACCACTTCAGTTCCTATCAGATGTCATCTATCACAGGTTTAAGATTCTAATGTCATCTCTAGGTTGACATCTTCTTCTACTTGTTTTACCCTGGTAATCCTGGTAACTAGAACTCTTGCATTGTATACTAGTTTTCCTCATGGGCAAGATAGACTGGTACAAACACATCTACCAGTACATCCCAGTGACTTCCCTGGTCATAATCAGGGTTCTTTTTAACTCCAGGCTCTATTTCGGATCCTGTATTGATCTACCAGGTTCCAAAAGGTTTTGACCTACCTATCTCAGAGATTCCTCTTCACCCACTACCCAATGGGAGACCTACTCTTGTCAAGGATAGTGCAACTGTAGCGACCAAGGATGAAGCTGACAGGAGCTGGAGACAGTGTGTACTCAGTGAAAGTACTTAGACTATTTGACTATTGTACGTCCTAATGGAAAAGATCAAACTAAGCCCCACCTAATGAGGTTCAGGAGAAAATAAAAAGAAGGCACAATCTTTTGGATTGGTCTTTCTATTATGAATCGACAAAATAGAACAGGCCAACTGCATATATACAGCAGTATCCTCGTCAACATTCACATTCTCAGTAAAATAGACACTGATGTTCAGTACTGTAGGTATAGATTTTAGTGCTAAGTATATACAAGATTCCCCAATAGTTACAGAATCAAATGCATCTAACCAAATGCATACAGGGTTAAAAAGGATTTTCAGTGAAAAGTGAGAATTTTGTTGATTCCCACTGATCATTAGAGTCTGTTTTACTGATTCAGGGGACTGGGTTCTTCTGATGTTTAATGCCCATAGGATCTTTTAATTATATCCTGGAAAGTGGCCAGTAGTGAGCTAAAAGAACCACTGTGTAGCATCTCATTCTCAGGAAGACACCTTCAACAGTGCACCTCCATACTAGATCTATTTAGCTATAGGTCTTTATATAATATAAATAGATATTTATCAGGTACATAAGGGTCATATGAATATTCCGAAAAGAAATTCCATGAAGGGAACTCAACTCAACAGGCCACTATTAACTGGAAGGTGCTTGGGTGTAAAAATAGTCAGCAGACGATACAATGAAGCATATTCCTGTTCCCACTGCCAAGGATTAAATTATCTTTGTATCAGTGATTTGTTCCATCACAAATACAATGCAGAAATTACCCCCCACACAATCTTTCTTTTTTTAAACTTTGAATTTTATTAAAAAAGACAATCTACTATATTCAGCAAAGTTAGTAGTATATTAAATTAACAATGTTATTTATCATCTTTGTCTCTAGAGTCTTAACAGCACTTCCAGGTTATTAGTATTTTTCTCCTAGCTAGGGAGCTTTAGATACGTATCTTGATTAACTCATTTTATTAGTCAAGTATTATACAAACAATAGGGTTGATTCACCACTGTACTACTCCAGTTTTAGGCTAGTTTAACTTCATTGATGTCAAGGGATATCTGTGCCTCTTACAGAAATATAAACATAGGAATTCTTACATTCAGAAATGGATATTTGCTTTTTTCACTCCTTTTGAATGTACATAATAACTTTGTTAACATTCTTTAAGGCAAAATAGCCCCTTTTACCTCATCACTGCCAAAGCACTAAGTAGTATAAATACAGTTAAAACAATACTAAACCTTGCAACAAATTTTGATTTAAGCGTGCTAGTTAGTGCGCTTTCCAAAAATATTGAGGAAGGATGGTTTAGTGGTTAGTGAACTGGACAGGAACTCAGCCGCTCAGCTGGTTCAACCTCTTCCAGTGTCTCAGACTTCTTATGGGACCTTGATCTCTTTGTGCCTTGGGTCACAGGTTTTCTGCTTTTATATTGTATCCCCTTTCCCTAATCTTTCTCTATCAGGTATATAGAATGTAAGCTCATTGCAGGATAGTGTCTTGGTGTGTGTATACACATCATGTGGCACAGTGGGGCCCCAGTGTCAGTTTGAGCCTCTGTGCACTTCTGAAATATAAATAATATTTCATTTCTTCTAAGTAAGGGTATTTTAGCTGTAATCTCTTAAAATGTCTGTATTAATACTTTGAGAACAGACACACCCTGATTTGCTAAATGACAGCTTTGCGTGACACCAAATATTTTAATATAAGTAGGAGATCAGTGAATTAGAAATCAATAAAACAGGGTATCTACCTGCTGAAAATTTATTGGAAAGTGAGGTTTAGATATTGGGGTAGTGTGTCGCATTGGCATTCTGAAGGACTTCACACAACTACCTCCACCCTGAGTTAGTTCAAGCCAGTTCTTGTTTGCTATTTGAATAGCATCTTGGGATTTGATTGTACAAGGAAGGTGTGGTCATGGCAGAATTTTTTTTATTTGTTTTTCTGAGCCTTTCTGTGGATTAAGCAAGAGAGTTTATCTAGCTATTTATTTCCTAGTACTTCTTGAATTGGTATGATAGGGAAGAACTTCATCTCAATGCAGTATCATGTACCATCACAAAAGCACAGAGAAGTTCTGTGAATAGAGGAATTAGTACCATGAAAACGTGAACTCTTTCTTTTTAAATCTGTAACAAGAAGCCAGGTAGTTGAGGAAGGAGCATGGTTCTAGGCATGAACCCTGCAGTGAAGTGGAACAAGAGAGAGTGTAACTGTTTACTCTATTGCTAATCAAGTTCTTCTGTATTATTACAGTCACATGATGGTATAACCACAGTGATCACTAATATCATCTGAGTAAAGCCTGATCAACTATCACAGCTCCAACCCAGAGATGAGTGGGACAAAATTCCTTCATTCCAACCCTTCAGATCAGTCCTCTGCAGGCCATTGGTTTGGACTTCTCATTCTTTTTGTTTTTGTTTGTTTGTTTTATGCAATAAGTACATTTTCTTTCATTATACCCAATTAACGTAAAAACATACTTTCAAGTCACAATTACACAGTTTTCCAGAGTGAGCAGGTTTAATTACTAATAATAATTATAGAACTAAGGCCTGGTCTACACTACGAGTTTATGTGGGATTTAGCAGCGTTAAATCGAATTAACCCTGCACCTGTCACACAACAAAGCCATTTTTTTCAACATAAAGGGCTCTTAAAACCAATTTCTGTACTCCTCCCCAACGAGCAGATTAGTGCTGAAATCAACATCGCCGTTTCGAATTAGGGTTAGTGTGGATGCAATTCAAAGGTATTGGCCTCCGGGAGCTATTCCACAGTGCACCATTGTGACCACTCTGGACAGCATTCTGAACTCAGGTGCACTGGCCAGGTGTATAGGAAAAGCCCCAGGAACTTTTGAATCTCATTTCCTGTTTGGCCAGGCAAGCTCATCAGCACAGGTGACCATGCAGAGCTCATCAGCGCAGGTGACCATGCAGTCCCAGAATCAAAAAAGAGCTCCAACATGGACCGAACAGGAGGTACTGGATCTGATTGCTGTATGGGGAGAGGAATCCGTACTATCAGAACTACGTTCCAAAAGACAAAATGCCAAAACATTTTAAAAAATCTCCGAGTCCATGAGGGACAGAGGCTACAGCAGGGACCCAACACAGTGTCGCGTGAAACTTAAGGAGCTCAGATAAGAGTATCAGAAAACCAAAGAATCAAATGGACGCTCTGGGACAGAGCCCCAGACATGTCGCTTCTATGCTGAGCTGCATGCAATTCTAGGGGGGGCCGCCACCACTACCCCATCCCTGTCCTTGGACTCCGACAATGGGGTACTCTCCATCATGCCTGAGGATTATGTGGACAGGGAAGATGAGGAGGAGGAGGACAAGCTTGAGGAGAGCACACAGAACACCGTTCTCCCTGACAGCGAGGATCTTTTTATCACCCTGACTGAAATACCCTCCCAACCCAATGAAGCCGGAGAAGGGACCTCTGGTGAGTGTACCTTTTTAAATATAATACATGTTATAAAAGCAAGCATTTTTTTAATGATTAAGTAGCCCTGAGGACTTGGGATGCATTCGTGGCCAGTACAGCTACTGGAAAAGTCTGTTAACATATCTGGGGATGGAGCGAAAATCCTCCAGGGGCATCTCCATGAGGCTCTCCTGGAGGTACTCTAAAAGCCTTTGCAGAAGGTTTCTGGGGAGAGCAGCCTTATTCCGTCTTCCATGGTAGGACACTTTACCATGCCATGCCAGTAGCAAGTAATCTGGTATCATTGCATGACAAAGCCTGGCAGCATTGGTCCTGGTGTTTGCTGGCATTCAAGCAACATCCGTTCTTTATTTCTCTGTGTTATCCTCAGGAGAGTGATATCATTCATGGTCACCTGGTTGAAATAGGGGAATTTAATTAAGGGTACATTCAGAGGTGGCCATTCCTACTGGGATGTTTGACTGTGTCTGAAAAGAAATCCTCCCCACAGTTAGCCACGTGGTGGTGGGGGGGCATTGTGGCTGAGCTGTTCACATTTGGCTAGCAGGGATCTTCCCTGATACCAGCCACGTGGTGGGGTGAGGGGTAAAGCAATCATCCCAGAGAATTGGATTGTGGGGGGTTAGTTTGGTTTCTGCTGCTGCACGTTAACAGGAAAACCTCAGCACTGAATGGCTGACTCAATGTGCTTTGCTTGGTATGGGAGAGGAGGGCGCTGCTGTTATGAAGGTTGCAGAAGCCGAAAGACTATGGCTTACCATGGCTGCCTGGAAGCCGAGTTCTGTTGCCCGGCACTGCGTGTGTGATCTGTAACACCAAAGCCGCAGGCGCTCAACATAAGATGCAAAATGCGACCTTGTACCAAAATCACATGTGCTATGTAATGTAAATAGTGTTGTTCACCGTGAAAGAGTATAGCCATTGTTCTGTAAAATGTATCTTTTTAAATACTTAACTCCCTTTTCCCTCGAGCAGCTTAAAATGTTTCAAGCCTCCCTCCTCCATCCCAAAGGCTATCTCAGATAAGGCAGCGAAAAAAAACGCACGCGCAATGAAATGTTCTCTGAGCTCATGCAGTCATCCGGCACTGACAGAGCTCAGCAGAATGTGTGGAGGAACACAATAGCAGAGTACAGGAAAGTGGCCGATGAACGTGAGGAGAGGTGGAGAAAGGAAAATCAGAGGAGGCATGAGGCAACGCTGGGGCTACTGCAGGATCCAACGGACATGCTCCGGCACCTGGTGGAGGTTCATGAACGGCAGCAGGAACACAGACTGCCGCTGCAGCCCCTGTTTAACCGCTCTCCCTCCTCCCCAAGTTCCGTAGCCTCCTCATCCAGATGCCCAAGAAAGTGGGGGTGGGAGGCTCCGGGCACCCAACCACTCCACCCCAGTGGACAGCCCAAGCAACAGAAGGCTCTCATTCAACATGTTTTAAAGTGGCTTTTTCTTCCCTCCTACCTTCCTCCCACACCCTACCCAGCCTACCTAGTGAGTTATCTCCCTATTTTTATAATCAATTAATAAAGAATACATGTTTTTTAAATGATAGTGACTTTATTTCCTTTGCAAGCAAGCTGTGATCGAACAGGAGGGCGGGTGGCTTACAGGGAATTTAGAGGCAACCAAGGGGGTGGGTTTTCATCAAGGAGAAACAAACAGAAGTGTCACACAGTACCCTGGATTTCAAAGCTTCTGTGATGCACAGTGCTTCCTACTCTGCTCTTCTAACCGCCCTGGTGTCTGGCTGCGCGTATTCAGCGGCCAGGCAACTTGTCTCAACCTCCCACCCAGCCATAAACGTCTCCCCCTTACTCTCACAGAGATTGTGGAGCACACAGCAAGCAGTAATAACAATGGGAATATTGGTTTTGCTGTGGTCTGAGCAAGTCACTAAACTGCCAGCAACGCTTTAAACGTCCAAATGCACACTCTACCACCATTCTGCACTTGCTCAGCCTATAGTTGAAAAGCTCCTGACTACTGTCCAGGCTGCCTGTGTATGGTTTCATGAGCCAGGGCATTAAGTGGTAGGCTGGGTCCCCAAGGATAACTATAGGCATTTCAACATCCTAACAGTTATTTTCTGGTCTGGGAAGTAAATCCCTTCCTGCAGCCCTTTAAACAGACCAGAGTTCCTGAAGATGCAAGTATCATGAACCTTTCCCGGCCATCCCATTCCACCTAAAACTTTTTGACCAAACTTGCTGAAATGAGTCCAAACCCTCCCATACACAGTGCAAAGGGGATGAAAACAAATACACAATATTGTATTATTTACAGGGAGGACTCTTGCATTGACAGTAACTAGCTAACACATTTTTAAACCTTACTTTCTTCCTCTGCACTATGTGCTAAGTGGGGTCAAGCTTATACTCATGCAGCTTTTGACTTAATTATTTCCCCCACTATACATTGTTGCATGGAAGGATAAAACTTGGTCTTTAGTAAACCAGATGCTTAACTTCTCTAGTATGCCTGTGCTTGGGCATATACAATGTGCAATAGAATTAATCAATGGAGGTTTTCTGTCTATATTTTGATGTATTTCGTATTATTATTTGCCAGATACCATCTGGCAAACTTAAATTAAATGAACAGTTAGGGGCAAAAAGGACCAAACTTCAAGAGAAATAGGGCCCAATACAATTCCCATCCTAGTCAAGGGGAATCCTTGTATTGATTTAAATGGAAGTTAGCTCAAGCCAATAGTCGGCAAGTAACAAGAGACCTTGGTTCTCAACCAAGGAGCCATAACTGAATGAAGACAGCTGGGATAGGGACTCAGAGGGTTCTAGGATATGGAATTATTCAAAAGTGTGATGGGTATTAACAGGGAGACTGTGAGGTTTGGGGTTTAGAAGAACATCAAGCATTCCTGACCTAGAAAATGATGTTACTCTGAGCAATGTGCCTATGGGATGGGGGGAAAAAACATCAAGCTGGTGATGCTTAGCTCTTATATTAAAAGGTGTTAGAAACTTTAATCTGCTTTTTGATTGAGCTAAAAAAAGAATCCCAACAACAACAGTATACAACTAGAATACTGTATCTACAGAACCCAGTCCTACAGGGGCTTGTTCAGTGTCACGTCTCTCAATCAGACCACGCACACAAAACTGAAACCTTCAGAGTTTGTCATCCTCACTATCTTTTCTGTTTCTTTCTGTGGTGTCCACAATGAAACACCACACACATCTGTCTGCATTTTCTAATTAATTGCATCATAATTAAAACCAAATATAGTTTGCTATTAACAGTGCAATACTTGTAAAAATATTGTGTTCTTACCCTAATTGACAGAAACTTTCTTCATTGCAGTTTTTAAAATATTTTTTCTGCTATTCTGTTACTTCAGTGACTCAAATCATTCCACTCAGTGTAGGTTTTTTTTTTTTGGATAATAGAAAGAACCAAGCAAGCAATAGAATTGTGTAGACTGGATATTAAATAAATATGGACTAACAACCCTTTTGTCTGCTGATCCATGCAAGACCAGATTTGGATTTTTCTCCTTTAGGTGATAAAACACACTCAGAGAAGTGTGTCTGACATATTTCATAATGAAGAATCTAAAAGCATATGGATTTATAACTGTCTTTTTTTTATCTTATCATAGAAAGATCATAATTTAAGGTTTGCTGATTGTGTTTCTTTAAAATGCAAACACCTGCAGAAAACTCAAGATGGCTGCCATCTGCACAGAAAAAATAAATTAGTGTTATGTTGACTTCAGCCTTGCTTGGATTTATTTTGTTTCATTTGTTGAACTTGTTTATTTAACAGTCAGTAATTATTAAGGCACAGTGGTAGCTCGTGGATGCATTTATATAGTGTACTTACTGAGTGCTGATTTCAGTTATTAATTGTGGAGCAAAATTTTCAGCTCTATTTTGAAAGGCTTATGGAATGATGATTATTATACATCCAGGACTAACTCCAGAGTTGTGTCCAAACATTTATCATGAAGCTGTAACACTGTTTTCAAGTGAACAGTAAATATGAGTGAACTGGTTTGAAGGAGCGTTGTAATGCTGCAGAGAGTAGATCTGAACAACCACAGATGGTGATCCAAGTGGTAATGAAGCGATGAGTTGCATGGGTCGATGGTTATGCAGATAAAGTTGGATACTCCACATTGAGTTCATATTAAAATCACAAGGTATGGAATATTGCCAGTTTGTCAAAGAAAAAATTAAGAATTCTAATTAGAATGTGATAGATGTGAGAGTAATATCTCCTACCCAGACCATGAGTGCTAAAAGGAGATGATATTTTGAGCAGCAGAAGAAGTAAAAATGAATAAAGATGTGTAGGTCTAAACTTAAAAAGATAGCTCTAATTGCTCTAAGACTGCTACTCTTTGAGTACAGCAACTTGCTTTCACTTCAGTAGTAAGTTTACTAGGAGTGAGTATTCCTAAGATTTTAAATTATATTTATCTTAGGCCACGGAGCTGAGGGGATCCACCCAGGCCATGGCCCACGCACTTTTTGTCACGGCCAAACATGAATGGCACCGTGACCCCACTCATTCAAAGCTGGTCTGGCTGTCACTTAGTCAGATTTGACCTTGCTACACTTCTGTCGTGTCGCAGGGGCAGCCAAATCAAATTTGACTGAATAATGTTGACCTGGTCCATGGGGTCACAGTGCCACACTTTCAAATTTGGAAGAGGTGGCTAAAGGGGCTCAAGGGCCAGGTGGATCAGACTGCTGGTGCGGGGAGCATTTGAGATATGAAGAGTGGGATCAGGTGCAGGTGCCCCACACACTTTAGATGATTGTCCATGGATCCTGCCTATAAAAAATAGCAAAGATTGGGTCATGTGGACAAGAGGGCAAAATAAATACAGTTCATCACAGTTGCGTTATCCAGGTTATCTCAAATGATTTTTTAAATACTCCGTTGGAATGTCTAAAACCGACTCTAAAATAGGTAATTAACAAAGTACATAGGGCTAGATTCTGACATGGTACACACACTGAATAGCATCTTACAGAACAAGTATCCCTATTTAATCCCTTTGGATGATAAGCGGAGTAAGATATTGCAAAGTGTGTCGAATGACGTGTGGGAGGAGAAAGTTTTTATTACCTCTCACTTAAAAAAAAATATGCAAGCTCACTCTTGGTTGTTTTACCACCAGCAACACATCATGTAGTTTTTCGTCTTTTGGAATTTAGTTCTGATAGCATGGATTCCTCTTGCCTGGTCAAACAGGAAATGAGATTCAAAAGTTTCCGGGGCTTTTCCTGTACACCTGGCCAGTGCATCCGAGTTCAGAGTGCTCTCCAGAGCGGTCGCAATGGTGCACTGTGGGATAGCTCCCGGAGGCCAATACCTTTGAATTGCATCCACACTAACCCTAATTCGAAACGGCGATGTCGATTTCAGCGCTAATCCCCTCGTTGGGGAGGAGTACAGAAGTTGGTTTTAAGAGCCCTTTATGTAAAAAAAAAAAAAAAAACAGCTTTGTTGTGTGGACAGGTGCTAAATCTGACATAAACTCGTAGTGTAGACCAGGCCTTAGTTCTATAATTATTATTGGTAATTAAACCTGCTCACTCTGGAAAACGGTGTGAAATTGTGACTTGAAAGTAAGTCTATGTTTTTATGTTAATTGGGTATAATGAATCTGAAAGAAAATGTATTTGTTGCATAAAACAAACAATCAAAAACAAAAAGAATGAGAAGTCCAAACCAATGACACTTTAAAAAAAATATGCAGAGCTCACTGTTGGTTGTTTTACCACCAGCAACACATCATGAATTCTCACTCATATAGTTCAAATGTGTATTCATTTACAAAATAGTTATTAGGGTGGGTTTTTATCACTAATTCTCAAAGCCAGGGGCACATGCCAAACATCATATTGCATATCTACAATGAAAGAAAGAGTTCACAATGGTGTGTTGTTAAAAATGTCATGAGAGAGTTTTGCAGATCATCCAAAATGAGAGCTAGCTGGTCCTTTGTATCACCACACATCATGCATTTTATTTATCATATATTATAAATAAATTACATAAAAGCTTGCATTATAAAAATATATCTGCCCATCATAGTCTGTATTACCACATCTTCACCTCATCTCAACATCTTGTAAAACACAGGCTATAGTACTTCCCCCAAATCATTTCCTGTTTGTATTAGAGAATGTTTTTTTTTAGAAAAAAAGAACCATTTCAAAACTGATGAACTGTTCATTTTTTCTGGGATTTGCTCATTAACATTCCGACAGCTTTTGAAATTCCCATTCTGAAATACCCAACTTTTGAAAACTCCCACTGTCACAAGTTTGAGTGTTAATACCTTGTAGTGGTATAAATGCCTAGATAAATAGATAGAACACACATGTGGGGCTTTCATTAGTGTCAGTGGGAGCCATGTGGAGGCATAAAGTCAGAATTTGGCTCTAGATATGCTGTGGAAGAAAAGCAAACTTTATTTTCTGCTGTCTTCTGTGTCATCATCAGAACTGCCCGTTAAATACAGAAATGCGGTAAATTTGATTGTTGGAGTTGGTGGAGGGAGATGATGTATGAAAAAGAAAAAGTTTAGATTTTTATAGGCAAGATTGAATTTGGAGTGTTCTCAGGACAAAAAAAAAGAAGCTGTTGCTTTGATTTTTAATAGCTGAGATTGAAAAGGTCCAGTGAAGGACAATGAAGAAGGTTACAGGTTATGTGTAGCAGAGCTTACATAAGAAGAGAGAAAGGGCAACACTACGATTATTTTGCATGTAAAGGACAATTGACGGAGATGACTTGACTACTATTTCCACAGCGATAAAAGATGACAAAAGCAAGTGATGCCTCCCTTTTATCATGCCCCAGAAAACAAGAGCAAGGGACAACTAGAGGAAATGGATGCCCAGTGAATTTAGAAGTAATATAAGGAAATACTGCTGCAAACCAACATATAATGAGCTCACTGTTGCAAGAAGTCAAATCAAATACTGTGGTTGGATTTTTTTTAAAGGGCTTAATAACCATCTGATCAATAACATTTATAAGGTACATTAGTATATGGGTAGTTAATTGTGATTCAGAGTGTTAACTTTAGGGCTAAAGAAGGAATTGTTTGTTCAATGTACATAATTACACAATTGTTTAGGAAGAGAACAGCTTGAGATTCTTGATGGAAAGTGCTTTATTATTTCTGAGAGGCCAAAATGTGGTAGGTCCCTTACAAAATACATAAAATAGCTAAGTAGTCTTATGTGGGGATTTCACTTTCTCTTAAAACAGCAAACCTGGGCCACTGAAGAAGAAACTGCTAGAGACTTGATAATCTGATCCAGTAGGTTCTTATACTGAGGAAATTCCAGGTAATGACTGATACTCAAAAAATGTGGATATGATATTAAGAGTCACTTTCTCTAGCTCTCACACTATAACATTTAATTGCTTCAGTTGACTATTCATTTACAATTGTAGTCAAAGCCATCATAACTCTGCTCTGACTCTCTTTAATTTTAATTGTAATTTTATATTATATTTTCTCCACAGAAGGGTCATGTTTATGAATATTTGACAATACATCTCTCTGCTAAAGTGAACATTTATATTATTTATTGGAAACTAGTATAGGTGTGGGCTGATTATTTCTGGTTTCTGGTATCTTCTGGAAAGGAGGACAGGGTTGGTTGGTTGTTTTTTCCCTAAGAAGCATGCAAGTGATGACCTTAGTAGAGAATATGAAGATACGGCATAGTAATTTTTACTGAATCCATCTGCCAAGCCTGCACTCTAAGAATGGGATGTTTCCACTTACATGGGCTATTTTGTCAACTCCGATAGGCTTCTAGCATTGCACTTTTTTACCTGTTGTCTTGGGATTTGCAATAGTAAAGCAAATAAATATGTCTGAGGTTATTCTTTTTGCAGCCTATGCATGTGTAATTTCTAAGATTAGTGATTCTGGCATTTTATTTATTTTCTGAAATCTGTGCACTTGCTTGCATGATCTTATTAAACATAGTTTTCTACCTTCTGATGATATGTGTTCCTGCTAGGAGGGAAAGATGATTCACAATGGCTCAATACCAGATTCCTGATTTTATGTCACTTTACAATTTACTGTGCATTTTATCATTGCATCCTCTATTCAGTCCCTTCTCTTTGCTAATTGACATAATTTAGCAATTATCTCATCATACTAATTTGGCAATTTATTTACTTGACAGTAACATTTTCTGAGAACATAGGAATGCAGTGATGCAGCTACAAGAAGAAAATCTGTGTTACAATTAGCTTGTGGGAAAGATGTGCCAAGCTCAGGATACACTCAGGTTTTATTAACTATTCTCTGGCATTCTGAAGACATTGCTGCTTCAACCAAGTATTCCTTCAGAGCAAAAAAATGTGAAGTAAAGCTCAGAATATGTTAAAATGTGAAACCTGGCCATTGCAGTATTATAGTGGCATTGCTTGATATCAGGACCCTGTTGTGCTAACCACAGTACAAATGCATAGAAGGAGACTTGCAGTCTGAGCAGACTGCACAGAGCAAGAGAGTAAATGAAAACAGACAGGTGAAGTGACTTTTCCAAAGTCACCCAGCAGGTCAGAAACAAAGCCAGGAATAGAACTCCGCTCTGTTGATTTTGAAGGTGGGCCCTATCCAGTAAACCATACTGCCTCTCACACAGGGCAGAGGGAAGGGGACTTCTATTCTCTTGAATGCATTCTTCAGGGGTTAGACGCAACTACAGAGGCTCTTCTTTCCTAACATCCCTAGGGGTAGTAATGAGCTCAGAGTGGGTATTTAAGGTCTTATAAGAGGCAGAACATGGAAACGGAAGCTCTACCCCCAAAAGAATAATGAAGGGTATCTACTCCCCCTGCATAGCTGGGAGTAATTGTTCCTCCAGAGGCATG
Source organism: Lepidochelys kempii (assembly GCF_965140285.1). NCBI lineage: Eukaryota > Metazoa > Chordata > Testudines > Cheloniidae > Lepidochelys > Lepidochelys kempii. The sequence goes on from NC_136380.1 coordinate 88,834,217, forward strand.
GTCTCACCCTGACCTCCCTCTGGTGCAGTGACAGTCCACACTGAACCCTGCACAAGTTGTTGCTTAACGATCCTTGTCAGGAAAAGCACCTGTGTAGTTAAACCATTTAAAGGAAAAAAAGTTTCTTTAATTCTTAGAAGTAAAAATAAACATTCTTTTGGGGCTACAGAGCCTAAATTTCCCAGATTTCTTCCTTCTTTTTTTTTTTAACCACTTCAAACAATAGTGCTTGTGTCATATAGTTATTTTAACTTGTGTCAGTCAAGTTTATTATAAACCAGTGCCTCTCTTATTCTACCATATATTTTATAATATTTCCATGACAGTCATGTTTCATTAGAGATTTCCCCTTTCAGATCTCAAAAGGAGCCTTTTGTGTATCTAAATTTTCTTTTAAACCATAATTTTGCTCTTTCATTGTTTTGTTTTCTTAATAATACTACATTACAGGTGTACTGCTAGGACTTCAGCAATGTTCCCAAGCTCCTTTTCAACTTAATTTTCATCACTTAAATCTATGGACGTTTCTGAATCTTTATAATAAAGCGTCTTACCAAGATTTCCCTCTGGTCTTTCAGTACATTGCTGTGATTAACCAGCTTTGCTTTTTATTTCTAACTGCATAGAGTTTTTCTGCCTTTGAAGGATATTTAAGATTAAGGCATACATCTATTCCAACCATCTCTGCAAATTACTCAAAATACTCAAATTACAATCACTCAAGCTTTGCACGTTGGCAAATTTAATCTAGCAGGTTCAGTGATATTACTATTAATCTACAAAACTTTACTGATAATCTCTCTCAAGCAGTTTTATCTTGTCAAACTTTCTGAGCACTAGTGGCTTAATATGGGAGTTGTGGATTTCACACTCTCTAAAAGAAAGTGCTAGTTGCTGGTGAGCTGCAAGATCTCTGGTAAATTCTACATCTGTCAGCCTGGGTGAGTTCTGAGCCTTGATAGACATGCCTACACTCATTTGGATTTCGCTGTCATACAGTGTTCTATTTTTACTCTAAAATAAGTCATTACACCAGAATCAGAGAGAAAACGTTGTGACTTACTACTTAAACACTTGGGATTATAGATGTTTTGTTAAATGATGCTTTAACCAGTGTTTTGATCATCAGATGTAATAGTTTGCCTCTCAAGTGTGAGATTGTAAGATTCTCTATTTCCAAAGCCAATTTCTCTTTCAAATTATAGTCATTTTCTCAAGAAATACTGTTTCTAAAGAACTCAATCCACAAGACTCTCAGGTTCCAACATTCTCTTAATTCCCTACCACAGAGAGCATAGAATCATAGAATCATAGAATATCAGGGTTGGAAGGGACCTCAGGAGTTCATCTAGTCCAACCTCCTGCTCAAAGCAGGACCAATCCCAAATTAAATCACCCCAGCCAGGGCTTTGTCAAGCCTGACCTTAAAAAACTTCTAAGGAAGGAGATTCTACCACCTCCCAAGGTAAGGCATTCCAGTGTTTCACCACCCTCCTAGTGAAAAAGTTTTTCCTAATATCCAACCTAAGCCTCCCCCACTGCAACTTGAGACCATTACTTCTTGTCCTGTCCTCTTCTACCACTGAGAATAGTCTAGAACCATCCTCTTTGGAACTACCTCTCAGGTAGTTGAAAGCAGCTATCAAATCCCCCCTCATTCTTCTCTTCTGCAGACTAAACAATCCCAGTTCCCTCAGCCTCTCCACATAAGTCATGTGTTCCAGACCCCTAATCATTTTTGTTGCCCTTTGCTGGACTCTTTCCAATTTATCCACATCCTTCTTGTAGTGTGGGGCCCAAAACTGGATACAGTACTCCAGATGAGGCCTCACCAATGTCGAATAGAGGGGAACGATCACGTCCCTCGATCAGCTCGCTATGCCCCTACTTATACATCCCAAAATGCCATTGGCCTTCTTGGCAACAAGGGCACACTGCTGACTCATATCCAGCTTCTCGTCCACTGTCACCCCCTAGGTCCTTTTCCGCAGAACTGCTGCCTAGCCATTCGGTCCCTAGTCTGTAGCTGTGCATTGGGTTCTTCCATCCTAAGTGCAGGACCCTGCACTTATCTTTATTGAACCTCATCAGATTTCTTTTGGCCCAATCCTCCAATTTGTCTAGGTCCCTCTGTATCCTATCCCTGCCCTCCAGCGTATCTACCACTCCTCCCAGTTTAGTATCATCCGCAAATTTGCTGAGAGTGCAATCCACACCATCCTCCAGATCATTTATGAAGATATTGAACAAAACCGGCCCCAGGACCGACCCCTGGGGCACTCCACTTGATACCGGCTGCCAACTAGACATGGAGCCATTGATCACTACCCGTTGAGCCCGACAATCTAGCCAACTTTCTCCACACCTTATAGTGCATTCATCCAGCTCATACTTCTTTAACTTGCTGACAAGAATACTGTGGGAGACCGTGTCAAAAGCTTTGATAAAGTCAAGAAACAATACATCCACTGCTTTCCCTTCATCCACAGAACCAGTAATCTCATCATAGAAGGCGATTAGATTAGTCAGGCATAACCTTCCCTTGGTGAATCCATGCTGACTGTTCCTGATCACTTTCCTCTCATGTAAGTGCTTCAGGATTGATTCTTTGAGGACCTGCTCCATGATTTTTCTGGGGACTGAGGTGAGTCTGACTGGCCTGTAGTTCCCAGGATCCTCCTTCTTCCCTTTTTTAAAGATTGGCACTACATTAGCCTTTTTCCAGTCATCTGGGACTTCCCCCGTTCGCCACGAGTTTTCAAAGATAATGGCCAATGGCTCTGCAATCACAGCCGCCAATTCCTTTAGCACTCTCGGATGCAACTCGTCCGGCCTCATGGACTTGTGCGTGTCCAGCTTTTCTAAATAGTCCCTAACCACCTCTTTCTCCACAGAGGGCTGGCCATCTACTCCCCATGTTGTGATTCCCAGCACAGCAGTCTGGGGAGCTGTCCTTGTTAGTGAAGACAGAGGCAAAAAAAGCATTGAGTACATTAGCTTTTTCCACATCCTCTGTCACTCGGTTACCTCCCTCATTCAGTAAGGGGCCCACACTTTCCTTGGCTTTCTTCTTGTTGCCAACATACCTGAAGTAACCCTTCTTGTTACTCTTGACATCTCTTGCTAGCTGCAGCTCCAGGTGCGATTTGGCCCTCCTGATTTCATTCCTACATGCCCAAGCAATATTTTTATACTCTTCCCTGGTCATATGTCCAACCTTCCACTTCTTGTAAGCTTCTTTTTTATGTTTAAGATCCGCTAGGATTTCACCGTTAAGCCAAGCTGGTCGCCTGCCATATTTACTATTCTTTAGACTCATCGGGATGGTTTGTCCCTGTAACCTCAACAGGGATTCCTTGAAATACAGCCAGCTCTCCTGGACTCCTTTCCGCTTCATGTTAGTCCCCCAGGGGAACCTACCCATCTGTTCCCTGAGGGAGCCGAAGTCTGCTTTCCTGAAGTCCAGGGTCCATATCCTGCTGCTTGCCTTTCTTCCCTGTGTCAGGATCATGAACTCAACCAACTCATGGTCACTGCCTCCCAGATTCCCATCCACTTTTGCTTTCCACACTAATTCTTCCCTGTTTGTGAGCAGCAGGTCAAGGAAAGGTCCCCCCCTAGTTGGCTCCTCTAGCACTTGCACCAGGAAATTGTCCCCTACGCTTTTCAAAAACTTCCTGGATTATCTATGCACCTCTGTATTGCTCTCCCAGCAGATATCAGGAAAATTAAAGTCACCCATGAGAACCAGGGCGTGTGATCTAGTAGCTTCTGTGGGTTGCCGGAAAAAAGCCTCATCCACCTCATCCCCCTGGTCCGGTGGTCTATAGCAGACTCCCACCACTACATCACTCTTGTTGCACACACTTCTAAACTTAATCCAGAGACACTCAGGTTTTTCTGCAGTTTCGTACCGGAGCTCTGAGCAGTCATACTGCTCCCTTACATACAGTGCTACTCCCCCACCTTTTCTGCCCTGCCTGTCCTTCCTGAACAGTTTATAACCATCCATGACAGTACTCCAGTCATGTGAGTTATCCCACCAAGTCTCTGTTATTCCAATCACGTCATAATTCCTTGACATCACCAGGACCTCCAGTTCTACCTGCTTGTTTCCAAGGCTTTGTGCATTCGTATATAAGCACTTGAGATAACCTGCTGCTCGCCCCTCATTCTCAGTATGAGGCAGGAGCCTTCCCCTCACAGACATGATATGTTCTATTTTTAAAAATAATTCAGGGTATGATGTTTAAGTGAATCTTCTAAGCTTGTAACTAGAGTCCTACCAAATTCACAGCCATTGTGATCAATTTCACCATCATAGAACTTTAAAAATCATAAATTTCACAGTTTCAGATATTTAAATCCATATTAAACCTACCATGCCAACCTCACTTCTGCACTGCTGCTGGCAGACATGCTGCTTTCAGAGTTGGGTTCCCAGCCAGAAGCCATGAGCTTCCTGCAGCCAGGGGAGGTTCCCAGAGGTGCGTCTGACCTGCCCCTGGGAACAACCTTCAGGGAAAGAGGAAGCCCCGTCTCTCCCCAGCCTGGCTTGGCCTACCAACTGGAGCCTGGTGCACTGTAGGAGCCCCCAGCCCTGTCCCTCCCCTATACTAGTCAGATTTCACAGGGGAGGCCAGATTTCACAGTCCATGGTGCTTTTTTCATGGCCATGAATTTGGAAGGGACCTACTTATAAGCAAGACTGCAATTTATGCCTGTTTTATTAGATGTTGTATGTGAGGTGATGACATGTTTCTGACATGTTAATATCATGACATGATGTATTTTCTGGATAAGAGACTTGTTATATTTCTTAGCCCCTTCTCTGACTAACATACTGTTACATTTGTTGTGCTGTTGTACAGTATCTAATGGTAGGGAGTATCCAAGTTTTACTCTATACACAAATAAGAGACATTACCTATATGAATTAACTGGAGATGAAAATTCTTGAGTCGGGGCTATAAGATGTAGGCTGTCCTCCTAAATTAAATTGGGTCTGTCAAGGTTTCTTTCCCACTCATGAACTCTAGGACCTGTGGGGACCTGCATGAAAACCTCCTGAGCTTACTTTTACCAGCTTAGGTTAAAACTTCCCCAAGGTACAACCTATTTTACCCTTTGCCCTTGGACTCCCACTGCCACCACCAAACTTTATCTGGGTTCCTGAGAAAACGTAGTTTGGAAATGTCTTTCCCCCCAAAATCCTCCCAACCCTTCCACCCCACTTCCTGGGGAACGTTTGGTAAAAATCCTCACCAATTTGCATAGGTGACCACAGACCCAAACCCTTGGATCTTAGAACAATGAAAAAGGATTCAGTTTCCTTACAAGAAGACTTTTAATAGAAGTAAAAAAGAATCACCTCTGTAAAATCAGGATGGTAAATACCTTACAGGGTAATTAGATTCAAAACACAGAGAATCCCTCTAGACAAAACCTTAAGTTACAAAAAAGACACACAGACAGGAATATTCATTCTATTCAGCACAGCTATTTTCTCAGCCATTTAAAGAAATCATAATCTAACACATCTCTAGCTAGATTACTTACTAAGTTCTAAGACTCCATTCCTGTTCTGTCTTTGGCAAAAGCATCACACAGACAGACACAGACCCTTTGTTTTTCTCCCTCCTCCCAGCTTTTGAAAGTACCTTGTCTCCTCATTGGACATTTTGGTCAGGTGCCAGTGAGGTTACCTTTAGCTTCTTAACCCTTTACAGGTGAAAGGATTTTTCCTCTGGCCAGGAGGGATTTTAAAGGGGTTTACCCTTTCCTTTATATTTATGGCAGGGTCTATAATATCTGAAGTTTTGGAGACAACAGAATCAGGAAACAGGAAAGAGCATGAACTGCCTTCTCCCTGTTTGGAGAGACCAACTGTCATATCCCCTACTCATATTCCCCATACTGTCTTTCTATCCTAAAAATGATCTGCTGTGGGACCCCTCCTAATCTGCCAACAATAAGAGTAAGCAATGTCCTTAGTGTGATAGCTAGAGAAACTTCAGAGATTCCTCACGAGGGTTCAATAAAAGATTTTCTGATGTTCATGGACCTTTTGGTGAGTGTCAAGGTTCCTCCCCCACTCTGAACTCTAGGGTACAGATGTGGGGACCTGCATGAAAAACCTCCTAAGCTTATCTTTACCAGCTTAGGTCAAAACTTCCCCAAGGTACAAAATATTACACCCGTTATCCTTGGACTGGCCGCTACCACCACCAAACTAATACTGGTTACTGGGGAAGAGCTGTTCGGACGCGTCCTTCCCCCCAAAATACTTCCCAAAACCTTGCACCCCACTTCCTGGACAAGGTTTGGTAAAAAGCCTCACCAATTTGCCTAGGTGACTACAGACCCAGACCCTTGGATCTTAAGAACAATGAACAATCCTCCCAACACTTGCACCCCCCCTTTCCTGGGAAATGTTGGATAAAAAGCCTCACCAATTTGCATAGGTGACCACAGACCCAAACCCTTGGATCTGAGAACAATGAAAAAGCATTCAGTGTTTTACAAGAAGACTTTTAATAAAAAATAGAAGTAAATAGAAATAAAGAAATCCCCCCTGTAAAATCAGGATGGTAGATATCTTACAGGGTAATTAGATTCAAAAACATAGAGAACCCCTCTAGGCAAAACCTTAAGTTACAAAAAAGATACACAGACAGAAATAGTTATTCTATTCAGCACAATTCTTTTCTCAGCCATTTAAAGAAATCATAATCTAACACATACCTAGCTAGATTACTTACTAAAAGTTCTAAGACTCCATTCCTGGTCTGTCCCTGGCCAAGACGACTACAGACAGACACAGACCCTTTGTTTCTCTCCCTCCTCCCAGCTTTTGAAAGTATCTTGTCTCCTCATTGGTCATTTTGGTCAGGTGCCAGCGAGGTTACCTTTAGCTTCTTAACCCTTTACAGGTGAGAGGAGCTTTCCCCTGGCCAGGAGGGATTTCAAAGGGGTTTACCCTTCCCTTTATATTTATGACAGTGAGTCTCAGGCCAAACTTTTTGCCGGCATGACACCATTTTAATGAAATATTTCCTGCTGGGACCCCAGACTGTATGGAGGATGCCATTTTGTAGAGTAAAGTGGCGTCCTGTATCATTATGACATTGCATACACTTTACATGTGAGGCCATGCTGTGTGGTGCAAAATGGCCATGCCATGACTCCATCTACTGATAGCATAACCCCATTTGGGGGTGTGACCCACATTTTGGGAACTGCTAGTTTATGCCAATGTTCAATTAAAATTGGGCTCAGTTTATAGTTTAAGGTGGAACCCATGCAAAACTGGGTGGTTTCCAGCTCAAAACCATGGTAGATTAGGATGAGTCTTTTCTGAATGTCAAACTTACCTTAGGTAATAGTCCATTCCTAAAGCAATTTAAAAAAAAAATCACAACATCTTACGAGTACCCCACTGTCTCCATAGCACCCTTTGTCCACAAATTGTGGCCACCTACTAGGAACAGGGTGGCCTATGTCATGCGCTTGGTCTCTAAACAAAAATAGTAAGCTCATGATTCAGCTGTTGGCACCTTTAAATAAACCAACATACCTCAAAGGCAAGCACTTAGGTGTGGTGCTTGAAGGGAAGGTCCTGACCTGGTTCTGGGCTAGCACTGATGTGTTCCTCCTCCATCCCAGTCTCACATCTCAATCTCATCCAACACTGCTTCTTGTTAACCAGGTTGCTGAATCCAAATTGGTAAATTTCCTCCTAGAACCGCTAGGCCTCCAGAGAAGTAAGTCTTGTTGGTAGCCTGGTCTGAATGGGTTTTCCTTGAGCACAGATGCCTCTAGCATGGGGCAGAGAAAGCTGATAGACCCTGTCTTACCCACACAATAGCATCTTCCCTTCCCTCACTTGTGAATGATGTCCCTTTAATTAAGAAGACTAGGAAGAGTACATATGCAGCTTTCAGCTCCCTTCCTAATTTCTATCTGGATATTTGTGATACAGGATAATCCAGTGCTGAATAATTTGTTATTGACTCTCATTACAAAATAATCCTGTCTCTGGCTTTTGGGGGAATGGTCGCCTGTGCATCCCAGAGTCTCTTTTTAGTGTAAAAATACTATATGTAGTACCTGAGAATATGAAAACGTCAAAAGATTAGTTCTTCTTTAGCCTAATCCAAAAGATGTTTCTGTCCCCAGTAAACAGTCATTTAGTGACCATCAGAATTGGAGATGTATTTCTATTTTTAGTTCATAAGAATGTTGTTTTTTAAACTATGAAATAAGGCTTTTACTTGTGTGTGCGTGTGCGAGTGCACATGTTTGTGTTTATATCCAGATCTCATGGTCTTGAACTTGTAGTGCCTTTGTTTTTATTGAGTCCTAAATCAAATACATAGAGGATAAGTTCAGTATTCAACAAAAATAAGTAGACTAGACCTTTGGTATCTGAGGCAACTAGATTTTTAACCCCCCAATGCCAGGAAGTATAATAAAAATAATGCTGCAGAGGATCTCCTGAAATTAACTATTTACTGGTACTGTAGGACTTTTGATTGTTGGTCTGTCAGTACATTTACATGGGTACAGAAATTATCATTGATCTCTTTGATCTATTTTACAGAGTAACCTTTACACAGGGTTTATTTTGAAGATTGTATGTATGGGTTGTGATGCCAAAACTCCTGGCCTGGAATTATAGTTGATAACTTTTATTTAGAATGCTGTCTGGCTTCCCTATAGCACAAAGCCCTCTTTCATCCCTGCCAGGACATCTCACAGTAGCCTGCAAATACCTGATCATTTCTATAACAGTTACAGAAACTCTGTTCACACATAGGGTATGTCTACACTACGGAATAAGGTCGAATTTATAGAAGTCGTTTTTTTAGAAATCGGTTTTATATATTCGAGTGCGTGTGTCCCCACAGAAAATGCTCTAAGTGCATTAAGTGCATTAACTCGGCGGAGTGCTTCCACAGTACCAAGGCTAGAGTCGACTTCCAGAGCATTGCACTGTGGATAGCTATCCCACAGTTCCCGCAGTCTCCGCTGCCCATTGGAATTCTGGGTTGAGATCCCAATGCCTGATGGGGCTAAAACATTGTTGCGGGTGGTTCTGGGTACATATCGTCAGGCCCCCGTTCCCTCCCTCCCTCCGTGAAAGCAAGGGCAGACAATCGTTTCACAGCTTTTTTCCTGAGTTACCTGTGCAGACGCCATACCACGGCAAGCATGGAGCCCGCTCAGGTAACCGTCACCCTATGTCTCCTGGGTGCTGGCAGACGCGGTACGGCATTGCTACACAGTAGCAGCAACCCCTTGCCTTGTGGCAGCAGATGGTACAGTACGACTGGTAGCCGTCATCGTCATGTCCGAGGTGCTCCTGGCCACGTTGGCTGGGAGCGCCTGGACAGACATGGGTGCAGGGACTAAATTTGGAGTGACTTGACCAGGTCATTCTCTTTAGTCCTACAGTCAGTCCTATTGAACCGTCTTATGATGAGCAGGCAGGCGATACGGATTGCTAGCAGTCGTACTGTACCATCTTCTGCCGAGCAGCCATGAGATGTGGATGGCATGCAGTCCTTCTGCACCGTCTGCTGCCAGCCAAAGATGTAAAAGGAAGATGGAGTGGATCAAAACAAGAAATAGACCAGATTTTTTCTGTATTCATTTGCTTCCCCCCCTCCCCGGTCTAGGGGACTCATTCTTCTAGGTCACACTGCAGTCACTCACAAAGAAGGTGCAGCGAGGTAAATCTAGCCATGTATCAATCAGAGGCCAGGCTAGCCTCCTTGTTCCAATAAGAACAATAACTTAGGTGCACCATTTCTTATTGGAACCCTCCGTGAAGTCCTCCCTGAAATACTCCTTGATGTAAAGACACCTCCTTTGTTGATTTTAGCTCCCTGAAGCCAACCCTGTAAGCCGTGTCGTCAGTCGCCCCTCCCTCCGTCAGAGCAATGGCAGACAATCATTCCCTGCCTTTTTTCTGTGGGGACGCCATACCAAGGCAAGCATGGAGGCCGCTCAGCTCACTTTGGCAATTAGGAGCACTTTAAACACCACACACATTATCCAGGAGTATATGCAGCACCAGAACCTGGCAAAGCGATACCGGGTGAGGAGGCGATGTCAGCGCGGTCACGTGAGTAATCAGGACATGGACACAGATTTCTCTGAAAGCATGGGCCCTGCCAATGCATGCATCATGGTGCTAATGGGGCAGGTTCATGCTGTGGAACGCCGATTCTGGGCTCGGGAAACAAGCACAGACTGGTGGGACCACACAGTGTTGCAGGTCTGGGACGATTCCCAGTGGCTGCGAAACTTTCGCATGCGTAAGGGCACTTTCATGGAACTTTGTGACTTGCTTTCCCCTGCCCTGAGGCGCATGAATACCAAGATGAGAGCAGCCCTCACAGTTGAGAAGCGAGTGGTGATAGCCTTGTAGAAGCTTGCAATGCCAGACAGCTACCGGTCAGTTGGGAATCAATTTGGAGGGGGCAAATCTACTGTGGGGGCTGCTGTGATGCAAGTAGCCCACGCAATCAAAGATCTGCTGATATCAAGGGTAGTGACCTGGGAAATGTGCAGGTCATAGTGGATGGCTTTGCTGCAATGGGATTCCCTAACTGTGGTGGGGCCAGAGATGGAACCCATATCCCTATCTTGGCACCAGAGCACCAAGCTGCCGAGTACATAAACCGCAAGGGGTACTTTTCGATAGTGCTGCAAGCTCTGGTGGATCACAAGGGACGTTTCACCAACATCAACGTGGGATGGCCGGGAAAGGTACATGACGCTCGCATCTTCAGGAACTCTGGTCTGTTTCAAAAGCTGCAGGAAGGGACTTTATTCCCAGACCAGAAAATAACTGTTGGGGATGTTAAAATGCCTATATGTATCCTTGGGGACCCAGCCTACCCCTTTATGCCATGGCTCATGAAGCCGTACACAGGCAGCCTGGATAGTAGTCAGGAGCTGTTCAACTACAGGCTGAGCAAGTGCAGAATGGTGGTAGAATGTGCATTTGGACATTTAAAGGCGCACTGGCGCAGTTTACTGACTCGCTTAGACCTCAGCGAAACCAGTATTCCCACTGTTATTACTGCTTGCTGTGTGCTCCACAATATCTGTGAGAGTAAGGGGGAGACGTTTATGGCGGGGTGGGAGGTTGAGGCAAATCGCCTGGCTGCTGGTTACGCGCTGCCAGACACCAGGGCGGTTAGAAGAGCACAGGAGGGCGCGGTACGCATCAGAGAAGCTTTGAAAACCAGTTTCATGACTGGCCAGGCTACGGTGTGAAAGTTCTGTTTGTTTCTCCTTGATGAAACCCCCCGCCCCTTGGTTCACTCTACTTTCCTGTAAGCTAACCACCCGCTCCTCCTCCCTTCAATCACCGCTTGCAGAGGCAATAAAGTCATTGTTGCTTCACATTCATGCATTCTTTATTCATTCATCACACAAATAGGGGGATGACTACCAAGGTAGCCCAGGAGGGGTGGTGGAGGAGGGAAGGAAAATGCCACACAGCACTTTAAGCACAGCACTTTAAAAGTTTACAATTTTAAAATTTATTGAATGACAGCCTTCTTTTTTGGGGGGCAATCCTCTGTGGTGGAGTGGCTGGTTGGCCGGAGGGCCCCCCACCGTGTTCTTGGGCGTCTGGGTGTGGAGGCTATGGAACTTGGGGGGGAGGACGGTTGGTTACACAGGGGCTGTAGTGGCAGTCTATGCTCCAACTGCCTTTGCTGCAGCTCAACCATACACTGAAGCATACTGGTTTGGTCCTCCAGCAGCCTCAGCATTGAATCCTGCCTCCTCTCATCACGCTGCCGCCACATTTGAGCTTCAGCCCTGTCTTCAGCCCGCCACTTACTCTCTTCAGCCCGCCACCTCTCCTCCTGGTCATTTTGTGCTTTCCTGCACTCTGACATTATTTGCCTCCACGCATTCGTCTGTGCTCTGTCAGTGTGGGAGGACAGCATGAGCTCGGAGAACACGTCATCGCGAGTGTGGTTTTTTTTCTTTCTAAGCTTCACTAGCCTCTGGGAAGGAGAAGATCCTGTGATCATTGAAACACATGCAGCTGGTGGAGAAAAAAAAAAGGGACAGCGGTATTTAAAAAGACACATTTTATAAAACAGTGGCTACACTTTTTCAGGGTAAACCTTGCTGTTAACATTACATACATAGCACATGTGCTTTCGTTACAAGGTCGCATTTTGCCTCCCCCCACCGCGTGGCTACCCCCTCAACCTTCCCCCCTCCCTGTGGCTAACAGCGGGGATCATTTCTGTTTAGCCACAGGCAAACAGCCCAGCAGGAATGGGCTCCTCTGAGTGTCCCCTGAAGAAAAGCACTCTATTTCAACCAGGTGACCATGAATTATATCTCATGCTCGTGCGGATAACACAGAGAGATAAAGAACGGATGTTGTTTGAATGCCAGCAAACATACACTGCAATGCTTTGTTCTACAATGATTCCCGAGTACGTGTTACTGGCCTGGAGTGGTAAAGTGTCCTACCATGAAGGACACAATAAGGCTGCCCTCCCCAGAAACCTTTTGCAAAGGCTTTGGGAGTACATCTAGGAGAACTGTGAATGCCAGGGCAAAGTAATCCTTTCACATGCTTGCTTTTAAACCATGTATAGTATTTTAAAAGGTACACTCACCAGAGGTCCCTTCTCCGCCTGCTGGGTCCAGGAGGCAGCCTTGGGTGGGTTTGGGGGGTACTGGCTCCAGGTCCAGGGTGAGAAACAGTTCCTGGCTGTCGGAGAAAACCGGTTTCTCTGCTTGCTTGCTTTGAGCTATCTACAACCTCCTCCTCATCATCATCTTCTTCGTCCCCAAAACCTGCTTCCGTATTGCCTCCATCTCCATTGAAGGAGTCAAACAACACGGCTGGGGTAGTGGTGGCTGAACCCCCTAAAATGGCATGCGGCTCATCATAGAAGCGGCATGTTTGGGGCTCTGACCCGGAGCGGCCGTTCGCCTCTCTGGTTTTCTGGTAGGCTTGCCTCAGCTCCTTCAGTTTCACGCGGCACTGCTTCGGGTACCTGTTATGGCCTCTGTCCTTCATGCCCTGGGAGATTTTGACAAAGGTTTTGGCATTTCGAAAACTGGAACGGAGTTCTGATAGCACGGATTCCTCTCCCCAAACAGCGATCAGATCCCGTACCTCCCGTTCGGTCCATGCTGGAGCTCTTTTGCGATTCTGGGACTCCATCATGGTCACCTCTGCTGATGAGCTCTGCATGGTCACCTGCAGCTTGCCACGCTGCCCAAACAGGAAATGAGATTCAAAAGTTCGCGGTTCTTTTCCTGTCTACCTGGCCAGTATATCTGAGTTGAGAGTGCTGTCCAGAGCGGTCACAATGGAGCACTCTGGAATAGCTCCCAGAGGCCAATACCATCAAATTGTGTCCACAGTACCCCAAATTCGAGCCGGCAAGGCCGATTTAAGCGCTAATCCACTTGTCAGGGGTGGAGTAAGGAAATCAATTTTAAGAGTCCTTTAAGTCGAAATAAAGGGCTTCATCGTGTGGACAGGTGCAGGTTTACATCGATTTAATGCTGCTAAATTCGACCTAAAGTCCTAGTGTAGACCAGGGCATAGATGAGTGATATCATTTGAAATCCTATCAAACTTTCTATTTCCAATACTTAGAGCTAGATTGTCCCACTCAGTACAGACTCGCTATGGGACTGGTGTAGAACTGCTGTGCCACAGAGAGAGTTCTGGAAGGGGTGGACTCTGGGAGCTTGCCATCATGTCAGATGAATGCACCCATTGCTCGGAAGAACTGAGCGACAGTGACTGTAGCTGGCCTGTGTACTGGGTGGGTTGGGGTGGAATGTTATCTGATGGCTCTTTGCACCTCCTCTCTCTCTCTCTCTCTCTCTCTCTCTCACACAGAAGGGCCAATTGCAATCTGCCCCCTAATTTCAGAGTTCAGTATTAGATTTAAAATATTAGTTATTTTTTCAAGTTTGAAAAAATGGATGGTGGATTTGCATAGAAACTGAATATATTTTACAGTGCCCTCAACTGGTACTCCTCTTTCTCTCCTCCCTCCCAAAGAATAATCCCAAACTTTGCCTCCTGCTCTAGATGAATCCTATACAGGTGCCCCTCTCAGAAATTGTGTAAAATATATCGATATAATGAAGGCCTTGCCTGAAGTGTTGGTGTGACCTAATGTCACAGATGGTAACTGAAATCTTAAATTAGAGATTTTAAAAGCTTCATTCATAAAGGAGGAAGGGACTCCAAAATTTAATGGTTCAGTGGACAATGGATATTTATTCATATAACAGTATGGACTATAAAGAAAAAACTCTGTCATATTAGATTGCTTATTTGGACAGAATTATAAAATTACTGGATGAAAAGATGTGCTATATTGTTTGGGTTTTTTGTAAATATTTTGATAGTTTCTTGCATTGTATCCTTAACTGTAATTTAAACTGACTTGAATCTGATCACTGATGTATTGAAAATCATCAGTTCATTGCAGGGTTATTAACAAAAGATAATAACTATGTAGCTCATAGAGGAAGTATCTAACGGTGTACTCTAGGAATTGATATTAGGTGCAGATTTATTTAACATCTTCATTGCTGATTAAGAAGAAAGAATAAAAAGCATGATGAAAGTGATGGATGAAACTGATGTGAAAAAAATATAGAGAGACATTAGAATTTTAGGTTTCAATTTAGCAAGCTTGCAAGCTAATCCATCTGGGGAAAAGTTAATCCAAATACAGGTATTCAAGTGGAGAGAAAATAGTGGAAAGGTATGGAATTGAGATAATGAAGAGCATATTAGATATGAGTTTGCAATATAGATTTGTGTTTCATACATGACTTGTCACAGACTAGGGAGGTAGTAGGCCCTCTCTACATGGCTCTGACAAAGCAGCATGAGAAATATTGTGCTCGTTACTGGGATCTTATTGCTTGAGACACATAGATGACAATCAAAGGAAAACAACAAGTAATTAGGTTGGGTGGAAAGACTGACTTAATAATGAGTTAAATATACATAGCTTGGATTAGAAAGAAAAGGGAGGGGGACCTGATAACATACCACAAATATTTAACATGTCTAAAAACTGAAAGGGAAAAAAATAGTTTGGGACAAGAGGATCTAGATGAAAACTTCATGAATTTAGGAAAAGGAAATTTTAGACTGAATGAAAAAATGAGCTGTCAGCAAGAGCTTGCCCAGGAAAACAGATTGTTCTGCTTAAGCTATAATTTCTTTCTCTATGTGGGGATATGATGGTATACTAGAGGTTAAGAAGAACAACTTTCTTTTGCATCATGAGTTAGGTCACCAAGCTTTTATTTGAGAACTATCAAGAAAAGGGGAAGGCAGTTTGTTAAATTTTGTTTGGCTTCATTGCTCTATTTAGTACTCTAAGAGCGTGGATGGGTGACCTATTTCCCAGAGACACAGGGAGAAAAATCAATTTCCTATGCCATATTTGTCATTTTAAGACACTATTTATGGGAATAACTGTGCAGATTTGTTAACAGTACAGTATCTCATTACTTAACACAATTCGTATGTGTATTCTCCATGAATGAGTAGCATATATTGTCACTCTTGTATTTCTCCACACCAGGGAAAAAAGGTGAATACCTTTTTCCTCCTGATTCAGCTACAGTGACTACTAGTAGTATGAATATTACTGGCTCTTCACTGAACTCAGAAATCCTGTCAATACATAAGTCATTTGGGGAGCATGAAATTGCAAATTCTCATTTGCACTGGTAACCTATAACTGCTCAAATGCATCCATAAGCCCTATATATGTCTTTAAAGGTCTCAGATAGCAGACAATAACTTTTCATTCTACACATCAGCATAAGTTTTTGCAGGGAATGAAGGAAATAAAATAAATTTGACAAAAGGAATAAGGCATAGGGATTTGCCTACAATTATGCTCACTAAACAATATGTGCATCTTTCTCTGCTGGTTTTAAAGCAACAGCAACACTTTAATATTTCTTAGAAAACATTACTACTAGCATGACAAGAGAGGAATTTCACTCATTTATTCCAATGTCCTTCAATATGTTTTAGTCAATTTTCAAGGGGACTCCCAATAATGCTAAAAAACAAGAAAGGAAAGAGGGAAAGTGGGTGAGTCTAGAGAATGGAAGAGTAGGGAAGAGATGAGGAGAGAAATAAAAGAATGAATATCAGAGAAGGGATAGGGATAGTGAGAGAGAAATAAGAGAGAAGAAAGGAGAAAACCAAGTGGAGATGAAGGGAAATAAGTGATGGAAAGTGAAAGAGTATAAGTCTTACATGGTTTAGCTAGTGTCTGGTGGCTAATAAAATGTGAAATGCTAAGGTTTGCTTGGTAGTAGGCATCAAAGGTATACTTCAGTGGTTTCTGTTAAGCTGCCTTATACTTAAACTACCTCTTTTCATGTTTAAACTCCAGGACTAATGAGTACAGAAACAATCTCATTTGCTCTCCCTTTGGAATCTGACAAATGCATCTACCTAGTCATATTTTAATAATGTTTCCTCAACAGTTTCTGAAAATGAGGCCCAGTGTCTCACACTGGGCCCCCAAAATCTGTAGTTACTTGTTAAAATTTAGGTCTTATTTAAGGACATTGGCTACTGTGAGGAGATAGTGTGATAAAATATTATAATCTTATCTCTCATTCTGTGCTCCACAATCCCAGACAATCCCCTATCCCCAGTTCAGATGTTTCCGTTAGTGGAATTTCATTTGTGACAAGAGGATTGTTACTGTTTTATGATTTATAGATTTAGACTAAGAAAGTTTGTTCTGGTCTTGTCATTTGGTTGTGTCAGGTACATGTGAAAAAATGATGAGGGATATTATACTGAATTTATTGGACAGCTACATAAGCCCTGTGCTATCCTTGTGTGTAAACTATAGGTTACTGCCAGGGTGGAATGCTCACTTTGGAACAGATTCATTATTATGACGCTGGAAGAGAAAATGATATTCTTTATACCCACAGGAGCTATTAGGCAGTGTGAGAATTCACCATTGTGGAAAATCAGGCCAGTTTCACTGCTGCCATTCTCCAATGGGGGTTTCCACTGTGGGAGATAAGCTTTAAATTCAGGCCTACTGGATACCCTCATTAGAGGATGCCCAGGAGGCATGCTTAGTCAGTATGTTACCTCAACCTCTCTGAGTGGCCCTACCTGCTTTGTAGGTGCTTTTGCAATCCCTGAGATCTATGTGCTCCCACCTCTGGTGGATGTTGCATTACCACAGGCCAGCTGATCCTGTTGATGACAATGTGTTTACTTCTAGTCTGAGAAGAAGGGAGGGAGTCAGGAGGAACAGGGCAGGAGAGAAGCGCGAGGGAAGGGAGCAGGGGAGCAAGGAGGGCAGTTGGAATGAGCCTGAGGAGAAGTCACTGTGAGGAAAAAGGTGGGAGGGGGATGGCACAATGTCCAGTCAACACTACAATAAGCATTGATGACATCATCAGTGTCCTAAAGACCATTCTGTGGCTGCTGCTGGCTTGAGTTTCTCTAGCCTTGGCACTGGCATGACCTAGAATTTCTTTCTTCCAAATCCCACATGGTTTGGGAACATGTCATATGATTTCTGGTTCCCCAAAGGGAAGGGGACCTACTCTTTCACAGTCTGGGTTAAGAGGAATGCTGGGGGTGTGGAGTGACTGTAGCTGTACCCCATTTTCGCCATTCCCTCCCCTGATGCTGCAATACCTGCTGAGGCTGCTTTTACAGCTACCTAACATTTGTAATTAATACCATAGCAAATACTATGGCAGTTTCTCATAGTTGACAATAAGGAAAAGATTAAAGTTAAATGCTTTTCTTTGCATGTTTTCTCTTTCTTAACTGTACAGTATTTTGTTTAAATGTGACTGTCTTTCGGATTTGACTATTACTGGGCTACATGGTGCTGACTGAATGTCCCAGGCAATGTGGGGATTTCTACTTCTGAGGGAAAGAGATAATAGACAACTATTCTGGAGATACCCAGTCAGAGAGATCCTTATTCAGAAGGCCACCTCTGTTCAGCAAAGCACTTAAGCACATGTTTCAGTGCAGTTAATAGGACCATAAGCTTGAATACCTCAGGTTTGGAGCCAAATAGTGGTTCAGGAGGGACTGTGATTTCTATCCATTGAGTGAGGTAGCACAGAAATTGGCGTCCAACTATATTGGTGTGGAATGAAGTCTTAGACCTCAGGGGTTACTGGCTGATATATTTCAGGTTTCAGAGTAACAGCCGTGTTAGCCTGTATTCGCAAAAAGAAAAGGAGTACTTGTGGCACCTTAGAGACTAACCAATTAACATCCGATGAAGTGAGCTGTAGCTCACGAAGGCTCATGCTCAAATAAATTGGTTAGTCTCTAAGGTGCCACAAGTACTCCTTTTCTTTTTGGCTGATATATTGAATTGTAGCCATATCCCATGATTGTCAGCACTATGTCTATTTTAATATGCTATATGGCTTTTTCACGGGTATATTAATATGCACAGTGGATTGTTTTCTTTTAATAGCTGTTTAGTTCCTTTGACCTCTCTTTCAGTTGTGCTCAAAAAACCAACCAACCAACCAACCAACCAACCAACCAACCAACCAACCAACCAACCAACCAACCAACCAACCAACAAACAAACAAACAAAAGTAATTAAAGAAAATAAGCAAGTTGGTGTCCAGATCAGATGTTGTAAATTTTCAGAGAAAATTGCACCCCCAGGACTGGTTGTTGTGTTCTGCCTTGTAAATACTGCTTAAATGGCCTTGGTTTGATAGGTTTCAGAGTAGCAGCTGTGTTAGTCTGTATTCGCAAAAAGAAAAGGAGAACTTGTGGCACCTCAGAGACTAACATAGGCATATGTTACAATTTCATAAGAAATTAAACTTAGCAAGGAAGAATGCTTTGTACAAATGGTTCATGACATTGTAACAATGAAAAGGACTGGGGGCAAGGGTGATGCTTCTGGTATTCAAAAAATTAAAAGGAGTTAAAGATGAAAACTGAATTCTGAAAGCTGTATGAAGAGAGATGTTAACCTCTTCTGATTCCTTTCTCAAAAACCTGCCAGTTCCAGAATGAAAACCAATATAATAATGTAATACACTTTCACAGCCAAAGAATCCTTTTAGAAAGATTAAAGCCTGCCACTGTCTTCTCTTCATGCAAACACCCCCTCCCCCCATGCCCATTGTTCCTCTCTGTAACATATTTTTGCTGTGTGTTGTGTTTTCGTTGAATGACAATGGATTCAGTTCATTATTTCCCCCCAAGAATAAGAAGCAGAACTTCTCAAAATTAAAAAGTGGCTACAAGTTAACATCTGTGCCAATGTGAAGAACAAGGACAAACTTTCCATGGTTCCTTTTTTAGAACACAGAGGGCTTTTTTCTAGGAATCCTGAAGGCACACTAAAGGATTACACATGGAGCCTTTCTGTACAAGTGAAAGATAAAAGTGCTGTAGTAGAAAGAATCAATTTCCTGCTTAAAAAAAAAATAATACAAGCTCCCTTTTGCAAAAATTGTCATGACAAAAGCAAGAGCCCGGTGTACTCTCTGTGATGTAATTGCTTGCTTTTGAACTGATGATTCTCAAGAAGGAAATATCCATGTGTCTGGGCAGTAATAGATGGAACAGATTGTTTAGCATAAGTCATTTACTCGTATTTCAAGGGACCATTCAAGGTGAAGTGCCCCATTAACACCCCTCCAGTCATAGAGTGGAAAGGAGGGGTGGGAAGCACCTGGAGGGAATGGGGGGAGGCATTGTTTGTGGGGTATAGATTGGTGTAATAAGCCATAAATCCATTGTCTCTCTTCAGGCCATGATATTTAGTGTCTAGCAAAGTTATGACTTTAAGCTCCCAGGCTCATCTTTTGAAAGTGTTGTGTGGGTTTCCTTTGAGGATGAGGAAAAATAGTAATTATTCTTTTCTATTTCTTCTCAGTAGAAATTGATAGCCTTTTCAATTGTGGATACAGGCAAACAAATGAGGTGTTGGAAGTGTAAAGGAATAGCACTTCTTCAAAACAGGTGCAATAAAAACTACAGCAGCAATGAATTGCTTACACTAACAGCGGGTCCAAAAATGCTACTGTTTATGGTTATACCAAGTGGTCGGTACTACAGAGATAGTTTCCAGTTTTAGATTAAAAAGAAAAGGAGTACTTGTGGCACCTTAGAGACTAATACGGCTGCTACTCTGAAACCTGTCATTATGCAAGGCACTGAATTTAGCCATATGGAGTGGAAATCTATCAACTTCGTGAAAAAACTTGTCCAGATACAGACAGACATAATCTTACAGACTAACACGGCTGCTACTCTGAAACCTGTCTGTTTTAGATTAGTAGAAGAGTACATTTTAGGGTGGCAGAATAAGAGAATGAGAGACAGGACTTGGGATATGGATTATATTTCCCTTACCACCACAAACTTGTTAAAGACAGAACTCAATTTGTAAAATAGAGCTGATACTACTGTATTGATACAAGCACTATGTAAGTGCATTGCATTTTATTATTTATACGACAACTTCATTGAGAAGGATCTCAAGGTGTTTAAAAGTGAACAAAAAGGTTACTTCAGTTACCACTGTGATGAGACACAGAAGCTTTTTGATAGAGAACAGTAACAAGTCACAGCAATTTATAACAGGAAGTAAAGATGAACATTTTTTGTAGGGCTGGTTGAAATTTTTCCATGAAAACTTTTTTGACAAAAATTTTTCAGAAAAAAATTGATCTAAACATTTTCAGTTTTCAGATCATTTCAGTTCATGGAGGATTGGTCGATCAATGGTTATTAGCCAGGATAGTCAGGGATGCAACTCCATGTTCTGGGTGTCCTAAACCTGTGTCATAAATATAAAGGGAAGGGTAAACCCCTTTGAAATCCCTCCTGGCCAGGGGAAAGCTCCTCTCACCTGCAAAGGGTTAAGAAGCTAAAGGTAACCTCGCTGGCACCTGACCAAAATGACCAATGAGGAGACAAGATACCTTCAAAAGCTGGGAGGAGGGAGAGAAACAAAGGGTCTGAGTCTGTCTATATGCTGTTTTCTGCCGGGGATAGACCAGGAATGGAGTCTTAGAACTTTTAGTAAGTAATCTAGCTAGGTATGTGTTAGATTATGATTTCTTTAAATGGCTGAGAAAAGAATTGCGCTGAATAGAATAACTATTTCTGTCTGTGTATCTTTTTTGTAACTTAAGGTTTTGCCTAGAGGGGTTCTCTATGTTTTTGAATCTAATTACCCTGTAAGATATCTACCATCCTGATTTTACAGGGGGGATTTCTTTATTTCTATTTACTTCTATTTTTATTAAAAGTCTTCTTGTAAGAAAACTGAATGCTTTTTCATTGTTCTCAGATCCAAGGGTTTGGGTCTGTGGTCACCTATGCAAATTGGTGAGGCTTTTTATCCAACATTTCCCAGGAAAGGGGGGGTGCAAGTGTTGGGAGGATTGTTCATTGTTCTTAAGATCCAAGGGTCTGGGTCTGTAGTCACCCAGGCAAATTGGTGAGGCTTTTTACCAAACTTTGTCCAGGAAGTGGGGTGCAAGGTTTTGGGAAGTATTTTGGGGGGAAAGACGCGTCCAAACAGCTCTTCCCCAGTAACCAGTATTAGTTTGGTGGTGATAGAGGCCAGTCCAAGGAGAACGGGTGGAATATTTTGTACCTTGGGGAAGTTTTGACCTAAGCTGGTAAAGATAAGCTTAGGAGGTTTTTCATGCAGGTCCCCACATCTGTACCCTAGAGTTCAGAGTGGGGGAGGAACCTTGACAACCTGTGACTGCCAGAAGCTGGAAATGGATGACAGGGCATGGATCACTCAATAATTGCCCTGTTCTGTTCATTCCCTCTGAAGTATCTTTACTGGACACTGTCAGAAGACAAAGAGACAAGGAGTAGTTGTGGCACTCCACCCCCCTTCTCCCCCCCCCCATGTTCCTCAGACGTTCTTGTTAACTGCTGGAAATGGCCCACCTTGATTTCAACTACAAAAGGTTTTCTCCCTCCACCCCCACTCTCCTGCTGGTAATAGTTCATCTTAAGTGATCACTCTCCTTACAGTGTGTATAACTCCCATTTTTTCACGTTCTGTGTGTATATAAATCTCCTCACTGTATTTTCCACTGAATGCATCCGATAAAGTGAGCTGTAGCACATGAAAGCTTACGCTCAAATAAATTGGTTAGTCTCTAAGGTGCCACAAGTACTCCTTTTCTTTTTGAGAATACAGACTAACACGGCTACTACTCTGAAACCTGTCAGAAGACAGGATCCTGGGCTAGATAGAACATTGGTCTGACCCAGTATTGCCATTCTTATGTTCTTAGCTGCATTGGCTTGTGGGAATTGTAATTTGGATGCTTCATGCTCCCTTTCTCCTCTGTAAGCTAGAATCCTCAGCTGCATCTCCTGTGATGCACCACAGCCTTGTGACTGCCATAATGCATGATATCCTTTCAAAGAGAGGGGAAACCATGGTAGATGTAGCCCAGCCAGGGAGATGTTTTGATAAAGGGAGAATTGAAGCATGAAGAATCTGAACTACAACTTCCATCAGGCACCACCATTACAGATTTTTTTTTTTATAATACCTTTTGACATTTTTTTTCTTTAGAAAAATTATTTTTTGTCAAAATTTTACATCTCTAATCTTTAAACAACTGGGATTACAGTGGATAGGAATTTTGCTTTACATCCCATCTAAAAGGTGAGACCAACCACTTTCCTTCTTATTGTTATGTTATGTTTGGTTTAAGAGGACAGAGTCATACCTGCCTAATCAACAGCTTTCTGCAGCCGCTAAATATCCCTTGGATGTCTCTATTCCAATTATTGACCAGGCCCACCCACTTCTTATATAACTGGACAAAATCACAAGCCAAAGAGCTAATATCTCATTCTGGTTACACTTTTAAAAGGCTGTATCTACTTTAAATAAATTACTTTTTCTTAATGTAGGATTGTACTATGTGTTTTTAATTAGAGGGAAAAAAACAAATTGGCCCGTCAGTGAACAGTGCTACTTTCAGTTAATAAAAACTGATATTTGAACTGCTCCCATCTCAGCTTCTGACAGAAAAAAATGATTTGAGTATTTCTGTTCAAAATATATTGCAGCTATTAGAATCATTTTAACTCGCTAGCATGTTATTTCAGGTTATGTGTAATTAGGCAGGGTAATAAAATAGGATGTAAATATTATTCAATCAAAAGCTTTTGGAACATATTAGAAATTCTCTGTCTCCTTTTTTTTAATGTATCATATCACACATACATATCCATTTGTCACTAAAGGTCTAGTCTTGTGATTAATCATATGCATCTCATAAGTGTTTCCTAAAACTTAATTATCATTAGCTAAATTTATTTTGAAATATTGAAGTAATCATGTGTATTGCTGCTAACCATCGCTCCAGTTCACCAAATTTTAAAAACATGCCTAAGTTTCAGGAGATGCAGAAATGTAGGCATGTGCTTAAGTACCTTGCCAAATCAGCACTCACTATGGGACAAATTCTGGCACTCTTCTCTTTAGGGCTTTCCTAGGGGGCCATGTGTTCATCCTCTTCACAGGGGTGAATTTCACCCAATATAAGGGCTCAATCCTATAAAGCGCTCCAATCCAACAAAACGCTTAAGCATATGCTTAACTTTAAGTAAATATGTAATCCCATTGTTTTAAATTAGTCCTCACCAAGTTCAAGGGACTTAACATTAAGCACATGTGAAGGCCCGCAAATGAGCTCTGCTGGACTGGGGCCAGATTACTCATCACCTTGCAGAACTGAGCTCCAAGTAAGTGTGTTAGAATCTATTTGTCATGGCTCAGCGTGTGTCTTACATATGTTTAATATCAATCCCCTGTCCAGATAAAAATTGGTGGGGACTTATTGTATATATTTTGTGGCATCATGGACAGTTAGATTTTTTTCTTATCACTAAATGAAACCTGTCCTTATTTTGGCAGGAAAGAAAGGGATGGTCTCAAGTCTTTTACGTCCTAAGGCTCAAATCCTGGAAACTCTTAAGCATGTGTCTAACTTTAAGCATGTGAATTTGTGTTTCACATATGGGACCTAGTCTTCCCTACTGTGTTCATATGTGCTGGGCCTAGCCAATCTGAGCTTCAATTTACAATGGAGTGTATTTGGTGACTACATTTTATTATCAGCTTAGCCTTTATGCATATTGTCACAGGCTCTTAAAATTTGCATGAAGAAACTGTTCAGCTGGAAAACGGAAAATCAAAATCTCAAATGGTTTGATAGGTGGATGGTAAAGAGCAAAATGATTGAGGAGCTGAATTCCTGATCTCAGACCTTCTTATCCATTGTCTCTAAAGATATTTTTTACTAGATTTAATGAATGTGCTTGTCTGGCTATGCTGAAGGAATGACAGGAGACATTAGATATGGGTTGAATCAGGCCACAACTTTATTATTAGACAGATGTCTGGGACTAACCCAGCGGATAAAAAATGTGCAGTGCGGGTGCAAAATTTGTGTCCCTCCAGCAGATCCACCGCCGGGACCCTCCAATTCCAGCCAATTTTTTTATAGGGGGCTTCCACCCGCTCCCCCGCATTTATCCAGGTCCCTCCAGCAATTCCCTTGCCAGGACTTTACCAATTCCAGCCAATTTGGGGTGTTAGGGGGGTGGGGGGTGAGGGGTGGGGGAGGCTTCCACCAGTTCCCCAACTGCCCAGCCTGTTCTGAGTGAAAGAGAGGAGTGGCCAAGATCATGCTGATCTTTTTTAACCCCTCATTCCTAGGTGGTGAGTTATCCACCACGCTGACTGCTCTTCTAGCAGTCTTATGTCTCCCCTCCCAAGCCAGAAAGCATTGCCCTCTTCTCCCAGCCAGCCAGACAAACCCCTCCCTGCTTAAAGTGCAGGGTGGTGATTCTCTGATTTGTGGATCTGCTTTCTGTTTGTTTTTTTTTAAAAACACCTCTATATAATGTGTGCCCTTGTTGCCAAGAAGGCCAATGGCATTTTGGGATGTATAAGTAAGGGCATTGCCAGCAGATCGAGGGATGTGATCATCCCCCTCTATTCGACATTGGTGAGGCCTCATCTGGAGTACTGTGTCCAGTTTTTGGCCCCACACTACAAGAAGGATGTGGATAAATTGGAGAGAGTCCAGCGAAGGGCAACAAAAATGATTAGGGGTCTGGAACACATGACTTATGAGGAGAGGCTGAGGGAACTGGGATTGTTTAGTCTGCAGAAGAGAAGAATGAGGGGGGATTTGATAGTTGCTTTCAACTACCTGAGAGGTAGTTCCAGAGAGGATGGTTCTAGACTATTCTCAGTGGTAGAAGAGGACAGGACAAGGAGTAATGGTCTCAAGTTGCAGTGGGGGAGGTTTAGGTTGGATATTAGGAAAAAACTTTTTCACTAGGAGGGTGGTGAAACACTGGAATGCATTGCCTAGGGAGGTGGTGGAATCTCCTTCCTTAGAAGTTTTTAAGGTCAGGCTTGACAAAGCCCTGGCTGGGATGATTTAATTGGGGATGGGTCCTGCTTTTGAGCAGGGGGTTGGACTAGATGACCTCCTGAGGTCCCTTCCAACCCTGATTTTCTATGATTCTAAGAACTCTTCCTGAATGTAGAAAGACATTTATCATTCTAAATGACAAAAAAAAAAGACAAAGAAGAACAGGGAAGTTAATATTCTTTTAAAAAATATACTCAACACTCAAAAAATAATGGATAGATTCAATGTTTGGAGTCATTCTTGCAGTCTGGAGTGTGGAGTAGTGAATCATCACTGAGAAACCAAAATTGAATCCAGCTTCAGAAGCAGGTTAAGCTGGCACTGTTTAGATTTCATATTGAAAAGTCCTTTATTTTGAGCAGGAGTTCAAGAAGGGCAGTTGTCTTTCTGGTATATATTCTTGTAAGTACATTGTGGGATATTTTTCTTTTTCAATTTTTCACTTTAAAATGTATATAAAAAGTTTTCCAAATGTATATAAAAAGTGAAAAATTCCCCTATTCAACCATTAAACATAGACAATACAGTCAGAGACAGAATACATTTCTCAACACTCTGTGAATGCACCTAATCCTTGACTTGGGAGGAGTACCACTAGAGGTGAGCAAGAGGTATTTCTCTGCTCATTCAGTTCTTGACCTTTTGGCTGAGGCTGACAGCAGTGGGGCAAATAATTTCAAATGGTGATATCTTAGAAATATGGAAATATATTCATTATTCTGAGTCCATTAGACAGGACCAAGACTACAAACTCATGTCAAATAGGCCTCTAAATAGATGTCAGATGATGCCATTTGGTGGTAGACTTGAGATATGGACATTTGTTAATTAGATTGACTCTGTTATAGACTGGGCCCAGGGTTCAGATAGATTTCAAATAGGCCTGCAAATAGCCATCAGAATATGCAAATATTTTGTGATGGGAGGGGTGAGGAGGATTACTAACAAAAATACTAAGACTTAGTTATTTAGACCTTATTGAAAAATGGAATTTCCCTCCTACAGAAAATTTTGATCATTCAAAATTTGGTTTTGTCCCAAATCAGGACAAAAAAGTCAAATTATTGAAACTTTTAATGGAAAACAAAATGTTTTGAATTATTTTTAGTTTGAAATGTCAAAAATGTGCCATTTCCAGTCAGGTCAGCACTGATCTGCATCTTCCTGACACCCACAATGCCTCATTGGAGTTGTAGTTTAACAGCATCATGCTCACGTTCTTCCCATGGGATGGGCTCCCCAGCTGGACTACATCTGACACACAGTGGTCTTCCCCCGCTCCCTCCAGCTGAAACGCTGCAGTGCATCATGAGAGTGCCATGACTATGTGCCTCTGTGTTGACCTTGCCTAATCAGACCTTGCTTTTGAGGTGCCTAATCAGAGTTGTATTTCGTAAATCTCATGCAGCCATTTTGCTTCACGTGAGATTTACAAAATACAACTCTGATTAGGCACATCACACAGAGGTTGACACAGAGATTACTGATCAACAAAAAAAGAAACATTATGTCTTGCAGAAAATTTCTATTTTGCAGAAACCATATTTACTGTCTAAAACAAACAAAAATTCTGACAGAAAATTCCTGACTAGCACAATTATTCCCCCCAAACCCTTCCTTTGCCTCCTTATGTTTGAGTGGTGTTAACAGGCCACTTCACCTTGAATAGTCCCTTGAAATTTGTAAACTACTTATGCTAAACAATCTGTTCCACCTTGCATTTAGCAATGATAGTCTGGGTTAGGCTGTGTCTAGACTAACGAGCTTACAGCAGCACAGCTGTACTATACTTGAACCTGTATTTGTAGCTGCTCTATGCTGGTGGGAGAGAACTCTCCCATCAACATAATAAAACCACCTCCACATGTGGCGGTAGTTATGTCAGCAGGAGAAGCTCTTCTGCCGCCATAGTGCTGTCCACGCTAGCACTTCTGTTGGTGTAACTTATGTTGCTCAGAGGTGTGGTTTTTTCACACCCCTTAGTGACATCAGTGATACCAACAAAAGTGGTAGTGTAGACATGACTATTCTTTAAAAAAAAAAAAAGCCTGTATCAGTATATGCATGTTCCACCTTAGCTATTTTGCCTACTTCTACATAAAAAGAGGGTTACTCTATTATTTCTGTTATCTGTATCCAGGTTACTCTGAAGTTATGAAACTGATGAACTAGCAGCTATGTACTTTATTTAAATAAAAATCTATGACAGTTTACTTTGAATTTAGTGGGGTGCCATTTTTTATCTGTTTAATATTTTTAGTGTGGCCCTCACACTCCCAGGACCTCACAAGGTAGTTGCACCAAACTTTGAAGTTCAGGATTTAGAGAAAGTGTCCTTGTTTCATTGAGCAGTCTGGTAGCGACTGGAGAGTGCTGAGGGATACTGCACTTAAAGGTGGATAGGCGCTATATTGTGCTCCACTAGAAACTCCAGCTGAAGACCCTGCTGTCTAAGGGTATGCATACACAAGGCTGGAGGTGTCAAGTATGAGTGTTAGCTTAATGAACCTAGCGTGATAGTATAGCAGTGTAGGTGCGGGTGGCAGGACAGGCTAGCTGCCCAGTTACATACCTAGGGTCTCAGATGGGATCATACTCAGGGCAGCTAGACTGTCCCACTGCCAGCAATGCCAGAGCTATACTTCTGTTTTTAGTGTAATAGCTCAGTCAAAGGTAGTCTGCATACCACTGCCTCAGCTAGAAATCACCTCTCCAGCTCTGACAGAAACATATCTTCCAAGTACCTCAAAGGTGCTGAATATTTTCTAGATGAAGTTAGAATTGTTTCCTTAGCAAAACAGTTGTAGCAAATTAAATGGAACAATTTGCTCTTTTGTTCATCAGATTCACTTTAAGATTCAAATAGTCTCAAGCCTCAAAAAGATAATGCCATACAATAGTCTGTTTTTCTGTGCATAAGGTTATTGATTAGTCAACTATATTGTTAAGGAGATTTCTCTAAAACTATTTAAGTGGTAACTGAACGAAACTGAATTTTACATATGGCCTTAAGAAGGCTTGAGATGAGCAGCCCTCAACCTCCAATTCCCAGCATGTAGTTTAAAAATGACCTTTTGTTTGTTTGTCTGAGTGGCAGCCAATATGCTGATGTGGTTTCAATTTTGTCTCCCCAAGCAGTGATTATCCATTGTCCTAATTTAATCTGCACTAATAAAATACTTAAACTCTTCAATTCATCGTAGCCAATAAGAGTCCTGCTTCAAATAATATGTTCATACTGAGACACAAAACAGAGTTTTCATGATTCAAGTGTAGTTTCCATATTAGTCACTGTGGGTAGGATTTTCAACACCAATTATACATTTCTAGGGTAAGAAATAGAGTTGGTTAAAGTGAATTTGTTCACTGTCTGACTTCTTTATTACTTTTGTCAAATTGCAAGAATGCAATGACTTTAGTAGGAGCAGGAACAAACCCTGTGGTATGAGCCAAAGCCCAATGAAATCAATTGAAAGACATTCATTGACTTCAGTGGGCTTTGGGTCAGGCCTGAACTCCTGTGCTCCCACATCCCTATTCCCCCAAGGCAAGGAAGACTTTAACTGCTGTGAAACCAATCTGGTTCTGCAGCAGGGGAGTTGGGAGGGAGGAGATCAGTATGTGAGGAGCTGTGTTCCCCGTAAGCTGCGTGCTTGGGCGGCCGCCCAGGAGTGACTCAAGAGCTGCCCAGCTGATGAGCAGAGCATGCACAGCCAGCAGCATGTGTTCAGGTGCCCCTCCCTCCACGTGGCTCTGTCCTGCAGCTGCTCCCAGGACTCTCCTGCTGGCTGTGCAGTAGGGGAGAGGGGGAAGGTGATGATGTCAGGGTGTCCCCCTCCCCCTGCCCTTGTACCCCATCTCCACAGAGCAGGGCAGAGGGAACAGCTGGCTCAAGAGGACTTGGAGCTACTGAGGTCTGAGGTCTGAATGGTGAGGGGCTGAGTGCCTTTCTTAAAGAGACAGTGCACTGTTTCTGAGATTTCCGCAGTAGGTCTCTGTCTTACACACACACACACACACACACACACACACACACACACACACACATTCTCTCTCTCCCGCGCCCATGTACCCCATTTTTACAGAGTGGAGGAGGGGAGAGAACAGGGCTCAGAACAGAGCAGAAGATCTTTCAGTGAGTGTCTTAAAGAGACAGTGCACAGCTTTTCCCAGCAGCCAGCACTCACACTGTCTCTGTGTCACACACAGTTTCTGTGTCACACACACACACACTGTGTCTCACACACACAGTCTCTGTCTGTCACACAAACACACAATCTCTGTATCACACACACACAGAGTCTGTGTCACACACACACTGTTTCTGTGTCACTCTCTTTCTCTCTGTCCCTCTCTCTTTCACACACACAGAGTCTTTGTGTTTCTTCCTCCTCCCCACACAGAGTCTGCGTCACACACACATGGTCTCTGTCTCTGTCTCTCTCTCTTTCTCTCTCATTCAGACACACACACACAATATGTAACACACACACATTCTCTGTCACACATTCTGTGTCACACACACTCACAGAGTCTGTGTCACATACATAAGTCTCTGTGTCACACACAGAATGTGTCACACACATACAAATACAGAGTCTCTGTGTGACACAGTATCTGTGTCTCTCTCACACACAGGCTCTGTGTCTCACACACACTATGTCTCACAAACACAGTCTCTGTGTATCACACACACAGAGTCCGTGTCACACACACACATGCTGTCTCTGTGTCACACACAGCCTATGTCACACACACACATGCTGTCTCTGTGTCACACATATTCTGTGTCACACACACTCACAGAGTTTGTGTCACACACAGAGAGTCTCTGTGTCTGACACACACTCTATATCATACACACCCTCTCTCTGTGTCACACACATCCCCTCTGTGTCACATACAGTCTGTGTCACACACTCTGTCTCTTTCACACTCACCTCCCAACACATACTTCTATTATTGTTGTTTTTACTTCTTGGTACTTCCTGCAATGCACATATATTCTCTTTAATTTTATTTTTTCAATGTATGTTATTTTAGTGTTTTGACTGGTCTATGCATCTCATAATTTTTATTTCTCTTACACTTGAATTTAATTCTTTAAGTAATGAGTTCTAAAATGCCTAACCTGTCCTGGCTGGAATAATTATCCCTATGGTATAAATATATATTATATCTAGGTTTTTTGTTTCTACTGGTGGCGCACATCCGCACATACTTCAGTGCACATAACAAAATTTATTCCGCACATGGATGGAAAAAAATAGAGGGAACAGTGGTGAGGAGCCCACATGCAGGATACAGAGATTCCTTCTGAGTTCTAGGAGGGTAGAGTCTTGAGGCTACACAGATTGAACTGTCTTTCCTTTATGTGGATGGGGTTACAAGAAATCTGGGGGTGGCTAAGCAGGGGTTGGCGTAGGGAAAGATTTCATTCTTCCCTGGACCTTGTGGATCTTTTCAGAACATGGATAGTAATTTATGCTACATGTAGAGTGGGAAAAATACCAAATATCATTTACATGTACAAATACAGGTTTTGCCCATTCCAATTTTAAAGGTGCATTGTAGGTGCCAACTTTATAAAATGTGGCCCTCATCTAACACCTATAAACTCTGTCACTTTGAACCATTACTGTAGCAACCACTTGTACCTATTGTATGAGGGTAACAGCAGATTGAGTTCATACATTTTGATTGTGTTATAATCACAAAACTATGCAAAACTTGTCTGCATGTGATTTCTAAACTTGACTTGAATCTAACATCAGGTTCATCAAAAGGTTTGCAAACTTCTGAAGTGAACCTTAACCCAGTTTCAAAGCTGGGCTGGTATATATTTTTTTGTTTTGAAATCAAGAAAAAATAAAAATCTACTATAGCACATAAATGAACTGTTCAAAACCTAGTTACCACAGTTTAAAGAACATTAAGAGACTTGCATATATTTAATACATACAAATGAAAAAAATACTTTCAAGAACAGAGACACTCATACAATAAATAAGCACTCTAATATTTAACTAAACATTGAACAAACTTAATATTATTTATATTATGTAAGGCCCCATCTGTGATCATGACCCCCGTTGTGCTACATGCTATGTAAAGTCATAGTAAGAGAATTCCTAACCCAAAGAGATTATTCTCTAATTAAACAAATCAGACAAAGGAATGCAGAAAGAAAGTATTTAAATCTCCATTTTACAGACGGGAAACTAAATGAGGCATAGAGAAACTAATGACTTGTTCAAGGTCACACAGACCTGGAAATTGAATCTACATCTCCTGAGTTCCAGTCCAGTGCCTTAACTACAAAGGCGCCCTTCAGCTGGCCTCATCACAACCAACTAGGTCATAATCTTTCATTTTTCCTAGGTAGTTTTTCTCTCTCTTTCCTCTTCCCTATTTTAGGTCCTTGGCATTCACTCAGTTGAGCAGCATGGGATGGGAGAAGAGGACAAAGTACCCATCCCTGTCTAGCTCAACTCACAAAAGGGCCAGGAACAATTGCAGTTCCCTGACCTCTGAGACCTCTGCCTCTGTTGACATCCCCAGGCATTCACATTGCTCCATACAAGTCAAGAAGGAGTGGCAGAGCTTTGCTCCTCTCACCCACATCAGGCCATGTCTACACTACCCGCCGGATTGGCGGGTAGTGATCGATCTATCGGGGATTGATTTATCACATCTAGTGTAGACGTAATAAATCGATCCCTGATCACTCTGCTGTCAACTCTGGAACTCCACCATGGCGACAGGCGGAAGCTGAGTTGATGGGGGAGCGGCGGCTGTCGATCCTGCACCGAGAGGACACGAAGTAAGTAATTCTAAGTCGATCTAAGATACGTTGATTTCAGCTACACTATTCTCGTAGCTGAAGTTGCGTGTCTTAGATTGATCTCCTCACACACACACACACACACACGGTGTAGACCAGGCCTCAGTCTCTGAGGTGCAATTTCTCCCTGAGTTCTCTCTGGGTAGTCTGGCTCGGGATTGTTTCTAAGGCAGGTCTCTATCTAAATGGCATAATTTAGCTCTTTTTGTAAAGCTAGGAACTTTGCTTCTTTTTTTCCAGTGGCAAAATGAAGACAAAACTTAATTTAAATTTTATACATGGGTAACATTTACTTCGCCCTTGAATTATGTTTAGAAAAGCAAAAAAATCTTTGATGTTATTAGAAATGAAAAACTGTGAAAAATTTAAAAACAACAAATCCTATCTATATATGAGGACAAATCCTGCTCACCTTAGTCATGAAAATAGTCTCATTGAGAATATCAGGGTATATTTATTCATGCCACTTTTTAGAATGTGGCTCTCTAAAGTCTAAGCATGTGTATAATAAAATAAATACTAATACTGAAATACATTTTAGGGGAAATGTTAAGTTTCAGTAGGAGTTTTTTTCCGAGTAAAGACTTCAGGATTGGACCACACAAGGTTCTGAATGGATAAAACCCACCTTTAATTTTGGTGCTAAATTCACCTCAGATTAGGAGCTCAATCTTGCAAGGTGGGCAGCAATTGGATGTAAGTGATACTACCACTTCATAGGAAATTCTCAGCACTTTGCAGGGTCAGGCTCCTTTAGGCTTAATGGTACAAAGCCAAGAACCTAGCGTAAGTGAAATACATTTGCCATAAGCAGTAATAGGTTTTTACAATTTATAATCAGATTTGCTGACATCTTGTTGTATATGAAAACTGAGTGTGTGTAGGGATTTGGTGACTGAAAAAGCAGAGTGGCCTCTGATTTGTTGTGGGCCCGTGGGCAAATCACTTAGACTAGCAATAAAATTGAATAGGTATAATAATGCTTGCCTCTGAGAGGATATTTGAGGCATAATAGTTTGTAAAGTGTTTTAAGTTCTCAGATGAAAGGTGTTACATAAAAGAGGGGGATTTTTTGGAAGGACATCATAGCTTGGCCTGTATGACTCAATAATATAGTTTACTTACAGAAATAAGTTAAAAATAGTAAATGAAAATAATATATAGCCCATCCATATTGTTGTTCAGGCATAAATCATGTGGATTCAACACAATATTACTCAAAGGCTTCAGAGTTTGAGTTTCGTTTAGATTACCAAATGACAGATTCTTATTTCAAATATATCCTAGCTAACTGGGTCATTTAAGTAGGTACAATTGAGCTAAAAAAATGACAAGAATAGACTCAAGTGCTTTCCAGCTGTTCTGTTTCAAGTCCTCGCTGGAACATGAAGTGCAACTGTAGTTATAAATAATGTTTCCTAACATTTCAGAGCTTTGTGTATATATCAAATGGAAAATAAGGAGTAGGCTTTTTTTTAACCCTGGAGCAAAGCTTCCCTAAAGTTCTAGTATAAGGTCAGCACAGTACGGGATAGATAATCATAAATAATTTTGTACTCTTTGTATGGTTAGAAACTGCCTATCTAGAGCAAATGTATTCATCTGTAAACTCTTTGAAAGTGCTGTTTTCAATCATTGGGGTTCCCGTGCCCCAGTTTTCTTTCTAGACCCCTTCCAATATGGCTTCTGTCCCTTGCACTGACCTTGAAACCACTCTTGCCAAAGTCTTTACTGACCTCTTCTTAGCCAAATATCAGAACCAGTGCTCCATCCCATTTTCCTTGATTTGTCAGTGACCTTTGAAACAGTCAGCTGTGCTCTTCTTCTTGAAACCTTGTCCTCCATTGGCTTCCGGGACTTTGTCTTCTGCTTCTTCTACTGCTCTAATTGCTCCTTCAGTAGGTCCTTCAGAGGATCCTTCTCATCCACCCTCCACCTTTCTCTGAGAACATAACATAAGAACATAAGAACAGCCATACCAGGTCAGATCAAAGGTCAGTCCAGCCCAGCATCCTGTCCTCTGACAGTGGCCAACACCACGTGCCCCAGAGGAAATGAACATAACAGGTAATCATCAATTGATCCATCTCCTGTCACCCATTCCCAGCTTCTGGCAAACAGAGTCCAGGGATACGATCCCTGCCCATCCTGGCTAAGAGCCATTGATGAACCTATCCTCCAAGAATTATTCTAGTTCTTTTTTGAACCCTGTAATAGTCTTGGCCTTCACAATATCTTCTGGCAAAGAGTTCCACAGGTTGGCTGTGCACTGTGTGAAGAAATACTTCCTTTTGTTTGCTTTAAACCTGCTGCCTATTCATTTCGTGACCCTTAGTTCTTGTTTTATGAGAAGGAGTAAATAGCACTTCCTTGTTTACTTTCTCCACACCATTCATGATTTTATAGACCTCTATCATATTCACAGTTAGTCATGACTTTTCCAGGCTGAAAAGTCCTAATCTTATTAATCTCTCCCGATACGGATAGATAATAGGGAAATGGGGAGTACAATGACAGAACAGCAAAGAAATGAGGATTTCACACCCCAACTATTGATAAGTGAGTTCTTGCCAGACAGGATGTTATCAAACTTTCTCTGGAGGTGATAGATTGGATCACCTTTTTAACAGCCCAAAACTGCCTTATTTCAATGTGACTTGTGAGGATGTGACCATTTGCTTCCCAGTTTATGGCTGCCCCTGATGTTTAGCCAAAGGCCTTAGCCTAAGAACAAGGCCTTAGACTATTATATTGAGAGAAGGCCTATAAACAGACAGACTGTGATTTTGATTCTTGTTTTGTACCTCTATAACTAGCTAAGTGATAAGAATACACCTAAATTCTTAAAGTATAGGCCTTTGAGACAGGCCTGAATATCTATATCCTAACATCTCTCTACTCCAGACTTGTCTCCTTCTGCCCAAACTATAGTCAGAGCCTGTCTCTCTGATATCTCCTTGTAGATGTCTAGCTGCCAACTCAAGCTCAACATGGCAAAAACAGAACTCATAATCCCCTTATACCCCACAAACCTTCCCTGCTCCGTTCCTTCTCGATCGGGGTGGACAACACCACAAGCCTGGCTCTTACCTCTCTAGGTCCTCACACCCAGGCTATGTCTAAGTCATGTAGATTCTTTCTGCACAACATCTCTTAAAATATGGTGTTTCCTATCCTTCCACACAGAATATGATCTGATTTGACTGCACTGGTAGACAATATAGATTGGGATATCCCCTTACATAGATTACAGAAGCATGTAGAAGATAGCAAAGGATGGAAAATATTGATAGAGATTCTTCATAGAAACAATCAGTAGATTTTAGATGTAGTTCACATTGTGTATATTCATTATATAGTTTATTGTTAAATATTAATGATAATATGACATACTTAATTGGGTAATATACTCCTATATTATTCATTTAGGTACAGGGGTGGACAGTAACATTTGTTCTATAAGAGGTCCAGTATGCTTGAATACAAACTGAAGAAAAATGACCTAATCTCAGAACAATATAAGTAATACTTAAGAGTTGTATAAAATATATGCAGTGAAATTCTGAATATTTTTGCAAATTCAAAATTGGTCCCATTTTTATAACACTTTTAAAAAATTGTACCTTTACAGTGAAATAAGGTCCATTTTTTATTTTATTTTGGCAAAACTATGTAAAGTTCCATAAATTTGTGTTCATTTTATTTCATCTTGCAGACAAATTGCCATTTTATAAAATGGAAAAAAATGGGGATGAATGGAAAAAATGGCTGCAAGAAAATTGCTGAAATTTTCACATGAAGTAATAATTAAAAAAAAGTATAATATTATCCCAGTCCTAATAATATAGTCCTAGTAGTCCTCTGGGAAAATCTGTATATTTATAGTGGAAGCGGAGGAAATTTTTACGAAGTTCCCTAGTGGATTTCCTCTGAGATTATTACATTGCGGTTTGAAGTCACAGTTCTCCCTTGTATTTGTGGGGTCCAGCTCCAAACATGTAGATTTCAAAAGACTTTCTTGTGAGAGACTTCCTGGCCATGGCTGCTCTGAGGCCTCCCCCTTTAAAATGGGGCTTCCCACTAAAGAGGGAGTGATGAAGAGGTAATACAGCTTAATCTCATATTAGCATTATCTGAGGAAGTCTACTGGATAAGAATGGGAGTTGATATATTTCTGCCTTTGGTCCCTTCACTCTTCCTGTGGCATGCCTTCCACCTACCCCATATGGACTCTGAACTGCAGAGTCCTCCATGAAGTCTGGGGAAAATGCTGACAGAGGCAGAGGTCCCCATATCTTTACAAGAAAGGTGAGTTTTATATGTAAATAGTCATATTTGGTTCCACATCAGGGAGGCACAATTGTGTCTTTCATCTGCAGGTCCCAAAGTACATTAGAAAGTTTATTTAATTAAGGGTCACAACTCCATTGTATGGTTGGTATATTTATGTCCAAATTTCATGATAGTAAACTGAATTACAAAATAGACAAGCAACCTGCCATGGCTCACACAGCAAATCAGTCGCAGAGATGAATCAGAACAGTTCCTCTGGTGCTATCAGCTCCATTTGAACCTTTTTCTTTTCTATGCTTCACAAGTTTGTATCTAGATTGTTCAGCCAATCTACTGCTGAATCATTGAGGGTAGCAAGGTATAGCAAGCTGTCTTGTTGTGAGGTCATCTGAAAGTAGTGTAAAGCAAAAAGTAGACAAAAGGTGGAACATGGGCTCACATTCTAAGCAAATATATTTAATTATAGAGTACAAACCCTAGAAAATATCTCTGTGTGTGTTTCTCTCTGCGTGCATGTGTTGTGACGAGGCTGTTAAGTAGGAGTTGAAGTACATCATATGCTTTTAATATGTTAGTTGCTTGGGTGGAATTATATGAATTATTACAATAGAATTCTGATTGCTATTTCTTAGTGCATATTTCCTTTCACAAACAAGGATCATAATACTGAAGGTGATGATTTCTTTAACCCCATTGCCACTAGGCATTATAGGGTCCTCAAAATTGAGTATGATTTGTATGTCATATAGTGTGCAATACGCATAATATTACTGATACCAGTTGGCACAATTGGGTGCACTCACAGTGAAGATTAACTTTTAACTTTGGCTTTTGTCAGTTCAAGTCATAATCTTAACATTAGTTTAGTTTAGTGCTTGTCTTTAGAGTTCCTATTCCTTTTATTTTTATTTGTACATACACACACACACACACTATTGTTTCACTAAACTTTTCTCTGATCTCTACTGTGATTAGGACATCCAAGGACAGAGCTCAATGTTATTTTTTGTTGGCTATTAATAAAAATGGGCCTCTCTTCTTCTTAGTTGAGGGGCCTTGCACCTGGTGTATCTGAAACATGGAATAAAGAGTTTTACCACTGTGGCACTGCCAGAGATGCAGAATAAGGGGGGTGGGGGAGAGAGAGAGGGGTAGACTACTAAAAGGAATTGAAGGATGAAGATCTGTGGGGATCCCAACATAACAGTGCAAAAGATCTTAAATTACTTTACAAAGTTGCATATGAACATAAGAACGGCCATACTGGGTCACACCAAAGGTCCATCTAGCCCAGTATCCTGTCTTCCGACAATGGCCAATGTCAGGTGCCCCAGAGAGAATGAGCAGAACAGGTAATCACCAAATAATCCACCCTCTGCCACCCATTCCCAGCTTTTGGAAAACAGAAGCCAGTATGCTTTACCTACTGAACCACAGATCATGTTGTTCTGTGTGGAAGGACTGCCCCTCCAGTCATCTGCCCTGAAGCTGACCTTCAGCCATTGGAGCATCAGTAATTTTGCTACTGTTGGCTCACTGTCCCTAGCCTGTACTCTCACATAGAAGAGCATCAAAGAGCACTCAATGGGAATTCATGCTGTGTCAACTATCCTTAACTACGTGATGATTAACCTGTGGATCAGCCACAGTTTTGGAAGTAGGG
The DNA here is from genome assembly GCF_965140285.1 of Lepidochelys kempii. Taxonomy (NCBI): domain Eukaryota; kingdom Metazoa; phylum Chordata; order Testudines; family Cheloniidae; genus Lepidochelys; species Lepidochelys kempii. The sequence goes on from NC_136380.1 coordinate 88,872,542, forward strand.
GCATGTGCTCTATATTGCGGTTCCTCCTCAACTGTTCTGCCCTGCTCATTTTTTCTTCACATGCCTTGGGTCATCTATCTCTTTTTAAGAGGAGAAATATGGCCACTCTGAAAGTGTAAGTGGCATTTTCATAGAGTTTAAGGTGAGAAGATATCACCAGATCCCCTAGTCTGACCTCCTGTGTATCAGAGACCACTGACACCACCCAGCATCCACACACTAAACCCAACAACCAAATTTAGACTAAAGTATTATAGCCCATAGGACTATTATGTGCCACTTAATTGTTTCCCTGCTATTGTCGGTGCCTAGAGCACAATGTACATGTAAGATATTATACTCTTTCTGTGTGCTTGCTTGAATGAAAGTACAACATCTTGAATCATACCCAAACCAAATTGTTCCTTATAGCGCTATATATTACAATAACTTCAAGTTTGTAACAACAATTTAGGTAGACACTGGCTATATGTTCCAAAGAGAAGGACTTAGGAAGTGCTTATATGGAAACTCATTTACATATACTTTCCTCGGATCTATTAGAACAATTTTGTAAATATTATTTATCTTGTCTCAGTGTTTTTATTTATTTCCTTGCTGCCAATATTTCCCTAAATATGAATGTCTTTTCTGTGAATCTCCATAGATTTTCCTGATCAGTTGGCATAATGTTTAGAGAAGAATAAAAAAGTAATCTGCTTCCAAGATGTAATACCTGTAACTGGACAGCATCTTGCAGTTCACGGTCTTAACACAAAGAGAGAGAGATGAGGACTATGAATTGTGAATGTTTCAATAGAAACTTTCGATAGGATTGGATATTTTTCTGGAACTGCTGCCAGAAATCTTAAAGACAAAGAGATACTGCCATTTTTACAGTAAAGCACCTCAATGGGTTTCATTATTCCTAAAATGACAGTCTCATGATCTATATAATAAGATTGCAAGATTGTCACACTCTGTCATTCTGAACCCTATGTCTGAACAGTCAGTGTGAAGTGATGGAAACAGCTACAATCATGGTTGAGGTCTCTTTTTGCTCAGAGCATCACCAGGTTGAATCATCAGTGAGTACTGCAGTCTGTTACTGTCCAGTTTTTAAGTTCTTAACCATTTTGACTTTATGACCAGCACCTATGCAGTGTACAGATACAGTATGGCATGACCTATTCCATGCCAAGAGTCCTAGACCATTGTGATATCAGAGGTAGCTCAATCAATCACCATGCTTATTGTACATCTAATTTGCATGCAACAGTTTAATTAATTGATGAGGAAAATTGCACTGATGGTGAATTACTTTGCCCAACCACTGCACAAATCTACCACAACCCTCCTAGAAGCAAATCAACACAACGCAACCAGCATACACAATTATGCTAAAGACACATAGCCCCTCACTGCAGCATACACACCTCATTCACCAGCAACAGAAATGCACATAACTCTCCCAGCACAACACAATAACCCCAAACACACATAGTCCCTTATGGCTTAGCATGTACCCTTCCTTCAGGATCTGCACACATCAACACAAATCACTCAGCATAACGTAACCTACACTCAATTCAACAGAAAATTCCCTAATGCAAACCATGCACCCAAACAAATCAAGACAAAATCAAGACACAAATAAACATAACCACCCACACAGCAACACAACCAGCAGACACAATAACTCCATACTTACATAGCCCCCCTTATTTCTTATCAACACAAATCTCCCTAAAGACTTACAGATTTATTTGGGCATAAGCGTTTGTGAGTAAAAAAACATCTGAAGAAGTGGGTTTTTTACCCACGAAAGCTTATGCCCAAATAAATCTGTTAGTCTTTAAGGTGCCACTGGACTACTCGGTGCCATGGCTACCCCCGATACAAATCTCCCTGCACAATGCCCCCCCCCCCCCACAAACACAACTCAACACAAATCTTCCAGCACAACACACACACTCTCCCACCATGACTCATACTTACCATAAAATCACAAACTTGATCAGTAAAGCCACGGGTCATCACTAGTTTAGTATAACTGCCATGCATATGTGGTCACGATCTTACATTATTGATTTTTGATACCCTACATTTTTGTCTTTATGGTAAGTATGAGTGATGCTGAAATGATGTATGCTATACTCATGTAAGGCATATTGTTTTAATTATGCAGAAAAATTGTGCGAAGTCCTCAACAACATTTCATTTAGTATACAGGAACTTTGTTTTTGACACAGCAATACAGAGCATTGGTCTAACAAATTTGGTATCCTGACTAAAAATAGTGATACTTAAAATGGGAGAAAAAAAAAGCCCCAATAATAGAAAAGGCCAATTATTCAATACTGAAGGGGAAGAATTCCATGAACACTTTATGTCTCCACTCTCCTGTTCCTTCTGTCATCACTTACCCCCAGGCAAAGAGAATGCAAAATGGATGCAAAATGTTATCATTCTCATATGATAGTATGTTTTATTTATATTATACAGTGTAAACGACTACACAGGGTTCTAGGCAGTAGAGAATCAAGCCTTAGAAACATGTTATTGGATGAGTCGTGCAACCTTTTCAGTTTATATTGACATAGTGACGTACAGTACAAGTACAGGCTGATTGAAAATATTATATTGAGTATTACACAGTAATGGTCTAAAAACTGTAGTATCATTGCAGTAAGCTAAAATGCTTTAGGCCATTAGTACTGTAGACTTAGTTTTTCCTCTTTTCTCTCCATGAAAACAAAATAGTAGCAACAAATAAAAACATATTAAAATGGGTTAAGGTCTGGTGAGTTACTGATTCATTAATACAAACTTTGAAACATTTGAAAAGTGAAAGTGCCAAAGGCAAAGCTGAATTTATGGATTTATAAGACCAGTAAGTATTTTTATTATTAGTTGTATATGTAACTGCCAATAAAATGCATCATAACAATTAATTAGACTTAGTGACATAATGAAGACAATTCAGCAGCATGGAAATAATCATGTTGAGGAAACAAATAAATTCAGCCAGCCATGCTATCAAAGCAACAGAAAGCCTCTTTTACCTCCCAGGAACATGCCCTTAACCTTTCCCAAAAATCTACCAAACAAAATCTTTTGCAGTCTGCCAGGAAGGAAATTAAGTAAGGTTTTCTGTTGTTAGTTTGTTTTTCCCCAGCTCCAATAGAAAGAAAGGAATGTCCAGCATTTATGAGAGTAGCCCATGACTTCAGAGACCCAGGTTTAATTCCTTGCTCTGCCACAGCTTTCCTGTGTGACCTCAGACAAGAGTCTAACCTAGAGCCACAAAGTGGATTTACGGTATGTCTACACAGAAGCTTTGAGCTGTAATTTGCAGCTCAGATAAATGTACACATGCTAACTCTGGTCGAGCTAGCACTTCACAATAGCAGTGTGGCCATGGCAGCTCAGGCTAGCTCCCTGGATACATATTTGGGCAGTAAGTCTGAACAGCTGCCACACTACTTTTAGTCACTAGTTTGAATAGAGATACATGAGTGCAGTACATGGGGAGCTCTAGGTACCTAAGAATGGGATTCACGGAAGCAAGCATGCTGAGCAGAGAGCCACCAAGACTAGCCAGTAGGAAATGACAAGGAAAGGGCTCAGCCTGATGCCTCAAAGGGACTTAGGTATCTGACTCCGGGGCAGAAAGATACACCTCAAAACAAGCCCGGTGGTGCTCAGTGTTAATAAGGATGGAAGAATTTGGCCCTGTTCTATTAAAATGAAAATAATACAAAAGCTATATATCAGTCCCTTATAAATACTTTAAAAAGCTGGCACCCTGATCTTGCACTTCTTAACCAAGCAAAACTTTCCTTTAGATCAGAAATTGAGGATTAAGCGCATATAATGCATATTTTCCAGTGTGACACAGTGGAGAGTGGTACATAAGTTTCATTACATGCCTTAAACAACAGAAATGTTTAATAAAGTGGTTGTAGTGGGAGGAAAAGATTAAGATTAAGTTAGGAACACTTGTGAAAAGTGCACCCCATTTTTTTCCACTTCAGTTCCTTTAAATTGAAATTGCCCTGCATGGTAATACAAAATATGCACCCAGGACTTAAGCTACAGTTGCTGAACGTTCATTATTGTTGGACAATAAATTTGGATTTCCTTGTTTCTGTGTGATCAAAATTTCATCATTAGCATTGTATCATTTAGTATGTGTGTGTAGGGTTACAATTATTACTTATTTACTGCAAAACTGTGTGTAGGACTAGCATTTATTTTAATGAAGTCAAGACAAAAGCTTTGTTTTCACTAATGAAAAAAGTGTGGTTTTTACCCTGGGATTGGTAATGTATATTAGCTATCCTTCTGTAAAACCCTAGTGGAAACTAGATTCTGTAATTTTTACCATAAGGTAGTGATGTGAGGCCAACAATGTACCCCCACCCATGGTTCACCTGATCAGGCTACATAGAGGTAAAAACTACAGTCTTGTCTCCACTAGGGCTCTACAGTGGAATAGCTAATGTACATCAATTAACTTGCTGTTTAAAAAAAACAAAACAATAAATTTATATTTGCAGTGAAGATGCAGCTAAAATGTAAGTGGACTAGCAAGCAGCTCCATGTTTGAGAGGTCAGTCATAGATCTAGTTTCTCAAGACCAATAGAAACAATATATGACCCTGAAATAAATTAATCCAATGATCAGACTCTAAAAAAAGAAATGTGTATATATCCATTTGAAAGGTTATGTTGAAGTTAATGGACTACTGTATAAGTAAAAGTATGCATGTATATAATTTTTGTAGGTTTGGAACCTTTGTCTTTCTATCACATTTAAATAATTTCAGAACAGTATCATCAACAATTAATCATCAATATAATTATAACATAAGCGTGTGTTTCAAAAAGCTGGCTTTAAAGAACTGGATTCAATAAATAATAATTTTAGGGCTAATAACAGTGATTACAAATATTCCCTTCTAATTTCAGTCTTGTCTTCCAGAGGATAATACGATGTTCCATTCATGTATCTTTTGGGATTTTTTTTTAATTATTCTCTTAATCCCTCCAACATGGCAGTCATCTGAACTTTCTCCAAAATTTTCACCCTTTCCTCCACATGAATGGAGAGTTTACTCATGAGTTAGATAAGCAGAGGTCTTAGCAAATCTCTTGCAGGCATCATGGCAGAAGTGGGTCTTCAGGAGGGATTTGTAGGAGAAAGAAGGGAGTGAGGTTTTGTAAATGCCTTCCATATAGACAGAGCAGCATGGAAGAAATATATTTATACATTTCTCATGCTTTTCTTTTCTATTCCCATGGGAAGTCCTACATTTCTAGTAGTAAAATTTTATCTTTGGGAAAACACGTTTCTAACTTTTTGATCTAATAGGTAATATCTGATCTCAAGACATAATTTATGCTATAAAATATTATTTTCTTAGCAGCATTGCTGTTTTGTGATGTTAAAAACACATTGCAACGTGGAACAATACATGGAGACCATCTGCAAAAGAAGATGCATTTTAAATGGTTTTGTGAATATATGCCCTGCGGGTCAGACATAACTGGAAAAATCTCTTTGAAAGAAACCTGTGGTGACAGCTGAGGGAGCACACTAATTTAATAACAGTTGATGAATTAAGAAACTGTATTATTTTTTAAAATCACTTAGGAAGTCTCCTCTCAATCCCCTTGGTTCCTTGGTTGATTCTTCTGGACAGCATGTCAAAAAGATTTGGAAACACACAGCCTGTACAACGCACTGTGTCTGGTTTAGCCTGTTTTTCACTTTCTAATAAGAATTACATCAAAGCTTTCTGTTCCAATATATGCTGTCCATATAAAATGTAATCCCTTGTGCGGAAAATGTGGACAATGACAGCAGTCTTTGAAAAATTGCTCATTTTAACTGAATATGGAATCTTTTGGAACCTGTAATTTTTCAGCAGATGTCTTATTAGAGAAAAATAATGTTTTAATAACATAAAAGACAAAGATTCCCTAATGATGATGATCCTCTATTTTACATTTAGATATAATAGACCTCTCTAAAGCCTCTATGATTTTCAGTATAAAAGATAGCTCTGAGGTTGGTAACTTAGTCTGGGCAGAGCAGCATGTTCCAATAAAAGAAAAGGAGTATTTGTGGCACCTTAGAGACTAACCAATTTATTTGAGCATAAGCTTTCGTGAGCTACAGCTCACTTCCTCAGATGCATAAAGTGGAAAATACAGTGAGGAGATTTATATACACGCAGACCATGAAAAAATGGGTGCTTATCATACACATTGTAAGGAGAGTGATCACTTAAGATGAGCTATTACCAGCAGGAGAGTGGGGTGGGGGGAGAGAAAACCTTTTGAAGTGATAATCAAGGTGGGCCATTTCCATCACATTTCCAGGAGTTTACAAGAATGTCTGAGGAACAGTGGGGGGGGGGATTGGGGAGGGAGGGTTGGGGGAGGAATAAACAAGGGGAAATAGTTTTACTTTGTATAGGTTTCAGAGTAACAGCCGTGTTAGTCTGTATTCGCAAAAAGAAAAGGAGTACTTGTGGCACCTTAGAGACTAACCAATTTATTTGAGCATATGCTTTCATGAGCTACAGCTCACTTCCGATGAAGTGAGCTGTAGCTCACGAAAGCCTATGCTCAAATAAATTGGTTAGTCTCTAAGGTGCCACAAGTACTCCTTTTCTTTTTACTTTGTATAATGACTCAACCACTCCCAGTCTCTATTCAAGCCTAAGTTAATTGTATCCAATTTGCAAATCAAATCCAATTCAGCAGTCTCTCATTGGAGTCTGTTTTCAAAGTTTTTTTGTTGAAGAATAGTCACTTTTAGATCAGAAATCGAGTAGCCAGAAAGATTGAAGTGTTCTCTGACTAGTTTATGAATGTTATAATTCTTGACATCTGATTTGTGTCCATTTATTCTTCGAAAACAGACTCCAAAGAGAGACTGCTGAATTGGAATTAATTTGCAAATTGGATACAATTAACTTAGGCTTGAATAGAGACTGGGAGTGGTTGAGTCATTATACAAAGTAAAACTATTTCCCCTTGTTTATTCCTCCCCCCCACCCCCGTTCCTCAGACATTCTTGTAAAATCCTGGAAATGTGATGGAAATGGCCCACCTTGATTATCACTTCAAAAGGTTTTCTCTCCCCCCATCCCACTCTCCTGCTGGTAATAGCTCATCTTAAGTGATCACTCTCCTTACAATGTGTATGATAAACACCCATTTTTTCGTGGTCTGTTTGTATATAAATCTCCTCACTGTATTTTCCACTTTATGCATCCGATGAAGTGAGCTGTAGCTCATGAAAGCTTATGCTCAAATAAATTGGTTAGTCTCTAAGGTGCCACAAGTACTCCTTTTCTTTTTGCAAATACAGACTAACACGGCTGCTACTCTGGTTCCAATAAAGATTAAGGTAGATGGTATTTGTTCTCTTTCTGGTAACTGGGGGGTTGTTATTTTTATCCCAGTGTTTGCAAAGAATTGAAAACTCCAAATACTTTACATTCTTCTCAACTTTTCCAAAAGTTGTGAGTTACAAATCTCTCGTAACACTTTTCCCTTTCTGGTAAAGGTGATTCCAGGGCCCGGATTACTTGAGATGGAAGTAGCATTATCTAGTGGTTAAAGCACAGTACTGGGAACCATCCAGACTCAGCCAAGGAGGTGCATCTAGGCAAAATAGAGGTGATATTAGTTAGAAGGGAAAGGCTCTGGAGAGTATGGCAAAGGTGATTCCTGCCACATTTTTGAGGGGTAGCACGGGTCGTCCACCATTTGTCCAAGGGTTTCATGATTTGGGGTTGCTTGTGTACCTCCAACTGTTTCTGAAAACTCAGGTGGAGTTAGTGGCCACATTTTTTCCACTTTATAAAATAAAGCAATTTCAGCTGTTTCTATTGGACCTGGATCTCATCAGTATTGTCTTTGACTTTTTGATTTATAGAATGGATTATTGCAAGGAACTCTTCATGAGGCAACCAACCGTTAAGGTGAGTAAGGTTACTGCTATTTCATTGAGGGGTGTGAAAAATAGGGAATGCCATTATATATATCTTCTTAAACAGGAGGTGTTTATTAAAGAAAACAGGAACAACTATAGACACAAACAAATGTTTCTATGAAATTTGAGTTACAACTTTGTCTTCAGTGTTTACCAGAGACGACACTCTATCTGGACCTCTGTACTGCACACAGAGACATGTAGGGGTTCAATAGTGTACTGCGTGTAAATATATAATTAAAAGGAGCATGTCACACCAATTCTCAATTGCTTTCAAAGTGTTGATATTGGCTTGAGTCATGACTATCTGAGACATGAATTACCTCCTTATCTAATAACTGTATTAATACTTAACACTTACATAACAACTGCAGCACAGAGATTGACTTGACCAAGTTCACACAGCAAAAATCAGTGGCAGAGTTGGTCTCCTGCCCCCCGCAGTGAACATGTTATTCATTAGACCACAGCTGCTCCTTAGCTATATCCCCACCACTTCTGAGGTCAGTTTGGGTGTGCAAGCTGGGGGCGGGATTTTCAAAAGCACTCAGTGTGGCTCTAACTCTGCTTCCATTGACATAAATAGGAATTCTTCCATAGGTTTCGATGGGAACAAGTGAGGGCAATACTGAGCATTTTTGAAAATCTCACCTGAAATGTCCAGTATTTAGAAGATCCTAAAATAACATCCTTTCTCTGTCCCACTTTTCTGCTCACTGTCTTTACCTCTGCAGAATCAGGGAGACAAGGGTAGCATGCCCCGAAGGAAGAAAAATACCCTTGTGTGGTTTTGGTCTCTTTTCAGATGCAAAGGCAAATATGGTGCCCACAGCTATTACTTTAAGGCATTTTCTTTATTTCATATATAAATAGAATCATTCTTACGTATATGTTCTGTTTACTCTTTGACACACGTTCATTAGACATATATTTAGGAACTAAGTTATTTTTCATAGTATGAACAAATATAAATAGCATTGCAGTAAAATATTAATAGTGCTACAGTACTACATAACTGTAAATTAAATATTTCAAGTCTCTCAGTGAATGTAGTGTGTGATTAGGAATAAGAGAATCTTAACACATCACAATCCTTTAAGATACAGAGCTGCCAAATCCTCACCCTTTTGCTACCTACAATAGCTGAGATGCAGTCCCCAGAGACAATCCAGTTCCTAAACAAACAACTCCCCTCCAACTATTTTTCATGTCTAGATGCCATCCCTTCACCATTCCTAGTTTCCATCCCTAATCTCCATTTTTGCCCATTTCTCTAGTCTGAGTTAATGTCCCTTAAGCCTACCCTGTCATTATTATAATGTGCTATTTACATAGCACCCACAGTGATCTAGGCACTTTGCAGACATGCAAGAGGACAAGGGACATGCCCCAAAGAACTTCTGACCTAAAAAGACAAAACATAGATGACAGGAATGAGAAAGGGATACAACATAAAATCAAAGCATAAAAAGTGGTGAGGTTCACTAGTGTCTTGTTAGCTCCATGACTTTGCTCAGTGTTGTTTTTGTTCTTCCTATTTATAATTTTGCATTTAAACAGTAGTGAACATATACTTTTTTGGGTGATTTAAAAAAATGACTTCTGAAGTTTCTATTTAAAATGTTTTTGTTTTTTTTTATCGTCGTTGCCACCTAAACCCAACCTTTATGAGACAACCAAAGGCATGCAGCTGGATTGGTACTGTGGGCTGTTAAAAATTCACAGATGCACAGGATCACTTATTCCAGGACTGTGAGTATCAGCTGCTACTGTAATAGCTGCTTCTGATAGCAGCAGACAGTTCCTTCTAACTGCTGCAGGGTTGGACTTATAAAGGGACTGCCTCCAGTAGCTGGTCTTGTTCATTCTTCTCCCCAAGGCTGGAGGTGGGCAGAGGATGTGGGTACCCAGTGCCTGGAGCAACTTCTCGCAGTGGAGCAGGATCTCCTACTCTGCCATTCCTTCCTGCTCAATATCGTGACCATTGCACAGGAGAAAGAAAAGCAATTATGGCAATTGTTATCTGGATGATATTTTTCTTGGGAAAGGAGATAATCGGAGCTGGGTAGGAAGGAAAGCACATTTTCCATTCTTTAAGGGATCTCAACCATAAAAAAGTAGGTTTGGCCTGAATATGAGGAATAACATGCATGAGGCCAATTCAGATTTGTTTTTTTCCTGTAATGGTTTAGGTGTCTCTGATGGGGTGTGCAAACCCCTTACTAGCCAAGGAGGGATAATGAGCTGCTGTGGGCTCAATCAGCTCCTCCCTCCTTCAGCTATAAGACCTGCAAGTTTGGAGGCAGGTCGTTAAAAAGCACACTGCCAGCTTAGTTGGATCCTGAGAGGGAAGAAGAGCAGATTGGTAGCTCCTATGTCATGTGAGAAACCTGGGTAGAGCTAGGGCTTGATAGGAGTCTGGTCAGCCAGGGCCTCCCTGAGGAAATGTATGCCTGACATAGACTGTTGATTTGTTACCAGGAACCTGTTGGTGGGCGTTAAGGGAAGCTCCTGCATTGGGACCTGTCTGAAAGGAAGAGTCTGGAAGCTGAGCCCAGTGGGGCTGAAGATTCTTTTGGTTTGCGTTTATGCTGTACTTTGACTTGGGGAATCTGCTATCCTGGAAGGGGATAAACTCTTTCAGAGAACTGCTCAGAGTGCTAGGTCATATCTGTAACTGAAGTGTGCTGAAGACTGTTGGGGAAATTGAGGCACTACTGCTGCAGCGCTCCACCACACCATGAGGAGGCATGCAATGATGCCCCCTCCTCCACAGTTTCTCATATAGTAACACTGAAATTGTGTCCATTATGTTCAAGTTGCACACTGCGCAACAGAAACTTGCTAATAATACATGAAACAATAGGATTTTCATGTCACAGTGATGAAGTCAAGTGCCCGATTATTATCTTTCCATGTACTTGTTTCATGAAAAGAACACTTGTAATTTCTACACAGCTTAGAAATGAGGGCAAAGAATTAAAGATGAAAAGACATGAAAACAGCAGTGATATCTGGAAGTTAAAGGATAAATTATATTTCTTATTTTAAGACAAACATTTTTAGACATAAGGCTAAGTTGAAGTTGGTACTTAATATCATTACATATTTCTTTGTTTCCCCTAGAAGATGCATAAGTCCATTCTCTGACCCATGTCAAAAACTTGAATTGTGCAAAATATTTACTAATAGTTAAATATTTTTCCTCCATCCACCATTGTAGTTGGAAAGGAGATTCTAAGGCATTGTTTTCTGTCTGTAGTAGTATCTGCCTACTGTGTGTGTGTCTATCCATTTGAGCATTAATCTTGCTGATGAGCCTGGTGTACTCACTGCTCAGTTCTTACTCTCCAGCAGCTATTAGACATGTGCCCATCAGTCATGCCTCACACAAAATCTATTGGGGTGTACAAGCTCCCTGTTGTGCCAGCAGTATAAGCTTCAAAACAGCGAACTTGAAAAGAAATTCCGTCTCTGGCACCAGTTCTGGATTGTGTATAGAACACAGAAAGTAGGGAAGAGAATTCACTATGAGACCAAACACTGTCCAGGAGGCACTTATGATGGTGGATACTGTGAGTGGTACTAGAGTGTAATGTTATTGGGTGTCACCCAATGACACTATTACAGATAGCCTTACAAGTTCTGTTTAGTTTAACTGACTGTATGACCAATTAGATCTTGGAGAATTGTTTGTGGCGCAACTCTGTTTAGGAGTGGAATATTTTATTAGTAAAAATAGTTTCTCTCCTAAATCTCTGACTGAATAATTACTGGAGCACAGAGCTTCTGTTACAGTTTAGTTTCTGACAGACTATAGGCTGCAAATAAATTAATGTTTCATAAACCAACGCTCATGTAGGAGGTGAGTTTCAGCTTCAGAAAAATCAGATGGATGAAACTAGCCTCCCCAAGAACAATAGGGAATCACATCACCAAACGATCAATTGATGGGTCAGACGGCTACTCACAGTGTGACCTGTGAAATGCTAACCTGTAACATATAGAAGCAGGGAAACTGTGGGACATGGGATGTGGGGAGGAGGGTGTCCTGGCTCCGGGGCTTAGAAAATACTGGGTTTTAGAAGAAAGGAGACCCCACCTAACATGATAATGGTTAATAACACTAAGACATTTAAAACAACAACAACAACAAAAACCACCAGGAACTATGTGAGGGGAAAGGTTTCTTTCTGTGAACAACCTGTGTTTGGAATTCTCACATGAGAGTTCAAAGCCAAGGATTACTCTTGCAATGTGCATGATTTTGGTTTCATTTCTACAGCTAAGCTAAGAATGCCTCATTATGTATTAAGTGTGTTATGTTTGAGAACCAAAGGCTACTTACGGGCAGCTGGCCAACTTTTTAGTTTGACCAGCTGATCTCTACCCAGGTTTTCACACCCCTCACTGATATTGTTAAACAGACCTAATTTTCTAGTGTAGACCAGGCCTCAGAGTGCCTTAGCTGTGAGTTGAGACAGGCCTAAATAAAGGAGAGGACATTATGGGCATTTTCAAACATGTAGAGCATTGTGGGGATGTATCTTCCTTTTAATGTTGAACAATGGAAAGCATCCCAAACTCTAAATTGTGTGTATACCATTGTAGGATATAGCGGGATGCTTTTCTGGGGCTTGTTAATGTAAATCAGTAATCAGCCTCTTAACAGGCCTTTCTTGTACAATGTGTTATCTATTGTCTACAATCTGAAACTTCTAGCCACTGAAAACATGCACTATGAATACATGCATCATTGACAGAGGAGGATGAAGATCTCATAGACATTGCTATAATTGGCAATGATTTTTTCCCGTATGGAACGCATTGCAACTTTGCATGTCATCTTTGCACAAGAACTGTTGTCTGAGGATTTATATTAATAATGTAAACTGAAATTTTGGGAAGCAATGAAAATTCACATAGACTTCTACTGAAGCAGGTATTTAGCTGGCAATCTGGAAAGTGCCAAAGTCCAAATGGTTAAAATAATTATAGCGAATGAAGCCATGAAAAGTTAATGAAACATCTGTTACATTAGTTTAAAACACAGACACAACAAAGAATTAGCAACAAAATGCTGCTTATCCTTACATGTTAAAAGCATACAGTGAACTTCAACAGGCAATTTTCAGATATGAATATCAGTGAGGATCACCATTTGGTACACATATAGTTATTTGAAAATATATCCCTATTATCATTTGAAAATTCTCATCCTACATCCAAAATGTTTTATGGCAAGTATTAAATGGGTTTTGGAAACTGAATAGATTTTTTGCACAGGTTTATGTAGTTTTATGTTAACACTGTGGGTTGAATCTTTTGCCAGTTTTCTACAAAGGAGTTACTGTGCAAAGACTGAAGAGTACATGCGGTAGTTTAACTCTAGTTTGGAGGAGGGATGAAACAATGAAAGATAAAATGCCAAGTTGAGAAGAAAAAAAAAAACACTATGAAGAAAAGACTACTGGAAGAGGATTGTTACCATCCCTAGCTTTATGCCTTTGCTACTTTCACACATCCTGTAATGTCTTACCATCAGGTGGGGTGTTTATTTGCTTTCATGAGTATAACATTGTGACCAAGCACACCTCAATTATGTCTTTTTCTTGTTTCTGTTGACACCTCCCCACACAACCCAATTGCCATACACCACACTAGGAGAGGACAACTTTGCCTTTGACTGAGACTGAGCAGGTGGTTTAGGTCCAAAAAAATCTTCACACTTTAGTACTTCTTCATGGTTGCAGAATTCTTTTCTCCTTGGGGATAAGCTGCTTGTAACACTCACATAACAGGAGAATTCCTTAAAACAAGATTTATTAAAAACAGGTAGGAAAAAGTAATTAAAACTAGAACTGGCTGAGAATTTTGCATTGGAATGTTTTCTCATGGAAAAATATGATTTCTGAAAACCTGTAGGTTTCCACTGGCACATTTTGATTTTCTCAAATCGTTTTGATTTTTTTTCATAGGAAAATTAAAATAATTTTTTTTTTGTATCGAGTCAGGTCAGTTTGACATTAATCTAATATTAATTCCCTTCAGCTACCATGGTGCATGATGGGATTGGTTGAACAGTGCCTCACTCTCCCATTTCCCCCTCTTAGCTAAACTCCCTGGTTGGACTACATCTCCCATGATACAAGACAGTCTACCATCTCTTGAATCATTACAGTTCATCATGGGAGATACAGTCCAGCTGAAGATCCTCATCAATAGAAAAGCATGGGGACAGGAGACTCTCAAACTACAAGTCCCAGGAGACACTACAGCAGATCATGCAGATACAGTTCCCTGTGGAAATGAGCCAAAATGAAAAGGTTTATTTCTGTTAGACAAACTATACTGAAACTATTGGTTCAATTTGGGAATGTCTGAACATTCCATTTAGAACTTTATGTTGTTTTTGTTCCATGAAATATATGTTATGTTTTTACTTTTCACCCTGATTTGAGATGAAAAAAAGTCAAAATATTAAATATCTTGCTTGGCACAAATTTTGATTGTGGACCAGTTCTAATTAAAACAAAATAAATGGTTTGCTTAGCATATTTAAACTAAACTAGATAAAATTGCATGCTCTTTGGGACAAGGACCATTTTTTTGAACTGCGTACAGCACAATGCACAATGGTGTCATGGTTCATGTCTGGGGGTTCTAGGCAGTTGCTTGTGCAAGAGAAATAGCGTATATTGGAATACAGACATTATATAAATTACAATTATTTTATTTCTTACATAGGCTTATTCTTGATAGTTTCTAAATTGACTTTTTTCTATCAACATAAAGAATCCAGAAGAGATTAGCTGTTTGATTTATATTGTATATTATCTTGTTTTTGAGAAGAATGAGGCACCGATAATATGTTGTACACACTTTTTTTTTTCCCTGATGGCAGAACATACAGTGGAGGGTTGTTGCCAGCATCTTTGCAATAATCTATTTTTATAGAATTTTGGGGAGGTCAAATTTACCATGAACTGGTGACATTGTGCTATCTCGAGACTTTTTCACCTGGATGAGGCCATGTCAGCTTGCTCAAAAGTGGTCTCATATTCTATATTTTTGATTATTTTGGGGCGGGGGGGGGGAATCATATAGTTAGTCTCTAGGTATGTAAACCTCAAATATATTTTAAATTGCTGGCTTACCTGGGACTTTTCCAAACTGATGATAGCCAAGGATGACCTAATATGAACTTGACAGGATAAAATGGCATGGCTCTAAGGTAGGCCACTGAACTAAGCCTTGGAGGGACACACCACAAGGTGGAGTGAGAAAAGGCTACAAACCATCAGAAACAAAATAAGGCAAAGAAGCTTCATCTTTTAGGTTAACAAGCCAGAGGGAAGACTGACATTCAGATACCCAATTCCTAAGACTGATCACCTTGGGAAGTCACATAATCAACAACCAAGTCACTTCAGTCTTTGACCTGTCTCCCCCCATACCTGCAAAAGACCTGCTAGCAAGAAACATTGAGACAGCAACATCGTCTGACTTCTTGACCACTGTCCCAGCTCCTCCTCTCTGACAGTCAAAGAGTTTGCAACCCCCCCTGTTATCTTATGTATTCCCCCCTTTTTTTCTATTTTTGTTATGCTTTTATTGGCTGGGAGATATCCTAATCTTATTTCTTTAATCTTAAGGTTGTGAAAGTGTGGTTGTGTGCATGCGTAACTACCTATAGTGTCCACAAGGGAAACATGCCAGAAAGAAATCTCCCCAAGTTTAAATTGCCCTAAATATAATCTCATAAAAGTATTAATTATAGCATGATCTGTGCTATATGGTTAAACTGCCATTTGTACATTTTTTATAAAAGAATTGTCAAGCTTCTGTTTATAAAATTTCTGTTAAATTTTCTATTATCACATTTTTGTTGGTGGGCGGGGGGGAAGATTTAGCCACCACACAAGAATAGAAAGCTAAGGAGGACACTTGATAATTGGTTAGGGTGGTTAGGGTTAGGGTTTCAGTATTAAAAATATGTCACCAGTTCCAAGTTATAGATCTGATGGATATTAGTAAACTTCTTTAGTTGAAGTTGATAACCAAATGGACACCCACCTCCTAGATCCCTTTTCAGGATTTATAAGGATTTTGGCAATTTAGACAATTATTTGACTATTTAATTGCAATCAAGTTATGAGGCTAGCTTGTTTGTTGGTTTGATTTTGATGTGATCGTTGAATTGCTTTATTCTTAATTATTAAATAAAATAACAAGTATTAGTAGTAAGTATAAATATTAATAGTAGTTTTGCTTTAGTGATATGTTTTCTTGACTTTTTTAATTAACAGTTTTAATAAAATTTATCAAGAGATACTGAATCACATTTCTTTCCATAACCAACATGGAAAAAAATTCTTCCGTCGAATTAGATACTGCCTCTTGGGGAGGTGGATTACCTACACCAATGACTGCAGCTGCTGTGTTTTAAGTGAAGACAAGCCTTGAGAAGCCAAGGGGTTATTTTGATACAAGCTAAAGTAAAGGCCCTGATTTTGTTGTCTAATGTAGGCAGAAATCCAATTGAAACCAAAGGAAGTTTAATTCAATCCTGCAAACACCCAAGTAGGCTTACTCCCCTTTAAGTAGTCTCAGGGAGGAGCTGCAAGGCTGAGTGGTGAGTGAGGGCTACATGATCAGACATAAATGTTTAAATCTGCTTTCCGTTAAGTCATCCTTGTAAATGTACACTGCTTAGACTTTTTGAAACTAAAGGTGTACCTAATCATCCCTCTCCTGCTGACATAGTGCTGTGTGCCCACTGGCAATTCAGTTGGTATAACTTATGTCATTCAAGGAGGTGTTTTTTCCACACCTCTGAGCGACATAGGTTATACCAACAAAAGTGGTATGTAGACATGGCCTACACCTATATATGGGAAACAGTGAAACTGAGTATTCACCAAGTCCCAGATTGTTAAAGGTATTTTGTACCTGATTCCCATTAATTTCAATGTGAGTTAGGTGCCTAAATGCTTTTGAGGATCTGGGCCCAACTGCTGTTAAATGCACAGAGTAACCAAACTGAAAAAAAAAAAAAAAAAAAAAACTTTTTCTAGTTTCTTTTTGTTACACAATCTTAAATTTCACTTATAACTAAAATTTTCAGAGAAAAATGTGATTTGCAAGTTGACAATATCCCTTTAAGCCTCTGAAGAAGCTCCTTGTGAATTAGCAAAAAGAAAAGGAGTACTTGTGGCACCTTAGAGACTGACAAATTTATTTGAGCATAAGCTTTCATGAGCTACAGCTAACTTCATTGAATGCATTCAGTGGAAAATACAGTGGGAGATTTATATACATAGAGAACATGAAACAAGGGGTGTTACCATACACACTGTAACAAGAGAGTGATCACTTAAGGTGAGCTATGACCAGCAGGAGAGCGGGGTGCAGGGGCGGGGGACCTTTTGTAGTGATAATCAAGGTGGGCCATTTCCAGCAGTTGACAAGAACGTCTGAGGAACAGTGTGGGATGGTGGGGGGGGAATAAACATGGGGAAATAGTTTTACTTTGTGTAATGACCCATCCACTCCCAGTCTCTATTCAAGCCTAAGTTAATTGTATCCAGCTTGCAAATTAATTCCAATTCAGCAGTCTCTCGTTGGAGTCTGGTTTTGAAGTTTTTTTTGTTTAAGAATTGCAACTTTTAGGTCTGTAATCGAGTGACCAAAGAGATTGAAGTGTTCTCCAACTGGTTTTAGAATGTTATAATTCTTGACGTCTGATTTGTGTCCATTTATTCTTTTACGTTGAGACTGTCCAGTTTGACCAATGTACATGGCAGAGGGGCATTGCTGGCACATGATGGCATATGTCACATTGGTAGATGTGCAGGGGAACGAGCCTCTGATAGTGTGGCTGATGTGATTAGGCCCTATGATGGTGTCCCCTGAATAGATATGTGGACACAGTTCGCAACGGGCTTTGTTGCAAGGATAGGTTCCTGGGTTAGTGGTTCTGTTCTGTGGTGTGTGGTTGCTGGTAAGTATTTGCTTCAGGCTGGGGGGCTGTCTGTAAGCAAGGACTGGCCTGTCTCCCAAGATCTGTGAGAGTGATGGGCTGTCCTTCAGGATAGGTTGTAGATCCTTGATGATGCATTGGAGAGGTTTTAGTTGGGGGCTGAAGGTGATGGCTAGTGGCGTTCTGTTATTTTCTTTGTTAGGCCTGTCCTGTAGTAGGTGACTTCTGGGTACTCTTCTGGCTCTGTCAATCTGTTTCTTCCCTTCCGCAGGTGGGTATTGTAGTTGTAAGAATGCTTGATAGAGATCTTACAGGTATTTGTCTCTTTCTGAGGGGTTGGAGCAAATGCGGTTGTATCGTACAGCTTGGCTGCAGACAATGGATCGTGCGGCGTGGTCTGGATGAAAGCTGGAGGCATGTAGGTAGGAATAGCGGTCAGTAGGTTTCCGGTATAGGGTGGTGTTTATGTGACCATTGTTTATTAGCACTGTAGTGTCCAGGAAGTGGATCTCTTGTGTGGACTGGACCAGGCTGAGGTTGATGGTGGGATGGAAATTGTTGAAATCATGGTGGAATTCCTCAAGGGCTCCTTTTCCATGGGTTCAGATGATGAATATGTCATCAATATAGCATAAAAAGTGTAGCAGCATTAGGGGACGAGAGCTGAGGAAGTGTTGTTCTAAGTCAGCCATAAAAATGTTGGCATACTGTGGGGCCATGCGGGTACGCATAGCAGTGCTGGTGATTTGAACGTATACATTGTCCCCAAATGTGAAATAGTTATGGGTGAGGACAAAGTCACAAAGTTCAGCCACCAGGTTTGTCGTGACATTATCGGGGATACTGTTCCTGACAGCTTGTAGTCCATCTTTGTGTAGAATGTTGGTGTAGAGGGCTTCAACATCCATAGTGACTAGGATGGTGTTTTCAAGAAGATCACCGATGGATTTTAGTTTCCTCAGGAAGTCAGTGGTATCTCGAAGATAGCTGGGAGTGCTGGTAGCGTAGGGCCTGAGGAGGGAGTCTACATAGCCAGACAATCCTGCTGTCAGGGTGCCAATGCCTGAAATGATGGGGTGTCCAGGATTTCCAGGTTTATGGATCTTGGGTAGCAGATAGAATACCCCAGGTCGGGGTTCCAGGGGTGTGTCTGTGTGGATTTGTTCTTGTGCTTTTTCAGGGAGTTTCTTGAGCAAATGCTGTAGTTTCTTTTGGTAACCCTCAGTGGGATCAGAGGGTAATGGCTTGTAGAAAGTGGTGCTGGAGAGCTGCCGAGCAGCCTCTTGTTCATATTCTGACCTATTCATGATGACGACAGCACCTCCTTTGTCAGCCTTTTTGATTATGATGTCAGAGTTGTTTCTGAGGTTGTGGATGGCATTGTGTTCTGCACGGCTGAGGTTATGGGGCAAGTGATGCTGCTTTTCCTCAATTTCAGCCCATGCACATTGGCGGAAGCACTCTATGTCGAAGTCCAGTCTGTTGTTTCGACCTTCAGGAGAAGTCCATCCAGAATCCTTCTTTTTGTAGTGTTGGTAGGATGGTCTCTGTGGGTTAGTATGTTGTTGAGAGGTGTGTTGGAAATATCCCTTGAGTCGGAGACATCGAAAATAGGATTCTAGGTCACCACAGAACTGTATCATGTTCGTGGGGGTGGAGGAGCAGAAGGTGAATTAGATGATTCTATAAGCCTGAGCCAATTCTGTCTGAGCTGAGTAATTGTACATTTAATAAAAAATGACTATGTCTTGTTTCCTGACAAATCTGACTCCTGTGCACTCACTCAAGATTAAAGCAAGGGTAGGTATGTTGATGGCTTGATTACAGACCCCTCTCCTTCCTCCCCCAAGTAATAAAGGGGGGGGCATAGTATCTCCTACTGTGTAATTAGTCCTTAGACATGATTCTCATATCTCAAAGGAATTTCATTTGTGCCACAATTTACCTATTAGGATATTATTCAAAAGCTGCACTGGAGTTACAACATATAACACTGTCAGAAGCGGCATACACAAAGCTATTCACCTCAGAGCTGACTGAATTGCCTTATGAATCTTACCACTTTAATTTCTTCATGAGATCAGATACGTACTGAATTTGTCTAAATTAGTCACATCTAGAAGCAAGGGTACTGCCTATATTTCCATAATGTTTCAAAGATTGAATATTATATGTCATGTAAATATTTCTTTTTTGTTTGTTTGTTTGAAAATTTTTAAAATTGCATAAATCAAGCACCCTTGGTCACTGACTGCTTAATGATCTGACTTTTTCACAAATGCAATATAAGTATCTTGGAAAATATGGGAGCCTCAAACACCGGAGGAAAAAGTGAGATTACTAGTGTTTTAAAAATACATATAGAATTGCTTCACCAATCTGTCAGGAAAACATATTTCATGAACTCAGTGACTATATAAATGGCTCACTCCCTAAAAGATTGATAGTTTCAGCATTTTAGTCAATGAGTATGGTTTCTATTTCCTTCCTTAACCCTATATTCAAAAAGCCTATGTTCTGTGTGTAGAAAAAGAACACTCCTCTATTTCTCCTCAAAATGCTTCCAGGTCTATGTGATTGATATCAGCATTTTTAACTGTGTCATGTTCTGGTTTACATGTTCTGTGTTAAAGAAAATTAACCAAGCCAGAGAAAGCTTTAGTTACCTTAGCAAAATATTGCACAGACATATGGATAATCATTGCTGTGAAACTAGCATAGAATGTTAAATTCATGGTTGGGCCTGATCCAAAGTCTTCTGCAGTCAATGGGGGACTTTCGATCAGGCCCAAAGTCTAAAATTAACAAATGTTGAAAGCATGCCTTTCTGAAAGGGATGACTTACTTAGATATTTCTATATGTAAATAATAAATATTTTGTACATATTGTGGACGATTGACTAAATATAACAGCATGAAGTCTGAACTGCAAGAAACCGTTATTGACATCAAATGGGAGCACTGATGGTTCTTAAGCCCATGATGTGCAATTATTAGAAGACCTACTGAACATGATTCAGCCTTAATGTTATTATATGAGACAGCATAAAGATAGCTATCCTGAGCACAGAATCTCCCACTGGGGAGTTCTATATGCATGAATGGCTAATGGATAGGGATTATTTTTTTTAAAATGCATCTCTTTCAGTTGTATGTTATTTAAGGATATGTATCTAATCCACAAGACAATTAAAGGCTTCAGGCCTCATTCACCACTTCCTAGCTCCTAGAGTAGTCATTTACATATGTGCAAAGTGGGTATGAAATGCTATTCTTCTGATTTGTTAGTGTTTTACACCCACCTTGAAATCATCAGGTGCAAATCAGTGGACAGTGAGATTCTTCGTCCGTAAATACATTGTATCTCCTCATTCTCAAATTAAATCTGGATCTCAACCTGATGAAAAATAGTGTCCACCATGTAAATCTACAGTATCTCAGATATTGTTACTTATCTGAAACTTAGACCTCTTCTTAATCAGATTCAAAGATGAAGCTATTTAATCATATTTCAAGCAAAATGTGTATCCTGTATGAAAATGCCATATCAGCTTTGTACTTAAAACAGTGTGAAAATGCTGTTCCAGCTCTTATGCAAAACAAAAATTGAGATTTGGTTTTATGAGCTGACAAAACCCAATTTTATTGCTAATTTAAAATACTAATTTATGGTAACAGTTAAGAGGATACATTTTATCATATATAAGGGGTTCCAGTCCTCTTTTTGTTTGAAAATTATTGTAGGTACTTCTATAGTCTAAATGGTAAATTAACTACATCTGCCAGATTTGTAAGATTCCTAAAACAAATGACCTCAAATACAAACCAATCTAGATACATGTATCTGCAATGAGACTAGGCTAAAATAAAGATAAACCAACATTTGTTATGCAATTTCCTTCTAAAATAATAATAATAAAAAAGACAAAGCTTCCTCTCTCTCCTCTCCCCCCCCATCTTTGTTCCTTCCTAAAAGCACAAATTACAAGTAAGTGGTTTAAAATGTAGACTCGGACTGAATGTACAATAGGAGTTAGGTGCCTAAGTTCCAGTTTTGGTTCCAATGAGATGCACAAAACTCCTGCCTAACCCCTATAGGTGCCTGAATTCACTCAGTGCCTAAGTTTTCAGAGTAAAGGTTCCTTCTGCACCTAAATTTCTTCCTCTGGGCATGCACATTTTTGCCTCATTCTAGGCATCTGGGTACCTGTGTCACATCTAAGCCCCAGAGAAATTCACAAACCAGGGAAGAATAGGTGTTTTGCTGCATGAGGGATTGGATTTGGTTGGTATGCTTAGAAGCTGCCTATTGGACTGTGTCCTGTTCAAAATTTGGCCTGGGGTGGAAATAGTGGTGGCAGTACTCACCTTACATCTTTTAGCCCTGTGATTAGAGCATTTGCCTGGGATGTGTAAAACCCAAGCTCAATTCATCCCCTCTGCCAGAAGGGGAGAAAAATTTCAAGAGGTGCCTCCTATCTCTTAGGGGAGTGCTCTAACCACTGAGTAATAGGATATTCTGATGTAGGTTTCCCACATGTCTCCTGTCGGAGCTGTTCCCCTATGGATAAATAAAGGAGTGATTGAAGCAGGGGGACTGGTCCTACAGTCTCCCACCTCTGAGGTGGATGCACTAACCATTGGACCACAGATTCTCTCTCTCTCTCTCTCTCTCACACACACACACACACACACACACACACACTGCCTCTCTTTCTTTCTTTCTTTCTTTCTTTCTTTCTTTCTTTCTTTCTTTCTTTCTTTCTTTCTTTCTTTCTTTCTTTCTTTCTTTCTGTCTGGCCCATGACTATTCCACACTGGATAGGTACTTAAATAGTCAGTGGGCCAGAAACAGAGAGACTGTGTGTGTGAGAATGATTCTGTAGCCCAGTGGTGAGGACACCTACGCAGGTCCAGTCCCCCTGCTCCAATCACTCTTTCATTATTTATCCAGAGTACAACAGCTTCAGCAACAGAGATTGAGGAGCCACACATCAGACTATCCATAGTTTAGTGTCAGAGCACTCGAATAATAGGTGGGAGATTCGTATTCAAATTCTTTCTCTTTGGGCAGAGGCGGTGAATTGAAACTGGGTTTCCCACACCCCAGACAAGTTCTCTAACCAGTGGGATAAATGTTATAAGGAGAGCGGTGGCCTCCACCTCCTGCTTTTTTCCAAACAGCATAGGTGCCCAACTCCAAAGAGGGTTCCTGCCTGTGAATCATAAGCAGATATAGGTGCCTGCCTCCATCCTGGACTTAAGCACCTATCTCTGTGAGGGGACAGAATTAGTACACCTTCCTGTTGTCAGCACCTCCCACTGGCTAGGTTACGCTGGCTTTTCTGGGTTGCAATCTATGGTCCCTTTCTCTCCCCATTCATTGTATAGGATCCTAATTCAGGCTTTGTGAATCACAGTGATTCTCCATGTGCCTAAAAGTTAGGTGTTGTGATGTTCAGCCTAATTTCTTTTGTGAATCCAGGCTTCTGGAGCTTGTGTATTGCAACACAAACCCTAGGTGCACATTTCAGGAGTTGTATCATGCATATATACTTGCACCCTATTCTTGAGTGACCCTATGAAAAGAAGTAATTCCAACTAAAGAGCACTTGTCCATCACATCATACCATCAAGAACCTGAACAACATCTGGTGTTTTCATTCTTTTCTTATTCTTGAGGTTAGCTGGTTTCTATCAAGTTGTGGCTTTTTCAGAAATTGCTCTGTTGTGTTAAAAAGCCAAGGCTGACTGATAGCAATGAGCTGGAAAGAGAATGTCATGCTGTATCTTTTCAGTATGGAAATTAACTTCCCAGTATTGATTCCAGTAGGTAGCTAATGTTATAGTCAATTTCTGTTTCAGAACAAGAAGGATTTACCATCTATTACTGAGGCATGATCAAGAATATCACAAACCTAGAGCACCATTAAGGGACAAATCCTTTGAAGCAGCACACAGCCTCAGTATCTGATCCCTCTTCCCTGCCCCTAATCCACCCTGGTGGGATCACACAGTGAGCCCTCACAGATCTGGACTCTGCAAGCAATGTGAAAACCCTGTAGAGCCTCCCCAAACTCTGCAAATTCCTGTATACTGGAACAACAAAAGGGGAAATAAAAGAGTGATGCCTCTTCAGAGAATGTTACAGTTGATCTCATCGTCTAGAAGTCAAATGTTTCCCCGCCCGACCATGGTGTGTTTAGCATCTCTACAAGACGAGCCAGTCATGCTAGTGTGCATGACAGAGTGCATTGTGATTAATTTTCCTCATTTTACAGACCACTATTATTTTCCCCTGTGAAACATTAGTTTTCTTTGCAGCAAATGCCTCTCTCCATTAATGTACCAGAAAGTCTTCTTGCACAGATGTCTGGCCTTCCTAGTCAGCCTCATCTCTTCATTTTCTCATTCTTCCTAGGTAACAGATCTCTAGGTAGGTGTCACACAACACCTGCCGTTATGGAAGGATCAATTTTTGGCTTTTATTTCATGTAGAGGTAGGCCTCGCCAAATCCTCAGATTGCTATCATATCAAATGCTGCTGATCTTGGGGAAAGCTTGGTTTCAGGTCTGGATCTTGTGGCTTGGATGCATCCCTGTAAAAAGTATGAACTCATATTCAGTTTGGAAATCCCTTACAAAAATGGTCAAGCAACCACATTAAAAGAGAAGAATGGATTGAAAATATTTGATTAGTCCCATATTCAATGAGCCACTTTTAATAGACTAAAAGTAATTTTATGGTTGAGTCTTTTCTGTTCAAAAGCTTGCAGAGATATCACTGTAGGTAATATATGCATATGCCATTATTAAAGAGGCTGTCAGGACACCTGTAGTAGGAAGAAAAGGGATGAAAACATATATTTGATTTTTATGTATGTTAAAAGATAAGAGGCAGGTTAAAATAATATCTGCAAGAGATTGATGTAAGCTGTGTTTCTTGAGAGAACAGATCTCTCTTGTTATTTAATACATTTTGAGTGCCAAACTGTCAGAAAAAAAATGACAGTGTAAGGTACCCTTGAGGTGCCTTAACAACATAACAGTTATGTACCTGCCAACTGCACCAATATGTCTGCTGAGGTACTGTTCTTGCACTCAATTATTAACTCCAGTACTGACATGAGAAAAAATGAATCCACTTTGTTTCAGACTGTCAGATATGTTGCACTTTCTGGCCTCTAATGTGCGATCTCAATGAAACATACAGAAACTGTTTATCTTTGGCTGTCAATGAAAAGGAGGAGAACATGCCACAACAAGAGGACACTCCATCAGACCCCACCCAATTCCCCAGAAGAGATGCATTTCTGATTGCTGTGATGGAAACATTTCAGAGAACCTTCAGCCACAGGCTTTTCCTAGCTCCTTTTTATTTATTTATTTGTTTTTAATTAGGAAGGGTTGTGGATGACATGTGCCTTACTCCAGTGATCCTTGGATGCTACAACAGCTACTTGGGGCCATTACAGCCCTCTCTAAATGAGAGCCCTCCTGAGGCTGCCCTAATTTATGCAGGGATTGAAAGAGCCCCCAGCAGACCGAGGCAGGGAGGAGGAACAAAGTTAGTCTAAAGCTCCCCTTTCCACAGCTGTGGTGAATGGAGCGCTGACACAACTGAGCATCTGAGTTGCCATGACATAAATTGTACTCAACATTTTTCTGATGCTTTCAGTCTACAGTGAAAGAGCCTATTTTCCAGCATAGTTGTCCTCCACATTCTGCTAAGAAATCTTTAGCAGCTAAATAAAGTGTCATCTATGCAAGTGGCACTTTCTGTAGTCTGAAAGCATTTCCCTCAAACAGAAGCCTGAGGGCTTGATTCTCCACAGCTCTGCGCCATAGCGATCAGAAGGCAGCATTGTACACCCATGTTGCACTGGTGTAAATTACCATACAAGGGCAGAGAAGAATTAGGG
The DNA here is from genome assembly GCF_965140285.1 of Lepidochelys kempii. Lineage (NCBI taxonomy): Eukaryota > Metazoa > Chordata > Testudines > Cheloniidae > Lepidochelys > Lepidochelys kempii. The sequence goes on from NC_136380.1 coordinate 88,898,439, forward strand.
CCAACTGATTCTTCCCTGCTTCTTTCTCCAGCTTCCCCTCACCCCTGCTCTGACTTTGAAATCTCTGATAGTTGGGAGGGTTAATGGAAAAAAGATGAGTTTGAGGGAACTAATCCACCTATTTAAACTTAATTTTAATAGAATATTATATATCTAGGGCCTGATCCACAGTCCACAAAAGTCAATTCCATAAACTTCATTACATTTTTAATCAGACCCTTAACAATTTTAATTATTACAACTATCAGTACCTCTTACTACAAGATGGTTGGTGACAGAATTTATTTGTCAGTTTTCTGTAATGATTTCTTTTGAGTGAAACGATGGTAACATTATTGTAGCTGTATTCTAACCAATCACTCTGTTTCTTGCTCTCCTAGAATGCACTGTGGACAAAACTTAAACTATGTTAGGTTTTAGTCATAGCCAGAGCAAACAGCGCTTATTGTCTTGCTACTGCAATTTGATTCTTGGGAGCCAACTAGTTTTACTGTCATGGCAATGTGATGATATCAACAAAATGTTGTTATGGAAGTTTGATCAGATAACAGAAAGGATACAGGGCCAGATCCTCACCTCGTGTAAATCTCTATAGTACCACTGAAGTCAATAGCACTATGCAAACTTAAAAGCCAATAAAATGTAGTTTTCTATCAGAGATTGTGTTCGTTCAGAAACTCATATATAAGAAGTGTGGAGAACTCATAGCTAGGCAAGAAAACTGCAGTAGGCTAAACTAAAGGAAGGGAATCATTTTTTTTTGGCTCTGAATTTATCAAGTCTACAGTTGTTAGTTTTAATCTATATATTTAGAAATCTATTAATTGATTCAGCCTTTAAATAGCTGTGCAATTGGAAATCAGGAAAAAAATATTCATGTGTAGTTGATTTACAAAAGATTTGTTTTAAAAGGAGGAGAAATGCAGGTCAGATTTTCAGTTTGGCACTGTGTCAGTCATGCACAGAAACTGAATGGCCTTATTGCACAGTGAACAAGATGCTTCTGTCCACATGACAACAGAGAGAAGCTTCGTGTTTGATTCCTGAACAGTTCTAAACTTGTGCATGCAGGTCCTGCTGCCTTCTTTTTTATAAAAGTGATTTTTAAGAAAATTATATATATATATATATATATATATATATAAATTCCATTTTTGTTTATAGTGAGCAGTTCTTTGATTTGCTTGAAAGGCACCCAAGAATTATTCCTTGTTGTGAACTGAAAAAAAATACAAAACTGTACATAATAAATAGTTAATATAAATCTAGCTAGACTTTGCTGTAAAATAAAGCTGCAGGGCTCCACACACTAAGCCACTTTTACCTCTTAACAGGAGATGCGCCTTTTTGCTGCTAATGTGTGGCAAAATGTAGAGAATTGATACAAACAACAACAAAATATCCCCCTACCCCATCCCCCTTCCCATATAGGAAAGTTACTGGCCATTGCATACTTATTTCTCTATTTCTGACAGGAATATTCAAAGCCACCACAGGAGCCAATCATATAAAAGAAATCAAACTCACTAGGTGCACTGATGTATTTACAGTTGATTCTCAGTAGCTTTCAAAATTGCCCTGGCTTATGAGTTGCAACACCAGTGATGTACAACATTTTATAGCAGCAGAACAAGGGAAGATTGTCCAAATTTGAGTAAAACTGTCAGATAGGGAAAGCAGCAGAAAGTTTTGTTGTTGTCTCTTAAATTGTTGGTAATTATATTTATACATATATTTTCCATCCACATACTGTAAAAATTTGATAAATGAAGTCCCATGTAAAAGATACTTAAATATTTGCAGGCATTGGGTGCCTATACAATTAAATATCTTTCATTTTTTTTTCTTTTCTTTTTTTCTTTTTAACTGATATTTAGTATGACAAAGCTTCATTTCCTTTTGTATTTATTATAAGGATATGGTAAGTGCAGTTGTAGACAATGTTCACATATGTGGTGTATGTACTAATACCTAATCAATACATATTAACCTTTATAACTATATAATCAGGTACTTAAAAAAGTAGTCCAATTAAATTAAGAGAAAAGAAAGAAGTACAAGTAACATAAAAGGTTTATCCTAGGTTAGGTACAGAATGGGCAGTGCCATACAGGCCTTTTAACCTGGCCCCCTAAAGGAATATGGTAATCTTCCTGCCACAGTTCAATCACACAGAGATCATGTTTCACTTGGGGTAAGACATATTGCCTGCAAACTTCCCCATGGCTTCCCACAGTGATCCCTGAGTTTTTTGTTAGGATTACTGCTGTGCTTTAGTCCTGATGGATGATACATTATTATAAGGCACTTTTATTTACAATGTTCTTATTTAAAATAGAATTACAGATTTTCTGTCCCAATCCAAAGTAATGTCATTTTATGTTTGCTGTTCCAGGACTTCCAGGTAGTCAGGCTCAGCATGTAAGTTAGCTTTGAGCTCAAAATACTCATTTTTAGTCTGCTCAAGCAACACCCTTCTTGGTCTGGAGTACATTAGTGTCTCCATTAACTTTAGCTCCTCATGTGTTCCAGGATAATGTACTTCCATGTCGGGCTGGAGCTGGACAATATTTTTTCTTAGATACTCAGTGATTCCTAGCTGCTGGAGTTCTCTTTCTTTCTCAAGAATGTTTCTGTATAAAGAGCTGGCATCTTGAAAGGTCAGAAATTCAGCTGATTGGTCTGTACATTTGTACTTGACATTTGAACCTGTGAGAGGAGAATTGTTCTCTCTTTCCAGAAGACTTCTGCAGAGATGTTTGGAATCATTCACATCCTTTTCATTTCCCTCCTCCTGTTGTTCTGTCTGTTTGGGGCTGAAGGATGGACTTCGATAAACTTGAACCATGGGGCTGATCATGCGTTGCTCATAGAGAGTTGGTGCTGGCCGCTCAGTTGTATGGTGTGTTGTTTTGTGACCATACATGCTGTACTGCAGATGAACTGGGCTACTGTCCCTCATATGTTCATCTGCCTGTTTCTTTTTGTGTCTTCTCCGCCGATGCAGAACAAGGACAACTATTCCTGCTGCACAAAATACAAGCATAATAAACACAATTAGGAGCCCTAGGATTAAAACAGAAAGTGGGACAGCATCTGTAAGTGATCGAAGAATAGTGATCGCAGTATTGGTTGTTGTAGAAGAAGTTGTCACAACTATAAAGCTAGCATGGGTTGGTAGGGCTTGGCTATTTATTAGTCCTGGGCATAAGACTTCAGTGTTCAGAGATTTCAATTCTTTTTTTGCTAGGTGCCCTGGGGATTTACAGAAAATGTCACCCATCACGATGTTCTTACTCAACTTTTGTATCCACTGCTGCAGCCCAACTGAATCACAAGTACAGTCCCAAGGGTTGTCCTCAAGTTCAATTTGTACAAGCAAATCCAGTTCATCCAAGACAGTGCTCACAGGCAAATGGGTAAACTGGTTTGTTTTGAGGTTTAGCCTGGCTAGTGGCACCCCTGAGAAAACATGGGGTGGTAAAGTTTGAAGAAGGTTGTTGTTTAAATATAACACCTTAAGTTTTATCATCATGTTAAATGTCCCTGGCAAAACTTCCTTGATGGCATTGTATTCAAGATACAAATACTCAAGGTGCTGAAGACCAAGGAAGAGACTCTGACTTAACTTTGTAAGATGATTGCCATTTAGATATAGCTTCTGCAATCTTGTTAGATTCATTAATGATCCTTCTTCAAGGATTTCAATACGATTGTTTCCCAAGTGAAGCATTTCCAGGCTAGCATAGTCCACCAGATCTGATTTCAGCAATGTTTGAATAATGTTTCCAGCTAGAATAAGCTTTCTAGGATTTGGAGGAGGGGGACCTAAATCAGACAAGCTTTCGATATTTCGCTCCTGGCAGTGAATTAGAACTCCTGACAGGATATGGCTGGTGCAGTGACAGGGTACAGGACAGTATATTCCTGGAAGCTGAGTAGCTGGCTTTGTGGCATGAAGCACTAAACCTGGTTCCTTGGTAGGAGCTTTCAGGACAGGGATCACCTTTGCTGGTAGGTGACTATCACTTATAGATGTGGTTACTACCCAGGGCAAGGACCCTGAAGGATCTTCAAGTTCATTTATAGGGTTAGTGGGACAGAGCAATTCTTTTTTTAATCTTCTTAGGATGCTCCCTTTGATAATAGGAGGGCTGTTGCACACAACATCACCTATTATAGACTGGGGAGGCATGTTTTCTAGCCATATCTTCAGCTGCAGTAAGTCACAATTACAGGCCCATTTGTTGTCTTCCAGCTGAAGGTCTAGTATTCGACCAATATGCTCTAAAAAGCCTACATATGGCAGAGTCTGTAACTGGTTTCCACGAAGATCTAAGTGGGTCAATGGCACAAAGCGAAATATATTAGGAGGGAGAAACTCAATGGCATTGTCATTTAAAATAAGAACTTTAAGTCTGTTGAGTTTGCTAAAGGCACTTGCTTCAATCACGGTGATGAAATTGTTGTCTGCTTGAAGAAACTCCAGATTTTCCAGTCCCTGAAAAGTATACTCTTTAAGTATTTCTAAAGAATTGTGATTGATATGAAGTTGCTTAAGAAGACTGAGACCATTAAAAGCTCCAGGCTCAATATCTACAATATTATTAAATCCAACGTGTAGTGAGATAGCATTGATGAGGCCAGCAAAATCATTCATATGTAACATGGTCAAGCCATTGTTCAGCAGGTTAAGATGGAAAGGCTGTGATGGTGGGACATTTATTTGTGATAACATTTTGATACCTCTTTCTTCACAGTTTATAATCAAGATATCATCCTTTTCTTCACAAGAACACAGATTCTCACAAGATCCTCTCGCTGAAGACAAAGAAGGCTGAGATTGGAGTAAATCCGAGGCAACCACAACTGAACATAACATAAAAATCCAGAGCTTCATTGTTGCCAGTAGGTTCTGTAAAATAAAAATGAACTGAGTGTATCATTTCATATTTAAAAAAAAACACTTGAAAGTACCCCAAGCTTACCTAAAAAACTTATCCTTAAAAAAAAGATATTGTATTCTATCAAATATTTTAATGATTCTTTAAGAAATGCAACACATGATTAGTTCTGACCATTAAATATAGCATGAAGGTCATAACACAGAAGCCCTTCAGTATTTTTAGGTTGTAACAACACAGCATGCAGGGCTCATGAAAATTATGTTCTTATTTATGGAGTGCCATATACGTACATGGTGCTTTGTAGGCAAACAAACAAGCAAACAAAAAGACAGGTCACTGCCCCAAACTGCTTCCATCAAGGTTAATATAAAATATTATATTTTCACCTTTGATGATGGGCTTGCAGTGCTGCAGTTTTTAGGAACTTGCAAGAGATAGATATTAACAGGCTACATGACTGAACAGAAGTTTCATAATAAAACAATCTCGGTTCGGTTCCAACAATCTATTGTCTATCAAATGTTTATTCAGCCAGCATGTGGAGGGCTTTTTCTTTGCCTGTTTCTGCAACTTATCTGTAAATTGAAATGGAACTTCTTCTGCAATCCTAATACCTCCAAAATTGAGAACAATTAGTGATTTTTCCTTTTGTTTAAATATGTATGTGCTGTGTTTATAGTTTAAATATAGCTGTGGGTAGATGTACATATACACCCTACCCACGCATTCATATCTTTAGAGAGATTATACACACGTTTTATACATATATGTATAATATATTTGTGCATTCAATATCTAAACTAAGTTTACTAGCAAAAAAAGAACAAGAGTGAAGTACAAATAGAAAGAAATAGGTAGGCAATATACAGTATATTGAATAGGAAATTTTCTTCTTAATAATGAATATCATTCTAAAATGCACAAAGCAAGAGATTTGTCATTAACAATTAGCAATGATGAATGACATCATCTGCAGTGTGTCATTTAAGCTATTATCTTGCAAATGATTGGTCTCAAACTTTAGGATGCATGAGAAATGCATCAGAACTGTCCAACTATTAAATCAGGAACAGAAACTGGTGAACATTATATATTTTCAATTAAGTATCTGTTTTGGCATGGTTCTCACTGAGATGAGATTAGTTTGTTACTGTTCATATGAGGGTTCTGCATGTTTCTTTTTTCATAGCAAGGTTGTCTAATTGCCAAAGAGCAAAGATACTTATTGTTGCATTAGATGAAGTCACGTCTGTTTATAATCTATTATTAAAGGAAATACTTCCACATTTCCAACAAGAAAAGGTTCCTACTCTGAAAAGATTGATTTGAAACACATTATTTCATTCAAGAATCCCCCTTCAGTGCACTATTTCTTCCAGAAGTGAACAATATTGCTTGAAGAAATCTGTGTCATAAAGGTCACTTGATCTTTTTAAGTGAGCTATTGAAACATGCTTTGCAGAGCAGAATGTCATCACACAATTAACCCGCAGAATTGCTGCTTTCTGAGGAAGTTGCAAGAATCTATGTAATTATGTTTATGAACATTCTCAGAATTTGGTCATATATTTTGGCATCCCATCAGCCATGTCTTATTCTTAGATGCATATCTTATTCTTACAGGACTACTCATTTAGGCTTCATTTAGCCTACTAATCTAGACTTCTCTTGCAACTTGATAAGAGGACTTTCACAGGAGGCACTCAGATACTACCCTTGTGAATGCTACTGAAATGCTTATAAATCAGTAAGCACCAGTTTGTGCACATTGAGTAATATCTTACTCCACAGTTGTCCCACAGATTTCAGTGGATAAAGGTGCTTCTCATCATGAGGAAAGGTGACAGAATCTGTCACTAAACTTATTTGATTCATGTATCTTTTTCAGTAGAAACAAAACATGTTTTTTGTTGGATCATAGAGTAGTTCTTGAACATAGTCTATTCTAGTTAACTGGTTTTCTAGTTAACTGGTTAAATGTAACTTACATCGTGTCTGAGCCTCTGGTTTTCCATAAAGTATTGGGAAACACCCAATATGCAGAAATCTTATTCCAAAGGATTCAGATTAATGCCACCATGATATTGTGTTCAAGAAAACTGTATTCATTCATTCACTAGCATTCTTTTCAGTAACCTAAGGTGAAAAATGAAGCTTCTGGTAACAGTTACCTATAACAAACCAATTTTGTTGCTAAGTAGCCTTTATTTTCTGTAACTTGTTTCTGTATCAGGGCACCAGCATAGTTGTGCATTGTATTTAAATTGTAGTTTTTATGAGGGCCCAGAGCAAAATCAAGTGAAATAAATCAAAATACATTAATCTGAAATGCATGTTGCATTTTAATACATATTTAAAAAATCATTTTTTTTAAAAAAATCCAAGACCTCTCATCATTTTTCAAAGATGAAAGTAAGAACATTTGTAACCAATTGGAACACATTCCTATTTTAATCATTAGCATACTTTTGCGGGGAACATTGCAAAAATTCTCTCTCTCTCTCTTGCTCTCTCTCACACACACACGCACACAGTAGAAAGACACTGGGAACTTCTACATATTTTGTAAGTATTGGGTGAGAACTGATTGGCATGTCTTTTTAAATGTTCAGTCTGTGCACACAGGAGCAAGTAAATCTAGCCTTAAATGGGCTCCACTCTTATTTTAAAATAGCAGATGCTTTACTGTAACAGATGATTAACATTGTGTTGAGAAAACTCACAGTAAAGATTGAATATACATTTTATTTTGAAATACTGGACTAATTATTATCCTGTTTCATTTAGTGAAGTGTTATAAGAAATATCAGGTGGTAACTTAGTTTTCATAACTGCTTACTGTAATTGTTCTTTTCACAGTTTTTATTAAAAAAGATTTGTGACTTCCAGAGTCTTTCCTACCAGGCAAATTTGCAGTATATATAGAAGTAGTGAGTTATGAGTCCCTTAAGGCAAATTTGCAATACGCTTGAGAAGCAGTGAAATAATAAAATCTTCTTTAAAAAAAAAAGTCTTTTTTATTTGATCTTACTCTTCATACAAATATGTGTAAAGTGAATAGGGAAGTACTCCAAAGCCTCCGGTAAAGAAAGGGGAATGTGCAGTATATAAAACCATTCAAGCCTTCTTGTTAATTCTGGATATAAGCACAGTTGGATGATGTATTTTAAGAGTAACGTCATACTTCAGAAAAACACTTCTTTAATCCATGCTACAGTCTAAAACTACTCTCTCTTTGCCAGCTGAGCGACTACATGTATTGAAAACTGTTCAGTGAAAAACGTACCCGGAACAGTGCTTGAAATATCAGTGGGTAAATCTATACAGATTTCTATCATTTAACTGTAAAGTTAACCAAAGTAATACAGAAAAATAAAATCAATTGGTGTGAAAGACCCAGAGAAAAAGTGAGGAAATTCACTTGAGATAATTAGCTAACTGGAAGCTTTCTTACCTGTACAGAAGCAACACTCCCTGACACGATCAATAATGCACAATTGGAGTAGATGTTCAAATGCAATTCAGGTTCTCTTTATAAAAAATGTACACTTTCTTCCAAATTTTCAGTTTGCTGCAAGCTTTTATACAGCTCCAGCTGCCTAAAGTTAAAAGTCCGTGTCAGAAAACAAAGTACAGAGCATTTCACTGGGAAAAAAAATAATACATAAAATCTCTCAGGCAGAGTGCACTGTATACCATCCTGAAAGCAGTTGTCCCTTTTCCTCAATTAAAATTCACAGCATACTTCCCATCTATGCTGACTTTTCTGCATATAGTTAACCATTTGCAAGCTTTTGGATGCAGTAAATAAACAAGATGTTCAGCAGAGCTTAAACTGACCCCTCTTGGTTTGTTAGATTTTTAGATCCAAGCTGCTTCTGCTTCTGTGTTCTCTCTCTTCTTTCTAGTCTTTCTTGTTACCTCAGTTTGTTATTAGTCAGATTGCCAGGGGCTGGGAGGTAGGCGTAAATAAAAAGACTTCTTGGCTTTTGGCTCAGCCTTTAAGCCCTTCCCCTTCCCCATCAGAGAGCTTTAATCTGCCAGTGTCATTTAACACAAGATACAGCTCCACCTTGGGACAGCTCAGCTCCACCTCCTCCTGCAATTTGTCTCACCTCCTCTTTTCCTGTTCTAATTGAACCTTCTGAAAATAAAATCCAGCTAAATCTTCTGTAGATCACTTAAGATCTATTAATGGCTGATTCTGCAAGACAATAAATCTCTACCACAGCTCCTGCAGCTTTTTCTGTTTGCAGACATACAGTAAATGTAAGATCTTTTTGATATGTATTTTAAATGCTGAAAATACCCCCGAACCAAATGCACAAATCCTTGTTTTCCACCCAACAGTAGCTATCATAAGACAAGGGAAAAGCTTATCTTCCTCTGGAACAAAATGCCTGTGATAATGATATGAAGGATTTATAAAAATGTAAAGCTGCACATTAGATCTTTACTCCAGTTCATGCAATGTGGTAGGTTAAATAGTTGCGAGGGGTGTGTGTGTGTATGTGTGTGTGCAGCAAAAAATGTTTATGGTACATTGGTGTTTATGGTCATAGAGTGATTGCAGCGAGTGCACTTTAAAAATCCCCCCTCTTCTCTAGTGGAGGGAGTTTCAGCTTGATTTTAATTGACTGTTTTCCAGATGTTAGGATAATATATTGGTATTAATGCACATGGTGTTGTATTATTTTTGGCATGAAACAACGTGTTTACAAAAAACGACTCTTTTTCCTTCTTGAAATCAAGCTAATATTGAGATAATATTTACTTTGGGGTTCTAAACAAGTAATTATTAATAACTGTTTATTATGTGGAAGAATGCAAGGATTGTATGTCCCAGAATTGTTATCAGCCAGATTCTGACATCCTTATTCATGCTGAGTATTGCATTACTCTATGAGTAGTCTTGTTGACTTTGTAAGGGCTATTTGTGGAGTCAAATACTATTCTATGTGACTAGGATTATCAGAATCTTGTCCAGTTGTAAGTGTACATTAATTTTAGGTTCAGCATAATTAGTTCTTCATTATTTCATTCCCTATGTATAAAATACTGTTATTTTTTAAAAAAAAAAACATTTCAGAATGATTAGAGATAAGAAATAATTCATCACAAATAATGTATTCAATAGACTTTAATCCTTTTTTCTGCTTACAGATATCCACAAGCTGATCTCAGTTTATTCAAATGTATGTCTTACTTGACAACATTTGACAAACATTTTGAGAATCTTATTTAAATCACCAGATTGATTGCAAATGGTTTTCTGTGAATATACTGGGGTTCTTGGCTAGTTATGACTGGTCAAAAAAGTTAAATGATATTCTTTCTGATTTGCACTCCGGGTATGAATACTTGTGCCTAGTATTAACGTTTGCTTTTTGGTTGTTCAAGACAGTAAAACAAATAAAAAATGTTCACAGAAATAAACCACATTAATTTAAAAATTTGGCAGAGTAATCATGGAACTTTTTTGTAGTCTCTCCCGCTTCTAAAATTAATGGGCCAGTTCAGGCGTGTCAGCTGGCTTTATAAAAATATTGCCATTGACTTTTTTTCCCAAAAAACCTTTAAGATTTAATACCTGGTAAGTGATTTTTATTAACTAAGGTCTTGATCCTGCAACTGCTTCTGCATGGACAGACCCCTGAACTTATGTGCGGACAAGGTCCAATAATGTATTCATTGCAGTGAAATTCAAGTATTTCCTTATGTCTCTGTTATCTAGTAATCAAAGAAAATAATTACAACTAATGTGACTAGTGATCCTGCACTCGGGTATATGTCGATGAACTCCCACGTCCATACAGAAGTCCATTGGGTCTTCAGTGGGACTCCATGCAGTTGCAAATATCTGACCATATAGCTCCAACCACAGGACAGCATCTGTACACCTAATTTTAAATTATATAATTGAAGCTAACAAAAGGTCTAAATAAGAAAGGACAAAATCAATTGCTTTGCAAGAAAAAATTACCAGTCCAAGGAAACTTAATTTTTAAAGTACCTAATTGCAAAATGTAATTGAGAGATGTTCTCCCTAAACAGGGCTGCTCTTCAAACATTCACCTTATCAATCACTTTCACTGTTCTAAAGTTTGTGAAGCTGCACTAAAATATCCACAACTGTCAGCCTCATTTATTTCCCAAAGGACCTAAAGGTTTTATGGCACTCATTGTTCTTTACCTTTTCACAAAGTACAGTATCTTCTCCCAAGAGTGGCAGGTTTGTAGAAATTTTTGTGGTGCCCAGAACCCGCCCCCTAAACTCTGCCACCCCCACCTGCCTAAGGCTCTGGGAGGGAGTTTGGGTGGCAGGAGGAGGTTTGGGGTGTAGGCCCTGGGCTGGGGCAGGGGATAGGGGTGCAGGAGGCTTGCAGGGTGCAGGCTCTGGGAGGGAGTTTGGGTGCAGAAGAGGTGAGAGATTGGGCTCTGGGAAGGAGTTTGGGTGGGGGAAAGAGCCTGGGGTGCAGGCTCTGGGATGGAGTTTGAGTGTAGGAGGAGGCTCCGTGCTGGGCAGTGGGTAGGGGTGCAGGAGGGAGTGGGGGTGCAGGCTCTGGGATGGAGTTTGGGTGCGGGCTCTGGGCTGGGGCAAGGGGTGGGATGCAAGAGGGGGTGAGGGGTGCAGGCTCTGGGAGGGAGTTTGGGGGCAGAAGAGGATGTGTGGGAAGGGGTGGGGGTACAGGCTCTGGGACAGAGTTTGGGGATGGGAGGGGGTCTGGAGGAAGGGGGTGCAGGCTCTGGGAGGGAGTTTGGGGGTGGGACAGTGTGCGGAGGGAGGGAGTGCAGGGGTGAGGGCTGTGGGGCTGGGGATGAAGGGTTTGGGGTGTGGGGTGAGGGCTGTGGGGTGGGGATAGGGATGAGGGGTTCATGATGGAGGATGGGGCTCAGGACTGGGGCACAGGGTTAGGGTGCAGGAGGATGAGGGCTCTGGCTGGGGCTGGGGATGAGGAGTTTGGGGTTTTGGAGAGGCTCAGGGCTAGGACAGAGGGTTGGGGAGTGTGTGTGGGGGGGTGAGGGCTCTGGCTGGGGGTGCAGGCTCTGGGGTGGAGCAGAGCTGGGGATGAGTTTGGGGTGCAGGCAGGCTTCCGTGGGTGTGGAACCAGAGAGGAGGACTCCCCTCAGCCCTCTCCCCACCAGCAGCAGTGAGCTCCGGGTGAGGGTTCCCCTTTCATAGAATCATAGAATATCAGGGTTGGAAGGGACCTCAGGAGGTCATGTAGTCCAACCCCCTGCTCAAAGCAGGACCCATCCCCAATTAAATCATCCCAGCCAGGGCTTTGTCAAGCCTGACCTTAAAAACTTCTAAGGAAGGAGATTCTACCACCTCCCTAGGTAACGCATTCCAGTGTTTCACCACCCTCCTAGTGAAAAAGTTTTTCCTAATATCCAACCTAAACCTCCCCCACTGCAACTTGAGACCATTACTCCTTGTCCTGTCCTCTTCTACCACTGAGAATAGTCTAGAACCATCCTCTCTGGAACCACCTCTCAGGTAGTTGAAAGCAGCTATCAAATCCCCCCTCATTCTTCTCTTCTGCAGACTAAACAATCCCAGTTCCCTCAGCCTCTCCTCATAAGTCATGTGTTCCAGACCCCTAATCATTTTTGTTGCCCTTTGCTGGACTCTTTCCAATTTTTCCACATCCTTCTTGTAGTGTGGGTCCCAAAACTGGACACAGTACTCCAGATGAGGCCTCACCAATGTCGAATAGAGGGGGATGATCACATCCCTCGATCTGCTCGCTATGCCCCTACTTATACATCCCAAAATGCCATTGGCCTTCTTGGCAACAAGGGCACACTGCTGACTCATATCCAGCTTCTCGTCCACTGTCACCCCTAGGTCCTTTTCCGCAGAACTGCTGCCTAGCCATTCGATCCCTAGTCTGTAGCTGTGCATTGGGTTCTTCCGTCCTAAGTGCAGGACCCTGCACTTATCCTTATTTCCCCCCCTCTCTCCTCCAGCAGCACACTCACCCCGAACCACTGTCACTGCATGTGCTCCTAAGGCCCCTCTCAGGTCCAGAAAACCCCTTGCCTCCTCTGTGGTGGGTGCGGGGGGTGGGGATGCTGCCATCATGTGTGTGCCCCCTCCCCTGCTGCTGCCCCTCACTGTAGCCTCACTGGGGGTGAGGGATGGGGCTGCCCCTTGCCCAGTGTGGGGCAGGAGAGGTGACTGTGGGCTGGGGGGCCCCCTGTGCTGGTGGAGTGTCCTGTCGGAAAAGTGAAGGGTTCGAGGCAGAAGGGCAGGGGCAGGGTCAGCCTGCCCTGTCACTAGTGGAAGGGGAGCACTAGGACCCTGTGGTGGCAGTTGATGCCCGGAGCCAGAAGAGCGGAGGCAGCATGGAGCTTCAGGGGAGAGGCAGGGATGCTCCAGGGGCCTGGGGGAGGTGCACGGGGGCAGCAAGTGGGGCCGGGACACACTCGGAGGAGGTGCGGGGCGGGGGAGCAGGCAGGGCTGGGGGAGAGACCTGGCCCCAAACATTGGTGGAACTGGGCCCCGGGCCCTGAATATTGCTGGAGCCCATACAACTTGCCTCCCCTGACTTCTCCATATTACAAATAAGCACACAATATCTTTCTTACCATACATACTTTCTGTGTATTTTTTTCCAGGGCCAGAGAATTCTCTGCATTATTATATGTACACATAAATATGTAAATTATAATACCTGTAGAGATCCAACTTCAATCCATGAAAACAGGGATATCCAGAATTAAGGCCTTGTGTTTCATTCTTTATCCAGTTGTTGTGAATCATTCTTTGTTATATCATATCTTGTATGTGACATTGCACATTGACCCTGCTAGATTTAGGCATTTCATATAAGTTTAAGAAAAAAATTACTTGACTCTGAATTGCATGATTTGTAAATTTCAATATAATCAAAATATGGCAGAAGTTCACCTGGCATTCTCTATTTCCCTCTTAATTCTGTGTTACTTAATGGTACCCTCACTCCAATTTCACAGAGATTGGAAGTTTCTCCTTTGAAGGGTAGGTAGAAGTCCTTAGAAAACAATATCAATCCTTTGCACTCACTCTCATCCAAAACATGAGTGCACCACCTCCAAAATACTTCCAAGAACTTTGTCAAATTGAGGGATATTGGATCCAAACTTGGGAATGAGACTCAAAGTTATGTTGGACCCTGTAACATTACTTTGCTATAGATATTTGTCTATTGTTTGTATATTTTTTTAATTACAATGTTTAAAAACACAAGAGAGCACAACAAGGGAGAGGGAAATCTATCACTGAAATAACTGGTTCTTCAGTTAATGGTGATAATGGCTCCTCTGGTGCATTTACTGTCTCAATGGAAATGTAGAAGAATCTCCCATTATTCACAGTTCATCCACACCTATCAATATGCACTTAACCAGCCATTAATCTGCATATAGAATGCTTGAGCTAAATACTGCCTCTTACCATATTTGCAACCAAGCCATTGGTTTGTCTGCAGTGTACGGGATCAGATTGTATTGGTGGGCTCTCAAGTGCTCCCTTTTTCTACATTTCCGATGAGGAAAGGGAAATTACTTACCTCTGTAACTGGAGTTCTTAGCCCTGGTCTACACTACGAGTTTAGGTTGGATTTAGCTGCATTAGATCGGTTTAGCCCTGCACCCATCCACACTAGGAAGTCATTTTTTCCCGCCTTTAAGGGCTCTTAAAACCGGTTTCTGTACTCCTCCCGGACGAGTGGATTAACACTGAAATCAACCTTGCTGGGTCCAATTTAGGGTATTGTGTATGCAATTCGACGGTATTGGCCTCTGGGAGCTATCCCAGAATGTTCCATTGTGACCACTCTGGACATCACTCTCAACTCAGACGCACTGGCCAGGTAGACAGGAAAAGCCCCACGAACATTTGAATTTCATTTCCTGTTTGACAAGCGTGGAGAGCTGATCAGCACAGGTGACCATGCAGAGCTCTTCAGCAGAGATGACCATGCAGTCCCAGAATCGCAAAAGAGCTCCAGCATGGACCAAACGGGAGGTACTGGATCTGATCGCTGTGTGGGGAGACGAATCTGTGCTATCATATCTCTGTTCGAAAAGACAAAATGCCAAAATATTTGAAAAAATCTCCAAGAGCATGAAGGACAGAGGCTATAACAGGAACCCATAGCAGTGCTACATGAAACTTAAGGAGCTCAGGCAAGCTTACCAAAGAACCAGAGATGCAAAAGGCCGCTCTGGGTCAGAGCCCCAAACATGCCGCTTCTATGATGAGCTGCATGCCATTCTAGGAGGTGCCCCTAAACTACCCCAGCCCTGTGCGTGGACTCCGTCAATGGACTCTCACGCAACAGGGATGCAGATTCTGGGGACAAGGAAGATGGTGAGGAGGAGGAGGTTGAAGCACAGCAAGCAAGTGGAGAAACTATTTTCCCCGACAGCCAGGAACTGTTTTTCACCCTGGATGTAGTACTCTCCCAACCCACCGAAGGTGGGCTCCCGGACCCTGAAGGCAGAGAAGGGACCTCTGGTGAGTATACCTTTGTAAATATAATACAAGGTTTAAAAGCAAGCGTGTTTAATGATTAATTTGCCCTGAAGACTTGGGATGCATTCGCGGCCAGTACAGCTACTGGAAAAGTCTGTTAACGTGTCTGGGGATCGAGCAGAAATCCTCCAGGGACATCTCAATGAAGCTCTCCTGGATGTACTCCCAAAGCCTTTGCAAAAGGTTTCTGGGGAGGGCAGCCTTATTCCGTCCTCCATGGTAGGACACTTTACCATGCCAGGCCAGCAGCACGTAGTCTGGAATCATTGAAGAACAAAGCATTGAAGCGTATGGTCCCGGAGCATGCTGGCATTCACACAACATCCATTCTTTATCGCACTGTGTTATCCTCAGGAGAGTGATATCATTAATGGTCACCTGGTTGAAATAGGGGAATTTTATTAAGGGGACATTCAGAGGTGGCCATTCCTGCTGGGCTGTTTGCTTGTGGCTGAACTGAAATCATCCCCGCTGTTAGCCACGCGTGGGGGGAGGGGTGAAGCGATAATCGCAGAGAATTGGGGGGGAGGGGCGGGACTAGTTGCGTTTGTGCTGCACGTTAACCCAAAAACCTCAGCCCCTACTTTTAAATGGCCAACCCATTTTAAAGGGCTAACCCAACGGATGCTTGGTATGGGAAATGAGGGTGCTGCTATTTGAAACCATTCCCACAAGTTAGGAAGGTTAAAGAAGCCAAAAGACTGTGGCCTACCATGTCTGCCTGCAAGCCGAATTCTGTTGTCTGCCAGCCCTGCCTGTGTGATCTCTCACACCATACCGGCAGGCCCTCGATATAAGAGGCAAAATGCCACCTGTAAAAAAAGCACTCGTGCTATGTAATGTTAACAGCTTGGTTCACCGTGAAAGAGTCTACCCATTGTTCTCTAAAATGTGTCTTTTTAAAGACTAATCTCCCTTTTTTTCCCTCCTGCAGCTGCAAATGTTTCAATGATTTCCCTATCATCTCTGTCCCAGAGGCTATCAAAGATTAGAAGCTGAAAAAAATGCACTTGCAATGAAATGTTCTCTGATATCATGCAGGCCTCCCATGCTGAAAGAGTCCAGCACAATGCGTGGAGGGAGACAATGT
This sequence comes from Lepidochelys kempii, assembly GCF_965140285.1. NCBI lineage: Eukaryota > Metazoa > Chordata > Testudines > Cheloniidae > Lepidochelys > Lepidochelys kempii. The sequence goes on from NC_136380.1 coordinate 88,914,961, forward strand.
CAGAATCCAGGAAAACACAAACTGAACGCAAAGACAGGAGGGATGACTGAGAGGAGAGGAGTTATGAGCAAGAGGAGAGGTGGCAGCACAGTGAGGAGAGGCGGCAGGATACAATGCTGAGGCTACTGGAGGATCAAACTGATGTGCTCTGGCGTATGGTTGAGGTGCAGGAAAGGCAGCAGGAGCACACACCGCCGCTGCAGCCCCTATGTAACCAACCACCCTCCTCCCCAAGTTCCATAGCCTCCTCACCAGACTCCCAAGAACGCGGTGGGGGGGCCTCTGGGCACCCAACCACTCCACCCCAGAGGACTGCCCAAGCAACAGAAAGCTGGCATTCATTAAGTTTTGAAGTTCAGTGTGGCCTTGTCCTTCTGTCCCCGCATCCTCCTCCACTCCACCCGGTACTTCCCTCCTCCCCTACTCCTCCTGGGCAACCTTGGCAGTTATCCCCCCATTTGTGTGACGAATTAATAAAGAATGCATGAATTTGAAACAACGATGACTTTATTGCCTCTGCAAGCGGTGATCGAAGTGGGGAGGGCAGGGCGGTTGGCTTACAGGGAAGTAGAGTGAACCAAAGGGGCGGGTTTTCATCAAGAAACAAACAGAACTTTCACACCGTAGCCTGGTCAGCCATGAAACTGGTTTTCAAAACTTCTATGATGCGCAGCACACCCTACTGTGCTCTTCTAACCGCCCTGGTGTCTGGCTGCGCGTACTCAGTGGCCAAGCAATTTGCCTCAACCTCCCACCCTGCCATAAACGTCTCGCCCTTACTCTCACAGATATTGTGAAGCACACAGCAAGCAGTAATAACAATGGGAATACTGGGTTCGCTGAGATCTAACCGAGTCAGCAAACTGTGCCAGCATGCTTTTAAACGTCCAAATGCACATTCTACCACATTTCTGCACTTGCTCAGCCTAAAGTTGAACAGCTCCTGACTACTGTCCAGGCTGCCTGTGTACGGCTTCATGAGCCATGGGAGCAAGGGGTAGGCTGGGTCCCCAAGGATAACTATAGGCATTTCAACATCCCCAATGGTTATTTTCTGGTCTGGAAAGAAAGTCCCTTGCTGCAGCCGTTCCCACAGAACAGAGTTCCTAAAGATGTGAGCGTCATGTACCTTTCCTGGCCATCCCACGTTGATGTTGGTGAAATGTCCCTTGTGATCCACCAGTGCTTGCAGCACCATTGAAAAGTACCCTTTTCAGTTTATGTCCTGGAAGTCTTGGTGCTCCGGTCCCAAGATAGGGATATGGGTTCCGTCTATCACCCCACCACAGATAGGGAATCCCATTGCAGCAAAGCCATTCACTGTGACCTGCACATTTCCCAGAGTCACTACCCTTGGTAGCAGCAGCTCAGTGATCGCGCCGACTACTTGCATCACAGGAGCCCCCACAGTAGATTTGCCCACTCCAAATTGATTCCTGACTGACCAGTACCTGTCTGGAGTTGCAAGCTTCCACAGGGCTATTGCCACTCGCTTGTGAACTGTGAGGGCTGCTGTCATCTTGGTATTCTTGTGCTTCGGGGCAGGGGAAAGCAAGTCACAAAGTTCTATGAAAGTGCCCTTATGCATATAAAAGTTTCGCATCCATTGGGAATCGTCCCAGACCTGCAACAGTATGCGGTCCCACCAGTCTGTGCTTGTTTCCTGGGCTCAGAACAGGCATTCCACATCATGAGCCTGCCCCATTGCCACCAGGATGGCCAAATTGCTGGGGCCCGTACTTTGAGAGAAGTCTGTGTCCATGTCTTCATCACTCTCCTCACCGCACTGCCATCGCCTACTTGCTTGCTTTTGCAGGTTCTGGTTCTGCATATACTGCATGATAATGTGTGTGGTGTTTAGAGCGGTCACAACTGCCGTGGTGATCTGAGTGGGCTCCATGCTTGCTGTGGTATGGCATGAGCAGGAGAGCAGAGTGGCAGCAGAAGCAGTGGGTGGATGACGATGCTGACAGCAATATGGCGCCTGCACGGAAAAAGGCATGAAACAATTGTTGGCTGTTGCTTTCATGGAGGGAGGAGCAAGGGGTAGGCTGGCAGCAGACAGTGCTGCTGGCTGGGAAAGCAGCCTGAAGCAGAATGGCCCCCTCAAGGATTGAGCTCACAACCCTGGGTTTAGCAGGCCAATGCTCAAACCACTGAGCTATCCCTCTGCCAGTTTTCCAGGCAGGACTGAATCTCCATTAGACAAAACTTAAAGAAGAGAATGACCTGAGTCACTCCCATTTATGTGCAGGAGCCCCTGACAGATCTTACCAAGGTCTGCTAGGAGCACCCATGTCTGCCCAGTTGCCCCTAACAGACCTCACTGAGATCTGCCAGGAGCACCCATGTCTGCCAAGGCGCCCTGACCGACCTGACCAAGGCCGGCCAAGAGCACCCAGGAGATGACAAGGACAGCTACTAGTGGTACTGCACTATCTGCTGCCAAAAGACAATGAGCTGCTGCTGTGTAGAAATGCAGTCCCACGTCTGCCAGCACCCAGGAGACATACAGTGATGGTGAGCTGAGCAGGCTCCATGCTTGCCGTGGTATGGCATCTGACGGGTAACCCATGAAAAAAGGCAAGAAACGATTGTCTGCTGTTGCTTTCACGGAGGGAGGGAGGGAATGAGGGCCTAATGACATGTACCCAGAACCACTCGTGACAATGTTTTTTGCCCCATCAGGCATTGGGATCTCAACCCAGAATTCCAATGGGTGGCGGAGACTGCAGAAACTGTGGGATAGCTACCCAGAGTGCAATGCTCCAGAAGTCGACGCTAGCCTCGGTACTGTGGACGCACTCCGCCGACTTAATGGTCTTAATGCTCTCTAGTGGGGCACACACACAATTGACTGTATAAAATCACTTTCTAAAAATTCTACTTCTATAAATTTGACCTAATTTCGTAGTGTAGACATACCCTTAGAGATGTATGGTCCCTATCCGTTTTCTTCTGAGGGATGCGCATGCATGCCATTCACCTGAGACCAAAGAATTCTTGTAAGTAGTGTCTATTTATCCACACCTGTGCCCTTGCTCTTCTCATGCACTACACCAACCGCCTCTTCAGTTCCTTCTCTTACCATGAATCAGACATGATCCGACATGATCCAAAACAGAGTGGAAGGAGGGTGGGTGGTGGGTGATAGAATACAGATAGGGACCATGCATCTCAAGGAACTCCAGTTACAAAGTAAGTAACTTCACTTTCTTCTTTGACTGCTGGTCCCTATGTGTATTCCACTGTATGTGACTGATAAGCAGTACTCAGAGAGGAGGAGAAGGCTACTAGGATGCAGGTGGTATAGCTGCTTGTAGAACCGCTCTCCAAAAGGATGCATCAGTGGAGGAAGCTTGGACCAAGGCATAATGTCTCAGAAATGTGTGGATGAAATTCCATATTGCTGCCTTACAAATATCAAGCAGGGATACCTCTTTAAGTGATGCTACTGAGTCTGCTTGCACTCTTGTAGAGTGAGCCTTTACCCTGTGCGAGGGAGGAAGATATGCCAACTGACAAAGTTGGATACAGCCAGAGATCCACTTAGAGATTCTCTGAAAGGAAATAGGTTGTCCTCGGACTCATTCTGCTATGGCAACAAGCAGGTGAGTGTTGTGTTTCTGATCTATTTTGTTTTCTCTAGGTAAAATGCCAATGCTTGTCTGACATCAAGGGAATGAAGCCTCTTTTCTTTTCTGGAAGCATGCAGCTTCAGAAAAGTACATTTAAATGGGTAGTCTGATTATTGTTAAATTCTGAAACTACCTACGGGATGAATTTCAGGTGAAGTCATAGCAAGACTTTGTTTTTATGCACTATTGTATATGCAGGGTCCTCCATTAGGGCCCCAAGTACACCCACCTGTGTGGCTGAAGTGATGGCAATGAGAAAGGAGACCTTCACTGTCAGGTGAAACATTGGACAACTAGCTAGTGGTTCGAAGGATGTCTTGATGCATATCAAAATTACAAAATTAAGGTCCCAGGGAGGGGTTCACTTTGTTACCAGTGGAAGGGTTCTAAGTAATCCTTTTAAGAACCTAGATGTGGCTGGATGAGTAAAGACAGAGTAGCCATCCATTGGTGGGTGACATGCACTGATTGCCACCAGGTGAACACGTGGTGGACTAAGGGAAAGACCTGTCATCTGAGGAGAAGGATGTAATCCAAGATAGCAGGACTACCCGCTGTCTCTTGAGACATGTGATGTCACTGGGCTCAGATAAACTTTTTCACTTGCCTAGATAACATTTGCTGTTGGAGTCACTTCTAATATTAAAAATGACTTGCACAACTTCGGAAAAGGAAATAATTCATTTACTACACATCCTTCACTGTCATAACTCCTAAATAAACTTTAGCTCCTTAGTCTATTAATAAAACATGAAGCAGCAGCTGTAAATAACTTTTTTGGATATGGAGAAAGTCAAATGGTTCTTTTTGTGCGTAAAAGTGAACATGCTGCCTATAGAGGTGATTATATTTTATTTTCTTTGTTGTGAGAGTAAATTCTACTAGCATTTCCTTCATTTAAACCAATTTTGTCCTTTTAAAACTCTATAGTGAATTTAAAACTGATATTTTGCTGCTCTTTTCCACTCACAGATGGAGAACTCCCAGTTCTACATGATGTAGGAAGAGCATAATATCAGAGTCAAGATTTGCCATGCAACTCTGAGAGGATCTTTTTGCCTAAGGATTATAATGCTGATGTGAATGAATCTTTTACAGTCCTTTATAATCTGTGGCATTCTTTCCTCTCATTGTTTGATATTATTTCTCACCCCCACTTTCCCTGCAGTTGCCGGAATGAGCTTTGGCATATTTGAATATTATGGGTCCAAACCTCCGGAATCTGCTGAGAACACAAGTCAGCAGATGGTGTACAAAGGTGGCTCAAACCTTAAAGCAAAGGGCAGGTTACATCTTGGGGGCTTCTATAATTCACACTTGCTGTAATTGGCTCCAAGAAGCATCCTAACAATGTCCCCTTTGTTCCAGACAGCTCTTTTCCCGCCCCGTTGCACTGGCATCAGAGGCAAGTAGTATAAGAGCTGCTTCATTGACTCTAAGCCTCTCCACCCTTATAATTAAATGATACCCAGTAAAAAGGGTGTTAAAGCCAGATTACACAAGCAGTGTGATGCAAAGCAGCCATGCCACACTGGCAGGTGAAATCCTCAGCTAATTGCAGTCACTAGCAAAACACTCATTTGCTTTCAATGGGGCCAAAATTTCACCAGAAGATTAACCCCTGTTTCCTCTAGACTTTCAGTTGATGACACTATATTTTGTTATAATTTAAATAAAAACACATTTGTTACTTTATTCTTCCAGTGACTCTAGCTGTATTTATTTTTCTTTGATTATCTTCTGTTATATGTTATAACCAGCCAATAAGTAGTCACCTAACACCAGCTCTTTCACTATGGTTATAAGTGTTCCATTTGAAATAACACCAGGCTTTCTGGTGGCATTTTGGTTCTTCTGAATGGATTTTCAAAGTCAATGGGAGTTGGGTGCCACAGTGTTGTAGGACACTTTGAAAACACTAGCCTCTAGTTCCAGTCCTGGGCACAACCCATACGTTTTGAAATGCATGAAAATGAAATGTAACCTTAAAATACTTATCAGACTGCCTATGATCCAGTCCTTCATTCTATACACAAGCAACACTTCCATTGATTATCATTAATGATCTGGAGGATGACGTGGACTGCACCTCCAGCAAGTTTGCAGATGACACTAAACTGGGAGGAATGGTAGATATGCTGGAGGGGAGGGATAGGATACAGAGGAACCTAGACCAATTAGAGGATTGGGCCAAAAGAAATCTGATGAGGTTCAACAAGGACAAGTGCAGAGTCCTGCACTTAGGACAGAAGAATCCCATGCACTGCTACAGACTAGAGACTGAAAGGCTAAGCAGCAGTTCTGCAGAAAAGGACCTAGGGATTACAGTGGACGAGAAGCTGGATATGAGTCAGCAGTGTGCCCTTGTTGCCAAGAAGGATAACAGAATTTTGGGCTGTATAAGTAAGGGCATTGCCAGCAGATCAAGGGACGTGATCAATCCCCTCTATTCGACATTGGTGAGGCCTCATATGAAGTACTGTGTCCAGTTTTGGGCCCCACACTACAAGAAGGATGTGGAAAAATTGGAACGAGTCCTGCGGCGGGCAACAAAAATGATTAGGGGGCTGGAGCACATGACTTATGAGGAGATGCTGAGGGAACTGGGATTATTTAGTCTGCAGAAAAGAAGAGTGAGGGGGGATTTGATAGCTGCTTTCAACTACCTGAAGGGGGGTTCCAAAGAGGATGGATATAGATTGTTCTCAGTGGTACCAGATGACAGAATAAAGAGTAATGGTCTCAAGTTTAAGTGGGGGAGGTTTAGGTTGGATTTTAGGAAAACCTTTTTCACTAGGAGGGTGGTAAAGCACTGGAATGGGTTACCTAGGGAAGTGGTAGAATCTCCTTCTTAGAGGTTTTCAAGGTCAGGCTTGACAAAGCCCTGGCTGGGATAATTTAGTTGGGATTGGTCCTGCTTTGAGCAGGGGGTTGGACTAGATGACCTCCTGAGGTCCCTTCCAACCCTGATATTCTATGATTCTATGATTCCAAGAATTTGCCTTTAGTTTTGCAAAAAAAATAAAATAAAATAAAATAAAATAAAATAAAATAAAATAAAATGCATTGAAGTTAGTGGTGAACATTTGAGCTGGTTCTTATTTAAGCCAAAGTGGCTCACTCACATCTAAAACAATCCAGGACGCTCACAGTTGTTAGGATATAGATATTCAGGCCTGTCTGTAAAGGCCTATACTCTAAGAATTTAAGTGTATTCTTATCGCTTAGCTAGTTATAGAGGTATAAAAGAAAGAATCAAAATCATTGTCTGCTGGTGTAAGGGCCTTCTCTTACTGTGACAGTCAGAGGCCCTGTTCTTAGGCTAAGGCCTTTGGCTAAACAGCAGAGACAGCCATAAGCTGGGAAGCGAACAGTCACATCCTTACATTCCAAACTAGTCACATTGAAATAAGGTGCTATTGGGTTGTTAGGAATACAATCCTGTCCTGATAGTGCCTATCGCCTCCAGAGAAAGGGAAGTGCCTAGAAAATGTAAAAGGAAACTTAATTTGATAGCATTCTGTCTGGCAAGAACTCACTTATCAATAGCTGGGATGTGAAATCCTCATTTCTGTGTTGGTCTATCACTGTAGTCCCCATTTCCCTATTGTTTGTCTCTATAATCTGTCTGGTTCTGTGATTGTTTCCGTCTGCTATATAATTAATTTTGCTGGGTGTAAACTAATTAAGGTGGTGGGATATAGTTGGTTAAATAATCATGTTACAACATGTTAGGATTGGTTAGTTAAATTTCAGTAAAACGATTTATTAAGGTATAGCAAAGCAGAACTCAAGTTTAACTATATAGCCTGCATTCAATCAGGAAGTTGGGGGAATGGGAATGGGCATTTAAATCATGTTTTGCTAAGGGGGGGAATGGGAACAGGGACACAGGTAAGGCTCTGTGTTGTCAGAGCTGGGAAGGGGGACACTTAAGGAAGGAAACTGGAATCATGCTTGCTGGAAGTTCACCCCAATAAACATTGAATTGTTTGCACCTTTGGACTTCGGGTATTGTTGCTCTCTGTTCATGCGAGAAGGACCAGGGAAGTAAGTGGGTGAAGGAATAAGCCCCTAACAACAGTTTCTGCTGAACTTCTAATTTGAAACTTATGAAATTAGTTTATAAACTTTACTTTATTTCGGACTCACTTTGTATCACTTTAGCTACTAAAAAAGAAACTAATAGCAAAGCATTGATACCTCTACATCTGCCAGCCTGTTTTAATGGATATGGAAGAAAACACAATACTATTTAAAATTCCAAAAATCAGTAGTCAAAACTGTGTGGAGATCACAAGTTAAAGATGCAATTACATTTTTTTCCTTGCTGAATGGTACTGTTGTTAGTCAGCAATAAAACTAATGGTAGAAGACATTAACAGAACTGTCAGTGGTGGCATTTGAGTATTAAAACCAAACTTGGAGCTTAAAATATTTAAATGACAGATATCTCTAAATAAATTTCATGTATCTGTTAAGAAAGATCTTGCTGAAGAAGTCTGAATGCAAAAACGTGTAAGTGAAATGACTGCAAAAAATATTTTGTTTTCCCCCCAAAAAAAACTTTTTGTTACTTTGTCTATGCATAATGCATTCATTTTTAACATTGGTAGGTGAATTTCCCCTACTGGACACAAATTAGCTTCTACGTGTTGATTATATTCATTAGCATAGCCATGAAAATACATACCTGTGTACAATCTAATTATCCATTGCATGTTACTGTTTTTCCACAGATCTAACTAACACAAGTTGTACCTGGCAACTCAGGGAAAAATAATTTGAAAACATTCCAGAAAAAAATCTACAAATAAACAGCTTGTGTGGAACATCATTAGATTATGCAAATAGGTACAACATTGCATTACCTTCTCTTGTTATGTGCACATAAGGTGAAATTCCCACCTACACCAAGGCCTGTTACAGGGCCAAAGCACTAGTTAAGTTCCACTTAAACCCTGTTTTGAGGATGGGCTGGCCTTCTGCAGTAGGGTGAATATTTCCTATAAAGGCAAAGGACTTGGAAAATATGGTTTTGCTATACTATACTGTGTAAATGCATTAGGGTAGTATACATGGTTGTATTTTACAAAACAGCTATTTTCAAACGTTTAGATAGTAATCTAATGAGCATCTGGAAGGAAACACGCTGAAGTTTATGACAGAGCTGTAACAGAGAAAAATATGTGGATAAATGGATTATAAAATGCAAAAAGAAAAGGAGTACTTGTGGCACCTTAGAGACTAACCATGGATTATAATGGTTCCTTTAATTTTGAAAATCCTAACAACGGCTTTCATAATGGGAATATTATTATTGTTTATGGTTCCTGTTATACAAAATAAATGCCAGGAATTTAATTCTATATATCTGGCTAAATTTCCCAATTTCTCTCTCCATTCAAAGTTCTTAGATACTTATACAATCCCCATTACCATAGTATCTGAATGTCTCGGAAACTGGTTTGTATTTATACTCAGAACACGCCCCTGAGGTAGGGAAATGCTATCATCTCAGTTTTACAGAAGGGGAATTGAGACACAGAGAAACGTGAGTCTGGGTGCACAACATGAGTTAGGTGCATCCCTGTAGCGGGGTGGCCACCCGCTACTGCCCTGAAGGGCGTGGGAGAGGGCTGAGGCTGCAAGAGGGCTGCTGCTAGGAAAAGCAGCAAGCGTTGACTGATTGGGGAACCAGCCACAGATGCAACCACGCCCCAATCAGGGCCCAGCTGTCCCTTATAAGAGGGCAGTGGGCCAGGAGCAAACACTCTCTCTCTCTCTCTATGTGGACAGGGATGGGCCTGGCTGCTAGGAGCTAAGCAGGGTACCAAGACTGGAGCAGGACTTGGGGGAAGGACAGAGGAGCTGGGAAGCTTTGGCCTGGAAGCCCCCCAGGCTGCAGGCCTTGTTAAAGGCCAAAGAAAGGTACAGGGGTTCCAGAGGGCAGCCCAAGGGTAGTCAGAGGAAGCAGGTCCAAACCCCCCCTTGCTGGTGATGAGTGGCACTTACACTGTAGTCTGCCCCAGGGAATGGGGGCTAGTTGATGACTGGCAGTGGCCAAAGACTGAGGGGAGCTGGGGACAGAGGGTGGGAGTTCCCTGGTGGTGGTGGTGGGGAGACCCAGATCTGTGGGGGTACTGCCAGGGGACAGCACCCTGGCCTGAAAGAGGCACCAGGGTCCAGGATGGACTCTGGCCCAGCGGCAAGCGAGACACTGGCTGGCAGAGGGCGCTCCAGAGGCTGGAAATGCTAATTCCCTGGAGGACCAGCAGGAGGCACTGCCGGGGTGAGTCCCGCCCCACCACAATCCCCGTTTCAGGATCACTGCAATGCACAAAAGTCCTGCTGAACCCTGTAATTGCCTCAATTCTTTAAGTGCCTATGACTTCAGGGTTCCTTGGTGCCTAAGTTTCTGCCTCTGAGAATGTGCACCATTGCCTCACTCTAGTGTCCCTGCACCCATCTCTTGCCTAAATTTCAGGTCTGTTTTACGCTACGGCATTAGGTTGACATAAGGCAGCTTACATCAACCTAACTCTGTAAGCGTCTACTCTAAAATGTAGCTGCCACCAATGTAACTCGCCCTCTATTCAGTGGTGGAAAATCCACCATGCGTTGTTTTTTGTTCAGAACAAATCTGAGGCCAGTTTTATTCAAGCATGTGCATACAGGGAGAGTCAGCCGGGGCTGCTCTGGCGTAAACAGAAATACAGGAGCTTATATTGCTGAGAACCACAATTTGCCAAACCCACTTCCTTCAACAGCATTTTCCTTATTAGTGCAAGATTCAACAGTAGCTTGGAGTTTCGCATGTGTAAGGGCACTTTCATGGAACTTTGTGACATGCTTTCCCCTGCCTGAGGCGCAAGAATACCAAGATGAGAGCAGCTCTCACAGTTCACAAGTGAGTGGTGATAGACCTGTGGAAGCTTGGAATGCCAGACAGCTACCAGTAAGTCGGGAATCAATTTGGAGTGGGCAAATCTACTGTGGGGCTGCTGTGATCCAAGTAGCCAATGCAATCACTGAGCTGCTGCTATCAAGGGTAGTTACTCTGGGAAATGTGCAGGTCATAGAGTATGGCTTTTCTGCAATGGGATTCCCTAACTGTGGTGGGGCGATAGATGGAACCCATATTCCTATCTTGGAACAGGAGCACCCAGGCAGCCAGTATGTAAACTGCAACAGTACTTTTCAATGGTGCTGGAAGCACTGGTGGATCACAAGGGACATTTCACCAACATCAACGTGGGATGGCCGGGAAAGGTACATGACACTCGCATCTTCAGGAATTCTGGTCTGTTTGAACAGCTGCAGGAAGGGATTTACTTCCCAGACCAGAAAATTACTGTTGGGGATGTTGAAATGCCTATAGTTATCCTTGGGGACCCAGCCTACCCCTTAATGCCATGGCTCATGAAGCCATACACAGGCTGCCTGGACAGTAGTCAGGAGCTATTCAGCTACAGGCTGAGCAAGTGCAGAATGGTGGTAAAATGGACATTTGGACATTTAAAAGTGTGCTGACTCAGTTAGACCTCAGTGAACCCAATATTCCCATTGTTATTACTGCTTGCTGTGCGCTCCCCAATATCTGTGAAAATAAGGGGGAGACATATATGGTGGGATGGGAGGTTGAGGCAAATCTCCTGGCCGCTGATAATGCGCAGCCAGACACCAGGGTGGTTAGAAGAGTACAGCAGGGCGTGCTACACATCAGAGAAGCTTTAAAAACCAGTTTCATTACTGGCCAGGCTATGGTGTGAAAGCAGAGCAGCACACAGCAGGAGTTTGTGATTCTATCTGGGATTGGTGAGTATCCGAGTGTGTGTTTGCTGAGTAAGTATCCGAGTGTGTGTTTGCTGGGAGGGCAGTGTGAGAGCCTGAGCGAGTGCTTGATTGGTTGGTAGCTTGCAGGGGGCAGGCATTGGGGCTGTCTGTTTGTTTGTTTTAGGGAAGCCTGGCTGTTTAAAAATAGCCAGAGCTTCGCGAACCAGCTGAGCGGCGGGGAACAGCAGAGCAATACACAGCAGGAGTTTGCCTGGGAGTTCACCTGGAGTGAGCCCAGTGAGGCTTACATCTTGCCAACTTCTCTGAGGAAGCTCATAGTAGGAAGGTGATATGGAAGGGGGGGGTTCAGCTATTGTGACCTGCACTGGATGTGCCATGTTTGTCTTTCTTCCACAGGACAGAAGCGACTTTGTCTGTACAAAGTGCAAGCTGGTCTCCATATCGGAAAAGAAGATTGAAGGTCTGGAGCAACAGATAACTACCCTGCGTTGCATACGAGAATCTGAGGATTTTCTGGACAAAAGTCAGGATATGCTTCTACGGGCACAAAGCTCTAAAGATTTAGAGCAGGTTGCACGCGGAGCCAAGAGACCAGTGAAGAAGCTTGGCAACATGTGACCTCCAGAAGAAGAAGGGGGAATGTCTGGGTTCCAGCAACGCAGACACAGGTAACTAACCGCTTTCATGTTCTCTCCACAGGTACCATTGCGGAGAGTGGACCAGATGATATGTCTGGGGGGAGAAAGCAGAAGGAGACTCCGCTGGTTGGAAGGCATGAGATGCACTGTCCTGAGATTGGGGGTTCCATGACCACCACTCCCAAGAGAAGGGGGCGGGTGGTGGTGGTCAGGGACTCTCTCCTCCGGGGGACTGAGTCATCTATCTGCAGCCCTGACCGGGAAAACCGAGAAGTCTGCTGCTTGCCAGGGGCTAAGATTCGCGATGTGATGGAGAGACTGCCGAGACTCATCAAGCCCTCGGATCGCTACCCCTTCCTGCTTCTCCACGTGTGCACCAATGATACTGCCAAGAATGACCTTGAGTGGATCACTGCGGACTACGTGGCTCTGGGAAGAAGGATAAAGGAGACTGAGGTGCAAGTGGTGTTCTCGTCCATCCTCCCCGTGGAAGGAAAAGCCCTGGGTAGGGACCGTCGAATCATGGAAGTCAATGAATGGCTACTCAGGTGGTGTCGGAGAGAAGGCTTTGGATTCTTTGACCATGGGATGGTGTTCCATGAAGGAGGAGTGCTGGGCAGAGACGGGCTCCATCTTACGAAGAGAGGGAAGAGCATCTTTGCGAGCAGGCTGGCTAACCTAGTGAGGAGGGCTTTAAACTAGGTTCACCGGGGGAAGGAGACCAAAGCCCTGAGGTAAGTGGGAAAGCGGGATACCGGGAGGAAGCACAGGCAGGAACGTCTGTGAGGGGAGGGCTCCTGCCTCATACTGAGAATGAGGGGCGATCAGCATGTTATCTCAAGTGCTTATATACGAATGCACAAAGCCTTGGAAACAAGCAGGGAGAACTGGAGGTCCTGGTGATGTCAAGGAACTATGACGTGATCGGAATAACAGAGACTTGGTGGGATAACTCACATGACTGGAGTACTGTCATGGATGGTTATAAACTGTTCAGGAAGGACAGGCAGGGCAGAAAAGGTGGGGGAGTAGCACTGTATGTAAGGGAGCAGTATGACTGCTCAGAGCTCCGGTACGAAACTGCAGAAAAACCTGAGTGTCTCTGGATTAAGTTTAGAAGTGTGAGCAACAAGAGTGATGTAGTGGTGGGAGTCTGCTATAGACCACCGGACCAGGGGGATGAGGTGGATGAGGCTTTCTTCCAACAACTCGCAGAAGCTACTAGATCGCATGCCCAGTTCTCATGGGTGACTTTAATTTTTCTGATATGTGCTGGGAGAGCAATACAGCGGTGCATAGACAATCCAGAAAGTTTTTGGAAAGCGTAGGGGACAATTTCCTGGCGCAAGTGCTAGAGGAGCCAACTATGGGGGGGAGCTTTTCTTGACCTGCTGCTCACAAACCGGGAAGAATTAGTGGGGGAAGCAAAAGTGGATGGGAATCTGGGAGGCAGTGACCATGAGTTGGTTGAGTTCAGGATCCTGACACAGGGAAGAAAGGTAAGCAGCAGGATATAGACCCTGTACTTCAGGAAAGCAGACTTTGACTCCCTCAGGGAACGGATGGGTAGGATCCCCTGGGGGACTAACATGAAGGGGAAAGGAGTCCAGGAGAGCTGGCTGTATTTCACGGAATCCCTGTTGAGGTTACAGGGACAAACCACCCCGATGAGTCGAAAGAATAGTAAATATGGGAGGCGACCAGCTTAGCTTAACAGTGAAATCCTAGCGGATCTTAAACATAAAAAAGAAGCTTACAAGAAGTGGAAGGTTGGACATATGACCAGGGAAGAGTATAAAAATATTGCTCGGGCATGTAGGAATGAAATCTGGAGCTGCAGCTAGCAAGAGATGTCAAGAGTAACAAGAAGGGTTTCTTCAGGTATGTTGGCAACAAGAAGAAAGCCAAGGAAAGTGTGTGCCCCTTACTGAATGAGGGAGGCAACCTAGTGACAGAGGATGTGGAAAAAGCTAATGTACTCAATGCTTTTTTTGCCTCTGTCTTCACTAACAAGGTCAGCTCCCAGACTGCGGCGCTGGGCATCACAACATGGGGAGTAGATGGCCAGCCCTCTGTGGAGAAAGAGGTGGTTAGGGACTATTTAGAAAAGCTGGACATGCACAAGTCCATGGGGCAGGACGAGTTGCACCCGAGAGTGCTAAAGGAATTGGCGGCTGTGATTGCAGAGCCATTGGCCATTATCTTTGAAAACTCGTGGCGAACGGGGGAAGTCCCAGATGACTGGAAAAAGGCTAATGTAGTGCCAATCTTTAAAAAGAGAAGAAGGAGGATCCTGGGAACTACAGGCCAGTCAGCCTCACCTCAGTCCCTGGAAAAATCTTGGAGCAGGTCCTCAAAGAATCAATCCTGAAGCACTTGCATGAGAGGAAAGTGATCAGGAACAGTCGGCATGGATTCACCAAGGGAAGGTCATGCCTGATTAATCTAATCGCCTTCTATGATGAGATTACTGGTTCTGTGGATGAAGGGAAAGCAGTGGATGTATTGTTTCTTGACTTTATCAAAGCTTTTGACACGGTCTCCCACAGTATTCTTGTCAGCAAGTTAAAGAAGTATGGGCTGGATGAATGCACTATAAGGTGTGGAGAAAGTTGGCTAGATTGTCGGGCTCAACGGGTAGTGATCAATGGCTCCATGTCTAGTTGGCAGCTGGTATCAAGTGGAGTGCCCCAAGGGTCGGTCCTGGGGCCGGTTTTGTTCAATATCTTCATAAATGATCTGGAGGATGGTGTGGATTGCACTCTCAGCAAATTTGCAGATGATACTAAACTGGGAGGAGTGGTAGATACGCTGGAGGGGAGGGATAGGATACAGAGGGACCTAGACAAATTGGAGGATTGGGCCAAAAGAAATCTGATGAGGTTCAATAAGGATAAGTGCAGGGTCCTGCACTTAGGACGAAGAACCCAATGCATAGCTACAGACTAGGGACCGAATGGCTAGGCAGCAGTTCTGCGGAAAAGGACCTAGGGGTGACAGTGGACGAGAAGCTGGATATGAATCAGCAGTGTGCCCTTGTTGCCAAGAAGGCCAATGGCATTTTGGGATGTATAAGTAGGGGCATAGCGAGCAGATCGAGGGACATGATCGTCCCCCTCTATTCGACATTGGTGAGGCCTCATCTGGAGTACTGTGTCCAGTTTTGGGACCCACACTACAAGAAGGATGTGGATAAACTGGAGAGAGTTCAGTGAAGGGCAACAAAAATGATTAGGGGTCTGGAACACATGACTTCTGAGGAGAGGCTGAGGGAACTGGGTTTCTTTAGTCTGCAGAAGAGAAGAATGAGGGGGGATTTGATAGCTGCTTTCAACTACCTGAGAGGTGGATCCAGAGAGGATGGTTCTAGATTATTCTCAGTGGTAGAAGAGGACAGGACAAGGAGTAATGGTCTCAAATTGCAATGGGGTAGGTTTAGGTTGGATATTAGGAAAAACTTTTTCTCTAGGAGGGTGGTGAAACACTGGAATGCGTTACATAGGGAGGTGGTGGAATCTCCTTCCTTAGAAGTTTTTAAGGTCAGGCTTGACAAAGCCCTGGCTGGGATGATTTAATTGGGGATTGGTCCTGCTTTGAGCAGGGGGTTGGACTAGATGACCTCCTGAGGTCCCTTCCAACCCTGATATTCTATGATTCTATGATTCTGTTTGTTCTCCTTGATGGAAACCCCCCCAGCCCCGGTTTCACTCTACTATCCTGTAAGCTAAGCACCCTTCCCCCCTCCCCTTTGATCACTGCTTCTAGAGGCAATAAAGTCATTGTTGAATCACATTCATGCGTTCTTTATTTATTTGTCACATAAATAGGGGGATAACAGCCAAGGTAGCCTGGGAGGGGTGGTGGAGGAAGGAAGCACCAGGTGGGGTGGTGAAGGAGGGAAGGAGAAGGCCAAACAGCACTTTAAAACTTTAAGACATTAAAACTTATTGAATGCCAGCCTTCTGTTGCTTGGGCAGTCCTCTGGGGTGGAGTGGTTGGGTGCCTGGAGGCCCCCCCACTGCGTTCTTGGGCGTCTGGGTGAGGAGGCTATGGAACTTGGGGAGGAGGGTGGTTGGTTACACAAAGGCTGCAGTGGCGGTCTGTGCTCCTGCTACCGTTCCTGCAGCTCAACCATATGCTGGAGCATATGAGTTTGATCCTCCAGCAGCCTGAGTATTGACTCTTGCCTTCTTTCAGTAAGCAGACACAACCTACCATCTTCAGCCTGCCACCTCTCCTCATGGTCATATTGTGTTTTCCTGCACTCTGAGATTGTCTGCCTCCATGTATTTTGCTATGCTTTGTCAGTGTGGGAGGACAGCATGAGGTCAGAGAACACAATTGCGTTGTTTTTGTCTTCTAAACTTTGCTAGCCTCTGGGAAGGAGAAACACATGCAGCTGGTGGAGGAAAAAAAAGGGAGAGTGGTAGTTAAAAAGACACATTTTATGGAACAATGGGTACACTCTTTCATGGTAAAGCTTGCTATTAACATTACATAGCACATGTGCTTTCATTACAAGGTTGCATTTTGCCTCTTATTGAGGGTATGCTAGTTTTGTGTGAGAGATCACTCACGCAGGGCCGGGCAGCAGAATTCGTCTTGCAGGCAGACATGGTAGGCCACAGTCTTTTGGCTTCTTTAACCTTCCTAACATGTGGGAATGGTTTCAAACAGCAGCACCCTCATTTCCCATACGAAGTAGCCGTTGGGTTGCCCATTAAAAATGGGTTGGCAATTTAAAAGGAGGGGCTGTGGTTTCTGGGTTCATGTGCAGCAGAAACCCAACTACTCTCTCCGCCCCCTCCCCAATTCTCTGGGATGATGGCTTCACCCCTCCCCCCACCGCATGGCTAACAGCGGGGAAGATTTCTGTTCAGCCACAGGCAAACAGCCCAGCAGGAACGGCAACCTCTGAATGTCCGCTTACTAAAACCATCCTATTTAAACCAGGTGACCATGAATGATGTCACTCTCCTGAGGGTAACACAGAGAGATAAAGAATGGATGTTGTTTGAATGCCAGCACACTCCGGGACCATACGCTGTAATGCTTTGTTCTGCAATGATTCCCGACTACATGCTACTGGCCTGGCGTGGTAAAGTGTCCTACCCTAGAGGACAGAATAAGGCTGCCCTCCCCAGAAACCTTTTGCAAAGGCTTTGGGAGTACATCCAGGAGAGCTTTATGGAGTTGTCCCTGGAGGATTTCTGCTCCATCCCCAGACACGTTAACAGACTTTTCCAATAGATGTACTGGCCCCAAATACCAGGGCAAATTAGTCATTAAACACGCTTGCTTTTAAACCATGTATAATATTTACAAAGGTACACTCACCAGAAGTCCCTTCTCCACCTTCAGGGTCCAGGAGCCCACCTTGGGTGTCTTCGGGGGGTACTGGGTCCAGGGTTATAAACAGATCCTAGCAGTTGGGGAAACTGGTTTCTCTGCTTCCTTGCTGTGAGCTATCTACAACCTCCTCCTCTTCATCATCTTCCTCACTCGCAAAGCCCGCTTCCGTGTTGCCTCCCACTCCTTGGATGGAGTCAGAGCATAGGGTTGGAGTAGTGGTGGCTGCACCCCCTAGAATGGCATGCAGCTCATCATAGAAGTCTCATGTCTGGGGATCTGAACCAGAGCAGCTGTTTGCCTCTCTGTTTTTTTTTGTAGGCTTGCCTGAGCTCCTTAATTTTCATGAGGCACTGCTGCGGGTCCCTGTTATAGTCTCTGTCCTTCATGCCCTTGGAGATTTTTTCAAATATTTTGGAATTTCATCTTTTTGAACAGAGTTCTGCCAGCACGGATTTGTCTCCCCATACAGCGGTAAAATCCCGTACCTCCAGTTCGGTCCATGCTGGAGCTCTTCATCAATTTTGGGACTGCATGATCTACTCTGATGATGAGCTCTACATGGTGACCTGTGCAGATGAGCTCGCCACGCTGGCCAAACAGGAAATGAGATTCAAAAGTTCACGGGCCTTTTCCTGTATACTGGCCAGTGCATCTGAGTTGAGAGTGCTGTCTGGAGTGGTCACAACTGAGCATTCTGGGATAGTTACCGGAGGCGAATACCGTTGAATTGCATCCACAGTACCTCAAATTCGACCTGGCAAGGCCAATTTCAGCGCTAATCCCCTCGTCAGGGGTGGAGTAAAGAAATCGTTTTTTAAGTCGGAAAAAAGGGCTTCGTTGTGTGGACGGGTGCAGGGTTAAATCGAGAAAATGCTGCTAAATTTGACCTAAATTCGTACTGTAGACCAGGTCTTAGATATTAGGAAAAACTTTCTAACTGTTAAACTCTGGAATAGGCGTCCAAGGGAGGTTGTGGATTCTCCATCATTGAAGGTTTTTAAGAACATGTTGGACAGACACTTGTCAGTGATGATCTAGGTTTGTAGAACTTGTAGAGTATCAACACAATTTATTTATTCTTAGGAAGCCAGGAGCAGACTAATAGTTGCATCCAACGGTTTCTCTCCTGAAGCCCTCTTTCCCTAGGTATGCACTAAGAGCAGCTGGAATTTGACCTTTAAAAGGACACAGTCAACTGGAAATTTTAAAAAATGAGCTGAAAGTAGCTATAGGTATTATGCTTGCCACAAATCACCCCGCCAGTTTTGAAAGTTTCATCTTACCTTCTTTGTTTTTTCTCTCACCTGTTACTGTGTGAAAAAACAAACAATGGAGATTACCTAACTGACAAGGCAACATGTGTAACTCACATTTTAAAAGAATTATAACTAAGTTCTTATCTCCCCACAAAAATGTATCCTTTTAACTATACAGGTATAAAGTTATACAACCTCACTGTGTTGATGCAGCTATACCACACTGTAAGACATCTTTATGCCACTAGGAGTATGTTCACACAAAGGGTTTTACCAATATAACTATGATGGTAAAATAATCATACCCCCAACCAATATAGTTACACCAATACAAGAACTGTGGGCCAGGATTATGACAATGGGTGCCCTTCTTCATCCCAATCACTTTGCTTTTATGTTGTATCTCTTGCTCACCCTTCCTCAGTCTTTGTTTTCTTAGGCCCCAATCCAGCCACAGGCTCCATATGGACAAACCCGTGCACTGGTGTGGAGCCCCACTGACTTGAATGGGTCTTTGTGTGGGCTCCAGATTGTGTTCAATGGAGACTGTCGCAGGAATGGGGCCTGAGACAATAAGCTCTTTGGGGTTTAGATTTTGTCATTCTCTGTGTTTGGAGGCCTGCACTGCCATGCTCCAAACAACAATACCACTGCATGGGGGCAGGGGAGCTACCATGCAAGATCTGCAAATGCACTAGTCTCTTTTGGTCCTCATGATCTTAGGTGTATTTTATACCAACAATTGGTAAAAGAAGTTCATATTGAGCTATACATTTCAATTTAGAGTGCCATGGTTGCTTATTTTGGGCCTAAATAAGGAAATAAAACATCCAGCTGTAAGGCTTTGATTTTTTTTTTCCTGCAGACTTTGTTAGTGCAAATGCTGCATGATTTTTTGCTGAAAGTGGCCTTATGTTTTTAGCTGATTTCTTTAAAAAATCTCGTACAAATCTATTGTTTTGTTAGTTTGTGACAAATGAGTTGGAAAAAATGCTGAGATTTTTGGGGTGGGGGGTCAAAAGCATGAAATTATTCTCCACACTTTAATGTAGATCTATAGTATGTTGTCTATTTTTGCTTTAAATAATTGTTATAAAACATATTTGTTTTGGTAAAGACAATTAATAGTTCACCTTTAAAAAATGCAATGTATTAGCTCCTGCTGCAAAAAAGAAACCATTATGATCTCTCTCTCTCTCACCCGCTCTCTCTTTATCTATATCTATATAAATGGGAGATAGATAGATATAGATATATATAGAGAGAGAATATATAAAACATTCCTAATTTATATTTAGGAATGGTATTTAGTTCTCCTTTCTGCAATAGATCTAAGTGATCATAAGTTTACAGTGATTTCGTATTGTGTTTATTATTATATAGCAGCACATTGACCTTCTGTATAATACAGACCATAGACCTTTCTAAAATAATTCCTAGAACATATGTTTTGGGGTGAGGAAAACATGCAATCTTGATTTTAAAATTATCAGTGATGGAGAGTCCACCACAACCCATGATAAATTGTTCCAATGGTTAATTACTCTCACTGTTGAGAATTTACATCTAATTTCCAGCCTGAATTTGTCTAGCTTCTACTGCTTGGTAAACTGCTGCAAGCAAAGAGTCGTCATTTTAATACAGCTTAATGTAAATGTGTACATCTAGGAACAAATAATGTAGGCCATAATTACAAATTGGGGGATTCTGTCTTGGGAAGCAGTGAATCTGAAAACGGATTTGGGGGTCATGCCGGATAATCATCTGAACATGAACTCCCGGTGTGAGGCTGTGGCCAAAAAAGCTAATGTGATCCAGGGATTCATAAACAGGCAAATTTCTAGTAGAAATAGAGAGGTTATTTTACCTGTGTATTTGGCACTGGTGTTACTGCTGCTGGAACGTTGTGTCTAGTGCTGGTGCCTACAATTCAAGAAGGATGTTGAAAAATTGGAGAGGGTTCAGAGAAGAGCCACAAGAATGATTAAAACATTAGAAAACATACCTAAAAGTGATAGAAGCAAGGAGCTCAATCTATTTATCTTAACAAAGAGAATGTTAAGTGGTGCCTTGATTTCAGTCTATAAGTACCTGTGTGAGGAACAAATTTAATAATGGTCTTTTCAATCTAGCAGAGAAAGGTATTACTAGCAGAGAAAGGAAGAATCTAGCAGAGAACGGAAGTCAGACTAGATGATCATAATGGTCCCTCCTGGCTTCAGAATCTATGAATGTTGATTAGACAAAATAATCTTATTTCCAGCAGGGTTTCTAGATATCTGTTAAGTACATTGGGCTAAACTTTCCCCTTTGCTTCTGTGAGTATAGGGAAGATAATCCAGTTTATTTATTTCAATGGGAATTAAAGGAGGGATGAACAACTCATTTCCTTTTCCCCACACTAAGTAGAAGCCTCATTGTGTGTGCTTTATGGGAACCAGGTTCTATAGCTACGTAGGAGATGGAGCTAAGGGTTATAGGGAGCAGGGTCAGAGATAAGAGGGAGTTAAAGGACAATGTTTGATGTTTGGAGTACCATATTCCCTCTTCCTAACCCTGTGGGAATATCCCCGTAAGAGCTCACTGAATAGCTAAACATTATTAACTGCTGCACATACCCAAACTCCAATACCTCCAATTCCTCTCTTCAACCTAAGGAGGCAAAATCCCTTCGGGCAGGGTTTGGACTTCCAGGGAGGTGTTCATTTATGGAACAAAGTAAGGGAAATGAGGAGGATGAAAAGTCAAGCCCAAGGAAGACAGAAGTTGGATTTATGTTTAAATGTTCAGTTTGGGAATTTGTTAGGGGATGCTGGGAGGGTTGGGGTTGTTAGGGGCTAGGAGAGCCCTGAATGTAGGATTAATCTAGAGACATTGTGGGGGAGAAGGTCTGAGAGAAGCTATGGTAGAAAGCAGCAAGGAATTGAACTGAGCAGACATTGGCTGCAAGTTCTAGGAACCCCGATCTGGAACCCAGTGTAGTGGGAGGGCCTGGGTTTTCCTACCAGCCACAGGTATAGTGGCATGAGGTAGATCATTGATCCAGGGAGGGGAAAAAAATAAAAAAGGAAGAGGATGGCACCAAAATACACTGACACCTTCTTTGCTGAAGGATGGTCTTCCCTCCTAAACTGGAATATAGAGGTACAGAAGACTAAGTCACTGGAGTTGCTGCTCTAGGTCCAGGAGGCAGACAAACAGACAAAGCAGATACAGGCAGTCCTGCTACAGATCTAGAAGAACCAGCAGAGGCAGTGGGAGGCACAGATGCATATGCAGGAGCAACTGGGAAGGCTGGGAGAACAGAAACAGTATTTTCTTTGGATCCTGAAAAAAGAAATCATCAGAGGTCACGGGGACGAGGTAAGAAAAAGGTATTCAGGAGCCATGAGGCCAGAGGTGCAGTCAATGGTATGCTATGTCTGTGGGCAAGAGGTGCACTTAAGGAGGGTATGCCTTTATATGAGCCAAACAAGTTAGCCCAGGAGAGCAGAGCAAAAGAAAAACTGCAGAGGCATGGCCTACTGCCAAGACTGGGTCAAAAGGTGATTTATTTTTGGCTCAGAGAAGCTGGCCATATAAAAAGGCACGGCCCTCTTAGGAGACTTCAGGTCTGCAAAAAGAGGTATCTTCCTAAAGATGCAGAAAGAAAAGAGTGAGTGCCCTGTGGCATGAATACCTATGAAGCAGACAAAGTGGAGGTGGTGGAGATGAAAGAAGGCCTTCCAACCACCCAGATGCTTAGCTGCTTGGCAGAGGGCTGAAAGGAACTAGAGGGAAGGATGAGTCTCACTAAGACAAACAGATTGGTGGAGGGATGAATACTGAGGCTAAACAGGCAATGGTGGGTACTCATCCCTGATGTAAAGTGTGATGAGAAAGGAAGTGGGAGAAGCTAGTAGCTTTGGAACAGGCCTTGCAAGCAGCTTTCCGGACTAACAGTTACTGTGGGAGAAATACTGGGACACCTCAGATGTGAAGGGCCAACTGCTCATTATTGTGAGTGAGCATCAGAAGGAGTGTGACATCCTGTGGCCCCGCTCTAGGAACTCCAAGTCAGTTAGCATCTGTACTCACATGGTCTACAGTCATGAGGGGGAGGGTATGTAATTGGGTATGTACCCCATACAGGTCCTGAATGAGTCAATATGGGCCTGAGAAGCCTGGACAGTGGATCAGGCTTAACTGAAAATGCAGCCCAGATGTGAAGGGGCTGAGTGAGGACTATAAACAGAGGAAGTGAGAGCAGAATGGTGCTGCAGGTAGAAAGTTAGGAGCTCTTGGACTGAAGAGAGAGGAGTAATCCCTGGAATCCTAGCCTGAGTAGAGCTGTCTGACCAGCAGACAGGGAAGGCATAGAGTAGCCTTTGTGGTGGAACAGTCTCTGGTGGTACATCCTGAAAGAAAAGCAGCATTTGGACTTCCAGGAAGAGAAGTTTGGGAGGTGTTTAGTTAAGAAACAAAGTGAAAGAAACTAGAGGGGTATAAGCCCTGAGTATGACAGAAGTTGAGTTTATATTTATATGTTTAATTTGGGAGTTTGTTAGGGAATCCCAAGGAAGAGCCCTGAGTGTCCCAGCCCTGAGAGAATGGTTAACCTAGAGAATGGAAGCAACCTTTTTGTTGGCAATAATTTATTTTCACAATTAAATACCTACTATTAAGGGGTAGATTGTCTTGCATAACATGCCTCTGGAACAGGAATAAGAAGCAGTAAGAGGTTGTGGGGAAGAAGGCCTGAGAAAGGCTATACTAGGAAGGAGTCCGGGAGGCAGCAGCAAGGAGTTGAACTGAGCAGACATGGCTCCTGGCTACAGTGTAGTGGAATGCAGTGTAGTGGAAGTGCTCAGATTCCCCTACCACCCATAGATATAGTGGTGTAGGGTGGGAGAAGGTGACAAGGATAATGGAGAGTCTTGAGAAGAGGGAGAGATCATTAAGGGACCAAGAGTCAAAGCCAAAGACCTGATACAAGGTCTTGGACTATGGCTTGTTGGATTCTGTTCCCTTGGAAGAGGTGGACTTAAATCATGGCCTGGCCGGAAGGCCGAGTCACATAAAGAGGTAAACCACCAGAGGACCGGGGTACTAGATGAGGAGGGACCTCCTTCTCCACACCCAGATACAATGAGGCATTTTAGTGGTGAGTTGACCATTTCACAGTTTGCTGGCCCTTATATGGGTGTCTCATATATATATATATATATATATATAGTACAATCTGGAATGCTGAAATTTTCTTTGATTATTTAAAAAAGTCATTATCAAGACTTATTCAACATCTTCCACAAAATTCATATATGTGGTTTCTGTGTGTTTGTAACATATAATAAACAATCCATATATCAGTCAATGAGTAAAACTTCATTTGTGCAAATTAAGAATTCCGTATTTTGTATCTAATTGCTATAAGCACCCATGCTTAAAAAAGAAGAAACCTCTTAACTGGAAATAATTTACTATCAAAATTAAATACCTACTGTTAAGGGCTAGATTGTCTTGCACAATGTGCCTCTGGTCCAGGAATAAGCAGAAGTAAGAACATACCTTATAGTCCTACATGGGATGGAATAATTGGACCATGGGTCCAGGCACATCAAAGTGAGTGCTACTCACTCTCCCTGTGGAGTGAATGGATAGGGAGAGACAGGGAATGGGTTGAGACTTGGCTCCAGGCCCACTCCTTGTTACCAGCTAAGCTAACATTAGGGTGTTGTATAGGCCAGAAGCAAATTACCACCCCATAGAGTGCACAAAAAGCTGGGGAAGGAATTGTGATTCAGAGGATTGTCTCTGAGTCATAATACCACCCAAGCTTCTCCTGGGATAGTGCACTTTATACACCACTGCTTTCTCAGGCCTGTAACTACAGTTACAGTTTAGCCCTAATTACTAACTTAGTCAAGAAAATTTGACAAATCTGAAACATAGGAAAGCACCTTCTTTCAAAATATATTTTTGAGCGTTACTTTACTCTGCATAGTAAATATAACTATTTTTTTTTAATTATTTGAAAGAGACAGGGATTACCTC
Source organism: Lepidochelys kempii (assembly GCF_965140285.1). Classification (NCBI taxonomy): domain Eukaryota; kingdom Metazoa; phylum Chordata; order Testudines; family Cheloniidae; genus Lepidochelys; species Lepidochelys kempii. The sequence continues at coordinate 88,939,675 of NC_136380.1, forward strand.
AATACAGTGAGAAATTCAATAAGAAAAAGTTCCCCATCTGACGTACATCTGATATCATGATTTCAAGATCCTTGGGTGGTTGAATGTCCCACCCCACCATCAACAATAATGTTCATTCAATAATGATTATAAAGAGGAATTAGTCTATCCATTTAGTGGACCACACCATAAATCCATTGCATTTAACTGAACAAATCAGCTGCTCCAGTTCAGAAGCACACAGCTGAATTAGCATGAAGTTTGAATTACCTCAACCCAATAGAAGATGATCTCTTAAATCATGGTTAATGACCCTTGGTGACAATGCAAGAAAGAATAGTTTATCTCTCACAGCATTACTTACTTGGTCTGTGGTTAATACAAAGATACAATATGTGCTAATCATTCTTTAACCCTAACAAATATCAACCACTCCATTATTTTGACCAAATAAAACCACAGAAACTTTCTTTATTTGCTAACACAAATGATTCAGTGGAAAGATAGATTTAAAAATAGACAGGAATCGATATGATCAAGAGAATTTGTTTACAGTAGCTGTTCTCATCTCACACTGAAAGCATATAACTTGGATGGGGTAACCTTTCTTGGAGAAATCCAGAAGGGTTACACCAACTATTAGGGAATAAGGTGCCATGAACCAACTGTATCTAGGAGAAGGGAAACTCTTATTTCAAACTGGGGCACACAGGGTTTGCTTTGCCTCTATAGGCATCTGTCTGTCTAGGAGAAGGAAAACTCTGATTTCAAATACAAGCAGTCCAAGCTTGTTAGCCATGGAAGGCCAGGACACTAGAGTGGAACTGCAGATACTTGTTCCTAGCAGGCCAACAGGCTATGACATGGTATTCCCATGAGCTGAATAGGGTCGATTGGCCTAACAAGTTATTATATCTTAAACTTATTTGCTATAGAAACAGTACAGTAAGCTACACTTTTTGACCCAGGCCTATCAAGGCTAGCAAATAGAAATTGTCATGGATTTTGGATAATGGCTAAACACACATTGTGAGCTGGAATGTTAGAACTCTATTAGCTCCAGGCCAGACTGAGCTTGTAACAGAGACGTTAAGGAAGTTACAAATTTCCCTTGCTGCCATAAACGAGACACATCGTCTAGGTACAGGAAAGTCACAGTTGGAAATTATATTTTCTTTTATTCTGGACATTCAGGTGAAGAAAAGAAGCATAGGGATAGGGTTACTATAGCAGTCGACAACTGAACAATTATGTCAATAAACAGCTGGAAACCTGTGTCTGAGCAGACTGCCTACAGTAACTACATAACTGCCTACATAACTGTGATCTGCTGTTATGCACCCACAAAAGCAACAAAAAAGAAGGATGGATTTTATCAACAGTAGGATAACGTGGATGAGATTCTTGATCATGATATGATTTTGATCGTGCAAGATATGAATGCAGAGGTTGGTAGAGAATATGGTATGAAAATTAATAGTGTTGGACCACACAACTTTGTGATGGCAGACAATAATGCAGAAAGTTTAAGAATTTGCTGTGAAAGGTGCAATCTGATTGTCTGTATTTGGTTCCTCACAAAGACCTGCACAATGTTATATGGAACTCACCAGATGGTCAAACCAGAAAAACAGATTGACCACTTTATTATAAATTTAAGGCATAGAAGGTCACTGTTAATGTTAGAGTCTACAGTAGTGGAAATTGTGGCAGAATTAATAATGGGAAAGATTAAGCTGAAGTCAAAGAAAAGGATGGGTGCAGCTAGAGCCTGATTTAATCTTGATAAGTTAAAGAAGAGCTCTGTGATGGAGGTGATGCGTGGAGGGCATTTCAGGCCATTAATTTACAATGATGAAGAAATCTCTCTACAGACCATATGGGAGATATTAAAGAAAGCAATATAAAATACAGTGGAGGAAGTTATTGGAAGGTGTAAGAAAACAAGGAAAAATTGGACAAGCAACAAACAAGATCATTAGCGGAAAATAGTAAACAAGCCAAGACTGCTGGGAAAACGGAAGTGTTGTGAAAAGTGTAAAGTGTAAAAGCATTGTGAAAAGTGTTGTAGAAATCACAAAAATTGGACAAGCAAAAGTTCTGGAAAGAAGCAGCTCAACAGCTTGAGGAGGCATCAAGAAAACAATATATGGAAACAATACATAAAAAAAGATTAAGTTGTATGGAAACACAACCAGGCCAACAATGCACGTGTTAAGAAAGGCTTCTGCTGAACTGAAAACAAATGCCAAAGAAATGCTGCAAGAGTTGAAAGAGCATTTTGACAAAGTGCTAACCCCTATAGTTCAACCAGATGCAAGCATTCTAGATGTACTAGGTGATCAGGGCAGCTTGCAAGGCAGAATGGATATCAGCATTGAACCACCACCAGAAGAAGAAATTGAGCAATGAAGTAGTTAAAAAATTGAAAAGTTGCAGGAATAGGTATAGATATAATTAGTGAGCTGCTAAAAGCTGGTAGGACAAGTGCTATCAAAACATTAGGAAAAATATATAAGAAGGTATAGGAGCAAGAGGATGTATCAGATGACCGGCTAAAGGAAATAGTTTTACCAGTTTTCAGGAAAGGAGATCCTGCCAGTCTGAATAATTATAGAAAAGTGACGCTGGCAAACCATCTGCCAGCTCTTGCCAAGGCTTTAATCTTCTGACAAATTCATTGCTGGAAACCAGTCTATTTCACTTGTGCTTTAGTATGGTTAAAATGGGTATTGAACTTATAAAAATGTGTTTAGTGTTTGGACTTTATGAAAGGTTTTTAAGTTGATGCATGTATTAAACTCACGTATAATATCTTTATCACATGCTATATGATAATATTTAATTTTTTGCTCTATAACTGTAAAAATGTTTACTTGGGAACTGTGAACCTATAAGGAGGAAAGTCTCCTGCCCATCAAGAAGGGCTAGCAAAACTAAATGGGCCATTACGGGTCATTGAAATACAAAGGCTTTGTTAATTGCCCCTTCATACACATGAAAAGGCTACTTGCCAAAGGGCTTATTTTGTCAGCTTGAATCTGGAAGGAAATAAAGATAATTAACTAGACATTTTTTCATCTCTTTTGCTGTTTGGACTCTCACAGGCCAGAGCTACAACACAGAAGGAAAGATCGCCTATATCAAACTAGATTAGTCCTGTCATAAATATAGAGGAAAGAGTAGCATAAAATCCCTCCTTGACAGTTGAAATAAATTGCCTTACCTGTAAGGGGTTAAAAAGTTCAAATAACCTAGTTGGCACCTGACCAGAAGGACCAATGAGGAAAGAAGATACTTTCAAATCTGCGGGGGAAGGTTTTGTTTGTTGTTCTCTTTGTTTGTTCCCTCTCCGGTTGGAGAGAGAAGCCAAACAGGTATAACATCTCCTGAAAATATACCTGGAATAATCCATCTAAAATCACAAAAAAATATAAGTAGGGCAAGGAAATGTTTTAGGTTATCTTTTGTTTTAGCTTGTGAATTTGTCCTATGCTACAGAGGTAGTTTTATTCCTGTTTTTGGAACTGTGAAGATGAGCCTAGAGGGGGATCCTCTGTCTTTTAAATCTTTTTATTATTCTTTAAAGATACCTTCCATTCTGATTTTGCAGGTGTGATTCTTTTACTTTTTATTTATAATAATGTTCTTCTTTTAAGAACTTGATTAATTTTCAGTGTCCTTTAGACAAAGGGTCTGGTCTGTGCTCACATTGCTAAGACAATTGGTTGCTATATTATTCTCAAGCCTTCCCAGGAAAGGGGGCGAAGCGGCTTAGGGGGATATTTTGGGTCGATAGGGATTCCAAGTGACCCTTCCCTGAATGTTTGTGTAAATCACTTGGTTGTGGCAGCAATACTGTCCAGGAAAAGGAATGGGATTTGTGCCTTGGGGAAGTTTTAACCTGGGGGGAAGGGATAGCTCAGTGGTTTGAGCACTGGCCTGCTAACTCCAGGCTTGTGAGTTCTATCCTTAAGGGGGCCATTTAGGGATCTGGGGTAAAAATTGGGGATTGGTCCTGCTTTGAGTTGAGGGTTGGACTAGATGACCTCCTGAGGTCCCTTCCAACCCTGATATTTTATGATTCTATGAAACTAAGATGGTAGAATATAAACTTAGGAGGTCTTTCATGCAGGTACCCACAACTGTACCCCAGAGTTTGGGAGGGGTGGAACCCTGACAAGCCCTAAAAGACATTCAGAACTGACAGATTACCACAAGTTTGTCCTTTTTTGGAACCATAAATTATAACTCATTTGTGTATACAATTTGCATGCTTTTACCTCTAAATAACTCTTTCATTTCTTTTTCTTAGTTAATATATCCTTAGTTATTTTGCTATAGGATTGGATGCAAGTGTCTGGTGTGAGATCTATGGTACCAATTAGGGTACATGACTGGCCCCTTTGGAGCAGGAGCAACCTAAATTTTAGTGTAATTTGTTATGTAAGTAACCAACTATCATTAAGTGCAGCTTGCCTGGGTGGAAAGTTAGACCAGAATGACCAAGGGGCCTCTCTGTGAATCCATGGTAAGACTATTTTAGTTCTTCAGGAGTTCACACCTGTTATTGGGTTGATGAAATCTAATTATAGACCATATAACCAGTTTGGGTCTCTTACTGCTTCTTGACAGTCCACCCTGAAGATGGCTCTCACAGTCATGAACCATTCCAGTCACCATGGCAAGAGGCATAAGCTGATCAGGAAAATTCATGATGAAACTAAGAGTATGTTTACATTGCAATAAAAAAAAATCCCTACAGTACTGAGTCTCAGAGACTGGGTCAGTTCACTTGGGCTTGTGGGGCTCGGGCTGTAGGGCTCAAAACCCAAGCCATGTGAACCCCAATTTGATGACCCAGACCACCAGTGGCCATACTGCAGGTCTTTTATTGCAATGTAGCTATAACCTAATTCTCAACAGATTAAGACCAGTTTTAGAGGAAGTAGTAGGTAAGTGTGGCACTCTGTACCTCAAAGCAGTACTCCGGATCTTCATATTCACCACTGTCATATAATTATGATATGTTTTGTACAAAGTGTGCATTGTGAGGCATCTTTTTAGAAGTCTTGATCTGTTGAACATTAATATCCTGTTGGATTGTAATGTTATCATTGTATGTGAAGTTATAATGTTTTGCTATGTGTGTGTTACTGAAATATGAGGTTTGGAACCCCCACAACCAGCCTTTCAGGTACAACAATGGCATAGCCAGATCTACCGATTGCTCATTAAAGAGAATCCACTTTCCCATCAGCCATGCCAGAAGACTTCTCAGAGAGAGCCATAAATAATGGAAAATGCTTGACCAATGGGGGTGGACCTCCATGTCAGAAGCATACATCTTTCCAGCAAGCTGGAAGAAACTACAAAAGAGGAGACGGGGCCTCACTCCCCCCACAACACAACACCTGGAAGAAACATCTGGAGGACAAAGAACTATGAACTGGGGAGGGTGGTCCAAGGCTGGAAGGCAGCTCCAGCCTGTGTATTAAGGAACTATAACATCTGTCAGAGTACTTGTGGCACATTAGAGACTAACAAATTTATTTGAGCATAAGCTTTCGTGAGCTACAGCTCACTTCATCAGATGCTGTCATAAATATAAAAGGAAGGGTAACCATCTTTCTGTATACAGTGCTATAAAATCCCTCCTGGCCAGAGGTAAAACCCTTTCACCTGTAAAGGGTAAAGAAGCTAAGATAACCTCACTGGCACCTGCCCAAAATTACCAATGAGAAGACAAGGTACTTTCAAATCTGGAGGAGTGGGAAACAAAGGGTTTGTCTGTCTGTGTGATGCTTTTGCTAAGAATAGATCAGGAATGCAGCCTCACAATCCCTATTAGTTCATAAGCAATCCAGCTAGAAATGCATTAGATTTCCTTTTGTTTAATGTCTGGTAAAATAAGCTGTGCTGAATGGAATGTTTTTGAGTCTTTTTGTAACTTAAGGTTTTGCTTAGAGGGATTCTCTATGTTTTCAATCTGATTTCCCTGTAAGGTATTTACCATCCTGATTTTACAGAGGTGAGTCTTTTACCTTTTCTTTAATTAAAATTCTTCTTTTAAGAACCTGATTGATTTTTCATTGTTCTTAAGATCCAAGGGTTTGGGTCTGTGTTCACCTGTACAAATTGGTGAGGATTTTTATCAAGCCTTCCCCAAGAAAGGGGGTGTAGGGCTTGGGGGCATATTTTGGGGGAAGACATCTCCAAGTGGGCTCTTTCCCTGTTCTTTGTTAACACGCTTGGTGGTGGCAGCATAGGGTTCAAGGACAAGGCCAAAGTTTGTACCTTGGGGAAGTTTTTAACCTAAGCTGGTAAGAATAGGCTTAGCGGGTCTTTCATGCAGGTCCCCACATCTGTACCCTAGAGTTCAGAGTGGGGAAGAAACCTTGACAGATGCATGCAGTGGAAAATACAGTGGGGAGATTTTATATACACAGAGAACATGAAACAATGGGTGTTACCATACACAATGTAACAAGAGTGATCAGGTAAGGTGAGCTATTACCAGCAGGAGAGAAAAAAAAACCTTTTGCAGTGATCATCAAGGTGGGCCATTTCCAGCAGTTGACAAGAACATGTGAGGAACAGTCGTGGGGTGGGTTTCAACTTCATGAAAAAACTCGTACAGATACAGACGACATCATTTCCTTTCCAAATGCAAACAGATGGACATCATACCAAAATGACTGAAGGTAAAAAATCCATTACGATCTACATACCACACAGAATACGCTGACAGATTGTGCCACACGCTCTCAAAGAAACTGTAGAATCACCTGATCAACATGGTATACAGCAAACAGGGAAAGATTAAGAATGAACTCTCAAAACTGGATACTCTCATAAAAAAAACAACCTTCCACACAAAATTCCTTGTGGCTGGACTTTACAAAAATTAGACAAGCCATTTACAACACACACTTTGCTTCTCTACAAAAGAAAGGACACTAAACTATCTAAGCTACTACATGCCACAAAGGGCCACAACAGTGGTTCCCTTAACGCACCCAGCAATATTGTTAATCTATCCAGCTATACTCCTAGCTCAGCAGAAGAATCTGTCCTATCTCGGGGCCTCTTCTTCTGCCCCTCCACCCCCACGAACATGATACAGTTCTGTGGTGACCTAGAATCCTATTTTTGATGTCTCCGACTCAAGCAATATTTCTAACAAACCTCTGAACAACATACTAACCCACAGAGACCTTCATACCAACTCTACAAAAGGAAGGATTCTGGATAGACTCCTCCTGAAGGTCGAAACAACAGACTGGACTTTGACATAGAGTGCTTCTGCCGACGTGCACGGGCTGAAATTGTGGAAAAGCAACATCACTTGCCCCATAACCTCAGCCATGCAGAACACAATGCCATCCACAACCTCAGAAACGACTCTGACATCATAATCAAAAAGGCTGACAAAGGAGGTGCTGTCGTCATCATGAATAGGTTGGACTATGAACAAGAGGCTGCTCGGCAGCTCTCCAACACCACTTTGTACAAGCCATTACCCTCTGATCCCACTGAGGGTTATCAAAAGAAACTACACCATACGCTCAAGCACAAGAAACAAATCCGCTCAGACACACCCCTGGAACTCCAACCAGGAGTATTCTATCTGCTACCCAAGATCCATAAACCTGGAAATCCTGGACTCCCCATCATCTCAGGCATTGGTACCCTGACAGCAGGATTGTCTGGCTATGTAGACTCCCTCCTCAGGCCCTACACTACCAGCACTCCCAGCTATATTCGAGACACCACTGACTTCCTGAGGAAACTACAATCCATCGGTGGTCTTTCTGAAAACACCATCCTAGCCACTATGGATGTAGAAGCCCTCTATACCAACATTCCACACAAAGATGGACTACAAGCCATCAGGAACAGTATCCTCGATAATGTCACGGCAAACCTGGTGGCTGAACTTTGACTTTGTCCTCACCCATAACTATTTCACATTTGGGACAATGTATACCCTCAAATCAGCGGCACTGCTATGCGTACCCACATGGCCCCACAGTATGCCAACATTTTTATGGCTGATTTAAAACAAAGCTTCCTCAACTCTCATCCCCTAATGCCCCTACTCTACTTGCACTACATTGATGACATCTTCGTCATCTGGACCCATGGAAAAGAAGCCCTTGAGGAATTCCACCAGGATTTCAACAATTTCCATCCCACCATCAACCTCAGCCTGGACCAGTCCACACAAGAGATCCACTTCCTGGACTCTATGGTGCTAATAAGCGATGGTCACATAAACACCACCCTATACCGGAAACCTACTGACCGCTATACTTACCTATGTTCCTCCAGCTTTCATCCAGACCACACCACACTATCCATTGTCTACAGCCAAGCTCTACGATACAACTGCATTTTCTCCAACCCCTCAGACAGAGACAAACACCTACAAGATCTCTATCAAGCATTCTTACAACTACAATACCCACCTGCGGAAGGGAAGAAACAGATTGACAGAGCCAGAAGAGTACCCAGAAGTTACCTACTACAGGACAGGCCCAACAAAGAAAATAATGTCACTAGCCATCACCTTCAGCCCCCAACTAAAACCTCTCCAACGCATCATCAAGGATCTACAACCTATCCTGAGGGATGACCCATCATTCTCACATATCTTGGGAGACAGGCCATTCCCTGCTTACAGACAGCCCCCGAACCTGAAACAAATACTCACCAGCAACCACACACCACACAACAAAAACACTAACCCAGGAACCTATCCTTGCAACAAAGCCCATTGGCAACATGGTGTCCACATATCTATTCAGGGGACACCACCATAGGGCCTTATCACATCAGCTACACTATCAGAGGCTCGTTCTCCTGCACATCTACCAATGGGATATATGCCATCATGTGCCAGCAATGCCCCTCTGCCATGTACATTGGTCAAACTGGACAGTCTCTATGTAAAAGAATAAATGGACACAAATCAGACGTCAAGAATTATAACATTCAAAAACCAGTCAGAGAACACTTCAGTCTTTCTGGTCACTTGATTACAGATTTAACAGTCACAATATTACAACAAAAAAACTTCAAAAACAGACTCCAATGAGAGACTGCTGAATTGGAATTAGTTTTCAATTAACTAATTCCAATTGACACCATTAACTTGGGCTTGAATAAAGACTGGGAGTGATGTGTCATTACACAAAGTAAAACTATTTCCCCATGTTTATTTCCATCCCCCCACACTGTTCCTCAGACATTCTTGTCAACAGCTGGAAATGGCCCATCTTGATTATCACTACAAAAGTTTGTTTTTTTCTCTCCTGCTGGTAATAGCTCACCTTACCTGATCACTCTTGTTACATTGTGTATGGTAACACCCATTGTTTCATTTTCTCTGTGTATATAAAATCTTCCCACTGTATTGTCTGCTGCATGCATCTGATGAAGTGAGCTGTTGCTCACGAAAGCTTATGCTCACATAAATTTGTTAGTCTCTAAGGTGCCACAAGTACTCCTTTTCTTTTTGTGGATACAGACTAACATGCTGCTACTCTGAAATCTGTCAGGGTCAGACACTACTTGATTCAAATTCTGTTTAGTTTATAGGACTCAGACTATGCATTTATTTTTGTTTCTTAGGTAACCAACTTTGATCTCTATTGTTACTTATAATCACTTAAAATCTATCTTTCTGTAGTTAATAAATCTGTTTTATATTTTACCTAAAACAGTTTGTTTTGGTTGAAGTGCTTGGTAAATCTCAACTCAGTTTACAAAGACTAGTGTGTGTCCTCTCTACATTGAGAGTGGGGTGAACTGGGTAATAAATGTACATTGGTCAGGCTTTTGACCAGAGCAAAACAGTACAGTTCTGGGGTGTCTGGCTGGGGTAATTTGGGGGAACGGACTGGAGCCTCTCTATTCATGAGTGGCTGGGAGAAGCTTTAATGTAACTCACTTGTGTGTGTCCCAGCTTGTGAATGTCTGTGTAAGTGCTGTACTGCTAGAGGTTTGTGGCTTAGCAACAGCATCACAGTGTGAGAGGCAACCCAGGTTGGTGGGTAAGGGTTGCTCAGCAGTCCCACAGTCCAGGTTGCACCCCAGGGACCCCATCACAGCAAGGAACTGTGAGGCTAAAGACCAGGCCAAATATACACTCTGACAGTTGATGGGGAAAAAAGTGAGAATGGATACTAAGTTTCTGTTTCAGTTTTCTTCATTAAGGTATTCGTTTGTTTGGAGAGGAAAGTATTATGGAAAGGAATAAAATCATATGCTGTTTCAGATAAGATAACTGCAATTATGAAAGTTATGTATGAAGACTCCTGTAGTGCTGTAACAATTGGAGAAAAATTAAACAAGTGGTTCAAATCAAAGTTTGGTGTAAGATAAAGAGGCATGGAATCACTTTTGATTTTCATCAAGTTCTTAAATTGGGCATTAAAAATGGTAGACAAGTTGGAGGACACAACACTGGATGATCTGGAATTAAGCTCTTTAGCTTATGCAGATGATAACATGCAACTTGACAGAGACATTTGAATTAATTATGATACTCTTCTCTATCTTGGAATATTGGTGTAGTCGACTTTGCCTTACAATAAGTGCCAAGAAGATGTAATAGCATGTCTTGGAAAAGGGACAGTAGATGCTGTTGGAATGCTGCAGTGAAGTCATAGAACAACGTATACCTAGGAAACCTGATCAGTACCAGTGATTCCATCAAGTATGGACGCTTTAGCTGCAAGTGCTGCACAGAAGTTGATGAAATTATGGATGGATAACATTATGGTTAATACCAATTTATCAAACCAGTGTACTAACAATAATATACTATGGTCTAAAAGCAGCTGCATTAAATGAAACAGATATCACAAAGCTTTAGGAAGTAGGTATAAGAATTCTTCAGAAGATGACAGGCATAAAGTGGAATGATTTTAAGGCAGATGAAGAAGTTAGGAGAGTATGATATGGTATTAGGCTATGGGATTAACTGTAATAAAATATTATGATTGTGGGAACACTGTGAGAAGACAAGCAGATGCTAGAATGACAAAGAAAATAATAGCAAAGACAAGAGGGTGGGACACTATATGCAGGGAGAAGATCAGGCTGGGTTTAATAGAAGAACAAGACACGGGTAATGGACGGCAACACTATGGATGCTTTGGCATTAGAAGTAATAATTCTCAAACTGTGGTGCATGGATCACCGTAGTCCTTTGAACCCTTTCTTATGGCCCGCAGAATGAAATGTTTTCTGAGGTGTTGGCTGAGACATTGTAAGTGAGATATCTTCTCTCAGAAGTTTTCTTCAGATATGGAGTATTCATTTTGCTGATTATGTCTTAACCTGAATGTGTGCAATACCATACAACATAATGTTGAATCTTTTCAGAGATGTATACAGTGCAAACAGACATTTGTAAAATTTTGGCAGGAGTGGAAAATATTATTTAATCATCCTGACATCTTCGGGAATATCACATCAGTATAGTATAAGCATCTAAGGTTTGATACTAACCAGTCATTGTGGTCTTAGATAGAGGACGGTAGCTCACTCAGTATCATCCATGAACTGTTGGTGTTGATATATTTAGAAAGCATTACATAGTTTGTCAACTCTGTGGGCCCCAGGAGCTCCATTTAATACATTTCTAATCTCTATATCCTGTCCAAGGAAAGTGAGTTATCCTCCAGCTCCACTGCTTCTTTCACCATCCCAGAATAACTGATGTAGTCTGGTTGTGACAGAAATATCAAATATAAAGGGGGGAAACAAGATCTTCTTTTACATGTCATCTGCTCCTACTCTACAAGTCAGACAGCTAGTGTTGGAATTATATTAATTCAGGCTCTCTAAAAGTGGCCAATTGAATTTCTGATATTTATTATCTTTTTTTAAAGCAGGAAATACTTTATTATGCTAGTTCAGTTATCGAAAACTCCCTCACAAAAAGGCTTTGGGGTGTGTGTATATATGTTTATATAATTTATATTTTTCCAATGATCAAAATACTTGTTACCCAATACCTACCATATTTCTCCTTTGGGGTTGCTAGAACTTCTGAATTAAATTAATTGAGCTTTAGCTACTATGCAGCCCAAACTTTCTCCCCTAAAATAATAAAGCAAAAGCCTATTGGTTGATAACGTTTAAAATACAAAAAGAAGTAAATGAGGAAGGCCAAGGGCCTGATCTTACTGGCAAAATGACCATTGATTTCAATGGAAATAGAATCACCTCTCTTGAGCATGGACATATACATTCTTTTTATTGTCATTTATCTTCCAGGGTTAAAACAAATATGTTTTTTCTAAAATATATAGCCCATTACACTAGAGCTGCTATTTAATTTTGCACATGGCCAGAATAACCTTGAACTTTGATTGTCTGATGGGCATCAAGTATTTATTTTTTTGTTCAGTTAATAACAAACATCATGTATTTTTTCCATCCCTGAGTAGGATGGGCCAGGCGACTACTGCTGTATTACAGTTTGAAAGATATATGTTAACCATTCCGTTTCACATGCTCTTTTCTCCCCCTTTGAAGTTAACAGCCTTATGCCATTTTTTCATTCTAACTGAATGTGACTTTTTTTTTATAGCTTGTGTTTATTGTCACTTTCTTTTTTAATTGTAGGATCAGCAACTGTTCAAATGGTTTTAGATGAATACACTTATATATTATTTAGACAGGTAGTAAATACATTATGGTAAATAAGCATGTATGGTTGAATTTTAGCATTACACAGCAGAGCAAAATAAAGCAATATGGCTTTTTCAAATCTAGACATATATGTAATGTATGTAGATGGCTATGTCTCTGACTCTGTTGGCTTTGTTTTTTTCTATATATTCATCTGTTTGTCATTCATTTGCAGAGTGACACTGATAAAGGTTTATGTGATTCTAAGGGCCAAACTGAGCTGACATTGAAGTCAATAGAAAGACTCCCATTGATTTCAGTGGAAATTGGATCTGTCCCTAAGTAGCGAATAGAATGTATATTCATCATGATTTAAAAAAAAAAAAAACAATAAGCATTTCATTAATTAACAAATTATGAACCCACTTCTTTGCTGATAAGAAAAAATTATTTTACTATCAGTCCAAAATTTTTTTAAATCATGTATATGTTTACTTGATTGGAAAATGTGCCTATAATTACACCTTTCCTTGTATAAAAAGCCCAATCTGCTGCACATGGATGACTTTTAAAATAATCATGTTATTGTTTAAGGCCCTAGTATTGTAAAGACTTATGCAGGTAATGAACTTTAGGCATCATGAGTAGAAGCACAGGAGCCAGCTAACAGCTGAAAACAGAGCAGTTTGAGTGGAGATCTGTTAGAAGAGAAAGGATGCAAGGGGGAGTGAGTGAGTTCTTGGGAGTGTGCTTGTTTGCTTGTTGGTTTGTTTTCAATTTGCAAAGCATGGTAGTGGGAAGTGTGTTGTGAGAGAAGCGGAGCCTTTGATCATAGCTGAACCTTAAGGGGCAGGGCTTCTCAGGCAGCAGGCCTATAAAGTGAGGCAGCCGGGTGATGAGCCAATGACCTTGGAATCAACAAAGAGAACTGAAAACTAGGGAGTTTGAGTGGGAGTTTGTAAGGGGAGTTTGCGGGAGAGTGTGGTTTTTGTTTTGTTTTTTTCTTGATAGGATGTTATGAGGAAAGGCTATGGCAGCTACAGAGGCAGCAGTGGTAGTGACCCAAAGACTGTAAGAGACAATGACAATGAATGGATGTGGAACCTGCAGGATGTAATTCTTCTGAAGGGAGATACTTGAAAGGTGCTTCATTTGTACGAAGTGCCACCTAATGGAAGGAGATTCAAGGTTTGAAGATGGAGCTACAAACTCTAGTTGAGTTTCGAAGGAAATTTGAACAGATGTTGGGGAAAGAAAAGTGACTGAAGGTAAACTCAAAACTTGCAGGTACATGCTGGACAAGAGAACTGTGAGGGTAGACTGGTGGATGAAGAAAGTTACCTGTGGAAGCATGTGACTAAGAGAACAGGGAAGAGGAAAAGACCAGCTAGTGAAGGAGAAACAGATCTGTGGAACAGGTATGCTGAGTGGGAAATAAAGGGGAGAGTCAGGCTGTAACAAGAAATGAGAAGGTAAGAAAAAAGAGAAGAGTGGCTAGTCCCACAAGAAGAGGGGAAGAGGCAACGGAGCTAGCCAGAGTTCAGAGCTCCAGGAGGATAGACGATAATTCAAGAAAATTGCAACTGAGAACAGAAGACAAGAAGACTTGTAGCCAGAAAGAAGACTAGAAAGGTGAAGGCCTGAGAATCTCCCCAATACCAGGAAAAGGCCAGTCTGCATCACTGGGGACTCCATATTAAGAGTAATAGACAACCCTGTCACCAGACCTGACCCAGAGAACAGAAAAGTGTATTGTCTGCCAGGAGCTAAGATATAGGAAGAGGATCTGAGGCTGAAGAGGATCCTAATGGGAATAAGAAAGAATCCATTTACTGTCCTTCACATGGTGACAAATAATACTGCTAGATTCTCACTGAGTTACATGAAGGAAAACTATGCCAGGTTGAGGAAGATGCTTAAACAAATGGGCAGGTGATCTTCAGTGGGATTCTACCTATCCTTAGAGGAGGAGAGTGAAGGTGACACAAGATTACAATTACCAACACATTGTTCAGGCAAAGGTGTTATAAGGAGTGATTTTGGATGTTCATCCAGTGGAATGCACTCATGGACAAATGACTGTTCTCATAGGATGGACTCCATCTGAGTAGGGAGGGTAATTGACTTCTGGGATGGAAGTAGTCACAAGTGATGAAAAGTTTTAAACTAGCAAAATTTCCTTTGCCTTCCTCTGCAGCATGGGACGTGGATCACTTGCTCTTTTGAACTGTCTAAATGCTGGATTCTATGTAATTTGAAGTCTTTAAATCAAGGTTTGAGGACTTAAGTAACTCACTCAGAAGTTATGGCCCTATTGAAGGAGTGGGTGGATGAGGTTCTGTGGTCTTCAGTGTTAAGGAAGTCAGATTATATCATCATAATGTCATTAAAATCTGAGTCTGAGTAATGTTACTACAGAGAATTCTTTCCTGGGTATCTGGCTGGTGATTCTTGCCCATACGCTCAGGGTTCAGCTGATCGCCATATTTGGGGTCGGGAAGGAATTTTCCTCCAGGGCAGATTGGAAGAGGCCCTGGAGGTTTTTCGCCTTCCTCTGTAGCATGGGGCATGGGTCACTTGCTGGAGGATTCTCTGCTCCTTGAAGTCTTTAAACCACGATTTGAGGACTTCAATAGCTCAGACATAAGTGAGAGATTTATCGCAGGAGTGGGTAGGTGAGATTCTGTAGCCTGCATTGTGCAGGAGGTCAGACTAGATGATCATAATGGTCTCTTCTGATCTTAATATTTATGAATCTATGAATCTATGTTAAATGGTTTCTCACCATGTATAAAATCAAGCATGTGCTTAATACTTTCTAGGATGAGGGTGTATGAGTCTGGTACCCTGTACTGTATGGAAGTTTGGAGTATGCAGGAAGAGGTCCAAACTTTGCTTTCCTTTTAGATCTATAGTTTATACCATCTTATATCAATAGCACATTAAAATCCAAAACTCACTGTCAATCATATGTAGGTCTGATTCAATTCCCACTGAAATCAAAGGGAGCCACAGCCTTTAATGGGTCCTAGATCCAGTTGTATTGCACTTAAAAATAATAAAGCCACCTTGCCCCCCTTATCCCCAAAAATAAAACAAATCAAATGCTTACATTAATGAGCACAGTCACGAGTAATCCTGTTTATTTTGCTATTATAAGTAAGAGTTCACCATTGTGAGTAAGGTCATATAATCTAAACCTATATTAGATAAGAGTCCCAATCCTGCATACACCATGATAGCAAAATTTTCTTTAATTGAATGTGAGTTACATGTGACTATCTGATGAAGTGGGTATTCACCCACAAAAGCTTATGCTCCAATATGCCTGTTAGTCTATAAGGTGCCACAGGACTCTTTGCCGCTTTTATAGATCCAGATTAACACAGCTACCCCTCTGATAAAGACTGTAAAGTCATTTAAATGCTCAAGTTTTCCCCTTGATACTAATTTACATTAATCTAAAACTGAATTAGACTTGCACCTCAAGGGAATAATAGGGTTTAATATGTTGGTACATAATGTTCTTAAGGATGTTAAGCAATATGCAACATACAAAATTCTCTTTCTGCATCTTATGTAATATAATGGGAGGAGAGACCTCTTACGGATATCCCAGGAAGGAATACACCTTATTATAGATCAGTGAGATAACATGTACCAATGGTGTGATGGCTTATTTACACCCCCAGCACCCACCACCAAAAAACCAAACAAACAAAAAAACCTGATTTTCTTTGTGTGCTTGTTACACAAGCATCATAGTAAAAATCTTCTCATGACCTTCACAGACTCCACTGCACCTATAGCTGAGTTTTATTTTCTCAGGGTAGATAGCACCCAAAACATAAGTGGTCATACCAAGAAATGAGATACATTTTGAGACTGAAAATATCCAATTGCACTCTAAAATATTTATTTATTTGGTTGGATATTTTCTAAAGTCTGGTAAAGCTTTTTCTCCCTGAAAACATTTTGAAAGTGTATGTGGACACCTCACACAGACTTTATGCCCTTTAAAAGATCTATTTATTTTTTTAAAAAAAGCTTTTTAAAACTTGCATGAATTTAAAAATGTGCATGTATTGTTTTGTGTGAAGATGAAACTACAGTGCATGCAGAAAATGACAGCTCTACATTCATAGTTCAACATCACCCTCTGCTGGTAGAATGTCTGAACTGAAGAGTCAGCAAAATATATGTATTTATTGAAATTACACACTGGGTTCTGACATTAAAATGTCCGCAAGTCATTTTGTATTAGTTGATGGCTGTATTTTACAAATTTTTTTTTTACTTTGTCATACACCAATGTGTTACATTCTTCTCTTACTGGCAGGTAGAGAAATAATAGTTTTGAACATTATTTTTCTGCTGTCAAACTAAAATTTCCTGTCATATAAACTCATCTTATTTTTAAGCGACCTTTTTATTGCAAGATTTAGTACAGAGATAACTATACTTTGGAGAGTCAGAAGATAATGATGTGCTGATGTGTCGTTAATGATGTGCTGTAATATATTAATAGATATCTCAGAAATTATTTAGTTTTTTACCTTTGTACGGATAAATCCTTTATAGGAAGAGGGTATTAGGAGAAATGTTCTGTCCGAGAAAAAGAGAGGCAATTAGGAATTTACTGTTCACCTTTAAAGAAAAAAAGAAGGGAAAGAAATATTTTTTGGTGCTCTTGGGTATTTAAAAACACTTATTCTAGAACAGGGATCGGCAACCTTTGGCATGCAGATTGTCAGGGAAATCCTCTGGTGGGTCGGGACGGTTTGTTTACCTGCAGCGTCTGCAGATTCAGCCGATCACAGCTTCCCATTGGCCTGGAAAGGCGAACCATGGCCAGTGGGAGCTGCGATCGGCCAAACCTGTGGATGCTGCAGGTAAACAAACTGTCCTGGCCCTCCAGCTGATTTCCCTCGTAGTCTGCGTGCCAAAGGTTACTGATCCTTGCTTTAGAATCATAAAATATTAGGGTTGGAAGAGACCTCAGGAGGTCATCTAGTCCAATCTGCTGTTCAAAGCAGGACCAAAACAATCTAAATCATCCCAGCCAGGGCTTTGTCAAGCCGGACCTTAAAAACCTCTAAGGATGAAGATTCCACCATCTTCCTAGGTAACCCATTCCAGTCCTTCACCACCCTCCTAGTGAAATAGTGTTTCCTAATATCCAACCTAGGCCTCTCCCACCGCAACTTGAGACCATTACTCCTTGTTCTGTCATCTACCACCTCTGAGAACAGCCTAGCTCCATTCTCTTTGGAATCCCCCTTCAGGTAGTTGAAGGCTGCTATCAAATCCCGCTTCACTCTTCTCTTCTGCAGACTAAATAACCCCAGTTCCCTCAGTCTCTCCTCATAAGTCATGTGCCTAAGCCCCCTAATCACTTTAGTTGCCCTCCGCTGAACTCTCTCCAATTTGTCCACATCCCTTCTGTCCTGGGGGGACCAAAACTAGATGCAAAACTCCAGGTGTGGCCTCACCAGTGCCAAATAGAGGGGAATAATCACTCCCCTCGATCTGCTGGCAATGCTCCTACTAATATAGCCCAATATGCCATTGGCCTTCTTGGCAACAAGGGCACAATGATGACTCGTAACCAGCTTCTCATCCACTGTAATCCCCAGGTCCTTTTCTGCAGAACTGCTCCTTGGTTGGTCAGTCAGTCCCCAGCCTGTAGTGGTGCATGGGATTCTTCTGTCCTAAATGCAGGACTCTGCACTTGTCCTTGTTGAGCCTCATTAGATTTCTTTTGGCCCAATCCTCCAATTTGCCTAGGTCACTCTGGACCTATCCCTGCCCTCCAGCATATCTACCTCTCCCCACAGCTTAGTGTCATCTGCAAACTTGCTGAGGGTCAAATTCATCCCATCATCCAGATCATTAATAAAGATGTTGAACAAAACCGGCCCCAGGACCCACCCCTGGGGCACTCTGCTTGATACCGGCTGCCAACTAGACATTGAGCCATTGATCACTACCCATTGAGCACGGCAATCTAGCCAGCTTTCTGTCCACCTTATAGTCCATTCATCCAATCCATACTTTTTTAACTTGCAGGCAAGAATACTGTGGGAAACCATACCACAAGCTTTGCTAAAGTCAAAATATATCATGTCCACTGCTTTCCCCCTATCTACAGAGCCAGTTATCTCATCATAGAAGGCAATCAGGTTGGTCTGGCATCACTTGCCCTTGGTGAATCAAAGTTGACTGTTCCTGATCACCTTCCTCTTCTCCAAGTACTTCAAAATGGATTCCTTGAGGACCTGCTCCATGATTTTGCTGGGGACTGAAGTGAGACTGACCGGTCTATAGTTCCCGGGTTCTCTTTCTTCCCTTTTTAAAATATGGGCACTATATTTGTCTTTTTCCAATCATCCGGGACCTCCCCAGATCGCCATGACTTTTCAAAGATTATGGCCAATGGCTTTGCAATCAGATTAGCCAAATCCCTCAGCACCCTTGGATGCATTAGATCTGAACCTATGGACTTGTGCATGTACCGCTTTTCTAAATAGTCCTTAACCTGTTCTTTCACCACTGAGGGTTCCTCCCCATACTGTGTTGCCCAGTGTAGCAGTCTGGGAGCTGTCCTTGTCCTTGAAGACTGAGGCAAAAAAAGCATTGAGTACTTCTGCTTTTTCCACATCATCTGTCACTATGTTTCCTCCCTCCATTCAGTAAGGGTCCCTCCCTTTCCCTGACATTCTTCTTGTTGCTAACATACCTGTAGAAACCCTTCTTGTTACCCTTCACATCCCTTGCTAGCTGCAACTCCAACTGTGCTTTGGCCTTCCTGATTACAACCCTGCATGCTCTAGCAATATTTTTATACTCCTCCCTAGTCATATCTCCAAATTTCCACTTCTTGTAAGCTTCCTTTTTGAGTTTAAACTCACCAAAGATTTCACTGTTAAGCCAAGCTGGTTGCCTGCCATATTTGCCATTCTTTCTGCACATCGGGATGTTTTGTTCCTGCGCCCTCAATAAGGCTTCTTTAAAATACAGTCAGCTCTCCTGGACTCCTTGCCCCCTCATATTAGCCTCCCAGGGGATCCTGATCACCATTTCCCTAAGGGAGTCTAAGTTGCTTTTCTGAAGTCCAGGGTTTGTATTTTGCTACTCTTCTTTCTTCCCTTTGTCAGGATCCTGATAAAAGGCATAAAGTCTGTGTAAAGTGTTCTCATACGCTTCTGTGCATTTATACCAGGCCTAGAACCATGGGACCCTAAAATTGACTGTGGCTTTTGACAATATTGCAACATAAATCACAGTAATAATAAAAATTAATTACTTCAGTTATAATAACGTGAGTGACATCAGAGTAAGAGAGTGAAAACTCTGATGCCACTGAAGACCATAACAAAAGAGGTTCAGTAAGGATTATTTGAAATTTGTTTCTGTTAGCATCCTTACTTCAATGATTCCAAAAAAATAATAATTGTGGGAAAGAGAAAATTAAAAATAGATGACCTTTGGTGTGAAAACAAGGCTGACTGTATTTTCATGCCTCTGCAGCTTTTGACATCAGCTAACTGACAAGTCCTCAGCTGAATTGTAGCTTTATATTCACTCCAGGGACAGGTGTTATCCTCTCTGTGCCTCTCAATAAAAAAATCTTATTTCAGAAAATGAATAACAGATTATATTCAGTATCCTCTACAAGTGAATGTCTAATATAGTGTGGAATTGCTGATATATTGGCTCCATTGAAACCAATGTGAGTTTTTCATTCACTTCAGTTGGACCAGGATTTCACCCATGATGTACATATTGATAGTGTGTTTTAATCTCTGTGTCATATCTGAGTTTTGGGATTCTAATTCTGAGTCATAAATATTTAGATTTTTCTCAGAATGACAGTAATCTGATTAAGTAACAGGGTGTCAATGTTTGCCTACCACAGTGTTTCCCAAACTTGGGATGCCACTTATTCAGGGAAAGCCCCTGGCGGGCCAGGCCAGTTTGTTTACCTGCCACGTCCGCAGGTTCAGCCGATTGCGGCTCCCACTGGCCGCAGTTCGCCGCTCCAGGCCAATGAGGGCTGTGGGAAGTGGCAGCCAGTACATCCCTTGGCCTGCTCCGCTTCCCACAGCCCCCATTGGCCTGGAGCGGGGAACCATGGCCAGTGGGAGCCGCGATCGGCCAAATCTCTGGATGTGGCAGGTAAACAAACCGGCGTGGCCCGCCAGGGGCTTTCCCTGAACAAGCAGCGTCCCAGGTTTGGGAAACACTGGCCTACCAGATCCCACCCTGTTGCCAGGTGGCTTTTTTTTTTCTTTTAGATATGTTTAGATTTAAATGAGAATTTTAAAAGCCATCTTTTATGCAAAGGTGACCTAAGAATTAATTGCATGTACAACCCAGCAGCAGAAAACACTATATATGATAATGATCCATCCAGCCAAACATATCATAGCAATAAAACAGCCCCTTCAGTCCCTCGCTCCCCATCTCACTACCCACTAGGACATACTCTTAATCTTCTCCACAAATCCTGTCAAAAGAATGACTTTTGCAGTTAACCCTGAGAGGAAATCAAATTTGGTCTATTTTAGACTGAGTAGTTGTCTACACTGATGTTGTAAATCGATCTAAGTTAACGCTAGTTCCATTATATAAATTACGTAACTGAAATTGATGTAACTTAGGTCGACTTACAATAGTGTCTACACTGCACTATGCCGATGGGAGATGCTCTCCTGTTGACATAGCTTCTGCCTCTCAGGGAGGTGGAGCACACTCCCATTGCCTTAGCTTGCCCTCACAGGACCTGCTAAATCATCGCCGCTGCATTGATTGCAGCACTGCCGATTTAGCCTGTAGTGTATACATGGCCTGAGAGACCAAGTTCCAGGGTCCTGGGTGTCTCACAGAAACAAGGTCCTTCCCTTAAGCCTGCAGGGAAAGTGTTTTGCTGAGTCACTCCAGAAGCAGAGTATTGGGAAGATAGCCATAGCCTCAAGCAGAGTGTGCTTTGGTTTGGACAGCCAGGTGCCAAAGGAAGGAATCCTAGGAGCTGTCATTGATATTTAAAATGTAATGTCACATGATTACGTTTTAAGTCAATGATCCTTGCACATCTCATTGTGAAGTACCAGCATTAAAATCTACTTTTTTTTGTTTGAGGGGAAGGTTTGTACTTTTGGGTTTCCCATTATTCCTTGTTATACCGCTATATAAATCCCTATGTTATTCCTTCTTGTGAAGAGCACATCCAGGGTGATTCTGTAGCTCCTGTGCACTCTAGAGAAGTTCTCCAGGTCTGGGGATGTGACCATATGAGGTGTGTAGTCAGGAGGTTAACATATTGTGATTCCATAAGGACTTATTCAACATAGGAGGGAAAGGTAGGCTTAAAATATATTCCTTCACACCTCCCCACAGTGCATACACAGATAACCAGCAGTGGCTTTCTGTGGGGGTGACATGCTGATGAAGCTCTTGTTGGGGTTAAGGATTCCATCTTCCATCTTCTCTATGCTTCACTAAAGCTCTTTTATTCAAATTTGCTCATTTTGCAGGATCAGCCTGTTGAGCTAATGTAGAGTTTGAATTCTTGGTGGTTGATATAACCTAAACCTTGGTTAAGACCCCACACAAATTATTTATAGATTTCATTATGTTCTTAATAGAAAAATGTGAAATAAATTGTGTTAGTGAAATATATACATTAAATAATGTTAGATTAATAAATATTTATTATAAGAACATTGAAAGGAATATTTGCTTTTGTATGTGTGTGCTGGTACAGTATTTTAGATGGTAGCTGAAACAGCTTCAGTGTTGTGCAAACCATGAAACCTGGTTTGTGTGTCTTATTTGTAAAAACCTTGGTCTGTGTAAATAGTGGGGTGAAGCAGAGTCTCATAAGGGAATTGTTAACTTCTGGTGCTCTCCCCCTTCTAAGACAAGCTAACAAGGTAAAAAACCCAGGCCACAAAAACAGACAGTCAGATTAAAACAAATGGATGAAGCCAGGGGGGCTGGCAACAAATGATAGATGACAGAAGTAAGTTTTAGCAGGATAAGCAGAAATGTATTAGTTTAGTGTTTGTTGTATAAGTTAGGTTAGTTAGTTTAGGTTAGATTTATGCAAGAAAATGTTTTAATTAGATAGGTACGTAGATGAAATAACTGGGTAAACTAAGTTTCCACAAAGTTATGGAACCGGGGAAAGAAAGAGTTGATTGACAATAAGAAAGTGGAAAAGACAGGGGAAGAACATAGCAGAGATCTGAGAAGAGTTGTCCTGTCCCCAGGAGAGGTAACTTCATCAATTATCTTTCTTGCCTTATCTGTTTTTATATGTTTCTGTAATTCATCGGTGATAATACCATATTCTTAAAACATGAAAATAAAGACTAAAGACGGTTTATGCCTAAATTGAAGTGGATCTTGTTTTTCACCCAACATTCTTCTAAGGAGACAATAATGAATGGAAGCTCAGAAAGATAGTATTTACCAAAGAGACCTCAACACCAGATACAATATCATCATTTACTTCTGAGTGGCTGTGAACTCTTACATGTAAGTTTTGACATGATGTGGAATGTTGGCAGGTGACATAATATAATATGTCAGAGCATACATGATGAAATATGACATTGGATATACAGCTAAGATTTACAGCCCTTCAAATGTGTTTATCCTTCAGAGAAGTGTTCCCATTCCAGTAACATTGTCACTGAAAGATACATATTTCCTGTTATGCTTGTGAATCATCAGTAATTGTACCATTTCCAAATCTGCTCCTGTTCCTTAGGTTTTAAGTGGGTTGTTGTTGGTTTGGTTTTTTTGTTTTTGTTTTGTTTTTGTTTTTTGTTTTTGTTTTTGGGTTTTTTTTGTTTTTTTGGGGGTTTTTTTGGTTAAATTGTCATTCTCTGATGCTAGTTTTCCAATTTCCCTTAATAAACAATTGTAGTATACTACAGTAAAAAGCTGAATAGAGTTGCAATAGAACTATCTTAAATTCCAGCACTTTATGATAGGATTTTTTAAGGGTCTTTCCACATTCTCTATGTTGGGTTGATTATATTCATGCTAATACACTAATTATACTCTTTCACCTCTAAACCGTACATACACTGTACTGTTTATGTGCTTCTTACCTTTGGTGCATGTTAACCAAGTTAACCAGACATTTGGAATTATCTTGCTGTGTTTTACATATCCCACATTATTTATAATTGTCTAAACTTTGCTTATTTTAGCTAGAATTCTATGGCAGTTGTTCTCAACCAGTGGTTTGCGCACTCCTGGCGGTATGCAGAGGTCATCCAGAGGGTATATCAACTCATCTAGAAGTTTGCCTATTTTTACAATGGGCTACATTAGAAGCACTAGCAAAGTCGGTACAAACTAAAATTTCAGACAGACAATTTGTATATACTGCTCTATAAACTATACACTGAAATGTAAGTACAATATTTATATTCCAATTGATTTATTTGATAATTGTATGGTAAAAATGAGAAAGTAAGCAATTTCTCAGAAATAGTGTGCTGTGACACTTTTGTATTTTTATATCTGATTTTGTAAGCAAATAGTTTTTAAATGAGTTATAACTTGGGGGTACGCAAGACAAATCAGACTCCTGAAAGGGGTACAATAGTCTGGAAAGGTTGAGAGCCAGTGTTCTATGGTATTCTACAGTATCATGCTATTCTGAATTGAGGATATTTTCCTACATCCTACTGAATACATGCTCCTCCACCAAGCTAGAGTGTGTAAGAATGAGAATCCTTTCTGCAGTCTTGGCTACATTATTGAATAACTTTGAGCCATCAGATCAAGTTAATTGGAAGAGGCATAACCAGATGCTGTCCACCCTGGTAAATCCATTTTCCTTCTGAGCTTTTTTCCACACTTCTTTAGGGATTTGGTCTTCCCTAAACAAACTCTCAAGGACTTAGTGAAAACACATATACAAAGTCTCAATACGGGAACATCCTAATTTTGCTGCATTCTAAAAGTCAACAAATCTGGAATACACAACCAGTTGACTTTTTATGGGGAAGTTTTTGAGAGCATATTAGTTGTATTACTATAGTAAGGTATTGAGCCTCACCCAACAATTCATCCACTTTGTGCATTGTTTATGCATCAGACTTGGAAATGGCATTGATTTTTCTAAAATAAATACAAAGCTGGGTGGTGTGATCCAGCTTGAATACCAAGATATTAGGATTCCTGTGATCACTATGCAATTCCTCTATATATCCCAAGCATCCCGAGATTTGGAGTTCCTGCTGTACCATTTGATGCATTTTCCTTGGCATAGGACAAGGCATTTCTCTAACTAGGTGCCCCAGCTCTGGATATGATGGTAAGCTGAGTAAATTTTGTTTTGGCAAAACTGAAAACACTATTGAGAAAAGAGGCCACCAGGTGCTGCACCTGGGCTTTTTGCTCTGAAGAGAGATTCTCCTCAATCTATATGGAGCATGGGGATTTCTCACAGAGTTCCTCGAGCCTTTTGCAGAATTTAAGGACACATTGTATCACAGTTTCTGTTCTGGGACCCGGTTCCCCCTATGTCTCTTGCATTAGGTATAAAATTCCTCAGGGGTTCCCCCACCTCATGCAAGATGGGTAAATAACTGGGGAACCTCACACACCAAAAGTAGGTGGGAGCAGCTGGTCCCAATAGCAAGGGCCTGTGGCAACACATTTTTGTATTACTTGGTTTCAAAGATTAATGAAACTCTCCACCAGACAATCTGTCTGGAGAGGATATGCAATGGCGCAAATAGTCCGGATACCTAGCAGTCTTCACAGATCTTTCATCACCTATGATGTTAAGCTGGTCACCTGGTTTGTTCAGATCTACTGTGGAATCCCTTCCTCGTTAAAAACCTTAATCAATTCTGTAGCAGTGACTTCAGAATTTATTGATCTTAGAAAAGACTCTGGGTACTTTATGGCATAATCTATAACTAGAACAGGGAATGGGAGTAAGGAAGATGGAATCATGTTTGGCTAAGGGTAGGAATGGGATCAGGGACACAGGTGTAAGGCTCTGTGGTGTCAGAGCTGGGAAGGAGGATACTAAGGAAGGAAACTGGAATCATGCTTGCTGGAAGTTCACCCCAATAAACATCGAATTGTTTGCACCTTTGGACTTCAGGTATTGTTGCTCTCTGTTCATGCGAGAAGGACCAGGGAAGTAAGTGGGTGAAGGAATAAGCCCCTAACATCTTGGTGCCGTGACTCAGATGCATCACATTGGATAGGTGAGTGGCAGCCTGTAAGTCCCCCTCCCCAACAGTCCGCGCAGCTGCTTGTAGGGGGTATCGCGAACTCTCATGATGGTAGTTGCGGGTTCTGGCAAGCCAGGGTAAAGGATTTTTTGGATAAATGGATAAGGGAGGACCAGGGCCCATACCAGGTACAGGGGTCAACCTGGGATAAGATTAAAAAGGAAATGGAGGAAGTGTTAGGGGACCCAGAGGTATGGGGGGTGGCTGAGGAGCCCACCCTCCTTGGTATATGGGTAGGGGAAGAAGGTCCCTGCCCATGGGGACTGAATGCCTCCCAGGGAAAAGAGGCACTTCAGTCTGCTTGAGAGGTTTGAAGTAAGGGCAGCATTATGGGAAGCTGCCAGTAATCTTTCAAGTTTGGTGTTGCTTCAGCAAGGGCTGCTGAAGGGTTGTAAATTAGTTAGGGGTAGTGAAAGATGATTTGGCACAAAAGGGTTTAAGGTCAAAAGCAGAGTTAACAGACCACCTTTAGAGACTGGATCTGAGACTTGGTCCTGGGGGAGTAGAGGAAAAAAAAAGTTTCAAAGTGCAACCTGCCTTTCCACACTCTTTTGTTTTTCTGAAGTTTTAATGGAGGGTACTTTGGATACTTATGTGAGATGTCAAGAAGGAAGTTTTTGTTTAATGATAAAACCCAGTTATATAAATGTAACTGTATGTGCAACTCTGTGCAGTCACATTGGATGGAAGCTTGGTCATTAAATTTTCCAAGGGGGTCAGGTAGAGTGGCTACTATCACCACTACACTTCTGTCCCCAGAAGCCTTTATAGCTATTCTGAGGGAAAATGGGCCCTTTTCCCACAGAAATGGTCTATAAGGGACTGCTGCAGGCAGCAGGTAGAGAGAGAATCTGAGCAAAATTATTTGACTATTGGGTAATGTAATCAAAATCACTAAAGGATGGAAGAGGTTTCTTTTGGAACTTAACTTGGCTGCCCCTAGTTGTGTCTAGTTGTACAAGATGGAAGTGTAATCGGGGTACAGTTGTGTAAAAAAGAGTAATCACAGTGCAAGGGATGTTAGGCAAAACAGAATTTTGTGTGTGTGTGCACAGGTAAAAGAAAAGGAAAAGGGGAGGAATGATGGGAACACTGAGCCTTGGGATGGCTCTGGGGGATTAGATTGTTGCTTTGGTGGGTGTGCATGAAAACTCTGTAGGCATGGGGGAGGCAGTTATACCTTGTGTAAAATTAATTTGGCTAATATGATGTTATGGAGGTTAAACTATATGGAAGGAATTTGCATTTTCCCAGGACATGTGCAGTGTATATTGGAAAAGGAGTAAAAGAAATGCAAATAAAACATGGTACTTCATTAAAATCCTAATAGGGCTCCAAAAGGAGCCACAATAGGTTGTGCTTTCTTTTTCAGATCGCTGTGTTTTGGAGCAGGAGATGAAAGTGGAAAGTAATCAGAACTCTGGTGGAAGTAAAATGCTTCCCTTTTAAGACAGTGTCTGAGCTGCTAACAGCTTTGGATCCAGAAGCAAGCTAGTAATCCTCTGTGTAAATGCAAATTACCTAGCTGATGGGCACAAAGGAGCTGCAAATAACAAATACATCTGGTCAGCAAACAAGCTACTAGAAGACTCAGATTATGGCCCTTCAGGAAAGGGAGGTGAAAAAAACAAGTCAAGCCTGAAAATAAGGGGGACAGGTTAACCTTAAGGGGTGTGGGTGTGGGTGGGGGTGGGCATGTGGGTGTGTGAGATGGGAACAGGGAATGGGGGTAAGAAAATTGGAATCATGTTTTGCTAAAGGGGGAGATGGGAACAGGGAATGGGGGTAAGAAAATTGGAATCATGTTTTGCTAAAGGGGGAAATGGGAACAGGGAATGGGAGTAAGGAAGATGGAATCATGTTTGGCTAAGGGTAGGAATGGGATCAGGGACACAGGTGTAAGGCTCTGTGGTGTCAGAGCTGGGAAGGAGGATACTAAGGAAGGAAACTGGAATCATGCTTGCTGGAAGTTCACCCCAATAAACATCGAATTGTTTGCACCTTTGGACTTCGGGTATTGTTGCTCTCTGTTCATGCGAGAAGGACCAGGGAAGTAAGTGGGTGAAGGAATAAGCCCCTAACACCAAGTCCATCCCTATCTACTCAAAGGTGGTGCCCATCAATGTGAGATGGACTAAAGGAGCCTTTGAAAATTCCTTGGAAGGAACTAGCTGGCATTCTGGGCATGAGGCACAGAAGTACAATCTTTATACACTCCTGGTCAGTAGAAACAGGCCAGGATTTAGGCATGGGTCTTCTCTTTGTGCACATGTCCCACAAACTGAATTAGTCAACCACACAACTTCATGATGATTTGGCCACCGAATTAGGAACTGCATCCAGACCTCTCTCATCTGTTTTTTTCTAGGCAGTAAAGCCACTACATATGGAATTCAAATTTTGTATATTGACTGGCCTGTTGAGGGTCCCCTACTTCCCCATTCACTACAGCCACTAATCATATTCTCGACTCAGGATTTTGTCTCCCTGTTGTTTCTTTGATAAAGCTGGAGAACCTCATCAAAATACCCACATCTTGTAGAGGGGCTGCTGCTGACTCCTTGTTGAGATAGAAGACTGAGGGGGAATCCCATTGTCTGGAATCTCCTTCTCCTCGGTCCATTTCCTCTCCTACACATACAAGACCCTTTGGGTTCAACACCCCCCTTGCCCAGGATATCTTGGATCTGAATACAAGGAATTCTGCAGGTCCTTAATACTTTTCAATATGTCACCAAAATGCCCTTACCTGAGGGTGTGCAAGGGTGAAGGCTAGTCCCACTACTGGGATGCAGTGTGCTCTCCAACTGTCAGCTGGAGCTGCCTATGGCTTAATGTCCTCATGCATGCACTCCAAATGAATTGGGAGGGGTGTGACATCTACTAAATTGTCTCTGACTAGGTTTGGCCACACCCTTCTACCTCAGTCCCATTTATTGTGATGAGGACAGTCAGCTTGAGGATGGTGGGAGGCTCTTCCTGCTTGCTTGGTTTTCTGCCAGACAGACCTACCCATAGCGGACTCCTGCAAAGAGAGCCAGATATACCAAATCTTCTGTAGTAGCTGTTGTTGAGTGGCTAGCTCCAGAACCAGCTGCTGCCTGCTCCACCAGTCCATTTAACATGTATTTGAGGTCTATGATGGTGGGAGACTGCTAACTCCCCACTTCTCTGCCTGAGGTTGACTGGTGTCCTGATTTGTCTCCTTCTTCAGGGACTAGATCAATTTCCTGCATTCTCCACCATGTGTAAACCATGTCTAGCCATGGCATAGCAAGCTCTACTCCTTTAGCACCTCCTGCTGAAAGTCGCTCCAGCCCTGTGATGGTTTGCTTCTTTTTGCTACTCAGCCCCCCAGCCACGTCACTTTTAGTCCTCCCCCTTAAGATAAACCTGAGTCTAACATGTCACTCGTCTGGCACTGTCACATTGGTCATTCAGCCCCACTTTCGGCTTTCAGGACTGCCAGACTTTGGCTCCACAGTCATCGTGCCCCCTCCTTATGTGGGCTGGTAGGGGAACACAGCCCAGGACTCTGTATGGAATGTCTATGAGGTCTGTTTGTTCAGGCTCTTTGCTGTATCCCCACACAGCTTTCTACCATGGTGTGCAGATAAGCCTTTCTCACAGTCTTTTCCCTGGCTGACTCTTCTGTGGGACCCAAAACAAAAGAAGTTCAAACTTGTAGAGGAACAAAAGAAACAGAAAAAGATTCTGCACCAGGCCTATCTGACCCAAGGATGCTCTGACACTTAGGCATCTCTAGTTAAGCTCTAGTCCCAGCTGATCCTTCCTTCCTAGAAACTTCAAGGCAGACGCTAATTAGGCTCTAGTCCCACCTGGTCAGACCTTCCCTCCTTTGCAACTTCCAGGCAGCCTCTGGCCCCCATTCAGGACCTCCTTTCTAAGGCTAGCTCGAGAGTTCTAGTCCTTCTCCCAGTTAGCCCCTACTGATCTGGGCTTTTCCTCTTTTATTTCCTCCCTTTTCCTGCTGCAGCTGTACTGGGGTGAGCCTGATTGCATCCACAGGCTCTCCTTAACCCCAGGAGGCCTTGTGTGATACACACCATCGCAATCAACATGTTGTTCTCTCTCTGCAAATGGCATGGTCCACTGCCCTTAATCCACCAATACAACAACTGTCAAAAATACAGTCACCGATCACTTGTCAAATGTACTCTTTTTTTCATGTAGAAATTAAAGGGCAAGGATGGTTGCTCTATAGAAATGTGTTAAAGTTTTTAAAAAATAGAAAGCCATCTGAAGGAATATGGGTGATCATGAGGTACTGGAACTACTTTCTGAGGCATTTCAAATGCCTATTTTGCCATTGCCTAGAAGGAACTACCTCTTTACAGGGCAATATTGAAGAAGTGCCCTTTCCTTTGCTAATTCATGGCTTCTACAGTTGACATGGATTGGTTTCACTGTGTATCACAAAAGACACACATTTCTTGAAGAATTTTCCTCTGAGGTGTGGTGGTGTTGAGCCAGTAGTGCATGTGTGTAAGCAATTTTCTGCATCAAACCCAGTGATTCGGTCATTCCCTGTGGTAGCTGTTAGGATATAGATATTCAGGCCTGTCTGTAAAGGCCTGTACTCTAAGAATTTAGGTGTATTCTTATCACTTGGCTAGTTATAGAGGTGTAAAAGAAATAATCAAAGTCACTGTCTGCCAGTGTAAGGTCCTTCTCTTACTGTGACAGTCTGACGCCCTATGCTTAGGCTAAAATCTTTGGCTAAGCAGCAGAGGCAGCCATAAGCTGCGAAGCGACCCGTCACCTCTTCACATTCCAAAGCAGTCACATTGAAAGAAGGTGCTATGGGGCTGTTAGGAATACGATCCTGTCCTGATAGTGCCTATCACCTCCAGAGAAAGGGAAGTGCCTAGAAAATGTAAAAGGAAACTTAGTTTGATAGCATCCTGTCTGGCAAGAACTCACTTATCAATAGTTGGGATGTGAAATCCTCATTTCTGTGTTTGTTCTCTCACTGTAGTCCCCATTTCCCTATTGTTTGTCTGTATAATCGCTGTCTGGTTCTGTGATTGTTCCTGTCTGCTGAAAAATTAATTTTGCTGGGTGTAAACTAATTAAGGTGGTGGGATATAATTGGTTAAATAATCATGTTACAATATGTTAAGATTGGTTAGTTAAATTTCAGTAAAATGATTGGTTAAGGTATAGCTAAGCAGAACTCAAGTTTTACTATATAGTTTGCAGTCAATCAGGAAGTGTGTGTGTGGGGGTGGGAAATGGGGACAGGGAATGGGGGTGGGGAAATTCGAATCATGTTTTGCTAAAGGGGGAAATGGGAACAGGGAATGGGGGTGGGGGTGGGGAAATTGGAATCATGTTTGGCTAAGGGCAGGAATGGAAACAGGGACACAGGTGTAAGGCTCTGTGGTGTCAGAGCTGGGAAGGGGGGCACTAAGGAAGGAAACTGGAATCATGCTTGCTGGAAGTTCACCCCAATAAACATTGAATTGTTTGCACCTTTGGACTTTGGGTATTGTTGCTCTCTGTTCATGCGAGAAGGACCAGGGAAGTAAGTGGGTGAAGAAATAAGCCCCTAACAGTAGCCATGCAAAAAAACATTCTCAAAGACAAGAACTATCCCTCCCATAAAGAGACATGCCTCACTCTTTTCCAGAACCCTTCTTGTAAATGAACTGAAGCAACACATTGGCTTTAGCAATATTTCCAAGAAAACCCAAGCGTTCTTCCATGGCATATGATCAGAAGCAATAGATCTAGAAGATAATTCATGTTAAAAAGAGAGGAAATGTTATTTGGCATGAAAACATAAGGTCAGATCACCACCCTTAACTAAAGAGGTAACTAGTTACTGATGGAGAGTGGGGTGCGGTGGGGTGGGGAAAGTGGCAGAGCTTTGGGGGCAGCCATCCTTTATTTCTGAATGAGTTAGGAAACAACTGTGTACAAATGGTCCATTCTACATTGGAATGCCTAGTTTATTTCAGTTTGTTTGAAATGAAATACTATATTTCATTACTGAACTTTGAAATTCTGAATGGAGTTTAGTTCTGATATGAGACTCTTTATTTCAAAATGTTAAACATGTGTAGCACGCTTTATTTAGTTTTATCTTTGAAAAGCCTTGGGGATTCTGCTTTGTTTCTACTTATTCAGTTATTCCACTTAAATAGAACATAGAAACAAGCAGCAAACACAGCACTTTGGGTTTTACAGTCAATGAAAAATTTATCAATATATAAGATATTTAGATTAAATATATCTTAGCTCAGATTTTGTTTAGCCAAACACTTTTATGCTTTAACACCTCAAGAAACTAACCAAATTCACCATAAACAAAATCTGTGTACTTTTCCATTTTATACCTTCTTTCTCTAAGACTAAATATTTAAGAACCAAAGCCATGATTAATTTGATGTCCTAGGTACCTGCATCAAAGAGATGTAAAGCCTTACAAAGTTGTCATGAAAATTTACCAGCCCAGGTGCAGAATTTACTCACACAGCCTGTTGCATAGTGATGAGGATAAGGCAAAAAAACCCAACCTGATGATATTTTACTCATCCGTCAATAAAAAAATTAAAAATGACATGCAAGTAGAATTTTGCAGAATCTTCATTGCCCACTCACACACCACAGAAAAAGCAAAACTAAGAATATGTTCACCGTGGCTTTCTTTTTTATGGCATATTTAATATAAATTGTATCCTAAATGTTTTGGAGAATTATAACTAGTGAAGAGATAAAGAAGTTTAGTGCCATAAAACAGGAATTTAAAGGAAGACTGTGTTAGATGGAGAGGAGATGCTACAGAGAAGCCTTTTATATCAAGAATGAGGCGATTGAGTGGAGGAATAGAGTATAGAATAGAGCTGAGAGTATTCCTCAGGAGGGCCCTTTCCATCCTCTTTAAGGTACCGTTAAGCAAACAGAGTTGCATAAAGAGACCTGAGTACAACACTAAGAGATGCAGGAGCTAGATCCTCAACTTTGCATTGCATCATAGAAGTCAATGTAGCAAAACCAAATTGCACCAGCCGATAATCTGGCTCCTAAAATGTACTGCTAATAGCCTATTTTGTTAAAAAAAAAAACCATCATTGGCTTCAGCAAATAACCTCCCTCAGCTAGGAGGGTCTACAGAGGTTTTTCATCCTTACTGCATAATGATAGGCATATTCCAGATACAAGGGTTGGAATAGGGTGACCATATGTCTTGTTTTGGCCGGAACAGTCCCTTTTTAAAGCCCTGTGCTGGCCGGCCTGACTTTTTTTTTACAAAAGTGGGCATTTGTCCCGTTTGCTCTTTCCAACTTTGGGTGCGGTGAGGAGGAACATGCAGGGGAGGCAAGCAGAGATGACAGCCCCACACAGTGGGGGAGACAGGGTTCTGGTGACCAGCAATAGCCTCACACGGGGGGGGGGGGGGGGGGGCACGCTTGGGCGAGCAGCTTGGGCCAGCCCCATGGGTTTTGGGGAGGAAGTGGGCTCAGGCGAGCAGCTGGGGATGTCCCATTTTGCCTTTGGGAAATATAGTCACTCTAGTTTGGGATCAATGTATCATTTTTATACCTTTGCTGTTTTCCTTACAATAATCTGTGACTCCATATAGGCTTGCTTATATACCTTTTCTTCTTGTTCATGAATGGACTGCACCTGTGTGTTGGACATGGAGC
The DNA here is from genome assembly GCF_965140285.1 of Lepidochelys kempii. Classification (NCBI taxonomy): domain Eukaryota; kingdom Metazoa; phylum Chordata; order Testudines; family Cheloniidae; genus Lepidochelys; species Lepidochelys kempii. The sequence goes on from NC_136380.1 coordinate 88,973,249, forward strand.
TGTTCTGTAATAATTTATTAATACTGTATGTTGACCTGGTTACTGGGATGCTTAATGTATAGATTTAATATATTAATGGTCTGTAAGGAAAAAGCAGGAAAAAAACAAGGTCTCCAGAAAAGCCACCACATTGAAAACACTCCAAGGAGTCTGGCTTGACCACCTTCTGAGTCCACAAAACTGTTTTTTGATAACAGGGCCAAAAGATCAGGAACTGACAGGAACAAATGAACTATGGTTGGGTAAAACAAGACTCTCTTTCCAGAAGGCAAGCAGTCATTGGGGAGTGGTTTGATGAAAGCAGACTAACAGCCACCTGTTGAGTTGTGTGAAAAAGCCAGGCCTCATGTTATGACTTTAGGTAACATAGACATATGTGTTGATTGTGTGTTGTTTTAAAACCTATTTTGTCTAATGCTTTGTTCTACTGCAAAAAATTAAACAACTTTTTTTTTTAAGGAAGCTGTCTGGTCACTATATTCACAGGAAAAACCACAGGCGCTGAACCTAGTCAGATATATTGGATAAGCACAGTTGATACACAAGGTATTGTAGCCCAGGACCCAGTCTGAGAATGGGAGAATCACCAGATTCCACCCTATGACAGGTAATGGCATATAAGGTAAAAGCCTGATACCTGATGGAGTGCACTCAGAGACGTGAAGCTGTGACAGCTACTATTAAGGACAACTAATTGAAGATAAGCCGGTCTTCAATGTCTAACTTGTTGAAGTATTGCAATTCATATTAAGATAGAGGAGGGCAATATTACCACTTGCCTAAAAGTGGCAGCTCATCTAGATTTATGGTTTGTTTTATTTTTGTTTCTTCTTTTCTTTTCTTTATTACCTTTTAGTGAGTTTGCATGGCAAACAGCTTTGCAATTTCTCCACTCTCTATTTATTGACCCAAAGAGGAAAAAAGTGAGAGATATTATTGGGATGATAAATTGTCTGTAAGTTATGGAAACTTTGTATAAGTGGAGAGTCATGAATTTAGTATAAGATATGGATTGTCACAACATTTTTCATTGTACTCCATTCCTAACCATACTTTAAATAGAAAGCATTGATTTCTGTAAGGTTGCAAGGAATGCTTCTGATGCCTTTATAATATTTTCCTATTGAAATAATGTGAATTACCAATACACACAGTTTTTTTCAACCAGATAAAGATGCATATAATTTTGATGGTTCGCTTTCCAGCTGAAATTGCCAGCTAAATTTCACTCAGAAGTCAAATCTTAGCCGTGCCTTTGGGAGGGCCCTATGGTAGCTGAACAAATGGAGTAAAGTGGAATGTTATGAATGGGGCGCATGTATGCTGAATGGTGCAAAACTTGGTTCGATGGAGACTCCTAGGCAGTGATGGGAGAAGATCTGTGATAAGTCAGAGAACAGTATAGAAGTAGAGGTTTTGCTGCTTCATGGATCTCTGGGCCTTCATACCCAGCGACAATGAGTGAACATGCTAGGACCACAGAGGATACACTAGCCAAAATTAGGGAACATTGTTAACAATTTTGTCCCTAAACATATATTTTTGTATATATCCCTATAGATGTGGCTTCTATTTTAAAGCCCACAGCATTAATTCCTTGATGAAATTTGTGTATGTTTTACATTCAACATTTAAGAAGGAACAATTCCTTTAAATAGGATCTTTCTTGAGAAGTTTGCTTCTCACTCAGCACTAGTGTTTGAAAAAACACATTAGAACACATTGTTTCAAATTTTCTGGTTGATGTCCTGTGGCACTATGTGTCATTTCATGTCAGGCTGCCAAGCTTAAAAAAAAAAAATAGCTGGTAGTTTTGAGTTCATTGTCCCATCACAACAAATATATGTTGACTATATTTGGGATGAGTGAAGCTGTGCATTAAACAGATGATGTGGGGATGTCATTCAATTAGTCAAAGAAATGCTGATATAAGGTTTGAACAACTAACCTCAAAAACATTAGCTTGAAACAGCCTCAGAAATTATTTATTTGTTGTTGTTGTTTCACTTAATTAAGAATAAATGATACAGCCATCTGGTACTATATTGAAACTGGCCTCTAAATATATGCCACCATTAAAGTCAAAGAGGTGCTCAGGTGCAGGGTTGTGCCCATGCAGAGCTCATTTCACAGCCACAGATGTGAGGTGCTGCTCAGGAGCAGTGGGGTATGCATGCCAAAAAAAATAATTGAGTGCATTTTCTTTTGGTGCTATTGGGGAGTTTGAAAATGGGGCCCAGATAAATGATTCATACAGGCATAGGTGCGGAAATGTATATCTAGCTCAAGAACTGAATTTATCATATGAACTGTGATATCTCAGCTAAATCTGTGAGACTTAAAGGTTGCTGGTATTTTTTAACATTAAGATTAAAAACTTGTGCAAAACTTCTGGGGCTTATCTGCAAAAATCTAATGGCTATGAAAATCGGCATGGAACTATGCATAAATGGTTGCATGCTAGTGTGATGAAGTGGGACTGCTCTTAATGTTTTCTCTGAATAGTGTGGATGTGCCTCAGTTTCCCCTATGCAGTTCTTAAGTATCTAGGTGGTGGGATAAGGGTGTATGATCATTGCAGAGCCCTAGAGGGCAGGTGTGTGCAGGGGTCTGAACACAGAGAATGGCCAACACCCTATTTCCTGGCAACTGATGGCGGGGCCCTTCCCCCCCTGCAAGGTGAGAGCTAAAGGAGTTGGGGAACAAAGGAATCAGATGACCTCCTGGCCCAGGAAAGGGACAAAGCCCAGAGGAGGAGGGGCTGGGGAGAGTTTCAGTTTCGGGCTGGGTGGTCGAACGCAGGGAACCCCAAGGCTGGGGTCTAAGCTCCCTACCTCACAGAAGGACTTGCCTGAGGTGTCCTGGTTGTACCCATAAGCTCTGTTTTAGATTGTGTTGCTATTGGCCAATAAACCTTCCATTTTACTGGCTGGCTGAGAGTCACGGTGAATCCCAGGAAGAGGGGTGCAGGGTCTGGACTTCCCCACACTTCATGACAGCTAGCACTGCAAATATCACAAATTTACTATTGTACTGTAAAGTTTACAGCCCTTCTTTTAAATTATTGTCCTGTAGACATTTTAAAGAAATCACTGACTACAAAAAGGAATGATCAAAATACACTCTTTTTCTTAAGCAGAAGAGCACCACCCTAACAGTCCATCATACAAGAAGCTTCAACAATTACAACAACAAGAAAAATGTTACCAGTGGTTTGTCTTTGGAGGTAGTCCAGTCTAATACTTCCTGCACATAACTAGAAGCCAGGAAACCTGGATTTTAGCACTGATGTTGCGGACCATATGGCCTTGGAAAAGTTATTTAAACATATTGTGCTTCAGTTTCCACATCTTAAACTTACTCCAAGTGTCTATAGATCCATGGAGGTCCTTGGCTGCTTTCACAGTTCCACCCTCTTCACCCCCACCCCCAATCTTTCAGTAAAGAACAAATTGTTGTTACTAATAGTAATTCACATTAAGAGATCTTAAATCTTGCTCAGTATTATCCCTCCATCTTCTCTCTGATCAGCCAGAAGGTTGGGCACCATAAGGATGTCCTTCCAATAAATGTTTAGCTGGTCTGTCTTGTTAACTACGTGCCCTGCCCTCTGAAGTCACTGGGATTTCACTACATTTACATCAAAAAAATTGGTATAATAATATTTACACACCTTTGCAAAGTACTCTAATATATTTGTATAAAAAAGAATGTGTAAGTGCATATATAAATATCAAGTCTCAGTATGGATAAGTTCTGTTATTAGGTTCTGTAATGAGTTCTAAGGGGAAAAAAGACTACTCTTGAATCCATTGTATTATGTTCACAAAATATAATAATCTGAAGAGATGAAAACATAAAATTCATAGATTTGCTGAACACCAGAAAATGCTACCAGATCATTTATGATATTATAGCTAATAATTTCTTCTTCTTCTTCCCCCATCTTTTAAAATTACTGTTTAGTGCTAGTTTTTTTTCTTTTCTCCATCTTTTCCATAGGTAAATTGTACATGTCAGCAGCCATTTGTAATTTTTATAAAATAAAGTCATTGAGAATAACTCCAATACACACTCCTTGATTAATGTTACATTAACAGAAACCTATCTACATTAGAATCTGAATCTGTGTTTCTTCTTGTTTGGATTTTATCTAACTCGGGGTCTTGTTACTTGTCATCAGTCCAGCATCATTAACTTGTAACAAACAAACAGTTTTTTTTAAAGAATTAGGCAATAGTATATTTTAAAAGACGTCACCTTCTGCCCTCTAGTGGTATGAATTTAACATATATCCACTTTCAGTCACTCCTTTAAAAAAAAACGTCTTGGTTCTAATTCATTGTATTACAGGCATTTTAGAAAAGTGAATTGTATAGAATCAGTTCAGAAATTAGTTCTTCACCAGGATCTGTTTGGTTTCCAGCCTGCAAAACCAAAATGGAGAAGTACTTTGACAATGGCCTGACTTAAGTGTTTTTCTTTTATTATGTCAGGGGTAGGCAACCTTCGGCATTCTGTCCATCAGGGTAATCTGCTGGAGGGCCACGAGATATTTTTGTTTATACTGACCATGTGCAGACTGGCCCCCCGCACAGATCCCAGTGGCCATGGTTTGCTGTTCCCGGCCAATGGGAGTTGCGAGAAGCAGTGGCCAGCATGTCCCTGTGTAAAATTCCAAGCACATGACAGAAGATATAAACGACCCCTGAAAAATCTCCATGTTGCCTCTTTCCTGCTCTGATTCTTTGGACTGTGGATTTACAGCTAAAAGGAGCATAGTGGACTATGGACTGAGAACCTTCCAATCTTTTGGAAGTTAAGACAGTTTTTACAAGCCAGCAGCCATAACATCATTGCTACAAACCTGATATAGGAACATAGGCATTATTGTACATATATGATCCATTAATCATTTTAACTCTCTTCTGCTTTTCTTTATTAAAACTTTAGATTTTAGTTACTAAAGGACTGGCAACAGCATGATTATGATGAGTGGTTATTGAAAACCAATTTAATCAAACAAAGGGTTCTTCTGATCTCAAGCATTCGGCCACACAGCCAGGTCTATATATAACACAGATCTTACCTAATAAAGTCTAGTGTCTGGGTGGTGAAATAAGGCTGGAAGTCTAAGGAGACTGCATTTCTGACTTCTTGTTAACCAGTGTGGTGAGACAGAAGTTTATTTTTGTTACTGACTTGGTATATCTCATGAGAGAATAACCAACAATGTGGGGTGAGTCTGCCTTATTTCTCAGCAGGTTATCCTGAATTTGAAATTCTTAACTGTGACCTACTGAGGCACGGTGACATGAGGTAGAGGTGTGGTTTCCTTGCTCATGTACACATACTCATGCTAGCTATTATTAGTATAAATAGCAGTGTAACCAAGGTAGCAACTGTGGAGGCATGGTTATATCATGCTGAGTGCAAACCTGCCTGAAATCAGTGGGTATGTACTCCGCAAGGCTCAGATGCGCTTTGATTGCCCCTACCTGGGATACCACAGCTACACTATTTATACTTGCGCTAGCTCCATGAGAACTAGCCACCAATATAGCCACACAAGCAGGGGAATCACATGCCTAGTTCACAATGTAGATGTAGTGTTAGAGGTCCTACAGCTGCTGGATCTGAATCTGACTTTCCTCAGAGAATGAGCCCATAGATACAGCACTAGTGGACGTAACAAATGGCCATGAGAAATAGAGGGACATCTGACCAAGGAACAGAAATAGGAAGATGTGGTAACAGACACCCACTACGTATGTAATTATCTGGTTGAGACAATTAAAGAAATAAATGTTAGGAAATTACAATCTACTAATCAGTATTGCGGAACTGGTAAAATTCAGTGTGGGGGATTTGTTTATTTGTTTGCCTTCCTCTAAAGAATCTGGCAAGTATAATACTTCATAAATGTTATTGAAAATGTGATCCAAGATAATTTGGTCTAACCCCACCAGATGGCATTGTTGAGGGGCTTAATTAAATTCTGGAAGCATAAGATCTTGTTAAATTATGGTAACAATTAAAAAGGGAGAGAGGGAGAGACAGAGAGAAGATTCATTGCTGTTGTGAAATACTAAAGCCAATCAATAATCTTATTACAATATAGAAGACATTAAAAATGACTTTTTAGTTTATTTGAAAGCTACATTATAGCTTCTTAAACTTCACACACTGTCCACAAAATATTTCCACCCATACTTTGATACCTAATATTTATTGCAACACAAAATAAAACAAAGAACCATTTATAAACAATTTGCATTACAATATGCAGATTTTGGACATTTAGATGGCAGCTGTTCTAAACATGGAAGAAGGATGTCCAGAAGAAATTTGGCACCATACAGTTTAGAAGCTTGGAGATGTAGGAAAGTGTGAAGGTTAAAAGAGACTACTTAATTTTCTCAATCTACTTCAAAATATGCGGGACTGATTATAATATTTTATATTATAATTTTTGTTGTGGTAGCAAATTTTATTGTTAAATATGAATTCCAACTTCCATTTGAACCACTCTTTACCATAAATTACTCAAATTATTTTCAGGCTGACATTTTCCATATTGGGTTGTCATGAATCTGTCCTTGGCAGAGTGCCCCCTTCAGGAGCTACATGAGGAGTGCAAGCATGCAGGGCTAATTGCCCTGCCCCACCCCACCAGCATGTCAGTCTAGCGGCGCTGGCATGCAATCCTTTGGCTGAGGTCTTCTGGCTGTTTCTTCCCCGCTCAGGGTCTCAAAGCACTCCCTAATCAGCAAACAAGGTTAAATAAAAGTAAGAAGGAATAGAAAGAAAACCCAGTAGGCATCTTCAGGGAAGATATTGGCCCCCCCTTACTTCAGAGGGCCTTGGAAGTATCACATTCCACCTCAGAGTCCACTGGATCTCCAGTATACGTCTCAGACTCTTTTCCCGTCTTAGCCCAGGGGATCTATGTTGTCCTCCTTTCTGCAAGGGCAGAAACCTGTCAGACCTCTCTTCAGGTGCTGGAGAGTTCAATAGCCTGTTCCCTTCCCATGGTTGAGCCCATCTGAGTGGTGTTCCCTCCTTTTATCTCCTCATCTAGTCCTGGAATGATTTGCAGGTGCAGAGAGCCAAAGCATCTCTTTAACCCTCTTCCAGGCTGGTGTGAGGTTAGTAGACCCCATCAAATGGGTCTCAGCCCAAAGTACATTTTTCTGGAAAGCCTGAGCAAAAATGACCAACTTGTTTGTAATTAGTTGAGCATGAATTGTTCCCATATATTCTGTGTAGAAATTTTCTGTTTAAGTAATTCAGATGCAGATCAGGATAGAAACTTCAAAATTAATTGGGCCAAATGTTAAAAAAAAATTCATATTCAGTTTTGATTTGGGCTTCTTTGAAAATTCTCCTTGAAAACTGGAGGGAAGGAGGGGTAGTAAAGGGATACAGAATGCCAATATCATAGTATTGTATAAACACAAAGGAGATCATAGTGATTGCAACAGATGCAGAGGAATTTCTCTCCTTAGTGTTGCTGACAAGGCATTCACATGGATCTTTCTCAAAAGACTTCAAGTTGTTGCTAAACATGTATATTTAGAGAGTTTGTGTGACTTCCATGCCAATTGATCTGCTATCTACATTTTCGTTGAAGTAGGCAACTGGTGAAGAAGCTGGGAGTGGATTAAGGGATGGATCACTTAATGACTGCCTGGTCTGTTCATTCCCTCTGAAGCATGTGACACTGGCCACTGTCAGACAGGATACTGGGCTAGATGGACCATTGGTCTGACCCAGTATTAGCATTCTTATGTTCTTAACTGCAAGAAGAGCATGAAAAAACAAGTAAAACCTCTTGACATTTCAGGGCTGCCATTTGGTAGGGATGGCAACTTTAACCAGGATTCCCAGGGCTATTTTCTACTGCGTCAGTAGTCCACAGTCACTTAAAAACTAGTCCAAAAGTAGCCCAATCTATTTCATTTTTTTAAAATTAACACTATGGTCTATACATTTAAAAAGAAGCACTGTCTAGAGCAGGGATTGGCAACCTTTGGCACACCAGGTTGCCGATCCCTGCCAAGGTAAGCACCTGGCAGGCCGGGCCAATTTGTTTACCTGCCAAGTCCGCAGGTTCGACCGATCGCAGCTCCCTAGAAAGGTGCATCCCCACTCTGTGGAGATTTGATAAAATCCAGGCATTCACAGAGGAATTTGTGTGTCTGTGTCACATCCTCTGGACCTGACCCAAAGCCCATTGTTGGCAAAGAAAAGACTCCCACAGACAAGTGGAACTAAATGGTAGAATAAATGGCCACAATGCCATTCCTTACAGAATTAGAGAGTTGGAAAAACATGGAAAGTTTTAAGTGTACTTTAAAAAATATTTGTGATGGTGGCAGCTCATGCTTGTTTCTTCACAGCAGGAAAAGATTACAGGTTTTTTGTTGTGCAACACTGCCTTTGCAGCCTGGCTGTGCTTTACTAAGTGTACACAATGAAAAAAAAAACAATTCTACAACTTTTAATTCATTTCACTTTCAATATCCTAGTGCTCCAATGTTTGGGTTTCAAACAGTGACAAGAATCTTGGGCTAAGAACAATTTTTAGTCAGATACGTAACCTTTTTTGAAGTCTATGATTTTATAACTTAGTTTTTTAAAAAAAAAAAAATTATAGATGATGGAATTAGGGGTGCTGGGGGTGCAGCACCCTCTGGCTTGAAGTGGTTTCCATCAGATACAGGGCCAGCACAGTGGCTGCATGATCTCTAGATTATTCTTGGGCATGATATTTTTTGAGATCTTTCTAAATCATCATGAAATCAATTTTCAAATTATGTTTTTAACTTGATCTTTCACCATTAACATAAATGAGCTAATGCTAAGATACAGGCATTAAGATGATCATTTAAAAGTTTGTCAAGGGGAAGTAGTATTAGAGACAAAGTATGTGCATTAATTAACAAATGAAGGTGGGATGTTAATAAATGATGGGTGTTAGCAGCGTGGATCTATAATAAATGCTGGGTTACAAATTGTTCAGATTGGTTTCGGTTTATGTGACCTGAAGGGTTTATACAAATAGTTAGGGTAAATATGAAGGATTATGTTGGAAGGATTTGAGAGAGTCAACATCACTTCAATGAAATTCACTGATGGTACTCAATTTTGTGAGACTCTGCCACCCTCAGAAATATTAAAGAGTAAGTAAACAGGAGCCAAGATTACTTACCAGCTGGAAGAGGAGATACAGCAGAATTAAATGAAATAAATATCTCAAATGAATCTACATGTTCCATAGAATCTCTATGGATAGTAATTCCATGCTCTAATATGAATACAACAGTAGGGATCTATTATTGACCACCCTGACTAGGACAGTGATAGTGATGATGAAATGCTAAGGGAGATTAGCGAGGCTATCAAAATAAAAAACGCAATAACAGTGGGGGATTTCAATTATCCCCATACTGACTGGGTGCATGTCACCTCAGGACAAAATGCGGAGATAAAATTTCTCAATACTTTAAATGACACCTTCTTGGAGCAGCTGGTAGAGGAACCCTCAAGGGGAGAGGCAACTCTTGAGCTAGTCCTGAGTGGAGCGCAGGATCTGGTCCAAGAGGTAACTATAACAGGACCGCTTGGAAATAGTGACCATAATATAATAACAGTTAACATTCCTGTGGTGGGAAGAACACCTCAACAGCCCAACACTGTGGCATTTAATTTCAGAAAGGGGAACTATGCAAAAATGAGGAGGTTAGTTAAACAGAAATTAAAAGGTACAGTGGCTAGAGTGAAATCCCTACAAGCTGCATGGGCACTTTTCAAAGACACCATAATAGAGGCTCAACTTAAATGTATACCGCAAATTAAAAAACACAGTAAAAGAACTAAAAAAGAGCCACTGTGGCTTAACAACCATGTAAAAGAAGCAGTGAGAGATAAAAAAGGCATCTTTTAAAAAGTGGAAGTCAAATCCTAGTGAGGTGAATAGAAAGGAGCCTAAACACTGCCAAATTAAATGTAAAAATGTAATAAGAAAAGCCAAAAAGGAGTTTGAAGAACAGCTAGCCAAAAACTCAAAAGGTAATAATAAAATGTGTTTTAAGTACATCAGATGAAGGAAGCCTGCTAAACAACCAGTGGGGCCCCTGGAAGCTCAAGATACAAAAGGAGCACTTAAAGACGATAAAGTCATTGCAGAGAAACTAAATTAATTAATTTGCTTCAGTCTTTACAGCTGAGGATGTTAGGGAGATTCCCAAACCTGAGCCCAAATCTGAGGAATTGTCACAGACTGAAGGGTCACTAGAGGAGGTTTTGAAATTAATTGAGAGACTTAACCGTAACAAGTCACTGGGACCAGATGGCATTCACCCAAGAGTTCTGAAAGAACTCAAATGTGAAACTGCGGAACTATTAACTACAGTTTGTATCCTCTCCTTTAAATCAGCTACTATACCCAATGACTGGAAGATAGCTAATGTAATGCCAATATTTAAGAAGGGCACTAGATGTGATCCCGGCAATTACAGACAGGTTAGTCTAAGGTCAGTACTGGGCAAATTAGTTGAAACAATAGTAAAAAATAAAATGGTCAGACACATAGAAGAACATAAATTGTTACGCAAAAGTCAACATGGTTTCTGTGAAGGGATATCATGTCTTACTAATCTATTAGAGTTCTTTAAGGGGGTCAACAAACATGTGGACAAGGGGGATCCAGTGGACATGGAACTAGTGTGTGTCATAAATATAAAGGGAAGGGTAAACCCCTTTGAAATCCCTCGTGGCCAGGGGAAAGCTCCTCTCACCTGTAAAGGGTTAAGAAGCTAAAGGTAGCTCCTCTCACCTGTAAAGGGTTAAGAAGCTAAAGGTAACCTCGCTGGCACTTGACCAAAATGACCAATGAGGAGACAAGTTACTTTCAAAAGCTGGGAGGAGGGAGAGAAACAAAGGGTCTGTGTGTCTGTCTATAGTCTGTCTTGGCCGGGGATAGACCAGGAATGGAGTCTTAGAACTTTTAGTAAGTAATCTAGCTAGGTACGTGTTAGATTATGATTTCTTTAAATGGCTGAGAAAAGAACTGTGCTGAATAGAATAAGTATTTCTGTCTGTGTATCTTTTTTGTAACTTAAGGTTTTGCCTAGAGGGGTTCTCTATGTTTTGAATCTAATTACCCTGTAAGGTATCTACCATCCTGATTTTACAGGGGGGATTTCTTTATTTCTATTTACTTCTATTTTTATTAAAAGTCTTCTTGTAAGAAAACTGAATGCTTTTTCATTGTTCTCAGATCCAAGGGTTTGGGTCTGTGGTCACCTATGCAAATTAGTGAGGCTTTTTATCCAACATTTCCCAGGAAAGGGGGGGTGCAAGTGTTGGGAGGATTGTTCATTGTTCTTAAGATCCAAGGGTCTGGGTCTGTAGTCACCTAGGCAAATTGGTGAGGCTTTTTACCAAACCTTGTCCAGGAAGTGGGGTGCAAGGTTTTGGGAAGTATTGTGGGGGGAAAGACGTGTCCAAACAGCTCTTCCCCAGTAACCAGTATTAGTTTTGTGGTGGTAGCGGCCAATCCAAGGACAAAGGGTGGAATATTTTGTACCTTGGGGAAGTTTTGACCTAAGCTGGTAAAGATAAGCTTAGGAGGTTTTTCATGCAGGTCCCCACATCTGTACCCTAGAGTTCAGAGTGGGGGAGGAACCTTGACAGTGTGCGTGATGTTTTTCCCACCAGGTCAATCGGAATTTTGAGAGGAACCATGGGTCACCCCCAGAATGTGGGGCCAACGTATCACATGGGTCATGGATTGGAAGGGTGTAAGCAATTGGAAACAGAGAAGGGGGGCTTCTGATTGTTTCGTATAGGATCTTGCACCTTGACATATGAGGGACCTGTTGAGTTTAGGGTGGTAAATCCATTGACCAGTGATCATATTAAACCATGGCATTCTCTCGCTAGGTGGTGGGTACAGCCGGAGGTCCCACCCTGCCGTGGTCAGTCCCGGAAGGCCTCCTACGAGTGACCTATGGATGGGAAACAGAAAAGCAATATTTTAATGCTCCCCACTTCCTTACCGGAGTCCATTGATGGAGGCTGGTGTTCCTATAGCTTTAAGCTGGCTCCTGAGGACACACTTGTCATGGGGGCCCTACCCACGACAGGACTCCCTGCCAACTTTCCACTTTCACGCAGGATCCTTTGAATCCCACCAAGGTGGTTGTCCCTGCTCGCCGTCCCGCAATGGAGGGAGGCAGCATCAAGGATACTGCTGCTCCTGTGTTAATTAAAATTGAGAGGATGGGGGTTTCCGCACTCTACAAGGGTCAACACAATTATGGGGACCCACCCCACCTCTGAGAGGATCCCAGGGCCTCCCTAGGATCGGTCCCCAAGGGCAGATCAGCATGTTGGGTGCTGTCCTGTTCCTTGTGTCACCTCGGTTCAGTCTCTGGAAAGGTGATTCCCAATTCCATGCACCTGAGGGCCAGGGCTTCCATGCTTTTCTTATCCCATCTGTTTATGTCCTCACCAAATTTCAACAGTGCTCTCCACAGGGAGGCTCTGAGCTGGGAAGGGCTGCCCCTTTGGTGGGCCCATTTTGTGAGTCTTCACCTACCACTGACATATTTGCCACAGAAGCCATGCTTCTGTGGCAGTCTGCCCCCTTTTGTCGAGTTTATATAATGCTAAATACTTCTCATAATTATTCTCTAGGGCCAGGATCATGTCCCCTCCCGAGATCACCCTGGGACTCCAGGGATCTGTGCCTAAATTCTGGAGCCATGCCAAAAAGGGTGAAGGGCAGCTGACCGTGCTACACTCACGTTTTTCTGTTTTTTCCTTCTCACTCTTGCCCTTTCCGAACATCGGCATGGTGCCCCCTTTTCCCCTAGTGCCGAGGGTGTGTCCTACCCAGGGTGTGTCGAACTACCTACTGTGGTACTCAAGGGGACAAGAGGGGAAATGCCCGACACTATCTGGGACTCCTAGCCTACCTGGAGGATAGTTGGGTCCCGAGAACACGAAGCCTGTTCATCAGATGCTGCACAAGTTGAATTTAACCCTTTGTTGCCCACATTCTCCACCATTTAATGTTACCTGTCCTTGGGACTAGCCAAGGAATGAGCCCAGACAAAGGGTGAACTTGAGCAGCACTGAGGTTTTCTTGGCGTGAGTTGAGTTTGTCTAATAGGGCTATACTCACACAAACATCACATTCATGCTGGGCGGCTGTAGGTGCGGGCATACATTGATTTCAATTTTTCAGGTTGCTGAGGCTGCCCAGAGATCATCCGCGAGGTGATGAGAGTCCCCAAAGTCCCTGCGGATCTGCGGGAGGGCTCTATTGCTGCCGGTCCGGTCTCGAGTTTAGCATGCTGTTGCATTTCCTTGTTGGTACCCCTGACCTGGCCGCCCATCTTGAGATTTATACTTTCACCAAGATAATAGCATGGTTCCATAAAAGGCAATATTTGCCTCTTAGTGTGCATAAAGGCCAATGGGAAAAAATCTCACTCTTTCCTTACATTAATTGTTTACATATTGATAAGCATGAATACAATTGATTATATAGAGCAATGCAGATTTAAGCAAGCATCTAACATCACTGAGGATTTTCTGCTGCTTCTGGCTTTGTAATGGTGTAACAGGAAACTGTGCAGACTGCACTCAGAAGAGCAAATGGAGGGGGCCACGTCTGGCTAAATGGCCTAGTATGTGTTAAGCACAAGTGGAGTTAAATCTAGGATGTTAATTCCAAGATAATATAATGTTGGGACACTTGCTTTCAATTTCCCCTATAGATTGGCATAGAATTTGCTTATTTAATTATTTATTGTGTCTCACTCATAGTGAATTCTTAAGTCGGGAAAGACAGAGCACAATGTATTACTATGCCATGAAACATGAATTATTGAGTTATGCTCCTGTCTTCCCAGCCTCTCCATGTAAGTAGACCAATAAAGAAGAAAGAGAGAAGATGTAAACTCACAGGTAATGCATTCAAACAGCAATATAAATTTAGTCTGAACTTCTTAAACACTTACAGCAAGAGTGATCTCTCAGATTATATTAATCAGCTCGTCAAGTAGCATCCAATTTTTTTTATTTTCATTGTAGTCATGAACCACACAAAATACTTTCTAGAGCTGTCAGGAGGAAAACAATTATCTTTTTTTTCCTCCTAACTTGACTGGTTACATTCAATGCCCAGTCTTTTTAAAGTCAAAGCCTGCCTCTTTACTCTCCCATTTCACACCTCTTGAGGGGCTCCATAAGTGTAGAGGAAGGTGGTGCACAAGAAGATTTAAGTGATTTGCAAAACAACGTGTAATATCTATTCATATGGGAGAATAAGAGCCCAAGCCAGAATGGAGGTGGGATACTGCAGTGTCAGATCTGTCAGTGTGAAGGGACAGCTGCCATTTTCAGAGACCTGCTCTTGCAGACCAGGATTGGTGCTAATGGACGTCAAAAAGGTCACTACTGTCTTCTCAAGGTCCATTTTATCTACAAGGAATAAGCCAAAGTATTATGCCTAAGTTATGTCTCAACTGGTGATAGCTTATTTTGCTTACTTTGGGTGTTACCATGATAAAGTGAAGGATTCATACAGGATTCATGCACTTGGCAACATTCAGGGCACACCCTGAGTGTTGTGTAGGAGCAGTGCACACACGGCTCCTCTCAAGGGCATGAACCTTGGAAACTCGCCCAGAGGACATGAACTGTGGGAAGCCTCCCAGGACTGGGCTCAAGGCCCGAGAGCAAGGAATGCGGTAGATAGAAATTGGTAAATAAGAATATTAAACAAAGCCAGTGTATTCCTTTTATCTGTTGGAGTATGTAATGTGCAGGAAGAGGGGGAGAATAAAAGAGAGGGTGGAAAGCTGACAAGGCAGACCAGCCTGACTGTATGCTTAAAGCCTTGTTCTGTCTTGTATTTGGACCGCAACAACTGGCGCCCAAACGTGGGGACCTCAGCACTCACCTCGGCCGGCAAGGGTTTCAGACGCGTCACTCAACCGCTTCGCGGATACCGGTGAGTATTTTTCGTCGTGGTAAGTATGGGAAGCTCCCTCTCTGCTTTGCAAGTGCAACATCGCAATGAGCTGCAGTATTTGCTGCGTAAAGCTCAGCATGACTGCCCCGCTCGAGAACTCACTCTCCTGCTACAGGAGGTGAATGCCTAATGCCCTTGGTACCCTGATGCCGGGACCCTTAAGCTAGCGGACTGGGAGAGGTTGGGCCAGACATTGCACAAAGAGCCTCGGGCGCCCGTGCAGGCTTCACATGCCTGGCACCTCTGCCGCGACGTGATACAGTGTGTCGCCTCGGAAAGGCCCTCCCTCGCGCCAATACAGATGCTGGTGATCTCGCCACTCCCGTCCGCTCCTGCAGCCATCCCCCCTCCTGGCGATGTGACACAGCGTGTCGCCTTGGAAAGACCCTCTCCTGCGCCAATAGAGGGGCTGCCGATCTCGCCACCCCCGTCCGCTCCTGCAGCCATCCCTCCCCCTGCTTCGCCCCCAGTGCCTCAATTACTGCCGCCTCCTTTGTCTTCCCCTCTGGAGCCGATGAGTGGTCACCGTCCTCCCGTGGGACCCCATGCTCCGGGATCCCCCGGGGGGTCATCCGCGTCTGCTCAGGGGCTTTCGCTGGTGCAACAAATGGTTCACGCAGTTACGACTCGCCCAGATCTTACAGCAGAGGAATTAGCTGATCTGGTCTCAGTTTGCCCAGTGACCTGGCAGGATGATGGCCAGGGCAACCAGCTTGCAAACTGGGTCAGTTTGCCTTACTCGGTGATCAGAGAGGTAAAGAAAGCGATTCGCGAGTTCGGCCTCACTAGCACATATGTACGTGGTCTCCTTGAAGGGCTAGGTACTGTGTACACCCTGGTCCCTGAAGATTGGAAGGCGCTGTTGCGCATGATGCTGACACCCAGTCAGTATGTTATTTGGCTTAGTGAGTATCGGCAGATGGCGGAACGCCAAGCCCAGGTATATATAGCGCAAGGTGTCACTTATGAGCAGTTAGCAGGGGAGGGCCCATTTGCTACCGTTCAGATGCAGTCTCAACTCCAGCAGGCTGTCTTCCCCATTATTTCTGCCTGCGCCCAGCATGCTTTCCAGAAGGTCCTGGATTCAGGCAAGCCTACCAAAAGCTTTGCCAGTATCCGTCAGGGTGCATCAGAGTCCTTTATGGATTCTACCAACAGATTGCAGGAGTCTATCCTCCGAGAGGTGGATAACCCTGCGGCAGCTCAGGAGATTCTGTTAAAAATGGCGGTTGAAAATGCGAACGAGGATTGCTGCCGTGCTCTCCAGGCGGCACAAGCCGCTGGCCTTCTAGAGCTGTTGGACATGCTGCAGGCATGCCAAAACATCGGCACACAAGCACATAAAGCTGGGGTTTTGGCCGCCGCCCTGCGGAAAAGCGGAAAGGAGGGGAAGCGTTGTTATCGCTGTGGTAAGGAGGGTCACTTTCAGCGGGAGTGCCGCTCACCGACGGTGCCCGCCCGCCCCTCAAATAAGTGCCCCAAATGTCGGAAGGGCTATCACTGGGTTAATCAGTGTCGTAGCGGGTCAGGAAACCGCACGACGGGTCCCCCCCGAACCCAGGGCCAAATGGGGGTGTTCCCCACTCAGAAAACTGTTCCTCTGCCTTAAAATCCATCGACTCCATGAGGGCGGTGACTGCTGGAAGTGCAGGGCTTGATTTGATTATGCAGGAAGACGCTGATTTTCAGTTGCCGGGGGAGGTTTGCGCCATACCTACACAGGTGATGGGACCTCTCCCTACTGGATTTGTGGGTCTGGTTCTCCCTCGCTCACACGCTGGGAAACAGGTTTTTTTTTGTCATCCCAGGGGTCATTGACGCCGATTACACCGGTGTTATTAAGGTTCAGGTGTAGACCCATCTTCCGCAGTCGCTCCCGCGTGGACGGTCAATTGCACAATTGATTTTAGTCCCCTATCAGGTACCAGCTGCAGAGGATTGAGCACGGGGCGGAGGCGGCTTTGATCGACGCTGTCTCAGTCGCCGCCTCACGACACATCCTCTCAATTTGTTGCTCTAACAATGTCGCTCCGCCCCTCGAAACCTCAGTTAACACTTCTTTTAAATAATTTTCCTTTTACAGGGCTGGTGGACACTGGAGCTGATGTTACAGTGATTCGTGATCAGGACTGGCCGGTCAGTTGGCCAACAGTTCCTTTTAAATAGTTGTGGGGGATCGGGGGTAGCAAACCCGGGCGCCAAAGTTTGTCTTGGGTCACGGTCTCTAAACCAGGAGGTCGTGCCCTTGCTACGATCCGCCCTTTTGTGTTCCCTGTCCACCTCAATATTTGGGGCCGTGACTTACTTGTAAAGCTGGACACCATCCTTGATACTAATATATAATGGCCCAAAACCCTCCCCCACCCACCTTGCCCTCTGCATTACCATTGGTATGGCAATCCTTCGAGCCCGTATGGATTGACCAGTGGCCCCTCCCCCTAGAAAAGATGAAAGCACTTCATTCACTTGTACAACAACATTTGCATGCACAGCGCTTGGAGAGCTTCACTAGTCCTTGGAACTAGCTGCTGTTATTTTGGCCTTTCAATTTTTTGCTGATTGTTCCTTTAATTTGATTGTGGACACGCATTATGTTTATCAGGTAATCGATCATTTAGCCCTGGCCCTCATTACCCCTCAGATTGATGCGGACCTCCTCCGCCTGTTTTTGTCCTTACAGTATCTCCTTGCCACTCTTAATTTCCCTTATTGTGTTGCTTATATTCGCAGTCATACCCCTCTGCCTGGGCTACTCACTGAGGGCAATGCGCGTGCTGATCGTGCGTTACGTGGTCAGATAAATTCCCTTTTTTCTGACCTCATCGAAAGCCTTTCCTTTTTTCACCAGTCTGCCTCTGTTTTGGCCCGACAGTTTCACATTCCTGCTGATCATGCATGTTCTATTGTTCGTTCCTGCCCCCACTGTGCCGCTGCTGCCCCTACCTTTTCTTATGCCGTTAACCCCAGAGGTACCGCAGCAAATCAGCTGTGGCAAATGGATGTCACTCACATGCCACAATTCCGCCCCTATTTGTTTTTACATGTTTTCATTGATACCTTTTTGGGATTCCTCTGGGCGACCCCACAGCATGGGGAAGCCACTCCCAAAGTTGTTCACCATTTGCTAGCCTGTTTTGATGTTATGGGTCGCCCGAGCCAGATAAAAACGGATAATGCCCCAGCCTATTGCTCCACAGCCCTCTCCACCTTTTGTGCCCAATGGGACGTCCGTCTCAAACACGGGATCCCTTATAATTCCACAGGCCAAGCTATTGTTGAACATGCAAATCACACGCTAAAAACCTTGCTTGACAAACAATTAAAACAAGGGGAGCTGCGTCTCCAAACCTTAGGAGACATTCAGCAACAATTGCATGTCCTTTTGTTTACTTTAAATAATTTAACACTGAATACAGATCAGCAGACCCCCACGGATTGGCATTTTCATAAGTCCGAGTTATTGGAAAGACCGCGTGTCTATTACCGTCAGCTGCCCGATCTGCAACGGTTGGGCCCAGTACCTTTAATTACTTGGGGTCGGGGATATGCTGCTGTGTCTCTCCCTGCAGGACAGTTGTGGGTTCTGGCCCGGTGTGTGCGACCGGCACTGAAACAGCATGGTGTGGCACCAGGGGCTGTCGAACCCCATACTGGAGTTTCAGCTGACCTTGCCTCCCGGGTCGACAATGGCGGGATGGAGACGGAGGAGACGTAGCATTCCAAGCCAGCCCGTGACATGGGGAGCAGTGAAAGCATTGGTCGCTGCGGCTCAACGAAGACTGGCAGCAAACCAACAGCCAGAGACTCCTGAGACTCTGTTTGTGGCCATTCTCGCCCAAATCACTGCTAATTCTGTATTGATTGTGTGCCCTATGTGCCTGCTATTTCCTGTAGGGGTTGACTCGGGAGCGCCTCCTCCGTTATGGGCCCGAATGACATATAACCTATGGGAAAGATTGGCTTCAATAGCAAATGTTACCCACTTTTCTTTATCTGATTTTGTAGCAGCTGAAGAATTGTTAGGTACGTGCCTTATTCCAGTATGTCATCACCCTGAGGAAATAGGGAATGAGACGATGCTCGCTGCTTACGCGAACCTCTCTTCCCAGTACGCTAGCATGGCTAATTGGGGCCCGGCCAACTACACTTTACCTTCTTGGGCTTATTTTTTGCTGTTGCTGTGTGCAATGTATTTCCTTTTTGTTAAGGCTTTGTCAAGACCCGCCCTGGCAGGCTCCACGAGTTATGACCTTGTCTGTCCTGGAGTTAATGGCTTGCAAAAGCAAATTGATGGCTACTATGAGATGGCCGAGCACAAATAAACAAAAAAGGAGGGGATGAAGGATTCATGCAGGGTTCATGCACTTGGCAACATTCAGGGCACACCCTGAGTGTTGTGTAGGAGCAGTGCACACACGGCTCCTCTCAAGGGCATGGACCTTGGA
Organism: Lepidochelys kempii; assembly: GCF_965140285.1. Taxonomy (NCBI): domain Eukaryota; kingdom Metazoa; phylum Chordata; order Testudines; family Cheloniidae; genus Lepidochelys; species Lepidochelys kempii. The sequence goes on from NC_136380.1 coordinate 88,992,746, forward strand.
AACTCGCCCAGAGGACATGAACCTTGGGAAGCCTCCCAGGACTGGGCTCAAGGCCCGAGAGGAAGGAATGTGGTAGATAGAAATTGGTAAATAAGAATATTAAACAAAGCCAGTGTATTCCTTTTATCTGTTGGAGTATGTAATGCGCAGGAGGAGGGGGAGAATAAAAGAGAGGGTGGAAAGCTGACAAGGCAGACCAGCCTGCTTGCTTGCTTAAAGCCTTGTTCTGTCTTGTATTTGGACCGCAAGAATAAAGAATGATAATAATAATGTTAAGGAAGCAGTTTCCAATTTGGGCTACTATTCTAGTGGAATATTTCAAGAGGACATAAACACATTCATAAAACGTATTGATTTGCTAATGGCAAACTTTTTTAGCTTATTCATAAATATTTTGAACAATTCTAAATTATTTAAAATGATGACAATTCAGTAAATCAAGATTTGTCATGCTGTACATTACTGGATAATAATTGTATGACTTGGATACTGGTGTTAGGATATGCAATATAATTATTTTGAAAAGAACTGCATGGCATCCTGTAGTTCTTGCAAATAGAGTTTGTAAATACAAATGTAAGTAGTGCACAGGAGAATTACAAAAAAATGTGCAAATATTACTTCATACTGGAAATCTGTGTTTTCTATACAATAAGATAAAATACTCCTCCCAGTGATACTGTTGTCAAAATCATTCACTTGAAAGGACAAAGATAGTGGATTTTGTTGGTTTTTTGTCTTAGAAAAAAGGTTATGTTGTGAAAATGAATGTCTGAACTTTCACTATATTCACATTAGATGCAATAGACAGAATTATTCTTTCCAATATGCATCACAGATCTATTTATCCAAAGGGTGGAGCTATCCTACTAAGTCACTGTGGATTGCAGTCTTGATTGCAAAGAATTTTGAACTGGTAAACTATGTGTTATGGCAGTGGTTCCCAAACTTGTTCCGCCACTTGTGCAGGGAAAGTCCCTGGCAGGTCGGCCCGGTTTGTTTACCTGCTGCCTCCTCAGGTTCGGCTGATCGTGGCTCCCACCGGCCGTAGTTCACTGCTCCAGGCCAATGGGAGCCGCTGGAAGTGGCAGCCAGTACGTCCCTCGGACCGCGCCACTTCCAGCAGCTCCCATTGGCCTGGAGCAACGAACCGCGGCCAGTGGGAGCCGCGATTGGCTGAACCTGTGGACGCGGCAGGTAAACAAACCAGCCCGGCCCACAAGGGGCTTTCTCTGCTCAAGCGGCGGAACGAGTTTGGGAACCACTGTGCTATGGAATCAATCCAGCTCCCATTGAAATCAATGGGAAGACTTTCACTAATTTTACTGGGAGCTGTATCAGGCCACATATCCCCAAAACAGTAAGGCTTTTCACTTAGAGGATGTTTTTAGACACCAAGTTTCTTGTCTGTCAGTCACCACCCGGACTGCTGTATTTTTATCATATTTTGGTTGTGAATTTAATGGCAGCTGTAATAGCTTGTTATATCACAGTTAGGGTAATGGCAACTGGCCCATGTGAGCCTTCTGTCACAACTTGGACCAAACCAAATACAAAACTGAGCTTTGAAAACACAGTTCATTTTATTTTGCTTCTGTGAATTTTTTGTGTTACTAGATTTCCGGGCTTTGTCCAAAACTGGACAACAGGAGGGACGTTTTCATAGTATATCTAAACACAGTGACATCAGTAAACTTACAGTATAAAAGAAATGTCTCCTGTGAGACCTACACCCTAAGGCTCCTATTCAGAACAGTGTTTAAACTCATTCTTACTTCTCAGTGACGTCTATGAGACTTAAACACATGCTAAAGGTAGCCATACATGTTGATGCTTTCTTGAATAGGGATGGATTTAAGCAGATGATTAAATGCTTTTCTGAATCAGGGCCTAATTTCCTTTCAAAAATTCCTTTCAAAAAGATTCTAATAAATTCAGTGAAAAATTGGATTATTTAAAGTAAAACATCTGGAGGTTTGTCTGTCAGTAGGTTAAAAGGGCACCCTACACTAAGCAGAAATAGAGAATAGAGATATTTATGCGGTATGTCAATGTCATTTCTTTCAGTAGCAAAGTTCGTTTTTTGCTCTCAACAATTCCCATTCAAGTAGCATACTGAATTCTATATAGAGTGTTTATTATGAAAATGATTAATTTGTTGCATGCTAACAATGTGCTCATGAACACAAAGACAGAAATCTAGATAACTATTTGACCAGCCTACTTAAACAAAAGGCCAGCAAGATTAATGAATAAGTGCATAAAGAATCACTTTCCGGTTGTCTGACCTATCAATTCAGTTACACTTTTAAAGACAAATATACTTTTATTGTGTTTTCTTCATAGGAGGTAGCATGTGTATTTCTGTAACTTCCAATACCAGATGCTTCATATTATACTTGACTCTCTTTAGATAGTTTATTTTAATTTAAATAGCGAATCTGAGTTTATATAGCTTGTGTCCCTCCCCTTCCCACATACACAGACACTCCATATAAGATTTTTGTTGTGTCGGGTATATATAATAAAAATACCCTTGTGATTCTTATAAGTATCCACTTCCCCACATGGAAAGTTTGGTCAGATACCTCCACGGCAGCATTATTCAGTTACCCTGGACACTGATCCCCTTGGATCAAGGAATCTGTGTGTGGAGAAAGCCTTATGATTGATCCTTCTGTAGGAAGATTGGGGGCATGGCCAACGTCACGGGGGACGTACTCAATGTGGTGACACATATGGCTGCATCAATAACAATAGGATCATGCTGGCAATGTTGGAGGAATATAGGTACAAAGGTCTGACATCAGGATGGGTTCCACCCAAATATTCAGCTGGTGGGCTCCCCATAGAGTTTCAGCACCAAGTGGATGGCTATTGGTGGGCTTCCTTAATAAAAAACCTGGCTAGAGGTTACCAGTTAACCACACTAAAGGGGATTCTATTATGACTTAGAGGTAAGGGCACTACCATTAACTCTCCTTGGAGAGGAACTTGCTGTAGAGCTGACCAGAGGAGGAAAGCTCGGTTTCACAAATAATTTTGAGATTTTGCAGTGTGGCTCAGTTTCAAATTGGATAAAAAACTTAAAATTGCAACATTCTCCACAAAATTAAATTCAGAGTTTTTAGGGAGGTCATTAAAAACATTTTATTTCAACAATTTATTTTTAATTTTGTATTATATTATACAATTTGTTTTACATGATACAAGATTCAAAATGAAAAGTAATTTTAAAACAAAGTTGAAATGTTTCATTCTGAAAATGTGTACCTGAGGATGTTTTGATGTTGTTGGAACTTTTTTCCATTTTAAAAAATGAAATTCTAGAAAAATTGACTGGATTCCTTGCAGCATTTCAATTTCAAATGAATTGCACATTCCAGTGGAATATGGTTCCATCAAAGATTATCTGACAGCTAGCTTGCTGCCCGGATAAGGGAGCACTAAATAAATGAAACTGAAGAAACCTTCTCCAGCTTTGCTTGCTGCATTCATGTATCTGCTTCAGGGATTTATAGTGTGCTCCTCACTATGGTGCTCGTATCTTGCTTGCTTTAAATGATAAATGTTCTGATTCCTTTCTTCCCTCTCACCACGTTGACTGGACTTTTAAAAAGTAATGATTATGGTAGGAAATTTTCAAAGAAACAAGCTTTGCATTTTGCTCTGAGAATAGTTAGGGTAAGTGGCCATTGTTGTGTGAATGAGTTCTGCAGCCTTGGGTCAGTGGCTGAGAAAGTTCTGCTCCTGCACTGACAAGTCTCATTCATTGCGGTTGACCTATCCATTGTTCCTGCAGGTCATGGCCACAGACAGAAAGGCAAGTTATAAAAATACATAATGCATTTGTGTTATTCACATTAACTTAATGGTATGTGTTATAAGTGTTGCCAGGCTTCTATCTGAATAAGCAGAAGACCCATTATGGGACCTTACAAATGCTCTCTTTACAATAAGAAACTCACTGTCACACCATATATATTTTCAAAAGAGCAGCTTTATGCAGGGAGTGATATTTGCTCTTTAAATGAGGGACTGATTGTGTTCCTTAGATCTGCACAATGACAACTTTCTTTGCACATATTTTCCCCTTTTGTGCAGGAGGAGGGCTCAAGAAAGAAATTTCCAAACCTCTGAGGATCCACAAGGGAAAATGCTAAGGACCAAGCTTTATCTTTACTGCCATTCTACCTACAAGTTGTCTATCTTGTCCACAATTTAGGTGTACTCTTTGATTCCTTGCTTTCTACCATCTGCAGGTGGCTAGGAGACTCTGTCCCATCCTAGTGGATGATGACCTGGGCTCAGTTATTCACTCATTTGTCATCTCTTGTCTGAACTACAGCAATGCAATATTGCTGGACATGAAGCCTTCAGCTTGGAGGAAACTCCAGCCTGTACAGGACAGTGCAGCACACCTCCTCCACAACACAGGCAAGCACATCACAACTGTCTTCCACCCTCTTCCCATAGACCACACCTCTTCCCACAGACCACACCTCACAATCCATTTTCTACACCCAAGCTCTACGATACAACCACATTTGCTCCAACCCCTCAGACAGAGACAAACATCTACAAAATCTCTATCAAACGTTCAAGAACATCCAAGTGTTCTTACAACTACAATACCCACCTGCTGAAGTGAAGAAACAGATTGACAGAGCCAGAAGAGTACCCAGAAGTCACCTACTACAGGACAGGCCCAACAAAGAAAGCAACAGAATGCCACTAGCCATCACCTTCAGCCCCCAACTAAAACCTCTCCAGCGCATCATTAAGGATCTACAACCTATCCTGAAGGACAACCCATCACTCTCACAGATCTTGGGAGACAGGCCAGTCCTTGCCTACAGACAGCCCCCCCAGTCTAAAGCAAATATTCGCCAGCAACCACACACCACACAAGAAAAACACTAACCCAGGAACCTATCCTTGTAACAAAGCCCGTTGCCAACTATGTCCACATATTTATGCAGGGGACACCATCATAGGGCCTAATCACATCAGCCACATGATCAGAGGCTCATTCACCTACACATCTACCAATGTGATATATGCCATCATGTGCCAGCAATGCGCCTTTGCCATGTACATTGGCCAAACTGGACAGTCTCTACGTAAAAGAATAAATGGACACAAATCAGACGTCAAGAATTATAACATTCAAAAACCAGTCGGAGAACACTTCAATCTCTCTGGTCACTTGATTACATACCTAAAAGTCACAATATTACAACAACAAAAAACTTCAAAACCAGACTCCAATGAGAGACTGCTGAATTGGAATTAATTTGCAAACTGGATACAATTAACTTAGGCTTGAATAAAGACTGGGAGTTGATGGGTTATGACACAAAGTAAAACTATTTCCCCATGTTTATTTCCTCCCCCTTCTGTTCCTCCAACATTCTTGACAACTACTGGAAATGGCCCATCTTGATTATCACTACAAAAGGTTTTTTTTTCTCTCCTGCTGGTAATAGCTCACTGTAACTGATCATTCTCATTATAGTATGTATGGTAACACCCTTTGTTTCATGTTCTCTGTGTATATAAAATTGTCCTACTGTATTTTCCACTTCATGCATCTGATGAAGTGGGCTGTAGCCCACAAAAGCTTATGCTCAAATAAATTTGTTAGTGTCTAAGGTGCCACAAGTACTTCTGTTCTTTTTGTGGATACAGACTAACATGGCTGCTACTCTGAAACCTGTCTTTATGAAGTAAGGCATTCACAATCATTTTAATATCCTCTGCTGTTTTCTATTCTCTCTTTATGCTTGTCATTTGTGTCTAACACTGTGACACCTAACTTTTGCCTTAGCTTTCCTGAGCCAAATCAATAGTGTAGTTCTGACCAAAGGAGTCTTTGACACTATCAAGGGATGTGTAAGGGTCTGAACATCACCACGGAGGTGATGGATCTGAATCTGAATTGCTTTCCTTTTACATGCCTTGTCTATGAAGTTCAGAGGAGTGAGCAGTTTCCTCATTTAGAAATCAGAATTTCAAGCACATATAAATCTAAAGAGTGGCTTGAAAAAAATTATATCAATGGTAGACATTAAAATCATAGGCTTTGTAACAATTCCTGTGTGTTTTTTGGGCTGTAATCTAGCCTCTTTTCAAGGGCATATGCATGGGGGGTGGGTAATCTGACTATGGGCTGCAAGACATTTTGTTGACATCGACCGTCTGCAGGCATGGCCCACCGCAACTCCCAGTGGCTACGGTTTGGGTCTTGTACTGCCTCTTCTGCCTACAGCCCCACCCACACTCCACCCTTGCTCCATCCCAGGCCCTGCTCCCACCCATCGCTGACTCACCACTAACCTCTTCACACCCCCAACCCCGAGATTCCCCCCTCTGCTCACCTCCTCCCCTGCCCGCCTGCTGCTCGCTCACCTGCTGCTCACCTCCTCACCCCCGCAGCCACCAGACCCTTTCCCTGCCCACCACAAGACCCCCCACAACCACTTGCTATGCAGCTGGCTCACCACTTCCCTCCTCACCCTGCTGCTGCCCTCCCACCATGACACCCTCTCCCCTTTTCACCTTAAAGCACTAACAGCACCACTGCTCTAGGTGCACTAGGACATTTGTTTAGTCCCTTTCAAAGAAAGTTGTATACTCTAGCCCCATCTCATATGGTGAGGTAGTTGGCATTTTTTTTTCTGAGACCAAAATTAAAATATAAAACTGCTGCACCAGCCAAGGCACCAGTGAGAGAGATTGTTTATTTTCACTTTCCGTACTTCTTAGGCTACCTTTATCTTGCAGCAAGTGGTGACTGCTTCAACAGTGCTTGTAGGAATGTTGGATTTAGTATAAGAGAGCTTTGTAATTGACTAGCTCTTTTTAAATATAGGAATATGCCTCCTCTTACACAGGATAGCTTGTGGGGAGGAGTATAACACTCCATGATATAGGACTTATAGTGCCTACTACATTCTTCCCTCCAGAGGGGACATTAGTGACCCCAAATGTGATGTGATGATGTCATAAATATAAAGGGAAGGGTAAACCCCTTTAAAATCCCTCCTGGCCAGAGGAAAAATCCTCTCACCTGTAAAGGGTTAAGAAGCTAAAGGTAACCTCGCTGGCACCTGACCAAAATGACCAATGAGGAGACAAGATACTTTCAAAAGCTGGGAGGAGGGAGAGAAACAAAGGGTCTGTGTCTGTCTGTATGCTGCTTTAGCTGGAGATAGACCAGGAATGGAGTCTTAGAACTTTAGTAAGTAATCTAGCTAGGTATGTGTTAGATTATGATTTCTTTAAATGGCTGAGAAAAGAATTGTGCTGAATAGAATGACTATTCCTGTCTGTGTGTCTTTTTTGTAACTTAAGGTTTTGCCTAGAGGGATTCTCTATGATTTGAATCTAACTACCCTGTAAGGTATCTACCATCCTGATTTTACAGAGGGGATTTCTTTACTTCTATTAAAAGTCTTCTTGTAAGAAAACTGAATGCTTTTTCATTGTTCTCAGATCCAGGGGTTTGGGGCTGTGGTCACCTATGCAAATTGGTGAGGATTTTTACCAAACCTTTGCCAGGAAGTGGGGTGCAAGGGTTGGGAGGATTTTGGGGGGAAAGACGTGTCCAAACTACATTTCCCAGTAAACCCAGTTAGAGTTTGGTGGTGGCAGTGGAGATCCAGGGACAAAGGATAAAATTAATTTGTACCTTGGGGAAGTTTTAACCTAAGCTGGTGAAAGTAAGCTTAGGAGGTTTTCATGCAGGTCCCCACATCTATACCCTAGAGTTCAGAGTCGGGGAGGAATCTTGACAGATGAGCCTACCAACCCTATTGTCTTTAATGAAATCATAGAACCATCCTTCAGATCAGGCCCATCCCTAGGGAAGATGAGCTCCTCCATGTTACTTGCTACTATGGCTGTCAATTAATTGCTGTTAACTCAAGCGATTAACTCAAAACAAATTAACTGAATTAAAAAAATAAATCATGATTAATCACAGTTTTAATCGCACTATTATACAATAATAGTATGCCAATTTAAATTTATTATAAATATTACTGGCTTTTTTTCTACATTTTCAAACACCGATTTTAATTACAACACAATACAAAGTGACAGTCCCCACTTTATATTATTATTTTTATAATATTTTTACAGTGCAAAGATTTGTAATCAAAAGAAATAGTACTTTTAAATTCATCTCATAGAAGTACTGTCGTGTAATCTCTTTATCATGAAAGTGCATCTTACAAATGTAGATTTTTTTTGTTACATAACTGTACTCAAAAACAAAACAATGTAAAACTTTAGAGCCTGCAAGTCTACTCAGTCCTACTTCTTGTTCAGCCAATCACTAAGACAAACAAGTTTGTTTACATTTATGGGAGATAATGCTGCCCACTTATTATTTACAATGTCACCTGAAAGTGAGCACAGGCGTTCGCATGGCACTTTTGTAGCCGGCGTTGCAACGTATTTACATGCCATATATATTAAACATTCATGTAATCATTTGACAGCTGTACTTGCTACACATCTTCTCCTCATTCCAGAGCAGTACCCATAGAAGCTGTGCTATCGCTGGTTGCCCCTACTGCGTCTTAGACCTCATTCAAATCCAGAGGGAAGCTTGAGCCATACAGTAACTATAGCTGCCTGATCCCTCCTTCTGTAGATTTCAGTAGCACTCCTTGCCCCCAGCCCAATGGAGCCCCAACAACACAATTTTGTCATTTGTTGTCTGCAGGCTCTGAGAAGTAAAGGGTTATGCTGTGTTGGCTCTGCTCATTTTCACTCTGATTCTTGCTTTGCAACTTACCACAGAGAGCATCATAAGGCCCATAGATATAAATTCTCTATTCCATGCTACATTGATCTGTGCAAGATCCAACAAGAAAACAAAGGAAACATTGACTCATATCAGACTGGAAGTGGCATTTACATATTTTTGAGTGCTCAGACTGAAAAAAAAACTTTATAGAATGCTTATAGGATGCTTCATGTATTAAACCTACCTATATATCTGTATCCCATGTTATAAGGTAATATTTAAATGTTTGCTCTGCAACTATACAAATGTTTGCTAAGACTGTTAACCCCCGACCTAGTTAGGGAAGAAGAGTGTGAAATGTTAGTTTACCACAAGAGGTGTTATCTCCTTCCCAACAAAAGAGGGTCTACAGACATCAAACATCCCATTGTGGGAAAAAAGACTTTGTTGATTGCTTCCCCCACATTCCTCAAGATGGTACTTGCACAAGTCTTTGTTCCCTCACAGCTTGAACACTGGGAGAAGGGAATAAAAATACCTGTTAAAGAGAAATAGTTATCTTTATGCAGTCTAGGCTCTCAGGAACAAAGAGTTCTAACCATAAGCAAGAGATCCACAAGCTGCTTGGCTTGGGTTAGCTCTAAAGGGCATAAATGCTTATTTATTATAGAAGCTTCTGTTACCTTTTGAATTTAAGTTTATACCTCATTTGTGTATATGTATGTTTACCTGCTTAAACGCTGTGAATAACTCTCTCCTTTCTTTTTCCTAGTTCCTTTAATTAGTTTTGTTGTCTTTGGTTTGAGATCTGAGTGAAACTGACCTGGTGTAAGTGACTGGTCCTTTGGGACTTTCAGTAACCTGAATATTGTTGGGATTTTAGGGATTTTAAGGGACCATCTATCATAGAGGCAGGCTTGCGGGGATGGCAAGATAGATCAGCGTACAGAAGAAGACTGTCTGTGGCTCTTATTAAGGCTGTTATAGTGCCTGAGGAGTTCACACTTGTTATTTGGTGGGTGAAATCTACATATAGAACAGAAAACCAGTTTGGAATTTCATGCCCTGTTTCTTGACAGTCTGCCGTGAGTTTGGCACTCACAGTTGTGGGCCACTCTGGACAGCATGACAACCTAGTTCCCATTTTCAAAAATGCCTTGGGCCATCATCCTGCAAACACATACACACTTGCTTAACTTTGCTATTCTGAGTTATCACTTTGATGTCAATGGACTACTCACAGAAATAAAGTCAAGCATGTGCATAAGTATTTGCAGGTTCAGGACCTTATGCACCTTAGATCCTAAATCCCCAAAATTGGTCCACTGTCTGTATAACTATAATTCAGAATGAAATAACACATTAAATACATATGAATTGATAACATTGCAAGGCACAGATGTCGTCTTTTTTGCACAACTAGAGAAAAATAAAGGAAGTCTAAGCATTAAAGGAAGATTTGGGTTTATTTAGTGGAAAGAGGGTCAGCTGATCCATTCATCTCTAAATCCACTTTGTTTCTCAAGATATATGTGGGCTTCATTGCTCGTAAGTAACGAATGAAAATTTTAGTAGTCACATCAGCTGACACATTTATTGTACCCTGTAGTCTTTTATACATTGCATCTTGCAGACACACCACAAATGATCAATTTTAATGTGAACAAGATAGCTTGCATACAGGTATTAATATGGGGCTATAAAAAAGGCAAGTTGCAATTAGATGTGATTACAAATAAGCAAGGCACCAGGGAGACATTTACAATGTTATGGTGCTGCTTTTCCATTTAAGAAGCTGTGAAGAAGCACCAAAAATAGCCTGAAAGCCAGAAAAAGTGAAAATAGCATGTGTAATTTTAAAACTTATAAAAGGAGTTTAGAGTTGTGGTTCTCAACCAGGGGTACATGTATCCCTGGGGCCTGGGAGTATTCAGAGGTCTTCCAGGGGCTACATCAACTCATCTAGATATTTGCCTAGTTTTACAACAGTCTACGTGAAAAGCACTAGTGAAGTCAGTACAAACTAAAATTTCATACAGACAATGACTTGTTTATACTGCTCTATATACTATACACCAGTGGTTCTCAAAGCTGGTCCGCCGTTTGTTCAGGAAAAGCCCCTGGCGCGCTGGACCAGTTTGTTTACCTGCCACATCTGCAGGTTCGGCTGATCGCGGATCCCACTGGCCGCTGTTTGCCGCTCCAGGCCAATGGGGGCTGTGGGAAGGGTGGCCAGCACATCCCTTGGCCCACGCTGCTTCCTGCAGCCCCCATTGGTCTGGAGAGGCGAACCGCTGCCAGTGAGAGCCATGATCGGCTGAACTTGCGGACATGGCAGGTAAACAAACTGGTCCGGCGTGCTAGGGGCTTTCCTTGAACAAGCGGCGGACGGGCTTTGAGAACCACCGCTATACACTGTATGTAAGTACAATATTTGTATTCCAATTGGTTTATTTTATAATTATATGGTAAAATGAGAACACAAGCAATTTTTCAGTAATAGTGTGCTGTGACATTTGTATTTTTTATGTCTGATTTTGTAAGCAAGTAGTTTTTAAGTGAGGTGAAACTTGGGGGTATGCAAGACAAATTAGAATCCTGCAAGGGGTACAATAGTCTGGAAAGGATAAGAACCACTGGTTTATAGGATGCAAGTCAGAGATTCATTGAAATGCTTTAACCAGCTACTTCAAGATATGCATAAAATTCCATTTGTGGCTCTTGTGGAAAAAGAGTATTTTCTAGTGAAATTTGTGAAAGTGTAAGAGCTTCATAGTCCCAGAAGTGGGACTAAATGTGACTTAGCTGGAGAGCTGTGTCACCAAAGTAACCTGGAAAGCATTGGAGGATGGGCATAGTTGTGGAAGACAAGTGGGAATTGAGTGAAAGAGGCTGCAGTGTGTCATTGTGTTTTGAGGGGGCACTCCGGGGCATTGAGTTGTATAACAATGTTATAAGAATAAGAGCCCAAAGATTTGAAACTGATGAATAAATACAAATGTGAACAAAATACTTGAAAATTAGTTTCTTTAACTTACCTTCTAGTATGTAAGTTCAGGGTATTGGGTCAAATTCAGACCCGGCCGGGGTTACCATCTCTTCGAGAAGTATCTGTGAGAGGTGTTGTACTGGGCAGAAGTTTCTATGAGAATTTCCTCTTGCAGTTGTCCAGGGGTTTTCCCCATAACTTCATCGACTCTATGGGGTGTGCGGTAAGACAAGACTATCCAGCGACTCATGGTCCACCTTCTATCCACAGCTGCCAACACTGTGGCTTCACAGGAACCATGTTATTAGGGCTTCCAATAGCTGTTGCCCTGTTAATTACCCTTTACTGAGGAATGGGTTTGTCTTCCTCAGGCTGCTTTAACATTCTGTCATCCATTTTTTGTGAGGCTTGGGAAGGAACAATATTCATCCCCCAACCTTCCTTTCCCTAGCATACCACTACCCCGGCAATGGTTTCTGATCCCATGGATGATCTGACCCTTGTTGCACTACTCCACTGAACTCATTACAGTTCTAGTCATGTACTTCCAGTCCTCAGTAGCTTTAACAGTACATGAACTTTGCCCTGTTTTATCAGCTACACCTATGTTGTACACAGTTCTAGGCTTATTGCTATTTTGTCTGAGCCCTGTCCATGAGAGGAGGGGGCTTGCAGCAAGACTGTGGCAGCAAACATGAGGTATAAGAGATTCTATAAACAAAATAAATAGCTACTTGAGAAATGACAGAAAACACCCCACATTCCTACAATTAATAGACATGGCAAAAGACCCGCATGGAATATTCTCAGGGGCAATTTGTCAAACTACAATTATAGGCAAATAGACATGTCAGGACTGGGGTCACTATCTCCTTAAAAATCTCTAAGGGTATGCCTACACTACAAAATTAGGTTGAATTTATAGAAGTCGTTTTTTTAGAAATAGTTTTTATATAGTTGATTGTGTGTGTCCCCACACAAAATACTCCAAGCACATTAAGTGCATTAAGTCGGCGGAGTGCTTCCACAGTACTGAAGCTAGCGTCAACTTCCAGAGCATTGCACTGCGGGTAGCTATCTCTCAGTTCCCGCAGTCTCTGCCACCAATTGGAATTCTAGATTGAGATCCCAATGCCTAATGGGGCAAAAACATTGTTGAGGGTGGTTTTGGGTACATGTCGTCAGGCCCTCCCTTTCTCCCTCTGTGAAAGCAACAGCTGACAATCATTTTGGTGAGGTCTATCAGGGGCACATTGAAAAGTTTAATGGAGAGTCAGTGCTGCCTAGAATACCAGGGGGAGGGATAGCTCAGTGGGTTGAGCATTGGCCTGCTAAACCCAGGGTTTTGAGTTCAATCCTTGAGGGGGCCATTCTGTATAACAGATGTTTTTGTTTCTCCTTGATGTAAAGCCACCCCCTTTGTTGATTTTAATTCCCTGTGAGCCAACTCTGTAAGCCATGTCGTCAGTCATCCCTCCCTCCATCAGAGCAATGGCAGATAATTGTTCCACACCTTTTTTCCGTGCATATGCCATACCACGGCAAGCATGGAGCCCGCTCAGATCACTTTGGCAATTAGGAGCACATTAAACACCACACGCATTATCCAGCACCGGAACCTGCCAAAGCGAAACCGGGAGAGTAGGCGATGTCAGCACGGTGACGAGAATGATGAGGACATGGACAAAGACTTCTCTCAAAGCACGTGCCCTGGCAATGTGGGCATCATGATGCTAATGGGGCAGGTTCATGCCATGGAATGCCGATTCTGGGCCTGGGAAACCAGCACAGACTGGTGGGACCGCATAGTGTTGCAGGTCTGGGATGATTCCCAGTGGCTGCAAAACTTTCACATGCGTAAGGGCACTTGCATGGAACTTTGTGACTTGCTTTCCCCTGCCCTGAAGCACCAGAATACCAAGATGAGAGCAGCCCTCACGGTTGAGAAGCGAGTGGCAATAGCCCTGTGGAAACTTGCCACTCCAGACAGCTACCTGTCAGTCGGGAATCAATTTGGAGTGGGAAAATCTACTTTGGAGCTGCTGTGATCCAAGTAGCCAACACGATCACTGACCTGCTGCTATCAAGGGTAGTAACTGTGGGAAATGTGCAGGTCACAGTGGATGGCTTTGCTGCAATGGGTTTCCCTAACTGTGGTGGGGTGACAGATGGAATGCATTTCCCTATCTTGGGATCGGACCACCAAGGCAGCCAGTACATAAACTGAAAGGGGTACTTTTCAATGGTGCTGCAAGCACTGGTGGATCACAAGGGACGTGGAGGAGGGAAGCACTGGGTGGGGTGGTGGAGAAGTGAAGGACAAGGCCACAGAGCACTTTAAAACTTTAAAACTTATTGAATGCCAGCCTTCTGTTGCTTGGACAATCCTCTGGTGTGGAGTGGCTGGGTGGCCGGAGGCCCTCCCACCGCATTCTTGGGCATCTGGGTGAGGAGGCTATGGAACTTGGGGAGGAAGGTGGTTGATTACACAGAGGCTGTAGCGGCGGTCTGTGTTCCAGCTGCCTTTCCTGCAGCTCAACCATATGCTGGAGCATATTAGTTTGATCCTCCAGCAGCCTCATCATAAAATCCTGCCTCCTCTCATCACGCTGCCGCCACCTATCATCTTCGGCCTGCCACTTACTCTCTTCAGCCCGCCACCTCTCCTCGCGTTCATTTTGTGCTTTCCTGCACTCTGACATTGTCTGCCTCCACGCATTCGTCTGTGCTCTGTCAGCGTGGGAGGACAGCATGAGGTCAGAGAACATTTCATTGTGAGTGCGTTTTTTTCACCTTCTAATCTTTGCTAGCCTCTGGGAAGGAGAATATCCTATAATCCTTGAAACACATGCAGCTGGTGGAGGAAAAAAAAAGGACAGTGGTCTTTAAAAAGACACATTTTATAGAACAATGGGTATACTCTTTCACGGTAAACCTTGCTGTTAACATTATATACATAGCTCATGGGCTTTCGTTACAAGGTTGCATTTTGCCTCCCCCCACCGCGTGGCTAACCCCTCCCCCCTTCCCCCCACCATGTGGCTAACAGCGGGGAACATTTCTGTTCAGCCACAGGCAAACAGCCCAGCAGGAATGGCCACCTCTGAATGTCCACTTACTAAAACCACCCTATTTCAACCAGGCGACCATGAATGATATCACTTTCCTGAGGATAATACAGAGAGATAAAGAATGGATGTTGTTTGAACACCAGCAAACATATGCTGCAATGCTTTGTTCTGCAACGATTCCAGACTACGTGCTACTGGCCTGGCATGGTAAAGTGTCCTACCATGGTGGACGGAATAAGACTGCCCTCCCCAGAAACCTTTTGCAAAGGCTTTGGGAATACATCCAGGAGAGCTTTATGGAGATGTCCCTGGAGGATTTCGGCTCCATCCCCAGACACGTTAACAGACTTTTCCAGTAGCTGTACTGGCCCCGAATGCCAGGGCAAATGAATCATTAAACACACTTGCTTTTAAACCATGGATATTATTTACAAAGGTACACTCACTGGAGGTCCCTTTTCTGCCTGGCGGGTCTGGGAGGCAGCCTTGGGTGGATCTGGGGGGCACTGGGTCAGGTCCAGGGTGATAAACAGTTCCTGGCTGTCGGGAAAACCGGTTTCTCCGCTTGCTTGCTGTGAGCTATCTACAACCTACTCCTCATCATCTTCCTCATCCCCAAAACCTGCTTCCATGTTGCTTCCATCTCCATTGATGGAGTCAAAGCACATGGTTGGAGTAGTGGTAGCTGAACCCCCTAGAATGGCATGCAGTTCATCATAGAAGCGGCATGTTTGGGGCTCTGACCCGGAGCAGCCGTTTGCCTCTCTGGTTTTCTGGTAGGCTTGCCTCAGCTCCTTAAGTTTCACGCATCACTGCTTCAGGTCCCTGATATGGCCTCTGTCCTTCATGCCCTGGGAGATTTTGACAAATGTTCTGGCATTTTGAAAACTGGAACAGAGTTCTTATAGCATGGATTCCTCTCCCCATACAGCAATCAGATCCCGTACCTGCCGTTCGGTCCATGCTGGAGCACTTTTGCGATTCTGGGACTCCATCATGATCACCTCTGCTGATGAGCTCTGCATGGTCACCTCTGCTGATGAGCTCTGCACTCCCCTGCAGCTTGCCACGCTTACCAAACAGGAAATGAGATTCAAAAGTTTGCGGGTCTTTTCCTGTCTATCTGGCCAGTACATCTGAGTTGAGAGTGCTCTCCAGAGCGGTCACAATGGAGCACTCTGGGATAGCTCCTGGAGGCCAACATCATCGATTTGCATCCACACTACTGCAAATTCAACCCGGCAAGGCCAATTTCAGCACTAATCCCCTTGTCGGGGGTGGAGTAAAGAAATCGATTTTAAGAGCCCTTTAAGTCCAAAAAAAGGGCTTTGTCATGTGGACGGGTGCAGGGTTAAATGTATTTAATTATGCTAAATTTGACCTCAACTCCCAGTGTAGACCAGGGCTAAGTGCATCAAACTTTAGTATCTAGGATTTTGAAAGAATCGCAGTTTGTCTTAAAAAAGGAATTCAAGGGATCATTCTGGCTGAGCTCTAAAGGCATACCTTTCTAAAAACCTCTAAGGGCATTAGGATAAATATTATCGACATGTCTCAATACCGAAAAGTGTCTTAAGGGGCACCAATCTAGTTCAGGTCCAAGGATGTCTCATTGTAGGATTTCCCTATGACATCAGAGGAAAGGGTATCTCTGCACATCACAGCAATTTTTTCTTAATTACTGCAGAGATATTACCAGGTGAATTGCCTCAGGGTACAAAAGGCCTTTAGGTCACACATCTTTGTTGTTTTATTCCCTTGACTACATCAAGCAGGTGATTTGTAGAAAATCAGTGAAATGTCAGGAAAGTGAGAGTTCAGTAGATGCAGAGCTTGATCTTCAAACATGTGCATTAAATTTGGTTCTTAAGTTTTGTATTTGGGAGCATATATGTGAACTTGAGATGTGATACCCAGTGTAGGCATCTAGGCTGAAAAATTAGGTCTCCTCTGGCCCCAATTTGTCACTGTCTTCAGCAGCTTTATGTGAGTTACATTAGCTAAAAGGGGCAGTACAGCAGGCATTAGTTCCTTGTGGTGAATACTTTTGGCAAAAGTGGGGTTCTTTGCTAACTCTGTGCACTCCCCATACCAGCCTGTGGTACAAGGGGAGTGTTGAGGGCATTCCAAGGTGGAGCAGAGCCGGCCAGGGGAGGCATGACCCTGTCAAACCTGGTATGAGGGAGTCACAAGCCACCTCCCCTCAGTCCTTGCCATGGTGCTGGTGCAGGGATGATTTTCTTTGTCAAATTTGTGGAGATGTACTGATTTCTAATTGTTCCTGCATTGCAGACCAGGTTTTAATTCAGTTGAGGTCAGAGAACAGCAGAGTAATGCATGATGAGCTCTTTTAATTTTTCAAATTTAAATGTTTCATTTCATGTTCAACAGCAATGAAAAAGAGGAAAGGAGAAGCCAGTATAAATGATATATAAACCTGCCATTGGTTTGAAGACATTGGTTTGAAGCTTGGAACTTCACACATCAGTAAGTATAATACCATACCTAAACTTAGAGATAAATAAACCATATTGATCTTACAAGTCAAGGAAAAAAGATAAGATCCTTAGTGACTGTTTGGAGGGGGTGTGGGCTTTTATTTATTTCGTTTATTTCAATTAATGTCAGCATGCACCTAAAATGAGCCTATAATCTTAGACTCTGGAGTTCTGATCCAGAACCTGTGGAAGTCCATAGGAGACTTCCCTTTGACTTCAATGAGCCTTGCATAAGTTCCTACTGCCAACATTTAAAAATTCAATGAACAAAAATCAGGTCAGAATTTAGCCTAAAAATAAACAACCACACTAAAGATCAAGCTGACAACACTCCTCCCTAATCACAAGCAACCCCCTCTATCATGACCCTCGCTCTCAGCCTTGTAGTATACATTGAAAGTGCGTGTTTCAGAACAGGCAGGGAAGGAGATCTCAATGTTGAAGGCCTCTCGGGGTATGTCTACACGGCTATTAGATACCCATGGCTGGCCAGTGCTAACTGACTTCATCTTGCAGAGCTTGGGTTAAGTAACTGTTCAATAGTCATTTAGATGTTCTGGCTTGGGCTACAGACCAAGATTTGGGACCCTCCCGCCTTGCAATGTACTAGAGCCCAAGCTCCAGCCTGAGCCTGAATGTCTACATCACAATTAAACAGTCCTGCAGCCCAAGTCCCCTGAGTCAGAATCAGGTGGCATGGGCCTTCCTCAGGTTTTTAATGCAGTGTAGACATACCTGTTAGGAGTGTTAGTTATGATAATAAGTATCAAGGGGTAGCCATGCTAGTCTGTACCCACAAAAACAATGAGTCCAGTGGAACCTTAAAGACTAACAGATTTATTTGAGCATAAGCTTTTCAGAGGCATCTGAAGAAGTGGGTTTTTTACCCACAAAAGCTTATGCTCAGATAAATCTGTTAGTTATGATAATGTAGTATTCAGGCCTGTATATTTGCCTGAGATAGAATTTTGGGTCTTGTTTGCCCATTTGACTTTTGATATTTTTATACTCTTACTAATATGTGTGAACAAAGGACAAAGACACTGTGTGTTACATCTGCTCACAAGCAGATGGGGTGAAAAGAGATAAGAGATAGAGCTAAAGTGTTGCTGGGTAGAGTGGGAATTTAATATATGAGTGTAAACTTGAAGGACAGTCCTTCCTCAACTCCTCTCCTGAGTTAGATAACAACCAGTTGGGAGGGGCAAAGGGGATGGGGAAGGTATAAGAAACATTAAAAGCCAAAGAAATGCCTGTCCCTGACCAAAGCACAACCTCACTCCTTACCCCTTCTATGGGACACAAAAGAGGTGGCACTGAAGCCCCCAGACCCAGCACCCTACAAAATGGAACATGACCATAAATTGTAACGGGTGGGACCAAGGGCGTGCACTGCAGGTATAATTATGTCTGCTAAGAAGGAGGAAGGAAAACAGGGACACAGGAAAGCTCTGCGGCATACAGAGCAATGGAGAGGCTTGCTTGATTAACCCCAATAAACATTGCATTGTCTGCACTTTGGACTATGGTCTGCTTTCTGTCTGCATGACACGAACCAAGGGAGGGGTGAAGGGAAAAGCCCTAACAATACTCTGACACATAACTTTCTGATGGTAGTTAAATAGCCAGGGGCTTCCTACCTGAATGACTGCCTCTCCTGCTATGCCTTACAGTTGAGATGTGAAGAGGTTCTCAGGCTGGATTCCCCCAGATATAAATGCAACAGGGATGCTGGCAAGGCATTTTCTTAGAGGGCCCCTTTCATTTGCAATGGACTCCAGGATCCAAAATAGCTCAAATCTGCTGGCTTTCTGGGCACATTTATTTAGGAGGCAAAGTGAGAAGCTTGGTTTGTTCATTGGTTATTTAGTGTTATTGTATTATGTCAAGCTACAGGATCACTGTGTCTTTTTGGAGTCACTGTATTTTTAAAGGTTTCAGAGGAACAGCCGTGTTAGTCTGTATTCGCAAAAAGAAAAGGAGGACTTGTGGCACCTTAGAGACTAACCAATTTATTTGAGCATGAGCTTTCGTGAGCTACAGCTCACTTCATCAGATGTTTACCGTGGAAACTGCAGCAGACTTTATATACACACAGAAATCATGAAACAATACCTCCTCCCACCCCACTGTCCTGCTGGTAATAGCTTATCTAAAGTGATCAACAGGTGGGCCATTTCCAGCACAAATCCAGGTTTTCTCACCCTCCACCCCCCCACACAAATTCACTCTCCTGCTGGTGCTAGCCCATCCAAAGTGACAACTCTTTACATAATCAAGTCGGGCTATTTCCTGCATAGATCAAGGTTTTCTCACATCCCCCCCACCCCCATACACACACAAACTCACTCTCCTGCTGGTAATAGCTCATCTAAACTGACCATTCTCCAGGTTTAAATCCAAGTTAAACCAGAACATCTGGGGGGGGGGGGTAGGAAAAAACAAGAGGAAACAGGCTACCTTGCATAATGACTTAGCCACTCCCAGTCTCTATTTAAGCCTAAATTAATAGTATCCAATTTGCAAATGAATTCCAATTCAGCAGTTTCTCGCTGGAGTCTGGATTTGAAGTTTTTTTGTTTTAAGATAGCGACCTTCATGTCTGTGATTGCGTGACCAGAGAGATTGAAGTGTTCTCCGACTGGTTTATGAATGTTATAATTCTTGACATCTGATTTGTGTCCATTTATTCTTTTACGTAGAGACTGTCCAGTTTGACCAATGTACATGGCAGAGGGGCATTGCTGGCACATGATGGCATAGATCACATTGGTGGATGTGCAGGTGAACGAGCCTCTGATAGTGTGGCTGATTTTTAAAGGTTTCAGAGTAGCAGCTGTGTTAGTCTGTATTCGCAAAAAGAAAAGGAGTACTTGTGGCACCTTAGAGACTAACAAATTTATTTGAGCATAAGCTTTTGTGAGCTACAGCTCACTTCATCGGATGCATTCAGTATTTTTAAATGTTTTGGGGAGTTATCTAAAATGCTCATATAGTCCTTTGGTTATTCTATAAATGTAAATAAACAGCTTGCTCTCTTGAAAGGGCTCTGGCTTCACTATGCCCACTGATATTAGTAGGAGCAGTAGGCCATGAGATGTGGTCCGTCAGGTAGGTAGGTCCGAAGCCATTTAGACGTGTATAGGGAAAAAAACCAATGCATTAAATTACAACTGGAAACAAACAAGTGAGTAATGCAGACCCCAGATTCATTGCTTAATAGGGAAGTTGGCAGGAGAGGGTAAGGACCAGTTGAAGCCTTGACTCCATGTCTCACTGACAGCTGAGCTGGAATGGAAGGGGAGGTAATCTACACCACTTCCGGGCTACTCCCTCTAAAGGAAACCCTGGAATCATGTTTTCAGTCACAATATAGTTCTTGGTTTGCTCTTGGGGTATATTGCAAAGCCACAGTCTAGCCACTGGCTGGCTGCTAGAAACATGATTTTATCCTACTTGAATAAAAGGCCTGATTTTGATCTAATGAACACTAGTTTTATATGGTGGGTAACTCAATTGATTTCCAAGGAGCTACTCCTGATTGATAATGATGTGAAGTCATAATGAAGTCTAAGATGTGTTCTTCAACAAAGCAGCACCTTGAGCTTAAATCTTCTGATGTCTTAAAAGCTAAGTTATCCACAAGTAAAAATTATGTTTTGTTCTTTCTTTGTGTTTGCACTGAACAGGTTCGATCAGAGGGTGGCAATTCCAGCTGCCAGATTTATCTGTAAGAGAAGTGTGTGATTCCATATAATGCAACTTGCATCCGATAATAAAATAATAATGTTGTTGTTTCAAGACAGAATATGAATTTGGATGCATAACAGAAATTTTTAGCCTTTATTTTCATTTTTGGTGAAGAGAGGTAATTTTTTTTTGTGGCTGAATGTTGCTTCTGTTGCGTTTCTCTTCTCACAAAGGACCTCCATCTTATCATCATGTTACATGCAGTAAAGTATGTTTTAATAACCTAATAATTTTACAGGTATTCACAAACTATACACTTACCTAGGTTTTTACAGGGCCACCCATCCCTGTGGAATCTGAGTGCTCGTGTGTGTGACATATGTGACAGACATTGTCTTCGTGTACTACATGTTTGCTTTTCTGCTCTGTGTGATGCTGAGGTTACATAGAGCAGTGGTTCACAACTGGGGTACGCATACCTCTGGGGGTACGCAGTGATCTTCTGGGGGTACATCAGCTCATCTAGATGTTTGCCTAGTTTTAAAACAGGCTACATAAAAACACTAACAAAGTCAGTACAAACTAACATGTTGTACAGACAATGACTTGTTTATACTGCTCTATACTATACATTGAAATGTAAGTACAATATTTGTATTCCATTTGATTTATTTTATAATTATCTGGGGGAAATGAGCAAGTAAGTTATTTTGGATTATTATTGTGCTGTGACACTTTTGTATTTTTATGCCTGATTTTGTAAGCAAGTAGTTTTTAAGCGAGGTGTAACTGGAGGGTATGCAAGACAAATCAGATTCCTGAAAGGGGTAAAATAGTCTAGAAAGACTGAAAGCCACTGACATAGAGAAATGGTATGTATCCGTTACTGATCTAGATGTTGGCTAGAATAATTTCAGTGAACAGAACCTCTCCAGGAAGCTTACTTTACAGTTTTTCTTTTAAAGGTCCCAATACTGCTGATACACAAGCTACTTTTTATTTAGTGCCTGTAAAACCAAAGGAGACACAAGGGAGTGCTTGCATTGGATCAAAACCATGAATATTTCAATACTACAAAGAATCTTCCTCAGCATATTGCACTCTATAAAGCAAGCAGCTATTTAAACAGCATTAAGCAAAATTCCTCAACAGAAAAAAAAAAGCAGCACATGGGGAAGGGTTGCTGGTGAGCCAAGTCATTAGGATTTCTTTCTTCAAGCATTGGCACACTGGCACTGCATTATATGAGGACTGGAATAAAACTGAGTTACATCTGGATACTCTGGGTACAAAAGGATTTAACAATAATATAAGATGCCCTGTGGTAAATTCTTTTTGACTATGACTCTTATGCACATGCACATACATGGCAAGGATTATTGGCAGAGCATAACAGAATAGCAAACACCAGAGAAGCAGCAGGCTGCCTAGTGCAATGGAATAACATTTTCAGAGAGGGAAGACAGAAAAAGCAAGCCTCTAGCCAAACTGGCTTGCAATAGAATTTTGTTGGGCTCTCATAAATTAACTAAGTTCAGGCTTACTATCAGTATTGTGTGATGTTCTTTTAGGGCATCCGTTACTGTGGCATGTGAGGCCTGATCAGTACCTGAAAAACAGACTTCCAAGGAAAATCCAGATACTGCAGGAAGTAGTAGTGCTGACTCTGTATTTGCATTCTTCCCTCTGAGGTAACATTAAGCCAGAGTCCCAGAATGGTGTAAGGGAGCATTTTGGTGCAAGTACCGTAATTCAGAGGAGACATTTTAGCAAGATTTTAACAACCTGTTATCAATAAAGATTATTGATGTGGCATTTCTTTGCAAGCCACATGTTATGTCCTTGTTATAATAATATTTTCCAACTGTAGTACTTGCATTATGTCTACCTAAATTCCCCTTGTGCTATACATTTTCTTGGAGACACAGTTCTTCACCTTCCCTCTTTTCAAAAACAACACAGTATTGTGTAATATTGGACTGATAGTACCGGATAGATCAGAGATTATAGGTTAATATCCAAGCCTCCTACCTTTGCCAGAGATTAATATTTGATCACCTTTGACAATGGATAACTCAGTCAGTTTCTGATCTTTAGACATTTCCTTGATCAAATGACTGTTTCTCTTCAGGAAAGTTTGAAAATATATAGGAAAGACACTTACCAAATATAGCTCCGTAGTGGCTTCACATGGAGTTTTGACTTAGTAGGAACCGAACATAGTATTTAGCCCACAGTTGTTAATTGAATGAGACCTTTTTTCTCTTATTGATCCAACATAAAATCATAACCTAAATCTAAGTCGTGTTTTTTTTTTTGATGGGGTGGGTGAACCCTATAATAACCAGGGAGGGTTAGTCATAGAATCATAGAATTATAGAACAATAGGGTTAGAAGGTCATCTACTCTAATCTGCTGCCAAGATACAGGATTTGTTCTATCTAAATCATCCAAGACAGATGGCTATCCAGCCTCCCTCGGAAATCCTCGAGTGAAGGAATGTCCACAGCATCCCTAGGCAGTCTATGCAATTGTCCTACTGTTAATACAGTTAGGAAGTTTTTCCTGAGATGTCATCTAAATCTTCTGTGCTGTAGTTTGAACCCATTACCTCTTGCCCTGCCTCTGTGGCAAGAGAGCAACTTTTCTCCATCTTTTTTATGGCAGCCTTTCAAGTATTTGAAGACTGCTATCATATCCTCCCCCCTCCCTTAATCTCCTCTTTTCAAAAAAAACCCCAAAACCCAACAGTTCCTTTAGCTTTTGATCGTACGGCTTGTATTCAATCCCTTTGACCTCTTTGTTACTTGTCTCTGGATTCTTTCCAGAGTCTCATCCTACTTTCTATACAGTGGTGACAAAAATTGGACACAATCCAGCTGAGGTCTAACCAGCTCTGAGTAAAGCAGTTCTATCACCTCCTGTGATTTTCATTCTATGCCTCTGTTAATGCAACTAAATTTACATTTGCTTTGTTTGTAATAGCATTGCATTGCTGACTCATGTTGAGATTGTGATCCACCACAATTCCCAGATCATTCTCAGCACTGCTGTTGCCAAGCCAGTTATCCCCCATTCTGTATTTATGCATTTGGTTTTTCTTCCCAAAGTGTAGCACTTTACATTTGTCTTTGTTGAATTTCATTTTGTTGGCTATAGCCCAGTTCTCCAATTTATCAAGATCCCTTTGAATCTTAGCTCTATCCTCAAAGTGTTGGCAATCCTCCCTAGTTTTGTGGCATCTGCAAATCTGAACAGTCTGATCTCTATTCCTATATCCAAGTCATTAATAAAGATCTTAAACAACACTGGGCACAGAACAGATCCCCATGGAACTCCACTTGAGACCTCCCTCCAATCTGACTGTAGCAAGGTCTCAGTTCATCCGCAGAGCCACTGGGGGGCAGTGAGGAGCTACTGCCTCACCGAAAGGCCTTGGTCACACCTCTCCATTGATGGGGAATTAGCAGAGGGAGATATGCCATCATAATTGATGCAACCCAGGAGTACCAGCCAGAGTTTGTGACACACCCCTCAAACCCGGGAGCGCCAGCAAGAGGCTGTGGCATGCCCCTCAGGCAGGGGAGTGCCAGCAAGGCTCAGAGCTCTTTATCGGGGTTCTGACACCTAAGGTGGGGTGGCAGGGGTAGGGGAATGCAGGTCCATCTGACTGCACTGCATTCCAGCCCAAGGCCCTGACAGTGGTGAGAGGAGAGGGTCCTGCCACTGGGTCAGTGGGGAATCTGTCCGCGACACTATGACCAAATACTGACTTACGGCACTGTCCAGTTCTGCCCCTGGGCTACTTCCTACCCGGTCTCTCGATGGGTCCCTCTGGTTCCTCCAACTCGTCGGGATATTCAGCCACCAGCTCACTCTGGCTTGGGGCACTGCCTGGCTCCTTCAGTCCCTTGGGGTACTCTGCGGTTGGCAGTCCTGGTAGCCTGAGTCCTTTCTCAAGGTCAGATGGCTATCCAGCATCCCCTGGTTCAGCAGCAGGGTCTGCAGGGAACAGCCAGCAGTCTGTGTTTGTCTCCCTCCCTGGTGCTGCCCTGACTGGGCTAAGGGCCCTGCCTTTTGTACTTCCTGTTTCACCCCTCCCCTTCCAGGGGTTGGAGTAAGCTTGGCCTGGCTCCGCCCTCTCAGGCTGAGAGAGTGGCTTTTTACCCTCTGGTTTGGAGGGAGACCACCCTGTCTCCCTCTACTGACATCCTTCCATTAATCATTACTTTTTTTTGAGCTTGTTTAACCAATTATGTGTCCACTTAAAAGGTAGTTCTGCTGAGCAAGCATTTTTCCAGCTTACTTAACAGTATGTCATGTGGGATTGTGTCAAAAGCCTTGCTGAAGTCCATGCATATTATGTTCACCGCATTCCCATATCCACTGAACTAGTTACCCTGTCAAAGAGGAAAATCAAGCTGGTTTGTCATGATTTGTTCTTAGTAAATCCATACTGGCTGCTAGGGATTATCTCTTAATCCTCCAAGTATTTGCAAATTGAATGTTTTATACATTTCTCTAGTAGCTTCCCAGGTATCGAGTTCAGGGTATCTGGTCTATAGTTCCCTGGCTCTTCCTTTTATCCCTTTTTAAAGATGGCAACTATATTAGTCCTTCTCTAGTCTTCTGGGACATCTCCTGTCACCCATGAGTTTGCAAATATTATTGCCAGTGGCTCTGAGATTTTGTCAGTTAATTCCCTCAGCATCCAAGGATGAATAGCATCAGGCCCCACTGATGGTCAAATTGGTGAGAAGATCTCTAACGTGTTCTTTACTTATCCTGATCTGCCTCCCTTCCCCTTTATTGTCTATGGAAACTATGCTGGTCATCCAGTCACGTTATTTTTTGTGAGAAGAATGAAGCAAAGTAGAACTTGAACAGCTCTGCTTTCCTATCATCTTCCATTACCATGCCACCTTCTCCATTGAGCAGTGGACCCACACTGTCCCTGATATTTCTTTTTTGCCTGACATATTTGAAGAACCCCTTCTTGTGGTCTCTAACATTCCTTTGCAGCTGTAACTCATTCTTGGCCTTGGCTTTCCTAATTTTGTCTCCTGCTATTCCCACGTATACTTCCTCGGTGATGAGCCCTTCCTCCCATTTCCTGTATGAAACCCCTTTGGTTTTTAGATAGCTGAAGAGCTCCTTGTGCAAGCACAATATTTGTGGAGTAAGAACACACAACAAACACATCCCCCAATCTCTGTACAGAACCTTCATGGCTCTTTAGTTCAGGTGCACAGGGGTAAGCAGATACTGAGCATCCACTACTTCTTTCCTTCTGAGTAGATAGGTTAGGAATGGTCAAAGCCTTTGTGTGTGGATAGTAGTTGTTTGTGGTGGATGTGGACCAGCCTTAAATTAGTAACAACTGAAAGCAACAAAGGAAGTGATGTGGAAATAGTATGTCTCCAAGTCAAGCTTCTTTCTCTGTGCTGCTCCTTGAACAAGGTAACTAGGTTCCATCCCTTTACACCAGGCTAAAATAAAAGCTAAAATGTAAGTAATATAATTTTTAAAAAATTAGATAAATAGTTAGGCCTAAGTTGAGAGTTTACTTTGACCCTGAAAGGTGATGGTGCATACCTGTGCCACATCAGGATGAGTAACGTGGTGAAGTTTACTTTTCCCCACCATCCTGGCCCATCTCCATTGTGTTGGTGGTTGGAGGTTGTGTAGTTACAATTCTGTAACTGTGTGTTGGAGGTTGTGTAGTTACAATTCTGTTCTTTTCCTGCCATTCTCCTTCCTCTCTCTATCCATTGCTTAGTGTTGTGTAGTATCAGGCATGCTCAACTGTCTCTCCCCCATGCCCATATTCAAGATCCAGAACTTCCCTACATGGCAATGTAGGATAATGGTGGAGAGAACTTCATGCATTTCCCTGCATAACCATGTAAGATCAGGAGTAAAATTTTCAAAAGTGCCTATGTGGCTTAGGAGCCTACATTCCACTGATTTTCAGTTAGACTTCGGCTCCTGAGATTTTAAAAGTTTTTAAAGCACTCAGCGTTGCAACACTTAACTGATCTCCTTTTCAAAAGTACCTAAATCTCTTTGTAAGATGAGCTTTAGGATTCTAAACCTGTTAGGCATTGCAATGCTGAGCACAGTAACACCAAAATGCTTAAATCACTTTTGAAAGGGTTGTTCTAAGTCGAAATCTGTACCTTGAAGTTCAGGAAGCTGACATACATATTGGAAAATAGTGTCTGGGTTCAGTAGTAACCAACCAACGAAATCAATAATTAACAGCACGGAGCTGATTTTCTGTAATGCAGATTTGTTTAAAGATCAGTGTTTGTAGCATTGGCCTGGATATCAAGTTTATAATAAAGACAGTAGGGGATTTTTGGCAGTATCTTGAATTTCATACGCTAGGAATGCTTTGCATCATTATCATATATATTATATTCTGTGATGATATGTTGAAACAAAGAACCAGTTTAGAGGGTTGATCAGCACAATTATGAATACTGATTGACAAAAATACAAGCAAGTAAAGGGCACCTGGGAAGATACTGCTAGGATAAAATGTTTAAAGCATCTTTATTTTCTCAAGATCAGTTATTTTAAAAGGCAAACTGTTCCAGAGAGAGTGGGAAGCTTTGAAAAGGAAACAGAGTTCCACACTTGAATTACAACTAAAAGTGTTACTCAAAGACCTACAGCAACAGAAAAAGAGAATGCAACTGACCCACCTCTCTGTCACTCTATTATTACACTGGTGTAGATATGCTCCAGGTTTTCATCCCCACATTTTGACTCCACATTTTGAGAGGGTGCCAGGGGAAGGATGATTAATCTCTAAATCATAAACCTTTCCTGAGGCTGTTCCTAGAGCTGAGCAGTTACATGCCAGGGACAACCCTCCTGTGCCTCTGTCAAAGCTTCTCTCCAGCCCAGAATTTGATTTAGATACTGTAGTACTAAGATCTGAGTTATTTTTTTTTCTGCTGAGGTATTTATCCTCAACTAATGTTAATACCTATTCTAACATGTATAAAATGAAATGTTTACAATAATCTACACATAGACAGAACCATAGTATTGAATAAGGGGATCTAAATCTGGTCTCACTTGCAACCATCCAATCTCATACCTGTCAGGGTAGATTTTCGCTCAAGTAATGTAGTATAATATACACAAGGATTCTCTGCGGTAAGATGCTCACATTGTTGAAAAATGAATTTAAATACTTAAAGTGGGCTCCTTTAAAAAGTTCCTCCACTCTGAGATGTTCTATATTCCCCATTTTAAAGAAAGGGAATAACTTTTGAACTACTCAGATCTTTTTAACTTGTGGAACTATTTAAGTTTGCCCAAAGTAGTAGCTTTCTTTTGAATACTGGTGTTCACAGAAGCAGTACGGTTCAGTAGTTAAAGAATAGGGGTAGGAATCAGGAGACCTGGATTCTAGACCTAGCTTTACAACTGACTGAGTCTTATTCGGCAAGTTATTTGAACCCTCTATGCCTCAGTTTCCTGATCTGTAAAACAGGAATAATAATACCCATCTCTTTGACTTGGCGGTCTTTGAATGAAAAGAGCTGTAGAAATATGAAGTATTATTAAATGTCTATCTTTATCCCCACCTAGTCCCTTGTTACCCAGTGTTTCTCAGAACCCATAGCAGGGGTAACTTAACTGTTTGTTTCTCTCCGGGTGGTATTAGGAATAAATCAATGGGAACACAGTGCTTCCATCTGATAAATGATTGATACAAGGAAGCCTGTTCTTATCTAAATCTACTATTTATTAGATATTAAGCAGGCACACACATACTCAATAGGTTTAGGACATACCATATATAGTTACCCACACTATGAGATGGTTTTGAGTGATCACCAGCTGGGCTTCAAGGGTCCCTCTTTCTGTCCAGCTGATGGGGAGTTTAGATGTCAGCTCCTTGCCTGAAGAAATGCTCCCTCAGACTGCTCCGAAGTATTTACTTTTATCTAATCTTTAATAGCTATCTAGCAAAGCACAGAACCTACAGTAACTCCTAGTGAGTCAGCATAACAACCTCTACTAGGTCATCAATTCTCCTAATTTCAGCAAACTACTCATTATCTCAAAACATATCTAGTATTTTTAGCTATAACAACAATATGTCGGGGCACCTAAAACCAAGGTTGCTGTTCACTCACTCTGTTCCAAACTTTCTGTTCCATCCTCCCATTCTAATTAACAAACTTCAAGAATGGAGTTGTCTGAACTTGCCTCACAAAGGCCTAAGATTTTCCTATCTATGTGATGTTTGATTTTCAACTGGCAGTGGCTGAACATACAAAATGGCTGACTGCAGTACTGTC
Organism: Lepidochelys kempii; assembly: GCF_965140285.1. Classification (NCBI taxonomy): domain Eukaryota; kingdom Metazoa; phylum Chordata; order Testudines; family Cheloniidae; genus Lepidochelys; species Lepidochelys kempii. Next base: position 89,022,076 of record NC_136380.1, read on the forward strand.
AAGTTCTGGGTACATGAAGGAATGTAAAATTCTGGGGTAACACCTTAAATCCATTGCATACCATGGTGTCACAGTCTTGCCAGTCAAAAAACAGCTGTTCATATGGCAGCTGGAGAGGGCGAAGAAAGGAGTGAAGAATGAGAGGAGAGCAGCACTGATCATGCCAATAATTTTATTTCTCTGGAAGCAGCTCCCTATAACAAATAATAGATACAGTATTTATTTAGTTTATACTCAGCACACAAAGTAACAATAACTGATACATTATTTGCATTGAGCTAGGATTTTTATTCATGATTCTGATTCCTAACAAAGATGTTGTGTTGTTGGTATGAATAAAAAGATCACTGTTACTGGTTTATAATCTAATTTGTATGTTCACTCATCAGTATGTCAGAAAAAATGTATTTATAAATTAATGTTGATTTCAGAGTTATTTTCTGTTCTTCTTTTGCTCAGAATACCCACAGCACAGGGACTAAATCAATCCTGGATTTGTTTGGTTGTGTGATTGTGTGTGTTTTGTTTTGTTTTTGTTTTTTGCTTGCTGCCTATATTGGTTTAGAACCAATTTATTATGGGATGTCTCAAGTTCTTTTCTGAATCTCATCTCTAATGCTTTTATACAGTAGCTATTTATTCTTCTCCATGGAGAGGACAGAATAACCTTATTCTTTATTTTTCCTAATAAAACTTCCTATGGTGAAGAATTTCAATTAGGTAAAAGACAGAATCCACATCCTTGAAATACAAAGAAATAGAAAATGCCCACAGTATCCAGCATATAACTTCTTATGTTTTTAATTAGAAATATAAAATCAGTTTCCCCTTAGATTACAAATACCCATGCTTGCCACATTATTTGATTAAAATGATTATATAATATATTGCACAGGAGAGCATTTACTTTTACCGAATAATAAATGCAGAGGTAACACTAAAAAGAGACATATTTATAATAATGCGGCTAAACAAAAAAAAATGTCCCAAGGTCCATTCTTGCTATAGAATGAACTTTATTCTCAGAGGCTAACTGGTTACAATTGTGTATGATTTTGCTGTTAAAGTGATAAATAATGTTGGTGGTTGCATTAGACTCCTTTCTGAGGGAGGGAAAGAGTCTGATTTTGGGGGAACCCAAACCCACACATGACAGAAGAACACAAAATGACTTTTAAGAGGGTGACTACACTAGTATTTTTTTTTTAAATAACAAACACCCAGCCATTTGTTATCGATTCACAGTGAGCATTGGTACAGTGGTAGCATTAGACAGGCAGTGCTCCAAGGAATTCCGGCATTTTAAGCATTGTGTCATTCTCCCTTACTCACAGCAGGTTTAGGATGGAAATACTTATGTATCCTTAGCTATCACTGTCATTCTGTACTCCAGATTGTCTGGGTTAAATCTCCAGCTGGTTTAAATTAGCATGACTCTGTTGATGTTATTAGAACTATGATGGGTTACGCCAGCTGAAATATGCCTCGGAGAGAAAGTGTAACCATGCAATCTGCCCTCCGTAAAAGGGAGTGCATAGCTGTACTGCCCAAGAAGCAGAGGAAGGCTGGCACAGTGGGAAGAACAGAGTCAAAGCTCCACCCTCTCTTTACCCCTGTCTGCCTTTTCCTTGGCCAATTGGAGGGGTAGAAGACAGTGGCACCAATTCAGATATTTGTGCCATTTGTGTATGGGGGATTCTGGTTCTCCCCTGCCCTCAGCAAAGACCATGTTCCAGTCCTTACTCGCACCTAGATCTTCCTTGGCCAGGGAGTCTTCCTTCTCTCTTACCCACACAGTGCATGAGTTGGTGCTGCCAGGATTCCTCAGTGCCCTTCCATGCACAAACAAACTCCTTGTGTGCCTTGATTGCAACACCATTAGGCCCGGTCACCCCTCCATTCAGACAGAGAGGCAGTTGGGTCAAGGTTCAGTGGTGTTGCAATCTTGTGTGCCTGGTCACAACACTACTCAATAAAATTTGGTCCAGCTACCATCCTCCTATCTGTACAAAGGAGCATCCGGTTCAGATTTCAGTGGTATTGTGACCATGCAGCCAGATCAATGCTCTGGATCTCTCTGGCAGCAGCTGTACTGATTTAATACAGGACCACTGCTTAAAAGTAGTCAGGCCATGCCCACCTCTGCACCCCACCCCACCTCCGGCTCTGCCATCTACGGAAGTTGGAGCAAGTGCAAAAACTTTGGAGAGGGTGTTCTACCCCCACAACTGGCACACTGGTAGCAATGCCCACAAAGGTTGCTTTCCTTCCCATCCTATAACATACAATAGAGAGAGCCCATAGATAGGAATGTAGGCCATGCACCCCTTCACTCCACTCTACAGGCACATTGGTCAAATGACAATGATGCCTTTACAAATCTGACCTAATAGAAAACTTCCTGTGTAATTTTTCATTAAAATAATTGCAATTGTATGTCTATACTGAAAAACGTGTTCCGTTGCCCCTTCTTAGGTCTATATAGCTAATAGGTCACAGGACAATCTCAATCCAAGTAATATCCCTAAACTCATTTTCTATATTTCCTTTCCATTGCACCAGCAGCATCCACCTACTTATAACTTTTTAATTTCAAGCATCACTTTCAGGAACAACATTTGGCAGAGTCCCACCATGCAACAACCCTTGTTTTCCTGAGCTGTCTCTCAGGATGTAATTGTAGTCTCTCCTTAGCCTGTCTCTCCTCTGACATCATTCTTACCATAAGCTTGCCAGTAGCAAGCATGGGGATTTATAAATTGCATATGGGCAATATGCAGCTACAAGTCCCTGCCTAGCCAGCCAATACATCTACTAAACATGAACCAGTGACTCAATCATACCTCCAAATCTTCCTGCCATTCCAGCTCATTTTGATACTGCCACTTCCCTACCCAACCTTCCTGCCATTTTAGGAGTGTTTCCAAAATGGTGATCCCCGAATTGGTGCAATTTTTTATGTGTCAACTAAATGAATTGAAACAAAAATACAGGTTTTGTTTCAAATTGAAGATTTTCCATTTCGTAAGGTTCAAATTGTAAATGTTCATTTAGTTTACATTCAAATGACTGATAATGTTCTACCTTGGGGTGTTCCTTCCTTTTCCCCTTCCTGCCCCCAGTTTTTGATTAAAAAAAAACCTGACATATTATTTTGTACATTCTAATTCAGTCTTTGCCCGTTCTTTGATTTTTGTAAGATATTTTCCTAACTGAATGTACTCCAGTTATGGCAGTTCTTGTAATGTGGTTATCTGTCCAGCATAAGAACTGACCTAAAATTGTCAACTCACTTTACCTAGCATAAACCACTATTACAAACTATCAGATGGTAATAACACTTGTGAGCCAATCAATTCTGGGAGCTGTCCCACTGACTTTTGCAGGGATCACCTGCATTAGAAAGTTGAGTAGAATTTGATCCTTGATCATTTCTTCCCTGGTTACTATTTCAAATGTCAATGTGCGAACAAAAGTCTCCATCTCTGTTAATATCTTGACTCATCCAGTGTCCCTTCATGGGTGTCTCAAAAAGTTTTTTTTAAGCGGGGTGGGGGGAAGAGGGAAGATAAAGGTTGCCTAAATGGTCAGACCTATCATCTTCTGCACATATTTCCTCTATCTTTTGTGACAGAGGGTTTTGTACGCTCCTCTGTCCATAATTCATAGTTCATGACAAACAAGCAAACAACAACAACAACCCACAAACAAAATCCCACTGCCTACTTCGGGGATTTTAACAAGAAGCCTGACTAAACCTAGATACAACCAAATAGCCTGGCCTTTGTGAGTAAGGTCATTGACCCTTTAGACATCAGCTATCAATCATTCCTAAAGAGTCATACGCTCCTCCCCGTCATATCTATTTTAGCTTTTGAAAAGTGTAAATGTAGGTATGTTAAGCAAACAGTTTTGTTTGTTTTAGCTCCATATTCTTTTTGCTTTAATAGGTCTTGTTGATGATTAGATTACCATTGTACAGATAACTTCATTCAGACATCCCACAAGGAAAGGAAAACCTTATAACTTGTAAGGAGAAGGGTAAAGAGTTTCTGGAATCCACACCCCCTACTCTATCTTAGTCATGAATCTAGATGAAGATTTCCTATCCCAGTGAATTATGTATCCATTAGGATACAGCAGGTGAACACAAGGGGAGAAATCAAATGACCAATGAGAAAAGAAGTTATGGAGGTGATATGGGTCTCACCTTCCTATACTGCTTACATTTTATTACTACAGATACTTGGTAAAATATGTTGGTAGCTCTAAGCAACAGGGCATAGACTATATTGTATTCTGTTTGTTTCATTTAGGTCTTCATAGCACACTGATAGTGTATGCATTAAACTTATGGGGATCTAAAATAGAACTACAGACTGGTTAGGTACTTTGAATTGGATTGCCAGATTTACAACAAGTGAGGTAGACATGGAAGAAATCAAAAGGGTGGTATTTCATAAAACCTCCAGAAGATTCTGAAAAACTCTAGTATCAATTTTGCAAAACATTTTAGTTGCATACAAGCAGAAACCTCATTGACTTCTGCCCAGGTGCAGGGATCATGCATCTCATTGTAGGATTTTGGCTTAAGAAGCTGAACCAAAGTCTACTGAAGACACTGGAAATATCCACATTGAGTGAGACTGTATGCTGCACCTCTTAGAGGCACTGGTCAGAACTCCAACCCCCAGAAAATGGGACTAGGACGGCTTTCAGCCATGCTTGCGTCCTCTCATTTCTGGGTTGCTCCAGTAACTGGAGCTTCCTCCAGCATGATTTCAGCATCCAGAAGTGCTGCCTACATTCCAGAAGCACAACCGCAAATATTCACAGCACAGTATGCTGCAGCTCTGACACATCCCTCGTACCCCCAGCATACGCTCCAGCAGTGTTTTCCAGTTCCTGCAGTGAAGGCTGCTACAGCCTTTTACCTGAGATATAGGAACCAAAATGGGACTGAAAATCCACCGAATTCAGTGGATTTTGGATCAGGCCATAAGTGAGATGCAATCCTTCATTGCTTCCTCCCACCCCAATGATTTCACTGAGAACATGTATCTATGAAATGGAAGCTCTGGACTCTCGTTTGAACCAAAATAGAATTAATGTAATTTGGCAAAACATTAAAAATAATAACAAAAATGCACAACGCGCATATATATATATATATATATATATATATATATATAGGAAAGAACAAATGAATTATGGAAGTTTCTCAATTTCAGATAATTTAGTATAAATAGTTATGCTGTGGTACCCTAATGATCTTTAGATAAATAGTCATTATGTTCTTCATAATGATAAAGGAGCTGGTCTCTTGCCTTTGTTATTTATCTCTCTACATGTGTGGACTCTTAGTACTTTTCGCCATTTGACATTTTTCAAAATCAATTAAGTATACCAAAGCACACTGATAATTAGATTTATGAAACAGTTAAAAGGATGTACTAAGATTCAATCAGGAGATATTTATCCCTGGACATAAATTGAGGAAATGTGGAACAGAGTAGCAAGTGGAAAGCGTTATTTCCTTAGTTGTTGTAAAGAAACAATGACATTTAACATTACAAGAAACTGACCTGGTGGAAAAGACAATTAATTAGAGTTACACTGTTAATGTGCTTTTTAAACCAGAATAGCAACATGTTTGTTCATGTATTTCAGAGGGATCATATGAATGTGCCCTTCTTCATTAAAATATTCTTTATCCCTAAATTAAGGGGTAATAGCCGTCAACATAACTAAATCCAGATTTTCCCAAGCTCAAGTATTCTGGGAACTCTAAGAGTCCCTTCTTACCCCACTACTAAACTACTTGATTGTTTCCAGCTGTTCATTTCAATAGACGGTCTTCCCCTTCCAGATCCTATTTAATAAGTTTGCACCAATCTGCATATTTTTTTCCTTTTAATACTAATTAGGTAAAATAAAACTTATGACACAACCAGCAAGGGGGAAATTTTCAAAGTCAAAAAGGGAAGTTGGTTGCCCACCACCCCTTGACTTTTAATAGGCATCAGACTCCTCACCCCCTTTTTGCCTTTGAAGATCTGCCCCTTGGTCTCCAAATCACCTCAAAGAAGACCTAGGCCTTACTCTATTCTACAGGGAAAAGTCGATCTAAGCTACACAATTTGAGTTATGTGAATAGTGTAACTCAAGTCAATGTAGCTTAGATCTACTTACTGTGGGGTCCACACTATGCAATGTTGACAGGAGATGCTCTCCTGTTGACTCCCCCTACTCTTCTCAAGCAGGTGGAGTACAGGAATCAATGGAAGAGCAATCTGCAGTCTATTTAGTGGGTCTTAGACCCGCTAAATTGACCACTGATGCATTAATCACTGAGCGTCAATCCTCCAGTAAGTGCAGACAAGCCCCTAGTAAAGTCAATATGAGTTGTTCCATATAGTGTCAATGGGGTTTGGATCAGGCCCAACAAAGTAAAAAGAAAATAGGAGTTTAAGAATTGTCAACTGACATAAAATAAATGCAAAACATACCCAGAAAGATTTAGTGAACTTGAAAATTCCTCAGATTTTTTAACTAAGAATACCACTGCCTCATGAGTATGAAATGGATAACATTGAGCCCAGGGAGACAGAGAGGTGAACGACGGGGAAAATCACCCAAAGCCAAAATGAGAATGGAAATAAGGAGCCACTCCAGAGTTAAAAGGAGCCCATTTCTGGATGTCAGATGATGAAGAATCACTACTGACATTGGAGTGGGATCTAGGACAGTGGTTCCCAAACTTGTTCCACCGCTCATGCAGGGGAAGCCCCTGGTGGGCCAGGCCAGTTTGTTTACCTGCCGCGTCCACAGGTTCGGCTGATTGTGGGTCCCAGTGGCCGCAGTTCGCTGCTCCAGGCCAATGGGAGTGCTGGAAGTAGCGCGGGCCAAGGGACATACTGGCTACGGCTTCCAGCAGCTCCCATTGGCCTGGAGCAGCAAACCACAGCCACTGGGAGCCGCGATCGGCCGATCCTGTGGACCCGGCAGGTAAACAAGCTGGCCAGGCCTGCCAGGGGCTTTCCCTGCACAAGCTGTGGAACAAGTTTGGAAACCACTGATATAGGAGAATTATATTGTTAACATAATAATGAAGCAATTTATGGCAGACAATTCGATGCTCCACAAAGAAAATCATTGGCTGCACCTAGGGTTGTCAATTTTGTTTGGATGTATTCCCGGAGGTTTAATCACATGACATAATAGTTAATTAAATATTAATCTTTAATTCCTGTAGAGGCCAGGACAATTCTGGGGGCTTGGCAACCCTCGCTGCACCAGCCTTTGTGTGTATGCTGGTTATGAAACAGGCTAGAGAAAAATATTCATTCTATAAGGTATTTAGATCCAGATTCTGCCATCCTTAGTCATAGTCAGTAATCCCATTTATTTATATCAGACTACTCGTAGAGTAAGGGTGGCAGAATTGGGCATATCAACATCTTTCTTAATAAGGAAAATATTCTGAGACATGTCTCAGATAAGGACTTTCATGCATATCAAAAACAGTTACACTATTTAATTTATTGTTACAGTAATAAGCAAACTTAAAATGTTTGACAATTCTGTTTGAATACTTATCTGAATTTCTCCAAACAGTTTTGGATAAACATTAGTCTGCAAATCTCATAGGACTAAGTTATTTTATAAGATTTCCAATATTTTCATATTTAGTCTGGAAATATCATGTGAAGAACCTTAGAGGGCAGCATGTCTCCAGGAAAAAAAGTGTTTAAAATAAGAATTCTCAATAAAAATAAGTTTATCCCTGTGAGTTTCTCTCTGTATATACGCATATCTATTTTGCTATACATTTATTGAATTATGTTCTGCAATGGAATTAAACTTTATTCATTCTGTGTTGATTATTTCAATATCTGAAAGTGTTTTAAAACAGTGAATTAAGAATGTTACATTTCTTCATTAATAACCTATGATTGTTAATTTGAAGTAATAGGTCTTCTGAAACATCCACTCACCAGCTGATAAATACAAATTTAAATCTATCATGCTGCTGTACTAAATTCAGTCTAGTTTTGTGATGAGTAGGGGTATTTCATAAAAAGCAATCAAACTATCAGCAAAAGAAAATTAAAGTTTTTTTTCATGCATCATATAATTACTATTAATTGCTTTTTATTGTTTAAAAATAATTTGGTTTGGTTACAACATTTAAGCAAAAGAATGGGAACTGAGTCTAAAGATAGACAATTTTTTAATCCTTCTACAGGCCAACTTCCTTTTGAAGTAAGCAGGAATTTTGCACAAATAAGGATTTAGGACCACAGAATGTGGTTTTGTGTACCTGACGAGAGGTACCATTATTGCACCTGAATCCAAAAGCTTCATTGATATAACAAGATCTGATGTTTGTGGCAGCACTAATGCAATATTCATGTTTGGAATCAAATTAGCTTTTAAATCTAAATGTGGAACAATGGAGAGGAATATACACACTGTATTTCAAGCTAAGATGAAAAAAGAAAGAAATCATATAAACTATGTGACTCAATTGTAATTATATTATATTCACCTATTTTCATTTTTAAACCTTCTCTCCAGATTTAGAAAACTTTTCAGTTTTTCCTCTTCTTGAAGTTGCCATGGAAAATAAAGGAGAAGCTGAATTCTGCGTTGTGGGTCTTGAAAATGTTCTCTTACTAATTTTATTGAGAAATACTTTATTTCAGAAATATACCAGTGAACATAGAAATCTGTATTTATATAATATAGAATTTAGACAGTTAAATAGTTTCTTTCCAGACAAATTGTCCTAAATGTTTAAGCCAATATTGTTTAAATGATTATACACCTTGAGTAACAAGTCTCTATGGAAATTTAGCAGCCTGAATCTAATCTTATGGGTATTAAATGGTGTTGGATATTTTATCCTTTGTTAATATCTGAGCTTTAACTTTCAAGGAAAATAACCATTTTTGTTTGTTTACAGATCTTGTGAAGTCTCTACAATGTGCACACTTTTTCTTTCTTTCTCCCAGAGGAATAAGGACAATAACCTAAAATTTGGAGGCTTCTTTATTGTGTGGGTACATCCTCATCTCTAGGGGACCGCCTTATGCGCAGACATGATGCTGAAGGGGGCTTTGCCTTTTGCACTGCCATCCCTAGAAGTGCCCACTTCTAGCTGGCATCTTTTGTCAACTCCCTCCCTGGGACTTCTGTGACTTGGCACTCCGGCTAAGTCCCATAACAGCTCACCCTCCTTCTCTGGTAACTAAAGGTCCAACTTAAAATTCACAAACAATGTCCAAACGTATAGTTCTTCTGCCCCTCTCAAACTCAAATGAAACCATCTGCTGCCTGACCCCTGCAGAAACTGTCTTGCATTGCTTCTTCACTAGCAGGATTCCCATACTGCTTCCCTTTGCCAGGAATTTCAGAAGTTTCCCTCTGGGGATCTCCCTGCTCCTAGTAGGCTCCATATCAAGGCTCCCCCATAGGAGCCTTCTCTGCTCCCTGTGGGTATTTTTCTCATATTTCAGGGCTAACTCAGGGCTTTCCCACTCCCAAGCCTACTCTGCTCTTCTCCCTGTGGGTGACTCAGCCTGACTTCCTCAGGCTCTTCCCTGACAGACACACCTCTTGTTCTTCTCTCCAGGGCCTTCCCTCCTATATTGAATTCTCAGATCCATTCTCCCTGTTTCACCACCACAGCTAGGGTCACTAATTAGCATTTATGTTGCCAGCTCATCTGTGATGCTGAGGGATTGCTGCTAAATCATGGTCAAGACTGAGTCCAGCTTGCCTTAAAGGGCAGCCAGCCTGTGACAGAGGCATTGTAATGTGTTGTTTGTAGTAGGGAGTTTATATGCATTCTGATTGCATAGTCAAAGAGAAGCCCTTGTTCTTTAACCATTCATTCCACAGTATAACCATCCAGATCTCTAAGAAATTTCCAAAATCTCTGAGCACTGGCAAATTTTTGAAGTCAATCAGACTGTTCAATGAACAAGAGGGTATAATGGTGAAGAAGAGAGAATATGATACATTGCAGTTTTTAAAAAAACAAAGATATATGGGGGGAGGTTACAAAATCTGATCTCGTGGATTATATTGTCATTGCATTTCTTCCTCTCGCTATACATATTTCCTTGACAGTCACAGTAGTCTTTCATTTACTCCTTCTAGCAAAAGCACTAAAATAAGGATATGGGTGTCTGGGACATACTGGAACTTGTGCAACTGCATCTTGTTCCAATCTTTAACTTGTTAGAATTGTCATATCTTTGGAGAGCTCCAAAGCTGAGTTTCTCCCATTGTGCATCTATCATTTCTTCCCTGTGTTATCCTCTGTTCTCTGAGGCACAGAAGTAGATTCATCTGCCAGCAATTAGCAACAAAGTATTACAAGTATAAGTCATACATGTGAGTTGCTGACACAGTTCTTTCCAACTTTGCATTCAGCTACACAAAAAGGTGTATAATAAACTAGTTAGATGAAATATAATGTTACAAACCTCTTATCTCTTTGAAAGCTACAGTATCCTTGGCCTTGGCTGCTTCCCCAATTTTTATTGAAACATTACAACAAAGTAGATAAAGAGTTTAGGCTATCAACACATCATTTTCAGTGATTTATAGGTGTGTGTGTGTGTGCGGGGGTGGCTTGGCTGAAAAGTTTACATTTGTGTTATTGAAACTGCCATCATAATACTTAGATACAACAGAGGTAACCTTCAGGTATATCTGAGTAAGATCTTTTATAACTATAGAAAGAAAACCATTTCTAATACGGTTGGATGAGTTCCATTGCTTGCAATATAATCTCCGTTGGGAAAGAGAAAGGTACATAAAAAGGACCTCTTATTTATGCCCTTTATTCTTGTCTGCACAAACAATTTATAGCCTGTCCTGTTGCTACTAAATTGTGTTCCTTATCTTCAATTGCTTATCTTGTCATTAACTTTGGAGGAGACTAATGTGTTGGATGATCAACATTCCTATGCTTATTTCTGCAAAACTGCTACAGTTTGATTGGATCCTAATAACCATCTAACCCAAAAGAGTTAAAATCAGTGAACAATGCACCAACATTAATCTTTCTTGTTAGCAATATGTTTAATATTTGGTAACATTTTCCCCATCATGATGGTGGAAATCTAAAACAGAGTTTCCTTGTTGGAAATCTATCTTGTTATATCTGTCTGTGTTTTGTCTACACCCCATAGGTCAACATAGAAAACTTTTCATGTGTCAAGTTTTTAGGGGTTTTCCCCCACTTTTGGACCATCAGTGATATTCCTATATTCTGTAGGTTTAATCTTTTTTTTTTTCTTTTATAAACAAGAGATTTCCCACATATTTTGTAAAATCAGCTGCAACCAATCTGTACCCAAGAATTACACAATGTTTTTCTTAAGCATTGCAATCTCTTTAACTCTGAAACTAGCATATGGCAGTAATTGTATATATAAAATACTATGTTACTTGACTCTATTCCAGGGCAAAAGCACCCACACTCCCAGTAAGATACACTGAAAAGAATAATTTCAAATAAACAAATTAGTTTAGCATAAGCATTGTGTACACATGAGGCTACATTTTCCCTTAAGGTATGGGTATGTAACTCTTGTTAAAGTCAGTGGGAGTTCTCTATTAATAGCCAAAGGCAGAAACTGGCCTGTACTAAATTAGTGCTGCCAAGAAAACGGATGCACGAGTAAATTGATAATGTCCTTTCTCAGTTAAAAAAATGAAGTTTTAAGATCTCCCTTTCCATTTAATTTTTCACAGGATTACTGAACACTTTTTTTTAGCAGAAAAAGAAGAAATGGGATATGAGCCTTCATGCTACACAGCAACTTGTAGTGTTAATGGAGAGCGAGGGGGAATAACGTATTTCTCTCAGCAGAGAAATATTTTCCCATGTCACAAGATGTTCATTTCACAACTTTTCTTCTTTTCCTTTATTTTTTCTATCTAAAATACCTAGTCAGTGATCTCTCCTTGACTGTTTCCTTCCTATCTGTGATAGTCTGTACCCTTATGATCATCATTTTACAATACTATGATAGATTTTGCACAAAGTATGCCTTGTAAGGTATCATTTAAAAACTCATATTTTGCTGAGCATTATTGTCCTACAAAAATGTGTGTGACCACATTGTATGTAAAGTTATAAGATTCTACTGTTTGACATCGCTGATACATGACCCAGGTTTAGAAACCAGTTCCTTAGAAATAAAAGGCAAACTAACACCTCAGACAGGTGTCAATGTAAATGGACTATCTCCTGTTTAAGTGAATAAACTAGTCTAAAACCTTTATAGTAGTCTAATCTAAAGTAGAAAATTACTTAAATGTGTCAAATAGCAGGCATGTTTTCACACAAAAACCACCAAGTTTATGTTTAACTATTTCCATGCCCAGATGGATATGAAAGGAGTTAGTCAGAATTCTGTCAGTATTAAAACTAGCAATAGGGGGCAGCATTTTTCATCACCAGATGCAAAGGTGGCGTATTAATGGGCTCTCCTATTTCCGGAATCTCCTCTGTCATCTCAACACATCTCCCTAATGCTGAGGACAAGACAGCCTCCTCTGGGGCCACACTGACAGCTTGGGAAACACAGTAGCTTTCAGCTATAGATGTGACAGTGGCAGACCAGTGCCAGCTCATATCAAGGCCCCCTAGGCCTCACTGAACACTGACAAGTGTATAACTGGAAGCCAGTCTGGCTCACCTGTGTGTTACTTTAGTTAAAATAGATGTTAAGTTTATAAGAATATATTTACGTGGCTCTGGGAAGAAGGATAAAGAATGCAAGTAGTGTTCTCATCCATCCTCCCCATGGAAGGAAAAGGCCTGGGTAGAGACCGTCTAATCGTGGAAGTCAACGATTGGCTTTGCATGTGGTATCGGAGAGAAGGCTTTGGATTCTTTGACCATGGGATGGTGTTCCAAGAAGGAGGTGTGCTAGGCAGAGACGGGCTCCACCTAACGAGGAGAGGGAAGAGCATTTTCTCAAGCAGGCTGGCTAACCTAGTGAGGAGGGCTTTAAATTAAGTTCACTGGGGGAAGGAGACCAAAGCCCTGAGGTAAGTGGGGAAGTGGGATACTGGGAGGAAGCACAAGCAGGAGCGTGCAAGAGGGCAGAGGTCCTGCCTCCTACTGAGAAAGAGGGACGATCAGCGAGTTATCTCAAGTGCCTGTACACAAATGCAAGAAGCCTGGGAAACAAACAGGGAGAACTGGAAGTCCTGGCACAGTCAAGGAATTATGATGTGATTGGAATAACAGAGACTTGGTGGGATAACTCACATGACTGGCGTACTGTTACGGATGGATATAAACTGTTCAGGAAGGACAGGCAGGGCAGAAAAGGTGGGGGAGTTGCACTGTATGTAAGGGAGCAGTATGACTGCTCAGAGCTCAAGTATGAAACTGCAGAAAAACCTGAGAGTCTCTGGATTAAGTTTAGAAGTGTGAGCAACAAGGGTGATGTCATGGAGGGAGTCTGCTATAGACCACAGGACCAGGGGGTTGAGGTGGATGAGGCTTTCTTCAGGCAATTCACGGAAGTTACTAGATCGCAGACCCTGGTTCTCATGGGAGACTTCAATCACCCTGATATCTGCTGGGAGAGCAATACAGCGGTGCATAGACAAACCAGGAAGTTTTTGGAAAGTGTAGGGGACATTTTCCTGGTGCAAGTGCTGGAGGAACCAACTAGGGGCAGAGCTCTTCTTGACCTGCTGCTCACAAACCAGGAAGAATTAGTAGGGGAAGCTAAAGTGGATGGGAACCTGGGAGGCAGTGACCATGAGATGGTCGAGTTCAGGATCCTGACACAGGGAAGAAAGGAGAGCAGCAGAATACGGACCCTGGACTTCAGAAAAGCAGACTTTGACTCCCTCAGGGAACTGATGGGAAGGATCCTCTGGGAGAATAACATGAGGGGGAAAGGAGTCCAGGAGAGCTGGTTGTATTTTAAAGAATCCTTATTGAGGTTACAGGGACAAACAATCCTGATGTGTAGAAAGAATAGTAAAAATGGCAGGCGACCAGCTTGGCTTAACAGTGAAATCCTTGCTGATCTTGAACACAAAAAAGAAGCTTCTAAGAAGTGGAAGATTGGAAAAATGACCAGGGAAGAGTATAAAAATATTGCTCGGGCATGCAGGAGTGAAATCAGGAAGGCCAAATCACACCTGGAGTTGCAGCTAGCAAGAGATGTTAAGAGTAAGAAGAAGGGTTTCTTCAAGTATGTTAGGAACAAGAAGAAAGTCAAGGAAAGTGTGGGCCCCTTACTGAATGAGAAAGGCAACCTAGTGACAGAGGATGTGGAAGAAGCTAATGTACTCAATGCTTTTTTTGCCTCTGTCTTCACAAACAAGGTCAGCTCCCAGACTACTGCACTGGGCAGCACAGCATGGGGAGGAGGTGACCAGCCCTCTGTGGAGAAAGAAGTGGTTTGGGACTATTTAGAAAAGCTGGACGAGCACAAGTCCACGGGGCTGGATGTGCTGCATCCGAGAGTGCTAAAGGAGTTGGCGGATGTGATTGCAGAGCCATTGGCCATTATCTTTGAAAACTCATGGTGATCCGGGGAAGTCCTGGACGACTGGAAAAAGGCTAATGTAGTGCCCATCTTTAAAAAAGGGAAGAAGGAGGATCCTGGGAACTACAGGCCAGTCAGCCTCACCTCAGTCCCTGGAAAAATCATGGAGCAGGTCCTCAAGGAATCAATTCTGAAGCACTTAGAGGAGAGGAAAGTGATCAGGAACAGTCAGCATGGATTCACTAAGGGCAAGTCATGCCTGACTAATCTGATTGCCTTCTATGACGAGATAACTGGCTCTGTGGATGAGAGGAAAGCAGTGGACGTGTTGTTCCTTGACTTTAGCAAAGCTTTTGACACGGTCTCCCACAGTATTCTTCCCAGCAAGTTAAAGAAGTATGGGCTGGATGAATGGACTATAAGGTGGATAGAAAGTTGACTAGATTGTCGGGCTCAACGGGTAGTGATCAATGTCTCCATGTCTAGTTGGCAGCCGGTATCAAGTGGAGTGCCCCAAGGGTCAGTCCTCGGGCCGGTTTTGTTCAATATCTTCATTAATGATCTGGAGGATGGTGTGGATTGCACCCTCAGCAAGTTTGCAGATTACACTAAACTGGGAGGAGAGGTAGATACTCTGGAGGGTAGGGATAGGATACAGAGGGCCCTAGACAAATTAGAGGATTGGGCCAAAAGAATCATAGAATCATAGAATATCAGGGTTGGAAGGGACCCCAGAAGGTCATCTAGTCCAACCCCCTGCTTGAAGCAGGACCAATTCCCAGTTAAATCATCCCAGCCAGGGCTTTGTCAAGCCTGACCTTAAAAACCTCTAAGGAAGGAGATTCTACCACCTCCCTAGGTAACGCATTCCAGTGTTTCACCACCCTCTTAGTGAAAAAGTTTTCCTAATATCCAATCTAAACCTCCCCCACTGCAACTTGAGACCATTACTCCTCGTTCTGTCATCTGCTACCATTGAGAACAGTCTAGAGCCATCCTCTTTGGAACCCCCTTTCAGGTAGTTGAAAGCAGCTATCAAATCCCCCCTCATTCTTCTCTTCTGCAGGCTAAACAATCCCAGCTCCCTCAGCCTCTCCTCATAACTCATGTGTTCCAGACCCCGAATCATTTTTGTTGCCCTTCGCTGGACTCTCTCCAATTTATCCACATCCTTCTTGAAGTGTGGGGCCCAAAACTGGACACAGTACTCCAGATGAGGCCTCACCAATGTCGAATAGAGGGGAACGATCAGGTCCCTCGATCTGCTCGCTATGCCCCTACTTATACATCCCAAAATGCCATTGGCCTTCTTGGCAACAAGAGCACACTGCTGACTCGGAAAAGAAATCTGTTGAGGTTCAACAAGGACAAGTGCAGAGTCCTGCACTTAGGACGGAAGAACCCCATGCACCGCTACAGACTAGGGACCAAATGGCTTGCCAGCAGTTCTGGAGAAAAGGACCTAGGGGTTACAGTGGACGAGAAGCCATTCCCCTGTACACTCCCCGCACACAGGAAGAATTGATGGGCACAAACACTAGTCCCATCAGTTTGAATTCTGGGACAGGAATAAAAATCCCTGATCAGAAAGAACTGTATCACTATGCTGTTTGGAATTTAGAGAGGCCAATATTTCTAAGCATAAGAAAGAAATCCCCAAGCTTCTTGGCTTGGCTTATATCTAGAGGACATAGAAAGTTTGCATAAAGCAGAAGTTTCTGTTACCTTTTGGAATCTAAGACTGCAACTCATTTGTGTGTGTATCTTTACATGCTTTAACATGCTTCCTGCAGCTCCCATTGGCCAGGAAAGTCAAACCGCGGCCACTGGGAGGTGCGGGCAGCTCTGCCAGCAGACAGTCAATTTAAAAACTGTCTCATGGCCCGCCAGTAGATTACCCTGACTGGCCGCAAGTTGTCCCCCACTGGTTTAGATTGATCTTCAGCTTACCACTGAGACATCATGAGAAGGTGTGTGTATAACACAAAGATGAGGAAACACTGGCTGGTTTTCTTACACCAAAATTGACTGGAATGATAGATTAGCCTCTAGCAATGCCTTTGGCCTTTGCTGTTCATTTAATTGTTGCCCTTTTAGAAGATGCTGACATGTCAGAAAATTTACCTAAATTAGCCTTCTTTGTTATTAGAACTCCTAGCAATCTAGTATAAATGCTAATACCTGGCTTTCCAAAATCCTTCATAATGCCTTCCAGAAAAAGAGCTGATATATATACTGAGAAAATATTTAATCAAGACAGCCCCTTAGCACTCAGGGTTAGATAGATTTTTCCAAAGTACAATTCATTCGTTGTCTGTACCACTACCTTTTTTCTCTGCTCCAGCATGTAGTATTTGGAACTCCAAGACATCTACTTCCTGCAAGTGCAGAAACAGAAAATATCTAACTTCTGTATGGAGTCTTTTCCTCATCTCTCTCTGAGCATCGGACAAATTAGATATCACTCAGACAGCTTCACTCTCCTGGATCAATATCTTGTGAATTACATTCCTTTTAAATGGAATAATCTATGGCTCAGCTTCTTTTTATTAGTATGCCTCTGTTCTTTGGAATTCCCAGAATTCTGATCTGTTGGCCAAATTTAAGTCAGTCCACGCTTTTACCAAGTTTTTTGTTTTAAATGAAATTTTATGTAGAAGTATATCAAATAGTGCAATATTAAGAGAAGCACAGATGTCAAATAACAACATAAATTTAGCATAATAATAAGGAAGTTACCGGTTATGTTTTGTGACACAAGGAAACAGAGTTATAATTCACATTTTATTATCATCTGCAGCACCAATGCACCATTACAAAGTATAAACTAGCTAGTAGCTAACCCTTATTCAGCCATGCATGGATTAGGGAATAAGAAAATCCCCCTGTCTTGTTCAAATATTTTTCCCTGGGAGCAACATGGTGGAAAGGGGGCATGGAGAAGAAGAGAGTAGGCAGAGCCTCTTTATTTCTATATACCAGTCAACAGAAGTGACTATCCTTGCCAGGCTGGGGGGAAGGGAAGGTGTCATAAATATAAAGGGAAGGGTAAACCCCTTTGAAATCCCTCCTGGCCAGGGGAAAGCTCCTCTCACCTGGAAAGGGTTAAGAAGCTAAAGGTAACCTCGCTGGCACCTGACCAAAATGACCAATGAGGAGACAAGATACTTTCAAAAGCTGGGAGGAGGGAGAGAAACAAAGGGTCTGTGTCTGTCTGTATGCTGGTTTCTGCCAGGGATAGACCAGGAATGGAGCCTTAGAACTTTTAGTAAGTAATCTAGCTAGGTATGTGTTAGATTATGATTTCTTTAAATGGCTGAGAAAAGAATTGTGCTGAATAGAATAAGTATTTCTGTCTGTGTATCTTTTTTGTAACTTAAGGTTTTGCCTAGAGGGGTTCTCTATGTTTTTGAATCTAATTGCCCTGTAAGATATCTACCATCCTGATTTTACAGGGGGATTTCTTTATTTCTATTTACTTCTATTTTTTATTAAAAGTCTTCTTGTAAAACACTGAATGCTTTTTCATTGTTCTCAGATCCAAGGGTTTGGGTCTGTGGTCACCTATGCAAATTGGTGAGGCTTTTTATCCAACATTTCCCAGGAAAGGGGGGGTGCAAGTGTTGGGAGGATTGTTCATTGTTCTTAAGATCCAAGGGTTTGGGTCTGTGGTCACCTATGCAAATTGGTGAGGATTTTTACCAAACCTTGTCCAGGAAGTGGGGTGCAAGGTTTTGGGAAGTATTTTGGGGGGAAGGACGCGTCCAAACAGCTCTTCCCCAGTAACCAGTATTAGTTTGGTGGTAGTAGCGGCCAGTCCAAGGATAACGGGTGTAATGTTTTGTACCTTGGGGAAGTTTTGACCTAAGCTGGTAAAGATAAGCTTAGGAGGTTTTTCATGCAGGTCCCCACATCTGTACCCTAGAGTTCAGAGTGGGGGAGGAACCTTGACAGAAGGGAAGTACACAACACCCTTCAAAGGGCTGTAGTAAGTCACTATCCTTTCACAAGAATGTGGGGGCATTGCATAAGTACAGACTTTATCATAACACGTATACAAAGGGAGCACAGAGTTGCCTGAACTCTGCCCCATCCATATTTTAATGGAAGCATACATACATGTAGTTATTGATGCTTATCTGTTTTTTTAATCTCTTTAGGATATTGTTTGTCTACACAGCTAAACACCCAAAAACATTGGCTTTGTGCAGTACTATCTATGGGTGTGTGGCTTGCAGGAAGGGAACAGCATTTCTCAAGATCAATCCTGGCACTTGCAAAGAGCTGTACGCAACCCTCCTGTAACTTCTCTTTCTGCCCAGTAAACTGAATAACAGTTGATTGAAGCTTCACATCCTATTACACAGTGGTTTCGAGTCACTAGATCTGTGTAATCATGGATCCAGTAGCTCTTTGCCTGCTCTTCTCTCCAAACCCACACTTATCTTGTCTACTGGGGACCAGCCTGCATACCACTCTCAGAAATCCCCTATGTGCCTTCCACTCTGCTCACACACCTAGCACAGTCCCACTGTGTAGTGGGCCATGTATACCAGAGTCACATTTTATACTGTCTTTTCATTGTAGACAGTCAGGGTTTAAACAGTCCTGAGCCATATATAAGATTGGGATCCTTGCATATCTTCCATTGTAGTGTGGTATGTTTGCTCATTTTTAATTATTATGAACCTTAGCTTTTAAGCCACTGTTTCAACCCTTCCCACGATTTTCCCATTACACTCCTTGCAGTCTTTTTCCCGTGCTCCTCTCAAAGATGGGATGCAGAGCGCTGCCTCCAGTTGTCACATGGGGGTCACTTGCTGCAGGGACAACCACAGCCCACAGCCTCTTTGGCTTTGAGGCTGTGAAATGCTTTTCAGCACAGTCCCACAGCCAGCTGTAGCTACATTTATTCTGGCTACTTTCCCTGATAAATTTGGTACCATGTCAGTAGCTGGCAGATGATGTTGTGAGCTAAAAAGTCTGCAAATACTGTTGACAGCCTGGGCAAACTCTAATCTCTCTCTTCTTTTTTTTATTCAACTTTTAGTTGCATTGCAGCCATAGGCCAAGGTTCTGCTAAGTAATCCACACTAGTGGACCTGGATGCCTACTCATTGCCACATTAAAGTCAATGGTACTCTGTACAGGTGCAGGGGTCTCCATATAGTCATGTCTTGGCAGGACTTGGACCTTAGTTTTCAGTTTCATGGTAATTAAAGTTGAAAAAGAGAATTAATATAACCCTTTGACTTCACTCTTCACACCCCCATGCAGTGCTTTACTAAACCAGCCACCTTAGGGGTAGTAACTTTTCCATGGGGGTCTCTGGCCAATAGTGATTTTTTTGTCAACTTTGTGCAAAATTCCTTGAAGGTATAGGACATGGGTGTTCCATTTTGTAAAGAAAAAAAATTCTAAGGACACATTTCCATATTGTTACAGCAAAAATGACTGATATTGGAATCTGGAAAGGTGGTAAAGTGAGATTTTTAAAGGCATGTAGGCACTTTACGGCAGATAAGCACCTAGGGGTGGGCTTCAAAAGGTCCTGGGCACGTATATCCCACTGGTTTCATGAGTATCAGAATAGTAATGCTGCACACTTGATAGTTAGTAGAAAGTGAACATGAAGTAGTCACAAACATGTTCATTCCATTTTTTTTTCAAGCTTGAATCAATATTCACTGATATTTTCCCCACTATTCTCTCAGCTCTACTCATACATGCTCTGAAAGTCCAGCTGTATGTAACTCCAGCCATCTAAACATATTTGCAATTTTCCCACAAATTCTAACTTACATACACTTCAAAGTGTTGCAGATGAAATCTGATGAGGTTCAACAAGGACAAGTGCAGAGTCCTGCACTTAGGACGGAAGAATCCAATGCACCGCTACAGACTAGGGACTGAACAGCTCAGCAGCAGTTCTGCAGAAAAGGACCTTGGGGTTATAGTGGACGAAAAGCTGGATATGAGTCAACAGTGTGCCTTGTTGCCAAGAAGGCCAATGGCATTTTGGAATGTTTATGTATGGGCATTGCCAGCAGATCGAGGGACGTGATCGTTCCCCTCTATTCGACATTGGTGAGGCCTCATCTGGAGTACTGTGTCCAGTTTTTGGCCCCACACTACAAGAGGGATGTGGAAAAATTGGAAAGAGTCCAGCGGAGGGCAACAAAAATGATTAGGGGACTGGAACACATGACTTATGAGGAGAGGCTGAGGGAACTGGGATTGTTTAGTCTGCGGAAGAGAAGAATGAGGGGGGATTTGATAGCTGCTTTCAACTACCTGAAAGGGGGTTCCAAAGAGGATGGATCTAGACTGTTCTCAGTGGGAGCTGATAACAGAACAAGGAGTAATGGTCTCAAGTTGCAGTGGGGGAGGTTTAGGTTGGATATTAGGAAAAATATTAGTTGGGGTTTGGTCCTGCTTTGAGCAGGGGGTTGGACTAGATGACCTCCTGAGGTCCCTTCCAACCCTGATATTCTATGATTCTATGATTCCATGAGCTGGACTGACACTTTGCAATCCATCCAAGTTAGAGGGGAGCATATAGCTGTGATGCACCTGGACTGGGACAGGGGTTAAATCATGATTCTCACATGATTCCTGCTTCTCCATTTTTCCATGAAGGAATCAAGCTGCACCAGCCATTTTCATGGCATATCTTATTTCTTCCTCTGTGCTAGCTCGGCTCTGCTGTTCAGTGTTGGGAGAGGCAGATACTTGTCACCAACTTGTTCAGGGTGTTGCTGTCCACTCACATAGGCTATGGCAATATGGGTAGCCTGTACAGGGGAATAACTCAGCTCCTTATGCCCCTTTATTTCCTCGAGAGCGTATGAAGTTAAGGTCATGACTGAGCACTCTGTTATTCACACTGTTTGGGGTACTGTATAAATGATAGTGAGCTCAACTGGCAGTGAAAGTCAAATGTCTGGACAAACACTTATGTTCAAAAACTTCATGATTGTGCTTGTGAACTTGTTGAAAAATGCTGTCACACAATACATATTGACATTTTAATGCCCCCAAAATGCCAAATTTGAGGACATAAATTATTCAGAACTATGAGAAATTCCAGATTCCCGCCCTCCCCATAGATTTTCAGCAAAAAATGGGGAAAGCTGTGTTAATTTTGTGAAAACTTGCCCTTTAGTTGTTTCCTATCTCTTACTCAGAAAAAAAAAAAAAAGAGCTTTCCCCCCTTCCCCCAAAAAATCATTTTGCTTTGTGGTGACCTCAGGTCCAATCTTAGCCTCCGATGGTGTAACAATTACCATATTTAGCAAGGTTTCAGAGTAACAGCCATGTTAGTCTGTATTCACAAAAAAGAAAAGGAGTACTTGTGGCACCTTAGAGACTAACCAATTTATTTGAGCATGAGCTTGAAGTGAGCTGTAGCTCAGTGTAGCTGTAGCTCACTTCAAGCTCATGCTCAAATAAATTGGTTAGTCTCTAAGGTGCCACAAGTACTCCTTTTCTTTTTGCATATTTAGCAAGATATCAACAGTGAAGAATAAATCTCTCTGAATCTAATGAAGTTTGGTTCATCCAGGTTTGCTTGAAAAGTCTGTAAATCTCTTCAGACCTTTCTGTGAACCAAGAGCATATTAAATTTAAAAACAAAAGTTACACACATTAGTACTAGTTGTGCCTGCAAGCCTGAGCTTAAGTTTCTTGTTATTGTCATTGTGTTGTCATTATTTTGCATTGGATAAATACCACAGCAAGTGTTTCTTGTCTATTATGCTTTTATCCTTCAGGTGTAGTCAGATTTTCAAAAGAAACACCAAAATTCTTCTCCATTTTCAATGCATAATCTCTTTCTTTATGCTTTGCCTTCAGTTCATGTGATGTTGTTCTTTTCTACCAAAAGGGTTTTCACGTGTAGCTAATTTAATCTAGGCGGAAAACAGCATGATCTGTTTCTTGGTGGGCATTTTATTCAGCTGTATAATGGCATCTAATAGGTGTAAAGTAAATCCATTCATGATGTATGAAATTTTAGAATTATTCAAACAGTGAATTTTAATCCTTATTATGTATTCTCAGGTGCTGTGTTGTTATTTCTGAATATTCAGAAAAAAAAGTTGTGCTTTTATTATAAATTATTTTTATACTTCAATACTTGTTATTAGTTACGGCATTTATAGTGCAGCCTACGGCATTTCTGTTGTCTTCTGTGATATAGTGTCAACTGGCACTCACAGAAAGAAACATCCAGAGTGCATTAAAGGTTAGTGCTACTGAATACTACTTTCACAGTAGCAGCCGTGTTAGTCTGTATACGCAAAAAGAAAAGGAGGACTTGTAGCACTTTAGAGACTAACAAATTTATTTGAGCATAAGCTTTCGTGACCTACAGCTCACTTCATCGGATGCATTCAGTGGAAAATACAGTGGAGAGATTTTATATACGCAGAGAACGTGAAACAATGGGTGTTACCATACAGACCGTGTAAGCAAAGTCAGGATGAGCTCCACCCTGACATCTGGTGGTGAGGTGTGGCAAGTTGTGGAAAAGAACTTCAGGGGCCGATCTCATTTGCATAGGCACACCCACCCCGCCTAGAATGAGGCCATAGCTGCCCAAATGGTCACTTTGGCTGCTGTGGGATCCCCAGTGTCCCTGTTATTGGGGCAGGAAGAATAAATTGTTATTACCCTGATTATGGGAATCAAGGACAGTGGAACTGTACTTGGCCTTTTGTTATGATGGAGGGACTCGCCATCAACTAAGTAGCACTTGCTAGGCAAGGGACATGGGTTCCAAAACTCTGTGAATTGAGAGAGGCTGGGGACAGGTATTAATACTTGGTGGTATGGGCCCCCCTGGTGAGGGCCTTACATGCTAATTGCACTTCCTCCTCTCTCCACTGTGGAATATCAGAGCTAATTTTGATTCCATTAGGAGTCTAGTTACAGGCTGCTGAGTTGCATTCACTTTGGGCTAATGGTGCACCAGCACTGAGGCTCCAATACTACAAGCTGAAATCACAAAAGAGCTAAACTTACTAAGAGCTGAAATCACTGAGTGTTGTGTTAAGTAGTGGGGGAGCCTGAAGATATATGGTGGAGCAGTTTGCGGGATGCGGAGTGGCTGGGGGAGCAGAGCAGTTTGTTGGATGCCTAGAGCAGTCCATGGGGTGGCTGGCAGAGTGGAGCCCCATGGAGAGGTGGGGCCATCAGCTTTGGACAGATTCTTCTGCTGGGCTAAGAGTATAGCTGGATAGATTAAAAATATTGCTGGGTGGGTTAAGGGAACCACTGTTGTGGCCCCTTGTGGCATGTAGTAGTACAGATAGTTTAGTGTCCTTTTTCTTTTGTAGAGAAGCAAAGTGTGTGTTGTACATGCCTCCACCTTTCATTCAGACCACACCACACGATCCATTGTCTACAGCCAAGCTCTACGATACAGGATAATCCGCTGGCAGGCTGTGAGACACTTTGTTTACAAACAGCCACTAGGAGCTGCAGACAGCTATGCCTGCAGATGGTCAGTGTAAACAAACTGTCTCATGGCCTGTCAGTGGATTACCCTAACAGGCTGCAGATTTCCCACCTCTGCTCTAAATACTAGAACACCAAAATACCACCTACAGCTGGGTAATAGCCATATACATATATTATATGCATCTGTATCCTGTTTCTCACTGCACTGATAGCAAGGCACAGTAATTTAATTCCAAATTAGCAAAAACTGGAAGGAAAATGATTTTGTTTGACCATCCTGTAGAGAAGCACATTTGTGGTTAGGTGTTTATTTTCATTACATCAAACTACTTTGTGTGTGCTAAAAGTTTGAAATGTCAGTGTTGAATTTGTGTCTGTTTTACTTCCACTACTCACTGCCGTCAGACAAGAC
The DNA here is from genome assembly GCF_965140285.1 of Lepidochelys kempii. Taxonomy (NCBI): domain Eukaryota; kingdom Metazoa; phylum Chordata; order Testudines; family Cheloniidae; genus Lepidochelys; species Lepidochelys kempii. The sequence continues at coordinate 89,046,490 of NC_136380.1, forward strand.
TAACACCTCCAAAATATAAAATGTAATGAAGATGTTGAAAAATCCAGAAAGAAATCTTTGAGTGCCTAGGCCAACCTCTGTAAAACATGCAGCTTGCACAATACTCAGATACCACTATGATGGGTGACATAAGGGAAAAAAACAAACAGGTAGATCTTATTTTAAAACCTAGATTCACATTCAATAACTTGTTTCAAATGGTATTGAGTGGTCTTTCCTAATTTGAAAACAAACTATCTGCCAGACAACTCTGATGTTAGCTGTATTCTCATATACATGCTCTTTAAAAATATAGTAGTATACATAAATGAGTTCTGAACTCGCCTATCTCAATGTAGCTTTCATTCATCAAATTATATAGCAGTCTGGAACTTACAAGCTTTTTATAGGGGTTTTTGGGTGTGTTTTAAAATCTAGGTTTATTCCAAAAGTTAACTAGAACACACTTGTACGGATACCAATATATTTCTTAATCAGAAAGAATATAACTATGTTTTTGATGTTATGTAGATGAAGAAAAAGACCATCACAAGCTGCAGTTGTAAAAGAATTTCACCTATTGATATATTAAAAAAAACAAAAAAAACCTGAATTCTTTGTGGATTCAGTGGTGTCACCCTATCTCAAATCCACTGTAAGCTTTCAAAATAGGGTTTATATGGTGGTGGTGGGTGGTGGTGGATGTAGGTGGGTCACTGGCCCAATGTATAGGGGGAAATTTCTCTCAACCTGAATAAGGGTGGCAGAATCTTGATGTGTATTTGCAGGAAATTCAAATAATTTTTACTTTGTTAATTTATTTTTTTTTAAAAACCCGATTCTACTCATAAATATGTCTCTGAGATTCCCTGGGAAATAGTGTTGTGGAGGAATGTTCCTTATTCATGTTAGGATTTCATCCTAATATCTTATTATTAATTGTGGACATGAGTACATCCATAAAGTGTTATGATTACATCTGGTCAAAAATCGGAATTTGAATCTCATTTTGTTTCAACCTTTTAGTTCAAAACAAAAGGTTTCAAAAATAATCATTTTACATAGAACAGCTGTGGGGCCTCATAGGAGTTGTAGTTTGGGTGCCTCGTGCCCCCATTCTTCTCTATAATCCAAGCCCCAAAACTAGACTACATCCTCCATGATGCACCACAGCTATTTGACTCTGATGATGCATAGCAATGATTCAACCAGAGGTGAAACTATGGTGCACCATAGGATGTGTAGTTTACCCAAGGAGTTCAGCTGTTAAAGGAAAATGGGGGCATGAGGCACCACAGCAGCACAGGAAGACAGATTAATGTTGAACTGAATCAACACATTTCAATGTAGGTCTAGAAATCAAAATATTTTGATTCAGCACAACCTGACCCACAATAAAGTGTTCTCTTTAGATTTTTGCAGTGGGAAACTAAAATAAATAAAATCATTAAAACTGAACTTTCCCCACAGAAAAAAATAGATTTTCTGGAAACTGCATTTTCCATTGAAAAAACAAGTTGATGGAAAATTCCCAGCCAGCTCAATGGTATGCCTACACTGGAGCTATCCAGTTTGGGTAGACATACTGTGATGGTCTGTACCCTATATGCACCCCTTTTTCAAGACTGTTATAAATTTTGTAAAACTATGTCTTGTAAAGTATCATTTGAAAACTCATGATTTACTGATCATTATTGTCCAGGTTAAATATGTCTGGCAACACGGTATGTAAAGTTAGAAGATTCTACTCTACAATGTTACTAAGACATCGTCTAAATCTGGGGAAACAGCCCCAAACCAGTTCGTCAGAGACAAAAGGCAAACTGATGCCTCAGCCAAGTGATAAAATCAGATGGACTATCACCTGGTTAAGAGGCCATTCTTTAGCAGGAAAAAGAGTGTGAGTGAGAAATGTACATCTTGGCAAAGAAGTAGCTGGAGTTTCCCACATCCCTAGACATTCTGTCTCCTGAACCCCAGCTGGAGATGATTCTCAGAGAAGAGAAAAACAACAAAAAATGAGGAACAGAGGCCTCAAATCATCTCTCCCTTCATTTCTACTCACAGCATCAACCACACCTGAAGGACAAGGAAATTAATACTGAACTGGAGGAGGGATACTGGCTGAAAGGATTTCAGGCAGCAAGACAGCTAAAGCATGTTGTGCCAAAAACATTTGCTTTGAATTCACTTATCTTGTTAAGGCAGATTTTAGATGTGTTCTACCTTTTATTTACTTTGAAACCAATTCTGCCTTTTATCCCTCATTACCTGTAATCACTTAAAATCTATAGTTAATAAACTTGTTTTATTGTTATATCTAAACCAGTGTGTATTTGAGAAACTCCATTGGAGATAAAAAGGTTTGTGCATATCATTTTCTACTAATGAAATGACAGACTTTATATGAGTTTGTGTTCTCCAGAAGTGTGCTGGGCATTAGAAGATGCACATTTCTGGAGGGAAGTCTGGAACGGGGAATTTGCTGGTGTTGCTCTGTAATGTAATACATGGGTGGGTGCTGGCTGGTTATATGACTCATAGTATAGCTGGGGGTAATTTACATGCTGGAGGCTGTGAGAGCAGATCAGGTGCAGTAGCTCTCACAGTGAAGCTATGTAAAAGGCACCCCAGGTTGGAGAATTGAGGGGAGACCATTATCCATCAGTCCAGATTGTACCCTGGCGAATGTCACACATACCTATGCTAGCTATGATTGATCTAGTGTGCTAAAAACAGCAACTAGCTGTGTCTGTAGAGGCGGCAGGACAGCTAGCCCAGAATACAATGCCATCTGAAACCCTGGGTACATACTCAGGGTAGCTAGCCCATCCCAATCCCTGTGCAGCAATGGCTACACTGCTATTTTTACTTCACTAGCTCAGTCAGAGCTGGTGTGGGTATATCTACTGGAGCTGAAAATTGCCACCTTCAGCTCCAATGTAGACATACTGTTAAGAGTTAGATACTGTACAGAAATAATCATAGCTATATGGATAGTAGTCTGTTTGTGCACCACTTTTTGCCTAGCTAATATAACAGTGGGTTCTCCATATATTTGCATCCTTACACCATTAGACAACCTCATTGTTTAAAAAAAAAATAAAAAAAAATGAGACAGCATTTAAACAGTGCAACTATGTCTCTGTTACTTTGGTCAATTACTGTAGAACACAGTGCTCGCCGTAACAGGAAAAAAAATGGTCATGTTGCTCTGACGGATAAGAGGTGTATTAATAAAACATGACTACTCCAAAGGCTACACTACAAAGCTGGGTTATGTATTCAGGCTATCGCCTATCATCTATTTTATCTCCAGACCATATATAATTGTTTCTGCTGATTTTTAGGGCCCTTATTTGGGCCAGATTTTCTGTTCTGGTCCATCTCCTTTCCATTGTTCTGTCCCTGTTTATGTGGAGTTCCCAGCAGGTATAGAACTATCAGACTTTACTCTGTGCCTTCCTCTCCTGCAGTTTCCAACCCAGAGGGAATATCCTGTACTGGGGAGATATTACATCCTAAGAAATCCAAATGTATGATTGGGCCCTAAATGTATTTCTTTTTCTTGGAAGTGACTATACAGCAAAGACTTCATTTTATCAACCCCTATAATTACTATTCATATGGTCTACTATTTCTTTGATGCAGGGAATCAGAAAGGAAATGTGGGGCTGGGGGGAATACTATCTATATTTAAATATATACACAAAGTAAGAGTCAAAATTCACAGCATTTTATTTAGCTACCTTCCCCTCTCCTCCCACACCATGCTGCTTACTTCTCACCCTTCCAACCCATCCCTAAACATCATACCATCAGGTATGCAATATTTTTTTGCTGTCGCTGCTAGGTGAAAGGTAGTATATTTAATAAAATTATAAGCAATGAGAAGTTTGACTGAGATTAGGTCCTCAAGTCGTACACACAAAATACCATGCACTTGGCAGATTTTTGTTAATAAGTGTTTTGGGGCTAAATTGTGTTTTCTGTTGTTGGATGCCCTCCATTTTTCCCCTGCAAAACCTACAAAATAATGCTAATATAGTCATCTTCCATGGTATTGAATATTTGTTTGCTCTGTTCTTATCTAATTTCATAAATATCATAAATATTAAGTATAATGAAGGTAAGAATGTGTATGTTTTGTTAATAGCAAAATTAAAAAAAATAATTTTCTGCAAATCATGAAAACAAGCAAAATGAAATAGTGTTATCTGAATGTTAATATGAGGAACATAATGGCTTTCTCACTACGGGAGAGACTGCAAAGCCTAGTCACTATGACAAGAAGCTCATTTACAAATACGACAAACCTCGTAATGATACTATGATGAAGACAGGATGTCCTTAAATCAACAAATTGATATTTAATAACAGTATGTATATTCTCACAAAAGAACCACATGCAAACAATAAAAACATGATAGTAAACATAAAAATAGGAAGTTAACAGGCATGGAAAAGAAATGGCAAATTAAAATATTTATGACTCATAAATCATCAGCACTTTTACATAGTGCAAAACATTTTAATAAAAATAAGAAGTGTGTCAGGGATATCAAAGAAATGCCCCATTAAATCAATACTAATCCAACAAGATGGGTTATTCAAAGTAAAAACCTATTTAATGCAACATTAATTTAACCACTCAGAAACTAAGAAATTAAAAATGTTAGAGTCCCTACAGAAAAGTTAGTGTACCTACACTGCACATATTGAAGCATACATTCAAAAACATATGTATAACAGCACATGTAATACAATATGCCATACCAAACAAGACAGTTTACAGTATGCATGCACAAGGATGCTGAATTACTTGGAATATTAGAATATACTTCACTTGTTTGAAAAATCACCAGTGCAAAGTCTGTTAAAGCTGAGATTTTACATGTACTGTGACAAGATGTCCATGTGGTGGGTCCTGCACTTTTCTTGCCAGCGGGGCAGAGGCAGGGGCACTAAGACACCTCCCCTTGCTCCTGCTCTTGGGCACCAAGGGCCCCGCTAGTGGCCAAGGAAGGTGATAGAGGAGGGAAGCAGGGGATGGGTCTGGGCTTGCTCCTCACTCTGAGTCCCAGCCCCTCTCAATCCCTGCAGGATTTATACCCTCGTCCCCCTTAGGTGGGGTTACCCTCAGTCCTTAGACACTAGGGAGAGAAAGTGTCTCTATCCTGCTGGGGCAGGGTCTCCCTTACTTCAGTTTGCTGGTCTTCCTGCTCTCACAAAACCCCTCCAAGATCCAGTCCTCTCTCCTTCCTCCTCCCTCTCTGACTGCCTGAAGTAGTGGTTTTATTAGGTTCCTGACAAGGCCTTAATTGACAACAGGTGATCCAATTAACCTGTAGCAATCCTCCCTAGTCTACAGGGAACCATACCTTAATTAGCCAAGGGCTTATATATTTCCCCTCTACCACTCCTCCCTGGCCCCCGTTTTGGCCTCTGTAATGCCCCGGGATCTGACCATCTGCCTGACTGCGACTGGTAATCCAGCTGATGCCGCTGTGCCCAGTGAGGAGATGGCTGATGCCGAACAGTCAGGCTCTGAGCCCACGGGAGCCCTACCCTATGTGAGGCTCATCCTCTGCCTCTTGGAGGAGGATGGCACCCCCCCTCACGGAGCCAGTGGAGATGTGCGAGAGGGCCAGGGCCTTCTCTGGCCTTTTCTCCTCGAATCTGACCAACGCTGAAGCCTGCTGAGTGCTTTGGGATGGACTCCTGATGGTCAGCATGGGCGACCAGGACTGGCTGAAGCTGCCTCTCACTCTGGCTGAGTTCTCGGAAGCCCTCCATCTCATGCCCACCAACAAATCTCCGGGAATGGATGGGCTGACCGTGGAGCTCTACCGTGCGTTCTGGGACATCCTTGGACCAAACCTAGTCACGCCTGGGCCGAGTCCTTGCAGAGCATGGTCCTCCCTGTTTCGTGCAGGCGAGCCGTGCTCGCCTTATTGCCGAAGAAGGGGGACATCTGTGACTTATGAAATTGGCGTCACGTCTTGCTCCTCAGCACGGACTACAAAGTTGTAGCAAAAGCCATCTCGTTGCGTCTAGAGTCCGTGCTGGCGGATGTGGTCCACCCAGACCATATCTACACCATCCCAGGCCTCAACATCTTTGACAACCTGTATCTGGTCCGGGACCTCTTGGAGCTCGGGTGTAGGGATGGTCTGTCATTCGCCCTGGATCAGGAGAAGGCGTTAGACAGGGGGGACCACAGGTGTCTCCTGAGCACTCTGCGAGCATTTGGCTTTGGACCCCAGTTTGTGGGTTTTCTCCAGGTGCTGTATGCCTCCGCAGAGTGTCTAGTCAGATTCAACTGGACCCTGACTGAACAGGTCAGCTTCAGGCAAGGAGTATGGCAGGGGTGCCCCCTCTCAGGCCAGCTGTATGCCTCTGGCAATTGAGCCCTTCCTCTGTCTCCTCCGTCGGAGGATGATGGGGTTGGTGCTTCGTGATCTGGAGGTGCGGATGGTCCTGGCAGCATACGCCGACGATGTGCTCCTCATGGTCCGGGATCTGGATGATCTGGTGCAGGTGGAGGCCTGTCAAGCTGTTTATTCAGCAGCCTTCTCTGCCCAGGTCAATTGGGTCAAGAGCTCTGGCCTGATGGGCAAGGCCAGGGGGCGGGTGAGCTCCCTCCCACCCGTGCTTCAGGCCATGTGGTGGAGCACAGGTCCGCTGCTCTATCTTGGCATTTATATTTCTGCCACTCATCTGTCCCTACTGGAGAACTTGCATGGTTTAGAGGGCAGGGTGAGTGGGTAGTTGCGGGGCTGGAAGGGACTGCTCTGGTGCCTCTCCCTCCCGGGGAGAGCACTAGTGCTTAACCAACTGGTCCTGTCCATGCTCTGGCACCGACTCAACACCCTGTGCCCGCCCACAGTGTTCCTGGCCAATCTCCAGAGGCTGGTCCTGGAGTTTTTTTGGCCAGGACTGTACTGGGTCTCTGTAGGGGTTCTCCATCTCCCCCTGGAGGAGGGAGGACAGGGCCTGACGGGTATGCACACGCAGGTCCATGTCTTCTGCCTCCAGGCCCTGCAGAGTCTCCTTTATAGTGCGGGTGGCTCGGCATGAAGCATATTGTTGCACGCCTTCCTCCGCTGCGTGCGAGTGCTCCAAAATGACCGGCAGCTCTTTTTTCTCCATCCGAGAGGTCTTCCACAAGGCCTCTCTGACCTGCTGGTCTTCTACCAGGACCTCCTCCAGGCCTGGAGGCTGGTTTCAGCAACCAGGTCTTTTGTGGCCACTGAGGGGGTAGATCTGCTCATGGAGCCCCTGCTACACAATCCCCATCTTCGTGTGCACGTGGTGGAGTTCCTCTTGGTGTGCCGGAGGCTGGTGCCCTGGTGGGAGTCACTAAGATTGAAGACTTCCTGGACTACAACCTGAGGAGTTGGGTGGATCCCCAGGCACTGGGTCAGCACATGGGGATCTCCAACCTTAAACCCCACCCCCCTGTGTACTCCAGGAGGTGGAGGCAGCCCTGCCTCCCACGGCTCGTTTTTGTCTTGAGCAGGTCTTGCAAGAGGGTGCCCCCCGCCCGCCCCTCACTCCAGGCCCTCTGGATCTTTCCATCAGCCCCCTACCCTGTGAGTCTACTCCCCCCCCCCCAGCTTTGTGTACCTCGAGCAGGCTGCGTACAATGCAGCCGGTTCATTTCCAAACCATGCCAAGGGACCACCTATATGCACTCATGCTGTACACGCTTCACTACCGCACCCTCATGTCCCACCCTGATACCAAGTGGCAGGACATTTTACCAGCAGTGGAGGGTGGGGAACCCCAGTGGGCCAGTTTATATTCCATCTTAGTCCCGTGACCTGCTGGGGATATCAGCTGGTGGCTCCTTCATGGAGCCGTGAGCGCGGGTGTGTACTTGGCGTGGTTTACCTCTGTCCCCGAAGTCTATCCCTTTTGTGGTGTGAAGGAGACCCTGGCACATGCGTATCTTCAGTGCGCCAGGCTGCAGCCCCTTTTCTGGCTCCTCCGGAACCTCTTATTGAGGTTCTGGCTTCACTTTTCCCTGCACTTGTTTATTTATGCACACCCGATTCGAGGCCCCACAAAGTCGTGGGACCACCTTGTCAACCTCCTCCTAGCCATGGGCAAGGTGGCCATTTGTAACACCAAGGAAAGGAAGTTGGCAGAGACAGGGCCTGCGACTGTGGGGCTGTTTTTTGTTCCTTTATCTGTTCACGCATCCGGGCAGAGTTCCTCTAGGCTGCCTCCGCTGGATGTCTTTGAGGAGCAGTGGGTGCTGTCAGGGGTTGTCTGCTCTGTGTCCCCTTCTGGTTCCCTAGTTTTGGCCCTTTGACCCCCCACACCTGTCCATGTTTTTACATTTGTTGTCCCCCGAATTCGGTTGAGTTCTGGGTTTAGTAGCCCCTCCCTAGGCTGGGGGTGGGGCTTTCAGCAGTGGGCAAGCTAGCGATCGCCCACTTCCTGGTGCCCAAAAGGACCACTCCTCCATGGCCATCCTGTATCAGAGTACAAATTTACAATATTTTTTCTTTATGGTAAATAAACAGTGACATATGTCAGGTCATTAGCTTCAAATGACGAACAGCTATGGCCACATTTTCAAAGTTAGGCACATGCAACTTTGTGCATACATTTTTCTGTGTCTAACACATACACAGATATATCTGATAGGATTATGAACATACAGCTATTTGTGCGCACACCTGTCCATTTTGCATGCATATGGCACATTAGATAGCTAAACCTGATTAACATGTACACACAGAGATGCATAAGTGTATATGTGCAATTCTGTTCATTTACCTTTGAACATCTGGCCCTTAGTGTAGCCTATGGTATAACTTGACCTGATAAAGATATTAAATTATATTTACATTGATGTTGGGGGTGGGGGGTTAATGAGTTAAAGTAGTTTGTTTGAGCACCTTTTCTCCTACTCCAGTCAAAGCCTAAACACACAGGCTACCATATCTGAAGGCATGTCCCTCTTAGCCTAGACTGCCCCTTAAACTACACAACCAGCTAACACCCTGAAATGTTTTAGCATGCATCAATGAGAATTAAGAGGTCTTTTCATTCATATTAAACTAACTGGATTAAACCAACACACTTGAAAAACACACCCTTATTGCCCATCAAGACACCCTCCTCCTAGAGCCCAGGAGATTGTCACTGAAATTAGTTCTGGCAGAACGTGAATAGCCAGATCACTAGTGTAGGGTAGCGTCTACTACCGATGAATTCAGTTATTATCAGTATATTGGTCTCTTAAAGGTATGTACCAGTTATCCCTGAGTTGACAGGGGAAAAAAAAAATCACTGTTCCTTAGGATGGACCACAGCTATCTGCTTTTTCTGCAGAGATAATCAGGAGTGGAGTAGAGACAGATGTAAAGAAGAACCAATTCCGCTTTATATAAGAGTTTAAAAGGGTGCAGGAAGGGAGGATGGTTAATTGGGAAATGGTGTTTCTAGGAATACTTAGTGTGGTTGGTGAGTAGTTGCCCAGAAGTTTCTTTTTTTCAATCTCAGTCTTAAGAAAGAACATTGCTTAGAAGGAACACTTTAAAAAAAGTTATGGGATTGTGTGGAATGTTGCAGGGGGTTGAGACTAAGAAGCAGCCTAGAGCTTTGTGACTGTTTTTTTTTTTTTTTTTTTTTTCCTTCTGGGTGTTGTGTGGTAGTCTGAAAAGACTGAGTAGCCTGGAAGATGAAGCCTTTTTTCTTCCTTGTGGATTTGATTGAGGTAAGCTACATTCTATTTCACTGTGGGGGCAGTTGGGGTGGGGGGGAAGGTTTGCTTTTTTTTCTGCTTTTCTTTAAAGGGGAAATGCCTGTATTTTAAGCTACTTGTATTGTATTGCAGTGACAATTCAAATGATCTACTGAGTGTTAGCTAGCTTTCTCCTGTGTGTTGACTGGTGTTAGCTACTGCCATATTCCATAAACCTCCCAGGTGCAGAAGGTGTTCTGAGGCTCAGATACAAGATTAGGAAACAGTGGGTATAAACACTTTCAACAAGGCCACTTATTACAGGCAACCGCCTAGAAAAGGTGTATTAGTGATGTTTTCTGTCCTCCAAACAGAACATAATCCCATCTGAATGCAGAAGGTAAATCAGATGATTCAGTTTCTATGTTTTAAGGATAGGTTGGTACAGTGATCTGGTCCACTGGGTCATGATTAGGAGGTCACAGCCTACTGAGGAAAACTTTTGTGGAACTTTCTAGCTTTAGAACCCCAATCAAGTCATCTTGAATCAAGCTCAACACCGTAATCCTGGCCCCGGGTTTCCTGGCCAACCTCCGGACATCAATTCTGGAGTTCTTTTGGTCAGGACTGCACTGGGTCTCTGCGGGGGTTCTCCATCTACCCTTGGAGGATGGAGGGCAGGGCCTGAAGTGTCTGCACATTCAGGTCCATGTCTTCCACCTCCAGGCCCTGCAGAGGCTTCTTTATGGTGCAGGTAGTCCAGGGTGGAGCATACTGGCACACGCCTTCCTGTGCCGCTTCCAAGGGCTCCGATACGACCTTTATCTCCTGAGGTCCCTTCCAACCCTGATATTCTATGATTCTATGATCCAAGAGGTCTTCCGCGAGACCTCTCAGGGCTGCCAGTCTTCTACCAGGACCTCCTCCAGACCTGGAAACTGCTTTCAACTACCAGGTCCATGGCGGCCACCGAGGGGGCAGATCTCCTCACGGAGCCCCTGCTACACAACCCCCAGTTCCATGTGCAGGTGGTGGAGTCCCCCTCAGTGCACCAGAGGTTGGTCCTGGCAGAAGTCACAAGAGTTGGAGACCTCCTGGACTACAACTGGGGAGACTGGCTGGATCCCCTGATGCTCACTCAGTGCATGGGGCTCTCCAGACCTCGTACTTCCCGGCATGTACTTCAGGAGTTGAGGGCCACTTTGCCGTCCGCTGCTCAGGTTTACCTCGACCGGGTCCTGCACAAGGGCGCACCCCGCCCACCCTCCACCCCAGGCCTGCTGGACCTTTTCATCGGGCCCCTACCCTGTGGGCCCAACAGACCCCCTGCCTCTTCACCGTGAGCCGCCTGCACAAGCTGCAGCTGGTCTGCTTCCAGACCGCGCCAAGGAAACATCTATACACACTTGTGCTCCACACCCTTCACATCCTCACCCTCGCGCCCCACCCGATACAAAATGGCAGGACCTCCTGCCACCTCTGGAGGGTGAGGAGCCCCGGTGGGACAGCCTATACTCCACCTTGGTCCCGAGGCCCACCAGGGATATCAGTTGGCAGCTTCTTCATGGAGCTGTGAGCACGGGCGTGTACTTGGCGTGGTTCACCCCTATCCCAGACACCTGCCTCTTTTGCGGCGTGAGGGAAACCCTGACACACATATACTTGGAGTGTGCCAGGCTGCAGCCCCTATTCAGACTTCTCACAAATATTTTGTTACACTTTTGGTTGCACTTTTCCCCTCACCTTCTTATTTATGCACTCCCTATCCATGGCCTCACAAAGTCATGGGACCTCCTGGTCAGCCTCCTCCTGGCCCAAGCTAAAGTGGCCATCTATAAAACCGGAGTGAGGAGGTTGGCCGATGGAGTCTCCTATGACTGTGGGGGCTACTTCCGATCCTCCGTTCACCGTATCCAGGCAGATTTCCTCTGGGCGGCATCCACTGACTCCCTTGATGCCTTTGAGGAGCAATGGGCACTGTCCAGGCTTCTCTGCTCAGTGTCCCCATCCGGTTCCCTTCGTTTGACCCTTTGACCACACTCCTGTCCCTGTTATTTCATTAGTTGTCCCCCCATATTTATTTGGTGTCCAGGTCCTCTGAATCCCTCTCTTAGGCTGAGGGGGGAATCCCATTAGGAATAACAAGGCTGTGTGAAGAGGCAGTGTGAGGACTGCAGCATCCCCTTCACAATATGTGTAGGTTCATTTTAAAACTGTTAGGTTTATGTCCTTTACATTCCACAGTTGTTAATTCTGAGCTCCTCCACAAAGCTGCTTTAAACAACAACTGTCTTTCTTGTCCTATTTTAGGACCCTCAACCTACACTGCCTGCTGGTCTTCAGGAACTGCATCGTGGCCCAATGTGCCTTCCAGAACCATTCCAAAAGGACAGGTTCCTGTTAAGAACTCATGGACGATGCTCTTAAGAGGAAAGGAGGACTTGTGGCACCTTAGAGACTAACCCATTTATTTGAGATGCAGTGAGCTGTAGCTCACGAAAGCTCATGCTCAAATAAATGGGTGAGTCTCTAAGGTGCCACAAGTCCTCCTGTTCTTTTTGCGGATACAGACTAACACGGCTGCTACTCTGAAAACAGCTCTTAAGAGGGCAGACCAGCAAGTGCAGTACTAGGAGAAGAGGGAGAAGAAGACAAGAAAAACAGAATGCTGACAGGCAGTATGCGGGAGGAGTGGGTTTCAGCGAGGGAGCAGGCACTTGGACCATGAACAGCAGCTAAGGGGGAAGGACAGAGCCCACCAGAGAACTGTTCCATTAACTCCTATTAATAATGTCTGCAGGACTACCAGTCCTTGCTGCCTCTCCCACACCTCAGCATGATGTCCCTGCAACATACCCTAGCTCAGGAGCAGATTACACAACTCCATGTTGGGGTAAGGCCATGCATTCAGGACCATGCATTCATGAGGAGATGGGCAGGGCAACTAAACCCTGTGCAGCCTTCCTTCTTCTTGCCCTTTCTGGTGGAAACCTCCCTCCTTCCCAACCAAGTGAGGGCTAAACATGTAAAGAAAGGAAAGGAAGACTTGAGTCCAGGGGACATGCAGTGAGAGGGGGATTGTGTTGGGTATGAATTATTTCCTGCCCTGTATTTTTGGTTTTGTAATGGCAGCTGGCCTGCACAACAGTGAGTTGTTTAGTGTTTTCAGACCTGCTTACAAATAAAGCACTTTGTTTTCAATAAAGTATATGATGGGATGCACTGATAGCAATAAAATTAGGATTTCAGTTAATAAAGGTAAAAACATGCTAAGGAGTATTTAAGCATTACAAAGTGAACAGTATTCCTCTATTCCTCCCCACCCCCCAACACAATTTTTTTTTAATCATATCATTGATTTACAGTACATTGCAATCAAGAACACACCACTCCCAAGCACTGTCTTCTTGCCATAAATGCCACTTCCCACCAAGTACCATTCCCTCTTCCATTGGTCCCATACAAAGCATCCCTTACTTGTGCTGCATGGATGCAACTGTCTCCAGCAGTGGCTGTTTCACTTTCTGGCTGAGGGAACCAATTTAGCATTCCCCATGCTGTCATTCGGGCGGTCACCTGTGGCTTTAGAAAGGTTGCAAAAAGCACAGCAAGCCACAGTAATGCAGATAGCATTAATTACGCTGGCATCCAAACTGCTTTTTAAACACCTCCAAGGGGATTTTAATCTGCTCAAAGCACATTCAATGATCATTCTACACCTGCTTAGAGTGTAATTAAACTTTTTTCGGCCAGGGCCCCTGAAATCATGGTACGACTTCATAAGTCAAGGCAAAAAATGGTATGTGGGGTCCCCTAGAATAACACTGGGGACAATAACACCCTTTATGTCAATACTATTGATGGGAATTGAGTCCATGAATGTAGACTCCAGAGCGGTGAAAAACTGTGGTATTGTGGACTCTTCCTGTGCCGTCCACATTGCCATTCATAAATCTGCCTCCGTGGTCCATTAGTACCTACATGTGCTCCTTAAGGAGGGAAAACTATGGGCACATGAGTTCCATCAATAGCACCAGAGTTAGGAAACTCCATTCTTTCAAAGTCAGCAATTAGCTCTGGAATATATTTAATGGCTGCCACATTGGGTTAAAATACACAACTAATTGCCTCAGTTATCTCTGCCACCACTTTATCCACAGTAAACTTTTCAACCCCAAACTAGTTGGCAATGGACTTGTAGCAGTCTGGTATAGCCAGCTTCCAGACCATTGTAGCAACATACTTCAGGACTAGCAAAGATGACCTCATGTGTCTCTTTATGCTAGAGAGTGTGGGACAGCTGCTTATGAAACTCCAGAAAAGTTACTTTCTTCATGTGAAAGTTCTAGACCCACGGCTGGTCATCTCAGGTCTTCATGAAAATGTGGTCCCACCAGTCTGTGTATGTGGCCATGTGCCAGAAACAGCAGTCTATATCAGGGGGCATCAGCAATTATGCTAATTATACATACTGAGCAGCATCTTTCAGTGGGAGTGAGCAATACCAGGGAACTCCTCTCCTTCCTCCTGCAGCTCCATCTGGAAATCAGTCAGGTACCTTCATTGGGACAGAAAAACATCCACCCATTCCTAGAAATATTGTGTCTCACCAAAGGGTTCAGCACTGGGAAATTTTCTATTATTATATTGGAAACAAAGAGCAAGATGGAGTCAGCGTGGTCTCTGGGGTGTACTTGGGTACTGAAGTCATCTTTGCCAAAACTGGGGATGTAGATGGTGCCAGGGATGAGGGGTATTGGTGCCCTGAGAGGCCTCTGAAACACGGAAAGCACCTACCTCTTCACCAGTACTGAGGTAATTGTTGATCGTGGTCCCAGCCCTAAAGCTACAGAAATAGAGGGGCCTGGAACAATCAATGGTGCCAATAGTATGCCTGCCTCCTGGGTTAGTGGGGAGCCAGGCATGGACCGGAAGAATAAGTCTGTTGCCACCACATAGGCTTGTGGGGTCATCTGTATGAAAAATGGCAGAAATACGGGCACTGGTTTTGATGGATGATGAGTCAATGGTATAGTACTGGGATTCTCACACCTCAGTACCAGGGAGAAAGGGTTGACAGCCCAGATCTGCCCTGGGTACCCATGTCTTATGGACATCAGAAGACTGTCCTTGATGGACAGGACAACAAACTTCTTGTCTGAAAGTCCCTGATGCATTTTATGGGTCCTCTTTCAAGGTACCCCAGGAGACATGGATAACCTCTTCCACTTCTCGAAGAAGAATCAGAGTCCAGGGGTTTATCTACTACCACTATTGAGGAGGAATATGTCTGAGGTGAGCCAGTGTCCCTGGCTGAAAAGAGACCCAGTGCTGCTGCAGGCCTTATAGCCTGTTCTAACTGGTGCTGCTTCAGATAAATGCATGCCAAAAATGCACATGCTTCTACATAAGGATATAAAGATTTAAGGAAATATGACTTAAACATTAACAGAATGCCATATAGTGGCCACCCTGAATAGTGGTTCTAAACATTCACAGCTAACACCACATGCCTAACTTTAGTCTTTGCATGAATCTCAAAAGGACAGTAGTGGTGGTGTATGCGACAGCTAGTTTTAACAAGAAATGTTAATCTTAAAATAGATTTATAAGATTCTAAATAGGAAACAATTAAATAGATGAGATTTACTTAAGATTGTATTACCTATTTTATATACAAGGATGGTAGCATTACAATTAAATAGAAACTCTTTAAAAAGGGTGGGGGCAGGGGAACGCTTTCACAAGATGAGCAAGATGGTGTCAAATTTACAGCACTCTGAACTGTGTAGAAATAAATCATGCTGTGTGGACACATACCAATCACATTTTATAGATTTATCACATACTATCTTACAATTTTGGCAAACTAATTCAATTTCTCAGTTCTATGCACCTTATTTACAAAAGCAGATAACACAAAATCAATGCATAAAAGAAGTCTGACGCTGCATAAAATGTTTTTCCTTGATATAATTAATAAACTATGCTGCTCCCATCCAGCGGAAAGGGTTTCAGTCAGGGATCTTCCTTAATTTTATCTATGGTATTTCACAGCATGCATTAATTATTATATACAAAATTTTATATGTGTTCCTCTATATTGATATTTAGAGTTTCTTCCAAGTTTTGGACAAAGTCCTGAGATTGACATGGGAAGCATGACTCATTTTGTTCCTTAAAAATATATAAATAGACCATGAGAAACAGAGAGATTTCTAGAAGTACTCCAGATAAAGAATAGGGAAAGCAATTGGAATTGGAGCTTTGGCTTAGACCCAACTCCAGTTGTGGATTAAAGCTTCTTGGATGTGGCTTTCCTTTAACAATTTACACCACTGGAAAACAGATGTGAGAGAAAAATCTGGCCCCATATCTCTGTAATGGGCAGAATCAAAGTCCAAGATTCACACATTCCTTTGGAGAATGAGTCTGAGCTATGTTAATTTTTGGGGACATTCAGACTTCATTTTTTCTAAAGCTGTGAATATAGAGCTAAAACTGGATATAGAATTTAAATCCAAAGTTTGGTTTGTATATAACTCACTCCATGGGGAACATAGAAAGCCAGGGAACAGTAAGAATATGAGAGGCTAGAATGCCTGTGGATGAGTCAAAAGTCCACACCCATGAAAAAAACATTGTTTTCTCAATAACTGGGCTCAAACTAAATGATGAATTAGCTTGTTGCTACACGTTGAGATCTGGCATAGGTCTAAGAGTACTTCATGGAAGTTGGCAATTACAGGAGATAATAGTATGTTGTAATACTTTCGTACTTCCATGTAAGCAATTTTAAGTGCAAATGGATCCTGGCTCTGTACAAGATACAGAAGACCTGGTCCCTGTCCTAAGTGGATTATTAACTAATTGTTGCTATGTGATACCCTTACACACTGAGTAGTACTTTTATAACATAAACTGTCCCATTGACTTCATTGGGGTTATTTGTGATTAAAGGTACTATTCAGGGTGAGTAAGGGAATCATAATCTGCTCCTAGCAGAGGAAAAACAATAAAACACACCAGAATAAAATTCCATATTGGAACACCTCCTCCTCCTTTTAATACCATGGGTGAATGTCATGTTCACACCCTTACCAAACACTACAAATGTTTCAGGGTTATTTATATTTCCTCTTTAAAAATCTTATAGGTAAGATGTTTAGTGCATTATTTACTCAGTGAATTGCCTCTCAGTTTGAGAATTGTCCATGAACAGATCCTGTTCTTGTTCATTTTTCAAAATGATTTGCCGAGTACTTTTTTTTCAAATAGTTTGCAGTTTTCATGCATTTAATATATGAAATCTGAGCTGTTTTGATTGAAAGCATCAGTTACAATAGGTTTATGCCCTGGCTAAATCAGTGCAACTCTTTGAGTCATTTTTGGATGCAAATACTTGCAGTTTCCAATCTGAATTCTTATTTCTGTCAAAATCTTGTGATAGTCTTTCTGGGAGACTTACTGCCCGTAAACTAATGCACTGAGATTAGCAGAAAGCAAGCACAAACTGCCCAAAAATCTAAAGAAATTTACTTTAAAATTAGAGTCAATATGTGCCTTTCTTTGGCAGTATTTGTCCTTTCTGTATTCGTTATTTCTAGGAAGCTCAACACTCTATCACACAACCACAACACTAGATCCATTGATAACTGATGCCTTCCAGTTGGAAAGCAAGGTGTTGGCTTCCCTTAACAAGCAGTCATTATTTCATTACTCCAGAAGCTAGCACTGGATGCTAATAATCTCAGAAATTATCACTTTCTTTAGTCTATCCTTTTAATGGGATTGAGAATTTTGGGTGAGACATTTAGATGTTTTATAGAGGCACTGGATTTTATTGATCCAATTTAATGTGGCCTCAGTCCTGGAGTTACCCTTGAGATTGCACTGGTCCCTGGGGTGGTTGCTCCGTGCCCATAATTAATTATGAGGATTCTTTAATTTACCAGTAGTATCTAACTGGGGTAAGGTAGATGGCAAAACTTCAGTATGGTTCTTTTCTCAGTGAGGTCCCAGAAGGTAGGCTAGGTCAACTTTTATTCTGCTGCAAAGAAACTATTTGTGTGGAGAACCACAAAGATTTACTCTGTCACTGCATGCGTTTTAGATGATCAGCAGAAATCTCTCGTTTCAGAGATCTAAACCCATCAGGATGCATACTGGCTGGTTGCTGCTGGAAGTTTGAGAAAGCCATATGGGATTACACCTTAACGAGCTCTCATAACATATTGTGAGCTTTAGGAAGCTCAGATATTTCTGGCTTTATTTGAATCCTGAACAATGTAAGCCTTCACTTCCTTCTGAGGACTGAATTGAATTGTGATGGCTCCTTTTCGTCCCTTGCCCATCATACCAACCTTGCAAGACAGTAACAATGAAAATAAGGTCCTGACTTGCTTACGGCTGTAAAAATATGGACTAGGATTTCAAAATGTATTAGCCACCACTGTATTCACTTGTGCAACAAAGTCATACATTTGAAGAAAATGTGTTTGGTCTTCTATGATGCCACTCATTACTTGAACTGTCCTTAAACGCTCATTTTATACACTGCCAACTGCTTCTGACAAAGATCGCAAGTAGGTTTACTCTCAGCATGGCCATAAGATTCATTTCCTTCAATTATATTAACTTTGTAACATTCATGCTAGTTTGAATATGACAGTTGCTCACAGATTGTCCATGATAGTGCCGGGGAAGCAAGCACAACTTTCAGGCTGTCGTACCTTTCCCAATTGTGTGCTCATCATGCTAAGAAAAACTCTTGCTGGGGAATGGGACATTACATTCTCTCTCTTAGGCCACTATTTTGCTATGCAGGGCATTAGTCTGTATCATACTTACAGTGCATCTCAATGTGAGCATCAATATTGGCTTGGAAGGAGATACATTTTTGAAAAAGCTATTGTAGATAGTCTATTTAAAAACAAATCTGAGGAAACACATTTGTTTTGCCTGAAGCAAAACCAAGCAATATAATACAGTAAATCAGCTAGGTAATATAGCAAATCTGGATTCACAGTAGCAGAGTTACAGTCTCTTACAAACCCAAATTTCACTTTTTTGTACTAATTATACTTTATCCAAAGATTTCAAAAACTTTTATGAACACTTAGGCTCACACTTCCACTGAAAGTTGAGTAATTTATTACATCTGTATCTTACTAACTAAGGCAGAGCAGTTAAATGACTTCACCAAGTAGATATAATGATTCAGTTCCAGCATTCATAAGATCCCCATTAGCATAAGTTAGCCATTTAGGGCCTTATCCAAAAGTTATTGGGTAATAGTTCATAGACAATGTAACAGATTTTAAGGCCTATCCTGGAGGGTAGGTGTGATGCAGAGCCACTGAGGGTTAAACAACCAGAAGGCTGAGTACCCAACATCAACCTTTAAGGTTGACATATTAGAAATGTATTGAAATGGTAAACATGGCCATTCTTTGTAGACTGTTAGCAAAGACATGTTGAATAGACTAGAGTTCTTGAAATATAAGCCTATATTGTTAGAGAAGCAGAAGTAGATACTAATTGTATTTGTCTGTTAAACTTCTAACAAGATATAGGTAAACACAATGTGATCTAATTCGTTTGTAGATCATAAACTTCTGTTTGTGTCTACAAGGGATATTAACTTCTGATTAAACTGGAGGTGTAGTAATATTATTATCTTCATTTCTATTTCCAATTTGTGACTCCACATTGTAAAACTACCTGTGAACTGCTTGAATGGTTAATAGCCTTATGCAGACAAAGGCAACTAGTTACTGGTGGGTGCTTAGGACATAGGGATTTACTTCAAAGCAAACATATGCATTACCTATTCTTCATCCAAGAAATGGCTGCCAAGAGGATCATCAGATGAACTTCTGCTCTAAAGGGACCTTGGGGCATGACCGTTACAATCTCAGATCTGCTTAAACTTTATCAGGGGAAGTTCAAGTCAAAAGACTGAAGTCTCCAGGTCTATTCTGGATCAGCCCTGCAATTATTATGGAAGAATTTGAACAAACTCTGCTCATGGCCTGACTATTGGACTAGGACTTTTTAAATGAATTCCAAAAGGATTTCTACAGATCAACAGCTCCACCATCTCTGCTATGAAACTGACTTGAGAACTTTACTCATATATGTTTGCATAATGATCTTTAATCATAGCAACTGTTTTTTAAAAAAAATAAATCTTAGATAAATTAATAAGAATTGGTGTAAACATGTATTTGAGTAAGATCTGACATGTTCACTGGCTTGGTGGGTAAAGTGTATGATTTCTTGGGATTGATAGAACTTGATATGTAGTGAATGAGGTTTTAAATAACACTCAGTATACAGAATTGGCTGTCTGGGTGGGAGCCAAAGGCTGGATTGCTTAAAGGGAACTGTATTCTTGCTTCTTGATAACCAGTAAGGTATTGCAAAAACTGTTTTTTACTAGATTTACCAAGCCAATTATAGAATAAACCACCAATCTGGGGGATTGTATGACCTATTGTTTGAAGTTTGCCTTGATTAAACATTCTCAGTGTAGCCTCTCCAGTGACAATGGTCACATTAGGTCATGCTGTTTAGTCCATAAATGTGGGCAGCCAACAGGAATGTGTGTGATCTCTTGAGTACAGTGATTTGTCTCTGCTAGCATCCCTAGATTACAAGTTATCCCAAAATGGGTAGTGTGTATGGGATCATGGCCCTGCTACAGAACAAGGAACAGGAGGAATTATTATGCCACCTGACAAGTGCTCCTGTTGTTGCTGTGCATTGTCCTTTATGCTTTACCATTGTAACCCACTGCCAGGTAGAGCCAACAGCAACAAGGGCCGGATTCAGTATCTAGGGGTTTCTTTTCAAAAATAAAACACAAAACCAGTTTGAGCACCCCACTCAGTGACCTGGGACAATTACACACCACCCCCGGGGTGCCTCTAAGGGTATGTCTACATTACCCGCTGGATCAGCGGGCAGTGATTGATCCAGTGGGGATTGATTTATCGCGTCTAGTCTAGATGCAATAAATCAATCCCCAAGCGCTCTCCTGTTGAATCCTGTACTCCCACTGCATGAGAGGCACAGGTGGAGTCGATGGGAGAGTGGCAGCAGTCAACTCACTGCGGTGAAAACACTAAAGTAGGTTGATCTAAGTACGTCAACTTCAGCTACGTTATTCACATAGCTGAAGTTGAGTAACTTAGATTGATCCCCCCCCCCCCAGTGTAGACCGGGGCCAAGAGGCAATACTTCCCCTCTCACAAGCACAGAGTCTGAGTGTAGCAAAAATTTTAATAAGGAGGGAACTAACTCAACATTAATTTGGGAAAACAAAAACTAGGGTTCATAAACATAAACCATGAGCAAAAGACCCACCCCTTAGTAATTTGGGCAGTGTCCTTTTCCCTTCAGGGTCTTAAGTCCAGCAACCCCAAAGTCCCTTCTCTGTACCTGACTCACAGTTGGTGTCCTTGGCCAGGGCAGCCAGAGAGTTCAGAGGTTCATCCACAGAGTTCACCTTCTACCCTGTGTGGAAGGCAGGGGCGGGGTAAGGAGGCACCTTACACACTGCACTGCTCAGGCACTCGCTCATCGCCCCAACAGCCAATTGCCACGCCTCTGCAGAGCTCTGCTCTGGCCCTCTCCACCAGCTTCTCTGCCAGCCACCTTGCTTGCCACACCTCTCCACCAGCTGCCCACTCACCACAATGTCTTCAAAGTCCCACACACACACACACTTAACACAACTTTCAGTGATTTCAGCTTTTAGTGTTGGAACCTCACCGCTGGTGCACACTAGACAGTCTCTTGCAATAGAGACATCCCAAAGTAGGTCTAATACTTAAACCTAGTTATCAGTGATTTCAGCTCTGGAACATGTAACAAAACTTTCATTTGAGTCTAAATTAGCTCTTTTTTATACTATTGAGAGAGGAAGGATCAAATGGTGGACAAGGGATCAGTACCCCCTCTCTCCACTCATTGAGCTTTGGAGCCCATATCCCCTGCCTAACAAGTGCTGTTCAGTTGAGGGTGAGTCCCTCCATTAGGGTATGCCAGGTACAGTTCTGCTGCCCTCGGGTCACACAACAAGGGTAACAATGTTTTATTACTCCTGCCCCAATAACAAGGAGACTGGGGATCCAACATCAGACACAAGTGATCATTTGGGCAAGCAATCCCATCATGCTGAGCACCTAAGCATGGTGGGTGTATCCATGCAAAGCAGATCAGCTTCTGAAGTCTTTTTTTCCACAGCTCACCACTAGGTGTCAGGGGAGACATTTAGACTCTGCTTACACCATGGAAAAAGCTACAATAGAGTCCTAGGTTACCCTATTTTTCAATCAGCCCCAAGGAATTATGCTCTCCTGAGTCTTGAAGGTTCATTTTATAACCCAAAGCTTATAGGAAATGTCTGAGGATCTAACACAAGTGTTTTGCAGGCCTTTCTACTGTAAACTACATAACTCTCTTCAGTCATGGACAAGATTTAGATAGCTTCTCAAGACCAGATATTCAGAATATGTTCTCCAGGTTTGTATCTGAAAAATGATGGGAGCAAATACTTGCAGATGTAATCTTGCACTCATAATGCCCTATGGACACAGTTTAGCACATACTGCTTATGCCTTACTACACTGGAAAGTGCCTTGCTACACTGGAAAATCAGGTATTTACTGTCAAAGTGAACTGAATCCCATGCATAGAAGCAAATAAGAAAGGCTTGATTAAATTGAATATTGTTCTTCAATCTTGTCAAGGTTCCTTCCCCACTCTGAACGCTAGGGTACAGATGTGGGGACCTGCATAAAAAACCTCTTAAGCTTATCTTTACCAGCTTAGGTCAAAACTTCCCCAAGGTACAAAATATTCCACCCTTTGTCCTTCGATTGGCCGCTACCACCACCAAACTAATACTGGTTACTGGGGAAGAGCTGTTTGGGCACGTCTTTCCCCCCAAAATACTTCCCAAAACCTTGCACCCCACTTCCTGGACAAGGTTTGGTAAAAAGCCTCACCAATTTGTCTAGGTGACTACAGACCCAGACCCTTGGATCTTAAGAACAATGAACAATCCTCCCAACACTTTCACCCCCCCTTTCCTGGGAAATGTTGGATAAAAAGCCTCACCAATTTGCATAGGTGACCACAGACCCAAACCCTTGGATCTGAGAACAATGAAAAAGCATTCAGTTTTCTTACAAGAAGACTTTTTTAATAGAAATAGAAGTAAATAGAAGTAAAAAAATCACCTCTGTAAAATCAGGATGGTAGATACCTTACAGGGTAATTAGATTCAAAACATAGAGAATCCCTCTAGGCAAAAACTTAAGTTACAAAAAAGATACACAGACAGAAATAGTTATTCTATTCAGCACAATTCTTTTCTCAACCATTTAAAGAAATCATAATCTAACACGTACCTAGCTAGGTTACTTACTAAAAGTTCTAAGACTCCATTCCTGGTCTATCCCTGTGTAGCCAGACAGCCAGCCCCCCCGCCCCCCTCAGACCAGCATTGCTGGAAACACAGGAGGAAGCAGGAACAGGGCACTTAACATATATTCCAGCACAGCCTTTGAAGCTGTGAAAGCACAGGTGTGCTGCTACAATGTGCCTCTGGGAACAGATACAACGATTAAGTTCACAGCAGGCAGAGGCCCTGTGACAGACATGGCTCTTAGCCCCTACTAAATAGCGTGATGCACACACACCAACATCCTAGGTGGGAAAATATTTACCCGGATAAAAGAAATGTCCAGTAGTCGAAACTTATTGTTTCTCTCCCTTGCAAGTGTAAACTACTCTTGCAAAAGCTGGCGTCACCCCGACAGACCAGCCTCAATTTGGCATAAGAAAGGAGAAAGAGAATAAAGGAGTACAGAGGTATAAGTAGGGGACCTACAGCACCATGATTTTTGAGTGCTTTCACTATCTATCTGCTGGTCAGATAAGTGACAGCCTCCCAAGGCTTCTGCAGCTAAGAGGGTCCCTACGCCTTGTCCCTTATTCGTCTTTCCGCGGAATTGAGTGACCGATCCTGGCTTGGCACCGCTGGAATCGAGAGATGCAAGGAGGGTAAGAAGCACCCACACCTGATCTCCTATCTTTAGTGTACACATATTTTGAAATAGAGCTCTATACTTTGTTTTCTTTCTTTGGGATTGTGGCTTCAGTTTTGTAACTTGTTTGTGTGTGTAACATCTCTACATTTAAATAAGTAGGCACTAGCAATTTTGTAACCACATGATTAGAATCTAGCTTAATAAATTTTTGGTAACCATTTATGCATAAGCCTGACTTGTTTTCTCTGGTTTACTGTAAAGCAGCCAACACAATTAAAGAACCTCAGCCATTTTGGCTCTAAAGCCTGGCCATTAGGTGAGAGTACTAAGAGCCTAGCGTTGAGTTGTGCCGCCTCCACGGGGCAAACTCTTGGGGCACCTGTCAGTCAATCCTGGCTGCCCGCTGCGAAGGAGCTCTGAGCTCTAGCAGTTAAAGTCACGGGTGTGGAGAGGCTCTTAGTGCTGCCATTGGGGCACCTGTCAGTCAGTATTGACTGCCCGCTGCGAAGGAGCTCTGAGCTCTAGCAGTTAAAGTCACGGGTGGTTAGGACCTTGGGGCATCCGTCAGCCTAGCCCGGGCTGCCCGCCGCGAAGGGACAGTGCGTCCTAGCGGTTAAAGTCACGGATGGTATAAACGGGCATAGCTGGCACCTCACCAAACATCCTTGGTCGTCGGCTAACACCCTGGCAGAAACCAGCATACAGACACAGACCCTTTGTTTCTCTCCCTCCTCCCAGCTTTTGAAAGTATCTTGTCTCCTCATTAGTCATTTTGGTCAGGTGCCAGCAAGGTTACCTTTAGCTTCTTAACCCTTTCCAGGTGAGAGGAGCTTTCCCCTGTCCAGGGGGGATTTCAAAGGGGTTTACCCTTCCCTTTATATTTATGACAAACCTCTAGGATATATCAAGCTGTCTTCTAAACAGCACCACCTGACTGAATCATAACTTAAAGAAAATAAAGAATATCAGTAAAGGCAACCAAGGAACACATGTTGGAACAAACTTCAGTAAATAAGCTTATTCTTCATCAGTAATGGAAGAGTCTGGCTATGAGTTTCATCAGCACCGCCAAAGAATCATGAAACAAGCTGCAGATTTCTGATACCTTCCAAAATGTCCTTGGTTAGTCTCAATGATATAGGATCCTAGAAATGTTAAATCTATCTTTGACTGACAGCTCACTCTACTGGTTCTTCCTATCTAAATTTAAACTCGAGACAGATCTCCAAGATCAAAGACTGGTAGGGAGCTAATAAAATTTATTTTGTAATGTAACATCTGATTTTAATCTTTCACTATTTTATCTGTTTAACCTTTCCAACATGTGGAA
This sequence comes from Lepidochelys kempii, assembly GCF_965140285.1. Classification (NCBI taxonomy): domain Eukaryota; kingdom Metazoa; phylum Chordata; order Testudines; family Cheloniidae; genus Lepidochelys; species Lepidochelys kempii. Next base: position 89,071,562 of record NC_136380.1, read on the forward strand.
AGTGAGGCTCTATTTTTCTTTGTAGAGAAGGTATAGTCATGTGAATCTATCATTCCATTAACAACTGTGCTGCACAGCTTCCCAGAGCTTGAGCAGGTCGTATTCTGTCGCTCAATAGAATTAAGAATGAATCATTTTACTTCAGGATTCTTTGGTGGTCTGGAGTGTTCTCTTTGTTTCTTTGTTTGGTTGGGGATAATATGGAGGAGTCCTATGCTGGAGACTGTCAACATTAAATAGCTCAACAGGCTTTAGTTTCCATCTGAAGTGCTTATAAGCAATTGACTGATATGAAATTTCAGGCAATCCCTTTAGTTTATTAACCACTATTTTGCAAAATGGAAAGTGAAAGTATACCACGCGAAATCACACAGAGCAGTAGCTAACTACGAGCAAATATGTCTGTAAATTATGTTCATATAAATCTGCAGCTATCTCATTTTCTCAGGTCCCTTCCTTGGCTGGGCAATAGATAACAGGTTCTTTGTTCTGAGCAGGTTTAAGAAATGATAATCATGCTTGTAAGCTGTCACTTAAAAAAATGCCTAGACAGCAAATGGCTTTTCCCTTGGACAGTAGGGGTGGGATATGACTTCCCTGATATTTGGCCAGAGCCTAAATACTACTTTGAGGGGCACCTTAGACATGATGTTGGGTGGTGTCAGAAATGTCCAATTTCTGAAGAGAATGATTAACTACAAGCTTCCAGAAGCCTTCGGTATTTCTAGTCTTGAAGGGTATGTCTACACTGAAGCTCCAGGTGTACTTTTGAGCTCAGGTAGACATACCCACGCTAGCTCTGACTGAACTTGCATGCTAAAAAATGAAGAGTAGCGAAGGTTGCATGAGCAGTGGGAGGGGCTAGCCATCAGAGTACATACCTAGGGTCTCAGATGAGATTGTATTCGGGAAGCTAACTCCTTCACTGCTCGTGCCAGTGCAGCTATGCTTCTATTTTTAGTGTGCTACCTCCATCAGAGCTAGTGTGGGTATGTCTATCCAAGCTGGAAATTACAACTCTGCTTCCAGCATACACATGCTGAAAGAGTGGCCATGTAAAGCAATAGGCAATAGACCAGCCTCAGGGAATAAAAATCCCTTTCCTCAAGGCTGGCTTTATTAACTCAAAAAAGATTCCAAAATGGGATCAAAGTAACAGAACAGTTGATCACAGCCAACAGATGCCTTTCCAATTTTCAGGAAGCGGGGATGGGTAAAGGACATACCCTTTGCTTAAGGAGCCTCCCTTGCAACATCTTCCCCTTTCTTTTATAGCCCCACCTGACTCCAGGTGACAGGTTTCCATTCATGAATTGCATGCACAGATAGGTACTTTCCTGCAGCCTGGACTTATGTCTCTAGAGAGGGGTGGGGTTTAGGGCACACCTCAGGATCTCCCCTTGGCTAGCTTTGGTGGATCCTCACCTAACATGCAGGCTTTTGTGGATTTCATTCCTGACCCTATTTGTTATATGGGGAGTCTAGGTATCTGGCTCAGCTTTATGGATTGTAGTGTTGTTCCTGTGATTCTTTAGGTGCCTTTCATGCTATGATGCTCAGGGTTGCAACCTCTAAGTCCCTTTGTGGATCCCACCCAAAGTTACTTTACCCCTTTACACAAAACCATTAACTGTGCATCCAGCAAGCCATTCTAGTCAATGAGCAGGAGGATGGAGTCAGGGTTCTTCTCACTCCCTGCCCCCTTCCTTCTACTTACTCATATCTGGAAGCATTGGGACACTACCCTCTTCTGTCCCCACTATGGCCAGAATTGTAATCTATTATTACCTCTGCTATCCAGTCTAATCCTGAACCTTTGGTCATCTAGGTATCTCACTGGTTTTATATTAAGCATGTAGAATATTATTATTTTCCTAGTGTGTGCACCATTATCATTACAGATATTTAGTGATTAATTTTAATTAATTAATTAATTAATTGAGCTTAATTTTATTTCTTGAGGGATTGAGTTAGATGCTTAGATGTGAGCCTTGCTCCACACAAGATGTAGGGTAGAGGAGGCACGACCTCCCACCTTATAGGCCAGTGGCAAGAGCACTTACCTGAGAGATGAGAAACCCAAATTTGATTTCTCTGCCCCCACCCTCACCAGAGGGAGAGGAAGGATTTCAACAGGGGTTGCCTACCTCCCAGAATTCCTCTGAGTCTCAATGGGTTCTCTGCTTTGCTCCTGGGGCACTGCTCCATGTACCATGCAGATTGTAAAATTGTGAGTGTAGTTGTTACAGGTTATATGAAGAAATGACTACAGTCCACTTGTAATGGCTTTCCCCCTGTAGCCAAAAGACCCATACATTCAAAAGATTTGTCACTCTTGAGTCTAGCCAATCTGCTTTTCACAAAGACCACTTGTTTTGTGTGTCAGATCAAAAAGAGTGCTACTTCAGAACTGGCATCTGGAGCTCTACCAATTATTTTGCAGACAGCATTGAAAGGTGAGGAATGCCAGGATGATACTGCCACTACAGTGCAACCCTGTTTATCTTTAGTTAAGCACCAGTAATCACAGCTGCTTTATTTCCTTTCTGACTCCTTTTCCTTTTCAAGTACCTCCTTATAAGTTATCAGCCGACAAAGTTGTTTTTTTTAAATTAACATTTTCTTCTTTGCATATTTCTCCACTACTCTAAGTACCACATAGTTCAAAAGAGTCTAAATCAAACCCAGATCTATAATGCATGCAAATCAAAGATTATTGTCCCATATTTTAAAAACAAAACACGAAGTCTAGAAAAGAATGTTTCAGTAGTACAACTGAGTTAAACATTTCTCTTTAAATACAAGAGTTATTCTAACGTCATAAAAAAGAGTATTTTAATTAAGACTATTGTGTGCAAATATAAATGGCCAGTTACTAAACTGGTGTTAATAGATGTACTTCCACTGAAGTCAATGAAGCTATGCTTATGTACTCCCATTGGGTGTCTGGCCCAATAAGTATAAAGTTTGATTGTTCTGTATTGTCATGGCAATATCTGATCAAGCTCGGTGTTAAACTGATAATAGGAGAACTCTTTTTCTAACTGGGTTTCAAGTCACTACCCTGACATTTACTCTTGATTTTGGATAGGTATTTCACAGGGAACTTACTTGCTACCCACCTCAATGCTTGCCAAAATAAGTAGCTTTCTTGCAAAACAAAATACTCTCTTACCAAAATCTTACTAATTGAATGCTAGCAAATATAAATGACTGTAGACAGATTCTTTTCTTTTGACTGGAGAGAGCCTTGAGAATTAGAATTCATTGCTTGTCCCATGTCTCAGATGAATATTCAGGAAAAAGGTAAATCACAAGATTTCACTAAAAGTGTTCAGAACTTTACTTCTATTAATAATACTGCTATTGCCATTCACATTCTAGGAGCTGTAACATAGGGAATTTTAAAAACTGACATCCTTAATAGACAAGTATTATTAGCAATACCTGGAAAAAATAAAAATCTAAATGTACCTTTCAGCTTAGTATGAGCTGACAGTTCAACAGTTTGAAATATTAGCTAAGTGTCATACAGAGAGCTATCTAGTGTATTCTCATTAAAATAAGAAGCAGAACAACCAGCACTTGATCTGAAAAATTGAAATGTCAGGGAAATCATAATCTCTGGTAACAAAACCTTATCATATCCAAAGTAATAGAATTAGAAATGTGTGATTAATATATCTTCTACCTAAGGCTATGTGCATATCCCCTCCTTTTACCCATTGACCTGCTGTCCAATATCACATACAAAACCAATACTTTTGGACTGAGTTTTAGGCACCATTATTTAACATTAAACTCCTTCAAAATTTAATGGCATTAACCTTGAGAGTAAGCAGGGAGGCAGAGAATTAAAACAGTGACAGACTGATCTCTTCCAGTACAAGATTTTGTGTGACAAGCACACTGGATATAACTGCAATATTAATGAACCATGAACAACTATTATTACATTGCAGTCATGCCTGGAGGCTCCATTTAGGAGACGGGTAACCATTGGGGTAGGTCCTCAACGTACAGACAAAAATATGGTCCCTTGCCTTAAATAGCTTCCAGCAGATTTATTTATTAGTTATTTGTGAGGCATTACTGCACACCTTTTGTTGCCTCAGACTATTTATTTGGTTATATTTTTTTAAATTGTGGCTATACAATGTTCGGGATGCAGGATGCATATCAACTTATTGCAATAAAACATGGCTACAATGTAAGATTGATGTTTAATGGTTTGAAGCCTTGCCAGTTATCTTCAAATCCTTCCACAATTAAAACTACCCCACTGTGATACTCTGTACCTTGGAGGAACACCCTACACTGCTATGTTCATCCTTATAATATGATTGCATGGTATCCAATGCAAACTTTCTCATGTAGGGTGTCTTTAGAAGGCTAATGATGCACTAAGCATTGTTATAGTAATATTATAATAATTGTTGTTATAGTAATGTTATAGGTTGTAATTTCATGTATATAGTTATGAGGCTGAAAATGTGTCCTCATGGTTTAAAACAAGCCCAGGCAAAAACTCTCCAAGAGGCAGTTCACACCTCATCAGGGCATGTGTCACAAATATAAAGGGAAGGGTAAACCCCTTTGAAATCCCTCCTGGCCAGGGGAAAGCTCCTCTCACCTGTAAAGGGTTAAGAAGCTAAAGGTAACCTTGCTGGCACCTGACCAAAATGACCAATGAGGAGACAAGATACTTTCAAAAGCTGGGAGGAGGGAGAGAAACAAAGGGTCTGTGTCTGTCTGTAGTTTTCTTTGCCGGGGACAGACCAGGAATGGAGTCTTAGAACTTTTAGTAAGTAATCTAGCTAGGTATGTGTTAGAGTATGATTTCTTTAAATGGCTGAGAAAAGAATTGTGCTGAATAGAATAACTATTTCTGTCTGTGTATCTTTTTTGTAACTTAAGGTTTTGCCTAGAGGGGTTCTCTATGTTTTTGAATCTAATTACCCTGTAAGATATCTACCATCCTGATTTTACAGGGGGATTTATTTCTATTTACTTCTATTTTTTATTAAAAGTCTTCTTGTAAAACACTGAATGCTTTTTCATTGTTCTCAGATCCAAGGGTTTGGGTCTGTGGTCACCTATGCAAATTGGTGAGGCTTTTTATCCAACATTTCCCAGGAAAGGGGGGGTGCAAGTGTTGGGAGGATTGTTCATTGTTCTTAAGATCCAAGGGTTTGGGTCTGTGGTCACCTATGCAAATTGGTGAGGCTTTTTACCAAACCTTGTCCAGGAAGTGGGGTGCAAGGTTTTGGGAAGTATTTTGGGGGGAAGGACGCGTCCAAACAGCTCTTCCCCAGTAACCAGTATTAGTTTGGTGGTGGTAGCGGCCAGTCCAAGGAGAACAGGTGGAATATTTTGTACCTTGGGGAAGTTTTGACCTAAGCTGGTAAAGATAAGCTTAGGAGGTTTTTCATGCAGGTCCCCACATCTGTACCCTAGAGTTCAGAGTGGGGGAGGAACCTTGACAGCATGTATGGGACAAACCCAGCCCAGCCTCATAGGAACAAAGGACACTGACCTAGGCACCAAAAAAAGGATCTGTTGGACTCTCGAGTGAGTCACCCCCGTTCCTCTGGTCATTTTGGGACTACAATGAGGTAATGCTCATATCATACATATAAAGGGAAGGGTAACAACCTTCATGTATGCAGTAACATAAAATCCCTCCTGGTGAGAGGTACACAATCACTTACCTGTAAGGGGATAATCAGTTCAATTAACCTAGTAGGCACCTGACCAGAAGAACCAATGGGGAAAGAAGATACTTTCAAATCTGGGCAGAGGAAGATTTTGTTTGTGCTCTCTTTGTTTGTTCCCTCTCAGGACAGAGAGAGAGAGACAAAGCAGGTAAACCAGCTCCTGAAAAGATATCTGAAATGAAACATGTAAAGTTACAGAAAGTGTAAGTAAAGGCAAGGAAATGCATTAGATTATCTTTTGTTTTAGCTTGTGAATTTTCCCTATGCTAAGAGGTAGTTTTATTCCTGTTTTTTTGTAACTGTGAAGTTAAGTACAGAGGGGAGTCCTCTGTGTTTTACATCTTTTATTACCCTGTAAAGTTACCTTTCATCCTGATTTTGCAGGTGTGGTTCTTTTTCTTTTTTTCTTTATAATAAAGTTCTTCTTTTAAGAGCCTGATTGATTTTTCGTGTCCTAAAAAATTAAAAGGTTTGGTCTGTGCTCACTTTGTTAACCTATTGGTTAGTATATTATTCTCAAGCCTACCCAGGAAAGGGGGAAAAGGGGCTTGTGAAGCAGAAGGGAGGGGGGAGTGTTGAACTGGGAATGTGGCAGGGGAGTTTCACTGGGGATGGGATATCTGAAAGCCTGTAACCTGAGTCAGGAGGGGGATGGGGAGGTAACACCTCTGCCCAGGAACCTGGACAAAGGCTGCAGGAGAGAGCCTGCTGCGGGGGGGAGGGTTGGTTTCAGTTGGCTGCTGGGTGGTGGAATGCAGGGAACCCCAGTGCTGGGGTATAACTCCCTGCCCCCCAGAAGGACTTGACTGAGGGGTCCTGGTTGTACCCACAAGCTCTGTTTTAGACTGTGTTCCTATTGTCCAATAAACCTTCCACTTTATTGGCTGGCTGAGAGTCACAGTGAATCCCAGGAAGAGGGGTGCAGGCCCCAGACTCCCCCACACTCTGTGACAGGGCTTTGGGGGATATTTTGGGTAAATAGGAACTCCAAGTCGTCCTTTTCCTGAATCTTTGTCTAAATCACTTGGTGGTTGCAGCAATACCATCCTAGGACAAGAAAAGGATTTGTGTCTTGGGAAGTTTTTAACCTAAGCTGGTAAAAATAAGCTGAAGGGGTCTTTCATGCGGGTCCCCACATCTGTACCACAGAGTTCAGAGTGGGGAAGGAATCCTGATAGTTCACCTGACTCTGGGGGGGCGGGTGGGTGGACAAAGCCAAGAGGGAAGAAAGAACATGATAAAAGGGAGAGATGTTTGCCATGTTCGCTCTCTCTCTTCCACCTCCATCTCCAGACATCACCACCAAGTGACTGAGGAGCTGATCAAAGGGGAGAGCCTGGCTGAAGATCAAACCGCCAGCCTGTGGTGAGAAGCATTTAAGTTTGTAAGGGCATTGAAAGTGTTAAGATCAACTTAGAATGCCTTTTGCTTTTATTTCATTTGACCAAATCTAACTTGTTGTGATTTGACTTATAATCACTTAAAATCAACCTGTTGTAATTAATAAATTTGTTTGTTTATTCTACCTGAAGCAATGTGTTTGGTTTGAAATGTATCAGAGACTCCACTTGGGATAACAAGCCTGGTGCATATCAATTTCTTTATTAAACTGACAAGCTCATATAAGCTTGCAGCAACTAGTGAGCATAACTGGACACTGCAAGACAGAGGTTCCTGGGGTTGTGTCTGGGACCAGAGATATTGGTTAGTGTCATTTGGTTACACAATACAAGACAGATGTTGTGTGTAAACAGCCCAGGAGTGGGACGGGGGGCGGGGGGGGTCTCACAGCAGAGCAGGGTAAGGCTGGCTCCCAGAGCCAGACCTAGCAGATCACTGGTCCAGATAACACCAGGGGAAAGTCACACCCACAACCCACTGTCTGGTGTGATCATCATGGAGCCTTATTCGATCCCCACTGAGGTCAGTAGGATGCTCATTTACTTCAGTAAGAGTTCTGCCCAGAGCAATCTGCCATCTGACAGTGGCTAGGAAGGTGGTGAGCTGGGCTGCTATTGACTGAGATACAGCTACTAACCAGAGTCAGTACTCAAAGTACTTGATATTATTATTTCATCCTCTGTTCCCTCTGCCCACTTGTTAATCAGGCATATCTGTTTTTCCTTTCTTCTCCCACTGGTAAAACCGGAGATTAGAATTGAAGGAATCTGGTGGCTTGCAAATGGTACATATATAACTCATACACCTTCTGGGTGTGGTGTTCTGTCCCATCTCGTGGCTCTGAGACCACTGAGAGAGAGAGAGAGAAAGAGAGAGTGTTAAATGAGTCTGCACTACAGCCTTAGCTAACAGGCAGTTGGCTTTTAGCTCATGTGGTAGAGGCTCATGCACTAAGCTCCAGAGGTACCAGGTTCAATCCTGACAATGACGATGACCGCGGTCTGTTGGTGTTACACATACAGTAGTCACATTAGATTATTTCAAAATAAATACTAAAAAGGCCTATTCTAAGCCTACTATAGCTAAACAATATATTTAGGGGATGCATGGAGATTAGGGTTGACATTGTTAAAGCAAAGTTCTACTATAATACAAATGTAGAGAATGAATATTAATAAACTCTAAAGAGAATTATATTATGCTTTCATACATATATTGCTAAATATTAGAATGCATGAATGGAACCAAAACCAGCCCCATGTCTGTGAAACATTTCAATAACCTGCTCAGAGTTTTAATGATAAGAAATGCACACACACAAACTTGAGTTTTGGAAAGGGCAATGTGTAGGGTTTAGGTAGAAGCCACCTATTATTTATTTTGGTCTGACTTCTTTCCTCTGGAGAGAAATTCTGTCCAGTGGGAAATTCTGATATTTAAATATTTGTTTTAGTCTAAGTCAGGATGAAAAGCAGAACTAACACATCATTAAGGTTTTGAATCACTGACTAATCATTACTGACAGCTCTCAGTTTAATATGTTCTAAAGGGGGCATTTATTTCCACTGCTGCATCATGCTCACTTACAATTACTGCTCTCTTGCACTGTCTTTTAGCTTTCAAATACTTCATCTGTGATGTGGTAATAAATGCAACCCTCTAAAAGCATTATAAGCCAGCAGTGACACTGGGGAATGGGTCTGAAATGAAAATTCAAGTAGATAAATAAATGAACAATATAATTGAAATTGGTGGGAGGTTAATGTACTTCACATGAAGCAGGCACATGCTATATGCTTCAGAAAACATTGGTGGGCGCAAAAGGGAGCAGCTGCTGGGTGATAGTTGTAATGAGAAGTGTTGCAATGGCAAGAAGATTTAATTGCTCTCCTAGGGTTTGAGACTGCCAGATCCAGGAGCTGTTCAGCATCTTGAAAGATAGATCCTTTAGTTGGGTTTGATTAGTGGCACTTCAGGAGCCTCTCTAGATAAATGCAAAGTATTCTGTTAGTGGAGGGAGAAGTTGCTGTTTGTAATATACTTGCTGCTATTGCTTGATTGCTGTGGGGCTATTGCTGCAAGAATTTCAACCCCTCTTTGTGCTTTATATGACCCCTCTATCTAAGTAAAATTAAAGGTAATTTCTTGGAGATCATCTTGGTCCTGTTCCGTTTTAATTTGTCATCATTAGCCATTTCATCTTTGATTGTAGACCGCTACAAAGAGTGCCCAATCAAGACTATAATGGGTCTCTTAAGAGTCACACTATTATTAGTAACCTGTAGTTACTACTGTCATCTTAAGGGGGAAAGAAACCTTGAACTTATGCGCACTCTGGAATGCTTATATAACCCTGACAGCAAAACATATTTTCTCTAAAAGTATATTAGTGTTATCAAGAAATACATCTAGCTTCCTAGCAATACAAAATCATTACAACATATTTCAGAATTACAAAATGTTTCATCGGTACTTTGGAATAATGAGTGGGGAAGAGGGTAAATAGAACTCATTGGTAAGGTTTAGATATTTTTTGGGGGTAAGCTTTTCTGTTCTGCAAGAATCTCCAGTCATCTTGGTTTTGGAGGGAAGAGGGCTGAGTGATGATTCTGGAATGAGGAGGGAGGGACAATGTTTTGCAATGCCTCTCTTCTGTGGTGTTTGAGTCCACAATCAAGTTATCTAGTGGGGTGACATTTGTCTGCCTCAGAAAACTGAATTCTCATAGGGAACAATGTGTGTTTTCATTCCCCCAACTCACATCCCTCTCTTGCACCACCTCACATCAAACACAGACTAGACGCATTTAAAAATAGAAACATGTAATATATCATAACAGTTCAACACTTCTACCCTATAAAAATGACAGATTTCCAGTAGTAATATACACTCCCTTTCATAAAGCTAGGGACAATCTAACATGCACTGCTGTGGCTCCCCTCTCCTGCTCTGCATAACTGCCTATTTTGAGCATGGTGTGGTGGAACAGGAGCTTCGCACTACGCTTCTTTCTTCCCTGTTTCTGCCCCCTCTCTCCCAACAGGGCAGGGAGTGCATAGAGAAGAGAAGGAAATGGGAGAAAAAATAGCTCCACCCCAGCTGACCAGGGAGAGATATTTTCCAGATTTAAAAATAAAATTTCCCCCCCGCCCCATTTGGTAAAGTGAACATAGGGGAACTTCTGAGAGGAAAACTTTAGTCATAATTTTCCCACTGAAGATATGACTATTTTATTTCACAGGACAAAACTAAAGGATTTATTCCTTGTGGATACACAGTAGTCCATGCCTGCTATAGTGGATCTTGTCAGTCTGATGTACAATTTCAGGATTTCCATCCCAGTATTTTGAGTTGTTGGACAGGGATAGTCTTTAAGGAAGCTAAAACTCAGTATAAGAGGTAGAATTCCTCATGTCTTTAGACCTTATTGGTGAATAGTAGAGTCTGTGTTTTACACATTACTGCATTAGTTCTTTGTTAAAATATATAAAAGGTTCATTTGTTTCAAAGTGATTAGGAGTAAGCTGTTAAACCCCCCCCCCCAAAAAAAAACAAAACAGAGGAAGCATTTGGAACTTCTAACAGAATCCAACTATGCATGTATTGATGGGCTTCTCACAGGCCTATTCTGAGCAAGATATAGACTTAACAATAGTCCTGAATTGGCCAGCACCATACATTTTGCCTTTTATCTGAAAAACTTCTTTGCATTTCTTCAAATGACTTTTTTTTTCCTATAGGAATCCCACCACTACCACTTCCAACCCCTGCTTCAGCTCTTTAGGCTGCCCATTCTGAGGATTTGTCACAAATAAAAAAATCTACCAATTTTAGTAACTTCACATAAGGAAAGTTCACAATATGGGAAAAGGAAATATATCCACCAGAGACACCACATCACACCTAGGAGCACAAGCTGCTCCTCGTTCCATTTGGACAAACATGTGAAATGGAATCGTGCCTGCCTTTTGTAATGCTTACTATTAAAGGGAGATATGGCCTTTTGCCAAAGCCCACTCAAGCCAATGGAAATATCTTCATTGCCTTAGATGAACATTGGAACAGATACCTAGGATGACTTGTAGGTAAGGTAAGAGCAAGCAAGATCAGATTTCATAATGAATTCAGGGGAGGTAGTTTGAATAGTGAGCCCTAAAGGCGACAACATAGGGAATGTTTTAGAATTTTTCTCTCAAGCCTTCAACTAGGAACAAAGCTATATTTTGTTTTAACCCTAAATGTAGTTCTAACCTGACTATGGACCCTTTCCTATTCTAGTGGGATCAACAAGTTTCACTATTGACATCAATAGGAGCAGGCCCATTATCTGAATTGGATCCAATCCCTACATTGGATCTTCACACAATGAAAACAATGTGCATAGACTCAAGTGAAACCTACCTGACAAACTTGCCACAGGATGTTCCCTCTGTTCTATTGTATGGAAAGCCAGGGATAACTCTATGTTAAGATTAGATTCACTTTTCAAAATAGAGCTAAATAAAAATTGATTTCCATGTTCATATTTTCTCAGTGTTTCCAGATCAAATAGTCTTGGTTCACAAGTAATAAGTAGAGATGGTCAAAAGTTTCCCTACTGAGCAGCTTTTCATTGAAGAATACTGATTTGAAAATAGTAGAAGTTTTTGTGGCACTATCAATTTAGTCAAAATTTGATGAAAAATTATAGAAACAGAAAATGTCAAAACATTTAACTTAAACTTTTCTGTATAATATACATTTAAAATAAAGTATTTTGACCTTGTCAAAATGAAGCACTTCTGTAAAGTTGTTTTGATGTATCTTTTTTTAAAATTTTCATTCCATGGGAAATTTCAATTTTTTAACTTTTTTTTCCGATTTGGGATGAAAGGAAATTTCTAAAAGAAAGAATTTCCCATGGAACAGAAATTCCAAGTTTTTACCAGCTCTAATAAGAATTTTCTTCTAATTGTTAGTCCTGAAAACTCTACCTGGAACTTGAGAGTTAAGCTTTCCACTGCCACTAGAATTGTTATTGAATAAAAACTAGCAATGATACCAGGGTGTTCAGCTCCCTTAAATTCTATTTTCTTGAATTCAAGTAAATAGACCTTGAAGTCCCTCCGTATGTCCCATGGTTAGCCCATCTATGTTGGTATTGGAGGTGAAGGGGTATGAATCATTGAAAAAGAAGGGGAAGTGGTAACATTTCTCTTCCACAAAATTGCAATCCAGTGTTGGAATTTTAGACTCATTTTGAAAATATAATGAAGACTATACCATAAAATGTATATGATAATGGGTCTACTCTTTCTGTGATGTGTATACTTCACCATTATGGATAATGAAAGTCACTTATGTGCATGCTAGGTAGAACAGACGGAGAGTTTTAGCTGTAACACTATGTGTTCCACAGAAATCACAAGAACAAAGACAAAAGTATGTGGAATACATAATATCAATAGACAATATGAAGAATTATTAATTTCCTATTTGAAAATATATGTAAATGTAAACAAATACTAAAAAAAGATGCCTATCCATATACTACCCTTGACATAAATTTATGCATTTCAAATTTAAGATATTTTTAAACTCACCACAAAAATTCCTTCCCCCTGAAAATAGTTCCCTGCCCCTTCAATTTTCCTGCATTTTGATCACCTGGGGGAAGAAAGATGAGCAATGACTCAAATGGAGGCATGCCCATTTATACCAGACAAGGATGCATAGTCATACTGAGGCCTGGTCTAAACTGGGTTGCGGGGGTGTGTGTGTAGGGGACGATCTAATTTATGCAACTTCAGCTACATGAATAAAGTAGCTGAAGTTGATGTAATTAGATCTACTCACTGCGGTGTCTTCACTGTGGTGAGTCGACCGCTGATGCTCCCACATCGACTCCGCCTGCACCTCTCGTTCCAGTGGAGTACCAGAGTCGATGAGAGAGCGCTCGGCAGTCAATTTATCGCATCTAGCCAGATGAAATAAATCGACCCTCGCTGGACTAATTGCTGCCAATCAATTCTGCTGGTAATGTAGACAAGATATTAGACTCCAATTTACAGAAGTCGGAATTCTGTCACTTCACTCCAAGAGATTATCATTGGAATAAGGTCCTCTCAAGGTGAATAAATTTGACAAAATCTGGCCCAAGAACATAAAGTTTAGGAGATCAGTGTAGTGATACAGGTATTAAAATGTTTGTATCTGTCTCATTCAAATTAATAATATTGACATAACATTAATTTTAAATCAGATTGAATGTGAATTATCTGTTAAGCCATAGAATCATAGAATATGAGGGTTGGCAGGGACCTCAGGAGGTCATCTAGTCCAGCCCCCTGCTCAAAGCAGGACCAAAGTCATGTTCTAAAAGAAGAGAAAGTGGTTGAAGCATCTAGCATTTCTCCTGTACTAGTAACTTTAGATTCAGGCAGTAGCTCATTTTTTATTATTCCTTTTGACAACTTGAATAATAAAATGTTACTTTTGACCTTTTCCATAAACAATGACAAAGAGAGAGGAGTATGGGCTATTTAGCTTTTCTTTTCAGTTGGTATATCTCAGTGATTTTAGTTGGTCAAAAATGTAAAACAATTCATGTTCTTAGATTTTGTAGTAATATATAAAAGAATAGCAATCACTTTGGGGAAAGTAAGAACAAGTTAGTCATGTTTAATGAATGTTATGAAGAAATAAATCTTGTGGATGGTGACATTTCTTTGCTTTCTCTGGCCATTTTTATATTTTACAGAGTTTAATACCCATAGAAAACTATCCGTTTCAGCTATTCAGTAGTAATTTTCAAACTAACAACTTCTGCTGCACAGTATCAAATTGCAGTGGGAGAATATTACGTCTGAATAGACTAAAGTGCTATAGAGAATTTCATTATTCTCTACCTACAAGCAATGCCTTTGCTTTAGATACAGAACATAATTTCCCATGCTATTTACACAGCATGGGATGAAAACATTTCTGGGATGAATAGAGATTGTTAGAATATTTATTTAGTAACATAACAAAGTGTGTAGCATATATTATCCATTAAAAACAACTTCCTGTCCACTATGGACAGAAAACTTATAATTTAAACCTTGAATGTTGTTTTCTCTTAGACAAATCCACTATGACCAATTTCATGTTTGCTACAAAACTGGATGGTCAGTTCAGGTTGGTCCAGTTTGCAGACTCCTGTATGTCAAAATTAAGGGCAGCAAACATTCCAAGAAATAACTCCAGTAGCACAGATTACTCCCCCACTATGCACAGTGCAGAAAACAGTGAGTCATCATTGCTTTTCCACCAAATCTAGAAGGTTAGTCTTAGCTTCTTTGACGGTAAGAGTCAAGCCCAACCTTTGACATCTGTTTTCCTTACATCTGGGCTACTTGTGGCTATAGTTAAGTGCTTCCAATGCTCTTAATTTTATTGTAAATCTCACAATCTTTGATGTTTAATTTAAAGCCCCAGCGCCCGGGCTCAAGTAGTTAAGTGCAAATCACAGGGTTATTTTTGTTTGTTTTTAAAATTCCTAGCTCATGGTTGTGGGAGAAAGTTTGAGAACTCAAACCCAGTGAGGCTTGAAGCTCCAATCCAAAACAAAAAACGAAAACCACAGATGGCAACTAATACACTTTTAAAAATACATTTATTTTATTTGGTTTTTTTATTTTGTTGGGGTTTTTAATTTTTGTTTTATTTTATTTAGGCCTGACTCATAGTTTCTAAGTGCTTGAGCCTGGCAATGCTGCTACATGTCCCCTTGCAGGCTTTACTTGAGCACTGGAGTAGGAGCAAAGGAATACGTTTGTGTAGCATCTGCATACTCCTTCCCCACCTCTTCTGTACACAATAGCAACTTCTAGCAATGGGACAGGGAGTCGAGGGGGGAAGGAGCGTGTATGGGGGGTGGGGTGGGTGTAGGACCAGTAGCAGATGCTCTTTTCTGTATGCACACAGAAAGAAGGAAGCAGGAAGAGGGTGAAATACCTCAAAGGTATATCTAAGGGTATCTTACACTGCAGCTTGGAGCATTCTTCCCAGTGCAGGTAGACAGACATGCACTAATTCCACTCAAGCAAATATGCTAAAAATAGCAGCATCTTTGGGTAGCACAGTCAAAGGCTTGAACTAGCCACCTGAGTACATACCTGGGGGTCCAGGCGGGTTTGTCCTTAGCTGGCTAGATAGCCTGAGCTGCTGCCTACAATACCCCACCCACATTGCTACTCATAGGGCTTGTCTACACTGGTAATTTACAGCGCTGCAACTTCTCGCTCAGGGGTATGAAAAACACACACCCCTGAGTGCAACAAGTTTCAGTGCTGTAAAGCGCTAGCGTAAACAGTGCGCCAGGGCTGGGAGCCATGCTCCCAGAGCTAGTAGCTACACCTCTCGCGGAGGTGGGTTTTTTAGAGCATTGTGGGAGAGCTCTCTCCCAGCCTCTGCCGTGGCTACACAAGCCACATTAAAGCACTGCCGCGGCAGTGCTACATTGGCAATGCTAAAGACTAGCCCTTAGTGTACTCAGACAGAGCTAGTATGTTTCTGCCTACTTGAGGTGGGAAACACACTCCAGGCTGCAGTGGAACTGTACCAGCGTAAATGTACTCACAATGTTTCTTCACCTCGACGGCACAGTTTATGTACCACACCTCTTGCTCAAGGCTATGCCTAAAAGGTATAATCTAGCATTCTCTGTCAAGGGATGTGATTTAATTAGGTTGCAATTTTATTAATTTAAATTAACCTGGGAATTAACCAGCAATAACTGACAGTGCAGGTCAAAATTCCTTCCTTAATCATTTCCACCCGGTGGAGGGCTACCATCAGCCACCATCCTTTCAGCAATGGTTCCCAGCATTTTGCTGGGACCCAACTGCTCTCTCCTTTGAACAAGGGTTAAGGACCTGTGTAATGGTGGTTGTCTTCTCACTGAACCAGACATTAGGCATCCCAATCCCATTCCCCACTTTCTTTGGGTGATGCCTTCCGCTGAATCCACTTCCAATTCAAGTTCATCTGGGAATGAGTATCTGTAGTGGACATCTGCCACCAGCAGTTAGGTTGGTTGCCTCCCACGCTTCAAGCCAGGCTCCCAGGTGGGTGACAATTTCTTCCTTAACACCCAAAAATATATCTGTGCCCCACTTGGAGAGATGTACCATATAGTCCATGAATAACTAAGTTATCATACATGATTTTTGTGGTGGGCAGTTACTGATCCTTCCCATTCCCGATGATTCACACATCTTCTGGCCTAGTTCACCTATAGAGGTCTGGCAGCTCCCTACCAAATGCTCCATTGAAACATTTCAGACCAATTTACCTTGGAAAAAGGTCCTAAGCCTGCTCTAACTGTATGGTTTCATGATTGTCAATCCCCTAACAAATTGACATTTATTTTTCAGCCAGGTGTAAAATAAGTAGTCCAGAGGGATGCTTCCTGGCTGCCAAAGAGTATAAGGTAGTCCCTGAACATAGTTCTCTTTTCATGCCAACTCTATTTTCCCTTTAGTAAAATTCAGAGTAACTTCGCCACCGAGGCACATCTGTGGACCTCCAGAGAAACTGGCAATCCATCTGTGGCCCTGATGCCCAGAGAGCGAAACTTCGGCTCTCATGACCTGTTCCCTTGATCCCCATGATGGTCCTTTCCATGCCAACTCAACGTTGCCTCTCCACTGAGGCCCACCACTAAGCTGCCAGTGGAAGTTGGCCACCTGCCTATCAGCCAGAAGCACAATATTATGTCTGCACTTATAGTTCTCCATTTTATAGGGACAGTCCTGATATTCAGGGGTTTGTCTTATAGGCAGCTATTACCCCTCACCCCTTTTTCACACTTGCTGTCTGGTCACCCTACATTATGACACAGTGACAAGATCTTGAAGGAAGAGTTAATTACCCTCACCAACAGGGACATCCATGCCCTTGTATGCACTTGGATGATACCAAAGAATACATGATCCATTAGACTCACATCCCCAGCATAGCTTAAAACAGAACAACTCCAGTCACCCCCCACCCCCCAAAATGGGATCCCAGTTCAGCAGAGGAACCCCAATGGTACACATATTTGACATTGCCAAAGTACTTTCTATATCTTCCTTTGCTGAATCCCTTATTAGCCCTGATGGAGCTCATTTATCCAATGGCCATGACATCACCCCTGTCTTCCAGTAGATTTGAGTAAATTCCTCCACACCCCTAATGTACACCTGAATGTGCAAGGTGCCAATTACTCTGCACTTAAACAAAACTGGTCCTAGAATCAAGGCTGAAGAAGTTGAGCTCATTCAGGTGCAGCTAGTCTTTGGCTCCCAGCACCAACTCTCACATTCTGCCTACCTCATACTTTGGGTGACCCAAAGAGTTGTCAGTTACCAACATTCTGTATATTCAGTAATCCTCTTTCTATTAAAAAGCCACACCAAAAAGATCCTCCTAAACACTGTGAATAAGCCTAACGTAACAAGCTTGTAGACTCATGAAATGAAAGAAATCCAAAATTATTTACGATAAATATTTACATGCTCAGAGATTTTAGGGCTGGGAAAGGACTACTTAATCCATCCCATGTTTCACTGCAGGATCATGTTCCTAATCCTACTGAATCCCAGTTAATTCTGTTTAGTTTTGCTTTGAGTACTTCAAAAATCTGCTTCTGCAGTCTTCCTAAATGCAAAGGTCCCACTGAAGTCAGGCATTGTCTAAAGACAACAATCTGTCTTCCTAGTGAGCACAAATATTTGTAATAAAAAATAAATATAAAGTGAGCCCTGTACACTTTGTATTGTGTTGTAATTGAAATCAATATATTTGAAAATGTAGAAAAGCGTCCAAAAATATTCAATAAATTTCAGTTGGTATTCTATTGTTTAACAGTGCAATTAAAACTGTGATTAATCTTGATTTTTTTTTTTAGTTAATTATGTGAGTTAACTGCGATTAATCAACAGCCCTAATATATATTACACATACAACCACACACACTAAAATGGCAAGGATATTGGTAATACCTCTTTGTGCAAAGATAAGTTATAACCTTCACCATCCTATGCATAGTAACTGCTTAAACATTCCATTATGTCAGTTGTGATTCTTTAAACCAAAACAATTTCATATTCATGTGCAATTTATTTTCTGCTATGGAGCCTTATTCCCTACTGACCTGCACTTTTGTCAGTCATTTAAACCTGTGAAAAATTGGGTGTAATGCTACTTTTTATGATTTGGTAGCATTTTACAGCCATTTTGCATAGGTGTTAAATGATTACACAAAATGCCGGGCAGTGGAGAATCCATCTTCTACTTTCTGCTGGCATTATGAAGCATTCAACTACAGACTTATAACAGGTATCTTATAACTAAGATAGATATAGAATTGCATAAGTACTCTTCCTAACTTGAGATTTGACATTAATTATGGAGCTGACTTTCCCCTAAAATATCATGTCATTTTTCAAAGATGTTAAAAACTGCATTTAGAACTAATTTATTCAGTAAAATTCAGAGTAAATTTATTGATTTCAATGAAACTACTAGTCTAACTCATAGTGAAATTAGGTCTTTTCCTGGACAATTTTAAGAATTTTCAAGTCTGGGAGCCTTATCTTAATTTTATAGTGTGCCCATTCTGGATCCCTACAAATCTAGTGTCATTGGATGACCCAGTAAGATGTCTGTTATGCTTTCCTAAGCCTGGAATAACATTTACATACAAGATGTACAGCTCTTGTAGTTTTAAAGTTTTAAATTTTTTCAAACACTAACATCCACTGCCCTAGAAAGATTAGCCAGGTAATTCATTATAGTTGAAGCTAAAACACTTTGAAAAGTATGTTTTCCTCTGACAAGTTGCCAGAACTTCTCAAGGGTTGGCCAGCAATTACATTTCTCAAGTGTGCTTGAATGTTTAAAATAGTCCATAAATTTATACATTGGATCCATTAGTACAAAAGTCTGACATATATATGTGTTAAAATGTTCTATTACAAGTGGACAGAAATGGTGTTTCTGAAAATGGTTTTCCTTTACACACACCAAAACAGACATGAGGCAAATAAGCTGTAAAGCAAGCTATGCTATGTCCTTGGAAATTGCAGAGACAAATATCTCTGAAGTCTAGATGTAATATCTATGGGATGATGATGCATGTCTACGGAATGTGATACAACTGCTTCTTTTAACAAGAACTGCAAAGAACATTTGCAGTGTAGTGGCTTTAGTGGCTCCTCTCTGTCAGCCTCAGAGGGAGCCCACTCCACCTCACTATGCCACCTAGTGGCTGATAGCAGGGAATGTGCCAATGAGGAGTCTAGGGCCATGGCCCATTGGGGCAGGGCAGGGCAATTAGCAGTCCTCAGGCCAGCTCTCAGGATGGGGTAGACAGAGTCAGGTTCAAGCCCCCTGGGTGGGACAGAACACCACCAGTCTATGGCCCAGCTCTCTGTCTGGGTCAGACAGCAGACAAGCACATGCCATTCAGCCTGAAGTAGGTAGGCTGCCACCCCAGGAGTGGGGCTGACAGCAGGGGGTATGCGGACGTGAGTCCACTGTACTCCACCAGGTCACTTCCCAGGGCCCTAACCAGCTGGGATCCTGCTGAAACACACTCACCAGGTTTCAGCAACACAACCAGACTAATATTTTGTTTTCTTGGATTACTTCCTACCCCAACCTATCCATAGGGCTCCATTGTTCACAGCTCCTCAGCCTCCTCAGGGTACTCAGCAGCTGGGAGTACTAGCAGTTCCCCTCCTTTGGGGTCCTCCTCCAGGGGCAGAGGTTGGCACAGGTTGACCCCTCGTTCAGGGCCAGCAGCAAGTTGGAGGCATCCAGCTTCTTCCCTGGCTCTCACTCAACTGAGCTGGAGGCCCCACCTCTTATGTTTCCTGTTACGTCCCTCTGCTTCCTGCGTGAGGGGCAGGCCTGTCCTAGCTCCACCCACCAGCAGGCAGGGAGTGCTTCCTTCCCGTCAGTCTTGGAGGGAGGCCACTCCACCATGCTACATGAAGTATTAACATAGGATAAGTGAACTTAATTCCTGAATAATTTTTTTTTCCAGTCCCTCATAAAAATTTCAAGCTTCAATTCATGGGAGAAAATTTGTCCAAAAAGTGAAAGTAGTAGTGAACATATTACATTGATATTTCCTCACTGTGCAACTCAGACAGTTTCCAAAGGTTCATTTGATTTAGTGCAGTATAGTGTTCTCTGAAAACAAAAATCAGAAATACGCTTTAGGTGTTCTGGAGATCACTTGAGGCCAAATTCGGATACCCTTTTTTTCAAGTTGAATACTACCTTACTACTAGCATAGTTCCACTGAAATAGATGGTATTACCTGAGATGTAAGGTACTCAGTGATGGTAAAAGATGGCAGAATGGGCACTTTAAGAACTGCAAGAAGGATTAATATTTTGATCATTTCTTGTTAATTGGTAAGTGCTGTTCAAGTCTCCTGTTTAACTATTATTTTAATTTTGGATAGTGAAATTTCTTAACTTTACACATTTCCATCCCAGATGGTAACACAAAAGAAATAAGCTTTTAAGATGTTTAAGTTTATAAGTAAAATTGAAATAAAAACACTGTTTCTCTCAACAGATAATTTCAACTAACAACCACTTTAGATATCTATTTTCCCCATTTTTTGATAGACTAAGCCTCTTTTGATTATAGAACCTTAACAAACATACATAAGGATTAGCAAGTCAGCAGGAAAACAAGTGTGCTCATGTCAAGGTTTCCTTCCCCACTCTGAACTCTGGGGTACAGATGTGGGAACCTGCATGAAAGACCCCCTAAGCCTATTTCTACCAGCTTAGGTTAAAGCTTCCCCAAATACACAAAATTCCTCGTATCTGGGCTTCAGTGTGCTGCCACCACAGACTAAAACCCACTTCATTGATGACATCGTCATCATCTGGACCCATGGGAAGGAGGCCCTTGATGAATTCCACCAGTATTTCTACAATTTCCACCCCACCATCAACCTCAGCCTGGACCACTCCACACAAGAGATTCACTTCCTGGACACTACAGTGCAAATAAGCAATGGTCACAAACACCACCCTATACTGGAAACCTACTGACTGCTATGCTTACTTACATGCCTCCAGCTTTCATCCAGATACAATCACACAATCCATTGTCTACAGCCAAGCTCTAAGGTACAACTGCATTTGCTCTAATCCCTCAGACAGAGACAAACACCTACAAGATCTCTATCAAGCATTCTTAAAACTACAATACCCACCTGGAGAAGTGAAGAAACAGATTGACAGAGCCAGAAGGGTACCCAGAAGTCACCTACTACAGGACAGACCCAACAAATAAAGTAACAAAAACCACTAGCCATCACCTACTGCCCCCATCTAAAACCTCTCCAGCACACTGTCAAGGAACTACAAGCTATACTGAAGGATGATCCCACACTCTCACAGACCTTGCCAGTCCTCGCTTACAGGCAGCCCCCAAACCTGAAGCAAATACTCACCAGCAACCACACACGACACAACAAAAACACTAACCCAGGAACCAATCCCTGGAACAAACCACACTGCCAACTCTGTCTGCATATCTGTTCAAGGGACACCATCACAGGACCTAACCACATCAGACACACCATCAGGGGCTTGTTTACCTGCACATCTATGAATGTGATATATGTTATCATGTGCTAGCAATGCTCCTCTGCCATATACATTGGCCAAACCGGACAGTCTCTACGCAAAAGAATAAATGGACACAAATCAGACATCAAGAATTGTAAAACTCAAAAAACAGTAGGAGAGCGCTTCAATCCCCCTGGACACTCAGTAGCAGACTTAAAAGTAGCGATTCTTAAAAAAAAAAAAAAAAAAAAAACACCTTGAAAAACAGACTTCAATGAGAAACTGCAGAACTGGAATTAATTTGCAAACTGGACACCATCAAATTAGGCCTGAATAAAGACTGGGAGTGGATGGGTCACTTCAAAAAGTAATTTTCCCTCTGTTGATACTCACACCTTGTCAACTGTTCAGAATGGGCGATGTCCACCTTGATTATGTTTTGATTATATTGGCCTTGTTAGCACTGACCTCCCACTTGGTAAGGCAACTCCCATCTTTTCATGTGTTGTAATATATATACACTGCTTTGTATTTTTCACTCCATGCATCTGATGAAGTGTGTTTTAGCCCATGAAAGCTTATGTCCAAATAAATTTGTTAGTCTATAAGGTTCCACAAGGACTCACCGTTGTTTTTGCTGAAACAGACTAACACGGCTACCGCTCTGAAACCTGTCAATTCCTATTTTTCAGTTCACATGGAGCCACACACATTTCAGATCCAAAAGAAAGCAAAAACTTAAAATGCCAAGTTTTACCTGGTTTACATTACTCTAAATTACACATTTGGACTACTGAAGTTACCTGCATAGAGGATACTTAGGGCCTATTTCTTTGCTTTCTCCCATTTTTGTTTTTGAAAGTTATTTATTTTTAATGTATAAAAAGAATCAGATACACTGGTTAGGGAACAGAGCTAGGAATCAGGAGCAGAAGGTTCTTTTCCCATCTGCCACCGTCTTAGAACATAAGAACAGCCATACTGGGTTAGACCAAAAGTCCATCTAGCCCAGTATCCTGTCTTCCGACTGAGGCCAATGCCAGAGGGAATGAACAGAACAGGTCATCATTAAGACAGGTTTCAGAGTAACAGCCGTGTTAGTCTGTATTCACAAAAAGAAAAGGAGTACTTGTGGCACCTTAGAGACCAACCAATTTATTTGAGCATGAGCTTTCGTGAGCTTATAAGCTATTACCAGCAGGACAGTGGGGTGGGAGGAGGTATTGTTTCATATTCTCTGTGTATATATAAAGTCTGCTGCAGTTTCCACGGTATGCATCCGATGAAGTGAGCTGTAGCTCACGAAAGCTCATGCTCAAATAAATTGGTTAGTCTCTAAGGTGCCATAGGTCATCATTAAGTGATCCATTCCCATTTCCAAATTCTGGCAAACAGAAGCTAGGAACACCATCCATGCCCATCCTGGCTAATAGTCATTGAAGGACTTTGGGTGAGTTACAGATGTTTTTACTGGGTAAAATAAAAGTTACTTAAATCAGTGCATGAAAGCTAGGAGTAGTATGGTAAGACTAAGTAGATCTGATCATACTGATGACTCTCTGCATAATTGGTATCAAGGACAAAGTTTTGCTTTTGTCTACAAGACTAGAAATACAACATAAAACTCAGAAGTTCCCTTGTGTATGGGTTTTTGTTTTTTTTAAAGAACTAGTATCCAGGTTGGCAAAAGGATTCTTTACATCCAGCATTAGTAAGTTAATAAAGACAATTTACTGTCCATTTGAATACCATATTAAAATGAAGTTTGAATTATATGGGTAGAAAGTTTAAAAGGTGTAGGGAAACCACCTCCAATAAGGAATATTTCTAATTTTTGTCACAAACAGTTCAGTGAAAAGTTACAGAAAGCTGTAGTTTCTTATCTTAATCATTCTGAATCAACTAATGGTGACTAATAGTGAGCCATATATTGACTCTTAGCCTTTCCAAGCTAATAATGCACTCTAGATATTAACACAGCCTGTCATATATATAAAGGGAAGGGTAACCACCTTTCTGTATACAGAACTATAAAATCCCTCCTGGCCAGAGGCAAAACCCTTTCACCTGTAAAGGGTTAAGAAGCTGAAATAACCTTGCTGGCACCTGACCAAAATGACCAATAAGGATCAAGATACTTTCAGAGCTGGAGGGGGGGAGAAACAAAGGTTCTGTGTGATGTTTTTGCAGGGAACAGAAAAGGATTGGAGTCTTAGAACTTAGTAAGTAATCTAGCTAGATATGTGTTAGATTCTGTTTTGTTTAAATGGCTGATAAAATAAGCTGTGCTGAATGGAATGTATATTCCTGTTTTTGTGTCTTTTTGTAATTTAAGGTTTTGCCTAGAGGGATTCTCTGTTTTTAATCTGATTACCCATCCTGATTTTACAGAGGTGATTCTTTTACTTTTTCTTTCACTAAAATTCTTCTTTTAAGATCCTGATTGCTTTTTCATTGTTCTTAAGATCCAAGGGTTTGGGTCTGTGTTCACCTATGCAAATTGGTGAAGATTTTTATCAAAATCCAGGAAAGGGGGTGTAAGGCTTGGGGGGATGACGTCTCCAAGTGGTCTCTTTCCCTGTTCTTTGTTTAACACGCTTGGTGGTGGCAGCATAGGGTTCAAGGACAAAGCAAAGTTTGTTCCATGGGGAAGTTTTTAACCTAAGCTGGTAAGAATAAGCTTAGCGGGTCTTTCATGCAGGTCCCCACATCTGTACCCTAGAGTTCAGAGTGGGGAAGGAACCTTGACACAGCCTGCAATAACTTTCATACTTTTAATGTTCTGCATTGTGTGATCTCATTCTCTTGGTAGAGTCCAAGGGATTACATATCATTCAGGTTAACACCTTTTTAGCGGGTAATAAAATTCTATTGATCTATTGTACTTTATGGAATTTATTATTTCTGAAGGTTGCAAGAGCACACATAACTGCATTTATTTTTAAAGATGCTATACCAGATGACCTCCCTTCATTCAAATCTGACCAAAAATTAAATCAAAATCACAGTTACTTACAGTAACTAGAGGTTCTTCAAGATGTGTGATCACTATCTATATTCCATAAGTGTATATGCATGTACGTCATGCACCCAAGGCTGGAAATTTTCCACAGCAGTTTCCATTTACCCACACTTCTGCGGTAGCTCCCCTCAGGCTCCTGACCAATGGTATAAAGGCAGTATAGGTCAATGCCTCTCCAGTTCCTTCCCTTACCACAATCCAACTGGATTCAAAACAGAGGGGATGTAGGGCAGGTAATAGAATACAGATAGGGACCACACATCTTGAAGAACCTCTATTTATGGTAAGTAACCTCCATTTCTTCTTTGAGTGATGGTCCCTATGTGTATTCCACACGTACATGACTGGCAAGCAGTGTTCAGATTGGAGGAAGGTGTCAGCAGAGACGCTTGTAGTACTGCAATTCTTACAGCTGCCTCTGCAGTTGCTGTTTGGACGAGAGCATAGTGCAGGGGTTGGCAACCTTCAGGACCTGGCCTATTAGAGTAATCCGCAGGCATGGCCCCCTGCAGTTCCTAGTGGCCGTGGTTCACTGTTCCCGGATAATGGGAGCTGCGGGAGGCGGCAGCCAGCATGTCCCTGGGAACTGCCGGGGGCCATGTCTGCAGATGGTCAACATCAGCAAAACATCTCCAGCCCACCAGCGGCTTACCCTGATGGGCCGCGTGCCAAAGGTTGCCAACCCCTGGTGTAGTGTGTCACAAATGTATGAAAAGAGCTCCAAGTTGCTGCTGTGTAAATGTCCTTCAGCAGAATGTCCAATAGGGGTCATGTGAGGCAGCTTATGCTTACATGGTGTGAGCTGTATTACCCCAGGAAAGGGATTTTTTGCTATTTTGTAGCATTCTAAGTTGCATCCCGAAACCCACTTAGAAATCCTCTGGGCTTGCCTTCAAGATCTTTCTGCTATTGCAATAAAGAGTCTCAGATTTTCTAATGGGTTTGGTTCTTTGCAGGTAGAATGCCAGAGTGTGCCTAATGTCAAGGGAGTGGTGTCTTGTCTTTGGAAGAAGCATGGGGTTTCAGGAAAAATACAGGTAAGGAACTCCATCTTGGGGATAAATTTAAGGTGTAATCTAAGGGAAATCTTCTCTTCATGAATCACTGTAAAGGGATGGTTAGCCATAATGGCTCCTCCTTCTGGTCAAAATGATGGACATTAAGAACACCACCTTCATGGACAGGTTGGTTGTGGCACAAATTGTCATAGATTTGGAGGGCAGACTTCTGAGTATTGAGAGGACAAGGTTAGGGTCTCATTGAGTCATAGGTTTAAAGACTGGTGGGGAGGTCCTGATCAAGCCCCTCATTAATCATACAGTCTCTGGGTGAGTAAAGACAGAACATCCTTCTACTGGGGTAAATAAGGCACTAATCACTGCTAGGCATATCCACAGCAAACGAAGTGCTAGACCTGTAGGTTGAAGAAAAGGAGATAGTTTAGATACTGTGAGCACTCCAGCTAGCTAGCAAATGTGGGTGGAGGCTGTAATGATGCTGGCTTTGGTGGAACACTTCTGATAGTGTCAATTAAGGAAAAATTGCTCAGCGCAGGGCAGTTACAGCCCAAGGCTGGGGTTCCTTTGCACACCAAGGCAAACCAAACCAGCCAAACAGAGAAGATTTTGTTTTTTCCCCACTGGCTAACCATAAGCCACACAAGCAATTCCCTTAGATGCTCCAGTTTCCCAGTATCACCACCAGTGTTATGAGGATGAATTGGTTATGAAAACCAATACCCCAGTAAAAGAAAAAAGGTTCTCCCAATCCCAAAGGATCAAGCCCCAGACCCAGGTCAATATGCACATCAGATCTTACCCACAAATCACGCTGTTGCCAAACCTTTAGAATCTAAAATCTAAAGATTTATTCATAAAAAGGAAAAAAATATAGATGAGAGGTAGAATTGGTTAAACGGAATCAATTACATACAGTAATGGCAAAGTTCTTGGTTCAGGCTTGTAGCAATGATGGAATAAACTGCAGGTTCAAATCAAGTCTCTGGTGTACATCCACAGCTGGGATGGGTCATGCAGTCCTTTGTTCAGACCTTCAGTTTGTATTGAAGTCCCTCCAGAGGCAAGAAGCAGGACTGAAGACAAGATGGAGGAGATGCAGAAGCCTTTTACTGTGGAAAATCCCAGCAGGAAGATCGAGTCTGGAGTCATATGGGCAACTCATATGTCTATGCATGACTCAGTTCTTTACAGGTGTCAGCCATTGCTCACATGCTATCTTGAACATTCCCAGGAAGACTTCTCATGTGGATTGGAGTCTTCCAAGGTCCATTGTCAGTTAAGTGTTTCTTGATTGGGAACTTAATTTGCACATTCCTTTCTCAAGAAGCTGACCAAATGCTTTACTGATGTTATTTAGAATTAAACACATTAGCTACAAGTACATAACCGATATTCATAACTTCAACTACACAAATGAGTCACACATACAGATAGCATAATCATAATCAGCAAATCATAACCTTTTCATAGACACCTCACATGACAACATTTGTACAATGTTTGCTGCAAATATATAACTGGTTGCAGTTTATGTCAATAACTTCACAGACGCATACCCAGGTTTAAAGGCATCTCCCCTTAGCTAGGTAGCAGGATCTACTTTGGTTAAACATTTCCTAAATGGGGGCAGAGCATGAGCATTCTATTTACAATGCACATCCAAACCACCAGGCCTTGAGGTGGAGAGCACCCAGATTTCCTCCCCATCCTAGGTCAGGAGATCCATGGGTGGCTCCTGATAGGTGGGTGTATACACACCTGTTAGAAGCTTCATAAATCAGAATGGTCCGGGACAGCAGGGTGCTAAGGAGAAGGATGGTGGCTCTGTTGGAATAGATCTTCCCTACAACGTGTGATGGCTCATGCTTACTTTGTCTGCCAAGGAGCTGTGAATATCCTGAAGATACATGGCCTGTATCTTGATGTGGTTTCTGGTGTATCAGTTCCAAAGTCTGTCTGCTTCCAGGCAGAGGAAAATGAGATCTCGCTTCTCCCTTTTGTTCATATACACCACTATGATGATATTTTGTGTACATGGTGTGAGAGTACAAGGGGAAGGAAGGCCTTGTACCTGACATGAACTGCGCTCAGTCCCAGTAAATTTATATGGAGCCTGCCCTCCTGTGGGTTCCAGAGCAATGTGGTAGTCCAGATGGGCATCCCAGCTCATAAAGGGAGGTGTCTGTCAAAAAGTAGATCTTGGTATGGTATGAAAGAAGTCACCACCATGACTTTGTTTGTGTTCAGCCACAAAGTGAGGGATGTGAGAATTCTGGAGGGAGTAGTTACTTTGGAGTCAATGTGGTCTCTGTTTGGCTAGTAAGGCAAGTGGAGCCAGGCTTGCAGATGGTGCAAGAGGAGTCTGGTGAAATGATGCCACATAGAAACATGCATCCATGTGGCCCAACAGTGACCATGATTCATTGTTTGTGGGAAATCAGGTTACCCATCACATGAAATCTGTCTGTGGAGAGAAATGCTGTCACAGAGGCTGAGTCCAATCATGTGCTAATAACATTTATTGTCCTTGTGGGTGACAAAATGGACTTTTTTGTTTATAAAAATGCCTAGAGTAGCAAGAAGTTGCTAGAAACATCAAGTCACTGGAATGACTTCCTGACAAGATTGGCCTACTAGGAGCCAGTCTTCCAGGATGGGAAACCTTATGACCTTGGCTTACTCATCAGGGCTTTCATGAATACCCTGGATGCTGTAGAAAGTCCAAAGGAGAGGACCCAAAACTGGTAGTGTTCCTCTCTCACCATGAAATGCAAGAACTTCTTGGGGGATGGGTAAATGTCCAAGTGGAAATATCCTTCATATCAAGAGCTGTGACCAACATCCCTTCCTGAGGGACGTGGGTTATAGATGCCAACATAGTCATCTTGAATTTCAGCTTTTGTATAAAGATGTAGAGTTGCTGAAGGGCCAGGACGGGTCTCCACCTTAAGTCTTTTTTTGAGGATTAGATGTTATGGAGAGTAGAACCCTCTCATTTGGTATTGAGGCAGGCTGCACTCTATCATACCACTGCATAAAAGGGATTCTGCCTCCTGATGAAGAATTAGTTGGTGTGTGGTCCCCAAAAGGGGATCAGGAAGCAGGTTTGTGAGAAGGGAAGAAGAGTCCTTTATTGAGTGCAGGGACTTGTCCTTTTTATTAACAAGGTTGGACTCATTGAAGGGGAAGTCCTGGATGGAGCTTTAGACCTCTCTACAAAACACTGTTGATTGTAGACACAAGTCCAACCACATGACAAGTCCCACAGCCAAAGTCCTGGGCACTGTATCTGCAGCATCTGGGACAACCTGGAGGGCCACCTTTGCTACTAACTTCCTTTCATCTAGAAGGGACTGGAACTGGGTTCTGTCCTCTATGGGAAGTTCACCTTTAAAGTCTGCAAGATTGGTATAATTGTTAAAATCATATTTCACTAGTAACACTGAGAAGTTAGCTACACAAAATTGCAGACCTGCAGAGGAAACCTCTCTGTTAAAGTGACCAAGCTCTTTCTGTGGCCACCTATACCACCAATGAGTTGGAGGCAGGAAAAGAAAACAAAAAGTCAGCTTCTTTGGCTCTCTTCACCTTTTTTGGTGTAGGGACATAAGTTGCTGGTGTGGGCCATAGTGCTCTGATTGGCTGTAATATAGCCAAGTTAGTTGTATGGGCTTCCTTCCTAAGTCCATATACTTGCAAAACAGTCCAGGAGCCAGTACTGAGAATCCTGAACCTCCTTTAATGGGATCCGTAGATCATTTGCGAACTCTTGTAACAGCTCCTGGTATTGATGGTGGCCATCCAGTGGAGAAGGCAAAAAGAATGACATCTTCCACTCATCATCCGGGCTGATGAAGGAGCAGTCTCTATCAGAACAATTGGTACCAGCGGAAACAGTTTTGTCTCTTTCTCCTCGTACACCGAGAGAACCAGGTGGCAAGAAGGTAAAGAGCAGGAGAACTCATGAGAGGGGTCTGGATGCGTGCCTAATAAGGCCAGAAGGAGGGATCCATCAGTCACAGTGGTCCCCAAGGGAAAGGATACCAGCAGTTCTGGAGCAGCGGGGAGGGGGTCACACCTGGAGGGATACCTGTCTGTCGAGGCTCCTGTACCTTCACGGAGATACTGTGTGACTATCTCTACAGACTCAGGTCGGTTGGTAGCAGGGGTGTAATCATTACTGGAGGGTTCCTGCGTGGTAGTTGGAGAGGAAATTGATCTTGAGAAATTGGCAAAGATTCCTTCTCTGGAAGAAGGACATCCCTCAGGAGGGCAGGGCTGGAACGGAGTGGAGACTGTGGGTAAGGGACAACTAAGTCACTATATGGCCCAGGATCCAGGTTGTTCCATCAGACATGCCTGAAGGGTCCTGCTCATCTATTGCAGCTGAGCAGTCTTTAGATGAACAAGATTGTACCAACAGTGAGTCTGGACCCACACTCGAAGATGGAACCAATGAGCATCTGTCCTTCCATTTTGTTATGCAGCTGCCTTTGGAACCAGAGATCCCTCTTTTCACGTGTCTTGCCCTCCATCCTGGTGGTCTTCAGCAGAGACAATTCAATGGATTCTGGACATAATGTCTCACCTGACGTGGTCTGGCTTGGTGAAGGAATGCATTTCTTGTGGACATCTGGGAATCTGTCCTTGAACCCATGGCCTCTATTACTCTCATGAGGAGCCTTGGGAGAAAGAGTCCTTTGGCTTAGGGGTTAATGGTTCCACTCTAAAAATATGTGCTTGGAGGGCACTGCTGGTCAGTGGAGACCAACATATGGGAAGTCTCCCAGGCCCAGATAAAAGTGGGGCCTCATAATCTTCTTTATCAGAAACTTTCTAAGTTGGAGCTCCCGGGCCCCTTGAGTCCTGGGTGGAGAGGATCAACAGATATGGCACTTTGCAGAGATATGCTTCACCAGACAGTACAGTCATTCTTTCCAAAGTGAATTTATTGGTTATGGACCAGTAGTATTCAGGGATGGCCAGCTTCCAGAGGGCGAAAGCAACTGGCTTCTCCATGGATATGGGGCACTATACGCTGGTTTGCTGCTGCTGCAGCTCTGGGGCTAGTTCGGCATATATCCTCATAAACATTTCCATCCTGAAATTCTCTTGCCACTGCTGGTCACCCACAGTATTCAGAACGATCCTATGCCACCAATCCATACTGATTTTCTGAGGCCAGAAATGGCACTGCATGGTAAGATGCTGCTCCAGCAACAGCTCTGTAGTAGCAATTGCTTGGTGTCCTCCTCCTCTTCCTCATCCCAGTCCCACTTATGATGCCACTGAAGCACTTGCTGCTGGAGGAGCTGCTGCTACCACATCATCAGCTTCGCAATGCAGCAGGCAAAGTCCAAAACCAAACCAGCAGCTTCGACAGCTGAAATACAACCCAGGCATCTTCTACGTGTTTGTGGTTTCCAGCATAGCTGTGTGGAGCATTGTTGGGTCCATGCTGACTAACAGAAATTCAGAAATGGTGCTAGCCTGTCCAGAAAGGAAGAATGGGATAGAGACAGGAGAAAAATATATTAGATAAATAAATATATTCAAACCTGTCTGTCTTCCATTTTGCATACCAGACTGAATGGCAAGAAAAATCCCAGAATGCACTTTGTTCAGCATTAAAGCAAAGACCATAGGATACCTTCCAAGAATACACATGCTTAGTACCTGGCAAGCTATAGCTGTGTGGGGTGGGAATCATGTGACTTGAAAGAGGATATGGTTGTCCTATGTGCATACTCTCAGTGAGGCCTTGCTATTACAGGAAACCTCATCATGTAATCCCATTAATTTACTTAAAGGGGTTGAAATCATGTTAATGTATGAGAATTACAGATGTGGAGCCTTTGTTGTTTAAGTTTTTGTCCATCCTGTTTATGGAGAAACCCTGCATACTTGAACCTTAGAGGTTTAGACATGAGATGGCAAATAAAAACATGCAGTTAACTATTTTTAAAACCTCATTATTGTGTGTGACATAACTCATGATTTTTGAATAGTTGGAGATGGCAAAATTGATACCAAAAGTTGCTGGTAACACATTTTGCCCATGACTTTGCAGTCATTGTGCTTTCTGTTCTTACTTGTATTCTAGATAAAACAAAAACATCCTTTTTGATTTTTTTAAAGACACTTTGTCTTCACTGATGATAAATGTAACAAAACACTATTGTAATAAACTGATTTTGCTTGGAGTACCAGCATGCTATTTCAGGAGATTATTGGCTCAGGGGAGGAGACATGAAACAAGATTTATTTGGGGCAGGAGGTGAGGGGAGGAAACATGCACATGGGTCATAAACAAGAAACAACAGTCTATAAATAGGGACTTCTGTAGATAGGAATCAAAACTAACCCATGAGTTGACTCCCTGGCTTCTATCTTGCTTGTAATGTGTTGTAGGTGGGGCTGGTAGCACCTACAAATAAGGTTGATTGATACTTCCACTTATAAGACCATGTTTTCAGTTACTTATAACTTTGAAAAGTTTTAATTGTTTGGGCCAAAATTTTCCATGTTAGTGGTTTGCTTCAGTCTGAATTTGTTCTGAAAAATATTAGCCAAAATGGGTCAGCTATTTCTGAGAATTAGCTAGGAAAAAAAATGTTTTGCCCATGTTTAGAGCTGTTCTTTAAAATGCTCTAGCAGTCCTATGCCTTCCAAAAGTGACTTAAAATTTGCAGAGGAAGGGATGGATTTTGGGTCATGGATATGCTTTTTTGCCATCACTACGCAAATCAGCCCAAGTTTGGCCAATTTATAAAGCTTTGAAGAAAAATTGCAGTTTGTGCATGCTCAGTAGAGACTTGCTAGAGTTTAACACACAAAATCTCTAAATATTCCACCCTCATTGAGCATGCTTGAGCTTCTCACAGTTCCTGGTGCTGCTCAGATTACACATGCGCCAACTCCACAGAGCAAATGAGTATATGAGAGCCCTAGACTACAAGTTTTTACTGCTACAGGGCAGAGTGGAGCAGTCCACTGACACTCCTCCTGTGCTCTCAGTGGACCTCAAACTGGCACCCAAGCAGCGTGGAAGAGGAAGCCAACTAATCTGAATACAGTGGGGACAAGCCAGACTAGGATGGTGGGGAACAAAAGTAGTAGATTGAGACAGAGCCTGGTAAGCCTGGGACTGGAGGAGGGAGAAAAACTGGAAGTTGGAGGACAGGGAAAGAGTGGGAGCTGATGAGTAAACTACCCCTAGGATATTGGCATATAACAGGAGCAAAATGTGTTCACTTATCAGCTGAGAAATTAATAGCTGAAGGTATCACAAACCTTATATTATCCACATAAAAACCTTTATGGCAGATAAATTCATATTCCACCACCACAACATTAATTCTGGAGGTAAGGGCACTATATATATATAATTTACAGTATTCAAATGATTTCTTAAGGGGTATGATTGAAATGAGAAATGCCATCTGTATACATGTAAACAGTTGAATTTAATAACTGACAGTAAGGTACTTAAACTTTCTGTTTGAGAATATTAACTTTATCGGTGATTTTTAAAAGTTTGTCTTCATTCTATGTTAGAATAATATACATGTGGGCTTGCATCCTCAACTTGTTTATACATACATCTTATTTTGTAGAAGGATTGTGTTTATGAATGATAATATTTGGGATCAGAGTTAAGGTTTGATAACTACAAAATATATATATATCATATATAGTCAGTATAACACTTATGTCTTTAATTATTCACTTTGTTATTTTGATCTTCTTGGGTTTTATAAATGAGGTGATGGACAAGTACTTTGTAGCCAGTTATTCGCATTTATGAAGGGGGTGTTTCTTGTTTGTTTGTTTTGAATTTCCTGTGTGTGGAGGAAGGGAGGGAGAATCTTGTGTGGATAAATAGAAAGTGATTTTTAAAAAAATCTTAAGTAGTGTGAATAGATCACTAGTTCATGACATTTAAAGGTCTAGGTGGTGCTGACCAAATGTATACGACTCCTGTGGAACTCTGCTTCATTCAGAGTGTACCAGATAAGACACACATTCCCCATGTAGATACATTAAATAACACATAGTAGTTGCACTCCCAGTGTTGCAAATAAATACCAATTCATAGCAAAAGAGACAAGAACTAAAAACCAGGTTACCCTTCTTGGCACTACACTAATCCCGAAAAACTCAGTACCACCCCATGTAAGTAACAACCCCTCTATGTCTTTGTTACCCATTGATGAGTGTGGCTAATATTGCCTTCCACTTGCAAAGTATTGACAAAAGTATAGTTAACCTAATATTATATTTGGCCTTACTAAGTACAAACATTTGAAGAAATATGTAAGAAAAGCATTTCATAGCTAATGAAAGTGTCTCCCATCTCAGCCAAAAACCTATCTTTGATAACTCTGCAAGTCTGTTCACAATCTGGAAAATTGAGCTGTGCACATTGGGCTTGATCCAATGGCTTCTGAAGTTAGGGTTCTGAAGTTAGACCTAGTGTAAAAAATGGCATTCAATATTATAGTGTCATGTGATTTCATTTGGTATAGAGGGACTCAAACACTGGACTCTTTGCAAATACTTAATGTAATCAAGATTTATAGCATGTGTCC
Source organism: Lepidochelys kempii (assembly GCF_965140285.1). NCBI lineage: Eukaryota > Metazoa > Chordata > Testudines > Cheloniidae > Lepidochelys > Lepidochelys kempii. The sequence continues at coordinate 89,105,921 of NC_136380.1, forward strand.
CAAGGATCTGATCCAACACTTGACTTTAGTGGGGTTTAGATGAGGCCCCAGCTGTCAGTGCAATAACCCCAAAAAGAGAAACTATGGAAGTCTGAGGATTTCACTTCTCACCTCACTTTGGAATTACAATGGGGATCAAAATCAGCTTTATAGTAAATATAAATACAACCTTACTATAGAAGGACTACCACCTCCCTCTCTGTAATAAGTATAATTTAATTTATAATTCATAAGAATATAAATCCAATAATAAACTGCACACTCCACCAGAGCCAGGACTACAACCCCCTGATTTTACCGCTCCAAAACTGCAGACATCTCCCACTAAAGTTAAAACAAGGCCTCTGTTAATGGTGAAATACAGAAGGACCTTTATGTTCTGTCTAAGATGCAACCAGCCAATAAAGAAACATGTTGATTTTCAGGTAGTGGCCAGTCTTATTTCCACAGAAGTGAATGGAAAAAAACCCTAACAAACCTCCAGTTGACATCAGTGGGAGTATAATTGGGCCCACAAGTCCCCCTGCAGCAGTGGCAATAGGATGAGATGCCAGATTATGAAAAAAAAAAAAAAAAGATTGTAATGGAGGAGTTATTTAAAAGTACCTTTACATAATCTTCCAGGAGATTTAATTCAATGGAAGAACTAAAGGGTCCTAACCGGTCATTTTTTCCTGCCACAAGGAAACATTAGATGAAAGGCGATTTCCAATCAGGAATCCTTAAAGACCTATCATTCAGAACCAACTTGATGGATTTTTTTTCATACTTTGACTCAGCCTGGAAACTGCCATTTACCATGAAGAAGAGCATTTCTTCAATTTCCCAATCCAAATTGATAGGGAGCTAAATTGGAGCTCTATAATGGAAGTTGGTTGCAACCCTACCTAAAGAAAAGTGGCTGGTTCTTTTAAGTCATAAATATGAGCCTGCTGGAATAGAATGTTGTTCCTTCATCTGTCTTTCTCACAAATTGCAGAACTCAACCTGCAGCTGAAATAAGAGTGCAACTAACACATATGTCTTAACTATCACTTTAAATACAAGATTCTGGAAATCAGTGAGGTGGTCCAGATTTAGCTGAGGTTCACAATCTACTTCTTGGATTATTAAGGATGTGAAACTGTCTCTTAATTATAGATTTACAAATTATTCAGACAAAATATGACCTTTTTGGTAATTGCTAAGTAAGACTAGTTGGCTGAGGTGTTTTCCTCCTTTACTCATTAGATAGATTTTAAAAGTTGGTTGACTTCTGGTTAATAATTCAAGTGAAAAACCACTATTACGGTACCTGATGTATTATGTTTTGTTGAACCAAGACATAAGACCAATGCAATTCTTAGAGGACTTTTTTAAATGTGTGCCAGCACACACACCTTCACATCCCAGGGCTAGAATTAACAAAAAACATATTTCCAAGTGCTGTTGATCTATCCCATGATCTATCCCACAAACAGTGATTACCACTCTCCAGGAATGACAAAACAAGAAAAAAAGAAATTTGACCCTCGGATGCAAAATCCTGGATCTTAAAAATAGTGCTCTGATTTTATTTTAGAGGAGAGAGATTATTACTCAAATGCATTATGTATTTGCATCTTGCTGGGTGGCAGGCATTATGTCAAGAACAGAGAATGAGATTGGCAGCAACTAGTGCCTGGGCCCTAGAATATCAGGTTTGCATCAAACAAATAGGAAAATTAAATTCCCAGCAAGAGAGGTCTTACAGGGAAGGAAAGGAAGCTAGCCTGGTTCCTGAAAGTTTGTGTTTTACATTTCATTTAGACCACATGACCGAGGAAATGAGAAGAATTTGTTTAGTTAGTTTGTAAAGCATTTTTCCTGCTTAAAACACAAAGAAAAACCTTCACCATCTGCCCAAATGAAGGTTTCTCTGAACAGAGAATATAAAGCAACACAGGAGAGTCCCCACTGCTGGCAGTTGTTCATGGATATACTGGAAATATTTAAACCACTTAACCAGAGAATCAAAGTCCATGTAATTCCGCCCTGAGTTCTCTGATGTGCCACATGTGTGCACTCACTGCTATACCGTCTGCTCATACCAGCCCCTGCAGACCCAGCCAGCTCTGGTGACCAGTACATAGGATATCAGGACCATGCATACACCTCCCCACCACCTTCAGAGTTTCTTGGATTCTAGGGAGTGCATGAAGGGAAAAAAATCATTTCTCTAGGGAGTTCAAGGACTGTCTTTGACCTCTGCTTCTGCACAGAGGTACAAGAGGAAAAGGCCCCTTGTAATCTCACCACCCTCAATTCTGTTCACCTGTGGAAGAACTTGGCGGAATGAGGCCCTAGGTAAATATAATCACCATCATTGTAATAGTGACATAATGAAAGCCAAACACAAGGAATGGATTAGGAATGTCCTCTTAAAGAATTCTTTGTGGGCTATACAATAATGAGTCTAGGTTTCAGGACTTTTGAGATCTACTTCAAGCATATATCAATTATTTGTAGGCGTCCGACTGGCAGAGTTACTGTCTCAACCATTGTTTTTTCCCATATTGCTGGGGTTATGCAGTAACACTCCTTTTGTTAGCACACTTACAGCCTAATACAAGTGTCTTTTTTTTTCCTTTATGTAATAATAGTTGAAAGGATGAAAGCTTTCTATGATAAGAAGGGAGGCAAGCATGCCATTCAAACAAATTATTTTAGATGAGAAGCACCAGGGCTCCTGACCCTATTGTGAGGAGCACAAATGTTGAGGTAGAGACTCAGCAGACCTAAGATGCACGAACACCAAAAGCTGAATCCTCCACTACCAGAGCTAAAGCAGTAGTTGATCCAGCTATGATTAAGTAGCAAGTTTTTATCTTCTATGTAGGCCAGCCATTCAAAGGAGACAGGACCACAGATTTAGCCAGTATCATCATAGAATTTACATGCACTAGAAGGATTTATCTGCAAACGGAGAAGTACATGTTAGCTAAGCTCTTGTCTCAGTTCCATGCCTATCTTACAGAATGTGAAATAGTGAAGTGTTCTCCTCACGATGTCCTAAGATCTTCATGAGTTACAATAGAGAAGCTCCTCTCTTATCTAAATAGGTCCTCAGCCTGGGAGCTGCAATAATTCACCTAAATTTGGAGGGGAAAAGTATATTATTTTGCATCAACTGAGGAGCAGTACGTGATCAAGTAATAAGAGACTTTCATAATTCTCATTTACAAGGGGTAGAATTAAGGTTGCATGCTCAGTCTTAACCCACACACTTCAGCACACCATGCAGGTGTCTACATTTTCAAAGTCGCTGCTCAGCTGCCAATTAATCTTAAAGGAAACTAAGTTCCCTCAGCACTTAATTTCATGCCAGTCATTACAAAACTGCTACCTAAGTGCTTATGCTGCCCCACAGCTAATGGGCAGCTCAGAGCCCTAGCTCATGCCAAGCCCAGGAGGCCCTGAAGTGGGATTCTCAAACTATGCTGGAGAAAACTTCTCACCCACAGAATCTAATACCATAAGTGTACTCAGAGGCCCTGTGGAGAACTAGGAAACTTCTGATTAATTTTTCTAGAGAAAAAAAAGTGAGACTCAATTCCCCCCACTCAACTTTTATTGCTACCCAGCAAGAGTGAAGGGGTTAACTTTTCTTGAAAGCAGACAAGCACTGCAGTTACACAGAAGGAGTCCTTAACCATGAATCAACTATCAGAAATGAACACCACTGGTGTAATTATTGCAAAATACTCAACAGGCAAACAAGTCTAGGGGTTCAAGATGGCCAGCAGACAGAGAAGCATGAATCATATAAAGCGTGCAGCCTATTATGGGATCTTAATGTGTTAGCACCCCTTACAGAAGGGCCAGGAGCTAGACTAGCTTTAGTCACCACGTTCAAGTCTGTCTTTTAGAAGTCTTTGATATGTGGGTAAGCCCAGTCCTGTGGCTAAGCCCTCAATACTCAGTCTGATTCAGGGTGTTTGGGAATCAAAAGTTCCTTAGATGTAATAGAGTTAGACAGCCCTAAGTCTTCTCAGTTTAGACCCTTCTTCTCTAAAGTCTTTGGCTAGAGTAGGTAAGGGAACCCAAGTCTACCCTCCCTCCACTGGATTCTAGCTTAAGGCCCTTGTTTGGAATTGAGAAGGATGGGTTCTAGATATTCCTATCTGCTCCCTGAACTCTCTCTTCTCTTCTCTTCTGAGGTTTCCCCATTCTCCTAGCCTTCTTCCCCCTCTTTAAAATGTCTGCTAGCATGATCATTGCCATAATTCCTTTGACAGTTACTTTTCTCCTCAGCAGATCCTTCTCTCCAGGCATTAGCCTTTTATCAAGCCCAGGTGCATCCCTGCCTAATTAATTGCATCCTGGTTCATCAGTGAGTTAACTACTTCCAGGTGGACCTGACTTGCCTCATTCCCCCCTTGTGGAGACTATCAGGGGTATTTTGGGCCCCTGATCCCTTCAGAGAGCTAGCTATCCTCAGACAGGGAGCCTGATACAGATGGAATTTCACACTCAGTCCAAAACCTGATGTGAGACTTTATCTGAAAGGGACAGACCCTTCTGGAAGTGTATGAAAGAATTTGAAAATTACCAGAGTCTCCATGCAGAGGATGGGTAATCCCTGATAAAACATGCATGATAAAAAGTTGTTTATTGCTTTCAATAGATATTTTCTCCATAATGCTTTTGTTCTAAATAAATACTTTGCTTATGGCCACTGGTTAACCCTGTCATTGTCCCTGAGAGAGAATAGAACTGCAGATGCTGACCTAAAGTCAGGTTTTCTGAGATAAGCACAGTGAATTCCAAGGAGACTGCAGCCCTAAAACTGGTCTGGAGAGAGAGAGAGAGAGGAACATGGGAACCTACCCTGAGAGAGGTGATAACTAAACGTCTGTGACTGAAGAGGGTTCCCTTGAGGAGGTCTCAAATGAGGAACAGGTGCAGTTAACCCTAGAACTGTTACCAACATATCAGAAGAGCCAAAGGTAGGTGTCCAATAGGAGGAGGGGCAGCACAGCATCTAAACAAGAGTCATGGGGGCATAGTTAAATGTAGGATGAGCATGATAGACGTATTAAGCCTGAGCAAGACACAGACTGTTTTAGTTGCTAGGCATGGGCTACTTCAGCACCTGACCTGACTTAAATGCCAAATTCCAGGATAGGGTTTCTAGCTGAGGATCATGAGCAGAGGCAGGAGCCTATTTCTGGCTCATCAGCTATTTAGATGCCTAAACAGTTGTTCTCTACCCTACCTCCTCTCTGCTCTTTAGCATTTTACACATGGCTAGCTTAAGGCTCCCCACTCTGATAGCTCGCTTCTGAAAATGCTTCTCTTAGGTACTTAAGGCACCTACCTCAGGGCTGAGAATTGCACAGAGCAACACCTAAATACCTTTAAGGGTCTGGGCTTCCTTACTATATACCGGGTTGGGCACCCTTGAAACTCTCTTCAGACAGGGCCAAACTTATTTGCATTGGGTAGTGCCTTACTCTGTGAGTCATCTATTTGGTTTCAATGGATTTACTCAGAGATTAAAATACTACTTGATTAAGGATAGCAGAATCTTACTGTAGATTTGTGTATAGCATTCTATGTTCCATTCTGAACAGTCTAAATCAAGAAATACATTATTTTAAAAATAATCTGCATCATCTTTTGTTGAGTACCTTTAAATATCAGTGCAGCAGTTCATATGTACTCATCAGACTGCATGCAGACTATGTTCCTGCTGCTTTATTTAGGTTTGGACAAGATTCCTGGACTAGAAACAAATATCAGTGCTAAAACCCTCAGTGTGTGTAAATCATTACATTATTTAAGGTATAAAGCAAAAACGTACTACCAAATACAAGTTCAGCATAATTAACCCTTGTGTCAGTAGAATATGAAAAGAATATGAAGAGTAAATGTGCTTTAAAAATAAAACAATGCTTTGAATACAACCAGGTCAACAGTATTTGAAGTTCATTACTGTCTAACAGTTCTTGAGTTGTCTAAGTGATCTGAGATACTGCCTCAATTTAGTTCCTAATGACAAATGTCAATATCATAGAAACCAGCATGGCAACTCATGCTGATATCCTTTGTGTTAATATTGGTAGCGAGCCCCTTGGCTGAGTAGGTATTAAGACAAAACCATATATTCCAGTGGTAGTTAGTTTAAGTTATGGAGTGAGGGGGAATCTTGAAGATTCATTTCAGGGTATGTATTATACCTGTTCTGTGGCTATACAGCATGTTTTTGTCTTCCATGCTGTCCCCTGGCACCTTCCATAAGTGCAAACAGATTAATTCTTATTTAAGATATGCAAATACACACATCTCTGAATTCACAGAGAGCTGTATCTGATGAATTTGTCCCTATTTTTAAAAGAAATTTGTGTGAATTCTTCCTACTTAGACCCCTACATCAAGTTCTACAAGCTGAAAAACAATAACGTTTCAAGGTACAGATATTTACATCAAACCTCCTATATTTATTTGAATTTTATTTGACCAAACTATTGCAATTTAAATATTTGTATAAAATTTCAGTCCTTGGTGTCACATCAAAGAAGTTCTGTTAAACATCTCTTAGTGATCTAATGGTATGTAACTTTTCATAAGAACAATAGTTAAAGAGGGATGATCCTGTGTCCTGGGGGGGGGGGGCAGGGGAAGTCAAGTGCTGCCTCCAGGTGGGGTGGGAGGTGGGAAGGACTTTGCAGACTAAGCCCTCCCTGTACTTGTCTCACCCTCATCCTACACCACTGGTTCCTGTCTCACAGGGCTGGCTGGCCTCAACTCCAATGTTCTGAGTTTACACTGGGCTGGGAGCAAGGAGAAGCGGGGGGAGAAGCAGGTTGCAATGCTGGAAGGGTTGGGGAGTCAAGCCCAGCCCAGGCAGCCCCATGGGAAAGGAGCTGCTTCAACCACGACCGGCTTATTTTAGGACAAAACAGGACATTCCTGCAAAACACAGGACTGTTGGGAGGTCTGACTTCTGCTTTTTCACCCATAAAAATCATAGAAATGTAGGACTGGAAGGGACCTTGATTGGTCATCTAATCCAGTCCCCTGCACAGAGGCAGGACTAATTATTATCTAAACCATCCCTGACAGGTATTTCTCTAATCTGATCTTCACAAACTCCCTAGGTAACTTGTTGCAATGATTAACTACTCTTACAGTTAGGAAGTTTTTTCCAAATGTCTAACATAAATCTCCCTGCCTGCAATTTAAACCCACTGCTTCTTGTCCCGTCCTCAGTGGTTAAGGAGAGCAATTGTCACCCTCCTCTTTGTAACAACCTTTTATGTACTTGAGGACTAATCAGGTCCCGTCCCCTCCTCTCCCTTCCCTGCCCCAACCCCCACCCCAGTCTTCTCTTATCTAGACTAAACAAACCCATTTTTTTCAATCTTTCTTCATAGGCCATGTTTTCTAGACCTTTTAATCATTTTGTTCTCCAATTTGTCCACATCTTTCCTGAAGTGTGGTGCCCAGAACTGGACAAAGTACTCCAGTTGAGGCCTTATCAATGCTGACTAGAGCGGAAGAATTACTTATCTTGTCTTGCTTACACCACTCCTGTTCATACATCCCAGAATAATGTTTCTTTTTTTGTAACAGTATTACATTGTTCACACATTTAGTTTGTGATCCACTATAACCTCCCAGATCCTTTTCTTCAGTACTCCTTTCTAGGCAGTCATTTCCCATTTTGTATTTCTGATTATTACTTCCTTAGCGTAGTACTTTGCATTTTTCCTTATTGAATTTCATCCTATTTATTTCAGACCATTTCTCCAATTTGTCAAGATCATTTTGAATTCTAATCTATCCTCCAAAGCGCTTGCAACCCCTCCCAGCCTGGTATTATCCACACACTTTATAATTGTACTCTTTATGCTATTATACAAATAATTTATGAAGATATTGAATAAAACTGGATCCAGGACAGATCCTGGTGGAACCCCACTCAATATGCCCTTTCAGCTTGATTGTGAACCATTAATAACTACTGAGTATAATTTTCCAACCAGTTGTGAATACACATTATAGGAGGTTCAACTAGTTCATTTGAGACATTCATTGGAGACAGTATCAGAAGCATTGCTAAAGTTGAGATATATCACATTATTTGCTCCATTATCTTTCTGGGTATCAAAGTTAAGCTGAGATCTAATGGTATCATATTGATCTGGGTGATAAATTTGTTACCCAATTGCCCACATCTCAATGGAACACTGACAAATGCATAGCTGGAATATTTTTTGTGTTTAATATTGCTAAAATAGGTATTAGATTTATAAGAATGTGTTTAGACTTTATTGAATGCTGGTGAGTGGCTGAACACATTAACCTCACTTATAACATCTTTACCCCATATTGTAACATAATATTTGTGCTGCATTGTGAACCTTTGACTGTGGAACTCACTAGACATAAGAAAGATATTAACTAGTGTGAAGTACTGATTTTCCACAAAAGGTGTTTCATCCTGTCCCACAAAATAAGTCCATCAACACCAGATAGACTATTGTGGGATGTTAAATGGGGCAGAGGACTTTGTAGTTCTACCCTCCTCCTTCTGCCTAAAAGATGAGTCATGCAAGTGGATTCCTTCCATCAGGTGAGTTTGTAGCTCGGAGCACATGATAGGAGGGGGATCAAAACTCCCCCCAGAAGGAAATGATTATCTCTGAGCTGCTTGGACTCTGGGGTGCAAGGTTTTCTAGGCATAAGAAAGATTCCCAGTTGCTTAGCCTGAGTTAGTCCTAAAGGACATATAGATCTTTCTTATTATTGAAGCTTCTATTACCTTTTGAAACTTAAGATTGTATCTTATTTGTACATATGTTTACTTCCTTTAACCTTGTAAATAACTCTGTGGTTTCCTTTTCCTATTTACTAAATCTTTATATAATTTATTTTAGGACTGCTAAAAGTGCTGTGAGATCTAAGATGCAATTGACATAGCATAAGTGCCTGGTCCTTTGGGACTGGGAGTAACCTGAATATTGCTGTGATTCTTGGTGTAAGGGACTATCAGTCACAAAGTTATGCACACCTGGGTGGCAAGTGAGACCGGAGTACCTAAGGGGACTGTCTGTAACTCCATGTTTAGGCTGTTATATTGCCAGAGAATTTTATATTTGGTAACTGGTTGATGAAATCTTAGCATAGAATAGGGTTACCATGAGGGTTCCCTCTAATTTTTCCCATCCATGTGTGGAATGAATTTTGTTATGTGCACCAATATGGAGGTGATGTGTGACACATCACGTTCATATCAGTGCACATAACAAAATGTATGTGGTGGGGGTGGGGCTGAGAGGTTCAGAGTGTGGGAGGGGGCTCAGGGCTGGGGCAGAGGGTTGGGGTGGGGAGGGAGTGCTCTGGTTGGGGGTGCGGGCTCTGGAGTGGTGCTGGAGATGAGGAATTTGGGGTGAAAGAGGGTGCTCTGGGGCTATGGTGGAGAGATAGGACTCCCCCAGCTCTCTCTCTCCCTGCAGCAGCCACGGGGCTGCAGCTGCAGGATAGGTGCCCTTCCCTTGGGCCCCGCAGGTCCGGACTGAGACTAGGTTCAGGGAGCGGGGGCCCCAGCCATGTCAGGTCCAGGCCGGGCCACCCTCACCATGACTCGGGCAGGGCCACTGTGACTGGGGGCCAGGCTGCCCGGGTTCAGGTCCAAGCATGGGCCCGGGCTGGTCTGTGCCATAGCGCCCCGGCTGAGCAGGCCGGGGTAAGGGCATCCTGGCTGCGACACGTCTGGGCTGTAACATAGTTGGGGCCAGGAAGCCACACTGGCCGTGGCAGTTTGAGGACCGGGCTAGGTTGGGGCCGGGGGAGGGGCGCCCCTCCCCCAGCCATGATCCCTGTACAGCTTACAGGGAACTTAGGTTGCCACCTATCAGGGTTTTACCCTAACAACCTGTTTTTTGGCTTTTGTGTCTGGGTGCCTTGCCAGGTGCACAGTTTTCAACTGGAACATCCAATTGCTAGTGTCCAATCAGACGTGTTGACTGGACACCAAAAGTTCAGTTACTGCGAGGCGGAGGGGGTTGAGGGTGCTGGGTCATTAACGCACACCAGCCCCTTCTGAGCCAGAGCTGCCTCCCACCTGCAGGCAGCCTCCTCATCAGGCTGAAGCAGCTTCTGTCCCAGCCCCAGAGCAGAGGGAGCCCAGCTGGGGAAGGAGGGAGATGGAGACGATACGGCAAGCAACGGGGGGAGGGAGAAAAGTGAGTGATGGGATGGGGCCCTGGGATGAGAGATGGAGCAGGGTGGGGACTTGGGGGGAAGAGGCGGGGCAGGGGTTGGTCCTCACAGGTCAAGTTACCAACAATTAGAAAGGTGGCAACCCAAGTATAGAACTCCCACCAATTTGGGTTTTGTGCCTTGGCTCTTAACAATCTGCTCTGATGTGAGTACTCATGGGCTTGAGTCACTGCAGGAAGCATTACAATGGCAATAGGTCAGAAAACAGAAGTGCACTAAATCTACTAAAGCTCTTTTCCTCTGCTCAGGAGGGATTCAGGTTGCCAGAATGGGGGTGGTGACATGGCAGGTGGAAGTCAGTTGAGGAATAGTGGGTCACAGATTCAGGGTGTTTGGGTGGCCCTGAAAGAAGCACGGTGGTTGCAGGCAGATGGAGTGCTGGGTGATACATCTTAGTAATTGACAATGTTCACAGTGCTTGCCTAAGACTAGTACACCTGGTGTCCAGCCAGGCATTGGTGTCACACTAGATGCCCCACAAGGGGTTGGCGATTGCACCAGCTTGCTTGGAATACTTCCTGCCTCTTCCCTTCCTATGGCATTCCACCAGTTATATCAACTCATTATCTAGCTATAGTCAATTGCAGACTCCTTAGGGGCAAATATCTTACCTTATTTTCTACTTGTAATGTGTGACACCTATAATACAACAAATCAGACAAATTATGGTTTATAGGATACAAACCTAACAATGAGGTCCAAGTCATGTAAGTGTAGTCCATCTATGAATGAACACACTGACAAAAATAGCACATCATGTCCCCATGAGTATATTCAAGAGCTTGAATTGATCAATTGAGGCCTTTATGTTGTCATTAATTTAACCATGCTGGGCTGCAATTTTCCAGCTTTCTAATTTCAAATTGTTATGTAATTTCCTCTACAGTCATTGCAAGGCTATCCTAATGACACTTGTGCTATTTATGGCTGTGATCTTTTAAAAGGATGGTTGTTTAATTTGCAGTATCAGGACCCAAATCAATAACACAGAGACATAAGTATAGATAAGTATATACCAAAGTCAATATTTCACCAGCTGATCTATCACGTTGGCTTAGTGGCACACATTTCAAATACTTATTGCCTTGTCATGAATAACAATTGATCAATGTATAATATATTAAACTATAAAGAAGAAATACTTAAATGAAAATTGAAGCATGAAGTCCCACTTACTGCATCTCTATTATTTTCCTTGTTTTGCTTTGCTCTTTGGAACAGCCTGGTGAAGTCAGAGCTGGAAACTCAAAAGACCTGTGTTAGAGCCAACTTTAGTCACTGGGAATCTTTCCATTGACTTCTGTGAGCTTTGGATCTGTCCCTATATTCCCTGAATCCATAACATCTCTATCATGGGGATAATAATTATCCATTTTTTGATCTACTTTCTTCCCTTAGAATAAAGTCACTATATCAGTGGTGGGCAGCCTACCGCTTTCCGCAGCTCCCATTGGCAGGGAACAGCAAACCATGGCCACTGGGAGCTGCACGGGGCCATGCCTGCGGATGGTCAATGTTAGCAAAATGTCTTGTGGCCTACAATCAGATTACCCTGATGGGCTGCAGGTTGCCCACCACTGCACTATATAGTGTAAATTGGTGGTATTGTATGTTTTTCTTTGTCCTCCAGCTACTGTTTTCCTGTTTCTCAGCTGGAACAGCTATTTTTTTAACTCTTATTTTCATTACTGCTCTCACTATGACATATATTTCTCATATACTCTTCCTCTCTTGCCAATGCCTGACATTCTGTCAGCATTACATAAAATTCTCTGCTCTCCAATTTCAGTAATGGTCCTGTAATATATAGTCCATCTGTGAACACTAATCTGGAATGGCAGATAGTTCTATTGAAAATGCCTGTAGTTTACTACTTGCTGGAACTGCTTCTGTTCTATTTATGAGTTCAGTACTTTCTGTACTTGTATGAATTTGCTAAAAATAGGTAATTGTTCTTTTATTTTATAATTATTTTGGTTTGCAATGCCCCCTATTCACTTCTATCTGCTTGCCAATATATTGAACAATGGGCTCTTTGTTTTCAGAAGTTAACCAAAAAACCTAAAAACACTCCATTTAGAATGAAGTAAACTGCCTGTATCCCCCGATAGTCATATTCAGTGTCTGGTTTATTTTCTAGTGAAATCTCCTGTTTTCCAAGTATAAAATTGATTACAGTTTTCCCATATTGTGATATGTAAGTTGGCATAATATGAGGTATTCTTTTCAATTCACTGAAATTATATACCATTAAAACTTAATGTATTATTTCATATTACCTACTGCACCTCTAATCGAGGTAAATAGACAATTCTGAAAATTAAAAAGTGAGATCTTAATGGAGAGGATCCTAAATCTTGACAATATAGGTCTCTTTGCAAACTACGTTGTGCTTTATTTACTTGTGTTTTTAGCACAATTTATTGTAGGGGTTTGTGACATCGTATGGCCCTTCACTTCTGTCTTCCTCCACAAATGGCTCTGACACCTCTGGTTTGTAACTACTGCTATGTACTTCATGTCAGCCACCATACTTACACTTCTGTACAGCAATTCTATTTGCAGTGTCCCTTTTGCCAGAGAGATGAGATATCTCCACAGAGAGGCTGAGGCCCTAACCCTGTTCAAGCTTCCTTCCTGTGCTCTATTTCTACTCCTGCATTTAAGGTTCTAATTAGCTCCTTAGCTCTCCCCAACCCAGGCTGATCTAGTTATTAACCACTATTTCCCTCAATCAGGCCCTCTCTGCAGGCAATAATTGGATTTACAGTGACCAGAGTGCTGGTTCACCTGTTGATTCTCAGCACTCTGTCACAGAGTTCTAAGATGTATTGTAAGAATTTAAGATATATTTTTATAGAAGTACTAAGTCATATCACTTCCTATACAATATTTTATCTACTGTGGAACTTGTGTGTGCTATAAAAAGAAAAGCACACATCACTTCCCATTGAGTAAAACATTATGAAGAAAAGTATGTTTGTGTGTGTGTGTGTGTGTGGTATTTACATATCAGTATTATAAGCATACCACTATGAAAAGCACACATAAAAAATCACAATGAGATTCTCACACTCTCTGGAGTGGTTTGACCATGAGTGCCAAACTCAGGGCAGACTATCAAAAAGCAGGATAGAGAACCCCAAACGGGTTTCATGTTCTATATTTAGAACAAATGTGAACTTCTGAAGCACTATAACTATCTTATAATGGAGCCACAGACAGTCCGATAGACTAGAATGCCCAATCTTTTCATCCAGGCAAGCTGGATGTAGTAACAGTTGTTGCTGTACACCAAAGATCACAAACGATTCAGGTTCCCTCCCGGCCCAAGAGACCAGTCACTTACCCCAGTTCAATGTGTTCCTCAGATCTCACATCAAAGACAATACTTGTAGCCAATGCCTATAGTAAGCTAAGGATTTATTAACTAGGAACACAATGAGTTATTTACAGGCTAAAGAAGGCAAACAAATACACAAATGAGTAGCCTATAGTTCCAAAAGGTAACAGAGTTATAGCACTCCATCAGCAATGTATGCCTTTCAGGGCTAACCCAGGTTGACCCTGGGGATCTCTGCTTCTGTTTCATAGCTCCAGCTCTGTCAGAGCCCAAAGAGCAAAAGAGACACGAACAATTTTCTTGTCAGCTTTCTTTATTTCCTCCTTACAGAATTCAAGCTGATGGGATCTGTCTTTTTGCACATAGCCTCTGCATGGATGTGCAGGGGCAATTAAAGTCTTTTCACTATTACAATAATCCATTTAGTTTTGAAAGGCCTTCTTGATGGGCAGGAGACAATCCCTCCTGATGGGTTCACTCTTCCAGAACAAACATTTTTTATAGTTATAAAGCAAAACTTAAATATTACCTAATAGCAGGTGAAAAAGAAATTGTTAGATTAATGCATGCAGCAATTTAAAAACATTTAATAAAGGCTAAATACTAAAAACATTGTTATGGGTCCAATACCGCTTAGTTGGTGTGCCCATGCCACAGAGACTTTCACCAACATGTTGTTAGTAGGAATTAAAAAAAAAAATCCCTACAAGTTTGGAAGGGATGGAAATCTGCATGTTTCAGGTCATAAACTAGTCTGAGCCTGAGGGAAACCAGGAAGAAACTTAACCTGTAAGTAGGTTATAACATAATTGACTATTGCAGTGTTTAAATGTTCCTCTGAAGCATCTGCTACTAACAGCTGCTGGAGACAGAACTTTACTGCATAGGGATTGTCGTACCATGTTAGACGAGTGGTCTGCCTCCCTCTGTTATTAGGGAATTTGATGCTGAAGTGTATTATAAGTTTCTGTCTCCCACTCCCCCATTCCTTTGAATAGTTACATCCTGCACAAGTTCAAAGCCACACGTCATGTAATTGCTGTAAACAAATGCCAGGAAAATGTTTATACCACTTCCCATCCTCTCATGTTTTGTATATGCAACATGAACTATAGAAAGTATTTTAGGGATGCTTTAGAAAGTTGTTAAATAATTTATTGGGACTGGCTTTCTCCATTCCTCTCACAATAAACACAGCTGCCATAGTTACCACGGCCCTGATCTTGCTACCATTGAAGTCAATAGCAAAACTCCAAGTATTTTTAGTGATGCAGGATTGGGGTCTTTTGTGCCCAGCTAAAGAGGGAGCCGTAAAAACCTGCAAAGATAGGCTGGAATAAATTTCCTAGACCTAAAAATGTCAACTTTAAAGTTAGTTATCTTACAGCATTGCACAGTGTGTGGTTTCTGTCCTGTTGGGAAAGGCCCTCTTTTGGATGGTATAAAGCTTCTGTTCATAGATGCTAGGCTTCAAAGTTGACATTTTTACATATGGACAAACTATCAGTGACTCAGGACTTGTAAGTTAGTAACAAACAGAACAGTGAGTTACCAAGAGCCTCCTGCACAAGGCTGAACGCATTCAGTTCCCCTGGGTTGAGTGAGAATTCTGATGTTCAGCACCTGGGTGGCCATAACATGCTTCTTGCGTAAGAAATAAAAATGCTAAATATAGTTTTAAGTAAACAGTGCAGGAATGAACTCATACTTCATTCCATACTTTGTTCTACTTATATCTGGCAATTTAAATTCTGTAAATCTAGTCCTCTTTTGACATTTTTTGAACTGGACAGTCACTGAAACAGAGATCCTCACCCCCAGGATTGTGTCAAATATTTCCTTTTGCTGTGCCCATCCAGAATTTAACATTTCTGCAGTTTACACTGGATTAATATAAGTTAATGGCAAAATAATTGCAAAATTGCTTCAATGTTAATTAAGGGTTCCTTTTTGTCTGTGAGGCACTGGTCCACACTGAAGTTGGTGTGGTGCTCTACTTCACATCATGGAGAGCGTTGGGAGGCATTCTACTTCACGAAACTTCCTACCCCCACAGAACAAGTGTGCCTGCTGCTATTTCCATCCATTACTCACTCCTGCACATGAGACCTGCTCTGAGGGCCAGTGCAAAAGAAGCCAGGGCCAGGGCCTTTTGGAGTAATTGTACCTAATGGAGGGATCAGTCCTTGTGATCCCAAGAGTACAGGGAGGACAGGTCTGGTGGTCCCTATAGCAGGACATGCAAAGAAAGGAGGTTCCTTGAGAACACTTCTGCCCTGTTTGCACACCTACAAAAGGACTTGTCAGATTCTGACTCCAAAACTTAACTACAGTTTAAGAAGGTAAGAAATTAAGCTGTCACCTTGTGTCAATTTGGGGGAACTATGTACAACTCATGAATTCTGTTTGATATTGTGAACTCTATGTATCTACAACAAATTATAAACTCCATAATGATTTCAAGACTTGTCTGTGCCTCCCCTGCTGTCTTTTACCCCCTCTTGGACTGAAATTCCAAGCGGTGGTGCCAAAAGACTAGCAATGGACAGCTGGTAAACCTTGACAGTCTTCTATTCAAATTGAAGCACTCTTTGATAAAGAACTGGCTCCTAGATCTAGTTGAATAACTGATTTTTTTTTTGTTCAGTGGTAGTTAAAAAAAAACCAGTTCAATTTGAACTGAATCTGTATTATTACCAAATTTTCAGGGAATTGAAACAGTCCATTTGGGTTTCTACTAGCATGGGAATTCGATCCTGGATCTCCCACATCCCCGGGGAAGCACCCTAGACAATGTGCTAAAGTGACAGCACCAGCAGCCCCCCCCCCACACACACACACACACTACTGTTAGGGGGCTTATTCCTTCACCCGCTTACTTCCCTGGACTTCTCGTATGAACCGAGAGCAACAATACCCAAAGTCCAAAGGTTCAAAAAATTCAGTGTTTATTGGGGTGAACTTCCAGCATGCATGATTCCAGTTTCCTTCGTTAGTGTCCCCCTTCCCAGCTCTGACACCACAGAGCCTTACCTGTGTCCCTGTTCCCATTTCACCCACCCTTAGCAAAACATGATTCCAATTTCCCCACCCCCATTCCCTGTTCCCATTCCCCCCCCCCCCCCCCACACTTCCTGATTGACTGCAGACTATACAGTAAAACTTGAGTTCTACTTAGCTATACCTAATGCAGCCTGGTGAATATCCAACACAGGAAGCTTGACCAGGTTTGTGACACTCATTCTTGATTATCACTATTTAATACTTATATTGTGATGGTATCCACAGTCCTCAACCAGATTGAGGAAATAGATCTGGACTGTAGTCTCTGTTCCAATGGGCAGAATGAAAAGTGCGTGTCTTTTGCATCAAAGAGAAAGTATGTGTCTTCATTTGATGACCATTCTGCAAATGCTTCACATGCAATATCTTTGCTATTATAGCCCATATTGTGTGGTGGCTATTGAAACCACTGAAATATCACCAGGTGATAGGGGAGAAGGCCAATCTGTATTCAGTGGTTTATACTTAACTACAGTTAATTTGCCAATTCTTATTGAGATGGTAAGGTTCTGAAGTTATTCCTGGCATCTATCACCTCACAATCCTTAATTCCCTACTTGATGTATGTGGAGAGGCCATATTTCAGATAATGGAGAGAAGAAACGAGACTGTAGCTAGCAATACAGCAGTGTGGTTCTTATGTCATCTTTGATAGAAGTTTCCTATAGGGCAATGACATCAACCATATTACCTCTCATAAAGTGATCTAGGTAGGCACTTTTAGATCAGGACATACCTTCAACATTCAATTGGCAAATCTGTAGAACTAGGCCTATGCTTCTCAAAGTGGTTCTGGAAGGAGTCATTTTATTCAGGTTAATTATTTCCATTGTTTTTCATTCTAGCACTTCATTGAGCAATGTTTGGATGCCGATTTGATGACCGGGAAGACCGCAAGAAGGTTATCACATGCCCCTCAACCTGGTTGAGGACTGTAATCACTATCACAACATAAGTATTAAATAGTGATAATGAAGAGTAAGCGTCACAGCCCTGGTCAAGATTCCAGTGCTGGATATTCACCAGGCTGATGCGGTAAGATCTACAAGCTGGAAACATGTGTCCAAAGACAAGTTTGGAATCCCTCAGGATCCCTCCAGAACCACTCTCAGCAATTTCCCACAGTCAACATCTGCCAGTGATAATTCACATTGGGACTGAACTCCCAGTAATCATGTCATCTTCCAAACCATGATGGAACTTTTGAAAAGCAAACTGGCCAGGATTCACTATGACAATATTAGCCATCATTGATGTGATCCCACCAAAGCCCAATTTTTTTGATTATTCAGGTGGAACAACTTAAAGAAAAAAAGTAAAAAAGGATACATCCCTTGATGGAAACCAGACACAGAAAAGCTATTAAAAGTATACCAAACTTTTGGTGACCCAAAGAGCACAAAGTCCCTAATAGAGTCACTGAATGTAATGCTCTGTCAAAAATGTATCAAGACAATTGAAGCTTTGGACTTTACTCGGTCTATCTGTAAAGCTTAGCTATTTTTGCATCAGCTAGGGGCTGCAAATCCAGTGAAACATCAAAACCATGATGCCTCAGCTGATGCAATTTCAAGAACGCTTCTTATGAATCAGAAGTTCCAGAGGACAAGTCTATTAAGTGCAAAGTGTGCAGAGGGCTCTGACAAGCAATCAGGTCACTACCTGTCTCGTCTCCCCCATCATTGCCTTTCACTGTTGAAGAGGTAAACAAGGCTGCCTCACTTACAAAAGCTGGGAAAGCAACAGCACCTGAAGGCATCTTTCCAGAATTTTTTTAAAAAACAACACCACCACCACACTTGGAATCCAAGGACAGACATGGCTGAAAGCACTGTTCTCCAATAGACATGCCAGAGCTTACTCCAAATATCTGGCATGGGACACTGGTCATTCTCCTTGCCGAGCCCAGGTAGCCAGCCATCACACTAGTCCATATTACTCCTCTGTATGATATACAAACTCAGAGAGAATTTGCTGACCAGGATCATGCCATTTGTAGAAACAATGTTACCAAATGAACAAATGGGTTTCTGACCAGACCACAGCTACAATGAACAAGTATTAGCTTTACCAACACACATTAAGGTGGGATTCCAATAAAAACTCAAAAATGGGGCTCCTTTCATAGACTTATCTGCCTCTTATTACACTGTATGTGGAATAGCATTCTTCTGAAAGCCATGGACTGCTGTGATAAAATTCTCTGGAGAAGTTCTGGCCTGTCATAGGTGTAATGGTTTTCCTTGGTGAAAAGGTCAGTAGGACACATATTAACAATAGCCTACCACAGAGACCAGTCCTAGCACTCATCCTATTTACTATTTATGCCAGTGATCATCCTCAAACATCACAAAAGAAATTTGCCTACGCTGAAGACATTGCGCTGAAAGTACAGATATAGAATTTATTTACCTACTAGCTGTTCTGGCACCAGTGCTGTTCAGCACATTCATAAGTGATCGGGGGAGGGGTGGAGGGGGAAAAGTATTAAAAGTGAGTAGCAAAGTTTGCAAATTATACAAAATTATTCAAGATAGTTAAGTCCAAAGCCAACTGCAAAAAGTTACAAAGGGATCTCACAAAACTGGACGACTGTGCAACAAAACGGCAGATGGAATTCTTATGTAATTTAGACCCCAACGTTTTGTATGGATAGTTGGGATTATATTTTCCAATGTGCTTTACTTTGCATTTATCAACATTGAATTTCATCTGCCATTTTGTTGCCCAGTCACTCAGTTTTGAGAGATCCTTTTGTAGCTCTTCACAGTCTGCCTGGGTCTTAACTTCTTGAGCAATTTTGTATCATCTGCAAATTTTGCCACCTCACTGTTTACCCCCTTTTCCAGGTAATTTATGAAAATATTGAATAGGACTGGGCCTGTTTCTCTTCAATGTCCTTTTCATTCCCTAAGTGATGTCTGTCTGAACCACATGCTCCGCTGCACCTGTTGGCTTTCCCCCACCCCTTAGTTTAAAATCTGCTCTATGATCTTTTTAATTTTAAGTGCCAGCAATTTGGTTCCATTTTGATTTAGGTGAAGCCCATCCTTCCTGTATAGGCTCCCCCTTTCCTAAAAGTTTCCCCAGTTCCTAATAAATCTAAACCCCTCCTCCCTACACCGTCTCATCCACTTATTGAGACCCTGCAGTTCTGCCTGTCTAACTGGCCATGTGCGTGAAACTAGAAGCATGTAAGAAAATGCTACCATGGAGGTACCATGACGACTGGCTCCTCCCCATTACTACATATAAGTCTGTCTAGATGTCTTGAGAGATCCACAACCTTTGCACCAGTCAGCCAAGTCACCATGTATTTCTCCCTATCTTCACAAATCCAACTATCTATGTTTCTGATGATCAAATAGCCCATTACTAATACCTGTTTCTTCCTAATAACCAGAATCCCCTCCCCTGGAGAGGTATCCTTAGTGTGAGAGGACATGACAACATAATCTGGAAGGAGGGTCCCAACTACGGGATTGTTTCCGTCTGCTGCAGTTCGATGTTTTCCTTCCCTGAGGCGTTCAACCTACTCAACAGCACAGAGGCTGTCAGACCAGGGGTGGGACCATTCTACTTTGTCCCAGAAAGTCTCATTATGTACCTCTCTGTCTCCCTTAGTTCCTCCAGTTCAGTCACTCTGGTCTCCAAAGCCCGTACATGGTCTCTGAGGGCCAGAAGCTTCTTGCACCAAATGCACACACCTGCCCATAGGGAAGTTCATCGTACATGCTGCATTGGGTGCAATAAACTGTGTAGCCCCTACTCTGTTGCTTCTGCTTGCATTCTTTTTTTTACTTCAGCAGCTCGTTCCTTTGTTGTTGTTTTGTTTTTATCAGGGGATGGTTTTGACTTTAAATTTAAAGAATGTTAAGTATGCCTAGCCCCCCTTCATACTCCCCTTTTAAACTCCCTCGCAAAACTCCCCTGTTAGCTGCTGCTGTTCACTAGCTCCTCTGGTCACTTAGAAGCAGGATTTTTAAATCCCTGGTTTCCTGAGTAGCCCCACCCCCTGGTTAAGGGTTGATGGGTGCTAAAGGCTTAGGGATCAAAGCCTCATTAAGAAGCTCTCAGTCTTGCCTAGCAGGCCGCTAGGCTCAGCACATGGTCCCCCAAACAAATAGACCACACAGTATATTTCAGTCAAGCAGCAAGCACACTACAAACACAAACACAACAGACAACAAACTTAGCCAAGGGTCATGTAATTGCTCCTCCTTCACCTGAAGAACTCCCTCGCAAAACTCCTCTGTTAGCTGCTCCTGTTTGCTAGCTCCAATTAACTTACCACTCAAGAAAGTTCTTGGAGTCATTGTGGATAACTCTCTGAAAACTTCTGCTCCTGGTACAGTGGCAAGAAAGCTTACAGAATGTTAGGGACTGTTATAAAAGGGATCAATAAACAGACAGAAAATATTATCTTGCTAATATGTAAATAGATGGTACCAGCATAAATTGAATATGCTTGCAGTTCTGGTTGCCCCATCTCAAAAAAGGGTATATTAGAACTGTAAAAAAATGTAAAAAGAAGCCAATAAAAAAAAAATTAGAGGTATGGAACAGCTTCATACTGTTCATACTCATAAGAGTGGAGATTAAAAAAAACTTAGACTGTTCAGCTTAGAAAAGTGGACTGGGGGAGGGGGAATGGTGTGGAGAAAGTAAATAAAGAAGTGTGATTTACCCGTTCACATAACACAAGAATCAGGGGTCACAACAAATAAATTAATACGCAGTAGGTTTAAAAGAAGCATAAGGATGTCATCTTCATACAATGCACAGTCAACCTGTGGAACTCATTGTCAGATGATGTTGTGAAGGCCAAAAGTATAACTGGGTTCAGAACTGGGTTCACAAAGGGTCCATCAATTGGTATTAGTAAGATTAAGATTTTTTCATAATTATTTTTAGTAAAAGTCAAAGACTATTAGCCAATATGGTCAGGGATGCAACCCCATCATCTGAGTGTTCCAAAGCATCTGACTGCCAGAAGCTGGGACTGGATGATAAGGGATGGAGCTCTCAAGAATTGTCCTGTTCTGTTCATTCTCTTTCAAGCATCTGCACTAGCCACTGTTCGAAGACAGGATACTGGGCTAGATGGACCATTGATCTGACCCAGCATGGCTATTCTTATGTTCTTATTATAGAACAAATCCTAACCAAAGACCTAAAAACCATGGAAGAATATTTCTCACACTGGTAACAAAAAGCAAAGCCTACCAAGACTGTTGTGTTGGCATATCATTTAAATAATTGAAAAGTTAGGGTAAAACTGTGTGTGGATTTCTGAAGCCAACAGATAAGGCACAGGCCCTACCCAAAAAATCTTGGTGTGACTTTAGATCAAAGCCTCAAGAACATTCCTCCCCCCACCCCTACCCAGAGGTTGATGGTGAGCAAGGTGGAAGGATGCCAAAATCCTGAACAAATATCTCATCAAGGATCCAACTGTAGAACGCAGTGTCTTTTTCCTCCTTTTTCCTTCTCTTGGATTCAGCAGCAAATTGATTAAGGAAAATGAGGCTTTCAGTCTCTGATGACAGAAATGCAAAACTTTGTGAGTTTCATCCATAAAAGTGGCCAGATGATATAGTTTCACCTGATTCTGCAAATTCTTACCAATTTCAGTAACTTTGCTCATGTGAACAGTGCTGCTGAACTCATTGATAGTACTCATGTGAGTAAAGCTACTTACATGCATAAGTGGTTGCAGGATTGGGACCTAAAAGTATCCATATGGCATAGATAACTTGATTTCATAGTAAGTTTACATTCATACCATTTCTGCTTATAAATGGTCATAAATGTAATTCTTTATAGTTGGTCCAATAAAATTTATTACCTCACTCACTTTGTCTCTCTAGTCTTTATAGACTACCATTTCAGCTACAAAAAAAGTATGGAAATGTAGATTAAATTTAAAAGTGCATCATGGAATGTGGACCTTTCTAATGGAGATGGGGAAAATATTGTCATATTATGGACTCACAAGTTGCCACTAAAAAGTCAGCAGTTGCTATGAGTCACAACATAATGGTATTTAAGAATACAAGATCTGCAGTAACCACTGACTAATGTCTTTTTAATGGCATCTCCTGTAAATCAATGAATTATTGATGTGGTGTTTTAATAAATCAATACAGTTGGCATTTCAGCTCTCCGTATTATACAGTGGGAATATGAAGAGTGGAGGCATAGTTTATTGGCCTGAGCACAAGATTGAGAGTTAGGAGCTAATTCTAATCCCACTCATAAAAGATTCTCTCTGTGACATTAGGAAATTCACTTAACATATCTGCATAATTTTTCCTTTTTATTAAATGCTGGCGATAAATACCCTATTACTTACCTCCTAGTGATGTGTTCCGTGAATTATTTGGAGCCCAAATGAGGAACTATTGCTAAGAAACATTGATAAGCACTTACTGAAGTAAGTAGTCCTATCAACTTCAATGGGACTATTTTTGTCAGTAAGTGTTCCATACTGGCATTGTGAAGGCCTCATCCTGCACTCATGGAAGTCAATAACAAAGCTCCTTTGCTTTAAGTGTGTGCAGGATCTAGCCTTTGTTTAATATCTGTGAAGTACTTTTAAGATGACTTGTCAAGTATTGTTGCTAAAACTCTTCCTAAAAAGGTGCAGCTAATAATTGCTTGGGATGTTTCAATACGATATAAAGGAGAATAAAAGAATCCACTCGATACTAGCTGAACTGGAAAATTGCTCCATGGGTAATGCATGCACATGTCTTTTGATTTAAAGGGAATGACATCTGAATTAAAGTGGAACAAAGCAATTACAGGCATGCAATTCCGAATTGAATTACCCTTATATTTAACCTATTCCCAGATCATTCTACAGTTCCATTATCGGCAGTGAATCAATCCGGAAAACCATGCAAAAGCATCGTTATCTTGAGATACGGAATATCTGGTTAAAGACAAATTCTTCTTTGTGCTAATCTAATGCCTCAATACTGATAAGGATGGTTTTAAAACCTAGATAGATTGGACTAGATAAAATATAGATTTTTTATTAATATCTCAGTGTTAAAAATTCAGCTCACAATATCACCTAAAAAGTACAGTGATTAATGGCACTACCAAATATGTAGGAGGCAGAAAATAACTATGCAAACACCCCCCTACAAACAAATTGTGAGTAGCTCTTAACTTGTTAATAATACATATATCCCTAGGTAGTGTGAGTACCTCTGAGATTAGGGACTATAACATCGTGATCTGCTGATTTAGCAGCAAATAATAAATAACTTTAAAAATAAAAGAATCCACTCGTAAAATTTCCTCAGAGTTTCAGTCTTGGGGAGGTTTGAGGGCAAAGCATGTTGTAAAGCAGCTTGCATAACAAAATGGTTTAATATAATCTCTCTTGCTTGACACACATTTTTACATTGGGTTATGCAACTAATTTTCTAGTCAGTAATATTGGCAATTAGGTATTTTGGATTCTTTCTCTGGGAGAGGAGCATGGTTCATAGTGGTCAGAAATAGGAGAAGCCAAACTGGATTAATTACTTTAAGAAGCAGTATGATGCAATGGTTAAGACAGGAGTCTGAAATGTTAGCAACTTGGTTTCAGGGTCTGGTGTGACCTTGAGTAAGTTCTCTGGTAATTTATTTTTAAAAATGGGGGAGAGTATACAGTAGTGCTGCCCTAACTGTCTTCCAGGCTGGGGTTCATGGCAAAAGTCTATAATAAAAGTAGTAAATTGAATTTAAACAGCATTTGCAAGAGATGAGATGTGAACTCTCAGCTACCACTTTTCCAGCTTAGGGACCATTCCCCTAGGCTACTGAGGCTAGGCTAGGCTAGGCTACCATTCCCCTAGGCTATGATAAAGGTATCTGTCTTGATGTTACCCTACCTCAGATGTAAGTGATAGTGTTCACACTGTGATAGGGTTCTTATCAAATTATGGGGTAGGGAGGTTTTCAGCTTTTCCCTTACAGCTACAAAGTTATGAAATACTCTACAGACATACACTTGCAATATATAATATATAATTTATTGTCTAAGAATTGTCACATGAGGAGCAACACTGTTCAAAGAACAAGTCCCAGAGCATGTTAGATTTCTTGCTTTACAGCTCCTCTTAAAACTGACAGGTTTCAGAGTAACAGCTGTGTTAGTCTGTATTTGCAAAAAGAAAAGGAGGACTTGTGGCTCCTTAGAGACTAACCAATTTATTTGAGCATGAGCTGGAGCTCACGAAAGCTCATGCTCAAATAAATTGGTTAGTCTCTAAGGTGCCACAAGTACTCCTTTTCTTTTTTCTTAAAACTGAATTCACTAACACAACCTAAACTATGGTTTAACAGTAGTTCCCTGCTCTCTGGCCTGCCTGACATCCACATGGCCCTAGCTCCAGTTTATATAAAGATAACCTTCCTGTCAACCTGACCATGTTGTAACTCCTCCTCCATTGCAACAAGCTCAAGCTTCCTCTTTGTCTTCGAGATCCTGCCTATCTCTGCCCTGCCCTAGGCATGCCTCCTTTATTTCTGCATTTTCCTCATTCCTGCTGCTCTGTTAAGAATGCCTTATTGCCCTGTCTACCTGCTCCTCCTGTTAATGTGTTTGAATTGTCTTACATGCTGCTTCCTATTTGTGCAACACCCTGCCACTCCTGATCTGTTAGATCCTTCCTAAAGACTCACTTCCAAAATGATGCCTAAAAGTAGCAGACTGGCTAATTCTGGCTAGATTGTGGCTTTTTGGAGATAATACGGACACCCATCCATTTGTTTGTTATTCATATATGACCTACCTTGTTCTCTTCATTTACATGCTATGCCCCTTCACCATTTGGCTGCCTCTTTTTTTATTATTATTAGACTGAGCTCTTTGGGGCAGGGACATCTATGTTTGACAAACCAATTCCATACTGTACGCTCTACCAAACAAACTTGTAATTATTATAATACAGATATTACATGGGGAATAATCTCCGCTTCTGATTTTTTTCATGTTGCTAGATTCTACAGTACTGGCTTCTGAGGGAGGTTGAAAAGATTATATACATTGTGTGTATAGGCAGATTTACTATACTACTATTATATAAATAAATATGTGTATAAAAAGTAAATGTATAATAGTGTCTGTCTCATATACATGTGTATGATTAAGAAAAAAATATTAACATAATATCATCTGTGTTAGTGGCTTTTGGGGATCAATGGGATTTTTCAGCTGCCACTGAACTGAATATTAAAGCAAATAGCAAAGCACAACAGTGGTTACACAGCATTGTCCGTATTCCCTGTGAACACTAAGCAGGGATATTTCATGTTTATACATTATTCACAACTAGCAGCAGCGATCCCACAAAGTCAGTGCTCATCTTTAATGCAAAGAAAAGAAGATAAACTTTTTTTCCTGTTAAATTTAAGCAGAGTAGACACAGATTATACTGCACAACATCACAAGCTGTACTGATAGCAAGAAGTCCAATATCCTTAACTCAAAGTACAAAATAAAATATAAAACTGTTGTCTGAAAGATGTGTCCAAGAGTACATCAGTCATGGCTACATTAAATGTTACAAGCAAAACACAAGCTGCAGTGACACACAGAGAAGGGAAAAATATGTAATTTGCTATTTAGGAATGTTGGTTAATAAAGGGGAGTACAGGTGGACTGCTTTCAGGTGATTCTTGTAAAAGTAGGTATTTCACAAATGGTGACTCTTACCTTACCTGACAAAATACAATATAATCTATTCTTACATATCACATTTCCTTCAAACAAACAAACCACCTCTCTGAATGGTGGGTAGTTGATTACACTTCTCATATCATTCATACCAGAAGTGAATGTAAATACAGTGGGTGGCATCCACAGTCACAGTTTATTATAATTCATTTGTAATCTGTCATTGGAGGTTTTTAAGAACAGATTAGATAAACACTTGTCAGAGGTAATCAAGATACTACTTAGTCCTGTTTCAGTACAGGGGACTGGACAAGATGGCCTATTGATGTCCTTTCCAGTCCTATATTTATATGAGTCTTGGATTTCTATATGGTATAGTATTATATGGAAGTGGGATTTTCTCATCCAATCAGAGTGCATGGTAAAACCCCATATGGGGCAATGGGGGAAAGGACTAGACAGGGGTTGATATCTGACCCCAGGAGGAATATTCGTTAGGTTTGAGTCCACTTTCCACAAATTGTCATAGTTAAGAGATTGTGAGATTAAGGCTGGACCTTACTAAAGCCCCAGTCCTACAAGATTTAGGCCTGATGTACACTGGGTTGTTTCTCAATGGTGTAGCTACACTGAAGTAGCTGCACCACTCCAAGACTGTAGTGCAGATATGCTGCAGCACTGTAAACCAATTTGAGGCACATGCCCTTCTATTTAAAACTTTCAAATTGGAGTAAGCTATGTCACTGCAATTAAATGTTGATACTATGCATCTTCAATAGAATATTCTACTGGAAGCGTTACACCCATGCAAAAAAATCCCAGTGTAGACTAATCCCAATATAGCTTTGGGAATTCTCATGTGCGTAACGTTAAGCAGATATTTAAGCCTTTGCAGGATCAGAGCCTAAAAGTGCTGCACAATACATAACCCTTACCTAAGAGTGTTGTTTAGTGAAGGGCAGGAGTCAGGGCTCTTGAGTTCTATTTCCAGCCATGCTTCTGTATTACCCTGCAAGTCATTTGTGTTTTTCAGCTCACTTATATGTAATATTTTCCACATCAGCATATTATGGTGGTGAATGTTTCAGAAACACATTCTGAGATTTTCCAATGAAAAGTGCTGTATAGATCCTAAATATTAAATAGAAAGCATTTAAAATATGGCTGTCAATCAATCACAGTTAACTCAGGAGATTAACTCAAAAAATTAATCACAATTAAAAAAATTAATCACGATTAATTGGAGTTTTAATCACACTGTTAAAAATGGAATATCAATTGCAATTTATTAAATAATTTTGGATATTTTTCTACATTTTCAAATATATTGATTTAAATTACAACACAGAATACAAAGTGTACAGTGCTCACTTTATATTATTATTTTTATTACAAATGTTTGCACTGTAAAAATGAAAAAAATATTTTTTTCAATTTTACAATACAAGTACTGTAGTGCAATCTCTTTATCATGAAAATTGAACTTACAGATGTAGATTTTGTTTGTTACATAACTGCACTCAAAAACAAAACAATGTAAAACTTTAGAGCCTACAAGTCCATACAGTCCGACTTCTTGTTCAGCCTATTGCTAAGACAAACAAGTTCTGCCATATATTTCATGTTATAGTAGTCTTAGATAATGACCCAGCACATGTTGTTCATTTTAAGAACACTTTCACTGCAGATCTGACAAAATTCAAAGAAGGTACCAATGTGAAATTTCTAAAGATAGCTACAGCACTTGGACCCAAGGTTTAAGAATCTGAAGTGTCTTCCAAGATTTGAAAGGGACAAGGTGTGGAGCATGCTTTCAAAAGTCTTAAAAAAACAACACTCTGATGTGGAAACTACAGAACCCGAACCACCAAAAAAGAAAATCAACCTTCTGCTGGTACCATGTGACTGAGATGATGAAAATGAACATGTCAGTCCACACTGCTTTGGATCATTATCAAGCAGAATCTGTCATCAGCATGCACGCATGGTGGAATGGTGGTCGAAGCATGATGGGACATATGTATCTTTAGCGCATCTAGTATGTAAATATCTTGCGATGCCAGCTACAAAAGTTCCATGCAAATGCCTGTTCTCACTTTCAGGTGACATTGTAGACAAGAAGGATACAGCATTATCTCCTGCAAATGTAAACAAACTTGTTTGTCTGAAGGTTTCAGAGTAGTAGCCGAGTTAGTCTGTATTCACAAAAAGAAAAGGAGTACTTGTGGCACCTTAGAGACTAACCAATTTATTTGAGCATAAGCTTTTGTGAGATACAGTTCACTTCATCGGATGCATTCAGTGGAGTCCACTGAATGCATCCGATGAAGTGAGCTGTAGCTCACGAAAGCTTGTTTGTCCAAGCGATTGGATGAATAAGAGGTAGGACTGAATGGACTTGAGGCTCTAAAGTTTTACATTGGTTTATTTTTGAGTGCAGCTATTTTTGTACATAATTCTACATTTGTAAGTTCAATTTTTGTGATAAAGAGATTGCATTACAGTACTTGTAGTAGGTGAATTGAAAAATATTTCTTTTGTTTTTTACAGTGCAAATATTTGTTAAAAACATATAAAGTAACCATTGTACACTGTGTATTCTGTGTTGTAACTGAAACCAATATTTGAAAATGTAAAAAACATCCAAAACATTTAAATAAATGGTATTCTATTATTGTTTAACACCACGATTAATTGTGATTAATTTTAATCATGCAATTAATCACAATTGTTTACATCTCTTGACAGCCCTAATTTTAAATACTCATAACTCTCCTCCCTTCCACAAAATATATAATTTAAATTTTACACTGAGTTCCCAACGAATACATCATTTTCTTGCTTCCCTGCATTATATAAAACATATATAATTGTTTTGTAGAAACTATTTTGGTTTCAAGAGCTACACATATCCTTCAAAGCACCCAAAAGAGTCATTCCGAACATTCATAAGATCTTGACAGGCATTTCCATAATTAAATCTTTATTTACTAATGGCTAATTGAATCACCACCATGCAACCACCTCAACAAGTTCAGCTGAGTTTGAGGGGAGGAAATATCACTACTATCCTGTAATCAAATTAGAATGTACAAAATACTTAAAGAGCTCACATATTGGATTGCTTTTGTTAGCTAGAGTGTTGTATTGATAGTTGGAAGGGGATCTGGTGTAATAAAAATTAAAAAAAAATATCCTGACTAGAGCAATGTTTGTTTATGTGAGGCAGTTTTCCAGGGACAATTTAGTATATGCAATTACAGCCTCTGAGAAGTATTTGGCTGGTAAAGAAGTATAGGGTCTCCAAAGTCAAGATTTTTCTCCTCTTGCATTTAGAATAAATACTTCCTTGCAAATGTGGACATTCCCTTTGGCAGTGTAAGCTATTCTTATTAGATAGTCAAAACACACACTGCATTTTGAAATGTTAAGAAACTTGAGACACTGCCTTCTGCAACTGGTTGAAATACTGACTTAGCAGTCTGGTTCATCTGTACAGATTATTAAAAGACAGTTGTGAGACCAATGATATATTCTACAGTTTAAGCCCCTATAAATTATGTCACTTAGTGGTGGGAATAAGCTACTCCCCCTGAGCGATGTTTAGTTACACCAACCTAAGTGCCAGTGGATAGTGCTATATTGGCAGGAGAACTTCTCCCACCAACATAGCTATCGCCACGCTTGGGGATTGGAGTAATTAAATCCACGGGAGAACTCTCTCCCATCAGCTTAGAGCATCTGTATTAGCAGTGCTGCAGAGGCGCAGTTGCATCAGTGTAAGCTCTGTATTATAGCCATAGCCTAAGATTCTGTTCCAACACAAATTCACTTCTGTATTTGTCTTAGCTGTGAAAGGATCTCTTATATTATTTGTTTGTTTCCAGTGGTGTCTCCAGCTGAGTTCAGAGCTCCATTGTGCTAAGTACTGTACAAAGTAAGAGACACTCCTTGCCTGAAAGAGCTTACCGTCTAAATAGACAAGACAGAGTAGACAAGACAGAGGGGAGGGGAAATGGATTTAACCTACCAGTGGATTAAACAAGGTTAGGGGCTGCAAAAGCCAGGCTAGTTCCATAATATTTTGTTGGTTTGTTTCTTTGTGGGTGTGTTTTATTTGGAACTGATTCACTAAACAGAGAAGAAAAAGGACCGGAAAGTGGACACTGGAGTGAGAGGGTGAGGGGACAGGGAAAGAATGAAAGCAGGGGAAAAGAGGAACATAGAGGCAAGACAGAGTGAGGCTGAAGTGAAGAGATTGTGAGGGAAATGGTGGGAAGAAGTTGAAGCAAACAACCACTAGAGTAAAAATCAGTTAAAAAAGCCAAAACAAAAAAAACAAAAACAAAAATAGTCAATCAATCTCAAATCGTTTCACTAGTGTCTAAAGGTTCCTGCTGCAGCTGCTTGTCTCTGCTCCTGCTGGCTGTGTGTGTGTGTATGTTTTATATCTACATGAAATATATTTGTGCTTATAGTCTATACATCCTAGTATTTTAAATGGCCAGTCTCCAGAGACTGATTATTAAATAAAATAAAATAAAAATAAATAAATTAAATAGAATGGGTGACACTATAGCAGGGGTTCCCAAACTTGGTTCACGGCTTGTTCAGGGTAAGCCCCTGGCAGGCCACAAGATGCTTTGTTTACCTGACCACCACTTCCCGCAGTTCCCATTGGCTAGGAACAGTGAACTGCAGCCACTGGGAGCTGCGAGCGGCCAGACATACGGACACTCAGGTAAACAAAGCATCTCGCGGCCCTCCAGGGGCTTACCCTGAACAAGCCACAAATCAAGTTTGGGAACCCCTGCACTATAGGGTTTCTTGCAAATTCCTCTTGCAAATTCTTGCAAATACTTGCAAATTCCTAGTCCTGGACACTGTTGTGCTGGAATGGATCAGGGCATAAAGTCCAGTAACTCCTACATTCATGTAAGGGTTATCCACATCTGTTCTGTATTGTCTGCAATTTGGGGCTGAACATCTGAGAATCACCTTTGTTATACTAATGGGAATTCTGATGCATCCTGCTTCTGCGTGGACCAGAAATTGTGAAAACAGTCTCTTTACACTCTCTGTTTCTTTCTTGCAAACACATACACTGGCTAAACAAATCAATTGCCTTTTCTACTTTGGGCACAATGAGAAACTAGAAGTTCACCAGTAAGTGTGACATTAAACAATAATAATTCCAGGAGCTAGTTAACTGAACTTTGCTCAAACTCAAACGTTTGGCTTACATTTTAGGCAGAATTTCAGTTCCTTAATACTTTGTCTGAGCAAGTTCACCCAGCTTATATTACTGTCAAAGTCATCACACCTGACAAAGGAGACACACCTATGTTTTGATGAAGTATTGTGGACCATATAACTAACATCAAGGTTGAATATTACTGCCCCTTTTTTTACCTGAGAAGCTAGTCAAAGTTCTGGGTTCTGGGTATGTTCCAGTTGGAAATGGAAATTGGTGATGGTATCTGATTTTTTTTCATTCAATCTTGTCTGCTTACAAGAATGTACAAAACCTTGCATCTCTGAACACAGGAGGTACAAAAACCAGGAAGATAGCTTCTTTGCTTACGACCCAGGCTGCTTTCACCCAGCATCCCTAGGACCCAAACCTTCCTCTAGCCTCCTTACAGGCTCCTCTTGGCCTTTTTTTCTCTTTCTCCATCTATCTCTGGTTTCATGTTCTGCCCGTGCACAAATGTGCAGAGACACACAAACTTAGCAAAATCACCTCCACCCATATACTCTAAAGCTCTTGCGTGGGTTCACATACCCATTTGTCTTATGTAGGGACTTGTGATTAACTTATCCTTAATGTCATGTTAATTGAAGAATGTGTTCATACCCATCAATCCCAATGAGGTTTTAACTCAAAGAAATAACTGTAAAATGTGACTGCAGACAATATAACCAGTGATCATATGTCATTGTGCCTCAGTGGGTCACAGCTGAGGATGCCAAATTCAGGACAGATTGCTGAGAAATAGGGCAGATCATCCCAAACTGGTGGTTATTCTATCATTAGAGTTTAACAAACCACTAACATAAATGAGCTTCTGTATCAACATATTGGTTAACAAGAAGCCAGAAACACAGTGCCCTTAGACATTCCAGCTATAGGCTCACCACCCAGACACTTGACTTTTTGATGAGTGGTTACTGAAAACTAATTTAATCAGGGCCCTTCTAATCCCAAGGGATCAGCCACTTAGCCAGGTCAATATGCAACTCAGATTTTACCCAATAATCACTCTGATGCCAATCCTATAGTAATTAAAAACTAAAGGTTTAATAAAAGAAGAGTTATCAATGGTTAACAGATCATATACATACATGTGATTTTTCAGTGTTCATAGATCAGGATCATCACAGTGATGAAATAACATGCTAACTTGCAAAAGCCTCTCTGGAGTCACCCAAACAGCCTGGAGGTCATCAGTCCTTGTTTAGAGCTTCCTTGTTACAAATCCAGTCCAGAGAAATGAAGCAGGAAATGAAGACAAAATGGAACAATCTCTGCAATGTGCATGGAAATTTACTATCCCAAACAAAGCCCGCAGATCCTGTTTGTGAAAAGTTACTGGCCCAAGATCGAGTCCAGGGTCACATGAACATATCACATGTCCTTACATGGCTTCCTGACTCATGGGGGTGGCCATTGGCCTCTGGGCATCTGAGGCATTCACAGGAAGAACTACTGGGAGGGATGAAGTTTCTTCTATGGACCGTTGTTAGAGTGAAGTATCCTTAATGTGCCATCAACACATAGCTGTCTAGACTTGATGTATGTGTAAGATACCAGTACATCGCCAATATTTATAACTTCAGATACAAAGATGATGCATGCATATAAACAGAATAATCATACTTCACAATTCATAACTTTTCCATTGACACCATACAGATATACTTTGTACAAGATTTGCTGCAATTGTATAACGGTAGTAACTTCAATTATATACATGGTCATATTCAATCATACTGCATCACATCATAGAACATATATGCCATAACAGTTGCAGTCCAGAATATAATAATATGATAATGTGACTAGCACCAAGTCTGATATAATTATTAGACACTTGGTGAAATATGATTCACTTATGAAGAAATCATTTAGTATGTCTATTTATTTGGTTTATCTAAACAGGATCCCAAAGTGAGGCCCGGAATAGTGTGGTATTCTAGATCAGTTCCTTTAATAGGAATCGGTTTGGTAATCAACCTTTTTCATAATTGGTGCACTGCAGCATCATATACACCATTATTACTCAATGACATCCAATTCTCCAGTTCAAGTTAAAGTGTATTTTCATTATCACCAGACAGCAAAAGCTTTTATTTCAGTTATTAGCCTCCATTTAATACAGACTTACATTTTCTTTATACCCATAGGATATCTAAGTAAATTATTGCACTTCTAACCCCTGACACATTTGATAGGTGTGTCTTCAACTTAGGTCAATGCAACTTAGGCCGAGTCTATAATTAAAATATAGGTCAACGTAGCTACTGCACTCAGGGGTGTGAAAAATTCACTTTCCTTGTGTGCCATAGCTAGTTCAACTTAACCCCTGTTGTAGACATAGCTGGATCAATAGAAGAATGATTTCCTAGTTAGCTACCATAGCATGGGAGGGTAGAGTTACTTCAGCAGTGTAAAATACCCTTCCATTGCTGTAGTCTTCATCTACACTTTGGGGTTATAGCAGAATAGCTATGGTGCCATAGTTATGCTGCTAAAGAGCCTGTAGCATAGACATGGCCTCACACTGGATCATATGTAACTTGCGAATCACTGCCTAGAGAATGAAAGACTTCTGTTTAATCTAGGCATGATGCTGTCCAGTTAAAATAAAAAATGATTGAATAGGGGGACTGAGTGGCTCAGGTGATAAGTTAAACTCAGGTGATAAGTTTTAAGATGGCCTAGCTGAGTGACCAAAAGTTACCCATCATTAGTAAAGGATATTTAGTGTAACGCATTAATAAGTTCAGTACAGTTCCTAGTGGCCATTAAACCTCACCCATTGTTAATAACCTATTAGCATTCTTATTGGTAGTCTCAATAGAGAGGACATAGGTTATATTAGGGAAGAATTAACTATACCTTATGTCATAAACATACAGCTAAGAGTAGCCTAGAATTCCTCCTTACCTGTAAGGGGTTAAAAAGGTCAAATAGCCTCGTTGGCACCTGACCAACAGGACCAATGGGGAAAGAAGATACTTTCAAATCTTGGGAGGGGGAAAGGTTTTGTTTGTGCTCTTTGTTTTGTGTGGGGGTTCTCTCTTGGGACTGAGAGGGGCCAGACAGAAATCCATTTTCTCCAACCCATCCCAATCCAAGTCTCCATTATTGCAACCAGTATAGGTAAGCCAGGCAAGGCGGATTAGTCTATCTTTTGTTTTATGTGAATTTTCCCTGTGTTAAGAGGGAGGTTTATTCCTGTTTTCTGTAACTTTAAGGTTTTGCCCAGAGGCGGATCCTCTGTGTTTTGAATCTGAATACCCTGTAAAGTATTTTCCATCTTGATTTTAGAGAGATGATTTTTACCTTTTTTTTAAAATAAAATACTTCTTTTAAGAATCTGAGTGATTTTTCCATTGTTCCAAGACCCAGGGGTTTGGGTCTTTGATCCTAGGGAGGTGGTAGAATCTCCTTCCTTAGAGGTTTTTAAGGTCAGGCTTGATAAAGCCCTGGCTGGGATGATTTAACTGGGAATTGGTCCTGCTTCGAGCAGGGGGTTGGACTAGATGACCTTCTGGGGTCCCTTCCAACCCTGATATTCTATGATTCTATGATCATTTTGTAACCAATTGGTTAGGATATTATTCTCAAGCCTCCACAGGAAAGGGGGTGTAAGGGCTTGGGGGGATTGCTGGGAGAAGAAGAACTCCAAGTGGTCCTTTTCCCTGGTTCTTTGTTCAATCACTTGGTGGTGGCAGCGTTACTTAAACCCAAGGTACCCAAGGGTGAATTTGTGCCTGGGGAGTTTTTAACCAAAGCCGGTAGAAATAAGCTTAGGGGGTATTTCATGCGGGTCCCCACGTCTGTACCCTAGAGTTCATAGTGGGCAGGGAACCCTGACACCTTATTCCTAGAAGAGGAGGCTACAGTATGGGAAAGCCTGCACTGTCTTTCCCTGGTCTTCTGCGATATAATGAAGGCTTTGTTCTCCAGGGCTGTCAGACTGGCACTTTTTATGAGGGCTAAAAACAAATCAGTTATAAATAAATAAATAAAAGTAGGGGAAATTAGTTGCATTTGGTTTTCTCAAAGATTCATGTTTAGTTTCTAATTAAAATATATACTTGCAAATCTGATAATTCATAACATGTAACAGCCAATGATACCTACCATTTTACTGCTATATTTCATGACTTAATGATACTCTGCACTTCTATAGCACTTTCATTCCATGCATCTCTGAGTCCATAGTCAAGAAGAACAAGAAGGTGTGTGTGTTAAAAACTCTGTGTTTGTCAGAGAGATAGAGAGAAGAGACCATAACATGAAAGGCTGCAACAGTGGAATATGCATGAAGAGGTTGGGGAGGAGATGGATGGAATCCCACATGTGTTGCTCTGAATGGGGACCTGTAAAAATTAGGGTTAGTCCTAGCAACATGTCACTCCTTGAGAGGTTAGTTCTTCCATATGATAAAATTCTATTTCCTATACGTTCATGGTACAGAAAAAATATCCCTTGGTATAAGTTTTGATGTCAGCATCCAACAACTTCTATTGAAATTAGACGAAGGTTTCTAACCATCAGAGGAGTGAAGTTCTGGAATACCCTTCCAAGGGAAACAGTGGGGGGCAAAAGAGATATTTTGCTTCAAGACTAAGCTTGATAAGATTATGGAAGTGATGATATGATGGGATAGCCTAATTTTGGCAATTAATTGATCTTCACCTATTAGCAGTAGATATGCCCAATGGCCTGTGACGGGATGTTAGATGCAGTGGGATCTGAGTTACTACAGAGAATTCTTTCCTGGGTGTCTGGCTGGTGAGTCTTGCCCACATGCTCAGGGTTCAGCTGATAGCCATATTTGGTGTCAGAAAGGAATTTTCCTCCAGGGCAGATTGGCAGAGGCCCTGGGGGGGTTTTGCCTTTCTCTGCAGCGTGGGACACGGGTCATTTGCTGGAGGATTCTCTGCACCTTGAAGTCTTTAAACCACGATTTGAGGACTTCAGTAGCTCAGACACAGGTTAGGCGTTTGCTACAGGAGTGGGTGGGTGAGATTCTGTGGCCTGCATTGTGCAGGAGATCAGACTACACAATTATAATGGTCCCTTATGACCTTAAAGTCTATGATTCTATGATTCTATTACCTATGACCAAACTGTGCTACTGAAAATTAAATTTGCTGGAATCCCCAGCAATCTATGATAGTGACAGTAAATGTCTGGAAGCAGAACAGAAGCCTGCAAATCATAACATTAGACCAAATCATCCAGCA
Source organism: Lepidochelys kempii (assembly GCF_965140285.1). Lineage (NCBI taxonomy): Eukaryota > Metazoa > Chordata > Testudines > Cheloniidae > Lepidochelys > Lepidochelys kempii. The sequence continues at coordinate 89,142,736 of NC_136380.1, forward strand.
CGTCACAGCTGTCTACAATACATGCAGAATACAAGGCTGGAAAACGTAAAATTGTTAACCTTAACAAGTGCTCTAAATCTACCACTATATCTGGAATCAGGGCTTTTTGCTGAAAATGTCATCCCAGCCTACAAATGGTAAATTAGTGATCACAGATATAAAAATTAGTTTTCGTAATTGAAGAGGAGAATCAAAAAATAATTTTTCCATAATGAAACATATTGACAATTAGAACCAGTTCTCTGCCACTTGTGCATTTTGGGCCAGATTATGTCTAGAACTGTGAAGATTTCCAAAGTGGTGCAAAGGATACAAAAACAACACCCCCCCCCCCACACACACACACTCATCCCTCTGAATCCCTGCCAAAATCAGTGTCAAATCTTGTGTTTCCAAAACATAACACACAGGGTGCTCAAGTCCTGACATTGGAGCTTTGAACAGTATTGAAGGAAAGTGAAGCTGGGCCAGCAGGGAGAAGTAAATATGGTTAATTATGAAGTGGTTAAAGATTCTCAGTCAAAAGACTGTCCTGAGGAGCTCCTACTGTCTACAAGCCATAATAGGATCATATTGTTCCTTTAAGTCTCTAGGGGTGCAACTCACAAGAGATATTCAGTCTATTGTTAGGGCTGTCCCCGGGGAGGTGGGGGTCCCTGCTTCAATGAATATATAATTATTTATGCAAAGTGGATCAGCTTCAACAGGACAGACTGAGTTCCACTCCCCAAATATCCCAATGTTTAGGGCACTGAGATGGGTGATGTAAATTCAAGTCTCTGTTCTGCATGGATCTGAGAAAGAAATTGAATCTGGATCTCTTACATGTTGAGTGAGTGCTCTAAGTCCCCAACTAAAGGGTAAGAAGCTTCTTCTTCTCTAGCAATTGTATGTAGTTTTAGATGCACATTGAGAATGACTACTGGATTGGATCCTGCAGCAAGATAGGCATAGGAAGGCCTAGTTTCTGAATTCTTCTGAGGCTTATGACAGGTTTCAGACTCACAGCCCTGTTAGTCTGTATTCGCAAAAAGAAAAGGAGTACTTGTGGCACCTTAGAGACTAACCAATTTATCTGAGCATAAGCTTTCGTGAGCTACAGCTCACTTCATCGGATGCATACTATGAAGCGAGCTGTAGCTCACGAAAGCTTATGCTCAAATAAATTGGTTAGTCTCTAAGGTGCGACAAGTACTCCTTTTCTTTTGCTGAGGCTTATGTGTGACATAGGCTGTCAAGGTTCCTCCTCCACTCTGAACACTAGGGTACAGATGTGGGGACCTGCATGAAAAACCTCCTAAGCTTATCTTTACCAGCTTAGGTCAAAACTTCCCCAAGGTACAAAATATTCCACCCGTTGTCCTTGAATTGGCAGCTACCACCACCAAACTAATACTGGTTACTGGGGAAGAGCAGTTTGGACGCGTCTTTCCCCCCAAAATACTTCCCAAAACCTTGCACCCCACTTCCTGGACAAGGTTTGGTAAAAAGCCTCACCAATTTGCCTAGGTGACTACAGACCCAGACCCTTGGATCTTAAGAACAATGAACAATCCTCCCAACACTTGCACCCCCCCTTTCCTGGGAAATGTTGGATAAAAAGCCTCACCAATTTGCATAGGTGACCACAGACCCAAACCCTTGGATCTGAGAACAGTGAACAAGCATTCAGTTTCTTACAAGAAGACTTTTAATAAAAATAGAAGTAAATAGAAATAAAGAAATCCCCCCTGTAAAATCAGGATGGTAGATATTTTACAGGGTAATTAGATTCAAAAACATAGAGAACCCCTCTAGGCAAAACCTTAAGTTACAAAAAAGATACACAGACAGAAATAGTTATTCTATTCAGCACAATTCTTTTCTCAGTCATTTAAAGAAATCATAATCTAACACATACCTAGCTAGATTACTTACTAAAAGTTCTAAGACTCCATTCCTGGTCTATCCCCGGCAGAAAACCAGCATATAGACAGACACACAGACCCTTTGTTTCTCTCCCTCCTCCCAGCTTTTGAAAGTATCTTGTCTCCTCATTGGTCATTTTGGTCAGGTGCCAGCGAGGTTACCTTTAGTTTCTTAACCCTTTACAGGTGAGAGGAGCTTTCCCCTGGCCAGGAGGGATTTCAAAGGGGTTTACCCTTCCCTTTATATTTATGACATAGGCATTGAGCTGCTGGGCAGCGTGAGCATTTGGCTGTCTGTGTACATGCCCAGCTGCTCATTTCTAGATATCTCAGGGACTTTAACAGTGGAAAGTTAGGCACCTGGAAACTAAAGGGTTAGGCAACAGTTGAAGGGAGGTTATGTGAATGAAGGTGGCACCTAAATGTTGGACTTAAGCACCTAAAGTGGCCATTAGCCACTGAAGTCCCCTTCAAAATTCTACCCTAGCTTCATTTCCAAGGGAGTGGAGAGTTAACGGAAATATGCTGGAGAGTGGGTACAACATGGGTGTCCTGTTGATGTGCTGAGTTGGCGCATCCCCACTGGCACTCTGCCATCAGGGTTCCCAAGAAGCTGCTTTCTTTTCTCTCTCTTTTCCCAACCTATTCTTTAGTGGAATCTGTGCTACTTGGAGACTACAGCATATTAATTGGTTAATAATTTGTAGAAGTCTTATCTAAATGCCAAGCCATGTAATGTTACAGTGCTTTACTTAATGTGAGGTCAAAGTAAAAATAATCTATCTTTGTAATTATTAGGTCACTATTTTTCTCTCCTGTAGCAGTAAAGGTATGTCAGTGTTAATTGGAGAGCACTTTTCAATTAATAAGACACAGTAGCCAATGAGTCGGTAATACATACTTACCTATTGTGGGTCAGGAGGTCAAAGGATAAATACCATTCAATACACTACCAATGAATTATTATCTATAATTCATATCCTGCCATATCATATTGCAATTACATTTTTTCATTAAAATGCACTTATTCTATAAGTATAGTTGTTTCTATCTTGTATGAGAAATAGTTGAAGGCAGACACAAACAGCTTAATATCAAGATATAAAATTATAAAGACTTTTTTTTCCTGAAATTCCTTTTTGGGGGGGGGGGGACAGGGAGAGTATATAATGCTAACACACTTTTTGTTTGTTTGTTAAATAAATTCAACTTTAAGGAGTGCCTGAATGTCTCTCTCTCTAGCTTCTCCATCCCATCCAAGGTGAAAATGAAGACATGATTCCCTTATGTGGGAGTAAATCAAATACTTAGAAGCACAAGGATTTAGATTTGTGCCCACTCTTCATTCTGCTGGAGCAGAACTGCAGGCAGAAATCTTTGAGGTACAACTTACACTCACAGAAAGGAAGAACAAGACTTGGTCCTTCTGCAAATTCATGCTAACATAGTCTGGGGTGTCCTAGAGCAAATAACTGCAGTCATGTGATTCCTATAGTGCATCATATAACTCAGTCACAGGGAAGACTATGTTGCATCATAGTAGGTGCAGTCTGGCTAAATAATCCTGCTCTTAAGAAAGAATGGGGGCAAATGGTGAGTTGCACTCACCTCTTTGAGCATCTCCATGTGTCCAGGCATGGTGCTACCATGGTCTTCAGCTCCTAGCACCACTTGTAGGCTATTTTCCTGCCTCTGCAGGTATTCTGTGGCTCAGTCAGACAGTCTAAAACCCTTTCCAGGGTACAACAAACTCAAAATGGAAGAAATTCCTTGTTCTTCAGGGCCAAATATAAGCAAAATAATTTATCATCCTTCCAGGCTAAGTTCCCTCTTCAGGACTGCATGATCAGGGTTTCCTCTGACTCCTTCAATTCATTCTGGTCAGCAATGGGCACTGGCCTAGCATTTTTCCTTTGTCTCAAGACTAGAGAGTGTCTTTCCTCAGTCCTCTTTTTTCATATAGGAACTGCTAACAGCAGACAGCTCATTTTATTTTGCCCTTCAGGGCCTTGATTGGCTGTTGCTAGTCCCCAGACTTCACTGGTTTCCAAAATGACTGCTCCCAGGATGCCTGTGTCGGCAATCTGAGAGATTAATATTCACTGCACTTTTCTTCTCAGAGAACTGTTTTCTGAGGCAGGGTTCAGCGGGGCCTTGGGTAGAGGCCATGAAGGCCTGGTACCCCTTGTTACAGGGATGAGGCTCTTGAGTTACCATTCCCATGAGGCAATGCAGTAACAGAGGGAGCAGTCTAATGCTGAGCTTACTTGAAATAAAACATTTAAAGTCAGTTCAACAAATCAACATATTATTTCCATTTTTCCAATGGAAAGTCAAAACATTTTGGTCAATTTTACAGAAATCATATTGTCAATCAAAATAATTTTGACTGAAAATTCCCTTGCCAGCTCTACTTCTGAGTTTGGTTTGTCTTCGAGCAGCTGGCCCAATATTAATGACAGTTAACAGAGGTTCTCCTTTATGTTAAATGGCACAGATCTGCGCTATCAGAATAAGAAGTTGTGCCCTGCTTCTTATGCTGCATGTGTGCAAATTAGCTAACACAGGAGTATGTTTCAGAGTAGCAGCCATGTTAGTCTGTATCTGCAAAAAGACAAGGAGTACTTGTGGCACTGTAGAGAGTAACAAATTTATTTGAGCATAAGCTTTCGTGAGCTACAGCTCACTTCATCGGATGCATGCATGTGGAAAATACAGTGGGGAGATTTTATATAGACAGAGAACATGAAACAATGGGTGTTACCATACACTCTGTAATGAGAGAGATCAGGTAAGGTGAGCTATTATCAGCAGGAGGGGAGGGAACAAAACACAAACTTTTGTAGTGATAATCAAGGTGGGCCATTTCCAGCAGTTGACAAGAACATGTGAGGAACGGGGGCCGGGGGGGACGACGGACAAACAACATGGGGAAATAGTTTTACTTTGTGCAATAACACATCCACTTCCAGTCTTTATTCAAGCCTAAGTTAATTGTATCCAATTTGCAAATTAATTCCAATTCAGCAGTCTCTCCTTGGAGTCTGTTTTTGAAGTTTTTTTTCTTGAAGAATTGCCACTCCAACGAGAGACTGCTGAATTGCAATTAACTTGCAAACTGGACACCATTAACTTAGGCTTGAATAAAGACTAGGAGTGGATGTGGCATTACACAAAGTAAAATTATTTCCCCGTGTTGTCCCTGCACCCCTCCACCCCTTCTGATCCTCACACGTTCTTGTCAACTGCTGGAAATGGCCCACCTTGATTATCACTACAAAAGGTTCCTCCCCCGCCCCCGCTGGTAATAGCTCACCTTACCTCATCACTCTCATTACAGTGTGTATGGTAATACTCATTGTTTCATGTTCTCTATGTATATAAAATCTCCCCACTGTATTTTCCACTGCATGCATCTCATGAAGTGAGCTGTAGCTCACGAAAGCTTATGCTCAAATAAATTTGTTACTCTCTAAGGTGCCACAAGTACTCCTTTGCTTTTTACTGGAGCATGTGTGTGTATGTATGTAAAAAATTGAATACTATCTTTGTTAGAGATAACAACTGGAAGAACAACAGCTAGTAAGAGTTTACCCCTAACCATCTGCAAAGCCTTATTTTACTCCAGGAAGATCTAACTAATACTAAAGAGTTAAGGGATAATGTGACCCTTTGTCATGTTTAATACATTAGAGTGGGTATGGGCCCGGTCCAAACACAATGAATTCAATAGGCATCTTGTTATTAACTTAAATGGGGGATTGAATCAGGCTATATTTAAAATATTTCATTTTGGTGACAGATACCACCACACTTTATTGTGTCCGAGTCTAATATGGGTAATGAATCCCAAAAAGATAAGTGGCCCTATCCAATACCAACTGAAGTGAATAGAAAGATTGTCTTTGACATTAATGGGTGATGGATTAGGCGTATGGTGAATTAATGTTGCTGTTTTGAATTCTTAGCCTATTTGTTATTACAGCAATCCTCAATTTTTGCATGAAAAGCTATACAGTGAGATTCAAAGTTGTGTTCACTTGTTTTTTTGTTTTTTTTTTTAACAAAACTAACAGTACATCTTGCTATATTATATATTGAATCTTTTTTCATCAATTGGATGGGGCTGGTCCTAGCACATTGCTCAGATACCCCTGGAAATATCTACTAATGAAGCCCATGACTGGAATAGCAATATTGTTTCAGTTCAAGATTGAAGTGCAGTGGAAGAGGGTTTATGGAGTCATCTGATTTGTCCAAGCTTGTACTAACTGAACTTGGTTCTATTATACACGGTTAGTCTTTGCTTCCTTTTAACATTGCTTGCCCAGAATCAATTTTAAATGAAAAGAGTTAAAACCAACCAAACAAAAAATTCTCCAGATATATAAGAAAACAGATATCTTAAAAACATGAGGATGATTTTAATGCTGTCATTTCTGGTTCCCCAAAACTTGCTATTTTCCTCTGCTGTTGATACCACTACAGATTCTCAGATGGTATAACAAAGGGCATGTTTTGGGGACAGCATGTCCAGTTCTGGAGTGAGGACTTCATATTGTTTAATAGGAATATGCTAATCAATTTAAAAGCATCATTATCTAGCTCTTTATGGATATCTTTGGAACAATACTGGCTCTGAGATGGGGATTTGTGAGTAGCAGAAGTGAAGAGGGAGGAATAGAGAAATGATCATGGCTCTGCTTGGTGTGTGAGGGCTTCTGTCCTCTACTTAGGGACTTAAACAAAAAAGCAGAAGACAAACAAATGTTAGAAACTTATGTGATTGTGTGAGCATGGGGATTTTTGGCATGACACCAGTGTACTGAAATCTGTTTATCTCGGCAATGCACAGAGATGAACTGGGAAGTACTCTCTCTTTGCGTTTTCTCAAGACATAAGTTGATGTACAGGAAAAGATACATGGAAAGTCAGTGATCATGACAGTATTTGCCACACCAAAGACAGAGGAGATGTATCAATTTCCAGTATAACTCCATTCAAATAAGTAAAGTTACACCAGGGATAGACTTCACCCAACATCAGGAGGGACTAGGTCACACAGGGTATCTTGCTCCAGGAAATAAATGTTTTCTACTTCTATGGTTTATTGTAAAAACTTCTAAGTGAAATATGCATAACATGCATATTTATGTAGTATCTATGGGCACTCTTTTATATGTAACTTAGCTATTGAGTGGATATTTCCAATTTAAAAGAAAAATGTTCCTGAAAATTCTCACAGTTCAATTTAAAAGCAGATATGAAAGAAGCAGAAACTCAGGAGTTTGACTTGGAATTTTTGAAGTAAGAAAAACTAGTAGTAGCTAGAAAGCAAGAAGAGAATCTCAGAGAGACCCTGGAACCAAAATTAAAAAATAAATCCTCCCAAGGCCATGATCATGCTGCCTGACCCAAATTCTGCTTTTACTGATTGTGGGCTCCATTCAACTGCAGTTGAAAACAATTGGAATATTACCATTGAACTCCGTGGGAGTTGGATCAAACCCTGTATGTACTTCTAGTTACTCTAGTTCACAGGCTGAGAATACTGGTCGCTATACAAATACATCTCAAACTTTGTGATAAGTTGTTTCTGAATTTCACACTGAAAGTTAAAAGAAGAGGAAAAAAAGAAAAGAGACGCAAAGCACAGATGTACACACAGAGATCAGAAAGGAGGCTCAGATGACTTACCTTAAACTAGTTCTTTACTAACACAGCAATAACACATGAAAATAAAGTTGTTCCATTTTAAAAAAAATACAATAAGAGAGTTAAATTTTCTCAGTTCAGCACTCAATGTCAGAATTAAGCTTGCATGTGTAGGTAGTATGATGCACTCTTCAGTTACACAATCACATACTATTTCTCTAATACTATAAAATACAACATCTGTAATCTTTAATGCAGATGTAGCCCCTCCCTCATGTGTGGCTCAAGACTCCTCCTAGGTCCTCTTTACTGTTTGGAGTGGCTTCTACCCTCTTCTCAAATGGGTTGGGTCCTGGGTTCCCTTTTTTTTTTTTTTTTTTGTGATGGTGCCTGCATCCATGTTGATTCCTCACTGTGCCTGAAAAGGGACCAGTATGTATGTACTTCTGATTACTCTAGGTCACAGGCTGAGACTACTGGGAAAATGAATGAGACCCATGGAAAGGGTCTGCTGGCAAGGACAATGAAGAGGCCAGTACACACAAGAAATAAAACACATCAACATAAACCCCAGCAAAGAACTGACATACCCAAAATTAACAACAGCACAAAGGGGACTTTACTGGGTGCAGGAACATAGGATCTGGGGAAGGAAAGTATTAGGGTTAACTACTAAATGCTAACAAACAAACATCTCACCTCCCAACACTCACAACCCCCATCTCCCTCCCTGACATCTTCCCAGTTATATGGTACCCTGAGAATGTGTCCTGCAATGTGTGCTGCTGCTCTTTGAAGGTTAGCAAGCTTGACCAGAAATTGGTCCTCTTACTGTGTCTCTGCTCCTGAGCAGGGCAGGGTCCTTTGCTGGCTTCTTGGTCTGAAGTACTCTAGAAGTCTTGGCTCGCTCTCAGCAGCCAGCACTGGGGGTCTTCGCAGGGCTGGAACTGTCTTACTCATGCATAATATCCCACAGAAGTTGAAAGACTCACTTCGTGGTGAGGAGAAGCTAAGTAGAGACTCCCTGAGCTGTTCTGCTTCTCTCTCAAGCCCCAGTGTCTAGACTCAAACTTGAAACCAAAACTAAACCTAGTCTCAAACTTTGTCTGAGTCAGGCTGTCTTCTCCCAGTGGGGGCTAAGCAGACCTGGCTCAGCAAACTTCTTGTCCATATCACCCAATGCAGACACCTCCATACTGGTCTCAGCAGGAGTTTTAGTCCATTCTGTCTATACCCCTGACTGTAAGCATTCTAGGCAATGTTATTCGATAGCCATTATTGTTGTAATCCATGTAGGACCCCCTACCACTTGATGCTCATTCCAGAGTTGCAGGAGCTCCAGGTAGGGGGTTGCATGTATTGCACAATACAATAGTGTTAAAATGCTGCTACCATTGTTCAAAAGAAACTAGTGCTCCTGCTGAAAATTATTTTCAATCAAAAGAAAACTGCTCTTCCCAGAACATTCAACATTTTCCTGAATAGGATTAATGTTCCTATTTAACTTTCTACCCTTAGTTGCTTTGGCAATCACTGTTTCTGAAATGAATTAAATTGTAATAATTTTATAAGAGAAGTGTATTCTTTTATCATTCCTCATACTTGAAAGTGGCTCAAACATTTTTTTCAAACTTTACCAGAGAAATCATCTGCAGGACCAGACCAGGAAAACTTCAGCCTAATGAATGAGTGTTTCAGAAACTTTTATGTATCTCTTGACTAATTATCAGCTAAGGCTGAATTCTGCCACGTTTATGGCAGGTCTACACTTAAAATGCTGTAGTTGGCGCTGCTGTAACACTTCAGTGAAGATGCTACTACACTGATGGCAAAGCTTCTCCCAGTAAATCTGCCTCCATAAGAGGCGATAGCTATGTTGACAGGAAAAGCCCTCCTGTTGACATAGTGCTGTCTACACTGGGGGTTAGATCAGTATAACTGTGTCACTCAGGGAGGTGGTATTTTCACACACCTGAGTGATGCAGTTATATACCAATGTAAGTTTATAGTGTAGATCTGGCCATAGTTGTATTGAGTTGTGCCTTATTCTGCAAGGAGCCCCACTGACGCGAGTGGGTATATCGTCCTTTTACCTCTGACTCTAGATAAAGGATGGTTGCTGGACTAGAGAAACCCATGGACGGAAATGTGACTGAGAATTATTACTGTTAACTGTTTGATCTCAGCCAACAAACAGGGTATGTCTACCCTGCTACTGAAAGTGTGTTTCCCATCATGGGTAGACAGACACCTGCTTCTTCTGCATAAGCTAGCATATTAAAAATAGAGTGTAAGTGGGATAGCACACGTGAAGCCAGAGTACAAACTCTCCCAGGCCCTGGGTGTCCTGCCCCAGTGCTACTCTTAGCTACACTGCTATTTTTAGTGTGCTATCTCAAGCAGAGCTAGCATGTGTCTATACATGCTGGGAAGCGCATTCACTTGCAGGTTATGCATACCCTGGGAGAGCAGAACCTAGGTTCCACCCATTTCTCATCGCTATTCATCCATTCCATGTCGACTATCACAGAGAGTGGGGAAAGAGTGGGAAATTCGCAAGTGCACATCCTCTGCTCTCCTACCTCGCTTGCAACTGAGATGCAGGCATACTGAACAGAGGAATGCTGGGATACCTTACTCTCCCTTAAAACTTCTATGTGGCTGCATTGGGTTGGCTACATTGTGACACTATGGGACTACATACAAAATCAGGTTCTATTCTGCGTAAGGGTGGCAGAATTGGGCTTTCAGGAAGTACTCCAAGGGAGGTAACAAAGTCATTAGACAGTGAAAATCCTTCCAAAAGGTTGCCATGTGTTAAGAACAGTAAAACCCTTGAATGTAAGCTGTTCTGATAATATTTTTTTTCTGAAGACCCCAGTTTTCTGTAGAGCTGGTTGGGAATTATTCAGCTAAATATATTTTTCATAAGAAAATGCCAATTCATTGAAACCTAAACTTTTCAGAAGAATGGATCAGTTTAGACATTGTCAAAATGAAACACTCTGGTTTTCCAGTTAAAAACTGTTTTGAAATTTAAGCTACCTATAGTTTAAAAAAATAAACTGTCAAAATCTTTTGATTGAGCAGAACTGAGTTTTTGTCTGGTAGTGGTGGTGGGGGTTCAGCTTGTGAAAATTTTCAAGATTTTGAGTCATCACAATTCATGACAGGACATTTTTTCTGATAACTCAAATTTCAAAGGGATAGGCAAACTGTTTGTTGTCCAACTCTAGTATTCATTTACAGTGAATGTTGATAACTGAACCATAAGAAGGACTGTGACTAGAAAACTGCCTCTATCTATTGAAACCAGGCTGAATAGATAACTTGTACTGCTTTTTATGTAAGTCAGCTTTTTATGTAAGTCTCCTGTCCTATTTAGCATTTAACAGATTAGTTACAGCAGGGGATACGATTATCCTTTAATAAGAGCAACAGAGAACTTCAGGAAGTATGGTTATCATGAGATAGTCACTGTGGATTTACATGGTACTAGTTATAGCTGGATGTTTCCAATCCTCGAAGGTATTATGATTTCAAAATTACCACACTCCCTGATGTTATCTTATCAGTAAGAAGTATGTTTAGATTTGCATCTACAAATGAATGAATAGCAGCTGTGACAGGCGGACTCCTCAGAAAGAGACATGTGCAGTACAAATTACACAGCTACATTAGTTAAGCAATGTGTGTAGTCTCGTGTTGTGATCCCCTCAGACATCATTGAATATATACAGTTGGGTTAGGTCAGCATTTCAGATTGCTAATCTTCAAAAAGCCATCCATTTTCTGTCAAAAATAGTTATCCAATCAGCCCTGTAAATAGTTATTTTCCCTGAGTCTGTATTGACTCAGTTCTGTATCACAGTGCTAACGGAGGTGATTTCTTAAGGATGATAGGTTCTGAATGATCGTGGTCATTAAAGATCCCATGACAGTCTTAAGAAAAGCAGGTGGTATTCTGGTCAAAATCCAGTTTAAGTAATTGGATTGACTCTGCAGATTTAAAATCCTCTTGCAATTTCAACTGGAAAAGGTAGTGTGCACTAGATTATGTTCCAGGGGTCAAAGGAATTCTCAGTGCATCTATCAACAGTTCCCATATAGAAGCGGCTCCTTCCTCTGTTCTTCATTCCTTCCAGATTCTATACAAAGAAATCAGGTAGCATCAAAAGAAGGTGGAATCATGCTGCTCACAACTTTTACATTTCCAAAAACTGCTAAGTCAGCATCTGAAGGAGCCACATCCATCTCCACTTTTTAATATCTTGAAAAGAAAAAAAAGTACCCCGCTGATTTATGTGGGATTCTCCTCCACCCCCCTCATTTTGCAAACAGTGACTTTCCTCCCCTGTGCCTTAGATGGAGCAGAAAACATGACTGTGTATGTACAACAGTTTCAAAATACAGCACTGCACTTTGCCACATAATACGGGTGACCGGGGGTTCAGGGTGGCCATGCTGAGATTGCTCAAGTAGGGCAAACTGCAAAGAATGGGGCAGACAATCCACAATTATTCTAATACTTGGATTCACCAAGCTAGCAACAAAACAGCTTATATAATATCTTATTGGTTACCCAGAAGCCAGAAATACAGTTCCCTTAAAGCAACCCAGCCTTTCGGCTTCCACCCAGATAGCCAAGTCAAATATAATGAGGATTACTGAAAATCTTGTTCATCATATAAGAAGTTCTACCAATCCCAAAGGATTGGACACATTACCCGCCAGGTCAATGAATATTTCAGATCTTACCCAAATACATCCTCATAGCCAATTCTTATTAACTAAACTAAAATGTATTAAAAAGAAAAGAAGGAGAGTATTGGTTTAAAGTTCCTTATACATAAAGACATGAATAGAGTTCTTAGGTCAGTTTCATAGATGGTGAGCTTTAGAGTTGCAAAAAGTTCTTTCAGAATTAGTCCATAGGTTCAGTCCAATTTCCAATATCATGGTGATCCAGATTTGAAATGAAAGGTGTTGTCAGACTCCACCGGTGTGGTGCTCTGCTCTATCCAATGTTGACAACAGTCGGCTGCAAGCATGTATTCCCTCTGTGTGCTGCCCGGGTCTGTGCAGGTAGCTGATGCAGCAGACCCCAAGAGAATCCCCACTGACCACAGACTCTGATAAGGTAGGAAGGCACCCGGCCAGGTTTTATTGCCAAACAAAGAACAGTCTCTAGCTCCCTGGAATAGATGTCTACAGTTCTGCTGGTACATATGTGCTCCCTGAAAATGGACCGGCTTAGTCAGTGGTGGGATTTAACACTGCCCCCTAGGCCAGAGAAAGACATCCCCTCAGGGATACATTCTTATACACAGGTACTTATCGAGTTACAACACCTCTGCGTGTTGGAGTGCTGCTTCTCTCCTGGTACATGTTGGTTTGAACCAACAAGTCTATCCATCATATTATCCTTTTGACCCTGTCTTTTAGGATGGAGGGACCCTGTTCCTCATTATTTCTGTGGAATGTGTTTGTACCGGACTGTTCTGGTGCCATCCTGGTCCATGTTTATCGTATTAGTGCTTGATGCCTTTTAGATATGTGTATACATCCAATTAACAGCCTTCTTCTTGCCAACTTTTGTGAGCAGGGTCTGCCTCTGGCTCACAGCTTAACTTTGCTTTATGTTAGCAAAGTCTTGACCATTCCTTTGGTTCAGGCCTCAGGCCTCAAACCAGGCCTCTGATACCAAGGGTTTATGTTTCAGGGCCTCATCTTACTACAAAAGGATCAGGTCCCAAGAGATTTTTATAAAGATTACTGTCAGGCTATGATAGCCTCTTGACAGCATGCAGTCATTTGGTGAACAGTAGTGTCTTTGAAGTAACCTCAAATTTCTTAAACATCACTGGTAATTAGCTACATGGATTAACATAAAGCAATTGCCTATCTCCCACCATTTGCAAGTGATTTACCACAAACTTCGAAGAGAAATTAAGACAGTGATATCACTACATTTTCAGTTCATTTAAATATTAACATCTCTTGATCTCTGAGTTAGCAGAATACAGAGATAGATGGGAACAGTTTGGTTACATTGTTAACCTCAAAAACAAACATTATCTACTAATATGTCTCTAAAGGTTGAATCTGGGTTGTGCAGCCTTTTTTGGCACTGTGTCACAACATGTGTCCACAAGCATCACAGAGTAGTTAGCTGCGGAGCATAAGTGCTTTCCATTTTCTAGAAAAACAATGTCGTCTTTTTTCATTTTTACTTTGCACACTAGTTCACCCAGTTCTACACAGCCACCATGTGCAACTTACTGGGGCTTGTGCTTGCCCTGGGACACCATATACAGCTGTCCTAATACTGTACTAAACTGTAATACAGTAACTCTTCAGACTTGGCTATATATCCATGGCAATTCCTTGTACGCGCAGTTTGTAACATGTTTTGTGATCCTTTGGAATGTAATCTGCCATCTAATAGTAAAATGCTATTATTGTTTGTTATTCATTAATAGTATAATCTTAAGTAAAAAGGCTAGATTGTAGTATTTAATCATAGCTCAAAGAGCTCCACTGCCCAAACAGAGCACTGGGAAGTGTTTTTCTACAGAGAGGCAGAATATTCCCTGATACCTCATGGTGCATAGGTTGGTGGTTGGAAAAGAGTAATCTCTGATATCCCTTTCCGAGATGGAGTATACTATCTTTCTTTGATACACCCACACTCATGTGACTGGGCAACTTCATTGGCCAGCGCACAGATGGAGGAAATGCATGTCTACTTATTCCCTCCCTCCAAGATCTGACCCTCTAATAGTACTAAAAAATGAAAATAAAATAAACAGAAGAGAAAACTATTTTCCCTACTATTTTCTTACACATGCAAAATAAAATATGTTAGGAGTGAAAATAACACTGTATTTGCAGTAATCACCAAAATAAACAATACAGAAGTAGAGAAAAAGAACTGAGTATTTATAAGGAAATATGCACCTTGGCATTAAATTTCTCGTGTAGAAAATATTTCCATATTTCCTTACTACAAACAAATTTAAATGATAAGCTCTTGTTTCCCTTTGGAATTCTAAATGTAATCTGCCTCAGGGGACATGGACTTGTTGCCTGTGCATTGTGCTGGTTGGAAAACAAATGGAGACTTTGAGAACTGTAATTTTTACTTGTACACAACATGTGTAAAGAAACAGACAGTAATGCATAGGTTGAGAATCAGGATGTGGCAACTGCTGGGAATGATATTATTGTTCCTAAAAACTGACTATAACTATAGTTTCCAGAAGTCTCCAGGTAGCGGTCTTCAAATGGTCTCCACTTCTTGTTCTCCTCATAAGAAAGCTATGGTCTGAAAAAAAAATTCAGGCCTTGCCACTTTAATTATTTCTTAACAAATGTAATTATGTATTCAGGTGCATATAATTACACCAAAAATTGAAGCATCTATCTGCAGATTCCATGTAACTACATGCAAGTACTGACAGGCAGTTAGAAAACTCCATTCCCAATTGCAGAAATAAATAGTGTAATAAAATCCAATTCAAGATGTAAGTACATAGATCAATTAGGAATTACACTGAAATAAGAGCTCTCTTTAAAATAGAATGTAGACATGTTGAACTTTGTAGGATTTTGTAGTAAATACATGCATTAAAATAATTTAATATCAGAATAATTTCAATCTGACTGCCATTTAGTTAATTTAGTAAATCAGGCAGTGTGTTAAGCTTTTGGGCATATGAATTAGTGACCCTTGCTAGTATCCTATTCAAACTGTACTGGAACTATAATGCAATTATATTCTAAACTGTATCCAACTGTAAATAACTATATTCGAGGGTGCATATAAAACATTGTCATTCAGGACCAATGTAACGTCATAAAACTCTGGGTAGGAGGGATAAAAGGGAAAAAAATAAACTTTTTAAAAAGAACAAAAGAACAGTGGGAGATATTTTCTAAGGCACAAATATTAGTCAGGCATTTAACTTCAAATGTCATTGAAAGTCAGTGGGAGTTAGACACCTAAATGCATTTGTGCCTTGGAAATCTCCCCCAGTGTTGTGTTTCTAAAAGAAAACACACTATTCTACCCCCTCACCAAAATCACTCTCTTTTATTGATTTTTTGTTTTATTTTTCCCCACAAAACTTGCAATTTCAACCTTGGATTAAGAAAAATCAAGCTTGGTCCTACAGATAAAGGTATTTTGCTGTGTTAGAAAAGGTTAGAGTCTGTAATAAATGTCAGAATCATAACCACTGTAATAAATGTCCTTGCACTTCCCAACACACATACCAAACAAGTGTGAGGAAGTAGGAAAGTCAAATTTCAGTTTGGTGTTCTGTTATTTAGTGTACTGCTATCTTATAAGTTACTGCACAAAGTTTGGGGGGGAGGGAAAGGAAACACTAATTAAGTACTACAAGATAATGTAAAAATATATGAAGCTGTAGACCTAATTTATCATATCAGCCATCCAGATTACTTACAAGATAAACAGAGCAAATGGTAACCATCTAACATTACAAAACAGCTCAGGTCTCAGCTATGCAGATGAGAAGATTTCATGAATCTTATTTTAAAGGCAGCACAATTAATAGGAAAGTCTTGCTTTGTTAAGGCAGAGCAGTTGAAAACTCATTGGTCTAAAAAGCTACAGGATTTTCTGTAACTGGGTAATGTTGCATTTAGCTAATGTTACACAATACGTAGAGGTTAACCACTGTGTAATGTTTGAGTATTCACTTTGTACTATTTATCCTTTCACATCACCTCAGGATAAAACTCCAGCAAAGCAAGGAATCTCAAACAATCACCAAAGAGCAATATGCTACCGTATCAAAGAAATTAGGTCAGTGATCTCTGGTGAGTAAAAATGTGTTTCAGCTTCATAAATGCAGGATCTGATGTATTTTATATTTCCATTAACTATGTCTGGTTATATGTCTGCCTGTATCACAAAAGAATGGAACAAACTTGATGTATGTGTTTGTTTAATGTAAATGTTCTGTTGAAGTGTATTTTAAATCCATTAACTTTCAGTAGTGCCCTCCTCGTCACCCCTTGCTGTACCCACCATTGGCTGCTTACCAGCCAGGATTTGTGGGCAGAAAGCTCCAAGGACACCTGCTTCCCTTGAAGCCAGCAGCACTAGTGACTGACTTCTGCCTGAGGGATTTCACTCCCTTCACTCTTTCAACTCAGCATCATACCTACAGCAGCCAATGACAGATACTGCCTTATGCTCTAGGATACAATGTGGCCGGCTGGACTGAACTAACAAGATTGAAAAAAATCCCAGTTTTTTGCCTCCCCCCCCCTCCAGATTTCTTCAGAATGGGTTTAATTCCCCATCAAAGGTTCCTTTGGGTATGTCTACACTATGGAATAAGGTCGAATTTATAGAAGTCGTTTTTTTAGAAATCAGTTTTATATATTCGAGTGTGTGTGTCCCCACAGAAAATGCTCTAAGTGCATTAAGTGCATTAACTCGGCGGAGCGCTTCCACAGTACCGAGGCTAGCGTTGATTTCCGGAGCGCTGCACTGTGGGTAGCTATCCCACAGTTCCCGCAGTCTCCGCTGCCCATTGGAATTCTGGGTTGAGATCCCAATGCCTGATGGGGCTAAAACATTGTCGCGGGTGGTTCTGGGTACGTATCGTCAGGCCCCCGTTCCCTCCCTCCCTCCGTGAAAGCAAGGGCAGACAATCATTTTGCGCCTTTTTTCCTGAGTTACCTGTGCAGACGCCATACCACGGCAAGCATGGAGCCCGCTCAGGTAACCGTCACCCTATGTCTCCTGGGTGCTGGCAGACGCGGTACGGCTTTGCTGCACAGTAGCAGCAACCCATTGCCTTCTGGCAGCAGACGGTGCAATACGACTGGTAGTCGTCCTCGTCGTGTCCGAGGTGCTCCTGGCCACATCGGCTGGGAGCGCCTGGGCAGACATGGGTGCAGGGACTAAATTTGGAGTGACTTGACCAGGTCATTCTCTTTAGTCCTGCAGTCAGTCCTATTGAACCGTCTTATGGTGAGCGTGCAGGCGATACGAACTGCTAGCAGTCGTATTGTACCATCTTCTGCCAGGCAGGCAAGAGATGAGGATTGCTAGCAGTTGTATTGTACCATCTTCTGCCAGGCAGGCAAGAGATGAGGATGGCTAGAGGTCATACTGTACCATCTTCTGCCGAGCAGCCATGAGATGTGGATGGCATGCAGTCCTTCTGCACCGTCTGCTGCCAGCCAAAGATGTAAAAGATAGATGGAGTGGGTCAAAACAAGAAATAGACCAGATTTGTTTTGTACTCATTTGCCTCTTCCCCTGTCTAGGAGACTCATTCCTCTAGGTCACACTGCAGTCACTCACAGAGAAGGTGCAGCAAGGTAAATCTAGCCATGTATCAATCAGAGGCCAGGCTAACCTCCTTGTTCCAATAAGAACGATAACTTAGGTGCACCATTTCTTATTGGAACCCTCCGTGAAGTCCTGCCTGAAATACTCCTTGATGTACAGGCACCCCCTTTGTTGATTTTAGCTCCCTGAAGCCAACCCTGTAAGCCGTGTCGTCAGTCGCCCCTCCCTCCGTCAGAGCAATGGCAGACAATCGTTCCGCGCCTTTTTTCTGTGCGGACGCCATACCAAGGCAAGCATGGAGGCCGCTCAGCTCACTTTGGCAATTAGGAGCACATTAAACACCACACGCATTATCCAGCAGTATATGCAGCACCAGAACCTGGCAAAGCGATACCGGGCGAGGAGGCGACGTCAGCGCGGTCACGTGAGTGATCAGGACATGGACACAGATTTCTCTGAAAGCATGGGCCCTGCCAATGCATGCATCATGGTGCTAATGGGGCAGGTTCATGCTGTGGAACGCCGATTCTGGGCTCGGGAAACAAGCACAGACTGGTGGGACCACACAGTGTTGCAGGTCTGGGACGATTCCCAGTGGCTGCGAAACTTTCGCATGCATAAGGGCACTTTCATGGAACTTTGTGACTTGCTTTCCCCTGCCCTGAGGCGCATGAATACCAAGATGAGAGCAGCCCTCACAGTTGAGAAACGAGTGGCGATAGCCCTGTGGAAGCTTGCAACGCCAGACAGCTACTGGTCAGTTGGGAATCAATTTGGAGTGGGCAAATCTACTGTGGGGGCTGCTGTGATGCAAGCAGCCCACGCAATCAAAGATCTGCTGATATCAAGGGTAGTGACCCTGGGAAATGTGCAGGCCATAGTGGATGGCTTTGCTGCAATGGGATTCCCTAACTGTGGTGGGGCTATAGACGGAACCCATATCCCTATCGTGGCACCGGAGCACCAAGCCGCCGAGTACATAAACCGCAAGGGGTACTTTTCGATAGTGCTGCAAGCTCTGGTGGATCACAAGGGACATTTCACCAACATCAACGTGGGATGGCCGGGAAAGGTGCATGATGCTCACATCTTCAGGAACTCTGGTCTGTTTCAAAAGCTGCAGGAAGGGACTTTATTCCCAGACCAAAAAATAACTGTTGGGGATGTTGAAATGCCTATATGTATCCTTGGGGACCCAGCCTACCCCTTAATGCCATGGCTCATGAAGCCGTACACAGGCAGCCTGGACAGTAGTCAGGAGCTGTTCAACTACAGGCTGAGCAAGTGCAGAATGTTGGTAGAATGTGCATTTGGACATTTAAAGGCGCGCTGGTGCAGTTTACTGACTCGCTTAGACCTCAGCGAAACCAGTATTCCCACTGTTATTACTGCTTGCTGTGTGCTCCACAATATCTGTGAGAGTAAGGGGGAGACGTTTATGGCGGGGTGGGAGGTTGAGGCAAATCGCCTGGCTGCTGGTTACGCGCAGCCAGACACCAGGGCGGTTAGAAGAGCACAGGAGGGCGCGGTACGCATCAGAGAAGCTTTGAAAACCAGTTTCATGACTGGCCAGGCTACGGTGTGAAAGTTCTGTTTGTTTCTCCTTAATGAAACCCCCCGCCCTTTGGTTCACTCTACTTCCCTGTAAGCTAACCACCCGCCCCTCCTCCCTTCAATCACCGCTTGCAGAGGCAATAAAGTCATTGTTGCTTCACATTCATGCATTCTTTATTCATTCATCACACAAATAGGGGGATGACTACCAAGGTAGCCCAGGAGGGGTGGTGGAGGAGGGAAGGAAAATGCCACACAGCACTTTAAGCACAGCACTTTAAAAGTTTACAACTTTAAAATTTATTGAATGACAGCCTTCTTTTTTTTGGGCAATCCTCTGTGGTGGAGTGGCTGGTTGGCCGGAGGCCCCCCCACCACGTTCTTGGGCGTCTGGGTGTGGAGGCTATGGAACTTGGGGAGGAGGGAGGTTTGTTACAGAGGGGCTGCAGTGGCAGTCTGTGCTCCAGCTGCCTTTGCTGCAGCTCAACCATACACTGGAGCATACTGGTTTGGTCCGCCAGCAGCCTCAGCATTGAATCCTGCCTCCTCTCATCACGCTGCCGCCACATTTGAGCTTCAGCCCTGTCTTCAGCCCGCCACTTACTCTCTTCAGCCCACCACTTACTCTCTTCAGCCCACCACCTCTCCTCCCGGTCATTTTGTGCTTTCCTGCACTCTGACATTATTTGCCTCCATGCATTCATCTGTGCTCTGTCAGTGTGGGAGGACAGCATGAGCTCGGAGAACATTTCATCGCAAGTGCATTTTTTTTTCTTTCTAAGCTTCACTAGCCTCTGGGAAGGAGAAGATCCTGTGATCATTGAAACACATGCAACTGGTGGAGAAAAAAAAAGGGACAGCGGTATTTAAAAAGACACATTTTATAAAACAGTGGCTACACTCTTTCAGGGTAAACCTTGCTGTTAACATTACATACATAGCACATGTGCTTTCGTTACAAGGTCGCATTTTGCCTCCTCCCACAGCGTGACTACTCCCTCAACCTTCCCCCCACCCTGTGGCTAACAGCGGGGAACATTTCTGTTTAGCCACAGGTAAACAGCCCAGCAGGAATGGGCTCCTCTGAGTGTCCCCTGAAGAAAAGCACTCTATTTCAACCAGGTGACCATGAATTAGATCTCACTCTCCTGAGGATAACACAGAGAGATAAAGAACGGATGTTGTTTGAATGCCAGCAAACATACACTGCAATGCTTTGTTCTACAATGATTCCCGAGTACGTGTTACTGGCCTGGAGTGGTAAAGTGTCCTACCATGAAGGACGCAATAAGGCTGCCCTCCCCAGAAACCTTTTGCAAAGGCTTTAGGACTACATCTAGGAGAACCGCAAATGCCAGGGCAAAGTAATCCTTTCACATGCTTGCTTTTAAACCATGTATAGTATTTTAAAAGGTACACTCACCAGAGGTCCCTTCTCCGCCTGCTGGGTCCAGGAGGCAGCCTTGGGTGGGTTTGGGGGGTACTGGCTCCAAGTCTAGGGTGAGAAACAGTTCCTGGCTGTCGGGAAAACCGGTTTCTCCGCTTGCTTGCTGTGAGCTATCTACAACCTCCTCCTCCTCATCATCTTCTTCGTCCCCAAAACCTGCTTCCGTATTGCCTCCATCTCCATTGAAGGAGTCAAACAACACGGCTGGGGTAGTGGTGGCTGAACCCCCTAAAATGGCATGCAGCTCATCATAGAAGCGGCATGTTTGGGGCTCTGACCCAGAGTGGCTGTTCGCCTCTCTGGTTTTCTGGTAGGCTTCCCTCAGCTCCTTCAGTTTCACGCGGCACTGCTTCGGGTCCCTGTTATGGCCTCTGTCCTTCATGCCCTGGGAGATTTTCACAAAGGTTTTGGCATTTCGAAAACTGGAACGGAGTTCTGATAGCACGGATTCCTCTCCCCATACAGCAATCAGATCCCGTACCTCCCGTTTGGTCCATGCTGGAGCTCTTTTGCAATTCTGGGACTCCATCATGGTCACCTGTGCTGATGAGCTCTGCATGGTCACCTGCAGCTTGCCACGCTGGCCAAACAGGAAATGAGATTCAAAAGTTTGCGGTTCTTTTCCTGTCTACCTGGCCAGTGCATCTGAGTTGAGAGTGCTGTCCAGAGCGGTCATAATGGAGCACTCTGGGATAGCTCCCGGAGGCCAATACCATCAAATTGTGTCCACAGTACCCCAAATTTGAGCCGGCAACGTCGATTTAAGCGCTAATCCACTTGTCAGGGGTGGAGTAAGGAAATCGATTTAAAGAGCCCTTTAAGTCGAAATAAAGGGCTTCATTGTGTGGACGGGTGCAGGTTTACATCGATTTAACGCTGCTAAATTCGACCTAAAGTCCTAGTGTAGACCAGGGCTTTGTGTTCCAAAGCAGCTGCAGAAAAGCAGGGTGACACCCTGGCTCAACTTTGTAGGCCAGTGGTTCTCATTTTTTTTTTTCGCAGACCACTTGAAAATTGCTGAGGGTCTCAGCAGAACACTTAATGATCTTTCCAAATGTTATTTGTACTGTTAGCTAAACTATTGTAAAGCGCTTTGGATAAAAGTGCTATATTTTAAAAAAATTAATAATAATTAACTTTTTTTGTTCTACAAATAAAAGCACACAACTCATTTCAATATCAGTAGTCTTACATTTCTAATGCGATCGATGAGCCCCCTCTCCCGCACTGCAGCAGCTCCCGAGCTGGGGCTGGGAAGAAGGTGTGTGTGGGGGTCTCTGGACTTTCCCCAGCTCTGGAGCTGGGGAAAGTCACCTCTTTCTCTGGCCACTGCAGCCCTGCACGTCCCAAGTTCTCCCCACCCCCTCTAACATCCCACTGCCCACTCTCACCTACCCCCTATTCCCGCTAAGGCCACCACTTCACCTTATATGTGCGTTTTCTCCAGGGTCCATGCACCTAATTAGCAGAGCCATGCCTGTGTAGCTCTTTTAATTAGGTGGGTGGCCCTTCATTCTCTCATGTGCAGCCGCCCAGGCACTCACCTTAGAGGGAACTATCCACAGACCACCTGAATGGAGCTTGTGGACCACAGACCACAGTTTGAGAACCTCTGTTGTAGTAGGTGATATAGTTCTAGGTAAGCTGCTTTGATCTGGGGGTTTCCTAGGTAAAAAGCAAAGGGGGGGTTGAACCAGGATTAGGGAACAGCATCTTTAAGCTGTAAAATTCCAGGAGAGACAGAGGCCCAAGACAGCTGCTTCTTGGTAAATTGGACCTTTAGCTGAGATTTCTGCCGCAGGAAATTTCCCATGTGCAGTTTAACCACTTCCAAAGAGAGAGGACTTGCATACATTTTGTAAATAAGCAGAATCAGTAGGAGAATACACAGGTTCCATGTTACTGTATTCTCCTCCAATGGGAAACTGACCTGCAAAACCATCAGATCTACTACCACTCAGGAAAAGGACCCCAATATTATAGCTATTCCATATTCTCTATGTAGTTCCATTACATAGGGTTACCATACATCCCTGTTTTCCCAGACATGACCCCCCCCCCCTTTTTTTTTTGGTCCTCTGATCGCTGTCTGGATGGATTTCTGAAATCTGAACATGTCTGATATTGAGCTGAGCAGCTATAGTGTGGCCACTGCTGTATCCTCCTTCCCCCTGAGATCCCTGTCCCTACCACAGTGTCCTCTGTTTGGGAACTTCAAATAGGGTAACACTACCATTATATCCACTTCTCCATATTACACATAATGATCTGACAATTTTAAAAATAATTTGTTACATTGTACAAACACTCCTCCCCCAGGTGAAAAACAACAATAACAACAACCCCATGACCACTACCTCTTTATATAAAGAAAGAATAAAAAGTATTAGAAGTACACTGTGGGCCAGATTTTCAATTAATTAATTAAAAAAGCAAACACAACAGCTCCCATTGCTCTCAATTTGAAAATGATTTACAAAAGAATTCAGCTCCCATTTAGGCATCTAAATGAAGTGGCCAGAAATTTAAAAGTGCTCAACTGTCCTTTTTCCCAGTGAGAAGAGCTGGGTGCCATCACTTTTTAAAATTTGGGTCTCATTTGTGGGAAAGGAAAATTTTTGAAAGTCTACCCTTCTATAAATGCCCAAGATACCTTACAAAATTAGTCCATTTAAATCTTTTACATGCTGTAAGCAACTGAACAAAAAAGAAAAAAAAAAAAGCTCAGAGCCATATTATGGCCCTAGCCCTGTCTGATTGCATAGGTTCAGAAAGAAGTAAATCCCCTTCCCATTCTCCTGTGTGGCTTCTTGGCTATAGGTGTGCATTGTGGGGACAATAGGGTCTGCACACCTTGTATGTCCCAACCCACACAGAGCTGTGTTGGAGCAGTGTAGGAATGGGTGGAGCTGTTTCTTTGCTGGACCACCCCACACTCTCCATGTGCCTGTACTGAGGTAGAAGCAGAGAGGGAACTATACTTCTGTCACAAATATTTTCCTTGGCTCTTCCTGGAGAAAAAAAAAAATATGTAATGCCATTTCTGTAGGATCAGATAGGGGCACAATCTAGCCCTAAGTTTACATTTTTATCTCTACTAGATCTAAGCTAACATCACAGAACCAATGACAACCTAAAATATCTATTATCAATTTTAGCTACCTACTGCTAGTTGCAGCATTGAAATCTTAGGAATAAAAAGACTGAATCAACTCTATTGTTCATACACTTCAATTAGGCAAGGGTTTGACATAGAATAATTTTGAGCCAGATCTCAAGTGTGGGAGTTGTGGGTGGAGAAGGGGAAGACTCCGCAAAACACCTTTTGTGGAGTTTCTTGAAGCTTGTTCCTATAATAGAAGGAAGGTTTGGACCCTAAGGAATAAGCAGAGGATGTTCAGCCCTCACAGCATGCAGATCTCAGGGAATCTGCTGAAGGCCAGGGTCATTCATGTTTTCATTTTACCCTGGCTGCCTGAAACAGGGCTCCACTGTCAAGAACTACCCCCATCCAACACTGCTGTGGGACTTTCCCACTCAAGGCAGGTTCCAGAGCAGAGGTGCAGCTCTGCAGCAAAGTTAGTGTAGTCTCTAAATCTTCCATGAATTTCCAGGGGGGTTGCTGCAGAGATAATGCACATTCTTCCACTTACCATCCCCCACCTCTCCTCATTCATGTTTCCCTGGCTTCATGGAAGTTTTTCTAGGGGACACAGTGCCAGTAAGGAGAAGACCAGCATAGGGAGTTGAGTCTCCTCCAGTTGCTGATCACTAGGGCATGACCATAGGGTTTACCAGTTTTGGTTGTATGTATTCCTGGAGATTTCATCACATGACTTAATCTTTAATTAAAGATTAATCTTTAATTCCTGGTCAATTTAATTCCTGGTCAAGACTCCAGGTCAATCCTGGATGGTTGGTAACCCCAACCCTTATTATTGCTAAAGCAGCCACACACATAAACCCAGTAGGAAGGTTCTTTCTTATATTAAATAGTAACAAATAGGTGAAACCTTGACTAAAATATTTTAAAATGTACAGCTTTGATTAAGGTGACATGTTTAGGAGTGTTAATATTTTGCATCTATCATCTTGTCTTCTCGGTGGGGTATGATTTCTAAAGCATGTTGTGCACTAAATGGTCTGTGTAGATCTGCTGGTGCACACTAAAGATTCCCTACTGCATTTTAATGTAGTTAAACAGCACTATGTTAAAGTGCACCAACAGATTCTACATGAAACAATTAATGCACAACACATTAGTGCATTTTAGAAATCACACCCCCATAGAGCACATCACCCCACAATGTAGACAAGCCCTATAGCTGTGCTTTAGATCCCTTGCCAAATTTCTGTAGTCAGTCTAATTCCTAGTCCTCTCTTCTAACCTCTGTGGAATCAGAAATGGTCAACCATCTGAAAAGTGGCTGGTTGACTTGGCAGTCCAAGGGAAGACAGTGATCTCCACCTCCTACAGGCCTACACAGCAAAGGTTTGATCACTTGCTGCCCTACAGTGCACTCGTGGGAGCCCCTGTGAGAAAGGCAGTAACAGAGTAGAAATGCTTTCTAGCACAGGCTCAATGAGGAGTGTTGAATATTATGATATACCGTACATACATAGCACCATGGTGGTATGGCAAACCTATTGGTTTAGTATATTTCATCACCTTGTGACATGTCACAACCACCTATAAAGGACATTGAGGATACTCAAACCTTTTTATTGCAAGAGGAGTTAATTGGAAAATCTTCATCAAAATTAATTTCTTTCCTATTTGCAAACAGCTCTTGTTATAAGTAGAAAAGGTTGAGGATTGATAGGATTATCAAAGACACCTAAGAAACTCAGGCAAACAAGTTGCATTGTGCAATGGAACATGTGCTCCTATGTCACATATGCCCTGATCCTCAAAAGGTAT
This sequence comes from Lepidochelys kempii, assembly GCF_965140285.1. Classification (NCBI taxonomy): domain Eukaryota; kingdom Metazoa; phylum Chordata; order Testudines; family Cheloniidae; genus Lepidochelys; species Lepidochelys kempii. Next base: position 89,168,556 of record NC_136380.1, read on the forward strand.
TTAGAAGCCCAACTCCCTTTGAAATCAGTGGAGTTATGTCCCTTATTCTGTGGAGGAGCTGGGCCTTAGTGCTTTCAAAAATCCCACCTGAATCAATATGTAACCTTCAGTTCGGGATTTTTTTTTTAAATAGTGCTAAAAAATTGTTACATGCTGCACTTACGTTAGCAGATTGAAGTTAGACAATTTATTTCAATCAGGAGGAAATCGAGCCTTCTTTAAATGCAGGTGAAATTAGCACATACAACATTAGCACATGAAGTTTTGCACCCACAAAATTTTGCTCACAATTATGCACTTTTAATTCTAATGTAATTCTATTGATTTCAATAATGTCCACCATCTTTACACACGTGTAACTGGGAAGAATTTGTCCAAGGTATGATATATGTATCTAATATATAGTGACAATAATGGTTATTGCTTTTCTGCACACCACTTTTCCAGTAAGGCAACTGTTCCCATGGGTATATTCCTGGCTGAAAGCTATTTGTCAGGAGAAATTAGATGGGTTTCTCAACCTGATTGTTTCCAGCAATCAATTACTAATTATTAATTTGTATTAATGACAATAATTGTTTCGTTTTATGAGCTAAAATGATTCTTTAACTAGAAGACTCTCCACTAGGGGCTGTGTACTAAGACTACCTAAATTCTCCCATTATCTAACAGTAAGTTAGAATCAAACCTATATCTGAACATAGAAAGCCAATGCTTTGATACATTGTGTGGAATACATAAATACAACTTTCAGTGAAGAGATGCTTTTGAGTTTTTGCATTATGAATATTTATAACATATTTTCTCACTTTACTGCTGGTTTTAGTTGTGTTAATTTGACCCAGTTTGGGGGAAATAAGCCTTCTGCTTTATGTACCATTATCAATCACACTCAGCATTGTTTAAAGAACAGAATTTGCATTCTTATATTAGGATGAACCATGCTAACCAGGGGCCTGTTGATGATGCTTCAACTGAAGTCAGTGGAGGTTTCCCCCACACCCCACCATCACATTGGGATCATTACAAAGCTTCCGGTTTTTGACATTGACCCAAATCTTGATGTTCGTATTCTGAAGTCTAGGCAAAGCTGTCAATATTTCTATATACAGTGTAGTTGTAGCAATGTTGGTCCCAGGATATTACAGAGACAAGGTGGGTGAGGTGATATCTTTTATTGGACCAACTTCTGTTGGTGAAAGAGGAACAAGTTTTCAAGCCACAATGAGCTCTAGTACCTTTCCCAGACCTGAAGAAGAGTTCTGTATGGCTCAAAAGCTTCTCTCTCTCCACTGGTGCAAGCAAAATCCATGTCTAACCGGTGGGGGGGGCACAAGCTAAGGGGGGGCACTGACATTGTCACATGGCCCTCATGTGACTCCTCACCGCACCGCCCCCAGCTCGGGGCCCCCACGCTCTTCCCATCCCCGCCCCATATCCATCTCATATTACCTGGGGTGGGGAGTGGGGCTCTGTCCTCCTCCTGCTGCGCCAGAGACAGGGCTGTGAGGGTGAGGCTGGGGGCCAGCAGTACAGCTTCCCAATGGGGAAAGGAGCAGAATTCATAGCCACACCCCCTGCCCTTCCAGACATGGAGCTGTGTCTCCATCCTTCCTCGTGCTACAGCAGCAGCCCCGCTGGAGACAGCTGGAGGAGCTGCCGGTGTTCTGCTCCTTTCCCCGCTGCCCCTCCTCAGTGGAGCTGCTGCTGTGTCTTTCCAGTATGCCGTACCGGCTATAAATAGTTTGCTGGTACCATGTACTGGACCGTACCGACCTACTTGCGCTGCTGTCTCTCTCACCAACAGACGCTGGTCCTCTAAAAGACATTAATATTGGTGGGAATTTTGCCTGAGGAGGTACTAAGGACTGTTGGAGGGGGGCCATTATTTCTAAACAAACACACAATGCCTAGCGCACTCATACACAAACAAAACGGGTGCCCCTGAGAAAATGACAAAAATATCTTCCTGGGACATTATACACTCAACTCCCAGTGAGGAGCTCTTTGGGACACAAATAAGTGGAAAGCTGTGGGAGATGGAATTATTCAGCACCTCTGTAAATCAAGTAATTTCTATTTAGGTGTGGCACGGGGTTTGCTCACTGCAGGTGGCACCTCCTTCAGGCCATCCTGGGGATTAGCTCTACCAGGCATTGAACCCTCCTCTGGTATTGTCTGCACTCATTCTGTCTTGCCCTGTAGCCCTTCTCACTCCAGGAACTGCAGCCTCCTCTTCATGACTTGGTCAGGTCACCATACATGTTCTCCTTCTGGAGGTAATGTAACAAGTCTTTCCCAGACAAACCATCCCAAGCAGTCTACTCTGTCCTCTGCCTGGCCTGGCCACATCCCCAGTGGCTGGTAGGGGAACCCAGGCTCACCATCCACTACAGGTTCCAATTTACAGGCCCTCGTGTCAGCAGCCAAGGCCTGCACTGTCCTATATTGTTGCTTTCCCCTGAGCCTTCTCCGACCTTCCTGGCTCCACCCCGGGTTCACCAGCCTCCCAACTCTCTCCTCTCAGAAAGTGACTGCAGCCTACTTCCCTGTAGCCCCAGATACCCCTCCTTTCTCCCTAGGAGTAACATAAAACTCCTTCCCTTCAGTCCCTTCTGTTGCCAGCTGCCTTGCCTTTTCCTGCCCAGCTGAGCCTCTTCTAATTAAATCCTTGCTCCCTGTCTGATTCTCCAGATACAGCCTAAGCAGTTTATTGGCCCTCTTAAACCTTCCAGCCTTGTGTGGGGTAGATACATCATTACAAGGTATCTAAAGATGGATTTAGTAGCCCACTTTTAGACAATCAGTTTTGAAAAATGTTGGAAATAAAATAATGTAAAACCAATACAAATGCCTTTTAAAAATTAGAATGTGTATGTGGTCTGTTAAATATTCTATACCCTAACATAATATAGGGCCTATGGCACATACAATAAACAATAGCCTATTTTGTAGTATGTCATGTATTTAAATAAAGTGATTAAATTGGTATACATACAATCTGTGTGTATATAAAATGTGTATTATATGTGTATATATAACATTATATATGTGTGTATCTATATATTTGTGTATTTATATTTAATATCTTAAAATATTGTCATGATACACAATGCTCATATAGATAATGGGCCCTATATGAACGTTATGTTTTAGAGTACTTTATAGCAACATATAAAATATTCTAAAAAGTGAGCACACTTGGTAACTCTTCTGTGGTTATTTTTCTTTTTTCCCCCAACAATGGTCAAAGGTTCATTGCTAGAGAATATCACTTCCAACAAGAAACTGAGAGTGCCAATACTAACATTTCAGATGTAATCCGTTTGGGACCCCAGTCATTTTAGTAGAGCTTGATATTAACATAGAAATAAGTGGTTTTCTAGTATATGAAACCATTACACCTGAAATCATTCAGCTAGCAGTAGCATCGTATTATTGCCTGGGGAAGCCACTGATAAATTTAAGGAGTTCTGTAGCAGAGATAAGGAGGACTTGTGGCATCTTAGAGACTAGGTGCCACAAGTCCTCCTTTTCTTTTTGCGAATACAGACTAACACGGCTGCTCTTCTGAAACCTGTAGCAGAGATGTGCACCCAAGGTAGAAAAATGTGCTTTCTCTCAGTTCTAGTTTTGGAATACTTGCTTCGGAGTGGGGGAGAGACTAGAAAGCCAGATTGCAGTTTTTAATTTGTTAGCCATTAATGAACTTTCTTCTACTCAATTTACTGTGTTTATTAATAATTCACAAAATTGGTCAAGTCTTTAAAACTTTACATACAGCTTTCTGATAGGCTTACCCTGGGTCTTTGAGTACTTAATACTGTAAATAGCATAAGAAATTGCAGTACTCTAGTAATATAACAGTAAAATCTGACGAATCCTAAAAATGCATGTTCATTTTGCACTGTTTTTGCTGTTTGTGACTGACACTGTGACAATGAAAATGAATTCCTTGGGAGTTAATGTCAAGGGAAAAAAAGTGGAAAAACATATGATTTTATACTTCCTCAAGCTAATGGCACACCAGATTTAAAGAACTAATAATCAGATCTCTAAGATGATACACTTACAGAAAACTAAACAGCATTTCTTGTATTGTGTCCAGAATCTCAACTGTCATGAATTTCAAAAGAAGTCCAGCAGAGGGAGATGTTGACTCTCAAATAAAGATAGTATTTTCCTCTCCAGTTAAATGCATTATTTTCAAATGAGCAGAATAAGGCTAAAAACTCCCCTTTGGTTGTTAAATATGCAAAAAATTGGGATATTAAGTCAATTATTTAAAAAAAAAAAAAACCCACAATGGGATGCTATATTTCAGCTTCTGTTTCTTTTTTCATATGCTTCCACTTACCGGAAATTGTGTTGTGTTTATATGGATTTGTAGAATATTCCTAATGATATATCCATCTATAAATTGAAAGACTTGTTCTCAACAATCACTTTTTTATTTTAAAGAAACATTACATTATATTGAATTGTCATAAATAATTCAGAAAAAGAAGAAATGTTCATTAAATATTTGTATTCTGTATTTGGGGAAAAGCCAGATGATGTAATCACATCATATGATGATGATTAAATACTTTCCATGCCAACAGTAATCAGGAGAATGTTAAACAGCAGCTACGAAAGTAGGATATTTTTAAGTGAGCAGGTGCAGATAACTTGCTTTAAAAGAATGGATGAAGAGCTCTCTGGACTCCTAATGTTGATTATCAATAAGCCCTGGAACACCGGGGAAGTTCCAGGGGACTGGAAGAAAGCGAACGTAGCACCGATATTTTAAAAAGCATAAAAACATAAACACTCAACCTGGGGAAAATAGCAAGTGAAGAGGGGCTTAAAATTAATTATGCTAAATCAAATATCCTTGAAATGCAGACATAGGGTGACCAGATAGCAAGTGTGAAACATTGGGAGAGGGGGTGGGGGGCGATAGTGTTGTATCAACTAGGCAAGGTACTAACAAGCTTCAACATGACTTTATTTTCAAAGTGGAAACCTCTTTACCAAGCTCCTTCTGCACTCTCTGTAGCTCTCTCCCCGCCTCTCAACTCCTCCCCACTCCTTCCTGTTTCCTGTCCTTTCAGACTCCCAACAGCCAGTGCTCCCAATTCTGATAATTACAAGCAACATCTAAACACCACAAATGGGTGCCTATATAAGAAAAATCTCCAAATATTGTGACTGTCCCTATAAAATCAGGACATCTGGTCACCCTAAGTTGACATCAAGCATTCAGATCACATTACAAGGCAAAACTATCAAGAAACTAGAGAGCTCATCTACCTGGACAACTCAGTATTAGCCAACAGAGACTTCAAGAAGGAAATGACATCAGGGACAGGAAATTTACTAAACTCAACAACATATGGAAATCAAAGATATACAGAACCAGAATGAAACTGAGAATTTTCAGCTCAAAGGTAATATCAGTGCTAACATACAGCTGTGAGACCTGGAGATCTACTAAGATATTCAAGATAAAACTAGACGCCTTCAGAAATAAGTGTCTTTGAAACATACTGGGCATTGGTTGGAAAGACTTCATCACCAACAAAGATTTGAGAAATCATCAACCAGCAGCTCATTTTCACCAGAATCGGAAGGAAGCCCTGAATTTATTTGGGGCATGTACTCTGGATGCCAACATACAGACTACCACATGAAACCGTCAAGTGGAAATAACTGGTATGAGGAAATGAGGAAGCCCAAGAGAAACCATAAGAAGAACCCTTAAAAGGAAGGGCGGAATAGTTGATCTCAATACCATAGAGCAAATGGTAGCAGCAGCAAAATGACAGAAAGGAATGTGGAAGATACACATTTCCACCCTGCATACCATTATTTGTGTGGGAAGTATGTTAAAAAAAAAAAAAAAACATGGGATAACCACAGGTAATTATACAGTTGTCAGCTTGATACCAATCTTGGGGAAAATAACTGATATAGGAATTAATTAAGAATTTAATCAATGGCAATATATTTAATGTCAATCCACATGGATTTAGGGAAAACAGATCTTGTCAAATTAACTTGATATCCTTTTTTGATGAGAGTACAAGTTTGGTTGTAAAAGGTATTTATGAAATATATTTAGACTACCGTAGGGCATTTGACTCAGGAACATAAGATATAGGAATGGCTGCCCTTGCCACTCCTCCAGGTACCTCCCCCAAAGCTCCCACTGGATGCGGTTCCCCCACTCCCAGCTAATGGGAGCTGTGGGGGGAAGTGCCTGGAGCCAAGGGCAACGCACAAAGCCCTCTGCACACACACCCCCAGAGCCCCAGGGACATGGTACCGGTAGCTTCTGAGAGCAGAGCGGGGCCTGCGGCAGCATGGGGGGCAATCCCGCGGGCCGGATCCAAAGCCCTGAGGGGCTGGATCTGGCCCACAGGCTGCAGTTTGCCCACCCCTGAATTAACCATTGGAACAATTTACTAAGGGCTGTGGCGAATTCTCCATCAGTGGACATTTTTTAATCAAGATTGGATGATTTTCCAAAAGAGGTGATGTAGTTCAAACAGGAATTAATTTAGGGAAGTTCTGTAGTCTTTGTTATGTAAGAGGTTAGACTTGATAACCACAATGTTCCATTTCAGCCTTGTAATATACAAATCTATTAAAATATTTTAAAAATAAGCAAATAAACACCCACACACAATCTTTATTAACTACCCTTTGAAATATTGGCGCTATAGTAGTCTGGGATATTTTATGAATATTGAATAAACACAGAACATATATTTGACTTTATAATTATGAGAATCTTTCTTGCCTTTTGGTTTCATTATATTTTCACAATAAAGAATTTGCGGGATAAAATTCTCCCCAGATCAAAGGGCCAGCCAAAAAGCTATCACTTTGACCCCACTTATGTCCTAATTTGAGAATGAAATTGTGAGTCAAGTAGTGCTCATATCTTGGATTGGCCCTTTACATGGAGGGAGAGTGCAGGATGGGGGAGCAGTGGTGGTGGTTTCAACCTAGATAATAAAATATGCTTAATCATGCTTTTAAGTGTATTGTGACCTTCCAGCCATTAAGAATAGTAAAACTCAATGAGATGATGTTTCTTATTGCCATACGCTGCATAATACTTTGGAGGGCAATAAAAATATGTGAAACCGTAGTACTGATTACCTAAGTACCAACAGATGATTAATTTTTCTGAATATCGGAACTGTCCTTAAAAAATCAGGCCGTCTGGTCTTCCTAGTTTGAACTCATTGCCTCTTCTCCTGCCCTCTGTGGCAAGAAAGAACAACTTTTCCCCATCTTTTTATGGCAGTGTAGAGGAGTTTGGCTGGGGCTCGTCACTCTCTGGGATGGTGGGGAACCACACTGCCTCACTACTTCTTTTCAGTTGTGACTGGGAATTAGCCTGGCCGCAGGGGTTTTGCGCTGCAGCAGCAGTAGACGCAAAACATAACAGTTATTCACACCCAGTCGGCAGGCAGCAGTGAGTCACAGGCTTAGGTCCTCAGACAGGAGCTGAGCAACTGTTATATAATGAGCAGGCCCTGGCCCTGGGTCAGGGCGGGGAAGCAAAGACTCAATGGCTCAGGCCCTCAGGCAGGGGCTGAGCAAACAGGTAAACAGCAAGTCCAGCCTCCTGGCTCCGAAGGGCCTGGGAGAGGGGGAGACTGCCACCAACATATTGGGTGGCGGGGGGTGGGATGGGGGGGAAGCAGGCCCACGCACTCCACTGCATCCCAGCCCAGGGCCCTAGCAGCGGCAGAAGGCCTGCTTCTGTGTCAGTGGGGATCCTGGCCGCAACACATTGACATAGTCTCTGGGAGCTCTGCAGCCGGACTAGGGTCGGCTGCCCCTGGGCTACTTCCTAACTCCCCCTCTAGAGGTACCTGGGTCTGGACAGTGTCCTCCAAGGGGTCAAGCACCATGGGCTCCTCAGGGTAACTTGCGAGGGGCAGGCTTGACAGCTCCTCTGAGCTCTGGGTGGCATCAGGCATCAGCCAGTTCGGCCATTCTTCGGGTCAGCCACTGCTTGCCAGGGCCTCTCAACCGGGAGCTAGGCCACAGGGGTCTGCCTCTCTGGCAGCTGTTCTTCTAGTGAGCCCTGGGGTTGGGCGTTTACACTTCCTGTCCTGTGCCTTGACCTCTGGGGGGCGGGTGCAGGATTAATTGTCTCCACCCCTTTGGTGTCTGGAGAGGCTTGTCCCCCTCTGGGAGCGGCAGGGAACCACACCACCTCACTACAGGCAGCCTTTCAATAATTTGAAGACTGCTATCCCACCTTATTCTCCTCTTTTCTAAACTAAACATACCCCCCAAAAAAGAAAAGGAGTACTCATGGCACCTTAAAGACTAACACATTTATTTGAGCATAAGCTTTCGTGAGCTACAGCTCACTTCATCGGATGTATGCAGTGGAAAATACAGTAGTGGGATTTTATATACACAGAGAACATGAAACAATGGGTGTTACCATACACACTGTAACAAGAGTGATTTCCTTGAAGGTCAGGGTAACTGGTTTGGTGGATAGGGGGAATGAGGTGGACATCATATACTTGGACTTCAGCAAGGCTTTTGACACAGTACCATATGACGTTCTGATAAGTAAGTTGGAGAAATGAAGGCTTGCGGGAACTACCATTAAGTGGATACAGAACTGGTCAAACAACTGCAATGTGTGTATGGTAACACCCATTGTTTCATGTTCTCTGTGTATATAAAATCCCCCTACTGTATTTTCCACTGCATGCATCTGATGCAGTGAGCTGTAGCTCACGAAAGCTTATGCTCAAATAAATTTGTTAGTCTCTAAGGTGCCACAAGTACTCCTTTTCTTTTTATGGATACAGACTAACACGGCTGCTACTCTGAAAACAAAACATACCCAGTTTCTTCAGCCTTTGATCATCTTTGTCACTTGCCTTGGATCCTTTCCAGTTTCTCCACATCTGGTGTTAAACAACAGAGGACACAGAACAGTCCCAAAGGAACTCCACTTGATACCTCCCTCCCATCTGACATCACTCCATTAAGAGTTACTCTTTGTTTGCAGTTGTTTGACCAGTTCTGTATCCACTTAATGGTAGTTCCCCCAAGCCTGCATTTCTCCAACTTACTTATCAGAACGTCATGTGGTACTGTGTCAAAAGCCTTGCTGAAGTCCAAGTATATGATGTCCACCTCATTCCCCCTATCCACCAAAAGAGTTACCCTGACCTTCAAGGAAATCAATCTGGCTTGGCATGATTTGTTCTTAGTAAATCCATGCTGCTAGTGAATAGGCATTGCAGATGACACTAAACTGGGAGGAGTGGTAGATGCATTCAAAGGTAGGCATAGGATACAGAGGGACCTAGACAAATTAGAGGATTGGGCCAAAAGAAATCTGATGAGTTTCAAAAAGGACAAGTGCAGAGTCCTGAACTTAGAATGGAAGAATCCCATGCACTGCTACAGACTAGAGACCAAGTGGCTAGGCAGCACTTCTGCAGAAAAGGACCTAGGGGTTACAGTGGATGAGAAGCTGGATATGAATCAACAGTGTGCCCTTGTTGCCAAGAAGGCTAACAGCATATTGATCTGTATAAGTAGGAGCATTGCCAGCAGATCAAAGGATGTGATTCAGCATTGGTGACGCCTCATCTGGAGTACTGTGTCCAATTTTGGGCCCCACACTACAAGAAGGATGTGGCAAAATTGGAAAGAGTCCAGAAGAGGGCAACAAAATTATTAGGGGGCTGGAGCAATGACTTAGAGAGGCTGAGGGAACTGTGATTATTTAGTCTGCAGAAGAGAAGAATGAGAGGGATTTGATAGCTGCTTTCAACTACCTGAAAGGGGGTTCCAAAGAGGATGGATCTAGACTCTTCTCAATGGTACCAGATGACAGAACTAGGAGTAATGGTCTCAAGTTGCAGTGGAGGAGGTTTAGGTTGGATATTAGGAAAAACTTTTTTCACGAGGAGGGTGGTGAAGCACTGGAATGGGTTACCTAGGGAGGTGGCGGATTCTCATTCCTTAGAGGTTTTTATGGTCAGGCTTGACAAAGCCCTGGCTGGGATGATTTAGTTGGGGATTGGTCCTGCTTTGAACAGGGGGTTGGACTAGATGACCTCCTGAGGTCCCTTCCAACCTTGATATTCTATGATTCTATGATTCAAAAATTGAATTTTTTATAGGGAGATGTAGGCCAACCAAGGTGCTCAGTCCACAGGGAGGCATGAGGCATGTGAACTACATTCCCATGAGGTACTGCAATGAATCAAAACATTTAGATTTGAGTCAGGAATGTTGAAACATTTTGTTTGGATTGAAAATTTTGAAACAAAGCATTTAGATTTTCTTAATTGAATCTTTGGACCCTTTTAGTCTCCAGATATGTTGATATTCCAACTGTTCATCCCGATTCAGAATATTGGAATTCCACATGGGATATAAATTCCAACTTTTGCTGAGCTCCAGAGGAGCTACATTGCCAGGCTGTGATAGCAGGGAGGGGTCTTGAAAAATAAAAAGTTTTCTCCTTCTAGAAGGCAACAAACATTTTATGCTACATAGAGTCCTCAGAAAAAATTCTAAACAGTACAAACAGATAATTAGAAATTAATCTAACCCTACTAATCTGCTTGTATGATGCACCTAGACCATTGTTCCCACATGTAGCACATATTGGCTGTTCAACAAATTGTGCAGGTTGAAAGTACCTTCCTGGCTGGTGGAACCACTCTGGCATTCATCCAGAAAGATGAGAGCAGCCCAGCTGGCAGAAAGTTTTTTTTCTCTGATATCCCCACAGTTACCAAACAGTAATCATAAGGAGTTTCCTAATTCCATTGTCAGGAGACTCCTTCTAGAACAGCTCCTCTTCCATTGAAGTTAAATAAGTAGAGGAATTCCTCTCCCTCAGATGGTTCCTAGTATCCTGGGATCTGTCCTTCCCCTTTGTAGGTGTGCACAGGAGTTATTCCTGCGCTAGAGGCTCTAAGAACTCCTACAGTAGGTCTACACAGCCTGTGGCAGCCCGTAACAGTGAGCATCCCAGCCCAGGCTGACAGACTAAGGCTTGTGGGACTCATGATAAACATAGCTATGTAGATAGTGCTTTTAAGTTGTGGCTCAGGCTGGAGCTCAAGCTGCAGGTAAACAAACCGTCCCGGCCCGCCAGTAGATTTTCCTAGCAGGCTGCATGCCAAAGGTTGCCGATCCCTGCACTCCAGGCTATGTAGCTCCTACTGGGTGAGAGAAAATCCAGGGAGTGGAGTAGTAAAAGGCAGGAAGCATATTGTCATGAGATAGATACTGACAGGTGTTCTAAAACTTAACAGTATGACAAGTTGATGGGGAGAAGGAATTTTAGTGTTATGTCACAGCAGGTCTCCTTTTCTCCATATCTGGTTATCATGCTGTGGAACCAGTACCCTTAATCTTTCAGTTTTCGTCCTGCTTGGATATTTTCTGCTGGTTCAAGTCAGCTGTTTGTGTATTTACAGAAAAGAAACTGGTAATGGCAACCTCAACTGACATTATAATCACTTGTTATTTTGGTTCTTCATTCTGTCCCACCACATCTTCTCTTCATTAGTCAACCACAACAAAGTATTACTTTCCTTGCAGTGTGTATGATAACACCGATTTTTTCATGTTCTGTGTGTATATAAATCTCATCACTGTATTTTCCACTGAATGCATCCGATGAAGTGAGCTGTAGCTCACGAAAGCTTATGCTCAAATAAATTGGTTAGTCTCTAAGGTGCCACAAGTACTCCTTTTCTTTTTGTGAATACAGACTGTCAAGGTTCCTCCCCCACTCTGAACTCTAGGGTACAGATGTGGGGACCTGCATGAAAAACCTCCTAAGCTTATCTTTACCAGCTTAGGTCAAAACTTCCCCAAGGTACAAAATATTACCCCCGTTATCCTTGGAATGGCCGCTACCACCACCAAACTAATACTGGTTACTGGGGAAGAGCTGTTTGGACGCGTCCTTCCCCCCAAAATACTTCCCAAAACCTTGCACCCCACTTCCTGGACAAGGTTTGGTAAAAAGCCTCACCAATTTGCCTAGGTGACTACAGACCCAGACCCTTGGATCTTAAGAACAATGAACAATCCTCCCAACACTTGCACCCCCCCCCTTTCCTGGGAAATGTTGGATAAAAAGCCTCACCAATTTGCATAGGTGACCACAAACCCAAACCCTTGGATCTGAGAACAATGAAAAAGCATTCAGTGTTTTACAAGAAGACTTTTAATAAAAAATAGAAGTAAATAGAAATAAAGAAATCCCCCCTGTAAAATCAGGATGGTATATATCTTACAGGGTAATTAGATTCAAAAATATAGAGAACCCCTCTAGGCAAAACCTTAAATTACAAAAAAGATACACAGACAGAAATAGTTATTCTATTCAGCACAATTCTTTTCTCAGCCATTTAAAGAAATCATAATCTAACACATACCTAGCTAGATTACTTACTAAAAGTTCTAAGACTCCATTCCTGTTCTGTCCCCGGCCAAGACGACTACAGACAGACACACAAACCCTTTGTTTCTCTCCCTCCTCCCAGCTTTTGAAAGTATCTTGTCTCCTCATTGGTCATTTTGGTCAGGTGCCAGCGAGGTTACCTTTAGCTTCTTAACCCTTTACAGGTGAGAGGAGCTTTCCCCTGGCCAGGAGGGATTTCAAAGGGGTTTACCCTTCCCTTTATATTTATGACACGCCCCCCAAATCTCAGCTAGGGTGAAACACTGGCTGGGATTTCTTCCTGGAGCTCTAGGAAAACAGAGTTAATAAGACACATGCATCTCTAAATATACTACCAAGTACATAAAGACTAACAATATTTTCCACATCTCAAGGACGATTTTAACCAGTTGATTCTGGGAAACTTTCACGGGAGAGTGCATCAGCCACTTTGTTAGAAGCTCCTGAGATGTGTTGGATGTCGAAATCAAAATCTTGGAGAGCTAAACTCCACCGAAGAAGTTTTCTGTTAGTTTCTTTGACGGTGTGAAGCCACTTTAGTGCAGCATGGTCGGTTTGCAGGTGGAAACGCCGTCCCCAAACATATGGGCGTAGCTTTTCCAGAGCGTAGACAATGGCATAACATTCTTTTTCAGTGACTGACCAGTTGCTTTCCCTCTCAGACAGTTTTTTGCTGAGAAACACTACAGGGTGGAATTCTTGATCAGGTCCTTTCTGCATTAAAACTGCTCCCACACCACGCTCGGATGCATCTGTGGTTACTAGGAACGGTTTGTCAAAGTCTGGGGCCCTTAGTACAGGGTCAGACATGAGTGTCGCTTTAAGCTTGTTAAAGGCCTTCTGACACTTTCCGGTCCACTGAACAGCATTTGGCTGTTTCTTTTTGGTTAGGTCTGTCAGTGGGGCAGCGATTTGGCTGTAGTGCGGTACAAATCGTCTGTAATAACCGGCCAAGCCTAAGAAGGATTGAACCTGTTTCTTTGACTTTGGGACAGGCCACTTTTGGATAGCATCCACTTTGGCCTGTAGGGGGCTGATAGTTCCTTGACCCACCTGGTGTCCAAGGTAAGTCACTCTGTTTAGGCCTATTTGACACTTCTTAGCCTTAACAGTTAGTCCTGCCTCCCTTATGCACTCAAGGACTTTTTGTAGATGTTCCAGGTGGTCTGCCCAGGAATCCGAAAATATGGCCACATCGTCAAGGTAGGCGACTGCATATTCTCCTAATCCCGCTAGGAGACCATCTACAAGTCTTTGGAAAGTGGCGGGTGCATTTCGCAGCCCGAAAGGGAGTACATTAAATTCATACAGCCCGAGATGTGTGATGAAGGCTGACCTTTCCTTGGCAGATTCATCTAGCGGTACCTGCCAGTACCCCTTGGTTAAGTCCAAGGTAGAGATGAACTGGGCCCTTCCCAGTTTCTCTAATAGTTCATCTGTGCGTGGCATGGGATAGTTGTCTGGGCGAGTTACAGCATTTAGCTTACGGTAGTCCACGCAAAAACGTATTTCCCCATCTGGTTTGGGAACTAGAACCACTGGAGATGCCCATGCACTTTCAGAGGGGCGGATTACACCCATCTGTAACATATCCTGGATCTCCCGTTCTATAGCAGTTTTAGCTTGAGGAGACACCCGGTAAGGTTGGACCCTAATTGGGTGAGCATTACCTGTGTCAATGGAGTGGTATGCCCGTTCAGTCAGTCCTGGGGTGGCTGAGAACGTTGGCGCGTAGCTAGTGCACAGCTCCTGGATCTGCTGTCGCTGCATATGCCCAAGGGTCATGGAGAGGTTCACCTCTTCCACACCACCAGCACATTTCCCTTCGTAGTAGACACCTTCAGGCCACTCAGCGTCGTCTCCTCCCTGGGCTGTAAACTGACAAACCTTTAATTCTCTGGAATAAAAGGGCTTTAGAGAATTAATATGATACACCTTAGGCTTTCAGTTGGAGGTGGGGAATGCTATGAGATAATTAACAGCTCCCAGGCGCTCCTGGACCACGAATGGCCCTTCCCACGATGCTTCCATTTTATGGGCCTGGAGCGCCTTTAAGACCATGACCTGGTCTCCTACTTTGAAGGAACGCTCTCTGGCATGTTTATCATACCAGGCTTTTTGCTCTTTTTGAGCATCCTGTAAGTTTTCTCTAGCAAGGGCTAAAGAGGTTCGGAGGGTGGTTTGTAGGTTGGTTACAAAGTCCAGAATGTTAGTTCCTGGAGAAGGTGTAAATCCCTCCCATTGCTGCTTCACCAACTGCAATGGCCCCTTAACCTCACGGCCATATACAAGTTCAAATGGGGAAAACCCTAAACTGGGATGTGGTACAGCTCTGTAGGCAAAGAGCAACTGCTGCAATACTAGGTCCCAATCATTGGAGTGCTCATTTACGAATTTACGTATCATGGCCCCCAAAGTTCCATTAAACTTCTCCACCATGCCATTTGTTTGATGATGGTAAGGAGTGGCAACCAAGTGATTTACCCCATGAGCTTCCCAAAGGTTTTTCATAGTTCCTGCCAGGAAATTAGTCCCTGCATCTGTGAGGATGTCGGAGGGCCAACCTACCCTGGCAAAAATGTCTGCTAGTGCCTGGCACACACTTTTAGCCCTGGTGTTGCTTAGAGCTACTGCTTCCGGCCATCGGGTGGCAAAATCCATGAAAGTCAGTATGTACTGCTTTCCTCTGGGTGTCTTTTTCGGAAAAGGACCCAGAATATCCACAGCTACTCGCTGAAATGGAACTTCAATGATGGGGAGTGGCTGGAGAGGAGCTTTGACCTGGTCTTGGGTTTTTCCCACTCTTTGGCACACCTCACAAGACTGGACATAGGTAGAAACATCCTTGCCCATTCCCTCCCAGTGGAATGATCCCCCCAAACGGTCTTTGGTCCTGTTCACCCCAGCATGGCCACTAGGGTGATCATGGGCTAAGCTCAAGAGCTTGGCCCGGTATTTAGTTGGAACTACCAACTGTCTCTGAGGATGCCCGTCTTCCTGGTGTCCCCCAGAAAGAGTTTCCTTGTATAAAAGTCCTCTTTCTACAACAAACCTGGATCGATTAGAAGAGCTGAGAGGCGGTGGGTTGCTCCGTGCCGCCGTCCAAGCTCTCTGGAGGCTTTCATCTGCTTCCTGTTCGGTCTGGAACTGTTCCCTTGATGCTGGAGACATCAGTTCCTCATGGGATTGTGGACCTAGGCTTGGTCCCTCTGGAAGCGATATAGGGGATGGAGCTGTTTCTGTTGACTGTGAACCGCTCTCCGCTGGTGCACTATGTTGGGATTCAGGCTCCGGCTGAGCCTCTTGTGTAGGGTTATCGGCTGCTGCCAGTTCAGGTTCGGTGGGGCCCTCTGGTGTTGAGGTTGCAAGTACTGGATTCAGTGCTGACACGGGGTCTGGTGTTGGTTGTTCGGCTGGTTCCGGTTCTGGGACTGGTTCCGTCTGGGTCTCTGGGACTGGATCCACTACTGCTGTTGCAGACATTGGCCTGGGGTCCAGGTCCATCACCTCTGACTGGGTCCTGATAGAAGTTTCCGGAACAGAGCTAGGCCTCACGGCTTGTTTAGCCTGGTTGCGGGTGACCATTCCCACCCTCTTGGCCTGCTTCACATGATTGGCCAAGTCTTCCCCCAACAGCATGGGGATGGGATAATCATCATAGACTGCAAAAGTCCACATTCCTGACCAGCCCTTGTACTGGACAGGCAACTTGGCTGTAGGCAAATTGAAAGAGTTGGACTTGAAGGGTTGAATCGTCACTTGGATCTCTGGGTTGATTAAATTGGGGTCCACTAAGGAAGCATGGATAGCTGACACTTGTGCTCCGGTGTCCCTCCACGCGGTGACCTTCTTCCCACCCACACTCACAGTTTCCCTCCGCTCCAAGGGTATCTGGGAGGTATCTGGGCCTGTGGACCTCTGGTGTGATTCCGGTGCAATGAACTGTAATCTGTTGGGGTTCTTGGGGCAGTTGGCCTTTACATGCCCCAGCTCGTTACACTTAAAACATCGTCCAGCTGACGGGTCACTGGGGCGAGGAGGGTTGCTGGAGAACGGGGTGGTGGGACGATAAGGGGTCTGGAGGGTTCTTTGGGAGGTAGGTGGGGCTTTGGGCGGCCCCCGGTAATAGGGTGTGGTCTGGGGTGGTCCCTTCTGGTCTCCGCTCCAACTGCGACCAGTTTTCTTCTTCTCTGCCACCTCCACCCATCTGGCTCCAATCTCTCCTGCCTCAATTACAGGTTTGGGTTTCCCATCTAGGATGTATCTTTCTATTTCCTCAGGAACACCCTCTAAGAATTGTTCCATTTGCATTAGGAAGGGCAAATTTACTGGAGATTCAACACTTGCTCCTGATATCCAGGCATCCCAATGTTTTACAATGTGGTAGGCATGTCGGGTAAATGACATGTCTGGTTTCCACCTTAGGGCTCTGAACCTCCGACGAGACTGCTCGGGTGTTATCCCCATTCTGACTCTCGCCTTGGATTTAAACAGTTCATACTTGTTCATGTGTTCTTTAGGCATTTCAGCTGCCACCTCAGCTAAGGGTCCACTGAGCTGCGGCCTCAGCTCTACCATGTATTGGTCAGTAGAGATGTTGTACCCAAGGCAGGCCCTTTCGAAGTTTTCTAAGAAGGCCTCAGTATCATCACCTGCCTTGTAGGTGGGGAACTTTCTGGGATGGGAAGTGGTACCTGGAGAAGGATTGCTAGGGTTTGTTGGTATATTCTGCTGGGCCTTTATCCTCTCCATCTCCTCCACATGCTTCCTCTCTTTTTCCTTCTCCTCCTCCACATGCTTCCTTGCCTCCATTTCCCTCTTGTGGGCAGCCTCTTGGTGTTGTTCTGCCTCCCTTTCTTGTTCCTTCTTCAGCTGCATGAGTTCTATCTGTCTTTCATGTTCCCTTTGTTTTTCCTCAGCCTGAAATTTGGCTAATTCCAGCTGTAGTCGAGCTGAGGATTTGGCCATTCTAACCTCTCTGTTTTTAACTAACTTTACACCCGAGGTTTAGAAATAAACAAACAAAACTTGGCTGTAAAATTTTGCTGTGCTGGAATAGAATACCTATTCTCTGATAGTGATTGTCAGACTACAGAAAAAGACAATTCCCTTGTCTCTGCTCTGGGCCCAAATTAAAGCAAAAACCCTCCAACTACTTGGAAACCTGCTTACCCAGCCCAAAGAAGAAAAAAAAATTCTTTTCAAACCTGTGCTCCTTGTAAAACAAAAAAAAAATCAAAATCCTAAAAAAAACCCTGCCACTTTTGTCTCCAGGCAAATGGGTAGAGCACACACCCCCTATTTACTTTTAGGAAGAAAAGAAAAAAAAAAAAAAACCTCTGGGTTGGAAGACTGTGAATTTCCCTGCAGGAGTTAAGTACCCTGCCTCCAGGCAAAGAAAACCTGCAATTCACAAGATAATCCCCTTTTGTCTCTGCTTGGCCACAAAGCAGAGAGAAACCAAGCTGCTTTCAGTTTCAAAGCTGCCTTCTGGACTTCCTAAAAATTCCTTTTTAAAATCTGTATTTCTAGTTCAAAAAATCTCAACTGGATCTCAAAATGATTTCAGGTTAATCCCACCACTGTGCCACCATGTCAAGGTTCCTCCCCCACTCTGAACTCTAGGGTACAGATGTGGGGACCTGCATGAAAAACCTCCTAAGCTTATCTTTACCAGCTTAGGTCAAAACTTCCCCAAGGTACAAAATATTACCCCTGTTATCCTTGGAATGGCCGCTACCACCACCAAACTAATACTGGTTACTGGGGAAGAGCTGTTTGGACGCGTCCTTCCCCCCAAAATACTTCCCAAAACCTTGCACCCCACTTCCTGGACAAGGTTTGGTAAAAAGCCTCACCAATTTGCCTAGGTGACTACAGACCCAGACCCTTGGATCTTAAGAACAATGAACAATCCTCCCAACACTTGCACCCCCCCCCCCTTTCCTGGGAAATGTTGGATAAAAAGCCTCACCAATTTGCATAGGTGACCACAAACCCAAACCCTTGGATCTGAGAACAATGAAAAAGCATTCAGTGTTTTACAAGAAGACTTTTAATAAAAAATAGAAGTAAATAGAAATAAAGAAATCCCCCCTGTAAAATCAGGATGGTATATATCTTACAGGGTAATTAGATTCAAAAACATAGAGAACCCCTCTAGGCAAAACCTTAAGTTACAAAAAAGATACACAGACAGAAATAATTATTCTATTCAGCACAATTCTTTTCTCAGCCATTTAAAGAAATCATAATCTAACACATACCTAGCTAGATTACTTACTAAAAGTTCTAAGACTCCATTCCTGTTCTGTCCCCGGCCAAGACGACTACAGACAGACACACAAACCCTTTGTTTCTCTCCCTCCTCCCAGCTTTTGAAAGTATCTTGTCTCCTCATTGGTCATTTTGGTCAGGTGCCAGCGAGGTTACCTTTAGCTTCTTAACCCTTTACAGGTGAGAGGAGCTTTCCCCTGGCCAGGAGGGATTTCAAAGGGGTTTACCCTTCCCTTTATATTTATGACACAGACTAACACGACTGCTACTCTGAAACAAAGTATTACTAAGAGCAGTTTATGAGTACACAGAAATGAGCCTTCTCTGAGTTTTCTTCAACATCCCTGAATTATTACATTCATTCCTAATCTTGCAAAAAAGTAAGATTTTATTTACAGGCATTCATATCATTTGATCCCTGTAATTTAACTTATCCTGCAATGTTTTAACAGAAAAATTAAATACTAAATCTAACTACTTTTTTCCTCTTCTTCAATTTGCGCTAGAGTCAAAAGGATGTAGGCACCTAACTGCCACGTTAGGTGCCTAAATCACAAAATTAGACCTTATTAGATTTCACAAAGCTACCGCTCAGCTGCTCCCAAATCCTGTAGGTAACTAAACTCATTCAGGGCCTAAACTTCTGCAGTAAAGTTGCCTAGACACCTATGTTTCTGCCTGTGCACACAGCAGCCCCGCAGAAGGCATCCGGACACATAAGCCCCAGAGTGATGTACAAATTAGGGGAAGATAGGGGTTCTTCTTCCTAAACTGCCCACTGGACCTGATCTGCTAAAGTGCATTCAGACTGGACCCCACAAGATATCAGATAGAAAACCAGGGAAAGAGGAGGGGATGAGGACCACCCTCATAACTTCTAGCCCATTGGTAATGGTACTCACCTAGGATGTATTCCCTCTTTGTCTGAAGGGAAGAAAGGATTTGATCATGGATTGCCACCTCTCAGCACAGTGTCCTAACCACTGATCTAGAGATATGGTGCACCCTCTGTCTCTCTTGTTGAAGCTGTTCCACTGTGGATAAATATCTAAAGTCACTGGGCCAGAAAGAGAAAGCAAGAGAGAGATCAAGTATGAGTATGACTTTGTAGCCTAGTGGTTAGAGCACTCATGTGGGAGACCCAGGGTCCAGTCCCCCTGCTCCAGTGACTTTTCAAAATATTCATCTATGGGTGACAGCTTCAACAGAGGAGGCTCAGGGAGCCCCCACATGAGAATGTCCTATAGCCCAGTGACTACAGCACTCACCTGACAAGTGTTAGATCCCTATTCAAATCTCTTTGCCACTTCAGGTGGAGTGGGGACTTGAACCAAGGGTCTCCTACATCCCAGGTGAATACCCTAACCACTGGGCTAAAAGTTATAAGAGAACTTGCCCCTATCCCTGGCTTCTTACAAAAACAGTGTAGTTGCATAGCACCAGGAGAGGGTTTGTAGCTGAGAATCCCAAGCAGAAAGAAGTGCCCTCCTGCAGCCCAAACTTAGGAGCTGAACTCCCCGAGAGGAGCAAGGCTGAG
The DNA here is from genome assembly GCF_965140285.1 of Lepidochelys kempii. NCBI lineage: Eukaryota > Metazoa > Chordata > Testudines > Cheloniidae > Lepidochelys > Lepidochelys kempii. The sequence continues at coordinate 89,188,841 of NC_136380.1, forward strand.
AATACATCCCTCCCCTTGGCATTTCCAATCGGCTAGCTTAGGTGAGGAGCCACCCAGTGTGCTGTCTTCTGTGAATTCCATTCTAAGGTGGCCTTCTCTCACCATTCATTGTGTAGGAGCCTAGGTGCAGAACCCAAGCTTTGTGAATCCCAGTGACTTACTAGGCACTCAAAAGTTAGCCATGGCAACACTCAGCATCACCATGCTAAATTACTTTGTGAATCTGCCTTTTTGTGTCGTGCTCTTTTCTTTCCACCCTGGGTGCTTTCATCTACTGCTTCCTGGCAATATGTGCTTCCATTCACCAGCAGTGGCTGTGCCCCAGGGCCACTACGAGCTTCCTCACAATGGTACGTTGTCAACACTAGCAGAGCCATTGCCACTAGAAGTCAAGAAAACAGGACTGTAGTGATAGGCTCCTTCCTTGCTGGAGTAACTCTCAGCATACAGAGTTTTGAAGGTTGTCTTAGGAAGTTTGACTCCTGAACCAGTGTCAATTTTCTTACAGACAGTCATTCAAAAACCAAAGCAGCATTAGTATTCCTATTTCAGATCATGATTTCTCTATGTATAACACTGCAGAAGGAAGCTTAATCCCATGCTTAAGCCAGTATAAAACAGGAAAAAGTGCCCTTGTCTAACAAGTTGTCTCTGAATCTGAAACTTTTTCTAATATGCTGATTTGTTTCCCCGAAGTCTTGGAACCATCCCCTCCCCCTCATGTATCTTTCTTTTCCTGAGTTATTTGCATCCCAAAGCAATGCCACTGCCTTGCATAGTGAAACCTGGGCATATTTGAAGTGTTGTAATTTCCAAGCTTGACCTGATTTCTGCAACTTGGGTGTGCAAAGTAATTGCAGTAAAAAGAACACAGCAACTCACCAATGTACGTTGACATACTTTTGTACTTTTAATAGCCAGGACATCTGCTCAGCTGTATCCTGTACTTAGCTTTTCCTGACCATGTGCAGATATATACCATTCACTCAAAAATTAGTCAGCTGTTCATTAATACTCAAGAGTCTCACAGCAAGCTGTTCATTAATTTGCTAACCAACTATTATATTTCTTAGTTGCTCAACCCAGTTGTTGATACAGATTAGAATGTCATAGAACTCAGTGGGAAAAGAAAGAACCATACATTCTTATACAGTATGGAATTACCTGGATTGTGACTACCATCTTCATCTTTCCCGCTACTTCCTTGTTTACTTTTACCTTTTTAAAAATTAAAGCATCTTCTAAACATCTTCACTAATGGATTTTTCAGTTTAATTCAGGGATGATTATCAAAATCAGAAGGGCCATCAAGAAACATTGTAATACAAAGGATTGGTTAATGGCCCTATCACACCCTGGAAGTGCTATATACAAGGAAGGTCATCCTATAGATTTGGAAGTTGACTGAAAGAAAAGAAACAAAGTCACAGGAAAATTTTGCATCTCTGTCTTAGCTGTTTGAACTCTGACAGGGCCAGAGACTCTGAACTGAGAGAGATCCGCGTGGTTTTCCCCCTGGGTCCACCCTAAAAGATACTTTGAATTGACAGACCATTACAACTCTATCATTCTTAGAATTTAGATGATAACTCATTTGTGTGTGTGCATCTATATTTGGTTTCTTTAACAGTACATAACTCTCTCATTTCTCTTTCCTAGTTAATAAAGCTTTAAATAGTTTCTTAAAGGATTGGCTTCAGGTGTTGTCTTTGGTGCAAGATCTCCGGTACCAACTGATGTGAGGTAAAGTATCAGGGGGTAGCTGTGTTAGTCTGTATCCACAAAAACAAGGAGTCCAGTAGCACCTTAAAGAATAACAGATTTATTTGGGCATAAGCTTTCATGGGGAAAAAAAAAAACACTTCTTCAGATGCATGGAGTGAAAATTACATTTCCTCAAGCTAGTAAAAAATGTGAACTCCTGGATCACTATATCAGTCTTACCATGGAGTTACAGACAGTCCCCTTAGACTCTCCAGCCTATCCTGCCACCCAGACAAACTGAACTTCATGATAAACAGGTACTGAAACACCACATCAGGTTGCTCTGAGTCCCAAGGACCAACCACTACCCCAGATCAATTAGTACTCCAGATCTTACACCAACAACAATTTGGCAGCCAGTTCTATAGTAAACTAACTAAAGATTTATTAGCTAAGAAAAAAAAAGAATGAGAGTTATTAAGAGGTTAAAGCAGGTAAAATATAATAACAGATAAAACACAGTTTGTAATTCCAAATGGTGGCAGTGACGTAATAAACTGCCAGTTTCCCAAAAGTGTTTCAGGGTTATCTAGAATAACTCTGGAGATCTCGATCTTCTCATTCAGTTATTCTGCCCTGTTAGAATCCAAACAGTCCAGTGATAATGGATCTTTCTTTGAATTCATATTTATAGTATCTTCACACAGAAAGCAAGCTGATGGTTTTGTGGGCTTTTCCTTTGATGATGGTGTGTGAGGAATGCACTTAGGCTTTTCACCTCCCATCATATAATGGCCACTTGCTTGAAATTAGCATTTTCCCTTAAACTCTTCAAGTCCTTCATTAGCATTTGCCAAGATTTCTTTGATGGGTAATTTAGTTACAAGTGTATTTACTATGTAAATGTTTGCTCTTACATTATGACAGGTACAGATAAGCAAAAGAAATACAAGTAACATTCCACTAGTTTCATGAAGTTTAAACATTTGAAGGCACACTTATACATCTAACAATTACTTTGATCCATATAAGTGAATAGACCTAACTACATTCTAACACAACCTACTCAGCCAGCATCACAGTCCCCTTCCCAGGATCTCTCATGAGATCTAGGGGTCCCCTCACTTTTCAGACAAATAGGAGATCAAATGGGGAGAACCCAATGGTTCTTGATGTACTTCCCTAAAAGCAAACATCAAATATAGTAATAATTCATCCCAATCTTGAACTGTCTTATCTGCATACATTCCCAGCATAGATTTTAGGGTCCCATTGAATCTTTCCACCAAAATTTGTTTCTGGGTTATATGAGATAGCTTTTAGTTGTTTCACCCCACATAACTTTCATAGCTCCCCAAGTAGCTGAGACATGAAATTTGACCCACGGTCAGATAAAATCTCTTTAGGGAAACCTACTCTTCTAAAGACAGTGAGAAGTGCTCTTGCTACAGCTTCTGCCTCAATGTTAGACAGAGCTACTGCTTCAGGGTGTTTAGTGGCAAAATCCACCACCACTAAGATATATTTTTCCCTCTACAAGTAGGACATGGCATAGGGCCCACGGTGTCCATTGCTACCCTCAGACATTGTATTACAGGCCAGTGGAGTAGAGGAACTTTCCAGGGTCCTGTGGGTCTTTTTTCTTTTTTGACATAATTCACAAGGACTGCAATAATTCCTCACATCATTCTATGTTCCTGGCCAGCAGAAAATTTTCTTTATCCTGTCATAGGTTTGTTGTGCTCCCAAGTGACCAGCAGAAAGATAATCATGCACTAACAACATTAATTCCCCACAGTGCTGGGTGGGCACAACTAATTGCTTATAGTGTTGCCCATTACTCCCCTGCACAGAAGCCTCACATCTTCTTCAAAACTTCCCCCCATTTTTCCTTCCCACCACCATCCCCCAGGAAATACTTTCTTATGCTGTCTAGAGTGGGGTCAATCCTTTGTTCAACAGCAAACTGGCAGTTGACATTTGAGATAGCGTCTTCAGTCCCAGAGGTCATCCCTTCCTCTGGCTCCAAAGGCATACTGCTTTTCTCTGCCATGCAGGAGCCAGCCTCAGCCCCTGCCACACCTGGAAACACACATTTTCCTTCTACTGCAGAGGAGTTAGACAGACTTTCATTTTCTCTCTCATCCGTTTCTTGGACTTTACCACTTCCCTCTGGGATGCCAGCACAATATTCTCTTTTGCTATGGGTTACCATATTAATAGCCTTAGCCATATGCAAAATATCATTCCCAACAAGCATTTCAACTGGGATACTACCCAGCACCCCTTCTGTCACGACACCTTCTAAACCTTCCCATTCTACATGCACCTTAGCTTAAGATTACAGGAATTTATGTCCCCCATTGCCAGAAGCTCACCTTTTGGTCAGGTAGCATGTCAGTCTTTTAGACCATGCTTCCCTTGACCACAGAAATCTGGGTTCTGGTGTCTCTCCACACTATGTTTTCCTTGTTATTTACTCTGGCAACCTTAATAAATTCCATATCTATCCCCTCAGGGTCAGTCCTCACAAAATTCATTGTATAACCTGGGGGTGTCTCTGGAGCTCCTGTGTTAAGGACAGCTGTATTAATATGGGTTGGATGGGGCTTAGTTTCTTTTAGCTTAGGGCATTTATTTCTTAGGTGATCAGTGGAGTTACACTGGAAACACCTTTTTAGACCCTCCTCCTTCACAGGAAGTTTGTGATGGGGATTCTCAGGAGGGGAATGATTCTGAGGGGGTGAGTGCTTGGGCTCTCAACCACTCTCCTTCTTCCTGGGGGTAAAACGAGATCCCCCATTTACACTGGGTTTGTGACCCTCCTTTTGTGACTTGCAATCAATGGATATCTGCGCTTGCGTAAAGTCATCTTCCAGAGTGGCCATTTCTAAAACAGATGTTGAAGACTTATGCCACAGGCTATTCCTTACATCTTTAGTGCATATGCTTAAGAAATGTTCTTGAGCAATGAGATCAAACAACAGGTCACACTTCTCAGCCCCCATCCCTTTTACCCACTTCCTCATTAGGTCCTACATCTTATAGGCATATTCACTATGACTCATGCCAGCACATTTCTTGATATTTCTAAATTTTAACATATACACGTCAGGAGTCATTTAAAATCTTCGTAAAACAGCTTTCTTAAATTCTGAATAAATCAAAGCTTCCTGAATTGGCATTTAATTAAATAAATTCAAAGCTTCACCAGACAGTTTTGCAATCAGTGTGTGGACTTTCATGACCTCAGGAATCTTATGAACCTCACATAGCTTTTCAAAAGTGGTAAGGTATTCTTCAGTGCAGTCTGATTCCTTGTATGCAGGGCACAACTTGTCTAAGCTGAGGGTTCCTTGAGTGGAGAGAGAGGTTGGCGACTCTGGCATCTGTCTATGTTTTTCTCTCATGTCCCAGTTATGTTTCCTCTCCTTCTCCTTTTCTTGGGCTTTTTTCTCTCGCAGCTCCATGACTCATGTATACATAGCTGTTTCTCTCTCTTATTTCTGCTTCTCAGCTTCTGCAGCTTGTTGGAGGTTGGCTGATTCTTTCTCCTTCCAGTCCATGGCTCACTTGTAGGCAGCTATTTCTCTCTCCTCTTTTAGCTTCTCATCTTCAGGGCTCTCTAATGGGCATCTTCCTGCTCCTTAATCCTTATCTCCATTTGCCACTTTTGGTGCTTTGTTCTCTATCAATGTCTTCTTTCTCCAGTCTGGGCAATTGTAGCTTTGCAGTTGTCTCACTATTGCTCATTTTTATGTGTTACTGTTTTTTTTTTTTCACTTTACCCAAAATAAGCAAACAAAAAAACAACAAACTGTAACCTTTCTTTGACTGTTTGCAGCCACCACACCTGCGACTCACTTAAAAATTGCTATACCAGTGCTTAAAGTGTAAACCTCATTTAAAATAAGCTGCCACTGTGACATACCCAGGGTAAAGTCTAGACTAATGAGTAGCTGTGTCAACACTGCCCTCTTACCTGGGGTGTACTTTACACTGCTTTGCTGCTGAAGCCTTCAGTCACAATGTCTCACAAACAGCCTTTAGAATGCAAGTCACTCCCAGCTTAGTGTGTGTGTGTGTGCTGCAGCCAGCCAGCCACACTTTGTTTACATTACAGAATGACTCCCCCACACACACACTCCTAGATTTCCCCCCAGAAATGTATGTCCTGTATTCCCAGATCTCTCCTAGACAAAACAAGCTGATATAAAGTATTTTATTTTATTAATAGCAATGACATGCAAACATCTTATTATCTCGAATGGAGTTTCCCATACATACAATTCAAACACACTGGATTAGATAAAACAATGAAATGTGTATTAGCTGTAAAGACATAGGTTTTAAGTGACTACAAGTAATGAGTTGTAAAAGTTGGAAATGGTTCAAGAAAAATAGAGATAAAACACAACTAATGCATAACTTAACAAACTGTGTCAAATTCAAAGCAAAGTTTTCCCCACCACCTCTTGTTCCCGACAGACTCTCCTGGTTTGTGGCCCAGTACAATTATTAACAAAGAAAGAGAGGGAGAAAGAGGGGTACTTTGGGCCCCTTTTTATAGTGCCAGTAGCCCGCTTGGAAAAAATCTCCAGATGAGATTCAGGAGACAAAGAGTCTACAGCAAGGGATCTTCCCTGCTGCTCCTCCTCACCTGGTGGAGCTTCTTTTGTTTCCCTTTGTGCCAGATGGCCAGAAAGAATTAAGCATCCTGCAGGGTAAATGGCCCAAATTCAGCCTTTAGTGACAAATTGGTAGATAATGTTTGTGGTTTTGTATGTTTACATATATATTGTTAGAGGTTAACAATGTAATCAAAGGTTTCAGAGTAACAGCCGTGTTAGTCTGTATTCGCAAAAATAAAAGGAGTACTTGTGGCACCTTAGAGACTAACCAATTTATTTGAGCATGAGCTTTCGTGAGGTGCCACAAGTATTCCTTTTCTTTTTAATGTAATCAAACAGTTCCTGTCTTTGCTGTATTCAGCTAAATCAGAGATCAAAAGGACATCTTAACATTTAAATAAACTGAAAATATAGTGATATCACTGTGTTGCTCTCTCTTTGAATGTATAGGAAATCACCTGCAAATGGTGGAAAACAGGCAATTGCCTTATGTTAATCTATGTAGCTAATTACTGGTGATGCTTAGGAAATAGGTCTACTTCAAAGTCTCGATGATTGCCTATTGTTCGCCTAACAACTCTGAGCTGTCAAGAGAAGGCCTGGAACTGTATATATATTTTAAAAAGCCTGTTGGGTCCTGATCCTTTTTATCTCAGATCTGCTTGATGCTTTATGAAGGGGAAGCTTGAGTCATAAGACTGAGATCTCCAGTCCCACCTGGATCACCCTGGATATGAACACTGGACTATAACCTATGGACTAATCCTGAAAGAAGTCTTTGCAACTACAAAGAACACCATCTCTACTATGAAACGGATCTGTCAAAACTATACTCATGTCTGTATGTATACTGATACTGTATGTATAACAATACTCTCTTTCTTTTCTTTTTGAATAACTTTTAGTTTAGTTAATAAGAATTGACTGTAAGCTTGTATTTGGGTAAGAGCTGAAATATTCATTAACTTGGGAGGTAATGTGTCCAATCCTTTGGGATGGGTAGAACTTTCTTATATTATTAATAAGATTTTCAGTAACCTTCATCATATTTGACTTGAGTGTCTGGATGGAAGCCCAAGGCTGAGTTGCTAAAGAGAACTGTGTTTTGGCTAAATCTGGGTAACCAGTAAGGTATTGTAGAAGCTGTTTATGCTGGCTTGCTAAATCTAAGAATTGGAATACCCACCAACTTTGGGGATTGCCTGCCCCATTCTTTGCAGTTTGCCCTAATTGAGTAATCTCACTGTGGCTCTTGTGGGACTTATGTCACAACCTTCCTGCTTGATTACTCTATGTATTGCTTAAATGCAAATTAAGCAGAGCACACAATCCTTTCTTTGAGACAGCTCTGTTTGCCAACCTCAGTTTGGAATATGTTTCAAGATCATCATATTGTGGTATCTTATAAAATGTTGCCACACATATTTTATAAGGACAGTATTAATCAGCAAAATATGAGTTTTCAGATGATACCTTACACAACATATTTTGTACAAAGATTATTACAACAGAGTGTAGGGAGTAGACACAGGGGTACATTATGTCAAGAGCTGGTCTGGTTTGCCAGCGCCACAGTAAGAAGCAAACTGACAGCCATTGGCATACCTACCCTGCCCCTTAGCCACTGGGCTTTGACATTCACTAGCACCAATCTCTCTGCTACTGATATTAGAGGTATAGTAAATTAATGGTTTGTAATAACATACAATATTAATTAAATAATCCAGTTTGTCATATGGAAGATGGTATAGACTAGAGACATCCTGATCTTCTTTGAGAAAGTGTTACAGAACTTTAGGCCTACCCCTGGCTCTTTTGAGCGTACAGCTGGGCTCCACTAGTTGCAATTGTCATGCTCTCTAACATGGTCAGAGTATCCAAGAGTATCTTCTTGTAGAATGAAGCCTCTATACTTCAGGGACTCAAATTGAGACCCCAGATATGAAGTTTATATCACAACTTTCTTTATTAGTTACATAGCAAGATGGAAGACATCGAAGACTCTAAGCATGAGATCCTGACTATGCCTGCATCATGTGAGAGTTCCCTGATGATAAATGACCTTTGGTGATTACAGATGACTAATTTTAAAGAGCCAGTACCATAATATACTACAAGTATCAGAGGGATAGCCGTGTCAATTATTGGGAATGGACCACATCCATCCTGATTGAATTGGCCCTGTCAACACTGGTTCTCCACTTGTGAGATAACTCCCTTCTCTTTATGTGTCAGTAGATTTATGCCTGCATCTGTAATTTTCACTCCATGCATCTGAAGAAGTGGGTGTTTTACCCACAAAAGCTTATGCCCAAATAAATCTATTAGTCTTTACTGTGCCACTGGACTCCTCGTTGTTTTTTTTTACTATATACTACAGTAATGTACTGTGTGACTGACTGTAGCTGCTTTGTGTGTCCTCTGTACCTCAAGTAGCAGTCTGTAACCTCCATATTCACCACTGCAATATGATTATGATATGTTTTGTACAAAGCATGCCTTATGCGGTATCATTTGAAGAGTCTTGATCCATTGAACATTAATATCCAGTTGGATTGTGTGAACTATCATTGTATGTGAAGTTACAAAGTATCACTATATGTGTTACTGAAATATCACGGTATGAGAGACAATCCAGGTTGGTGGGTTTGGAGAGCTGAGTAGCCCTACAATCCAGGTTGCACCCCAGGGACCCTGTCACACTATGACAAATTCTGAAAGAAGTAAAAGAATTCCCAGAGATAGCATGAGGCTATCCCATTAAGAGCTTTGTAAGCATCGCAGGATCTGCAACAGGATCTAGAATGGAATAGAGATCCACTGCACTGATATCAAATGCTCTTGTAGGTTTCTCCAGCTGAGGAGATGAGTAAGCACATTATGCATCAACTTGTTTCCTCCACAAAAGCCCAGCTTACTAGCCACAGAAGAAAGAAAAGTTATTTTGATGAGCTGCTAGTAAAGTGTCCAGGAACAATAACATCCCACCATATCTCCTGGCTTCACACTAGCTTAACTGCTGATAGATAAATGATCTTGACTGATGGGGAGGTGCTGTAGCTCACAAATTCCTCTAAGTGTTTCTTCTGATTAGCATCATTTCCGTTTTTTCATAAATTCAGCTTTATGGCAGTTTTTCATTCAGGCTCTAATTTCCTCTGCACAGTGAGATGCTGTCTGTTCTGGATGCAAAGAAGGTTATGTGTCATCAGAGTACTGCTGACATTGTAGCCTGTGTCATAGCATGATCTTCCCTGAAGGTCAATACATATTTTTTTAATAAAAATGGTGATGGGTTTGTGACCTGTAGGGTTCCACTTATCACAGCTCTTGTGAGAGGAGGAGGAGCTGCTTATCATGACCCTTTGGGACCTGTTGGAAAGTAATGAACACAGTCAGTCTAGCTCACTTTCATTAACTGCTGCCAGCACATATATATGGGTCAGCAATACCACCTAAACAGCAGGTTAACAGCAGCTGGTTGTGTAGCATCAGCATCCTGTCGCTTCACCTGTGGCCATTGTTCTGAGTTCATCCATCAGTGTTACAAGTGACACGATCTGGCCTAAGGCCTGACTGCGTGGGAGTCCAGGACATTGACAGACATCAGGTGATGCTGGAGACAGTTCCCTACCATCTTCTTAATAATTTTGTGCAGAAAGCAGGGGCATGAGACCAGACAGTAATTGGTGTGGCTGTTGGTATCTAGTTTTTTTTTTTTTTTGTAAGAGTTTTCAAGCTGGTTGTTAGCCAAAGCATTCCCTGCAGGCTTTGATTAGCTAGCAGAAGCATATGTCTAGATTCCAAATGATAGCACAGACTTCTTTCAGCAGCTTTAGTACATCTATTCTGAAGGACAGAACCCATTTTGTCAAAGAGGATAGTTGGTACACTGCTGTGTGCTTCAGCACATTTTTCTTGGCACTCCAGTCTTCTGCCTTCATGTTTCAGTTGCTGAGGTCATCGGAGAACTATGGTGATCTGTGCAGGTGATGTGATGATAAAGGACTTTGGGCCAGAGTGTCAATTGCTGTAGACAGTTGTTGATCATCATATTTTAACAAGTGTTGGATCTCTTGATGCTAGGGGAAGATATGCCCTGATAGGGAGTTTTGGAAACTTAGAGCCCAAAAGCTTCTGGTTTGTGGTTGCTCTGTATTTGGCTGTGTTTCTACTCAGGAAGGACTGAAGGCTCTGAAGGATGTGCTGGTCAGACAAGATAAGGGGCATGAAAGTTGTACCCAGTGTCCACCCTTCCATTCGGGTTCACTTCTAATGTGTAACTTGCTGAATGAGTGAGACCTGGTGAGTCTTAAAGTTGCTTTTATGGAGATGTAGATCTTCACAGCTGCCTACTAATCCATACAATCATGGGGGGCAGGTGAAGCTTCGCTTGGGTGAAGCTAGCCTCTGCCTCATCTCTTTTGACCAAGGCCCTGCCTCTGATGGTCAATGCCCTGCCCACTTACTGTTGTCACCCCGCCATGGCCCTGGCCAGGACTGTGGCACCACCTCATGGCCCCACCCCATTAATCCCCTTCCCCTGTGGCCCCACCCACATTCTGCCCACAGACAGGCCCCATTCTGCCACTTTCCCTGAGGCCTCACCCCTGCTCGCTTCTTTCCATGCCCTTTCCCGCACTGTGCCCCTGAGACCAGAAAAGCTCTGTGACCCCACCGCGGAGAGCTTCTCCAGCCCCAGGGCTGTGGCAGTGGAAGATTTTTCCAGGAGGCCCAAAATGGCCAGGACCCCTAGGCATGGGACCTGTGGACCCATGCAGTAATCCAACACTGTTCCCACCCATGCCACCCATGCATATAATCACCATCTCCAGTTCCATCAGGTACTAATTCTACTTCATGCTGCAGAGTCAGGCACAGTTCACTTGTGAATTCTATTAATGCATCCGATGAAGTGAGCTGTAGCTCACGAAAGCTTATGTTCAAATAAATTGGTTAGTCTCTAAGGTACCACAAGTACTCCTTTTCTTTTTGTGAATACAGACTAACACGGCTGTTACTCTGAAACCTATTAAGACATTGCCTTCCATACTAGGATTTTTACATCCAAACACTTCAGCTATGAGTGCCATAGAGATGTTGTCATAAATATAAAGGGAAGGGTAAACCCCTTTGAAATCCCTCCTGGCCAGGGGAAAGCTCCTCTCACCTGGAAAGGGTTAAGAAGCTAAAGGTAACCTCGCTGGCACCTGACCAAAATGACCAATGAGGAGACAAGATACTTTCAAAAGCTGGGAGGAGGGAGAGAAACAAAGGGTCTGTGTGTCTGTCTGTATGTTGTTTCTGCCGGGGATAGACCAGGAATGGAGTCTTAGAACTTTTAGTAAGTAATCTATCTAGGTATGTGTTAGATTATGATTTCTTTAAATGGCTGAGAAAAGAATTGTGCGGAATAGAATAACTATTTTTGTCTGTGTATCTTTTTTGTAACTTAAGGTTTTGCCTAGAGGGGTTCTCTATGTTTTGAATCTAATTACCCTGTAAGGTATCTACCATCCTGATTTTACAGGGGGGATTTCTTTATTTCTATTTACTTCTATTTTTTATTAAAAGTCTTCTTGTAAGAAAACTGAATGCTTTTTCATTGTTCTCAGATCCAAGGGTTTGGGTCTGTGGTCACCTATGCAAATTGGTGAGGCTTTTTATCCAACATTTCCCAGGAAAGGGGGGTGCAAGTGTTGGGAGGATTGTTCATTGTTCTTAAGATCCAAGGGTCTGGGTCTGTAGTCACCTAGGCAAATTGGTGAGGCTTTTTACCAAACCTTGTCCAGGAAGTGGGGTGCAAGGTTTTGGGAAGTATTTTGGGGGGAAAGACGCGTCCAAACAGCTCTTCCCCAGTAACCAGTATTAGTTTGGTGGTGGTAGCGGCCAATCCAAGGACAACGGGTGGAATATTTTGTACCTTGGGGAAGTTTTGACCTAAGCTGGTAAAGATAAGCTTAGGAGGTTTTTCATGCAGGTCCCCACATCTGTACCCTAGAGGTCAGAGTGGGGGAGGAACCTTGAGAGATGTGTAGCGGGGAAGTTACCCCACTCCTGAGAGAAAAGACTAGGATGATTGGGGAAGCAGCCACAGTTGGGGCCATGCCCCAATCAGGCCACACCTGGCCCTATAAAAGGGTTGTGAGTCAGGAGCTGAAAAGTCTCTCTCTCTAGCAGTGGAGAGAGAAGGCCCTAGCTGCCTGGGAGCAGGGTACTAGAGGTAGAGTAGTGCTGGGGAAAGGCAAGAGGAGCTGAGGAGCTGCAGCCTGGCAGCTCCCCAGGCTGCAGGCCTTGTGCAAGGCCTAAAGAGAGGTACTGGGCTGCAGGGAAAGGCAGCAGGTCCAAACCCCGCTTGCCAGTGATGAGTGGTTTACAGACTGCAGTCTTTCCTAGTGACCAGGGGCTAGATGATGACTGGCGGTAGCCACTGAGGCAAGGTGGGAATAGAGGGTTGGGGGTTCCCCTGGGAGGGGAGACCCAGATTGTGGGTTAATGCTGGGTGCAGAACCCCGAGGTAAAGGGGCACCGGGGTCCGGGAGGGACACGGGGCCAGCGGCAGGCAAGGCATCGGCCAGGAGGATGCGCTCCATATGCTGGAGAGCTAATTCCCAAGACGACCAGTAGGAGGCGCCACACCAGTGAGTCATCACTTCGCTACAAGATGCTTATAGTTAGGCATACCTTTGTTTATTTATCTGTTCCTGGCAAAGAACAAAACTTCTCACACATAACAAAAGTTAACACTGTTTTCATTGTGTCTTGCCTTTGGTTCGGCACAGTTTTTTTGTTTTTTTGCACGCTCCATATCATACAATATGTAGAAGAATCCAAGATTAAAATATTTCTTGATTCACAGTGAAAATGGATTATAATCAGTCACATCTGGCCCAGCCATATTTTCAGAATGTGGCTGAACTATCTACCAACTGCCTAGAAAAATGTAAATGTATAAGTGCACCTTATTTTTTACAGAATGTGACAATATGATTTCTTTCAAATGACAGTTGCTACCACTGAGTTATCGTTACCATATTCAGTCGCCCCATTAGTGTTCCTTCTCAGCCGCAAGCCAGTCATACTGCATCGACCTGTGCAGTTTAGTAGTCTTCTGAAGACGTTGTCCAAACAATGAAATTTTAGTTGTTTTCTGAGTTGTTTCCTTTGATATCTGCGAACATGATCGTTCCTTATAATTCTGCTCAGAGCAGTACCTTTCACATGCAAATTAAACTGTCATTTTGTAACAGTTAGTCTTTTTCAAAATTATTATTCCCTCAGTGGGCAGAGGCAGCATGACGGTGACATATGTGTTCTCTAGGGGAAGGGATGGAACATTTGAATGCATGACAAATCTCTGCTTCAGGAAAATAAATGCATCCTTATGACTAAAGTGAAACTAAGTGAATTTCATTTTTATCTCAGTTTCTAGGGGTGCCTTGAAGTGCATTCATGAACACACTATAAAGAGACAGTGTTAATCCTTTGGCAATAGAAGCCATATTTCTAACTAACTCCCTTTCACTCTGAGTAGCCCACTCTAGGAAATTCTACCCCTAGCTCCAAGTGAGAAAGACAGACAGCGTAGAATGTGTGCATACAGTCTAGGCTGTAGTCCGTCTGAGTTGTGTGGTTGTGAGTGTTTGGGGTCACTTTTAAAGTGTAACTTAAGAACACCTGAGCCTTGCCCTGAGAAGCTAATCAAATGCCATTAAAATTGGATAAAAGCTGGACAATGTGTTTGTCTGTAATAGACAGGTTTTGAGCTGCAAGGGACAGCAGCTTTTGTAAGGTGCTGAAACAGAACTCCTGAATTTTGAACTTTAACATTTTTCTTAGAAGCTTCATTCTTTGTTTAATAACATGTAAGTATTTGGGGTTCAGACCTTTATATCTTGTACAGCCAAAACTCTGAGAGTACTGGTTGCTCAGAAAAGTAGGATTGAGCCCTTTCAGTTGCTGGTCCAAAGCATATCACTGTCGTGAATAGGCTGGATCCCCCCTCATGAACGTAATGATATAATTCTTGTGGACTGTTTGTAGGGCCCCTGTTCACTTCTACCATTCACCCTTTTGCACACAAAAGTAATAAGTGAAACTCATTAGCCACACAGAAGTTAATCTGACACAGAGCATTGTCAAATGTGAAAACAAAGCAATGTGTGGGGAAAACAATATTTTGCCGCTACTCTTCATTTTTAATCCTTTGATGTTTACTTTTTAAAATTGAAAGTCTATTTTGTTTGGACCAAAATGTGATTTTTTTTTTTTACCTTTTTTAGCTGACTTTCTCCCTGTAAGAAATCCATGCTCAGTGATTCTCAGTACACAACACCTACACAGTCACACTGTCTCCTTGTTATATTAGTTGGCAAAGATGCTGCCAGTTTCACTGACATGCAAATATAGAGAGCCAGAGGTCTGGAATTATGTGGGTTTTTTTAGTTAAAAATTCAGACACTTAGGCAGTGCCAGAATACTAAGGAGGTTTAAAATGGATTAAACTGAAGTGACTAGTAACATCTTTCAGAGTAGCAGCCATGTTAGTCTGTATCTGCAAAAAGAAAGAGGAGTACTTGTGGCACCTTAGAGACTAACCAATTTATTTGAGCATAAGCTTTCATGAGAAAAAAAATCTCCCCACTGTATTTTCCACTGCATGCATCCGATGAAGGGAGCTGTAACTCACGAAAGCTTATTCTCAAATAGATTTGTTAATCTCTAAGGTCCCACAAGTACTCCTTTTCTAGTAACATCTTGTAAAACAGCCATCCAGCAGGAGGCTATATTTGTGAATCCTCCGTTAATACTAACCCTCATGAGAACAGTTGCTTCAAATGCCTGCAGTGCAATCACCAAAGGGAAATATTGTAAATCCATGGATTATTTGGGTTCAGTACATTCCATATCTTTCAAATACATTCTGAGCAAAGACATAGTGCGGAGGTCACATTTCAGATTGAAACACTATGTGAAGCCAAAGTCCCATAATTCCCATTAATAGGAGTTGTGTGACGGGATCTCCACAGACTGCAATAAAAATGTTCAACTGCTGAATGAGTCGAGATATACTTTGACTGGTGCTAAGGCTCAGTTGTTAAGCTCACTGCTTCTTACAGACTGCTTTGTGACTAAAAGGAGGTGAAGATTGCCACAGCCTCTTTTTTTAAAGGCAGTGGAAGCAGGAATGGCTTGTAGCAGAACTAGAGAAAGAAAATGACCTTTTGGATGTATATTAAGCATCACATCTACTATATCTGGTCCATACTGCTTTTCTCTGATCATTCCAGAACATCTAATAGTTTATGTCAAATTGTATGTAAAGGCCTTGATTCACTCCTGTACCTGAGGTCCACACAGTGCAGAAAAGGTGGGCTGTGAGGGAACTCGCTACATCTCCCCGATTCTGTGTACTAGTCTGAGCAGGCCTGTTCTTGCTGTAACTCATGCTGCCAGGGCAACCCTGGCTTTGCTATAATGACAGAGGTGTATGCTGGCTGAGAATGAGTAAAGAGGAACTCTGTCCCACCCACTACCCTTTTTAACATACCCATAACATGTTTCCTCTCTCATCACCTCTGATATGTTCCCTACACTAGCGTAATGGGATTGGCTGGAACAGGAGCCAGCTCTGGTGCCTTTACATGAGTTGAGAGTTCCCCACATTGGGAGAACTTTCTGCTAATGAATTATGGACAGAAGCTGACTGCTTCACACAGCCTGAGCTGAACTAAGGAGTAGGCTCAGGATGAAAAATCTGGCCACTATTCCCCATAATTCATTATGATGCTAATTGTATATCTGCATGCTAGTTAAAATTAAGATTGTAAGCTCTTTGAGGCAGACAGTCTTTTATTGCATATATGTGCAGGTCCTAGTACAATGGGTCCTTAACTGGTAGCTTGAGTGGGACCCCAATCCACCAGAATATAAACATGATTATAGATAATATTTGTTCTTTGTAGTTTTGTAAAAGTAAGTTAGTGTCATTTGCTCATTTTTATATGGTCCCTTAGTGAATAGCATTTTTTTATTTTCATGCTCAAGCTTGACAATCTGACAATCAAATGATATTGTGTGCAGTTTCCTCTGATTCTAAGGCTATTCCTGCATCTATCAGACTCTACCTTCTAGGCTTCCTCTACTCTTTTGTAAAGTGTTTATTAATATTATCATGTAATGTAGGTGCCTGTCGCTTCAAGTGAATTTTAGAACTACTCTGGTGTTTTTCAAAAGGCTGAATGTAATTGCTGTCAGACAAGCATTCCTCCTGTCACCCTCCACCCCTCTTAATATTTCTTCCTTATGCTTATCATTTTTGAGTTTCTGCTACTGTACCTTGAAAGGCTCTTAAGATGTATGGATAACATTATGAGCAGGAGGAGGCTATGATGGAAGAAATAATGACTTTCTGAAAACATTACCTTTCCCCTTCTCCCTGATTTATTCTCACTATTTTCAGTTTAGCAAATTGTAAGCTTCAGTGAGTCCTTTCCTTATCTCCAGTCTATTAGCATCTCCAGGTTTTTTTAGTTCAACCCCCATATGCTTGCATTAGCTGAATGGATGAAGAATTGTTTTGTAGTCAAGTGCATGCATCTGTAACTGGAGCTGCAGCCACTGATAAAGGCTGAAGTTAGTAATGTAGCTACCCTCTTTATTACAGTAAAATGAATGGGCCTAATCAAAGTGAAAACAATTAAACATACCTTCAACAAGAAAAGCTCTGTACAGGAGCAACAGACAGTGACAGAAAGCTAGTGAAGAACAAAGACAAGTTGTTAAACGAAAGTTTCACTAAATTGTATTTCTTGATGATACAAAGCTGTGTTTGCGTATTTATAAAAAGACAGTGAACAAAATACTTCTCTAATAAAAAAAGGAGGTACATCTCAGACATTATGGGACAGATCCCCAAGTACTAACTCAGTGTGCTTGGATAAGGCATATCCTCTGTGGCTCAGTCAGAGGGGAAAATGCATCATCCGCACTGATGATTGGGTTATGCATGAACTTTTCATTTCAGCTTCCCCAAAAGTGCAGTTTTCCTCAGGAGCACTTTGGACAATAGTGCATTCTTTCTAATTTCCTGATGTGAATAACCGTTGCCATCATTCTGTCAAACCAATTACATATACTCAAACAATAGCAATCTGGTATGTTCTTTTCCACCCATCTGTCTTGTCCTGTCATTCATCAACTTCTTTTCCTCCTTTAATGTGCTTGAGAAGGGATTCTCCAAGTAGCCCTAAAAAAATTAGGTAATTTTACTAAATTGACTAGATTTATTCCCAATTACTTTGTATCAGTAAGAGCTGCCTCAAAGGCATTTGAAGAAACAAATAAGCAAACAAACAACACAAACAAAAAAAACAACAACAACCACTTACCTAAGCTTAATATGACTTTTTCCAAAATGTGAAGAATAAAATATTCATTTCCTTCTGCTCCTGCAGGGATCTACAGATTACATCTGCCACTCAGCAAAAGTAATATAGAAAACAGCTGGACTATCCCTGCAGGAACTACATAAAGTAAATTAAATAAATAAATGAGGTTCTATTACTTCTGTTTCTACTATGGTATCATCTAGAGCACTCAGCTTAACTCAGAACTTCCTTATACTAAGCACTCTACAAACCCAGATTGCCTCTGCTCTAAAGAGCTTACAATGCACAGGCAAGTCTACACACAAGTTTTACCACTTTAACTACACAAAGACAGCACTTCCCCTTTCCATATTCAGATTCAATGGGTTTTCATCTGCTCTGTCTGTGGAGACAGATGAGATGATCTGAATTAAAACTATTGTAATCCTTAGGGAAAAGTAATACAACTAAGTCTGTCAATTAATCACAGCTAACTCATGCTATTAACTCAAAACAATTAACTGAATAATCACACTGTTAAACAATAGAATACCAATTGAAATTTATTAAATATTTTGGATGTTTTTCCACATTTTCAAATACATTGATTTCTATTACAATACAAAGTGTACAGTGCTCACTTTATATTATTATTTTTATTACAAATATTTGCACTGTAAAAATGATAAAAGAAATAGTATTTTTCAATTCACCTCATACAGGTACTGGAGTGCAATCTCTTTATCGTGAAAGTGCAATTTACAAATGTAGATTTTTTTTTTTGTTACATAACTGTAGTCAGAAACAAAATAATGTAAAACTTTAGAGCCTACAAGTCTCCTAAGAACTCCTTCTTGTCCAGCCAATTGCTAAGGCTATGTCTACACTATGAAATTAGGTCGAATTTATAGAAGTCAATTTTTTAGAAATCCATTTTATACAGTCGATTGTGTGTGTCCCCACTTAAGACCATTAAGTCAGCAGAATGCATCCACAGTACCAAGGCTAGCATCGACTTCCAGAGCATTGCACTCTGGGTAGCTATCCCACAATTCCCACAGTCTCCACCGCCCATTGGAATTCTGGGTTGAGATCCCAATGCCTGATGGGGCAAAAAACATTGTTGTTTTTTTGGGTTCTGGGTACATGTCGTCAGCCCCCCTCCCCATGAAAGCAACGGCAGACAATCATTTCATGCCTTTTTTTCCTGGATTACCCGTGCAGATGCCATATCATGGCAAGCATGGAGCCCGCTCAGCTCACCATCACCGTACGTCTCCTGGGTGCTGGCAGACACGGGACTGCATTGCTACACAGCAGCAGCTCATTGCCTTGTGGCAGCAGATGGTGCATTATGATTGGTAGCCATCCTCGTTGTTTCCTGGGTGCTCTTGGCCTGCCTCGGTGAGGTCGGTCAGGGCACCTTGGACATGGGTGCTCCTGGCAGACCTTGGTGAGGTCTGTCAGGGGCGCCTGGACATAAATGGGAGCGACTCAGGTCATTCTCTTCTTTAAGTTTTGTCTAATGGAGATTCAGTCCTGTCTGGAATATTGGCAGAGGGATAGCTCAGTGGTTTGAGCATTGGCCTGCTAAACCCAGGGCTGTGAGCTCAATCCTTGAGGGGGCCATTCTGCCTCAGGCTGCTCTCCCAGCCAGCAGCACCGCACACACCCAGGAGATGATGACAGCTAGGAGTCATACTGCACTGTCTGTTGGCGAGCTCCCTGACGATGGCGAGCAGTCATACTGCACTGTCTGCTGCTAGCCTACCCCTTGCTCTCTCCTCTGTGAAAGCAATGGCCAACAATCGTTTCATGCCTTTTTCCGTGCGGGCGCCACATTGCTGTCAGCATCGTCATCCACCCACCACTTCCGCTGCCACTCTGCTCTCCTGCTCATGCCATACCACGGCAAGCATGGAGCCTGCTCAGATCACCACAGCAGTTGTGACCATTCTAAACACCATGTGCATTATCCAGCAGTATATGCAGAACCAGAACCTGCAAAACAGGTTAGTAGGTGACGGCAGTGCGGAGAGGAGAGTGATGAGGACATGGACAAAGACTTCTCTCAATTTGGCCATCCTGATGGCAATGGGGAAGGCTCATACAGTGGAATGCCAATTCGGGCCCAGGAAACAAGCACAGACTGGTGGGACCACATAGTGTTCCAGGTCTGGGACAATTCCCAATGGCTGTGAAACTTTCGCATGCATAAGGGCACTTTCTTGGAACTTTGTGACTTGCTTTCCCCTGCCCTGAAGTGCAAGAATACCAATATGAGAGCAGCCCTCACAGTTCACAAGCGAGTGGTGATAGACCTCTGGAAGTTTGCAACCCCAGACAGCTATCGGTCAGTCGGGAATCAATTTGGAGTGGGCAAATCTACTGTGGGGCTGCTGTGATCCAAGTAGCCAACACGATCACTGACCTGCTGCTATCAAGGGTAGTAACTCTGGGAAATGTGCAGGTCACAGTGGATGGCTTTGCTGCAATGGTTTCCCTAATTGTGGTGGGGTGATAGATGGAACGCATTTCCCTATCTTGGGACCGGACCACCAAGGCAGCCAGTACATAAACTGAACGGGGTACTTTTCAATGGTGCTGCAAGCACTGGTGGATCACAAGGGACGTTTCACCAACATCAACGTGGGATGGCTGGGAAAGGTACATGACGCTCGCATCTTTAGGAACTCTGTTCTGTGGGAACGGCTGCAGCAAGGGACTTTCTTCCCAGACCAGAAAATAACTGTTGGGGATGTTGAAATGCCTATAGTTATCCTTGGGGACCCAGCCTGCCCCTTAATGCCCTGCCTCATGAAGCCGTACACAGGCAGCCTGGACAGTAGTAAGGATCAGTTCAACTATAGGCTGAGCAAGTGCAGAATGGTGGTAGAATGTGCATTTGGACGTTTAAAAGCATGCTGGCACAGTTTACTGACTCGGTTAGACCTCAGTGAAACCAATATTCCCACTGTTATTACTGCTTGCTGTGTACTCCACAATATCTGTGAGAGTAAGGGGGAGACGTTTATGGTGCGGTGGGAGGTTGAGACAAATCTTCTGGCCGCTGATTATGTGCAGCCAGGGCAGTTAGAAAAGCACAGCAGCATGCACTGCACATCAAAGAAGCTTTGAAAACCAGTTTTATGACTGGCCAGGCTATAGTGTGAAAGTTCTGTTTGTTTCTCCTTGATGAAAACCCACCCCCTTGGTTCATTCTACTTCCATGTAAGCCAACTGTCCTCCCCTCCCCCCTTCAATCACCGCTTGCAGAGGCAATAAAGTCATTGTTTCAAATTCATGCATTCTTTATTCATTCATCACACAACTTGGGGGATAACTGCCAACATAGTCCGGGAGGGGTCAGGGAGGAGGAAAGCACCGGGTGGGGTGGTAGAGGAGGGGAGAACGGAAGGACAAGGCCACACTGCACTTCATAACTTATTAAATGTCAGCTTTCTGTTGCTTGGGCAGTCCTTTGGGGTGGAGTGGTTTGGTGCCTGGAGGCCCACCCCACCATGTTCTTAGGCATCTGGGAGAGGACGCTATGGAACTTGGGGAGGAGGGCGGTTGGTTACACAGGGGCTGCAGCGGCAGTCTGTGCTCCTGCGGCCTTTCCTGCAGCTCAAACTTATACCGGAGCACATCAGTTTGATCCTCCAGTAGCCTCAGCATTGTATCCTGCCTCCTCTCATCACTATGATGCCACCTGTCCTCTCGCTCATCCCTCCTGTCCTCTCACTCGTCCCTCCTGTCCTCTCGCTCATTTTATGCTTTCCTGGACTCTGACATTGTCTCCCTCCACGAATTGTGCTGGGCTCTTTCAGCGTGGGAGGCCTGCATGAGCTCAGAAAACATTTAATCACAAGTGCATTTTTTTCAGCTTCTAATCTTTTATAGCCTCTGGGATGGAGATGATTATTATCTAAGGGAGATTAGTCTTTAAAAGACACATTTTAGAGAACAATGGGTAGACTCTTTCACGGTGAACCTAGCTGTTAACATTGCATAGCACGTGTGCTTTCTTTACAAGCTAGCATTTTGCCTCTTATATCGAGGACCTGCCGGAATGGTGTGAGAGATCACACAGGCAGGGCAGGCGGGCAACAGAGTTCGGCTTGCAGGCAGATATGGTAAGCCACGGTCTTTTGGCTTCTTTAACCTTCATAACATGTGGGAATGGTTTCAAACAGCAGCGCCTCATTTCACATACCAAGCACCCGTTGGGTTGGCCCTTTAAAATGGGTTGGCCATTTAAAAGTAGGGGCTGCGGTTTTCAGGTTAACGTGCAACACAAACCCAACTTACGCCCCCCCACCTGCCACACACACACACAATTCTCTGGGATGATTGCTTCATCCCTTCCCCCAACCACGTGGCTAACAGCGGGGATGATTTCTGTTCAGCCACAGGCAAACAGCCCAGCAGGAATGGCCACCTCTGAATGTCCCCTTAATAAAATTCCCCTATTTCAACCAGGTGACCATGAATGATATCACTCTCCTGAGGATAACACAGAGAGATAAAGAATGGATGTTGCTTGAATGCCACAAACACCAGGACTATACACTGCCATGCTTTGTTATGCAATGATTCCAGATTATGTGCTGTTGGCCTGCAGTGGTAAAGTGTCCTACCATGGAGGACGGAATAAGGCTGCCCTCCCCAGAAACCTTTGCAAAGGCTTTGGGAGTACCTCCAGGAGAGCTTCATTAAGATGTCCCTGGAGGATATCCGCTCCATCCCCATACATTTTAACAGACTTTTCCAATAGCTGCACTGGCCGTGAATGTATCACAAGTCTTCAGGGCAAATTAATCATTAAACACACTTTCTTTTAAACCATGTATTATATTTACAAAGGTACACTCACCAGAGGTCCCTTCTCTGCCTTCTAGGTCCGGGAGCCCACCTTTGGTGGGTTGGGAGGGTATTACATCCAGGGTGAAAAACGCTTCCTGTCTGTCGGGGAAAATGGTTTCTCCTCTTGCTTGCTGTGCTTCAACCTCATCATCATCTTCCTCATCCCCAAAATCTGCATCCCTGTTGCTTGAGAGTCCACTGATGGGGCACCCCCTAGAATGGCATGCAGCTTATCATAGAAGTGGTATGTCTGGGGCTCTGACCCGGAGCGGCCATTTGTCTCTCCGCTTCTTTGGTAGGCTTGCCTGAGTTCCTTAATTTTCACATGGCACTGCTGCAGGTCCTTGTTATAGCCTCTGTCCTTCATGCCCTTGGAGATTTTTTCAAATATTTTGGCATTTCATCTTTTCGAACAGAATTCTGATAGCATGAATTCGACTCCCCATACAGCGATCAGATCCTGTACCTCCCGTTCAGGCCATGCTGGAGCTCTTTTGCGATTCTGGGACTGCATGGTCACCTGTGCTGATCAGCTCGCCATGCTGGCCAAACAGGAAATGCAATTCAGAAGTTTGCGGGGCTTTTCCTGTCTACCTGGCCAGTGCATCTGTTAAGAGTGCTGTCCAGAGCGGTCACAATGGAGCACTCTGGGATAGCTCCCAGAGGCCAATACCATCAAATTGGGTCCACACTACCCCAAATTGGACCCAGCAAGGTCGATTTCAGTGCTAATCCACTCATCGGGGAGCAGTACAGAAACCGGTTTTAAGAGCCCTTGGAGTCAGAAAAAATGGCTTTGTAATGTGGACGGGTGCAGGGCTAAACCAATCTAACACTGCTAAATCCGACCTAAACTCGTAGTGTAGACCAGGGCTAAGACAAACAAGTTTGTTTACATTTACGGGAGATACTGCTGCCTGCTTCTTATTTACAATGCCAGCTGAAAGTGAGAACAGGTGTTTGCATGTCACTTTTGTAGCCGGCGTTATAAGGTATTTACGTGCCAGATATGTTAAACATCCACCATTCCAGAGGACATGCTTCCATGCTGATGATGCTCATTAAAAAAATAATGCATTAAATTTGTGACTGAACTCCTTGGGGGAGAACTGTATGTCTCCTGTTCTGTTTTACTCACATTCTGCAATATATTTCATGTTATAGCTGTCTCAGATGATGACCCAGAACACGTTCATTTTAAGAACACTTTCACAGCAGATTTGACAAAACGCAAAGAAGATACCAATTTAAGATTTCTAAGGCTAGATACAGCACTTGGCCCAAGGTTTAAGAATCTGAAGTGCCTTCCAAAATCTGAGAGGGACGAGGTGTGGAGAATGCTTTCCGATGTCTTAAAAGAGCAGCGCTCCGATGCAGAAACTACAGAACCCGAATCACCAAAAAAGAAAATCAACCTTCTGCTGGTGACATCTGACTCAGATGATGAAAATGAATGTGAGTCAGTCTGCTCTGCTTTCGATCATTATCTAGCAGAACCCATCATCAGTATGGACGCATGTCCTCTGGAATGGTGGCTGAAGCATGAAGGGGCATATGAATCTTTAGCGCATCTAGCACATAAATATCTTGCGATGCCGGTTACATCAGTTCCATGCGAACACCTATTCTCACTTTCAGCTGACACTGTAAACAAGACGTGGGCAGCATTATCTCCTGTAAATTGTTATCAAACTTGTTTGCCTGACTGATTGGCTTAAGTAGGACTGAGTGGACTTGTAGTTTGTAAAGTTTTACATTGTTTTGTTTTTTGAATGCAGTTACTTTTTGTACATAATTCTACATTTGTAAGTTCAATTTTCACTATAAAGAGATTGCACTACAGTACTTGTATTAGATGAATTGAAATATGCTATTTCTTTTGGTTTTTTTTATAGTGCAAATATTTGTAATAAAAATAAATATAAGGTGAGCACTGTACGCTGTTTAAATAAATAGTATTCTATTATTGTTTAACAGTGCAATTAATCACCATTAATTTTTTTTAATCACATGACAGCCCGAAATACAACCCTTTCAATATTGTACATATTCTACAATTTCCACTTCAGATTGTATTTTTAAATAAGTAGGGCCCTGCTGTCATTTAAAAATTAGGATTTACCAATTCCCTTTCTATTTAAAAATTGTTCAGTTTTTCCTCTCATCCAGGTCAATAGCTGTCAATTATCTCAAATTGACATTTAAAACAAAAATCTCTGTGACCATTCACTGTAATTTTTTTTATAATAGGATAAGTTATAAGAGCTGTAATTTCCCCATTTTACCAATAATTTGCCACCTCTACTGGTTCTGACATGTAAGAATTCTGGTAATTAATTGTTAAGTATCAGAAAAGCAAATAATTAATCCATTATGATGCGTAACTACACGAATCATACCTCCATAAACTGCAAGACTTCATGGTAGAAGTATTTTAGCACTTGCCAACACTTAATTGAGACTTACTTTTATCCCATCCTAGTCTGTTTTAAATAAAATAGTCTTTCTTTTAATATTAGCTTAGTCATATCTTTCTTTTTCTTCAAAATTGTTCTTACTTTAGGAAATTGGATACTTTTGTCTTCCTGAAAACACAGATGGATATACACTCACACAGGAGTCTGAGAG
Organism: Lepidochelys kempii; assembly: GCF_965140285.1. Classification (NCBI taxonomy): domain Eukaryota; kingdom Metazoa; phylum Chordata; order Testudines; family Cheloniidae; genus Lepidochelys; species Lepidochelys kempii. Next base: position 89,214,039 of record NC_136380.1, read on the forward strand.
AGAGAGAAACGGAAAGAGACATGGCATTGCTCTATAAGCTAATGTGCAGAACTAAGCTCCATGTTTTTGGATGAGGCTGCATTTCTGGACTATAAATTAACATTTGTGTCTAATGATACTATGTGGAAAGCCAATACAACTTTTAATTAATTATGCTACTATCATGCCAAAACATTACTTTATTCTAAGGAGAACATTACATTTGAAGAATAGTGATTGCCCATACATTGCATCCATTACATTTCCTTCTGCTTGGGCTTAATTCATTAACATTTGCAGCAATTCTTATAAAGTATTTTTCATAATCCTTATTAATAAGCAGTCACAGTACACACTGATGTTTCTCTCCTTGTGATGGATCTGAAGATGTACTTTATACTGTCACATAGTTGGCTTAAGATGAAATTCATAAAAGAAAGTTTCCTGAAAGTTAAGACAAGAGGGCTTTTAAAGATAATTTAATACTTTCACAACCTGATTGGCAGAAACAAATACTTACAGTCTCTGAGTGTTACCTATTACCATGGCCATGTAATCACTTCAATTCTGTGGCAACAGAATCAACTTCAGAATGTACCATTTATCACAGAGGCTTCAGAAGTTGTGCTACAGTCACAAAGGTTGGAACTGATCTACACTATGTGTTAGCTAAATCAGGTTTCAGGAGACCGTGAAAACTGCTTCAGATCACAACTCATTCTATACGGTAGTCTGAGTCAAAGTGGTCAGTGTCCTTGTCTGTCCTAATCTTTATGGCTGCTGCAGCAATACAAAAGGATGGCAGTGCCATAAGGTTCCCTCTCCAGAGTTAGCATCTTAAAAGAGCTGCTTCTTTTTGTTTTTAATTTCTTTATTATACATGTAGCTCTTCTCTTGTTGTTATTATTGTTGCTGCTTTTTGACTAAAAAAAAAATAAAAAAAATCCAGGACTCTGGGATGATCCACTTAGGAGGAGAAATTGACAATAGTCAGGTATTTCTTTGGTACAATCTTGTCTATTTACAAAGAATGTAAAAGTCCTGAATCTCTGAACACAGAAGGAATCAAATAACAGGAAACAGGCAGCTTCTTTTTGCTCACAGCACCATTCAGACACAGGCACAACACATAACAAGAACTGATGTCAAAGTGGAAAGAAAGTTTGTGTGTGTAGGGGTGGATTAATTCTAATTGTTTCAGATTGAATTTCTGCCTGTGTTTCTATTTGATACCTTCTTTTTTTTTTAACAAATATGAATTTAAACATTTAATTCTTCTACCTAGTAGTCTATATTATTTTCCCAAGTACTTTCCTGGTTTTCAAGAATCTTCACTTTTCCAAGTAGATGATCCCTACTTTCCTTCCATGATCTTTTGTGTGTTTTGCCTGTGTATGTTTATACTATTTCCCCATTGGGTTTTTTTCCATATATGCAGGAGTTTTCTTCCTAATGCAGTTCAGACTGTCTTTTCTTTCTTTCCCCTGACTGACTTTGCTCACAACCAGCATATGAGCTGCAAATTGCTGCCATTGTCATTTCTCATTCCAGGAATGAGCAGACAAAGGAGCACATTTTGCAGCTCATGTGCTTGAAATGGGAGGTGACAATGGTAGTTTTTTTTTTTTTTTTTGCATAAACACTGGTAATGTTTTTTTTTTTTTTTTGCTGCACGGCAAATCAAGTAAATTTGTGTTTCATATCTTCACAGACCAGGTATTTGAAAGGAGAAAATGTGATATCTGTTGATTGTGTGGTGCATTTGGACAGCAGATTTATATTATTAAAATCATATATTCTGGCATGATTTTGCAGTCACTTAACATTGCTGAAGAATTTTGACATGGCTGCAGAATCAAGGGTTATTGTACCTCCAAATATGTGGGACCCAAACTACCCCTAGTGATCTAAAAGATTCTCAGCATGTGTTTGAGCTAACGTGAGAAAATTTCATTAGAGCTCTTCTCATAAAAATGTTATTCATATAGCAGCTCATTTCCTTTTTTCGTAATCACTAGTTGAAGAATTTGTACAGAGCCATGACTCTTTGCAGAAGTCTCAACTGTTGCTCTTCAGAATTTGGAATATTGTTCTGTAGCATTGCAGGGGCTGTCAGCTTCCTCTGTACTTAATTGCTGAACCACTTGCATGCTTTCATTATCCAAACAGCACAGATTCCCAGACTCATGCTTTCTGTCCTACAAAAGCAGTATGGCTTAGCTAAAAGTAAGTTGTCTTAGCAAAATGCATAGATTATTCCAGTGGTTCCCAAACTTGTTCCACCGCTTGTGCAGGGACAGCCCCTGGCGGCTGGGCCAGTTTGTTTACCTGTCGCTTCCGCAGGTTTGGCCAATCGCGGCTCCCAGTGGCCGTGGTTCGCTGCTCCAAGCCAATGGGAGCTGCTGGAAGCGGTGCAGCCGAGGGACATACTGGCCGCCACTTCTAGCTGCTCCCATTGGCCTGGAGCAGTGAACTGCGGCCCCCGGGAGCTGCGATTGGCCTAACCTTCAGACACAGCAGGTAAACAAACTGGCCCAGCCGCCAAGGGCTGTCCCTGCACAAGCGGCGGAACAAGTTTGGAAAACAAAGGATTATTCTATACCATCTCATACAGGAAGAGAAAACACTATTTCATTATTAAATACTTATTTATTTTTAACATTTTATAGTGGCCACAAGTGTGCTATGGACTTCCTAGAAAACATACAGAAGATAGTACTCTGACCCAATGAATAGTGTTGATGTAATGTACAATAGATTATGCTTAATAGCAACCTGGATATTAACAAGTTCCTGTTAATACAAATATTTTGGCAGGAACCAGTCCCATTCCATTGACTTTAATGTTAATGGGATTTGGATTCTGGCAATGACATGACACTTATTAAGAATTTTTTTTGGAAGAAAAGCCCCAGCTATAGGCAGGTTTGCAAGGCTGCAGACAGGAAAGGAAGTGCTGGGGTGTTTTTTCCTTGGAAGCAGCCCTGAAAACTTGCGTGCGGTTGGTGTTCAGTGTGTTTCTAGCACTTCTTTCTGGGCTGCAGCCCCACAAATCTACCTGTGCACAGGGACCACATAGGACCGGAGGCTGCGGGCAGGGCAGCAGTGGGGAAAGGGCAGCAACATGAATGCTGGAACTGTGTGGTAACAGTGTTGCCATTTCTCATGATATTTTCATGAGTATCATGATAATTATTGGTTTCCTTAAACCACCAGCTCCTGGAGTCAAATGGATATGTGATTATTTCAGTCTTCATTCTTAAAGAAAAAGTAAGTTTCTAACTTTTGTAGCTGTGGAGAAAGCTTCAAAATGTGACCCCAGTGAACCCTAAAGACTCAAAAAGCAGAAGGCAAATGAAAAGAACACCAAATCTTTTATTGTTATATAATTTCTTGATTTTAAGTTTTGGGGTTGGCAGTACTGGGTGCCTTTCCTTGCACAATCTGGGCTGTGCCCTGCTGGGGAAGGGAAGCACAGCCACATGCTGAGGTCTGAAGTGAGTGCAGAGAGAGGTATTATGCAGATCTGTGAGCCCCCAGCAGCCCCACTTCCCATAGCAAGCCCCAGCATTTTGGCTGCATCCCACCTCCCTGCTGCTCCCCTGTTTACAGGCAGGTTTGTAAGGCTGCAACCAGGGAAGAAACATTCCAGATCTTCCTTCCCTTGCTCACAACCCTGCCCTCCATTTATTGGCAACTGCCAGATAATGGCAGCTTTTTGCTGGCAATCGAGGGGTGGTCACAGGCAGAATCTGCTGTACTTAGACTTGTATAAAGCATTTGACTTGGTGCTGCATGACATTTTGATTAAAAACCAGGAAGGTATAAAATTGACATGGCACACATTACATGGACTAAAAGCTGGATAATGTATAACTCTCAAAATATGATTGTAAATGGAGTAACCATCAAATAGGTATCAGAGTAATGTTTTCAGTGGGATCAGATGAGAGGAGTTCTGCCATGCCTGTAGTTAATCCACCTCCCTGAGAGGCAGATGTTAGGTTGATGGAAGAATTCTTCCATCCACCTAGTGCTGTCCATAGCTATGACAATGTAACTTTTCAGTGTAGATCAGCCCCAGTCTGAAACTGTGGCCAAAAGGACTAATGCAATCCTTGGATGTATAAACAGGGTCATCTAGAGGTTATTTTACTTCTGTATTTGCAGTTGGTGTTACCTCTTCTGGAATATTGTGTCCTAATTCTGATGTCTACAATTCAAAAGCATGCTCATAAATGGGAGAGGGTTCAGAGAGGAGGCATGAAAATTATTATAGGATTAGACAACATGCCTTAGTGACAGATCCAAGGAGTTCAATCTATTAACCTTATCTTTGTTTAAAATAAAGTGGTGATTTCAGTATAATCTATAAGTACCTACTGTAACTGTGCCTCAGTGGGTCACAACTGAGGATGCCAAATTCAGGACAAACTGCTGAGAAATAGGGAAGATACACCCCAAGACTGGTGGCTAAGACCCATAGGATATACCAAATCAGCAACAAAAGTAAACCTCTGTTTCACCACACTGGCTAACAAGAAGTCATAAAAGCAGTTTCCTTGGGCATCCCAGTCCTTGTATTACCACCGAAAACACTGGATTTAAAGGTGAGTGGTTCTTTATAACCAGTCTCATGAAATAAAAGGTTCTTCTTATCCCAAAGGTCCAGCCACACACCCAGGTCAATATATAACTTAGATCTGACCCAAAAAACCACTGATGCCAATCCTTTAGTATCTAAATATTTATTCATAAAAAGAAAGAGAGGTGAGAGTTAAAACTGGTTTAAGGAATCAGATACATATAGTAATTGCAAAGTTCTTGGTTTAGGCTTGTAGCAGTGATGGAATAAACTGCTGGCTTAAGTCAAGTCTTTGTCTGCTTCCAAATCATTGGAAGGTCCTCAGTCCATTGGTTAGGATCCTCCCATTAGTATAGTCCAGAGGCTGGAGCAGGATAGAGGCAAAATGGAGGTGTTTCCAGGGCCTTTTATATCTTCTGCCATGTGGAGGGAATCCCGTTGTTCTTACTGTGGAAAAGGACAGTAATATGATGGTGGTTGGAATCACATGGACAAGTCACATATCCATGCATTTCACCTAGTCACAGCAGGAAATTCCATTAAATGTAGATAGGGTCTCCCATGGTCCATTGTCAGTCAAATGTTCTTTTGAGGGGGCACTCAGTTTGAATAGTCCCTCCAAGATGTGCTAGCTATCTACCTTGTGGGCATTACTCCAGGAGCAAGTATTTGAAATCCAGGTATACAGCCAATACTCATAACTTCAAATGCAAAAATGGTACATGCATGCAAATAGCAGAATTATATTCAGCGAGTCATAACCTTTTCACAGACATCTCCCCTGACAACCTTTGCACAAGATTTGTTGCAAATATGTAACAGTGGTTGCAACAATGATCAAGATGGTTATATTTTAATCAGATAACGTCACAACTACATTGGGAAAAATATATTATAGTGGACTCTTCAATGTGGCAGAGAAATGGCACAATTCAATGGCTGGAAGTTATGCTAGACAAATTCAGACTGGAAATAAGTTATACACTTTGAACAGTGAGAATAATTAACCCTTGGAACAATTTATCAAGGATCATGGTGGATTGTCCAACACAGACAATTTTTAAATTGAGATTAGATTTTTTTTCTAAAAGATATTCTCTGGGAATTATTTTGGGGAAATTCTATGGACTGTTTTAAGGAGGAGGTCAGACTAGATTATCACAATGGTCCCTTCTGGCCTTGGAAATCTATGAAAGGTATAGGCTGACATACCCTTACTCACACTGGCCCTAATTAGGCTCTAATTTAAGGCACGCTTAAAAACATTAGCTAATGACTTTTAACTAGCAATTTTTCATAAAATAGTGTACACAGGGTTTAACACCTTTAAAAACATGTTAGCTGGTCAAAGTCAACCCCAAACAGGGGGGTCTAGGAAGGTCCATCAGTCAACATAGAAAAGATGAAGGAGTTAGCGGGTGGCTCACATCAAAGGCAGAGAGACAGCATGGAAGGTGGGAGATGGTGAGGATAAGGATGGGGTGGTGGAAGCACATGTTGGATTGTATTCATTTTGTCTTTGATGAAATTGTCAAGGTACTGGGAGCTCCTGGAGCATAGAAACCAGAGCGGTAGGTTTGTCATCATTGTAGAAAATACAGTGTGTTCCCCACTTCACCTGACCAATGAGGAGGGGAGGCAGGATCATGGCTATGTCTTCATACCACCCTTCCAGGCCACCTTTCACAAAGCTAGCACCCATAAGGTGCTTCTGATGCTTTCCTTAATGGTACTCTGGATAGCCTCTGTGTAAGGTCTCCAAGAAGGAAACCCACATGCATCCTTCCTTCTTTGAATTAGGGTCTGGCTAGAATCTGGCCTTGCATGACTTGTTTTGCCTCACAGAACAATATATCAAATTTGCTAACGAAGCTGACATCCTTTGTCAACTGCTTTCAGATCTATTGATGAAAAGTGCTATATAAGAGCTAGGTATCACCAGTATTACCTTTTTCACACTATTTTCCCCCTTTCTTATGGCTTCCTGAATGTTCCAGGCCTATTTTATTTGTGGCACACTTCTGTCCTAACACAGGGTTCAGATTCTCTCTCTCTCTCTCTCAATTCATCAGTTTGGTATCTGAGCACTTATTTATATAACACATTGTTGCATCTGTAACTTCTGTCTGTACCACAAAGCTTCTATATGTTTATTTTTTTTGGAAAAAGAATTGTCAATTGTCTGGGATCTGCCCAATAGTTTCAGTGTATTTGTAGTGGGAACAATCATTCCTACCTCACTCTCTTATGTTTTGTTAAAGTGAGCTAAGATTCTGACAGCAACCTTTTTCAGTTATATCCATTCCATAAGCCACAAACAAATCTATCTCACAAAAAGAGTCCTATAAAGTATCTATTAAATCACAGTATTCTGTGAACTTCCGTATCTCTGCTATGTAAGTGCTGCTGCTCTCTCCTTTCTAGGAAATCTAGGAGATGCTTATGAAATCTGAGTCTGCCATTTCCAAAGGCTTCAAACCTAAGTGGTTTTACAAAGTGTCTTCAAATTTAAATGTCTTATCAGTAGGTTTCTCTGGTTCTATTATTTCTTGGAGTAATTGTCTATTTCCGCCCACTATTAAGCTAAGCAGGGTGAGCACTTTCTTCTATTCAGGTGCTTCATTAGCAATAAACTGTAGATCTAGTCCTTCAATTTAGGTAATGCAAGTTTTTCAGCATGCATTGAAATGTTCTGTGCATTCTGTAAGAGACTTCTCTCACTGTAGTGACTTATTTACTTTGTAGGGTTTTTCTTCCTTCCTTTTATTTCACCAAATGCTAGCTATTTTTATCTGTGTAGCTAGTAAAGATTCATTGTCCTCATCACTAGAACAAATCAAAAACTTTTGAATGTTTCTTTTTCAAAGAAACTGTTGGAAAAAATGAATGTTAACAGAATAAAAATGAAAAAAAAATCTAAAACTCTCCCCCACAATTTTAATCAACTCCATTAATCTGTTTTTAGTGAAATACGCTGGAGAGTCATCAAAGATTTCTCCAACCTTCTCATTTAATATTGCATCATAGATATGCTAGTAAGACAATCTAGCATATCTATTAATTCATTAACTTTTGAAGTGGTATACATAGAGTTGGTAGAAAAATTATGGGAGAGAATGTGAAAGGTCAACCAGCAATTGCAGAGAATGAGCAAAAGAGACCACTGCAAAACCAAGACAGATTCAGTATTTTAATACCTATGTAGCTCCACTGGACAACTATTAAAGAACTGTGATGCATAACGAAAAGTTAACTGGAGAAAGTGCAGTTAGCGCACCTGGGGAGTGGGCCAGGCCCAGCTGTGGGAAGAAGCCCAGATGAGAAGGAGATTGCAAGAAGAGATGGAAAGAACCCCACGGTCCCTCTCTAGTTGCTGGAGAGTAGAGGAAAGGCCTGGAGAGAGGCAAAAGTAGAGTAAGCACAGAAATAGGCTGTGGAAAGGTGCCTGAAGGAAGGCCAAGGCAGGAAGAAGTCCAGGGATGCAGAGAGGAACCCAGAAAATAAAGGGGGCCTGTGTTGCCCTACAAGCCATTGAGAAAGGTGTTTTAGAAACTCCCTGACACAAAAGAGAGAAGGACTTTGAGTTTGGAACCAGGTCTCCAGGGAGAAAACCCTGCAAGGCATCTCTCTACACAAGAGAAGGAAAAATCTGCAAAGCCCACAAAGAAGTGAAGAGTCTGTAGAGGCTGGGTAGGGATGAAGAGTTATGTTCGAATTTAGTTTATTGGACTCTTTGTTTACCTCAGAAGTGACCTGGCTGGAGGGTGAGTCACAAAACAAGGCAGATCACTGAAGGACTGGAGCTTCTGTTGGCAGGAGGCACAAGAAGAGTTGAACTTGCTACACCAGTGACTCTCCTCTTCTATGAACATTCTGCCCAGTTTCTATCTCAACTCATAAAAGAGTTAGAAACACTAACTTTTAGACCAGTCAAACCTCAACCTAGTTGTTGGATGCTATTGTGTAGAGATGTATGCAGTGTTGTTGGAGCCCTGTCAGTTTCAGGATATTAGAGAGACAAGTGGCTGAGGTAATATCTTTTACTGGACCAATTTCTGTTGGTGAGAGAGATGAGCTTTCAAACTCTTCTTCAGGACTGGGAAACTTACCCAGAGTGTCACAGCTAAATACAAAATGAAACAGATTGTTTAGCATTAAGTCATTAACACATATTCAAGAGACCATTCAAAGTGACATGGTATGAATCAGTGGTTCTCAAACTAGGGCCGCCGCTTGTTCAGGGAAAGCCCCTTGCGGTCCGGGCTGGTTTATTTACCTGCTGCGTCTGCAGGTTCAGCTGATTGTGGCTCCCACTGGCCGCAGTTCGCTGCTCCGGGCCAATGGGGATTGCAGGAAGGGTGGCCAGCACATCCCTCGGCCTGTGCCGCTTCCCGCAGCCCCCATTGGCCTGGAGCGGTGAACCGTGAGACGTGGCCAATGAGAGCCTATATCGGCCAAACCTGGGGACGTGGCAGGTAAATAAACTGGCCCGGCCCACCAGGGGCTTTCCCTGAACAAGCAGCGGCCCTAGTTTGAGAACCACATCAGTCACCAGTGATTTCAGACAGCTAAATGGAAACAGATTTTTTTTTTAACAATGTTGGACCTTGTCCTCTGGGGGTTCAGGTTCTGATCTAATTTACATTGTGTAAATCTAAAAGATCTCAATTGAAGTCAGTGGCATTCTTTCAGATTTACATCAGCATAACTGAATTCAGAATCTGGCATTGAGCCTAAGCAAAAGTATGGAACGGGGACAGTCTTTTTTTTTTTTTTTTTTCTGTGTTTGCTTCTAGGTCCTACAATAGTACAAATAATATATAATGATTACAAAAAAAGTTTATTATATAGAGCAAGATTAATCATATCTATTATTTTGTCAATTTATTACCTGATCCAACACCCAATAAAGCTAGGAGGAAAAGTCCTATTAATTTCTATGGCAGCTGAATCAAGCCCTGGTCCTCGACTTTACTCAAGCAAAGTTTCCAATGAAGTAAATAGGAGTTTTGCCAGAGAACTGACTGCAAGACTGAAACATTATTTACACAGAATGTCTTTAGCAGAACTGTATATACTTGTCACTTGCACCAAACTGTTTTTAAGACCTGTACAAACTGACACAATGTCAATACTTTTCCAATGTAGATTAGAAAGACAGACCAACAGCCAGGACTACATACGAGAATGCAGTACTGACTACAAAAATACAGGTGTTTCTATCAGCAAATCATTACCAAATGGTGGTATGTTCCTGTTTAGTTACAAATGCCTTGAGAATGGCAATGCTTAAAATTCTCAGAGGCTGCATTTGCTGCATTCTGAAGCATGAAATGTTTGTATCTTGGGAATATGATTTGTTTGGGTTTAATTCTCTATTTAGCCTTTTTAAAATAGGAAATGGTTCCCTTTAGTTCAATCTTAATTAGTACTGTTTGTTAGAAAGGGAATATTTATGGGTATTTGAGCATGATGATTGTATTCCATCTTTTGGCATCATATAATGGCTACATGCTTTTTTAGAAAGCTGTTAACATGCGTATTTTAGAAGATATTATAGCCTCCTACAGATCCTATCTCAACAAAATCTAGCTTAGTGACAGACTGAAAGGAAAACCAATAGCTGACACAAGATTGGATTAAGAAAGAAAAGCTCCTAGGGTTGGAAGTCCTCAGAATGAGGACTGTTCTAATAAAAATGGGAAGAACCATTTGCAAGATCTGTGCAAATCTACTAACAAAGACAAAAAGAAAAAACACTTATGCCATTCTTTTTCTTCTATTGCTATCTGAAAGTGTATTTAGCATGAAATAAAGCAAAAAAACTTTAAGCTAATTTTCTTTAAAAGCATCTTAAAATGTCTTATTTTCTGCTGAAAGAGAAGAGAACCTTGAGGTGACTTTTCCTAAATGCAATGAGTTTCTGAGGTCTAGAACATGCTATAAAAGGCTAATTCCTTTCTCAGTTCAGTTTTGTTCCCTCATTTTCCAGAAGATAAAGCAGTGTATAACGATTGTTCCTTTCTGGGTCAGGAAAAGTTAAATTTGTCTTTACACAAACTGGCTGATGATAGCAATACATGATGTGCAACAATCCGGCTCATTAATTTCTTAGGAACAATCTTTTTCATCCATAATCTTATTTATCAGTCTGTAACTACTGTATTTTAGAGTGCTGATTACTGTAATGTCTAGGTCCTGATTATATTTATCTTAAAAGGGAGAGGAATACAACAATCAACAATGGACACTGTTTGCACCTCTGAAGGTGGTCAGATTAAAAATGCCCTGTCTCAACTCCCAGTGTACTCCCTCTGGACTTTTTTAGTTTCCAACACATGTGCTGACTTTGTCATTTCCCTGGTGTTCTCAAGGGAAATGTCCCACCCCATCCCGCCTCTTCCTGCCCCTGCCCCACCTCTTCCTGACCTGTTATGCCCCCTCCCCACAGCACATCCTGCCCTCGCTCTGCCCCCTCCTCCAGCGCTTCCTGCATACTGCTGAACAGCTGATTGTGGGAGGGTGGGGGAGGAGCTGATCGGTGGGGCCACCAGTGGGAGCTGAGCACCCGGTATTTACCCATAGAGTTGGCACCTATAGTTTCCAAGCCCTGGATAAGCAGATGGTGAAGCATAAGCTGAGCTAATTTGGTCCACAGTTATCAAGGGCTTTATCTCTTAAGTTGCAACCCTCTGGGGTATGGACCATATATTGTTATATCTGCATAGAATGCCTTGCTCAGTGAGGCCCAAATCCCTGACTGGGGTCTCTAAGAGCTTCCCCAATACAAAAAACATTACGACTGTCGTTGTTCCTTCCCCACTCTGAACTCTAGGGTACAGATGTGGGGACGTGCATGAAAGATCCCCTAAGCTTATTCTTAACAGCTTAGGTTAAAAACTTCCCCAAGGTACAAACTTTGCCTTGTCCTTGAACAGCATGCTGCCACCACCAAGCAATTTAAACAAAGAACAGGGAAAGAGACCACTTGGAGATGTCTTCCCCAAAAATATCCCCCCAAGCCCTACACCCCCTTTCCTGGGGAAGGCTTGATATAATATCCTCACCAATTGGTACAGGTGAACATAGACCCAAACCCTTGGATCTTAAGAACAATAAAAATCAATCAGGTTCTTAAAAGAAAAAATTTATTTAAAGAAAAGGTAAAAGAATCACCTCTGTAAAATCAGGATGGTAAATACTTTACAGGGTAATCAGATTCAAAACATAGAAAATCCCTTTATACAAAACCTCAAGTTACAAAAAGACACAAAAACAGGAATACACATTCCGTCCAGCACAGCGAATTTTACAAGCCATTAAACAAAAGAAAATCTAACGCATTTTCTAGCTAGATTACTTACTAACTTTACAGAAGTTAGAAGGCTTGCATCCTTGATCTGTTCCTAGCAAAGGTATCACATAGACAGACAAACCCCGCCACCCAGATTTGAAAGAATCTTGTTCCCTCATTGGTCATTTTGGGTCAGGTGCCAGCGAGGTTACCTTAGCTTCTTAACCCTTTACAGGTGAAAGGATTTTGCCTCTGGCCAGGAGGGATTGTATAGCACTGTATACAGAAAGATGGTTCCCTTCCCTTTATATTTATGACAACCACTAATATTGTAAGAGGGGGCCCTTTTAAGGTTTCAAAGAGGGGAGTGGGAGAATGATACTTCTAACTGCATTTTGGCTGGGCTGAAGGAGATCAGCAGGAGTTTTAGGGAGGGCAGAGAGGAGGAGATTGCAGCACGTGAAGTGGGAAATGACCAGAGCAGGCATGTGTGAGAAACTGGGAGTTATCCTATCTGTATTATTTTTATGAAAAATAAGGGTGACTTGGCTTCCCCATTTAGTTTTATATTGCTGTCGGCCTGAATGCACAGAATTGAATCAGAGGACTCTGCAAGGGGGTCATTAAAGAAGTGAGCAAGAAAGGACTACATATCTGCAAAGGAGTTAAAATAACAACAGCTGGCTGCTCTACCCTAAGACGTTTTACCCTTATAGAGGCTAGCCTGAAGAAAAGAGAGATTGTTTGTATGTTTTTGGTGAGCTGCCAGAGGCAGCATAGGGTGTATACGTGATAAAGCTGACAGGTTGGGAAGACTCAGAGACAGCATGCTGCAAGCAGTGCAGGATGTTTCTCTGAACTCAGAGATGGGGAACAAGCCAGGCCTGCTATAGCTAGAGAGGTTAAGCTTAGGTAATGAAATGTGTGTGGGGGACTCTTTTGTTCTATATCTTGGCCCAGTCTGCTTTGTATATTTGGGTGAAAAAAATGTTTCATAGAATCATAGGGTTAAAAGGGAATGCAAGAGTCATCTAATATAACTCCCTGCCCAGATGCAGGATTTGTTGTGTCTAAACCATCCAGCACAGATCATGTTGAAGTTATTTTTGAGTCACTTTAATCAGTTACTGTTGCAGGTTCCTGAAAGGAAACTCCTGCAGTGTCCAAACCCCAGTTGGACCTGCTGAAATAATCATGATTGTTACCCAGGGAGCTGTAACCCAGCTGCTGATCTAAGAGTGAGCATTCCTCCCCAGGAGAGAAGGCCTGAAACCTGACACCTGTAATGGTTAGGTCCTTGAGGCTCTGAGAAGGGACAGAGGTGCAGTTAGCCTGGGAACAGTGATACATGGACAAATGTTTTAGCTATCAGGGCAAAAATAAAAGGTTGCATTTTTTTTAAATTTTGTCAAGACAGGGACAAGGACAAGGACTTGGTGTTCACCTGAGTGTGTGAGCAGAAGAAAAGAACAAATACATATACTTCTGAAATATTGTAAATACATATCTTTTTAAACTCTCCTTTTGTCTGGTATTAGGGCATGGGCTCTGGGTCCTCTGTCTTGTGACTATTTCTCACCCTAATGAAGTATTGGCTATAGACCTACCCTGGGCCACATAAAGTAACTGGGCTAGCTAGAAAGAGATCACTTTCTCCATTATTGCACAACATAGTGCTCACTGATGTTGCACTTGAAGAACCTCTGCAAGTGAATGCAGCTTGCACCCCCACATCTGTGGCAAGAGTTGCACTTGAGCAATGAGTCACTCCAGGGAAGAGAGAGATGGCAGCAGCACATTTTGTTCTGTGCCAGGGGAGGGAAGCTTTAAATGCTAATTGGGGCTTTATCTGCTAAGATCCCTACACATGTAGGCTTCCCAAGACTTGTCACTAGCTAATGATGCAAAATAAAAGGTGCCTAGTTTAGAGTTAAAATAATCCTCTTTAAACAGGACTACATTAATATGATCTAGATACCTTTTAGTTCATCCCCATGGCATTTACATAGGGAGTTAAATCACAGCATTCTAGAGCGATGCTGCAGGTCACACCTCAATAATCTGAACTGCAGGGCTGTGTAAACCCTGTAAAATGCCTTTTTGTGCATTAGCTATACTTTGGAAGAATACTAAGCTAAATCACCTGAAGACACTTAGGGCTTGTCTACACTACTGCTTAAGTCAATGTAACTTACATAGCTTACAAAATCACCCCCTCTGAGCAACATAGGTTACATTGACTTAAACCGTTATCTATACCATTCTACGATGGCAGGAGACACTCTCCTGCCAACATAGCTTCCACCTCTTGTTGAGATGGAGTAATTACATCCGTGGGAGAGAGCTCTTCAGTCAACATAGCGCATCTTCCAGATGCTGCAGTAGTGAGGACAAGCCCTTAATGTGCACTAAGAGGGTCCACTCAGGAAGTTAGTATGGAGTAGCTAGTGTGCTTTAAAACTCACACCTACATTAGTACACATGTAGAGAAGCCCTTATTTCTCATAACAGTATTTATTTGCTTAGGAAATTGTTGCTAAATATGGCTCACTTGTACACCGCTATCACAACATGGGGTAGAAAAAAAGACAAGAGAAACAATTATCTCAAAACAGGCAGAGAAACATAGAGGACTTAGTGTGGTGGAACCTGTCCCTTCTTCTTTAGTGCAAAGTCTCACAATGTCTGCATGCCTTGCTGAGTCATATGATGTATCCCTGACTCTTTCAATGGGTTCATTGTACAGCTGATGTCCCTTGATGGGTCACCAAGCAGGCCAGACAGTGCTGATGCCAATCTGTCAGAGGATGTCACCCAGATGCACAACAGAAGTTTGAAATACAGATATATCCTATATCTATAACTCATAATACAAGGTGATACAAACATATAAACAAATTATAAAACTTTTGCAGATACTTCACACAGCATATCTGGTAGAACTCACTCCCATTTTACAATATTGGTATTCATAATATCCCCAGATTCCATACAGTGTCACACCACCACAGTACAGTAAATGTGAACATGAGTGGCGAGTGGAGCCCCCCTTTGGGGACACTAGCCCCCAGCTCTGCCCCTTTCACCGGTGCCCCCCTGCCCCCGTGGCCAGACCCCCGAGACCGCCCCCCCCAGCCAGAGCCCTGAGACTCCCTGCCCTCCCTCGGCTGGAGGAACCCCAAGATCCCACTTCCCCTGCAGCCAGAGGAGCCCTGGGCCAGCTGGAGCCGCACAGCAGAAAAGCTCTTGTTTCTTCTCATCTGGGAGAAGAACCTGAGCATTTGATATTCTGGGGTCCAGGGAGATTACTGATGAACCCAGGAAGCTGAATAGCCAGTACTGCCTCCTCAGCCACCCCAGAACCTGCATGGAGCATAATAATAAACACAAACTTCCCCCATCAAACCCAAGACCAGCATCTGGCTTAGCCTATCCTGACATATTATACCCGCCACCCTTGAGTGTGAAGTATAAATGTAAGGAAGGGACTGGAACTGTAGAATACTTTCACCTTTCACACCTCACTGCAGTATTATCAATCTCAAGAGATCAAAAATCACGAGTTCAACCACCAAAAAATCATGACTTGGCCCCCCAAATAAGCCTAGCCAATTATGCTTTTTAGTCTATCTTTTGGCTTTTTGACTTCCCTCTACTTCTCTGCCTGTGTGTGTGTGTGTGTGCGCGCGTGTGTGTGTTAGAGAAAGAGAGAATTTGAGGTTAAAAACTCAACCTTTAAATGCATGCAAAAATACACACCTCTCCCTGGCTCCTCAGATAGTCAATCAATTTACCCTCTCCTTATCCCTAATATAGAAAATGAATGGCAGTTCCACTATTACTGTCTTGACTCTTTTCTCCTAGTTTTATAGTTTCTTTCCTTTGATAAAAAAAGGGTTGGATGATAAGTAGTTTGAGGAACAGTGACCTAATTAATACATCATGATTCACAATCACACATGTAACATATTACTTTTTAGGGTTGGGGAATTACATATATAATATTAAAGAACTTCATATTAACTTCTGCTTTGTGACATTAGTTGAATAGGGTACAAAGGAACTGGCTTAAATGGCAGAACCTCAGAACACAGCATTAGAGCTAGAAGCAGAGGCAGCAGCAAAACGAAAGGGGGGCAGAGGTAATGGTGAGCAGCAGCAAAGGTGGCACAAATGGCAAGCAGAGACAAAGATAACAGTGACAGCAGTGATGGCAACAGAAGGGGCGGCATTGATTGACCCACTCCCCCCAGGGTGCAAATTGGACCCACTTGAACACACTATAAATGATGACTTCAGACAGCAAACTGAGTGGAGTGTAGCAAAGGGAAAGGGGTGTGGTGTGTTAAAGCAACATTTGTCTGTCATACTTTCATGCTTCAAGATGGGAAAGTGAGACAAAGGACACTGGCCTGCATACTATGGGACTTATGTTATGGCTTCCAGGCTTCTGAATCTTTGTTGCAGATTTACCAAATTAATGCGGAGCTCCCTTTCCTTTTAATAAAGAATGTTCTTTTGTTATACACAGATTCAATGCATGCAAATGGGGAAGTATTGTCTCTTACAGATGTCCAGGGGGTCGCTTTTCGTTCACTCAGAAATCTGGGTGGGGGCTCAAACCAGCTCTATTTTGTAACATTAAGAGGAATGTCTAGATATTGAGCTCAACCTTTGTTACTGCAAACATCATCTGACAGAGGGGTTTTATATATAAAGATAAGATAACAAATATAGGAGTTGTCATACTACAGCAGATCAATGGCCCATTTAGTCTTATACCTTATCTCTGACATTGGTCAATGTTGGATGCTTCAGAAGAAGGCATAAAAACTCATAATCTACCTAGCTGTGTAATATAACACCATGGAAGGAAATTGCTTGTGGATCACAGCTGGTGATCAGCTTAGGCCCTAAAGCATGAAGATTGATAGGCCTTGTAATTTTATCCTAGTCGGTATAACTGCAGATGTTATTTGTTATTTGTAACCACAGTTATTTATACTTTCAGCAGCAAGGCTAGAGAATTTGAGTGAGAATCTTAAACACTTTGTCCTATACACTCTACTTAGAGCTATTATTAAAATCTTGTCCATATTTTAATCACTTCTTTGTTTTACAAATTATAAATCAAAATGGGGGCAGGGGGTAGCATAGCAACAGCATTTGTCTGAGTGAGGTATTCAACATATTTTCTGACAGATTATTTTGCCAGGGTATTGACCTGCTATACCACAAGGCATGCAAAATAATTTCTGTGCCTATCTAGCTCTTTCCTCTTCCATCAGCTTTTCAGTTTCTTAAATATTGCACTGCAAATTTAAGATCATACATTGATATGATAGGGAACAATAAATAGCAATAGCCTGAATTTTTTGCATTAGGAATACGGGTAACAAAATGATATCCCCATCTTTCTTCTGCGCGATTGTTGCAAATGCTAAAATATGCCCAGTTACTAAGGATATGTCTACATTGGAAACACTGCAGCAACACAGCTGTGCTGCTGTACTGTATACACTTAATACAGTGACAGAAGGGATTCTTCCATCGCTACAGTACATTCACTTCTCCAAGAGGCAGCAGCTAGGTCAACGGAATAATTCTTCCATTGACTTAGTGGTGTCTAAATCAAGGTTTAGGTCAAATTATTTACAATCACACAGGCTGTGACATTTTTCACAACTGTGAAGGATGTAATTAAACTGACCTAACTTTGCAGTTTACATCCAAGGTTCCTGTTGGGGTACAGCCCAGCTCAGTCACTTGCATCCCATTGTTCTTTTGCCAATTCTTGGGAGCTCCCACTACAGGGGGAGCCAGTTGCCACACTAGGAGGGTCTCTGGGCCTTTTCACTCACTCGCTAGCATACCTCCCCCTTTTGGGGGTAAGGGAAGAGGGGACCTTGACTCTTAGCCACCACTACCACCAAGTACATTGGTGGGCAGCCCCCCTAGGCTAGTGCTCCAGCATTTACACCATGGGGTTAAATATGACAATCCCATCTAGTAAGGAGATATCCACAAGATGCTCACTGTTACTTTTTTGGATTTGCAGTCTAAATCAGCAAATTCCTGCACTAGGTACCTGGCACAAGGAGGTGCAAACATCAGGTTGGTTGCCTCCACCCCACCCTTCATGAGCTATCTAGAAGTTAAGCAAGCCTGATACCAAGATAATCCAGGAACAAATCGACACCTATATCAGAGAGGTGTACTCTGTCCTCCTGATAAAATCAGCCCAGAGTGTAGCTGAACAACAGAGCCACCTCAGGACTACAGACCTGCCAATACTTGCCATTTGGCCTTTCTCCAGGTCCTATCCACCTTTTTTGTGGGTTTATTGCAGTCTGCGAAAGGCTGCAGGCTAGTATCTCCAACCATACCATCTCCCCACTGGGAAAAATGTCCATCAGCAGTCCAATATCCCACTTGGCCTTTCATATCCGTTGGACCTGGTGTCATGTTTCTTGGTTGTTCACCCAGAGGTGGATAACAATGATGTCTAGAGTGTTCCATGGGGCACTAGCCCATGCAAAACAGGCATGAGCTAGTCCCAGCACATGCCCTGTCTGCTGTGCCAAGAAAAAAGTTACATCCAGCCAGAGGCCAACTGCAAACACCTTCTTGAATTACATGCTCTTGTAAGCCTACTGTACAAAGAACAGAAGTACTTGTGGCACCTTAGAGACTAACAACTTTATTACAGCATAAGCTTTCATGGGCTACAGCCCATTTCATCGGATGCATAGAATGGTACACAAAGTTGTGCCAACAAATCCATATCCCCAGCCATAGGCTTGCTCCAATACATTCTATATGATAGACATGGACAAGGAAGCACACATGGTTAAAACCTGTGGTGCTTATGGCCCACCACCTGCATCTGCCTCTCTTCAAACAGCCACACGTAGGACTTATAGGCCTTGCATCACCCAAGCCCTAAAGCCTAGACTTCTGATTTTCCCCCCACACTCCGCCCCCGAGCCCAACTGTGTAGCTACTGTTATGGTCCGTATACAGAACAAATGGGAGCCATACTTTCATGGTGGAAAGCCCAAGAATGGTAGCCTCATCGTATACACTCCCACAAACTAGCATTTGATTTGCAGGAACAGGGGATCCTCCCAGGGAGGCCCGCAGTGCCCATACAGGACACAAGTCTCTCTCACCAGAGCAGCAACAATTTCACCCACCTCAATTTGTTCATTTTTTGATCTGTGGTCCTTCACCTGTAGAGAGTCACCTTTCAATTGCATGTCCTGTTGTTCGAAAGCCTGCCCTGAAAAGTCTTCCTTGGCTAAAGGAAATAACTCACTGACCCAGAAGGCCCCCCAAAAGCCAATGGAAATGATGCCTTGAAGAGTACAGTCTCACACCCGAATGTTAGACATGAGGAAGAACCTCAACTAATTGTCTAGGGGCCTGCAAGGTCACTGTATTCCTGACGTTGCTCCATGTTCCAGCAGCCTAGGTCCAATCCTCTGACATCTGGCAGATCATGGATCCCTGATAGAGACCAGATGACCCCCATATCTGCAATAAAAGGCCACCCCAGATAACTTGTTAGCTATAGCAAGACCGTGAATCACCAAATTTGGAGTTCTAGTATAGGTCAGACCCTACGTAGACCTTCAGCCTCCCTGAAACTTCTCAAACATTGTTGTGTGAGTGCTCCACTGGCCGTAGATACTCTTTTTAAGCAACCAAGATGTCATAGCACTGCCAGCATCTGTTCTGGCACTTCCTTGGCTTCTGGTGCTAATGCTCTGAATCTGTTGACCTTCAACTGAGAGAACATCAACTATATTAAGCCCATACACATGTTGGCAGTAAAATAAATATTGCATGCACATTTCTATTTGGAAGTGTTAATTGTTAAACATCTCTAGATAAAAGAGAGTGCTCTGAGAGCCTTATTTGCATTAAGAATTCTATGCAGGTGGAATCACTCCTTCCCCTCCTTGTGAAGAGCTGCTGTGCCCTGTGCTAGGAAGGGACATCTCTCTTCCACATGGCAGGGGGAGAGACATGAGTTAGAATAAGCCCTGATGTCCTGCTCTTAACTCAACTCTTGATGGAATTATTTAAGTGCATTCCAGTTCCTGTCAGGGTGGGCAGAGGAGACAGAAAAACCTCTGTTCATAGCACAATGTGCACTTATCACAGAGTGTGGACCATGTGGGGCAAGTAGGATTCCATCTCAGAGGTATCTCTGCTCATCTCAGCACCTGATCTGCTCTCTGCATGCCCGCTTTAGGGCACACAAGGAGAGATATGGAAGAAATTCCAAAGATGAGCCATTTCTTCTTTTCAGGAATCTGGTAATGAATGTTCAGTTCATCCAATGAGAGACTGGTGCATTTACACTGTAGCCAGTCTGTGGGTCCATGAAAGACCCAGCTGACTGTAAAAATTCTTCACTGGCATTGGCTGGTGTGCTTGAGCAGGACTGATATGAAGGACAGAGGTGTACCCACTGAAAGACATTTGAAGGATAGTCTGATAATCCAGACAATGGCTAGAGAGAGGGGTTAAACTCCCACCTACACCAATGCCTTTCCGCCCCAGTCAGGACATGGATCTCAGGGGAGCTGCCTTCGGATTCTCCCATTTAACAGACCAGACTGCAACCCTGCAAAGCTGAAGACTGCATTAAGTTTGGGGACATGGTTCAGTCTCATGAGGTCTGAGAGACAGAGGTACATCAGGGGTTGCCACATTTATCCATATCCCCAGCATTGCAGAGATTCTAAGCGAGGGTTCATTCGCGGGGAATATTTCTGTTGAGACATTACATAGCCAAAATAAACTAGCAGCCAGATCAGTTCTGCACAGTCTCACGTACAAACCCCTTCCTGCATCTCCTACCACTGTTTGCCCAACTTATGGTGTGACAGACCCAGATCAGTGGGGTACAGGAGGCTGGTCGAAGGCAAATATACTGGCCACTGGATAAACAGTTTTCTGTTCCCTGAGTGACCAGAGCAGGGGCTGCCCTAAAGCAATCAGGAACTTGCTAGAACCATTAAGACAGACAAGCTAATCATAGAATATCAGGGTTGGAAGGGACCTCAGGAGGTCACCTAGTCCAACCCCCTGCTCAAAGCAGGACCAATCCCCAATTTTTGCCCCAGATCCCTAAATGGCCCCTTCAAGGACTGAACTCACAACCCTGGGTTTAGCAGGCCAATGCTCAAACCACTGAGCTATCCCTCCCAACAAGACACCTGGAACCAATTACGAACTTTTTAGAATCAATTATGGCAGGCAGGCTAATCTGGATACCTGGTTTAAAAAGGACTTCCCAGTGGTTAGTAGGGGAGTGCACAAGGAGAAGGGAGTGAGAAGGTGTGCTGCTGGAGGACTGAAGAGTTCAAGTGTGATCAGGCTTCAGGAGGAAGATCCTGCAGTAAGGATAAAGAAGGTGCTCGGGGAAGGCCATGGGGAAGTAGCCCAGGGAGTTGTAGCTGTCATGCAGCTGATACAGGGAATATTGTAGACAGCTGCTATCCACAGGGCCTGTTGGATAACTTATTCCTTCACTCTCCCACTTCCCTGGTCCTTCTCACATCAACAGAGAGCAACAATACCCAAAGTCTGAAGGTACAAACAATTCAATGTTTATTGGGGTGAACTTCCAGCAAGTTAAATCTAAGTTCCTTTTTCCTTATTTTCAAATCCCATCTTACTTCCTGTTTGCCCCTCATTTATATAGTAATATTCTTAGCTATACCTTAACCAATCATTCTACTAAAATTTACCTAACCAATCCTAACATACTGTAACATGATTAGCTAACCAATTATATCCCACTGCCTTAATTAGTTTACACCCTCCAAAATTAATTATACAGCAGACAGAAACAATCACAGAACCAGACAGAGACCATGCAAATAAACAACAGCAGAGGGGGAACTATGATGACAAAAAAATACAGAAGTGAGGATTTCACAACTACATCTATAAAGACATGAGTGTTTCCCATCTGTGTCTATTGATAAGTGAGTTCTTACCAGACAGAAAACTATCAAACTAAATTTCCTTTTACATCTTCTAGGCTCTTCCCTTTCTCTGGAGGTGATAGATCAGATCACCTTCCTAACAGCCCCAGATTGCCTTGTTTGGAATGTGAGGATGTGACCGTTTGCTTCCGAGTTTATGGCTGCCCCTCCTACTCAGCCAAAGGCATTGGCCTAAGGACAGGGCCTCAGACTGTCACAGTGAGAGAAGGCCCTTACACAGATTCTTTCTTTTATACCTGTATAACTAGCTAAATGATAAACATATACATACATTCTTAAAGTATGGTCCTTTATAGGCAGGCCTGAATATCTATATCCTAACAAGGCCCTGGGCTGGAACCTGGTATAGAGGGTGGGCCTGGGTTCCCCTCATCTCCCCAACTCCTGATTGGACACAGGAGGAGTTGACCTGGTCTGTGAAAAACACCAGAAGGGAAGGACTAAATTTGAAAGGGATCTGATCTGTCCCCGACCCACTAGGTGGGACACAGAGACTGCGGGGATTGATCTCTGTTTCCTCCATGCTGGCCAGTGATGAGGTTAGCAGAGTGGACAGCAGGTTTGAGCCACTAAGAAAAGTGGCCAAACTGAAGGCTGCCATGAATCTCTGAGGCAAGCAAATCCGCCAATAAGCGTAGGACCCACCAAGGCAGAAGGGGAACTTTGTCACAATGGATAGCACAGGTTTTTACTGTTGTTGCCCTGGATTTGAGGGGTGTGTGTAACTCAGAATATCATTAAGCTAACTGCAATCATATTATTTGCACTCAGCCACTATTTATTTATTAATTAAATAGAACACCACATAGTTAAGGGTTATTTTGAAGACAGGTTTTCAGAAGCAAGATCAAAACTAGCTACAGTTTCTGCTAATCAGAATGGGAGGAGGGGAAAGACAAGTCAACAACTGAGACTGAAAGAAGATAAGTGGATGGAAGACCTTGAAACTGAGCACCTCTGTTATTAGACATTTATTGAAAGTTAGGAAAAATGATGATTTTGTAGGGGTCATTATGACCTATGTGTTTTGCAGAAGTTAGTTATAAAAGATTAGATAATATAGAGTAATTTGGAGCAGTCCTCTAAATCCATTTGAAAGACATTTTTCCTGACACCTTTTCTCCCTGGCAGTAGAAACTGGCCACTGCGAACTGGCTCTTAATTACTCGATATAATTCCTGATGTTTGGTAAATATTTGGGATGTTCTAAAACTATTCCTTATGTTTGTGTGTGCCTAAATCTAAAACTGCAGTGTTAGACAAGAACACTCTTATTTGCATTTAATCCTTGATCAAACAGAATTGCTGTTTTCCTATTGATTTATTCCTGACACTGCCTGGAGTGAAATAGTTAAGTTAACCCTGTTGGGGGTTCTAAAAAACCCAGTTAACACAAGCACCTTTCTCTAATTTTCTATTCACTCCCCCATTGTTTTGGCTTCCCTTGGGAGGTGCAGGGCTCAGCAAGGTGTGGAAGTACTAATTTGCCTTCCATTTTCAGTATTGTAATATGCAATATAAGCTACCTCCCCCATCTTGTACTGTAAATTAAAAGGCTGAATTCTATAGGTGCTGACTTTGATTTTCCCCAGGGGGAGCTTCAACCCCAAGGCCCCACTCTGCCCCATCTCCTGAGGCCCCACCCTCCCTCCACCTCTTCCTGCCCCTGCTCCACCCTCTCCCTGAGGACCCTGCTCACCACTGGCTGCTCTCCACTCTCCCCCAAGTCCCATCCCCCAGCTGCCAAACAGCTGATTGGTGCCCCCCCCCCCCCCGGATCAGCTGATAGGGCAGGGCCCTGCAGAATACTTGATTGGTGGGGCCCCACTGAACAGCTGTGGCTGGTTGATGCTGAGTACCCACTATTTTTTTTCCATGGGTGCTCAAGCCCCAGAGCACCCATGGAGTCTGCACCTATGGTGCATTCTCATGGACAAAGACTCCAAGGAGAGGAGCAGAGATAAAGAGGAGACATGTCCATTACTGTTTTGGGTGTGGGTGGTCTAAAAAGTTTTTATAATCTCTACCCTATAAAAGTGTGGTAGGGACAGTGAGATTTATGGGCACTGACAGCTAAATTCACCAGAAGTCAGTGGAAAGTTATGAACACAGAATACTTAGCAATGGAACTAGGACTCTTTGGGATGGGACAGAAATGATACAGTCTCTGCAGTCTAAGGTTGTAACTATATTAAATGAATTTGCCCTAAGGCAACTATATAAACATGCAAACCCCTAACCCCCGGCACACTGAGCCCCACAGAGGAGGGGAGACATCCCTTACCTAGGCCCATGACTGGCCCCTGAGCATCTCTGCATGTGGCACAACAAAGGAGAATAACTTTCTGGTAAAGATAGTCAGTCATAGTCACATTGGCTTGCACAGCTGCTGGCCTACCTGCAGCAGGAGAAAGAGCCCAGGGAGGCTTCCCAGCTGCAGCCCCATCTGTGTGGGCAGAGGATAGGGTTTCCAATACTCCAGGATGGTCCTGCAGTCTCCAGGAATTAAAGGCTAATCTTTATTTAAAGATTATGTCCTATCATGAAACCTTCAGGAATATGTCCAACCAAAATTGACAAAATTAGCAGAGGAGGATGGTGGGTTGACTGCTGGAAACCAGCAAACAGGAAATGGCTCTGAGCACATGGCTCTTATCATGGCTCCAAACCTTGTGCTGAATCCTATGAGACCTTATGGCTACAAATTACAGGCCAAATCTTGCAAGACCTAAGCGTACTGTGACAGTCTATTCCTCAGGGGAGCACCATGTAAACCCCATATTCTTCATTTATATATAATTATGATATTTCATATGTGAGGTATAAGGGGAAAGGTTATGATCTGCTTAAAGCTATGGTTCTATCTAAATATGTCTGGTTTCAGAGTAACAGCCGTGTTAGTCTGTATTCGCAAAAAGAAAAGGAGTACTTGTGGCACCTTAGAGACTAACCAATTTATTTGAGCATGAGCTTTCATGAACTACAGCTCACTTGCATCCGATGAAGTGAGCTGTAGCTCACGAAAGCTCATGCTCAAATAAATTGGTTAGTCTCTAAGGTGCCACAAGTACTCCTTTTCTTTTTGCTAAATATGTATATCATTAGTGCATATGAAGTTATGAGATCGTTGTATAGTTTTCATTAAAATATGCTGTTAGTTGGGGAATCACCCAAATATTAGATCCCCAGAAACAAGAACAAGGGTGGATGTTGAACAATAATTAACAGCCATTGTCCAGCAAGGGAGTTACATTTCCATGGCTCACTTGCACAAGGCCACACCAGGGGAATTGCTCAGCCTTGCCTAGTGACTCAGCAATGCCCACCAGACATTCTCCAAGCACATGGAATAAGGGTATATAACACAGGGGCTCCATCTTGGCCTTTTCTCCTCCCCCGACCTACACTGCAAGCAACAAGAACACTCAGAAGACTGACGACTCCAACAGAGGACACTGGCTCAGGTTTCAAGGGTGAAACCTGTGTATTATGAACTGTAATATCCAGTGGGGTGAGAAAACTGCTTGATCTAAATACTGCCTAGAGTCTTACGGTTTTAAGATTTAGATTGTGTGTTTGTTTGATAACTACTCTGACTTTTTGCCTATCACTTATAATCACTTAAAATCTATCTTTCGTAATCAAGAGGGCTTATTCCTTCACCCACTTACTTCCCTGGTCCTTCTCACATGAACAGAGAGCAACAATACCCAAAGTCCAAAGGTGCAAACAATTCGATGTTTATTGGGGTGAACTTCCAGCAAGCATGATTCCAGTTTCCTTCCTTAGTATCCTCCTTCCCAGCTCTGACACCACAGAGCCTTACACCTGTGACCCTGTTCCCATTCCTACCCTTAGCCAAACATGATTCCAACTTCCTTACCCCCATTCCCTGTTCCCATCTCCCCCTTTAGAAAAACATGATTCCAATTTTCTTACCCCCATTCCCTGTTCCCATCTCACACACCCACATGCCCACCCCCACCCACACCCAGTCACTTCCTCATTGACTACAGATTATATAGTAAAGCTTGAGTTCTGCTTAGCTATACCTTAACCAATCATTTTCCTGAAATTTCACTAACCAATCCTAACATATTGTAACATGATTATGTAACCAATTATATCCCACCACCTTAATTAGTTTACACCCAGCAAAATTAATTATACAGCAGACAGGAACAATCACAGAACCAGACAGAGATTATACAGACAAACAATAGCAAAGTGGGAACTATAATGACAAGACAATACAGAAGTGAGGATTTCACATCCCAGCTATTGATAAGTGAGTTCTTGCCAGACAGGATGCTATCAAACTAAGTTTCCCTTTACATTTTCTAGGCACTTCCCTTTCTCTGGAGGTGATAGGAACTATCAGGACAGGATTGTATTCCTAACAGCCGAATAGCACCTTATTTCAGTGTGACTAGTTTGGAATGTGAGGATGTGGTTGTTTGCTTCCCAGCTTATGGCTGCCTCTGCTGCTTAGCCAAAGGCCTTAGCCTAAGAACAGGGCCTCAATCTGTCACAGTAAGAGAAGGCCCTTACACCGGCAGACAGTGATTTCTTTCTTTTATACCTCTAGAACTAGCCAAGAGATAAGAATACACCTAAATTCTTAAAGTACAGGCCTTTGCAGACAGGCCTGAATATCTATATCCTAACATTCTTTACCGGTGAATTTACCTGTAGTGCTTATAAAATGTGCTCAAGTCAAAAAACACTGGTTCATATCCACTTTCCATTGATGAAGTGGTGAAGCAATTAATAAACTCACATTGCCCAGGAAAGGGTCTTGAGCAGTGTAATATGGTATATTCCTAGGGTGCAAGACTGGGAGCTGGGGGGATTGGGCTGGTGCCTTTCTCTGCATGATTCATGAGTGGCTCTGGGAGCATTCATGCAATCTAGCTGGGTATTGCCCCCCTCAAACTGTTATGCTGAGTGGTAACAGCACCTGGAGGGGTTTGCTGCTTGTCATCAGTAAGGCATTGTGAGAGACAACCCAGAACAGTGAGTAAAGGGGGCACACCAGTCCCACAGTCCCAGGTTGCACCTCAGGAATCCTGTCACACCTACCCAGAAGTCCTGTGGGGGCTGGAAATCTCATGGGACCCAGTCCATCCTGTACTTTTGCCATCTCTCATTGTGGGAGCCACCAAAACATACCTCTCGTTAGGCTCAGGGCCCTCTTACATCTGGTTTTCTTCAGTTTTCAATCACAACCCTAAGTTGTTTAGCAAAATGTATTTGTTTATGTTTTTCCAGAGTCAATATTTCATATTGATATGTAACCCTTCTGCAAGGTGGAGTCAGCAGCAACAAGGGCTGGGTGCAGTATCTAGGGGTTCTTTTTCAACAATACAACACAAAACTGGTTCAAGTGACCTGGGACAATTACACACCACCTGCTGGGTGCCTCTAAGAGACAATACCTCCTCTCTCACAAGCACAGAGTCTGAGTGTAACAAAAACTTTTAATAAAAGGAGTGAATTAATTTAGCATTAATTTGGGAAAACACTGCAACTAGGATTCATAAACACAAACCATGAGCAAAAGACCCACCTGCAAGTAATTTGGGCAGTGTCCTTTTTCTCTCAGGATCTTAAGTCCAGCAACCCAAAAGTCCCTTTAACGTGCCTGTCCCTTCTCTGTACCCAACTCACAGTTGCTGTCCTCAGCCAGTGCAGCCCCAGAGTTCAGAGGTTCATCTTCAGAGTTCACCTCTCACCCTGTGTGGAAGGCTGGACGGCGGGGTAAGGAGGCACCTTAGATGCTGCACTACTCAGGTAGTTGATCGTTGCTCCAACGGCCGATTGCCACGACTCTGCGGAGCTCTGCTCTGGCCCTCTCCACGAGCTTCTCTGCTGGCCATACCTCTCCACCAGCCATCCTGCTGGCCACACCTCTCCTCCAGCATCTCTGCTAGCTGCTTGCCATGCCTCTCCACCAGCCACCCTGGTAGCCACTTGCCAAGATGTCTTCAGCCCCTCCCCCACACACTTAACACAGCTGTCAGTGATTTCAGCTGTTTGTGGGGCAGCCTTTTGCAATAGAAACACTGTCCCAAAGTAGGTCTAATACTTAGACCTAGGCATCAGTGATTTCAGCTCTGCAGCAGGTAACAAGACTCTCAATTTGGTCAAATGAGCTCATTTATTATACCATGAAGAGAGGAAGGGTTAAACAGTGTCTAGGACCTACAACACCAGGTACAAGTCCCTGTCTCCACCCTCTCTACACACATTGAGCTTTGGAACCCATGTCCCCTGCCTAACAAGTGTGGTTCAGTTGAGGGTGAGTCCCTCCACTGGGGTATGCCAGGTACAGTTGTGCTGCCCTCGGTTCACACAACAAGGATAAAAACACTTTATTACTCTTGCCCCAATAACAAGGAGACTGGGGATCCAACACCAGCCACAAGTGATCATTTGGGAAAACAATCCCATCATGCTGAGCACCTAGGCAGGGTGGGTGTATCCATGAAAACAAGATCAGCTTCTGAGGTCTTTTTCCACAGCTCATCCAGACTCTATTTACATCATTTGCGACTATCTGCTCATTTTATTAGTTTCACCTGGATTCTGGAGTAGTGTCAGTGATTGTTTCATATCAGTTCTCTGAAAATAAGGTCAGAGCAGAGCTGGCAAGGAATTTTTCCATGAAACATTTTTTTTCTTCATCAAATGCTGATTTGTCAAAAACAAAGCTATTGACAGGAATGGGCCCGTTTTGACAATTTTTCTATTTTGAATTGTAAAGAGTTTCAAAATTGTCAGCTTCCCATTTCAACATTTTCTCAATGATGAGTTCAATTTTTTGGTTCAGAACAACTTTTTTTTTCCAAAATTTAGGTTAATTTATGTTTTTTGGGTAAATAAAAATGGTCAAAACTAAAAAGAAACACTTTGATATTATCCAAATGAACGGTTTGATTTTATATGTATATAGAAGGATGGGGAAGTTATTTTCTGAGCAGCTCTAGTCAGGAGTCTGGTGGTCAAAATTGCATGTCAATTACCCACATTTTTGGACAAGAGCTGACCAGTCAATACCAGTATGGAAAGGAAATGTATACAAAACTCCACTTTGAGTCCTTACCCATTTGATTGCACATATTCAGTGAATACCCTGATTTTATATGCTGTTCCTGGTTATCTACAGAGAGCAAAAGGGACATTAGATCATGATGAAATGTGTTTTCACAGAATACTAACCACTTTGAGTACTACTGACCTTGAAAGAAATCAACTGAAAGTTCATCGTTTTCTCATATAAAGGGCAAAGCTGTTGCTAAGATTATCTATTTATGGCAGGACACCATTTGTATACTCCCTGCAGCCATGCAGGAACCTATTCATTATTTTTTAATCATAAACTTAATGGATAAAGTAAATAAGAGTAAGAGGGAAGCTCAGGAATTCTAGGTGATGTTGACATGATATGGTGAAGTGCCGTAGCATCATCTTTCAGGAGGAGATATGGCAGGAGAAACAGAACAGGGATAAAGAATAAATGTATCTGAAAGGATTCCATGCCTTCAAGCAGGCCCATAGCCAGCCAAAGAAAAGCATTAGGCTGAAATCCTGGCCCCACTGAAGTCAATGGCAAAACTCCTATTGACTTCCATGGGACCTGGTTTATACCTTGTGTGCACACGTCTGTATCTACATAGAGTGTGGAGTTGTTTAGGGGAACATATCTTGTGCTCATAACCATCTTTTCCATTATGGAGAGTCAGGATGGTAGAAGAAACTGGCAAAGCCATTCTGTTTTTCTTGATAATTACATATATTTGAATGTACTTTAACCTGAGATTAAAAATCATGTTTTAATTAAATGAAATAACTTAAATATAGAGTAGACCCCAGTGTGAATCATATCCATGTTCCCTCGACTCATGGATGCCTCACAATTTCCATGTGCTTTTTGTAGTTGTTGACTCTGCTGCTTTGGGTACCCAGTTGCCATTTAGAAGGTTATGGCAGGGATTTATTTCCTGAAACTTATGAGAACACAAATTCAGAAATCTCTTTTGCTGAGATTTACTTGTCCTAGTAGATAGCCTGCAGTGCTTTGTTGTTTTTTTTTTCATAAATTTACTTTTAAAGACCCTGCAATCTTTCTACTCTATCAAAATAATTATTTCAATTTTGCTTTCAATCTCACAATCCAACTCTCACATTCTTTGCTATCAAATGTTTCATTTAGTGTAGAGTTTGCATTTATTACTACTGTTCCTTTAAAACAAAAAAGGCAGGCTGTCATTTCCTCAAGCGGAAGGATAAGATTACTGATCAGTACATAGCCCGTAAAATATCCCACCAGTTTCTGATTTGTCCCCTGGCCCAGCATTTCTTCTTTAACAATCTGGATAATTGTGTATGTGCAAGGAGACTGGCTCATAGGTGGTCAGGCCTAGTGGTCAGAGTCCAAATTCCAAAGCCTAAGATCAAGACAAAGTCAGAGCCAGGGGTCAGAGCTGAAGGTCAAAACCAAAGTCAGAGTCTGAATGCCAGAGCCACAGATCAAGACAGAGTGGGAGCCAGGAATCAGAGTCTAGTGTCAGAGCTGAGTAATCTGGAGCCAGAGATGGGGTTGCCAATTTTGCATTGGACATATTCCTGGAGGGTTGGACATATTTCTGGAGTTTCATCACATGATATAATCTTTAATTAAAGATTAATCTTAATTTCTGGAGAATCCAGGACAATCCTGGCGGGTTGGAAACCCTAGATCAGATTAGACAAGAGCAGAGATGGTTCCAAGGCAGGAGCAGGGCTGGAATGAGGCAGAAGCAGGGATAGAATGAGGCTGGACACAGGGCAGGAACAGGACTTGGAGTGATGCAGGCATAAGGATGCTGATAACACAGAGACATGTGCATTGAACAACCACTGATACTCTGCAGTTGCTAGGCTTAATAGCAAGCCACCTGTCAGCCTTATCCAATCAGTTGATTCTTCTGTGTCCCAGCTGTATTCCTTGGCTGTCTGATGACTGGGCAGGCACAACTGCAGGCCCTCATTCCAACAATATGAGAAGAAACTGGCATATACCCATAACTTTCCATTATTTCAAATAGGTGGAAGCGAGGAATGTAGGATAATAAGTGCCTTCCATAGGTTGGAAGGTATAGCACTTACACTCTTAAATGAGGACTGAATTATCTTGGCACTGTTTGGCAAATGTCTACTATGAGAGTGAAATTATATGTCAAAGAGCTTTTGCTACCTCTGGTTACGTTTATAAGAAAACCAAAGACTAAGACTGACTATGAACATTTAAAAACTAGGTTTCAGAGTAACAGCCGTGTTAGTTTGTATTCGCAAAAAGAAAAGGAGTACTTGTGGCACCTTAGAGACTAACCAATTTATTTGAGCATAAGCTTTCGTAAGCTACAGCTCACTTCATCGGATGCATACTGTGGAAAGTGTAGAATATCTTTTTATACACACAAAGCATGAAAAAATACCTCCCCCACCCCACTCTCCTGCTGGTAATAGCTTATCTAAAGTGATCACTCTCCTTACAATGTGTATGATAATCAAGGTGGGCCTTTTCCAGCACAAATCCAGGGTTTAACAAGAACATCTGAGGAGGCGGAGGGAGGGTGTTAGGAAAAAACAAGGGGAAATATGTCACCTTGCATAATGACTTAGCCACTCCCAGTCTCTATTCAAGCCTAAGTTAATTGTATCCAATTTGCAAATGAATTCCAATTTCTCTCCAGCAAGAAACTGTTGAATTGGAATTCATTAGAAAAGAGACTGCCACCCATTCCCTTTTCTTTGGGCTGTTTAAAGAAAGTGCAAGTAGGAGACTCAAGAAATCTTACTCATTCTGTGCCTGAGGCTCAGACGGCTTCTCTACCAATTTTGCCCATTGGAATGTGTATTGCGCATATTGCAGAACAGTATACTTAATCATATTATGGAAACAAATGAATTAATAAACAATGTAAAACAAAAGTCTGACTTGGCATTAGAAATGTTCACAGCCTACCATCATCCAGACATTTCACAGCTAGACATTAAAACCAAAACCTCTTACTCAGTGTGAGTGGCAATTAGTGGAGCAATATATTTGTTTTTTATTTATTACTAAATGACTTGTGCAATGTAAACTTTCTTTTAAAAAGACAAAAAGAAAGCAAAAAAAAGTACTATACAGTGTTATGCAGGGTTTCAGAATCAAAAGCAGTAGTAACTTTACTTTTTCTCTCCAGGCGGTATCAGGAATAAATCAATGGGTACACAGCTTCTCCATCTGATATATGATTGATACAAATCAGGGTGTTTTTACCTAAAACTACTTTTTATTACTCTCAAGTGCACACACACACACATCTATATTATTGGAATAGGGTCAGAGCATTTCAAGACATAATTAGCATAGTCTGAAATATTTTCAAATAAGTGACAGCAGATCGTCGATGGTCAATTGCCTTCCCACTAGGGAGTTTGGGGTGTCAGCTCCTTGCCCAAAGAAAAGCTTTTTCGGACTGCTCCAAAGTGTATCCTTTTGCCTAATCTTTTATAGCTACCTTAAACAAAGCACATAACTCATAGTGACTCCTAGTGGGTCACCAATACTCCTAATATCAGCACACTACTCGTTATCTCTTATTATTCTAGTATATCTACTCATTATCTCTTATTATTCTAGTATTTCTAGTCATAACAACAATAAAACTTGTATATCAGGGCATTTAACCAAGGTTGATTTGTCCAAACATTCCTTCCATTCCCATGGAACATTAAATCCCTGTCTAATCCTCCCATTCTGATTAGCAAACTGCAAACAGGCAGTTGCATGGCCTTGCCTCTGAGGGCCTAAGATTATTCCTAGCTATGTGGTATTTGGTTTTTAGTCAGCCGTGGACAGTATTGCAGTACTGTCAAGTCCTGAAGTTACATGCTGGAAAGGTAAATTCGGAGGTTACACAAGCACACGCTGCTTTGAAGAATGTTTGTGTTTTCAAACTGTGAGGTCTTTGGAGGTGAGACTGTCATTTATTATGTGTTTGTACATTGCCCAGTACTATGGGGACCAAAATGGTTGAATAATAATAAAAGACACATGGAAATAAAGTGGAGTCCATCTCCTTGAATGACATATTGCATTTCTTCCAAAACTAGCTCTAAACCTGAACAGAAAAGATTTTGGCTCTGCAAACACTTATACACTTGCTTAACTTTGATTTTAATGGAACTATTCATACAGGTAATGGAAGTAGTTACATGCATAAAACTGACCCTGTGCAGAAGTACCCTGCAAGGGCCTGCACAGGTTGTGACTTCTGTCTGACAAGTAAGCTCCATCACTTGGTAATCCTACCCTATATGTAAGTATGTAGGGAGGAAGTGAAAAAGGTGTGTAGTTGGAGAAGTCTTGGATTTGCCCTCTAGTCACTAGCAAGAGTAGTAGTTTGGCAAACAGGAGTAGGGGGCAATAAGCTGGTTCATGAAAAGAGATTAAATTACTTATTCCACCCACAAAGCAAGGTAGAAGCAGAGGAGGAATTGTGACTCTAAATCACAAATAATTTCCTGGTCTGCTCTGCAGAGAAGAGCTATGCACTGCTCCTTACTCAGGGTAGATCATAAAGTCAAGCCTATGGGGGAATAGCTCTGACTTTTTCATTCATTAATATGTTTCATTCATTATAGTGTTCCAGCACTATAACTAAATAGACTTCAATGGAGTTATTCCTGAGTTAAACGAATGAAGTGATAATGAGAGCAGAACCAGGCCCAATAGCTCCAGAGCTGAAGTAACAACCCCAATTATAAATTAGTTCATATATGTTTTCTAACACTTTTAGGTCTCTGATGTACCTCTGTAGTCTCATTATAGTGACCAGTGTGACCTTTCCAGTTTTAAAAATTCAAATTATTGCTGCTCTGCTATGGCAGTTTTTCTGCATTTAAAAACAAAAACTTCTTTGCCAGAAGTTGTACTGCTACTGTGCACACATGCACACACACACACATAAAGAAACATATTTAGATTGTTTCTTAAGAGTGTTTGCATACATGCTTCTTTATTTTCAGTTTAAAATTTATTGCACCATGCAAGTGGTGTGCAAAACTCCTTCAAGAAGCATTAGCAGACATCAAATGTTTTAATGAGCAATTGGAAAACCTTTACAGGTTATTTACCAGGAAAATAGAAAAGAAATGTTGTTTAATTAGTGCATCAAGCCTTCCTAAATTGGTTGAATGAATACTATGAGAACATTTTCTCTTCAAAGTTAAAAAACTTCATTTGGTCACAAAATAACTTACAGGCTTGATCATTTAAAGGAGAAAGGCTTTTGGTGAGCTGATGATGTAACAACAATAAACAAAGGATTTAATCACTAAACAGAGTTCTGAGATTTTGTTCTTGGGCCAGTTGCCCTGTTGATTGGCTTTATTATTATGGAGTCTAAAGTGTCACTGAAAAAGCTCAAATACTCTTCAGATATGTTTTATGGCACACAGAATCTCAGAAATCTCCCAAAATATTACACAGAATCATGCTGCCCATCTATATCTGTATTATAACAGGAGCTGTAATGAGGGCCAGTGTTTAAGGTTACATAATAGCTTCCATTCTAATCCATTATTCTCAGTTACAAATAATCTGAAACTTTGACCATCTGTGCTAAAATTTTCTAAACTTGGTCTCTGACAAAAATATGTTCTTTTCTGTTTTAGACAATAATAATCCATGTTGTGAGTCTGAGGAGATTTAAAAAAAACCTCTTTGTTCACTATAAAAAAATCTTGTGGCTGTTTGTGACTAGCTCTAGTGTAAAATGTTTGTGACTAGCTCTAGTGCAGTCAGTATAGTGAAATTTGGCAGTGTAAGGGAGTTCATTAGGGAGATGTGTATTTGAATGTTCTGGTGGAAACTGATTTTGATTTGACTTAATTATGAATATGGGATTCCGAAAATGAGCAGTATTTTTTAAATGATAGCTGTGGATGTTACAAGTTTAAGCAAACATTGACAGCACTACTTTCTGCATGGCTAGCTTACCTACATTTGGAAAATTGTGCAAGGTGTGCAGTGAATGAGAAAAGGGCTTATCTGGATTTTAGTGAAACGAAGTGTTAAATTGTAGTCTCTCGGATATCCCTTGCATTTGGGAGTATTTACTAAATTATACCAAATTGTCCAACAACCTGTTTTATTGTTATGCCCAACATGAAACTGAATTACATGCATTCAAATAAATCAATATGGGTCATATACAGCACCTCTGGAAGAGTGCATTCTGCAGTCTCCTAAATTAATGTGTTGTTGCACCAGTTGACCTAAATGGTCAGTCAGATTTCAAGGTCCTGGGAATGTTCCTGTTGGAAGTAGAAATTGATGGAATCTGATATTTTTCTATGATTCATTTTTGTTTATTTGCAAAGAATGTACAAAGTCTATGCCTCTGCATACAGACAGAACCAAGAATAAAAGGAAAAGTTTCTAAGCTGGTAGCTGCAAGTCTCTGGAGAAGACGGATCCAAAAGTTTGCTCTTTAGCTTTTTCCAGAGTCAAACTGTCCTCAGAGGCTTTCTTGCTTTTTTCCCCTTTGCCCTTCTCTGTTCTTGTCCATGTCCTCAGTTTTTGTGTGTTCTCTCACACATCCACATTCACCTATCCAAAATAATACCCAACCCCAAAGCTCCTTGATGGGTTCACACACACACGTTTTTTCTTAAGTGATGTTCATGTTTACAGTTATGTTAATCAAAGAGTGAGTTCACGCATACCAACTTCAATGGGATTTTAATCCAACCTATAACAATGTTTCACCCAGCTCATAATAGTATTTTAGTTTTAACTTGCTCCCTTCCTTCCAGGGACATGCTCTCACACAATTCAGCTGCAGTCACTCACTGAATTCCATTTTGATGTACTGTGCAGTCTTATTAGGTTTCACATGCACCAGCTGAAATGCAACCTTTTTGGCAACCACAATTGCCTGCAAATACTTTGCCTTCCTCCTTATTCGCTGCACATTTTTTGGAATATAAATGTCAAAATTATCATTCAGTAAAAAGATATGTACCACTGATATGGCAGCATTGCCACTGCAGTGAGATTTGTATTCAGAAAATAAAGGGTAGTTCTTCAGGTGTTATGTAGATTACCTATCTAAAGTCATCATTCCTCAGCACCTTTATTGAGATGTCATGGACAGATCAACTTATAAGTAGGCACACTTGCTTAAATTAACATGAATGTATATGACTGAGACACCAACTTACATTTGTACACTGAAGTCCATAGGTGCTGACTTTTGGTTTTGCCAGAGGGTGCCCTATTCTGGCTCCACCCCCTCCCCTGAGGTACTGCCCCTCTTTCTCCTAAGCCCCACCCCCATTCCACCTCTTTCTGCCCGCACTTCACCGCCTCCCCCTAGGTCCCTTCCCCTGAGCTGAGAAGCTGCCTGCTCGCCCACCTCTCCCCTGCCCCAGCCCCAGTCCCAGCCCCATGCTGCCAGCCAATCTTGGAGAGCTATACTTTGTCTTGTTTGTATCTTCATGAGGGCCAAAATACAAAGTGTGATCCTACAACATGTTATTAATGGACATTTGTATTTTTTATTGGTATATAATTTAATTACTTAGTATGGTATGAAATATTCTGAACAGTACTAAATAAATACTAAAAAGCAGTGTTTTAAAGAAGCTCAAAGATCATGCACTGTGACAGTTTGGGGAACATGTCTGTGTCCAAATATGAATTCCTCTGTTTTATAGCATTTACTTGTAACCTTCAGCGTGGATTTAACTTCCATTTTTGTCGCAGAAAACAGGCTATGTCTGGAAACTGAGTCATGGCCATCAACAAGTCATCAAAATTGATTAGCTCTACCCTTAAGTTAGAGGCAGATATCTTTACTTCTAACAACATCATTGCCAGCAATCCCATACAGGGTTGCAGAATGGAAATCCCAGCAGAAGGACAGGACCAGGGCCAATCAGACAGGGGCAGGGGAGACGAGGTCCATTTGGCCTGGGCCTCAAGCTCAAAGGGAGCCTCAAATTTAGACAGTTGTTAATTTTTTGGCATTTGATAAATTTTGCAACTTGTTTTTAAGCGCAACACTATCGGACCAAAATGTGACACACTTTCTCAGCTTAGAGCTGAAAATTTAAGCAAATAAGAGATGTGATTTGGTAAAGGAGATTTAGTCTTTTTTTTTTTGTTAACCGATATAGATTTTGTCATATTAAAAAATTAAAAAAAAGTTCATAAATATTAATAAAAATATATCAGTTCTGATGGCACAAGATTAGACCGTGATGAACATGTCCTCTCAGATCAGCTGATTATATAAACAAACCACTACTAGTGGCTGGTGCTGGTGCATGTTGAAAAGTACAGAATTGTTACATTTTAGTGTTTTTATAGTTTTATATCCAGTGGACTAAGGAATTATTTA
Source organism: Lepidochelys kempii (assembly GCF_965140285.1). Lineage (NCBI taxonomy): Eukaryota > Metazoa > Chordata > Testudines > Cheloniidae > Lepidochelys > Lepidochelys kempii. The sequence continues at coordinate 89,251,362 of NC_136380.1, forward strand.
TGTGTGAGAATTCCTCATTATTATCTTCATATGGTAGCTAAAAGAGGTGACTGGTTAGTTGGTTGGTTGGGCCCTAACTTGGTAGCTTGTGTGACAGGTTCAGTCACAGAGACCTGTTGGGACTGTCACCTGATGTGCTGAAAGTATCTCTGAGCCCGTTTTCCCTGTCAGCGTGGGACTCCAGAACACTTGTTGAGCCAGACACGCTAGTCTGCTGCAACACAGACCCATGTCTGGTCCATACCCCCCAAAACTGCAGACTTTAACCAAAAACTGATCAGCAAGTCACCTATTTCCAGCACCCAGACACCCAATTCTCAATGGGATCCAAACCCCAAATAAATCTGTTTTACTCTGTATAAAGCTTATACAGGGTAAACTAATAAATTGTCTGCCCTCTATAACACTGTTAGAGAGATATGCACAGCTGTTTGCTCCCCCAGGTATTACACTAACTCTCGGTTAATAAAATCGAATAAAAGGAATAAATAAAAGGAAACTATTTTTAAAATGTTTTAGAGAGGGGTATTTTTTTTAATTACATGGAGCTTAAAGAAGCATCTTTCTCATAGTCACTACACTTCTTTAATGCCAATTGCAGTAACAACTGTATTCAAATTCTTGGCTGTACTGTAATGTTCATTTGTATTATGAAGGCATTTTATAATATTCAACTGAATGCAAATAGCTATAATGATTTTGTTGTTTGTTGCTTTACATACATTTTAATGTGCTTTTTAAACTTTATTCCATACTTGCTTACTAATATGTGGTATATCTATAAACAGAAAGTCCACTCTTAAGTTTAGGGTAAAGTGTAAATGTAAGGAAAATACATTTTATAATCTAATAATGTTATGCTTCAAGAAGAATTTATACAGCAAATGCATAATCTGGAAAATTAATTTTGCCCAAAGGCTCTTTTAAAGCAGTTACAATTTCCTTCTATTTTATTGCTTGAACAGCTGGAAATGAGTTGGTTATTAGAAGAGCATGACCCCACTGGCTATTCTTTGTGCCATTCTTTCATTTTGCTGAATTAGGATCTCTTAACTAATAATCAATTAGACATTAGGTAATATAAAGGCATAGCTATAGTACGCACAAGTGCTGAGTAAGGGAAGAAATGTTGCTGATAATTAGTACACAACTCTTTCTCAAGAAATATAAAGTCAAAACATTCACTCAAAACATTAAGTTACATACTTTATCAGATTTTAAAGGGATAAAATGGGATTTATTATTTGAAAAGTAAAATTCAACTCCAGATTAATAGCACATTAAAAATGTGTGTGTAATTAGAATGATAGGTTGCTTTTGTTGTTTTTTGATGTTTGTTTGTTTTGTTTCCGCAAAATGAGAAAATGCATAAAACAGTGGACACTGGAGCTGTCTGGAAACTGGAATTTCTATTTCATGGAAAATTCCACAATTTTACAAATTGTTTTCATTCAGAATAACATCAAATTTTAAATATTCCTGCAAAACAAATTTTCAATTTTGTTTTGTTTAGGGTCAATCAGGATGTTTCATTTGGGGGGAAAAACTGAGCCATTTTGTTTTGCTGTACCTTTTTTTAATAATATGAAATAAACATTTTGAAAGTAATTTTGAAACAAAAAATCAAAATGCGCTATTTAAAACTGTCAAACAGAATTGTTAACATTAACAGAATGCTTCCTTTTGATTTTTCATTTCAAAATGAAATTTTGTTGAAATCAACACTTTCCTGCAGAAAGTTTGGATTTCAGTAAAACGGCATTGTCCAATGGAAAAACATTTTGTTAGAAAAATATTGACTGTCTGTAGCAGAGAAAAAGGGCTTGGCTACACTTACATTTTATAGTGCTCTAACTTGCTGGCTCAGGGGCGTGAAAAATCACCCTTCTGAGCGCAGCAAGTGAGAGCGGTTTAAACGCTAGTGTGGACAGACTCCCAGCATTGGGAGGCTCCCATGACAGTGCTTTGAAGTTTCCAGTATAGCCATGCCCTAAGAAAGTAAAGAATCCATCTGTAACCTTTCCACCTTGTGTTGTTGGAGGCAAGAAAGGAATGATTCACTATCTAGGGGTTCCTCTTTACATTGTAAAACAAAATATCTTGAGCCCACCCAAAAGATGGGAAATTTAAATACCTCTCATGGGAACCTTTAACAGGCAACATTTTCCCTTCATGGATACTGAGTTTACATATAACTCATGGATATTGAGTTAACATATAACATAAGAAAAGTGTTATTAAGGGAAAAGGAGACACGGCACCAATTTGGGAAAACACTGCAGCAATAACACAACAGCCTTAAAAAAATAAGTAAAACACCCACCCACACAGTATCTTTTGGCAGTATCCTGCACCTCATTTTCCCCACCTGCTGGGGTGAGCATCCAATCAATAAGTGTGTCTTTAACATGAAAGCCCCTTTTCTCTGCTGCACCTCACTCACAGGTTGTTGCGACAGAGTAGCAAAATGCCAAAGTTTTGGGATGCAATCAGTCACATTCACCTCCAGCCCCACATCTTCCGTGAGGATGCCTTGCTGCCTCTCCGCCGCCATCTCTCTCTCTCTCTCTCTCTTTTTTTTTTGGCTGCTGCTACCACTCTTCCTCATCTAATGACCTTCACCAAGGGAAGGTCATGCCTGACTAATCTAATCGCCTTTTATGATGAGATTACTGGTTCTGTGGATGAAGGGAAAGCAGTGGATGTATTGTTTCTTGACTTTAGCAAAGCTTTTGACACGGTCTCCCATAGTATTCTTGTCAGCAAGTTAAGGAAGTATGGGCTGGATGAATGCACTATAAGGTGGGTAGAAAGATGGCTAAATTGTCGGGCTCAACGGGTAGTGATCAATGGCTCCATGTCTAGTTGGCAGCCGGTATCAAGTGGAGTGCCCCAAGGGTCGGTCCTGGGGCCGGTTTTATTCAATATCTTCATAAATGATCTGGAGGATGGTGTGGATTGCACTCTCAGCAAATTTGCGGATGATACTAAACTGGGAGGAGTGGTAGATACGCTGGAGGGGAGGGATAGGATACAGAAGGACCTAGACCAATTGGAAGATTGGGCCAAAAGGAATCTGATGAGGTTCAATAAGGATAAGTGCAGGGTACTGCACTTAGGACGGAAGAACCCAATGCACAGCTACAGACTAGGGACCGAATGGCTAGGCAGCAGTTCTGCGGAAAAGGACCTAGGGATGATAGTGGACGAGAAGCTGGATATGAGTCAACAGTGTGCCCTTGTTGCCAAGAAGGCCAATGGCATTTTGGGATGTATAAGTAGGGGCATAGCGAGCAGATCGAGGGACGTGATCGTTCCCCTCTATTCGACATTGGTGAGGCCTCATCTGGAGTACTGTGTGCAGTTTTGGGCCCCACACTTCAAGAAGGATGTGGATAAATTGGAGAGAGTCCAGCGAAGGGCAACAAAAATGATTAGGGGACTGGAACACATGAGTTATGAGGAGAGGCTGAGGGAGCTGGGATTGTTTAGCCTGCAGAAGAGAAGAATGAGGGGGGATTTGATAGCTGCTTTCAACTACCTGAAAGGGGGTTCCAAAGAGGATGGCTCTAGACTGTTCTCAATGGTAGCAGATGACAGAACGAGGAGTAATGGTCTCAAGTTGCAGTGGGGGAGGTTTAGATTGGATATTAGGAAAAACTTTTTCACTAAGAGGGTGGTGAAACACTGGAATGCGTTACCTAGGGAGGTGGTAGAATCTCCTTCCTTAGAGGTTTTTAAGGTCAGGCTTGACAAAGCCCTGGCTGGGATGATTTAACTGGGAATTGGTCCTGCTTTGAGCAGGGGGTTGGACTAGATGACCTTCTGGGGTCCCTTCCAACCCTGATATTCTATGATTCTATGATTCTATGATTCTAATCCAGTCACAAGAAACCACAACCACCTAGCCCAGCTATGAGTGATTACAGCTCTTAGGTTTCTGTGTCTGGAGTGCCTTGTTGTTGCTGAATCTCCTGTATTGTCTCTTACTGCCATGCTGTTATCAGTCACAATGCCAAGCCTGGGTCCTGGGGCTCTGATGTCTAGCCCAGTGGTTTCAGGTCTATTGGTTGCTGGGTAAGAGGAGAAGGGTGCTCAGTTGAGTCTATTCACATCTGCTATTACACTCTGAGGCCCCAGCAACGAATGGTATGGAAGAGGATTCAAATGGCATTTAGGATCCTTAATCAGATTCCTCACCATTTCACCTCACAATTCAGTGATTCAAGACTGAGGTCTTGGTTTGGGGGACCCCTCGCTCAGGGCACGTTCAATACAGTTCTTATGCCCTTTAGTCATACAATAAGGATAATAACAATTGATTACTACTACATCATAATTTTAACCAAAATGGCCAAAAATGTTAATACCAGCATGGGAAGTGTCACTTACACAAATGAGGTCTGCTCATTTTGTGTCTTCCTCTGATTCACTAATAAATGGAGCAGAAAGCTCCTTCTTTCTACAGCCCTAGCTACAAGCTTAAACATCCATATTTTTATCCAGATAAAAGGCATGTGCCTGATTCTGATCTCACTCACACTAGGGTTAATCAGGACTAATTAGACTCAAATCCATGGAGTTACTAGTGGGCAAACCAGTATAAGTAAAAATCAGAGTCTGGTCTTAAATTAATATTAGCAGAGAAATGTTTAAACTTGGACTGCTGCAGGGAACTTGAGCACTCAGTTTTGGACGCTTTGGAAATGGGAGAAAAGTTCAAAGGTGAGCATGAGTGGTGCTGGAATTTTGAACTGTGTTTTATATTGTAACTCAACAAGCTTCTTCTGAGTGTATGCACAACGTGCCTCAGTTGGCACGAGACCAGGATTAATCACCAAATTTGGTCTGCTGGTTGAATCATTAGCTTCCCTGGCCTAGCCCGAGTACTGATAGGGAGTGTGATGCGAACACTGATCTACCCCCCTCGCCCCTCCCAGCATGCTGAATGATGACACACACCACTTTCTCTTGAGTGATGGACTCTACTGCATGAATCTTTGGCTATGGCCAAGGAGCACAGAGCAGAGTTTGTGGGGTGTGTGTGTGTGTAAATATGGATGTAGGATTGTAGGACCCTATCTTTTAGGCATCTAAGATTGTGAATTGTGGCACTGGTGAGCAGAGAAGTGAGAAGGTCCCCTGCAGGCACTCCTGGACTCTGAAAAAGACTTTAGAAGAAGATGTTTGTTGTCCATGTGCTGCTTGGAGGATGGTGGAGATATGGCTTTCTTCCACTGCCATGCCCATGGGTCATATGACGGACCTCTGAGCTGCCTCATCCTCCTAGCAATAGTCCGATTTCAACAAGTTCACCAAAGAGGCAATAGAGAATAGACACCACTAAACATTTCTTTTAGTAGACTCTTCACATTTTTTCTGTAGGTGAACACGTGGTGACTGAATCTTTATTGGCTATATGGCAACAGAATATATTAAATAAATATAGATGTATTATTGATATTAAATAGACACAGATTATGCTGTCAGTATTCCACCCTCTGACTGGGACAATTTTTGAAATGCTGGATTACTTCTAAAAGAAAAATCACAGAAACCAAGGGGAAAAAAACCTGGAAAATTAAAGGTGCAATAGGTTCTGGTGAGCACAGTAACAAATGCACTTTTCTATTGATTATACAAAAATTTGGGGCTTTGGGATCTAGGATGCTGCTCCATGTACTGCTCATACCATTAAATGTCTGAATATCATCAGTAACATAGCACCAACATTTAACTGAGCTCCAAATTCCTTTATTTGAGAAAAGCACAATCATTGGACCCTTTGGCCTTTGCGCCAGGTCTAGCCTGTCAAGTGTAAACTTCTCATTCTTCCTTTTGCCTTTCTAGGGCATATATAAAGTCTTTGGAGTTGCATGGGTTGCAAGTCAGTACAGCCTTCCAACCCCTGGGCTAGACCTACTCTGACATGTATAAACTTACATAAAGTAACTGTATCTTAGATTTTAAAACAGGGTACAAATTAACCTCTTTGAACCATTTTCTACTTAGTGCACACACACATTTCCTAAAAGGAACATTTCTGCAGGTAATCCAAGGTAAGGGGAATGTAAATTTGCTACTCACTTTCAGAAGATCCATTGTATAAATATGTGATGTGACTGATTTCTTGCATCTTCAGGGATCCCAGGTAAGGGCTAGCCAAAAGCTTACTTGGTACTGTAGTGTAAATGGAAATGAGAAGAAATAGATCTGTTAATATAGATTTCAGCCCTCTTAAAGGTATTGTCTGCTTCTAGGCAAGATCATTTTGCTAATTATCTGTGTTCCTTTGTTGTCAGTAGTCTCATTGTGAACTCTATGTGGATCTTCTCCAGTCCCCAAACTCAATATCTGTTATCACAATGCCTAATATCCCTGTGCAGGAAAGCACAGTCTTAAGGATAAGTGGAGAGGGAGGGAAATCAGGAACCCCCTGTTCTATTCCTGCCATGCCACAGTTTCCATGGGGGGTGTCATAAATATAAAGGGAAGGGTAAACCCCTTTGAAATCCCTCCTGGCCAGGGGAAAGCTCCTCTCACCTGTAAAGGGTTAAGAAGCTAAAGGTAACCTCGCTGGCACCTGACCAAAATGACCAATGAGGAGACAAGATACTTTCAAAAGCTGGGAGGAGGGAGAGAAACAAAGGGTCTGTGTCTGTCTGTATGCTGGTTTCTGCCAGGGATAGACCAGGAATGGAGCCTTAGAACTTTTAGTAAGTAATCTAGCTAGGTATGTGTTAGATTATGATTTCTTTAAATGGCTGAGAAAAGAATTGTGCTGAATAGAATAACTATTTCTGTCTGTGTATCTTTTTTGTAACTTAAGGTTTTGCCTACAGGGGTTCTCTATGTTTTTGAGTCTAATTACCCTGTAAGATATCTACCATCCTGATTTTACAGGGGGGATTTCTTTATTTCTATTTACTTCTATTTTTTATTAAAAGTCTTCTTGTAAAAAACTGAATGCTTTTTCATTGTTCTCAGATCCAAGGGTTTGGGTCTGTGGTCACCTATGCAAATTGGTGAGGCTTTTTACCAAACCTTGTCCAGGAAGTGGGGTGCAAGGTTTTGGGAAGTATTTTGGGGGGAAGGACGTGTCCAAACAGCTCTTCCCCAGTAACCAGTATTAGTTTGGTGGTGGTAGCGGCCAGTCCAAGGATAACGGGTGTAATATTTTGTACCTTGGGGAAGTTTTGACCTAAGCTGGTAAAGATAAGCTTAGGAGGTTTTTCATGCAGGTCCCCACATCTGTACCCTAGAGTTCAGAGTGGGGGAGGAACCTTGACAGGGGGCTTTAGGAAAGTCACCCAGTTTCCCAATTTGTAAAACGAGAGTGCTAATATTTACTTCATAGGAAGATTTTTTCTATACTTCCCCTCCCCAATGTTTTGTTTCAGTCCCTGACAAAACTAGCAGCTTGAGTTACTTGCTACACTCCAGTACAAAAATGTAGTTAGATGAGAATAAGATCCCAGTGTTTTCCAATCTGCTGTTTAGCATGCTTGTAAAAGTATCAAGTATCCCTCTCATTGGCATGATTAATGCTCCCTCATCATCTCAGTACTGTGGGATGCTTTGAGGCTGTTGATGATATAGAGTGAGCACAACAGAAAAAATGACAGCAAGTTTGTGAGTTGGAGGGGTTTGTTCACTCATATATGCCAGAGGCATGAAGTGTAGCTCCAATTTAATTGTTCCTGTGATGCACAGAATATAATCATTTTATTGTAATTTTCTCAATTGGCAATTATTGTATTATTGCACAATAATAAAATAAAAATCTTCAACAGACAATGATAAATATAGCATTACACATATAAGTAAAACACCTACACATAAATATAATATGGCTATGGGTTGTTCAATTTGTAATCTGTATTTCTCTAGATGCCCTTAAGCCACTAGAGCCAAATGGAACCTTCCCTGCAGATAGCATCTGGGCAGTGTTCCTAAATGGCATGTTGTCACACATGACATGCTCTCCTGTGACTTGAGTCTCCCTCTGGCTCAGCAGCAGTTATCACTCCTATTGCTGTTGACATAATAATCATTTAGCCAAGCACTGTGTTATTTCTTCACTGCAACCCATTTTTAGTTATTACTTTACTGAGATTCTATGCAGATTGTCTCTTTAATCATAATAAAAATATCTTCTTATGTGAAAATATTTATTTTCAGATGTCTTTGCTAGCAATGCCAGGACTGAGTACTTTCAGGAAAGGCTGATGATAGAATAAGTTCCCTACATTTTTTTTTTATTTATAGGGACATAACTTGCATCATATCAGTGTTTGTCATTAACTGAAATAGTGCTTCCCCAGCACTGAGGTGGGTCACAGCTGAGATTGCCAAAAGCAGGACAGACTGTCAGAAAAAGGGCAGACACATAAACCCGTGATATATATTCTATAATTAGATTTAACCAAACCTGCAACAACTGTGTACTCCTGTATTGCTAACACTAGCTTAATATGGAGCCACAAAAAGTCTCCCTCAGGTACTCCAGCCGCTATTACCACCCAGACAAACTGGACTTCTGTGTTAAATAATAATTAGAACCAGAAATCACATTTACTAGGTTCTTCCAGTTCCAAAGAACCAGCCACTCACCCAGGTCAGAATATACTTCAGATCTTACCCAAAAATCACATTGAAGCCAATCCTTAGTAAACTAACTATAGATTTATTAATAAAAAGAGAAGGGGAGAATTATTAAAAGGTTAAGGTGAATGATATACATTACAGCTGATTTCAGAGTCTGTAGATCAGGGTAATAACAGTGATGTTAAATCTGGTAGCTTTCAGTAAGCCTCTCTGGGCCAACCAAAACACTGGGGTCCTCAGTCCACTGTCCAAAGCTCCCCTGGTTAGAAATCACAGTCCACAGATGGGGGTCAGGAATGAGGAAGCAAGATAATGTCACCATCTCCAATTTATAGCTTCAGTCCGCGAGCCTGGAAAAGTACTGGCTGAAATATGGAGCCATGCATTACATATTCTTCGTGCCTTGCTGAGTCATGAATCCATTGTCCACATCCTCTCTGAGGCATCCTCAAGAGGGGCCCACTAGAAGAGATGATTCTCCTTAATGGCCCATCAACACATGGCTGATTAGTCTTGATGTAAATCTGTCTTGTGTGTGTTATTCAAGAACCCCACATGTTTAGTAAGAAGCATATAGTAAAAATTCATACATTCATACCCACATTCATACCTTCATACACACATTTCATTGAGATAGCATTGTTCCGTAGATTACAAGTTTTCTAATGATACCTTACAAGGCATACTTTGTACATGATTTATTGCAATTGTGTAACAGTGTGACAATATTAGTGTAGGTGGTCACCTTCCCTTTTATACAGTATCACACTGTACACTCATCTCATTCTCTAAAATCTGCAAACCCACATCATAGCAGGATATCAGGATTATCAGGGTTATTAACACCTAATGTTGTAATGTGGTACTGCTATCGGTCATTTACCAGCTTGTACATGTTTGGTCTCTTCTCCATCCTGATATATTTGAAGTCTGTGAGAATATAAGTTTCCTAAGGGAAACTTTTGTTGGCAGCTCTTGGAGATAGCTGGGAAACACTCTAAAATTATTATAGTTCTGAATTTAACATGAATGGAATTTAAAAACAGGGCAGTGACATATTTGCATAGTATACATAAGAGCAAAGAGAGCCTGTGCATCAAACAAGAGTAAGACATTATTACAAAGGGACAGAGTCTGATCTGACCATCTTTAATTTTAATGAAATCTGCTAACTCTAAAACCTGCCTGAAATTATATTTAACGCACAATGAAACTGGTCAACAATGTGGCTCTTTTAATGGCTATCATAAAGATGGACAAATGCTGACATTAATTTTTCCTCAGTGCACGATTAGAATCATTCAATTACTAACATGCAATGAGACTGTATCAGAGAATGCTGACTGTATGTGAGTAGGAGAGGAAAATGAGACAAAAATCTGTCAACAGTAGTGGGGTGAAATAAATGATGCTACTTTATGATTTAGAAAGATGTAATCTGATTAAAACTGTACTTGAGTTTACCAGCTCTGACTGGTCACAAATGAAAGAAAAAAGGTTTGGATCTCAGGTGAGTAATTAAATGGCTCTTCTTCATTCCAAAAATGTGCTATAGCTGTTAAAAAAAAAATCCATGCAAGTAGCACATCCAATTGCCCCGAAAGGCAAAGAGAGAGACATTTTGAACCTGACATAGTAAAATAAGTCCCCCTAGGTTAACATGAAAATTAGAATAAATGAAAAGGTCATTGTAAAAACTGCAGAAACCCTACAGAGGAGTGGAAAAAAGAGATAGTGACAAATACTTCATTTAGCTGCAATTGTGATTTAAGTACTGGGTATATGCTGCAATTCCTTAGCAGAAATTATTTGGACAGTTCAGTAGCTGACTATTTCAACCATAGTACACAATCAATTTATCTTGTCTAGGTCCTCTGCTACTTAGCAAGATATAAAGTTGAAATGTGAAGGGGAACACACATTCTTTATGATTTTTGTCCACTGTTATTGTGTCAATGGACATCCTAATTCTGGTATAATTAGTTTCATTCACCAAATTTAATACTGTGTGCCAGTGTGTGTGTATACCAGATTACTCTTGAAATGTGTTTATACCTGAAAATATAGGACTGTAATTATGAGTCTACCTAACTCTAGTTTATCTACCTGAAGATTCTAGTTACAAACCCCTAATAAAATCCTATTTGGGTAACAGGTAAAAAAATAATAATGCAATACCGTAATTGAATTTTAAAACTGTCTGCACAATTTTATGACTAATAATGATACATGTAGTTATACTGAATATGCTAAAGTAGAAGTAAACAAATGTCCTGTTTCAGGTTGTTAGCTGATCACCACAGGGATCAACAGCGTATGCCTGGCCCTTCCACTATATGCACAAAACAGCTCAATTTTCAAAGTGTCTTATGGGAAGCTGTCACCTTCTGTACGTAAGAGTGACATGCTTGATGGAGAGTTAGTCTTAACTGGTACTGTAGGGAAAATTCTATGTTTGTAACAATTCTGGTTAACATAATTATAAGGGTCTGACTTAACCTTAAAAAAAGCAAGGAAGTAGGCCAATCTGTTTCTACAGTGTTCCATTGCACTTAAGAATACTGGGTGACTTTATACCAGGGCAGCATATGTGCTACAATAGCAGGTTATAATGCAGTAAATTAGGTCCCAATTTCACAAACACTGAACCTGCTTACCTTTAAGCACATGAGTAATTTCATTGACTAATGTGAAAAGAGAAGGAGTACTTGTGGCACCTTAAAGACAAACAAATTTATTTGAGCATAAGCTTTCGAGAGCTACAGCTTACTCCATCGGATGCATTGGATGCTGTAGCTCACAAAAGCTTACGCTCAAATAAATTTGTTTGTCTCTAAGGTGCCACAAGTACTCCTTTTCTTTTTGTGGATACAGACTAACGGCTGCTATGCTGAAAATTGACTAAGGTGTAAGTGTTTGCAGCGTTAAAGCCTGAGGCCCTGATTCATTACTGTGATTATTATTTGTAATACCAAAGCACCTAGGAGCCCCAGTCACGGACCAGGACCCCAAAGTATAAACACAGAATAAAAAGACAGTCTCTGTATCTATCTGTTGTCTCTTGTCTTATATTTATGTTGTAAGCTCTTTGGGGTAAACAGATGGGAGAGCACAAGGAAACAATGAGACAATACTCAGCATGGCAGGCAGTGGTCTGAGCCCACCAGCACTCTAACCATTGTAGAAGGGTTTCCATGGACGTCAGTGGGCTTGGGATGCGTCTTTTTGTCAGAAAACACTGATTTATCAAAACTAAAACTTTTCATTAAAACCTACCAGTTTTGAAGGTTTCTCAAGCACCACATGAAATCCCTGTGGACAGAGACCCACATCCCTCTGCAAGTAGAGAACTTCTTAGCATATGTGCAACATGCCGCAAGTGGTACATGACCAGGATTCATCATCGAATTTGGTCCACTGGTTGTATCATTAGCTTCCACTGGTCGGGCCGGATACTGATGGAGAGTGTGACATGAATGCTGATCCATGCCCCCCCAGTAGGGCACTCACCTGGGATGTAGAAGCAGGGAGTCTGAAACAGGCAGAGGAGGGACTTACAGCTCAGTAAGGGCCTCAGTCACTGGGCTATCCTAAGTTCTGTTGCTTATGTGTCTGGGGTTTTACTGTGAAAATTTTTAAAAGGTCTCAGCTTTGATGTGGAACAAAACCAAATTTAAAAACCTTAACATATGTTTTGTGAAAATAATACTTGTTTCGGGTCAGACCTAGCTATGAAATATGGAAAAATATCATTTTTTGTAAATTATAAAAAGGTAACTCATTTGAATATAACTGTGAATAAAGCAGCCATATTTTTTAAGATATATTTAGTGAGTATAAAGTTTCAGTCTGAAGCATTATGTGATTTGAAATAAGCAAATTATAAATGCCTATAAAGATAAAAGGTAACAATTGTAAAATAACAGACAGTCCTTTATCCATAGCAGCATTACTTGACATTTCTAAATAAACTATCTTCAAACAATCTTTTCTTTTTTAGAATGACACTATTGATGAAAAATTGTCTTAGCTCTGAAAATAATGCACCCAGGTCACTGTTTATTTACTCCAGCTATCTCCTCTATTCCAACAACAAGCACCTAACATGAAAGTATATATTGTCTTCTTTTGTTTCCACTTGTTTTATCCTACACTGGGGAATTTTTCTCTAAAATGAATACTTCCTCTTTTATATTACTTTATTTATAATGTGGTCAGTATACACTAACCAACAACTCAATGCTGTTCAGGGGAAGTATTGTACACCTTTGGTGTGTAATGGTGTGCAAATTGTCTTCATTAGACCAGAAAGTGTAATATCCTACAAAAATATGCTTCTTGGAGGGAACTTATTATAACTATGGTTATTAAATAGAAATGATCACACCATAATTACACATTTCAGCCAATATTTTCCAAAGTGTCCACTAAATTTGGGTGCTTCCATTTTTGGATGCCTAACTCCAGAAACTTGTAAATGCCTCAAGTTGTGCCTTGAAAGATCAGTGGACTTTTTAGGAAATGTGGACGTTATGATTACTGACAAACTCTCCCTTTGCAGCAGAGTTTCAATGGTATTTTATTGTTAGCATTCATTACAGCATTCATTTATATTGACTGTGTTCCACTTACACTCACTGATCATAATGTATTTTAACTTATTAAATATGTTGCAAAAACAATATCCAAGAAAACTAAGAAATTGTGATATTTACTTTGACTACTGAACAAACATTAAAGTAATTTTGAACTTCATATACAAATATTTCAGTACCAGATTTGAGCCTGATTTTGTCCCCATTGAAGTCTGTGGCAAACTTTCCATTGGGGTTAAGATGAGGTCCATTTTCTTTTTTAAAAATGACAATTGAAATATGTCTACATATTAGATTATTCTTAAAGGACTCAAACAACTAATGAAACATGTTGTGAGTCATATTCATTCGTAGGGCAAAGTGCAGTCCTCATTCAGAACTTTCTCTAATATTTATATATTACACTTTTCACCCATTGGTCTCAAAATGCTTTAAAAAGGCAGGCACAAATTATTATCCTCATTTTAATTGCTGGGGAAACTGAGGCACAGAGAGACCTAAGAAATCTGTGAAAGGTAACACAGGAAGTCAGTGGCAGAGCTAGCAGCAGAATCAAAGTCTCTTGATTCCTACTCCAGTGCCCAGTCTACTGGTTCCTGCTGCCTGTCATATTTTACATGCAAAATAGTACCAAATAACATTTCTGTTATGAAAACTCCTGCAGCCAGTCAGGGAGTGTGGTCAATCTGCCAGTTTCTGTCAGGTTTCCAGGAGACTGCCTCAGCTGCAGGCTGTCCTCTGACACTTTGCAACCTTAACAACAGCCTTTTAACATTTTTTGTTGTTTGTTTGTGTGTGATTAATATATAGGGGTCCTGTCTTGCAATCCCTTATTCACACAAATATCCTTCACTCATGTAAGTTGCTCCACAGACTTCAGTGGAATATGTTGTATGACTAATGTCTGTCAGGATCAGTCTAGGCTGAACTGAGCACTTTGAAAGTGCAAAAATGAATTAGGCATTCAATTGTCTTTGAAAGTCACTGGAAATTGAGTACCTAACTCTCTTAGTCCTCTTTGAAGAGCAACCCAGACTACTTAAACAGCTCAGTTCTGTAGCCTTTTCTCAGGCAAGTAATTCCACTGAAGTCAATGTACTTAATCCAGTGAGGAGTAATGAGTGACATAGGTCAACATTATAGAAATTAGCCCTAAGTGAACTATTAAATTACTCTTGGTGTTTAAAATCTACAAAGAACTGTAGAAACATTAATGAATTCATCCTCACAACACCCAAGTGAAAAAATTACAGTAGAATGATATTATTAAAAAAGCCCGGAACACCTCAGTTCCCAAAGAAGCTGATGGCAATGGAAGGTTCTCAGAGTCTTGCAGGATTAGGTGAAAAGCTCTTCTCATGTGTATTGGATACTAGTTTTTTATATGTCATCTTGTGAGAGAATATAGTCCTTTGGTAGTAGCTATGTAAAATATTCTCAGGTCAGCTTTCAGCAAAGGGAAAATAAAAACAGGCATAACTCTCAACAGTAACAGACCTTATGCATCTACTGTAATTTATCAACACAAGATTTGTAATGTAGTCCATTTTCAAAAAAAAGTTATCAATAAAAGAGTATACTTGTTATACTTCTGTTAAAATAGTTTACAATACACCATGTTCCCTTCAGAATGATTCCTCCCTGAAAAGCTGTACCAAAAAAAGCACTAAATTTTACTACATTTTTCCAGGAATTATTAATACAACCTCTTTCTGCCCAGAGAAATTTGAAACAAAGAAATATGATAGCTTGGGATAAGCATCAACCTTTATATGAAAAAAAAATCTCTGTAATATATAAAAAAGGTACATCCACAATAATATTTCTTTAACATTTGCCCAATAAGACATGATGATACAGTCCAGTAAGAGACTCTGTAAGCCCTTTCAAAACACTAAAGAGGTAACCATTCCTGGTTATAAGGTAATTTAAGTTATGCACTTCCCATATATCTCTAGGAATACTCTGTATGAATTACTATTAGGGTAAATCTGGAGATTTATAAAGAAGCAGTGCAATTGAATTAATGACAGCATGAGGGCAACACAAGATCATGGATATATAGTCAGCTCATCACATGAACTGCTATCTGAAAGCAGCTTGTAAACTTATGTTCATATATTCATATAAAACAGCTTTTAGTGTTCATCTCTCTATTACATAATGGCTGCCATAGAGACCATTAGAACACCTATTCTGGAAAAAGAAAACTATTGCTGATACATTGCTCATACAGTAATGTATTTGCACTCTAATTTATTAACACATAAATGGAAGCCTGCACACAGCTTTATTCATTGCAACCACCCCAATTCTTTGTAGCATATTTAGGATCATTTTGTGTGTATGCCAGTTACTTCAAACTACAAGTTTCTTTTCAAAAGGACTTTAATTCCTTAAGTAGTGTACATTTACCATTACCCAAAAGCTCTTAGTTAAAGCATTGTTCTCATCAAATATCAATAACCGACCCACTGGCAACTTGAACATAATGTATAGCTCTGTCATGAAAAAGGAATAGAAATGCAATTGGTTTGCTTTGCTTTGAAAACAGTTGGCTTCAGTTTCTTTCCAAAAAATATCCCAACACTTCCTGCACATTTTGAGGTTATGAATGGGGAAAGACTGATGATAAAGAAGTAGCAAGGTTAAAAGGTTTAAACTTTTAACTCCCAACTCCCATTATCTTGTCACCTGACTGGACCTGATATGGTGACACAGGGGCACCATCTTCCTTGAGAACAACCTAGCTTCAACCCTACTGTAACAATGTTAGATGGTGCCCTCATGTTTACCTCAAAAGTTAAAAGGTTGTGGCAACCCTCTTGTGAAGGTCAAGCTATTGCTTCATTGCCACTGACAGTAATGGGAGATGGCTGTCATTTTGGATAAGGGCAAAATGTCACAAGACTGAAGACAAAAAAAATCAGAAATTAATGAGAACCCTTTAAAAAAGTTGTGAGACTCATGATAAAATAGTGGCAGTTGGCCACTCTTCTGCTCCCTCACATATTATACAATCATAGGGTTAAAAGGGGATGCAAGCGTCATCTAGTCTAACCCCCTGTCATGATTCGGGATTTGTTCTAGCTAAACTATCCAAGACAGAGTGCTATCCAGCCTCCTTTTGAAAACTTCCAGTGAAGGAACTTCCACAACCTTCATAGGCAGTCTATTCCATTGTCCTACAGTTCTAAGAGTTAGGAAGTTTTTCCTGAGATTTAATCTAATTCTGCTATGCTGTAGTTTGAATCCATTGTCTCTTGTCCTGCCTTCTGTAGCAAGAGAGAACAACTTTCTCCATCTTTTTTATGGCAGCCTTTCAAGAATTTGAAAACTGCTATCATGTCCCCCATTAACTTCTTATTTTCCAAACTAAACATACCCAGTTTCTTCAGCCTTTGACCATCTTTGTTGCTTGCCTCTGGATCCTTTCCAGTTTCTCTACATCCTTTCTGTGCATTGGTGATCAAAATTGGACACAGTATTCCAGCTGAAGCCTAGCCAGCGCTGAGTAGAGCAGTACTATCACTTACCATGACTTGCATGCTATGCCTCTCTTAATGCAACCCAAAATTGCATTTGCTTTTTTTGAAATAGGATCACATTGTTGACTCATGCTGAGGTTGTGATCCATCACAAACCCCAGCTCCTTCTTAGCAGCGCTGCTGCCAAGCCAGTTATTCTCCATTCTGAATTTGTTTTTTCTTCCCTAAGCATAGCACCTACCATTTGTCTTTGTTGAGTTTCATTTTGTTGTCTATAGCCCAGTTCTCCAATTTATCAAAATCCCTCTGAATCTTAGCTCTATCCTCCAAAGTGTCTGCAACCCTCTCTAACTTTGTGTCATCGTCAAATTTGACCAATATGCTTTCTATACCTACATCCAGGTCATTAATAAAGATGTGAAATAACACGGAACCCAAAACTGATCCCTGTGGAGCTCCACTTGAGACTTCCTTCCAATTTGATATCATTCCATTAATAGTTACTCTTTGTTTGTTATTGTTTAACCAATTATGAATCTACTTAATGGTAGTTCTGCCAACCCAGCATTTCTCCAGCTTACTTATCAGAATGTCATGTGCGACTGTGTCAAAAAACAGGTATATTATGTCTACCACACTCCTCCTATCCACCAAAGCAGCTGTCAAAGAAAAGCCTTATATCCCCATCACATACTATCAGTTTCTTTTTCCCTTATACGCTACCCACATCTCCAAACAAGCTGACATTGTTTCATTTTTTACCCCAACTTTAATTAATGGCATTGCTGTGGTCTGATCCTTAGGTCACTTGCTCCCAGTCTGTTCAACCCTTCAGATCTGCAATAGACAACAGGACTCCGTGAAAAATCTTTGGCCCGCTTCCTGTACGCTTCACAAATAAAGACAAATGCAGGGTATGTCTAAATTGCATCTAGGACCATACTTCCCAACATGGGCAGACATGCACTAACTGTGCTTGAGCTAGCAAGCTAGAAATAGGAGGGTGGCCACAGCAGCATAGCAGAGCCTCCCAAGTACAAGCTACCCCACCCCCTGGATCCATACTGAGGTGGCTAGCCCATGCCATTGCTCTTGGTGCTGCAGACACACTGCTATTTTAGCATGCTAGCTGGAGATGAGCTAGGGCATGTCTATTTACCCTTGGGAGGAAGCATGTTCCCAGCTGAATTGGAGACATACCCACTAGGTGCTTTAGCACTATTAGGGGCATCCCTAAAAATATAGGACTTCACTAGGAGTTAGGGTGAACAGCATCGATCAGTAAGTCCTCAGGAACTCATGAGTTTGATACCTATACATAGGAGTCACTTGGCCCACCACTGAAGTGGAGCTTCCTCTGGGAAGAAACATAGAAGCTATTTAATAAAGCACTCCAAGCTATGCCCTTCTCAGAGATCTGAGGATCACCTAATTTTTCCTTATCTCCATACTCTGGATTTCACATTATAGCTATCATCTTTTGCAGCAAGGACTATATATCTAGATAACTTTTATAGACCCCATTACCCATAGTACCTGTGTGCTTCAGAATCTTTGAAGTATTTATCTTCACAACACCCCTATAAAGTAGGGAAGTACCGTTCTTCTCATTTTTACAGATAAGGAATGGAGGCACAGACAGATTAAGTGATTTGCATTTCAAAACACAAGAAATATATAGTGGAGCAGGGAATGGAACCCAGGTCTCTGAAATCACAGGTTAGTTCCCTAACCGTTGGCCCTGCTTTCCTCTAACTACTCTGCATTAAACAGTCTGCTAATTAAGTGATGTTGTAAAAGAATATTCTGTTCCTGAGTGATACAAGACACTCTCCTTCCTACTATGGGTTGAATAGCTACTTCTTTATTGCTTCTAGCCTCAAAGGAACCAGGGAGAATAGAAGGGAGTTGGGAAATAAATATGTGGTTCTATTTTTATAACACAGAATCAGCTTTCACATAAGACTTAGTAGAATTTTCTAATGACATATATTTTGCAGATACTCACAAAATCAAGAGAAAGACTTTTTCTACCTGACACTATCAGCATAGTTAAGAAACCCAACACATTCATGAAAATGTAGCAGCATGATTCTAGCACAGAACACAGCCAGGAAGATTGCATTTCAAACATTTATCCCCACTGAGACTGCAAAATTAGACAGTGCACCATTTAGCTGGAACACTTTGCTCTGTTATTGTGGAGCACCGGCAGGGATAGTAGATTGCACAACGACCCAGGAAAAGAACTGTTTCTTCTATGGGGGACACATGCATGCAGATACATTCAATATTTTGTGACTTTGTCTAGCCTGTCAGTAGCTTTCATATAATTGAACTAAAATAGAGATTTGTATTTTGTATCTTATGGATATATTAATATATTTTTGACTTATATTTAATTTAAAACTCAAAAGAAGAAGCTATCACTACTTCAGGACCCCCAAGATATACTTTCCTTGAACAATGATAAGTCCTGAAAAAGGGTTAATAGATACTGTAGATATATGATCAACTGCCATCATGAGTGAAACAGGGAATTTTCCTTTCTTTAAGGAAAGCACATTTTTTACACTTTGCTTCTCTCCACCTCATCGATTATTCATTTTCAAATCTCTTTTGAAAACATGTATTTTCTTTGTTGTCTATAACATTTAATTACTCTCTCTTCTTTTGCTGTTATGGTTTTATTTTTATTTTAGTTTTTATTTTTAACTTTGGACTGTGAGTCAAAGCTAAGGTCCTGATATTACCTTGTTACAGATGAATCCATAGCCATAAACAGCCGGTGTACTGAAAGGGAAATAACCCCAGACCTTGAAGTGACTGTGGAATGCGTAAATGGGTGCTTGAATATCGGATAAGAGAGAGGAAAGTAGAACGACTGAGTGAAAATGGAGTGAATGAAGGGAGACAGAAAGATATTAGATATAAGATCTTTGGGGCATTTTAAGCACTAGATCATCTAATCCTTCTCAGAACAGGCATACACAACATGATACTTGAAATATTGCAGTCATCAACCTTGTTTACATGGACACTTTCACCATTGCTACATTACCTGTGCTCTAGAGGATAAGAGAGACTTGAATAGCAATTTATGTATATTCCATTAGCATCTAGACACCTTCACCAAGATTGAAGCCCTATCATGCTTCATTGCAGAAACACTTAGTAAAAGACAGTACTTGCTCTAAAGAGCTGAAAATCTAAATAGAGATGATACATAAAGGGTGAATTAGAGGTAGAGATTCTTGCCCAAAGTCACACAACAGGTTAGGGGCATAGTCAGGAACAGAACTCAGATCGCCTGACTCACTTTCAATTAAACCAAACTGCTCTCTTATTTTTAATATAATATTTTAATATAATAAATATGAGGTAGCTGTATTTGAAAAAGGTAGTGATGATATCTCATGTTTTACATGAAAAAATAATTCATGTTAAGTTGCATATGAACACTGTCATGTGAACTGAAAATGATGGGGAGATCATAAGTAAAAGGAAGTAAAAAATGACAAAGTCATTAAATTGATAGGGTATGTTTAGGGAGTACCAAACATGAGGTTTAGTCCAGGTGAGGTCTACCCGTTTCATATTTTCATTAGTCCTTGGCAGGCTGAAGTAAACAACACATTAACGAATGCACAGATAATATTAATTAGGAACAGTTTGAACACCAGTAAGGACAGAAAAGAAAGTAGAAAAGGGACAAGAGACATTAGAAATGTGTGCAGGGAATAAAAAAATTATATTCAGCTTTGGAAAATGAAAGCTAGTATGCACTGTGGAGCAAAGTGCAGTATGAAATACAGATATGTAATGTGATTGACACTTCTGGAAAGGATTAATATCCATAGGTTGTAGGGGTGAAATTGTACAGCAAATTAGACATGGCAATGACAGACGTGACAGATTACCACTGCCTATCATGTTGATCAATATTGTTTCATTATTTATTTGTTCTCCATCATCTGTCTATATCAATTTGTTGCTTCTTAAACTTAGTTTGTAAGCTCCCTGTGGCAGGGACTGTCTTTTTGTTCTGTGTTTGTACAATGTACAATGCCTAGCACAAGGGGTCCATGACTAGGCATTATAGTAATGCAAATAATAAATAATAACTGTGGGATGTGATATAGAACATAGGAACATACCAGATCTGTGGTCTACATAATCTAGTATACTATCTCTGGCAGTGGCTTGTTCAAGATGCTTTAAACTAAGGTGCAAGGAAACCTGTAATGGACAGATATGTAAACAGCGTGCTGATAGGGGAAGTTTATTCTAACCCAGGGACTTCACAATTGTGTTCTGATCTGAAGCAGATGGTTTATATCACCTATACATTTTTATGGTATGTAATAGCAGTCAAAAAAATCCAATGACATTTTGGGCGGAATTTATAAAGTCTCTATATTTGATTTTGATCTGACTTAGATTGTTTTTAAACCTGTGCTACTCTACTGAGCCTGTCCTGAATTTACTGGGGTGTGAGTGAGATCAGAATCACGTCCTTCATGACATGAGACAGAGATGGAATAGTTCCTCTCTTTTTGCTTCATTTTGACTGAAAATGGAATATTTTGTTCATTTCCTGGGCTCCGCATGACCAGAAAGTTATTGATAGAGGAAAGGAAGTTTAGAGAAGAACAAGAGAAATTATTAGGGGTCTTAAAAGACCCCTAATAAAGACCT
Source organism: Lepidochelys kempii (assembly GCF_965140285.1). NCBI lineage: Eukaryota > Metazoa > Chordata > Testudines > Cheloniidae > Lepidochelys > Lepidochelys kempii. Next base: position 89,272,750 of record NC_136380.1, read on the forward strand.
GATATACAATGAAAAATTAAAAAAGGTCTAAATCTGAATGGCTTTGCTAAGGTAGGACATAGTTTGGCTTAATTTATTTATAGTAATTTCTATACAACGCATCACTGTAGTATCTGAGCGCCAAAGAGGGAGAATTATTTAACATAATAAAAGGGATAATTGGAGTAATGGGATGAAATCAAGAAAGAAAAAATGCATATCAGGGACAACTTTATGTCATTTAGCTCTATTAGGTTGTGGAAAAATTACCTAAAGGAAGTACAGGAGACCCTAGTGCTTTGTAATTTTTTTAATATAGGATGGATTAAAACATGAATAAATGTACAACACTGAATAATCTTGCATTTGCTGGGTGATGGATTAGAGCCATAAAAGGATTTTTCAATCTGCAGATTCTGTGGGTCAGGCTCTGCTACTCTTACTCAAATAGGACATTTTATGCAGCAACATAGTACTCAACTGGAATGTGAATGACAGAATTAAGCCATAATAAAGAGTGGGACTTGTTACTTAGAAAAAGGAACAGGACAGACACTGCAATACAGAGCAGTGAACTCTTTTTCCCCAAGGATAATCACACACACACACACATATCTCAAAATATCTTTCATGTGGTAAAAGGAATAATGAAGAGTGGTATCTGGTGGATCCAGACCTTTGCTACTATTGAACTTTGGCAGTTTTTTGTGAAAATGTTGGCTGTTAAGTATCCTAGGAGTAGTTGTTAAAGAAGCTTTTTCATGCTATGGAATGCTTGAACTGGATTTTTCAGAAGTGTACTCCTTAAGGACTATTACAGATAATTTATGGTGTGTAGCAATTTTTCTCAAGACAGAGCTGGAGTTAAAAGCAGGAAGCTTTTTTAAGTTCAGGAGGATATTTCAAATCCAATCACCAAATGCTATTTCTCTGGTTAATTGGAAGAGAATGGGTCAGCTTTGGAAGCACCAGGAATTCTGAGGAATCTTTAAATACCTTTTAAGCTACAAAAGCCAAAATATTTTATACTGGTAATAAATAAAATGAAAAAAAAATCTATGCTGTAAGTGAGTCATCTTTCTCCAAATGATACACAGATGTGGAAGCCTAAACAGGTTGACAGTATTTCTTACATACATGTGCAATATAATAATTTTCGCCTTTTTATATTCATGGTGTCAATGTGAGGGCTTTGGCTTCTTTGATCATGGGATGTTGTTCTGGGGAGACAGACTGCTGATAATCATAAAATCATACAAATGTAGGACTCAAAGAGACCTTGAGAGGTCTTCAAGTTCAGCCCCCTGAGCTGAGGAAGGACCAAGTAAACCTAGACCATTCCTGACAGGTGTTTGTCCAACTTGTTAAAAACCTGCAATGATGGGGATGCCACAACCTCCCATGGAAACCTACTCCAGAGCTTAACTACCCTTATAGTTAGAATGTTTTTATTAGTATCTAACCTAAATCTCCCTTAAGCACCTTACTTATTGTCCTACCTTCACTGGACATAAAGAACAATTGATCACTGTCTTCTTGATAACAACCCTTAACATATTTGAAGGCTATCATCAGGTCCCTACTCAGTCTTCTTTTCTGAAGCATAAACGTGTCCAATTTTTGTATTTTTTTCCAAATAGATCAGGTTTTCTAAATCAGTGGTTCTCAAAATTTTGTACTAGTGACCCCTTTCACATAGCAAGCCTCTGAGTGTAACCCCCCCATATAAATTAAAACCACTTTAAAATATATTTAACACTGTTATAAATGCTGGAGGCATAGCGGGGTTTGCGGTGGAGGCTGACAGCTTGCGACCCCCCCATGTAATAGCATTGTGACCCCCTGAGGGGTCCTGGCCCCCAGTTTGAGAACCCCTGTTCTAAACCTTTTATCATTTTTGTTGCTCTCGTCTGGACTTCCTCCAGTTTATCCACATCTTTCTTAAAGAGTGGTGCACAGAACTGGACACAGTACTCCAGCTGACATCTCACCAGTGCAGAGTACAGTGGGACCTCCTGTGTCTTATATATGACACTTCTATTAATACACCCCCAAATGATATTAGACTTTGTTTGCATCTTCATCATGTTGTTGACTCATATTCAATTTGAGATCCACTGTAACGCCCAGATCCTTTTCAGCAGTACTACCGCCTAGCCACTTATTCCCCATTTTGTAGTTGTGCATTTTATTTTTCCTTCCTAAGTGTAATACTTTGCACTTGGCTAAGTGGTAATACCACAGAAAAGTCTTAAGAAAAGAAGACTGAAAGGAGACCTGATAACAGTCTTCAGATATGTTAAGGGCTGTTGTAAAGAAAACTGTGATCCACTGAAGAAGCAATTGGTTTAATCTGTGGCAAGAAAGATTTAGGTTAGATATTGGGTAAAAACTTTCTAATGAAAAGGGTAGTTCACCTGTCAGGGATAATGTAGTTTGACTTGGTCCTGCCTCAGTTGACTGGGCTGAATTTGACAACCTTTTTATGATTCTATAAATTGATCAAAGTTCTAAAATAGTCTTTCATCATTAAATTATGTACAATGGCTACAAAAAAAATCTGTTATCTTAGTGGAGCAAATGGCTGTTTTAAGGACTATATATGTGAACACATACATAGAAGATATAACTTAGATTCTTTACTATTACTTTATTATATATTACACCAATACTTAAAGTATTTAATGGTGTGGGCATAAATAATAATGAGAGTTCTTTTTATTAACTGATATAAAAGACATTCTCGTTGCAGTCCTTTTTTCAAACATACTACTCTTAATAGGGAGTCACTTCAACAGTTGATGGAAATGACTGACAGATGGCATTGTTTCATTCTTTTATAAACACAGTTGGAATGAAGCTTGAAGGTGAAAAGGAGTTTTTGTTTGTAAAAGAATGAGGAGTGTGAAAAGGAGTCTGCACAGCCTCTAACCATTCGGAAGAGTGTTAACTCAAGCTCCACAAGTTTTGTCCTTTTCTTAAAAACGTGACTGTTTACAGACAAGAAAATAAATAGATTACCAACACTGCCACATTTCAAATGAGAATGACAGTACATTGTGCATGTCAAGAAAGGTCAGTTCAAGATTCCATAAAGACTTGCTGTAATTAACGGAGCAAGAGGCTCATACTACACAATTTTAAAAAAGTTCATTTTGGGAAAAAAAATCCCACAATATCTCAAAACATAAAGCCATAAAATAACATCTAGTTAAGTATATTAAAGTATAATTTTGAAGCTGAGCACAGCTGAAGCAATGAGACTGTTTATCAGTGTTTCAGTAATAAATATTTAGCACAATTGGCTGCCGTTGATGTACATGTGGATGTGGATGCCCTTGGAGGTTAATAGGACCTAAAAGTTTCCAGAAAACTCCAAGGGAGAATGCTGTTCTGCTGGCAGACCATTCTACTGATGGGACTGTTGAAGTTCAGAATATTTTTTCCCATAACCATTAATTCAGTAATCCTCAAATGGGCTTTCAATCTACCATGCTGTTATGAGCCCCAAGAATTTACCATATGACCTGTGATGGATGAAGTGAGAAGAGTGTCAGGATTTTGTAGAATATTGTTGGCCAAAGAAGTCTTGTCTGAGTCTGACTAAATTCAGCAAATAGTATTTTAAGTTGTATTTCTTATTACGGTACAGAAGATGAAGAAATATTTCTTTGCCTCCACCCTAGACTCAGCGTGGTCTTGCACACTGAACTGGTATAGGTGGAGAACCAGGTTACTGAAAGCTACCTCATCTCACCTACAGAGTGGAGATTTTCCTTAAAGTGAATATTTTGTGTCATTTTGTGGATAAAATTCCAGAGATCCAGATTGTGCTGTGTGCTTATTTGACGCCAGAGAAATATCTTGAGCAGACAACTGCTAAATCTTCTCCACTTTGGTTTTAGCTGGTGTCATTCCATGAGATTATGGAGGAGCTCTAAGCTGGTTGTAGCCTGTGTGTTGGACCCATGTCCCTCCCAATCGCTGAAAACCAGCAGAAAAGTATTGAGCACATTATTGGTTGAGTCCTGAGAGTTCAGGTGCCTGATTGCATTATGGAAGTTGTTGCAAAGGATCTGCTCCAGAAACCTTGAAAATCTTGCTAACTACTGATCTGTGTCCAAGTTTCCCTTTTTGGGGAGGTGGGGTGGGGTGGGGAATAGAAAGGATTATGGCCATATAGTTTCTGGAATCCTCAGATTTCCTTGACATTAGTTAGAAAGGTTTCAGGCTTGCATAATCCCATGCAAAACAACAGATAGGGACAGAATGTCAAGCACATCCAGTGTCCCATGAAGATACAGTTATGTGGGGACACTCCTTGTGTCACTAATTCCCCCATTGTCCTATTATTAAAACTGTGTGTTTCATTTATGAAATTGAAAAGTAGGCAGTGGTCAGTGTATGTTCCACACATGTCCCCTCTCACCCACTTCCTGGGGTCCAGGCTCTTCCCAGCCAGTAGGTATTAAGCCAGGGTGGAAGAGAGGAGCTGTGTGGGTGGATAGATGGAAGAGAGGGAATTCAGGTGCCTCATGTGATTATTATTTGGAATTCCTAGCAAAAAAAAAAAAAAAAACAGATGAAATTCCTTATGCAGCATTCCCAAGTGGGGATAATGCATTTAAAAACATAAGAACATGAGAACAGCTGTACTGGGTCAGACCAAAGGTCCATCTATCCCAGCATCTTGTCTTCAGACAGTGGCCAATGTCAGGTGCCCCAGAGGGAATGAACAGAACAGTTAATCATCAAGTGATCCATTCCTTGCCACCCATTCCCAGCTTCTGGCAAACAGAAGCTATAGACACCATCACTGCTCATCCTGGTTAATAGCCATTGATGGACCTATCCTCCATGAATTGATATAGTTATTTTTTTAACCCTGTTATAGTCTTGGCCTTCACAACATCCTCTGGCAAGGAGTTCCACGGGTTGACCATGCGTTGTGTGAAAAAAATACTTCCTCTTGTTTGTTTTAACCCTACTGCATATTAACAGCTAACAGCTAATTTAGATCCTATCATTTTATATGTATAGTTGGGATTATATTTTCCAATGTACATTACTTTGCATTTATCAACATTGAATTTCATCTGCCATTTTGTTGCCCAGTCACCTAGTTTTGAGAGATCCTTTTTTAGCTCTTCTGCCTGGGATTTAACTATCTTGAGCAGCATTGTATCATCTGCAAATTTTACCACCGCACTGTTTACCTCTTTTGCCAGATCATTTATGAATATGTTGAATAGGACTGGGCCCCATACAGACCCCTGGGGAACACTACTATTTACCTCTCTCCATTCTGAAAACTGTCCATTTATTCCTATACTTTGTTTTACGTTTAAACTTAAGTCTGAATCTCCTGAGTTTCTAGTGCTTGTTTTTTGTTTTCTTTTTAATTTGGTTGTTTGTTTTTATCTAAAGTTTTTAATTAATTATTAATTATTATTATTATTTATTATTTATTTTGTGTTACCATAGTACCTAACAGCTCCAATCAAGAACTTGGACCACTTTGTTCTAGGTTCTGTACAAACAAAGAACAAAAAGGCAGCCCCTGCCCCCAAATTTCTTACACCTCTAAAGCCCCCCACCCCACTGCAGTATCTGAGTGTCTGGCTGTCTCCTCACAACATTCCTGTGAGGTAAGGAGGTCCGTGATTTACAGTTTGGTAACTGAATCACAGAGAGACTAAGGGACAGATTTTAAAGGTGTTTAGGTGCCTAAAGATGCAGATAATGATCTAGTGGATTTTTCAGAAAGTTTGGACACCTAAATGCCTTTAAAAATCTGGCCCAACATAACTAGTCCAAGATCACAGAGGAAGACTGTTTCAGAGGAGAGAATTTAACCTGGATTTTCCAAGGCCTAGGCTAGTATCCTAACTACTACACTATCCTTCCAGCCAATCTCTGCTTTCGTTAACTCCATCCCTCTACCTTATATTCAGATAATGACAAGGTCCCTGTAATGTTTTTTTACACTAAATTACTCATGTACTCTCAACCTTAACTTCCTCGAAATGCAAGTTTGTCATGGAATTTTATTTTTTTAAATGTCATAGATGGACACTAAACTCAAAGAGAATGTTAGTATACAATATTAGTTACAATTTGAAGATATGCAGTGTCAACCTTAAATTGTTTTCTAAATTTTAGCTTTTTAGGCCAGATCCACCAGGATGCTCTTGATGCCTGACACTGCTCTAGAGAAGTGTTTCTCAACTTTTCCAGACTACTCTACCTCTGAAGCCCAAGCCACGGCACCCAGGCTGAAGCATGTAACTTAGCTTTGTGCGGCCTCCTGTTGCATGGGGCCCCGGGCAATTGCCCTGGTTCCCACCTCTTAACACTGGCCATGCACCTGTGACTCCCTTTAGTCTATCCTGCAACCCCCCCTGGGAATCACGACTTCCTAGTTGAGAAACACTGATCTAGATGAGTTGACATACACCCTGGAAGACCTGTGCATACCCCCAAGGGTACGTGTACCCCTGGTTGGGAACCACTGTTCTAGAGCATTGCAAAGCAGCCGGAGTATGTTGACCATTCAAATTGGGTTAACAGCAGTTTTGCATTGCCAAAGTGGAACAAAGCAATTGAATGTATGCCCTAGTTTCCTCCTACCTCTTGCAATCCAAATTACTGTATACACAGCTCCCCCAAGTTTCCTTCTACCTCATGATCCCTACATTTCCCTGCTCACATGCATCCCAGTTTTCCTCTCCTGCTTGCCCTCCAAAATCCCTTTCACACAAATCCCCAAGTTTGCTTCCTTTATACACACTTCAGTTTTCCCCTCTCTGCCTCCCCACAATTAAATGGATCTGGTGCGATGGGTAGATTTGGAAAAGACATATTTAGAATTAAGGGTAAACTTTTGCCATTTTAAAAAACTGAATTTCTCTCTCAGCAGAGACTGAAGAATAAAAAAACTTCCCAGGAGAATTGCCCTATTTTGAAATAAACACTGCCTCCCACTCTTTCCAGTGGGAGTAAAGCCAAGAATGAAGAAGCCATCAGGGAAGATGTTCTTTTAAGTTGTTACATTCTTCAGATGTATCCTATGTACAAGATTTTAGTGAGATTTAAAGTTTGAATAGTCTGCATTATTCCATTATTAAGTTCATTTGGGACAAAAATCGTAATAGAAAAGGTCTGTCACTGTGTGTTAAAGCGTATGCTGTATTTTTCATACATAACAAAGAGGTTGAATCTCTGCTTTCAACCCAACTCAGCCTGGAGCCACAACTGGTACATCCATAATATCCATTTATTTTGTCTTCTCATTTACACATATATATATAATACATTAGAAATATTTTTTTCTTTTTTTCTTTGTAAAAATGCTGTACAAATGCAATATTTCCTCCCTTTTGTTCATACTTAATCTTTTAGCATAATGTAGATGTTTCAGCTCTTTATATTTGTCTCACAGGTCTGTGTTGATATTAAACAGTTGGTGTGGTTCTCTATAAATTTAATGCTATCTCAGCAAAGGAGCATGGACCAGAAGTCTATCTTGAGGTCCCTTGCAGTCTAATAATTCTATAATTTACAGTTTCTTAACTCCCTCAATGTCAGTGGAATCTGGCCTGATTTTTACACTGATGTTAGGTCATTCAGAATCAGGGCCTGTATATTTTCCACATAAGATTATATCTTATTTTGAAAGGAAATTAAATAGAAATGTGATGGTATTAAAACCTTTTATTTCATAATTAAGGTAGGTATTTAAAATAAAATGAAATATCAGCAACAATAGTGTTTTATTAATTTGTGACACTGAATTAGACCTCTTCATGCTAAGAATTCCTCTACATACTCATACTAAATCATGTTTGCACATTTAGCCCAGATTTTGGTAAGGAAAGCAGAAAGTCTTTAATACAAAATAATTGGTTTCAAACTGCTGCCAGTGTCACTTTGATAGCACAATTTGTTATTGCCTCAGTTTTAAAGGAATAAAATAAAACAATCTTGTAATGGCAAATATCTAAGATCTTCTGTAAGCAGATATTTAAATAATGAATCTTACTGCATCTCCAGCAACAAAAATGAATCCTTTGATTGTTGCAAAGATAGTGTTAGTGGAACCCTCTGATTTTTCACTGAAATATGTCTCACAATGGTAATATCAGAATCAAAATACAATTGCAAAGAAAGTTTACAGCTGAAATGTTCACAACCCATATCTAATAGTCTGTCTTGGGAATAATTACTAGTAATGGGTATCCAGGGGAAATAATTGTCTGCTGCTGTGAATTAGGAGTGCCACAGGTGGTGTTAATCACTTGGAATGTATTGGAGTAGAACAGCAGCCAGAGCAGAAGCCTGCTTAAGTTTGATTTGTGTGACTATTGTTTCTGGACGCTTCAGACATAAATTGACTTCATGGTAGTGATAATGTGCATTCAAGTTGTTATAATGAAAAATAGAAATCTAACTTTAGCTCTTCAATGCACAAGAGGAGTTGCGGGGGAGGAACTTGTTCTGTAATGCATTTTATAGTCAACAGAAACCAAACAGAAGGTCAATAGCATGTTTATAGGTTGTGTGCGTTGATTGGTGTATTTCGGAAAAAAAAATCACCTATTAGATATTCTAGAACTTTGAATCTGTAAATATTTCTATGTGTAACATTTCAGCTGTAAACTTTCTTTGCAATTGTATATATATATATATATATATATATATATATATATATATATATCCAGAGTAGCAATTAAGCTTTCCCCAAATACCATTCTGAGTTATCACATTAATACCATGAATTTGACAGCACATCAGCAGCAGTTTACATCAATATGATGCATGCCTCAGAAACTGAGATGTCTAGAATTTACTTTAAAATAAAATTAAAAAATTAAACATAGTGATACTTGGATTTCATTGTAACAAATTTAAACCCACAGAAATAAACTCAGGAGAGCAAACTAGCTTGTGAATGGGATCAAATCCTTTTGAAGATGTAGATTAATTCAAATCTTCCCTAAATTGAATTATTCTACTCTTTGCAAGAGTATGTACATTCTAGACAGACTCAAACTCTAAACCAGCTAGCTACTCTTTAAAGAAAAAAAAATGTTAAAACACCTTAGCGTTCTTTTCTAGCAGATAGGAAACCAAAGTCTGATTTAGGAGCCTTCTGTCTGTTATTACTTCTGATATCTTCCAAAGTAATTTTGCAAGCCCTCTGTGCATAGAACTCCCATTTACTTCATTGTGAATTTTCCATGGGGATGCTTGGAAGGATAAGACTGAGAAACTCTGTGGTAAATTAGTTCAAAACTCCAGTAGAGAGATTTGTAGCTTTAAAAGAAAGATAAAGAGGGCTAAAGGTCAAAAATCAAGTCTCAAGTGAAGTAAGATTTAAGGGGTTTTTGTATTTGCCATCTTGTGACTTGCTAAAATATATCTTCAAATTATAGGCTACACAATCCAACCCAAAGGAGTTTTTATATTTATTATTACTATTATTTACTAAATGCTTTGCACTGAATTAATTAAAGCGGCACAGGAAACCTGTGAAGAGGGAAGGTATTACAATTTCCATTTTACAGATAAGTTAGTTGAAGAAGCACAGATTTTAAAGGTCTTGGCCAAGGTCAGACAGCCATCTGATGGACAGCAGGGAAAAGAACCCATGTCTCCTGATTTTGCAGTCCTGCGCATTAGCCATTAGAATCTGGGCCATCCCTTATTAAACTTCTTTCTGATTTCTAGATGTAGGATAACCAGGTAGAACAAAAAATGAAGAAAAATGCAAAACTGTTCTGACAGGAGAAAGAAAACTATGGAAGTAGTGAGCAATAGCACAGGGCCTATAGCAGAGAAAACTGAGAAGACCTTTGTCTGAGGGGTGTGAGGGTATATCTACCTGGCAGCTGAGAGGTGTAAATCCCAGTTTAGGTAGACATATGTGTGTTAGTTCTGCTCGATCTAGTGTCTAAAATAACAGTGTGGGCAGGGCAACAAAGATGTGGCGCAGGCCAGCCACCTAAGTACATACATAGGGGGTTGGGTGGGATTGTACTCTGGGGGCTAGCTCAAGTCGTCACCTATGCAGCCATACCCATACTGCTGTTTTTAGAGTTAGTGTGTGTACATCTATCCGATCTGGGAATCATACATCCTAGCTGCTGTGTAAGTGTTCCCTGAGTGGCTGGGAAGCAAGCACTGGATCCTAAAATAGCATCAGTCCTCATCCTTATCGGTGGACAAACTCAATATTATAAATGAGTTTTCTCTGAGGATGGACACATTATAAAGGAGCATATCAGATCTATTTTTATATTGTCTCCAATGTGATTGGATCCATGCACAAGATGGAAAAAAAAAAATCAAGTTTCTGAGGATGCAGAAAGTCAAAACTGAAGAGAAACTCTGTATCATCTACATTACTGAGGTAATGGAATGATTGAAGCACTATAGAATTCTTTGTGTAATGGCTCTCAATACTCGCACAACTGGAATGTAAAACAAATTAATAAAGGCCTCACAAAAACACCATAATACGCCTATACATTTTCAGATAATGTTCCAGTTGTGGCTAGAAACAATCATAGAATCATAGAATATCAGGGTTGGAAGGGACCTCAGGAGGTCATCTAGTTCAACCCCCTGCTCAAAGCAGGACCGATCCCTGACTAAATCATCCCAGCCAGGGCTTTGTCAAGCCTAACCTTAAAAACTTCTAGGGAAGGAGATTCCACCACCTCCCTAGGTAACGCATTCCAGTGTTTCACCACCCTCGTCGTGAAAAAGTTTTTCCTAATATCCAACCTAAATCTCCCCCACTGCACCTTGAGACCATTACTCCTTGTTCTGTCAAGAAAATCAGTACTAAGATTCTCACTTTTATAATGTCCAAGATTTCTTGATACATCTACAAAAATAGAATGAAAAGCATTCATGATGGTAAATAATCAACAGGCATACAGGTGTGGTGGGTACAGTGCTATTGCTGACAACCACATCTCAACAAGACAAAAACTTAGCAGTGTCACATGAAATCTTACTGTGGAATGATGCCTTCATTGCTCAGCGGTGTCTGTCTATATCATGATCCTCTGTGTAAGGGTGAAAAGAGCTCAGAGAAGCTTGCTTTTAAGTATCTTCATTTGTCTTCTTTTCTTTTCTAAGTTGTGATAAGGATATAGCCTGGAAGAAAGCAAATGTGCTGTCTTGTAAATCTAGCATCCCTTCTTCAAAGCCACCAGGCAACATTTTTGAAAGAGCCGAAGTGACTTAGGGGCCTATGACTATTTTCAAAAGTTGTAGGCACTTAGCTTGAGATTCTTAGAGATACTTAGACACATTAGGCACTTAGGATTTTAGGTGCTTAAATCCACCATTTAGAAGCCACTGAAACTTTCAAAGCTGATGCTCTGCTGCCACTTAACCGCATAGATGCCTAAATTTCTACCTGGTAACATTTGCAAAACAGCCTTCATGTTGACACTGTCCCACAGCTAATGAGCTGCTTGAAGCCCTAGCTGAAACCAAAGACCTGGAGGCCCCAAATTGGGATTCTTAAACTAGACAGGGCAACTCCTATCTCACCAGAAGGGCCCAATCCTCTAGGTATCCTCAAAGCAGGCTTAAAAACTGATAATTGCAAGATCGCACAGCAGGAAAGCTTAACTCAAGGGTTCATGGCTGAGGATCCTGATAGAGGGAGGCCTATCTCTGGCCTGTCACTTAGGCACGCTAGGTCAGCCACTTCAATGCCTGAGCTCCTTTCCTGCTCCTCTCCTCAGCATTTCACTCTTGGCTAGCTTAGATGTCTCCCTGATAAGATGGCTAGTGTCTGAAGATCCCTTCCTTAGGTGTCTACGGATACATTTACACATATGGTGACATGCAGAGTACAGACACTGTAGGCCAGCTAGCATGGATAAATATCAGTGTGGACACTGAAACATGGGTTGAGCAAATAGAGTGCCCTGCACACGTGAATCCCCTGTGTATATACCCTATATGGCTCTCTGCTTGCCCAAGCATTCCCTCCCATGTTTACCTTGCTATTTTTAGCAGTGCAGTTTATTGCTACTCCCCTCTTGCCAAAGCCTCTCCCCGCTGCAGTGAACATCTCCAGTAGTGGGAAAAGGCTGCAGTAAGCAGAGGCAGAGGGAAAAGGTTCCGTCAGCTTTCTGCTGCTTACCTCATGCTAGAGCCTTTCCCTGCTGCCTTGCTGCTGCTGGAGCCTTTCACTGCAGCATGTAGCTACCCACTTTAGTGACAAGTAGGGACTCAGACTGCCTTTCACTATGTTGTATACCTACGCTTGTAGTGCCTATACTTTACACACTGCCATATGTGTGGACATGCATAACTCTCCTCATGAATTGCATGGGGAGCTGGGTGACTAGGTTGAGGCTGAAAATTCCACTAGGAAGGTGAGAGATACTGTTGTTTTATTTGTTTCTTTTTGGAGATGTCATGTAGACTCTGAGGGAATGCAAGGTGGTTCATGAGTCCTTTAGCATGTGGAAGGTCTGGTTAGTCTTTGAGCTGAACAATTTGGCTCCTTCGAAAGGCAAGTCCTCCATCAATATTTGGGCTTCTCTGGGGAATCTCATTCCCTGAAGCCATGATGTCCTACACATTACAACTATTTCCACTGATCTGGCATTGACAGCCATACCCGACACATCAAGAAATGCTTGGAGACTTGTCCTGGCTACATGCTGGTTCTCATTAGCTAATTGTGTAAAGTCCTCAGGAGTGTTGTTGGGCAGGTTGTCCACAAAGGCAAGCAGTCTTTCATGCATGTGGAAGTCAAATCTGTCTAACTTGGCCTGGTAATTGGCCACATGGAACTGTAGGCTCATTAAGGAGTAGGCTTCCCAGCCAAATACATATAGTCTTTTTGGCTCTTTCCTTTGATGTAGACCTGAAGTGTTTTCCGTTTTCATTTACAGCAATCACAAAGGAGGATGGGAAATGATGTGTGTAAAAGAATTCTGCACCCTTAGGAAGCACATGATATTTTTTGTCTCTCTTGTGGCATGCAGATTGTCCTGATGCAGGCATCTACCACAAAGTTTTGACCAACACCAGATAGCTTTGTTAATAGGCAAGACTATCTTCCCTACTGAGGAGGCTTGAAGTACGTTCAAGTAGTTCCATGACATTTATGCAACCCCTAAGTTTGTTAGAAAACAGTGTTACAAGTCCATGCCCATGTACCAACACATACATTATGGCCATCAGGTGTGTGGGAACTGGGTTTTCTTAGGGCAGTATAGCAATCTCTGCTACAGTGACAGTGCCTTGCCCTGATTGGCTTGGTTCAAGTGCCAAGAGAGTTAGTGCCAGAGTCTTTCCTGAGTTTCCAGATTTCAGTGCCAGGTGCTTTGGTGCTATATCCTTGGAAATGGCCAGGGGCTGACCTTCAGCAAGAACTATTCTGGGCCACGAAGCCTCAGACAATGTTCAGTGCAGTAGAGATCTTTTCCTTTTACAGGAAGCTCTGGCAGATGATCTACCCCAGGACTGGGACTGGGAGAAAGCCAACAGGTGCGGAGAAGCAAGTAGTTCGGACAGAGATATCCCTTAGGGGAGGATTTATTAATGGAGATTCTCTATGTCCTCATAAGGAGGAGAGGATGGATGATGATAAAATAGAGGTAGGATCTGATGAGAAGCAGTCAAATGAAAAAAAAGTCCCATTCAGTTACATCATGTAACGGCAGACAGCTAAACATTGACAAGTTTTTAAAGTACTTATATACCAATGCTAGAAGTCTAAATAATAAGGTGGTTGAACTAGAGCGCCTCCTATTAAATGAGGATATTGACATAATACGTATCACAGAAACTTGGTGGAATGAGCATAATCAATAGGACACAGTAATACCATGGTATAAAATATATCAGGAGGACAGAACAGGTCGTGCTGGTGTGGGAGTGGCACTATATGTGAAAGAAATTGTAGAATCAAATGAAGTAATAATCTTAAATGAACCAAACAGTACCATAAAATCTCTAGGGATAGTAATTCCATGCTCTAATAAGAAGAATATAGCAGCAGGGATATATTACTGACCACCTGACCAGGATGGTGATAGTGACTGTGAAATGCTCAGAGAGATTAGAGAGGTTATTAAAATAAAAAATACTCAGTAATAATGGGGGATTTCAACTATCCCCATATTGACTGAGTACATGTAACCTCAGGGCAGGATGCAGGGATAATGTTTCTTGACAACTTCAATGACTGCTTCTTGGAGCAGCTAGTCCTGGAACCCACAAGAGGAGAGGAAATTCTTGATTTAGTCCTAAGTGGAGCACAGGATCTGGTCCAAGAGGTGAATATAGCTGGAGCGCTTGGCAATAGTGATCATAGTATAATTAAATTTAACATCCCTGTGGTGGGAAAAACACCACAGCAGCCAAACACTGTAGCATTTAATTTCAGAAAGGGGGACAACACAAAAATGAGGAAGTTAGTGAAACAGAAATTAAAAGGTACAACGCAAAAAGTGAAATCCCTGCAAACTGCATGGAAACTTTTTAAAGATACCATAATAGAGGCTCAACTTAAATGTATACCCCAAATTTTCAAAAATCCAAGAGTTCATGCAAAAGTGCATGTGTAACTGTGTGCCTATTTTGTACATGTAATTATGGCAACTGTGCATGGGTTTCTATGCACAAATGGCCAATAAGGTGTCTGACTATTTGTGTAGTTAAATCTCCAACTTGTGCATGCCATTGTATTAATGATGCAGACAAAATAAGCACAAACTTGTCCAGGTGGCCAAGATATTAAGATGGGTGTGATTAAACAATATCAAAAGCCAAGGAAGATAAGGATGGATAGAGCCGGGGCCCTGAGATTTGGCTAGGAAAAGTTATTAGAGATCTTGATGGATTGAGTGAAGAAACCGTTATTGGAGGGGATCCAGATGGTGTTGGAGGAGAGTAACTGGAAGCAACAATTGTAAACTTGACATTCACTATGGCTAAGGTATGAAGGAGGTGAAGGGAGGTGAGGGTATTGGAGAAGCAAGTGGCATCAAGGGACCTTTTCTGAGAATCAGGTTAGGGGACTAAAGCACAAATATATTTAGAAGGGAAGAAGCCAAAGGACAGGCAGATGGAATGCCTAATGAGTGTTAGGAGAAGCTGGGAGAGAATAGGGGTCACTGAGGCAAGTGGAGGGTTCAGAACAGAAGAGTGGGGAGGAAACTTAATAGAAGATCCAGTGGAGAGGGATTTTGAAGGAGAAGGGGGACAATCATGAATTGTGGGGGAAATCATAGCACATCTTATTGATTTTCTCTGAAAACAATACATTTCCAATATTTAGGTTGTCTGGGTAACATCTTGATTGTCAGGGTAACACTACATTCTCATCATGCAGTCATATCCCATATAGATTGTATTGCTAATTCTTTTTCTAACATAGCTCAAGTCACTACCATGACACTAAATTTTCCATATAATACTTAGAAAGAAATGTCCTTCAGTTCAATACTATAGTCAGTTGTATGTTTCCACTGATGATATACCGAGGTAATGCATATTAGCATTTTTCCATTGTAAATTCAATCAAATGCAACAAGTCGTGGTAGATTAGCATATCAATCCATTTATATTGACTTTGGTGGTGATCTGGTCTACTGCTTCCATTATGATTAAAATGCAACAGGTGATGGAAGCAAATGCATCTCTCTACAGTTGAGTGTGTGTCCCTCTGACTCCAGTTAGTTTGGTAAGAGGGGAAAGGTATGTATTTATAATAAAGAGACCAGTTTTGAAACTTTGCCATACAATTTATAAATCTCTTGTAATGGGGTGTTGTATCATTTTGTCTTGAATCCACAAAGTATAACTACAGAGCAGAGATATTGTCTGAAAGTTACTTTATTTTCCATATTTTATTACAGCCCAGCATATCACACCACTTTTAAAAAAGTTTAAATAATTTATTCTACCAGATTATCTTTCCATTATTAATCTTGCAGTTATATAGTACTCAAAATGTGCTAGATTCCTCACCAAAGGAGTCAGAGTCCCTATCTTGAGAAATTTAAAATACAAAACAAAATAGACAAATAATGAGGAATGGAAGGGCACAAAGCATGTGACTAAATGAGCAGTGATGTTCAGCATATATCTAGTAGATCCATAGTTTTTGTTTGATCAGTCTATCTCCCCATCACTTATGTCTGAACTGTTGTGTTGTCTGAAACAAGGTTAGACCCCAAGGACAAGTCAGATGACAACTGGTGCATTTTCAGATCAAAGGAAGCTTTGGATAAGTGACGTTGGGGTAACTGTGGTTGTACCATAAATGTCAAAAACATAAAAGACTGTGAAATGCTATTAAATAAGAAGACCACGATGAAAGAGCGATAGCACCAATTTTCCTCACTCTTTATCCGTGTGCTTAGTTTTTACTTCTCTGCATAACTGTTCTTTCCCAAGCTACTTGGTGAAATTAGCTATTAAAATGTAAGACATGATTATTAATAAACAAAAGGCAGGCCCAGGTTTGATTTAGGCGTGTCCCAACACACCTTTTGATTGATGGCAGTGCCACATTTTTTCTTTAGCACTTTTGTGTCGGTGGTAAACTACTTGCAGTGTGGGGCCTTTCATTTTAATTATTCATGCAGTGGCTACACAGAGCTAACATTCTTAGGACTGATAGCAACTGAAAAACAAAATAATGCCACAGAGGCTACACCCTAACTAAACAAGGTATTGTAGCAACTAAAAATGTATGCACTCACCTATCAAAACTTGTCAACCTGACCATTAAAGTATTTAGTTGTTTGTCATTGAAAACAGAAAATATTCCCTAGCCTATCTCTAACACAAACCAACATAAAGCACAATTAAGAAACACCTTTATCATTTGTTGTTTCTAAATAACTTTATAGTCAAGGGGGGGGTGTGGGGTTGTGAGAGAGAGAGGGAATATCCACTGGTATAAAAAATCAGAACACAAGATCCCCAGCTCGCAGAAATAATTGTATCTCTAATTGACTTCAACAGAGCTGCATGAGTTGATATGAGCTCAGGATCTGGCTCTGCATCTTTAAGCATTCAGTAAAATTCATATCTCATTTGTTATTGTTTGAAAAGGAAAACTAACAGTGCATTTTTGTGTGCACATATTTTACAGCAAAAAATAACACAATTTCTCTGCCAAAATGGTTGGTTAATTTCTGATTTAAGAATGATTAATATTTTCTGGCTCGGTCTTTTCCTGTGACTATGTATATAGGTATGTATGTCAAACATTAGGAGTCCAGGATAGGTACTTTTCTGTGCATTTATAAATCTAAATAAATCAAATAGTTTGAGGAAGATCCTTTAGCAACTTACTACAAAACATGAATGGTCCTCTTGACCGCCAGTAAAATGCAGTTAGCATTATAAGTGACTGACATTTGAGGAAACAAAAACTATCCCTACATCTCCTATATTTACCCTAGAAGCAGTTAAAGCTGAGAAGAGCCAAGAGAAGCATGAGTCATTTGTGTGGCTTGAGGTGGGGAGTATAGGAGAGTCATCGAGCAAGGGTTTGGGCAAACAGAAATCCAAAGTTCTATGAGGTTGTTCTCTGTGTAGCCCAACCCCCAGAACTTTTGCAGGCCACTCACCTTCCCAGATTCAGAAGGGGTAATGCAGCAGAGAGGCTTGTGACTGTCCTTCCCTTGTATGCCTTTTAAAGGGGAAAAAGGAGGATTTAATAATTAATTGTGGGAATCAAGGATGAAAGATGCTATGAAAATTAAATTATTGCTCATAGCTTTGTTCTGAAACTCAAAAATACCTGTCTGTGAAAACAAAAAGAAGAAGTCATGAGACAATTGGTCTGAGAAATGCATTCAGTATTTTTTAAATCTTTGTATGAATTTGTGTCATCTGGAAAACTTTAAGCCTGAATGGTGAGTATGGCTAATATTCAGGGCTTTACAAAGATTCTTGTATTTTCAAGCAAGCTTCTTTGTGCTTTTTCCCATGATGCCCCTCACACATGGGGAAACTCCCTGGATACATTCATAAAACATCCCCTGTTCATAAAGCCTATCATGTTTACTAGTATTGTCTCATTATTCTCTTGTTTTCCCCTTTCTGTTTATCTACCTATTGTCTTCTGTCCTAAACTTAGGTGGTAAGTTCTTTGGGGCAGGAATCATCTTTTTGTTCTGTGTTTGTACAGCACCTAGCACAATGGAGGCCTGGTCAATGACTGGGGTTCCTAGATGCTATCACAATACAAATAATTATGTTATTAAAATATGGCAATAGGGTGCTGGGCCTTGAAGCTGCCATACTCTTGGGTAGATTCAAGGGCACATTCAGGCAGATACTTTTGCCGCATTAGGGATAATCTTTGTGAACTGAAACCATTAGCAACTTACTACAAAATGTGCCCCAAAATTCTGTGCTTAACCAAAAACCTGCTATGTGGTATACTTCCATAGCAGCCACAAAAAATGGTCCCTCTGGTGGGATATACGTCATCATCAGTGATCCCCACCCTAGAGAGTAAGGTTGTTCAAGGACAGCTCTGTGTCCAGGTGTCCCCACCACATCGGCAAAGCCTTCACAAGCTAGATGCACAGATTAAAAAGGGAAACAGACAGGTCAGAGAGAGGCAGGCAGTGGAAGGAAGCAGATGGCTGTTCTGGCCAAGAGCTCATTGCCTAAGACCTGAAAATGCAGACTTGTGCACAATGGTGAGGCAGGTGCCTGAATTTGCAGATCAAAGACTAGACTGAAGATTCTGTGATTTACTCTGTGAAGTTAAAGGACACTGGGGTAGGAAGTGGTTGGGGGGGGTGTGTCTGCTTATTGTGCCAAGATGCAGCCATTGGGGCCTGGCCTAGAGCCTGGTGGAGAAGGTGGGCCCACTCTCCACTGCTTACTCTGAGAGGACATTACTACACAGGAGCCTTCACCTTGGGTGAGAATCCTGCTGGAAAAGACCTCGACTGTTCCAGGGCCAAGACCATAAAGCCCCTGTGCTAAAGGGGAGGACTGGAAACAGCTGGAGAGGAAGTGCTGACAGATAGGACTATGTTTCCAATGGGGAGATGACCTGACAACCCCTGCCGGACACTGTTGGCAGTTGTTCACCTTCTACAGTCCCAGACAAAAGATCTCCAAAAGATCTGTAAACTCCAAAATTGGGGATGTGTTAATTATTTAAACATTACAGGACTTAGGGCAAGACCAAAATACCATGCTACATATGTTACCCCAGGAAAACAGCATAATTTTATGACAGAAAATGGATAAATTTCTCCTGATCTCAATAACATCAGTCTGCTGTCCACACAAACATGCATTCCAATGTCACAAAATATAAATGATTCACTGGATGTCCAGGACAGGGCTGGATGCAAACAGTGTTTGGGGACAAGACAGGTAGCTTTCTCCTCAGACTGTAAAATGTTCAAAAAGGGGGTTGCACATTTCCAGAAATGATAGCTTCCTATTCCAAATTCTGCTATGTATGTGGCAGTGCTCCCATCTTCCCAAGAACAGTGCCTTATTCTCCACTTCTTCCCTCTTTTGCTGTCCTTTCATAGTGCACTCAAATCAAAATAGTAACATTTTGCATGGGCATTAATGATGTCTGAAGGGTCAATGTAATAGAGAATCAGACCTATTGTATCTACAGAATCTCCAATTACTACTAACATTTTCTTTGCACACCATGTATGAACTTATATTGCTCATTCTTGCAATAGCTGTTTGCAGCTTTTAATACTTTTAGCCCTTTTTTACAAGAACAGTGGAGGCAGTACATATTGCCCATAGTGCTTAAATGGCACTAGTTGATGGAATTCTATTCCTCTGAATTTTTTTCTTCTGATTTTAATAAGGGTTACAGCATGATGGTTCTCATTTGCTTCATAAAATAATCTTTCCCTGTCTTTTCTTTCCTTGCGGATAGGATACAGTGCAGAATGTTGAAATGAATCTAGCTGGCATTTGTTGCCTGTGCAGGGGTAGCAGATTGTTTTCTCTGAAGAAATGTGGCTGGCATGAGACAAGTTTTAGAGAAGCAACAACTGGAAACTATTTTCTAGGCAATTTATACCATGAGGCCATATCACGCCATCTATTTTAAAGCAATAGCACCTATTGATTTCTCTAAGAAGCTTAGCTTAAAAATCAATGGCATGATATGGCCTGTGGATTCCATAGGCATGTGAATCACGAAGAAGTCATACATAGAGGTGTAAGTGGTCATAAACTACAGGGCAAAAAGATTGTTTGAAGGGGAGTTTATCAGAGAATTGACTCACTATTTAGCTCAGAGGAAGAAGGGTATGTGAAGAATTCGTAACATATGCAGCAACCTATGTGAAATAGCAACATAATTGTGGGAAATCAAGAAAAGAGAAGGCCAAGGGCTTGTGCTCAATCTTGTGTGGGTCGCTTTTCCTTTTCCCAAGCAAAATCCCAAGCAACATCACAATCTTTTCACTCACTTCAACTTTCTTGAGTGCAAGGTAGAGTGCCATCTCATTGCCTATAAAACTGATGATACTTAAACTGTGGACTAGAGTCGGATGTGCTGTTGAGCTGTACTCAGCTGTCTGCCATCTTCCTGTCTCTGACTCAATGTTCCAAGTGTAACTGGTCAGTTACATGCATTTATGGCAGCTTTGTGCGACCACAGTGAATTGGAAACTCTGACACTCAGTTGGTAAGTTGTTGTAAAAATGTCTTTTTTTTTTTTTTTTTTTTTGCTATTCCTCAGTTCTACACATAATCTAGTATCCTATCCACCACCCCTTTGGATTTTCATCAAAAGTCAAAATGAGTGAGGCAATGGCTTTTTAAAAAAACAAACAACTAATGGATGTAATAAATGCAAATGAAAGCAGTTCTAGCCAACCATAAACATTGTACAGATATATGAAGCCAATCAAAAGCAAGTAATATAAGTTAATTCATTTAGGCCCCATGACACTTTTGGAAAGGGGCATTTTCTATTCTGTAAGTAAATGCTTTAAGAACCTGATGCAGAGGAACAGCAGAGTATCAATTGTTTTGCTTCCGCATCTCCAGAATATTTTGCAATTAGTACTTTAAAATTAAAAAGTGAGAAGATGCTTTGGTATTATCTCCTTTATTTATAATTCATTTCATTTTCTGCTTGCCTGAAGCATAATTAATTTGATAGGCATCTTTTAATTCTCAAGTAGCTTTTAGGAAAACCAGTTTTCTGCTGCTCTAAACAATGTACTATTTATTAACTTACGTGTGTTCCCATTTTACACAGTGTTAATACACTATGGGCCAGATTTGGTTCTTGGATGAGATACTGGAGAAAATGAGATCAGAATTTTGCTTTATGACCCATATTGACACTTTTTCACATTCAAAGACATAGAACAAGAGGAGCGACTATAAGTGATGCGTGGCCTGTGGGCTAGAATTCCATTACATGATGGTCTGTTGGGGTAGGAGCTGTTGGCAGAGCAGAAAGCAACATCTTATTGAAAGCACAGGAATATTAATCCCAAATCCTGTGGATATCAACTGTGTCCCACAATCTGCCGGCAGCAAAGGAAACATGGCTACCGTTACATCCCCTGCCGTCCTTGTAGTTGCCAACCCAATGCAATCTACTCACCCATGCATGCTCAATAAAATGGGGTGGAAGAGTGCTTCCTGCATGACCCCAGGGCTTGTAACAACTGACCCCTACAGACACCAGAGGTGGAGAAGGCTGCAGTCTTGGCCCACCGGAGCAGAGACCCCCAGCCAGGACGGTGAGGAGTAGGATAAGCCCCTGTCTTCAGGGGAGGACACCGCATTGCTGAATGGCTCAGTCCCTGGGCAGGAGTCATTCAGCAGTAGAATGGTCTCCTGCATGGCTAGGAACAGAGTCCTCTTCCTTGCAACCTGGGCCAATGGTCTCTGCTCTTCCCTGACAGGACTGCAGCCTTCTCCACACCTTGTGTCTGCAAAGTTCAGGTGTTACTGGCCTCACAACCATGCAGGGAGCCCTGTACAGTTCCACAATCATGGCCCCATTCATTCACTCACCATCAAGAAATGTGGGAGGCATCCCTGGGCAGGAACTGTTTAGCAGCACCACAAGACCAGGGACTCGTACTCCTCCTTGCACTCTTGGCTAGGGAGGCTTTGCTCTGCAGTGCAAGGACTGCAGTCTTCCCTGCAGCTAGTGCCCTGGTGTCTTGGTCCCCTCAGCCATGCAGGGAGCCCAGTGTATCCCCACTGTGAGTTCTGGGAAAACCCTGCAGCCCTGCTGTCAGCATTGACTTATCCCTTATCACAATTCTACTACCCTTCCTCCCCCTTAATTTCCAGAAACAGTAACAATAAAAATGGTTAAAAATTGAGAAAAAAACCCTTAAAAATAAACATCAATATTAAAGTTGCAATTAAAAAGAAAATGAAAATCAAATTCAGCCAAGCTTGAATATAGACAAGGGGGCTGGGGCTAGGGGTAGGGGAAAGGGTTACAAATACAAGGGGAGTGAAAAATGTGATGGCAGCAAACAACATGGTATGCCATGATTCTTCTTCTTCCCCCCTCCCCCCACTTTTTTTTCATAAGGAAGGGATTGGCTAAATAGAAAAACAAAGGGACATTGGATGTTGGAAGGAGAGGACAGAAGGGAAAATGAGAGAAAGGGCGACAGGTGGAATGAGACTGAGTTGAAAAGGCTATGAGGGTGTTGGAGCAAATCGCCAATCAGCACAGGGGTGAGAATATCCAGCAGTGTCAAAACTGCAGACACTCTCTCCCATCCCCAGTTGAGTTAACACATACCACTTATATGCAATATGTGAGAATACTACCCCATAGAGACCTATTCCTTCCTTAATTGGCTTTATGTAGGTTTCCTGCAATTTTAGTTCCCTTGTCATGATGCAGCACACTAGAGTAGATACCCTTATGTTTCTGCAGCTGTTATTTATAATTTTAGTCAAGCAGAAAAAAAAGATCACTCCTAAAATCATAAATTATGTTCTGTAATTTCCATGCCATTGTGAGATATATTTTTATTTATTTGTCTTTTTCGCTGTGTCCTGCTTCTGGACATTTTTGGTTCCTTATCTTGCGTCTTCAGCCGGTTTCCTTAATTTAATGGTTATTAATTTGGTTCCTTAATCCGGCTTGGTCTGGTTGAAGGACCTTCTATTTATGAGTCTTCAACTGCATGTTTTAACTCCAAATAGCTTTTTTCTTAAAAGCACTATTTTAGTGTTTGCAGTCAAAGTTCCTCAAGCTGTCATCTCATCAGATTTCATAAATTAGGCAAGAGCAAGCCAGGTCACTATTTGGAAGGGATTTTTACGGATGTATCAAGGAGGGGTATTTGATTTGGTCCTCTCTGAATCAGTATTGAACTGCTTATTACATAATAAAGGATTAGGTGTTCTGGAAATGCTTGCTTTCAGATGAGACAAAAGAGGTCATGAAAGAAGCTGTGTGAAATCTTTGCAACAACACATGAAGTCACGAGATTTCTTCTCAAACTTGTAGTGTGGCCCAAAAGTCACCTGAACTATTATAAAGCAGCCCTAAATTCTGAGCTTCCACCACTTTTAAATGACTGCTCCTGAGAAGCTGCAAAACTCTATAAATGTTTTGTAATTTAGAAAAACATTTCAAATCAAAACTGAAACCGTAGTGCTCATTTGTGAATTAAGCCAAATTCCAGTCTGCCAGTGCATTAAAACTTCGTCATTTAAAATTCTATTTCATTCACACTATTCATTTTCCCAGTGTACCTTAAAAGGATACTATGAAGACTAAAAGACCCAAAATATATATTATAGGCATTACATTTTCGTGACACAATTTTACAAGACCTTGGAGAATCATCTAATTCTCATCAAACAAAGTCAAAAAATATAAAAATGTAGGATATTCTGATTCCAGACTCCTAAGTAGCAACTAGGGACTTAGTTGGTTTTAGGGCACTGGTTCTCAACTGGAGGTCCATGGCCCCTGAGGGCTGCAAATAGGTTTCATGGGGTCTTCCAAAATAAACCAGGCATCAGCCCTGCGTGGTGAGGCTTAGGCTCAGACGTCAGCCCTGGGCACTGTGTCTCAGGCTTCAGCCCCGGTGGCAGGGCTTAGGCTGCAGCTCTGGGCAGTAGGGATCAGGGAGTGAGCACCACCTCCACCCCCGACTCACCTCAGTGGACCACCCAACCTGTGGTCAGTGTTAATGTCTTTGTGCCCGCGCTGGCTCCACCCACAAAGATCGTCACACAAACCGGCAGCCACACCTTAGTTTCTGCCCTGGGCCCTAACTAGTCTAATGCCAGCCCTCATGTTGCATAGCATGTTCTCCATTTATGTAAGGTTTAAAGGAGCTATTTCAGCAAGAGGAACACAAGTTTCATGGCACAGGGAAAATAATTGTAAACACAAACAATAGATATCAGATATGGATACATTTTTAATTTGATGATGAGCTTCAAAACAACAAAACCCACAGAGTAATGATATTAAACTTCCTTCAACAAGCTGAAGAACACTGAGGAGGTGGTATGAGTAAGATACATAAAGCCATTATTAACCTCGCAAAATTTAGGAAATACAAAGACAGTTACTTGAATTTCTGTTTTATTTGTTCTGGAAGAGGAGATAGACCTCAACCACTGTGTATAATTTGTGCACAAGTACTGTCCAATGACTGTTTGAAAGCCTCCAAATTACAGAGACATTTAATTACAAAACATGAAATCCATAAGGACAAGCAATGTTCATTTTTTGAGAGAAAGGACAAGGAACTGCTTGGTACTAAAGTAGTCGTGAAATCCACAACTACTGAGGAGAAAAAGCTGGTAAGGTCATCCTACGTAGTGCCAGAGAAAACTGCTAAAGCCAAAAAAAATGCATACAGTTGCTGAGACTTTAATAATGCCATATGCTATTGAAATTGCAAAGGAAATGTTTGGAGAGGAGAAGGCCAAGGTACGGGAAAAATACCATTGTCAAATGATGGGTCACTTCTATGTCAGAAGATATAGTTTCACAGGATATTGATTGGCTGTGTGACAATGATTTTGCTATGCAACTAGATGAATCCAGAGACATTTTGAAAATATCCCATGTACTTGCCTATGTGAGGTATGTGGAATAAGGAAATAAAGGAAGACTTTGCTTTGCAAAGACCTCAAGACAACATCAAAGTCAGATGATGTTTTAAAACTGTTAGATCAGAGATTCTCAAACTTGGGCGGGTGGGGGGGACGGGACCCTAATATGCATATTCAGACCTGTGCGACTGGAAAGAGGTGGCTGCTGGCTGGCCACCCAGCTCTGAAGGCAGCGCTGCTGCCAGCAACAGAGGAGAAGTAAGGGTGGCAATACCAAGCCATGGCACCCTTACTTCTCCAGACTCCACTGCTGCTGGTGGTGGCACACTGTCTTCTGAGCTGAGCAGCCATCCAGCAGTCCCCACTCTCTGCTCTGCTTCGGAGCTGGGTGGCCGGAGATCAGTGGCTATTTGGCTGGGTGCCCAAGGTGGGGGCGTAAACTACTAAAGACACAAAGAAGGGGGGTGCGAACAAATAAGTCTGAGAACCACTGTTAGATGATTTTATGATTTCAGCAGAAATCACCTGGACTAATTGCATCAGGGTCTGCACTGTTGGAGCCGCAGTATTCTGGTGTTGTGCAAAAAGTAAAAGTTATTGCACCTTGAGTTATTTGGACACACTGCTTTTTACACCGAGAGGTGCTTGCTGTGAAATATATTGAACACAGTGGTAACAGTCGTTAATTTTATTAAATGCAGAGCAGCACTCTCTAGGTATTTTGCTGCACTTTGTGAGGAAGTGGGTAAAGAGCATCATTCCTTGCTCATGCTTACCCGTATATTTAATCTCAAGGAATAGTTATATACATACTTAGCCAATAAGAAACCCACACTTGAAGTGCTTAAAGATGATGTGTGACTGGCAAAACTGGGTTACCTCACAGACATAATCAGTGAAATGAATAAGCTGAATAAAACTATGCAGGGTGGGAGCACTAATTTTGTTACCCAGCATGAAAGAGTTGCAGCATTAAAAAGAAAACTACAATACCGGAAAGTTGTTGTCTGTGGGGGCACTACTGATATGTTTGAGCTCTTACATTCTTTCATTCAGGAACGAAACATTGACTTTGACATAATTAAACCTCAGCTAGCAGCACATCTGTCTGGTCTGCTTAAGTGAGAACACTGAAGCTAAACTTCCATCCGCTGTCCCATTGAAACTGTTAGAAGCACTCATTGACATTTCATCAGACAGCTCCCTTAGAACCAGGTTTAATGAAATGCCACTGGAGACATTTTGGTGTGAGTGTTCTGATGAATACATCACTGCTTCTTCTGCAATGCTGTATCCCCTACTTATGTGAAGCCAAATTTTCAGCCATGACATCCATGAAAACAAAGTACCAAACCAGGATGAACATTGACCCTGATACGGGTGTGTGCTTGCCAACGATACCCCAATGTCTTGACCGAATTGCTGATCAGCACTGGCAACACGTTTCCCACTGTTGTTAAACAAAATAATATTCAGATATTTTTGTACCTATACCATTCTTTTCTTTTTTATAATATATATGCATGTGTGCTTAACTGTACGACTATCACTTTAAAACAGCTTTTAGTCTACTGGATATGCAGAAAAACAGTTGTGGCACAGGTGAGCTGTGGAGTTTTTATAGCATGTTGGAAGGGGAGGGGAGCGCAAAAGGTTGAAAACCCCCTGCTTTAGGGCATGATGCAACTCCCATTAAATTCAATGGTAAGACTTCCATAGACCAGAGGTGGGCAAACTACGGCCCATGGGTCTCATCCGGCCCGCAGGACCGTTTTGCCCAGCCCCTGAGCTCCTGGCCCCTGGAGGCTAGCCCCCAACCTCTCCCCCACTGTTCCCCTTCCTGTGTAGCCTCAGCTCATTGCACCACCAGCGCAATGCTCTGGGCAGGGGGGCTGTGAGCTCCTGGGGCAGTGCAGCTGCAGAGCCTGGCCTGACCCAATGCTCTGAGGGGCACAGCAGGGCGGCTATAGCACCGCCAGCCACTGGTGCTCCAGGCAGTGTGGTAAGGGGCAGGGAGCGGGGGGAAGGGCGTGGTTTGAATAGAGGGCAGGGGAGTTTGGGGTGGTGGTCAGGGGCCTGGGGTGTGGATAGGGGTCAGGGCGGTCAGAGGGCGGGAAAGAGGGGGTTGAATGGGGGCAGGGGTCCCGGGGGGGAGTCAGAAAGGAGAGGAGGGGTTGGATGGGGCAGCAGGGGGCAGTTAGGTGCAGGGGTTCCGAGGACAGTCAGGGGACAGGGAGAAGGGGTGGTTGGATGGGGCAGGGGTCCCCAGGGGGCAGTCAGGAATAAGAGGAGGGGTTGGATGGGGTGGTGGGGGGCAGTCGGGATGGGGGGTCTGGGGGCGTTCAGGGGACAGGGAGCAGGGGGTGCTGGATGGGGCAGGAGTCCTGGGGGCTGTCAGGGGGTGAGAAGTAGGGGGGGTCGGATAGGGGTTGGGGGCCTGCCTGGCTGTTTGGGGAGGCACAGCCTCCCATAACTGGCCCTCCATACAATTTTGGAAATCCAATGTGGCCCTCAGGCCAAAACTTTTGCCCGCCCCTGCCATAGACCCTTTATGAACATGCACTCTGTTATTCTATGATGTGCTCTGCAGTACTTCTCAGTTCCATACTTGTGAGCAAGCAGGGTATTGACAGCGAGAAGACTTGATCTTGGAGAGCAAGCGATTCCTAAATTTCAGTATCCTGCCTGTCATCATTTATAGAGCAGTCAGGAAGAGCTTGTGCCCATAAGCCATAGCACAACAGTATCTCTTTAAGTGGCTCTCTATTTTTAATGCTACTTCTTACACTTTGTGTGTGTGTGTGTTATGGTGGGCCAATTGTATTATTTCCAATTCAATTTCTGATTTCTTTTTAGAAATCTGTTTCTATTCTAGGAAAACTGTTTAGTGTTGTATCATAAAGTTTGGTATAGAAGCCAGAAAGTCCTGCATCTTCTAATTTAGATTCAGCCTTGAAAATGTCATTTAACTTCTCTGAACCTCAGTTTTCCAATCTTTAAATATGGAAGAAAATACCCATACTAAACAGGGGTGGGGTAAGAATTAATTAGCGAATGTTTGCACTGTACTTTGAAAATGAAAAGCATAGGCAAATATCATTATATTGTGTCAGATCATTTCTTTTAATATAATTTGTTTCAGTTAATGACAGTTTAATATTCCTGTTTCCATTTTCATTAGTAATATCTGCAAAGGCTGATAGAAATTTGTATTGTAATAAAATGGTAAGCTTTTTCAGACAGATACATTGTCTATTGCACCTAGAATGCCACTGAAGCTATGTATATATAAATATAATTTTCAATTTTTCTGTGGACACTGGTTATGAAGTTCAGGACTTATTAAATCCTGCTTTCCAATGTAATGGGTTAATTGACATAACCATAATTTGAGTTAAAATCATTTAAAAACATCAGAAGACTTGTGATAGGGAAAAACTCAAATTGCTACTGGTCTTTATGAAGAAATAGAAATCTTGGACTGTGTGATTCTGGTTAATGGTTCTGGATTTAATGGACAGATTGAATAAACCATCAGACAATTAATAGAGTAATCAATAGCACAGTTCAGCCTTGAAAGAAAAATAGATTTGTTAGCCTTTGCAGTACAGCATATATTCAGTCAATGTTATAGCCAACTCACACTTCCAAGAAAACTATAAAGATGTACAGCTTCCTAAATATGGATGAATATAAATTGCAGCTACATAGTATAATATGTAAATTGATACTTAACGATATTTTACTATCTAGATATCAAGTTATAGCATGGAGATCTTTAAGAATTCAGGAGAGAATTTAGTTGTCTCAAAAATACTGTAGCTGTAAGATACGATATAAACAGCAAGATAAGCGTCTATCGGAAAATAATACTAAGTAGGAATCTCTGATGATCGATAAGTAAATTTGGACTCAAAGATTTAAGCAATCATTTCTAATGATTATCTCCCTGCAAGTCCCTCTCCCAAACAGCCATTGACACTGCTACAATGTTTTGGGAGACTTCAGCCAAGGGCTTGGTCTTCCATTCTTTTTTCAAAGGATTACTGGGGACACTGTCAATTTGCAGCTGCTTTTATCTTGTTTCTGGTGATAAGTATCTGAATATTAAGCTTAGGTTAGTGACAGATGGTTAACAATTGACAAGATATGGTAGAGGATAGATGATTAGTGGATTCCTTGCACTCTTTCCTCAAGTCAGGTTTCATCATTATTCACTGTGGTATGCGGAACAGCATCTGCACTCCTCCAGGCTGTTTTGGGAGGTCTACCTTCCCTCTCTGGTTACCAACGTATATACAGTATTGAGTTCTAGCTTCTTCAGGAATCAGCCAACAAACTCCTTCTCTATTATTTATAACTTCCCTTTAACTCAGGAGCTCCTCTCCAATAAGTTTGCTATATCCCTCTGTCACTGAAATAGTAGAATATCAGTTTCTAGGGTTCCCTAGACGGAAACTATAGAAAATCCTTAATGATCTCTATAAATCACAGGTGTAAACTCATTAGTTGCAACTGCAGGAATCTTAGCACTAGCTGAGCCTTTATGGTGCAGAGACAGGACTTAAGGGTCATGTTTTCCGAGCAACCTCCCCCTTTCATTATCATCATCATCACCAGCCCTGATGATGGCTGAAGTTCTGGATAGTATGAGCTGTTTATGTGGATTGGAGACTGACTGTTGCATGAAAAAGGAGGCAATTGAGTAGGGACACCTTCTCAGCTCTGAACAGTACTGACATCAGATGTGTTGAACATCTGGATTCAGTCCCACTGATACCTACAGTATTGGTAAGAATAGGCAACCATGCAACTTTACATGATATCTTCTTCAATAGCCTCTGTGATACTCACATCAGCTCCTTTCCTATGAAGTGCAGCTGCTAAGAACATCTGCTTTTCCTATCATTCTCTCAGTTATCCCCTTCTTTTAATCCTTCCACTAGCTTTTCTGCTGAACCACATCAAATTGATTCTTTTCTTCACCTTTAAGACCTTCAACTGTTCTGCCCATCCCTGCTTATCAGCTAGATTTACCAGATGTCCCAATTTTATAAGCACAATCCCAATATTAGGGGCTTTGTCTTATATAGGTGCCTATTAGCCCTCTACCCCTTGTCCTGATTTTTCATACTTACTATCTGGTCACCCTATTACCAGCTTATGGGTTACTGTGTCACCCTCACATTCTGTTAACAGTACTAGCCTTGGTCAACTACTTAATCCGTTTCTCCTGCAAGAATCTTCACACTTCCTTCCACACTGCCACTTGAATAGAAAATGTGCTGTCTAAACTATTCCTCTATGGTCACTGCCATCTCTTCCTTCAAATCCTTTCTTGAGACTCATTTCAACTGTGACGTCTGCAGGAAATGTATTAATGGCAATGTAGAGGGCTAATAGAGATTAGATAAATCTCAGCAATTACTATATACATATGCATTGTTGTTATTATTACCTTTGTCCTCTTTCTCTCTGTTGTTTGATATACTTTCTTGTTACATGTTGTCTTAAATTAGATAGCAACTGCTACAGGTCATGGACCATGTTGTCTTTTCCATTTAGTCACTGCTAGCACAATGGCTTCTCACTGGTTTCCTAGGCACAAAGACTGCATAAACAAAAACTATAAGTATCCAATGAATTTCTTTCTAAGAGTGTATGATTCACCATTGATTGTATTTTGGAGTCATAAGCACTCATTTTTATTCAGAGTCTTTTAGCTCTTGACTTTTAATTTTACCTTTCCACTTTATCCTCTAGGAAGTCTAGGGTCACAATATCACAAATGCCAAAGCATATAGGCTATTTTGATTTCTTCTCTGCATGACTGTGACAATTAGAACTTATCCAAAATCCATTGACATTGATAAGAGACTTTTCATTGTTTTTTTCAATAGGCCTTGGTTCTGGACCTAAAATCTGGCTAAAATTCTTCATGAAATTGCTGTGAGGAAAAATATATATGTAGCACTGTGACATTCATGAATGTTTTTGAAGTATGAGCTACATTTCAACAAACTGAAACCTATTCTACAAACTAGTAATTGTTTTTTGTATTTTACCATCTCTTTTTTTATCTGCTGTGAAATTTCTATTAATTTTTGCAGTTATCTGTGTTTAAATGTAATTCTGTTGCAAGGCAAACCACACTGTTTAGGAATTTAAACTAAGGCCTTAAAGACAAAGGGAAAGCTGTTACAGAAGACAGAACTGAAACAAAAGTGAATGCGCGTGCCGTACTTACAGAACAGCAGACACTATGATAAATGACCATTTATTATATCTTCAAACACTTTGCCACACCAGCACGTACTAATCATCACTGTACTATTTTCATCATCATAGAAGTGAGCCAAATAAAACTGCAGAAGGACATTCTGACCTTAAGCATGTTTATGTAAACTAATTTTTTTGACCCACATGGCAAGTCAACGTTTGGGGCCCTAGGGATTTTCCAGTTGGGAGTAGAAACTGATGGAGTCTGGTGTTGATACAGTCTTGTTTATTTACAAGGAATATAGAAAATCCTGCTTTCTGAATGCATGAGGAACCAAGAACAAATGGAGCAGTTTCTCAGTTTACAGACCCAAGCCTCTTAAATAGCTTAAATATCCAACAGACCTAAAACTCTCTAGCTTTTCCCAGGGTCAAACTGTGTTCACCAGCTACTGGTTTTCTTTCTTTTTCCCTCTGCCTCTCTCTCTGTTTTTGTCTTTCCTCAGTTTCTGTGTGTACTCTACACACTCCCACTCCCACTCCTCAGCAAAAAAGCCCCCTCTGCCCACAAAGTCCAAACTCCATGAAAATTCACAAACTCCTTTTCTCTTGGGAGCGGGCTTCTGAATAACTCATCCTCTGAGATATGTTAATTGAAAGGTGCATTCACAATCCATCTCAAAGACGTTTGTGATTCATGCAGTGACCGATACCACTCATCATAACAATACAGTAATGAGGAGACTGGCATACTTTCCAAAGTGATTGAGTTCATGTGGTCATGCTCACCTCAATCACTTTGGCAAGTATGCCTCAAATGAGGTTGCTGTATTATACAAAAGCTCAGATCTGTGTAATCTGAAGACAATATTATGACTAGAAAAGGGGCAAGACAGTGCCAGATTTTGTGTGTCCCCTGTATCAGCTAGTGCTTGTCAAGAATAAGAAAGCTAAGCAGCCCATAAGGAATTCTGTTCCAATGATTGCTTCAGAGAAGGGCCCAATAAATCAACCTATCGAGGGTACACTTTTAAACTGGCCTAGTCTACAGTTCAAATGGCCATTAGCCCAATTGTCTCCAAGGGAGCCTATGATGTAATTCCAATTCACTGCAGAGAGGCCACAGGCACCGACTTTCCAAAGTGGTACACACACACACCCACTCCACCCCTTCCCCCATGGCTCCACCTTCGCCCCCACCTCTTCCTGCCCCTACTTCACCCCCACCCCGCCTCTTCCCCCTAGTTCTGCCACCTCCCCCGGGTGTGCCACATCCTTGCTTCTTCCTCCCTCCTGCCCCAGCATCCTGCATGCTGTGAAACAGCTGATTGTGGTGGGTTGGGAGGGAAGGGGTGGCACTGATAGGTGGAGCCCAATGTCGGGGAGGGAGAGGTGCTGATGGGGGGCTGCCAGTGGGTGCTCAGCACCCACCATTTTTTCCCTGTGGGTGCTCCAGCCCCGGAGCATCCATGGAGTCGGTGACTATGAGTGAGGCCACATCCTACACTACACAATAAGAGATGGGCAATATGCAGAGAATCTAGAAATCCAGAGACTGAGGGGGACCTGCAAAATAGGATGGACAGCAGGCAAGCCTGCAAAATCTGGCACTGCCTTGCCCCTCCTGCTTGTCCTCATATAGTCATAAAACTGTCTATGGATTACACAGATCTGAGCATTTGTATAATAGATCAACCTCACTTCCGGTCACAGTTGTAATCTGGTAGCCTAAGGATTCTCACTTAGGGGATGTCTACACTGTAATTAAACACCCATGGCTCGCCTGTGTCAACTGACTCAGGATCATGGGGCTCAGGTTATGGGTCTGTTTAATTGTGATGTAGACATTGAGGCTCAGGTTGGAGTCCAGGCTCTGGGAGGGGAGGGTCTAATCCTTGGGCAACATGGTGGCAGAGTGAGCATTATGGGACCTTTGTGCTTTACAGAGAAAGATTAAAGAAGCTCTGTCTAAAAAGTATAAAAGGAGAAGATTAAAATAAGATTTGGTCAGTTTATAAGTATCTCCAAAGAAGGAGGATTTCTGATAGCAAAGGGCTTTTTAGTCTAGTAGAGAAAGACATAATGAGTTCCATTGGGTAGAAGCTAAAATACAATATCAGACTAGAAATAAGGCACACTTTTTTTTTAAACACACAGGGAGGGCAATTAACTATTGGAACAAATTAGACTAGAGATGGTGTGATTTGCCATCAGCTGAAGCCTGTCAACTAAATCTACCAGCTTCTAAAATATATATACTATCTTAACTAGATGTTATGATCTTAATGTCAAAATCACTTGGTAAAAGGCAGAACTGTTCAATAAATATTACTGTTCTGTATCTGGGAGAAAAACAGATGATGTAGTCATATCCTATGATGATAACACTCCATTCCACTAGTATCAGGGGAAGATGTTAAACAATAGCTACTACATGTTTAAATCAGCAAGTCCAGATAGTTTTAAAAGTCATGGTTGTGTAGCTCACTGGACCATTAATGTCGATTTTCAGTAACTCTTGGGACACTTCGGAAGTTCCACCTGATGGAGGAAAACTAATGTGCCAATAATTAGAAAGGATAAATGGGATGGCTCAGGTAATTGTAGGCCTGTCAGCCTGACATTGATGCCAGGCAAGATACTGGGGTTGCTGATATAGGACTTGATTAATAAACAATCAGAGGAATATTGCCAATCAATATGGGTTTATGGAACACAGACCCAGTCAGACTAACATTTTTTATGAGATGACAAGTTTGGTTGATAGAGGTAATGATGTTAAAGTAATATACTTAGACTTCTGAAAGGTACCTACCTTGACTAGGTACCGCACAGCATCTTGATTAAAAAGGTAGAATGATATCAAATTAACATGGCACACATTAAATAGATTAGAAGCTAGCCGCTAACTGATAGGTCTCAAAATTTCACTGTAAACAGGAAATCATCACCCAAATGATTTGTTTCTAGTGGGGTCCTTCAGGCATCTGTTTTTGGCCATATGCCATTTAACACTTATCAATGAGGTGGAAGAAAATATAAAATCATTATCGATAAAGTTTGCAGATGACACATACATTGGAGGAGTGATAAATAATAAAGAGGAAAGATTACTAATACGGAGTAGGTTTATTGGATAAGCTGACTGCAAGCAAATAATATGCATTTTAATATGGCTAAATGTATACATTTAGAAACAAAAAAATGTAGCCATGCTTACAGGATGGGGGGCTCTATCCTGGGAAGCAGTGACTCTGAAAAAGATTTGGGGTCATGGTACATAATCAGCTGAACATGAGCTCACAGCGTGACACTGTGGCTACAAAGGCTAATACAATTGTTGGCTACATAAACAGGGTCATCTCAAGCAAGAATAGAGATGTGATAGATTCTCCATGGCTGGCAATTTTTAAATCAGAATTGTATGGTTTTTTTTTCCCTAAAAGACATGCTTTAGGAATTATTTTGGGGAAGTTCTATAACCTGTGTTATTGCCACAGTTGCCACTGGGATCTTATTCAGTTACCCGTGGGAGGGCAGTTGGTCCATGATATAATCTCTCTATAATCTCAGAACACATGCTAGCAATTTATGCAGTTTGCTAGAAGCTGAATCGCATGTGACCCTTTGCTTTTCTTTAATCATAACTGATCAATAGCGTTCTCAATGTATTTTACTATTTGCTACTTTATTATTAATATTAATAGTGGCAATTGCTTATGTACCATTCAGGTTATTATAATGCACTAACACAACTGATTACACTGCAGTAGCTCTTGGTTCATAGCCAAAGCTATCAAATAAAGTTCCCCATTCTATCCCTTATATTCCAGGGGCTACAACCCACAACAGTCTGTTTTGGGAAACGCTTATTTTTTTCATACCAATTAAATGTAACCATTGCAGTTGCAAAAGCACATTAATGCTAATGGGAACAAAGCATCCAGAAATATTCCATTATTTATCATATATATGTGAAACATGCAATCTTGCTTTGGGAATATCAAGGAATTACTTATACAGACTGCTGAAACTACAGTAATACCTTAGTATTGACGTATATGCTTTAGTTTCTCAGAAGACTGCAGTAATGTCTGAAGTGAAGTGTTTAATTGGATACAACATTCATCAAGCTATAAGCCCATTTATTAAATTTTAAAGGGTTTCTTTTAGAGAATCTGCTAACTGTAGTACACATACCGTTTCCAGTACAACTCCTCCACATCAATTCTTTTGCATGAAAAATATGTTTCATTTCCTGGTGCATTAAAAAAACCCTCCAAAACATAGCCTGCAGGACATGGCTGCTAACCAAGCAAAAGATTTAACAGCAAGCACACAATTCATTTAAAGTCTCTCTAGTTTTAAAGTAAATCCATAAATGCACCCTAATGTTTGTCTCTCTCTATGGGACATTTGTCAACATCTCCAATACACCACAGAATTTGGCACTCATAATTGCTATTTCTACTCAACAGTCTCAAGACTGGAATAGCTGATGTTAATAATCCCACCTTTATTTAATAACTGAATTTAAACACATTTAAAAAAAAAACCCACCCTATAACAGCTCGTGTTTGCACAAAAGAGATTCTTGACAAATTAAAAAGAATTTTTTTTCCTGGCTCCAATAAAAGGTGTATTTCATGGGACTACAATTCAGGCTAGTTGAGGGAGGAAGATTAATTAGTTTGTGTGATTACTAGACAAAAATCAAAGGGTGAGGTCCTGGATTGCAGACTAACTGCACATAGTGCAAGTCAAGGAAATACAAAGTGGGTGCAAAGGAGGTGTAAAGCTTACCTTTGCATTTCTCTCATCCTGGGGCTGCTGTATGACCATTTCCCTGAACTTGCAGGCTCTTCTAATTTTAGCTGACTTCAAACAGTTCCAAAGGGCATAACTGCCACAGATAATTGGCAGAGTGGCATACTGGGTATCAACTTTGCTCTAGCCACATCCCCTTTCCTTTTATGTCGGCAGCATTCTGAATGGGGGATGTTAGGACCCCTGTGAAAACTCATTGGCACTGGAGGATCACACTCATAGTGAGGTTATCCTCCTTAAACCAGGTCAGTGGCCAGATTGAGCCAACAGTGCAGGATCCAATGAGACATAATATATGTCCACACTGGAGCTGGAGGTGTCATTTCTCAAGTAGATATACCCATGCTAACTGTCATAATAGAATGATAGAATAATAGAAGGTTAGGTTTGGAAGAGACCTCCGGAGGTCATCTAGTGAAGTCCAACCCCTGCTCAAAGCAGGACCAACACCAACTAAATCATCCTAGCCAGGGTTTTGTTGAAGCTCATTCGATTTCTTCTGGCCCAATCCTCCCGTTTGTCTAGCTAGCATGCTAAAAACAGCAGTTTAACCACAGCTGCATGGGCAGTAGGACCCACTACTGCCCCAGCTCTGTACCAGTGGCTTCAGAGGGTATATTGTACTCAGGGCAGCTGGCCTCGCCGGCCGCCCCTGCAGTTGCAACTAACTCAATCAGAGTTAACACAGATATGTCTACCCCAGCTGGAATGACACCTCCAGTTCCAGCGTAGACATACCCTTAACTCGCCTGTGAAGAGAAGAGAGTTAGAAGGGCGTAATAGGCACAAGCCATTTCTGAAGAACAGCAGAAGCACATGCAAAGTCATTCCAGGATAGTCCTTATTCTCCCCTACATTCTTGAATGTTTTGGACTATTGCAATAGAATTTTGTATTGTGGGGTTTTTTTTTTGTTTGTTTGTTTTTTGAGGGTGAGTGGGGGCAGGTAAGAGAGGATAAAGGGGTTTCCCATAGGGTTGAAGGAATTAAATGCAATCAATGAAACACAATTTTAGTAGCAAATCCTATATAATTCCCTAGGGTCCTGATGTCATCTCTCACTGAAGTTAGGACTAGTGCTTTTGTACATAGGCTAATCCCACCACTGGCCAAGGAAACTCTTAGATTTGGAATTGTTGATTTTGAAGGAATTCTTTTGTTGGGAATCTATTCTTTTTCATCCTGTGCCCCTCCCCACTTCCCTGGCTAACATTGCAGAGGATTCAGCCCACAGGCGACAGTAATCCTGAGTGGTTCTAGAGGTTCTGCAACCAGTATGTGCCGTTCTCCCCACCCCTACAGTCACCCTTTTGGGCTTATCTGTGGTGAGAGAGCATGCACAAGTTACCACACTGTCAGTACTAACTCTCACTGGGATTTTCTGAGCGGGAGTTTAGGAGGGAACAGTAATAATTATATTTTGCACCTAGAGCTATACATGTACAAAATGATTTACAAGAATTAACGAATTCTCTCAGCATCATTGTGGATAGATTTGCAGGTAAACATAATGTGTTTTATTCCATTGTATAGACAGGGACACTGAGGGAAAGAGAAGTTAAATGACTTGCCACAGACTACTCAGCATGTCAGTGGCATATCAGGGACTGTATGCCAAGGGACTGATTTTCATAGGCATGTATAGGCATGCTTTCTTAAATCCAGGTCATGCAGGGTGGTCTGCAACCGAGTCTGAGTGAGGGTTTGTACCCCATTCTGGTAGTGTACATGATGTAGAGAATCAATGGAGCTATTGATTTACACCAGTGGAGGATCTAGCCCAATAAGTATATTTGAATATCTACTTCCTTCCTTTCTCTAATCACGTCCATATTTGTAAATATTTTTTGATGTTTTCATGTATACGTACATACAGTGGCAGCTTCAGTGAAAGTCCTGTCTCCCAGTGTAGCTGAAAGCACATCTTCCTCCCCACCACCCATCCCCACCACTACTGTATCTTCCAACTATCATCTTCCCCCTCCAAAGTGTGGAGAAGGACCTCACAGAACATTCAAAAAGGGATCATGTCACATAGCTGTTACTCACCACTTTTGCAGTCCCCCATTCATCCCCTAGGTTCTGCTACTCACTGATTGTGGAAGCGGAGGGTAGCTTTGGAGAGGAGAAGAAAAAAAAAAAGTTAGTGACATAGCTCTGGTCAAAAGACAAGTATTTCCTCTGTGTATGGCAGCACAGTAGAAACTGCCATCATTTGAGTGATGTGGACATGACCACATCTGATGCCAAAGTCAGGCATCTTAAAAGAACCCTTACCTGTCAGCAACATCAGGGCTAGCAGTAATGGCACAGCTAACAGTGTAGAAAAGCTATGGATAAAATTGAAAAATTAATTTTGAGAGATGATGTGTCATATGCAGAGCTTCCCAGTAAGTGTTTATTTGAACAAATTCCAATTCCAATGGGAATACCTCAGAGAAGGTTATTTAGCTCCTCAGGCATCCTTACAACCTCCATCCAGATCTTCCTTACTGCAATTTCAAGCACCGTATACTACATTAACCTTATACTCCCCTGATTCTTTTTATTAGATTAAAAAAGATAATTTCTTGCTCTTTCTAACCTTTTAAACTGTCATATTCTCTTCTCATATGTTTGGATCAGCAATTATTCTCATATATGCCTTGGATAACTCACTGAATCTTTTCTTCACTTCTTCCTCCCCAACCACATTCTGTCTTTCTTTTTTTCAGTGGCACATGATACTTTTAATTGCCCCAGGATAAAATGGCAGTTTTTTACTTTTGCTTTCTTGAAAACTATGCATATGAGAGCTCACATTCACCAGCTGCCTCTGTGTTTATGCTTTTAAAATAATTGTTCCAGATAATCTTTAAGACCACACCAAATATTTTTTTAACAAATTGATTTGCTCAAAGTCCCACACAGATTTCTGCTTGTATCTAGCAGATGACAAATAACGTCATCATCACCATCGATATACAAATTGGAATATATTTTCCAAATGTTATAAATGCTTTATTTTGAAAATTACATATTCCACATATTGAGCACAATTCAGGGAAGCACTTACACATGTGATTGACTTGAAATCCCATTAACTTCAATAGCACTTAAACCCTTGCTTAAAGATAAGCACATGCTTAAGTGCCCTTCATGTATAGGCATGCTTTCTTAAATCCAGGCCATGCAGGGTGGTCTGCAACCAAGTCTGAGTGAGGGTTTGTACCCCATTCTGGTAGTGTACATGATGTAGAGAATCAGTGGAGCTATTGATTTACACCAGTGGAGGATCTAGCCCAATAAGTATATTTGAATATCTACTTCCTTCCTTTCTCTAATCACGTCCATATTTGTAAATATTTTTTGATGTTTTCATGTATACGTACATACAGTGGCAGCAATCTTTACTTTAAAGTAACTTATAATTATGTTCCAAATCAGCCCCATTGTTCTAGAGTTTGAATGAGCCCATAGTAAGATATATTTCCTGCCCTGAGAAGCTCATAGTCTAAGAAAAAAAAAAGTGCAATGACAATGTTACAGTTAAATATATCTTATTTAAAATATATTTAACTGGATTTTAATATCTCTATATGTGATCTTATTGACATGAACTGTGACTTTATAGATCATTGTTGCAATGAAGGTAGGTCCTATAGTTGCACCAAGTCTTGTACAAAGGAGGTCAGGTAAGTAGCCTATGGAAAGGTTGTAATTTGCTATTTATGATTATGCTGTCTGTATGTGTGTATCATTTTTGTATTTGAAGTTATGAATATTGGCCATGTACTTGTATCTCAGTGTGTTTGATTCTAAGTAGCATCAGTGAAGCATTTGGTCAGCTTCCTGAGAGAGGACTATTCTGACTAAGTGCCCAATCAAGAAACACTTAGTTGACAATGGACTTTGGGAGATGTTCAAACTAACAAGTAAACAATAGCATGGGCCTGTGAAAAGCTGAATCTTTCATGGATGTGTGACTTGCCCCGGTGGTTACAAACTCCATCTTGTTGCTGTGATTTTGCACAGAAGAACAAAGGGGTTTCTGCCCACAAGAGAGAGAATATAAAAGACCCTGGAAGCCTCTCCATTTTGTCTTCATCTTGCTCAAGAGATGGCCTCCCCACCCCAAAGAGATGCCTGAAAGAAACTGGAACAAAGGACTGTAACTACGAGGTGTAAGTGATTGCTGGACTCAGGCCATAAACCACAATGTTGGTCTGAAAAGGATTGGGCCCAGACTAGAAAGGAGTATAGTCTGTGAAAGAAGCTTATTGGAACATCTCTGAGGGTGAGATTTACCTTTATTCAATTTCCGACTGTATTAGTCTTCGACTTGTGTGATTTGTTTTATTTTGCTTGATAACTTACTTTGTTCTGTCTGTTACTACTTGGAACCACTTAAATCCTACCTTTATACTTAATAAAATCACTTTTGCTTATTAATTAACCCAGAGTAAGTAACTAATACCAGGGGGAGCAAAGAGCTGTGCATATCTCGCTATTGGTGTTATAGAGGGAAGATAATTTATGAGTTTACCCTGTATAAGCTTTATACAGAGTAAAACAGATTCATTTGGGGTTTAGGCTCTCAAAAAGACTGAATACTGGGTGCTGGGAAAGTCCCTGTTAAGTGAGAAACCCCTGGGTTAAGTGAATCTTAGTTTCTGTGAACTGCAGGGGTGCGTGGCCCAACCTCTTGGTCTGTGCTGTAGCCGACTGGCGCGTCTAGCTTAGCAAGATGGGAGTGTAGGGAAGCCATCTATGGCAGGGGGGTTGTTCTCAGTGGTATCCCAGCACACTCCCAGTCTTGAGGGAGTTTTGGTGACCAAACCTGTCACAATATAAATTAATATCAATTATCCCTGACTGTCCCTCAACCCAAATATTTTCTTTGTTAATATCTATAAGGATCTTCAAGCAAACCAGTCCTGGGACTCAAACAGTTACATCACAGAACTTCTATAAAATTGTTTCATTAATATTAACCCTCTATTGGCTCATTTGTATAGTAAGTTCTTGATGGTGAAGGACTAGATCCACAAGGGGATTTTAGGCACCTACCTGCTATTTTAGGCACCTAAATCCAACATTTAGGAGTAATTCAGATCCTCAAAACCTCTGCTCACCTCCCATCTAACTCTGTAGGCCCCTAGATTCCCTCTCCTTAAAAGTTTCTGCCAGCAAAGAACCTGTGTTGATAGGTGTGTGCACAGCTAAGTTCTGACACTTGTGTCAATCTCCTCAGCACCTGAGTCCCAAGAGGATCTTGAAAAAAGGCATCCCCCTGCCTATCTCACCTATATGACCAGATCCAGTAGCTGTTTTCAGTCTACCCAATGGATCAGGCCCACACAAACAGAAAGAAGAAGAGATGATGCCTTTCCCCCATCTCAATAGTTAGAGCAGTGACTGGCAATGATTCAGGTTCAAATCCCCACTGGGCTGTAGGGTTAATCTCTCTCTGCCCCAATGAATATTTCATTATTTATAGTATAGAAAATGCAACAGCTTAAACAGGAGAGATAATACCATCCCATAATACCACAAGCCTGGTGGTTAGGGCACTCACCTGGAATGTGGGGGGTTTGAGGTCAACTCCTTCCTCCAATCTAGACATAGCGGGAACTTGAAAGCAGGTCTCCCACATCCATGGTGGATGCCCTAACAATTGGGCTACTGTCTATAGTGTGTGTGTGGGGAGGATTCTCTGTTCTATCCCAGGAAAGAGATGTCCTGGCTCAGGTGCCTCATTCCAGGAGGTTTATAATGGTTAATCCTGAGTGGAGAGAGGCACCTACATCTGGCCTGGAGTTAAGGGGTGGAGAGGGGCCCTCTCTCTGCACTTCCTACTTTCAAGTTTACGTGGCTCCCCACTCAACTTGCTATCTTCTTTGAATCCCTTTCTTAGGTGCCTAATTCTCCCCATTCAATGCATGGGTAGCCTGGGCACCTAACTTGGGGCTGTGAATTCCTCTGGGCAGTAGGGTATGTAGGAGTTAGATATTGCAATGTTGAGCCTTGCAATGTCTAAATCCCCTCCATGGATCTTGTGCAACATTACTTCTCCTTTTTATGACAGAGACATGCATAACTGTGCTTGATGAGACAGAGTTACAGAACATGCTATAGACCAATATCTTTGTTCTTTAAATAAGGACATTAAAAAGAATTAGCTAATGTTCTTCCAAGGAGTATTGAAAACACACCACAGAAGAATCCTGAATGTGCCTGGATAAATAACATACAGGAAATTAGTACTATGAACCTCCCCCTTCTCTTTTAGTATTTTGACGGGATATCTTTCACTGCATCCCTTTAATGAGTATCCTGATTTGGTATCAGTCACTGTCCACATGTCTACATCAAGGTAAAGCAGTGGAAAAATCAGGCCCATTATGTTTTGTTAAGCATGTTATGGAAAATAATTTGATATTATTATTTTAAAGATTTTTTTTTAAACTCCATGACATTATTAGTACTCTGAACTTCTTTCTACAAGAAATGAAGTGTACAGAGAACGTTAAATCCCCACTGTCTTGTTTTTTAAAGAGTGGTCTTGATTTTTTTTATGCTGTATGATTTCTTCTATAATTAGAACTTTAGAAAAGCTATTTAATATGTAGATTTCTCTTCGGATGTCATGAAAACCAAACTGTTCTAATGTGTAAACAAGAGACTGAAATAAACTGTATGTCTATGCAGCTATATCTGACAAGGTTTCATTGCAGTAAGACTCTAAA
Organism: Lepidochelys kempii; assembly: GCF_965140285.1. Lineage (NCBI taxonomy): Eukaryota > Metazoa > Chordata > Testudines > Cheloniidae > Lepidochelys > Lepidochelys kempii. The sequence goes on from NC_136380.1 coordinate 89,315,579, forward strand.
TGTTATCTTCTGCTGAATATATTATTTTAAGAAAAATTTCTTCTGGATAGAACTGACAATGTTATTAACTCATTAAAGGCTTTTTATAATATATAACTTTATGAATAGTACTTCCTTTTAAAATGGTAATATTTTCAGATAAGTTTTTAAAATACATTTAATAACTAGTAATTAATAAAATTTGCTTCATTTCCTAGTTATAAAATGCTATACAATTACATTTAAAAAGTACTTTAGTACTTCACATAAATTTAATCTTGAAAATGAATAATTCCATCAAAAACAATATTAGGGAACATTAAGGTTTTTCATTTAAGCTCTTACAACATAGGAAATGCTGACATTAAGACTACTCTTGCAAGCTTAAGTCTGACTCCTTGTACACATGATTCCCAAAAGTCTTTACTTGCATGATGATCACATACTATTTCTCAGTTTAAACAGTATACCATCATATTACATACAATGCCCTCCCCCCAAAATACAATAAAATAAAAATGTCTGTAAAGTCAAGCACTCAACAATTAGGAAATGTCATAATTAGGGTTTCCTGGACAATCGTAACATAGCCCCCTAGTGCATATATATTATGGTAATTGATATTAATTACATGATCACATACTATTTGTTACCACAGGATCCCTGCCTCATTCAGTTCACTAGATAGATGGTGCCCAGAGGATGAATTATGGTTTGTACTGAATTAACACATTAATGTGGTCAGTAGTACGGTTGTCTCATTTGGGTCCTGATCCATCAAAACACTTATGCGCATGTTTAACTTAAAGCACTGAGTAGTCCCAGGAAGTCATTGGGAATGCTCATATGCTAAAAATTTAGCACATGCATGAGTGCTTTGCTGGATCAGTTGTTGCAGAATTTGAAAGTATACTGAATAAGGCAGGTCTAACTCTGCTCTCCCAGTGATGTCAATGGTAAAGGTCCCACTGACTTCACTAGAACCAGAGTTAGGCTAAGGTTGAGTGTTATTGAAAATCCCACTCTTTAATAGACATGAAACTATCTAGCTGTATGCACAGCTATTCTGTGTAATTATGTTTCCTTCACTGTATCTTTCCTCCTCTCTTTTTCATCCTCATTGTTTGTTACACCCACTTGTTGCATTTCATCTTAAATTAGATTGTATGTTCATCAGGGCAGGGACTGCTGTTTACTGCTTTTTCATACAGTAGATAGTACTATGGGGCCCCAATCCTTATGATCTGGATCCTCTGAGCACAAGTGTAATACAAATAATGAGATGTCTTAATAATAACTTGTCCCCTAATTTCCAACAACCCCCCACAAACAAAAGCAAATCTTCTGGTTTTGTTATATGTGTTAATGTAGTCTGATAAAGTTCGTAAATGTTTTCATGAAGTTTTTGAGCTAAATTTTATTTGTGTCAAAATCATGTAACATTTTTTCCCCTACCACATCTGTGCTTTTCCAAGCACTCAGTTCAGCTGCCTCAGCCAAGTGTTAGACAGAGAATTTGCTCCTAAATGGATACATTCTGAAAATTTGTACATTTCTGATTTGTGATAATATTAATGTTAGTGGCACCGTATATTAATCAAGCGCATAAAGCCTATTAGTATTAATTGGCATAATGTGGCTAATGTTCCACAAATCAGCCTTTGGATATTCATATGCAGTTACTAGGAATCAACAGCAATTAACTGTACCATTAAATCAGAAAGAAATAACACTGGACCTCAAATGTTGCTGTAAATCATCCGGCAAAGAAGAATTGTGGTGTTGTTGGTTTTTTTAATGTTTTTTTCCCTCTTCCTTGGCCTGCTGTTTCACTCTTTTGCACCATGTGCTATCATTTATACCAAGGAAGGAAGTGAAAAGTGGGTGTAAAAATGGTACTAAAGCAGAAAATACTTAGTGTGCACAGGAGGAAATGAGTATGCAAAGTGCAAGGAAGTGTGGAATCAAGCCCTCTGTATTTAATTGAGCTTTTAGAAATAAGTAAGAAGTCATTCATTACATACACATTAAGAAGTTAAACCTTTCCTTGTAACTAAAAATGACTAATATAATTTTAAAGCATTGTGTTTCTCTCTTAAACCAACAGTCATTAAAATGCCTCATTATTCTGAAAGAGCAAATTATGTGTTCGGGGGTGGGGAGGGGTTAGTAAAAAAAAATAGAAATATGGTAAATACCAAAAAACTCATTCCTTACTTGATAAATTAAGTAACAAACTGTGCTTTTATAGATACAATGAAATTTGGATGCAAGGTAAAGATTTAGTGTGTGTATTCTGGGTGATGTTCATGGCTTGTGATAGACAGGAGGTCAGACTAGGGTCATGTCTACACTACAAAATTATGTCAATGTAATTTACATCAGCATACAGCCATCACAGTTATTAAATCACTTGGGTGGGTGCACACGTGGCTCCTTATGTTGGTGGTATGTATCCTCACTGGGAACACTTGTATCAGTTGTATTGTCAGTATGGGGCATTGTGGGATGGCTCCTAAAGGCCAGTAACAGTCAATGTAAGCAACACGGTGTCTACACTGACACTGCGTTGACCTTATGACATTGACCACGACTCTATGCCGCGCAGGGAAGTGGTATTACTAAATCAGCATAAAGAGGCAATTACATCGGCAGGAGCCAAATTTAAGTGAAGACACTTTCACAGCTCGGTTGAAACAAGGCAGGCTATGTTGACCTAACCATCTAGTGTAGATCAGGCCTAGATGATCTGGTGGTCCCTTCTGCTTTTAAACTCTGACTCTAAGACAACTTAGAAATATGAGCCCATGGTGCTGTATGTATAGGAAGAAGTGGCCATAGTTACAAAATTTATTATGGACATGAGAAACATCTTTTTTTTTTTCCTTAATTTAAGGGACTGATCATATATGGGCCTCAGTCTTTCAAGGGAGGGATGGAGGGATAGCTCAGTGGTTTGAGCATTGGCTTGCTAAACCCAGGGTTGTGAGTTCAGTCCTTGAGGGGGCCATTTAGGGATCTGGGGTAAAAATTGGGGACTGGTCCTCCTTTAAGCAGGGGGGTTGGACTTGATGACCTCCTGAGGTCCCTTCTAATCCTGACATTTAATGATTCTATGACTCTTAATCACACTGATTAAACCACATAGAGATAACAGCAATTTTCGAGAAACTATTGTGCTGCATGTGGCTCTGGAGCCACAGGTTCACTTCACTTAATCCACTCAGAAGTTTTCTGTTTAGGCAAATGCACGGCTTGGAAAACCCATAATCTATGTGTGTCCAGCAAGTGATTTGAATTGTAAACTATTTCATGGAGTCCCAAAAATATTTACCTGTGTTCTTATATAACTCCCATCCTTACACTATGTGGGCATATGCATACAGACAAGGACTTAATTATTTTAATTGAGCTTCTTGCATATATGGTAGTATTTGTTATGAGTAAGGGTAGCAGAATCTGGCCTACCATCTTTAGTTTTCCCATCTGAGACCTGTAATCAAATGCTTTAGCTAAAAATAAAAGAAACAAAATTCCCTTTAAACGAGAAAGGCTAAAAAGAAAATAGGACTCATTGGAGTTTGACAGCAGTGACCAATAATCAATAGCTTAAGTAAAGGCGATTTTCAATTTTGGGACCATATCACCATTCTTATCCTAGCATTGGTCCAGCTGGTTGCTCATAAATTCCCAAAGCGGAAATTAATCTGAGTTAATCTTCAGTTGTAAGGTGATATTTAGATTGTTTTTTAGAGCAACTGACTAAGAAACATTGGTTCTGTAAACGCTTCTGTGAAGCTCAGGAAATAAGTTTCTATATACTGGCCTCCCCTATATCAATACATTCTATTCATCAAAATAACATGTATTGTCTCATGGTACATCTCTTTCCATTGCTACATAGCTTGGAACACCATACTTTGGCTTCCCTGATCTTCCACAGTTCCTCATTGTTCCCATGCTTTTGTCTGGAAGGGTTCTGCCTGAAGGAGAGTAGTTGTGGTGGTAGAGTTCAGTCTGATACATCTCAGTGATATGTGCTCCACATCAAACTTCATTAGATTTGGCATACCTCCTTAGAAAGGTATCTAATCCCCATTCTACAAGAGTTGCAAGGGGAAGAGTGGATCACGCTGAGTATGAACGAGTACATTGTTTTTCACTGCTTTTATAATACTCAGGTTGCACTGGGCACTCACATAGTCCTCTGATAGAAGCACATACAGTCCAAATTAGTATCTACAAAGTGCTTCATAGTCATTGATTGGTTCTCACTGCATTCCTCTGTGATCGTAAGCATTATCCATATTTCAGATATGGAGAAAATGAACCCCAGGACAAATTCAGTCATAGCATTTGTAGGCACGACTTCCATTGACTTATGGGGGATTGTTCCTGCTTATGTCACTGCTGAAGTTGTTCCACAAAAAGACTAAGTGATTTTCCCTTGGTGAATCAACAAGACAAAAAGAAAAGGAGTACTCGTGGCATCTTAGAGACTAACAAGTTTATTTGAACTCAAATAAATTTTAGTCTCTAAGGTGCCACAAGTACTCCTTTTCTTTTTGCGAATACAGACTAACACGGCTGTTAGTCTGAAAGCTGTCATTCAACAAGACAAAGGTTATTTAGGAACCAAAGTATCATTTCTTTTCACTGTAACATACGATCTATCTAGTGATTTAGACACCCAGAGCCAGATTTACAAAAGGTATTTAAGCACCTAAAGGGGGATTTTCAAAAGTGTATGCATACACAACTCCAATGGGAGTTAAAGTTGAGGTGCCTAAATACCTTTAAAAATCTGACTTTTAGGCACTTTTGAAAACTTTACACAGCATCAATGATTAGAACTCTTTGTAACTCAGTTCTCGATCCCATTCTTAATCTACTTGACAGCATTGTCTCTTATGTGCATTGATTTTTCCAGAAAATACAGGAACATATTCTAATATGGTCGATGTTATAATTTCAAATATGGTTATGTAAATAAGTGCCATACAAGGCTAAATTTTAAACAAAGCCATATGTATCCTTTTCTTTTGACCTTCAAGCCAAGATTCCTTAGATGTCTGCATGTGTCCTGATGTGTCTATTGGAGTGAAAGGGGGAGAAAGAACATTATCCCACATTGTGCTATGGTTTTGGTCGTATGCTCATGTTAATCACTTTATACCGAACATAGGTAGAGTTTTTGATGTAAAGCATGTGTATACCTCACATTAGAACTGAGTCATCAAGATAATAACCAGCTAGCTCACAGCTATCTCTGAACAGACAGTGTTGGTATTGGCAAAAGTTTTGCGAAGTCCCACTGACAGTGTGATATGTTTGGGCATGCTGGAGAGATTTTAAAGGAATAGCCCTAAGAGAAAGGAAAGACTGACATATTAGAACAGTAATAAAATAAAACTTTATTTCAGAATAAATATAAAAGATCCAAGATGTGGATTTATGTGATGCTTGTCCTTGGAACTTATTAAAAAGGAACTTATAGTTAATGATGTCAACAGTGATTCAAAACAGCCACAAGGAAGCTAAAACATTCTAAAAAACTTCTAACATCTCAGTACTGTGCCTACAGTAACAGTCACTAATGTAGAGCCTGTTCCTGCAAGATTGAGGTTCTCCTGCAAAGTGCAGTTGAGAGCTCTCAATTCCCACTGAAGTTACAGGACTAAGCCCACAATTCCTTGGATCTCGCTAATTATATATGGTCTTTTGCATACATGTGGTACCTGCATTGGAAATAAAGTCATTCATAAAATTACTTGCTCGTAAGGGAATTAAGAAAAAAGAAAAGTTAAGTTGACCAGAAACAGCAGGAGCATCATGACACCAGGCAAAGACGATTTAGCGATGCAGAGCTTGGTTTTTCAGCAAAATAATCTGTATCTTTTAAATATGTATGAAGTTTTAAGCAGACAATTTTCTATAACTTATCTCCCTACTGCATGCTATCATTACATCTTCCTGGATAAAGAGATCAGCATGAATTATGGAGATTCTTGATTATGTTATCAAGCACTCTTGTACCTGATAATACTGCTTGATTCTTTGCTCTTTGGAAGTAATGCCATGCAGAATTTTCCCAACCAAACTTGTAATTTGTTAAAGGAATAAATACAAATGCTGCTTTATAAAATAAAAATGCTTATTCTAATTAAAAAACTATGGTTGCCATATGTTGAAAATCAAGAATATTTCATTGCACTTACTACAAATCACTTTCATAAAGTTAAAGTTACTAGTATGTAACACTTCGGACCATAATCAAGATACTTATAATGGTCTAAACATTCAAAAGCCATTAGTCATTTTTACTGCTATCAACAAACACTATTGTACACCATTTCAATTGCATATAGAACATTTAACCTGTACCTCTGTAATAGCTTGCAGAAGCAAACTTTGTTTCTGAAGCTATGCTGTTTGGAACAAAATTGCTTCAAACACACTTGTCTACGCACACAGTGAAAAGACAGCACAAAGGATTGGAATGACTGTTAAATTACAGTATTTGCATGTCTAATGGTTATCAGATTTTGTCTTGAGGAGAAATAAACCAAATAACAAAAAACTCTAGCTGTTTCTACCAAATCTCTTGCAATGGTGCTAAAATTATAAAGGCATTTGCTGCCCATTTCCACATTTCCTTCAACTGTTGGTTGTCAAAGCCAATTCTTTAGTATACTGGGTTACAATCATGTTGCTAACTGATAGTTCACTGAAAATGCATATATATTGTAAAATGGTCTTTTCTTTTTATTTTTATGTTGGCATAGTGTGCTGTTCAGAATGATAATATATTTGCCTCGGTTGTATTCTAAAGCAATTAATTCCTTATTTTTTTGTAGCTGACATTGTCTTTGAAGTAGCGATATATCTTAGCAGCACATAAGAGTGTCCTGCTGGGGGAAAAAGTAAGTTTTTTGACATTTTAGACCACCCTAGAACGTCTTCAGACTTCTTTCTAAAAGACACTTTGATTTCAGAGTCCTACAAAAGCTTTATTGACCAAAGAAAGGTTTGTGGGTCTCAGATCCCAGTTTTTCCAATTCCTTCCTTCAGACACATTTATTTTCTGACTTCCACAATACATGAGATAATAATAGCCAATAATATATATGAATAATAAAAATCTTGTAATTGAACCACATTAAACTGACATGCCAGACTGAGTATCCATCATCTCTTATTGCTGTAACCTTCATACTCCATCTCCCAACTATCTTCCCACTGTAAGTTATTCCCCTTTTTACAGTATTTTGTTTAGCATTAGACTAAGCTGTCTGAGATGGGACCATGCCTTTATGTTTTGCAAAGCATCAAATATTTTTTGTTATTTTGGGGGACATCGTGGCTGAGTATATTTAATTCTATATTCTTCATTTTATAATTGTTTAGAGAAGAGAAACAGACTACACAGATCTGTATTTTATATTTGTTTCCATATAGAGGAGATATGAAGAGGAATTCTATACTAATTTGTTGTTTATCATTATGAGCTCACTGTAGCCAACAAGTGGAAACAGCCCAACAAAAACAGCTGAAGTAGTATTAAATAATCATCATTTTAATTTCTAGTGATGAACAGGTAAGCTTCTTTAAAGTGTTATGGTCAGGAAAGTGTCTGTGATGGGTTAATATCAGGGCTGTACAAAAACTCTACATTTCATGTCAAAATGGGTTATGTGAATCTAAAACTACAGGCTGTATTCACATAGTGGCTTAACCATTGCAAGTTCACTTCAACCTCTGTCCCTTCACTTTCCCTTCCCCTTACTTTCCACTAACCTCCTATCCCTCTCAACAGCTGCCACTTTATCTCACTTTAGGCTCTAGAATGACCCTCATCCTTGGAATCTTCAGGACTGTACAGGGGCCTTGGCGGCCAACAGCCTCTACTTCTCTCCAGTTCCTGGTATGTCAGGGCCAAGTAACCCCTTCTCACAGGAAGTTAGGGGGTCTTGCCAGGTAGCTGATCCTCCCGTTATGTATTGATGGATTACAAGAACTATACTGGATATAGCTGACAGTCCTGGCTGATGCTAACCAACTCTTTCTTGTCACAGTTGTTACTCATTTCACATGAGAAAAAGCTGTGGATCTCAGACTGCCTGGGGGTTTGAACAAATAACTCAATTTCTTGAGTTTTATAAGGGTTGTCAAGGTTCCTTCCCCACTTTGAAGTCTAGGGTACAGATGTGGGGACGTGCATGAAAGACCCTCTAAGCTTATTCTTACCAGTTTAGATTAAAAACTTCCCCAGGGTACAGACTTTGCCTTGTCCTTGAACCCTATGCTGCCACCACCAAGAGTGTTAAACAAAGAACAGGGAAAGAGACCACTTGGAGACGTCTTACCCCCTCAAAATATCCCCCCAAGCCTTACACCCCCTTTCCTGGGGAAGGCTTGATAAAAATCCTCAATCTGCATAGGTGAACACAGACCAAACCCTTGGATCTTAAGAACAATGAAAAAGCAGTCAGGACCTTAAAAGGAGAATTTTAATCAAAGAAAAAGTAAAAGAATCACCTCTGTAAAATCAGGATGGTAAATACCTTACAGGGTAATCAGATTCAAAACAGAGAATCCCTCTAGGCAAAACCTTAAGTTACAAAAAGACACAAAAACAGGAATATACATTTCATTCAGCACAACCTACTTTACCAGGCATTTAACAAACAGAAATCTAATGCATTTCTAGCTAGATTTACTAACTTTTTACAGGAGTTCTGAAGAGCATTCCTGATCTGTTCCTGGCAAAAGCATCACTCAGACAGAGCCTTTGTTCCCCCCCAGCTTGGAAAGTAACTTGTCTCCTCATTGGTCATTTTGGTTAGGTGCCAGCAAGGTCATCTTAGCTTCTTAACCCTTTACAGGTGAAAGGGTTTTGCCTCTGTCCAGGAGGGGTTTTATAGTTCTGTATATAGAAAGGTGGTTACCCTTCCCTTTATATTTATGACAAGGACCACACTGAATTCCCATTGAAATCAATTAGTCTTTCTATTGACTTCAATTCAGAGTTGGTTCAAGTGCTATATATAGTGGTATAGTTGGTATTTACTTCTTTATTTTGATAGTAGATTTGTAAAAATACCCATCTATGTTAGGTTGTAAGTACTTTTGCCCTGCCATCAAAATAAAATCATGAACAAAAAATTTAAACCAGCAATAATTCTGCTCCTGAAAACCAGAAAATAACCAGAAAGAGAATACAAATCCAATAAACCAAATGATGTATAAGTTTCACTTGGTATTTGACATTTAATGCTTCTCTTCATAAGTGTATGTATTGTGAATAAGAGTAGAATAGAGTAGCCTAAGTCCAAGTCAACTAATTTCTCTATCAAGAAGGAAATAACACATTCCTAGTGCTTCGGACTTATTAATTATCCTTTATTTCTATTGAGGCAGTGTCTCAGGAAGCTAATGAGGGATCAGGGACTCATTGTGGCAGACTCTGTACAAACAATATAAAGATAATGTCTGCTCCAGAGGCCTCATACTCTAAAATAAAGCTTTCAGAAGCTATGAACATACTCCCAACCAAAATAATCATTTAAGCTGTTTATAAGGCATATACCTTCATTTCCAGTATTCATGTTATGTATATATTGCCTTTAGTTTATCTACATCCTGAAAAATGAGTATGAACAGTCTAAGCATCTTTGGTGAGTCTGATGGCATTTTAATAGACAGGAACCTTTTTATTCATACTGTTATTTATCTAACTGCTTTTGCACTGAAAGCTTACATGAGACATAGTCGGCATAAACATATCTGGTGGTTTCAGTATTAAGCAGGGCTTAAAGATGCCCAACAGGCATTAATTGCAAAATCTATTTGAAATAAATTGCCCAGATAGTGTTTGTACTTTGATTATAGGTGTGTGTATATATCTGAATTTTAATAAGTTAGAAATGGTTGCTAAAAGATGCATAATGAAAAATCATCAATCTGGGAAGTGTACAATGAAAAAAGGTCAATAAAATTAATGCCCTTTCATAAAGGAAACCATTTAAGAACTTTGAGGGTACAAACAGTCTGTTCATGTAAACAGAATTAATCCAGTGAAAGACTAAATAAAGTTGTGATGGGGTTGGGATTCACCACCGCTGTGCCTCCCACTGGCACATCTGGGAATTAGCTCTGTCCATTGCAGAGCACCCTCTCCCAGTAGTGTCCCATCCGTCTCTTGCCATCTGTCGGCAAAGTGGGGGACCCAGACCTGCTGTCTACTCTGGGTCCCAACCCAGGGACCCTTTGGCAGCAGCCTTCCTGCCTGCCCTTCTTCTCTCCCCTTCTCTGTTTCTCTCCCTGAGCTGTTTCCCCTTCGGCCCCTTTGCACCGGCTAGGCACTTTTTTCAGGGCCCGCAGCCTGGCAGGTACCAGGCTGAAGTTCCCTTCTGCTCCCGCTGCCTGCCCAGTACTGCACTGTCCCTGGTGCTAGTCTCCTCATGCAGGAGACAGACCTTCATGCTCTGAAGGCCTAGAAAAGACTGCCTGCCTCTAGCCTGGGTAGCCTTTATTTAGGGCCTAGCCTGGCCCTGATTGGCTGCCTCTTGCTCAGCCCTGATTGATTCCCTGCAGTTCCTCTCTGATTGGCTGCCTGTCTGTGCAGCCACTCTGGCCTGCTGTAGCCCAATCTGGCCTGGGGGTGGGGCACCATCCCTCCACAAAAGTGTTTGGAAACTAATGGTAGAAAGTTTCATTAGCATAAATTTGGATACTTCTAAAAGCTTCTAAGTAAAGAGATTAGACAGCTTCAGGAACTACAGCAAGCTATAAAAATGAATTCCAATTAAATGTTTTCAAAATAGGGATAAAGGACAAGACCCTCAGCTACCATAAATCAATATATCCGTTTATGCCAACAGAGTTACACTGCTTTATATCAGCTGAGAATGTCACCTACCAGGTGTTGAGATTGTGCCAAATTGGTTTGGCCATACTGAATGAATGGTGAGAACATGGCTTGATATGACTGACCTGGGAGCAGAATCCTTCTCTTAGCATCAGGCAGATGCCAGAGGTGAAACTGACTGCCTCCATGCTGCGTGTATGATCAATACCGATCTTTGAGTCAGCAAATATGTCCACTTGAAAGCAAACAACATATATAGAACATTCTGAGTGGAGTATGGGGTGACCAGGCATCTCGACACTGCTGAAGGACATCACAGAGGGGGCTGAAGTGAATGATTGATAAGGGAGTGAATGTGGGATAATGTTCAGTTGGTACCACTCTGCAGTCTCCTCCTAAAGTATTAAATAGGTAAAAATTAGTAGCCACATGCCCATTGGGCATGCTTTTAAGACATGTGACTCCTTTGAGGAAAAAGAGTATAAAAATCAAGCAAATTAAATTACTGTTGGGGAATTCCTTAATTGACACTTGAAGACATGGCTAGACAGAGCAGCCAAAACTCTACTCCATGGGTTCGAGTAGGACTGTGAGCCAGAGGGGTTTCCAAGCAGCCAAGGCCTTGCCTCAATGGAATCCGAGGCAGACCAGAGGGCTGAGGAGACCAGACCTGGAGAGAAGAAGTCGTTCATAGAATTTGGTAACCACCTTCTCTATTTGCCAAACAGGAACTGTGTGAGGCTAGCACAGGGCCTGTTTGTCTTGTTTGTGAAAGAGAGGCTCACTAAGAGGAATGTATAGCTTTTAATGTATCATAGAATCATAGAATATCAAGGTTGGAAGGGACCTCAGGAGGTCATCTAGTCCAACCCCCTGCTCAAAGCAGGACCAATCCCCAATTAAATTGTATCATTCTTTAATGTCTAACATAGGAGTTATGTGCTTAATGTAACCCTTTACTGTTTGTGTAATTCCTTCTCAAATAAACTGCAGTGTATGCAAGTTAATTACTGTGGACCTTTTTCACTGGTGTGACTAATCTGCTCCACTGGGAGCCATTAAATATCCTGCCAACACCAGGTGCAAATAGTGAGGTAATATCTGCCCTGTGGTTTTCCCTCTCCCTTTGAATGCATCACTCAGAAAATTCTGACTCAGACAGAACTCAGAAGGGGATCTAAAATTCTAAAGGAATTAAAAGAAGGCATAATGAAATCTAGGTCAGAGGAGAGGGACATTTAGGGCTCTGTGATCATTATATATAATTATCATTATATATAATGATCACAGAGCCCTAATTGTCCCTCTCCTCTGACCTAGATTTATATTATATATATATATGAAAACCTAGGCATGTAGACTGAGTGAGGGTATGTCAACACTAGCAACTACATGTGTGCAGGAGGCATGGTGGAAAGGTCCCAGTTGGAGATGGGAACACAGCTCTAGAAAACTTACAGTTGGTTACCTAAGGAACAGTTACTGAGAGCATTCTTTTCTCCCTTGGAAGTTTACATACTTTCAATGCTTCTCCCAACCCCCTAATCTTCCCTTTCCCATACAAATTAGAGCCATGTGGAAGAGAGATGAAGGGGAGGGAGGGTGCCTCTTGGGATAGGTAACTGAATGCAGTTGTAGAATACTTACAGTTGGTTGTCTAAGGAAAAGTTAGTTCCTGTGGTCTTGTCTCCCTTGGAAGATTACAAAGTCTGTACAGTCACTGTTACTGGTGTGTGCCCTCTCCCTGCACCAAGTCACGCTGCACAAGACAAGGGGAACAGGGGTGGGAGAAGGTTCCAGTCTCCCATTCAGAAGAAAACAGTGCACTGGCCCTTTCTAGTTGTCTGAGGCAGAGGGTTGCAGTGTTAAGATCAATCTTCAAGAAAGCTAATAAAGCTTTGCTGTGTCTCTTTCTTTGCCTGTCCATTTCACCATTGTTATTCAGTTACCATTTTTGGTAAAGCCTTTGGAGTGAGTGGGTGGGTGGGGAAGAGATCTCCTTTTGCATAAAATCTCTATATCCTAGCTCATAATATTATCATAATACTTGGCCTCTTTATCATGTAAGCATATTTCAGCACATTTCTGTTTCAACAGGCACTCCAGCTGATTCTTCAGATTCACTAGCAGTGAAAATAGGCTTACGGCTGACCAAACCCCTCCATTCAGCAATATGTGGATGGGTGATCATTAGATAAATATCTCTCTCTGGCATAGATTGCTGGATGTCCTGCACAGGATGGAAAAGCCTCTTCTCTTTTTCCATTCTGATACTTTGAAAACCTCTGTATTCTCCAAATGTTGGCCAGCCTTAAAGGAAAAAAAAAACAAAACTAGTAAATTGTCCTTGAAGGAATTACCCCCACTCCAATGAGACAGTATGAACATTTTAAATTGTTAAAAACACTAGTATTGTTTTCTTACTTATCCTTCTTCATGGGCTGCAATTTTTTTCTAAGAACCAAGAATAGTGAGGTAGTTACATTCCTGGAATGCTGAAAAGTAACTAAATTGTGGTCTTCTATTGTTATATGTGGGAGGATTTCTCAGCTTTTTTCAAAGACCAAAATTATACTTCTATCCTTCTCTTTTTGTTGGCAGGATCTTCATCTCCCAAGACAGAAACCATGTTACTAGGATGGCAGGAGCAGCATCCAGAGAAGTCAAGGGAGGTGGAGGAGGACCTGTTCAGAGGGGTGGACAGGATAAACCTGTCCATCCCTGTCCAGGAGAAGTGGAATTCCTCAGTGCACGGGAGAAGCAACACTTATGAACCCATTGCTAAAGGTGGTGACTATGCACAGGGAACGGGAGCATTCCATAATGGAGGGTGCCAAGGCTGATTCAAAGAATCATAAAATATCAGGGTTGGAAGGGACCTCCAGGAGGTCATCTAGTCTAACCCCCTGCTCAAAGTAGGACCAATCCCCAATTTTTGCCCCAGATCCCTAAATGCCCCCCTAAAAGATTGAACTCACAACCCTGGATTTAGCAGGCCAATGCTCAAACCACTGAGCTATCCCTCCCTCCCCGGGCACTTTGAGTGCAGAAGATGGGGGCCCACAAGGATTCTAAAAATTAATAGTGGCCACTCCAGGCTTGTATTAAATGTCCAAGGATACGGTTTTCACTGACCTTGGATGGGTAGATGTTGTCACCACCCAAGTGCAAAATATCCCCCTTTGAGAACCCAGGAAGTACCCTCCAGCCCCTTCACCACCCCCACCCCATCCCCCAAGGACAAGCTGAGAAAGAAAACAAAGAAAATCAGTAGTTGCCACCAGCTAATTAAACAACATGTGTACAATACTTTTAGGACACAAAAATCCAATCCTGTTCTTAAAAACGGTAAATTTTATTAAAAACAAAAAGAAAGAAAATACATCTAAAAACCCACACTATTGCTAGATTTTAAAAAGAACCACTTATAAGGATTAAGCATCAAAATAACTGTCTTGAGGTCCAGCTTAAAGGTTACAAGCAAAACAAAAGCACCTGGGGTTAGCACAGAGGAGTCCAAAAGCCTTACAGAAATAAAAGAGATAAACCTAAATGCATCTTCCTAGACATTTCCTGAACTACTTACATGTCTGGGGTTTCAAATGAGTAGTTTTGAAGTATGATTTGATGATTTTTCATACCTGGCACAAGCTTCTTACAGCATTGCTGCTTTGTGTCTCCTCTCTGGAGAGAACAACCACAGACAGACAGAAAAGGGAGGTCTTCTTTCAATTTTCTAAAGTTCTAGCCTTCCCATTGACTCTTTTGGCTGGGTGCCCACTCACTTCCTTTTTCCTAAGCATTCAGTCAGACTTTTTAACCCTTTCAGGTAAATCATGTAGAGAACAGCTACTAAAAGGGATTTTGTAGCTAACTGGCTGGCTGAGTGTCTATAAAAGGGAGCTACTCATAAGAACATAAGAATGGCCATACCAGGTCAGACCAAAGGTCCATCCTCCCCATTATCCTGTCTACCGATAGGATCCAATGCCAGGTGCCCCAGAGAGAGTGAACCTAAAAGGTAATGATCAAGTGATCTCTTTCCTGCCATCCATCTCCACCCTCTGACAAACAAAGGCTAGGGACATCATTCCTTACCCATCTGGCTAATAGCCATTAATGGACTTAACCTCCATGAATTTATCTAGTTCTCTTTAAAAACCTGTTAAAGTCCTAGCCTTCACAACCTCCTCAGGCAAGGAGTTCCACAGGTTGACTGTGCACTGTGTGAAGAACTTCCTTTTATTTGTTTTAAACCTGCTGCCCACTAATTTCTTTTGGTGGCCCCTAGTTCTTATATTATGGGAACAAGTAAATAACTTTTCCTTATTCACTTTCTCCACACCACTCATGATTTTATATACCTCTATCATATCCCCCCCTTAGTCTCCTCTTTTCCAAGCTGAAAAATCCTAGCCTCTTTAATCTCTCCTCATGTGGGACCCGTTCCAAACCCCTACTCATTTTAGTTGCCCTTCTCTGAACCTTTTCTAATGCCAGTACATCTTTTTGGAGATGAAGAGACCACATCTATATGCAATATTCAGGATGTGGGCATACCATGGATTTATATAACAGCAATAAGATATTATCCATCTTATTCTCTATACCTTTTTTAATAATTCCTAACATCCTGTTTGCTTTTTTGACTGCCGCTGAACACATCTTCAGAGAACTATCTACGTTGACTCCAAGATCTCTTTCCTGATTAGTTGTAGCTAAATTAGCCCCCATCGTATTGTATGTATAGTTGGGGTTATTTTTTCCAATGTGCATTACTTTACATTTATCCACATTAAATTTAATTTGCCATTTTGTTGCCCAATCACTTAGTTTTGTCAGATCTTTTTGAAGTTCTTCACAGTCTGCTTTTGTCTTAACTATCTTGAGCAGTTTAGTATCCTCTGCAAACTTTGCCACCTCACTGTTTACCCCTTTCTCCAGATCATTTATGAAAAAGTTGAATAGGATTGGTCCTAGGACTGTCCCTTGGGGAACACCACTAGTTACCCCTCCCCATTCTGAAAATTACCATTTTACCATAATTACCATAATAACTTACCATTTATTCCTACCCTTTGTTCCCTGTCTTTTAACCAGTTCTCAATACATGAAAAGATCTTCCCTCTTATCCCGTGACAACTTAATTTATGTAAGAGCCTTTGAAGACCTTGTCAAAGACTTTCTGGAAATTTAAGTACATTATGTCCACTTGATTTCCCCTTGTCCACATGTTTGTTGACCCCTTCAAAAAACTCTAATAGATTAGTAACACATGATTTCCTTTACAGAAACCATGTTCACTTTTGTGCAACAATTTATGTTCTTTTATGTGTCTGACAATTTTATTCTTAAATATTGTTTCAACTAATTTACCCGGCACTGACATTAGACTTACCGTTCTGTAATTGCTGGGATCACCTCTAGAGCCCTTTTTAAATATTGGCGTTACATTAGCTATCTTACAGTCATTAGGTACAGAAGCTGATTTAAAGGACAGTTTACAACCATAGTTAATAGTTCTGCAAGTTCACATTTGAGTTCTTTCAGAACTCTTGGGTGAATGCCATCTGGTCTCGGTGACTTGTTATTGTTAAGTTTATCAATTAATTCCAAAACCTCCTCTAGTGACACTTCAGTTTCTGACAATTCCTCAGATTTGTCACCTACAAATGATGGCTCAGGTTTGGGAATCTCCCTAACATCCTCTTTCATTTATCACAGAGGGACTAATCGAACTGGTGGCTGAAAGAGCGCAGCATCTGCGTGCTGCCAAGGTCCACAGCCAGGGCTTTTGCTGCCTCTGCCTCCTCCAGCTGCGCCCCAGGTGCTGTTCAGTCTGTGGATCCTTTTGCAATTACTCTACCCTTGACTACCCATGAGAAGAACACCGAGCCTGCAGGAGTCCTGGAATAGCACCATGTACTAGGCCCTGAAACCTCTCACTGGAGACGGTCCAAGTTTTCACTGAGTCTACGTCTACACTTGCAAGTGTACACAGTTACTTGCCCATGTACTGCTAGAGTGTGTATCCTGTATCCTCGCCAAGTGTCCACGTATTTTGTAGTGGACACAGGTATATGCTGGGCACAGGCTTATACCCTCATCCATACTGCTCTTTTTTGGTAAACAGTGGTAGCACAACCATTTCAGGGGTGGCATCCCAGAGACCTCTGCATCTCAGGAGACACTCTACAAATCACCTTGCTTCATGTTTCCAGAACTGTATGTCGCCTTCATGCATGTGACAATAGCAGTTTCCCATAATCTTTCCCTTCAGTCAAATTGCATTGGAGACATTGAGCAAGTCTATAATGATATAGTTCTGCTCCAGCTACTACTCACAAAATACAGTACCAGCTACTGGATGGCATCAGTCCAGAGAGATTTCAAACAGTGAAGATGGCTGACCCAAAGGGGGAATGAAAGTATACCTGGGTCCCATGGAACAGGTGTTGAATGCCAGGATTGCAACAGTATGCCCATGACTGGAAGTCTACTTCAGGTCATAGACCAGCACAGTGTGGTGGGACCTCATCGTCTTGGAAATCTGGGATGATGACCAGTGGCTGTAGAACTTTAGAATGAGGAAGCAGAACTCCAGTAAGTTGTGAGAGGAGTTTATGTCAAGGTTCCTCCCCCACTCTGAACGCTAGGGTACAGATGTGGGGACCTGCATGAAAATCTCCTAAGCTTATCTTTACCAGCTTAGGTCAAAACTTCCCCAAGGTACAAAATATTCCACCCTTTGTCCTTGGATTGGTCGCTACCACCACCAAACAAATACTGGTTACTGGGGAAAAGCTGTTTGGAAACATCTTTTCCCCCTAAATACTTCCCAAAACCTTGCACCCCACTTCCTGGACAAGGTTTGGTAAAAAGCCTCACCAATTTGCCTAGGTGACTACAGACCCAGACCCTTGGATCTTAAGAACAATGAACAATCCTCCCAACACTTGCACCCCCCTTTCCTGGGAAATGTTGGATAAAAAGCCTCACCAATTTGCATAGGTGACCACAGACCCAAACCCTTGGATCTGAGAACAATGAAAAAGCATTCAGTTTTCTTACAAGAAGACTTTTTTAATAGAAATAGAAGTAAATAGAAGTAAAAAAATCACCTCTGTAAAATCAGGATGGTAGATACCTTACAGGGTAATTAGATTCAAAACATAGAGAATCCCTCAAGGCAAAAACTTAAGTTACAAAAAAGATACACAGACAGAAATAGTTATTCTATTCAGCACAATTCTTTTGTCAGCCATTTAAATAAATCATAATCTATCACGTACCTAGCTAGATTACTTAGTAAAAGTTCTAAGACTCCATTCCTGGTCTATCCCCGGCAAAGGCAGCATAAAGACAGACCCACAGACCCTTTGTTTCTCTCCTTCCTCCCAGCTTTTGAAAGTATCTTGTCTCCTCATTGGTCATTTTGGTCAGGTGCCAGCGAGGTTACCTTTAGCTTCTTAACCCTTTACAGGTAAGAGGAGTTTTCCTCTGGCCAGGAGGGATTTTAAAGGGGTTTACCCTTCCCTTTATATTTATGACAGCTTGCATCAACCATCCAGCACCAGACCACTCAATTTCGGAAACCCATACCAGTGCAGAAGCGATCACACTTTGCAAGCTCGCAACATCTGACAGCTATTGATGGGTTGGGACTGTTGGTTGTACACGTCTACCAGGCTATCAATACTGTGATCTACCCACAGGTAGTTGTCATTATCCAATTTCCTGCAATTATAGTGGGATTTCAGAGGATGGGTTTTCCAAAGTGTGGTGGGGCTGCAGATGGAACACGCATCCCTATATTTTGCCCAACAAAAGCGGCCAGTGAATATGTGAATGGAAAAAAAAATCACTCATTCTACAAGGCTTAGTGGACCACAGATGTAGGTTCATGAACATGAATGTTGGAAACATGGGAAAGGTCCATGACACCAGAGTGTTCAAGAGATCGAGGTTGTACCACAGGGGGCAGGAATAGATCTTATTTCCCAGAAACTATGTGGTTATGTAAAGTGGTTTTATGACAACATTTATTTTGGGGGACCCTGCATACCTGCCTCTTAATTGGCTTATTAAGCCATACCTTAACATACCACAACTCGAGAAAAAGGGAATGAGTAGCAGCAGAATTATGGTGGAGTGTCCCTTTGGGTGGCTGAAAGCCCACTGACAATTCCTGTCTGGACACCAATGTGGCCATCATGGTTCAGATTATCATGACTTGCTGTGCCTTGTACAGTGTATGTGAGGCTAAAGAAGTATACTTCCACAGTGAATGAGCACAGGATAGCTCTGTTTTTCAAAGCCATACAGATCCCACCCATGTGCACACAGCTCCTGGTTCTTGACTGGAGAGGGAAATTCGTGATACTGAATGTTCATACATTGAAGAACAGCCGGAGGACAGAAGGTGACTTGGGACTGCGCTATAGGATACTATTGTGATGCAACTGTGCTGCTGGAAAAGCTCAATAAAGCATTGACACATAGTTCTGTTGTGAGATACCCAGTGGATTTCAGTCCCCTGCAGCCAACATTAATATGCTAACTGAAAGCAGAAAATAGGGATGGGCCCTCAAGGTTAACACCCTTGGCTGAGGTTTATTTCTAGGGCAAGTGATAATGCATTGTGAATGCCACCATTGACCAATGTTTTGTCATGTTAACTGAATTGGTTTGGGTTGATTTATGGGGAGCACTTAAGTTCATTAAAGTACTTTTTAAAAGTTCTATAAGGTTTTGGAAGGGACTTAACACATTCTTTCTTCATGATGTTTTCTAATACTGGTGCTCATAGTGCTTATCAGGTTCTATGCATGAGTACTCCCATCATTGCCAGTGGTAGCAGTTGGGCCATGGCGGAGGACAAGTGGTAGTAAAACCACCGTTTCATGTCAGATACCTTTATTGTAAGTTTAGTGGTTTTATTTGCCTGTATTGTCACTTACATTATTAACAGAGGAATTCTAGTACAATGTTCTTGTTTTTCATTGTGGTCTTTTAGTTAGCAACTGTTATTTCACAGATTTGTTCATGTCAGCAACCCCACTTTATTTAAAAAAAAATAGCAAATTCATGGCTAGGGGCAAGGGTTTGGGGAGGCATAGCATTGTTTGCATTTCCATGGCATGAGACTTTTAAAGAAATTACAGTCATGTGCTGTGGATCCTGGTTCCTCATCCTAAACCTCTGGGAATTATCACATTGATCATAGTCAGAAAACAATGTGCACACCCAAGTGAAGGGTAAAGGGTACACTAGCTTTTATTTACAAGCATACATTGAAAATAATTAAACAGTTTGTTACAAGGTGGGGGAGGGAACGGCTACAGAATATTTTGGGGTGGGAGGAACAAATGTGGATGTGTCCTGCATGAGGTCTGGAGACAAAACACCTGCTAGGCAGGGAGTGGATCAGGCTTAGCATTACCCTCCTGAAAGCTATGGTGGATTCCCGGACAGGGGTTTCGGATGACTAAGGAGGATGTGGTGCAAGGTGGTTAGCATGCTTCTCCCCATCAGGTAGGAGCTGGGATTCACTGCCTCAGCAGCAGCCTGGGAGGTCAGGTAAAGGAAAAGGAGGTGTTGCCTATTCCTGAACAAAAGTAGAGGACATGGCAGCAGGCAGACCCCCAAACTGTTCTGTCACTTGTTGGGCTAGGTATTGCATGAGTGTGTGATCCCATTCCTTCTGTGCATGCTCCCATTTCCTGTGGGCATGCCCCCATTCCCTGTGTTGCCTCTCCATTAGCAGGAATTTCTCATCCTGCCCAAGAATCCAATCCTCCCTTGCCTTAAGAAAGTCCATCTGCTCCTGACTCCTTCTACCTACGCCAACAGTCAGTCCTCCTGAGTCCTTCAGTGTCTTCCTTTGCTACCTCTGCAGTGCTGCTCCTGCCTTCCTGTCAGAACAAGTTCCCTGTTGGCACTGGAATGTCCTAGCAAGTCAAATACAAGGCTAACATTATGTTTCATTTCTCCTTTGAAGGATCCTAAGAAATCTCTCCATGTAATCAGAAAGAATGACGAGTACTTGTGGCACCTTAGAGACTAACACATTTATTTGAGCATAAGCTTTCATGGGCTAAAGCCTACTTCATCAGATGCATGTAGTGGAAAATACAGTAGGAAGATAGATATAGATATATATACACAGAGAACATGAAAAAATGGGAGTTGCCATACCAGCTCTAACAAGACCAATTGATTAAGGTGGGCTATTATCAGCAGGAGGGAAAACAAACAAACAAAACAACTTTTGTAGTGATAATCAGGATGGCCCATTTCAAACAGGTGACAAGAAGGTGTGAGTAACAGTAGGGGGAACATTAGCATGGGAAAATAGTTTTTAGTTAGTGTAATGAGTCATTCACTCCCAGTCTTTATTCAAGCCCAAATTAATGGTGTCCAGTTTGCAGATTAATTCCAGTTCTGCTGTTTCTCGTTGGAGTCTGTTTTTGAAGTTTTGTTGTTGAATAATTGCTACTTTTAGGTGTGTAACTGAGTGTCTAGGGAGGATGAAGTGTTCTCCAACTGGTTTATGAATGTTATAATTCTTGACGTCTGATTTGTGTCCATTTATTCTTTTGCATAGAGACTGTCTGGTTTGGCCAATATACATGCCAGAGAGGCATTGCTGGCACATGATGGCATATATCGCATTGATGGATGTGCAGGTGAACGAGCCTTTGATAGTGTGGCTGATGTGATAAGGTCCTATGATGGTGTCTCTTGAATAGTTAGGAGGACAGAGTTGGCAATTGGCTTTGTTGCAAGGATAGGTTCCTGGGTTAGTGTTTTTGTTGTGTGGTTGCTGGTCAGTATTTGCTCCAGGTTGGGAGGCTGCCTGTGAGGACTGGCCTGTCTCCCAAGATCTGTGAGAGTGAGGGATCGTCCTTCAGGATAGGTTGTAGATCCTTGATGATGCGCTGGAGAGGTTTTAGTTGGGGGCTGAAGGTGATGGCTAGTGGCATTCTGTTACTTTCTTTGTTGGGCCTGTCCTGTAGTAGGTGACTTCTGGGTACTCTTCTGGCTCTGTCAATCTGTTTCTTCACTTTCGCAGGTGAGTATTGTAGTTGTAAGAATGCTTGATAGAGATCTTGTAGGTGTTTGTCTCTGAGGGGTTGGAGCAAGTATGGCTGTATCTTAGAGCTTGGCTGTAGACAATGGATTGTGTGGTGTGGTCTGGATGAAAGGTGGAGGCATGTAGATAAGTATAGCGGTCAGTAGGTTTCCAGTATAGGGTGGTGTTTATGTGGCCATCGTTTATTAGCACTGTAGTGTCCAGGAAGTGGATCTCTTGCGTGGACTAGTCCAGGCTGAGGTTGATGGTGGGATGGAAATTGTTGAAATCATGGTGGAATTCCTCAAGGGCTTCTTTTCCATGGGTCCAGATGATGAAGATGTCATCAATGTAGAGCAAGTAGAGTAGGGGCATTAGGGGACGAGAGCTGAGGAAGCGTTGTTCTAAGTCAGCCATAAAAATGTTGGCATACTGTGGGGCCATGCGGGTACCCATAGCAGTGCTGCTGACTTGATGGTATACATTGTCCCCAAAAGTGAAATAGTTGTGGGTGAGGACAAAGTCACAAAGTTCAGCCACCAGGTTTGTTGTGACATTATCGCGGTACTATTTTTTCCAACATGCATTACTTTGCATTTGTCAACACTGAATTTTGTTGCCCAGTCATCCAGTTTTTTGAGATCCCATTATAACTCTTCACTTTCAGTTTTGCACTTAACTATCTTGAATGATTGTGTATCATCTGCAAACTTTGCCACTTCACTGATTGCTCCCTTTTCCAGATCATTAATGCATATGTTGAGCACTTTAGTATCTGATAGAACCTGATAGAACACCAGTACATATCCTTGGAGGATGCCATTGTTTACCTCTCCATTGTGAAAACTGGTCATTTACTCTACCCTTTGTTTTATATCTTTCAGCCGGTAACTGAACCAGGGGAGAACCTTCCCTATTATCCCAGCACTACTTAGTCCTTCATCCAAGAGCCTTGGATGAATGATCTTGTTAAAGAATTTTTGAAAATCCAAGTACACCATATTGACTGGATCATCCTTATCCACATGCTTGTTAAAACCTGGAAAGAATTCTAACAGATTGGTGAGGCATGACTTCCTTTTACAATAGCCGTGTTGATTCTTCCCATATGTCTGACAATTCTATTCTTTATTAGTTTCTACCAATTTCCCTGATATTGAAGTTAGGATCATGAGACTGTAATTGCCAATATCACCTCTGGAGCCATTTTTAAAAAAATCAGTGTTACATTCTCTACCTTCCAGTCACCTGATACAGAGGCTTGTTTCAGTGAGAAGTTACATACTACAGTTAGTTCTGCAACTTCATATATGAGTTCCTTCAGAACTCTTGGGTGAATACCATCTAATTCTAGTGACTTATTGTTTAATTTATCAATTTGTTCTAAAACTTGTTCTATTAACACATCTGTGTGGGATAATACTTCAGGTTTGTTGTCCAAAATGGATAGTTATGATGTGGGTATCTCCCCTACATCCTTTGCTGTGAAGACCAATGCAAAAAAATCATTTAGCTTTTCTGCAAGGTCCTGGCCTTTCTTGAGTGCTCCTTTAACACCTTGGTTGCTTAGCAGCTCTACTGACTGTTTGGCAGGCTTCCTTCTTCTAATGCACTTTAAAATATATATATATATGAGAGAAAATATATTTATATGAGAGAAAAGTTACTCAAGACATAAAACCTTTCTTGGCCTGCCTTATTATATTTATCCTTCAAGAGTTTGGGCCCCTTTATACTATCCTTTCTAGGATTTGCCTTCCAAATTTGGAGGAAGTGTTTTTTCCTGTGTCTCTTCTGTTTAGCCAGGGTGGCATTCTTTAGGTCCTCTTATTGTCTTCTCTGATTTGGGGTACACATTTAGTTTGAGGCTCTATCATGGAGTTTTAAATAGTCCCCTTGCTGTTTTCAGGCATTTAATCTTTATGATAGCTCCTTTTAATTGCCATGTAATAGGCATTCTCATTCTTGTGTATTTCCCCTTTTTAAAGTAAAATGTTACTGTGATGGATTTTATTATTATTTTTTTTGTATGTTTCCTCCTAAAAGAATGTGAAATTTACTTACATTCTTATCAATATTATCCAGTGGTTCAGCAATAGTTATCTCTTGGATCCAAATCTGTGCTCAATTTAGGACTAAATCAAGATTTTCCCTTCCCCTTATGGGTTCCAGGACTAGCTACTTCAAGAGGCACTTACTTATGGTGTTTAGAAATTTTATGTCTGCATCATGCCCTGAGAATAGTTGAACTCACCCACTATTATTTGCTTTCTGCTTTTGAAGCCTCTCTAAACTCCTTTAGGAATACTCAATCACTGTCACCATGCTGGTCAGTATATACTCTTTTTATTCAAGCATGGATTTTCTATTCATAGATTTTGCATGGTACAGTTTGTCTCTTGAAAGATTTTACCTTGTTAGACTCTATTCTTTGTTTAACATATAATGCCACTCCCCCACCAGTGCAACCAACTCTGTCAGTCCTATATATTTTATACCCTGGTTTTATGGTGTCCCATTGATTATCTTTATTCCACCAAGTTTCTGTGATACCTATTATATCAATATTCTCTGTAATGCCAGGCACTCTAATTCACCCATCTTAATATTTTGGACTTCTTCAATTTGTATATAAGCACTTGTACATTTTGTCAATATGCAGTTGCTTACCTCCATGTGTTATGGTTAAATTGACTATTTCATTTGACTATTTATCACCTGTACTTTGCCAACTTCATTCCTATCCTCTTTACTAAGATATAGTTTCCCACTTAGCAATTTCATACCTAAGGTTTGTCTCTGCTCAAACTGTGTGCTCTTTCACACCTGTTGGCTTTTCCCCAGCCCTTAATTTAAAAAAATCTTCTACAACCTTTTTAATTTTATGTGTCAGAAGTCTGGTTCCACTTTAGTGCAGATGGAAGCCATCTCTCCTGTATAGGCCACTCCTTTCCCAAAAGCAACCCCAGTTCCTAGTAAACATAAAACTCTGCTCTCTATTTCATCACCTCATCCACATATTGACACCTTGTAGTTCTGCCAGTCTTAGTGGCTCTGCCAGAAGAACTGGAGGATTTCAGAGAATTGTACCATTCCTGGACTTTATTCTCTTATCTAAGAGCCTAAACCTCTGTCCTACCTTTCTCTATGTCACTGGTACCTACTTGTACCATGACCACCAGCTCTTCCTCAGCACTTCCCATAAGTTTGTTTGGATGTTTCGTGAGATTAACAACCTTTGCACCCAGCAGGCAATTCATCATGTGGTTCTCCAGGTAATGACACACACAGCAATCTGTATTTCTAATAATTGAATACCCCATGACTATTGCCTGTCTCTTCCTATTAACTGGGGTTCCCTCCCCAACAGGTGAGTGCAAGAGGATATCATGACATCAGCTGGAAGATGGGTCCCAACTATGGGATCTTTCCTCTCTGCTCCAGCTTGATAATCTCCTGTTTTTAGACTTTCAGCCACCTTAACATCACAGATGCTGCCAAACAGAAATGGGACTGCTCTGCTATGTCCCTGAAAGTCTCATCTATGTACCTCTGTCTCTCTTTGCTCTTCCAGTTCAGTCATCCTGGCCTCAAGAGCCTATACTTTGTCTGACGACAGCAAGTTGCTTGCACCAAATCCACACATATGCCACCTGCCCGTGAGGCAGGTCATTATATATGTTGCTGTCAGGACAATAAACTGAGCAACCCCCCTCCTCATGCTGCTAGTCTGCAGCTTGCCCTTTTACTCCTTTTCCCCCCATAACCTCAGTTTAGAGTATTTTGTTAGGTGTATTGGGATTTGGTTATTCTGTAAATTACTTTTCTTGGGGAATTGATACTTTTCTACTTGTTATATCCCTCAGACACCGCTACCTGCAACTCTCATTGCAGCCAAACTCTCATTACCTTGGCAACTGCGGTCAGCTGTGCTCTCTCACTCTGTAATGGGTTCTCTCTGCTTGAGACAATACCATGGCTATACCAACATTCACAATAATCTGTCCAGTGTGACATGAATGAGTTGTCAGTGACCCTCAAGGCCAGACATCTTTGATGTGTCAGAAAATGCTGTCCAAATTCCTTCCAGCACCAAACTCAGATACACAGGTCCCACAATAGGGAGCAAGAGCTAAACCAATTAATCAACTCGTTTCTCCATTTCTTCAACCCAGTTTTTCAGAGAATAAAAGTGAGAGGAGACATAATCCAGAACTACCATCAGCAAATGTGTGAATATGTGGGACAGTACCAGCAACACAAACCAAAGTGATTCCTAGAGTGTCTCTCTGTGATGCACAAACCCATGGAATACTACACCTGAAAGGTAGCACTAATGTCACAATACAAATGTGGCAGTGTGGATGAGGGCATACATGTGTACACAGCATCATACCTGTGTCCAGCTCAGCATAGGTGCACTCTAGAGTGTGGGCATGGGGAACATGCATGAGCATGAATATGATCCAGTATTTGGGTATGTGCGCCACTGTAGATATAGGTTTCAGAGTAACAGCCGTGTTAGTCTGTATTCACAAAAAGAAAAGGAGTACTTGTGGAACCTTAGAGACTAACAAATTTAGTTGAGCGTAAGCTTTCGTGAGCTACAGCTCACTTCATCGGATGCATACTGTGGAAACTGCAGAAGACATTATATACACAGAGACCATGAAACAATACCTCCTCCCACCCCACTCTCCTGCTGGTAATAGATTATCTAAAGTGATCACTCTCCTTACAATGTGTATGATAATCAAGTTGGGCCATTTCCAGCACAAATCCAGGTTTTCTCACCCTCCACCCCCCCCCCCCCCCGGCACAAACTCACTCTCCTGCTGGTAATAGCCCATCCAAAGTGACCACTTTCCCTACAATGTGTATTATAATCAAGGTGGGCCATTTCCAGCACAAATCCAGGTTTTCTCACCCCCCAACCCCCCGCCTTTTTTCCAAAAAACACACACACAAACTCACTCTCCTGCTGGTAACAGCTTATCCAAAGTGACCACTGTCCTTACAATGTGTATGAAAATCAAGGTTGGTCATTTCCAGCACAAATCCAGGTTTTCTCACCCCACCCCACAAACTCACTCTCCTGCTGGTAACAGCTTATCCAAACTGACCACTCTCCTGACAATGTGTATGATAATCAAGGTGGGCCATTTCCAGCATAAATACAAGTTTAACCAGAATGTCGGGGGGCGAGGGGGAAACAAGGGGAAATAGACTACCTTGCATAATGACTTAGCCACTCCCAGTCTCTATTTAAGCCTAAATAATAGTATCCAATTTGCAAATGAATTCCAATTCAGCAGTTTCTCACTGGAGTCTGGATTTGAAGTTTTTTTGTTTGAAGATAGCGACCTTCATGTCTGTAATTGCGTGACCAGAGAGATGGAAGTGTTCTCCGACTGGTTTATGAATGTTATAATTCTTGACATCGGATTTGTGTCCATTTATTCTTTTACGTATGTGTTGGTGTAGAGGGCTTCTACATCCATAGTGGCCAGGATGGTGTTATCAGGAAGATCACCGATGGATTGTAGTTTCCTCAGGAAGTCAGTGGTGTCTCGAAGGTAGCTGGGAGTACTGGTAGCGTAGGTTCTGAGGAGGGAGTCTACATAGCCAGACAATCCTGCTGTCAGGGTGCCAATGCCTGAGATGATGGGGCGCCCAGGATTTCCAGGTTTATGGATCTCAGTTAGTAGATAGAATATCCCAGGTCGGGATTCCAGGGGTGTGTCTGTGCGGATTTGATCTTGTGCTTTTTCAGGAAGTTTCTTGAGCAAATGCCGTAGTTGCTTTTGGTAACTCTCAGTGGAATCATAGGGTAATGGCTTGTAGAAAGTGGTGTTGGAGAGCTGCTGAGCAGCCTCTTGTTCATATTCCGACCTATACACCAACATTCCACACAAAGATGGACTACAAACCGTCAAGAACACTATCCCTGATAATGTCACGGCTAACCTGGTGGCTGAACTTTGTGACTTTGTCCTTACCCATAACTATTTTACATTTGGGGACAATGTATACCTTCAGATCAGCGGCACTGCTATGGGTACGCTCATGGCCCCACAGTATGCCAACATTTTTATGGCTGATTTAGAACGACGCTTCTTCAGCTCTCATCCCCTAACGCCCCTACTCTACTTGCACTATATTGATGACATCTTCATCATCTGGACCCATGGAAAAAAGCACTTGAGGAATTCCACCATGATTTCAACAATTTCCATCCCACCATCAACCTCAGCCTGGTCCAGTCCACACAAGAGATCCACTTCCTGGACACTACAGTGCTAATAAACAATGGTCACATAAACACCACCCTATACCAGAAACCTACTGACCGCTATTCCTACCTACATGCCTCCAGCTTTCACCCTGACCACACCACACGATCCATCGTCTACAGCCAAGCTCTGCAATACAACCGCATTTGCTCCAACCCCTCAGACAGAGACAAACACCTACAAGATCTCCATCAAGCATTCTTACAACTACAATACCCACCTGCGGAAGTGAAGAAACAGATTGACAGAGCCAGAAGAGTTCCCAGAAGTCACCTACTACATGACAGGCCTAACAAAGAAAATAACAGAACGCCACTAGCCGTCACCTTCAGCCCCCAACTAAAACCCCTCCAACGCATTATTAAGGATCTACAGCCTATCCTGAAGGATGACCCAACACTCTCACAAATCTTGGGAGACAGGCCAGTACTTGCCTACAGACAGCCCCCCAACCTGAAGCAAATACTCACCAACAACCACATACCACACAACAGAACCACTAACTCAGGAACCGATCCTTGCAACAAAGCTCGTTGCCAACTGTGCCCACATATCTATTCAGGGGACACCATCACAGGGCCTAATAACATCAGCCACACTATCAGAGGCTCGTTCACCTGCACAGCCACCAATGTGATATATGCCATCATGTGCCAGCAATGCCCATCTGCCATGTACATTGGTCAGACTGGACAGTCTCTATGTAAAAGAATAAATGGACACAAATCAGATGTCAAGAATTATAACATTCATAAACCAGTCGGAGAACACTTCAATCGCTCTGGTCACGCAATTACAGACATGAAGGTTGCTATCTTAAAACAAAAAAACTACAAATCCAGACTCCAGTGAGAAACTGCTGAATTGGAATTCATTTGCAAATTGGATACTATTAATTTAGGCTTAAACAGAGACTGGGAGTGGCTAAGTCATTATGCAAGGTAGCCTATTTCCCCTTGTTTCCCCCACCCCCGACGTTCTGGTTAAACTTGTATTTATGCTGGAAATGGCCAACCTTGATTATCATGCACATTGTAGGGAGAGTGGTCACTTTGGATAAGCTATTACCAGCAGGAGAGTGAGTTTGTGTGTGTGGTTTTTGGAAAAAAGGCGGGGGGTTGGGGGGTGAGAAAACCTGGATTTGTGCTGGAAATGGCCCACCTTGATTATCATACACATTGTAGGGAAAGTGGTCACTTTGGATGAACTATTACCAGCAGGAGAGTGAGTTTGTGTGTGTATGGGGGTGGGGGGTGAGAAAACCTGGATTTGTGCTGGAAATGGCCCATTTTGATTATCATGCACATTGTAAGGAGAGTGATCACTTTAGATAATCTATTACCAGCAGGAGAGCGGGGTGTGAGGAGGTATTGTTTCATGGTCTCTGTGTATATAATGTCTTCTGCAGTTTCCACAGTAGGCATCCGATGAAGTGAGCTGTAGCTCACAAAAGCTTATGCTCAACTAAATTTGTTAGTCTCTAAGGTGCCACAAGTACTCCTTTTCTTTTTACTGTAGATATAGCCTAAGAGGAAAGCCATTTTCACTGACTCATAGGGTGAAATCCTGGACCCAATCAAAATAATGGCAAAACTCCCAGATTTTACCGATGGATGTTAACACCTGAAGGGACCATGATCTTCTGTTCCTATCTCCTATATGACACATTCCACTGAAGTTTACACAGTTATTCCTGCATGCAGCCCAACAACTTGTATTGCACTAGAGCACATTTTTAGAGAGATATATAATCTTCACATAAAACCACCAAGCGTTGGAGAATTTTTCACTTCCTTTGGTTATCTGTTCCAATGGTTAATGCTTTCATCCCTAAGAAAAATTCGACACAAATTTCAGTTTGAACTTTGCTGACTTCTACTTCTAGCTATTGGATCTTGTTACACCTTTGTCTTCTAGATTAAAGACTTCTCTAATCTCTGATGGTCTTCTTTCTGGATAGGTAATCACAGACTGTGATTAAGTTGCCTGCTAAACTTCTCTTTGCTAATTAAATAGGTTGGACTGCTTTATTCTCCCATGGTAAGGCATGTTTTCCAGACCGCAAATCATTCACCTATGTCTTCTCTGAGCCATCTCCAATTTTTCAACATTCTGTTCAAAGTGTGAACTCTGAACTAACACAGTATTTCTGTAGGAGTCTCATCAATGTTCTTTACAGAAATAATGTCAACTATTGCACATTGGGAGTTTGTTTCATTATCCACAATGAAACATGCCACTAAGTCCTCTTCAGATCCATGCTTTCCAGTGTCACTTTATTTTACCCTGTAAATAGAGCCTACATTGTTTGTTGCTAATGTGTGACCTTGCCTTGTGTATTAATGTGCATGTGTTTGACTCCACCCAGTTTGCCAACCATTCCAGTACACTCAATATAACTGACCTGTTCTACTTTTTATTTAATAAAGCTGGTCAGAAAAAAGGTTCTACCCTCCCCATGGAAGATTTCAGGTCTTTCATTATAAATGGGATCCATAGTGGGAGTGCTTTGCCAGCAGTATAGCAGTATCGATATACTGGCAGTCATGAAGTCTTTTTTCTTTTTTGGCCCCACTGCTCTCTTTGGAAGGCTGTTCCAGAACTATACTCGTTTGATGGTTAGAAACCTCCATCTATATTGAAGCCTAAACTGGTTGATGGCCAGTTTATATCCATTTTTTCTTGTGTCCAGGTATTTATCCCTCTGATGTATTTATAAAGAGCAATCATATCTCCCC
The DNA here is from genome assembly GCF_965140285.1 of Lepidochelys kempii. Taxonomy (NCBI): domain Eukaryota; kingdom Metazoa; phylum Chordata; order Testudines; family Cheloniidae; genus Lepidochelys; species Lepidochelys kempii. The sequence goes on from NC_136380.1 coordinate 89,346,533, forward strand.
TCAGCCTTCTTTTGCGTAGGCTAAACAAGCCAAGCTCTTTGAGTCTCCTCTCACAAGCTAGGTTTTCCATTCCTCTAATCATCCTCGTAGCCCTTCTCTGGTACCTGTTTCAGTTCAAATTAATCTTTCTTAAACATGGGAGACCAGAACTGCATACAGTATTCCAGATGAGGTCTCACCAGTGCTTTGTAGAACAGTACTAACACTTACCTAACTCTACTGGAAATACGTCGCCTGACGCATGCTTGAATTGCATTAGCCTTTTTCACGGCCACATCACATTGACAGTTCACTGTCATTCTGTGATCAACCAATACACCAAAGTCTTTCTCCTCCTCTATCTCCTCCAACTGATAAGTCTCCACATTATAGCAAACATTTTTGTTGTTAGTCCCTAAGTGCATGACCTTGCACTTTGCACTATTAAGTTTCATCCTATTTCTATTACTTCAGTTTTCAAGGTCATCCAGATCTTCTTGTATGATATTCTGGTCCTCCTCTGTATTCGCAATACCTCCCAAATTTGTGTCATCCACAAATTTTATTAGTACACTCCCACTTTATATGCCAAGGTTATGAATGAAAATGGTAAATAAGATTGGTCCCAAGACCAATCCCTGAGGGACTCCACGAGTAACCTTCCTCTAGCCTTACAGATCACCTTTCAATATGACCCACTGTAGTCTCCTCTTTAACCAACTCCTTATCCACATTTCAATTTTCATAGGAATCGCCAGATTCTCCAATTTCCCATGTGGAACTATATCAAATGCCTTACTGAAATCCAGCAGGATTAGGCTGACTCCATTTCTTTTCTCTAAAAAATCAGTTACCTTCTCAAAGAAGGAGATCAGGTTGGTCTGGTATGATTTACCTTTTGTGTAACCATGTTGTATTTGTTTCCAATTATCATGTTCCTCTATGTCCTTAATTACTTTCTCTTTCAAAATTTGTTCCAAGACCTTGAATACAATTGAGTACAAAGTAACAGGCCAGTAGTTTCCTAGATCGCTTTTTTTTTTTGCTTCCTTAAAAATAGGTGTAACCCCTTAGGGTTTGGAGAGCATGGCCACTTTAAATCTTTTTCCTAGTGGGGAGGGGGAGCAGTGAGAGAAAGGAAGGAAACTTGGGGGTGTGGCTCTGGAGCCCCGGGGAGAGAAGGGCTGCAGTCAGGAGGCACTGGACAAAAAATGAAGGAGAGAGAACCTGCCTGAAGCCTGGAAAGGACAGGGCAGCTGATCGGGGACACCCCAGGACAGGAGCCAGGAGGAGCACTTTGCCAGGAAGGAATCGCCGGAGAAGAACAGGCTGGAGCTGGACCCAGTATTACTGCTGCCCAGAGCTGCATGGGGTTGTGAGTACTGGGGCTTGTGACTCTGCATTGGGATTAAGGAGGGAGGCTGTAGCTAGTTAAGTGGGGAGGTGGTCACTCTGTGTGGCTTTGAAGAGAGTGGCAGAAGAGGTCACCGGAGGAGTTTGTTGGGGAAAGTTCACTGGTGCCGAAGATGACCAGGAGTACCCAAGACTCACCATTGAACTGGAACTCTGCTCAGGACTCCTGAACTCTGTGTGCAGACACACTGCTTAGTGTCTGCCCTTTCAGACTGTGGTACCACTGGGCCTGTGGGGCCTTGGTTTGGATGCAACCCCGTTCTACTGCTTCCCCTATACTTCCCCTTGTTGTTTTTCTCCTCTTGTCCCTCTGTAAATAAATATCTCCCTTTGTTATATCCATTGTACTTGTCCTGTGGGTGTGTGTGTTCACTCTGAGGGGTTTGGAACAGGTGCCCGTGGGATGGAGGGAAATTTTCCTGCTGCATTCCTGCGCGCACCGTCTCTTGGCCAGAGCTGTCTGCAGAGCAGACTCCATCTTGGCCACGAGGGCACTAAACTTACATAGGTACAATATTAGCAATTCTCCAGTCAGAGGGTATATCCCCTGAGTTTATAGATTCATTAAAGATCCATGCTACTGGGCTTGCAATTTCATGTGCCAGTTCCTTGAATATTGATAACACCTCATCATACTCCCAACCAACAAAGCTATGATGGAAAAAGTTTGTGATATAGTCCTGTCCTAAGCAATCAGCAATGCCATTAGAGAATAAATTCACAACACATTCACATTTAACAATTTATCAGAACTCCATCAGCAGTAAAGATTTTTGCTTGAGTATCATAACGAATCATTGGTGAGAAATTTTTCCTTGATTTGGCACTGAAGTCCCAATTAAATGTTGCTGGATCTGCCCCCGCTTCTAAATGGAAATTATAGAATCTGAATCACTTATTTGCCATTTTCATAATATATGTATTTATTCAATTAGAAAAAAAATCATTTTCATTAATCAGTAATGAATTCAGTTTCTCTTTGCATTGCTTATTTCCCTAATCATTTGACGTCTAATACCCAAGCACTCTCCATTATTTTGATTTCTTCCTTTATCTGCTATTTGTCTCATTTTTAGTCCAAGGAGTGAAAATGGACAGGAAATCCTAATCTGTGATAAATCCAGATAAACTGCATCTCTTTTTTTTAGTTTTAGAAGACTAGTTCAATGTGCAGCTACCAGAATGCAGCAAAATATGCATATAGACAGGTTTTCAGAGGGAATACAGTGTAGGAAAAATAAACTCTAAAAGATTATGACAATATAATAGAAAAAAAACCACTAGAATAACCCACTTACTCCAACTTGTTTTCATTTATTATAATATAATAACATAGGAAAGAAGGTTTCAAAATTGTATCAAAATGTAAACTTTTTTCATATAGGATTTTTTTTTTCCATTTCTTTCTTCTTTGAAAATTTCTTCAATTACTGATTTAGGCCAACAACTTTCAGAAGTGACCCGTGATTTAGGTGATCAAATTTTTGGGGTCCAACTTGAGACACCTTAGAGGAGCCCTGTTTTCAGTAAGTTTTGAAAACCCACAGTATGAGATCCAGGCCCCCTGTAAGTTGTCTCAGCTTGGATGCCCAAAAATGAGGCACCTGAAATCACTGACTGCATTTGAAATTCTTGTTCCTAAGCTTTGAAGTTTTGAATATGTATCTCTATTTAAAAGAAAACAAATAAACAATAAAAAAAAGCCAACAACTTTTTTTATCTAGCTAACAAAAGAGAGAGAATAATGAAAAAGTGGCTAGAGCACAGCTAGGAATTTGTCAATTTCTAACCTGCCCACATATCTGACACTATATGTGGCCTTGAGCAAAGTATTTAGGGTGAAATGTCTAATCTACAGTCTGGCCCTCATTTGACATAGCAGAGTCATATCACCCCAGAGATCTGAAATGGACTGAAGTTAGTGGGACAATTTAATCAGTAAAAGTACTTACTGTAAAGATACTTGCAGATACATACTGTAAAAATATTGTCAAGTGACTATGCAGGATCATGTCCTTACTGTGACCTTTAATGATTGGCAACTGGGACCCATTCGATTGCTGTGAAGAGCAGAAAAGGAATTAAGAAATATGGTTTAATAAACTCAACATTATAAATTGGTCTTCTCAGCCAACATGGCTCTCTCCACCCCCAAATTATCACTTGGGGAAAAGACATCAGACATTAGAAGATATCCAAAATACAGGTCAGAGTTTAGTAACAGTTCACTAGTTCAGTCAATCCAGTAAAGAGTCAAACTGGTAGACTAGATTGAGGAAAATGAGAGGTTTCAAAAATGTATCCAAAATCCGGACAAAATACTCAGATCCTCAAGAGCAAGTTTAGCATAACTTCCAGCAGCACCACAGGAAACACATTTTCTGTAACTATGAGCCTTTTCCACAGCCTTATCTCATCACACAGCTTCTTTTCCATCATCCAAACTAGTTTGTGATCTCTGTGTATACTCAAGGCTGTCAGCTCTTAAACTCAACCAAACTTAGACTTACAGTCTCATAGGAATACAACAATCAGATTACAAGTCGTGCAAACAGTCATTGCCCTGAAGCTTAAAAGATCCAGACTAAAAGACAACCATATAGATGCAGCATTACTGGGAAATACAGAGGTGACACTAATGACTAGGTTTATTATTGTTCATTTATTCCTTATTGTCTCACTTCTTGTGGCGACAGACTGACAGTCAGTGAAGCTCAAAATTTATTGTTTTTTGTCTTTTCTTGTAAGTGCTAGCTCAGTCCTGTAAGCCTTTTGTGGTCTAACTTCCATTTGCATTAATGTAATTTGTATCCAGTTATATAGTTAGTTTGCATAAACTTGTCATAGGGATTTGGGAATGATGGATATGGAAACAACATGAACTTTTTAAATATACGGTGTGATCCTGATTGGTTCTGAGCAGCTGCATCTTCAGTCTCATTTAAGGGATCTCCACCCTTCTCAAAAATCACAGTTTAGGGCATGAGCCAAAATCTATTGAAGTAAAGAGGAGTCGTTCCATCAACTTCAGTGGGTTTTGTGTCAAGGCATTAAAGAAAACCCTCAAAATCCCAAATGTACTCAAAATCCTGAATTCTGTTTCAGGCATTCAAGGTACAATATATAATTTGTGTTACAGGATAGCTTGTTAAGCTCTAATATGTATGAGCAGATAATGCAGTATGTTGAGATGGTGCATAGCTAATTTTTAGAGACACACTCATTGTAAGATGAACCAGTATCCATCCACCGTATGTGAAATAGGCAGAGGAAAATGTCCCCAGAGGGGAAAAAAAAAAAACTTTCATCTCACTTGATATGAAAAATTAGCTGTGGCACTTTCTTTTTAACTAACAGACTCTTTCCAAGTGAAATCTTGTACCTCAAGAGTGACAGTTCATAAAGAAGCCTACAAGGCCATTTTTATATCATCCAAACTAAAAATACAGTAGCCTGTACTTCAGCAAGTTTCTGAAATAAAAGTTTAATGGCAAATGAACAAAGTTATGACACAGCACCTCCACAATATAATCTCTAGTTTTGCAGGTATGAAAATACTTATCACCCATTTCTTCTGTTAAAGACTAGTGAAATACACTTCCAGCTTAAAAATCATCTGTGTTTCCTCTGATTTCTAGAAGCAGCACAGAGCTCACTGGCGAAAAGCATTTCAAGTTTCTCAAGACTCAGAGTTTTCAAGTTTACTTAAGTGAGAAAAAAGCAAAAAAGGTTTGCAGAAGCAGCAAATGCAAATTATATTTTTAATCCAGTGTCATTTTATTTTCCATAAACTGATGGCACACAGATCTTTTTTTTTAGTTCTTGGACCATTAAGCTCTGACTGCTGCACTATATATTAGGAAGCAGGTATTGTATATGTCGAAATCTGGATGCTCAGGATCTTTCTGAGAGGAGCACTGCAGCAACAGGAAATATGCAATGACTGATGACTGGACCAAGATCATATAAAATTATAGATTGCTTTTAGCAGGTGCTGAATCTTGAAATGAATCTGTTTTATTGCTTGGTATTAAATGTCATATTATGTGACAAGTAACTTTTATTGTCCGTTTCTCAACATATAAAGTTGTTTTGTACAGTACTTTCATGAGAAATCACATCAGAAAACATGATTTCTTTTAAGCTAATAAGGCAAAATCAGAGATATTCAGCCACTTATGTGTCTTTTTATAAAATAATGCAAGCAATTTAAATCAACATGATCCATATTGTGTATGTATATCTAATTAAATCTATCTATCTATCTGTCTTTGTGGTACTGCTGTCTTGCATTCCTGGTATAGGAACTACAGATTCATTAAAGTCAGAGTGGGGTTCAACACAAGGAAAAAGCTCCAGCCATGTGTAGACAATTGTAGCACTGAGAACTTATTCATTGCTACTTACATTACACTTGGTCCTTTGCCTATTTCACTGTGCACATAACTGGTATACAGTCATTCATTTTGCCTCAACAATGACTTCCCAATAATTTTGGTAACATTCCTCCAATTTGGAGAAATTTTCTTCTTTCCCAATTTAAAGTTACCACAAGCCTGGTAACTAATATCAGATAAGAAAATAAATTCTTTATTTCTCAGAGTGAGGCTATTTCCACTAGGAAGCCCCCAAAAGTTTACCAACAGATCATTTGGTGATCAAGGTCCAAAAGTGGGGAAAACTGGGACATGAACTGCACCCTAATACTCATTAATAATTGGAAATGTCAACCGTATATGCATCCTCTTTCCCCACAATTTCTCCGACATCTATATCTACCAAATGTGTCCATATAGTTTAAAAATGTGTTGGCATGAAATAGCGTTGAGATCACAATCTTTAAGAAATTTCTCTTATCGTACTACAAATTAAGACTGTCATCTTTTTTTTAAAAAAAATCAAATGCAATTCCTCCAGTATAATTACTCTTCCTAGATCCTTTTCTCATTGTATCCTCAGTGCAGGTTAAAGGCGCAGCGACTAATTGTAAATTGTTTGTTTTTTTACCTCTTTGGTAGTATGTTGCGGGACAGGGTTAACTCTCCGGGGCACAAGAAATCTATCACAGCTGTTTGCCCTAATTATGGGCTAATTTTGCCTTAGCAGCTAGCTCTGTCTATGGGCAGCCCTGTTTTATAATGTTAATATGAACCCCAAACTATCGGTCATTTCTTGTTCATCTGATTTCTTGCAAGCATATTTGAAGTGGTTGTGGAGACAAGAGAGAGTTTTACTGTTTTGTATTTGAATTCCCATATTTCCTACAGCATATGAGACTACAGAGGCCCAAATCCATAAAAGTAGTTAGGCACCTAAACCACAGAGTTAGGCCCAGATGCCTAAATCCCTCCTAAGTACCAGGGCAATCTGTGAACCAGGAGAAGATAGCAGTTCCTCAGCCTATCTCATCTGTAGGGCCTAATCAGATAGGTGCATTGAGATACTGTCTAGTGGATCAAAATTTGGTACCAGCAACACCTGCCTTGTAGTCTATGGTTAGCACGCTAACCTGGGAGGTGGCAGAGCTGGGTTCAATTCTCCTGTTTAAATCCCAACTCTCAAGGAAGTTCTCTAACCTATCAGATGTTCTAATTTGGGGCTCCGTCAAGCTCTCTTCAGGAAGCTGGTCCACAGTGTATAAATAACTAAAGACTCTTTGGAGCATGGAGAGTATATGCTGGGTCTCCAGACTCCAATGTGGGTGTCCTAAACAGCAGGCTATCAAGTCATTTCCATGCTCTGTTTGTGGATCTGGGTCACAGTCTCTTTCCAAGGCTTTTTTTCTCCCTGCGTTCCCTCTTGTAGATCTCTAGTTTTCTCTAAAACAGTGGTTCCCAAACTTGTTCTGCCGCTTGGGCAGGGAAAGCCTCTGGCAGGCTGGGCGATTTGTTTCCTTGCCATGTCCGCAAGTTCAGCCAGTCGCGGCTCCCAGTGGCCGTGGTTCGCTGCTACAGGCCAATGGGAGTGGCAGGGGCTTTCCCTGCACAAGCCGCGGAAGAAGTTTGGGAAGCACTGCTCTGAAAACATAGTTATGTATTTTTGGCTTATTTCCTTGTTCAGAAGATCAAAATAAGTATTATTTATTTTGACAAGTCATAATAAACCCTAGACCCCATTTCCCAAGAAGGACCCCCTGTCACTGTCAACAGAGGATGTGAAGGAAACAGCTTTCAGGGAAACTTTAATAGTCAGCATAAGCAGATACTGGTAAGGCATCATGCCATGTAAATTATATGTTCCTGTTCAGTGAGCACTAACAGAAGCTAAGTCTTTGTTGTTGGATAAAATGTAGTATAAACAAATAAAAGGAAGACATGTCAAAGCATTTAAAGAGGACATTCCCATTTCAATGTTTTTGTTTCTTTAAAGCCTATTTTCCCTGCACTTTTCATTTGAATTCTTATTTCTGGTATTCATGAACCGATGATGATATTCCCTTGTCACTTTTGTAATCATTACCTATATTTGCTGGATAATCAAGCATTTCCTCTTTCATAACCTACCTGCTCTTTCTGCTTGATCTTACAGAATACTGAAAAGGCTACATCTGCTCTAACTTACACAGGTGGAACTCTCACATATCCTTAGGAATTTTACCTGCATAAATGAAGGCAGAATTTAGTCCACTGTCAGCATTCAGCCATTTTCCAATTGTTTTGATTGTAACAGTTGTGAAGTTGTAAACCCCAAACTATGGGCCCTACTGTCCTTGAAACAGGAAACTCCCAGGGAATGGAAACTCCACAAATTACAGTTTCTTTATCATTTTTCCCATTGGATAGAGGGGAGGTTTGCCCCGTTACAAAAGAAATAATGGGTTAATTCTCCAAACCCAAGGGAGCCCCTGAAATTCACACTGTCTTTCATGTGGGCTCTTGGTCCCTGTGGTTCCAGCAGGAATCATGCTGTCCATGAATTGTCCTCTAACTCCCAGGCTGCTGGCTCCAAAATCTCCCTCATAGGGAGAGTCCACTCTGTGGTGGAGTCTATGGCAAAGGAGTCTCATTTGTTTGGGGGGGAGTGGGATGATGCAAAAGAGATAAAGAACAAGCCATATCTCCAATCTTTTGCTGGCCCAACCCTTCTGTACATATGGAAGCCAAAATCCCACAGGACACCCATAGAGGAGCTTCTTTGGAGTTGGTGGAATTGAGTGAAAAGAATGCCACTTCACCCTTCCTGATCTTCCCACTGACATCTGACTGGATTTCATCCACTTTGGCTCTTCAGAAGAAGAGGATAATAGGGCCCGTATCTGATATGCAGGCTAAAAAAGCTGGCTGTAGTGGGAAAAACCAAATTTTCAAACACGTATACAGACCTGAAGTCTTAGTATTTTTCCTGTCCCAAAGCGGCACTCCTGCCCTGCAAGCTGAGCTCCACTGAATAACATTTGTTTGCATGGGAAAGTCACTAACTTCCTGTGAGAAAGAAGAAATTTTAGGACTGAGCCAGATCCTCAACTGGTGTAAATCACACAGTCAACAGACTAAAGTCACCAGAGTTATGTCAATTTACAACAGCCAAGGATCTGGCCCTTCATGACTGTATCTGCAGTAATAGAAAAAAAATATACAACAACAATTGGCAAGACAATTTGTAACAGAACAGCCTTCTGGGATTAACATTTTAATGGAACTATCTCACTTTACCTTTGGCATAGAAATAATATTGCAACAATAGATGTGAATCTAGCAGAATATTGTTGACATAATCTCAACCATTAACATATAGCATAACATTTTTTTAAAAAACAGAGGCTAAAGTTTAATGGTTCTGTCTAGGTGCCTTCATATTTTAAAAAAATGATACATAACTACAGAGTAAGAGAATAGAGCAACTGGTCCAAAATGTTCATAACTAACAACAATACTTAGCTCATCTTACTCTGAGATGTTATTGTTAATTTACCCCTTACAAACACATACAAACCCTTTTCTGACCTTTTCTCAAACCAATTTTCACTTAGAGAAGTTTATGAAATATTGTACAGTTTAAAATAATCATATCACTCGCAATGGAAAAGTCCTACTAAATCAGCTAGTTTATCTCCTTGGTAATGCAGAGTTGCTGCCTACTGATTATGTACTACTGTTTTGTCCAGTCTAATTTTAAATTCTAAAGGTGATGGCGCTTCTGTCAGTTTCCATTGGAAGACCATGCCACAGACTTATCTATCCCCCGTCATGAAGCTGTCCTGCTACTCCTCCTAAAGAAGTTACTATTCAGTTTCAGCCTATTACACCTAGTTATATCTCTCATTACTTTGCTAATAGATCACTCGCTTTCCTTGGTGTTCACACTCTTCAAATATTTGATGATGTCCTTTATTAGTTGTCACTCATCCAAAATGAACATATTTGGTTCTTTTAATATTTCCTAATAAAGCATTTTCTCTAGCCTCCAAATTATCTGGTCTTCTATTCTTTTCAAATATTCATTCAAATCTGAACTTTTATCTTCCTGATAACATGGTGCCCAGAACTGAACACAATATTGCAAGTATGTCTATACTGCAATCAGAAATGTGATTAACAGCCCAGTCTGGCGTGCCTGCACTAGATTTACTCTAGCTATGAAGACTAAAAATAGCAGCAAAAACATGGTGACATGGGCTATATGAGCATGCTGGGGACCCTGGATATATACTCACATTGTGAGCCCAAGCCAAAGCCCATTCCACTGCATCTTCACTGCTATTTTTATCCATGCAAGTTAGATTAAAGCTAGCATGGGAATGCCAACCTGTGGTGCAATCACACCCCAAGCTGCAGTGTAGACAAACCATAAAGAGACACTGTTCCTTCCTCGTCCCATAGCATAATAATTCCAGATACATAGCCCCAAACTGTAATGGCTTCTTCTTTGCTACAGTTTCACAGAGCAAACTCATGTATGATTTGCTCCCCACTTCCCCCAGTCTCTTTGATAGATAGATAGATAGATAGATAGATAGATAGATAGATAGATAGATAGATAGATAGATAGATAGATAGATAGATAGATGCTGTAATCTGGAGGTAAATATAAAAGCACTGCTGATAAAAGATACAGATGTCACAAAGATTGGAGGAATAGTAAATAATGATGAAGACAGGGCAATCAGTCATACAGAGCAATTGGGATTACCTGGAAATCTGGGCCTAATCAAATTAAACTCATTTTAATTCAAAGTTATATATCTAGGAACAAGGAATGTAGGCCATACCTTTAGAATGGGAGGCTATATCCAGGAAAGTAATGATTCCAAAAAGGGCTGAGGGTTCACAGTGGACAGACAACTGAACCGGAGCTCTGAGTGTGATGCTGAGGTGGAAAAGAGCTAATGAGTTCCTTAGATGTATAAAACAGGGGAGTAGAATAGGAATGGGTGGATTAGCTCTGTGCATGACATTGATGTGACCAGCGTTGGAATACTGCATCTAGTTTGTCCACATTTTAAAAAAGGATGCTGACAAATTGGAGAGGGTGCAGAAAGAGCTAGAAAAGTGATTCAAGGGCTGGAGAAAATGCCCCACAGTGGGAGAATTAAATAACTCTATTTGTTTAGCATATCAAAAAGAAGATTGAGAGGCAACTGGATTATTGTATATAAGTACCTTCATGCAGGGCTAGCCTTAGGGGGTGATGGGCTAGGTGACTGGTGTGGACAAAGTCAATAAGAAAGTGGTCAAGAAAGAATTAGATTAGATCATGGAGGATAGGTTCATCAATGGCTATTAGTCAAGATGGTCAGGGATATAACCCTTGCTCTGGGTGTCCCTAGACCTCTGAATGCCAGAAGTTAGGAATGGATGACAGGGGATGGATTACTCAATAATTGTCCCATTCTGTTAATTCCCTCTGAAGCATCTGGCACCAGCCAGTATCAAAAGACAGGAAATACTGGGCTAGATGGACCATTGGTCTGACAGAGTATGGTCATTCTTATGCCTCAGGAAGGATTATGTCACCCAGGAACCAGGTCTTTCACAGTGTGTGAGCTAGTGGGTGGTCACCACGTGGTGCCCAGCTGGATGTATGACAACTTCCAAGACAGTACTCTCAACCTTTCCACTGTACCCCTTTCAGGAGTCTGATTTGTCTTGCGTACCCCAATTTTTACCTCATTCAAGAAGTACTTGCTTTCAAAATCAGACATAAAAATACAAAAGTATGACAGCACACTATTACTGAAAAATTACGTACTTTCTCATTTTACCATATAATTATAAAATAAATCAATTGGAATATAAATATTGTACTTACATTTCAGTGTATAGTATATAGTGCAGTATAAACAAGTCATTGTCTGTATGAAATTTTAGTTTGTACAGACTTTGCTAATGTTTTTTTCTGTAGCCTGTTGTAAAACTAGGCAAATTCCTCCACATATCCCTCTGGAAGATTTCTGCATACCCTCAGAGGTATATGAAAGACCATTTCTATTACACTGTAGTGTCAATACAGGATAGAAACTCAGAGCTTGGTGTCATATTTTAATGCATGATCTCTTGACCCAGCTGAAGAGGACCAGCAACGTGAGCGAGGCTGACACTTTGCCTTATTTATTAATGTATCCCATGATAGTTATTTAATATGTAAAAATCTAGTTTTGTGATTGTGTACAGTGTTAAAAAAGTCCATACAAACCTAAACACTGTGCCTTCTCTATGTCAGTAGCACACTTGGTAGCATAAAGATTGTAGAAGTATTTTAGGCAGCAGTCTTACTTGAAGATGTCTGATGATCCAGACGTAGCTAGCAGCTTTTTTAGAATAAGAAAACATGACTCTTTAGGTAATGTCTCAGGTGAGAATTTACATTTATTATTGAGATGGTTTCAAAATAATGCTCCAGGTGCTGGCATAAAACAGGGTTCTCCTTACTGCAGCTGTAGTAAACCATTCTCCCCCTGCTGAGTGTAGGGGAACAGTCAATCAAAGTTGAGTTTTCTGACATTTGCACAGCAAATTGGAATCTCACTCTGATTGTAAATATGCATTCTGGGGGTTCATCTTCCAGAACAAACCTGAGGGATTCACCATGATTAGAGTGTTCATACTGTTAGTAATTGCATAACTTTGCATGTGCTAGACCCAACATTCTTATGTAATGTAGAGTCAGTTTCTGAACGAAATCATTGAATCATAACAACAGTCATTGCGTATGTGATTTTTTGTTGTTCTTTGAGAGCGACCAGGCAAGTTCAAAGCTAGACTACATACTTGCTGCGGAGGTTCTCATAAGAAGAAAGAAAAAATGAGAAGCATGAGTGAATGACCTTTTTGTCCATGACACTTTTGAATCAGAATTCTCCAAACTGTAGGTTTTTAACATCAAGAATTAAATTTTACTAAAATTGCATTTTTGAAAGTAATAATTACATCTAGCTCTGATATAATGCTTTTCATCAGTAGATCTCAAACAGACCCCGATCCGCGGTGGGGAGGATTGAACCCCGGACCTCAGTGCAGGAGCCTCTACCCCATAAGCTAAAAGCCAGCTTCTTTTTAGCTCAGGTTGTAAGCAGACTCATTTTTATCTTTCTTTCTCTCTCTCTCTTTCATATCTCAGTGCTACTAGATGGGACAGAATACCACACCCAGGAGGTACGTGGGTTATATACTTCCCCTAGCTGAGGAAGCACAACTGGAGCTTCCGAGACTTCCCAGTTGAAATCCTGGACGAGCCCCCGCTTGTAAGTTTGACAGATACCGCTTGCTGGCAGGCGGGATCAAACCAGGGGTCCTCTGGAGTTTAGTGCATGAGCCCCTACCACATGAGCTAAAAACCAACTACCTGGTAGTTAAGGCTTTAGAGCAGACTCATTAATTGCTCTCTAAGTGGCCTCGGTGCTACTAGATGGGACAGAACACCACACCCAGGAGGTGTGTGGATTACACAAGCTTGTTTGGTGGCCTGGTTTTCCAATATCCCCAGCTACTGAGAATTGTTTTAAGGGTTGCTTCTGATTCTCATATGCTGACTGGCTGACATTTGGCCTAGCCTTTTTTTATTTTTGGTCTGGCTGCTGGTGTGTTTTTAAGTTGCTAGGTGGAATAAGGGTAATGTTTTGACCATGGGACCAGCTTAAATTCAACAAAATGTACCGGCAAGAGAGAAAAAAAATGGAAAAATCCGCTCTGCAGAGAAACAGGTCAAGGTGACTGGACCAAACATGCACAGTTGAAGAGTAATGAGTGGGACCAGAAAAGGAATGTAACATGAATATAGCTTAGACATCAAAAATATTCCAAATTAAAGTTCATGCATGCATATTATATGAATTACATAGGATAGTTAATATTCATGATACTCAATGGGATTGGAAGATAACTAATGGCTATGTAATGTGGATGTTTAGTAAAAAGTGGTAGTCAGAGTATCATAGGAGAAATCCATTGTTCAAGACCTGTCCATTTACCTCAATCTTTTTTCTGTATGTCTGTCATTTCTTAATTTAATAGTAATTCTAACCACAATGAACTATTTTTATTAAAATAAAAGTTTCAGTTAATAAACTTGAGTGTCTCAGACTTGTGTGTCTGGCATTCTCATCCAAGTTATTCTTACAAACACTGAAGTTTTTTATATCATTGTTGTACTGTATCAAACTTTTGCAAAGATAAGCTAATCCCATTTTTCTCTTGCTTTCCATCTCATTCACATACACAGTGCCAAATAGCTGACCATATATCAAAGTGTAGTATGGGCAGTAGACAAGGAGATATAATTGACTTTCCCTTTTTGTTGTTTAATTTATTAGCAATTGTCACCCTAAATTACTGAATTTATGAAAAATGTAAATCTATTTATTTTAATTGGGTTACTCTTGTACCTTACAGCTCTGTAAGGGAGAGCAGACTCAGACCCCAAAGTATAGTAGAAATTAAAGATGTGGGAAATAGCTATTTAATCAAATTCACATAGAAAACAGAGAAAATACAAGCTTTGAATCTTTGTAGTGTTTGTTTAGAAAAGAAAAAAAATATTTAATAAAGCTTTTGGCCAAAAGTTTGAACAGTGTGAAGTGATTTTGGGTGCCTCAACTTCCAGGTGTCCAATTTCAAACATCTTAATGGAACTTGTTAAATGTGTACACACACACACACACACACACACACTTATTCAATTTTAAGTGGAAATTTACCTTTACCTTTTTAAATGATGGCTTGATATCTTTTTTTTAATCTTACAGAGCAATTACCACAAACTGTCTGGGATTAAAGTTATATTTCAACTTAATGTGTGGGGATTGATATGAATAATTAGCATCTGCATATACATAGAACTCCTCCTGCCATTCCAAAAAGGAGTATGATAGAGCCCTACACATCTCAGTTACCTTTATCTGTCATTTCCATCTACCATTCAGCAAGCATTTATAATTTATTTTTCCCTTTTCATAAATCAGAACAGCATACCTGGAGTAGTTAATAGGACTTTATTGTCATCCTGAATCCTTAAATGTGACCAGTCTCCTTACTTAGCTGCTGTCTGTACAGGTTTGACTGCACCAGCACCATATTTAAAATAGCTGCATCTTCATTCACTTGGAACAGATGGAAAAAACCTTTTCGATGAACAGATTTCACTATGTTGGAGTTTTGCAAGGTTATAGACCTTGGTTCCTATTATTTTAATGAGGCACAAGAAAGAATTTACAAATGAGAAGTGTACAACAGCTGTCAGACAGGTTTGGACAGGATGACTTTCTGATTCTGACAGCTGCTGTGCAACTCTCATATATAAATTCTCCCCAATGCTTTATCAGAGTGATAGGAACCAAGGTCTATAACCTTGTAAGTTTCCAACGTAGTAAAATCCATTAATCAAAAAGGTTTTTCCATCTGCTCCAAGTAAAAGAAGACATTTTAAATATGTCTATAGTGTAAGAAAATCTGCACTGACAGTAGGCAGGACAGGAGATGGTTCATTTATACAATTTGTGAACATATTTACAGAGCCTGGATGAAACTTTGATGTTCAGTGTTTACTTCAAGTTCTCAATGTCATTCTATGAAACATCATATCTTTATGGCAGATGATATAAGGAAATTATATGGTTATTGGATCTGTGTCAGGCTCTCTAAGCCAAAGACTTCTAATAGTGCTGTTTTTTTCATCCATATTGTGAAATTTCCTCCTTTTCCTGTCCCTTTTCTTAGCTGATGTCAGGTGGACTCTAGAAATCCTGAGTCTGGCTCCCCAAAATTCATTTTTAGTGGCCTTACAGGTGGTTAGTTAAGATATTTTAAGTGATGATTCAGCAATTGCAGCAAGTATTGAACATGAGTATTTTCAAATCTAGGTTATCTTATCAGTCAAAAACTTCATAACAATTGTGTGCACTGTGAAAAAAAACTATGGAGATTTCAAGGTAGGACAATGGAGGAACCTAGAGTTAGATCCAGTAAGGTGTGGTGGAATCCTTGGCAGATGTAAATTTGGTGATGCCATTCCACTCCTTCCTGACCCTCAGCATAGATGGCATGTTAAGAGTGTGTTGGGGGAGAAAGGAGAGGCTGGAGCATGCTGTACTTTGGTTATCTCCAACCAGCTAAACGGATCCTAGACTTAGTTTAGAGCAGTCCTGAGGCTGCTACAGATTAGGCTGATAACAAAACAGGCTTTGTCTGCCCCATATACTTCTCTAACACATCCCACAGCCAAATTAAGCACAAACTGGCTTTTTTTTTAAATCCAGTACATGTTGTGGGGTATGGTTAGGATTTACCATTAATTGCCTCTCCAATTTTAATCAGTATGAGAAGGACTAGGCCCTGCAGCTGTAAACCCTAAGCATCTGAGCTGGGATTTGGCTCACTGAGATTAAAGAGAAAGGGGCAGATCCTCAGATGGAATAAATTGGCATACCTCTATTGACTTAATTGGAGCTATGACAATTTGCTCCAGCTGAGAAGCTTTGTCATATTTTTTTGATGGCATAAGTAGTGGGACTGTAGGGGTCTTTAAATCTGGCAGAAATTCAGTGACAGTTCTGCTTTGTACTTACTATAAGCATATTCAGGTGTATCTTAGCACATTGTATTTTCTAGGCTGTAAAGATTAAAGATAATGTTTCAGTTTTGAGTCTAAATTTATTTTCCTTCGTTGATTCAAATTCTGAATATTGTTTTAATATATTTTTTCTGTGGTGTAATAATTCAAAAGTAGCACAGACAGTTGACACTATCCAATAGTTTTCAAGCTATTCTTCAGGCTTGGCTTTAAAATACAGAGCTATTTTTCATGGTTTCCAACAGTTATTGCAAGTGAGGTGACAAAGGGAAAAAAAGAGATAATAGCCTTTAGCAGTGCATGCAGCAATATTATCAATCTTGGTTTGTTTATAGAGAGACTTTATAGTTCACGGCTACAAATTCTATAAATGAAATTTGTCACGCTCCACATTTCACTGGTGTTACATGGGGCATTGCTAGCTGACTAACTCTTTAGTAGTGTGATACTGTCCTAACTTCAACCTCTCAAACAAGTATCACTGTTTGGATGAAATGAATTTAAAAGTCTCTGTTCAATACATAAACAACAGTCATACATGTGACACAATTTCAGTGCCTTTTCACTGACAAAATTACAACTCGGGATTCTGGCCGAACGACCTGTGCAATTCAATTCTATTTGGGTCAAACATGGTGTAAGACAGCATTGAATTGGGCCCCTCAGGGTAAAAAGAAATTTCATGAGAAAACAAAAATAAAATAAAAAGGTCACTATCTAAGGTCCCAATCCTACAATGAGCACCAAGAAGTCCCAGGGATCCACCTTGGTGGAGCTCATTGTAGGACCACAGTCAAAAATCTTAGTACAGACAAATATGTATTGGACAACAATGGGACTTCATAAATATTGTTTACTTGACTATTTCCTGAACAACCACTGCATACCACAAGTAGCAATGTTGCACCTCCTTCAGCTATTAAATATAAATACCTTTTAAATACAACATTTTAAAGTTAGACAATATCAAAAGAGAAAAGAATTAAAATTTTCAAGATCCTGTAAGTGACATAGGAGTCTAAGTCCCATTTTCCAAAGTGACGTAGGCTAGCTCCATAAAGATATTTAAGTGTCTAAGAGCCTCATTAGGCACCTAAGTCCATCATTTAGGCACCACAGATGTTTTCAAAATCATCACTCAGTGCTGCCTAACCCCATAGGTGCTTAAGTCACCTAGCCACATGTGTTTCTATATGTAGACTTGTGAAAAGGTGCCTAATCATTGATGTGATCGCTAATGAGCTACTCGGCTCCCTTGCTGAAGTTGAAACCCTAGTGACTCTGAAGCAGGATTCTCAAATTGAGCACAATCCCAGCCTATCTGCCAGCTGAGTCTGATCCCATCAGCATGCTCACAGCATGCCTGTGAGCTTGGGCCCCACACAAAAGGTAGCTGGAGGCAGGTAAGTCAAGAACTTTTTCAGTATCCATGTGGTCCCAGTCATGTTCAAATCCCTATTCTGCCTGACTGAGAGCAAGGCCTGAACCCAGTTCTCCTACATCCCAGGTGAGTACTATGACCTCCAGGCTGGTGGTTATAATGGAGTTGTTCTCTCTGTTTTATTTTTCTATAGGAAAGGTCTGGCTTTCACCTGCTAGGGCATAGGCTGACCTGGCTTAGGCACCTAACTCCAGGAGAAGGTTCAAGACTGAGAATCTAGAATGTGGATAGGTGCCTCTCTCCAGCCTGCCAATCAGGTGTCCTAGAGGACCAGATCAATGGGAGGTAGGAGCCTAAATACATTTGAGGCATCCCTTTCCTCTTTATTTCACTCCTGGCTAGCTTAGGCAGCTCTCTGCTCAGCTTCCTAGCTTCTGAGGCTCCCTTTTATTATATGGGGAACCTGGGCACCTAATTGGTTGGCAGAGTGCCTAGGGTTTAGGAGCTGGTTAGGCAAGCACATCTCAGGGATTGTCTAGATAATACTTAGACCTGCCATGAGTGCAGGGGACTGCACTAGATGACCTCTTGAGGTCCCTTCCAGTCG
Organism: Lepidochelys kempii; assembly: GCF_965140285.1. Classification (NCBI taxonomy): domain Eukaryota; kingdom Metazoa; phylum Chordata; order Testudines; family Cheloniidae; genus Lepidochelys; species Lepidochelys kempii. Next base: position 89,364,916 of record NC_136380.1, read on the forward strand.
TATGATTCTATGATCATAAGATTAAGTGCCTTTGTAGATTTAGTCCTTAGCTGCTTAAGAGTGTAATAAGACTTTTCCAAAAGTGACTTATTCACTTTAGAGCATAAGCCTCAATGAGTTCCCAAGTGACCAAGGGCCAGATTTTTAATGGTATTTAGGCACCTAAAAATGTAGACAGGTGCTTTTTTCAGAGACTGGAGCATGAGATATTCATACCTAGGAGTTAGAGCAGGGACCAGAGCCAAGGATCAAAGCCAAAGTCAGAAATCTGAGTTTAGGGTCAGAGAGAGGTTACCAGAGTGGACAAGGAAGGAACAAGACTGGGAACAAGCAGGCGTAAGAGCTACAGTAGCCACAGACAAATGCTTTGAGCAGCTACAACTTTGCTGCTGCTGTGCTTAAAAGTCAGTCTACTGCTTCTTCCCACCAGTCAGGCAGTCTAGCCAGTCAGGAAGCTTACTACAGGCCAGCTGTCCTCATTACATTAACTGGAGACTAGCTATGCTGCAGGTCCTGATTGCTAACGATTTTGAAAATCTCACTAGACACCTATTTTGCATCTTCAGGTGCCTAAATATCTTTGAAAATTCCTTAGTCACTTTTGAAAATGTTACTCAAGAAATAGAAAATGTTAGCATAGGGCAAATCAATTCAATAAAAGTATTTTTAAATTTGGTAAAGAAATCATCTAACAAATCTATCTGGCTAATTGCTATGCTAAAACACGCAGCTAATGGCACATGTTGACATTATACACTGTTCTGAGGTTTTGCCCAACAATACACTTAGAACCTTACAACTCCTATTAGTACTTCATATAGGCCCTGAATCAGGAAACCACTTATGAATATTCTTAGCTTTAAGCAAATGCTTAACTTGCAGTGGCATCAATTAAAGTTAAGCACATGCCTGAGTGCTTTGCTTAATTAGGGCCACAGAGCTTGATTTTGTACATTTCTAAACACTCTTATGAGATGTGGAGTGCTCACCTACAAGACCCTTTGAAATCAACAGGACGTAACAGCATTCAGCATGTTGAAGAACTGAGCCTGAAGAGTTGTAGTTTGGCTGTCTAAAGGTATATTGTACTGACTTCCTGATAAATGAGTCCTTAGTCAATGTTTTAAAAAAAATAGAAGTAGAAAGAAATATACTTGAACAACCATGTTCTTTCTTAACATACACATTTTAGATGCTTTTATAACTGAAGTGAGAAAACTGCATTACATGGCTGTCATTTAAATTATGTGAAAGAGTTTTCTTAAGCTCATGAAACTGTGCATTTTGAAGACATTTATAGCTGTTTGAGTGGATGCACATTTTTAGGAGTGTGAAATGTATTAAAAATAATTTTAACCAGGTCTCAAATCCAAGTTTCCCTTTCTAAGTGGAAAACAATGAGCCCATGTTAAACTTAATAGCAGATATGAACAAGAAACTATCCAGATGAAAACTTCCACTGTATTTGGCTAATCATGGGACAGAAACAAGCCCTTACATCATCCTGCCATTTATATAGACTCTCCTCTGAAATGTGGGTCCCATATACAATTAAATGATCATAGAGTTATATATAATAAAAAAGTTAAAATATCCTCATAAATCCTTTCCACAAAGCTATTCCAGGCAAGAACATTTTCTTCAAGGATGTTCATTAAAAGAAATCTAATTCAGACAAATAGACCCATAACAAAGAAATCTTTAGGGACACAAGTGTGTAAATACCGTATTACTTTTCATTATCTTTCAGGATTACAGGACTAGTACTAATGTATATCTATTGTGAGATGGAACTACAAAACATTACACATAGTACCAGCAAAAATCGACACCAGGGACAGCCGTTTCCCAAACTTTCATTTATGTGTGTGGAAAAATGAATTTCAGGCTTCTAGCCAAGGTTTGTTTAATTAAGAAATATATACATTTGGACCCCAAGCCTATAACTAGCTCTGTTCAGGCAGACTTCTGCCACTGTGCAATGCCAGTTCCTGGATTGGGGCCTTACAGACAAAATTCATTTTGGGTGGAAGCAGAAATAGTTTATCAGGTTTAAATCATCCCGCGAGAGAACAAAATCATGTGACCAGAACTTGAATAGCAAATTCTAATAATCTAATGAATTATCACTTCAAAAATCTATACATCTCTGAGATCTAATATCTATATTTCATATATGTACTCTTTGCAAAGTCTGTAGCTCAAATATGTTTATAAAGCTAATCCACATAATTTTGAATATTGAACACATTTGTAAAAATTACCATTTTTGGATAACTTGCATAGTTTAGAAAGGATGCATTTGTTGAATGTATTATTTACATCAGGTAGTTTGAGCAACTCTTACAGTCAACATGGCTGTTTGTGCTGTATTATACCATTGTATCTAGTAATAGAAACCAGGACAAACAGAACAGAACCATATGAAGAACAGGATGAAGGCTTTCATAACCAGAAAGGCTGGACACTTTTATTTTGACAAAATTAATGCTTAGATTCTGCAGAACAGGACAAAATTTTTGGAATTTCATACCCTGGATTTCTACATCACCCTACACAGCATAAATAAACAGAAGATTCAGGAAAAAAATGAAAATCAGCAATAGAACATAATACCATTTGTTCACCCTATGAGCTGTCAACAATCATGTATAATTTAACTTTGCAACTGATAACAATTTAACCTTGTTTTCCTTTGTATGGGGAGTTGAGTTGTTGAAGTTTCCCTAATGAGATTACAGTTAGCCCTAACAGTAACTTGCAAGCTTTCCATTTTTCCCCAGCACACAATGAAAATTTTAAGAGCACACAAAAGGCTTGTTTAAATTATGAACAATGATTTGCATCATTGTCATATGGAGCAAGGTAGTTACTCCTGGAAATTATTGTAAAAATATGTATAATTAACAAATTCCTTTCATCATGCTGCTGCATGACAAACCATTTTATATATCGGAAGACAAGAATATTAAGACAAAATATTTTATACAACTCTCAAAACATAGGAGTCAATAGAGTCCTTTGGCCAATAACTATGCTTTTAGAGAGAGCCCCCATTTTCATAATACTTGCACTCAGTAGTACAATGCTGTCCTGGGAAATTCCTGGGTGGAATTCTTCTTGATGTCAAGTGATCTTAAGCCATGAAAGCATTAAATGTATGTGAGTGTGTGCATGTTTCCAAAAATCAGTGTCATTTCTGTAATGCACAAATAAAAAGAAACAAACTCCACTGGAAATATAAACACTGAAGTTCTGTGTGCTGAATTCTGAAGACATTGTGTTATAAAATAGACAACTGCTTTGGAAGCATTTTTTGCATCCCATCTCAAATTTTACAATAATAAGTAAATTCATAGATTTTTCTAATATTTCACAGTTCAACCTGATAGTCACAAGAATGGACAGCTTTCTATCTGCTTTGCAATCTTTTCTTCATGAGAAAGTATTTGTGCACTGATGTGTGTTCCATTTGCAAACTTTGGAATGTGGGATTTGTAAAAAAATATTCAAAATATTAGATTAAGAGACAGCAACATTCTGTGAAGTGTGTTCTTTTGACACTAAGGCGGATACAGATACATAGAAGAACAATGTGACAATATTTAGCATGACAAATGGAACAGAAATGGTAAAATAATATTCATTAAGTCAAAAAACACCATGAACCGATGTTCACAAAGGCATCAAAATTAATTCTGAAACTTCATTTTTGATTGGCCTTGTGGTGGCAGGGCCCAATACTAACAAAGATCAGTATTGTGAAAGGTATTTGAACATACGGGCAGTGCCGATTCCTAAATGCTTAGGTCTGTTCTTTACTTATTTTTTAAAATGCAGACTATTCTTCTCATGACCTTTGAAGCTTTTGTGGTTTACAGGCAAAATCTATTTAGCAAGATACTATGGCACATTGAAGCAAATGTAATTTTCAATATTCCAGACACCACTATGTTCTACTGAGATAGAGACACTGTTTTAAACTCTGCTTGCCTCTCTCTGTAAGTGAATTTTGGGATAGCAAGTCATTCAGTGGCTCTCTTTTTTTTCTTTAGCTTAATGTAATACCACAGCAGAAAGAGCGGGGTTGAAAAGAAGTCTGTTGCCTTCATTAGGTTTCTGTGTAGTCTTGACTTAGATTTTTGTAATCATTGCTCAGACAGATGGGAGTTCCCATTCTGCTCTGGAGACTGGAAAGAGCTTGCTTCAGTATTACAAAACTTTTTGCTGCAAGGTACAGTGCACATTATCAGTAGAACGGACCTACTAGAGATTAATATGACTAATGGAAATTTAACAAGTTTGTGTTAAGCAGGTCAAAAAGTGAAGAGACATCATCAGAGCAAATTATGGCCCACTGCTTCTCTGACCAGTATAATTTAGCAGCTGGAAACCAAGGAGAAGAGCCAGACTATGTGACTAATTAGTTCTCTGCAGATGGCCAGCAAGTGCTTAACATGCCACTGGTGGTCTATGAACCACAGTGCTGGACTGACTGACCTTGTAGACGTAGTCCTCTGTTAATCAGCAGAATGGTAAAAAAGTAGAATCTGGATCCTGGACTCCAAACAGAAATTCCACAGACAGACACCAGACAGAAGTAAAAGGGAATTTCAAAATCCCAGGATCACTCAGCTTTACCCCCAACTATGCTGGCACACACAATTTAGCTAGCCTACCTACTTAATTCTTATCCAGTTAATCTATTCTGATTGAACCAATTTACAATTAAGATAACAAGAAATGATTAGTTTACAATTAGCTGAGTTTAAGATCTCCTAATCAGCGTGACAAATACGGTTCTATTCCAGGAAGTTTTTCTTTTTAATAATCCTGGTCAAAAATGTTCAAAGTATAACATTTTATTTAAATAAATAAATAAACATAACTTTTTGAGGTTGTCATGTGCTTCCATGAAAAACACCACAGTCCCCCAAAAATTCACAAGAAAGTCAAATGCCATGACATCATGACAATCAGTCAAAAATCACATTACTATTTATACATTTTCCACCAGTTCTGTCCAATCTTCAACAGATGTTTTATATCTGAATTAATTAATCTACTTACCTAGTCTCTATTAAATTTATTTTTTTATGTATATAGTTTGGTAGCATAGCCTGGATTACAGACGAGACTCTTATAACAGCAGTTTATTTTTTATGTGAAGAATCTCATGTTTTTTCTTTTGCTTTTACAGAAGATTAGATCTTATATCACTTTGGTATTCAATCATTTTAGCATCCTTTATTCCTCTTTTTTTTTCCTCATTCCAGTATTTCAAAGGTGGTACAATCTGTTCTGTTGAGGTGCACGCTGCAAATATTCCTACTGAATTAAAATACTGTAAAAATAGAGACAAGTACTGCTGAAGTTGTGAAATCAATTTAACTAAGAATCTGGTTAATGTGTATAGATGTTTATTGCATATCCTGACAGACCTTTCTGAAATTACCTGATTTCTAGCGTAATTACTTTGCTCCCAAAACTGTATCATTCTTTCTTCCCTTTTTTAATTACTGTAAATGGGCAACAAACAAACATTTCTTCTCACTTCCAGTTCTAAATGGTACAACCCCGGGGGGAAAAAATCTCTTTCTAGTCAGGTAACTAGACTTAATTATTAGTTATGTTTTCAAAATTATGGCATGATCAATGATTTCCCTTTTTTGAGCTAGTGTGATTTCCTAGTGTTTAAATATGGAAATAATAATTTCCAAGTCTTAAGCAGCAGCAGGCTTTACTTTTTTCATCTTCAATTTTCCCTAAAATAAATAAATAATGACATTCTCAAGTAGTTATATATGCAGTGACATGCAACTTCCGTACACAAATTCTAAGCCAGGTAAGAATTGTTGCCTTGCAGACATAAGATGTAAAGTGACAGGATTTAATATTTATTTTATGAAGACATGTCCATTCAGTGACTGCAAAAGATTTTTTCTAGTACCAAGATATATATAGATAGATAGATATACATACACACATGCAAGAAATTGTTATAGTCAACATGCATTATTTATTCAATCATAAAATGTAGAAAAACCTTAAAACTCCATACCTTTATCACTTTATTTGTATCTTATTCATTCAAAGAAGCACAACTCAGCCCCTCATTTATTATACTTTATAATTTGCTATGTTCCGGTGAATATTTTTAGAAAGTAACTCAAGTCAGGCAATCTATAAGTAATTTCCTAATATAGTATTAAGTGATTAAGGAGCCTGAGTTGAACAATGCAGAAATTAAAGTATAATTGAAACACAAAATACACAACTGTTGTAAATCCAGCCTAACGCTGGAGGTCTCAACATTTCAGCGTAAGTCAGGAGAAGGTAGAATCTGGACTTTTGTCCTCTTCTTTCCTGTCTCCAGCAAATGTTTGCTCTCTTCAGTTAAGAACAAAACCATCCCCAAGCTGCTTGCTTAAGAACGTTGGGGGATTTAAATTCAAGTCAACGGAGTAAATCAGGGATTCCCAACTGAAGGCCACAGCGTTCGGCAATAAATGCACAGCTCCTCTCTTCTTTAGTACAGATATGTGGCTCTGAAACAAAATCAGATCTCAGCATACCATATTCCATCTTGATTGAAGCAGCCAAGCTAGGACCGTAAACTGTATGAGCTACATCTCCATACTACTAAAAGTTAGAGGCAGCTGTAAATGGCTCAGAGGAAGTAAAGGAAGGCCCCCAATCGTGCAATTAAATGTACATCTATAGCATGCTGCACTTGCACATATCCCCTTAAAGTCAATGGAGTTCTGCAATGGCACGTCAATCCACCCAGACATTATCGATTGCAGGATTGATGCCTTAGTATTTAGAAGGTTGAGCTAAGTCTGAGAAGTATTCTAATTTCCTTCTTTGTCAGTGTTACTGGCCTAGTGGATAGGAGAAAGCAGTAGATGTGATATAGCTTGATTTTAGTAAATCTTTTGTCCCACATGACATTCTCAGAAGCAAAGTAGGGAAATGTGGTCTACATTAAATTACGCTGAGGTGGATGCACAACTGCTTGGAAAAATGTACTCAAAGAGTAGTAATTAATGGTTCACTGTCAAACGGGGAGAACATATCAAGTGGGGTCCCACAGGGGTCTGTCTTGAGCCTGGTATTATTACATTTTTACTAATAAGTTGGATAAAGGAGTGGAGCCTGCTGCTGCCTAAGACTCAGAAATTATTATTTCCATATGTAAACACTAGGAAATCACACTAGCTCAAAAAAGGGAAATCATTGGTCATGCCATAATTTTGAAAACTTATAAAATTTGCAGATGACATTCAGTAGCAATGGGTTGAAACCCCTTTGGAAAACAGGATTCAAATTTAAAATGATCTCAAATTGATTAATTGGACTGAAATCAACAGTGGGCATTTAATGAAGACAAGTATAAAGTATAACACTTAGGAAGAAAAAACTCAAATGTAAGTTGGGGAATAACTAGGTAGGCAATGGTACCACAGAAAAGGATCTGGGGATTATAGTGGATCACAAATTGAAGGTGAGTTAACAGTGTGATGCTGCTGCAAAAAAGGCAAGTGTCAGTCTGGGATAAATTAACAGTAGTGGGACATGAGAGGTAATTGTTCAATGCTCCTTAGCACAGATGAAACCTTTGCTGGAGTAGTATGTCCAGTTTTGGCTGCCACACTTTAAGAAATTGGACAAATTGGAGAGAGTACGGAGTAGAGCAACAAAAATTATGAAAGGTTTGGAAAACAATGAGGAAAGATTGAAAAAAAGTGGGCATGTGCAGTGTAGAGAAGAGAAGGTTGAGAGATTTAACAACAGTCTTCAAATATGGAAAATGCTGTTGTAAAGAGAATAGTGATTAATTGCGTACCTTATCCACCAAGGATAGGAGGAGAAGTCATTGACTTAACTTGCAGAGTGGGAGATTTAAGGTTGATATTAGGAAAAACTCTGTAACTATAAAGATAAGTTAAGCACTGGAACAGGTTACCTAGGGAGGCTGTGGAATTCCTGTTACTGCAGGGTATTAAAAACAGGTTATACAAACACCTATTAGGGTATATTTAATCCTGCTTGAGCACAGGGGAATGGACTAAATGACCTATCAAGGTCACTTCTAGCCCTAATTTCTATGATTATAAGTAGGAATGATATTTAGTAACCGTTACTAAAGCAGATAACAGGCACTTTATTTCCCAAGTATCTCTCTAATAGAAAAAAAATCAATGGCTGGTCTAAATAAATAGAGCATGAATTCCCTCTGGTAAAACAATAAACATACTTTTTGAATGACAAGAATAAACATTTAAAAAGCCTCAAACAGAAATAACAGAACACAAACTGTACAGTTCTTACCTCTCTGATTTTCACATTTTATGTTCAGTGCCAAAGGGAAGTCAAGGCAAGGTTTCCTGAGTAACTTAAAATCAAATCTTTGGAAGTTTGTGTCTCCAATTTATAGCTGAGTAAACACTGCAAAAAGCGTTCACAAATGTTTGTTCAAGTAAAACCCGTGAATTCTCTTTAAGAGTTTTGTAAATATTTTAATTAGCTTTAATTGAACATGCATTTAACTGAAATTTTCCCCACAAGAACATTTATAGAAAGGGTAAGCATCACAAATGATCTTCTGAATAAGCATTTGTGTTCCAATGTCCTTCCAATATGTGGGGAATAATTCACAAAAGTTTGTGCGCCCATCTCAAACTTTTTGCCATTGTGGGAGTAAGCCAGTCAGAGTATAACCAGCAACATGTACATAAAGAGATCAATCATGTAGCATGAATAATAAATTACAAATAGTAAATACTCAAAACAAATAATCATTCATTCAATAATTAATTTTGAATACATTCTTACAACTCTAAGTCCAGTAATTGATAAAACAATTGATAAAATGTAGAAAAACATTCAAAATATTTAATACATTTCAATTGTTTAACAGCGTGATTAAAACTGCAAATATCACAATTTTTTTTAAATCAGGATTCATTTTTTGAGTTAATGGCATAAATTAACTGTGATTAATCGACAGCCCTAGTTAAAATGTTAACATCCCAAAATATTCCAATATAAAAGTTTGCACATTTGTTAAAGTGCACTTGACACACAAATGTACCTTCAAATGGTTTAAAAAAAAAAATTGAAATAATGACCGGTAATAAAAAGAAAGTAAAACACTATGGAAATGGCAACAAATGCCACATTTGATGATGGTACATACCCCCAAAATAAATTAATTCGAAAAAAAAGAAAAGAACAATGAACGAGCACAGACAAAAGGGAAAAATGTAGGAAAGAAAGAACAAAGTTCTGAAGACGGAACACACAAATAAATTGAAGAGAGGTACAATGGTGGGTGAAGACTGAATGAATGTGAAGGTGTGGATAAAAATTGAAAAAACAAATAAAAATGGTTCTTTTTCATTAAAGTCCCTGTTGAAAAATTCAAATAATGGAAAATTTTGAAAAAAAAATCCTTTTCAGTTTTGTAAAACAAACAAGAACAGTTTTTTCAAACAATATTTTGTGCCAATGTTTTAGACGTCTGCTTTTCAGATAAAAACAAAAATGTAAGCTTCAGCTGGAGCCAGTCATTCAGTGCAGATAATGCACTACTAGTCAAGGTGCTCATGGACCATCACATTCTTCACTATATTGAGTTTCTAAATGGATTTTTAAAGGACAAATCTCTGAGGCTTAAATTAATACCAAACACGAAAGAATCTATTACAATAAGATCTTCCAATGAAAAAAGGTTGTTGTCAGATATATCTGTCAGTCAGAAGACTGCAGAGAAAAAGGCAAATTAACTTAGTATGTGAGCACCCCATACAATATGATCGAAACGATTAGAGTTATTTCACTCTGATAAACAAAACCACTTGACTGATCTATACTATTCTAAAAATACAAATTTCCACAATACCAGGAGGCTGGCTATATGAGATGAATATGCAGAAAAAAATATCACAAAAATAAGTGTACAGTAAATAGTTTATTAAAAATAATTAGAGGTAGCATCTAGGGGTCAGATCTTCAAACACTAAATAATAGTCCTCTAGTGCTATCTGAAATCAGCCCCTTTAGTTCTGAAAATATTCACAAATCATTTTTATGATTCAGCCAGCACGTCTAGCTGAAAAATCTAGAAATGGTCACTATAAACACACATTTAAGTTTATATTGCTATAAGACATTAACATATGGTGTAGTTTCATCACTGGTTGTTTTCCAGTCAACAGTGGATACGATTAGACAAGTTCTTCCAGTGTTATGCTACCTGGATGATTTAATAATGACTAGAAAACATATAAATAGCATTTACAAACACAAAAAAACAAGCAAACAAAACCCAGGAACCTGTCTTCAAATGTTTTCCTGAGTATGGGATCAAAATTAAAAAGTGAAAGTATTTTCTTATTTCTTATTTTAAAAAATGAACTCTATTAAATATCTTGATCCCTGTAAATTCTGTAAAATTTCACCTACTACCAACCTGGGAAATGGTTGACAAAATATTAAACCAATATTAGTACCCATTGATATCTTGATATTATGGGCTTGATTCAAGCAGGAGCCTACCTGACTCTGGTGTTAAGGATTTAGAGTCCAGATTTTTAAAGATATTTAGGCATTGCAGCACTCAACTTTGCAACACCTCACTGATTTAGGAGTCTAAATTTCATTTTCAAAAGGGACTTAGGCTCTTGAGTGACTGTCAATGGGATTCAGGCTCCTAAGTGTCTAAATATCTTATGAAAATGAGCTTTAGGCTCCTAAATCAGTCAGTTGTTGCAATAATGAGCTTGGCAATGCCTACATACCTTTACAAATTTGGATCTAGGGCTTCTTTAGTTTACATTTTACTTTCTGTGGCCCCCTCTGTCTACCCCCTCAACATGTACCTTATTTGTTCCCTACACTAATGGGTGGGGAGGCAGGGCTGGCATAGAGCCTAAAGGTATGCTCTGTGCCCTCCAGGAAAGCTACCTACACTGAGGGCCATTTCCATCCTCCTAATGACCTCTTTATGATGTCAATGCAGCATAAAATGACCTTAGCATAGCTTCATCTCTCTGGTAAGTCCACTGCAGTTAATATAATTAGCCACATGAGTGAGGCTTACAGGATTTGGTCCCTAACACAGACTACTGTTGGGATTGATGATCTTTTGTCCAAAGCAATGAACTGAATACCAGAAGAATTGACTTCTAATCCAGATTTTTCCATGGATTTTCTGTAGGACTTTGGGTAAATCACTTACCCAAAGTCCCAGCCTTCAGTTTCCTGATCTGTAAAATAGAAATGATCATACTTAACCACTCAGACAAAGATTTTTATATTCAGTTTGTGAATGTTTATGAAGTGCTTTTCAGTTCTATGGTTGAAAAGCACTGTGTACAGCATGTGCAAAGTATCAGTATCTTGAATTTGTATCTCAGAACAGTAAATCTTTGCAGGTTAATAGTATTCAACATCTTTTATCTGCCCCCTACCATCTAGTTTCCAATGAGGAAGTGGAACTCTGTGTAACACTTTGAAAAGTGGTATGTTTCAGAGTAACAGCCGTGTTAGTCTGTATTCGCAAAAAGAAAAGGAGTACTTGTGGCACCTTAGAGACTAACCAATTTATTTGAGCATGAGCTTTCGTGAGCTACAGCTCACTTCATCGGATGCATACCGTGGAAACTGCGGCAGACTTTATATATACACAGAGAATATGAAACAATACCTCCTCCCACCCCACTGGCCTGTTGGTAATAGCTTATCTACAGTGATCATCAGGTTGGGCCATTTCCAGCACAAATCCAGGTTTTCTCACCCTCCACCCCCCCACACAAATTCACTCTCCTGCTGGTATGAAAATTGCCAAAGGAGATAAAACAGCTTTAAATCAGAAAATAGTTTTTTTCTTGCTATCTTATCAAACGTCATCACACAGTTCTACAAAATGAATGCTTGCAGCTGCACTTTTAGTGAGAAGTCATTTACGTTCCAGTCTGGAAGCTCTAACAATTGAGGTGGGTGACTATTTTGAAATTGTAAGTGTCTTGAGAAGACAGCAATGTATATAGAAATTAGAGACCTAGTACTAGTTTGTGACTAAAGGGATGAAAAAGAAACCTGGATTCAAGTTATAATCCTAAAAAATTGAGACCAGTGACATTCAGATAATGGGATTGTCTTCGGCATAAGTCCCATTAGCCAGACAAAAGATGTATCATGTCTGCATAGGTATAATCAGAACGTAATAGAGAAAGGAGGATGTGCAGAACTCAAATTGCTTAATGAATCGGTTTTCTTCTGACCACCACCCACTAGCTGAGAATATTTTGGCAATGAGTCCTGAAACAGATTCTGGATCCCAGCCAGTGAATCAGTAGCTCTCCCCTAAACCATAGCTGAAGACCAGAAGCCTGAAGCAATAGGAGCAGGTCAGAAGACCAGGAACGCGAGCCAGTGAGCCAGGATTGGAAGGGAAGGAGCAGATCAACACCTGCATTCAGTCTGTTGGGCTCCACAAAGGAGAGACAGACACACCAGGAGCAGGAGTTAAAAGGGAGCCTGACCCTTGTACTCTGGTGGGAGAGGGAGAGGCATAGACAGTAATAAGCACCACCCCTGCATAGAAAGAAGTGTAAGGCTGACAAGCAAGAGATTGGCAGCATAAATATACAAAACAATTATACATAAGGCCTTTTGAATTTGACTAAGAAAAGTTAGGTCAGGAAAGGCTTTTCACTGGAAAACTGGGCATGGCTCCAAAGATTGTCTTTGGGAGGGTGGTCTGCCATTATTGCTTCCCCTGGAGGAATAGCTCAACACAGGACTGTTTAATTTCCCCTGGACTGGCTTAATTTGCAATACTTGTGTTTAACCCTATTCTTTGCTGTGCAACTGAACATCCAACAGTGACATACTTACCCTCAGCCAGATAAATGTTCTCCCATTAATTTTTTTTTTTTTTACAGAAGTAATTTCTCAGAGATGAAGCTATTGTGTTGCCTTCACTTACACTGAATAGTACCTTAATCTAGAAGCAGCCCATTGAAATCAATGGAACTGCTCTTGGATTAAGGTACTAGTCAACATCAGCAATGACAGTTAAATCTGCTTCAAAATATCATGCAGGTTCTGGGTTGATGTATTTTTAAAAATCTCTTCCTATTTTTAATGGTAGAATTTGTTTAACTTATTACAATAAACATAGCAAAATACCCAATGGTATTTATTTGTAAATTCTGAAGGATTTAGAGTCATTGCATGTGTGTGTGTTTCCTGTGACAGTCTCCAAAATGTTTGACACTCAGGACAATTTTTTGCTAGTGTACAACCTAGAAGTTTTGTCCAGCATAAAGTGAACTATGCAACTGCCATGTGCTATAGAGATAAAATACCAATATTGTTAAAGATCTTCCTCCTGTTTCTCAACATAGACCAAAGGAATTAATTTCTACTGACACAGGAAACAAGTACAGAATAAAAGCACTGGGATTCCAGCTACAGCCCTGGATCATTTTCTGTGGCTAACTACAATATACGGTTTACTCTTTTTAAGACAGTGCAACTCCCATTTTAGGCACCTCAGTGAACTTTCCGTATTTTCAAAAGTGTTTCAAAAGTATTTTCAAAATTGCTGGGAGCTCTTGTGAAAATCTGACCATCAATGATTTAGGCCCCAGAGTCCAGGAAACTTCTTCATGTGCATTCAAACCTGCTTGCAGGATTGGGCTCTTATTCTATATTTCATAGATGGGGTCTGGTTATGGGGTAGTTTTCAGGGTGTCTACACGTTACCCTTGTTAACCTTTCATGTTAGTTTCTACAAGCACAGTTGTTCCGTTGTTTTTTTACCTCTTGGCACTTAGTAGTCTGAGGTTGCTCCTGATCCACATGCTGCCTGCCTGCGCCACTGTGCTCCACAGTATGAAATTGTCAAGGAGTGATGCAAGCCTGACAGTAACAGCAAGTAAATAGCGCAGCACAAACATTGTTAAGAATCTTTCTTCTGTTTTCAAAGAATATATTTGCTGAAAAGTCTGCTTAATTTTGAAAACTTTTAGAGAGTTAAGTATTAGTTGAATGAGCAGCCTGAGTCCCATAAACAGACACAGGCTTTTAGAGTTTTTAAACTTGCTTCTGTTGAAATTAATGGGAATTTTGTGACTGATTTTAGTGGGGACTGGGTTGGTCCCTTATTTAGGAATTTGTTTGTGATGAATTCTCATATGCAACATATGAATCCATCACAGAGCTGGCACAGATCTTCTACTAGAGTTAAATGGTATTTCCAATCATAAAACCTGTCAGACCTCTCCAAAGAATTCAATAATACCCTAAAGGATACTGGCTTGGAGATTAATGTAGTTGAAGTGAGACACTGTGACAATTTGAGAAATCTGTCTGAAAAACCTATGAATTCTGGTTGATAGCATGAAGTTGTTATGAAATTTCTGTATCTTCGAATGCCCCTATGTCTCTATTTGTCCACTATTGCTGGTAAGGCTGTAGCACATACATACCAGACTAGGGACAATGGCTGTTCTTAGATTGGTCAACAGATATGCTAATGAGCTTGGTAAGAGCTTGGATAAGCAAATTCTTCCAGCTTGTCTATAAGGGGACTGGGTTTTAGAGAGTAGTAATTCCCCTAGCAGGACAAAGACAGCGGTGACATAACAGGAGATGTGGAGTAGGGAATTCTTGGTGCCAACTGCTAGAAGGCACATGGGGTGCATAGGATTTTACAGGAATCCCTAGGGTCAGATATATGCACAATAATTCACCAAACGGTGGTATGTGAAGTCTCTGCAGAGAATGCAGAGCCCACTGGTCATCATAATCATTGCAAAATGCATGTGTATATATAATATTTAAGGAACTATGTATCTATACTAAAATTATGTTCTTAAGGTCTTAAAGTTAAGGCCTATCACCAGAGCTACTGCAACTGCTCTGCTGTTTGTACTCACGCTAACTTGATGAGATCTAGCACTAGTATGTGTGCACAAGCAAGGGTATTACAACCCCAGCTC
The DNA here is from genome assembly GCF_965140285.1 of Lepidochelys kempii. NCBI lineage: Eukaryota > Metazoa > Chordata > Testudines > Cheloniidae > Lepidochelys > Lepidochelys kempii. The sequence goes on from NC_136380.1 coordinate 89,379,933, forward strand.
ATAGTGTAGATGTATCTTAGTTAGATATGCCGTGCCTCTGCACACATTCAGAGGACAGGGAGGGGCAATTCAGCTAGAAGGTCCCAGAAATGTCCAGAAATAGCATGTGGCAGTTAACCTGACATGCTTAGTATGGTGATGTTCTGAAGAGGTATATATGATGTTGTCATTGGGGCAACCCACCAGGCAGACCATATCCTAGTTGCCCTCCGAGAGCTGAGCCAGTCAAACAAGTGAGGCAGGAAAAGGTAATAAATACGGGAGTTAAAGACGGTCCTGCAGACCCAGCAGCTGACTGATATAGGACCATGATACATGTCTGCAGTGAGAGGTAGGTCCCAACCCCTGTACCAATTTGGATACAGGTGAATACTATTCCAGCTTTACTTAGGAGGGAAGCCCTCCATTAGGATATTGTATGGTGGTGTGTTCTATGGACCTAGAAGGATTGCTGGGAGGGAAGCATTGTCCCTCTTAGAGACTTCAGAGTCTATGGAACTTACATTTAGCTGTCACCTAACTCCTCTAAATGGGGATCCTGTATCATTTAAAGAGAGCAAATGTGGCAGCCATTTTGGAGGTGAGGGTTTGTGAATTTTTCCCTTTCTTAGTTGGGCTTATGGGAAGAAGATGGTGGCCTACAGTGTGAAAGCTTTATAGAGATCCAAGAAATGGATATTTTATATGCTGATGCCAATATCTTTAACACTTTGAAAACAGGCTACAGACTTCTGTCCACCAGCTACTGAGAGGAACAGCTGGAAAGCTACTAGCTGTACAGACCCCCAGACTGTTTTGTTTGCTGACAGGGCTCAAAAGTGTTTGAAAGGACTGAGATGCTGCCATTTCTCAAGTTCTGAAGAGTCCAGATGACACACATGGCACACTAAGGTCATACAATAAAGACTGAGAAATCACCTCTGAGAGAAGATTGGAGGGCAATATGGTTTGATGTGTGCTACAGTATAGAAAATGTTATGTTGAAAGCTTGCATTTGAATATTTGTAACAGAAGCTGAAAGATTGTATAAGGAGTACAAGTAGCTTTAATATCTAATAACGTTTGTTTGAAAGTTGTACACTGCATTTGTAATATTATTTACAATGCTTTCTACTATTTGCAATGTGTTTTGTGCGCATAAGATGTTTGTCTTACTTAGAAAGTGCCTGGTACACTCTCTTTGAGAATTGATGGGAAATTATTAACATCCATTTACCAGGGTTTTATGTACTATAGCCCAGAGGTTTAACTCTGTGTAATGCTTTCTGAAAAGACTGAACTCTGACCTGTGCTTTTGCAAAGAGTTAAGATGATGTGCAGGAAGAAGGGGAGAGTAATAATTATACAGAATATTGCATGAGTATTCCCAGTCCCTGTTCCAATCACGTGCACAGGCATCTAAGAGGAAAGGTATCTTACTAGAGAGAGAACTATTATTATGCTAGGTACAGAGGACTTCAACTAAGTTAGATATGTACACAGTTTCTAAGCCCTAGAGGTGGAGAAGGGGAGTTCATAAAGCAAATACAAAGATTATCATACCGCTCAAGACTCCTGTTCTCTGTTACCAAGGTAGCATAAAAATATAAGAATGGCCATACTGGGTCAGACCAGTGGTCCATCTAACCCAGTATTCTGTCTTCCAGCTGTGGCCAGAGCCAAGCGCTTCAGAGGGAATGAACAGAACAGGTTAAATATGAAGCGATCCATCCTCTGTTGTCCAGTCTTAGCTTCTGTCAGTCAGAGGCTTAGGGACACCAAGAATATGGGGCTGCATCCCTGTCCATTTTGGGCAATAGCCATTGATGGACCTATCCTCAATTATCTTTATCTAATTCTTTTTTGAATGCAGTTATACTTTTGGACTTCACAACATCCCTTGACAATGTGGTTCACAGGTTGACTGTATGGTGTGTGAAGTAGTATTTCCCTATGTATGTTTTGAACCCACTGCTGATTAATTTCATTGGGAGTCGTCTTGTTCATGTGTTATATGAAGGGGTAAATAACATTTCTTTATTCACCTTCTTCACAATACTCATGATTTTATTTACCTCTATCATATCCCTCCTTAGTTATCTCTTTTCTAAAATGAACTACTGCACGTTGAGCAGATGTTTTCAGAGAACTATGCACAATGACTTCAAGATCTCTTTTTTGAGTGGTAACAGCGAATTTAGACCCCCACCATTTTCCATGTATAGTTGGGATTCCGTTTTCCAGTGTACATTACTTTGCATTTTGTCAACACTGAATTTCATCTTCCATTTTGTTGCCTCGTCACCCAGTTTAATGAGATCCCTTTGTAACTCTTTGCAGTCAGCTTTGGATTTAACTATGTTGAGTAATTTAGTATTATCTACTGACTTTTCTACTTCTGTATTTGCAACTTTTTCCAGATCATTTATGAATGTGTTCAACAGTACAATTCAAGGTACAGATCGTAGGGGGACCCCACTATTTACCTCTCTCCACTGTGAAAACTGTTGATTTATTCCTACTCTGTTTTCTATCTTGTAACCAGTTACTTATCCAGAAGAATATCTTCCCTCTTACCCCAAGATTGCTTACTTTGCTTAAGAGCTTTTGGCGAGGGACCTTGTCAAAGGCTTTCTGAAAGTCCAAATATACTATATGCACTGGATCGCCTTGTCTGCATGCTTGTTGACACGCTCAAAGAATTCTAATAGATTAGTGAGACGTGATTTACCTTTACCCTTTACAAAAGCCATGCTGACTCTTCTCCAACGTAGCTTCTCATGTCAATCGCTCTTTTGGCAAAACAAGCTTTATTCCTCACTTATCACAGGCCAAGGCTGACTCAGGTCCTACTTTCTTCACTGGGTTTGTTGGGGACCTCATTGTCATGGTCCACATTCCAGCCATGTCAGCGGCCCCTTTATATCTGCAATAAAACAGCCATGGTACTGAATCTCAGAGCCCAAGATAATTTACTCTGCAATTATTAGCTCTGCACCCTGAGCCACAGTTGACATTTCAGCTTGGGCTCTCAGACTTCATGTCCTCATCTCCCCCCTGCCCCTCCACCAACAACTGTGCTTTCAGAGACTGGGCTTCAGCCCAAGTCCAAACATCAACACTGAAATTTTTAGCCCCATAACCAAAGCCTGGCTTACCCAAGTCAGCTGACCTAAACTCTGAGACTATGGCGTGGGTCTTTTATTGCAGTGTAGATGTGCAAACGTTAGTTTGCAATAACTTTTGTTTTGACTTTATGGATTAAAGGAGAATTAAAGTGGCCATGCTACATTCAGAAAAGGAAAGAATCAGAGAGAACTAGGTGTAGGAGGGAAGCAGTCCTAGATTCTGTGGTGCAAAGTCATGAGAATATATGGGAGGAAAATGTATAGTAAGTTTTATTCTCTAATGTCCCCCACCTTTTTTTTTTTATTCCACATCTAATAAAAGCATGTGGGAAACCCTGTTGGGCAAGTTTCAGTTTTGTGGGATTAAAAAATGGGTATTTTGGATCCCAGTTGTAAATACGCCCAGAGTTCAGGGGCATAAGCTAAATGGTTCTGGTTTGGATTCATATCACATTAAAAGGTATGGGAGTGGTTTTGATTGTGCAAAATCTTAGCATGTCAAGTTTTTCTTTTAGAAAACAGGGATGATTGAGATCACAATATCATTTAACCAACCTCCAGCAAATTTGGTGGGGGAGGGGGAAGGGATGGTTCCTTAATAGACAGTGCTAGTGTTCTCATAGGCTGTAATATTTTGACCCCCTAGAGAGAGTGTTGGAATATAGTTTAAAGCAAACACTATGTAAAAAAGCTTCATTTAATTATTATGAAAAGTGAACTGAGCAATATGTCTACATGTTTTATATGAGCCTGCAGGGACTTGTTCATCAGAGTTCAAACTGTGGGTAACCCGCTTTGTTGAGCTTTATTGTACAAACACACACACACAGTTTATTGGAAAAACCATTTATGCAGGTTTTGTCTCAGGAACAGAATAGCTCTAATTATAAGACAGAACAACATGGCTATTAATTGAACTCTTATAAATAGCTGATCTCAAATAACTGATTGATATAAATTGTTAAACAAAGTCCATAAAAAAAGAAATAATCTGCCTCTCGTTTCATTAATCTCAGACATGTTAATTTGCTTATTTTATGGAACTCATGTACATGGGAGTAGTACTCTTTGACATCACTTTTCATGAAGGCCACATATTCATTATTTCATTCACTATGATAAACTCACTCCAATTACTAATTGGAAGAACAGGGCTGGTTTTAAGGACTTGAAAAGTCCTCAGAAAACCTTTAGTTTATGATGACTCACTTACATCATAGCTCACAGCACCTCCTGACCAAAAAAAGCCTGTTCTGGTAGGACAAGCTCCATGTTGCCTCTGTTGCTCTGCCAGGAATTCCTGTTCCACCACCACCCCTTCATGGTCTCCTTACCCCTTCTGAAGAGAGAATAAAATGAAAAATGTACTAAATCCCCATTGACACTCAGCCCTGCTTGCAAAAGCCCATATATGTCAGCATTCCTTTGAAGTTTCCAGGTCCTGAATCACAGCACTCCCATCCAACCCCTTCTTCCCCTTCCCCTGCACACATGCAGGGAGTCCATCCTCAGGAGCACATAGCTAGAGAAGTGGGCAAGAGAACCAACCCTGAAAAAAAAAGTGTGTTCCCCTATATTCTGTCCATAAGGCAGTAGAAGAAAACAATAATAAATGACATGGATCTAGAGAGACCTAGGGGAAGAAGGAATGGTAGGGGAAAGAGATAGGGAGAGTAAGAGGAGGGAAACAAATTTTATGGGTGGATCAGAACAGAAATACATGGAGATAGTGATGAGTCTAGAGGAATAGAGGTAATCTGAGGATGTGGGGACAAAACTTGTTAGAAGGCAATGAGATGAGGGAGAGAATGAGGAGGAACACAAAGGAAAAGGACATAGAAATGAGAGAGAAAAAAACAATAGACATAAAGGAGAAAAATAGAATGGAAATAAGGGGGAAAATGGAAACAAAAGGAGAATAATAAAGGGAAAGGAAAACAGACTCTTAGTTTGAACATTGGTATATTTTATTTTTTTTTTTATTTATTCAGTTTGCCTTTCTCGGTAATCAATATGAAAATGATCACATCATTGTGATAAAGCTGAATTACATTCTGATGATTCCCACTATGAAGATATAAAATTAGGGCTGTCAATTAATCACAGTTAACTCACGTGATTAACTCAAAAAAAATTAATCACAATTAATCACAGTTTTAATCACACTGTTAAACAACAGAATACCAATTGAAATTTATTAAAGATTTTTGGATGTTTTTCTACATTTTCAAATATATTGATTTCTATTACAACACAGAATACAAAGCATGCATGGCTCACTTTATATTGTTGGGTTTTATTACAAATATTTACAAATATTTGCACTGTAAAAATGATAAAAGAAATTGTATTTTTCAATTCACCTCATACAAGGACTGTAGCACAGTCTGTTTATCATGAAAGTGAAACTTACAATTGTCACTTTTTGTTACATAACTGCACTCAAAAACAAAACAATGCAAAACTTTAGACCCTACAGTCCACTCAGTCCTACTTCTTATTCAGCCAATCGCTAAGACAAACACGTTTTTTTTTTACATTTATGGAAGATAATGCCCCCACTTCTTATTTGCAATGTCACCAGAAAGTGAGAACAGGTGTTTGCATGGGACTTTTGTAGCCAGGATTGAAAGGTATTTAATGTGCCAGATATGCTAAACACTTCATGCTTCAGCCACCATTTCAGAGTATATGCTTCCATGCTGATGAGGCTCTTTAAAAAAATTGTGTTAATTAGATTTGTGACTGAACTCCTTGGGTGAGAATTGTATGTCTCCAATGCTTTTTTACCTGCATTCTGCCATATATTTCATGTTACAGCAGTCTTGGATGATGACTCAGCACACGTTGTTCATTTTAGGAACACTTTCGCTGCAGATTTGACAAAATGCAAAGAAAGTACAAATGTGAGATTTCTAAAGATACCTATAGTACTCAGACCCAAGATTTAAGAATCTGAAGTACCTTCCAAAATCTGAGAGAGATGAGATGTTTAGCATGCTTTCAGAAGTCTTAAAAGAGAAACATTCTGATGCAGAAACTACAGAACCCGAACCACCAAAAAAGAAAATCAACTTTCTGCTGGTGGCATCTGACTCAGAGGATGAAAATGAACATGAGTCGGTCACTGCTTTGGGTTATTATCTAGCAGAACCTGTCATCAGCATGGACGCATGTCCTCTGGAATAGGGGTTGAAGCATGAAGGGACATATGACTCTTTATCAGATCTGGCATGAAAATATCTTGCAACAGTGCCATGTGAATGCCTGTTCTCATTTTTAGGGGATATTGTGAACAAGAAGCCGGTAGCATTATCTCCTGCAAATGTAAACAAACTTGTTTGTCTGAGTGATTGACTGAACAAGAACTAGGACTGAGTGGACTTTAAAGTTTTACATTGTTTAATTTTTGAATGCAGTTTTTTTTTACATAATTCTACATTTGTAAGTTAAACTTTCATGATAAAGAGATTGCACTACAGTCCTTGTATTAGGTGAACTGAAAAATACTATTTTTTTTTTAGTGAAAATATTTGTAATCAGATATAAATATAAAGTGAGCACTATACACTTTGTATTCTGTGTTGTAATTGAAATCAATATATTTGAAAATGTAGAAAATATCCAAAATATTTAAATAATTGGTATTCTATTATTAACTGTGTGATTAATCATGATTAATTTTTGTAATCATGTGATGAATCACAATCAATTTTTTAAGCACTTGACAGCCCTAAACAAAATATTTGACTTATTAGGACATCATGGTACTCTGTAGGGCGGGATAGTGTTGCTACATGCACTGCTGTATGACAGTGGAGATTGTTAGATACACTTCCATAGTTAGAGATGCTACAAGTACTATTAGGTTTAAGCATTAGACATTGGTAGGGTCCCTAGTTTCTATTGCTAATAGCATTAGCTAATAGCATTGGATACTACTTCCAGCCTTTGATGTCTATCACTGGTAGCACTTCCAGTATAAGAGGCTGCAGTGCTTTGAGCATGAGATGCTAGAAATATTACTAGTATTTAAAGCTAGAAAGGAATGGGTGAAAGACAGTACTGCTTGGGGAGTATAGCAAGGAAAAGGCAGAGAGCAGATCAAAGATAAAAGGGATGGAAGAGACAATTTATTCCTCCAAAGACAGCAGGTTATGAAAGTCATCAAAAGGAAGCATTGTTTTCAGAAAAAAACAGACAGACAACAGAAGTGACATGAACAATGAGGAAGGCTGAATCAACTTACCTTAGGTAAGAAAAAAAATTGGAACAGCATTATCTTGCATTGATGTACTTTTATGCTTCAAAGATGCCAACATTGTGATGTAGTTTGGGTGGCATCCAAGACCTCTGAAGATCCAGAAACAGAAGGATCAACATAGCATGAGAATCTGCCACAGCACCTGGGGTCCTAGTAAATTTTATTAGGTGTGCTTTGTTAGATATGCTAGTTTCATTTATCATAGTAAAGAGGAGAAATAAAGTTTTAAATCATGAATTCATGAAGAAGAACATGGATAAGGACCATGTTTCAAGAATACACAGGGCACTATCTCCTTTGACAGATGTCTCTTTCTTTATATAATTATAACAATGAAAAAAAAAACCGTGGGAGAATATGAAGTGTATATATCTTATTGTATCAATCCCTCCTCCTCCCCACCACCCCAACCCCCTCCCAGCTTCTTAGGTAACATGACTTTTTAGATTGAGGCAGGAACCTGTGATTGTATAGCACAAGGGCACCCCAATCCTGACTGGGGTGCAACTGGAATTAAATAAATGATAATGATAAAGTGATAAATGATAAACTACACCATCTGCTCACAAAACTCCCTGAAAAAGCACAAGAACAAATCAGCACGGACACACCCCTAGAACCAGGGGTATTCTATCTGCTACCCAAGATCCATAAACCTGGAAATCCTGGACGCCTCATCATCTCAGGCATTGGCACCCTGACAGCAGGATTGTCTGGCTATGTAGACTCCCTCCTCAGGCCCTACACAACCAGCACTCCCAGCTATCTTCGAGACACCACTGACTTCCTGAGGAAACTACAATCCATTGGTGATCTTCCTGAAAACACCATTCTAGCCACTATAGATGTAGAAGCCCTTTACACCAATATTCCACACAAAGATGGACTACAAGCCGTCAGGAACAGTATCCCCAATAATGCCACGGCAAACCTGGTTGCTGAACTTTGACTTTGTCCTCACCCATTACTATTTCACATTTGGGGACAATGTATACCTTCAAATCAGCGGCACTGCTATGGGCCCAATGTGCCAACATTTTTATGGCTGACTTAAAACAAGGCTTCCTCAGCTCTCGTCCCCGAATGCCCCTACTCTACTTGCGCTATATTGATGACATCTTCATCATCTGGACCCATGGAAAAGAACCCCTTGAGGAATTTCACCATGATTTCAACAATTTCCATCCCACCATCAACCTCAGCCTGGAGCAGTCCACACAGGAGATCCACTTCCTGGACACTACAGTGCTCATAAGCGATGGTCACAAACACCACCCTATACTGGAAATCTACTGACCGCTATGCCTACCTACATGCCATCAGCTTTCATCCAGACCACACCACACGATCCATTGTCTACAGCCAAGCTCTACAATACAACCGCATTTGCTCCAACCCCTCAGACAGAGACAAACACCTTCATGATCTCTATCAAGTGTTATTACAACTACAATACCCACCTGCTGAAGTGAAGAAACAGATTGACAGAGCCAGAAGAGTACCCAGAAGTTACCTACTACAGGACAGGCCCAACAAAGAAAATAACAGAACACCACTAGCCATCACCTTCAGGTCCCAACTAAAACCTCTCCAGTGCATCATCAAGGATCTACAACCTATCCTGAAGGACGATCCCTCACTCTCACAGATCTTGGGAGACAGGCCAGTCCTTGCTTACAGACAGCCCCCCAACCTCAAGCAAATACTCACCAGCAACCACACACCACATAACAAAAACACTAACCCAGGAACCTATCCTTGCAACAAAGCCCATTGTCAACTGTGTCCACATATCTGTTCAGGGGACACCATCACAGGGCCTAATCACATCAGCCACACTATCAGAGGCTCGTTCACCTGAACATCTACCAATGTGATATACACCATTATGTGCCAGCAATGCCCCTCTGCCATGTACATTGGTCAAACTGGACAGTCTCTACGTAAAAGAATAAATGGACACAACTCAGATGTCAAGAATTATAACATTCAAAAACCAGTTGGAGAACACTTCAATCTCTTTGGTCACTTGATTACAGACCTAAAAGTGGCAATTTGTCAACAAAAAAACCTTCAAAAATGACTCCAACGAGAGACTGATGAATTGGAATTAATTTGCAAACTGGACACCATTAATTTAGGCTTGAAGAAAGACTGGGAGTGGATGGATGTGTCATTACACAAAGTAAAACTATTACCCCTTGTTTATTTCCCCCCCTACTGTTCCTCAAAGGTTCTTGTCAACTGCTGGAAATGGCCCACCTTAATTATCACTACAAAAGGTCACCACCCAGCCCCCTGCTCTACTGCTGGTAATAGCTCACCTTTCCTGATCACTCTTGTTACAGTCTGTATGGTAACACACATTGTTTCATGTTCTCTGTGTATATAAAATCTCCCCACTGTATTTTCCGCTGTATGCAGCCGATGAAGTGAGCTGTAGGTCACAAAAGCTTATGCTCAAATAAATGTGTTAGTCTCCAAGGTGCCACAAGTACTCCTTTTCTTTTTGCAGATACAGACTAACAGCTGCTACTCTGAAACCAATGATAAAGACTGTGGACTGAAATGCTGAAGGGGATATAGAGAACTGAGGGCATTGCTGAGTTGAATTATGCGTGACTCAGAGGTAATCCTGCCCCCATGAAAATGGCTGCCCCATGCAAGCATGCCTGCTCCACCACCTTTTCAAAAGAATGTGGCATACTCCTCTCCTCTGCTGTCAGGCATGTGGTGTTTCAAGTGTGGTAGAAAAGAGTAGGAACTATTCTTTCCTTTGAGATTCTGGTCAGCTCTTACAGAGGGATTAAAAAGGGGAGCTCCTTTTGCCCTCACCACACTTTGCCCAGCAACATGGGTGCTGGTCAGAAAAAGACATGATTCAGCACATCTCTTGAGGAATCTTCACCACTGGAGGTCCTATAGAGCCTTTTCAATAGAATATGCTGAAACAGGCAAGTGGTATCTCCCTTGACATTCGTCTTTCCTCACCCAATGCATACCTGTGTCCAGGGGGTGAAGCATGTGCATGCACAACTTACACAACCTATTGCTATGTGGTTAAGATGACTCCAAGTTTGCAAATTGGGCCCTCCAGCTCTTTATTGTCAACAAGAGTCACTGACAGTGGCCTAAATTGCCTATACTGGGATATCTTGCAAAATTTGATTTATAAGAGGGCCACTGTCAGGGCTTGGAAGCCACAACTTCATTGCATTCAATGGGCTTATTTTTGTATTTAAAATTAAGCAAGTGGTTAAGAGTGCTTTGTGCACTGGAGTACTTTGAAGGATGGAGCCCTTATTGCATTAAGGATGCATTAATGCACATGGGAGAGATCAAGAGAAGCTGTAAAAGGGAAGATAAAGGTATTTACTCTTTGAAATTGCTACTATTGTCTGGTCCCAAGAATCCTGTGAGCATACTATAATCACAATAAAAATAGACAAAGATCTTTAACATATTTTGGAAAAACTTTTCTCCTTTTAAAAGCTCAGCTCATATAGCTAACATTACTTCACTGACTGCAACAGTCATTTGCAAATTTTTTTAAATTAAAATTTAGGTTTTCGGTCAAATCTTTCATGTGCAATGTCTGCTTTCCACACAAAAAATCAACATTTTTGTCAAAAACCAAACATCCTCCCGAAAGACAGGGACTCCCATGATGTATGGCAGCAGATCATCAAGACAGTATAGTGTGGTGCATCACAGGCGATGTAGTCCAGCTTGGGAGTCCCGCCTAGAGAAAAATGGGGGCAGAAGGCACTTGAACTATAGCTCCCATGAGGCACAGTGGCAGCATTTCTAAATTTAAATTTTGGTTCTCAGCTGTACGTTTTCCATTTTGTGGTGATTTTTTAAAATATTTTCCTTATTTTTTCCTGGGGGGTGGGGGGAGGAAGAAGGACAAGCAAACAAACAAACCCCATTAAATGACTGGTTTCAGAGTAACAGCCGTGTTAGTCTGTATTCGCAAAAAGAAAAGGAGTACTTGTGGCACCTTAGAGACTAACCAATTTATTTGAGCATAAGCTTTCGTGAGCTACAGCTCACTTCATCGGATGCTGTAGCTCACGAAAGCTTATGCTCAAATAAATTGGTTTTGTCTCTAAGGTGCCACAAGTCCTCCTGTTCTTTCATTAAATGACCAGCTCCTGTTTAAATAATTTGGGACAACTTTTTAAAGAGAAGGGAGCTATATCTTGGTTTAAGCAATCATGAGATTTAAATAAATTCTCTTTTTGAAGGGGATTCTTGCTTTTGTTGGTAATTCTACCTTCCTTTGGTATTATCACATATCTGCCCCAGCCAAATCTTCAAAGAAGCAGTCATGCTGTCTAAAATTTATTTCAATGGTCTGGTTGAACTCTGCTAACATAAATGGTTTACAGGTTGCGCCTGCTTTGATTCTCTTCCATACATACACCTGGAAAATTAGTTTCATCTAATAGTTTGCTTATTAGGCAACAAACTCTGTGACTGATTAGTGAACATTTTTATATTATCTCTTAGGATCTACCAGTATTTACACTTTCTGACTATTTCATGTTTTCTCTGCTAAGAGTGGATTCATTAGACTCATGACAAAACTACTTCATTTGTTAAAAAAATACTATTCAAAGTATTAGTGAAATGCCAAATACAATTAATTATATGTCTATGCTTTATTAATAATAAATTCAGAATCTGTAGTATAAAAGGCTACAAACAAAAACTTGACGTTTTATGTAGGTGCATATCAAATATGTATCAGTAAATGTATTCTGTGAACTCTATGATGTATTTTAATCACAGAAGAATATTGGGGTTTAAGGTTTTATTGTTTTGGCAAGCTTTTAAAAAAAAAATGAAGGAAATATAGCAAATTCCTAACAATGTCCTGCTGGATAAATGTTTATGATGCTGTACCTTGTACCATCTCAAATTTTGACTCCTCTTAAATTTAAGATTGCCTTATGCCTAAAGCTGATCAGTACCACCAAAGTTATCCTCCTTGTTTTAAACCCCGCTGCCACACTCTTATTCCTCATTCCTTATAACGCATACTTGCGAATCAAAGAACAATGTAAATTACTTGTATTTGGTGAATACCAAAACCTGGGACAGTAGTGGAAATTCAAGTAGAACATTTTTTTACTGTTGGCCCTACTAGTTCCACTGGACGACTGGGTTTTGGAACTGACTAGTTGATCAGATGGTTTGCTATTTCTTGCAGCTATTGGTCCTCCAACAGAAACCCACAAAGGCCAGTTAAAGAAACGAAGTGTGGTCAGTGGAAATTACCACTAGGAGCTTTGTTCGCTGTAGTCTTGTGTTAGAGAAAAAAACACACCCAAACCTCTAAACAATTATGACAGTAATCTACACAGACGTCATGAAAAAATACACATTTAATAAACCTTTACAAGTCAGTTTAAACTAAATAGGGGCCACAAATGCTATTACAAACATGTCACAATTGTATGGTGCATACTAGGGTAGAGTTAAGGGTATGTGGGTGCCTTAACTGTGTATTTCTTAACTTAACGTGTTTATATTACTTTAAACTTAATCATAAGATTACAAGGATGTTGTATATATCCATTAGAAACCCAGGAAATTTAACATTTTTACCTTTTAAATGACTAATATGTACTCAACTTTAACTTCACTTTAACATATTTTTAACTTAGAGAATTGATTTGGAGAAGATTACAACAGGAAACACCAACAAAAAATAGCCCAGTGCTGCTCCTAGTGAAATCAAGAGGAGTTACAACTTGTCCCCCTGGAAGTCAATGAGAGTTTTGTCACTGTCTTTAAAGGGGCCTTAATTTGATCCTGGAAGTTTTCTATTGACTTCAGTGGAGTCAGGACGAGTCTGGACAGGCCACCCAGGAAAATGAAGTTCTTTTTTCAGCCACAGTGCAAGGTACAAACTAGGCTGAGATAGTGCAAGCTTCCCCACACTTTCCTGTGACATGAACCTTACCCATTACTTGCAGGAACCACTTATACAGGTAAGAGGTAAATTTCATTTCTAAGCCAATTCCATTTTTGGTCTTTCTGCCAAGACTGACAACATGAATTTCCAATTAATGCCAAAGTAGGATGATGATAAATAAAGACAACAAGAATCAATGCACAGGTATTGACTGGAAAGAAAAGAGCTGAAGTTAGTAGGTTAGTTAGGTCCAATCTCAGCATCACATTTAAGGTTATGTTTACATGCTTTGCTGAAGAAGGACGGATTTAAGCATGTGCTTAAGGTTAAGCATATGATGAAGTTCTTTCTGAATTAGAGCCATATTGATTAGAAATGAGACCATGCCATTAAAATAAAATCTGATGGTGAGTTGTGTTAATAGGGAATCTTCTGTAAAACTGGTAGGACTCAGGGGCCTATTTTCAGTGTGGAGCCTCACATTTTAAAAAATGACAGGCAGCCCAGAACAAATGCAGAGGAGAACAACAAAAATGGTAAATTTGAGCTGTGAGAAAATGCTAAGGGTTGAGATACATGCAGAGGAATTGCTTGTTATTCTAGAACAGATACAGAATTTATCTAATAACAAACTTCAGTATACACAGAAGATTTGTCTGTGCATGTGCTTTTTTGTTTGTCTGTTTTGTACAATAAGATGTATCCCCAAGCATCCCTTTTTTTTTTGACATAACCCTTTTTCTGGAATGAACAGCATAACTACTAAAGTCGGATGAAAAGCACACTTTTTTCAGAACAGTATGATAATTTTCTGCATAGACAGAGCTGAACTGTTATGTCATGCAAGGCATATTCAACTCCAAGTTATATTGCATATTTGCAATAACAAAGATATGATACATTCGTTTCCTTCCCCCACCTCTCCACTTCATTTTTGGATGCAAATGTAGGGTCAGATTGTGGACTGTGATGCACATCAGTGCAAGGGAATATGAAGGTACAAGGTAAATCCTTATTCCGTTGTTCCCACTACCTGTATAAAGGGTAGCATTGTGTGAGGAGTAGCAAGCTCTGCAGAGCTGCTATGTCCTGTAAGTGGGCAGCAGAGAGCATGAAGGGCTGGGGAGTGGGCAGAGCTTGAGTTCTACTTCTTTACCCTTTAACACACTGGATAATATAGTTATTTCAGCACATCAGGGAGATAACACTGCCATAAGTACAAAACTGACACAATCCTACTCCCTCCCTCCCTGGAGCACGAGGTATACTATGACTTTGAGTGTCACAATCTCCCACTTGGACTGCCCCATGCGATGGGCAGATCATAAACTCATGATCTTGTCCTTAAATGGTTTTTACTTTACCAAAAAGCAACTACTAACCACTTGGAACACAATAATCAACGATATGTACACATAGCTCTTTTAACAGTGTCAATAGTGTATTTATAAACAGTCCCTCAGCACTGAAGGAAGCTCTGTATTGAAAAATCTTGATAGTATAAGCTATATTGGTTATATTTGCAAACTCCAAAAAAATCAGCTCTAGCTCTGGGTGTAGATTACACGTTGGGAGGGAAAGAACACCACACCCTGTTATTTAATTTAGGTTACATAGCCTCTCTCTGTTATTGTTGCCAGAAGCTCTGGAGATACAGCAGGCTTACTTGGAAAGCCATACATATTTAAAGTGCCCAATCCTACCAGTTTCAGCTGGCACAACACTGATTAATCACTGCATATTTTCCTTCTCCCAGGGTACTTATGAAGTCTTCCTTTGGTCTTTTTCAAAACCGAATCTCTTAGAGATACTGAATACAAACTAAGTAAAAATACTCAGACCATATAGCAAAATAAAAGATGAATATCTGCTGAATAAATAACCTGAATAAAGCAGGTTAATCATTGAACAGTTTCAACTCCCGGTATGACAAAGTAGAAAATACATAAAGCTCCAATTCTGATATTTATCTTTTATAATCCTTCAAACATTATGGGGTGTATATGTTCAGTGCTGTGCTGGGGGGAATTTGGTGCCTTATTCCTATCTTAGTTAAGAAGAGCTGAATGACTAATTCCCCAAACTCTACACTGAAAATGTTTCAAGCTTTGGAGGCAAGCAAGGGGCTCTCAATGAGAGGCAAAAGTCTGTGTCCAAGAGTACATTTCTTTTCTCCTAACAATACATTTTTTTATTTGTTTCCAAACTTTTCCATCCATTTTATATTCTCTCATTTATAAGCTCTCTTTGCTGCTTGATTTCTGTCTTCTTCACTGAAGAAACTCATAAAACACTGAAGGTGATGGTCTTCATCCTCAGTAAAGAACAGTGCAGTTCTTTGAATGGATCTACATTTCTTGCCTGTACACTGGTCTAATTATAGCAGTTATGGATGAATTAGCTTTCAGACAGGCAATGGAAACCCATTTGATGTAAATGGGGAGCACTCAATACTCCCAACAAGATGACCAGCACTTCTCATGATTACCCTCTAAAACCTAAAGCAAGCTACTTTATAGCTATAAATACATTATGTAAATTGTATGTGAGATTATTCTAAAACAACGTATGTTTATGTACCCCATTTACAGAAGTTATTTTTATGCAATACTTTCAGTTTCACCCAGAAAACGATGTGGCAAAATAAGTTGAAAGGGAAACTGAGAGAGCCAACTGTATACTCTTCTTGTGAACTTTCTGTTGTCCCATTATAGGTACTGAATAGGAGGACTGCTCTAGCTGTTATTGCATTTAACCTTTTGCCTCTGGGGGCCCATCTGCCAAAGTCAACTTTTCCATTGCAGGCACATCAAAAAGATGTGAACACACTACTTTACTAAAATTCTATAACTCATGCCACTCATTTGGCAACTTCCAGCTGCTACATATTTAAAGCAACCTTGGAATTATGTATATTGCACTGGAGAGTGAGAATGAAATGAAAATCAGCAAGGATGAGAAAGTAATTAATAATATAACCAGTTATTCTTTTCTTTTCACAGTCTTAGAATTGCATTTCTGTTTTTAAAATAAGCCTGTACATTTATTTTAATCATTTATGAAATAATGGAGATCTTGTATTTGTGGAATCATGAAGCCCCAAGTCAGAAGCTACAGAGGAGTGTTAGTGCAGAGTTTTAGAAGATCTAGGCTAAGGCTAAATTTTCACAATTAATTATACCTTCCATTCCCAACTTCCAAGCTTCTTTAATAAAAGACAGCTGTTGCTCACTTTTTGATATGCCTAAGATAAATTGATTTCCTCAAAAAAACCCACCCATTCTCCTCCCAGAATTCACCCATAGCAGGTCATGTAAACATTGCTAGAGCATAGCTTCTAAAAGTTGGCCCCAGGCTAGTAGTCAAGCTTTTTTATTTGAAAACCCACAAATAAAGTATGATCAAATATGGATTCCAAGACGTATTATACATGCATTTCCCATTCATGTGACCGTACAATATTATTGCCTTACAGGTTGTATGTTTTCTTTTTTGCAGGTAATATCCTCTTAAGTCAGTGAAACTTTGAGATAATATTAACTGAACAGGATTTGTCCAATTATCCACAAAAATGAAGGTGTATCTAACTCTAGTAAATTAAATTTACCAGATGATGATCAACAGATACTGCCTGTCACTGAATATTCAGAGCATCTGAGCACTGTATACTTATTATAATGTTAATATTTCATAGTTCCTGTTTGCCTAGATATGATTAAAGTCTTGGGCTAATTTTGCAATCAAATTATACTTTATACTCATTAAATTAGGGAGATAACAAGGCACAGAATTATGATAAAAATAATTTGTCAATCTCTAATTGTATTTAGTGTGCTTGTATGTGTGAGAATGGTAGATTTGCCAAATATGCATTTTGGAAGCCAACAAAACCATCTGCAAATTTAGTTCAAATCTGGCAAATAATTTTGGCTGAAAAAACCCTAGAAATATTTTTGGAAATGATAAAATGCTGAAAATTGACATTAAAAATGTTATTTAAATGAGGGTCAAAATGTTCTATTTCACCTGAATCAATTTTTATTTCCAACTGTGATGAGAAATCTGGAGAAAAAAATATTTTGGTTTGAAACCAACTAGATAATTTTTCGGAGTTTTTGGTTCAGCCACTCAACCTGGTGGGTGGGAGGCAGTTATTCACTGAGCTTTGGCCACAACTTGAGAAAGTACTTATTAAATGTGGTTTTCCCATTCCCAAATGCTTCTTTAATATTCTATTCTGGATAAGAATGGAGGACAAAACAAATAATGGAATTAATCCTATAATTAGTTTTAGCTTTAATTATAGAGTAGTATCTGATAAAATTTAAGATAAATTTCAGATATTGTCATAGAAGATTAGGGTTGGAGGAGACCTCAGGAAGTCATCTAGTCGAACCCTCTGCAGAAAGCAGGACCAACCCCAACTAAATCATCCTAGCCAGGGCTTTGTCAAGCCAGGCCTTAAAAACCTCTAAGGAAGGAGATTCCACCACCTCCCTAGGTAATCTATTCCAGTCCTTCGCCACCCTTCTAGTGAAATATTTTTTCCTACTATCCAACCTAGACCTCCCCCACTGCAACTTTAGATCATCGCTCCTTGTTCTGTCATCTGCCACCGCTGGGAAAGCCTAGCTCCATCCTCTTCGGAACTCCCCCCTCAGATAGTTGAAGGCTGCTATCAAATCCCACCCCACCTCATTCTTCTCTTCTGCAGACTAAACAAGCCTAGTTCCCTCAGCCTCTCCTCATTATTAATGTGCCCCAAACCCCTCATAATTTTCATTGCCCTCCGCTGGACTTCCTCCAATTTGTCCACATCCTTTCTGCAGTGGGGGTCCCAAAACTGGACGCAGTACTCCAGATGTGGCCTCACCAGTGTCAAATAGAGAGGAATAATAATTTCCCTCAATCTGATGGCAATGTTCCTACTAATGTAGCCCAATATGCCATTAGCCTTCTTTGCAACAAGGGCACATCGTTGACCCATATCCAGCTTCTCGTACACTGTAATCTTCAGGTCCTTTTGTGCAGAACTGTCGCTTAGCCAGTCAGTCCCCATCCTGCAGTGCATGAAATTCTTCCATCTTAAGTGCAGGACTTTGCACTTGTTCTTGTTAAACCTCATCAGATTTCTTTTGGTCCAATCCTGCAATTTGTCTAGTTAACTCTGGACCCTATCCCTACACTCCAGCATATCTACCTCTCCCCCCAGCCTAGTGTCATCTGCGAACTTGCTGAGGGTGCAATCCATCCCATCATCCCGATCATTAATGAACATGTTGAACAAAACCGGCCCCAGGACCGAACCCTGGGGCACTCCTATCATAAATATAAAGGGAAGGGTAACAGTACTATAAAATCCCTCCTGACCAGGGGCACAAAATCCTTTTATCTGTAAAGGGTTAAGAAGCTCAGGTAACCTGGCTGGCACCTGACCAAAAAGACCAGTAAGGGGACAAGATACTTTCAAATCTGGGGGAAGGGGGAAGGCTTTTGTTTTTATGTTCTGGGGCTATCTGTTCTGTGTGCTTTCCGGAGAGACATCAAGAAAGCAAGCAATCCAACTCCATTAGAATTAGTAAGTACTAGCAAGGAAATGCATTAGTTTACTTTTGTTTTGGCTTGTGATTTTCTCTGTGCTGAGAGGAAGGTGTATTCCTGGTTTTCTTTTGTAACTCTAAAGTTTTTGCCCAGAGGGAAATCCTCTGTGTTTTAAATCTGATTGCCCTGTGAAATTAGCTTCCCTTCTAAATTTACAGAAGTGCTTCTTTTACCTTTTTTTCTTTCTAATAAAGTTTTGTTTCTTTTAAGAGCCTGATTGATTTCTCTATTGTCCTAAGACCCAGGGGTTTGGGTCTATGGTCACTTTGTAACCAATTGGTTAGGATATTATCCTCAAGCCTCCACAGGAAAGGGGGTGTAAGGGCTTGGGGGGATATATTGGGGGAATAGGAACTCCAAGTGGTCTTTTCCCTGATTCTTTATTACATCACTTGGTGGTGTCAGCGTACCCTCCAAGAGCAAAGAGTCTGTGCTTTGGGAAAGTTTTAACCTAAGCTAGTCGAAATAAGCTTAGGGGGTCTTTCATGTGGGTCCCCACATCTGTATCCTAGAGTTCAGAGTGGGGAGGGAACCCTGACAACTCCACTTGATACTGACTGCCAACTAGACATCGAGCCATTGATCACTACCCGTTGAGCCCGACACTCTAGCCAGCTTCCTTTCCACCTTATAGTCCATTCATCCAATCCATACTTATTTAACTTGCTGGCAAGAATACTGTGGGAGACTGTATCAAAAGCTTTGCTAAAGTCAAGATATATCATGTCCACCGCTTTCCCCATATTCAGAGCCAGTTATCTCATCATGGAAGGCAATCAGGTTGGTCAGGCATGACTTGCCCTTGGTGAATCCATGTTGACTGTTCCTGATCACCTTCCTCTCCAAGTGCTTCAAAATGGATTCCTTGAGGATCTACTCCATGATTTTTCAAGGGACTCATGTGAGGCTGACTGGTCCATAGTTTCCTTCTTCCCCTTTTTTTAAAGATGGGGCACTATATTTGCCTTTTTCCAATCGTCCAGGACCTCCCCCAACCACCACAAGTTTTCAAAGATAATGGCCAATGACTCTGCAATCACATCAGCCAATTCCCTCAGCATCCTCAGATGCATTTCATCTGGCCACATGGATTTGTTCAAGTCCAGCTTTTCTAAACAGTCCTTAACCTGTTCTTTCACTATTTTCACCTCCTCCCCATACTGTGCTGCCAAGTGCAGCAGTCTAGGAGCTGACGTTGTCTGTGAGGGCTAACCCAGAAAACAAAAACAAAAAAAACAAGCAAGCATTGAGTACTTCAGCTTTTTCCACATCATCTGTCACTGGGTTGCCTCTCCCATTCAGTAAGGATCCCACACTTTCCCTGACCTCCTTGTTGCTAACATACCTGTAGAAACCTTCTTGTTACCGTTCACATGCCTTGCTAGCTATAACTTCAATTGTGCTTTGGCCTTCCTGATTACATCCCTGCATACTCAAGTAATATATTATACTCCTCCCTAGTCATCTGTCCAAGTTTCTACCTCTTGTAAGCTTCCTTTTTGTGTTTAAGCTCACTGAAGATTTCTCTGTTAAGCCAAACTGGTTGCCTGCCATACTTGCTATTCTTTCTGCACATTGGGATGGTTTGTTCCTGTGCCTTCAATAAGGAGTCTTTGAAATACAGCCAGCTTCTCCTGGACTCCTTTCTCCCTCATATTAGCCTCCCAGGGTATCCTGCTCATCTGTTCCACGAGAAAGTCAAAGTCTTCCTTTCTGAAGTCTGTGGTCCTTATTCTGGTGTTCTTTTTTCTTCAGGATCCTGGGGGGGGGGGGAGGGGGAACTCTACCAACTGATGAAAGAAAAGGAGTACTTGTGGCACCTTACAGACTAACAAATTTATTTGAGCACAAGCTTTCATGAGCTACAGCTCGCTTCATCGGATGCATTCAGTGGAAAATACAGTGGGGAGATTTATATACACAGAGAACATGAAACAATGGGTGTTACCAAACACACTATAAGGAGAGTGATCACTTAAGGTGAGCTATTACCAGCAGGAGAGCGGGGGGGTGGAGGGGGAACCTTTTGTAATGATAATCAAGGTTGGCCATTTCCAGCAGTTGACAAGAACGTCTGAGGAACAGTCGGGGGTGGAGGGGGGAATAAACATGGGGAAATAGTTTTACTTTGTGTAATGACCCATCCACTCCAAGTCTCTAGTCAAGCCTAAGTTAATTGTATCCAGTTTGCAAATTAATTCCAATTCAGCAGTCTCTCATTGGAGTCTGTTTTTGAAGGGTTTTTGTTTTTTTTTTGTTTTTTTGAAGAATTGCCACTTTTAGGTCTGTAATCAAGTGACCAAAGAGATTGAAGTGTTTCCCAACTGGTTTTTGAATTTTATAATTCTTGACGTCTGATTTGTGTCCATTTATTCTTTTACGTAGAGACTGTCCAGTTTGGCCAATGTACATGGCAGAGGGGCATTGCTGGCACATGATGGCATATATCACATTGTTACACTTGTTTGTGTCTTCATTTCCTTCTTCAGTCAGATAAAAGAAGAGTTTACCAATGAATTTACTTATTGAACTTTGCCTTCAAAAGGAAGTTAAGATGAGCACCCTCTTTTTTGAATATATGTAGTGGTGTAATCTGCAGGAATATACTAGGATTAATCTAATACATCTTATTTTCCCCCAGTGAGAATTGATACATGAATTATTTTTTAATGGAGTGAACTATATATTCTCTCTACATTATCCCCACAAGAATTATCTTGATAGTATGTCTGAGGAGAGGAAGTGGGAACACAGCACCCCCTACCTACTACATGCTGCCTCCTAGACACCAAGATTCAAGGTCTAGGTAGCCTACACAGACTTATAATGTGTTATATCATCCTCTTACTCCTTTACATAGGCAATTATTTTTGGAAATCTGAAAACAAAAAATTAAAATAAGAGTGTGAAATGGTTGAGTAATTATATACTATTTAAATACATACCATCTGGTATATCGAATGCCATTCCTCCCATATCTAATTACACCTAATGGACACATTAGATAGTCCGAATTTTCAGAATAATAGGCAAAGGGTCTGATCCATGACTGCTTACTCAGGCAAAATTTAAATTAAAATAGTAGTGGAGCCAACTCAGTTTTAAAAAAAATATTTCCCATGATTTAAAAACAAATACCATTACAACTTCTGCATTTACTTAGTATTTAAATTGTTTTGAACTGTAGATCTTGCTGGTGGAAGGTGTTTTTTTTTGTTTGTTTTTTAATGTCTCACTTTCCCCCCCATACCATTTACAAAGCAGTTGTGTTAAATTGGAAAATAAGGCTCAGTCCACACATTACTTGTAATTAGCATTAAGCACATCACTGAAATTTATGATGAGTGCTCAGAAATGTTAGCTGTTTTTTGCTATTAGAGCTTATATACTATTAAATTATTTGCCAGGTCCCAAGTGAGCTAGACATCCAGCTTCCATTACTAAGGGATTTGCGTGCCTAACTTCCTTTGAAGATCCCAACCTATATTTTATCTGACAACATGGAGTTAGCAACAGAATGTCTGATAGTGCTAGTAAACAATAACCCTCAAAATACCCCAGCTTAATTTAGTGCCCAAACCTGTAGTCCTAAATCAGAGAAAATTCCCATTTAAATTAATGCAGTATTGCAAGATTAATGTCTGTATTACAAAGATGAGAAAACCACAGAAGGGTTTGTCCAGGATTTGTGAAGTATGGCTTAACTAACACTAACATTTTCATCAGCTGAAATTAAAACAGAGTTATGGTAGTTGTGTTTATTTGCATTGGGATTTGGCTGTGCTGACTTGAAGTCTGATATAGCACAGTTAAATCTGTTGGTATTTCAAAAAATATATTGATCAAGTATAAATTTATCAAGTTACTGATCATATATAACATACATTTACCATCACAGTGTTTGATTATCAGAAACGAATACATAAAAGTTCTCTGTTCAGCTGCCCTCCATTTGCAAAACTCATTTGTTTTAATGGGAGTTTTTTTTCTGAGTAGGATTATAGTCCCAGTATCTGTAAGATTTTATAGACCATCATGCAATTGTAATCAGTACAAAAAAGTCACACTAGTAGTGAATGTCTTCCTGGATTTTTTAAGACATCACCAGCAGATTAAAGTGGACATTACTGATTGAACCTTTAATTTAAAAATGTATTCACTCTAAACTACTCAATCTTCATTTTTCCTACATAAACTAGGGGACATGACATTGATTTTTCTGGTCTGTAAGGCTTTAATCATTTGGAGGAGTTCTGCCACACCAACCAGTGCAAAATCCCCCTTGAAAATACAGATGTTCAATAAATATCAGAACGTGAGCTATAGTAGGCTTCCCTAGCAAGATTTCTTGAACAGTTAATGAGCACTAATTGTTCTTTTTTATAGTTAAAATTTATTTTAAGAGTGAAAGTAAAGCATTTCATATAGCAGTGGAAGAAAATAACCAATTGTGCTGTAACAGAAGTCAGACTGTTGATACCCTTACTCATACTGGCTCTGACCTTTGTTGTGACTTGTGACTGACTCTGGTCTTTGGCTTGACTCCCAGCCACAACCATGACTTTAATGTGGCTCTGACCATTAGGTCATATCACCCTGTTACAGGCTCTGATATCTATTTAGGGGAAGTAAGATAGCCAAAACTAGTTGGAAGCTACAATTACAAACGATTAAATTTAGAACAGATGGATTTAAAAGAGCATGTTTGTAATAACAACTTTTAAAAGAAAAACTTTAATTTTTCCAATTTTGTATCATTAATCATTTCTATATGTAAAAATACTAGAGCTAATTATATTGGAAGTAAGCAATATTTATTTATGCAATTGGAATGAAAACACTTTTAAAGTCTGTAGGAAGGTTCTCAAAGTACTTCCATCTCTCAGAATTTTGAGCTGGTTTACCAGCAAATGGTGCATTACAATGGGACCTTTGTAAAAGTAAGTATTTATTATATTCAGTTTACAGATAAGAACACTGTCACTTGAGGAACCTCTGTGACATGCCTGAGACTATACAGGAAATCAGAGGTGAGAACAGAACTTGTTGCTAAATATTGATTTAACATTCTAAAGCCTCTCACCACTGTGGTTATGAGTCCATGCTCAGATTTACATACACAATTCATTTTCTGGGATTAACTTGTTCCCATAAAATAGGAGGCAGGTTTCAACCCCTCTGAAAATGAATCCCTTAATGCACCAACAAAAGCAAACAAAACAGAATTTGAGTTTATTTCAAAGTTGTGCAAAACAGTTACACTTTTGAAATATATAGAACAAAGATTCTTTCCACAACACACCTTTTGTAGTTTAATTAACACTGAGTGTCTTTGTGGAAATGCATTTTCAGGAGTGATCTGAAAGAAAAGAGAAGGTGATCTATTGATGAACGTGGAGACAATGAGTATAAGGGGCAGAATGAAAGAAGGAGCAGAGACCAGTATGAGAAAATTAATTAACACATCCTCAGGTAACATAAATCAGTTTCTTTCCACTGAAATCAATGAAGCTATGTTGACTAACAACAGCTAAGGATTTGGACCTATGTAGGTAAAAATATTTGCCACTTACAAGGACAACTAGAAGATGATGACTTGATATTTTATAATTTTTTAGAAGAGTGTGATTTTTGACATCAGAATAAAAATGAAGAGACCTCTTTTGTCATGAAAACTGGAACTTTAGCCTAGAAGCAGCATTAAATGCCCAGGTTCAAAACTGATAATATATTCTGCTTACTTTACTTGGAGTGACCTTTACCTTTGACTTGGATGCAGGATCAGAACCAATTTCCCTTGTTTCTGTTGCCATATTATTTTTTACATTATGTCTTAAAGTGCTGTATAGTGTTGTTTTGTGCCATTATACATTTGCTATGTTGTTCTAAATAGCTGACTGCATTTCACTGATGGACCTGGACAATAGGTTCTATATCACTTTGTGAAAGATGCAGTTGTGCTTTGTAGGAACTTCCCTGTGCCGGGAACAGCATGGAGCTGCAGTACCTGAGGAAAGAACTGGGAGAAATCACACCCCAATGGACCCAAAGGCACAACTTGGCCTTTTGTCTGTAAATCACATTGGAATTGTTCAGGGTGAAAGAGCAACAGAAGTGTCAATGTAGGAAAAGAACAAATTACATATTTCTCTGCTTTCATTGTACAGTGTTTGATCAGATCCTCAGCTAGCATATCTCCATTGACTTCACTGCTATTTTATATTTGTGTAAGAAAAAGGTTAGACCCAAGTATGGTTGATATTTGATAGAGCAAACAAGGTCAGTTTTTAAGGCAAATCTGACACTCTGTGCACACCAGGGGCTCCTCTGGTCCTGCCCCCCCAACTGGAAGGGTAATGGCAGAATGTCACCTCTCCTCCCAGGTATTTAGATTCAATTACTGGTGTCAAGATTCCTCCCCCACTCTGAACTCTAGGGTACAGATGTGGGGTCCTGCATAAAAAACCTCCTAAGCTTATCTTTACCAGCTTAGGTCAAAACTTCCCCAAGGTACAAAATATTCCACCCTTTGTCCTTGGATTGGCTGCTACCACCACCAAACAAATACTGGTTACTGGGGAAGAGCTGTTTGGAAACGTCTTTCCCCCCACAATACTTCCCAAAACCTTGCACCCCACTTCCTGGACAAGGTTTGGTAAAAAGCCTCACCAATTTGCCTAGGTGACTACAGACCCAGATCCTTGGATCTTAAGAACAATGAACAATCCTCCCAACACTTGCACCCCCCCTTTCCTGGGAAATGTTGGATAAAAAGCCTCACCAATTTGCATAGGTGACTACAGACCCAAACCCTTGGATCTGAGAACAATGAAAAAGCATTCAGTTTTCTTACAAGAAGACTTTTAATAGAAATAGAAGTAAATAGAAGTAAAGAAATTCCCTCTGTAAAATCAGGATGGTAGATACCTTACAGGGTAACTATATTCAAAACATAGAGAACCCCTCTAGGCAAAACCTTAAGTTACAAAAAAAATACACAGACAGAAATAGTTATTCTATTCAGCACAATTCTTTTCTCAGCCATTTAAAGAAATCATAATCTAATGCATACCTAGCTAGATTACTTACTAAAAGTTCTAAGACTCCATTCCTGTTCTGTCCCCAGCAAAGCAGCATACCAACAGACAGAGACCCTTTGTTTCTCTCCCTCCTCCCAGCTTTTGAAAGTATCTTGTCTCCTCATTGGTCATTTTGGTCAGGTGCCAGCGAGGTTACCTTTAGCTTCTTAACCCTTTACAGGTGAGAGGAGCTTTCCCCTGGCCAGGAGGGATTTCAAAGGGGTTTACCCTTCCCTTTATTTTTATGACAACTAGGGTTCCCTCTTGCCTGAGAGAAGCAGAAGTATCACGGGGAAAACCCATCAATACCTGGACTTTCAGAAAGCCTTTGACAAGGTCATTCACCAAAGATTATTAAGCAAAATAATCAGTCATGGGATAAGTGGGTGATATTTTGAGCTACTCTTTGTTTCCTAGCACAACATTGAAAAACACTGCTTTGCCACCATTAACTGAAAATAGGGGGAACAGTGAAATAAAATGTAATTAAATTGGTAAGAAATAGGGTGGCAGCAGTAGAGCCTAACATTAAGATGCATAAATTAACAAATAAGTATTTATTAAAGAAAATGTGATGGTTTATCATTTTAAAGGTTGGTAATTTTAAGTGTGCGATCAATGTTGGCATACAGCCAAGGACAGTGAGACCGTAGTTCTAAGCAGTTCAATCAAAGATTAGTGTGTTGCTAAGAAGGGTGTGCGCTGAGGTTAGGTAAAGGTCAGTCCAAAACTGCAGGGAGCAGTCAGTTAGGCATAATCAGTCCAAAAACATGTAAGGCTCACCATATATTTGCAGTTATGATTGGTCTACAAGTATGGATCAATCAGAGAGGCTCTGAAGGTGATTGGCTTATTTTTTTAAATCCTAGCATTAGCAAATCCTCCCATCAGAACAGGCCAAAAACTGTATCTAAGGCAGGCAAAAGTTAGTTGGCTAGGAACAGGAGAAGAAGGAGAAGATGATCAGAGAAACCTGAAAGACCAAAGAATAGCAAGGAAGACGACCTGAAGGAAGAAGCAACTGCAGGGTGGCAGGAGCAGCAGCGTTGCTAGAACAGAGGAGAAGGACCATGACTGAACAGAGGGAAAGAGAAGCCTGCAGAGAGTAAGAATGACAGAAGTAGGGTTAATGAATGTGTATGCTTGTGATAATAAAGTTGGATGTCTGTGTGTGTATATATTTGTTACTATTTATAAAGTTTAGAGTTTGATTGCTCTCAGTGTTCTGCATATAACTGATCACCATGTGCAGAACATAATCTCTTAAACCATTCCAAGTGTATAGCATTACAGTATTGCATATTTTAAACGTGTATACCTCTGCAAAGGGATTTATGTTTATGTTTTAATTTAGGTTTTGATTAATTGAATTAGGAAAGATTAGTTACACTAAATGAAGAAAACACTTGGTTTTGGAAAAGTATGGCCTGGGTGTCAATCCTTTGAGTATCCATGTCCTCACAGGGGTGAACAGATCTAGTCTGTTCTGGGGAGTTTCCTGAAGGGCATAGGGAGATCCTTGGTAAATCCTGGCAATTTCATGAAGGTGGACCCCCTCCTTTCACCTTGCAGGAACAGATTAATAAATTAACATCTGGGGAACCTGGAAATAAGCAACACAAGGGCTACAATGTGACCCTGAGTCTTTTCTTGGGGTGACAAGGGAAGGTCCTCACCTGGATCAATAATTGGATAATAAAAGATATGAAACAAAGGGTAGGAATAAATGATCAGTTTTCACAAGAAAGAGGACAGGGTCTTCCAAGGATATATACTGAAACCTGGGCTGTTCAACATATACATAAATGATCTAGAAAAGGGGTAAATAGTGAAGTGACAAAATTTATGCATAATACAAAATTACTCAAGCTAGTTAAGTCCAAAGTTGACTGCAAAGAGTTACATAGGGATCTCACAAAACTGGGTGGCTGGGCAACAAAATGACAGACAAAATTCAATGCTGATAAATACAAAATAATGTGCATTGGAAAATATAATCCAAATTATATATACAAATGATGGGATCTAAATTAGGTGTTACCCCTTTATCCCCCAGGTATTTACAAATGGAATGTGTTATATATTTCTCTAGTAGCTTCCCAGGTATCAAAGTCAAGCTGACTGATCTTAGTTCTATGTTAGCCCTTCTCCAGTCTTCTGGGACCTCTGTCAACCATGAGTTTGCAAATATTAATGCAGTGGCTCCAAGATATCTTTAGCTAGTTCTTTCAGTCCAATTGGCTTGAATTCATTCAAATTAGTCAGGCAATTTCCTAACATTTTTTTTACTTATCTTGATCTGAATCCCTTCCTATATTCTCTGTGGTAACTTTGCTGGTCATCCAGTCGCATGTTATTTTTTGTGAGAAAACTGAAGCGAAGTAGGCACTGAGCAGATTTGCTTTCCTATAATCTTCTGTTACCAGCTCACATTCTTCACTGAGCGGTGGACCCACACCATCCTGATAATTCTTTTTTATCTGACACAGGAGTAAAAGATGAGATGTAGCAGAGATATACACTAGACTTTCTTGATGCATCAGGATCTCCCTGCTACCTCCAGTGCGTACACAGGGATGTACAGCTCTAACCCACAACAGGACTGCACCTGATGGTAGGGGACCACACCGAGTCTTGCTGGGTAGGGTTATTGGCCTACTTTGGCCTACCCAGGAGAGACTGGAATTATTTTAGGGAAGTCTTGAAACAGTGGATTGGAAATCCCCCATGGGGATTAGTTTGAGCCTCTGTGATTGTGTTTTTAAAAAAAATTCTCTGCAATTTGCAGACATTTCAGTCTTGTGACTGTTCCTTTTAATTTCCATTTAACTAGCTCTCATTTTTGTGAAGTTCCCCTCTCTGAAGTTAAATGCTATTGTGGTGGGTTACTTTGATATACCCTCCCACCCCAAACACACACATGTATGTTAAATTTAATTACAAAACTATTAACAAGCAGTTCAGTCTACCTTATTTCCAGTCAGAATTTGTCCAGTAAATTTGAACTTCAAGGCATTGGTTTGTGTTATACATTTCACTGCTGGATTCTCAGAAAGTTAAGGGTGACTTGATTACTGTCTGAGTCTACATGGGGAATACTTAATAATGGGCTCTTCAGCCTTAGAATATCAGGGTTGGAGGAGACCTCAGGAGGTCATCTACTCTAACCCCTAAAAGAAGAGTGTGTAACCAAAAGCCTACTCTTTTGAGCCAGCAACCTAAGGATTCCCAGGGGTCCTTATAGGCCTCTGCTCTACCAGCTGAGTTATCGAAGGAATAAGATAGCTGATGAATCTAGCAGTGAAATGTATAACACAAACCAATGCCTTGAAGTTCAAATTTGCTGGACAAATTCAGACTGGATATAAGGTAAATTTTAGCTAAGAGTAATTAACCACTAGGATGACGGTAGAGTCTCCACTCAATTTTTTACTCAAGACTGCATGTTTTACTAAAAAATATGCTCTAGGAATTATTTTAGGCTAGTTTTTTTGTTGTGTTAGACAGGCGGTCAGACTAAATGATCACAAAGATCCCCTTTGGCCTTTCGGATCTATGAGTCTAGCTCTGAAAGCAAGCATTAGTTTATATTACACTTTGAACTTAGGAACAGAAAACAGACAACCAAGCTGTTAGTGAATTTGTGGCATTTTCCATTTTGAATTGGAAATAAAAATAATGATGGTTATTAACCTAACTATTCACTTGTTGTTTGCAAGTGCTAACATCCTCAGAACCGCCAGATACACTGTGCAGAGCCAGGGCGAGCAAACATATTTGCACCCCCTAGAGGCAATGTATGAGGGGCACATGGGTCACATGCTCCCCAGATTTCTGTCTTCCATTTAACAGTTTGAAAATCGTCACTTCCTGTCAAGAGTTGGCACATCAGAAGCTGGTAGGAGCAGCCTGGCCTACTCGTGGGAGTGTCAGGCTATGAGCACCAGGGCAGCAGCAAGCTTGTAGGGGGGCCTGCTCTGGGAGCACCTCAGGAGCATCTCATGGCAGCTGGGCTTTGTGGGTAGGGACTGAGTCCATGGGGTGTCACTGGTCAGCACTGGGCTCCTTTGGGGGAAAAGGCAAGAGCTCTCCAGGGGCACAGCTTGGAGCTGTGACACCAGCCCTGCCTGGGGAGTGACCCACTGTGTAAAGGTGGCCCAGCTCAGGGAACAGGGCAGGGAGGGCTGTCATAAGCATAGGTGAGGCATGCTGCACCTTTCAGCAGGAGAAGAAAGTGCTATTGGTCAGCACATTCTCCTAGTACCCCAGACATTCCACCTAACAATGCAGATAGCAAGGGACCCAAATGGCTCCCACAAGCTTCCAATCCACTGGCTTTTGGCAGGTTTCAAACTTGTGGGATGTGCCCACCTAGGGAGAGTTCCCCACAATTTGAAAACCTCTGCTGAATAGATGGCAGAAATCTGGAGTGTCCATGACTAATGTCCATGACAAGGCTAATGTAGTGCCAATCTTTAAAAAAGGGAAGAAGGAGGATCCTGGGAACTACAGGCCAGTCAGCCTCACCTCAGTCCCTGGAAAAATCATGGAGCAGGTCCTCAAAGAATCAATCCTGAAGCACTTGCATGAGAGGAAAGTGATCAGGAACAGCCAGCATGGATTCACCAAGGGAAGGTCATGCCTGGCTAATCTAATTGCCTTTTATGATGACGTTCCCCTCTATTCGACATTGGTGAGGCCTCATCTGGAGTACTGTGTCCAGTTTTGGGCCCCACACTACAAGAAGGATGTGGATAAATTGGAGAGAGTCCAGCGAAGGGCAACAAAAATGATTAGGGGTCTAGAACACATGATTTATGAGGAGAGGCTGAGGGAGCTGGGATTGTTTAGCCTGCAGAAGAGAAGAATGAGGGGGGATTTGATAGCTGCTTTCAACTACCTGAAAGGGGGTTCCAAAGAGGATGGCTCTAGACTGTTCTCAATGGTAGCAGATGACAGAACAAGGAGTAATGGTCTCAAGTTGCAGTGGGGGAGGTTTAGATTGGATATTAGGAAAAACTTTTTCACTAAGAGGGTGGTGAAACACTGGAATGCGTTACCTAGGGAGGTGGTAGAATCTCCTTCCTTAGAGGTTTTTAAGGTCAGGCTTGACAAAGCCCTGGCTGGGATGATTTACCTGGGAATTGGTCCTGCTTCGAGCAGGGGGTTGGACTAGATGACCTTCTGGGGTCCCTTCCAACCCTGATATTCTATGATTCTATGACCCCACATGCTCTCCTCCCACATATCGCCCCATTTTTCCACCTGTATGGATTTGAAACCTGGGTGGCTGCCCCTGGTTACAGCCCTGATCTTGGGGCATGAAACAATTTAAGTTGGTTGTGGAGAGAGAAAGAAAAGAAACAAAACAAGGTACCATGACAAAAAAAAGAGAATAATTATAGTGAAAATAAATTCTTATGAATGTCTGACCACACGTGAACTTAAATTCCTTTTTCATGCACCACAGTCAGGTGAAGATTTAAGTTCCATGAGTCTTCAAGAAATGCAAAATGTTGGAAAATGTCAAGGCCTTTTAAAAGGTTTTAAGAAATATTACTGTTTAATAAACTTCTCTTTTTTCTATTTTCTCTCCTCCAAGCAAAAGAAGCATGGTTGTGATTTTAAAAAGTCACTATGGAAAAATGTCCTTCTCATTCAGCATATCTGCTTCCTATATTTCTTTGACTCACATCTACTTCCTATGTATCTCAGTTGCATGTTCTTACTTTATTGACCAATCCCAAGTCATTACTATTGTTAGCAGAACCAATACATAAAAATGGACTGGGTTCTGTTCTGTATTGATTAAAAAAAATCCATTACATTCTAGAATCTTTTCCCTCTCCTAAACTGATGATGTAAGGCAGAATCAACACAACTTGTTTTCAAAACCCCAAATGACTTTACAGAACTGATCTATAGAGAAACTAAATTTGGAACCACCAATTTTTATAGTCACTTCATTAGTATAACTACACTAAGTTGTTTAGTATCTGTCCTTTCTCCAACGAAAATAAGCAGATTTTGAATCACAAAATAAATATAGCATCCCACCATACTGGTACCTGTATTTTAGCCAATATATAAAGCCCACTTATTCATTTTGTCAACAAAATATGCTACAGCAAATTTGTAAACCCTATAAATCTTATTTGACACGTGGTTGGCATTAAATGATAATGATAGATAAATAGATGTTTCCTTATGTGTTGATCTGGGAAGAAAAAATATTTAATTCTACTAATATTTTAACAAAAATAATTCTCCAGTGTAATAAGCATTTTCTGTAAAGGCATTCTATGAAGTTTATCAGAGACAGATTTTTCCTTAAAATCAAATTTTCAGTAGTTCAGGAATAAATATTCCTGTAACTCAGGTGTGACTGATTCTCTAAGGTGTGCCACCTGGAACTGGGGTTCCACTGAGCCCCCTGACTCATCAGCATGGGTTTCCACTCACAGTGTGCTGCTGTGACAAACTGTAGACCACTCCCAGTCCTACATTTTCACCAGAATTTGCACAGCAGAGACACACCTAGTTGCATGCAGGCTGACCAGCCACTGCATGAAGCAACAATAGAGAGGCTACAGCCAAGATAACTCCTACCTCCCCAGATATGCACACACCCACCCCCACTGGAGTATAAACCCAAAATTATACTGTCTTGCACTGCACAGGTATCTGTACAATGTAAGCTCATAAAGAGTTTGCCCCTTCCTCAATGTGGAGAGGAATATGCACCAAGCATGTGTTAACCAAGCTGAGATTTTCCCCATACACTTCAGTTAAAGGCTTACTGGTTTAGATAAAGCAAAAAACAAGTTTATTAACTACAAAAGATAGATTTTAGGTGATTAAAAGTGATAGCAAACAGATGAAAGCAGGTTACTTAGTAAATAAACAAAACCACAATCTAAGCCTAAAATACTAGAAATATTGGATATGAATTAGCAATTTCTCATCCTGTCTGAGGATACAAGCAGTCCACCAGGTTTCCATACACAGGCTAGAAATCCCTTTAGCCTAGGACCAGCACTTCCCCCAGTTCAGTCTTTGTTTCTCAGATGTTTTCAGGAATGTCTTTGTGCAGGGAGTGAAGCCCCTCAATGTTGTCACACCCCACCTTATATAACTGTACCATATGGTGGGAACACTTTGTTCCAAAAATAGTTCCCAGCCCAGTTCATGGAAAACTACCAGT
Organism: Lepidochelys kempii; assembly: GCF_965140285.1. Taxonomy (NCBI): domain Eukaryota; kingdom Metazoa; phylum Chordata; order Testudines; family Cheloniidae; genus Lepidochelys; species Lepidochelys kempii. The sequence goes on from NC_136380.1 coordinate 89,413,114, forward strand.
ACCCAAAATGGAGATCAGGGACATGTGGTCTGATCACATGCCCTTGCATGGCCTGCTGAGTCATAGCAGCCATTACTGATAGGCTATCTGGAGTGTTCTCAGGAAGGCTTGGTGGGGGATAAGCTTCTTCTAAGAACTATTGTTTCTCTGAATGGCTGATTATCTTGAATAGGCCCTTCACAACCAGCTGTCTAGACTGGAAGCATTTTGCCTAGTGGGTGTCACCCAGGTATAACCACATTTGAAATACAGATACATAGTCAATATTCATAACTTCAGATCCAAAAAAAGAACACATGCATACAAATAGGATAATCCTATTCAGCAAGTCATAATTTTTCCAATGACACTTTACATGACCCATCTTGTACAAAAAACACCATAATTATGCCATAATCATAACATATATAATAATATTACTATGACAAATAGCATGTAGTGTCACATCAGGATCTATTCACCATATGCCACACACTTATAACTTTCTCTCACTTAACTTTCTACAATCTACAGTTTCTTCTTCTCAATATGATTGTGTAATTGTTTATTAGACATATAGGATGGGGTATTCAAAAGGGCCTTAGTGACTTTGGAGCACAAGTCATAAATGAAAGCCAGGCTCTTTTGAAAGTCCCACCCGTAAAGTCCTCATCTCCTTTTTATATTGTACTCCCTCCTCCAGCACCATTTTCACAATCACTGTCTCCGACTCAAATTTTTACTGGTAATTCTTTAAGGTATCAAGTTTTTTGGATCTCTCATTTAATTCCTAGCTGAACATGAGGAAGCTTGCTGCTGATTTACATAGGGAACTCACATCACGTTCATTTGCTAATGTAGTACCACCTGGGCAGTTTTGAGGGACTTTTAATTAGGCCCCCGGTGAGGCTGATGGAGAGGCATGCATCATTTCTACACTGATTGAGGCCAGTTTGTGGGGGACACTTACCAATGTATGGTGATACTGAGGCTTTAAAAATATCTGCCTTTGCTTGTTTGGAATTAAATGACCTTAAGAGTTCTTAAGGTATTCTTAGTATTTGTTGCCACATATTGCCACCTCTTCACACAAAACAAAAACAAAACCTGATTGAATTTACATATCTTGAGCTTTTGGTTTTCTAAAGATCACATATATTAACCCCAGTTGATAAAAGCTCAACTCTCATTAGCATAATATTAAATTAGAAGAGAATGAGAGTTATAACACAACAATTACATCCAGATTTCAGAGATACTTAATAGTTTCTTTAATATGACTGCAGCAGGCATTTCTTTCTGCAAGATGGATTCTGTCTCTGTATTGACAAAGAAACCTGATCAGTTTCTTAATGAAGAAACTTGAATTTTTTTTTTTATTACAACTTTTCACAGTGTTGAACAGACTGTGACTATTGGTAAGGATAGAATAGCTAGAATTTGAGGGTCAGTCAAATTTGATTTGTGTCCAATCTCTGAAGTTTGGATTGTTGACCAGCAATGTATTCTTATTGGCAGAAACCACATTTTATTCTTTTTATGGAGGGCAGTACTAGAGATTGGTTCTAATGGTTTGGATAAAATAAGAATAAGCACATTCATATCATTATTATTTATGTATTTGTACTACATTAGTGCTCAGAATACCCAACTGGCATCAAGGATCCTTTGTTCTAGGCATTGCACAAACTTCTAGTAAGAGACTGTGCTTGCCAAAATTAGTTTATAAGCAAATTTAAGCAAAACACAACAAGTCAGTGTAACATACAGAGGGATCATAAGAGTAACATCAATAGGAATACATGGTTATGTAGACTTGCTACGTGCACAGGCCCCAATTCAGGAAAACATTTAAGCATATGCTTGACTTAAAGCATGTGCTTAAGTCCTACTGATTGTATGCTTAAGTGCTTTTCTGAATTGAAGCTATAATGCAAAGGTGTGAGAAGTCAATTGTATCTTTAGATATATACATAATCCTTAATAAGTGATAATCATTTAAGCCTCAAATTACTATGTAGACTATTTCTGAGTCTCAGGAAAAATTTTGGTTATTTTTTCCCTTTAGTTTGTCCCCTCCTGTTTTCACTTGGGGGCAGCTGTGGAAGGAGAAAAATCAATTCTGAACTACTGAAATCCTGAAGCAATAGAAATTAAATCAAGTCAGTTTTTGATCGTGTGCAATTATTTTTGATCACTATCAGCCTAAACTGGATTTGGATTAATGAATGGCTTCATATTGTATTACCAATCTTCTGAGCCATAAAACCACATTTTAAACATTGGAAGCAAATTAATACAAGAACTAATAGGCCATTTATCCCATCCACCTACCACTTCAGAAATTTTCCCTGCAGTCTGTTTGCAAGTATTATTGTCCAATTTAATTTTAAACATCTCTGTTAAGTTCCCTGTATTTAGATTTTTCAATCCAATAATAAAAATTATTTACAATTTGGGTTATATATGTGTCCTGTCACTTGGAATATATGTAGTAGGATTTCTACTTCTTTGAAATGTTCTTAAGGATTTTTTATTAAAAGTTTTAAAATGGGCAAATAAAAATCCCTTTACCAAGTGATATCTTAAAGAACAAAGTTGAAACTGGTTTTCAATTCAAACATTTTTACTTAGATTCACAGAATTTAAGGCCAGAAGGGACCACCAGATGATCTAGTCAGACTTCCTGTATATCACAGGCCACCACCACCACTCAGCATCTGCACACCAAATCCAGCAACTGAAATTAGACCAAAGAATTACAGCCCACAGGAAACTAGAAATAGGGAGAGAATAGGTAGGTCCGATATGCACCAGCGCTTGAGGCCCCTACAATGGCAGGGAAATGATTAAGTGAGATACACCCAGATAATCCCGGCAAGTGACCTGTGTCCACATTGCAGAGAAAGGCAAAAAATCCCCATTGTCACTGCCAATCTGACATGGAGGAAAATGCTTTACCAACCCTACATATAGGGATCAGTTAGACCCTGAGCATGTGAGAAATTACCAGCCAGCCAAGAACCTGAGACAGAGTATACTCAGTGTCGCCTCAGAGCCCTGGCCCTTCCCATCCAATGTATCATCTCCAGCCATGGCCAGCCCTGATACTTCCCAAAGAGTGTATGACTGTTCTTCATTTTTGTTAAAGCCTAAGGCGAAAGAGTCATGTATAATGTGGCAAGATGACCAATGTTAGTATGGTTTCTGAGTAGCAGCCATGTTAGTCTGTATTCGCAAAAAGAAAAGGAGTACTTGTGGCACCTTAGACACTAACAAATTTATCTGAGCAGAAGCTTTCGTGAGCTACAGCTCACTTCATCGGATTCATTCAGTGGAAAATACAGTGGGGAGATTTATATACATAGAGAACATGAAACAATGGGTGTTACCATACACACTGTAATGAGAGTGATCACTTAAGGTGAGCTATTACCAGCAGGAGAGCAGGGGGGAAAAAGCCTTTTGTAGTGATAATCAAGGTGGGCCATTTCCAGCAGTTGACAAGAATGTCTGAGGAACAGTGTGTGTGGGGGGGTAAATAAACAAGTTAGTATGGTGGGTCCTGGGCTTTTCTTGGTAGGGTGGTTAAGACACCACCGCTTGCCCCTGCACTTGGGCTGCTAAGATCCCCACTAGTGGCCAATGAAGGTGGTTGAGGAAGGAAGCAGAGGAGGGGCCTGGGTTTGCTCCTCACTCTGAGCCCAAGCCCCAGCCCCTCTCAACCCTTGGGTGGGGAACCTTTGGTCCTTAGATGCTGGGGAAGGAAGTCTCCCTCATGTCAGTTCTCTGGTCTTTCAAATCTTACAACACACCTCAAAGGTCCGGTCTACTCCCCTGAGTGCCTGAAGCAGGGGGGTTTATTAGGTTCCTGACAGGGCTTAATTGACTACAGGTGCTCCAATTAACCTGTAGCAACCCTCCCTACTCTACAGGGAACCATGGCTTAATTAGCCTAGGGCTCATATATTTCCACTCTACCACTGCTCCCTGCTACTTGTATAATAATTAGCTTCCCTAGGTGTCTCTTGGATTTTGATAATTGTGCTAGCATTGCTGGCATATTAGCAGCAAATATGTAAGACATTATCCCCTTCTTGAAAAAAGGTTACTTTGACTATCAGGGCCCAATTGTGCTAGGAAAGAAAATATTTCCTATCAAAGCATTAGTGATGGAAGAAATATATGCTAATATTGCTTTCAGTAAAATATTGTATTTATAACATCTTATAACATACGCCACAGACATACTAACACCCTCAGAGATCTATAGACCCTCCCCTGAGTTGCCCAGTATGCAGGGGGACTGCATAGAATGCACCTTGAAGGTTGGCTCATGAAAGCATACAAGTGAAGAGAAGCCAGAGGTCTGCTTTATCCCCAGCTCCTACTGCATTTGGGGCACCGTTTGCCCCAAGTGGAACATTAAGGAAGTAGTTTCTGCTTTCCCCTTAGACTAGCACTGAAACAGGCCTACCTCCTAAAGCTTGAGGAGCCTTCATGAGTATTCCCATATTTGCATAGAGGCCTGTCACAATATGGTCCGGCATGATTAAGAAACATCTATGCAGGGATTACACAAATATATACACTGCAATTGGCTGACAGTCATTCTTAGACAAAATAAAGTATAGGAATATTCATACTGCATATTTATTGAGCATAAGCAAACAGCAAATATGCTAACCAGATATCTACAATCAGTACAGTTTTTTGCATAAGTGAAATGGGGGAGTCTAAACATGCAGCTGTAACCATGCCGCATTCTTTCCTCTTCTGACTAGCTGAAAATGAATTCTGAGTATAATCAACAGAGATATTTAGCACATATATAGATTTTTCAGCGATAGTTTGCAAAGCATGTTAGAAAATGTCTAGGTATCATCTTTATTTTACAGATGAGCAAACTGAGGCACATCCATCCAAAGTGATTTGCCCAATGTCACACAGCAAGTCAATGTTAGCCCCAGGCTTCTAATTACCATGCCACTGTCTTATCCATTGGTCCACACTGCTTTCTATACATTAATAATTAATAATTCAGAATGCCAGTGTTGGTCAGATTGCCTTAAATTCACATATATAATGGAAAATATGTTCAAAATTGTACTCCTAATTGACACACACAAATCAGATATTTGCAAGTGTGCAGAGCTATATTTTCATTTGTGCATGCAAATGCTTACTTTGTGTATACAACTGTGGTAGTTTGTGCAAATTAAGAAAGCAACTACCCATATGTTTTTGACACACAGTTCTGAAAGTCAGTTTTAGTCATGGCTAAGATAGCAAGAGTAATTTGAATTTCAACATCAAGTAATCCCTAGTTGCGAAGCATGTAGTATATATCATATATTTTATAAAAAAATAGAGGTAATGGATTTCTTAAAATTAGTTGTTCTAAATCTAACTGAAGACTTTATATTGCACATTATTTCCAAGTAGAGTTTAATAAAAAAAATAAACTTTACAAAAGGTAAAAGTTATAAAGCATTTGTGCCAACCTCCGCTCTTACTATTTTCCAGTAGAACTGGGTAAGACTAGTCAAATCATTGCAAAAATAATTATTTGTTCACATCATTCTTCAGAATGATTGTTTTAATGATTCTTAACATTGCCTGTAAAAACTATGTATATAACTGAACTGGTCGGAGTTAACTGTCACAGCAAAATGTTTTATACTACTTTTTATTTCACTTTGACACAGATCTGTTAAAAGCTGTAACAGCAATGCTAATCAATGCATGCAAGCTAGCAACCACCAAACACATAATTTACTAAGATATAGACAGGAAATGGTGGATTCAGTGTTAATATGTGGCTGCACCAATCTGGATTGCAGTCCGTTTAATTTAGGCAGAAGCTGAGTATATAATTTATCAAGATTGAAAGTGTTACTGTAATTCATTGCCGTGATTGCAGGGAAAGAGCAACAGTGCTGACATACAGCCATATCTCAGAATGATGTAACCCAGTTATTTGGCTTCTGCAGCACTACAATACTCAACTGTTGTCTTTTAATGTACCCTTGATTTCTTTTCGGAAAGGATTGAGCTATGCTACTGCAATGTTAAAGTCACTATTAGCTAGGAATTATAAGAATTTATAAAATATAGATTTGTTTGTCTACTTCAAAGTATGAAATAGGGACACTTCCTTGCATATGTATTTATTGTCCCCCAGGCTCCTTATTCTACTGTAAAATTAGAATTAAAATATTGCTATATTATGGAGATTAGCAGCCACGGTCTCATACTTTCTGAGTATTCAATGCAGAGCCAAAGAGTCTCTTGCACTTGGTTAATCAATAAACAGTCACAAACACACATTCAGTACAACACAGAGGAAAGGATGAAAATACCTTTGTACAAAGTCTTCGCACTTAACTACAGTATCAGGCAGAGTTTAGTAAAGGGGAGCTTTACCTCCTCTTCCAGGCTTGTGTTAACAGCACTTCCCCACAGCAACTCTTCTTTCCTGACTAGTATGGTGAGAGTTCCCAATTGTGCTAATAGAATGAGTACTCCAGGAGGTGTAGAGATCACATTTCCTAAACACTGTAGGCGTATAGGAGGCCATGCCTGCAGATGGTCAATGTCAGCAAAATGTCTCACAGCCTGCAATCAGATTACCCTGATGGGCTGCAAGTTGCCCACCACTGATCTAGATAGAGTCTTTGGTTTCCTAGGACATGCTTTCTTTTGGGGAGTGGAAAAAAAGAAACCCAGGATAGACCACTCCCAGGATTCAGTTACACAAAGTAGAACAGTAGACTGTTTGCTACTTCACTGCAGTCCATAGTTCTGTTCATAATAAAGGGCTTATCTATCTTATACCTACAAATATTACTTATGAGAGATTTATATTTTAGATAACACAGAATGATGGGGAAACAATGGGGGAGTTAAAACTGCAACTAAAAACCCAGTCCTGTGATTATTAAAAGGCACTCACAGTACAGCCCAGAATTTTATTGTAACTCTAGAGAACAAAATCTGTGTATGCTTATTAAGGGAGATAGAGTTTATGCTATAAGGGGCAGTATCTACATGCCAAGCAGAAGACCAAAGAGAAACACAAATAAAAAGCCTAGACAACACATGAGCGTATGACTGTGAATGCAATAGCTAAACCACAAAGGGAAACATTCACAGAAATTAAATTGGCAAAAGACAGATACATAGAAAGTTTGAAATAATATCAGTGATGTGGCAACCATCATGAGTATAGGAAATACCTAACATTTGGACAAATATGAAGAAACTTTAATAAACCCAAGTATTATGCTAAAATGTGCAGAGAAAGCCTGAAAGTGCATGTATTAAATGCAGACAGATACCTCAAGGGAAGAGGAAAAAATGTTCTTAAGCACAGGAATGGAGTAGGCTGAAAACTCAAAAGATTCAGGAACTAAAATATGCACATAAGATAAATACTGGGGCACAAGTGAATGTAATAATAAAGGATACAATTTGTCACTGACCTCTGTGACTTCTTCAGCTTCAGCCCCTGTCACCCCTCCCTACAGTGGGTTTCAGATTGTCAGTCCTCCCATCTCCCCCCAGTGGATAGGCTGTGGGCTTCCCTGAATTTTTGTTTATTGACTGTGACTTTTACTAAAAATAACCGTGATAAAAATCTTAACCTTATTAATCAAAAGTGACTGTGAAAGACTATAGTGCAGATACAATGCCACTGATGGGAGTGTGTGCAGTGACACTTAAATACAAAGGGAAAATGATAAAACCAGAATATATGGTCACACACACAGGCAAGAAACCAGACTTGAGTCTACATAGGTGTTATATGCTTGGTCTCATTCAGAGGATGTGCACCATACAGAGACTGAAAGACAACATAAAACCAGATATAAAAGCATTCATAGCAACATATGAAGATGTAGTCACAGGAAATGGGTGCCCTCCCAGTTACGTACAAGATATGGTTAAGAGAAGATGTAGAACTTGTGGTACATGCCACACACAATGTTTTACAAGGCTTAAGAAAGAGGCTAGAAGAAAAGCTGCAAATATGATAGTAAATGGCATCGTTCAGAGAATAGAAGCACCGATAGATTGAGTTCATTCCTTAGGAATGAGGACTACATCTGTGTGTGGACCCTAAAGAGCTGAACAAAAACATAAAAAAGAGAACACTTCCATTTGCCACAAGAAGGGAATTATTATTGATTCACAGGAGCCAAATTCTTCAGATAATTAGATGAATTGGCAACATTTTGGTGATCCTCATGGACAGTGAGATCTCCAAGATCTGCATTTCCAACTTGGGCTGTCAAGTGATTAAACAAATTAATTGCAATTAATCCAACAATTAATCACACTGTTAAACAGAATACCATTTATTTAAAAATATTTGGATGTTTTTCTACATATTCAAATATATTAATTTCAATTACAACACAGAACACTAAGCATACAGTGCTCAATTTATTTTTGATTACAAATATTTGCATTATAAAAATAGTATTTTCAATCAGTATTTTTCAATACAAGTACTGTAGTACAATCTCTTTATCATGAAAGTTGAACTTACAAATGTGGAATTATGGACAAAAAATAACTGCATTCAACTTTAGAACCTACAAGTCCACTCAGTCCTACTTGTTCGGCCAATCGCACAGACAAACACGTTTGTTTACATTTGCAGGTGATAATGCCTCCCGCTTCTTATTTACAATGTCACCTGAAAGTGAGAATGGTCGGTTCACATGGCACTTTCATAGCCAATGTCACAAGATATTTACATGCCAGACATGCTAAAGATTCATATGCCTCTTCAGGCTTCGACCATCATTCCAGAGGACATGCATCTGTGCTGATGATAGGTTCTGCTCGATAATGATCCAAAGCAGTATGGACTAACACATTTTCATTTTCATCCTCTGAGTCAGATGCCACGAGCAGAAGGTTGATTTTCTTTTTTGGTGGTTCGGGTTCTGTAGTTTCAATATTGGAATGTGTCTCTTTTAAAGACTTCTGAAAGCATGCTTAACACCTCGTCCTCCTCAGATTTTGGAAGGCACTTCAGAGTCTTAAACCTTGGGTCAATTGCTGCATCTATCTTTAGAAATCTCACATTGGTACCTTCTTTGCGTTTTGTCAAATCTGCAGTGAAAGTGTTCTTTAAACATCATCCGAGACTGTTATAACATGAAATATATGGCAGAAGTAGGTAAAACAGAGCATGAGACATACATTTCTCCCCCCAAGGAGTACAGTCACATATCTAATTAACAAATTTTTTTTAAACAAGCACCATCAGCATGGAAGCATGTCTTCTGAAATGGTGGCCAAAGCACAAAGGGGCATACAAACTTTTAGCATATTTGGCATGTAAATACCTTGTGCCATGCAAATGCCTATTCTCACTTTCAGGTGACATTGTAAATAAGAAGCAGGCATCATCATCTCCCATAAATGTAAAAAATCTTGTTTGTCTTAACGATCGGCTGAACAAGAAGTAGGACTGAGGGGACTTGTAGGCTCTAAAATTTTACATTGCATTCAAAAATAAAACAATTATGTAAAAAACAAAAAACCCTACATTTATACATTCCACTTTCAAGATAAAGAGATTGTACACAAGATAAAGTACTTGTATAAGATGAACTGACAAGTGAAATATACTATTTCTTTTATCATTTTTGAATAAAAATTATAATATAAAGTGAGAACTGTACACTTTGTAGTATGTTGTAATTGAAATCAATATATTTGAAAATGTAGAAAAACATCCACAAATATTTAATAAATTTCAATTGGTATTCTTTTGTTTAACAGTGTAATTAAAACTGTGATTAATCATGATTAATTTTTAAAATCATGATTAATATTTGAGTTAATCATGTGAGTTAACTGCGATTAATTGAAAGCCCTACTTCCAACTCAACATTTGGCAGATACTGCTTCCAAAGACTGCCTCTTAGAATATGTTTAGATCTATAAAGAAAAGGAGTACTTGTGGCACCTTAGAGACTAACCAATTTATTTGAGCATAAGCTTTCGAAGTGAGCTGTAGCTCATGAAATCTTATGCTCAAATAAATTGGTTAGTCTCTAAGGTGCCACAAGTACTCCTTTTCTTTTTGCGAATACAGACTAACACGGCTGTTACTCTGAAACCTTTAGATCTATAGTTATTTAATGATACAATGAGCCAGATGCTAGAGAAGCTAGCAAGTGTGAAAGTGTTCACTGATGACATAATAATTTCGGGACACACTGCTGTTCAACATCAGGGAAAACTGAGGAGAGTATTGGAAATTGCAGGATCTAATAATCTTACAATGAATAAGGCCAAGTGTCAATTTCAAATAGTAGAAATTGCATACTTGGTTGAGAGACTGACCTCAAAGAGAATCTTGCACAATAAATCATAGATTCAGGCAATACTGAACATGCTGAGACCAGAAGATAAAAGGAAATTCAAAGGCTACAAGACATACTGAATTATGTCAGCAAGTTCATATCTAACTGTACTGCTTGAGCAACTCACCTGAAACATCTCCACCAGGGCACTGAATGGGCATAGAAGCCAAAGCATGAAAGAGAGTTCAGTGATTTAAAGCACATTCTGACATCAGCTGCTGTGCTGCAATTTTTTGAGCCACTGAAAGACATCAAATTCTCCACAGATGACTTGAGCAGAGCAGGGAGCAGTACTATTACAGGATTGTGGAAATGAGTGGTTTGCAATCCCATATGCATCTAGAGCTATGACAGCCACAGAAAAAATGTACGCGCAAAGTGAAAAAGAAACACTAGGTGTTTGGATGTACAAAATTTCATGACTTTCTCAAGAGTTGTAACTTCAAAGAAGAAACTGATCACAAATCACTGATTGCAATACACAAAAAGATGAATGGTGAAGCACCACCCAGGATACAGAGACTACTTCTGAAAACACAAAAGTATGATGTGACCCTGCAGTTCCAACCTGGATACCACTTTGTAATGACAGAAACACTTTCAAGAGCTTATGCTCTGTGTGTCAGTACACAGCCTGTTGATCTGAAACATGTAGTAAACATACATGTGAACATGATAGAAGTATCATATGTTGTATCTCCAGGAATGTGGGAGAGAAAAACAGCTAAAGATGAAATGCTGCAAGCAGTAGTACCAGCTATAAGTGATAGAGGGGAAAAAATCTGTGCTTTCCATCTGCCTATTCCCACTATAAAAATGAGCTTTCATTGATTTCAGGAATGCTCTTGAAAGGGACACAGATTGTGATTCTCATAGTGATGAGAA